>NC_141876.1:319119469-321619469 GCF_056163025.1 Triticum urartu | reverse complement strand
TTATGACTAATGTTGACTCCATGGATTATACGCACTCTCACTGTTCCATCATTGCTAGCCTCTTCGGTACCATGCAGTGCCCTTTCTCACCTTGAGAGTTGGTGCAAACTTCGTCGGTGCATCCAAACCCCGTGATATGATACGCTCTATCACACATAAGCCTCCTTATATCTTCCTCAAAACAGCCACCATACCTACCTATTATGGCATTTCCATAGCCATTCCGAGATATATTGCCATGCAACTTTCCACCGTTCCATTTATTATGACACGCATCATCATTGTCATATTGCTTTGCATGATCATGTAGTTGACATCGTATTTGTGGCAAAGCCACCATGCTTAATTTTTCATACATGTCACTCTTGATTCATCACAATCCCGGTACACTGCCGGAGGCATTCACATAGAGTCATATCTTGTTCTAAGTATCGAGTTGTAATCCTTGAGTTGTATGTAAATAAAAGTGTGATGCTCATCATTAGAGCATTGTCCCATGTGAGGAAAGGATGATGGAGACTATGGTTCCCCCACAAGTCGGGATGAGACTCCGGACGAAAAATAATAATAAAAAATAGGCCATAAAAAATAAAAGAAGGCCCAAACAAAAAAAAGATAGAAAAAGAGAGAAGGGACAATGTTACTATCCTTTATCCACACTTGTGCTTCAAAGTAGCACCATGATCTTCATGATAGAGAGTCTCTTATTTGGTCACTTTCATATATTAGTGGGAATTTTTCATTATAGAACTTGGCTTGTATATTCCAATGATGGGCTTCCTCAAATGCCCTAGGTATTCGTGAGCAAGCAAGTTGGATGCACACTCTCTTAGTTTCTTTGATGAGCTTTCATATATTTATAGGTCTAGTGCATCCGTTGCATGGCAATCCCTACTCCTTGCATTGACATCAATAGGTGGGCATCTCCATAGCGCATTGATTAGCCACGTCAATGTGAGACTTTCTCCCTTTTTGTCTTCTCACACAACCTCAATCATCATATTCTATTCCACCCATAGTGCTATGTCCATGGCTCGCGCTCATATATTGCGTAAAAGTTGAAAGAGCTTGAAAAGGCTAAGTATGAAACAATTGCTTGGCTTGTCATCGGGGTTGTGCATGATGAGAGCATTTTGTGTGACAAAAATGAAGCATGGACAAATTATATGACTTTGTAGGGATAAGTTTTCTTTATCTATGTTATTTTGATAAGACATAATTGCTTGATTAGCATACTTGGAGTATTACTATTTTTATGTCAACAATAAACTTTTATCTTGAATCTTTCGGATCTGAACATTCATGCCACAATAGAGAAAAATACATTGAAGAACATGCTAGAAAGCATTCCATCAAAAATTCTGTTTTTTATCATTTACCTACTCAAGGACGAGCATGAACTAAGCTTAGGGATGCTTGATACGTCTCCAAAGTATCTATAATTTTTGATTGTTACATGCTATTACATTATCTGTTTTGGATGTTAATGGGCATTATTTTACACTTTTATATTATTTTTGGGACTAACCTATTAACCTAAGGCTCAGTGCAAATTGCTGTTTTTTGCCTATTTCAGTGTTTCGCAGAAAAGGAATATCAAATGGAGTCCAAACGGAATGAAACCTTCGGGAGTGTGATTTTTGGAACAAACATGATCGAGAGGACTTGGAGTGGACGTCAAGAAACGAACGCGGTGTCCACGAGGCAGGGGGCGTGCCCTCCCCCCTCGTGGGCCCCTCGTGGCTTAACCGACCTACTTCTTCCTCCTATATATGTTCACATACCCCAAAAACATCCAGGAGCACAATGAAACCCTATTTCCACCGCCGCAACCTTCTGTACCATAGAGATCCCATCTTGGGGCCTTTTCCGGAGCTCCGCCGGAGGGGGCATCTATCACGGAGGGCCTCTACATCAACTCCATGGACCCTCCGATGATGTGTTAGTAGTTTACTTCAGACCTTCGGGTCCATAGTTATTAGCTAGATGGCTTCTTCTCACTCTTTGAATCTCAATACAAAGTTCTCCTCGATCTTCTTGGAGATCTATTCGATGTAACTCTTTTTGCGGTGTGTTTGTCGAGATCCTATGAATTGTGGGTTTATGATCAAGTCTATCTATGAACAATATTTGATTCTTCTCTGAAATCTTTTATGCATGATTGGTTATCTTTGCAAGTCTCTTCGAATTATCAGTTTGGTTTGGCCTACTAGATTGATCTTTCTTGCAATGGGAGAAGTGCTTGGCTTTGGGTTCAATCTTGTTGTGCTCCATCCCAGTGACAGAAAGGGAAATGACACGTATTATATTGTTGCCATCGAGGATAGAAAGATGGGGTTTATATCGTATTGCTTGAGTTTATCCCTCTACATCATGTCATCTTTCCTAATGCGTTACTCTGTTCTTATGAACTTGATACTCTAGATGCATGCTGGATAGCGGTCGATGTGTGGAGTAATAGTAGTAGATGCAGGTAGGAGTCGGTCTACTTGTCACAGACGTGTGCCTATATACATGATCATTCCTAGATATTCTCATAATTATTCGCTATTCTATCAATTGCTCAACAGTAATTTGTTCACCCACCGTAATACTTATGCTATCTTGAGAGAAGCCACTAGTGAGACCTGGGTCTATTTTCCATTATATAAGTTTCTAATCTATTTTACTTTGCAATCTTTACTTTCAATCTATATCATGAAAATACCAAAAATATTTATCTTATCACTATTATCTCTATCAGATCTCACTCTCGTAAGTGACCGTGAAGGGATTGACAATCCCTTTATCGCGTTGGTTGCGAGGTTCTTATTTGTTTGTGTAGGTACGAGGGACTTGCGTGTGGCCTCCTACTGGATTGATACCTTGGTTCTCAAAAACTGAGGGAAATACTTATGCTACTTTGCTGCATTAGCCTTTCCTCTTCAAGGGAAAACCAACGCAGTGCTCAAGAGGTAGCACTTCGCCCCCTCAAAAAAAACTTGGTGCTGCGCGCGATCCATCGATACTACCAATAGTAATCCGGTAATCCTGACTAAAACGGAACGGCTGGGTCTTTTCCCGCGCGATATGCTAGGAGGTTGGCTTAGTTGGTTTTTTTGGACGAGTAATGCTACACCTACTCAATCCCAGTTATGTAATTAACGTAATGTGAAACGTGTGAGCTGTTGATTGTAGATTTGGGGGAGGGAGGGGCCCACCACCATGAAAATCAGGGAGGAGAGAGAGACGCAATTTATGTTAACCCTTTCGTAGGTTCCCGTAGATGTAGAGAGATGTGAAATGTGTGAATGTGTAGTGGACGTACTATTGGAGTGCCTAAGATAAATTGTGTATGTAGACCCTATGTGTTTATTTACTTCACATGTTAGCTTTGTCTCGGTTCAATAAAAAGCAGAGTTAGTGATGATGGTGTGCCTGCCATCCTGCAATATAGGCCGTTCGATCTATATCTAACGGATGGGAAGGAAACTATGACAATTTACCCGCACTCCTCTCCACATTTGCAGATAAGGCCTTCCCTCATTCATCCTTTTCTCCCACAAGATCTTGATGTTCCGTGCAACACACGGGCATCTTGCTAGTACTCCTACAATAAACTATATTATTGTGAAATTTCATATACACCGGCCGAGATTAATGCAAACACGGCAGATTTTCATTACATTTCAAACTTTTATAGGACAGAAAAATAAAAGAAACCCGACCCTAAACCTATTCTACGGCAGTGACCGACGTCCTCCATTTGCGATGTCCATGTACGGGGGCGGGTTTCAAGACGAAGGTGCGGTCTCCGATGAGGAAGAGTAGAACACTGGAGACAGACCGGCCAGTTGGCACACCATGCCCTGCCGCCTCCCAAGCCCTACTCATCCTCGGAGGAGTCCCCGACCTCGGTGGTGTCGGACATTGGATGGCGGCAAGTAGGATGTGTGGCTGAGGTGCTCCCATCATAAGCATCCATCGTGGACACCGCTTGTGCAGTCACGTCCGCGTCCGGCTACGCTGCTATTGCGTCGCGAGCTGTGACTTGAGCGAGGGTGGCAACCTCGAGCTTCATCCCCAAAGACAAATCTCTCCTGCCGAGCCTTCGCGCTCACGGTCATGGTGGATGTGGTGCCAGGTAGAAGGACGATGCACTATGGTGTGGAGATTAGCTGGGCATTTTCGTTTTAAGTAGCACATTTCGGTGAGGCCAAAGCGTACGGGTGCATCATTAAGTTGCCAGAGTTTGTTCCTCAGACACCGAGCCTCTTAACGACGGCATACGGACGGGCGACATAAATGCGGGCAGCTGGCGCCGGATGGGAACGCACCGCGCGACGGCGTGAGGGACGAGGGTTTTTGGTGTGCCAAGGTAGTCAGCTGCGGTTGAGGCAACGTTGGAGATGCCCTTTGCTCAAATGCGACCCCACATGTCATTGAAAAAGCAAGACGACTCGGCATGGTCTCAGGTCCTGGGGATGCAGTTGGCCACGCTATAGCACTCCGCGGATGCATCGCGGCGCGCACGCACTTCAGTTCCCCGTGCATCCTCGATGAACCAGGTGTTGATCTGCTGGTCGTGCCACAACGCTAACGCCACCCTCAGCACACTGAAACCGACCGTGTCCAGCGACGATGAGCGTGTGGCCCTGTCCAAAGGCGGTGCTGGAGCTACGCCACGTTGTTGGCCCCCACGACCGACATGAACGGTTGCTGCTGGCGAGGAGGTCGTGGGCCAACTCCTCCATTGGACTAGTCTGCGCCACATCGTCTAGACAGGTGTGCCCCACATGTCGGTTTCCTTGTTTTCCCGGCCATATTCAAGTGTCAGTGCTCCGCATTGCGCATTAGGCGCAGAACAGGTGGTTTTTGTTCCCTGGTTCAAATGTGGTACAGTACCAAGTTGTTACCCTAGCACCAAGTGTGGTGGTTTTGGGTACGGTACCACCCTTTTCCTTTTCAAGTAGTGAAGCGTAACACTTGATTAAGTAGCCGGATGGTGTGCTAAATGTAGGTGTTCGACTATTTGAAAGAATAATTGAGGTGTGCCCGGTCTGTGCCCGCATTTAGGGGTCCAACTTACTATGTTCCGGCAGTAGTAACTATTCTAGTCCCTGCGTAATCCCTCTGTTTTTATTTACTCTACGTTTTAGCTTTGCTCAAAGTCAAACTTTGTAAACTTTGACAAAGTTCATAGACAAAAATAATAACATATACAATAACAAATCAATACCATTAGATTCATTATTGAATATCCTTTCACATCATATATATTTGCTATTGTAAATGTTCATATTTCTACTCCTACTAGCAAGATGCCCGTGCGTTGCATGTAACATCAAGATGCATTTGTATGACTAGTTTATCTTGTGAGAGAAAAGGATGAATGAGGGAAGGCCTTATTTGCAATTGTGGAGAGGTGTGTGGGTACCTTTTTGCAAAATTGCCATAGTTTGCTTCCTATCCTTCAGATATAAATCAGACGGCCTATATTGCAGGATGGCAGGCACACCATCATCACCAACTATGTTTTTTATAAGAGTCTGTCTGATTTATATCTGACGGATATGAAGGAAACTATGGCAATTTTGCAAAAGGATACCCAGATCCCTCTCCACATTTGCAAATAAGGCCTTCCCTCATTCATCCTTTTCTCCCACAAGATAAACTACTCATACAAATGCATCTTGATGTTCCGTGCAACGCACGGCCATCTTGCTAGTGTACATAAAAAGTAGAGTTGGTGATGATGGTGTGCCTGCCATCCTGCAATATAGGCTGTCCGATCTATATCTAACGGATAGGAAGGAAACTATGACAATTTACCCGCACTCCTCTCCACATTTGTAGATAAGGCCTCCCCTTGTTCATCCTTTTCTCCCACAAGATCTTGATGTTCCATGCAAGGCACGGGCATCTTGCTAGTTTTCTATAAACTTGGTCAATTTTATGAAGTTTGACTTCAGTCAAACCTAATATGCGGACTAAATAAAAATAGAGGGAGTATCTTACTCCGTGACCAAGACGGAAGGGAAAATGAGACAACTTATTGTTTATTTGAGCCATTCAAGTATAATCATGCGGCATTGCTTATTTGTCATTCCTCTCCAACCCTCTTCTCCATCGATCATGCCGCCCTTCGGTCGAGTCCATCCCCCCGCATGCGTCATTTGAACATTCCACCGAGTATCATTCGCATGTGGGCCTAGACCATGCTTGTATTTCCATTGTTGTAATTTGTCCAACATGCGTACAAACAAACAGTTCGTTTAAAGTTTCACTTTGCCTCCACTACGTGTCGCTTCCCGTCTTAGTTTTGACAATCCATTCGGTTCATGCCCCGACACATCTTGACTAGATTGATTGATGTTGAGAGATCAATTGCGTGTCGTGCAAGGAGATAAAGGTTTGGTCTATTTCTATGATAGAAATGACCCGCGGGGGGGGGTCTGTGGGGATCAAAGGGAGTATATTGTACGTTCATAAGCGAAACGAACGTATTGTACCCACCCTAGTCCTCTTTCAATCGATCTCCGGACCCCGAGATGAAATCGAGAGAAAACGAGTGGGTGAATGTGTGATACCTAAGGCGGATTCAAAATTTTGAACCGGTGATCATAGCATCCGCAAATCATATATAAAGGGTATTCAATGTTCGTTTCGCTTTTGAACGTACAATATACTCCCTCTGATCCTTTCTAGTTTACATATAAGTTTATGTGTAGTCAAAGTATCTCTACTTTGATCAAACTTACAGAAAAATGTATCAACTTTCAACAACGCCCAATCAATATTGTTAGATTCGTACGTACTCCTAGATTTGTATTCAAACAGAGATGGTTTCCAATTTGTTTTCAACCACGTGAATGTGCTTGTTCTCGCGCATGCTCTTCCTACTAGAATTTCGCCACGTATAGCCCGTCCAATAGTAACTTTTTTAAGCTCCCTTTCCAATAGTACTAGTGGGGTACTAACAACATCTATAGTAGAGTATGTAGTGCTCATAGTACTCCCTCCTTCCATTTATATAGGGCCTAAGAGCAAGTCTAATAAGGCCTAGTCAGCAGGCTATAAGGCTTGTCATTTCATTAAAATCCTACTTGGAGGAGTGAGAAGCGAGGAGAGAGAGTGAAGCGGGCTCTTATATTCTACAGCCCGGCTATAACACATAGATTAAGAAAAAATAGTATGCATGCAACTCTCTTCCAATCATATACCTTGCTCATGCAAATATTAAATGCTTAGAGCCAACCTAATAGACATTCTAAGAGCCAACTTACATGGAACTTGTGCCTATGTGAAGGAGACAGATGTGAAAAAGTAAGGGGAGTGAGCTCTCAGGCAACAGCCTAGCTATCTACAAATTCCTAGGTAAATACAATAAATATGAAGAAAGAGATAGAGAGGAGATTGGAAAAAGTACTAATACAATAGCCAACCTTATATATATTTTTTGCGGGAAATAGCAAACCTTATAGCCCACACTATTGTGTGAGTGCATATAGATGATGGCTATAGATGACATGGCAGTTCCTTATAGCCGTTGGCTGGCTATATTATTAACCATGCTCTAATGTGTTTTTCAAAACCTCCTTCGACTATTGACAAGATTAATAGTACATGACATGTATAATGTGAAAATTATATCATTGGAAGCTCCTTCCACATGCGAATTTGACCGTATGCTTTGTGTAAGTTGCATGTCATATATTATCACTCTAACATTTGGTCAAAGTTAGCCTCAAAAACGCATTAGGCCTTGTAGATGGAAGGAGGGAGTAGTAGTGGAAGTGGATCCTTTGACATAGGTATCCCTGCCTTACCCTCCCTTTCGGTCACTTACTGACAGACCCCATGCTTGCTAGGCCTCGCATGTCAGTTTGTCAATGGGTTCAGCCACGTCAAGGGATTCTCATACATAGTATACTCCCTCTGTTTTTATTTACTCCGCATAAAACAGAGGGAGTGGTAGTATAAATGACATGGGCGGGGGAGGGGGAGGGACGTCGGTTTGCTCTCAACTGCGGTCCCACAAGCGAGCGAAAATGCAAGATGAAGCGCGTTCCATTCGGTGAACGACGTGGAGGGTCCAGCGTGCCGGGTGCAACGCGAATGCGACAAGGGCGATGTATAGTCAAAACCGATTGACCGGTCGTCATAGGAACCACTATTCACACCAGAACCTTCGTTGCTTGGCCTACGCCGGCAACTGCCCCAAAACCACACCTCCTCTCCAGCCCATCCCCCCACCTTTCGATCCCCTATCCCACATCAAGCGCCCGCTAGTTCATCGGAAAGACATGGTGCGCCGCAAGATCATGTACTACAAGATACTAACGCCGGAGCGCCGTACAGAAATCGCAGCGGCGGTCGGCGCCACAGACTTTCGTTCCCAAGCTAGCTTTGTGGCGGGCCAATCCCCGTGTTCTCTGGAGCCAAGCTACGAGTAGGAGGATGTCGATCCAATGTTCATGGCGGAGGTCGTGGCATAGAAGGCCTCCGATGGGTATGAGACGATGGACGTCAACTTCGTGCCGGCGTCCGGGTCCCCCATGGTGCAGGCGGACCAGCGGTTCAACCTAGCGATACTAAAGGAGGACCAGGAGGCAAAGGCTCAACTCGACGCGGAGCGCGCGCATGCCGCTGCCATCTAGGCTCTCCTGCAGGCGGAACCGGATGTCGTGGATATGAACCGGGCGGCGAAGGCTCAACTTGACATGGAGCGCGTGGATGCCACTGCCATCGAGGCCCTCCTGCAGGCGGAACCGAATGTCCTAGACTTGAACCGGACGGTGGAGGCTCAACTCGATGCAGAGCGCGTGGATGCGCTGCCATCGAGGCCCTCCTACAAGCGGAACCGGATGTCCTGGACTTGAATTGGGCGGCGGAGGCTCAACTCGACGCGGAGCGCGCGGACGCCGCTGCCATCGAGGCCCTCCTGCAGGCGGAACCGGACGTCCTCGACTTGAACCGGGTAGTGCTCTCGTCCGTGTAGAGTGTTGTGGAACACAGTAATTTCAAAAAAATTCCTACGCACATGCAAGATCTCTCTAGGTGATGCATAGCAACGGGAGGGGAGAGTGTTTTCCATGTAACCTCATAGACCTAAAGCGGAAGCGTTATGACATAGTCGTACGTCTTCATGATCTGACTGATCCTAGCACCGAAGGTACGACACCTCCGCGATCTGCACACGTTCAGCTCGGTGACGTTCCACGAACTCTAGATCTAGCTGAGGTCGAGGGAGAGTTTCGTCAGCATGATGGCGTGGTGACGGTGATTATGATGCTACCGGCGCAGGGCTTTACCCAAGCACTGCAACGATATGGCTGAGGTGGAAATCTGTGGGGGGGGGCACCGCACATGGCTAAACAATCAACTTGTTTGTCTATGTGGTGCCCCTCCCCTGTATATAAAGGAGGGGAGGAGAAGGGCCGGCCACAAGGGCCGTGCCCAAAGGGGGGATTCCTACTCCTAGTAGGAGTAGGTTTCCCCCTTTCCTAGTCCATGTATGATAAGAAGGAAGGAGAGGAGAGGGAGAAGGAAAGGGCATTTCCTATGTGGCGCTGCAGGTGCCGGTTACAGCTATTTCTGCAAACTGGCACCTGCAACACGTTAGCTGGGCTCGGCCCATTATTGTTAGCAACTTGCATCGTTGGTGTACCAATAAATTCCAAAAGATGCTGCCCGCTTGGGGATCGAACTCACGACCCGAACGTTCCTAAGGGCACGCGACAACCGCCAAACCACTAAACCACTTGTGAATTATTTCTTCGTTCCTCTATTTATCTGTTGTCCAGTTTGTTTTATTCTTTTTTCTACTTCTTTTCCTTTTCCTTTTATATATCCCTCAAATGCGCGGTTTTCCCGATTCGTGAACTTTTCTTCCTAACCGATGCACTTTTTTCAAATACAATGAACTTTTTTCAGATCCGCTGAACTCATTTCAAATTGATTGAACTTTTTTCAAAATCAGGTGAACTTTTTTTTTCAAAATCGATGAACTTTTTCAAATGGAATGGACCTTTTTCAGAATTGGTGAACTTTTTTCAAAATCGACGAACTTTTCTTCAAAATTGATGAACTGTTTCAAATCCGATGAATTTCTTTCAAATTCAATGAAATTTTCAAAGGTTCGTGAAGTTCTTTTCAAAATCGATGAACTCTTTTGGAATTCATGATTATTTTAAAATTTTAACGAACTGTTTTTCATTAAAGAAAACAGACATTTTCCAAATTGTTTTCTAAGTCGTGTAGTAAATGGTTGAATAATAAATAGAGTGGCTGCATTAGTTCTAAAACATTTCGCGTTGGTTTTGTTTACTAGCGATCAGGTGGCCTAGTGGTTAAGCTATGCAGCGAGAGGTTTGCGCGGCGTGAGATCGATTCCTCATGGCGCATATGTTTGGCATTGATTTTTCGCTACCATAGCTCTTCCTGGGCCGCGCTTAAAAATCCCACAGAGGATGCTCTATAGGCGCCATTTCTAGGTTTGGGCGCCTACAACGCCGAATAGGACCTCCCGAAGGAAAGAGGGGGGCGCCACCCCCTCCCTAGTCCAATTCGAACCAGCCCATGGGGGGGGGCGCACAGCCTCCCCTTCTAGCCCTTCCCTCCTTTCCACTAAGTCCCATGAAGGCCCAATACTTCCCCCAGCGAATTCACGTAACTCTCTGGTACTCTGAAAAATTCCCGAATCACTCGGAACCTTTCCGATGTCTGAATATAACCTTCCAATATATCAATCTTTACATCTCGACCATTTCGAGACTCCTCATCATGTCTGTGATCTCATCCGGGACTCCGAACAATGTTCGGTACATCAAATCACATAACTCATACTACAAATCATCATCGAACGTTAAGCGTGCGGACCCTACGGGTTCGAGAACTATGTAGACATGACCGAGACACATCTCCGGTCAATAAATAATAGCAGAACCTGGATGCTCATATTGTCTCCTACATATTCTACGAAGATCTTTATCAGTCAAACCACATAACAACATACGTTATTCCCTTTGTCATTAGTATGTTACTTTCCCGAGATTCGATCGTTGGTATCATCATACCTAGTTCAATCTCGTCACCGAAAATTCTCTTTCCTCATTCCGTAATGCATAATCGCGTGACTAACTCATTAGTCACATTGCTTGCATGGCTTATAGTGATGTGCATTACCGAGAGGGCCCAGAGATACCTCTCCGACAATCGGAGTGACAAATCCTAATCTCGATCTATGCCAACTCAACAAACACCATCGGAGACACCTGTAGAGCATCTTTATAATCACCCAGTTACGTTGTCAAGTTTCATAGCACACTAAGTGTTCCTCCGGTATTCGGGAGCTTCATAATCTCATAGTGTAGCGACCTGACCCGAATGGATCACGTCTACTGTGCTACGGTGTCATCCCTGGATCAGTAATGCTGACACCACACAGTACATCGAGGTTTTATAGCAGAGTTGCAATCACACACTTATTACATCGATGGCTGAAAAAGAACTTATTACAATAAATATGGCTGAAGGCCATCTAATATCGATAACAGCGGAAGACTCGGAAGATAAATGGGTCCATCAACTCCAGCGGCATCACTGAGTATAGGGCCACGACCTAAACACCTCAATCGTCGTCTGAAAAGTCTGCAACATTAACGTTGCAGCCCGAAAAACGGGTCAGCACATGGAATATGCTGGCAAAGTAACACATAGAGAGTAATGGAATGAAACAGCTATACTATATGCATATATGGCTGGTGGAAAGCTCTATGGTTACAGTTTTGCGTAAAGCCAGTTTTTCCCTACTGCAAAGGAATAATTTTATTTAACTATCATGGTGGTTGTGAAACATTGAGAATGGTTGACAGCATTCTCAATCCCAATTAAAAATAATTAAAACCCAGTAACATTAATTAGAAGTAACATGTTGAGATTCACTCGATATTCAAGTACTAGATACTCAAGTTGTCCATAATCGGGGACATGGCTAATCATGATTAGTTTGTTACTCTGCAGAGGTTTGCGCACTTTTCCCCACATGACTCGATCGCCTCCGTTTGTTTTCTCGCACTACATGGTGTTTGAGAAACGGATGACCGAGACATAGTCTTTCAGAAGCACTAGCACCTTACATGTGGGGTAGACCGGTACACCTACATCCCCTACATCTGCTAGTCCACCCCGTAAGAGTTCGCACAACTTAGTCAACTATGCCAGAGCCCATAGTAGCATGTGGCTGCACACGGAAGTTTCTAGCATGAAAGACCTTATGATCCCTTTGAGCCTGGGTGGCGGTCCAAAAAAAACAGGCAAGTCCTGATAGACATCAGGTGCCTCAATCCACCCAGATGTGTGTTTAAGTTGCCACCTTAGATAAACCATTAAAATTATCAATCTCACATCTGTCATGGATATCACACACCCAATCCACGTCTATTAGCATAGCATGGCATAATAAGCAAACGTAGAAGTAACTCCCAAAGGTTTCACAATAATACAGGTAATAGGTACTACCTCATCTACTTCCCATCCCACAATTTAATTAGATCCTAATCATGCAATGTGTGAGGATTGATCTAATGCAATAAAACATGGGTTGTAGAAAAGGTATGATCAAAGTGTTACTTGCCTTGCTGATGATCCGCGAGTCCTAGGGTTTCGAAGTAACAAGCGGCGCAATCCGGGTAATCTATCGCAGACAAACAACAAGCATACAATAAGTACTCATCTAATGCACAGGTAAAACTCGAACAAGAGATCGAACCAAAAAGTTCAACTTAAGAACTCCGATTGCAAAGAAAAAATGAAAAACAAACGGCGGAAGAAAACAACTCGGTTCTAGCAAGTTGAATCTAGGTCAAAATTTTACTGTAGCAAAAACTTCTTCAAGTTGATTAGACGGAACGGCGGTTTCGAGACGAAACTCCAGGCGCTTGAATCACCTGATTCCGATAAACGAGCGAAAAGAAAGACTAGAAAGAAGATCGGATCTGAGATCGCGATCGCGGAATAAATCCGACGAGAAGAAAAAGAAGAACGGTTAAACGAACGGACGTCGTTAACCAAGAAGAATCCGGTGATCACGTTCGTTAGGACGAACGGTCTGGCGAACGGTCCAAAGGCAACTAAACCGGAGAAGAAAACGAATCCGATCTAGGGTTTCGGAGAAGAAAACCGATCAAAAAACCGATCTAGAAAACCGGAACGGTTTAGAGAAGAAAAGAATCGGAACGATTAGAAGAAAACGGTCCGAGAAAAAGAATAGATGTAGCGCGGGCTACCTCCGGCGAGGGGCTCCGGCGGCGTGGGCGTGGGGCGGCGGCATGGGCAAGGTGCGGCGGCGGCGCGGGTGTGGGGTGGCGGCGCGGCGACGCAGGGCGCGGGCGGCGGCTTAGGGCGGCGCGGCGCGGGTGTGGTGGAGCTCTAGGCTTTGGGTTTGATGATTTAGAGGGGGGGGTGCTTGGGTATTTATATGGGTGAGGGGAGACAAAACTTGGGGTAGGGGACAAGAAATAGACTAGGAATAGGAAAAGATCTAGAAATAGAAAAGGAATATACGGAAATAGGACAAAAGTCCTACAAGGATTCGGTCTAGAGCAAGAGGCGAGGCGGCGGCCTCCTGCGCCTGCGCCTGGCGCGTGGCTCCCTGGGGCGGTGGCCTTTGGCCGTGGCCTTGGCCGGCTGGGCCTTTGGCCCAAGGCGCTGGACTTTGGTTTTTTTTAAACGGTTCCGCGCTCGGAAAAACACAGAAAAACAAAATCTACCGGACTCCAAAACTAATAAAGTAAATTTTCCTCGACTCCTAAAAATGAGCCGAACAAAATGAACTTTTCTCCGGACCTAAAATGCAATTTTTGAAAACGCGCATTTTTCCCTATCCAAATAAAATGCAAATAAACACCGAAAAACAAAAATTGATCTATTTATTATATCTTCATTTTTCCTTAATTTGGGAAAGTCATATTATTCCCTCTCTCATATATTTTGACACCGGAAAAATTATTGAAGATAAAATAAATAAATCAAATGATCCTATTTTCAAAATTCGAGAAAACTCTCAAATATGAAAATAACGAAATCTCCAACTCTCTCCGAGGGTCCTTGAGTTGCGTGAAATTTCTAGGATCAACCAAACTACAAGAAAATATGATATGCATATGATCTAGTGTATAACATTCCAAATTGAAAATTTGGGATGTTACAAACCTACCCCCCTTAAGATGAATCTCGACCTCGAGATTCGGGTTGGCTAGAAAATAGGTGAGGGTGGTCCTTGAGCAACTCTTCCTCTCTCTCCCAGGTGGCTTCATCCTCTGAGTGGTGGTTCCACTGAACTTTGCAAAACTTGATAACCTTGCTGCGAGTAACTCTACTGGCAAACTCGAGAATCTTGACTGGCTTCTCCTCATACGTTAGGTCATCCTTTAACTGAATCGCTTCAAGCGGTATGGTATCCCTTAGCGGTACCTCCGCCATCTCGGCGTGACATCTCTTCAGCTGAGAAACATGGAATACATCATGAACTCCTGACAGTCCTTCAGGTAATTCCAACTTATAAGCGACTTCTCCCATACGTTTCAAGATCTTAAATGGTCCAACGAAACGCGGTGCTATCTTTCCCTTAACTCCAAAGCGCTTAACTCCTCGGAGATAAACTCTGTCTCCGGTTATCGACTGACATGGCTCTTACGGCTCAATGCGTCAGCTACTACATTAGCCTTTCATGGATGTTAATGCAATCTCATGTCGTAATCCTTGATGAGCTCCAACCATCTCCTTTGTCGGAGGTTCAACTCCTTCTGAGTGAAAATGTACTTCAAACTCTTGTGATCCGTGTACACCTCACAATGATTTCCAATGAGGAAATGTCTCCAGGTCTTCAATGCATGCACTACGGCTGCTAACTCCAAATCATGCGTGGCATAATTCAACTCATGAGGCTTCAGTTGTCGTGAAGCATACGAAACAACTCTTCCTTCCTGCATAAGCACTGCTCCAAGTCCTCGGCGTGAAGCGTCGCAATACACCTCATAATCCTTGGTCTGATCTGGCAAAATCAGTACTGGTGAGGTAATCAAACGTTTCTTCAACTCCTGGAAACTAGCCTCACACTCCTCGGTCCATTTGAACTTAGTATCCTTCTTCAACAATTCAGTCATAAGCTTTGCAATCTTTGAAAAGTTCTCAATGAATCTCCGGTAGTATCCTGCGAGTCCAAGAAAACTCCAGATCTCTCCAACTGTTATTGGTGCTTCCCATTCGGTTACGGTCTCAACCTTTGTGGGGTCAACTGCTATACCTTCTCCGGATATAACGTGTCTGAGGAATCCAACTTCCTTCAACCAAAACTCACATTTGCTGAATTTGGCATATAACTGATGTTCTCTTAGTTTCTCCAAAACCAAACGCAAATGTTCCTTATGCTCCTCTTCATTCTTTGAATAAACCAAAATGTCATCGATGAACACTACGACGAACTTATCCAAAAACTCCATAAACACTTTGTTCATCAGGTTCATAAAATAGGCAGGTGCGTTAGTCAATCCAAATGACATAACGGTATACTCATACAGTCCATATCTTGTGGTGAATGCTGTCTTAGGTATGTCCTGCTCTCGAATCTTCAATTGATGGTACCCTGATCGCAAATCGATCTTGGAAAACACTTTAGCTCCTTGCAACCGATCAAACAGATCATTGATCATTGGCAGTGGGTACTTGTTCTTGATGGTTACTTCATTCAATCCCCGATAATCAACAACCATCCTTAATGATCCATCCTTCTTTTCCACTAGAAGTACGGGTGATCCCCAAGGCGAAGAACTTGGGCGAATGTAACCTTTATCCAATAACTCCTTAATCTGATTCTTAATTTCAACCAAATCCTTTGCTGGCATCCGGTACGGGCGCTTCGATATTGGGCCTGTACCTGGCAATAACTCAATCAAAAACTCAATGTCTCTATCCGGTGGCATGCCTGGTAATTCCTCAGGAAATACATCAGGAAAATCCTTTACCACTGGTACTTCCTCCTGCACAACTCCTGTTAGGCAATTCACTTGTGTCCTGTTTGGCACATGCCGGGATACATACTTGATCCTTCTTCCTTCTGGTGTGGTAAGCAAAATTGTCTTACTGGCGCAATCGATGTTTCCTCCATACATCGACAGCCAATCCATACCAAGAATCACATCCAACCCTTGGGATTCCAGAATAATTAAATCCGTTGGGAATACATGCCTTCCTATACTCAATGGTACTTGGAAACATCCTTGTCTGGCCATGTATTCTGCTCCTGGCGAGCTTACTAGCATAGGTGTTTTAAGAATCCTAGTGGGCAGGCTATACTTTTTCACAAATCCCCTTGATATGTATGAATGCGATGCACCAGTATCAAAAAGAACGAGTGCAGTAAATGACTTAACCAAAAGCTTACCTATTACTGCATCGGGCAGATCTTCAATCTCCTCCACATTAACGTGGTTCACCTATCCCCTATTGAAAGGGTTCGGCTTCTTCCCAGAGCTTCCATTGCCATTTCCATTCTGGCCTTCGGGACATTCATTTGCATAATGTCCGGTCTTCGAACACCTGAAAAAGGTGACTTGACTCAGGTCTCTCTTGGTTGGGGTCGATGGGGTGGTCCGGTTCTGGCCGTTGCTTCCTCCATTCCCATTACCATTCTTGTGGCCATTATGGTTGTGCGAGCTACCTCCTCCATGGGTATGCTGAAACTAAAATCCCGGTTTAGGGGTAAAACGGGGCTTCTGCTGGGCTCCAAAATTATACTTCCCCTGTCCATACTTCCTCTTACGGTTCTCAATCTGCTGTTGCTTCCCTTCAATCATGATGGCAAGATCTACCAACTCCTGGTAGTTGTTGAAACTCGCTACCATCAACTGCATGCTTAGCTCATCATTCAGTCCTTCCAGAAACTTCTCCTGCTTAGCTGCATCCGTAGCAACGTCATCTGGGGCATAACGTGCTAACTTGCTGAAGTCGTCAACGTACTGACCAACTGTCCTTCCTCCTTGGCGTAAGTTGCGAAACTCACGCTTCTTTATGGCCATAGCTCCTGCTGAAACATGGGCAGTGCGGAAAGCTTGTTGAAACTGATCCCATGTGACAGTGTCAACTGGGTAAGTGGCTGTGAAATTCTCCCACCATGCTGCCGCGGGTCCGTCAAGCTGGTGTGCGGCAAAATTCACTTTCTCACCATCCGTGCATCCTGCAGTGGTCAACTCCCTTCCTATCTTACGGAGCCAATCGTCTGCTACTATTGGCTCGGTGCTACTGGAAAACACCGGCGGGTTCAGCCTAAGGAAACGGGCTAAGTGGTCAACAGGTGGTGGGGGTGGTGGTGGGTTGTTGTTGTTGTTCTGCTGATTCTGGACCAACATCTGCATCAACTGATTCTGCTGTTGGATCAACTGAGTGAGCTCCGGCGGAAATCCATTGTCACGTCTCGGAGGCATCTGAGGGTTTAGAAAAGACGAGAATTAAGAATAGAGGGGTCTAAAGGGAAAACACTACCCATATGCACATGAGCAAATGCACACAAAATCACTTCAATCAATCAAACAAGGGCTTACAAACGGTCTATCTATCGCAAAAGTGCTCGACTAAAATGTGTTTACATGGGGGAAATGCTACTACTATATGGTGGTCATCTAGAAATTTGAACCGGTGGAAGACTCCATGATATCTGCTCCAGCTTCGTCTTCAAAGTCGGGTTCACTTGGATCCGAATCGGTGTCGTCGATGATGATGTAGTTGTCCGGACAGGCGACGTACTCGTCTTCTTCCTTGGTTGCTAACTTCCTCTTGAGTTCTTCAATCTCCTGCTTCAGATCGCCATTGTGTCTTGCTAGAGCTACGATCTCGTCCATGTAGTCCTTGCGTGTAGACTTCAGTTCTCCTTCTAGCTCAATGATCCTTGCCTTCGCATTCTTCAACTCTATCATATCATTGCACATCTGGTTCTCGTGGCATCGAATGTGCTGGTTTAACTCCTGGATGAAAGATGCAATGGATCTATCCTTCTTGGTGCTGACTAACTCCCATTGTTCATCCCGGCGTCCGCAAATCTGGTAGATAGTGTCCTTGAGGTCTTCTTGATAAACTTCTCCAATGCGTCCTATGGTGATATGAGCTGCCATGCTCCTTCCCAGACTCCAGGTTGGTGCATTGAAAACACTATCTATGGGCTTCGTGATTGGCGTGAAAGTTCTTCCCGGAACGTGAGCTTGAATCTTCCAGCGCTCCTCTTCAGGCAGAGTGGCGTTGAAGGTTCCCGTGAAGCTTGGTAATCCAATGTTCAGGTACTTGGTGACTTCCTTCAGGTGAAATCCAAAAGGTGTGCCTTCATCCGGTTGAGCGTACTTAATCTTCGCGTGCGTCATCCTAATAGAGTAGAAAAGATGAGGAGTTAGAAAATGAGAAGAGAAGGGTGATCTATGGCTTTAACTTAGTGGTCGTGTCCTACAGTCAGCGTGTGCTCTGATACCATCTCTGTAGCGACCTGACCCGAATGGATCACGTCTACTGTGCTACGGTGTCATCCCTGGATCAGTAATGCTGACACCACACAGTACATCGAGGTTTTATAGCAGAGTTGCAATCACACACTTATTACATCGATGGCTGAAAAAGAACTTATTACAATAAATATGGCTGAAGGCCATCTAATATCGATAACAGCGGAAGACTCGGAAGATAAATGGGTCCATCAACTCCAGCGGCATCACTGAGTATAGGGCCACGACCTAAACACCTCAATCGTCGTCTGAAAAGTCTGCAACATTAATGTTGTAGCCCGAAAAACGGGTCAGCACATGGAATATGCTGGCAAAGTAACACATAGAGAGTAATGGAATGAAACAGCTATACTATATGCATATATGGCTGGTGGAAAGCTCTATGGTTACAGTTTTGCGTAAAGCCAGTTTTTCCCTACTGCAAAGGTATAATTTTATTTAACTATCATGGTGGTTGTGAAACATTGAGAATGGTTAACAGCATTCTCAATCCCAATTAAAAATAATTAAAACCCAGTAACATTAATTAGAAGTAACATGTTGAGATTCACTCGATATTCAAGTACTAGATACTCAAGTTGTCCATAACCGGGGACATGGCTAATCATGATTAGTTTGTTACTCTGCAGAGGTTTGCGCACTTTTCCCCACATGACTCGATCGCCTCCGTTTGTTTTCTCGCACTACATGGTGTTTGAGAAACGGATGACCGAGACATAGTCTTTCAGAAGCACTAGCACCTTACATGTGGGGTAGACCGGTACACCTACATCCCCTACATCTGCTAGTCCACCCCGTAAGAGTTCGCACAACTTAGTCAACTATGCCAGAGCCCATAGTAGCATGTGGCTGCACACGGAAGTTTCTAGCATGAAAGACCTTATGATCCCTTTGAGCCTGGGTGGCGGTCCAAAAAAAACAGGCAAGTCCTGATAGACATCAGGTGCCTCAATCCACCCAGAGGTGTGTTTAAGTTTCCACCTTAGATAAACCATTAAAATTATCAATCTCACATCTGTCATGGATATCACTCACCCAATCCACGTCTACTAGCATAGCATGGCATAATAAGCAAACGTAGAAGTAACTCCCAAAGGTTTCATAATAATACAGGTAATAGGTACTACCTCATCTACTTCCCATCCCACAATTTAATTAGATCCTAATCATGCAATGTGTGAGGATTGATCTAATGCAATAAAACATGGGTTGTAGAAAAGGTATGATCAAAGTGTTACTTGCCTTGCTGATGATCCGCGAGTCCTAGGGTTTCGAAGTAACAAGCGGCGCAATCCGGGTAATCTATCGCAGACAAACAACAAGCATACAATAAGTACTCATCTAATGCACAGGTAAAACTCGAACAAGAGATCGAACCAAAAAGTTCAACTTAAGAACTCCGGTTGCAAAGAAAAAATGAAAAACAAACGGCGGAAGAAAACAACTCGGTTCTAGCAAGTTGAATCTAGGTCAAAATTTTACTGTAGCAAAAACTTGTTCAAGTTGATTAGACGGAACGGCGGTTTCGAGACGAAACTCCAGGCGCTTGAATCACCTGATTCCGATAAACGAGCGAAAAGAAAGACCAGAAAGAAGATTGGATCTGAGATCGTGATCGCGGAATAAATCCGACGAGAAGAAAAAGAAGAACGGTTAAACGAACGGACGTCGTTAACCTAGAAGAATCCGGTGATCACGTTCGTTAGGACGAACGGTCCGGCGAATGGTCCAAAGGCAACTAAAGCGGAGAAGAAAACGAATCCGATCTTGGGTTTCGGAGAAGAAAACCGATCGAAAAACCGATCTAGAAAAACGGAACGGTTTAGAGAAGAAAAGAATCGGAACGATTAGAAGAGAACGATCCGAGAAAAAGAATAGATGTAGTGCGGGGCTACCTCCGGCGAGGTCTCCGGTGAGGGGCTCCGGCGGCGTGGGCGTGGGGCGGCGGCGTGGGCAAGGTGCGGCGGCGGCGCGGGTGTGGGGTGGTGGCGCGGCGACGCAGGGCGCGGGCGGCGGCTTAGGGCGGCGCGGCGCGGGTGTGGTGGAGCTCTAGGCTTTGGGTTTGATGATTTAGAGGGGGGGTGCTTGGTTATTTATATGGGTGAGGGGAGACAAAACTTGGGGTAGGGGACAAGAAATAGACTAGGAATAGGAAAAGATCTAGAAATAGAAAAGGAATATACGGAAGTAGGACAAAAGTCCTACTAGGATTCGGTCTAGAGCAAGAGGCGAGGCGGCGGCCTCCTGCGCCTGCGCCTGGCGCGCGGCTCCCTGGGGCGGTGGCCTTTGGCCGTGGCCTTGGCCGGCTGGGCCTTTGGCCCAAGGCGCTGGACTTTGGTTTTTTTTTAAACGGTTCCGCGCTCGGAAAAACACAGAAAAACAAAATCTACCGGACTCCAAAACTAATAAAGTAAATTTTCCTCGACTCCTAAAAATGAGCCGAACAAAATGAACTTTTCTCCGGACCTAAAATGCAATTTTTGAAAACGCGCATTTTTCCCTATCCAAATAAAATGCAAATAAACACCGGAAAACAAAAATTGATCTATTTATTATATCTTCATTTTTCCTAAATTTGGGAAAGTCATATTATTCCCTCTCTCATATATTTTGACACCGGAAAAATTATTGAAGATAAAATAAATAAATCAAATGATCCTATTTTCAAAATTCGAGAAAACTCTCAAATATGAAAATAACGAAATCTCCAACTCTCTCCGAGGGTCCTTGAGTTGCGTGAAATTTCTAGGATCAACCAAACTGCAAGAAAATATGATATGCATATGATCTAGTGTATAACATTCCAAATTGAAAATTTGGGATGTTACACATAGTTATAGGAACATGTATAAGTCATGAAGAAAGCGATAGCAATAAACTAAACGATCATAGTGCTAAGCTAACGGATGGGTCTTGTCCATCACATCATTCTCTCATGATGTGATCCCATTTATCAAATGACAACATGTTTCTATGGCTAGGAAACTTAACCATCTTTCGTTAAGGAGCTAGTCTAGTAGAGGCATACTAGGGACACTCTATTTGTCTATGTATTCAGACATGTACTAAGTTTCCGGTTAATGCAATTCTAGCATGAATAATAAACATTTGTCATGATATAAGGAAATATAAATAACAACTTTACTATTGCCTCTAGGAAATATTTCCTTCAATCTCCCACTTGCACTAGAGTCAATAATCTAGTTCACATCTCCATGTGATTTAACACCAATAGTTCACATCACCATGTGACCAACACCCAAAGGGTTTACTAGAGTTAATAATCTAGTTCACATCGCCATAAGGTTAAAACCCAAAGAGTACTAAGGTGTGATCATGTTTTGCTCGTGAGAGAAGTTTAGTCAATGGGTCCGTCACATTCAGAGCCGTATGTACTTTGCAAATTTTCTATGTCTACAATGCTCTGCATGGAGATACTCTAGCTAATTGCTCCCACCTTCAATATGTATCTAGATCGAGACTTAGAGTCATCTAGATTGGTGTCAAAAGCTTGCATCGACGTAACTCTTTATGACGAACTCTTTTATCACCTCCATAGCCGAGAAATATTTCCTTAGCCCTCTAAGGATAATTTTGACCGCTGTCCAGTGATCTACTCCTAGATCACTATTGTACTCCCTTGCCAAAATCATGCTAAGGTATACAATAGGTTTGGTATACAACATAGCATACTTTATAGAACCTACGACTGAGTCATAGGGAATGACTTTTCATTCTCTTTCTATTTTCTGCCATGGTCGGGTTTTTGAGTCTTTACTCAACTTCACACCTTGCAACACAGACAAGAACTCCTTCTTTGACTGATCCATTTTGAACTCCTTCAAAATCTTGTCAAGGTATGTACTCATTGAAAGAACTTATCAAGCGTCTTGATCTATATCTATAGTTCTTGATGCTCAATATGTAAGAAGCTTTACTGAGGTATTTCCTTGAAAAACTCCTTTCAAACACTCCTTTATGCTTTCCAAAAAATTATACATCATTTCTGATCAACAATATGTCATTCACATATACTTATCAGAAAGGCTGTAGTGCTCCCACTCACTTTCTTGTAAATACAGACTTCACCGCAAGTCTGTATAAAACAATATGCTTTGATCGACTCATCAAAGCGTATATTCCAACTCCGAGATGCTTGCACCAGTCCATAGATGGATCGACAGACATTTAAGCATCGACACGAGTGAGAAAATCTCATCGTAGTCAACACCTTTAACTTGTCAAAAACCTTTTCCGACAATTTGAGCTTTGTAGATAGTAATACTACTATCAGCGTCCGTCTTCCTCTTGAAGATCCATTTATTCTGAATGGCTCACTAATCATCGGGCAAGTCAATCAAAGTCCATACTTTGTTATCATACATGGATCCCATCTCAGATTTCATGGCCTTAAGCCATTTCACGGAATCTGGGCTCATCATTTCTTCCAGAACAATATTCCGTACCGCTCTAGTGCGGAACGTACTCTAGTTGACCTACGAGGTTCGGTAGTAACTTGATCTGAAGTTTCATGATCATCATCATTAACTTCATCACTAATTGTGTAGGCATCACTGGAACTGATTTCTGTGATGAACTACTTTCTAATTCAGGATAAGGTACAATTACCTCATCAAGTTCTACTTTCCTCCCACTCACTTTTTTCGAGAGAAACTCCTTCTCTAGAAAGGATCCACTCTTAGCAACAAAGATATTGCCTTCGGATGTGTGATAGAAGGTGTACCCAACAGTTTATTTTGGGTATCCTATGAAGACACACTTCTCCTATTTCGGTTTGAGCTTATCACGCCGAAACTTTTTCACATAAGCATCGCAGCCCCAAACTTTAAGAAATAACAACTTAGGTTTCTTGCTAAGCCACAGTTCATACTGTGTCATCTCAATGGATTTTTAGACAGTGCCCTATTTAATGTGACTGCAACTGTCTCTAATGCATAACCCCAAAACGATAGTGGTAAATCGGTAAGAGATATCATAGATCGCACCATATCTAATAAAGTACGGTTATGACGTTTGGACACCCAACTATGCTATGGTGTTCCAGGTGGTATGAGTTTGTGAAACTATTCCACATTCTTTTAATTGAAGGCCAAACTCGCAACTCAAATATTTCGTCTCCACGATCAGATCATAGAAACTTTATTTTCTTGTTACAATGATTCTCCACTTCACTCTGAAGTTCTTTGAACTTTTCAAACGTTTTAGACTTGTGTTTCATTAAGTAGCTAGACTCATATCTGCTCAAATCATCTGTGAAGGTCAGAAAATAACGATACCCGCCACGAGCCTCAACACTCATCGGACCGCATACATCGGTATGTATTGTTTCTTGTAAGTCAGTGGCTCGCTCCATTGTTCCGGACAGCGGAGTCTTAGTCATCTTGCCCATGAGACATGGTTCGCAAGCATCAAGTGATTCCAAAAGACCATCAGCATGGAGTTTCTTCATGCACCTTACACCAATATGACCTAAATTGCAGTGCCATAGATGGGTTGCACTATCGTGACTTGTAGAACAGGATTACCGTACCGCTGTGGTGCGAAACGTACTCTGGTTGACCTACGAGGTTCGGTAGTAACTTGATCTGAAGTTTCATGATCATCATCATTAACTTCCTCACAAATTTGTGTAGGCATCACTTAAACTGATTTCTGTGATGAACTACTTTCTAATTCAGGAGAAGGTACAATTACCTCATCAAATTCTACTTTCCTCCCACTCACTTCTTTCAAGAGAAACTCCTTCTCCAGAAAGGATCCACTCATAGCAACAAAGATCTTTCCTTCGGATGTGTGATAGAAGGTGTACCCAACAGTTTCTTTTGGGTATCCTATGAAGACACACTTCTCCTATTTGGGTTTGACCTTATCACGCCGAAACTTTTTCACATAAGCATGGCAGCGCCAAACTTTAAGAAATAACAACTTAGGTTTCTTGCTAAGCCACAGTTCATACGGTGTCATGTCAACGGATTTTTAGATGGTGCCCTATTTAATGTGAATGCAACTGTCTCTAATGCATAACCTCAAAACGATAGTGGTAATTCGGTAAGAGACATCATAGATCACACCATATCTAATAAAGTACGGTTATGACGTTCGGACACCCAATTATGCTATGGTGTTCCAGGTGGTATGAGTTTGTGAAACTATTCCACATTGTTTTAGTTGAAGGCCAAACTCGCAACTCAAATATTTCGTCTCCGCGATCAGATCGTAGAAACTTTATTTTCTTGTTACGATGATTCTCCACTTCACTCTGAAATTCTTTGAACTTTTCAAACATTTCAGACTTGTGTTTCATTAAGTAGCTATACTCATATCTGCTCAAATCATCTGTGAAGGTCAGAAAATAACGATACCCGCCGCGAGCCTCAACACTCATCGGACCGCATACATCGGTATGTATTATTTCCAACAAGTCAGTGGCTAGCTCCATTGTTCCGGACAGCGGAGTCTTAGTCATCTTGCCCATGAGGATGGTTCGCGAGCATCAAGTGATTCCAAAAGCCCATCAGCATGGAGTTTCTTCATGCACCTTACACCAATATGACCTAAATTGCAGTGCCAGAAATAGGTTGCACTATCGTGACTTCCAGAACAAGATTACCGTACCGCTCTGGTGCGGAACGTACTCTGGTTGACCTACGAGGTTCGGTAGTAACTTGATCTGAAGTTTCATGATCATCATCACTAACTTCCTCACTAATTTGTGTAGGCATCACTGGAACTGGTTTCTGTGATGAACTACTTTCTAATTCAGGAGAAGGTACAATTACCTCATCAAGTTCTACTTTCCTCCCACTCACTTCTTTCGAGAGAAACTCCTTCTCTAGAAAGGATCCACTCTTAGCAACAAAGATCTTGCCTTCGGATGTGTGATAGAAGGTGTACCCAACAGTTTCTTTTGGGTATCCTATGAAGACACACTTCTCCTATTTGGGTTTGAGCTTATCACGCCGAAAATTTTTCCCATAAGCATTGCAGCCCCAAACATTAAGAAATAACAACTTAGGTTTCTTGCTAAGCCACAGTTCATACGGTGTCATCTCAACGGATTTTTAGACGGTGCCCTATTTAATGTGAATGCAATTGTCTCTAATGCATAACCCAAAACGGTAGTGGTAAATCAGTAAGAGACATCATAGATCACACCATATCTAATAAGGTACGGTTATGACGTTCGGACACCCAATTATGCTATGGTGTTCCAGGTGGTATGAGTTTGTGAAACTATTCCACATTGTTTTAATTGAAGGCCAAACTCGCAACTCAAATATTTCGTCTCCACGATCAGATTGTAGAAACTTTATTTTCTTGTTATGATGATTCTCCACTTCACTCTGAAATTCTTTGAACTTTTCAAACGTTTCAGACTTGTGTTTCATTAAGTAGCTATACTCATATCTGCTCAAATCATCTGTGAAGGTCAGAAAATAACGATACCCGCCGCGAGCCTCAACACTAATCGGACCACATACATCGGTATGTATTATTTCCAATAAGTCAGTGGCTTGCTCCATTGTTCTGGAGAGCGGAGTCTTAGTCATCTTGCCCATGAGGAATGGTTCGCGAGCATCAAGTGATTCCAAAAGCCCATCAGCATGGAGTTTCTTCATGCACCTTACACCAATATGATCTAAATTGCAGTGCCACAAATAGGTTGCACTATCGTGACTTCCAGAACAAGATTACCATACCGCTCTGGTGCGGAACGTACTCTGGTTGACCTACGAGGTTCGGTAGTAACTTGATCTGAAGTTTCATGATCATCATCATTAACTTCCTCACTAATTTGTGTAGGCATCACTGGAACTGGTTTCTATGATGAACTACTTTCTAATTTAGGAGAAGGTACAATTACCTCATCAAATTCTACTTTCCTCCCACTCACTTCTTTCAAGAGAAACTCCTTCTCCAGAAAGGATCCACTCATAGCAACAAAGATCTTGCCTTCGGATGTGCGATAGAAGGTGTACCCAACAGTTTCTTTTCGGTATCCTATGAAGACACACTTCTCCTATTTGGGTTTGACCTTATCACGCCGAAACTTTTTCACATAAGCATGGCGGCGCCAAACTTTAAGAAATAACAACTTAGGTTTCTTGCTAAGCCACAGTTAATATGGTGTCATCTCAACGGATTTTTAGACGGTGCCCTATTTAATGTGAATGCAACTGTCTCTAATGCATAACCCCAAAACGATAGTGGTAAATCGGTAAGAGACATCATAGATCACACCATATCTAATAAAGTACGGTTATGACATTCGGACACCCAATTATGCTATGGTGTTCCAGGTGGTATGAGTTTGTGAAAATATTCCACATTGTTTTAATTGAAGGCCAAACTCGCAACTCAAATATTTCGTCTCCGCGATCAGATCGTAGAAACTTTATTTTCTTGTTACGATGATTCTCCACTTCACTCTGAAATTCTTTGAACTTTTCAAACGTTTCAGACTTGTGTTTCATTAAGTAGCTATACTCATATCTGCTCAAATCATCTGTGAAGGTCAGAAAATAACGATATCCGCCGCGAGCCTCAAGACTCATCGGACCGCATACATCGGTATGTATTATTTCCAACAAGTCAGTGGCTCGCTCCATTGTTCGGGACAGCGGAGTCTTAGTCATCTTGCCCATGAGGCATGGTTCGCGAGCATCAAGTGATTCCAAAAGCCCATCAGCATGGAGTTTCTTCATGCACCTTACACCAATATGACCTAAATTGCAGTGCCAGAAATAGGTTGCACTATCGTGACTTCCAGAACAAGATTACCGTACCGCTCTGGTGCGGAACGTACTCTGGTTGACCTACGAGGTTCGGTAGTAACTTGATCTGAAGTTTCATGATCATCATCATTAACTTCCTCACTAATTTGTGTAGGCATCACTGGAACTGGTTTCTGTGATGAACTACTTTCTAATTTAGGAGAAGGTACAATTACCTCATCAAGTTCTACTTTCCTCCCACTCACTTCTTTCGAGAGAAACTCCTTCTCTAGAAAGGATCCACTCTTAGCAACAAAGATCTTGCCTTCGGATGTGCGATAGAAGGTGTACCCAACAGTTTCTTTTGGGTATCCTATGAAGACACACTTCTCCTATTTGGGTTTGAGCTTATCACGCCGAAAGTTTTTCACATAAGCATTACAGCCCCAAACTTTAAGAAATAACAACTTAGGTTTCTTGCTAAGCCATAGTTCATACGGATATGGTGTCATCTCAACGGATTTTTAGACGGTGCCCTATTTAATGTGAATGCAACTGTCTCTAATGCATAACCCCAAAACGATAATGGTAAATCGGTAAGGGACATCATAGATCACACCATATCTAATAAGGTACGGTTATGACGTTCGGACACCCAATTATGCTATGGTGTTCCAGGTGGTATGAGTTTGTGAAACTATTCCACATTGTTTTAATTGAAGGCCAAACTCGCAACTCAAATATTTCGTCTCCACGATCAGATTGTAGAAACTTTATTTTCTTGTTATGATGATTCTCCACTTCACTCTGAAATTCTTTGAACTTTTCAAACGTTTCAGACTTGTGTTTCATTAAGTAGCTATACTCATATCTGCTCAAATCATCTGTGAAGGTCAGAAAATAATGATACCCGCCGCGAGCCTCTACACTAATCGGACCACATACATCGGTATGTATTATTTCCAATAAGTCAGTGGCTTGCTCCATTGTTCCGGAGAGCGGAGTCTTAGTCATCTTGCCCATGAGGCATGGTTCGCGAGCATCAAGTGATTCCAAAAGCCCATCAGCATGGAGTTTCTTCATGCACCTTACACCAATATGACCTAAATTGCAGTGCCACAAATAGGTTGCACTATCGTGACTTCCAGAACAAGATTACCATACCGCTCTGGTGCGGAACGTACTCTGGTTGACCTACGAGGTTCGGTAGTAACTTGATCTGAAGTTTCATGATCATCATCATTAACTTCCTCACTAATTTGTGTAGGCATCACTTAAACTGATTTCTGTGATGAACTACTTTCTAATTCAGGAGAAGGTACAATTACCTCACCAAATTCTACTTTCCTCCCACTCACTTCTTTCAAGAGAAACTCCTTCTCCAGAAAGGATCCACTCATAGCAACAAAGATCTTTCCTTCGGATGTGTGATAGAAGGTGTACCCAACAGTTTCTTTTGGGTATCCTATGAAGACACACTTCTCCTATTTGGGTTTGACCTTATCACGCCGAAACTTTTTCACATAAGCATTGCAGCCCCAAACTTTAAGAAATAACAACTTAGGTTTCTTGCTAAGCCACAGTTCATATGGTGTCATCTCAACGGATTTTTAGACGGTGCCCTATTTAATGTGAATGCAACTGTCTCTAATGCATAACCCCAAAACGATAGTGGTAAATCGGTAAGAGACATCATAGATCACACCATATCTAATAAAGTACGGTTATGATGTTCGGACACCCAATTATGCTATGGTGTTCCAGGTGGTATGAGTTTGTGAAACTATTCCACATTGTTTTAATTGAAGGCCAAACTCGCAACTCAAATATTTCGTCTCCGCGTTCAGATCGTAGAAACTTTATTTTCTTGTTACGATGATTCTCCACTTCACTCTGAAATTCTTTGAACTTTTCAAACATTTCAGACTTGTGTTTCATTAAGTAGCTATACTCATATCTGCTCAAATCATCTGTGAAGGTCAGAAAATAACGATACCCGCCGCGAGCCTCAAGACTCATCGGACCGCATACATCGGTATGTATTATTTCCAACAAGTCAGTGGCTCGCTCCATTGTTCCGGACAGCGGAGTCTTAGTCATCTTGCCCATGAGGCATGGTTCGCGAGCATCAAGTGATTCCAAAAGCCCATCAGCATGGAGTTTCTTCATGCACCTTACACCAATATGACCTAAATTGCAGTGCCAGAAATAGGTTGCACTATCGTGACTTCCAGAACAAGATTACCGTACCGCTCTGGTGCGGAACGTACTCTGGTTGACCTACGAGGTTCGGTAGTAACTTGATCTGAAGTTTCATGATCATCATCATTAACTTCCTCACTAATTTGTGTAGGCATCACTGGAACTGGTTTCTGTGATGAACTACTTTCTAATTTAGGAGAACGTACAATTACCTCATCAAGTTCTACTTTCCTCCCACTCACTTCTGTCGAGAGAAACTCCTTCTCTAGAAAGGATCCACTCTTAGCAACAAAGATCTTGCCTTCGGATGTGTGATAGAAGGTGTACCCAACAGTTTCTTTTGGGTATCCTATGAAGACACACTTCTCCTATTTGGGTTTGAGCTTATCACGCCGAAAGTTTTTCACATAAGCATTACAGCCCCAAACTTTAAGAAATAACAACTTAGGTTTCTTGCTAAGCCATAGTTCATACGGTGTCATCTCAACGGATTTTTAGACGGTGCCCTATTTAATGTGAATGCAACTGTCTCTAATGCATAACCCCAAAACGATAATGGTAAATCGGTAAGAGACATCATAGATCACAACATATCTAATAAGGTACGGTTATGACGTTCGGACACCCAATTATGCTATGGTGTTCCAGGTGGTATGAGTTTGTGAAACTATTCCACATTGTTTTAATTGAAGGCCAAACTCGCAACTCAAATATTTCGTCTCCACGATCAGATTGTAGAAACTTTATTTTCTTGTTATGATGATTCTCCACTTCACTCTGAAATTCTTTGAACTTTTCAAACGTTTCAGACTTGTGTTTCATTAAGTAGCTATACTCATATCTGCTCAAATCATCTGTGAAGGTCAGAAAATAACGATACCCGCCGCGAGCCTCAACACTAATCGGACCACATACATCGGTATGTATTATTTCCAATAAGTCAGTGGCTTGCTCCATTGTTCCGGAGAGCGGAGTCTTAGTCATCTTGCCCATGAGGCATGGTTCGCGAGCATCAAGTGATTCCAAAAGCCCATCAGCATGGAGTTTCTTCATGCACCTTACACCAATATGACCTAAATTGCAGTGCCACAAATAGGTTGCACTATCGTGACTTCCAGAACAAGATTACCGTACCGCTCTGGTGCGGAACGTACTCTGGTTGACCTACGAGGTTCGGTAGTAACTTGATCTGAAGTTTCATGATCATCATCATTAACTTCCTCACTAATTTGTGTAGGCATCACTTAAACTGATTTCTGTGATGAACTACTTTCTAATTCAGGAGAAGGTACAATTACCTCATCAAATTCTACTTTCCTCCCACTCACTTCTTTCAAGAGAAACTCCTTCTCCAGAAAGGATCCACTCATAGCAACAAAGATCTTGCCTTCGGATGTGTGATAGAAGGTGTACCCAACAGTTTCTTTTGGGTATCCTATGAAGACACACTTCTCCTATTTGGGTTTGACCTTATCACGCCGAAACTTTTTCACATAAGCATGGCAGCGCCAAACTTTAAGAAATAACAACTTAGGTTTCTTGCTAAGCCACAGTTCATATGGTGTCATCTCAGCGGATTTTTAGACGGTGCCCTATTTAATGTGAATGCAACTGTCTCTAATGCATAACCCCAAAACGATAGTGGTAAATCGGTAAGAGACATCATAGATCACACCATATCTAATAAAGTACGGTTATGACGTTCGGACACCTAATTATGCTATGGTGTTCCAGGTGGTATGAGTTTGTGAAACTATTCCACATTGTTTTAATTGAAGGCCAAACTCGCAACTCAAATATTTCGTCTCCGCGATCAGCTCTTAGAAACTTTATTTTCTTGTTACGATGATTCTCAACTTCACTCTGAAATTCTTTGAACTTTTCAAACATTTCAGACTTGTGTTTCATTAAGTAGCTATACTCATATCTGCTCAAATCATCTGTGAAGGTCAGAAAATAACGATACCCGCCCCGAGCCCCAAGACTAATCGGACCGCATACATCGGTATGTATTATTTCCAACAAGTCAGTGGCTCGCTCCATTGTTCCGGACAGCAGAGTCTTAGTCATCTTGCCCATGAGGCATGGTTCGCGAGCATCAAGTGATTCCAAAAGCCCATCAGCATGGAGTTTCTTCATGCACCTTACACCAATATGACCTAAATTGCAGTGCCAGAAATAGGTTGCACTATCGTGACTTCCAGAACAAGATTACCGTACCGCTCTGGTGCGGAACGTACTCTGGTTGACCTACGAGGTTCGGTAGTAACTTGATCTGAAGTTTCATGATCATCATCATTAACTTCCTCACTAATTTGTGTAGGCATCACTGGAACTGGTTTCTGTGATGAACTACTTTCTAATTCAGGAGAAGGTACAATTACCTCATCAAGTTCTACTTTCCTCCCACTCACTTCTTTCGAGAGAAACTCCTTCTCTAGAAAGGATCCACTCTTAGCAACAAAGATCTTGCCTTCGGATGTGTGATAGAAGGTGTACCCAACAGTTTCTTTTGGGTATCCTATGAAGACACACTTCTCCTATTTGGGTTTGAGCTTATCACGCCGAAACTTTTTCACATAAGCATTGCAGCCCCAAACTTTAAGAAATAACAACTTAGGTTTCTTGCTAAGCCACAGTTCATATGGTGTCATCTCAACGGATTTTTAGACGGTGCCCTATTTAATGTGAACGCAACTGTCTCTAATGCATAACCCCAAAACGATAATCGTAAATCGGTAAGAGACATCATAGATCACAACATATCTAATAAGGTACGGTTATGACGTTCGGACACCCAATTATGCTATGGTGTTCCAGGTGGTATGAGTTTGTGAAACTATTCCACATTGTTTTAATTGAAGGCCGAACTCGCAACTCAAATATTTCGTCTCCACGATCAGATTGTAGAAACTTTATTTTCTTGTTATGATGATTCTCCACTTCACTCTGAAATTCTTTGAACTTTTCAAACGTTTCAGACTTGTGTTTCATTAAGTAGCTATACTCATATCTGCTCAAATCATTTGTGAAGGTCAGAAAATAACGATACCCGCCGCGAGCCTCAACACTAATCGGACCACATACATCGGTATGTATTATTTCCAATAAGTCAGTGGCTTGCTCCATTGTTCCGGAGAGCGGAGTCTTAGTCATCTTGCCCATGAGGCATGGTTCGCGAGCATCAAGTGATTCCAAAAGCCCATCAGCATGGAGTTTCTTCATGCACCTTACACCAATATGACCTAAATTGCAGTGCCACAAATAGGTTGCACTATCGTGACTTCCAGAACAAGATTACCATACCGCTCTGGTGCGGAACGTACTCTGGTTGACCTACGAGGTTCGGTAGTAACTTGATCTGAAGTTTCATGATCATCATCATTAACTTCCTCACTAATTTGTGTAGGCATCACTTAAACTGATTTCTGTGATGAACTACTTTCTAATTCAGGAGAAGGTACAATTACCTCATCAAATTCTACTTTCCTCCCACTCACTTCTTTCAAGAGAAACTCCTTCTCCAGAAAGGATCCACTCATAGCAACAAAGATCTTGCCTTCGGATGTGTGATAGAAGGTGTACCCAACAGTTTCTTTTGGGTATCCTATGAAGACACACTTCTCCTATTTGGGTTTGACCTTATCACGCCGAAATTTTTTCACATAAGCATGGCAGCGCCAAACTTTAAGAAATAACAACTTAGGTTTCTTGCTAAGCCACAGTTCATATGGTGTCATCTCAGCGGATTTTTAGACGGTGCCCTATTTAATGTGAATGCAACTGTCTCTAATGCATAACCCCAAAACGATAGTGGTAAATCGGTAAGAGACATCATAGATCACACCATATCTAATAAAGTACGGTTATGACGTTCGGACACCCAATTATGCTATGGTGTTCCAGGTGGTCTGAGTTTGTGAAACTATTCCACATTGTTTTAATTGAAGGCCAAACTCACAACTCAAATATTTCGTCTCCACGATCAGCTCTTAGAAACTTTATTTTCTTGTTACGATGATTCTCAACTTCACTCTGAAATTCTTTGAACTTTTCAAACATTTCAGACTTGTGTTTCATTAAGTAGCTATACTCATATCTGCTCAAATCATCTGTGAAGGTCAGAAAATAACGATACCCGCCCCGAGCCCCAAGACTAATCGGACCGCATACATCGGTATGTATTATTTCCAACAAGTCAGTGGCTCGCTCCATTGTTCCGGACAGCAGAGTCTTAGTCATCTTGCCCATGAGGCATGGTTCGCGAGCATCAAGTGATTCCAAAAGCCCATCAGCATGGAGTTTCTTCATGCACCTTACACCAATATGACCTAAATTGCAGTGCCACAAATAGGTTGCACTATCGTGACTTCCAGAACAAGATTACCGTACCGCTCTGGTGCGGAACGTACTCTGGTTGACCTACGAGGTTCGGTAGTAACTTGATCTGAAGTTTCATGATCATCATCATTAACTTCCTCACTAATTTGTGTAGGCATCACTTAAACTGATTTCTGTGATGAACTACTTTCTAATTCAGGAGAAGGTACAATTACCTCATCAAATTCTACTTTCCTCCCACTCACTTCTTTCAAGAGAAACTCCTTCTCCAGAAAGGATCCACTCATAGCAACAAAGATCTTGCCTTCGGATGTGTGATAGAAGGTGTACCCAACAGTTTCTTTTGGGTATCCTATGAAGACACACTTCTCCTATTTGGGTTTGACCTTATCACGCCGAAACTTTTTCACATAAGCATGGCAGCGCCAAACTTTAAGAAATAACAACTTAGGTTTCTTGCTAAGCCACAGTTCATATGGTGTCATCTCAGCGGATTTTTAGACGGTGCCCTATTTAATGTGAATGCAACTGTCTCTAATGCATAACCCCAAAACGATAGTGGTAAATCGGTAAGAGACATCATAGATCACACCATATCTAATAAAGTACGGTTATGGTGTTCCAGGTTGTATGAGTTTGTGAAACTATTCCACATTGTTTTAATTGAAGGCCAAACTCGCAACTCAAATATGTCGTCTCCGCGATCAGATCGTAGAAACTTTATTTTCTTGTTACGATGATTCTCCACTTCACTCTGAAATTCTTTGAACTTTTCAAACGTTTCAGACTTGTGTTTCATTAAGTAGCTATACTCATATATACTCAAATCATCTGTGAAGGTCAGAAAATAACGATACCCGCCGCGAGCCTCAACACTCATCGGACCGCATACATCGGTATGTATTATTTGCAACAAGTCAGTGGCTCACTCCATTGTTCCGGACAGCGGAGTCTTAGTCATCTTGCCCATGAGGCATGGTTCGCGAGCATCAAGTGATTCCAAAAGCCCATCAGCATGGAGTTTCTTCATGCACCTTACACCAATATGACCTAAATTGCAGTGCCAGAAATAGGTTGCACTATCGTGACTTCCAGAACAAGATTACCATACCGCTCTGGTGCGGAACGTACTCTGGTTGACCTACGAGGTTCGGTAGTAACTTGATCTGAAGTTTCATGATCATCATCATTAACTTCCTCACTAATTTGTGTAGGCATCACTGGAACTGATTTCTGTGATGAACTACTTTCTAATTCAGGAGAAGGTACAATTACCTCATCAAGTTCTACTTTCCTCCCACTCACTTCTTTCGAGAGAAACTCCTTCTCTAGAAAGGATCCACTCTTAGCAACAAAGATCTTGCCTTCGGATGTGTGATAGAAGGTGTACCCAACCGTTTCTTTTGGGTATCCTATGAAGACACACTTCTCCTATTTGGGTTTGAGCTTATCACGCCGAAAGTTTTTCACATAAGCATTACAACCCTAAACTTTAAGAAATAACAACTTAGGTTTCTTGCTAAGCCATAGTTCATACGGTGTCATCTCAACGGATTTTTAGACGGTGCCCTATTTAATGTGAATGCAACTGTCTCTAATGCATAACCCCAAAACGATAGTGGTAAATTGGTAAGAGACATCATAGATCACACCATATCTAATAAAGTACGGTTATGACGTTCGGACACCCAATTATGCTATGGTGTTCCAGGTGGTATGAGTTTGTGAAACTATTCCACATTGTTTTAATTGAAGGCCAAACTCGCAACTCAAATATTTCGTCTCCGCGATCAGCTCTTAGAAACTTTATTTTCTTGTTACGATGATTCTCAACTTCACTCTGAAATTCTTTGAACTTTTCAAACATTTCAGACTTGTGTTTCATTAAGTAGCTATACTCATATCTGCTCAAATCATCTGTGAAGGTCAGAAAATAACGATACCCGCCACGAGCCCCAAGACTAATCGGACCGCATACATCGGTATGTATTATTTCCAACAAGTCAGTGGCTCGCTCCATTGTTCCGGACAGCAGAGTCTTAGTCATCTTGCCCATGAGGCATGGTTCGCGAGCATCAAGTGATTCCAAAAGCCCATCAGCATGGAGTTTCTTCATGCACCTTACACCAATATGACCTAAATTGCAGTGCCAGAAATAGGTTGCACTATCGTGACTTCCAGAACAAGATTACCGTACCGCTCTGGTGCGGAACGTACTCTGGTTGACCTACGATGTTCGGTAGTAACTTGATCTGAAGTTTCATGATCATCATCATTAACTACCTCACTAATTTGTGTAGGCATCACTGGAACTGATTTCTGTGATGAACTACTTTCTAATTCAGGAGAAGGTACAATTACCTCATCAAGTTCTACTTTCCTCCCACTCACTTCTTTCGAGAGAAACTCCTTCTCTAGAAAGGATCCACTCTTAGCAACAAAGATCTTGCCTTCGGATGTGTGATATAAGGTGTACCCAACAGTTTCTTTTGGGTATCCTATGAAGACACACTTCTCCTATTTGGGTTTGAGCTTATCACGCCGAAAGTTTTTCACATAAGCATTACAACCCTAAACTTTAAGAAATAACAACTTAGGTTTCTTGCTAAGCCATAGTTCATACGGTGTCATCTCAACGGATTTTTAGACGGTGCCCTATTTAATGTGAATGCAACTGTCTCTAATGCATAACCCCAAAACGATAGTGGTAAATTGGTAAGAGACATCATAGATCACACCATATCTAATAAAGTACGGTTATGACGTTCGGATACCCAATTATGCTATGGTGTTCCAGGTGGTATGAGTTTGTGAAACTATTCCACATTGTTTTAATTGAAGGCCAAACTCGCAACTCAAATATTTCGTCTCCGCGATCAGCTCTTAGAAACTTTATTTTCTTGTTACGATGATTCTCAACTTCACTCTGAAATTCTTTGAACTTTTCAAACATTTCAGACTTGTGTTTCATTAAGTAGCTATACTCATATCTGCTCAAATCATCTGTGAAGGTCAGAAAATAATGATACCCGCCGCGAGCCTCAAGACTAATCGGACCGCATACATCGGTATGTATTATTTCCAACAAGTCAGTGGCTCGCTCCATTGTTCCGGACAGCGGAGTCTTAGTCATCTTGCCCATGAGGCATGGTTCGCGAGCATCAAGTGATTCCAAAAGCCCATCAGCATGGAGTTTCTTCATGCACCTTACACCAATATGACCTAAAATGCAGTGCCAGAAATAGGTTGCACTATCGTGACTTCCAGAACAAGATTACCGTACCGCTCTGGTGCGGAACGTACTCTGGTTGACCTACGAGGTTCGGTAGTAACTTGATCTGAAGTTTCATGATCATCATCATTAACTTCCTCACTAATTTGTGTAGGCATCACTTAAACTGATTTCTGTGATGAACTACTTTCTAATTCAGGAGAAGGTACAATTACCTCATCAAATTCTACTTTCCTCCCACTCACTTCTTTCAAGAGAAACTCCTTCTCCAGAAAGGATCCACTCATAGCAACAAAGATCTTGCCTTCGGATGTGTGATAGAAGGTGTACCCAACAGTTTCTTTTGGGTATCCTATGAAGACACACTTCTCCTATTTGGGTTTGACCTTATCACGCCGAAACTTTTTCACATAAGCATGGCAGCGCCAAACTTTAAGAAATAACAACTTAGGTTTCTTGCTAAGCCACAGTTCATATGGTGTCATCTCAGCGGATTTTTAGACGGTGCCCTATTTAATGTGAATGCAACTGTCTCTAATGCATAACCCCAAAACGATAGTGGTAAATCGGTAAGAGACATCATAGATCACACCATATCTAATAAAGTACGGTTATGACGTTCGGACACCCAATTATGCTATGGTGTTCCAGGTGGTATGAGTTTGTGAAACTATTCCACATTGTTTTAATTGAAGGCCAAACTCGCAACTCAAATATTTCGTCTCCGCGATCAGCTCTTAGAAACTTTATTTTCTTGTTACGATGATTCTCAACTTCACTCTGAAATTCTTTGAACTTTTCAAACATTTCAGACTTGTGTTTCATTAAGTAGCTATACTCATATCTGCTCAAATCATCTGTGAAGGTCAGAAAATAATGATACCCGCCCCGAGCCCCAAGACTAATCGGACCGCATACATCGGTATGTATTATTTCCAACAAGTCAGTGGCTCGCTCCATTGTTCCGGACAGCAGAGTCTTAGTCATCTTGCCCATGAGGCATGGTTCGCGAGCATCAAGTGATTCCAAAAGCCCATCAGCATGGAGTTTCTTCATGCACCTTACACCAATATGACCTAAATTGTAGTGCCAGAAATAGGTTGCACTATCGTGACTTCCAGAACAAGATTACCGTACCGCTCTGGTGCAGAACGTACTCTGGTTGACCTACGAGGTTCGGTAGTAACTTGATCTGAAGTTTCATGATCATCATCATTAACTTCCTCACTAATTTGTGTAGGCATCACTGGAACTGGTTTCTGTGATGAACTACTTTCTAATTCAGGAGAAGGTACAATTACCTCATCAAGTTCTACTTTCCTCCCACTCACTTCTTTCGAGAGAAACTCCTTCTCTAGAAAGGATCCACTCTTAGCAACAAAGATCTTGCCTTCGGATGTGTGATAGAAGGTGTACCCAACAGTTTCTTTTGGGTATCCTATGAAGACACACTTCTCCTATTTGGGTTTGAGCTTATCACGCCGAAACTTTTTCACATAAGCATTGCAGCCCCAAACTTTAAGAAATAACAACTTAGGTTTCTTGCTAAGCCACAGTTCATATGGTGTCATCTCAACGGATTTTTGGACGGTGCCCTATTTAATGTGAATGCAACTGTCTCTAATGCATAACCCCAAAACGATAATGGTAAATCGGTAAGAGACATCATAGATCACAACATATCTAATAAGGTACGGTTATGACGTTCGGACACCCAATTATGCTATGGTGTTCCAGGTGGTATGAGTTTGTGAAACTATTCCACATTGTTTTAATTGAAGGCCAAACTCGCAACTCAAATATTTCGTCTCCACGATCAGATTGTAGAAACTTTATTTTCTTGTTATGATGATTCTCCACTTCACTCTGAAATTCTTTGAACTTTTCAAATGTTTCAGACTTGTGTTTCATTAAGTAGCTATACTCATATCTGCTCAAATCATCTATGAAGGTTAGAAAATAACGATACCCGCCGCGAGCCTCAACACTAATCGGACCACATACATTGGTATGTATTATTTCCAATAAGTCAGTGGCTTGCTCCATTGTTCCGGAGAGCGGAGTCTTAGTCATCTTGCCCATGAGGCATGGTTCGCGAGCATCAAGTGATTCCAAAAGCCCATCAGCATGGAGTTTCTTCATGCACCTTACACCAATATGACCTAAATTGCAGTGCCACAAATAGGTTGCACTATCGTGACTTCCAGAACAAGATTACCATACCGCTCTGGTGCGGAACGTACTCTGGTTGACCTACGAGGTTCGGTAGTAACTTGATCTGAAGTTTCATGATCATCATCATTAACTTCCTCACTAATTTGTGTAGGCATCACTTAAACTGATTTCTGTGATGAACTACTTTCTAATTCAGGAGAAGGTACAATTACCTCATCAAATTCTACTTTCCTCCCACTCACTTCTTTCAAGAGAAACTCCTTCTCAAGAAAGGATCCACTCATAGCAACAAAGATCTTGCCTTCGGATGTGTGATAGAAGGTGTACCCAACAGTTTCTTTTGGGTATCCTATGAAGACACACTTCTCCTATTTGGGTTTGACCTTATCACGCCGAAACTTTTTCACATAAGCATGGCAGCGCCAAACTTTAAGAAATAACAACTTAGGTTTCTTGCTAAGCCACAGTTCATATGGTGTCATCTCAGCGGATTTTTAGACGGTGCCCTATTTAATGTGAATGCAACTGTCTCTAATGCATAACCCCAAAACGATAGTGGTAAATCGGTAAGAGACATCATAGATCACACCATATCTAATAAAGTACGGTTATGACGTTCGGACACCCAATTATGCTATGGTGTTCCAGGTGGTATGAGTTTGTGAAACTATTCCACATTGTTTTAATTGAAGGCCAAACTCGCAACTCAAATATTTCGTCTCCGCGATCAGCTCTTAGAAACTTTATTTTCTTGTTACGATGATTCTCAACTTCACTCTGAAATTCTTTGAACTTTTCAAACATTTCAGACTTGTGTTTCATTAAGTAGCTATACTCATATCTGCTCAAATCATCTGTGGAGGTCAGAAAATAACGATACCCGCCACGAGCCCCAAGACTAATCGGACCGCATACATCGGTATGTATTATTTCCAACAAGTCAGTGGCTCGCTCCATTGTTCCGGACAGCAGAGTCTTAGTCATCTTGCCCATGAGGCATGGTTCGCGAGCATCAAGTGATTCCAAAAGCCCATCAGCATGGAGTTTCTTCATGCACCTTACACCAATATGACCTAAATTGCAGTGCCAGAAATAGGTTGCACTATCGTGACTTCCAGAACAAGATTACCGTACCGCTCTGGTGCGGAACGTACTCTGGTTGACCTACGAGGTTCGGTAGTAACTTGATCTGAAGTTTCATGATCATCATCATTAACTTCCTCACTAATTTGTGTAGGCATCACTGGAACTGGTTTCTGTGATGAACTACTTTCTAATTCAGGAGAAGGTACAGTTACCTCATCAAGTTCTACTTTCCTCCCACTCACTTCTTTCGAGAGAAACTCCTTCTCTAGAAAGGATCCACTCTTAGCAACAAAGATCTTGCCTTCGGATGTGTGATAGAAGGTGTACCCAACAGTTTCTTTTGGGTATCCTATGAAGACACACTTCTCCTATTTGGGTTTGAGCTTATCACGCCGAAACTTTTTCACATAAGCATTGCAGCCCCAAACTTTAAGAAATAACAACTTAGGTTTCTTGCTAAGCCACAGTTCATATGGTGTCATCTCAACGGATTTTTAGACGGTGCCCTATTTAATGTGAATGCAACTGTCTCTAATGCATAACCCCAAAACGATAGTGGTAAATCGGTAAGAGACATCATAGATCACACCATATCTAATAAAGTACGGTTATGGTGTTCCAGGTTGTATGAGTTTGTGAAACTATTCCACATTGTTTTAATTGAAGGCCAAACTCGCAACTCAAATATTTCGTCTCCGCGATCAGATCGTAGAAACTTTATTTTCTTGTTACGATGATTCTCCACTTCACTCTGAAATTCTTTGAACTTTTCAAACGTTTCAGACTTGTGTTTCATTAAGTAGCTATACTCATATATACTCAAATCATCTGTGAAGGTCAGAAAATAACGATACCCGCCGCGAGCCTCAACACTCATCGGACCGCATACATCGGTATGTATTATTTGCAACAAGTCAGTGGCTCACTCCATTGTTCCGGACAGCGGAGTCTTAGTCATCTTGCCCATGAGGCATGGTTCGCGAGCATCAAGTGATTCCAAAAGCCCATCAGCATGGAGTTTCTTCATGCACCTTACACCAATATGACCTAAATTGCAGTGCCAGAAATAGGTTGCACTATCGTGACTTCCAGAACAAGATTACCATACCGCTTTGGTGCGGAACGTACTCTGGTTGACCTACGAGGTTCGGTAGTAACTTGATCTGAAGTTTCATGATCATCATCATTAACTTCCTCACTAATTTGTGTAGGCATCACTGGAACTGATTTCTGTGATGAACTACTTTCTAATTCAGGAGAAGGTACAATTACCTCATCAAGTTCTACTTTCCTCCCACTCACTTCTTTCGAGAGAAACTCCTTCTCTAGAAAGGATCCACTCTTAGCAACAAAGATCTTGCCTTCGGATGTGTGATAGAAGGTGTACCCAACCGTTTCTTTTGGGTATCCTATGAAGACACACTTCTCCTATTTGGGTTTGAGCTTATCACGCCGAAAGTTTTTCACATAAGCATTACAACCCTAAACTTTAAGAAATAACAACTTAGGTTTCTTGCTAAGCCATAGTTCATACGGTGTCATCTCAACGGATTTTTAGACGGTGCCCTATTTAATGTGAATGCAACTGTCTCTAATGCATAACCCCAAAACGATAGTGGTAAATTGGTAAGAGACATCATAGATCACACCATATCTAATAAAGTACGGTTATGACGTTCGGACACCCAATTATGCTATGGTGTTCCAGGTGGTATGAGTTTGTGAAACTATTCCACATTGTTTTAATTGAAGGCCAAACTCGCAACTCAAATATTTCGTCTCCGCGATCAGCTCTTAGAAACTTTATTTTCTTGTTACGATGATTCTCAACTTCACTCTGAAATTCTTTGAACTTTTCAAACATTTCAGACTTGTGTTTCATTAAGTAGCTATACTCATATCTGCTCAAATCATCTGTGAAGGTCAGAAAATAACGATACCCGCCACGAGCCCCAAGACTAATTGGACCGCATACATCGGTATGTATTATTTCCAACAAGTCAGTGGCTCGCTCCATTGTTCCGGACAGTAGAGTCTTAGTCATCTTGCCCATGAGGCATGGTTCGCGAGCATCAAGTGATTCCAAAAGCCCATCAGCATGGAGTTTCTTCATGCACCTTACACCAATATGACCTAAATTGCAGTGCCAGAAATAGGTTGCACTATCGTGACTTCCAGAACAAGATTACCGTACCGCTCTGGTGCGGAACGTACTCTGGTTGACCTACGAGGTTCGGTAGTAACTTGATCTGAAGTTTCATGATCATCATCATTAACTACCTCACTAATTTGTGTAGGCATCACTGGAACTGATTTCTGTGATGAACTACTTTCTAATTCAGGAGAAGGTACAATTACCTCATCAAGTTCTACTTTCCTCCCACTCACTTCTTTCGAGAGAAACTCCTTCTCTAGAAAGGATCCACTCTTAGCAACAAAGATCTTGCCTTCGGATGTGTGATATAAGGTGTACCCAACAGTTTCTTTTGGGTATCCTATGAAGACACACTTCTCCTATTTGGGTTTGAGCTTATCACGCCGAAAGTTTTTCACATAAGCATTACAACCCTAAACTTTAAGAAATAACAACTTAGGTTTCTTGCTAAGCCATAGTTCATACGGTGTCATCTCAACGGATTTTTAGACGGTGCCCTATTTAATGTGAATGCAACTGTCTCTAATGCATAACCCCAAAACGATAGTGGTAAATTGGTAAGAGACATCATAGATCACACCATATCTAATAAAGTACGGTTATGACGTTCGGATACCCAATTATGCTATGGTGTTCCAGGTGGTATGAGTTTGTGAAACTATTCCACATTGTTTTAATTGAAGGCCAAACTCGCAACTCAAATATTTCGTCTCCGCGATCAGCTCTTAGAAACTTTATTTTCTTGTTACGATGATTCTCAACTTCACTCTGAAATTCTTTGAACTTTTCAAACATTTCAGACTTGTGTTTCATTAAGTAGCTATACTCATATCTGCTCAAATCATCTGTGAAGGTCAGAAAATAACGATACCCGCCGCGAGCCTCAAGACTAATCGGACCGCATACATCGGTATGTATTATTTCCAACAAGTCAGTGGCTCGCTCCATTGTTCCGGACAGCGGAGTCTTAGTCATCTTGCCCATGAGGCATGGTTCGCGAGCATCAAGTGATTCCAAAAGCCCATCAGCATGGAGTTTCTTCATGCACCTTACACCAATATGACCTAAAATGTAGTGCCAGAAATAGGTTGCACTATCGTGACTTCCAGAACAAGATTACCGTACAGCTCTGGTGCGGAACGTACTCTGGTTGACCTACGAGGTTCGGTAGTAACTTGATCTGAAGTTTCATGATCATCATCATTAACTTCCTCACTAATTTGTGTAGGCATCACTGGAACTGGTTTCTGTGATGAACTACTTTCTAATTCAGGAGAAGGTACCATTACCTCATCAAGTTCTACTTTCCTCCCACTCACTTCTTTCGAGAGAAACTCCTTCTGTAGAAAGGATCCACTCTTAGCAACAAAGATCTTGCCTTTGGATGTGTGATAGAAGGTGTACCCAACAGTTTCTTTTGGGTATCCTATGAAGACACACTTCTCCTATTTGGGTTTGAGCTTATCACGCCGAAACTTTTTCACATAAGCATCGGAGCCCCAAACTTTAAGAAATAACAACTTAGGTTTCTTGCTAAGCCACAGTTCATACGGTGTCATCTCAATGAATTTTTAGACGGTGCCCTATTTAATGTGAATGCAACTGTCTCTAATGCATAACCCCAAAATGATAGTGGTCAATCGGTAAGAGACATCATAGATCACACCATATCTAATAAAGTACGGTTATGACATTCGGACACCCAATTATGCTATGGTGTTCCAGGTGGTATGAGTTTGTGAAACTATTCCACATTGTTTTAATTGAAGTCCAAACTCGCAACTCAAATATTTCGTCTCCGCGATCAGATCGTAGAAACTTTATTTTCTTGTTACGATGATTCTCCACTTCACTCTGAAATTCTTTGAACTTTTCAAACGTTTCAGACTTGTGTTTCATTAAGTAGCTATACTCATATCTGCTCAAATCATCTGTGAAGGTCAGAAAATAATGATACCCGCCGCGAGCCTCTACACTCATCGGACCGCATACATCGGTATGTATTATTTCCAACAAGTCAGTGGCTCGCTCCATTGTTCCGGACAGCGGAGTCTTAGTCATCTTGCCCATGAGGCATGGTTCGCGAGCATCAAGTGATTCCAAAAGCCCATCAGCATGGAGTTTCTTCATGCACCTTACACCAATATGACCTAAATTGCAGTGCCAGAAATAGGTTGCTCTATCATTATTAACTTTGCATATTTTGGTTTCAATATTATGAATATGTGTATCACTATGATCAAGATTTAGTGATGAAAAGGTCAAGGCCACTACTGTTATTGATGAAGGCATTCGTCCATTGGATGGTCAGTTCCGCAAAGCTGCATACTACTCCACCAATGATGACTCTGACACTCATGACTCTGCCGCAAATGCTTCAAAGCAAAATCCTCAAGGCACAGCTCCAAGGGTGATGACTGATCGTGTGCTTCTCCTCAGTCTTCACTAGAAGGTCGATCGCAACCACAAATGGGTTAAGCGTTAGTTTGGTTGTATTCTTCACAACATGACTGCTACACATAATGTAGTGAAGAAAAACCGTTACTACCTCCATGAAGTCTTCGGTCGCACCTAGGATGTTCTGTCACATCTGTATGGTGAAGAAGATCTGAGGCAAATGGGTCTCAAGAAGGACTTTGATTAGTCTGAGCCACCAGCGAAGAAATTCAAGAAAACCAAAGTTCCTTCCTTGGTAGCCAGCTCATATTCTTCATCACGCGCGACCGATGAGCGTGAAGATTTGGACAACACTGCGGCAGGCCCTACCTCAACAACCGACCCCAACAATGTTGGCGCTCCTTCATCAACTCAGTGATGATATTCTTCAGGGGCGTTAGTCCTCATTTTTTGGCCCTTTTGGTCATTCGATGACAAAGGGGGAGAAATTTGAGTTAGTCTTCAAGCGGGTCTACTTATATGGGCGTTTTTTGGTAAGTTACAACCCGTTCTTTTGAAGAATTTGCTGGATCGAGTTGTAAACTTAAAACTCGATGGTGGTCTGATACTTTTGCTATGTTCTTCTACATGCTTATTCCTCATATATGTTAATGCACGCATGCTGAATTACATAAGTCACCATATTTCATCATGCATTTCAAATTCTTCGTATTATATGTTAAATGCGTGTATGAATTACAAGATATAGGGGGAGATCTCCATGATTCTACTCTTCAAGTGTGCATTGCTTCAAAAGCAAATTCCTCACTATGCACATCTTCAGGGGGAGTTCTTCTATATCTTGCAATCAAATTCCTCAATATCAGTATTTACACTTCATATGTTTATCCCCGTTGAAAACTTAACCTATATTGTCATCAATGACCAAAAAGGGGGAGATTGTAAGGGCATCTAGTGCCCCTTAGTGATTTTGGTGTATTGAAGACTTATAGGTTAATGGACTAATGCATTTGTGAGTGTACACATGTCTATAAGTCTATGAGGAGTTTGATATTTACAGAGAAATTCGACCCCTAAAAATGAAGTTCTTCGATTAAAGACTTTGGATTTCTGAAGACTTTCTGAAGACTTTGAAAGTGAAGAAATTGGTGCGACCATGAAGACTTGGTATTCATTCAAGGAACATGAAGTGTGAAGACTTTTGTTTTCGTAGTTTCTTTTTTCTCTTTCTTGAGTCATAGGAAACATCGTACTGTAGAAGGGGGTCGAGGGAATACTAAGGAAAAGTTTCCAAGTGATGCTCAACTCAAAATCCTACACCTACCAATCCCTTCAAGTGAAGCCATTGGAAATCTCATGCAGTTCGGTCAATTTCTTCAGTGACAGAGACGAAGTTCAGCCTAGGTGTGGGCGCCGATCCTGAGGCGGTGCCGTTGAAGACGCCGCTCTCCTGAGGCCCTGTGTGGAGTAGTTGCTTCTTCTTCTTGGGGACGGCCTCAGGAGGGTACTGGACGTCCTCGCTGTCGGGGTATTCGATTGATGCGGCTTGGAAGGCACACTCAAGGGAGCACACCGCATCTCTTTCTTCGCAGGGGGCTGTGATGATTTGGCCGCTTCCCGGCATCTTGAGGACGTTGTAGCCGTGGTGGGTCACTGCCATGAACTTGGCCAATGTTGGATACCCAAGGATGGCATTCTATGGCACACGGATGTGGGCGATGTCGAAGTAGATGAGCTCAATGCGGTGGTTGTCGCGCTGGCCGAAGGTGACAGGGAGGCGGACCTGCCCTATCGGGGTGGTGGAGCCGTCGGTCACTCCTGAGAAAGGCTTGGTAGGCTGTAGCTGATCGTAGGGCACTTGAAGGCTGTCGTACGTCTCGGCGGACATGACACTGAGCCCCGCGCCGCTTTTGATGAGGATCTTGGCGACTTGGATATTGCTGATGATAGGTGAACAGAGCATCGGGAGGACACTGGAGGTTGCCACGCATTTGAGCTGGTCCACCGAGCTGAAGGTGATGGCGTACTTGGACCACCTGAGCCGGCGCGTGGCCTCGAGCCTGGGAAGGGCCGCGTTCACCTCACGAGCAAACTACTTGAAGATGCGATGGGAAGCCGTGGCCTGAGCACCGCCCAAGATGCAGGCGATAGCGCGCTGCTCCTGGAAGCCCCCAGTCCCCTCGTCCCGATGATGGTCGTCGTTCCTTCTTGGTGGCGGTGGCAGCGGAGGGAGGCCAAGATTTCTCTGAGGACGGTCCTCGCGAGGCTGGTCGCGCCAGGCGCCCTCATGAGGCTGCTCCTACCAGTGGTCCTCACGAGGCCGGTCGCACCACTCCTGGTGGGGGCCGCTGTCGTCCCAACGTCCTGCACTTCCTCCTCCTCCATGGCCGTAGCCCCGGCCGTTGCGCTTGGGGCGTCGACCGAAGCGTCCATTTTGGATGGCCCTGAGCTCTTGACAATCGTTGGTGCTGTGGTTGTGTACGTTGTGGAAGGCGCGGAATGGATGGCTGCTTTTGGACGACTCGGGGTGGTCCCAACCGCGCTTCATGCCCAGCTCCACCGCGAGCACGGCTACTCCCTTGCGCTTCACGTCCTTGGCCTTGGCTTTCTTCTCTTCTGGGTCGGCAGCAGGGAGCTCGAGGAGGGAGATACGCCCTTCCTCAGCTCTTGCGCACTCGGTCGTCATGTTGAACATCTCCAGAGCCGTGCACATCTCCTCATGGATGGCGAGCTCCTCCTTCATCTTGACATTGCGGACGCCATCGGAAAACACTGAGATGATGGCCTCGTCTGTCACCTTGGGGATCTTGAGGCGAACGCTATTGAAGCGCTGGATGTACTTCTACAGGGTCTCTCCCGGCTGTTGCTTGATGCGGCGAAGGTCACCCACGGCCGGAGGGCGGTCACGAGTGCCCTGGAAGTTGGCCATGAAGCGGTCGCGCATCTCACCCCAGGAGGAGATTGATCTCGCGGGCAGGTTCATAACTATTTTAAAAGCATGTTGGCACACAAGATAAACCATTATCCACTCCTATCTAATTAAGCATGGCATGAGTAACTATAATTTCTAATTGTCATTGCAAACAATGTCTCATTCATATTGGGCTGAATCAATAACGATGAGTTAATCATATTTGCAAAAACAAAATAGGTCGAGTTCGTACCAGCTTTTGTCCATCTCAATCATTTCATCTTATATCGTCATTATTGCCTTTCACTTGCACGACCGAATGGTATGGATAATAATAAGAGTGTGTGTGCATTGGACTAAGCTAGAACCCGCAAACATTAATTCTGAGGAGAAGACAAGGTAATATGGACTCTTTGTTAGATCAACAATAATGCATATGAGAGCAACTCAAGATTTTCATCGTGGTCTTCTCCCTTTGACCCAAAGAAAAGAAAAGAATTTCAAAGAAACACACTAAAATATTTTTGGAGTTTGTGGGTTTCTGAAGAAAGTAAAACAAAAACGAGAAAAACTATTTTCACGGGAAAGCTCCCAACAAGCAAAAGAAGAAACAGAAATATTTTAGGGTTTTCTTTTATTACTACTACTAAATAAACCAAAAAGAAAAACTAGAAAGAAACAAGAACTAATTTTTCGGGTTTTCTCAAAGTTTTTCAAACACACAAGAAGAAAGCAAGAAAAACAAACTAACATGAATAATACAATGAAAAAGGATGAACACCAACAACTGGAATGAATGTCTGAACGTGAATGTAATGTCGGTGAGAAATACATACTCCCCCAAGCTTAGGCTTTTGGCCTAAGTTGGTCTAGGGCCACGGCTCAAAATAACCCTCTCCTCGATACTCCGGAGGGTCGTGAGGGTTCCACTAGTTGGCGAGCTCCTATGGTTCCCACTGATAAACAAGCTCCTCATACGGATCAGGAACTGGTGTTGGCTTAGGTGTTGGGGGTTGTGAAAGACCCCAGAATCTGTAGATGTCCTCGGGTATAATAGTGTACCTGCCTGAATAAATATCGAACAAAGAAGGTGCAGGTAGAGCTATAGTATCACAAGTACCATGACTAAATACTAGGTTCTAGAGGAGTCATTTGTCATCGTCTTTGTTAATAAAATCGCGTGCTACCATACTAGCATAGTTTGAATATTTAGTGGGTAACAACATCTCCTCCTCCTCGTCAAGCCTAATGGGTATCTCAAAATGTCTAGGATGCCAGGAGGCACAGATACCTCCAAATATAGGGCCCTTCAAGCGTTTTGTGTTTAACCAGCAAGCAACAATAGCACCCAAACTGAAAGTTCTATTGCAATATAAAGCATGCTACAAAATAGCAAGGTTAGGGGCACTAAGGTCTCCACTCTCCCAATGACCAATCAAACATCTCCAAACAAATAGTGAGTAATAGCGTAAAATAGGAAATGTAAGCTAACCACTCTCGCTTCCGACACCCCTCTCTCTTCCCCCACAGTAGTTTCAGCAATAAAGTCCTCCATGTCTCTAGGACGTGGTTCACCGACGCAGCCCTCATAAGGTAATTTGCAAACATTGCAAAAATCATAAAGTGTCATTTGCTTAAGCACATCATACAAGTGAAATTCTACCATGGGAGGATCCTTCCTAGAATGAAAGTGAAAATTTTGCATGAAGGTATTAGTGAGAAGGAGATATTGGTTACACTTATCTTGGAAGAAGGCGGTGATGCCGGCATTCTCCGCCAAATAATAGAAATCATCATAAATTCCAGCCACCCTCAAGAATGCATCACTTGGCCATTCACATGGCCGAACCTCCGCAGTGTGAGGAAGATTGTAATTGGTATTCTTCTTCTCCTCAATCTCATTTCCCTCTGAATTCCGGCTTGACGAACCCCTTAACCACCTCCTGATGGTTTTTATTTCCTCTGAAAATTTCTGAAATTTTTAGTGACTCAAAATAAAAGTGAACAAAACTCAGCAAGATTGATAGAAACTACCCGTACAAGTGTCTAGAGGCTATATCATGCAACAAAATTACTTTGGACCATACAAATTTGACATGCAAGCTCAAGAATAGGGTCACCACAGCAGCAAAAACTAATTGGACCATTGGAGGAGTGATAGGTCTCCAATGTATCTATAATTTTTGATTCTTCCATGCTGTTATATTATCATTCTCGAATGTTTTACAATCATTTTATAGCAACTTTATATCATTTTTTCGGACTAACCTATTGACATAGTGCCCAGTGCTAGTTGCTATTTTTTGCTTGTTTTCACTTTGCAGAAAATCAATACCAAACGGAGTCTAAACGTAGCGAACTTTTTGGAGATTTTTTCTGGACCAGAAGACACACGATGGGCCAAAGAAGTAGCAGAGGGGGGCTCCGAGGGGAGCACAACCCACCTGGGCGCGCTTGGGGGCCCAGGCGCACCCTGGTGGGTTGTGCCCACCTCGACCGCCTCCCGCACCACCTCTTCGCTCTATAAATACCCCCGAAATCCAAAAACCCTAGGGGATTCGACGAAACACAATTCCAGCCGTCCAAGTTCCAGAAACCATAGATCCAATCTAGACATCATCATGGAGGGGTTCATCATCCTCATTCGTGCCTCTCCGATGATGCGTGAGTAGTTCATTGTAGACCTACAGGTCTGTAGTTAGTATCTAGATGGCTTACTCTCTCTCTCTCTCTCTTGATTCTCAATACAACGGTCTCTTGGAGATCCATATGATGTAACCCTTTTTGTGGTGTGTTTGTTGTGATCCGATTAACTTTGAGTTTATGATCAAATCTATTTTATCCATAAAAGTTATTTGATTTTTGATCTCTTATCTGCATGATTGCTTATAGCCTCATATTTCTTCTTCACATCTTTGGTTTAGTTAGGCCGACTAGATTGATTTTTCTTGCCATGGGAAGAGGTGCTTTGTGATGGGTTTGATCTTAAAGTGCTCAATCCCAGTGACAGAAGGGGACATGACATGTATGTATCATTGCTATTAAGGATAACAAGATGGGGCCTATTGCTACATTAATAGATCTTGTCTACATCATATCATCATTCTTATTGCATTACTCCATTTTTTCATGAACTTAATACACTAGATGCATGTTGGGTAGCAGTCGATGTGCGGAGTAATAGTAGTAGACGCAGGCAGGAGTCGGTTTATTAATCTTGGACGTGATGCCTATATAATGATCATTGCCTGGATATCGTCATAATTATTTGAAGTTCTATCCATTGCCCAACAGTAATTTGTTTACCCACCGTATGCTATTTTTCTAGAGAGAAGCCACTAGTGAAATCTACGGCCCCCGAGTCTATTCTTTATCATATTTGCCTTTGAGATCTATTTTTATTCGCTTTTATTTTCAGATCTATTAAATCCAAAAAACCAAAAATACCTTGCTGCATTTTTATTTATTTATTCTATTTCGCGTTTCCGCGAGATCTATTTCTTGATTCTACTACAAATTTATCTATCTTTTTACCGGGGAGCAATTGACAACCCCTCTTACACGTCGGGTTGCAAGTAGTTGTTCTTTGTGTGCAAGTACCTTTACATAGTGTTGCCTAGTTCTCCTACTGGTTCAATAACCTTGGTCTCATCACTGAGGGAAATACCTACCGTAGTTGTGCTGCATCCTCCCTTCCTCTTTGGGGAAATGCCAACGTAGTTCAAGCGGCATCAAAAGGAATTTCTGGCGCTGTTGTTGGGGAGGTTCAAGTCAAGATAGTCTCCCGACAACTCGCCAATTTCGGGCACCGTTGCCAGGGAGACATCATCAACATCTATCAGGTTCCTAATCACAAATGTCATCTCCTTGCAATTTACATTATTTTCCATTTTCCTCTCGCTTTCATCTCCCTACTTCACAAAAATTACCTTTTTATTTGCGTTCTCTTTCGTTTGCCTTTTTCTCGTTCGATCTTTTGTTTGCCTATGTTGCCATGTGTCTTCTATTCTTACATATTTGCTTGCTAAAAATCTATTGATATGGATCCTCATCCACTTGCTAATCTTCTGAAAAGTCCAATTCTGATGAACCAATTGATAGTGAATTGAGTTCGCTAGATTATCTTTATGAAGTTTTGCTCAAGATTCATGAATCTGAAAATTGAGATGAAGTGTTAAACGAAGAAATTTATAAAGTGATTCATGATAGATCCTTGAATGAAAAGCATGATTGCAATGATGTTATTATAAATTCTATTAATGTCAATTGCAAGGATGCTTATTTTGTTATGTCCACTACTTATTGCAATGATCATGATTGGGGTGACAATAATTCTTATGATCTTGAAATTTTATTTAAACCTCATGATGAATATGCTTGCAATAATATGAAAAGTGGGTTCGGAAGAATGTCAACTGTATGTAAAAATAACCCCACATATTTGGAGACTATTCAATCTTGTGAATTTTTTGATAAAAGTGGGTTTGGAGAGAACATGACTTTAGTTGATGTCAATCCCACTAACTTGGAAGATTTTAAAACTTGTATGCATGTGGATCATCAAGAGCAAATTTTATATGATAGTTATATTGTTGAATTTGAGTATGATCCTACATGTAATTATTATGAGAGAGGAAAAATATGGTTGTAGAAATTTTCATGTTACTAAATTACCTCTCGTTATGTTGAGATTGTCAATGTTTTATTCCTCTTCTTTGCACATGTTAGATGTTTCTTGTCATGATAATTGGTTTTCTTATAAAATTCCTATGCATAGGAAGTATGTTAGACTTAAATGTGTTTGTCATATGCTTCATGATGCTATCCTTGTGTTTCTATTCCTATCTATCGTGTGATTATTGTTGAAATCTTATGCCTAGCTAGGGGCATAAAATGATAGCGCTTTTTGGGAGGCGACCCAATGAATAAATATTATTTTTGCCTTTTCCTTTCTGTTCTTGAGTGTTTGAAAAATTATTCTACTGTTATCATTGTGTTTTTTATGTTTTAATTAGTGTTTGTTCCGAGTAAATCCTTTAGGATCATGTTGGGTGATAGTTGCTTTGATCTTGTTGAAAAATAGGAACTTTTGCGCCCAGTAAAATAATTTTCATAAATCACAGAAGCGTGATAAAATTCTGAAATATTTTACACAAGATTGATATACAAATTTCCTACATTGTCCTAATTTTTTAGAATGTTTGGAGTTACAGAAGTATGCGAAGTTTTCAGATTGCTACACACTGTTCTGTTTTTGACAGATTCTGTTTTCTTTGCGTTGTGTGCTTATTTTAATGAATCTATGGTTTGTATCGGGGGGTATGAGCCAGGGTAAAGTTGTAATACAACATATATAATGCAAAAATAAATTATGAATGGGTTTGCAACAATACTTAGAGTAGTGATTTTCTTTGTTATACCAACGAATCTCATGAAGCTTTTGTTAAGCTTTGTGTGATTCAAGTTTTCATGTTTTGGGTGAGAACACGATGGATGAAGGAATAAGGAGTGAAAAGAGCCTAAGATTGGGGATTCCAATGGCACCCCAAGTTATTAACTAAAGAGGAACTAGCAAATAAGCTTGGGGATTCCCCCGAGTGGCATCCCCTCTTTCTTCTAATGACCATCGGTATTTTACTTGGAGCTCTGTTTTTATTCCATGGAGCGTCTTGTATTATATGAGTCTTTGCTTCTTTTCCTTTTTATTTTGTGTCATCTATCCTTGCTGGACACTCCTATTTGAGAGAGCCAAAATTATGCAATGATTTGTCAGAATTGCTCTACCCGCTTCACTTAAATTTTTTGAGCTATGGAATTGCTCTAGTGCTTCACTTATATCTTTTTGAGCACGCTGTGCTTTAAATTGTTTTGAAGAAATGCACTCATGATTCACTTAGATTTATTTAATAGTTAGTAAAAAATTAATAAATTCTTTCATGCTTCACTTAAATTATTTTGAGAGAAGAAAATTTTTATGCTCATGTTCTTCACTTAGATTTGTGTGAGCTATCAAAAGCAACATATGAAATTAGTCCCAAATTGATAGATATTCAAGAGGGATATAATAAAAACATTCATGAAGATCATTGGACAAAATAAACTTGATTATTTGTAATAGTTTTGCGGTATGATGTTATAATATGTGAGTCGTGTTGTTGAGTAATTATGCTCTAGTAAGAATATTCATGTTAAGGTTTGTGATTCCTTATGCAAGCACGAAAGTCTATAGTTATGCAATGAAATTAGATCCTACTTGTGGTGCATTATTGTGTGTTAGTTAAGCTTAAGGCTCCCTTGTGAGACTTCTCGTTTCTTGGTTGGATGCTTCTCAGTCTTTTGCTAGCCTTCACTTGTACTAAGTATGATTGCTACTTGTGCATCCAAAATCGTTAAACACAGTTTTTGCCACATGAGTACACTATACCTACCTATATGCGGTATTTTCGTGTCGTTCTAAGAAAATTTGTATGTGCCATCTCTAATCTTCAAAATAAATTTCCTTTTTGTGTGCTCGTGCCGCTCATGAAACGGTAGGGGGTGGCTGATATTTTTCCATGCTAGATGTGTTATTCTCAAGATGAGTGTTTATTCACTTGTAATTGCACAAGAGTACGGCAAAGGTATTAGGGATGCCCAGTCTCGAAATGAAAAATGAATTTACTTTATGTTGTCAAATAATAAATTCCTTGGAAAGTGTTGGTATGGACGGTACCCGTGGATTTGGTTTTGCTATGGAATGTGAAAGTATGGTGGAAAAAGGACTAAACTTTATTTTTTTGTTTGGGAACCGCCTATGATATATCTAGCATGGAAAGTATTGGGAACTAGGTCGTTTTCATTGACAAGAATGCCACCCAAAATGTTTTACCTCTATCTTTTTCCGCTTTGAGCTCTGGCACCTCTACAAATCCTTACTTCCCTCTGCGAAGGGCCTTTCTATTTACTTTATGCAATTTTTTAGTCTCCATATTCTCTTATAAAGCACCAACTAAAGGGCACTATGATGGTACTTGAGCATTGGGTGTAGCTAATACACGAGTGTGTTTCATGAATGCATCAATTATTGAGCATAATGGGCTAACTGCGACCGAGAAGATTGAACATGAAGTGAAGACATAGCTTTTATTTCGTTGTTTCAATTCTCTTTATTGAGTCATAGGACCACCGTACTACCAAGAGGGGTGTAGCATTCGAAGCTTTGATTCTCTGATGCTAAACCCAAATCCTATTAATGTTGCAAGAGAAATTTCTTTGTGTTCTGAGGAAATACTTGCCTGCAAGAGACTGGGATCTTCTTCGCTGCGAAAGAATTGTGTCTGACCAAGGATTTATCATTACTTGGTCCTCAAGTAATGTTAACATTGCTCTAGAAATCCGACCGTTGTGAATGTGTCGGTTGGCCATTAGCTGGACCATGTGTCCAAAATGGTCATTTCCCAGCAGGGAAGGTTGTCTCTATAAATAGACACCCCGCACCGGCGTTGTCTGGTGGCTGCTCTGTTTGATTGTCAGAATTTTGTTTAGTAACCCCCTCTCCTAAGTGATTTGAGTTTAAAATCCACCGAGAGAAAATCCTAGAGCTGAAAAATTAGATAATGGTTTAGCATCACTCGAATCTATGTCCAGTACACTCCACCTATTAGTCTTGAGAGCTGCAAACTCTCTAGACGGTTAGGTGTCCATTTCTTCAGAGACCAAGACTAATTGTGTTTCTCAAAGAAGAAGATTGTAAAGATTCAAAGATTCCCTCATGTATCTACCATGAGTGATCGACATTGGTTGATGAACCAATTATCGAGGAGAATAGGGCGAAGAGAGTTTATCTTTGGTGTTAAATCACAACCCCTCCAACCAGACGTAGTCCTTTGCAGAAGGGCAAACTGGTCTACCAAATTCCTTGTCGCCATCGAGCATCACTCATTACCTCTACTTCTCCTCTTTACATTCTAAATGTTTCAATCATGTGATTTGTCTCGATGCATGCTTTTAGTTTCCATTCGTTAGTTTATATTCGCTCGTTGTATATTATTTACATTCGCTCCGATGCTGGGTTCCGAGAGTTCTACTATTTCCGAAGAAATTTTAAAACTCCCATTCACCCCCCTCCGACAGACATACTTCGTCCCTAAAATAATGATACGTCTCCAACGTATCTATAATTCTTTTATTGTTCCATACTATTATAGTCTCAATCTTGGATGTTTTATATGTAATTATATATCATTTTTGGGACTAACCTATTAACCTAGTGCCTTGTGCCACTTGTTGTTTTTTGCTTCTTTTTGGCTTTTCAGGAAATCAATATCAAATAGAGTCCAAACGGAGAAAAAAACTTTGGATTAATTTTTCTACACCAGAAGGGACCCTAGAAGGTTCAGGGGAAGACCTGACGAGCCACGAGGAAGCGACAAGCTCGGGAGTCCCGTGGCACCTCGGGACCTAATTTCGCCTCATGCCAGGCTTGTGGGTCCCTCGTGGCACCTCTTGACCTAATTCCGCCTCTGTAAATTCTCCAATATTCCCCTGACATCAGAGAGCCACCCGAAATACTTTTTCCACCACCACAAGTTTCTTTCCCACGAGATCCCATCTGGAGGCCTTCTTCGGTACTCTGCCGAAGGGGAAATCGATCATGGAGGGGCTCTACAACAATCTTGCTACCCTTCTGATGATGTGTGAGTAGTTTACCATAGACCTGCTGGTCCATAGCTAGTAGCTATATGTCTTCTTCTCTCTCTCTCTTTGATCTTCAATACAATGTTCTCCTCGATGTTCTTGGAAATCTATTTGATGTAATGAATTTTTGCAGGTTGTTTGTTGGTATTCGATGAATTGTGAGTTTATGATCAGATTATCCATGAATATTATTTGAGTTTTCTCTGAACTCTTTTATGCATGATTGTTATAGCTCTGTATTTCTCTCCAATCTAATGATTTGGTTTGGCCAACTAGATTAATTTTTCTTGTAATGGGAGAGGTGCTTTGTGATTGGTTCGATCTTGCAGTGCTCAATCCCAGTGAAAGAAAGGGACATGACTCATATTTGTATCGTTGCCATTAAGGATAAAAAGATGGGGTTTATTCATGTGTGGGTTTACTTTCTCTACATCATGTCCTCTTTCTTACACTACAAAAAAAGACACATTTGTGACATTATGGCCCGAACAAAAAAAATATGTCATGGTTGTGAAACTTCTATGATGATAATTGTGACAAAACCATGTATCATCATAGATGTGGTGGGCTCCTACTTCTATGACAAAAAATCATGACAGAAAATGGGCTTTTTATACTATGCGGGCTGGGGACGCACCTGCATGACATTCTTTGGGTCGTCCATGTCATCAAAAATCGTGGTAGAAGTGAGGGCGAGGAAATTTCTCGTGAAGTTCACGGTTAGGGTGGGTGGTCGGGACCGAGCGATGCATTGTGGTTTGCATGTTTCTCTCTCGTACGCACGAGTGGCGTGAGCCGTGTCACAATAACTGAAGACGAGCGAGAGGCATTCACTTACTGAACCCGAGCGATCACCTACTGCTACGTACTGAAGCCGATCGATCGATCCCTTTGCTGCTAACCGAACCTGACGGACTCCTCCGCTGCTAACTGAACCCGATCGATCGCTGCTACTGCATATGGAAGCCGATTGAACCCCCATGTACGAGATGTAGCTAGGTAGCTGGTTGGGTTGCCTCTGGATGAACAATGCACGTTGTTGCACGCACGATATGTATATAGAGTCAAGACGTGGGTGAGTCAAGTCGGTTGGGTTGGCTATGGATGAACAGTTCCCGGTGGGGTTGGATGAATAGGACCCCAGACGTGTGTAGGTTGTTGCCGCTAGATGAACAGGACCCCATGGTAGTACATGTTTGTCGCTGGATGAATAGGACCTTGAGGAGGCCGCCATACACCCCAACCGGTTGTGGGTGGACAAACAGGATCCCATGGAGGCCGGTTGAACTATAGCTGGTGGAGCCTGGATGAATAGTAGCCCATGGATGAATAGTGGCTGGTGGAGGCTGGAGACGGTGGATGAACAGTAGCAGGTGGAGGCTGGAGGAAGTCGAAAGTGGATGAAAAGTAGCCCGTGGAGTCCCTTTCTGCAGTACGCCACACCCTCCCAATGAATAGGACCCCGTTTCGACCATAGGAGGTCGAAGAGAAGTCTATTTCCTCCGTTTTGTGGTACGCCAGACCCCTCCCGATTAACAGGACCCTGTTTGGAACGTGGGAGCTCGAACAGAAGTCTGTTTCCTCCGTTTTGCTATACGCCAGACCCTTCACAATGAACACGACCGTGTTTCGACCGTAGGTGGTCAAACAAAAGGTCGTTTCCTTCATACTACGGTATGCCAGACCCCGTTTTGGCTGTTCCGTCCAAGCTGATTGGCTCCCATTGAACATGACGCATTCCGACCCAACTAGTTGGCTACCGATTAGCTAGACGCAATCGCTGTACGTGTTCGAGACCATGCCCATATGTACGTACATGGCCGTCTTTTTTGTAGCACGGCTGTCATATGTGTACAGGACTTAGACGAGACTGCCTAAACTGCTACCGCTCCTTACTCGTCCGTGGTTCATTCTGGCAGACAGAGTGATCGACCGGTATGTATATACACGTCCGTGACCACACATACAACAATATGTACGCTTCGACCTGGTGGGCGCCAGCTATCAGGGAGGATAAGCACACACTTCCTTGTGTGGGAAGATAAAGCTAGTGGGTCACAGCTGTCAGGGGGAGGAATCATTATTTTTGCGTAATAAGAAGGGACTTCCTTGCGCACGAAGATGTAGCTGGTGGGTCCAGCTGCCAGCCTGACCACTTCATGGACCAAATTGACAACACCGTGGCGAGAGCACCAATGCGGTGGACGACGAGGGTGAGGCCTAGGAAGGGGACTAACCGGAGCCGGGGAAGACAAGGCAGTGGTTTCCCATGCAGAAGGGAGTACGAGGGTTGACTGGTTCAGCTGCAGTGTGAGGTTGTCATCGCCGGAAAATAACATGGGGTGAGTGTGAGTAAAGGGAAGGCCAGGCCAATGGTGGGAATAGTGTGGGGCTGTGATGCCTACGTGGCAGCACAGCCGGCCACGGGAGGCGCGAGCAGGCGATACGGCCGGAGCTGGTTTGGGCGCCTGGAGTAAGCAGATCAGAGGTTGAAGAAGTAGTACGACAGTTGGATTAAGATTTAATGGTCACTCCTACTAGTATTGTTTTTTACTAATTTCACAAAGCGACGCGTATGCGTCAACTTAGTAGGCCCACAAGTTAGCGTCCAAATCGAGTGGGTCCCAGCTAGCAATGGGAGGAATTATTTTTCTTGCGCGTATTAAGGAGGCACTTCCTGGCGCGCGAACATGTAGTTGGTGGGTCTCATCTGTCAGGGAGAGGAAACTTTTTTGTCAGCGTAATAAGGAGGCACTTGCTTGTGTGCGGAGATGTAGGTGGTGGGTCCCACCTGTTAGTGGGTGGAATCAATTCTGTGCGTAATAGGGACGCACTTCCTTGTGTGCGAAGATGTAGCTGGTGGGTCCCATCTGTCAGGGGGAGGAAACATTATTTTTTGCGCAAAAATGAGGCAGTTCCATGCGTGTGTCCATGAATGTGGTGCATCCCCACTGTCAGCCTCTCCACGTACAGTCGTCTTCTGATGACTGTCGCTTGTTAACCACATTGACCACACCGTGCCAAGCGCACTAAGGCAAAAGACGATGGTGAGGCCCTATACAGGAACGACCCAGAGATGGGGAAGACGCGGCAGTGTCGCAGAAAGAAAGTAGTGCGAGACTTGACTAGTTCGGGTGTGAGCAGGGGATACACTCGGCGGAGAATAAAAGGAGGTGCAGAGGAGTGGAGGGATGGCCTCGCTCTAAGGCACGTGAAATAGCGCCGCTGGACGCCGGAGAGTGGAGCATGCTGTCCAGCCAGTGCTGGAGGAAGAAGATGAGATATTAAAGAAATCTAACTCCTTGCTTAAGCTTTCACTTATTGTCCCACATGTCAGCGAGTCCATTTGGTGCGCTAGGTAAAACAATAATGTAGCATCTATGTAGCCCATTTGTATGTTATGTTAGAATTTACTGCCCATTTACAATTTTTTCTCGAAATACACGGATTTAGTGGGCTGGGTTATCATGTTGGGCTGGACGGAGAAATGTTATAAAAAACATAAACACGTGGTTGCACGTCTATTACTGCATTAGTTGGTAAAATATTAGCAACCTTATGTTCACCAGGAATTAACTTGCAAAGTTACTATTAAACAATTATTATTGTTATTTTGTAAGAACTTATCATTTACGAAACAAAATAATATTTTAATTTGATGAGTTAATAAGATGTGGGGTATTATTATCTTTTAGGCTAGACGTGGGACAGTTGAGTTGGTTCTAGGGAAAACTAGTGGGAGAACAATCAGATTACCTCAAAAAAGAAAGTGGGAGAAAAAAAATCAGAGATACGATTAATCAAAAAGGAAAAATAGGAAGTGGTAAGGTTTATACAAAGGTTGGACGAAGGACCGGTCAAATGGGAACCTTAGGTTGTTTATATATATACATATATATATGTAATAAAATATAAGTATACATACTATTATAGAAGGGAAAACATAGGAAAGGAAAAACTGCATAGGAAAAATGATACACCTTCTTTATCGCCATAATGATGTTGTGGCCCGCCAATGTCCTAAGAAAAGAAACCTGCGCTGGGCGGCCACGACCCAGTTGATACCTACTGGACTTTAAAAAAGGAAACACGGCGACCCAATGAACTAGTTACATACATAAGCAAATAGCCACTCAGAAAATAAAAGGCAAGCAGGTTAATGGGTTCTTAGATTAAATATTTCGGATAAAACAGATAATTACAACACATAGGATAATGCATGAAACACACAGATGATAAAGGTGCTAAAACAGACAAAGTACAACATCTAGATCTTCCTGGCATGCTTGATCATGATGCTGAAGCTGTCTGTGTAGTCCTCGGTTATGGAAAGCAGACATGCCCTCATATCCAAGATCCGCATGTACATGTCATAGCATACACACTACAAAAAAGACACATCCATGACATTTTGGGCCGAACAAATTTTTTTCTGTCATGCTTATGACACTTCTATGACAATAATTGTGAGAAAACCCGGTATCATCATAGATGTAGTGGGTTCCTACTTCTATGAAAAAAAATCATGACAGAAAATGGGCTTTTCGTCCTGGGCGGGCTGGAGACGCAGCTGCATGACATTCTTTGGGCCGTCCATGATGGAGAAAACCGTGTAAAAGCGAGGGCGAGGAAAATATCGGGGGAGTTCCTAGTTACGGTGCGTGGTCGGGGACCGAGCGATGCGTGTTTCTCTTGTACGTACGCGCGTGTGTGCGAGGCGTTGTGCTCTAACTGAACCCGAGCGAGGAGTTGGTCTCTAACTGAACCCGAGCGATTGCACTAGCTACATTACTGAACCCCAGTCAATCCCTTGCTGGTAGTTGAACCCGAGTGATTCCTTCGCCACAGCTACTAACTGAAGCCGATGGAACACTTCTGCCTCCTTCCCTTGACGAATAGTGGGCGTTGTTGGGAGGTTTGGATGAACAGTTACTGGTTGGGGTTAGATGAACAGGACCCCCATGGTAGTAGAGGTCATTTCCACTGGATGAACAGTGCCCCGATCAATCGAGCCGGTGGATGAACAGGACCCCGTGGAGGGGTGGATGAACATGACCCCGTGGAGGGCTAGATGAACAGTAGCCGGTCGAGGGCTGGTTGAACAGTAGCCAATGGATGGCTGGATGAATAGTAATCCGTGGAGGGGTGGTTGAACATGACCCCGTGGAGAGGGCTAGTTGAACATTAGCTGGTGGAGGAGCACGTGGTGACGCTGGATGAACAGGAGCCCAAGGATGAACAGTCGCAGGTGGAGGCTGGAGGAGGTCGACGGTGGATGAATAGTAGCACGTGGAGGCAGACGATGGTGGAGATGAACAGTATCCTGTGGAGTCCCATTTTGCGTTACGCCACACCCCTCCCGATCATCAGGACCCCCGTTTCGACCGTAGCACTCCAACACAAGTTTGTTTCCTCCCATTTGCGGTACGCCACACCCCTCCCAATCAACAGGACCCCGTTTCCACCGTAGGAGGTCCGTTTCCTCTGTTTTGCGGTACACCAGACCCCTCCCGATGAACATGATCCCATTTCGACCGTGGCCGGTCGAAAACAAGGCCGTTTCCTCTGTTTGGCGGTACGCCAAGCCTCGTTTCCATCAGCTGTTCCGTCCAAGCCGGTTGGCTCCCAATGAAAATCACGTGTTCCGTTGCCTCTCGATGAACACGACTCATTCCGTTGCCTCCCCATGAAAACGACGACGACGCAGCTTCTCCATTCCGAACCAGCCATGTACACAAGCCCTGGCCATACGTATGCGCGAGCAGGCGTTCGAGACCTCGCCCGTATGTACATACGTGGCCGTATTTTCTTTCTTGCACCCTGGCCGATATACGTACGTGCGCGCCTCTACTATGACACGTCCACGCCTCTACATCGACTAGTATGTACGTTCACGTTCGTGACCAGAATGACAACACTATGTATGCTTCGACCAGGTGGGTCCCGACTGTCTGGCACTTCCTTGCGTGTGAAGATTTAGCTGGTGGGTCCCATCACTCAGGGGGAAACGTTTTTTCGTGAAATATGGTGGCCCGTCCGGTGGGTCCCTGCTGTCAGATGGAGGTATAATTATTTTCCGCGTAATAAGGAGGCACTTCCTTGATGCGGCCGTGGACCCAGTTGTCAGCCTCTCCACATACAGTACTCTTCCAATGGAAGTCGTTCATTGACCACATTGACCATGCCGCTGTCGGTTTTGGGTTCCGGCAAAACCCTCGAGGTTCGAACACTGAGGTGCGCACGAAGATCTCTCCCTTCCCTAGCTCACCCACTCCCCACGATCCCAAGGTTGAGCACATCGAACTCGACGAACAAAGGACACAGGGTTTATATAGGTTTGGGCCACCGATGTGGTGTAATACCCTACTCCAGTGTGGTGTGGTGGATAGCCTCTTGGGCTGAGGATGAACAAGTACAAGGGAAGAACAATCTCCTAAGGAGAGGTGTTATTGGGCTCAATGAGCTTGTGTGGTTGAGGATGGAATGGATCTGATCCAAGATGAGTGACCTCCTACAGTGGTGTCTAGTCCTATTTATAGAGGCCCTGGTCCCCTTCCCAAATGTAGGCGGGAAGGGATCCAACAACGACCAAATTTGAAGGGATACAACTAGTACAAGTTATCCTGACAAAACGTGGTCTTCGCCTGCTAAAGGCTCTGGTGGTGACGTCGTCCGGGGCTCTACGATGACCTCCGTCCTGCCGTCCTGCTGGTCTTGGTCTTGTTCGACCGATATGGAAACCTTTGCCTGATGCCTAGGGACTCCTCGCCTACGCCTGCTCCCTTAGCACCAAAGAGGCAACTGGTGCTCTGCGCCCACTGGCGCCCGCCTGGCACCCACCTGGCCTTAGTCGTCATGGATCACGTCATGGGAACCTCGCGAGGTGCCCCTTGCCTTGATCTCTCCGCTCCTCGCGAGCTAGCCTAGCGAGGCTGCCCCTGAGGAGGTCTTGTGTAATCTGCCTCGCGAGGCTTGGCTCCTCGCGAGGGTCCCGAGTGTTTGCTGGTGAAGACGGGCCATTCCAGGCCGCTAAAGGAGCCACGTCGTGGGCCGCTGGCCACGGGAGGCGGGAGTAGGCGGCACGACCGGCGCTGCTTTGGGCGGCTAGAGCAAGAAGACCAGAGGTTGAAGAAGCACTACGGCCATTGGATGGACATCATACGGTCACTTCAGCTAGAATCATTCATATTGACTAAGTTGACAAAGCCCTCCGTCCTCGTCAACTTAGTAGGCCGACATGTCAGCCTCCCACTATGTTGGGCCCCAGTTAGCAGGGGAGTATTCATTTTTTTGTGCGTAATAAAAAGGCACTTCCTTGCGCGCGAAGATATAGCTGGTGGGTCCGACCTGTCAGTGGGGGGAACATTTTTTCGTGAAGTACAGAGGCCCTTCTGGTGGGTCCCAGATGTGAGGTGGAGGAATCATTATTTTGCGCTTAATAAGGAGGCATTTCCTTGTGTGTGGCGGTGGACCCAACTGTCAGCCTCTCCACGTACAGTCCATGTCCAATATGTCATTCGTTGACCATGTTGACCACGGCGCGCCGAGAGCACCAGGGCGGTGGACGACGGCGAGGCCTAGGAAGGGAATGACACGGAGCCGGGGAAGACTCGGTAGTGGTTGCCCACGCAGTGGGGAGTACGAGGGTTTACTGGTCCAGCTGCCGTCGCCGGAAAATAATAGGAGGTGTGGGTGAGTAGAGGATTGGCCTGGCCAGCAATTGAGTAGGGTGGGACGGTGCGGCCTATGCAGCAGCACAGTCGGCCACGGGAGGCGGGAGCAGGCAGTCCCAGCGGCGCTGGTTTGGGCTGCTAAAGCAAGAATATAAGATATTGAAGAAGCAGCACGGCCGTTGTATTAACATCCAACTGTCACTGCTGCTAGAATCGTTTGTGGACTAAGTTGACAAAGCCTTTCGTACACGTCAACCTAGTAGACCCACAAGTCAGCCTCCAAATATGTCCCAAACAGCGTACAAACCAAAATTTCTAGCCAGATTCAAATTAATTTAAAAACTAAACATACCTTAATTTAAATCCAATGAAATTTTACCCGCACAAAAACAATGAAATTTAAAAATATGAGAATCCGAAAGCAAAATGTATTTTGGAACTAATTTCCTATCCGAAAGCCCATTTAATATTACTTATAGCCCATTTTCTGGGCAAAATGCATTCCTCCTCGTCTTCAAAGATTTCCGGCCCAGCAGGGCGTAGAAAAGCAAGTAGGCCTACGTTGGTTATTCTGCAAAAAAAAAAGTTGGGCTAGCCTTTTTCAGAAAGGAAAAAAACAAACTGGGCTGGTCATGTGCTAGATGGGCCCCAGCTCCCGAACAACCCAGTTGATACCCTTCTCTGCCCCAAAAAAACAAAATTACTGCACGCGCTGTTGGGTCCCTACTATCATCCTCACCATGTACAGTCATCTCCTTATTCCTCTGGGTTGTTGACCATGTTGACAACACCGGAGGGCAGCGCTGCGGCAAGCGAACCAAGGAGGAAGATGTGCAAAATTTTAGGCTGCAATGTGGCCATGATGTGTGAGCCGCAGCACCGCCATCCATGGGAGGCGGGAGCAGGCGGTCCTGCCGGCACTGGTTTGGCTTTGGCGGCTGGAGGAAGAAGAGACTGAAGAAACACAACAGACATTGAATGTCAATCCAAGGGTCAAGGTTGGCACAATCGTTTGTTGACTAAGGTGACACCAAGTAGCATACTTTTTTATATATAGGAAGAAAAGAAAAACTGGGCTCGTTTGCCTGATAACATTCCCGAAACTGTGATCGTTCGATCTTGCATCGCAACTAAAACTGTGAGGAAAATGCATTCGTCTGCCATCCTCCTCCCAGGGAACGTTCACCACATAAGTGACTAGCACCCTTGGTTTTCAACCGAGAGGTCTTGGGTTCGAGTCCTAGGAACTCTCAATTTTGTCCTCCTTCCTTCCTCGCAAAAAAGAAAGAAAATCAAAGACTTGAGAAGGCGTACAAAACAAGCTAGTGTACCAATAAAGAGACGTTGCTGAGTTTTAGAAAAAAGAGAGACGTGCTCCTGTAGCTGGTTCGAATCCAAACCTAGACTATGACTATATATGGTGCTATGCTACTCTACAAGTAATGAAACTGACATATCCAACGTTCGCTTCTCCTCTTCTCTACTTACTCTGCTTAGCATCAGAAGCTCTGACCGCAGCAACCTTGTCCGCTGGCTGCTCGTCCACCTGCTCTTCAACAGGCAACAACCAGATATGCGCCAAGTCACCACCCGTACCATCGCCTATGGGTCTCATCACACCCATGCCGGCACACGCACCGTAGCCGATTCTTCATGGCAACCCGCTGCCATTGGTGTGGTGCCACTACTGCAAATCACGCATAGTCATCCGTCGCGTCTCAACCAAAATCCTCAAACCTGACCGAGTCTTCTACAAATGGCTGAATCATGGGGTAATAATATGTATAAGTGTTGTTATGCTGCTTTCAGTTGCTGATTTTTTTAATAGTTTGGTTGATGATCTTCCAAGATTCGTGCAAAAAAGGGCAGATTCGTGTGATTTGTATTTCTGGGAAGTTGCTGATGTGGGGGAACACAACTATGCTGATTATTTGGTTAGCCGAGGAATCCCAATACCAGCAGGCTGGGGTGTTGGACAAGTAATTGAAGGAATGACAGAAGAGGAAGATGCAGAGCAGAAGGTTAAAGATGCAGTTCCTCTGATCATGGCCAAGCAACAGCCGCTGAACGGCCTTGACAACAATGAGGAGATGAAAGAGCTTGTGAAGATAATCGGCAAAATAGATGTGCTCTATAGGATGATCGTCTCTTTATTTGAAGTGTATGTAGCACTCATGATGTATTCAGTGGCTATGACATGAGCACTTTGCTGAAACTAGTCATGAATGAAACATGTGTAGCAGCCTGGGCACAGTGTTGTGAACATCTAATGATTTCTATTAATAGAAATCGGGTGGTATCCCCTTTTGCTCATAAATAGTAAATATAATAGGCCCTTTTGGTAATAAATAAATAAATAAATAAATAAATTAGCACATGCCTTGTTGGGTGAGCTTTGTTCCCATTCGAAGACGTCGAGCAAATTGCAGTCCAACTGCAAACTATGTCATCAAATTCAAGTTTCACAGCCAAATATGAGTAGAACTAAACAACAATGTCATCATGTTTTAGTCGTCATACAATCACCAAACACAAATGAACATACATAACAAGTGATATTCTCATAGCAAAATACTAAACAACACGTTCATTAGGTTTTAGTTGTCATAGCAAACACAATTTCACATAGTAGATAAAAAAACATCTTCTGATAGGCAAATACGACAAAAGCAATCTAATCATCATCCGCAGCAGCAGCGTCAACATCTTCGCCATGTGTATCAGTCTGAATAGTAATGCCCCATAGTGTCATCTCCTTCTTCATCCTCAATGTCCTCGAACGTTGGCCTCTTCTTGATCAACTATTATATGTCCACAGCATGACAGGCAATCCTTTCGCCAGCGTCATTGACGTGATGGTTCTCAAAGATATTAGGAACATCTGTGGAATCTTGTACATCAGGAGCAGTTTAAGCATCATCTTGTTGTGCAACTTCATTAAACGAATTCCTCTGCTTAAACATTTGCTATACTCTCCAGTCATCGCTACGTGCAAATGTGTCTTCCAAGAAAAATATATGTGTTGCTTGATTTTCCAAAATAAAAGGCTTGTTGGTCTGGTATGCTGCCTTGACATTGATGGATTTGAAATAATCATCAGCTCTGGGTTTTGCGATCCTGGAAAACAGGTTATACCAACGACAGCACAACAGAACCACACACCGATGATCCTTGAAACTGGAGATATACTGCAACTGAACAATGTCTGTTATGTTAGCATACATTTTAGTTGTCTCTCTGTCTTACGTATCCATGCTCATGATGGCACTGTTTTGTGTCTTCCTGCCTTCGTCGCGTGCAAGGGTGTTGTAGCGTACATCTCCAACAACGCAAGATTCATAATGTCTTACCCGAGTATCAGGACTCATTGCTAGTGCGTCAAGGGCATCATCAACTGCCTGCACATCCCCCCGCATCTTCTTAACCTATGGTTAGAAAACAGACAAGCTGATCATCTTATGTATTTAATATATTAAAAAAACTGACAGTGCAATTCAAAAGCTTACATGGCTCTTGAACCATTTCACAAATCCTGCCTTAACCTGTTTGTCAATGTTTCTTGGATTTTGCGGCAGTAACTCCTTTTTGTAGATGGTGCACAACATAGTGATCACATCAAACATCTAAATATATAAGAATGTGCTGCAAGTTTAGTAGATTACGATGTATAAGCTGCAGTACTTAGCACTTACTTGATATAAGGTAGTATCTCAGGACAATTATTCAACACATACCAAACCATTTTGTCCATATATTTAGGTTTGTCCTCTTGTCGACTCTTCCCTGTAACTCAAATAGAATAATCGAAAACATTGAGCCTGGGATTGTCTTCACCCACCTCTTTGCTAAGCTGATAAGCTATTTCAATGTATTTTGAGCAGAATGTCAATGCTTCTGTAGCAATGTAGGCATCTGCAATGGAACCCTTGGGTCTAGCTCTGTTCCTAACATACCCTTGAAAAGTGGCTAGCCATCTTTCAATAGGGTACATCCAGCCATATACTGGACCTCTAAGTAGTGCCTCATCAGGTAGATGAACAGTCAAATGCACCATCACATCAAAGAAGGCTGGAGGGTATATCTTCTCATGGTCGCATAGGATAGTTGGTATCTTGTCTCTAAGACGCTCCAAAGCATCTACCCTGATATTTCTACTTTAGAGTTCCCTGAAGAATTGTCCTAACTCTGCAACTGCTCTGTATAAGTCAGGGCGGCTCAATCCTCTAAGGATAACAGGTAAAACCCTTTGAAGTAGGACGTGGTAGTCATGAGTTTTCAACCCTTGTACCTTGTTTTCATCTTCACTGGCTCTCCTTTCAGGGTTGGATGCAAATCCATGTGGGAATCTCACATGTGACAGGTCCTCGCAGAATTCTTTTCTTTTTACCTTGTCCAAGACGTACACAGCTAGTGCCACATCCCGTGGTTTACCTTCATCTTCCACCTGCAAATCATTTCTGATACCCAGGTGTGTCAAATCAATCCTAGATTTTAAGGTATCTTTCATCTTGCCTTCAATAAAAAGAAGTGTGCTTGTAATGTTGTCACATATATTTTTCTTGATGTGAATCACATCAAGATTATGCCGCAGATCAAAATCTTTCCAATACTCCAAGTCCCACAAAGTGCACCTGCGGGTAAACAATAATCTCTCTTCTGCCCTGCCACGCTTCCTTTTCCCTCTACCATTACCAGGATGGTTACCTGGTGTAATATGCTTGACCTTCTCTAATTCCACATGCAACTCATCAGCGGTGAGCCTCTTTGGCGCATCACGGTTTTCATGCTTTGCGTTGAACAAATGTCTTCGGCATTTTGTAGGATGTGACTTGTCCTTGGCATGGAAACGACAGTGTCCAATGTAACAGATCTTGCTAAGTATTGCGTATGACAGTGGATTCCTGTCACAGCGAACACATGCATTGTAACCATGTGTCGTTCGCCCTGACATATTGCCCAAAGCCGGATAACCAAACTATAACAGCATGCAGAAAGAAATCAGCTGGTGGCCTGCTATATAGGTCTCGAGTGAGAACACCCCTCCATAGCTGTTGAAATTACTCCACAAGAGGCTCCATGAATAAATCAAAATCCTTTCCAGGACTTTTTGGACCCACTACTAGGAAAAGGCCTACTAGTGGCGCACCTGTTTTCCCTACTAATGGCGCACCACAGGTGCACCATTAGTATCACGCCATTAGTATCTGAAAGTGCAACTATCCCTAGGTGGTTTTGGTAATTCATAACAACATATAGCTCATTGAGCTAATGCTATTCCAAGATGATTATTTCAGGAAAGCTCAATGATTGGCATGGCATGGATGTGAAAGTGGAACCCTCAAAATGCTAAGGACAAAGGATTGGCTCAAGCTCAAAAGCTCAAGACTCTTCATTTTATATTTTAGTGATCCAAGATCACATTGAGTATTTAGGAAAAGCCAATACTATCAAGGAGGGATGAGGTGTTGCTTAATGAGCCTCTTGCTTCATGTGCTTAGTGATATGCTCCAAAACCCTCAACTACTTCCCCATATCCACATATGACCTAAACCCTAAGCCAAACTCGGTCCTACCGATTCTTCCTATCCGGCGCCACCGAGTTTCACTTGTCATAAGCCACTGCCAAACCCTAGCAATTCGGTTCTACCGATAGGGATCTTGGTCTCACCGAGATGGGATTGCAAACTCTCTATTTCCCTTTCGTAACTTTTCGGTCTCACCGAAAGAGAGAATCGGTCCCACCGAGATTGCAATGTAAATTCAGTGTTTCCCCTTTGTAACTTTTCGGTCTCACCGAAAGAGCAAATCGGTCCCACCGAGTTTCCTGACCAACTCTTTGGTTAGCTAATTACCAAATTCGGTCTCACCGAGTTTGTGTAATCGGTCTCACCGAGATTACGTTATGCCCAAACCCTAACCATATCGGTCCTACCAAGTTGCATGTCAGTCCTACCGAAAATCCCTAACGGTCACTAGGTTTACATTTTCGGTCCGACCGAGTTTGTTGATTCGGTCGCACCGAGATTGGAAAACTGTGTGTAACGGTTGGATTTTGTGTGGAGGCTATATATACCCCTCCACCTCCTCTTCATTCGAAGAGAGAGCCATCAAAACACATACACCATTCCAACTCATATGTTCTGAGAGAGAACCACCTACTCATGTGTTGAGACCAAGATATTCCATTCCTACCATATGAATCTTGATGTCTAGCCTCTCCAAGTTGCTTTCCACTCAAATCTTCTTTCCACAAAATCCAAATCCTATAAGAGAGAGTTGAGTGTTGGGGAGACTATCATTTGAAGCACAAGAGCAAGGAGTTCATTACCTACACACCATTTGTTACTTCTTGGAGAGTGGTGTCTCCTAGATTGGCTAGGTGTCACTTGGGAGCCTCCGACAAGATTGTGGAGTTGAACTAAGGAGTTTGTAAGGGCAAGGAGATCGCCTACTTCGTGAAGATCTACCGCTAGTGAGGCAAGTCCTGTGTGGGCTATGGCCATGGTGGGATAGACAAGGTTGCTTCTTCGTGGACCCTTTGTGGGTGGTTGCTTCTTCGTGGACCCTTCGTGGGTGGAGCCCTGTGTGGACTCGTGCAACCGTTACCCTTTGTGGGTGGAGCCCTCCGTGGACTCTCGCAACCGTTACCCTTTGTGGGTTGAAGTCTCCATCAACGTGGATGTAGGATAGCACCACCTATCCGAACCACGGGAAAAACATCCGTGTCTCCAATTGCGTTTGAATTCTCCAAACCCTTCCCTTTACATTCTTGCAAGTTGCATGCTTTACTTTCCGCTGCCAATATACTCTTTGCATGCTTGCTTGAATTGTGTGATGATTGCTTGACTTGTCCTAAAATATCTAAAATCTGTCAAGAACTAAAATTGGGAAAAGGTTAAGTTTTATTTGGTCAAGTAGTCTAATCACCCCCCTCTAGACATACTTTCGATCCTACAAGTGGTATCAGAGCTTTGGTCTCCATTTTCTTTGATCTCCATAGCTTTTGGTGGTCATAGCCTTGGTTTCACAACCTAGGAGAGTATGGCGTCTAGCGAGGGAAATTATCACCATAGAGGTCCCTACTTTGATGGTACTAATTTTGCTAGTTGGAAGCATAAAATGAAAATGCATATTCTTGGACATAACCCCGCCGTTTGGGCTATTGTGTGTGTTGGTTTGCTAGGTGACTTCTTTGATGGGAGAGAACCAAACCGTGAAGCTACCGCGGATGAGTTGAAGATGTTGCAATACAATGCTCAAGCTTGTGATATTCTCTTCAACGAATTGTGCCCCGAAGAATTCAACAAAATCAGCCTTCTTGAGAATGCGAAGGAAATTTGGGACACTTTGATTGATATGCACGAAGGTACCGACTCCGTCAAGGAATCCAAGTTGGATGTGCTTCAAAGTCAACTTGACAAGTTCAAGATGAAGGATGGTGAAGGTGTCGCTGAAATGTACTCTAGGCTTGCTCTCATCACAAATGAGATTGCCGGCTTAGGAAGTGAAGAGATGACCGATAGATTCATCATCAAGAAGATTCTAAGAGCCTTGGATGGAAAATATGATACCATGTGCACATTGATCCAAATGATGCCCAATTACAAAGATCTCAAGCCAACGGAGGTGATTGGAAGAATTGTTGCTCATGAGATGTCACTTAAGGATAAAGAGGAACTTCACAACAAATCAAGTGGTGCCTATAAAGCCTCATGTGAAGCCCCTACATCATCAAGTGAGAAACAAAACTTCAATGAAGAATTGAGCTTAATGGTGAAGAACTTCAACAAGTTCTACAAGAGTAGAAGCAAAGATAGAAGCTTCAAGTCAAGGTCCTACAATGACAAAAGATCTTCTAGTCGAGAGCGAAACTGCTACAGTTGTGGAAGACCCAGACACTATTCCAATGAGTGTACGGCTCCCTACAAGAGAAGAGAAGATTCTCCAAAAAGAAGAAGCAAAGAATCACCACCAAGAGAGAGAAGGAGTAGAGATGATCGTTATGAACGAAGATACTCACGAAGAAGCAAGGATTTGGAAAGGAAGGAAAAATCATCAAGGAGCTACACAAGATGAAGACATCAAGCTCATGTTGGTGAATGGGTATCCGGCTCCGACTCCGACAGCCACTCCGAGAGAAGTTATCACTCCGACTCCGAAGATACTCAAGATGAAGGTGTTGCCGGTCTAGCACTTGTGTCAACCAACTCCTACGACATATTTGACTCACCAAATGAAGGAATTGGAAGATGCTTCATGGCCAAAGGTCCTAAGGTAACACACCCCGAGTATGTTGATTTCAATAGTGATGAAGATGACTTGTTAGGTGATGATTTGCTTATTGACAACTCTAGTGATGAATACTATGATGAAATGTCAATTAATCATGCTAATCAAGATAAAACGAATGACAAGGATAAGGAAAAGATTGAGGCTCTAACTAAAGAACTAAACACTCTTAAGTTAGCTCATGAAACTATCTTCAAAGATCATCGAGAACTTTTAAGAGCTCATGAGAAATTATGCTTTGAAAAGCTCAATCTTGAGCAAGAGCATGAGTTCTTAAAAGCAATCAATGATGATCTCCGCAAGAAAAGTTCTTCTTACATTGCCAAGCGTTTACTCTTATCCACTTACATGCCTCAAGTCAAGTCTAGTAACAAGAACAAGAAAGATTCTTCCTCTAGCAGTAACAATGATCACGCTAAATCCAATATTGTTGCTTCTAGTAGTTCTCTTGATTCCACTAATGACTCTCTTAGCCAAGTTACACTTGAGCAAGAAAATAGCTTATTGAAGGGAATTATAGAGAAAGGAGTGTACAAAAGCCTTGCCGGGAGCAAGCAATTCGAGGAAATTGTGCGCAAGCAAGGAATGCACCGGAAGAATCAAGGCGTTGGTTTTGAACGAAAGTTCAATGCCAATGGAGTTGAGTGGGATGAAGATCAATACCCCAAGACAAAGTTTGTTCCTCAACAAGAGAAGTATGATACTTCTTTCAAGGGGACACAAGCTCAAGATGATCTTCCACCACAAGACTACAAGCAAAAAGGCAAGGACAAGCTTCAAGAGGAAATTGACGCATTTGAAGAAGCTCCTAAGACCTTAGTCAAGTGGATTCCCAAGACTACTTCAAGTTCCACTTCATCAAGTACGACTACAACTCCAAGGATTCCCATCAAGATGATGTGGATCCAAAAGAAGAAGAACTAGAGAGTCCTTGAGGGTGACTCCGCCAACATACTTCACTCTTATCATTTTGGCAAGAGCAAGTGCAATCAACTTCCACATCCTGCACTAGTTCAAGGAGTCACAAACCCTCTTGTTGGTAAGACAAGGGACAAGGTAACCTAAAAGTTTTCATGGACATCATCTTGTGTGTGCATCACTCTATGTCTATGGATATCCTTGTTTGTTCCTTGTGGGACTAACCCATGTAGGTATTGAAAGTGCAATTCACTCAAATGGATAGCTCCAAGTGATCTACATCAACATTGAGCATCCATATCTTCAACATCTACATGAAGTCATCATTGACGAAACCCAAGGTTAGTTCATCCCTCCAAGGGGGGATATCACATCTAGGGGGAGCTTTACTCTAAGGCTTGAGCTAAAGCAACTCTAAAGATGTGAACACAACAATGCTTTATGTAAAAGTGGTAACCCCACTTGAGCTTAAACGATGAGTATGACCTATGATCAAGTGTTCTCACTTGACTCCTAAGTCAATATACTCATATATAGATGACCTTGTCATCGCAAATTGCTTGATAGATGCTAGAATTGGTTGTGCATGCCTTGCCACATATTTCATTTGCCATCTTATTGTGTGTAGCGACCTGACCCGAATGGATCAAGTCTCTGTGCTTAAGTGTCATCCCTGGATCGGTATGATGACACACACAGTACTCGAAGGATTTATAACAGAGGTAAATCACATGTATAAAGTAACATAAATACTATTACCTCAATCCATATAGCGGAAGCAACAAGGTTGTGGATTCCCATCAACACCAACGGCAAAGTTGAGTGTAGAAATCGTAACCCTAACGTATCACTTACTCGTCGTAAGATAAACCTGCAACATGAGACGTTGCAGCCCGAAACGGGTCAGTACATTGAATGTACTGGCAAATTCACACCATAGAGAAAATGATGAACAATGGCTATCACTATATGCATATATGGCTGGTGGAAAAGCTCTATGGTTATAAGGTTTTTTTGCGAAAAGCCAATTTTTCCCTACTGCAAAGGAATAAGATTAATTACTATCATGGTGGTTGTTAAACATTGAGAATGGTTGACAGCATTCTGAATCCCAATTAAGTAACATCATTAAAACCCAACAATATTCATTTAAAGTAACGTGACGAGATCAACAGGATAATCCAAGAACTAGATACTCAAGATGTCCATAACCGGGGACACGGCTAACCATGATTAGTTTATACACTCTGCAGAGGTTTGCGCACTTTTCCCCACAAGACTCGATCGCCTCCGTTTGGTTTCTCGCACTACAGGGTGTTTGAGAAGACGGATGACCGAGACATAGTCTTTCAGAAGCGCTAGCACCTTACCATCGGGTAGACCATACCACCTACATCCCCTACATCTGCTAGTCTACCACTGTAAGAGTTCGCACAACTTAGTCAACTATGCCAGAGCCCATAATGGCTTGTGGCTGCACACGGAAGTTTCTAGTATGAATAATCTCATGATCCCTTTGAGCCTGGGTGGCGGTCCGAAATAAAAACAGACAAGTCCCGATAGACATCAGGTGCCTCAATCCACCCAGCTGTGTATTTAAGTTGCCACCTTAAGTAAACCATTAAAATTAACAAACTCACATCCATTGTTGAGGAAATCATTAACTGGTAGCTGCTCGGTCGGCTGGTGAGTAGGGGATTAATAGGCTAATCAGCAAGTTAATCGGCCATTTAATCAATTAATCGGACAATTTATCGAGTAATCGGCTACTCGGGGACCCTATGAGTAGGGATTAATCGGCAAGATAACTGGTTAATCAGATGAATTCTTGAACAGGGCTCACATCTGTCATGGATATCACTCACCCAATCCACGTCTACTAGCATAGCATGGCATAATAAGCAAACGTAGAAGTAACTCCCAAGGTTTTGATAATAAACAGGTAATAGGTACTACCTCATCTACTTCCCATCCCACAATTTAATTAGATCCTAATCATGCAATGTGTGAGGATTGATCTAATGCAATAAAACTGGGTTGTAGAAAAGGTATGATCAAAGTGTGAACTTGCCTGCAATGTTGATGAAGATGATTCGCACTCAAAACTCTTGATAGATCTACTCTTCACACTCCGGTCAATCTATCGTAAGCAAACAGTAGTAACCACACATAAGCAATCACTCAAAAGATCAGAAAGATCGAAGAAGACGATTCGGAAAACATCAGACCAAGCAAATATCTCTTGGAACATAAAACAATTTCTAACAGTACCAAAATTATGTGAATTTGGCCTTATTAGAATGTTTAGGTCAAGAGCTTCGATTTGCAAAAAGAATCAACTCAAACGGAGCTACGAAACTCAAGTTATGATCAAACGAAGTTTGAATTCAAATCTGATCTAATTCAAATTTTAAACTTTTCAGAAACATGTTTAAGTTGTTTATCCGGATAGAGGGGATCATAACGAAGATGTGGGCGTTGGTTTCGTTGAATTTTGACTAACGAGTAAAAAGTTATAGTCGTTTGAAGTACAGGGACTAAACTGTGAAGAAATTTATCATGAATAGGTCCCTGGTCGAAAATAACAGAAAAAAGAAAAAAACTAAAGGGCGAACGTTCGTTAACTAGTTCTTAAACAGAGAACATTCTCTAAATAGATCTAATTAAAAAAAACTAAACCGTTTTTTTAAACGAAAACCGAACCCAAAAAAACCGGCGAATCGGGCGGTTTTATACCGGTTCGGGGCGGTTCTTCGGTGAGGAACCGGCGGCGGATCTCCGGCGAGGGCGGCGCGGCTCCGGCGACTGCGAGGAGCGGCGACAGCGGCGGGTGGCGGCACGGCTAGGGCGGGAGCGGCGCGGGGCGATGCGGCGCGGGGCGGAGTGCGGCGCGGGCAGCAGCAGCGGGCGGCAGCGAGGCGGCTGCGAGCGGCGGCGGCGCAGGCGGCGTCGGTGGCGAGAGGCGGCGCAGGCAGCGGCGAGATGCGGGAGGAGCGGCGCGGCGCGACAGAGAGGGGAAATGGGGCCCGGGGCTCCAGATATATAGGGAGGGGAGGAGGTGGCGTGGAGGAGGGGCAAGGGAGGCGGCGGAGGAGTCCGCGGCGGCTACGGCGGCGTCCGGTGACGTGCGGGGGTCGAACTCCGGCTCGGGGAGGGAGATGAAGGCGGGGCGCGCTGGTGCGCTGGGCCGCGGCTGTGGTTGGCCTTGGGCCGGCCCAGTTCGGCGAAGGGGAGCTCTTTTTTTCTTCTAATAAACCTTTTTTTAGAGAACTTAAAATAATAAAAACAAAATAACTAAAAATATTGTATAGGCATATAATATATCAAAATTTTCAGAAAAAGATTTTCTACGACATGAGCATTTTTCTAGCATTAAATAAAATACACACAAATTCTAATAATTCAAAGAGTGCTACTGGTCTATTAAAATCCAAAAGAAATCATTTTAAAAATACCAAAATGATTTCAAATTAATTTTTCTCCAATTTTCTAATGTAGGGAATCATGTTACCCTAATTTCCATATATTTTATTTTTGGAGAAAAATAATTTGAATAAAACTCAAATAAATCCAAATTGAAAATTAATTCCAAAAGGACTTGAAATTGATCCTTTGAAACTCCCAACTCATATTTCATAATTTGAAGAAGTCATTTTATCTTCTCTCATGAAAATCATTGAGTTGCATAAGTTTCTGAATTGAAAAATATTTTCACATGAAATTCAAATATTTTCAAATACCCTTTCATTTAATTTAAATGGAAGAAGTCATATCATCTTCTCTCGAGGGTTTTGTATTTGAAAAGGATTTGAATTCACGGAGATCAGAGAGCAAAATATGAAAGTTTGGGAAAGTCCTTTTATTCCCTCTCATTTAACTTTCAAAGAGTTTCGAATTCACTCACTTTCAGTCAATCAATCAAACAATCAATCAAATCTATCTATTTATTATAACATTCCAAAATTTACAATTTTGGGATGTTACAAACCTACCACCCTTAAAAGGAATCTCGTCCTCGAGATTCGGAGAGGCTAGAAAGAAAAAGGTTAGGGTTTGGGGTCTTCAAAATCCATCAATCGTCTCCGGGGTCTGGGATGCTACCATCCTTAGAAACATCGTTACGGTCCCATCAATACTCATATACTCCATCCTTATTCTTGACAGTGTCGGTCTTCTCAGATCCTCGAGAAAATTCCTTCTCTGAGCTCTTCCGGTAGTGGCATAACCTTTTCCTCAATTCTTCTGTCCTTTTATCTTGGTAAGGTTATTCCGAGACTGGGTCTTCTTAGCTGACGGGTCTGGCGCCAAAACTAAACAACTATCGATATCTTAGGGTGGTCAACAATTTATGGTTTCTCCTGCAGGAAATGGGTCTGGGTTGATCCTCACTGTATAACCTACGGTTGGCAAAAAGCTGCCGTGTACAAGGGAAAAATTATTATACCATTCTAAGGTTTAACAAGGTTTAATATCGTCGTCTCTCTACTGTAGGCAAGTCACTCAGATTTACCATCCCATATAGCAAGGCGAATAATAAGAGTAAGTCGGTATGGTGATCAATCCATCCCGCACCCAAATCATTACCTTGTATATGGTTTAGCGAATCTCGCATTCTAACACTCGGTCATCCTCACAAGCATTGCAGAATTTCTCTTGTCGACGAACCAAGTTCGAATAAATCCATAGATTCTGCAAGCCAAACAACCATCTATCGTTCCTTCATAACTCTCAGGTTTTGCGTAACTCCTATAAGATCGTCTGTCGACAAAGGTATATCCACTTCCAGGGTTTTTCCTTCAGCAAGAATGTGCTTGCTTCTTGGCAGCTCCTGGGGCCTGTGGGTTATGGCCCATCTCATCACTTGTAGTCCTTGAACTTATCATCGGGCAACTGATCATTGTTCCAACTTCCTAGTATTATTAAATCCATCCAATTGTACTGTCTTCCTTCCTTCTATTGGCACCAAACTAGGACATGATTACTCAGACTTGTCATGGGGTTGCCATTGCTCCATATTACCAACATCATACCTCCTTTATATCCAATAGTACTTCATCTCTTCATCCTCGTGGGTTATTCCACATACCGAGATAAAAACTTATACTTATGAAGTCCATATTCCACTTCGTGGAACATCATTATCCTTTCCACGGTCAAGCGTCCTTACAGGGGAATATTGGCCATCTCTGCATGGCACTTCTTCAACAGGGAAACGTGAAACACATCTTGAACTCCTGACAGTCCTTCGGGTAACTCAAACTTGTAGGCCACTTCTCTCATACGCTCCAAAACTCGGTATGGTCCTACAAATCTCAGGGCTAACTGTCCCTTAACTCCAAATCGTTTAACTCCTCGCAGAGGGGTCACAGGAAGACATGCTCTATCTCCAATTTCATAGACTACGTCCTTGCGTTTTTGAGTCTACATAACTCTTCTGCCTAGACTGAGCTACCTTCAGTCTATCTCGAATCAACTTAACACTCTCTTCTAACTCCTTTGATCACCTTTGGTCCAAACAACTGACGGTCTCCAACTTCATCCCACATACTCTTGGGGCATCACACATATCGAGACAAAACTCATATTCATTTTGTCCGAAATCCACTCAGTGGAGTATCCTTATCTTTTCCAGGGGTCAATGGTTCTTACAGGGTACTACCACCCTTAAAATGCATAAATCTTCCATAGTCCATATTTCTCATATCCTCAAAATGGTCAAAATCCTTCTTCATAGAGTAACAACTCATAAAATCCATATCAGTACCAACGATGCTACTTTATTCATTCTCAAATGATTTCAATCTCTCGCTTCTCCATTACATGTCTCAACTCAACACCTCAAGAAAATGTTCTCACTTCTACTACTCCATTACTTCTATTGCAAACTCAACTATCCAGCACAAGTTTCCTTCTCCTTAGGCATTCTCTGGCAAAGTGCCCTGCTTCATTACAACGAAAACATATTACTTCTGGGAAGATTCGAGGTTTCCTTGTGATTATATAGCCTACTTGGGTCCTTGGCTTCCTTTTTGGGCAATTGTTGTGGTAGTGCCCTGACTCCTTGCACTTATAACAAGTGACATGACTCAGATCCTTCCTGGAATCCAATCTACTTCTCTTTCTGGACTTTTCCATTCCATTCAGGGCTTCTATTTCCTGTGGGTCATACTCTACTTCCTCTGTCGGGAATTCTACTAGATCCCCATTCAAACAATTTTGGGAGATGTGTCCTTCTTCTCCACATGAATAGCATGACTTGGTGCAGGGTTTAATTGGCTCTTCTTTGGGTGTGTCCTCCACATCTTCCTTCATCACAGGTTCTTCTAAACTTTCCATAAGGGCTCCTCTCTTTGCTTCTTTCTTCTGCTGGATGGTTCGTTGTACCATGGGGTAAATGTGACACTGAGTAGGGTAGTGGGTAGTCCCTTCACACAAGAAACAAGTAATTTGCCTAGTTGGGCATTCTTCAACTGGGTGACTTCCTTCACAATTAGGGCATTCATCCTTGTGTTCTTTATGGGTGTTTCCTATTTCTCCACAAATCTTGCATGCACAAGGTTTCTTCATATCCTTTCCATAAGGCTTCAACTTCTGGGACACAAGCCGAGACTTTAGCAAAGTCAACTTAAATTCTTTCCAAGTGGTTACTCCTTGCCATCCATTGATGGTTTGGTACATCCTCCACCAAGTAGCAGCACCTCTTTCAAAGCACAGAAGAGCATGCTGGGTCATATCATTTCCAACTATAGGGTTATTCTCCATATGATCCTCCATGTTCTGAATCCATCGGTCTGTCTCCAATTGACTCATCGGTCCCGAAAATACAAGCTCATCTCCATTCATCCTCTATTAGGTCCATGGGTTTTGGGGTGAGATAAGAGAGATAGAAAGGGATACACACAACACAAACAGAAGTTTTGAAAAGACAGATTTTTGTTGTGGCTGTCGAAAAACATCAAACAAATGACAGCTCACAAACGTCGCATCTAACGTAGGTATATAACAGGGGTTTGGTCTTCTAAAGGTCAACGTTGCCAAACTCTTCAAGTCTTGTTCATGTCTCCAATGGCTTCTTCCGACCATACTTGTCTTTCTCAAGTTCTTTTGCCAGCTCATCTCTATTGACGCAAAGTCTATCGTGGTGTCCTTCAATATTTCTGGGGTTGCATTTCAAACTTCTGGTTTCAACATCCTTCACATGAACCATGGTCATACTGTCCTTTAGTTCTTGACAATTCTCCGGTATCTCGAGGTTGTAGCTCCTCCAGCTTGGCTACTCTCACATTCAGGATCCTGAGTTCCTCATGAAATACTTCCTTGTCTAATACGACTTCCTGGAGCTCCATTTTAAACTTCTTGATGTACTACTCTAGATCCTGGTGATACACCGGCTAGGGCTAAAACTTCATCTTATGATAGGTGCTCCATCAGACTTCTTCCATCAAATCCATTCTGATGACATGCATCCTTAACTCAGCACGGTGACAATAGCATAAGCGGGCGATAACCTTATGGATAGCCATGGTTGTTCTCTTGTCATTTCCATGAGCTATCTCTCCATAGTTGATATCTCCTGCCTTAGGGAAAACTTCGAGTTCTCGTGCTCCTTGTTTCAGTCTTTCTCCGATACACCTTGATCTTGGGTATTGACAACTTCCATAATCTGTTAAGTTCCATCAGGGTAGCCTTCCTAGGTCATACAAATCTGGAAATTCTATAGAGCCTCCAATTCTCCTAGTCTTCAGAGTCTTCAACAGCTATAGTTTCCATTATCATATTGTATGGTAAAATCCTCTTCATTCCGAATGGTCTTACTTGTCTGATATCCTATACTTCTTGGAGTGGTCTCATCAGTGGAATCCTTCGTGTGGTCAAAAGGGAAAAGGGTATAGTCTCACTAAAGAGAATTTTTGAATAAGTTGAGAAGAGAGGAGAGGTAAAAATCTTTTTGAAAGGGAAAGTTGTAGAGAAAAATCTTTGCTATGGGCATGCCAGTTTCTAGGGTCATGTCCTACAGTCAACATGTGCTCTGATACCATCTTGTAGCGACCTGACCCGAATGGATCAACTCTCTGTGCTTAAGTGTCATCCCTGGATCGGTATGCTGACACACACAGTACTCGAAGGATTTATAACAGAGGTAAATCACATGTATAAAGTAACGTAAATACTATTACCTCAATCCATATAGCGGAAGCAACAAGGTTGTGGATTCCCATCAACACCAACGGCAAAGTTGAGTGTAGAAATCGTAACCCTAACGTATCACTTACTCGTCGTAAGATAAACCTGCAACATGAGACGTTGCAGCCCGAAACGGGTCAGTACATTGAATGTACTAGCAAATTCACACCATAGAGAAAATGATGAACAATGGCTATCACTATATGCATATATGGCTGGTGGAAAAGCTCTATGGTTACAAGGTTTTTTTGCGAAAAGCCAATTTTTCCCTACTGCAAAGGAATAAGATTAATTACTATCATGGTGGTTGTTAAACATTGAGAATGGTTGACAGCATTCTGAATCCCAATTAAGTAACATCATTAAAACCCAACAATATTCATTTAAAGTAACGTGACGAGATCAACAGGATAATCCAAGAACTAGATACTCAAGATGTCCATAACCGGGGACACGGCTAACCATGATTAGTTTATACACTCTGCAGAGGTTTGCGCACTTTTCCCCACAAGACTCGATCGCCTCCGTTTGGTTTCTCGCACTACAGGGTGTTTGAGAAGACGGATGACCGAGACATAGTCTTTCAGAAGCGCTAGCACCTTACCATCGGGTAGACCATACCACCTACATCCCCTACATCTGCTAGTCTACCACTGTAAGAGTTCGCACAACTTAGTCAACTATGCCAGAGCCCATAATGGCTTGTGGCTGCACACGGAAGTTTCTAGTATGAATAATCTCATGATCCCTTTGAGCCTGGGTGGCGGTCCGAAATAAAAACAGACAAGTCCCGATAGACATCAGGTGCCTCAATCCACCCAGCTGTGTATTTAAGTTGCCACCTTAAGTAAACCATTAAAATTAACAAACTCACATCCATTGTTGAGGAAATCATTAACTGGTAGCTGCTCGGCCGGCTGGTGAGTAGGGGATTAATAGGCTAATCAGCAAGTTAATCGGCCATTTAATCAATTAATCGGACGATTTATTGAGTAATCGGCTACTCGGGGACCCTATGAGTAGGGATTAATCGGCAAGATAACTGGTTAATCAGATGAATTCTTGAACAGGGCTCACATCTGTCATGGATATCACTCACCCAATCCACGTCTACTAGCATAGCATGGCATAATAAGCAAACGTAGAAGTAACTCCCAAGGGTTTGATAATAAACAGGTAATAGGTACTACCTCATCTACTTCCCATCCCACAATTTAATTAGATCCTAATCATGCAATGTGTGAGGATTGATCTAATGCAATAAAACTGGGTTGTAGAAAAGGTATGATCAAAGTGTGAACTTGCCTGCAATGTTGATGAAGATGATTCGCACTCAAAACTCTTGATAGATCTACTCGTCACACTCCGGTCAATCTATCGTAAGCAAACAATAGTAACCACACATAAGCAATCACTCAAAAGATCAGAAAGATCGAAGAAGACGATTCGGAAAACATCAAACCAAGCAAATATCTCTTGCAACATAAAACAATTTCTAACAGTACCAAAATTATGTGAATTTGGCCTTATTAGAATGTTTAGGTCAAGAGCTTCGATTTGCAAAAAGAATCAACTCAAACGGAGCTACGAAACTCAAGTTATGATCAAACGAAGTTTGAATTCAAATATGATCTAATTCAAATTTTAAACTTTTCAAAAACATGTTTAAGTTGTTTATCCGGATAGACGGGATCATAACGAAGATGTGGGCGTTGGTTTCGTTGCATTTGGACTAACGAGTAAAAAGTTATAGTCGTTTGAAGTATAGGGACTAAACTATGAGGAAATTTATCACGAATAGGTCCCTGGCCGAAAATAATAGAAAAAAGAAAAAAACTAAAGGGCGAACGTTCGTTAACTAGTTCTTAAGCAGAGAACGTTCTCTAAATAGATCTAATTAAAAAAAACTAAACCGTTTTTTTAACAAAAACCAAACCCAAAAAAAACCGGCGAACCGGGCGGTTTTATACCGGTTCGGGGCGGTTCTTCGGTGAGGAATCGGCGGCGGATCTCCGGCGAGGGAGGCGTGGCTCCGGCGAATGCGAGGAGCGGCGACAGCTGCGATTGGCGGCGCGGCTAGGGCGGGAGCGGCGCGGGGCGATGCGGCGCGGGGCGGAGTGCGGCGCGAGCAGCAGCAGCGGGCGGCGGCGAGGCGGCTGTGAGCGGCGGCGGCGCAGGCGGCGTCGGTGGCGAGAGGCGGCGCAGGCAGCGGCAAGATGCGGGAGGAGCGGCGAGGCGCGGCAGAGAGGGGAAACGGGGCCCGGGGCTCCAAATACATAGGGAGGGGAGGAGGTGGCGTGGAGGAGGGGCAAGGGAGGCGGCGGAGGAGTCCGCGGCGGCTACGGCGGCGTCCGGCGACGTGCGGGAGTCGAACTCCGGCTCGGGGAGGGAGACGAAGGCGGGGCGCGCTGGTGCGCTGGGCCGCGGCTGTGGTTGGCCTTGGGCCGGCCCAGTTCGGCGGAGGGGAGCTCTTTTTTTTTCTTCTAATAAACCTTTTTTCAGAGAACTTAAAATAATAAAAACAAAATAACTAAAAATATTATATAGGCATATAATATATCAAAATTTTCAGAAAAAGATTTTCTACGACATGAGCATTTTTCTAGCATTAAATAAAATTCACACAAATTCTAATAGTTCAAAGAGTGCTACTGGTCTATTAAAATCCAAAAGAAATCATTTTAAAAATACCAAAATGATTTCAAATTAATTTTTCTCCAATTTTCTAATGTAGGGAATCATGTTACCCTAATTTCCATATATTTTATTTTTGGAGAAAAATAATTTGAATAAAACTCAAATAAATCCAAATTGAAAATTAATTCCAAAAGGACTTGAAATTGATCCTTTGAAACTCCCAACTCATATTTCATAATTTGAAGAAGTCATTTTATCTTCTCTCGTGAAAATCATTGAGTTGCATAAAGTTTCTGAATTGAAAAATATTTTCAAATGAAATTCAAATATTTTCAAATACCCTTTCATTTAATTTAAATGGAAGAAGTCATATCATCTTCTCTCGAGGGTTTTGTATTTGAAAAGGATTTGAATTCACGGAGATCAGAGAGCAAAATATGAAAGTTTGGGAAAGTCCTTTTATTCCCTCTCATTTAACTTTCAAAGAGTTTCGAATTCACTCACTTTCAGTCAATCAATCAAACAATCAATCAAATCTATCTATTTATTATAACATTCCAAAATTTAGAATTTTGGGATGTTATAGTGTGTGAGCATGCTGGTTGCATATTTTACTCATTCGAGGACATCCACTTGTTGTTTTGATCGTTTGGGTTTATTTCCTTTGCCAAGTGGATGGACAAGAATGCCTAAGAACCTCCTCTAGCTATCTATGCTTTTCTCATCTCAAACTCTATTCATGCTGCATCACAAAATTTGATCAAGTCAGATTTGAACCACTCTGTGTGAGGAGCGCTCGGAGTCCCCGATTCGTCATAGACTTAAACTTCCAAAACCACTTTATGATTCTCGGTCTGACCGATACCCCACTTTCGGTCCTACCGAGATCATTAAGTTGATCTAGGTTTTCGATCTCGGTGCAACCGATTTGAACATTTCGGTCACACCAAGTTTCAGTAACTGCATGCAGTTATGAATCTCGGTGCCACCGAGTTGTTCCACTCGTTCACACCGACAGGGTCGGGCTATATATAGTCACGGGCAAAATTTGGAAATTTCCCCGAACCCCTTCGCCCGCGCGATAGCCTGCTCTGCCAACATGGTCTCCGGATCATCTTCTCGCCGCCAGCCGCCTCCAGTCGCTGGTCTCCGTCGCCGTCAACGGGAATTCTGCCCCGCCGTTGCCGCCGTAGCGAGTCTCCGCCGTGCTAGGGTATGGACTCGATCTTTGTGCTATTCTCCAATCCAATTCTCATCACATTGTGATCATCATGATTCTTGCCACGATTGAAACACTCATATCCAGTCAATACGCCCGTAGATTAGCTTTGATTCGAAAATTTTAGGGTTAGGTTTCCGCTGAAACCATCTCGGACCCACCGAGTTGAAAAACTCGGTCCCACCGATTTGGCTTATGCCATTGCACAAGTGAGACTCGGTCTGACCGAGAATTACTTATCGGTGTGACCGATTTTGGAACTCTGTGAAACCCTAGCAGTCTCGGTGCCACCGAACTGTGACTCGGTCCAACCGAGTTCACTAGTTTAGGTTCCAAAACTGCTTCGGTATCACCGAGTTTAAAAATCGGTAGATCCGAGATGATTTCAGTTGGAAACTAAAACTAAGTTTTTGGATCATTCTTTTGCAAAAATCTTTGCATTTTGTGGTGCTCATCTATTCTACCTCATCTATAAACTATTCACAGGGTCAGCAGTCAGAGCTTGCAGCATGTCTGATCAGAGTGACAGCCAGAACTTGTCAGAGCAGCAAGTGCAGATGAGTGAGGGCACTAGTCCCTCCAGCTCTTCAGATGATGGCAGCAGAAGTACCCCAAGCAATATGCCAAAAGCTGCCACCAGACAGAGGAAGAAGAGAACTTCAGACTCCAAAGATGAAGATTATGTGGCAGAGGAAGAGGCCACATCAAAGAGAGTTGAGACAGCTCAAGGCACAAAGCCAGGTCTAAAGATCAAAAGGCCAGCAGGTAGGCAGCCTATGTCAAAGGCTAGAGCCTCAACTGAGAAGCCCACTCCCAAAGAGCCAGTTGCTGCAGAAGGCAAGAAGAGGAAGGAAAGGGTCAAGAAGACCGTAGCTAGAGTGCTTGGAAAGGCTCCCATCATGGAAGAGGGAGAGGAAGAAGAGGTAGCTGCACCAGCACCTAAGGCACCCAAGCTGATGGGTGATGCCATAAGATCAGGGGCTACTGCATCTAAGCCCAAAGCTGCCTCCAAGCCAAAACCAAAGAGGAATACAAGGAACATTCCTGCAGCTGAGAAGAACAAGGCCCCAGTGCCTGAGACTGTTGCTGAAGAAGAGGATGAAGAGCATGTTCTTAGAAAGCTCAAGCCCAAGATCCCAGACCACAACGATGCTCATCCTGTGGTTGAGGACATGAAGCTCAGGAGAGATTCAGGGCTGAGGAAGTGGAGAGAAGCAGACCCGTATGCTTCAAGGAGAAGGACTGCTGTGGATTATAGATTTCACACCAAGGAACAACAGGACTTCTATGAGACAGTGCTGCTAGATAAGAAGCCCATTGTTTGTGACATGAGATGGGTCGACTGGACCTACATGAAGGAAAATGAGGAACACTACCCTGGAGTGTATGACAGCTTTAGTGCTTGTGGAGTTGCTGACTTTGTTGGGCAGAAGCTCACAAAGTGGAACGAGGAGCTTATCATGCAATTCTACTCCACGGCACACTTTTATCCAGATGGGAGGATAACTTGGATGTCTGAGGGTACGAGGTACCAATCTATAGTTGCTGAATGGGCTCAACTGATCAATGCCCCAGAGGAGCAAGCAGATGACTTGGACATTTATGCCAAGAAAAAGATGGATCATAACTCAATGTCCAACATGTACAAGGAAATTCCAAATGAAGCTCTTTGACACTTTCAAATTTGGCTCAGTGCATTATCTTCTGTCAGGGCTGCCAACCATCAATTGGATATTGAGGCACACCTTATTGCCCAAGTCTGGAGATCACAAGATGATCAGAGGCCATGCAATCAACTTGCTTCATGTATTTGATGTGCCATAGAAATTCAAGGTCATGAGCCTCATAGTAGAGACTATCAAGAGGATTGCAGCAGATCAGAAGAGGAGTTGTGGATATGCACCTCAAATTCAGGAGCTCATCAACTCTAAGATGGGCACGGGCATATATTTATTGGACAAGGAACACCTGCCCATCCGTCCAGATTTTGAGGACAATCAAGTTGTCATGACTGAGAATGAGCCATCATCTGCCCAAGCACAAGCAAGGAAGGAGAAGGCAAGGAAGGAGAAAGCTGCCAAGATGCCAACTCAAGAGGAGGCATCTGAGTATTTCTTGAAGACCAAACAAGAGCAGCTTGGTTACCTGATTCCATCCACCCTGCGGATTGAGAAAGGACTAGCCACCCTAACTCAAAACCAGGCAAGCCTAGAGAGAATCATGGAACAAAAGTTCTATGACTTGGATGTCAAGGTGACAGAGATTCAGACTGCAGTGGAGCAGCTCTAGGATGACATGCAGGAGAGGAGAGGCAGGACTACCACTCATTCCTTTGCCAGAGTGCCACGAGGTCCGAGGTCGTCTGCCGTGCCAGTTGCTGACACAAGAGCCACCACTTCTGCACCAGCTACAGCTTCAGTTCCACCACCTCCAGCATCTACTTCAGCTCCAACTCCAGCGTCTACTTCAGCATCTACAGAAGCCTTCGTCCTTGGAGTGATCCGGACTCCACCACCACCTGAAGATCAAGCCTGAGCGTCGATCTAGCACTATGCATTTTCTAGGAACTTTTTGGTAACTTGTTGCCAAAGGGGGAGAAAAATGTATAGATCATAGGCTTTGAGAGAGAGAGAGAGTTGCTTTTCTCTCTTGCTTTATTTGGTGGTTTTTCGAACTTGTTTGCTTTTGAGTGCTTGAGATACTATGTCATTGCTTGTGAGACATTGATGATCATGTGTTTGATCATAAGCTACACTTAATGCTTGCTTAATGCTATTATCTTATCTATCTTATGTGATCTTTCACTATTCTTGGTGATGAGTGCATGTATTTCATTCTTATCATTTTAAGCGCTCCACCAAGATGTATGTGACATGGAAGAGTAACCCATGACTCTAACTCCTTGTGCATTTGCAGTCCAAAGCAAATTTTAAATATGCACAAACTTAGGGGGAGCTCTTACTTATCACATACTTCTCAAAGCGACGATATATTTCATGCTTATTATCATTTGTCGAAGCTTTGATCTATATGTTATCATCAATTACCAAAAAGGGGAGATTGAAAGTGCAACTATCCCTAGGTGGTTTTGGTAATTCATAACAACATATAGCTCATTGAGCTAATGCTATTCCAAGATGATTATTTCAGGAAAGCTCAATGATTGGCATGGCATGGATGTGAAAGTGGAACCCTAAAAATGCTAAGGACAAAGGATTGGCTCAAGCTCAAAAGCTCAAGACTCTTCATTTTATATTTTAGTGATCCAAGATCACATTGAGTCTTTTGGAAAAGCCAATACTATCAAGGAGGGATGAGGTGTTGCTTAATGAGCCTCTTGCTTCATGTGCTTAGTGATATGCTCCAAGACCCTCAACTACTTTCCCATATCCACATATGACCTAAACCCTAAGCCAAACTCGGTCCTACCGATTCTTCCTATCCGGCGCCACCGAGTTTCACTTGCCATAAGCCACAGCCAAACCCTAGCAATTCGGTTCTACCGATAGGGATCTCGGTCTCACCGAGATGGGATTGCAAACTCTCTGTTTCCCTTTCGTAACTTTTCGGTCTCACCGAAAGAGCGAATCGGTCCCACCGAGATTGCAATGTAAATTCAGTGTTTCCCCTTTGTAACTTTTCGGTCTCACCGAAAGAGCAAATCGGTCCCACCGAGTTTGCCTGACCAACTCTCTGGTTAGCTAATTACCAAATTCGGTCTCACCAAGTTTGTGTAATCGGTCTCACCGAGATTACGTTATGCCCAAACCCTAACCATATCGGTCCTACCGAGTTGCATGTCAGTCCTACCAAAAATCTCTAACAGTCACTAGGTTTACATTTTCGGTCCGATCAAGTTTGTTGATTCGGTCCCACCGAGATTGGAAAACTATGTGTAACGGTTGGATTTTGTGTGGAGGCTATATATACCCCTCAGCCTCCTCTTCATTCGAAGAGAGAGCCATCAGAACACATACACCATTCCAACTCATATGTTCTGAGAGAGAACCACCTACTCATGTGTTGAGACCAAGATATTCCATTCCTACCATATGAATCTTGATCTCTAGCCTCTCCAAGTTGCTTTCCACTCAAATCTTCTTTCCACAAAATCCAAATCCTATAAGAGAGAGTTGAGTGTTGGGGAGACTATCATTTGAAGCACAAGAGCAAGGAGTTCATTACCTACACACCATTTGTTACTTCTTGGAGAGTGGTGTCTCCTAGATTGGCAAGGTGTCTCTTGGGAGCCTCCGACAAGATTGTGGAGTTGAACCAAGGAGTTTGTAAGGGCAAGGAGATCGCCTACTTCGTGAAGATCTACCGCTAGTGAGGCAAGTCCTGTGTGGGCGATGGCCATGGTGGGATAGACAAGGTTGCTTCTTCGTGGACCCTTTGTGGGTGGTTGCTTCTTCGTGGACCCTTCGTGGGTGGAGCCCTGTGTGGACTCGCGCAACCGTTACCCTTTGTGGGTGGAGCCCTCCGTGGACTCTCGCAACCGTTACCCTTTGTGGGTTGAAGTCTCCATCAACGTGGATGTAGGATAGCACCACCTATCCGAACCACGGGAAAAAAATCCGTGTCTCCAATTGCGTTTGAATTCTCCAAACCCTTCCCTTTACATTCTTGCAAGTTGCATGCTTTACTTTCCGCTACCAATATACTCTTTGCATGCTTGCTTGAATTGTGTGATGATTGCTTGACTTGTCCTAAAATAGCTAAAATCTGTCAAGAACTAAAATTGGGAAAAGGTTAAGTTTTATTTGGTCAAGTAGTCTAATCACCCCCCTCTAGACATAGTTTCGATCCTATAGTATCTGGTATACTAATGGCGCACCATGTAGTGCGCCATTAGTATAGCCCACGGTGTGCCATTAGTATGCCTCCTATGGGGCCATATTTACCCACGTGCTTTGGCATACTAATGGTGCACTTGTGGATGATGCGCCATTAGTGTGCTTTGGCTTACTAATGGCGCACTATGTGGTGGTGCGCCACTAGTATGAATATTAGGGATATTTTTCTTTTCTGATATTTTCACAGGTTACAAAATATATTATTGGACAGAATATAGCTAGCACCACACAACAACAGCAGATTCATCGAATACAATAGAAGATTAGTCTTCGAATACAATTCATCATATTAGTCTCCGAATTCAAAAGACCGAACAAAGATAGAACATTACAAGTCTCGAGACCGCGAGTAGCGAGTTTGTCGGAAGTAATACCAATCCTAACAAGTCCTACTAATCATCATCATACAACTTCTACTCATTATTAATAACAAGTCATACGATCATCATCTTGATAGTCATCGAACCAACCCTACTTAATTGTTCTTAGCACATGATCATTAGTATTAGGCAGGACCTAAATACCCTATTTAAGGTAAAATAGCATAAAACAATATAGACCCTGACTCTCCATTATGGAGAATGGAGATCATCCTGTCTGCAATTCTTGCGCTTCGCTTCCTTTTGCTTCCAAGAACCTCCTTACGACTGTCCATACATTTATTCCATCCTTTGATTTTCATGTCTCCACTTCTTTTAGAAATCTCGTATGGATAGTTGAGATTCGTAGGATGACCTGGCTGTATGTTCAAAACATTAAGACTACTTTCTGATACATCAAATGAGGCACACAATTCTTTGGGATTATCTGTTGAAAAAACATAGTAATAACTTCATAGTTAGCAATGATGTACTTTTTAGAAGTATGCAAAAGATGCACGGATGTCGTAATAGTAAAAAATCTTACCAGGGTATCTCCATGGTAGTTACCGTAGTTGAACACATGCACTGGTGGCACGTACTAACCATAATGTTGAGGAGTTTGATTGTAGATATTGTAATTCTCAATGTCAGTACAAAATCCGACCAGATGATTTTTCTCCTTGTAAGTTGTTAATTCAGAGCCATCGGTGTAGTGGGTTTTGTCTACCATCTCCCGCACATTCTTTGAACAATAAAAATAAGCCGTCAATGGAAATAAGTTGTCAACTATTTTGAAATAAACAATATAAATTAGCTAATAACTATGTTTGAGGAACTCACATAGCGGTAGAATTGGAGGCGTATCAACAAGGACCCAAATGTCCATATTGTCTTACTCGATTTTATGATCACCAAGATCATGGTGACAAGCATACCCTCATCAAAACCATACATCTTGCAAAATGCTTCCCAATTTTTGCAACCAAAATGGGTTACGCTCCCAGAATTATACAGATTTACTTCAAAATCCACATCGTGATGAGTCCTTAGGTGAATTTTCTTTGTTTCAGAAATTTCATGGTCTTCAAAATCCATCCTCTCGAAGACATAGTGTCTTGCATGGCATGGGATAAGCTATACTCGAATTGTAAAAGATGAAAATTACACGTTGAAATAGTTGAAGTCATGCTTAATTATGAAAATAACACTTGTTGCCATTGTGTATCATTTCAACTTCGAAGGTCTCCTCGAGCTTAATGCTGAAGCGCCGATCATCGTCCAGGTGAGGCATGTCGCACAGACCTCGATCGTCGTGGCACCAGCCGCACTTCCCCGGGAGACTTTCGTCGTCCGATGACGACATATCCTACGTTCATAATTCGAAACTACGTCATCTCTTGCGTTGGGTCCAATATGATAATTCATAGTGTGGTGAAAACACGCCCTTCGAACTGGTTTGAGCTATTGGTGATTGGAGATGGTCTAAGATTTTCAGTAGTAAGAAGTGAAGTGGTGATTTTGAGAGCAAATGGTTAGGATGAGTGGTTCCTCTTTCCTGTTTAGCTTTACAATAGAATATTGTTAATCATGCACACTTGTGCATTTTCAGCCAGGCCCAGTGGAGTTGGCCTAAAAACATTTCTTTCTTTAAGCCTGCTACATCCATCTCAAGTATTTATGGTCAAGGGTTAGCAGGGCCATCCAAATAGAATATGTATAACACAAGAGGCAGTTGATCATACTTAATTAAGTACTAAGATACCCCGGCCCATGCATTAGTCGCAGGTACCCCATATGTCCTATTTTTAGCAAAGTCATGCTAAAATTCACGAAAAATTTCAGCATGAACTTTGCTGAAAATAGGACATATGGAGTACCCGAATTTGCTGGAACGGAAGTTAATCGACATTCCGGCAAACTCAAGGGCCTCTTGGGGTACCTGCAAAATAATCACGACACGATGGTCGGAGACAAAACCCAGCAAACTAGCACCACAATGTGCCTCTACTTTCATATGGATGAAAAGGCCACAGACCATACGGTCCTCTGCTTTCATATGGACAAAAATCAGCTCAACTTATGTGAGCTTCCATTCCAGATCTAATAGGTCACCCAACAAAAAATCATCAATAGTTTTAGCTGAAAAGAAATCATGGATGTTGGTCTTATACCTGTTTTTTAATGTACTTATGACAATCAGCAGCATGTCTATATATTTCGTCTAAATGAAAAGATGGTGCCCCTGCAAACTTGGTGTACCTAGGCAACGGCGGAGCTTCTCGGGGGCGAACCTGGGCGGTCGCCCCCCCGGCAAAAATGAAACTTTTTTAATACCCCGTCATAGTAATGAGGCGGCACTGCACATACTAGCCTGTAGGGCCCTTTTAACATCTCCTTACAGAGACAAACTAGCTCCGACCTAGTGCAGCCAGCGACCAACTCTGATTTCTATCATCATCTATTCTTTCCTCTTGCCATCTTGTGTTGACTAAGCATGGGTGAGCGCCTGTGTAGAGGTAGAGGTGAGGCACTGATCAGCGTGCCTGCGTGTCAGTTGGCGTGCAGCTAGCAGCGCGTCCAGCCAGAGGTGGCGAAGAAGTGAGAGCTGAGATCGGCGCCGCACGCAGTGAGCTAGTGAGCAGCAAGCAAGCAAGAGCAATTTGCCCACCCACTCCCCGCTGGAAATTTCTTCCTTGTATAGATTCTTGCATCTTAATTTCTTGGGGAAAGTTTTGAATAGGTCATAGGTTTTGTACTAAGGAGAAAGAAAACGAAGAGCTGATTTTTTTGCGGGAAGATTGAGAGCTTTATTGATTAGTGAATAGGATTACAATCCATAGCCAAAAGCCAAGATGATTCTCTGGGAACTCAACTCAATACTCCATGGTTAAATAATATTTTGGTATTTTTTCATGGACTAGCTTTCATATATATAATCAGTGTTAGAAATGTGATTAATATACTTATCAAAGTTTCTCAATAGTTTTCAATGTCTCATTTGTCATAGTGGTACAATTCCATATTCGGGAAGAAAAAATGTTTGCCCCTCCTAAGATTTCTTTCAAGCTCTGCCACTGTACCTAGGTGTGTTCGTTGTTGGACTTACTAGGTGTGTTCGTCAAGAAAAACCTAGGTGTACCTAGATGTGTGTTTGTTGTTGGACTTGCTTATTAGCTCAAGACGAAACGAATGATGCATGGGTTAGCGAAGTGTACCTAGGCTGATAATCTATCTACTCTAGCTAGTAAGTGGTCATTTGGAAGGCAGGAACGAGCAGGAACGTGTGAGGTTAGGCATTTATTCGGTAAGAACTGAATAAACTGCAGAATGATCTCGCTCCTTTCTGCCAACTCATGAACGCAGTCCAGTCCCCATTACCAATCCAAACGGTGACTTTGCAATTGCCCAGAGATTGATAGTACCAATAACTTCTACAACACCGGCAGCCGCTACACGCTGGTGCAGTACGCCGACGACCTGTACCATGGTCGAGGGGAGGGAGGGAGGGAATGGGGAGGAAGGGTGGAGAGGGAGGAAGGAGGAGAGGTACCTGGGCGGGCATGGCCGGTTGCCGGAGGGGTCGGGGTCGGCGGCGGCGGCTTCGAAGGGATGGCTCGAGGGCATTCGTGCTCCTCCGGGTCCTTGTAGTCGAAGAGGAAGACGGCGGCGGCCCTCCTGGGCGCCTCGGTTGGTCGTGGGGAGGCCGACGGCCACGTGCTTCGCCGGTCGGCGGCGGTCGTCGTCCTGCACCCCGTGCGGTCATTGGCGGTGCAGCGAATGCAGTGGTGGGGTGCGCGGGGGCGCAATGGCGGCGGCGCGGGGGAGTCGGAGCGGGTGTGCAGCGGGCGCGGGGAGGGAAGGGGAATCTGGCGAGGGAGAGGGAAGGGGGGTCGGGCGAAGGGGTATCCAGGTAGAGGGGGAATGTTAGTAATGGCGCACCATCTAGGGGTGCGCCATAAAAACACTCATAGCAATGGCGCACCATCCTCTGGTACGCCATTAGTAACTTTTTTTCTGATAGCAATGGCGCACCCTCCTCTGGTGCGCCATTAGTAACTTCTTTTTTTCATTATTTCTTATTGCATCTAATAATTTGTTTTTTATCAAATTTGTTATTTTCATGAGGACTAGAACAGAAGATATCAGCAAATATCATCAAATTTGTTTTTTATATCATCAAATTTGTTTTTTATTTTTAATTGAAAATATCATCAAATTTGTTATTTGAAAATATCGTCAAATTTGTTATTTAAAAATATCATCAAAAAGCGGGGGATGGTGCGGGGTGTCGGCGGCGGCGGTGGAGCGGGCCGGGGGAGGGTGCGGGCGGTCGGCGGCGGCGGTGGAGCGGGGGAGGGTGCGGTGGGTCGTCGGCGGCGGTGGAGCGGGGGAGGGTGCGGTGGGTCATCGGCAACGGTGGAGCGGGGGAGGGTGCGGGGGGTCGGCGGCGGCGGTGGAGCGGGGGGAGGGTGCGGGGGGTGCTCGGCGGCGAGGGGGATCTGGCGAGGGGGTAGCGATCGAGATGGAGGGGGATCGAGATCGAGTGTCCTCATGAATATTCAATATTTTTTCAAAATATCTAGCTGGTCCCAGGTTACTAATGGCGCACCACCCACAAATGCGCCATTAGTAACCCTGGTTACTAATGGCGCACCAGCTTGAGGTGCACCATTAGTAGTTTTGCAAAAAAAAAGTAGTGGCGCACTGTGTTGGAGGTGCGCCATTACTAGTTAAACTAGTAATGGCGCACTCTTCCCTGGTGCCATTAGTATGTTTGGAAAAAAATTGTTACTAATGGTGCACCGTGGGTCTGGTGCGCCATTAGTGTCTACCACACTAATGGCGAACCAACTCATGGTGCGCCATTACTATATAGTAGTGGCGCACCACATGTCTGGTGCGCCATTAGTGGCCATGTCATCTATAGCCCTTTTCCTAGTAGTGACCTGGGATGAGCAAGGCCATCATGTAGTTTGATTCTTTGGTGCAGACATTTGGAGGCATGTTGTAAGGGATAACAAGCACTGGCCACATGCTATATGTGCTACTCTGGGGGCCAAATGGGTTAAATCCATCTCAAGCTAAGCCAAATCTAATGTTTCTCGAGTCAGCAACAACCTTTTTGTGTTTCTGATTGAAGCTTTTCCACTCACTACCATGTGATGGATGGGCTCATTACATTCTGAACTCTGTACTCCTGGTTCCTAGAATGCCACGGTACATCCTCTCTTGTTTCAGCATCATGAAACAACCTCTGCAATCTTGGTGTAATTGGAAAATGTCTCAGAACATTATGAGGAATCCTCTTCACAGCATCGCCATCTTTCCATCTTGATGATTTGCATTTCGGGTATTCACTTAAGTTGGCATAATCCTTCTGGAACAGAACACAATTATTCTTACAAACATGGATCATATCATATCCAATTCCAACTCCACGAAGGAAATTCTTCATTCTACTGTGGGTGTGTGGCAGCTCAGACGCATCTGGGAAAGCTTTGCAGAAAGAAGCCAACATTACATCGACTGATTTGTTGGTCATCCACTCAGATGTCTTCACCTGAAGAAAGGTGACCATAGCTGAGAATACCGACAGCTTATTTCCTGGGGTGACAGCCACGTTGCATTGTTCCAACATGCGGGCCCATCGTTTTTCTTCTGCAGGTGAAAGTTCATGAAATGCACGAGCATTTCGTAGCATTGTTTCAATGTTGGTCAAACTCACTGGCTCCGCCACCACCACCTCATCCTACTCTTCCACCTGAGCCTCAAGCAGATCAAGATGGTGATTTTATGCTTCCACGTAGTCAGTAACATTGACGTTCACAGCTTCACCATGATAAACCCACCTACTGATTTTGCACAGTTGACTGGGGTGTTGTAACTGAATTCATACAACTGCTACACGAGCAGAATACATCAGATTTTGGACAACCGTACTCAGCTCTGATAAAGTTCATGAAGTTTTCAACCCCCTCGACATATGCAGCGGAGAATCTTCGAGCAAAAGTTATCCAAATCATTTCCATATGTTAGACATACAAATTAGTTCTTCTACTAGATATTACAGGAAAAACATATATGATTTTTATGAAGTCCAGAAAAAATACCTCAGTCAATGTCTAAAGCTATGGCAAGATATTTCGACGAGCATATCTAAGTAATGAAATATATTTGAAGCTAATTCAGCAAACATATTTGAGTGCTAAATTATGGCAGGCTGTTTCAGCAGTCAATGAGGCCGAGCACACAGCCATCGAACTATCGAAGGCCATCGCAGCAACAAAGATCGATTATAAAACGGTGTAGAGCTATTTCGCCTAACAGATTGGCTACTAGACCATGGCAATCTACATCACAATAAATATATGGCAGGATATTTTAGCAACTAATCGGGCTTGGCATGCCATCTCAGCTAAGCAGATTGAGTGCAGAACAGGGAAAGGAAGCTTCTTAAGCAGAGCATATTGAGTGTAAAGTACTTCGGCAAACAGTGAGATTAACAACGTCTATCAGCTAACATTCAACGTTATGCTGACATGCACGAGGCCTTAGTCTAGAATGTCGTACCATGGGAGAAGCTGACCGGCATGCGTCTCCTCACAAACGTCGCCAGCGGTGGCGGCGCTGACCGCCGTGCGCCTCCACAACAACGTTGCCAGTGGTGGTGGCGCGGCTCGAGGACGGTAGTCTACGGGAGCGTACTGTGGGAGCGAGAGGATCACCGTGCATCCCCTCATGAACCGCGGCGCCGACGTATCAATGCGGCGGGGAGGGCCGCTTTGGCGGAGCGAATGGAGTGGAGGGGATGGGGGGAGGGGGTTTGGGGAATATTATTGGCTAGTTGGCTAAAGGGCGATTGAATTTGGGATTTGCGGGGAATTTTGGGGGGGGGGATTTTCGTGCGGTGGGCAGGGGGAGTTTGGCGCATGGTCGGTTTCTCCAAGTGCAGTCCCACGTGTCAGTGAAGAGGCTAGCCTAAGCGCGTTCCGTTTGCGTGGGTCGTGTGTAGGACCGAATGTGTGTGGTGTGCAATCTGACCGCGAAAGGGGTGCTGTGAGTGTACCACCTTTTTCCTTTTAAACTAGGTGCTTCATGATACGTCTCTAACGTATCTATAATTTTTTATTGTTCCATGCTATTATATTATCTGTTTTGGATGTTAATGGGCTTTATTTTACTCTTTTATATTATTTTTGGGACTAACTTATTAACCCAAGGCCCAGTGCAAATTGCTGTTTTTTGCCTATTTCAGTGTTTCGCAGAAAAGGAATATCAAACGGAGTCCAAACGGAATGAAACCTTCGGGAGCGTGATTTTTGGAACAAACATGATCCAGAGGACTTGGAGTGGACGTCAAGAAATGAACGAGGTTTCCACGAGGCAGGGGCGCGCCCTCCCCCCTCGTGGGCCCCTCGTGGCTCAACCGACCTACTTCTTCATCCTATATATGTTCACATACCCCGAAAACATCCAGGAGCTCCACAAAAACCAATTTCCACCGCCGCAACCTTCTATACCCAAGAGATCCCATCTTGGGGCCTTTTCCGGAGCTCCGCCTAAGGGGCATCGATCATGGAGGGCCTCTACATCAACTCCATGGCCCCTCCGATGATGTGTGAGTAGTTTACTTCAGACCTTCGGGTTCATAGTTATTACCTAGATTGCTTCTTCTCTCTTTGAATCTCAATACAAAGTTCTCCTCGATCTTCTTGGAGATTGCGGGAGTCCTGGATTAGGGGGTCTCCGGACAGCCGGACTATATCCTTTGGCCGGAATGTTGGCCTATGAAGATACGAGATTGAAGACTTCGTCCTGTGTCCGGATGGGACTCTACTTGGCGTGGAAGGCAAGCTAGGCAGTAAGGATATGTATATCTCCTCCTTTGTAACCGACATTGTGGAACCCTAGCCCCTCCGGTGTCTATATAAACCGGAGGGTTTAGTCCGTAGGACAACATACAATCATACCATAGGCTAGCTTCTAGGGTTTAGCCTCTCTGATCTCGTGGTAGACCAACTCTTGTAATACTCATATCATCAAGAACAATCATGCAAGACGTAGGCTATTACCTCCATCAAGAGGGCCCGAACCTAGGTAAACATCGTGTCCCCTGCCACCTGTTACCATCCGCCTTAGACGCACAGTTCGGGACCCCCTACCCGAGATCCGCCGGTTTTGACACCGACATTGGTGCTTTCATTGAGAGTTCCACTGTGTCGTCACCGTAAGGCTTGATGCCTCCTTCGATCATCGCTAGCTATGCGGTCCAAGGTGAGGCTTTCCTCCCCAGACAGATCTTCGTATTCGGCGGCTTCGCACTCCGGGCCAATTCGCTTGGCCATCAGGAGCAGATCGAGAGCTACGCCCCTGGTCATCAGGTCAGGTTCAGAAACTTAAACTACACTGCCGACATCCGCGGAGACTTGATCTTCGACGGATTCGAGCCCATGTCGGATACGCCCACAGTCATGACGAGCATGACGTAACTCTGCCGTCGGACAGTGTTTGGGAGAGTGCATCGGCAACTACTCCGGCCGTTAATCCGTAGCAAATTGCGCCGTCCAAGAGAGGAGGGATAGACCCCGCCATGGAGCCTGCCCTCTCAGTGGCGATAGAGCCAGATACTGACTTCACTCCTTGCGAGAGCCGTATCACCGAACCACTGGGTTCATATCCGGCCACGGACTCCGAGCCGCTCACATCCGTGCCCGTCGAATCCGTCTGGGCAGCGATCATGGAGTTCACCTCTGCGAATATCTTTCACCACTTGCCCTTTGGTGACATGCTAAATTCATTAAGGTCTCTCTCCCTTTCAGGCGAATATCGGCCGAACTATGTCCGGCTAGAATGGGATGCGTACGACGAAGAAATTCGCTGCCCACCCACCACCCACTTAGTAGCCACTGTCGACGACTTAACCGACATGCTCGAATTTGACTCCGAAGACTTCAACGGTATGGACGACGAAGCCGGAGACGAACAGGAACCACCGCCCTCAGGGCGCTGGACCGCCACCTCATCATATTATATATACGTGGTGGACACCCCCATAGAAGGCAATGGCGACGAGATAGCAGAGGATGACCCATGCAAGAAGCAACCCAAACACCGACGTCAGCGGCACCGCTCTAAGTCCCGCCTTAGAAAGAGCAGTGATACTGGCACAGGAGATAATAACACTCTGGATAGTGCCAAAGACAACAATCCCCTCCATCATGATGTAGAGCGGGAGGATGAACAAGCTAGCCCTCCAGAGCAGGCAACAGATGGAGAACCGGAGGAGGACAATTACATGCCTCTCTCCGAAGATGAGGCGAGCCTCGACGACGACGAGTTTATCGTGCCTGAGGACCCTATCGAGCAAGAGCGCTTCAAGCGCCGACTTATGGCTATGGCAAATAGCCTGAAGAAAAAGCAGCAACAGCTTCAAGCTAATCAAGACTTGCTAGCAGACAGGTGGACCGAAGTCCTAGCGGCCGAGGAGCACGAACTCGAGCGCCCGTCCAAGAGTTACCCAAAACACAGGTTGCTACCTCACCTCGAGGAGGAAGCATTGAAACCTCCTTCACCAGTGTACGATGCGGCTGACCAGCCACTACGTGGCCGAGCCAGAGAGGCATTTCAGCCTGAAGTTCAGCCCGCACCCCGTCGCCACTCAATCAAAAATACTAAGGCCCGGGGTAACACAGAGGACCTGTGAGACATATTGGACAATAAGGCAAAAATCGCAAGGTCAATATAGGGGACACGGGCATGCGCGCCAACATGGGACGATGATCGTCGCGTCGGATACACCAAGAGTAAATCTGGCCGGGCCGAATACAACAGACAATACTCATACGAACTGCGTCGGGATATAGCCCGGCACAGAGGCGCCGCACACCCCCTATGCTTCACTGATGAAGTTATGAATCATGAATTCCCGGAGGGTTTCAAACCCGTAAATATCGAATCATACGATGGCACAACAGATCCCGGTGTATGGATTGAGGATTTCCTCCTTCACATCCACATGGCTCGCGGTGATGATCTACATGCCATCAAGTACCTCCCACTAAAACTCAAAGGACCAGCTCGGCATTGGCTGAACAGCTTGCCAACAGATTCCGTCGACAGTTGGGAGGATCTGGAAGACGCATTTCTTGACAACTTCCAGGGCACTTATGTGCGGCCATCGGATGTTGATGAGTTGAGCCACTTAACCCAGCAGCCAGGGGAATCGGCCAGACAATTCTGGACACGGTTCCTGACTAAGAAACACCAAATTGTAGACTATCCGGATGCAGAGACCCTAGCAGCATTCAAGCATAACCTCGGCTAGGAGAAGCCAAAATCTATGGCAGCCCTCACAACACTCATGACCCGCTTTTGCGTGGGCGAGGATAGCTGGCTGGCTCGCAGCAATAACACATCGAGGAATCCGGATACCTCGGATACCAAAGATGTTAACGGTAGGCAGCGTCGTAACAGACCAAAGCGCCGCAATAACGACGATAACACCGAAGATACGGCAGTCAATGCCAGATTCAGAGGCTCTAGATCTGGTCAGCGGGAAAGGCCATTTAAAAGAAATACTCCGGCTCCGTCTAGTCTGGATCGCATACTGGATAGCTCGTGTCAAATCCATGGCACCCCCGACAAGCCAGCCAATCACACCAACAGAGAATGTTGGGTGTTCAAGTAGGCCGGCAAGTTAAATAGCGAAAACAAGGACAAGGGGCTGCATAGCGATGACGAGGAGGAGCCCCGGCCGCCGAACACAGGAGGACAGAAGGGGTTTCCCCCACAAGTGAAAACGGTGAACATGATAGACGCAACCCACATTCCCAAGAGGGAGCGAAAGCATGCACTAAGGGACGTCTATGCGATGGAGCCCGTTTCCCCAAAGTTCAACCCATGGTCTGCTTGCCTGATCACCTTGGATCGCAGGGACCACCCCACTAGCATCCGTCATGGCGGATCGTCCGCACTGGTCCTAGACCCCAACATTGACGGATTTCACCTCACTCGAGTCCTTATGGATGGCGGTAGCAGCCTGAACCTGCTTTATCAGGATACAGTGCGAAAAATGGGTATCGATCCCTCGAGGATCAAACCCTACAAAACCACCTTTAAAGGCGTCATCCCAGGTGTAGAGGCCCATTGCATAGGCTCAATCACACACGAAGTGGTCTTCGGATCACCGGACAACTTCCGAAGCAAAGAATTAATCTTCGACATCGTCCCGTTTCGCAGTGGCTATCATGCACTGCACGGACGGACAACATCTGCAAAATTCAATGCAGTGCCGCATTACGCATACCTCAACCTCAAGATGCCAGGACCTCGCGGGGTCATAACAGTAAATGGAAACGCAGAACGCTCGCTCCATACGGAAGAGCACACTGCGGCCCTTACAGTAGAAGCACAAAGCAGCCTGTTGAGGCAGCCCACCCATTCGGCGTCACAGCCCTTGGACACCTTCAAGCGAGTCTGGAACAAGCTGCAACAGGATTGCCTGGCATGATCAGAGCTCGCCTAGCAATTCGGCCCCTGTCCTAGTCCTAGTTAAGAGACAAAATCCATGCGGTGTGTACATAACTACGCATTGAAAATACCATGGACATAGGCGGGGGCACGATCAGGACACGGCCCGCATTGTGGCTTAATAGCACTAGGGGCTATATACCTTTGTCATTCCTTTTCTCTTTCAGGGCCTAACTCTCTGGAAACCCTTTCCGGCAATACGATTGCCGGACACATTCCGGAAGCAACAACCAAGGCAGCAAGAAGCTAAGATGAACACGGGAACCGCCAGATGGTCTCTAGTAATAATTGATATACCTGCTTTTCATTATTTATGCATAGCTTGCCCTGGGATAGGACATTTCGAATTGTCCTACTTTATGCTTATTGCACTACTTGTACCAAGTACGCTTCGACGTATTATTTAAATAACAATGCATATCATTAATCTGTCATTGCATTATTTAAGTTTTTCTCTTTCTCTTATATGTCCATTTACGACAATCCGCACCCGCACGTTCGGGTACGGTCAGTTCGCCAGGGGTTCTCGTTTACCCCATAATATGGTGCAAGAAGTCCGAACACTTTTGACAGTGCGGCACCCCGAACTTGTAGGATTATATGCATCAGCTCCAAATCATGTGTTTGGTCAAATGTTGGGTTTCCCGGCTCCCATGCTTTGGTACCTTACGTTCTGCTATATCGGCTAAGGTAGCGTTGGGAGAACTACTGCGATTGTGTCCCGGTTCTTCCGGACGAGCACCTCAGTAGAGAAAGCCAAAAACTAACTGTCATGATAAGGCGAGAGATTGGTCGCTGTTCGAGAGGTCTCAAGTCCTTAAAGACTTTTTCCGCTTTGGGCGAGGAGTCGGCCATGTTCGGCTTAGGCATGTATAGAGCCCCAAATTCGGCCCTCCGAATACCAGGGGCTTCGCCAAAATTTAAAATCATAGACTTCTATGGCTAAGTGAGAGTGATAAAGCATTATAGTCTGATTGCCTGGTTCGTTGCGCTGAACACCTCCCTTGAAGGACCCAAAATTGAGGTAAAGAGTGTTCAGGTTTATCCCGAACACCCCAGTACTAGTTACATGGGGATAGAAGCCGACGACTGGCCAACTCTCAGATTTTATAAAACGGTCGCACAGAAGGTAATATTTTAAATTAAGAAAGCATCGCATGGCGCAAACGAACTCGTTTCATATTACAGGGTCACATGAGCATGTTCATTCAAAAATTACATCCTTGGCACACTCATCTGCCACTAGGCGGGAACCCTTCAGGACACTCTCATAATAATTCTTGGGGCATCGTTGCTCCTTGCCCTCCGGCGGCCCCTCCTTCACCAGCTTCACGGCGTCCAGCTTCGCCCAGTGCACCTTCGCTCGGGCAAAAGCCCAGCGTGCACCCTCGATGCAGACGGACTTCTTGATGACTTCAAGCCGTGGGCAGGCTTCCACAAGCCTCCTCACCAAACCGAAGTAGCTACCGGACAGGGGCTCGCCAGGCCACATCCGGACTATAAGGCCCCTCATGGCGTGTTCGGCCGCCTTGTGAAGCTCGACCAACTGCTTCAGCTGGTCGCTCAAGGGCACAGGGCGTTTGGTCCTAGTATACTGAGACCAGAACAACTTCTCCATCGAGCTCCCCTCCTCAGCCCGGTAAAACTCTGAGGCATCCAGTACACTGTGGGGAAGATCTGCAAACGATCCTAGAGAGCTCCGAACTTGGGTAAGAAAAAGGAAAGTCTCCTTCACATGCTTGCTTTGCATAATGAATGCCTTACCCGCTGCTATCTTCTTCACCGCGTCAATCTCCTGAGGGCCTTGTGTGCGTCGGCCTTGGCGCTCCGGACGCTTTCAAGCTCCTGCGCGAGCTCGGACTCTCGCATCTTAGAGTCAAGCTCCAAGGACTCATGCTTTTTTTGCGAGAGCCTCGAGATCTTGCTGCACCTCGCCTACTCCGGCTTTTTGCTTCTCCCGCTCAATACGCTCCTTGGCCGCTTTGTCTTCAGCCTCGGACAGCACTTTCCTCAGGGTCGTCACTTTGGTCATGGCCCCTGGCAAACCCATGATGATCCTATTATTTTATAACTAAATCTCTTCTTAACTATATAGATAGGGGTATTTCTTACCTTTGCTCTCTTCAAGCTGCCTCTTGGTAAGGCCGAGCTCGTCCTCAGACCGCTTTAGGTCCTGCTTCAGCACAGAGACCTCCGCAGTACGTGCGGCAGTGGCCAGCAGTGAAGCCTGCACATACACATAGACATACTCTAATTAGACTCCTGAGTTATCATTTGATCCTCTATTCAGATTTTCTTCGCGAATGCCGAACAGGGCATCAGGGGCTACTATCTATGCGGTAATATTTTCTTATATTTTTATTGCTTACCTCAAAGCCTATTAGGAGGCTGGCGCAAGCTTCGGTCAGTCCGTTTTTGGCGGACTGAACCTTCTCGACCACCGCACTCATGATAGTGCGGTGCTCTTCATCGATGAAAGCGCTGCGAAGCGCTTCCAGCAAGTTGCCCAGTGCCTCTGGTTGGACAGAGGACACCGGCATGGATGGTTGGCCCCCTTAACGGGGGACCGCCTGCCAGAGTCCGGGACCATCGAAGGTTCCGGCGCAGTGTTCGGCTGAGGGCCGAACTCGGAGCCTGTAGGAGCCTCGCTCCCTAGGTACCCAGGGTCCGGGAAGTCGCCTCGAGGCGCCCCCAGGACCACCTCCCCTTGGCTCGGTGCCTTTTGAGACAACACCTCGGCGTTGTCCGTAGGGCGAGGGGTGGTAGCGGTCGGGAGAGAACCGTTGTTCATATCCGACGAGTCCAGAGAGCCGCTCGATGAGGATACGTCGAGACGAGCTCGGGACGGACTACATAATCATGTTCGGCATCAGGAGAGGCAGTGTAATAAAGCATACCATGAAGTACTATGGTGCCCGAACACTTATGATTTCGCCAGGGGCTTGACCTTGGGTAGACACTCGTTGCCGCAGTCGGCGACCGTCGTGGCACAGTCCGGAGGGAGGGTACTTCCCTTCTTGGACCCTTCGGCCTCCCCGGTTGGGTCGGCCTTCCTTTTCTTGTCTCCCCCGGCTGGGGGGGAGAACTTTCCTCTTCCTCCTCCTCATCTTCATGGGAGGAGTGCACGTCGGAGTCATCGGACGATGAGTCTGATACAACCTTGCGCCGGAGAACCTTTCGGGTCCCCGCGGACTTCTTCTTGGTCTTCTTCACCGGCACCTCGTAAGGTGCCGGAGTCAGCATCTCCGTTAGGAGAGTGCCTGCAGGATCTTCGGGCAGGGGGGCTGGGCAATCAAGCTGCTCCGCTAACTTTATCCAGTCCTGTTAGTGGCATAGAAGCTTAGATCATGCATATGACTAAACCGGGGCAAATAAATACCCTGAGAGATATAAAAACATATCGGATTGGCACGGCGTTTTGCGCTGAGTCAGCGGTCCTAGGTGAGGGATGGAGGAATCTCGGCGCCCTTGAACAGCACCCTCCAGACGTCCTAGTGCGTCGTGTCATAGAGCTCTCGCAGCGTCTGGTGCTTGGCCGAGTCGAACTCCCACAAATCGAATGCCCGTCATTGACACGGGAAGATCCGGCGGAAGAGCATGACCTAGACCATGTTGACAAGCTTGATTTTCTTGCTCGTCATGTTCCGGATACAGGTCTGGAGTCCGGTCAACTCTACCGAAGAACCCCAGGACAGGCCCTTCTCTTTCTAGGAGGTGAGCCACGTGGGGATTCCGGATCGAAATTTGGGGGCCGCCACCTAGTTGGAGTCGCGCGGCTCAGTGATGTAGAACCACCTCGATTGCCACCCCTTTATGGTATCCACATAGGTGCCCTCGAGCCAGGTGACTTTAGGCATCTTGCCCACCATGGTGCCTCCGCACTCTGCTTGCTGGCCACCCACCACCTTCGGTTTAACATTGAAGGTTTTCAGCCATAGGCCGAAGTGGGGCCTGATGTGGAGGAAGGCCTCGCACATGACGATAAACGCCAAGATGTTGAGGATGAAATTGGGGGCCAGATCATGAAAATCCAGCCCATAGTAGAACATGAGCCCCCGGACAAATGGGTGGAGGGGAAATCCCAGTCCGTGGACAAAATGGGTAAGAAAAACTACCCTCTCATGGGGTTCGGGCGTTGGGATGATCTACCCCGCGTTTGGCAGCCGGGGCGCGATATCCGCCGCCAGATATCCGGCTTCCCATAACTTTTTGATGTTCTCCGCCGTGACGGAGGAAACCATCCACTTGCCTCCTACTCCAGACATGCTTGAAGTGGTTTGAGAAGAAGAACATGAGCTTGGGCGCTAGAGCTCGAGTTTGCGGGAATGGGTAAGCGAGGAGGAAGAAGGCGTGGGTGAAAAAAGTAAATCCTTGTCCCTTTATAAGGGCCGAAGAGGCGATGTGTCTCCCCACTTTCCTAGTAAAACCGCTTATTCCCCAGGCACCGTAATTGATGGCGCGGTTGGGTTACCCACGTCTGTATTGATGAGAATCCCGTGATAAGGGAAACACGACCTCTGCTTTGACAAGACGTGTCAAGAAAACCGCATCGCATTATGTGCGGAGCTGGTTGAGAAAAACGGTTCAAATAATGACCAGTCCATGGCGTGATGTCGTGCTGTCAAAACGTGTCAGCAGATTAGATTTGTGGAAATATTATTCCCTCTAAGGTGGTATGTGGAACTTATTTTGCAGGGTTGGACACTATCCTTGTATTCAAACTCTTCCATGGAGTGTTAGGTGGAGGAACCGCCTTGCAATGTCGAAGACAATACTGCGCGCCGGACTCATCGTCATTGAAGCCTAGTTCAGGGGCTACTGAGGGAGTCGTGGATTAGGGGGTCTCCGGACAGCCGTACTATATCCTTTGGCCGGACTGTTGGACTATGAAGATACGAGATTGAAGACTTCATCCCGTGTCCGGATGGGAATCTACTTGGCATGGAAGGCAAGCTAGGCAGTACGGATATGTATATATCCTCCTTTGTAACCGACCTTGTGGAACCCTAGCCCCCTCTGGTGTCTATATAAACCGGAGGGTTTAGTCCATAGGACAACATACAATCATACCATAGGCTAGCTTATAGGGTTTAGCCTCTCTGATCTCATGGTAGACCAACTCTTGTAATACTCATATCATCAAGAACAATCAAGCAGGAAGTAGGGTATTACCTCCATCAAGAGGGCCCAAACCTGGGTAAACATCGTGTCCCCTGCCTCCTGTTACCATCCGCCTTAGACGCGCAGTTCGGGACCCCCTACCCAAGATCCGCCGGTTTTGACACCGACAGAGATCTATTCAATGTAACACTTTTTGCGGTGTGTTTGTCGAGATCCGATGAATTGTGGGTTTATGATCAAGTCTATCTATGAACAATATTTGATTCTTCTCTGGAATATTTTATGCATGATTGGTTATCTTTGCAAGTCTCTTCGAATTATCAGTTTGGTTTGGCCTACTAGATTGATCTTTCTTGCAATGGGAGAAGTTCTTAGCTTTGGGTTCAATCTTATTGTGCTCGATCCCAGTGATAGAAAGGGAAACGTCACATATTGTATTGTTTCCATCGAGGATAACAAGATGGCGTTTATATCATATTGCTTGAGTTTATCCCTCTACATCATGTCATCTTACCTAATGTGTTACTCTGTTCTTATGAACTTAATACTCTAGATGTATGCTGGATAGCGGTCGATGTGTGGAGTAATAGTAGTAGATGTAGGCAGGAGTCAGTCTACTTGTCGCGGACGTGATGCCTATATACTTGATCATGCCTAGATATTCTCATAATTATTTGCTTTTCTATCAATTGCTCGACGGTAATTTGTTCACCCACTGTAATACTTATGCTATCTTGAGAGAAGCCACTAGTGAAACCTATGGCCCCCGGGTCTATTTTCCATCATATAAGTTTCCAATCTATTTTACTTTGCAATCTTTACTTTCAATCTATATCATAAAAATACCAAAAATATTTATCTTATCACTATTATCCCTATTAGATCTCACTCTCGTAAGTGACCGTGAAGGGATTGACAACCCCTTCATCACGTTGGTTGTGAGGCTCATATTTGTTTGTGTAGGTACGAGGGACTTGCGTGTGGCCTTCTACTGGATTGATACCTTGGTTCTCAAAACCTGAGGGAAATACTTACGCTACTTTGCTGCATCATTCTTTCCTCTTCAAGGGAAAACCAATGCAGTGCTCAAGAGGTAGCAAGAAGGATTTCTGGCACCGTTGCCGGGAAGTCTACGCACAGGTCAATACATACCAAGTACACATCACAAACTCTTATTCCTCGTATTACATTATTTGCCATTTGCCTCTTGTTTTCCTCTCCCACACTTCACCCTTGCCGTTTTATTCGCCATCTTTTTCCGTTCCTCTTCTCTTTTCTAGTTCGTCTCTTTTTGTTTGTTTCTTGTTTGCTTGCGTGTTGGATTGCTTGCTCGTCACGACGTCTCAAGATAATACTAAATTGTGTGACTTTTCCAATACCAACAATAATGATTTTATTACCACTCTTATTGCTCCTCTTACCGATGCTGAATCTTGTGAAATTAATGCTGCCTTGCGGAATTTTGTCATGAAAGATCCGTTTTCCGGCCTTCCTAGTGAAGATGCTGCTACCCATCTAAACAACTTTGTTGATTTGTGTGATATGCAAAATAAAAAAGATGTGGACAATGATATTGTTAAACCAAACCTATTCCCAATTTCTCTTAGAGATCGTGCTAAAACTTGGTTTTCGTGCAAAGATGCTTTTATCTCTAAGTATTTTCCTCCCACTAAGATCATTACTCTTAGAAACGATATTATGAATTTTAAGCAACTTGATCATGAACATGTTGCACAAGCTTGGGAGAGGCTGAAATTAATGATACATAATTTCCCTACACATGGTTTGAATCTTTGGATGATTATACAAAAAAATTATGCCGGATTGAACTTTGCTTCTAGAAATCTTTTAGATTCGGCCGCGGGAGGAACTTTTATGGAAATCACTTTAGGAGAAGCTACTAAACTCCTAGATAATATTATGGTTAATTATTCTCAATGGCATACTGAAAGATCTACTAATAAAAAGGTGTATGCTATAGAAGAAATCAATGTTTTGAGTGGAAATATGGATGAACTTATGAAATTATTTGCTAATAAAAGTGTTTCTTCTGATCCTAATGATATGCCTTTGTCTACTTTGATTGAGAATAATAATGAATCTATGGATGTGAATTTTGTTGGCAGGAACAATTTTGGTAATAACACGTATAGAGGTAATTTTAATCATAGGCCATTTCCTAGTAATTCCTCTAATAATTATGGTAGTTCCTACAACAATTCTTATGGAAATGATAATAAGATTCCCTCTGATTTTGAATCTAATATTAAATAATTTATTAGTTTGCAAAAGAGTTTCAATGCTTTGATTGAAGAAAAATTGTCTAAGATTGACGAGTTGGCTAGGAACGTGGATAGAATTTCTCTTGATGTTAATTCTTTGAAACTTAGATCTATTCCACCGAAGCATGATATCAATGAGGCTCTCAAATCTATGAGAATTTCCATTGATGAGTGCAAAGAAAGAACCGCTAGGATGGGTGCTAAAAAAGATTGCTTTGTGAAAGCGTGTTCTTCTAGTTTCCATGATAATAAAGATGAGGATATAAAAGTTATTGATGTGTCCCCTATTAAATCTTTTTTTGCAATATGCATCTTGATAATGATGGGACTGGAGATGAGTCAACTTTAGTTAGAAGGCGTCCCAATGATTTGGAGTTTCTAGATCTTGATGCAAAAATTGATACACGTGGGATGGAAGAGGTCAAAACTTTAAATAGCAATGAACCCACAATCTTGGATTTCAAGGAATTTAATTATGACAATTGTTCTTTAATAGATTGTATTTCCTTGTTGCAATCCGTGCTAAATTCTCCGCATGCTTATAGTCAAAATAAAGCTTTTACTAAACATATTGTTGATGCTTTAATGCAATCTTATGAAGAAAAGCTTGAATTGGAAGTTTCTATCCCTAGAAAACTTCATGATGAGTGGGAACCTACTATTAAAATTAAGATTAACGATCATGAATGCTTTCTTTATGTGATTTGGGTGCTAGTGTTTCCACGATTCCTAAAACTTTGTGTGATTTGCTAGGTTTCTGTGAATTTGTTGATTGTTCTTTAAATTTGCATCTTGCAGATTCCACCATTAAGAAACCTATTGGAATAATTAATGATGTTATTATTGTTGCAAATAGGAATTATGTGCACGTAGATTTCATTGTCCTTGATATAGATTGCAATCCTACATCTCCTATTATTCATGGTAGACCTTTCCTTTGAACGATTGGTGCAACTATTGATATGAAGGAAGGGAATATTAGGTTCCAATTTCCGTTAAGGAAGGGCATGGAACACTTTCCTAGAAAGAAAATTAAATTACCTTATGCATCTATTATGAGATCCACTTATGGATTGCATAACAAAGATGGTAATACCTAGATCTATCCTTGCTTTTATGCCTAGCTAGGGGAGCTAAACGATAGCGCTTGTTGGCAGGAAACCCAATTTTATTTTTGTTTCTTGCTTTTTGATTCTGTTTAGTAATAAATAATTAATCTAGCATCTGTTTAGATGTGGTTTTATGCTTTTAATTAGTGTTTGTGCCAAGTAGAACCTTTGGGAAGACTTGGGGAAAGTCTTTGCGATCTTGCTGTAAAAAACAGAAACTTTAGCACTCACGAGATTTCCTGCTATTTTTTACCGGAGAGTGCTATTTAGTTAATTCTTTTTGCAGATGATTAACAGATAAATTCATCACGTCAAGCAATTTATTTTAGAACTTTTGGGTTCCATAAGTATTCGAAACCTTCAGATTACTACATACTGTTATGTTTTTGACTATTTTCCGTGTGTTGTTTGCTTATTTTCATGAATCTATGGCTAGTAATAGAGTTTATTAACCATTGAAAATTTGGAATAAAGTATGTTTAACATGAATATAAACAAAGAATGAGTTCATTACAGTACCTTGAAGTGGTGGTTTGTTTACTTTTACTAACGGAGCTCACGAGATTTTCTTTTAAGTTTTGTGTTGTGGACTTTTCAAGTTTTTTTGGTAAAGATTTGATGGATTATGGAACAAGGAGTGGCAAGAGCCTAAGATTGGGGATGCCCAAGGACAAGCCAAAAGCCTAAGCTTGGGGATGCCCCGGAAGGCATCCCCTCTTTCGTCTTCGTCCATCGGTAACTTTACTTGGAGCTATATTTTTATTCGCCACATGATATGTGTTTTGCTTGGAGCGTCTTGTATGATTTGAGTCTTTAATTTTTAGTTTATCACAATGTAACATCCCAAAATTCTAAATTTTGGAATGTTATAATAAATAGATAGATTTGACTGATTGTTTGATTGATTGTCTGAAAGTGAGTGCATTCGAAACTTTTGAAAGTTAAATGAGAGGGAATAAAAGGACTTTCCCAAACTTTCATATTTGCTTTTCTGATCTCCATGAATTCAAATGCTTTTCAAGCACAAAACCCTTGAGCGAAGATGATATGACTTCTTCCATGTAAATTAAATGAAAAGGGTTGTTGAAAATATTTGAATTTCATTTGAAAATATTTTCAATTCTGAAACTTTACGCAACTCAATGATTTTCACGAGAGAAGATAAAATGACTTCTTCAAATTATATGAAATATGAGTTGGGAGTTTCAAAGAATTAAATTCAAAGTTCTTTTGAATTTATTTTCAATTTGGAATGTTATACATTAGATCATCATGCATATCTTATTTTCTTGCATTTTGGTCGATCCTAGAAATTTCACGCAACTCAAGGACCTTCGGAGAGAGTTGGAGATTTCGTTATTTTCATATTTGAGAGTTTTCTCGAATTTGAAAAGAGGATCATTTGATTTATTTATTTCATCTTCAATAATTTTCCGTTATCAAAAATATAAGAGAGGGAATAATATGACTTTCCCAAAATATAGGAAAAGTGAAGATTTAATAAATAGATCAAATTTCGTTTTCCGGTGTTTGTTTTTTTTTTTTATGGATAGGGAAAAATGCGCGTTTTCGAAAATTGCATTTTAGGCCCGGAGAAAAGTTCATTTTGTTCAACTCATTTTTAGGAGTCGGGGAAAATTTACTTTAGGTTTTTCGGAGTTCGTTTAGTTTCTGTTTCTTTTGTTTTCTGCGCGCGAAAACCAGTTAAAAAAAAGGAGCCTCCCGCCAGGCCAGCCGGCCACCGCCCAGCCTCCCGTGCGCCGCGCGCCTGGCGCAGGAGCCAGCCAGGCCGCCGCCTCTTGCTCTAGCCGAATCCTATTAGGATTCTAGGGTTAGTCCCTCCCCTTTCCTTGTTTCGTTTTTCCTTTTTCCTACTCTATTTCTTGTCCCCTACCCCAAGTAATCTCTCCCCTCTCCTATATAAATACCCCCATAGACCCCCCCTCTCCTCACACCAAAAACCCAAACCCCCTCTCCTCCCCAAGCCGCGCCCCACCCTGCGCCCCTCACCCGCCGCCGCCGCCCCTATAGCGCCGCCGCCGCCGCCCTAGCACGCCGCCGTCGCCACCGTTCGCCCCGCCTCGCCGGAGGTAGCCCCGCGCCTCTCTTTTTCTTCCCCGCGGTTCGGTTCTTTTAAAAGAAACCGTTCCGGTTTTCTTTTCCGGTTTTTCTCTCCGTTTCTTCGTTTCGGTTTCTTTTCCGAAACCCTAGATCGGTTTTCCGTTTTCTTTTTCGGTTTCTTTTCCGAAAACCCTAGATCGGTTTTCGTTCTTCTTTCGGACCGTTCGTCTCAAAGAACGTGATCACCGAATATTCCCGGTTAACGACGCCCGTTCGTTTAACCGTTCATCTCTTTCTTTTTGTCGGATTTATTCCGCGATCGCGATCTCAGATCCGATCTTCGTTCTAGTTTATCTTCTCGCCTGTTTATCGGAATCAGGTGATTCAAGCGCCTGGAGTTTCGTTTCGAAACCGCCGTTCCATCTAATCAACTTAAACAAGTTTTTGCTACTGTAAAAATTTGACCTAGTTTCAACTTGCTAGAACCGAGTTGTTTTCTTTCGCCGTTTGTTTTCCGTCGTTTGTTCGGTTCATTCTCTCTTTGCAACCGGAGTTCTTAAGTTGAACCTTCTGGTTCGTTCTCTCGTTCGAGTTTTACTTGTGCATTAGATGAGTACTTATTGTGTGGTTACTATTGTTTGCTTACGATAGATTGACCGGAGTGTGACGAGTAGATCTATCAAGAGTTTTAAGTGCGAATCATCTTCATCTACATTGCAGGCAAGTTCACACTTTGATCATACCTTTTCTACGACCCATGTTTTATTGCATTAGATCAATCCTGTCACATTGCATGATTAGGATCTAATTAAACTGTGGGATGGGAAGTAGATGAGGTAGTACCTATTACCTGTATTATTATGAAACCTTTGGGAGTTACTTCTACGTTTGCTTATTATGCCATGCTATGCTAGTAGACGTGGATTGGGTGAGTGATATCCATGACAGATGTGAGTTTGTTAATTTTAATGGTTTATCTAAGGTGGCAACTTAAACACACATCTGGGTGGATTGAGGCACCTGATGTCTATCAGAACTTGCCTGTTTTATTTTGGACCGCCACCCAGGCTCAAAGGGATCATAAGATCTTTCAAGCTAGAAACTTCCGTGTGCAGTCACAAGCCATTATGGGCTCTGGCATAGTTGACTAAGTTGTGCGAATTCTTACAGTGGTAGACTAGCAGATGTAGGGGATGTAGGTGTACCGGTCTACCCGACCGTAAGGTGCTAGCGCTTCTGAAAGGCTATGTCTCGGTCATCCGTCTTCTCAAACACCATGTAGTGCGAGAAACCAAACAGAGGCGATCGAGTCTTGTGGGGAAAAGTGCGCAAACCTCTGCAGAGTGTACAAACTAATCATGATTAGCCGTGTCCCCGATTATGGACAACTTGAGTATCTAGTACTTGAATATCATGTGAATCTCAACATGTTACTTCTAATTAATGTTGTTGGGTTTTAATTATTTTTAATTGGGATTGAGAATGCTGTCAACCATTCTCGATGTTTCACAACCACCATGATAGTTAAATAAATTTATTCCTTTGTAGTAGGGAAAAATTGGCTTTACGCAAAAACCTTATAACCATAGAGCTTTTCCACCAGCCAAATATGCATGTAGTGATAGCCATTGTTCATCTTTCTCTATGGTGTGAATTTGCCAGTACATTGAATGTACTGACCCGTTTCGGGCTGCAACGTCTTATGTTGCAGGTTTCTTACAACGAGTAAGTGATACGTTAGGGTTACGATTTCTACACTCAACTTTGTCGTTGGTGTTGATGGGAATCCACAACCTTGTTTCTTCCGCTATTTGGATTGAGGTAATAGTATTTATGTTACTTTATACATGTGATTTACCTCTGTTATAAATCCTTCGAGTACTGTGTGTGTCAGCATACTGATCCAGGGATGACACGTAAGCACAGAGACTTGACCCATTCGGGTCGGGTCGGTACAAGATGGTATCAGAGCACATGTTGACTGTAGGACGTGACCCTAGAAACTGGCAAGCCCATAGCAAAGATTTTTCTCTACAACTTTCCCTTTCAAAAAGATTTTTACCTCTCTTCTCTTCTGAACTTATTCAAAAATTCCCTTTAGTGAGACCATACCCCTTTCCCCTTTTGACCACACGAAGATTCGACTGATGAGACCACTCCAAGAAGTACAAGATATCGGACAACTAAGACCACTTTGGAATGAAGAGGATTTTACCATACATTATGATAATGGAAACTACAATGGCTGAAGACCGAAGACAAGTAGAATTTGAAGGCTCTGAAGAATTCCCAGATTTGTATGACCTAGGAATGGCTACCCTTTTTGAACTTGGCAGACTATGGAAGTTGTCAATACCCGAGGTCAAGATGTATCGGAGAAAGACCAAAACATGGAGAATTGAGAACTCAAAGTTTTGTCAAGAAAACCCTAAGGCAGGAGATATCAACTGGCAAGATAGCTCATGGCAATGACAAGGGCAGAAACATGGTTATCCGTGATGTCATCACCATTGATACTGTGGTCACCGAGCTGAGCTAAGCATGCATTCCTTCAGAAGGATTGGATGGTAGAAGGCTGATGGAGCATCTATCAGCAAAGGATGCAGTTTTAAACTTAGCTGGTGTATCACCAAGATCTGGAGTAGTACATTAAGAAGTTTAAAATGGAGCTCCAGGAAGTCGTATTAGACAAGGAAGCATTTCGTGAAGAACTTAAGACCAGAAGTTGAAAGCAGCCAAGCTAGAGAAGTAAAACCTTGAGATACAGGAGATTCGTCAGGAACTGAAGGACAGTAGGACCATGGTTCATGCCAAGGATGTTGAAACCTAGAAGTTTGAAATGCAACTCCAGAATATTACAGGATGTCACGAGAGATTTCATGTCAACAGAGATGATCTGGCAAAAGAACTTGAGAAGGACAAGCATAATTGGAAGAAGCCATCGGAGACATAAACAAGGCTTGAAGAGTTTGGAGACATTGAAGATTTATTGACCTTTAGAAGACCAAACCCCTGTTATATACCTACGTTAGATGCGACGTTTGTGAGCTGTCATTTGTTTGATGTTTTTCGACAACCACAACAAAAATCTGTCTTTTCAAAACTTTTGTTTGTATTGTGTGCATTCCTCTCTCTTGATCTCTCTTATCTCACCCCAAACCCATGGACCCAATAGATGATGAATGGAGATGAGCTTGTATTTTCTGGACCGATGAGTCAATTGGAGACAGACCGATGGATTCAGAACATGGAGGATCATATGGAGAACAACCCTATAGTCGGAAAGGATATGGCCCAGCATGCTCTTCAATGCTTTGAAAGAGGTGCTGCTACTTGGTGGTGGATGTATCAAACCATCAATGGATGGCAAGGAGTAACCACTTGGAAAGAATTTAAGTTGACCTTGCTATAGTCTCAGTTTGTGTCCCAGAAATTGAAGCCTTATGGAAAGGATATGAAGAAAACTTATGCATGCAAGCTTTGTGGAGAAATAGGATACAACCCTAAAGAACACAAGGATGAATGCCCTAATTGTGAAGGAAGTCACCCAGCTGAAGAATGCCCAACTAGGCAGATCACTTGTTTCTTGTGTGAAGGGACTACCCACTATCCTGCTCAGTGTCACATTTACCCCATGGTACAAAGAACCATCCAGCAGAAGGAAGAAGCAATGAAAGGAGCTCTTATGGAAAGTTTAGAAGAACCTGTGATGAAGAAAGAGGTGGAGGACACACCCAAAGAAGAACCAATTAAACCCTACACCAAGTCTTGCTATTCATGTGGAGAAGAAGGACACATCTCCCAGAATTGTATGAATGGGGATCTAGTAGAATTCCCGGTTGAGGAAGTAAAGTATGACCCACAGGAAATAGAAGCCCTGATTGGAATGGAAAAGTCCAGAAAGAGAAGTAGATTGGATTCCAGGAAGGATCTGAGTCATGTCACCTGTTATGGATGCAAGGAGTCAGGGCACTACCTCAACAAATGCCCAAAAAGGAAACCTCGATACTTGTCAGAAGTAATATGTTTTAGTTGTAATAAAGCAGGGCACTTTGCCAGAGATTGTCCGAAGGAGAAGGAGACTTGTGATAAGTAGTTGAGTTTGTAACAGAAGAAATATAGTCGCAGTAGTGAGGACATTTTCCTTTATATTGAGGTGTTGAGTTGAGGCATGTAATGGAAAAACAGGAGATTGTAATAATTTGAGAATCAATAAAGTTAGCAGTGTTGGTACTGATTTGGATTTTATGAGTTACACTATGAGGAAAGATGTTGACCATTTTTGAGGATATGAGAAATATGGTCTATAAAATATTGGAGCACTTTAAGGGTGGTAGTACCCTGTAAGAACCATTGACCCCTGGAAAAGATAAGGATACTCCACTAAGTGGATTTCGGACAAAATGAATATGAGTTTTGTCTCGATATGCGTGATACCCCAAGAGTGTGTGGGATGAAGTTGGAGAATGTCAGTTGTTGGACCAAGTGTGATCAAGGAGTCAGAAGAGAATGTTAAGTTGATTCGAGATAGACTGAAGGTAGCTCAGTCCAGGCAGAAGAGTTATGCAGACTCAAAAACTCAAGGGGGTAGTATATGAAATTGGAGACAAGCATGTCTTCGTGTGTCCCCTCTGCGAGGAGTTAAACGGATTGGAGTTAAGGGACAGTTAGCCCCGAGATTTGTAGGACCATACCGAGTTTTGGAGCGTATGAGAGAAGTGGCCTACAAGTTGGAGTTATCCGAAGGACTGTCAGGAGTTCATGATGTGTTTCACATTTCCCAGTTGAAGAAGTGCCATGCAGAGATGGCCAATATTCCCCTGTAAGGACGCTTGACCGCGGAAAGGATAATGATGTTCCACGAAGTGGAATATTGACTTCATAAGTATAAGTTTTTACCTCGGTATGAGGGATATCCCACGAGGATGAAGAGATGAAGTACTATTGGATATAAAGGAGGTATGATGTTGGATATGGATCAATGGAAAACTCCATGATGAGTCTGAGTAAACATGTCCTAGTTTGGAGCCAACAGAAGGAAGGAAGACAGTACAATTGGATGGATTTAAGTATACTGGGAAAGCTGGAAGTTGGATGTTGGATTGGAGATCCGCTGCCCCGATGAAGAGTTCAAGGTTTGTAAGTGATGAGATGTGCCATAACCCACAGGCCCCAAGACCTTCCAAGAAGCAAGCACACTCTTGCTGAAGGAAAACCCCTGGAAGAGGATATGCCCTTATCGATAGACGATCTTATAGGAGTAACGCAAAACCTAAGAGTTGTGAAGGAACGATAGATGGTTGTTTGGCTTGCAGAATCTATGGATTTATCCAAACTTGGTTCGTCGACAAGAGAAATTCTGCAACGCTTGTGAGGATGACCGAGTGTTAGAATGCGAGATTCGCTAAACCGTATGCAAGGTAATGATTTGGGTGCGGGATGGATTGATCCCCATACCGACTTACTCTTATTATTCGCCTTGATATATGGGATGGTAAATCTAAGTGACTTACCTATAGTAGAGAGTCGACGATCAAAACTCTGTTTAAACCTTAGAATGGTATAAGTATTTTTTTCCCTTGTACACGGCAGCTTTGCCAACCGTAGGTTATACGGTGAGGATCAACCCAGACCCATTTCCTGCAGGAGAAACCATACATTGTTGACCACCATGAGATATCGATAGTTGTTTAGTTTTGGCGCTAGACCCGTCAGCTAAGAAGACCCAATCTCGGAATAACCTTACTAAGAGGAAATGACAAAAGAATTGAGGAAAAGGTTATGCCACTACCGGAAGAGCTTAGAGGAGAAATTTTCTCGAGGATTTGAGAAGACCGACACTGTTAACAATATGGATGAAGTATACGAGTTTTGATGGAACCGTAACCATGCTTCTAAGGGTGGTAGCACCCCAGACCCCGGAGACGATCGATGAATTTTGAGAAGACCCCCAAACCCTAACCTTTTCTTGCTAGCCTCTCCGAATCTCGAGGACGAGATTCATTTAAGGGTGGTAGGTTTGTAACATCCCAAAATTCTAAATTTTGGAATGTTATAATAAATAGATAGATTTGACTGATTGTTTGATTGATTGTCTGAAAGTGAGTGAATTCGAAACTTTTGAAAGTTAAATGAGAGGGAATAAAAGGACTTTCCCAAACTTTCATATTTGCTTTCTGATTTCCATGAATTCAAATGCTTTTCAAACACAACACCCTTGAGCGAATATGATATGACTCCTTCCATTTAAATTAAATGAAAAGGGTTGTTGAAAATATTTGAATTTCATTTGAAAATATTTTCAATTCTGAAACTTTATGCAACTCAATGATTTTCACGAGAGAAGATAAAATGACTTCTTCAAATTATATGAAATATGAGTTGGGAGTTTCAAAGAATTAAATTCAAAGTTCTTTTGAATTTATTTTCAATTTGGAATGTTATACATTAGATCATCATGCATATCTTATTTTCTTGCATTTTGGTCTATCCTAGCAATTTCACGCAACTCAAGGACCTTCGGAGAGAGTTGGAGATTTCGTTATTTTCATATTTGAGAGTTTTCTTGAATTTGAAAAGAGGATCATTTGATTTATTTATTTCATCTTCAATAATTTTTCCGTTATCAAAAATATAAGAGAGGGAATAATATGACTTTCCCAAAATATAGGAAAAGTGAAGATATAATAAATAGATCAAATTTCGTTTTCCGGTGTTTGTTTGTTTTTTTTATGGATAGGGAAAAATGCGCGTTTTCGAAAATTGCATTTTAGGCCCGGAGAAAAGTTCATTTTGTTCGACTCATTTTTAGGAGTCGGGGAAAATTTACTTTAGGTTTTCGGAGTTTGTTTAGTTTCTGTTTCTTTTGTTTTCTGCGCGCGAAAACCAGTTAAAAAAAAGGAGCCTCCCGCCAGGCCAGCCGGGCCAAAGGCCCAGCCAGCCGGCCACCGCCCAGCCTCCCGTGCGCCGCGCGCCTGGCGCAGGAGCCAGCCAGGCCGCCGCCTCTTGCTCTAGCCGAATCCTATTAGGATTCTAGGGTTAGCCCCTCCCCTTTCCTTGTTTCGTTTTTCCTTTTTCCTACTCTATTTCTTGTCCCCTACCCCAAGTAATCTCTCCCCTCTCCTATATAAATACCCCCATAGACCCCCCTATCCTCACACCAAAAACCCAAACCCCCTCTCCTCCCCAAGCCGCGCCCCACCCCGCGCCCCTCACCCACCGCCGCCGCCCCTATAGCGCCGTCGCCGCCGCCCTAGCACACCGCCGTCGCCACCGTTCGCCCCGCCTCACCGGAGGTAGCCCCGCGCCTCTCTTTTTCTTCCCCGCGGTTTGGTTCTTTTAAAAGAAACCGTTCTGGTTTTGTTTTCCGGTTTTTCTCTCCGATTCTTCATTTTGGTTTCTTTTCCGAAACCCTAGATCGGTTTTCCGTTTTCTTTTTCGGTTTCTTTTCCGAAAACCCTAGATCGGTTTTCGTTCATCTTTCGGAGCGTTCATCTCAACGAACGTGATCACCGAATATTCCCGGTTAACACGCCCATTCGTTTAACCGTTCGTCTCTTTCTTTTCGTCGGATTTATTCCGCGATCGCGATCTCAGATCCGATCTTCATTCTAGTTTATCTTCTCGCCCATTTATCGGAATCAGGTGATTCAAGCACCTGGAGTTTCGTTTCGAAACCGCCGTTCCGTCTAATCAACTTAAACAAGTTTTTGCTACTGTAAAAATTTGACCTAGTTTCAACTTGCTAGAACCGAGTTGTTTTCTTCCGCTGTTTGTTTTCCGTTGTTTGTTCGGTTCGTTCTCTCTTTGCAACCGGAGTTCTTAAGTTGAACCTTCTGGTTCGTTCTCTCGTTTGAGTTTTACTTGTGCATTAGATGAGTACTTATTGTGTGGTTACTATTGTTTGCTTACACTAGATTGACCGGAGTGTGACGAGTAGATCTATCAAGAGTTTTAAGTGCGAATCATCTTCATCTACATTGCAGGCAAGTTCACACTTTGATCATACCTTTTCTATGACCCATGTTTTATTGCATTAGATCAATCCTCTCACATTGCATGATTAGGATCTAATTAAACTGTGGGATGGGAAGTAGATGAGGTAGTACCTATTACCTGTATTATTATGAAACCTTTGGGAGTTACTTCTACGTTTGCTTATTATGCCATGCTATGCTAGTAGACGTGGATTGGGTGAGTGATATCCATGACAGATGTGAGTTTGTTAATTTTAATGGTTTATCTAAGGTGGCAACTTAAACACACATCTGGGTGGATTGAGGCACCTGATGTCTATCAGGACTTGCCTATTTTATTTTGGACCGCCACCCAGGCTCAAAGGGATCATAAGATCTTTCAAGCTGGAAACTTCCGTGTGCAGCCACAAGCCATTATGGGCTCTAGCATAGTTGACTAAGTTGTGCGAACTCTTACAGTGGTAGACTAGCAGATGTAGGGGATGTAGGTGTACCGGTCTACCCGATCGTAAGGTGCTAGCGCTTCTGAAAGGTTATGTCTCGGTCATCCGTCTTCTCAAACACCATGTAGTGCGAGAAACCAAACGGAGGCGATCGAGTCTTGTGGGGAAAAGTGCGCAAACCTCTGCAGAGTGTACAAACTAATCATGATTAGCCGTGTCCCCGGTTATGGACAACTTGAGTATCTAGTACTTGAATATCATGTGAATCTCAACATGTTACTTCTAATTAATGTTGTTGGGTTTTAGTTATTTTTAATTGGGATTGAGAATGCTGTCAACCATTCTCGATGTTTCACAACCACCATGATAGTTAAATAAATTTATTCCTTTGCAGTAGGGAAAAATTGGCTTTACGCAAAAACCTTATAACCATAGAGCTTTTCCACCAGCCAAATATGCATGTAGTGATAGCCATTGTTCATCTTTCTCTATGGTGTGAATTTGCCAGTACATTCAATGTACTGACCCATTTCGGGCTGCAACGTCTTATGTTGCAGGTTTCTTACGACGAGTAAGTGATACGTTAGGGTTACGATTTATACACTCAACTTTGCCGTTGGTGTTGATGGGAATCCACAACCTTGTTGCTTCCGCTATTTGGATTGAGGTAATAGTATTTACGTTACTTTATACATGTGATTTACCTCTGTTATAAATCCTTCGAGTACTGTGTGTGTCAGCATACCGATCCAGGGATGACACGTAAGCACAGAGACTTGACCCATTCGGGTCGGGTCGCTACAAGATGGTATCAGAGCACATGTTGACTGTAGGACGTGACCCTATGTACACACCTTTTGGGAGAGACGCAAATGAATTGGAATTTATTAGAATACTCTATGTGCTTCACTTATATCTTTTGAGTTGGATAATTTTTGCTCTAGTGCTTCGCTTATATCTTTTAGAGCACGGCGGTGGTTCTATTTTATAGAAATAATTGATCTCTCATGCTTCACTTATATCATTTTGAGAGTCCTTTAGAACAGCATAGTAATTTACTTTGGTTATAAATTTTAAATGCTAAGAGAAATTGGATGCTTGATTGTTGTTTTGAGATATAAAGGTGGTAATATTAGAGGTCTGCTAGTTGAGTAATTGTGAAATTGATGAATACTTGTGTTGAAGTTGGCAAGTCCCGTAGCATGCATGTATGGTAAACGTTGGTCACGAACTTGAAGCATGGGGTGTTCTTTGATTTTCTTTCCTTATGAGTGGCGGTCGGGGATGAGCGATGGTCTTTTCCTACCAATATATCCCCCTAGGAGCATGCGCATAGTGCTCAGTTTTAATGACTTGTAGATTTTTGCAGTAAGTATGTGAGTTCTTTATGACTAATGTTGAGTCCATGTATTATACGCACGCTCACCCTTCCATCATTGCTAGCCTCTTCGGTACGGTGCAGTGCCCTTTCTCACCTTGAGAGTTGGTGCAAACTTCGCCAGTGCATCCAAACCCCGTGATATGATACGCTCTATCACACATAAGCCTCCTTATATCTTCCTCAAAATAGCCACCATACCTACCTATTATGGCATTTCCAGAGCCACTCCGAGATATATTGCCATGCAACTTTCCACCGTTCCATTTATTATGACACGCATCATCATTATCATATTGCTTTGCATGACCATGTAGTTGACATCATATTTGTGGCAAAGCCACCATGCTTAATTTTTCATACATGTCACTCTCGATTCATCGCAATCCCGGTACACCGCCGAAGGCATTCACATAGAGCCATATTTTGTTCTAAGTATCGAGTTGTAATCCTTGAGTTGTAAGTAAATAAAAGTGTGATGATCATCATTAGAGCATTGTCCCATGTGAGGAAAGGATGATGGAGACTATGGTTCCCCCACAAGTCGGGATGAGACTCCGGACGAAAAATAATAATAATAAAAAAAAAGAGGCCATAAAAAATGAAAAGAAGGCCCAAACAAAAAAAGAGAGAAAAATAGAGAAGGGACAATGTTACTATCCTTTGTCCACACTTGTGCTTCAAAGTAGCACCATGATCTTCATGATAAAGAGTCTCTTATTTGGTCACATTCATATACTAGTGGGAATTTTTCATTATAGAACTTGGCTTGTATATTCCAATGATGGGCTTCCTTAAATGCCCTAGGTCTTCGTGAGCAAGCAAGTTGGATGCACACCCACTTAGTTTCTTTGATGAGCTTTCATATATTTATAGCTCAAGTGCATCCGTTGCATGGCAATCCCTACTCCTTGCATTGACATCAATCGGTGGGCATCTCCATAGCCCATTGATTAGCCATGTCAATGTGAGACTTTCTCCCTTTTTGTCTTCTCACACAACCTCAATCATGATATTCTATTCCACCCATACTGCTATGTCCATGGCTCGCGCTCATAATTGCGTAAAAGTTGAAAGAGTTTGAAAAGGCTAAGTATGAAACAATTGATTGGCTTGTTATCGGGGTTGTGCATGATGAGAGCATTTTGTGTGATAAAAATGAAGCATGTACAAACTATATGATTTTGTATGGATACGTTTTCTTTAGCTATGTTATTTTGATGCTTGATTAGCATACTTGGAGTATTACTATTTTTGGGTCAACAATAAACTTTTATCTTGAATCTTTCGGATCTGAACATTCATGCCACAATAGAGAAAAATATATTGAAGAACATGCTAGAAAGCATTCCACATCAAAAATTCTGTTTTTATCATTTACCTACTCAAGGATGAGCAGGAATTAAGCTTGGGGATGCTTGATACGTCCCCAACGTATCTATAATTTTTTATTGTTCCATGCTATTATATAATCTATTTTGGATGTTAATGGGCTTTATTTAACACTTTTATATTATTTTTGGGACTAACCTATTAACCCAAGGCCCAATGCAAATTGATGTTTTTTTTGCCTATTTCAGTGTTTCGCAGAAAAGGAATAAACGTGATCTAGAGGACTTGGAGTGGACGTCAAGAAACGAACGAGGTGTCCACGAGGCAGGGGGCGTGCCTACCCCCTGGGAACGCCCTCCCCCTCGTGGGCCCCTCGTGGCTCAACCGACCTACTTCTTCCTCCTATATATGTGCACATACCCTGAAAACATCCAGGAGCACCACGAAACCCTATTTCCACCGCCGCAACCTTCTATACCCAAGAGATCCCATCTTGGGGCCTTTTCCGGAGCTCCGCCGGAGGGGGCATCGATCACGGAGGGCCTCTACATCAACTCCATGGCCCCTCCAATGATGTGTGAGTAGTTTACTTCAGACCTTCAGTTCCATAGTTATTAGCTAGATGGCTTCTTCTCTCTCTTTGAATCACAATACAAAGTTCTCCTCAATCTTCTTGGAGATCTATTCGATGTAACTCTTTTTGCGGTGTGTTTGTCGATATCCGATGAATTTTGGGTTTATGATCAAGTCTATCTATGAACAATATTTGATTATTCTCTGAAATCTTTTATGCATGATTGGTTATCTTTGCAAGTCTCTTCGAATAATCAGTTTGGTTTGGCCTACTAGATTGATCTTTCTTGCAATGGGAGAACTCCTTAGCTTTGGGTTCAATCTTGTTGTGCTTGATCCCAGTGACAGAAAGGGAAACGACACATATTGTATTGCTGCCATCGAGGATAGAAAGATAGGGTTTATATTGTATAGCTTGAGTTTATCCCTCTACATCATGTCATCTTACCTAATGCGTTACTCTGTTCTTATGAACTTAATACTCTAGATGCATGCTGGATAGCGGTCGATGTGTGGAGTAATAGTAGTAGATGCAGGCAGGAGTTAGTCTAGTTGTCGCGGATGTGATGCCTATATACTTGATAATGCCTAGATATTCTCATAATTATTTGCTTTTCTATCAATTGCTCGACAGTAATTTGTTCACCCACTGTAATACTTATGCTATCTTGAGAGAAGCCACTAGTGAAACCTATGGCCCCCGAGTCTATTTTCCATCATATAAGTTTCCAATATATTTTACTTTGAAATCTTTACTTCCAATCTATATCATAAAAATACCAAAAATATTTATCTTATCACTATTATTTCTATCAGATCTCACTCTCGTAAGTGACCGTGAAGGGATTGACAATCCCTTTATCGCATTGGTTGCGAGGTTCTTATTTGTTTGTGTAGGTACGAGGGACTTGCGTGTGGCCTCCTACTGGATTGATACCTTGGTTCTCAAAAACTAAGGGAAATACTTATGCTACTTTGCTGCATCACCCTTTGTGTGAGCTATTGATTGTAGATTTGGGGGAGGGAGGGGCCCACCACCATGAAAATCGGGGAGGAGAGAGAGAGAGAGAGGTAATTTACATTAACCCTTTCGTAGGTTCTCGTAGATGTAGAGAGATGTGAAATGCGTGAATGTGTAGTGGACATACTATTGGAGTGCCTAAGATAAATTGTGTATGTAGACCCTATGTGTTTATTTACTTCACATGTTAGCTTTGTCTCGGTTCAATAAAAAGCGGAGTTAGTGATGATGGTGTGCCTGCCATCCTGCAATATAGGCCATTCGATCTATATCTAATGGATAGGAAGGAAAGTATGACAATTTACCCACACTCCTCTCCACATTTGCAGATAAGGCCTTCCCTCATTCATCCTTTTCTCCCACGAGATCTTGATGTTCCATGCAACGCACATGCATCTTGCTAGTACTCCTACAATAAACTATATTATTGTGAAAGTTCATATGTACCGGCCGAGATTAATGCAAACACGGCAGATTTTCATTACATTTCGAACTTTTATAGGACAGAAAAATAAAAGAAACCTGGCCCTAAACCTATTCTACGGCAGCGACCGACGTCCTCCATCTGCGATCTCCATGTATGGGGCGGGTTTCAAGACGAAGGTGCGGTCTCCGGTGAGGAAGAGTAGAACCCTGGAGACAGATTGGCCAGTTGGCACACCATGCCCTGCCGCCTCCCATGCCCTACTCATCCTCGGAGGAGTCCCCGACCTCGGTGGTGTCGGACGTTGGATGGCGGGAAGTAGGATGTGTGGCTGACGGTGCTCCCGGTCATCAGCAGCCATCGTGGGCACCGCTTGTGCAGTCGCTTCCGCGTCCGGCTACGCCTCTATTGCGTCGCAAGCGGTGACTTGAGCGAGGGCGGCGACCTTGAGCTTCATCCCCAAAGACAAAGCTCTCCCGCCGAGCGTTCGCGCTCGCGGTCATGGCGGATGTGGTGCCAGGTAGCAGGACGATGCACTATGGTGTGGAGATTAGCTGGGCATTTTCATTTTAAGTAGCACATTCCGGTGAGGCCAAAGTGTCCGGGTGCATCATTAAGTTGCCGGAGTTTGTTCCTCAGACACTGAGCCTCTTAACAACGGCATACGGATGGACGACATGAATGCAGGCAGCTGGCGCCGGCTGGGAATGCACCGCACGATGGCGCGAGGGACGAGGGTTTTTGGTGTGCCAGGGTAGTTAGCTGCGGTTGTGGCAACGTTGGAGATGCCCTTTGCTCACATGTTACCCCACATGTCATTGAAAAAGCAAGACGACCCGACATGGTCTCGGGTCCTGGGGATGCAGTTGGCCGCGCTACACCACTCCGCGGATGTGTCGCGGTGCACGCGCACTTCGGCGCCCCGTGAATCCTCGACGAGCCAGGTGTTGATCTGTTGGTCGTTCCACAGCACTAACACCACCCTCGTCACACTGAAACCAACCATGGCCAGCGACGATGAGCTTGTCGCCCTGTCCAGAGGCGGTGATGGAGCTGCGCCACGTTGCTGGCCCCCACGACCCACATGAACGGTTGTTGGTGGCGAGGAGGTCGTGGGCCAACTCCTCCATTGGACTAGTCTGCGCCACATCGTCCCGATAGGTGTGCTCCACATGTCAGTTTCCTTGTTTTCCCGGCCATATTCAAGTGTCAGTGCTCCGCGTTGCGCATTAGGCGCAGAACAGGTGGTTTTTGTTCCCTCGTTCAAATGTGGTACAGTACCAAGTTGTTAGCCTAGCCCCAAGTGTGGTGGTTTTGGGTACGGTGCCACCCTTTTCCTTTTCAAGTAGTGAAGCGTAACACTTGATTAAGTAGCCGGATGGTGTGCTAAATGTAGGTGTTCGACTATTTGAAAGAATAGTTGAGGTGTGCCTAGTCTGTGGCCGCATTTAGGGGTCCAACTTACTATGTTCCGGCATTAGTAACTATACCAGTCCTTGCGTAATCCCTCTGTTTTTATTTACTCCGCATTTTAGCTTTGCTCAAAGTCAAACTTTGTAAACTTTGACAAAGTTCATAGATAGAAATAATAACATATACAATAACAAATCAGTACCATTAGATTCATTATTGAATATACTTTCACATCATATATATTTGCTATTGTAAATGTTCATATTTCTACTCCTACTAGCAAGATGCCCGTGCGTTGCACGTAACATCAATATGCATTTGTATGACTAGTTTATCTTGTGAGAGAAAAGGATGAACGAGGGAAGTCCTTATTTGCAATTGTCGAGAGGTATGTCAGTACTTTTTTGCAAAATTGCCATAGTTTCCTTCCTATCCGTCAGATATAAATTGGACAGCCTATATTGCAGGATGGAAGGCACACCATCATCACGAACTCTATTTTTATAAGAGTCCGTCTGATTTATATCTGACAGATATGAAGGGAACTATGGCAATTTTGCAAAAAGATACCCAGACCCCTCTCCACATTTGCAAATAAGGCCTTCCCTCATTCATCCTTTTCTCCCACAAGATAAACTACTCATACAAATGCATCTTGATGTTCCGTGCAACGCATAGGCATCTTGCTAGTGTACATAAAAAGCAGAGTTGGTGATGATGGTGTGCCTGCCATCCTGCAATACAGGCTGTCCGATCTATATCTAACGGATAGGAAGGAAACTATGACAATTTACCCGCACTCCTCTCCACATTTGCAGATAAGGCCTCCCCTCGTTCATCCTTTTCTCCCACAAGATCTTGATGTTCCGTGCAAGGAACGGGCATCTTGCTAGTTTTCTATAAACTTGGTCAAATTTTATGAAGTTTGACTTCAGCCAAACCTAATATGCGGAGTAAATAAAAACAGAGGGAGTATCTTAATCCGTGACCAAGACGGAAGGGAAAACGAGACAACTTATTATTTATTTGAGTCATTCAAGTATAATCATGCGGCGTTGCTTATTTTTCATTCCTCTCCAACCCTCTTCTCCATCGATCATGCCGCCCTCCGGTCGAGTCCATCCCCCCGCATGCGTCATTTGAACATTCCGCTGAGTATCATTCGCATGTGTGCCTAGACCATGCTTGTATTTCCATTGTTGTAATTTGTCCGACATGCATACAAACAAATGGTTCGTTTAAAGTTTCACTTTGCCTCCACTACATGTCGCTTCCCATCTTAGTTTTGACAACCCATTCGGTTCATGCCCCGACACATCTTGACGAGATTGATTGATGTTGAGAGATCAATTGCGTGTCATGCAAGGAGATAAAGGTTTGGTCTGTTTCTATGATAGAAATGACCCACGGGGGGGGGGGGTCTGTGGGGATCAGAGGGAGTATATTGTACATTCATAAGCGAAATGAACGTATTGTACCCACCCTAGTCATCTTTCAATCGATCTCCGGACCCCGAGATGAAATTGAGAGAAAACGAGTGGGTGCATGTGTGCTACCTAAGGCGGATTCAAAATTTTGAATGGTGACCATAGCATCCGCAAATCATATATAAAGGGTATTCAATGTTTGTTTCTCTTTTGAACGTACAATATACTCCCTCCAATCCTTTTCTAGTTTACATATAAGTTTTATGTGTAGTCAAAGTATCTCTACTTTGATCAAACTTACAGAAAAATCTATAAACATTCAACAACGCCCAATCAATATTGTTAGATTCGTACGTACTCCTAGATTTGTATTCAAACAGAGATGGTTTCCAATTTGTTTTTCAACCACGTGAATGTGCTTGTTCTCGCGCATGCTCTTCCTACTAGGATTTTGCCACGTATCGCTAGTCCAATAGTAAATTTTTTAAGCTCCCTTTCCAATAGTACTAGTGGAGTACTGACAACATATATAGTAGAGTATGCAGTGCTCATAGTACTCCCTCCTTCCATTTATATATGGCCTAAGAGCAAGTCTAATAAGGCCTAGTCAGTAGGCTATAAGGCTTGTCATGTCATTAAAATCCTACTTGGAGGAGTTAGAAGAGAGGAGAGAGAGTGAAGCGGGCTCTTATATTCTACATCCCGGCTATAACACATAGATCAAGAAAAAATATTATGCATGCAACTCTCTTCCAATCATATACCTTGCTCATGCAAATATTAAATGCTTAGAGCCAACCTAATAGCCATTCTAAGAGCCAACTTACATGGAACTTTTGCCTATGTGAAGGAGACAGATGTGAAAAAGTAAGGGGAGTGAGCTCTCATGCAGGAGCCTAGCTATATACACATTCCTAGGTAAATACAATAAATATGAAGAAAGAGATAGAGAGGAGATTGGAAAAAGTACTAATACAATAGCCAACCTTTTTTTGCGGGAAATAGCCAACCTTATAGCCCACACTATTGTATGAGTGCATATAGATGATGGCTATAGATGACATGACAGTTCCTTATAGCCATTGGTTGTCTATATTATTAACCATGCTCTAATGCGTTTTTCAAACCCTCCTTTGACTATTGACAAGGTTAATAGTACATGAGATGTATAATGTGAAAATTATATCATTGGAAGCTCCTTCCACATGCGAATTTGACTGTATGCTTTGTATAAGTTGCATGTCATATATTATCACTCTAACATTTGGTCAAAGTTAGCCTCGACAAACGCATTAGGGCTTGTAGATGGAAGGAGGGAGTAGTAGTGGAAGTGGATCCTTTGACGTAGGTATCGCTGCCTTACCCTCCCTTTCGGTCACTCACTTACGGACCCCATGCTTGCTAGGCCCCGCATGTCAGTTAGTTAATGGGTTCAGCCACGTCAGGGGATCCTCATCCGTAGTATACTCCCTCTGTTTTTATTTACTCCACATAAAACGGAGGGAGTGGTAGTATAAATGACACGGGCGGGGGAGGGGGAGGTACGTCAGTTTGCTCTCAACTGCGGTCCCACAAGCGAGCGAAAACGCAAGACGAAGCGCATTCCATTCGGTGAATGACGTGGAGGGTCCAGCATGCCGGGGTGCAATGCGAACGTGACAAGGGCGATGTATAGTCTAAACCGATTGATTAGTCGTCATAGGAACCACTATTCACACCAGGACCTTCGCTGCTTGGCCTACGCCAGCCACTGCCCCAAAACCACACCTCCTCTCCAGCCCATCCCCCCACCTTTCGATCCCCTAGACAACATCAAGCGTCCCCTAGTTCGCCGAAAAGACATGGTGCGCCGCAAGATCATGTACTACAAGATATTAACGCCGGAGCGCCGCACAGAAATCGCGGCGGCGGTCGGCGCCACAGACCTCCGTTCCCAAACTTGCTTTGCGAAGGGCCAATCCCCGAGTTCTCTAGAGCCAAGCTACAAGGAGGAGGAAGTTGATCCAATGTTCATGGCGGAGGTCGCGGCGCAGAAGGCCCTCGATGGGTATGAGACGATGGGCGTCAACTTCGTGCCGGCGTCCGGCTCCCCCATGGTGCAGGCGGACCAGCGGTTCAACCTGGCGATACTAAAGGAGGACCAGGAGGCAGAGGCTCAACTCGACGGGGAGCGCACGCATGCCGCTGCCATCAAGGCTCTCCTGCAGGCGGAACCGAATGTCGTGGATATGAACCGGGCGGCGGAGGCTCAACTTGGCACGGAGCGCGCGGATGCCGCTGCCATCGAGGCCCTCCTGCAGGCCGAACCGAATGTCCTGGACTTGAACCGGGCGGCGGAGGCTCAACTCGACGTAGAGAGCGTGGATGCGTTGCCATCGAGGCCCTCCTACAGGCGGAACCGGATGTACTGGACTTGAATCAGGCGGCGGAGGCTCAACTCGACGCGGAGCGCGCGGATGCCGCTGCCATCGAGGCCCTCCTGCAGGTGGAGCCGGACGTCCTCGACTTGAATCGGGTAGTGCTCTCGTCCGTGCAGAGTGTAGGGGAACGCAATAATTTCAAAAAAATTCCTATGCACACACAAGATCTATCTAGGTGATGCATAGCAATGAGAGGGGGGAGTGTTGTCCATGTACCCTCGTAGACCTAAAGCGGAAGCGTTATGACAACGCGGTTGATGTAGTCGTACGTCTTCATGATCTGACCGATCCTAGCACCAAACGTACGTCAGCTCCGCGATCTGCACACGTTCAGCTCGGTGACGTCCCACGAACTCTAGATCTAGCTGAGGTCGAGGGAGAGTTTCGTCAGCATGACGGCGTGGTGACGGCGATTATGATGCTACCGGCGCAGGGCTTCGCCTAAGCACTGCAACGATATGACTGAGGTGGAAATCTGTGGAGGGGGCACCGCACACGGCTAAACAATCAACTTGTGTGTCTATGTGGTGCCCCTTCCCCCGTATATAAAGGAAGGGAGGAGGAGGGCCGGCCACAAGGGGCGCGCCCAAAGGGGGATTCCTACTCCTAGTAGGAGTAGGTTTCCCCCTTTTGTAGTCCATGTAGGAGAAGAAGGAAGGAGAGGAGATGGAGAAGGAAAGGGCATTTCCTATTTGGTGCTGCAGGCGCCGGTTACAGCTATTTCGGCAAACTGGCGCCTGCAACGCGTTAGCTGGGCTCGGCCCATTATTGTTAGCAACCTGCATCGTTGGTGTACCAATAAATTCCAAAAGATGTTGCTCGCTTGGGGATCGAACTCACGACCCGAACGTTCCTAAGGACACGCGACAACCTCCAAACCACTAAACCACTTGTGCATTATTTCTTCGTTCCTCTATTTATTTGTTGTCCAGTTTGTTTTATTCTTTTTTCTACTTCTTTTCCTTTTCCTTTTATTTGTCCCTTAAATGCGCGGTTTTTCCGATTCGTGTACTTTTCTTCCAAACCGATGCACTTTTTTTTTCAAATACAATGAACTTTTTTCAGATCCACTGAACTTTTTTCAAATTGATTGAACTTTTTTCAAATTCGATGAATTTTTTTCAAAATCAATGAACATTTTCAAATGGAATGAACCTTTTTCAGAATTGGTGAACTTTTTTCAAAATAGACGGACTTTTCTTCAAAATTGGTGAACTTTTACAAATCCAATGAATTTCTTTCAAATTCAATGAAAATTTCAAAGGTTGATGAAGTTTTTTTCAAAATCGATGAACTGTTTTGGAATTCATGATTTTTTTAAAATTTAACGAACTGTTTTTCATTAAAGAAAATAGACATTTTCCAAATTGTTTTCTCAGTCGTGTAGTAAATGGTTGAATAATAAATAGTGTGGCTGCATTAGTTCTAAAATATTTCGCGTTGGTTTTGTTCACTAGCGGTCAGGTGGCCAAGTGGTTAAGCTAAGCAGCGAGAGGTTTGCGCAGCGTGAGATCGATTCCTCATGGCGCATATGTTTGGCATTGATTTTTCACGATCGTAGATCTTCCTGGCCCGCGCTTAAAAAGCCCACATAGGACGCGCTATAGGCGCCATTTCTAGGTTCGGGCACCTACAGCGCTGAATAGGACCTCTCGAAGGAAAGAGGGGGCACCACCCCCTCCCTAGTCCAATTCGGACTAGCCCATGGGGGGCGCACGGCCTCCCCTTGTGGCCCTTCTCTCCTTTCCACTAAGGCCCATGAAGGATCAATACTTCCCTCGGTGAATTCCCGTAACTCTCTGGTACTTTGAAAAATACCCGAATCACTCAGAACCTTTCCGATGTCCGAATATAGCCTTCCAATATGTCGATCTTTACGTCTCGACCATTTCGAGACTCCTCATCATGTCCGTCGTCTCATCCGGAACTTTGAACAACATTCGGTACATCAAATCACATAACTCATAATACAAATCATCATCGAACGTTAAGCGTGCGGACCCTACGTGCTCGAGAACTATGTAGACATGACCGAGACACATCTCCGGTCAATAACCAATAGCGGAACCTGGATGCTCATATTGGCTTCTACATATTGTACGAAGATCTTTATCGGTCAAATCGCATACCAACATACATTATTCCCTTTGTCATCGTATGTTACTTGCCCGAGATTCGATCGTCGGTATCATCATACCTTGTTCAATCTTGTCACCGAAAAGTCTCTTTACTCATTCTGAAATGCATCATCGCGTGACTAACTCATTAGTCACATTGCTTGCAATGCTTATAGTGATGTGCATTATCGAGAGGGCCCAGAGATACCTCTCCGACAATCGGAGTGACAAATCGTAATCTCGATCTATGCCAACTCAACAAACACCACAGAGACACCTGTAGAGCATCTTTATAATCACCCAGTTACTTTGTCATGTTTGATAGCACACTAAGTGTTCCTCAGGTATTCGGGAGTTGCATAATCTCATATTCATAGGAACATGTATAAGTCATGAAGAAAGCAATAGCAATAAACTAAACGATCATATTGCTAAGCTAACGGATGGGTCTTGTCCATCACATCATTCTCTCATGATGTGATCCCATTCATCAAATGACAACACATGTCTATGCACTAATAGGAAATAACTTATAGAAAGATGCTTACTAGCAGCGCGCTATATTGCCCCGCGCTACTTCTACTTACTAATAGCGCGTGGCCAAAACACACACGCTACTAGTATATATTTCTAACCATACCCGTGATCAGACCATACTAGTAGCGCGGGCCATAAAACAATCACTACTGCTATGTAATAGTGATAGCGCAGGTAACATACCCGGCGCTACCATTAAGTGTGTCACACCAATCTCCCACCTCCCACCCTCCCACCCCGCGATCCACTCTGATCGAGCACACCAACCGTCTCAGGCCGCTCATGTACCACCCACCCCCAATCTAGATCGAGATCCCCCTTCCACCTCCTCTCCTCTGCGCCGTCCACCCCCTGGTTCGTCGGTGCGCCGATGGGCGACCTGCTCAGCTCCCTCTCCTCCCTCATCAACATCAAGCTCGACTCCGTCGCTTTGGTTCGACTGCCAACCTGGGCCCCGATCTGTGCGGAGGGGGGAAGAAATGGCGGTGGTCCTCGTGTGGCTCAACACCAAGGTCGTCGATCCCCTGCTGCAGGCGATCTAGAGCGGGATGGTCGTGTAGGCCAGGGACAGGGGGGCTAACGGTTGGTTGCGCGTGATGGGAGAATAGGAGGATAGGGCGGAGCCATTGGTTGTGCTCGATCCCGCGGCAGGCAAACCATTTACATCGTCGTCGACATGGCCGGGGAGCCAAGCTTAGGTGAGAGGTCTACTGATCTCTATATCCCCAGCTTCCTACTAGTCAATGCATCTTTGGTTTTGTTTTAATGGAGTTCTATTCAGCTTGTGTAATCAAACTATTAGTCCCAAAAACAGTTTACTGAAACTGCTGCTACTCTGATTCAGTTAAGACTTGGGAGTCTAAACTGTTCTGTTAGATATAAGTAGAAGTACACCTGCAAAAAAAGATATAAGTAGAAGTAGTTGAATGCTAGAAAGTGATATGGAGCTAATTAGTTGTTGGGAGAAAAACATTTTATAAACACGTATTCACATTCAACCTTGATTAGGAAATTATTGGTTTTGAACTGTCCATGATTTAGATGAATCCAAGTCTTCAATTTAATCTATATGTCGCTACTAGGAAACTTTGGAACTTGAAAACCCAAATCTATTTCAGTCCTCCTAGTTTAGCTTTATAGAGAAAACACTGATTTCTAATTGATTTAGCCTATTCTAATAGTTGTGAGTAAGTTCTTGGGGATTAGTCTATAAGACTGTTGAGTGTTCAGCTATACTTGATTGTAATTCATTTGCCTAGCTTGCACAAAAAACTAATTATCTGGTACGCTTTAGAACTATCCTATGAACATTGATTGCTGCAAATGAGCCATGTGTCTCAGAAGTCTGAAGGATTGTTCATCATAGAAATGTTTAGTTGATAGATTTATGAGTTGTCCTGAATTTGGCGTCCATGACCAAACCCAGGTACCTACAAACTCCCATCTGTTCTTTTTTAGACAAACTATGTTTTTCTGCTAGTCAAATAGACCGTAATACTAGTACCATTGTGTAGCTAGATAGGTCATTGTTGGTTCTGATGCCTATTAGTTGACACACCAAGTGTTGTTACTGTTGATGATTACTAGCTAGTACTACAGCAATAATACATCTGCAACCAAGAGTTAAATGGAAATGATATGACAGTAAAAGGTACAATGTTGGTAATACATCTACTGTTGTTGATGCCTTCTTGCTTGCTTGCGAATGACCTGAGAATTACTTCTACTTGGCGCACAACCTTTGCTTGTTGCAATTTGCCTCAAAAGCTTGGATTAAGAATCTATAATAATACTTGGTACTGCCTTGGAATTCCTTATCTCCTTTCACTTGTGGTCATGCCTAGCACTTTATCCTTCTTAAGTTGGATATTCCCCAATTTCTAGGATTGGTCTGTTTGGTACTGCTTATAATTCATATATACTATGTTGCTGCTATATGCTTTTATTTCTGCTATTGTTACTTAGTGCTCTATAGGTTATTGTTATACTTTACTAATGCTCCAGGTTCTTCGTGAGTTCCTAGTAGTTTTCTTGGTTCATAGTTTAATTCAAGGATTTGTTAGTTCCTAGTAGGGAACACATGGACATGAAGCTGCAGCGGCGACGACGATATTGACATGGGGCTGCGGCGGCGACGACGACAACAACGACATCATGACGGTGATGCTGCGGCGGCGACGATGATAACATAGTCACGGTGTTGCGTCGACGATGACATCAACGCGGCCGGCTTGAGGAGTCGCCGACGCCGACAACCTATACGCATGGTGTATATTGTATATATATGTATTAATTATCTATATCAGATATGTATGATTGATTTTATGCATAAGATGTACCTATTATGAAATGCATGTATGTGAGTACTATGAAACGTATGTCTAAAGTGAAATAGGTAGATTTTTTTGAATCCTAATTAGTTACTAGTAGCGTGGATGTATCATAGATGAGCTACTACTATTCCTTTAGTAGTAGCGCAGGCTTGGAATAGTAGTAGCGCGGTGCATCAGTGCTATTGGTATGTCTGTTTAGTAGTAGCGTGGGGTAAAACATGCGCTACTTCTAAAAAATAGTTGAAGCACCGTAGCAGTACCGTGGGAACCTACGCTACTGGTAGTCCAAAAACCAATGCTACTGCTAAGGTTTTTCCTAGTAGTGATGGCTAGGAAACTTAACCATCTTTCATTAAGGAGATAGTCTAGTAGAGGCATACTAGGGACACTCTGTTTGTCTATGTATTCAGACATGTACTAAGTTTCCGGTTAATACAATACTAGCATGAATAATTAACATTTATCATGATATAAGGAAATATAAATAACAACTTTATTATTGCCTCTAGGGAATATTTCCTTCAATCTCCCACTTGCACTAGAGTCAATAATCTAGTTCACATCTCCCTGTGATTTAACACCAATAGTTCACATCACCATGTGACCAACACCCAAAGGGTTTACTAGAGTTAATAATCTAGTTCACATCGCCTTATGGTTAACACCCAAAGAGTACTAAGGTGTGATCATGTTTTGCTCGTGAGAGAAGTTTAGTCAATGGGTCTGTCACATTCAGAGCCGTATGTATTTTGCAAATTTTCTATGTCTACAATGCTCTGCATGGAGATACTCTAGCTAATTGCTCCCACTTTCAATATGTATCTAGATCGAGACTTAGAGTCATCTAGATCGGTGTCAAAAGCTTGCATCGACGTAACTCTTTATGACGAACTCTTTTATCACCTCCATAACCGAGAAATATTTCCTTAGTCCTCTAAGGATAATTTTGACTGCTGTCCAGTGATCTACTCCTAGATCACTATTGTACTCCCTTGCCAAAATCATGCTAAGGTATACAATAGCTCAGGTATACAACATAGCATACTTTATAGAACCAACGACTGAGGCATAGGGAATGACTTTTCATTCTCTTTCTATTTTCTGCCATGGTCGGGTTTTTGAGTCTCTACTCAACTTCACACCTTGCAACGCAGGCAATAACTCCTTCTTTGACTGATCCATTTTGAACTCCTTCAAAATCTTGTCAAGGTATGTACTCATTAAAAAAACTTATCAAGCGTCTTGATCTATATCTATAGTTCTTGATGCTCAATACGTAAGAAGCTTTACCGAGGTCTTTCCTTGAAAAACTCCTTTAAAACACTCCTTTATGCTTTCCAGAAAATTCTACATCATTTCTGATCAACAATATGTCATTCACATATACTTATCAGAAAGGCTGTAGTGCTCCCACTCACTTTCTTGTAAATACAGACTTCACCGCAAGTCTGTATAAAACTATGTGCTTTGATCGACTCATCAAAGCGTATATTCCAACTCTGAGATGCTTGCACCAGTCCATAGATGGATCGACAGACTTTTAAGCATCGACACGAGTGAGAAAATCTCATCGTAGTCAACACCTTGAACTTGTCAAAAACCTTTTCCGACAATTTGAGCTTTGTAGATAGTAACACTACTATTAGCGTCCGTCTTCCTCTTGAAGATCCATTTATTCTGAATGGCTCACTTATCATCGGGCAAGTCAATCAAAGTCCATACTTTGTTCTCATACATGGATCCCATCTCATAATTCATGGCATTAAGCCATTTCACGGAATCTGAGCTCATCATCGCTTCCTTATAGTTCGTAGGTTTGTCATGGTCTAGTAACATGACTTCCAGAACAGTATTACCGTACCGCTCTGGTGCAGAACGTACTCTGGTTGACCTACGAGGTTCGGTAGTAACTTGATCTGAAGTTTCATGACCATCATCATTAACTTCCTCACTAATTTGTGTAGGCATCGCTGGAACTGATTTCTGTGATGAACTACTTTCTAATTCAGGAGAAGGTACAGTTACCTCATCAAGTTCTACTTTCCTCCCACTCACATCTTTCAAGAGAAACTCCTTCTCTAGAAAGGATCCACTCTTAGCAACAAAGATCTTGCCTTCGGATGTGTGATAGAAGGTGTACCCAACAATTTCTTTTGGGTATCCTATGAAGACACACTTCTCCTATTTGGGTTTGAGCTTATCACGCCGAAACTTTTTCACATAAGCATTGCAGCCCCAAACTTTAAGAAATGACAACTTAGGGTTCTTGCTAAGCCACAGTTCATACGGTGTCATCTCAACGGATTTTTAGACGGTGCCCTATTTAATGTGAATGCAACTGTCTCTAATGCATAACCCCAAAACGATAGTGGTAAATCGGCAAGAGACATCATAGATCGCACCATATCTAATAAAGTACGGTTATGACATTCGGACACCCAATTATGCTATGGTGTTCCAGGTGGCATGTGTTTGTAAAACTATTCCACATTGTTTTAATTGAAGGCCAAACTCGCAACTCAAATATTTCGTCTCCACGATCAGATCGTAAAAACTTTATTTTCTTGTTACGATGATTCTCCACTTCACTCTGAAATTCTTTCAACTTTTCAAACATTTTAGACTTGTGTTTCATTAAGTAGCTATACTCATATCTACTCAAATCATCTGTGAAGGCCAGAAAATAACGATACCCACTGCGAGCCTCAAAACTCATCGGACTGCATACATCGGTATGTATTATTTCCAATAAGTCAGTGGCTCGCTCCATTGTTCCGGAGAACGGAGTCTTAGTCATCTTGCCCATGAGGCATGGTTTGCGAGCATCAAGTGATTCCAAAAGCCCATCAGCATGGAGTTTCTTCATGCACTGTACACAATATGACCTAAATTGCAGTGCCACAAATAGGTTGCACTATCATTATTAACTCTACTGGTTTCAATATTATGAATATGTGTATCACTGTGATCAAGATTCAGTGATGAAAAGGTCAAGGCCAGTGCTGTTATTGATGAAGGCATTCATCCATTGGATGGTCAGTTCCGCAAAGCTGCATCCTACTCCACCAATGATGAATCTGCCACTCATGACTCTGTCGCAAATGCTTCAAAGCAAAATCCTCAAGGCACACCTCCAATGCTGATGACTGATCGTGAGCTTCTCCTCAGTCTTCACCAGAAGTTCGATCGCAACCACAAATGGGTTAAGCGTCAGTTTGGTTCTATTCTTCACAACATGACTGCTACACATAATGCAGTGAAGAAAAAACATTACTACCTCCATGAAGTCTTCGGTCGCACCTGGGCTGTTCTGTGACATCTATATGGTGAAGAAGATCTGAAGCAAATGGGTCTCAAGGAGGACTTTGACTAGTCTCAGCCACCAGCGAAGAAATTCAGGAAAACCAAAGTTCCTTCCTTGGTAGCTAGCTCATATTCTTCATCACGCGCGACTGATAAGCATGAAGATTTGGACGACACTGCGGCAGGCCCTACCTCAACAACCGACCCCAACAATGCTAATGCTCCTTCATCGACTCAGTGATGATATTCTTTAGGGGCGTTAGTCCTCATTTTTTGGCCCTTTTGGTCATTCGATGACAAAGGGGGAGAAATTTGAGTTAGTCTTCAAGCGGGTCTACTTATATGGGCGTTTTTTGCTAAGTTACAACTCGTTCTTTTGAAGACTTTGCTGGATCGTGTTGTAAACTTAAAACCCGATGGTGGTCTGATACTTTTGTTGTGTTCTTCTGCATGCTTATTTCTCATATATGTTAACGCACGCATGCGGAATTACATCAGTCACCATATTTCATCATGCATTTCAAATTCTTCGTATTATATGTTAAATGCATGTATGAATTACAAGATATAGGGGGAGATCTCCATGATTCTACTCTTCAAGTGTGCATTGATTCAAAAGCAAATTCCTCACTATGCACATCTTTAGGGGGAGTTCTTCTATATCTTGCAATCAAATTCCTCAATATCAGTATTTACACTTCATATGTTTATCCCCGTTGAAAACTTAACCTATATTGTCATCAATCACCAAAAGGGGGAGATTGTAAGGGCATCTAGTGCCCCTTAGTGATTTTGGTGTATTTAAGATTTATAGGTTAAGGGAATAATGCGTTTGTGAGTGTACACAGGTCTATAAGTCCATGAGGAGTTTGATATTTACACAGAAAGTTGACCCCTAAAAATGAAGTTCTTCGATTGAAGACTTTGGATTTTTGAAGACTTTCTAAAGACTTTGAAAGTGAAGAAATTGGTGCGACCGTGAAGACTTGGTATTCATTCGAGGAACATGAAGCGTGAAGACTTTTGTTTTTGTAGTTTCTTTTTTCTCTTTCTTGAGTCATAGGAAACATCGTACTGTAAAAGGGGGTCGAGGAAATACTAAGGAAAAGTTTCCAAGTGATGCTTAACTCAAAATCCTACACCTACCAATCCCTTTGAGTGAAGCCATTGGAAATCTCATGCAGTTCAGTCAATTTCTTCAGTGACAGAGATGAAGTTCTTCAGGTCTCTGAGGAATTTGTTTTGACTAAGGAGTTAGGAATTCACCAGTGTGGATTGCCTACAAGTGAGGAATATGATAGCCCTATGGAATTTGATAGTCAAATTTTCGACCATTGTTGTGCTACGCGCCAGCTGTCCCAAAATATCTTCCCACCTAACGGTCATATCATTGAAGGGCATTTATGTCTTATCATGTCGGGCTGCTCCCTAGGCTATAAATAGCCGCCCCCTACAACCACTAGCTGGTTGGCTGCTCCGAGAGAAACTGACACCTGTCATTTGAGAGCATCCCATCCTCCGAGGACTTTGAGCGAAAATCATCAAGTGAGGAAAACCCAAACCCAAACACCTACAAACCCAAAGTGATTGAGCATCACTGAAGAGATTGATCCTACGTGGATCCGACGCTTGTTACCTTTGAAGATTGTGCATCTTCCAGATGGTTAGGCGCCATGGTCTAGAGCATCTAAGAGGAAATTGTGGATCACTGAGTGACCGAGTTTGTGAAGGTTTGGAAGTCACCTGAAGACTTACCACGAGTGATTGGACGAGGTCTGTGTGCCCTTAGTTCCAGGAGAATAAGGTGAGGACTGTGTGTCCGGGACTGTGTGTCCTCAGGTTTAAATACCTAGCCGCTCCAACCAGATGTACAATTGTCACAACAGTTGGAACTGGTCTACCAAATCACTGTCTTCACCAAGCCTATTGCTTCTATTTCCTCAACTCTTCCATTTCCTCACTACTGTGTTGTGTGCTTGTTCATATCTGTTCGAAGACTTTGACTGAAGACTTTCTCAATTTCCTCAGTTCAATTTCTTCAGTCTGTTTTTCTTCATCCTGTTTTATCATGTGCTTACGCTTTCTGTACTCTATGTCTGTTCTCATTTCATCATGATATCCATGTTTATGTTATGTCATCTATGTATCTGAGTATTTATTCCACTGCAAGTAGTTCTTCGCTTAGGAATTTCCTCACCCTGAAATTCCTCACCCTGAAATACCTCAGTGAACACTAGTAGAAAACGGACCATTAGTACCGGTTTGTAAGGGCCTTTAGTGCCGGTTATGGAACCGGCACTAACGTTTCGGCACTAAAGGCCCCCCCTTTAGTACCGGTTCGGCACGAACCGGCGCTAAAGTGCCACCACGTGGCATGAGCTCGCGCCCTGCTACGGGGGACCTTTAGTACCGGTTGGTGTTACCAACCGGTACTAAAGGTTTTTTTTGAATTTTTTGGAATTTTTTTTTTGTTTTTTTTATTTTTAATTTTTCTGAATTATTTGATGATTTAGTCTCTAATCACCTCTCTTAACTGCTCAAGTGTGGATCACTCATTCCAAATCATCTAACTTCCCGACTGGTCACCCATCCCTCTCACTACTCCAGCCCGAGCACGCTTAACTTTCAGGTTCTATTCTCCTTCGTTTCCGAGTCTGCACTTGTTGTTTTTCTGACAATAGTAAGATGTCAATCCTATTAAACTTCAGGAATTTTGCTTGAGCATGAAGTGACACATTTCACTGTTTGAGTTTGAAACTATTGTTTTAAAAACAATAATTATTTAGTAACACTAATATTTCTTGAATAATTAGTTTGACCATTGTTTGACCACAGTTTGACCACAATTTGACCAGATTTGACCAAAATTGAAATAAATAAAATAATTATTTAGTAACACTAATATTCTAGAATAATTAGTTTGACCATTGTTTGACCACAGTTTGCCCACTGTTTGAATATTTTTCAATTTTTTCCACTCTAGATCTTAAAAGCCCTGTAACTTTTTTTCTATTAGGTTTTTGAGGATTTTGCAAATGTTTAACAGGGTTCCCCCAGTTAAATTCGGATGTAACTTTTCGAGTAGATGATTTTTCATATAAAAAACTTTTTCATCCGAGTTAGTATGCAAAAGTTATGTCCATTTTTACAAATTTCAGAGAGATTTTGCAACTAAAGTCAAAATTCACATTTGCAAATTTTCCCAACAACTAGACCACATATCACATGAGAAACTTATTTTCTTTTATTTTTTTTGACATTTCCATTATTTTCTTTTATTTTTTTTAAACTGAAAAGGCGATCCACCAGGGGGGTAGAGTTTGAAAATGGGACCTTTAGTATCGGTTCGTGGCATGAACCGGTACTATAGGTTAGACCCCTTTAGTACCGGTTCGTGGCACGAACCGGTACTAAAGGTTAGACCTTTAGTACCGGTTCGTGCCACGAACCGGTACTAAAGGTGATCGTGGGGCCCCGGCCTGACGCCAGCCTGCCACCACCCCTTTAGTGCCGGTTCGTGCCACGAACCGGTACTAAAGGTTCAACACGAACCGGCATTAATGCAAATCCGTTCGAACCGGCACTAATGGTACCATTAGTACCGGCTCAAATACAAACCGACACTAATGTGCTTCACGTTTGACCCTTTTTCTACTAGTGGAAGAATTTATAAAAATCAACTATTCACCCCCCTCTAGTCGACTTAACGCACTTTCAGTGCGTGTGTGCGTGTGAGTGATGTGTGCGTGCGTGGCTACGTGGCTACGTGTGAGTGTTGCGTGCGTGCGTGGCTGCATGTGTTCATGTGAGTGTTGCATGCATGCAGTTTGTGTGCATGCATGCGTGTGTGTGTGTGTGTAATCACCACACCAGCTCCTGTGTGTTAAAACAGACGGCTCAACATACCAATATAATGCCACCTTGTCCGTTGTGCCCGCGGTCATGACTTCAATCCACCGTCCAATATTTTTTTGTCGTTTATTTTCATTCTTGCTAGCAAGATGCCTGTGCGTTGCACGTAACATCAAGATGCATTTGTATGACTAGTTTATCTTGTGAGAGAAGAGGATGAACAAGGGAAGGCCTTATTTCCAAAAGTGGAGAGGTGTGTGGGTACCTTTTTGCAAAATTGCCATAGTTTCCTTCCTATCCGTCAGATATAAATCGGATGACCTATATTGCAGGATGGCAGGCACATCATCATCACCAACTTTGTTTTTATAAGAGTATAGTATAGTTATAAGAGTGTAGATATAGAGTAGATACAAGCTGACATGTGGGCCCAATTGTAGTGAGATAATGTGATGCAACACTAGAGGTGCCACATGGAGCGTTTAACTGGTCAACTAGTCGTGTCTTGAGCAAATACAGAGATGTACGGTGAGCCCATGACTATATAATAACCACAAAACATAAATGCTGACCGTAATGAGTGGATTCTGAAGTCCAATGTACGTATCGTGCTTTCGCTTCAAATACAATGATCGTCACTGTATATATCGCGAGAGAAAGATGAAACATGCATGAATGTGCTAGGGGCTTACTTTTAGAGGACATGGAGGTAGTTTGTGTTAGTACGTGAAAGGGGCGTAGAGGGGTTGTATGCGATGGAGAGAGAGATGCTCTTCGTTTGTCTTTATTATGACTAACTTTATATATAGTATAAAAATATAAAAATTCACAATGCGGAATAAATATCATTGTGGGCACCATGCAATGCAAATTAACGTTCATACTCCTCCATATAACTTTGTAATGTTGTATATATTTAGAAATTCTAAAAAAATTGGCCCCACTTTATTCAAAAGGAATGTTGTATGTGAAATAAACGTGAAGAGAGGGCTTTTTAGATCAATGGGGTACACGATGTAACATGTGTGAATGTGTAGTTGATGTATTTGGCAGGGCCTAGAGAGGTATGTGTGTGTATTACGTATTCGAGAGAGGCATGGATAGAGGGGCCGGCGAGGGGAGGGGGCGTGGGAGAGATAGCACGAGAAATTAGAGAGGTCTAGAGAGAGAGACGAATATGATGTCACGGCGAGAGATTCCCTTGAGTGTGTATATGCATGGTTGGAGGGGATAGAGGCACGCGGAGAATTTTTTTTGTGTGGTGTGTGTGTTGGTATGTGTGGGTGTGAGAAGATAACGAGACCTGGGGGCAAAGGGTGTGTCTCCGCGTGAGGTTCAGTGGATCAAGGTGAGGCCCTTGGTTCGGTTTCGTCCTGCGCCACATTGGTCGGCCCGTGACGCATTTAGGGAGACCCATGGATGACTAGTCGTACAAGACAAACATTGCAGAATTGTGAAGGACTCTGCGTGTCCACTGACAAAGCTGGCTAGGATTTGTAACCCTAGGTTCTCGGACTAAGGTAAGCCCTTATATCTGATATTACTATTCATCCAACCTAACTTTAAGGGGCATCCTATAGAATGCTCTACTAGAATCATACTCGTCCATTAGGAAGAAGGGTGTGAGACAATGCGTGAGAGACATGCCTAAAGATATTGTGCATGCAGGAGACATGTAGGCTGGTCTATGTATATAGAAAGGGTCGATGGGGATTGTTCATGTGCATGCTTGTGAGAGGAAGAGTGCTGATGATAAAGGTTAGTGAAAACAGTAGTAAATGGTTACGAGAGGGAGGGAGGGTTATATCGAGAGCATGTCTGCGAGAGTGTTGTGTGTGTAAAGCACATTATACATACAAAAGTTACACAATGAACATTATAAATAGCTAGCTATTAGCTAGCATACATTTGAGTTCAACTTAAGGTGGTTTAAAAAAATCAAATTCAACATGAAGTCCATTCCATTATTTGAATTAGATATCATGGCATTTTGTAAATCATGCCTAAATTATGGGGGCACCAATCTTTGCTCTGATTTTGTACATAAAGGCATATATAGTCGTGTACAAAATAGATTCAAATTTAGCTCCTCCATTCCAAAATAATCGTAGTTATAGGATTTTCAAGCGTCAAACTTTCAAAAAGAAGCGGATAATTTAATGAGGTTTTCAAACATACAAGGTCAAATTTGACGTTGTCTATTTAGGTCAATCCTCAAAGTTCAAGAGTACTCTAAACGTGAATGCTTCTGTTTCAAAATTTCAAACGAAGCGCCAAAAGAGCCTCTACTCGCCCGATACCGCGTGAGACAAATGTTTGGTAGTAGAAGGAAATTACTTTTCTAACTCCGACCCATGAAACCTACAGGCCCGACGTCCAAAGGTCTAAACTGGGGTAGGTTTGTAGCTTCATCTTGACGCCACGCAACCGCCTCCGAAAAACATTCATACACAATGGCCACCTAAGCACACATGCACGCGGCCGAAATCGCTCGCGCCCGATGTCGGGTTTCGGATTCCAGCAAAACCCTTTCAAACACTGGGGTGCGCACGAAGATCTCCCCCCCCAGCTCCCGCTCTCGCAACGATCTCAGAACCTAACTCGCTGAACTCGAAGAACAAAGGACATGGGGTTTATACTGGTTCGGGCCGCAGATGTGGTGTAATACCCTACTCTAGTGTGGTGTGGTGGATTGCCTCTTGGGCTGAGGATGAAGAAGTACAAGCGAAGAGTAGCCTCCTGTGGAGAGTTGTTCTTGGGCTCGATGAGCTTTTGTGTGTGAGGATGGAATGGATCCAATCCAAGATCAGTTCCAAGATGAGTTGCCTCCTACTGTGGTGGCTAGTCCTATTTATAGAGGTCCTGGTCCTCTTACAAAATGTAGGGGGGAAAGGATCCAACAATGGCCAAATTTGAAGGGAGATGACTAGTACAATTTATCCTGACAAAAGGTGATCTTCGCCTACCAAAGGCTCTGGTGGTGACACCGTCCTAGGCTCCATGGTGACCTCCGTCCTACCGTCCTGCTGGTCTTGGTCTTGTTGCACTGATATGGAAATCTTTGCCTGATGCCTCGGGACTCCTCGTCTGCGCCTGCCCCTTTAGCACCGAAGAGTAAACGAGTACACTGCGCACGCTGGCGCCCGCCTGGCCTTGGTCGTCATGGCTTGCGACACAGGAACCTCGCGAGGTGCCCCTCACCTTGATCTCTCTGCCCCTCACGAGCCATCTTAGTGAGGCCATCCCCGAGGAGCTCTTGTGTCGTCCGCCTCGCGAGGCTTGGCCCCTCGCGAGGGTCTTGAGTGTTTGCTGGTGAAGATGGGTCGTACCAGGCCGCCGGAGGAGCCACGCCGTGGGCCGCAGGCAAGTCTGGGACCCCCATTCCCAGGATGCCGACAGTAGCCCCTGGGCCCAAGGCACGCTCGGACTTGGCTTCGAGGCGAAGCCAAGGGGCAAGTGCGGAGCACCGCAAGCCCCAACAGCATGCATCCTCGGTTGATGTGTGACGACTGATGGGACGTGGGCGTCTCTGCTTCCCCACGTTGCCTCGGCAACTGCCCGTCTTGACGGGTCCCTGATGCATGCAGAGAAAACCATCATCACCTATGATCGTGGGGGTCGCCAATTGGCCTTCTCCTACTATAAATGAGGAGGGGGGCGGAGCCCCCGTCGCCCATCTCTTCCTGCTCCGCTCACTTCTTCTCCCTCGCTTCATTGCTCGCAGCGACACCCATGACGCCGATTCGGAGGTTCTCAGCCACAGAGAAGGGAAAAGCCCCCCACCACGAGCCGGGGCCACTTCCACCAAAGAAGAGGCTGGCCCACCAACGCGACGTAGTCGTGAGGCCGGAGGTGTCGAGGCCTTGGTGTGAGAGGCCTCCCCCCCGGGTATCCGATGCCCTTGTATGCCCAGGCCGAGGGCTCTGGAGGCAGAGGTGGCGTTGGTGGCTTGGCACGTGTAGATAGGGCTCCTAGAAACCTTCTTCTTTTGTTCCCTGTGAGGAATCGAGACGAACACCATGTGGGGTGTGTAAAGGGTCTGTAATGCCTTTTGTTGATATCATCCTTATTATGAAGATTTACGAATGCATGTCCTGCTTCGGCTCGGTCTCCCCTTTGCAACTTCGCGGTAGCTTGGTGCTCTACGCGGACAGGTCCCGATCCCTAGGCAGGTTGCAGCCGTCGCTGGTATGCCAGGTCGCGATGCCGTGGTCAAGGCCAGGAGGTGAGCGGCCCGAGGTCCAATAAGAGCTCCTAAGGCGGGATGCTCAAGAGGTCCCCTTTAGCGTGCAAGCAGCTACCTAAAGGTAGGAAAGAGAGGCAGCGTCTCCGTAACAAGGCTGCAACAGGTGGAAATCTTATGCCGTAGCGCTCGGCCGACCAGGGTGCGAAACTTATCTTGGCAGTCCAGAGTTGATTCCTTATGCAGTGCCAGACTCGTGCGTCGATGGCCATAATGTAGCCAGGTTAGGCCCGTGCAATCCTACCCTCTTTCCCATGCTCTTCTTTGTGCTCTACGTCCTCGGGTCCCAGCTCTCGAGCGAGCTCAGCCATCGCTGGTATGCCAGGTTGCGATGTTGTGGTCAAGGACAGGGGTGAGGGCTGGAGAGCTAGTAAGAGCTCGTGAGTCGCGATGCTCAGGAACCCCCCCCCCCTTTAACGCGCAAGCAAAATTCATGGGAAAATAGGGAGCCCATGGTACCGCCTGTTGTCCCCCTCGGGAGGTTCCTGCAGGTTAGCACGAAGAGAGGTACAAATTGCAACCACGCTTGCCGGCCTGCCACTGGTCGTTCCGCAAGATGATGAAGGCATTGAGGGCCTGGTGAGGTGACGTGCGTGGGCATGCCGCGAGCCAGATCTCGACCGCTCAGATTTGTCAGCGTTGCAGGGACGGGCCCGAGAACAAACGCCATGCCAGCATGAGTAGCCCCCGTTGCGGGATGAGCAAGGGGCCGATCGACGACGCCAGCGGCCATGGTGAGTGACAATCAAGCAAGTGATGACTATAAATAACTCGTGCAATGGAACAAGTTAGCTTAGATAGATGCGAGAACAACACATGCCACTGGGACGGACCCGAGCGGCCTGGGGATGATGCAGCCCGAGGGGCGCCCCTAGTATAGTAAGCTAAAGATGCTGAAAGATACATGCCGCAGGGGCAAGCCCATGCAACCTGGGAATGATGCAGCCCGAGGGGCGCTCCCAGCTAAGTAAACCTGAAAATTTCACCTGGTTCCGTTGTCGAAGGAGTGTTGGAGTAGCTAATGATGCGCACTGGAGGGTCGCTCCTCACGAGCCGCCAGAACCCTGAGCCTCATGAGGCTCTGGGGGCTCGGGTGGTTCCTTGAGGACGATCGCCATCTTCACCCGGACTGCGTGATGCCTGGCCTCGTGAGCCACTAGGATGTTGCGGAGATGATGTTGGTAGGCGACAGTTGCGTTCGGCAAGCCAAACGGCATGCGAACATAGCTATGAGGTGGACCCTTGCACCGGCCAGCGCACGAAGGCCAGAAGCACTCCTGAGATGCGACCCTGTTGAGCGCTGGAATGTCGATGCAGACGCGCAGCCCGCCGTCCTCGCTAGGATGGGGAGCTGCGCTGGGTGGTGGGCTATGGTCGCCGCGCATGGTCCTTGCTTCTTGAAGCTCCTGGGTAGCCTTGATGACGAACTCCCGAGCACCGGGCGCTTCGCGCCCAGTGCTCTCTTGAGGGAAGCATGCAGCGAAGCACGCCTCCACGTGGTGCCCGAGCGCCTCCAACGTGATGTTGGCTAGGTCTGAGGCCTTCCAGAAGAGATCCACCGAGCCTCGCCCGAGGAGGGCGCGGGCATGCCTTCCTATGTGAGGGAGGGAGGTGCCCTAGTTGTGGGCGCCGATCCTGAGGCGGTGCCGCTGAAGACGCCGCTCTCCTGAGGCCCTGTGCGGAGTAGTTGCTTCTTCTTCATGGGGATGGCCTCGGGAGGGTACTGGACATCCTCACTGTCGGGGTATTTTATTGATGCGGCTTGGAAGGCACACTCGAGGGTGCATACCGCATCTCTTTCTTCACAGGGGACCATGATAATTCAGCTGCTTCGCTGCATCTTGAGGATGTTGTAGCCGTGGTGGGTGACTGCCATGAACTTGGCCAATGCTGGATACCCAAGGATGGCATTCTATGGCAGATGGATATGGGCAATGTCGAAGTTGATGAGCTCAATGCGGTGGTTGTTGCGCTGGCCGAAGTTTACAGGGAGGCGGACCTGCCCTATCGGGGTGGTGGAGCCGTCGGTCACTACTGAGAAAGGCTTGGTAGGCTGTAGCTCATCGTAGGGCACTTGAAGGCTATCGAACGTCTTGGCGGACATGACACTGAGCCCCGCGCCGCCGTCGATGAGGGTCTTGGTGACTTGGATATTGCTGATGACGGGTGACATAGCATCGGAAGGACGCTGGCGGTTGCTGCGCATTTGAGCTGGTCCGCCGAGCTGAATGTGATGGCATACTTGGACCACCTGAGCGGGCACGTGGCCTCGAGCCTGGGAAGGGCCGCGTTCACCTCACGAGCAAACTAATTGAAGATGCGCTGGGACGCCGGGGCCTGATCACCTCCCAAGATGCAGGCGATAGCGCGCGACTCCTGGAAGCCCCCAGTCCCCTCGTCGTGATGATGGTCGTCGTTCCTTCTTGGTGGTGACGGCAGCGGAGGGAGGCCGGGATTTCCCTAAGGACGGTCCTCGCAAGGCTGGTCATGCCAGGTGCCCTCACGAGACTGCTCCTACCAGTGGTCCTCACGAGGCCGGTCGCACCACTCCTGGTGGGGGCCGCGGTCGTCCCAGCATCCTCCACTTCCTCCTCCTCCTTGGCCGTATCCCCGGTCGTTGCGCTTGGGGCGTTGACCAAAGCGTCCATCTCGGATGGCCCTGAGCCCTTGACAATCATTGGTGCTGTGGTTGTGTACGTTGTGGAAGGCGCGGAATGGATGGCTGCTTTTGGACTACTCGGGGTGGTCCCAGCCGCGCTTCGTGCCCGGCTCCACCGCGAGCACGGCTACTCCCTTGCGCTTCACGTCCTTGGCCTTGGATTTCTTCTCTTCTGGGTTGGCAGCAGGGAGCTCGAGGAGGGAGAGACGCCCTTCCTCAGCTCTTGCGCACTTGGTCGCCATGTTGAACATCTCCAAAGCTGTGCACAGCTCCTCATGGATGGCGAGCTCCTCCTTCATCTTGACATTGCGGACGCCATCGGAAAACGCTGAGATGATGGCGTCGTCCGTCACCTTGGGGATCTTGAGGCGAATGCTATTGAAGCACTGGATGTACTTTTGTAGGGTCTCTCCCGGCTGTTGCTTGATCCGGCGCAGGTCACCCACGGCCGGAGGGCGGTCGCGAGTGCCTTGGAAGTTGGCGATGAAGCGGTCGCACATCTCACCCCAGGAGGAGATTGATCCCACGGGCAGGTTCAGGAGCCACGAGCGAGCGCCATCCTTGAGAGCCATGAGAAACCAGTTCGCCATGACTTCTTCGTCGCTGTTGGCCACCTTGATGCTCAGCTCATAGAGCTGCAGGAACTCCGCGGGGTCGGGGGTGCCGTCGTAGCGCGGAGGCAGATCCGGCTTGAACTTGCCTGGGCAAACGACAGTGCGCAGCTCGGGAGTGAAGGCTGGGCAGCCTACTGTGGTCACCGGAGCCCGTCGTGGTGGAGGAGCCTGGTCTTGGTATCCACGCACCGCCACTACAGGCGGCGCGCGGTCTTGACGTGGTGGTGCGGGGAGTGCAGGGACGTTTTCTTGTGGTCGGGAAACTTCTTGGCAGCTTCTTTCTTCGTGTGCGGGCACGCAGCGTGGCGGATCACGCCACGGGACCGCGCTTCTCGGGGCAAGGATGCCTTTTTGGTGCGGAGGCGGGGATGCTCCATGTGCCGCACGTCTCGGCACGAGGGCTCTGTCTTGATGCAGGGGCGGCGGAGGCACCCCATGACCTACGTCTCCAGCGGCCGGAGGCGGGCGAGGTAGCGAGAGGGATGGTGCAGGAGAGCCCCCAGCGGCGCTGACGAGCTCGGCGATGCGGTCCAGCCAGTCCTCGTAGAGGTCGTCAACTGGGCGGTAGCGCAGGAGCTCACGTGCCATGAGCAGCATGGCCTGCGCGTCCGTGGGCGCGCAGCGAGAATGGGACGATGATCCGGTCGGAGTGAGTGACGGGGTGGCGGTGCGGCCGTCCCGCCGCACGGAGGGGTGCAGTGATGATGCTTGCTGCTCGTTTGCTACCGGGCCGGTAGCGGCGTTGGCAACAGGTGATGGAGAATCGCGGGGAGGTCCGCCAACGGATGACGTCTGGGCGACGCGAGCGGCCATGGCGGCTCGGCGCTGGGCGCGAGCTCGGCGAGCGTCTGGCATGGACGTGGTGGAGTCACGGAACATGGATCGACGGAAGGAAAGCTTCAGCACACCCCTACCTGGCGCGCCAAATGTCGGATTTCGGGTTCCGGCAAAACCCTTGAGGTTCGAACACTGGGGTGTGCATGAAGATCTCCCCCCCAGCTCACGCTATCGCAACAATCTGAACCTAACTCGCCGAACCCGAAGAACAAAGGACACAGGTTTATAATCGTTCGGACAACCGATATGGTGTAATACCCTACTCCGGTGTGGTGTGGTGGATTGCCTCTTGGGCTTAGGATGAACACGTACAAGGGAAGAACAACCTCCTGAGGAGAGGTGTTCTTGGGCTTGATGAGCTTGTGTGTGTGAGGATGGAATGGATCCGATCCAAGACGAGTTCCAAGATGAGTTTCCTACTACTGTGGTGGCTAGTCCAATTTATAAAGGCCCTGGTCCTCTTCCCAAATGTAGGTGGGAAGGGATCCAACAACGGCCAAATTTGAAGGGAGACAACTAGTACAAGTTATCCTGACAAAAGGTGGTCTTCGCCTGCCAAAGTGGTGGTGACGCCGTCCTAGGCTCCACGGTGACCTCCATCCTGCCGTCCTGCTGGTATTGGTCTTGTTGCACCGATATGGAAACCTTTTCCTGATGCCTCGGGACTCCTCGCCTGCGCCTGCCCCTTTAGCACCAAAGAGGAAATGAGTACACTACGCGCACTGGCACCCGCCTTGTGCCCGCCTGGACCTGGTCGTCATGGCTTGCATCACAGGAACCTCGCGAGGTGCCCCTTGCCTTGATCTCTCCGCCCCTTGCGAGGAGGTTTTGCGTCGTCCGCCTCACGAGGCTTGGCCCCTCGCGAGGGTCTTCAGTGTTTGCTGGTGTAGATGAGCCATACCAGGCTGCTGGAGGAGCCATGCTGTGGGCCACAGGCAGGCATGTCCGGGGACCCCCGTTCCCAGGACGCCGACACCCACTATTTGTGATACCTGGGATTAGCATCCTAACCCCGACCCGCAGTAGGTCCGAAATTTAAGGAGGGGGCAAAGTTTGTACTTTCCCCAAATTTCAAACAAGCATGTCCCATCTATTCAAAAAAGCGAAAAACAAGCACATCCTAGACCGAAACATGGTTCTCCCTTAGCTCCCCCCGCCCCCCGCCCCCCTGTCCGATTCCCCATTCGTACTCTGTGGGTGCCAAAACTACCTCTCCACCAGCCGCGAAACCCTGGCGTCCTCCGTCCGCCACCCCATCCCACCCATCAACCGCCGCCCTCCTGCATCATGCTGGAGCCAATACCCCGACATCGTCGTCCACCACAACGTCAACCGCAACGCCCTCCAAGGCTAGTAGTTGAAGCCGAGGCCAAGCCATCGGTACCCAAGCCAGTTCAACCACGTCGCCCTATGCCTCACCGCTACCGCTCCAACTTCGCCACCGTCCACCACACCGGAGCTGTTCCTGCTATGCCGTCCTTCGTCGCCTCGGATCTGCTTCCCCTCCGCCGACATACGGCCACGGCAACATAGTCAACAATGTGGTCATGGGTTCGCCCAAGCTTGCACCCTCCTCTAAAACATCGGTTTCCCCGGCAAAAAGAAGAAGATCGGCGCGACATATGGAGGCGACCACACTGGCAACCGGAAATGGTACTCCTCTTCCCTTATTCATGCAAATCTTACGTGTCTTCTTGCATGGTATGCATCCCACAGAAGACACTAGTTGACTGCTTCTTCTTGATACTAGATGTTCCTAGTAAGTCGCGATGCACAAGGTTTCTCCTCATATACTATTTGACCATCGCTAGAGGTCTGTCGCCCCCTAGATTTCAATTCCTGGTCAGTTGATTCCCAGTTAACGGAAGCATTCCCCGGTGTAAGAGGCGCTAGTCCACCTATTACACCGAGGAAGCAGCGCCAAGGTGTTTATATTAGGGGCGTGTGGGGCCTAGAGCTGTTGGTGCCCGATCTAAGGTCGGTCAGGATTAAATGGATGGCCTGGGGGCGCTGCCAAGCACGGCGGTGGTGTGAGGTCGAGGGGAGGGTGGGGCGGCGGAGGCAGGGATCTGGGCCGGTGGTCGCTGGAGTTGGAGAAAGATCTTCAATAGTGACTGGCGGGAGGTAGACGAAGGCCATCAGCCCGTTCCTTATAGATCAGACGGTTCATAAAAAAATCGACTGACCTATTTATTTTCAGTCGACTGTTATCTTGATAGGACCACATGTGGTGGTGTGCTGGAGGAGTACCTGCATTTCCTGTGCTCATATATTACAAAATCATACAGAGTAGAATCTAATTATGTTTGCCATGCAATGTTGTAGAGCTATCATATGTCTGCTGCAATTTATTTTTCAGCCACCTGCTATCTGCTACTTTTACAGTGCACTAGTTCTGCACACACTTCACCCATACTCTCACTATTGTGTTTTTATGCAAGGTATTTCAAACTCTGCTCCTATGAGAGAAGCAAAAAAGAAAAGAGAGAAGTCCCTCCAACGTCCTACGCGGATAGGCCAGACACGTTTCAACCATATAATAGGTGTAGTGTCAGCAGATGGTGACGGTAAACGTAGCTCTGGAGTTGATGACCTCGCTCGCAATGAACCACCATCCCAGGTGCTTGCTTTAACTGCACGGTGCCATATGTGGTTGCATGTTGCATATGGTGTCTAGCTTGTGTTCGAAAGGCTGAAGTCGGTCTTTATTAAGATAAGGAAAGATATTTTTTACATGAACCACCATCCCATGAGCAGCGGAAGACAAACAACTAGTTAGGGCACTGGCCGAGCCAGTGACAAGCCCAGCACAGACATGCATCACCTGGAAGCCAACTAAAAAGCCACGATGGTGTCGAAGCAGCCCGCCTCCCACCAGGCTCTTAGTCCTAGATGATCACGCTCACCACTCCAGCTGGATGTCTAGCCCGTATTGCTTCCAATTTGGTTAAATTGCATCTGCTTAGCTTACACATTATACGTTTGAATATGACATGCCTTCATGTTTTTGGTACATACTAGTACATCTGTCTATTGACCATGTTCTTACATCAAACTAATGTTCTTGTGTATCCCTCATCAATCACTTATGATGAGGCAGTCAGGCCAGTGGACTACTATGAGTAAAGATCCTCAATTAAAGAATGCAGCGTCAGCCTCCCGACATGATTCTCAAGAAACAACAAGGCTAGATGAAGATAGTGAACGTAGCTCCATAGTTGATTACCGCATTTCCCCTACACTAGCATCGCAGGTGCTTGCTCTAACTTGGAAGCGTGATATGTGGTTGCATGTTGCATATGGTGTCTAGATTGTAATTCTTCCAATCTGGTTAAATTGCATGTGCTATTCTGCTTAGTTTATACATTATACCTGTTAATGTGACATGCCTTCCTGTTTTTAGTACATAGTACATCTGTCTATTAAGCATGTCCTTACATAAAACTATTGTTTTTTTGTATCCCGCATCAATCAATATGATGAGACACCTTTAGTATATGCAGTGTGATATTAGTTGCATCTTTCATATGATTTATAGCATGCGCTGCTTCTAATTTGTTGAAATGCCATTTATGATGGGACATTTTTAACTTGGCAGAGTCATATTGGTAGCATCTTTCATGTGGTGTCTAGCTTGCATTGCTTCTTGTTTGTTGAAATGGTTTCTGCTTAGTTTACACAAACAGTTGTGAATATGCCATGCCGTCCTATTTTTCGTATTATTCCATCCTGGTATCATGTGTTTGCCTTACATCAAAGTAGTGATTGTCAGCATCATGCACAAATGAGTTTTGAAGAGTGAACTTTATTGCTTTTTCTTGTCAGTTTTACTTGAGAATTCAAAATCAATAAAGCGGAAGGAAGTTACCAAGGCAGCAGATAAAGGTGCTCCTTCAAAACTGAGGGCCTCTACAGATTCTACTCCTCCACCCCCACGATGATTTCCAAGACAACACATGCATAGTCACTCAACGTAGTTGAGTTGATGATGAGCACGTCTCCCCTAGGGCACCATCACTGGTGCTCCCTCTAACTTGGCACTGTTATATGTGCTTGCATGTTATGTATGATGTCTAGCTTGTATTGCTTCTAATTTTGTTGAATTCCATCTGCTTACTTTACACATTATACTTGTGAATAAGACACGTGTTCCTGTTTCTAGAACATACAATATCTGTCTATCACACCATGTTCTTACATCAAAGTACTACTGTTGTGTAACCTGCAACAATCACTTATCATAAGACACATTTGACTTGGGAGTGTGATATAGGTTACATCTCGCATTCTTTTCTAGCTTGTACTACTTCTAATTTGTTGAAATGGCCCTTATGACGAGACAATTTTAACTTGGTAGAGTGATATTCGTTGCATATTTCATATGGTGTCTAGCTTTCATTGCTTCTAATTTATTGAAATGCTTCTCCTTAGTTTACACATAATAAGCTGTGAATATGCAATGCTGTGAATATGCAATGGCACTAATGACGAGAGACCTTTAACTTGGTAGTGTGATGTTGTTTGCATCTTGCATATGATTTATTTCTTGTACTGCTTCACATTTGTTTAAACTCCATTTATGATGAGACACTGTTAACTTGGCAAAGCGATATTTGTAGCATCTTTCATATGGTGTCTACCTTCCATTGCATTGCTTCTAATTATGTGAAATGTGTTCTGCTTAGTTTAGTAGTTTACACATCATAGTTCTAGTTATCTCATGCCATCCTTTTTTCCTACATATTACATCCTCCTATCATGTGGTTGTCTAACATCAAAGTTCAGTTCATCTGTATCACGCATAAATTTGTTCTCAAGAACTAAATTGTTATTCATTTTTCTTGTCTGCTTGACTTAACATGGCATAGAGAAAGAGGAAGCAACACAGATTGACAGGGAACGAGAAGCGGAAGAATCCTGCAGATTCTGTTGGTACTGATGGTGCAATAGAAGGTCAAAGTATAGCGGAAAATTGTAAAAATAGGGTATCCCATGCTACACGAGCTACAGAAGAAGCCAAACAGAAACAAATAGCTGCCACCAAACAAGCAGAGACAGGCCTAGTTGTTGCAACACCTTCCACCGTACCACCAGCTGCACAATTTACTCGTTGGTCAACTCAGCTAGCAGCATGTTCCCAAGGTCCCTTGCCACCTGACACAACTTTCAAAGCACTCCTGACACAAGATGAGTTGGCAAGATCAGATGAACTTTGTGAGCTTCAACAGGAAGAAGGTAGTTGCTGGAGTCAAGTTACAGTTGCATGCTTCTTTATATGTAGTCTCACAGTTTGATGTACACTAACACTTCCTATGTTCGTTGTTGGACTAGCACCTAGGCACAAGAGGAAACAAACATCACGAATAATGCTCGATAGGTTAACTAAATCTAGAGGAGGAAGAATGGAGATCCATTTTGAGGAAGGTTTAAAAAGGCCACATGATGCTACAGAGTCAGCCACGTTAGTATCAGAGGCAGTGGTTGCCGTTAGGTGTCATGTACGTATCCTCCCAACATGGATTCAGTACAGGAATAACAAAGACAAAACCCAGTTCAACATCTTCCTCGACCATTTATCTGTAAGTATGGTTATCTATGGAAACTAGTAATATCGTCTTGCTCTATCCCATACTTCCTAGGTTGCTGATAATGAGATTCCCATAATTTTCAACAGATGAGGTTCAAGTTGGATAGCCAAGATGATGCAACCAGACAAGCTTGCACCCATGTTTTCAAGTCTGCTCTGCGACAGTATCGGTAGAACATGAGGAAAACTCACTTTGAAGGCAAGGCTAACTGTGAACTTGCCCAAACATCTCTAGTGGAAAATATATCGGATGAAGACTGGAGAGGCCTCGTTAAACACTGGTCTGATCCAAGGTATTAGGTACATTATATATATATATGTGATCATATCACATGTTGAAGTCCTATTTACGCATGTGCCACACAAATCTATCTTCTTGTAGGTGAACTGTTCAAAGAACAAGGCCAACTATACGAAAGTGAAATTCCAACAGACGACAGGATCTCGTAGCTATATTGCACACTGCGAGGCTCTTGTAATTAGCTGTTGTTTCACTCTTTTGGCTCTACCATATTATCAGATCTATATTGACTTGTTCCAAATGCAGAGGAAAGCCCGCAAGGACCAAAAAGTACCTGAACCAAATGTTGTGGAAATCTTCAAGGACTGTCACACCAGCAAGACGAAGGGCATGACTACACCAGTCAAAGCCGCCGTTGTAAGTCCTTAATCCTCATGCCTTTTAACTACTACTTACTCTGACTCGTGCCTTGAACTGCATGGTTTGCAGCCAATGTCTATTACTCTTTTCAATTTTATACACAATTGTCTTAGCGTATCATTGCACCTTACAAGGTATAAAAGAGAGGAGTGTCGTTCCTTTGATCTTGACCTGTAATCTAGTTCCGTGCCGGACTTGCCCACACAACGTTACAATTGCTTGTTTGTCAGTTCTCAGTTGTTTTGTGATATGAATGATGTCATACTATGCTTACCGTATTATAAACTTTGTCTCTTTATCCTTAGCTATCAATACAATGAGAAGAAATAGACGATACATTAGCCTTGGTACATGGTCATATGTTTGGAACCTAGTTTTATTATGTACTTTGCAGTAAAATACAACTAATATTTTACATGGGTTTACTAGAATAAGTTTTGTATATAGACCAAAGCTATTTTGTTTGGTTTTGCTGCCTCCTTAATATCTTCTGTTCTGGTACACCAATGTAAAAACTCAACTTTCAGCAAGCTATGGAAAAAATGGTGGAACCGCCACCTTCTGAAGGTTGCGAGGCAACTATAACCGCAATATCAGCTCTTGATGCAGTGGGTCAGTACATGTCCACTAACAGTGCCAAAAGCACGTTCTTGCGTAATACTGGGTTGGTTATAAAGGCAATCTCGTCCAAACTGCCTCATGATCAAGATATGCAAGCTCAAAACAACGTTATATCTGCGCTCCAAACACAAGTCCATTCCCTAACAGAGACCCTTTGTGAAGCAAGGACAAACATTGTTCGATGTCGTCAAGATATGCATGGTTTTGGAACCACACTAGCAGACATTTGCTATGTTGTTCAGGAGCCTAGGAGAAATGAAGGCGAAGGTTATGGTGCTCCATCGGACAATATAGCATGAAAACATAACAGTCAGGTCAAATGTCCTGAGCTTCTGAACTTCTGGTGGTGCATTTATCTGCCAGACTATTAACTTTTATGCCAACCTTCCTTTTGTTTTATAGTTATAATTTGTTTTGTTGTGATACAAAATTTGTTCTTAACATGCAGCCACCGACTCAAGAAAACAGCAAGCCATTTTTGTTAGTGTAGGATGTTCCTTATATTTGCACTGGTGGCGATCTTTGATGCCCAGTGGATGTAATCTGTGCAATCACCATAATAGCCTAGCGTTAGTTTCGGGCTTATTTATTTCCTAGTCTTCTTTTTCCCTGGTTTGCTAGTGGCCGCAACAACCATGGGCCATATACGGATTGTGGTAACCTTGACCCAGCTACGGGCCGTAGGATCCATGGGCCTCCTACGGGCCGTCAATAAATGGGTCTCCAACAGGGCTGTAGAATCAGCGGGCCTCGGGCCGTCGGATAAATGGGTCAACATGGGCCGTAAACGGGTGTAATCGGTATCAGCCCAGCATGCTAACGGGCCGTTAACAGTCCAGAGGACAACAAAGTCTTAATTCTGCCACAGGCATAACGGTTTGTTAATGGGCCAGAATATAGGACGGGTTGGAAACGGTGCAATGGGTTAACACGCCAGAAAAGGGCCGACTCTTGCCATGGGCCGAATTTGGCCCATTAGGGGAACAGGCCAGTAACGGGCCGGAAGTAATCAAGGGCCAGAAAGGACCCCAAGAACGTATGGGCCATGAGTAGACCGAAAGCTAACACGGGATGGAAACGGGCCGTGAGTTACCGGGCCGCAAAATGGGCTATTTGCGAAGAGACTGTTAACGGGCTTTTCATGGGCCAGCCCGCTATCTTTTGACCAAGTAAAACAGGCTGGCTTTTGTAAGCTAAATGGGCCAGTGGTGGGCCGTCGCACGTGTCGACATATCATAGGCGCCTATCTGACCCACTGATGAGCTGACACGTGTTTCCTCCGGCCAATCAGAATTTTACATGTGGAAATTTCCCATTGGTCCGGGCTATTAACGGGTTATCAGATCCAAAACCGGACCTGATAGCTTAACAGCGACCCGTTACGGTCGATGCCACGTATCAGTCACCCTTGATGAAAGCACTTCTGTGACGCGCGATTTATCGTCATGGAAGTGGAAACTTCCGTGGTGATAATTTTCGTAATGTCATGGAACACTTCTACGACAGCATAGGTATGGCTATCTTGATTCTATCATAAAATTGTCATGGATGTACATGCATGACAGAAAACGTGACCTACTGTGACAAACATGTATCATCACGGAAGTGTCTTTTTTGTAGTGACGTATGCGTCCTTGGCCGCGTAGGTGATGTAGGCTAGATTCAGAGGTGCCTCCCATGTGTTCAGGTCTGTTGTATCCACGTCTTCTTTCATGTTAGCATAACAGGGGTCAATGATTGCTGCAGCGAGGTCAACCACGGAGTCCTTCTCCTGCACATTGCCGATGATCTTGTATTGCTTCTAGATGTTAACGAGCTTTTTGCACCAGATGGCCGAAACATAAAGCACAGTGGCATTCTTCCTTCTCTCCACCATAGTGATGGTGCAGTCTATGGTGCCAATGAAGGGTGCAAATGCTCCAGAACCTCTGATGGCCCTATAGTAATGGTAGACGAGAACCTCGTCCCTCACGCATACTTGGGCGACGGCGATCCGCTGGTCCCTACCTGGAAATGGATGGATGGGCACAAGGTCTAGTCCCGCGACCTTGTGCTTCTCCTTTTGTAGGTACAGCTTGAGCTTGGCGAGGCAGAGCTTCATAGAGTCCAGATCGTTGGTGTACATCGCATTCAACTTGGTGTTGCCATGGGTTTGAATGGAAAATTCAAAGGTGAACTCCTTGCTGAAGTCCATATCCAGCAGGCTCACGCCTCAGATCGCCATTGGAGTATCTTCACATGCAGAGTTGATGCGCGGTTCTTGTTTTGTGGGGATTGGGGGCAGGGGGAAGATGAAGATGATGAGGAGATATGTAGAGCGGAGGGCTCCATATTTACACTGGGGATTGGTGTGTCGTGGGGTACTGGGGGTGGCAGCAGCAGTTCTTTTTGCCAATCTTGGGGAACTGCAATCACCAATGAATGTAGTGAGTATGCGGCAGTAGCATTTAGTTTTCAACTCTTGGGAACTACAATCATGAGTAAACATAGTGGGTACAGGCGGCAACAGTTATAGTCCTACTACCCCTCCTCCCTCGCCTACTATACGCCCGGAAGAAGGCGCCTCCTCGATGCATTCAAACGCCTCCATTAAACCGGCCTGGAAGCTGAGAAACATATTCCGGCCACATGTCCGTTCATGAGTGGGTAACTTAAATTTTATTCATTTTACTTAAATTTTATTCTTAAAACAAGCAAAGCATTGGCTCCTTCTATTAGTGCAACGGGAGCAACATGCAAAAAATAGAATTATTATTCTCAGGATGCACACGATCAGCTCATTTACCGCACTTTCACAATTATAATACTACCAAGTTTGAACAACTTGTTATGGTTGCTGTCCTCTGCATCATCATTTCGTGTTTCCAGCTTTCAAGATTCACAACCAACCCATAAGATTCAAATAATAAGTACAACAAAGATGCCTACATATCTAAATGATTCACAGATCACAACCAATAGTTACTGTACAGCTGAAACCTTGCGAGAATGTGAACAAATAAATAAAAATCAATTGATTCTTAGTGTAAGATATTTGATTCAAAGATTTGCTGAAACATTAAAACAAGTCCTATTTATAGCGACACAAGTCAAACATTGGCAGATAACATGTTCTGCATCACTGGTGGCACTACCACTTCCAACTTCTGTTTTATAGATTCTGAAGTTGTGTCGAGCCCCATCCTTAGTATTTCTTTCCACCTTTAGTCAAGGCACCATTCATCTCGCACAAATCTGAATGTATGAGTTGATGAGCTCTAGTGGTGCTAGTTGTCTCTCCTTCGCAGGCTTGTGAGGCTAACGATGTTGCTTAGATTGCACCTACACACGACACTCGATGCCTTTCGCTAAAGTGAAAGTCGGGTTTAATTCCATGTTGGCTAGCCCTGTCATACAATCCAAGACCATTCCTACAACTGTAGTTGAGTATTCCTGTTAGCGCAGATAAAGAAAGAGCATGATTAATATAATAGTGGCACTAGCTGAAGCAACTTTATTTTCAAAATGAGAAAAGATAGCGATAGAATAGATTTATTAGAAAAAGTATAACGTTAGCATAGTATGATAAAGCACGAGTGTGTGGATAAAGGACAGTATTGATCGGTGTGGCAGTAGAAGTAGGAGCGTCGACTCATTCCATCTATTTTTTGTGCGGTTCAACAAAAATTATAGCGTCCACCATGCCGCAAGGGAGAGAGGGGGCCTACGTGCATCCTCGACGGTTGGCCTGATTGACTCAACTAGTTCAGTGCACATGCTATGTGATTGATGTCGTCCACATAGACTTGATTCTGCCGGATACGCCTTCTACAAGTTATCTACATTGGAAATGAAATGGTAGCTAAGACAGTAGCTCTATTTTAAATAAATTATTACTTCATTTTATCAGTGCCAATAGCGGTGCCAATACATTGCCTCAAATTATTAGTGGCATTAAATGAAGATGCAAAAACACTATCATTCTTGCTTTCTCATGGCAGTGTCAAAAAACTAGCACAAGATCACCAGCTGGATGTAGAGTCAAAAACAACAAAAAAGGAACATACCTGGTCATGGGAAACATATCTGAGAGAGGGGCCCTGCTTTGGCACAATGGTAGGCCTGATGGACTCAGCTAGTTCAGGACTCGATTCTCCCGGATATGCCTTGTGAAAGTGGTGAACCTGATCCACTCGGGTGATTCTATTCATGCCACCTGTTTGTGGAGTTCACCTAAAATGAAGCAATGTTTGCATCATGCAGCTAGCAAGAAGTACTTGGTCTCATGAGCTGGCAGCTTCTTCTCTATTAGTTGCACTAAAATTGAGCAACATTACGGTTGGATGTCATGCTCATGCAATGTGCAACTATAATTTGCTTATCCTTTTGTGCAGTTCCACTAAAATCAAGGGCTATTGTGGTGACGGTGGCGGCTAATCTGGCAATGTCAAATAAATGGTTGCACGAGATTACCCACAGAGTTAGCCAAGAGGTTAGGAACTCCAATCACCCTTTGTGCAGTTCCTCTAAAATCAAGAGACGTTGCCCATGTGAGATTTTAGTTGAACTACACAAGACACTCTTTCAAAAAAGTGTCTTATGTAGTTCACCAAAAGTCACAATAGCAACGACGTGAAATGGATATCTCTGTATGCACAAAAAAGACAGAAACACAACAGTTACTGGTCAATAACCAGATATGAAACATACATGAAATGAAAAGAAGCATCTTCATTATTTTCATGGCAATTACAGAAGGACAGTAGAAATTTAAAACGGCAGCATTGCTTCGTATTACCGGAAACATTATGATCAACAATGACATTAGTCAAATATGGCATTACTTTAATGGTGGCATTTCTTGTTTTACTAGATACATTAGTCAAATATAGCTAAAGAGTTAGTGCATGGGACAGTGGGGACACCAGGACATTCACCAGTGTAAAGAAGCAACTTATCATAATGCAAAAATAGTAGGGGAGTACCATTTGTAGAACAGTTTAATTGCATCATATTACTGGAGGCATTAGATTAATAATAACATTGGTTAACCATGTCCTTACTATAACAGTGGGATTGCTTCGTTTTACAACCACCCTTACATTAACAACAACAAAAGGTTGGTATAAGGACATGCGACAGTGGACGCATCAGCACCATGTACCTACAAGGGGGCATAAAGTGGTGATGCCAACATCCAATCAAGATCTGGGCTGGTCCCAAATTTTTTTCTCTTTACCCACCTTTTACTATGTGAGGGCAGCAAATCTAACCCTATAGATATACTCTGTTGACTTGTCCCCCGGCGCCACTTTCTTTCCTTTTTTAACCAATAATAGATCTATTCCTTATCTCGTTTGATCTTTCAGGGTATCCAGTCTCTACTACTCCCCCCTTGTTATTTCCTCTTTGAATCAAGTCCTAGATTCATGCTATGACTTTCCGCCCTTTCTTACCTGTTTGAACCAAGTCCTAGATTCGACTCCATGAAGTATCTTTACCACTAATAATACTAAAATTTAGGTGGCTTTGAAAGAGGTGATGGAAGTAGAAAAAGATCCACATGCAGCCACATGGGGAGCTGGGGCAGTAGAGCAAGGCCATTTTCGAAGGAAGTTATACCCGAGGGTCGTCGGGATGTGTCTAGGAGGCTGGCGGGTGGTCGGATCTACCCACAATACTGCAGGGAGGAAGAAGGGGTCCGAGGACCTCCAGAGCTGACGTTGTGTCGAACAGAACGGCACGGGCAGAGGATCAGGACCCGCCAGCAGCTGTGGGTTTCCTCCCTCGCCATTGATGACCGCATGAACAATGTATCTAGTCCCCTACACACCCCAGCCAAAGGGATCTAGCCAGATCTTTGACCACCGGTGAGCAGAGAGAAAATGTCATTGTCGCTGTCTTGTTTAGATCTGGAGAGGATGAGAGAAGGAAGAGAGCAACCCTAGTAAAGCAAGCGCTCAGGCTCCTGCTTATATATAAAGTGGAGTGATTATATTTTTCTCTCCACAACAAGCATTTCAATTTGTGTATGTGTCATTAAAGAAAAGAAACTATCTATTTAACATGACTAACTAGACATCACACTTTGCACAAAATGTGAAGGGGACCTCCGTCCTGTTTTATTGGTCCCCTTCACATTTTGTGCTAAATTTTGACCTTAGATTTAACAAACAAAATGTTAATGCATGTAACCAAAAAATAGTATCCTTGGAAACTACGTTCAAATACGAATCCAAGGATATAATTTTTAGTGACATGCATTATTATTTTCTTAGCTAAATCTATGGTCAAAGTTTGACACAAAATACTAAGGGAACCAATAAACCCAAATGGAGGTAGTAAAGAAACACATGCAAGGTTTGAAGGAAATATGCCCTAAAGGCAATAATAAAGTTGTTATTTATATTTCCTTATATAATGATAAATGTTTATTATTCATGCTAGAATTGTATTAAGTGGAAACTTAGTACATGTGTGAATACATAGACAGACAGAGTGTCACTAGTATGCCTCTACTTGACTAACTCGTTAATTAAAGATGGTTAAGTTTCCAAGCCATAAACATGAGTTGTCATTTGATGAACTAGATCACATCATTAGAGAATGATGTGATTGACTTGACCCATCCATTAGCTCAGCACTATGATCGTTTAGTTCATTGCTATTGCTTTCTTCATAACTTATACATGTTCCTATGACTATGAAATTATGCAACTCCCAAATACCAGAGGAACACTTAGTGTGCTATCAAACGTCACAACATAACTGGGTGATTATAAAGATGCTCTATAGGTGTCTTCGATGGTGTTTGTTGAGTTCGCATAGATTGAGATTAGGATTTGTCACTCCAATTGTCGGAGAGGTATCTCTGGGCCCCCTCGATAATGCACATCACTATAAGCCTTGCAAGCAATGTGACTAATGAGTTAGCCGCGGGATGATGCATTACGAAACGAGTAAAGAGACTTGCCAATAACGAGATTGAACTAGGTATGATGATACCGACGATGGAATCTCGGGCAAGTAAGATACCGACGACAAAGGGAACAACGTATGATGCTATGCGGTTTGACCGATAAAGATCTTCGTAGAATATGTAGGAGCCAATATGAGCATCCGGGTTCCGCTATTGGTTATTGACCGGAGATGTGTCTCGGTCATGTCTACATAGTTCTCGAACCCATAGGGTCCGCACGCTTAACGTTCCATTACAATTTGTATTAAGGGTTATGTGATTTGATCACCGAAGTTTGTTTGGAATCCCGGATGAGATCACAGACATGACGAGGAGTCTCGAAATGGTCGAGAGGTAAAGATTCATATATTGGAAGGCTATATTCGGACATTGGAAAGGTTCCGAGTGATTCGGGTATTTTTCGGAGAACCGGGGAGTTACGGGAATTCACCGGGGGAAGTATTGGGCCTTATTGGGCTTTAGTGGAAAGGGGAGAACCGCCACAAGGGGAGGCAGTGCGCCCTGATGGGCTGGTCCGAATTGGGGTAGGAGGGGGCGGCGCCCCCCCTCTATCCTTCCCCCTCTCCCTCTCGTTCCTTCTTCTCCTACTTGGAATAGGAAAGGGGGAAACCTACTCCTACTAGGAGTAGTAATCCCCCCCTGGGGCGCGCCCCTTGCGGCCGGCCCTCCTCCTCCTCCCCTCCTTTATATACGGGGGATGGGGTACCCCATAGACACATAAGTTGATCTTATCCGTGTGTGGTGCCCCCGTCCACAGATTTCCACCTCGATCATATTGTCGTAGTGCTTAGGTGAATCCCTGCGTCGGTAACTTCATCATCACCATCAACAAGCCGTCGTGCTGACGAAACTCTCCCTCGGCCTCAGCTTAATCTAGAGTTCGAGGGACGTCATCGAGCTGAACATGTGCAGATCGTGGAGGTCCCGTGTGTTCGATACTTGATCGGTTAGATCGCGAAGACGTTCGACTACATGAACCGCGTTACTTAACGCTTCTGCTTTCGGTCTATGAGGGTACGTGGACACACTCTCCCCTCTCATTGCTATGCATCCCGAGATAGATCTTGCGTGATCGTAGGAATTTTTTTGAAATACTGCGTTCGCCAACAGTGGTATTAGAGCCAGGTCTTTGCGTAGATGTTATATGCACGAGTAGAACACAAAGAGTTGTGGGCGATAATAGTCATACTGCTTACTAGCATGTCATACTTTGATTCGGCGGTATTGTTGGATGAAGTAGCCCAGACCGACATTACATGACCGCGTTCATGAGACGGGTTCTACCGACGTGCCTCGCACACAGGTGGCTAGTGGGTGTCTGTTTCTCCACCTTTCATTGAATCGAGTGTGACTACGCCCGGTCCTTGATGAAGGTTAAAACATCACACTTGACAAAAAATCATTGTGGTTTTGATGTGCAAGTAAGAACGGTTCTTGCTAAGCCCGTAGCAGCCACGTAAAACTTGCAGCAACGAAGTAGAGGATGTCTTTTTTTTGTAGGGCATGTTGTGATGTGATATGGTCAAGACGTGATTATATAAATTGTTGTATGATATGATCATGTTTTGTAACAAAGTTATCGGCAACTGGCAGGAGCCATATGGTCGTCGCTTTATTGTATGAAATGCAATCGCCATGTAATTGCTTTACTTTATCAGTATGCGGTAGCGATGGCGAGACGACAACGATGCTACGATGGAGATCAAGGTGTCAGGCCGGTGACGATGGTGATCATGACGGTGCTTTGGAGATGGAGATCAAAGGCACAAGATGATGATGGCCATATCATATCACTTATATTTATTGCATGTGATGTTTATCTTTTATGCATCTTATTTTGCTTAGTACGGCGGTAGCATTATAAGATGAGCTCTCACTAAATTTCAAGGTATAAGTGTTCTCCCTGAGTATGCAACATTGCAACAGTTCTTCGTGCTGAGACACCACGTGATGACCGGGTGTGATAAGCTCTACGTTCACATACAAAGGGTGCAAGTGAGTTTTGCACAAGCATAATACTCAGGTTAAACTTGACGAGCCTAGCATATGCAGATATGGCCTCGGAACACTGAGACCGAAAGGTCGAGCGTGAATTATATAGTAGATATGATCAACATTGTGATGTTCACCATTGAAAACTTCTCCATCTCACGTGATGATCGGACATGGTTTAGTTGATATGGATCATGTGATCATTTAGATGACTAGAGGGATGTCTATCTAAGTTGGGAGTTCTTAAGTAATATGATTAATTGAACTTTAATTTATCACGAACTTAGTCCTGATAGTATTTGTATATCTATGTTGTAGATCAATTGCTCGCGTATAGCTTCCCCGTTTTATTTATGATATGTTCCTAGAGAAAACTATGTTGAAAGATGTTAGTAGCAATGATGCGGACTAGCTACGTGATCTGAGGATTACCCTCATTGCTGCATAGAAGAAGTATGTCCTTGATGCACCGCTAGGTGACGGACCTTTTGCAAGAGCAGATGCAGACATTTTGAACGTTTGACAAGCTCGGTATGATGACTACTTGATAGTTTAGTGTGCCATACTTTACGGCTTAGAACCGTGACTTCAAAAATGTTTTGAACGCCATGGAGCATATGAGATGTTTTAAGAGCTGAAATTGGTATTTCAGACTCATGCCCGTGTTAAGACGTATGAGACCTCTGACAAGTACTTTGCCTACAAGATGGAGGAGAATAGCTTAGCTAGTGAGCATGTGCTCGGAATGTCTGAGTACTACAATCACTTGAATCAAGTGGGAGTTAATCTTCCAGATAGGATAGTGATTGACAGAGTTCTCTAGTCACTATCACCAAGTTACTAGAACTTCGTGATGAATTATACTATGCAAGGGATAATGGAAATGATTCCCAAGCTCTTCGAGATGCTGAAATTGGCGAAGGTAGAAATCAAGAAAAAGCATCAAGTGTTGATGGTTGACAAGACCACTAGTTTCAAGTAAAAGGGCAAGGGAAAGAAGGGGAACTTCAAGAAGAATGGCAAGCAAGTTTCCACTCCCATGAAGAGGCCCAAAGCTAGACCCAATCCTGAAACTGAGTGCTTCTACTGCAAAGGAAATGGTCACTGGAAGCGGAACTTCCTTAAATACTTGGCAGATAAGAAGGATGGCAAAGTGAACAAAAGTATATATGATGTACATGTTATTGATGTGTACTTTACTAGTGTTCATAGTAGCCCCTAGGTATTTGATACTGGTTCGGTTTCTATGATTAGTAACTTGAAACATGGGTTACAAAATGAACAGCGACTAGTTGTGGGCAAGGTGACAATGTGTGTTGGAAGTAATTCCAAGGTTGATAAGATCACCACCGCACACTCCCTTTACCTTCGGGATTAGTGTTGAACCTAAAATAAATGTTATTTGGTGTTTGCATTGAGCATAATATGATTGGATCATGTTTATTGCAATACGGTTAATCATTTAAGTCAAAGAATAATTGTTATTCTGTTTACATGAATAAAACCTTCTGTGGTCATACACCCAAGGTGAATGGTTTATTGAATCTCGATCATAGTAATACACATATCCATAATATTGATACCAAAATATGCAAAGCAGATAACGATAGTGCAACATACTAGTGGCACTGCCGTTTAGGTCATATTGGTGTAAAGCGCATGAAGAAACTCCATGTAGATGGACTTTTGGAATCACTTGATTATGAATCATTTGATGCTTGCGAACCATGACTCATCGGCAAGATGACTAAGACTTCGTTCTCCGGAACAATGGAGTGAACCACTAACTTATTGGAAATAATACATACTGATGTATGCGGTCTGATGAGTGTTGAGGCTCGCGGTGGGTATCTTTATTTTCTGACCTTCACAGACGATTTAAGCAGATATGGGTATATCTACTTAATGAAACACAAGTCTGAAACATTTGGAAAGCTCAAAGAAATTCAGAGTGAAGTTAAAGATCATCGTAATAAGAAAATAATGTTTCTACAGTCTGATCGCGCAGGCAAATATTTGAGTTACGAGTTTGGCCTTCATTTAATAACAATGTGGAATAAGTTTCACAACTCATGCCACCTAGAACACCATGGAGTAATGGTGTGTCCGAACATCGTAACCGTACTTTATTAGATATGGTGCGATCTATGATGTCTCTTACCGATTTACCACTATCATTTTGGTGTTATGCATTAGAGACAACTGCATTCACGTTAAATAGGGCACCGTCTAAAATCCGTTGAGACGACACCGTATGAACTATGGTTTAGCAAGAAACCTAACCTGTTGTTTCTTAAAGTTTGGGGTTGTGATACTTATGTGAAAAAGTTTCAGCCTGATAAGCTCAAACTCAAATCGCGGAAGTGTGTCTTCATAGGATACCCAATAGAAACTATTGGGTACACCTTCTATCACAGATCTAAATGCAAGATCTTCCTTGCTAAGATTGGATCCTTTCTATAGGAGTTTCTCTCGAAAGAAGTGAGTGGGAGGAAAGTAGAACTTGATGAGGTAATTGTACCTTCTCCTGAATTGGAAAGTAGTTCATCACAGAAATCAGTTCCAGTGATGCTTACACCAATTAGTGAGGAATTTAATGATGATGATCATGAAACTTCAGGTCAAGTTACTACCGAACCTAGTAGGTCAACCAGAGTAAGTTACGCACCAGAGTGGTACGATAATCCAATTCTAGAAGTCATGTTACTAGACCATGACGAACCTACGAACTATGAGGAAGCGATGATGAGCCCAGATTCCGCGAACTGGCTTCAAGCCATGAAATTTGAGATGGATCCATGTATGAGAACAAAGTATGGACTTTGATTGACTTGCCCGATGATCGGTGAGCCATTCAGAATAAATGGATATTCAAGAGGAAGACGGACGTTGATAGTAGTCTTACTATCTACAAAGCTTGAATTGTCGCAAAAGGTTTTCGACAAGTTCAAGGTGTTGACTATGATGATATTTTCTCACTCGTATCGATGCTTAAAAGTCTGTCTGAATCATGTCAGCAGTTGCCACATTTTATGAAATCTGGCAAATGGATATTAAACGAACATTCCTTAATGTATTTATTAAAAAAGGAGTTGTATATGATGCAACCAGAAGGTTTTGTCAATCCTAAAGGTGTTAACAAAGTGTGCAAGCTCCAGCGATCCATCTATGGACTGGTGCAAGCATCTTGGAGTTGGAATATACGCCTTGACGAGTTTATCAAAGCATATAGTTTTATACAGACTTGAAGTGAAGCCTGCATTTACAAGAAAGTGAGTGGGAGCTCTATAGCATTTCTAATATTATATGTGCATGACATATTGTTGATTGGAAATGATACTGAATTTCTGAATAGCATAAAAGGATACTTGAATAAGAATTTTCCAATGAAAGACCTCAGTGAAGCTGCTTATTCATTGGGCATCAAGATCTATAGAGATAGATCAAGACGCTTAATTGGACTTTCACAAAGCACATACCTTGATAACGTTTTGAAGAAGTTCAAATTGGATAAAGAAAAGAAAGGGTTCTTGCCTGTGTTACAAGGTGTGAAGTTGAGTCAGACTCAATGCCCGACCACTGCAGAAGATAGAGAGAAAATGAAAGTCATTCCCCAAGCTTCAACCATAGGTTCTATCATGTATGCAATGCTTTGTACCAGACCTGATGTGTGCCTTGCTATTAGTTTAGCAAGGAGGTACCAAAGTAATCCAGGAGTGGATCACTGGATAGTGGTCAACAATATCCTGAAATTCCTGAAAAGGACTAAGGATATGTTTCTCGTTTATGGAGGTGACAAAGAGCTCGTCATAAATGGTTACGTCGATGTAAGCTTTGACACTAATCCGGATGACTCTAAGTCACAAACCAGATACGTATTTTTATTGAATGGTGGAGCTGTCAGTTGGTGCAGTTGTAAGCAAAGCGTAGTGGCGGGATCTACATGCGAAGCGGAATACATAGCTGCTTCGGAAGCAGCACATGAAGGAGTCTGGATGAAGGAGTTCATATCCGATCTAGGTGTTACACCTAGTGCATCGGGTCTAATGAAAATCTTTTGTGACAATACTGGTGCAATTGCCTTGGCAAAGGAATCCAGATTTTACAAGAGAACCAAGCACATCAAGAGACGATTCAATTCCATCCGTGATCAAGTCAAGGAGGGAGACATAGAGATTTGCAAGATACATACGGATCTGAATGTTGCAGACCCATTGACTAAGCCTCTCTCATGAGCAAGACATGATCAGCACCAAGACTCCATGGGTGTTAGAATCATTACAATGTAATATAGATTATTCACACTAGCGCAAGTGGGAGACTGAAGGAAATATGCCCTAGAGGCAATAATAAAGTTGTTATTTATATTTCATTATATCATGATAAATGTTTATTATTCATGGTAGAATTGTATTAACCAGAAACCTAGTACATGTGTGAATACATAGACAAACAGAGTGTCACTAGTATGCCTCTACTTGACTAGCTCGTTAATCAAAGATGGTTAAGTTTCCTAGCCATAGACACAAGTTGTCATTTGATGAACGGGATCACATCATTAGTGAATGATGTGATTGACTTGACCTATCCATTAGCTTAGCACCATGATCGTTTAGTTTATTGCTATTGCTTTCTTCATAACTTGTACATGTTCCTATGACTATGAGATTATGCAACTCCCGAATAATGAAGGAACACTTAGTGTGCTATCAAACATCACAACGTAACTAGGTGATTATAAAGATGCTCTACAGGTGTCTCTGATGGTGTTTGTTGAGTTGGCATAGATCGAGATTAGGATTTGTCACTCCAATTGTCGGAGAGGTATCTCTGGGCCCTCTCAGTAATGCACATCACTATAAGCCTTGCAAGCAATGTGACTAATGAGTTAGTCGCGGGATGATGCATTACGAAACGAGTAAAGAGACTTGCCGATAACGAGATTGAACTAGGTATGATGATACCGACGATGGAATCTCGGGCAAGTAACATACCGACGACAAAGGGAACAACGTATGATGCTATGCGGTTTGACCGATAAAGATCTTCGTAGAATATGTAGGAGCCAATATGAGCATCCAGGTTCCGCTATTGGTTATTGACCGGAGATGTGTCTCGGTCATGTCTACATAGTTCTCAAACCCATAGGGTCCGCACGCTTCACGTTCGATGACGATTTGTATTATGAGTTATGTGATTTGACCACCGAAGTTTGTTCGGAGTCCCGGATGAGATCACGGACATGACGAGGAGTCTCAAAATAGTCGAGAGGTAAAGATTCATATTGGAAGGCTTTATTTGGACATTGGAAAGGTTCCGAGTGATTCGGGTATTTTTCGGAGAACCAGGGAGTTACGGGAATTCACCGGGGGAAGTATTGGGCCTTATTGGGCTTTAGTGGAAAGGAGAGAAGGGCCATAAGGGGAGGCAGCGCGCCCCCCATGGGCTGGTCCGAATTGGACTAGGAGGGGGTGGTGCCCCCCTCTTTCCTTCTCCCTCTCCCTCTCGTTCCTTCTTCTCCTACTTGGAATAGGAAAGGGGGAAACCTACTCCTACTAGGAGTAGGAAACCCCCCTTGGCCGCGCCCCTTGTGGCCGGCCCTCCTCCTCCTCCCCTCCTTTATATACGGGGGAGGGGCACCCCATAGACACAAAATTTGATCTTATCCATGTGCGGTCCGCCCCTCCACAGATTTCCACCTTGATCATATTATCGTAGTGCTTTGGCGAAGCCCTGCGTCGGTAACTTCAGCATCACCATCAACACGCCATCGTGCTGATGAAACTCTCCCTCGGCCTCAGCTCGATCTAGAGTTCGAGACACGTCATTGAGCTGAACGTGTGCATATCGCGGAGGTGCCGTGCGTTTGGTACTTGATCGGTTAGATCGCGAAGACGTTCGACTACATCAACCGCGTTACATAGCGCTTCCGCTTTTGGTCTACTAGCGTACGTGGACAGACTCCCCCCTCTGATTGCTATGCATCCCGAGATAGATCTTGCGTGATCATAGGAATTTTTTTGAAATACTGCGTTCCCTAACACGGTTCACATTCCGAATTGCTAGCTAGAGCTTGAACTGTATTTGTTTACATGTACCACCTTTTTCTTTTGATTTTCTGCTCCATGGCGCAATTCATCGATAGAAAATTATAAGAGTATTTAAAAGTCGAGGGCATGGCTTTTCCCGGGCAGTACGCGCGAAAGTTTTGCCTAGCTGGTTTGACAGTGAGGCGAAGAGGGTGAGGGACTAGGGGATTCAACTTACTGCTGGAAAGGTAACGTTGTGTGATTTGATGGCTCGTTACTGCTAGAAAGATGGTGTCTTGTGATAGGGCTGCTCATTGTAGTCATTATTACTGCGGCGCTATGACCGGGTGAGGCTCCCCTTATGTTCCCCACTCTAATCTGGTGCATGACACATCGACCCGGATCCTGGCTCTCACACATGTCAGCGACATAATAAGGAGCAAAGAAGCATGTAGTATATATACAGTACAACTGACGTCGGAGGGGTGCGAAACACGACAACCACGTGAACCAACAGGCGATAGGCCATATAAAACAATGTGGTGATATGGCCATAATAACAATGTACTACAGTGCGGTCTCTAGCATGTACAGTACTCCTCCTCCTCTTCCTCCTCCTCTCGGTTCATCGCCATCGTACTTTCAACAGTCCTTTGTTTTCAGTATCCTACGAATCAAAGAGCCCTTACACTACTTTAGGTCCGATCGTTTGTTTCAATGTGTTATCTCCAAAATTTAATGAACATGCTCCAATTTCTATAAAAATAATCCGGTTTGCATGTAGTAATTAATTAATTTAGTTATTCTTCTGTGGGGGGTCTGCATGTAATTCGCCGGGTCTGAAATGTAATGTACGCCAGCATGGTTACATATGCTCTGAGTCGTGCATGCACTATGACCCAGATGCTCTCATGTCACCGAAAGGAAGCAGGTGGAAATAGCCTAGGAGTACATATAGGAGGAAAAATGCATGAAAATTATCTATTATGAAGCGTAGCTGCAGTTCGCATAGGAGACTTAAAGTGATGACAGGTATCGGTCGCATGCACCCAACTAGTGGTACTAGACGTATGAGTACTCAATACTCCTAATCTATCAACATAGGTTCCATCTGACAACAGCGTTCGTGCTACAGCTAGCTCTTCTCCCCCGTTTCTCTCTTCTAATTCTAACTGAGTCGACGCACAGTTGGCGGGGTGGGATTTGCTGATAGTCGGTTTTCTCAATTGCGGCCCCACTTGGCATTGAAAATGCTAAGACAACAAGCGTTCCCTAGCTTGAGCAGCATGCCCGACAGACCATGTGGGGGTGCGATGCGAACGCGAAAGCCATTACCCTTTTAACTTGTAGATAGAAAATGCCAAGCCAAAGCACACTGAGCCGTGGGCTGGAACAATAGTGTGGGGTGCGACGCGAACGACACAAATGTGATGTACTTGTTCCACTTTCTCATTTTGAACTTGTGACATGTGGTAATGCCCAGTTTTGAATATATAAGTTTTGTTTTCATGCCAATATATATACTCCCTCCATATAGGTTGGGTCTTGTACTTCAAGTTGATGTCAAATTTTGGACCAAAACACGAATGTGACTAGTCTACCTCTTTCCTGGTCTATTGGTCCCCATCATAATCTGTGCCAATTTTTGACCATAAATTTGACTAACAAAATGTTCATGCGTGTCACCAAAATTATATCATTGAAAACTATGTTCAAATACGAATCCAACGATATAATTTTTTTTTGACATGCACTAACATTTTGTCAGTTAAATCTTTGGTCAAAATTTAGCACAAATTACAAAAGGGACTAATAAACCAGGATGAAGTCAGTGATACTACATATAATTAACGCCAAATAAGAGCAAGGGATCACACATGTCATTTACGACTAGAATAAAAATGTCTTACACTAACACATTAAGGCCACAAGGCGACACAGTGCTTGTTACAGGAGGCAAGAAGAAAGATGCATCCATCAACAACCTCCTCCTCCTCGACTCAAGGTGTCAGCCCACTGAACGGCGGCTAAGTAGCGATGGCTTTCGTGGCCAGTTCAATGTGCTTCTGAACAATGTCGTCCAAAGATTCCAGTCGATCGAAGAAGGCCAACGTCTTTTTGTCCTCCCTAGCATTGTAGTGGCCTATGTAGACGATTTCCTTGTAGATGTGCATGTGTAGGTCGGCAGTTTCTTCCATGGCGAGGCGCTGCGCGGTGAGCACAACCTCGAGGTACTCATTCTTTGTCATGACATCCGGCAGTTGCAGGGCCACCCGTGCTTGAAAGAGTTCGTTACCATCGAGGCCGATGAGGGTGGTAGGCAATGAGGAGCCTGGGCGCGTAGGCTGGAGGAGTACGACAAGGTTGTCCGCATGCTTGTTGACGGTGGTGAACTTGTGGATGAAGCGGACCATCATATCATCCATGCGAGAGGTGAAGCCGCCGTTGACGAGGGCTATGGCACCGACGGTCGCCAACACCGTCTGGAAACACTGCGCAGTGCAGGGCCATAGCCCACCATCTTGGATGATGTGGCACAGCCGACTGCCGCTCGCGTTCATCGACACCATGGGTGCTTGTGGCTTCTGGTCACTTGGTCTTCGTCTTGGATTGGAGGGAGCAGTATTGCGCAGAGACTAGTAGTAGATGGATTGGAGTGGTGGGGTGCCTTTATATGAGAGTCCAAACTGCATTGCATTCACATCGTGCTAGCTCCTTTTTCCTTCTCCAATTAATTATCTCTGCATGCTAATTGAATGAGGATGCATCATTGACCGTTCAACATTTCGGGAACCGCTACCCTCTCCCTCATTGGTATTCAAGACGTATGAACGTAAATCTGTGTCAAAAAGAGACTAGTCAGTAGTAGTACTACTACATTGTGCACCGTGACCAAGGCGGAGAGGAAAGAGAGAGAACTTACTATTTATTTGCTAATTAATACCACTGCATGCAATGAACTAACTACTGCATGCCATGCTAGGTACATCTCAAGGCATTAAAAACAAACACAACCCACGTCTCTTATTGGTTGATTCCTATTCATGTCTAGAAATTATAAACGTGTTCGGGTTTGTTTTGGGATTATTTGATTTTCGTAATAGGGATTTTTGTATTCGTGCCCCTAGTTGGGTCACGCTCGACTGATTTGCCCCTATTTTTTCAACAATTGTGGTTTTGCCCAGCTCACTTCACTCGCCTTGTGTTTTTGCCCTTCCGGGGCGGTTCCGACCAGTGAGCAGTCGCCACGTGGCAAACCGTGATTGGTCGGAACCACCCCGAAAGGGCAAAAACACAAGGCGAGTGAAGTGAGCTGGGCAAAACCGCAATTGTTGAAAAAATAGGGGCAAATCAGTCGAGCGTGACCCAAGTAGGGGCACGAATACAATTGTTCCTTCGTAATATGACTATAACTAGAAATCGCCATAATAACTGTAAGATTTGCATCTGATGGTGGCACCTACTGGACGCAAACAACAATAGAAAAGAATTTCCACAAAACTGCAACACCACACCCCTGCCCTACACATAAGACAACCACCTGAGTTTTCACAACTGCCACGTTCGGGTTGCGCTTAGCTCTTCGCCTCTTCGAGAAGTTGGACAATGATGTTACTACTTCTATAGTACCGAATCAACTGCTTCATGTCGCCGCGTGGGGGAGGGAGAGCTTGTTGTAAGCAAAAGCTTCTCCTCATTTGCTAGCCACTGTGCGCATGGGCGAGGGAGAGGGCGTACTAGTAATCAAGCTTCTCCTTGTTGAACGAGTTGACGCGACACATCATAGCACGATTTTCTCAAAGTCTGGGTGTGGCTTGGTCTCAGTCAACTGAGATTTAACCAAGTCTCAGTCAGGTGACATAAAATGCAATAGAAAAAAGAAAAAATGGGAGAATTTTTTTTGCACAAATCTCAATGTAAATCTCACAGATATAGCATCCATTGAGACTTAGCAAGATTTTTTCTCAAAAAGATGTGTTTACCTATGCATTAATTATAATGCATGCATGTCGTGAGTTCAATGTTGATCCTTGCATCTTTTAATTTAATGCACCTTGAAGTGTGAACATGTGATGGTAAACTTGTCACAGTGTAGAGCACCTCGAGTGTTTGGAGGCAGCACGCAGTCTAGAGCACCTCGAGTGATTGGAGGAAGCACTGCCTCTAACACGGGCCCCACATGCTTGCCTCTAAACTTGGCTAAAAGACCTGCAGTGTACAATATTTGCTACAACTTCTAACATTTACTCCACCACAAATCAAAATATATATTCCTCTCCTGACCAGATCAGCATGCAAACTACAATCACCAGGATGATAGATAGGGCCAGAAGATTATTTTAATCAAAAAATGCTTCAAGGTGGCCTCTTAGCATGGAGGCGACTCCAACGATTTTAAGCTTAGAGGCATGGTAGACGCTATCCTAGACTGTGTCACTACTACCTCCCCTACACATGAAACTGCCACGCGAGCGTTCGGGTTGCACTTGGATCTTCGCCTCTTCGGGAAGTCGAACAATGATGGTACTACTACAGTGGAGTACTAGTATGCTTCTGGCCATCTAACACAGAATGAACTGTTGCATGTCCATCGCATGCGGGGTGGAGAGTGTGTAGCAAAAGCTCCTCCTAGTCATGCGAGCCACTGCGCTCATGGGCGAGGGAGAGGGAGTGGGCATTGTAATCAAGCTTCGCCTTGTTGTACGAGTTGATGCGACACATCAAAGTAGTGCACTCTATATATTTCAATAATTTGCATTTATCGATGCATTAATTACAATGCATGCATGCACGCATGTCGTGACTTTACTTTTGATACTTGCATGTTTTGATTTAATGCACCTTGAAGTAGTATGAATATGTGATGGTAAAACTTTCTATTGCCCTAACCCTAAAGCGAGAGATGGTGGTGCACGAGGAGGGCGAGATCATACCGACAAAACAGGACCCGAGGATGGAGGCCTCTATGGACCTCACCTTGCTCCACCGCCCCATGTGCCTCTGCCCCTTGAAGCCTCCAATGTACGAGTTTAGAATACACCTCGTCCATTCGGCTGATTGATCAAGGTGTAGGTTTCTCGATTGATGTGTTGTTCGATTGATTTGTGAAGTGCAAGGGAGGGCACCTGGCCTGCACGAACTGCCGCGGCGAGCGCCCCGAGAACCAGCGGCAGAGCTAGAAGTGCGAGTGCGGCGGCGGCTTTTACATGCGCAACACAACGATGGATGCCGTCTTCTGCTCGGTGAGGGTGGAGAGCCCGCACGAAAGCTATGGGCTCTACATGACTTACGACAAGCTCGTCGATCACCAGAGTGTGTGTCCGCTCGCGCAATGCAAATGCCCAGAGCCCGTCTGTGGCTACGAAGGCCGACCGCCGACACTCCCCCACCATATCAACACCATGCATCTAATGACCCACAAGTATAGGGGATTTATCTTAGTTCTTTCGATAAGTAAGAGTGTTGAACCCAACGAGGAGCATAAGGAAATGACAAGCAGTTTTTAGTAAGGTATTCTCTGCAAACACTAAAATTATTGGTAACAGATATTTTTGTGATAAGGTAATTCATAACGAGTAACAAGTAACAAAAGTAAACAAGGTGCGGAAAGGTGGCCCAATCCATTTTGTAGCAAAGGACAAGCCTGGACAAACTCTTATATAAAGGAAAGCGTTGTCGAGGACACATGGAAATTATCGTCAAGCTAGTTTTCATCATGCTCATATGATTTGCGTTTGTTAATTTGATAATTTGATATGAGGGTGGACCGGTGCTTGGGTACTGCCCTTCCTTGTACAAGCATCCCACTTATGATTAACCCCCATCGCAAGCATCCGCAACTAAGAAATAAGAATTAAGGTAAACCTAACCATAGCATGAAACACATGGATCCAAATCAGCCCCTTACGAAGCAACACATAAACTAGGGTTTAAACTTCTGTCACTCTAGCAACCCATCATCTACTTATTACTTCCCAATGCCTTCCCCTGGGCCCAAACAATGGTGAAGTTCCATGTAGTCGACGTTCACATAACACCACTAGAGGAAAGACAACAGACATCTCATCAAAATATCGAACGAATACCAAATTTACATGACTACTTATAACAAGACCTCTCCCATGTCCTCAGGAACAAATGTAACTACTCACAAATCATATTCATGTTCATAATCAAAGGGGTATTAATGTGCATAAAGGATCTGAACATATAATCTTCCACCGAATAAACCAACTAGCATCAACTACAAGGAGTAATCAACACTACTAGCAACCCACAAGTACCAATCTGAGGTTTTGAGACAAAGATCGGATACAAGAGATGAACTAGGGTGTGAGAGGAGATGGTGCTGGTGAAGATGTTGATGGAGATTGACCCCCTCCCGATGAGAGGATCGATGGTGATGACGATGGTGATGATTCCCCCCTCCCGGAGGGATGTTTCCCCGACAGAACAGCTCCGCCGGAGCCCTAGATTGGTTCCACCAAGGTTCCGCCTCGAGACGGCAGCGCTTCGTCCCGAAAGCTTCCTTCTGATTTTTTATAGGGCAAAAGACACCTTATACCAGAAGATGGGCATCGAGGGGCTTCCAGGTGTCCCACGAGGCAGGGGGCGTGCCCAGGGGGGTAGGGCGCGCCCTCCACCCTCGTGGACAATCGGTGGCCCCCGTCTGGCACTTCCTTCACCCAATATTTTTTATATATTCCAAAACTGACTTTCATGGAGCTTCAGAACTTTTGGAGTTGTGCAGAATAAGTCTCTAATATTTTCTCCTTTTCCAGCCCAGAATTCCAGCTGCCGACATTCTCCCCCTTCATGTAAACCTTGTAAAATAAGATAGAAAAGGCATAAGTATTGTGAAATAATGTGTAATAACAGCCCATAATTCAATAAATATCGATATAAAACATGATGCAAAATGGACGTATCAACTCCCCCAAGCTTAGACCTCGCTTGTCCTCAAGCGGAAGCCGATATCGAAAAATGTGTCCACATGTTTAGAGATAGAGGTGTCGATAAAATAAAATACATACATGAGGGCATCATGATCATTATTAGAATAGCAACAAATATATATATATATATTGTCATATGATTTCTTATGTTAAAGTAACAATCTATTCACAATGTCAAGTATGAATCAGAAACTTCATTGAAAAACTAGCAAACCATAATCTCAGTCATTGAAGCAATTGCAATTTATCATAACATCGGAAAGAGTCAATATAAGAGCTTTTCAGCAAGTCCACATACTCAACTATCATTTAGTCTTTCACAATTGCTAACGCTCACGCAATACTTATGGGTATGAAGTTTTAATCAGACACAGAGAAAGATAGGGGCTTATAGTTTTGCCTTCCAACCATTTACCTCAAGGGTAACGTCAACAATAATGCTTTATGAAAACCCACATCCAATTAGATATATGTATCAGGATCTTTCCAACACATAGTGCTTGCCAAAGGATAAAGCGTAAAAAAAAGGAAAGGTGAAGATCACCATGACTTTTGTATAAGGTATAAGACAAGAATAAAAGATAGGCCCTTCGCAGAGGGAAGAAGAGGTTGTCATGTGCTTTTATGGTTGGATGCACAAAATCTTAATGCAAAAGAACGTCACTTTATATTGCCACTTGTGATAGGGACCTTTATTATGCAGTCCGTCGCTTTTATTTCTTCCATATCACAAGCTCGTATAAAGCTTATTTTCTACACACTAATAGATCATACATATTTAGAGATCAATTTTTATTGCTTGCACCAGTGACAACTTACTCGAAGGATCTTACTCAATCCATAGGTAGATATGGTGGACTCTCATGGCAAAACTGGGTTGAAGGATATTTGGAAGCACAAGTTGTATCTCTACTTGGTGCAAAGAATTTGGCTAGCATAAGGGGGAAAGGCAAGATCAACATGTTGGATGATCCCTGACAATATAATTTATTTCGGATATAAGAAAACATAACCCATTACATTGTCTTCGTTGTCCAACATCAACTTTTTAGCTTGTCATATTTTAATGAGTGCTCACAGTCATAAAGATGTCCAAGATAGTATATTTATATGTGAAAACCTCTCTTTCTTTATTTCTTCCTATTAATGTCAACAATGACCAAACCTATGTTTGTCAGCTCTCAACAACTTTTATTCATCATACTCTTTATATGTGAAGTCGTTACTCTCATAAGATCAATATGATCTCTTTATTTCTTTTTATTCTTTCTTTTTTTATTTTATTCCCTCAATATTATAGCAAGATAACCAAGCCCTCGACTCAAGACTTATCTTTATTACATATAGCTCATGGACTCGATTACATAGATAAGGATCAACACAAAACTTAAAGCTAGATGATACTAAACTTTATTCTACTAGATCAAGATATAACCTAAAGGATCGAACTAATAAAAACGGTAATGATAGAAGTGTGATGGTGATACGATACAGGGGCACCTCTCCCAAGCTTGGCAGTTGCCAAGGGGAGTGCCCATACCCATGTGTTTATGTCTCTTTCTTTGGAGGTAGTGATGTGATATTTTTGGCGATGATGCCCCTTAGGATACGGTTCTCTTCTTCGAGCTTATTCACTTGCTGCTTAAGATCCATTATTTCCTTCCAGAGTTTACCTTCGACGGCTAAAGCTTCTTTCACCCATGGATGTTGCATAGCTGTGGGAGAACAAGTAACACTCTTTTTCATATTTTCATAAGAAAGAAATCTAGCGTTGGGAGGGATGACCAAATTTGGAATTGCTGAGCTCTGGAGTTCCTCCATCATAAATCTGGCTTGGAGATGAGAGGAACTTGTTGATCTTCCTCCATGGCATATATCCTTTTCAAGTCGGCCTCCAGCTCTTCCTTAGTTGTTGGCCCAAAGTGATCAGCATCGCTGTTTGCTTTTGGCCACGGTGTCGGGTGAGATACCCGGCTCTTTTCGACGAACTCTTGAGAAGACATCTTGATCTAATCTGCGGCAGAAACAATTCAAAACAAAAACAGAGGATTTTTTCATGGTACAGTGGTCAAAATCTTCGGGAGATTACATAATGAATTTTTACCGACCAAAAGAAATATCGTGCAAGAAAACGGAGCCCGAAGGGCACACGAGGTGCCCACGAGGCAGCGGGTGTGCCCAGTGGGTAGGGCGCGCCTTCCACCCTCGTGGATGCCTCGTGTCCCTTCCAGACTACTTCTTATTTTCCTATTTTTTTAAATATTCCAAAACGGAGAAAAACTGCTATTAGAACTGTTTTGGAGTCGGTTTACTTACCATACCACATACCTATTCCTTTTCGGAGTCTAAAATGTTCTGGAAAGTGTCCCTTATGTACTTCTCCGGGGTTACGGTGTCAATAACATTGGTTTCAACATTTATGGCACTAGAACGATAGACCTCCTCAATAACGTAAGGACCTTCCCATTTAGAGAGGAGTTTTCCTGCAAAAAATATTAAACAAGAGCTGTATAACAAAACATAATCACCTACATTAACCTCACGCTTTTGTATCCTTTTGTCATGCCATCTTTTAACATTTTCTTTAAATAGGTTGGCATTCTCATCGGCCTGGGTTCTCCAATCATCAAGTGAGCTAATGTCAAATAGTCTCATCTCACCGGCAAGTTTGAAATCATAATTGAGCTCTTTAATGGCCCAGTATGCCTTATGTTCTAGTTCTAGAGGTAAGTGACATGCTTTTCCATAAACCATTTTATACGGAGACATACCCATAGGATTTTTACATGCAGTTCTATAGGCCCATAATGCATCATCAAGTTTCTTGGACCAATTCTTTCTAGATCTATTAACAGTATTTTGCAAAATTAATTTAATCTCTCTATTACTTAGTTCTCACTACTAGGGAAAAGCTTAGCAGGAGCGCGGGTTCTAGGTTTATCAGTAGCGCGGGGACCAGCGCTACTAATAAGGCGCTACAGCTATCCCGTAGCAGCAGCGTGTGCACGCCCGTGCTACTGCTATACAAGTGTAGCAGCAGCATGCTGTGTGGAAGCTCGCTACTGCTAATAGCTCTAGCGTGCTTTGGCTGGATGCGCTACTGCTACTGTCACGCTGCTGATAACTTTTCTCCACTCGCTACTGCTAATTTTAGTAGTTTTTGATTTTTTTCTACATTTTTGTTTTGTATTCGTACTCGCTTTATACAAGAATCTTTAGCAGATACAAATGTCATCATGATACACATACAAATGGCTGCGAGACCACAAATGTAATCATAGCATATACATACAAATAGTCCCATCATAATCATCATCCAACACAAAGTGGTATCTCATCATCATCTCGAAAATAGCGATACATGCAAGTCTCGAATACTTGCAACTACAACGTCATCCATCTAAACAATTGTATATGCGAGAAGAGCAATCACTATGAGTGAGAGCGGAACTATGCAGTACATGAGGCGGCGCTTACGAGTCCTCTCCCGCGCTAGCGTGAACCTCAAGTAACTAGCTTCTCCTTCTTGTCTGCTTTTGAAGCCTTTATGGCTGGCGCCCGAGACCCCATTCACTTGCGCCTGACACTCAGGCCACTCGTTGTACACTCCCGGAACCTTCCCTTTGTACACGACATAGCACTACCATCTCGCCATCAAGAAACTGGGTACCTGTTAGAGATGCATCTGATACGTCTCCAACATATCTATAATTTTTTATTGTTCCATGCTATATTATATTCTGTTTTGGACATTATTGGGCTTTACTATACACTTTTATATTATTTTTGGGACTAACCTATTAACCGGAGGCCCAACCCAGAATTGTTGTTTTTTTGCCTATTTTAGGGTTTTGCAGAAAAAGAATATCAAACGGAGTCCAAACAGAATGAAACCTTCGGGAACATGATTTTCGGAATGAACATGATCCAGAGGACTTGGACCCTACGTCAAGACATCAACCAGGATGCCACGAGGTAGGGGGCGCGCCTACCCCCCCCCTAGGCACGCCCTCCACCCTCGTGGGCCCCTGTTTCTCCACCGACGTACTCCTGCCTCCTATGTATACCTACGTACCCCCAAACCACCAGATACGGAGCCAAAACCCTAATTCCACCGCCGTAACTTTCTGTATCCACGAGATCCCATCTTGGTGCCTGTTCTGGAGCTCCGCCGGAGGGGGCATCGATCACGGAGGACTTCTACATCAACACCATAGCCCCTCCGATGAAGTGTGAGTAGTTTACCTTAGACCTACGGGTCCATAGTTATTAGCTAGATGGCCTCTTCTCTCTTTTTGGATCTCAATACAAAGTCCCCCCCCTCTCTTGTGGAGATCTATTCGATGTAATCTTCTTTTGCGGTGTGTTTGTTGAGATCGATGAATTGTGGGTTTATGATCAAGTTTATCTATGAACAATATTTGTATCTTCTCTGAATTCTTTTATGTATGATTGGTTATCTTTGCAAGTCTCTTCAAATTATCAATTTGGCTTGGCCTACTAGATTGATCTTTCTTGCAATGGGAGAAGTGCTTAGCTTTGGGTTCAATATTGCGGTGTCCTTTCCCAGTGACTGTAGGGGCAGCAAGGCACGTATTTTACTGTTGCCATCAAGGATAAAAATATGGGGGCTTCATCATATTGCATGAGTTTATCCCTCTACATCATGTCATCTTGCTTAAAGTGTTACTCTGTTCTCTTGAACTTAATACTCTAGATGCATGCTGGATAGCGGTCGATGTGTGGAGTAATAGTAGTAGATGCAAGCAGGAGTCGGTCTACTTGTCTCAGATGTGATGCCTATATACATGATCATACCTAGATATTCTCATAACTATGCTCAATTCTGTCAATTTCTCAACAGTAATTTGTTTACCCACCGTGAATACTTATGCTCTTGAGAGAAGCCACTAGTGAAACCTATGACCCCCGGGTCTATCTTCCATCATATTAATCTTCCAACACTTAGTTATTTTTATTGCCTTTTATTTTACTTTGCATCTTTATCATAAAAATACCAAAAATATTATCTTATCATATCTATCAGATCTCACTCTCGTAAGTGACCGTGTAGGGATTGACAACCCCTTATCGCGTTGGTTGCGAGGATTTATTTGTTTGTGTAGGTGCGATGGACTCATGTGTGGCCTCCTACTAGATTGATACCTTGGTTCTCAAAAACTGAGGGAAATACTTACGCTACTTTGCTGCATCACCCTTTCCTCTTCAAGGGAAAACCAACGCAAGTGCTCAAGAGGTAGCAAGAAGGATTTCTGGCGCCATTGCCGGGGAGGTTCGTGCAAAAGTCAACATACCAAGTACCCATCACAAACCCTTATCTCCCACATTACATTATTTGCCATTTGCCTCTCGTTTTCCTCTCCCCCACTTCATCCTTGCCGGTTTATTCGCCCTCTCTCTCCATCCTCCCTCTCTTTCTCCGTTTGCCTCTTTTTGCCCCTTGCACTTTCTGCCGTTATGTCTGAAGTTGGGGAAATTATTGTCGATATGGACAATAATAATATCATGAAAAATTCTGATGCTCCTGCTGAAGAACCCCCTATCTTACATACAAAAAAATTCCGTGTAGGTAGTGGTAATATTATTGGAAAAGGAGTCATCCAAGATTTTGTTACTTGTGCCGGTGCTTTGCCTTCTATGGGTAGTTCTATCCTTCATAGAACTAGTAGTCTTGCGGATGCTATTGCCATGCTTGTAGTTGAACTTGAAAGGCAATTTATGCACATGCACCCTTCCATACAAAGGATTTTCCTAGAATTTTCTAATATTGAGCATTCTTCTGTTAAGCGTGCGCTACTTCTTTTTGGCTGATGAGTTTAGATTCATAATAAAAGAGGCCAAAGAAATCTTTGCGCATTATAGGGTGGACGCTTGCCATCCTCCCATAGAGGCTATCCTTTTTGATCAAGAAGAAATAATGCGTTTTCAATCTCTAGACTATGTTGCTTTCAATGAAAATTTTAGAAAAAGGTTTCCTACCAATGTTCTAGTTGATAGAATTTCTGAACTTAATGATGATTTGGCTATTCGAAATAATGAACTAGGATATTCTCTTTAGCATAGGCTCACAAAGTTCTGTCAAAAGAATGCTTACAATGATGAATTTGTTGTGCAATACGAAGGGCCAAGAGAGGAACCTATACCTTCCCAAAGTTGATCTTGGGGACTTTTGTCCCATTAAATTTAGCCCTTTTGATTACTTTTGCTTGCCTCAAAGAAAACTTGCTGCCGAACGTAGAGAATATTAAATGAGTTTTAATGATCTATCTTACTGTTATGGCAACACCTAGATATATCTTCGCTTTTATGCCTAGCTAGGGGCGTTAAACGATAGCGCTTGTTGTGAGGCAACCCAATTTTATTTTTATTCCTTGATTTTTGCTCCTGTTTAGTAATAAATAATTTATCTAGCCTCTGTTTTGGTTGTGTTTTTTGTGTTTAATTAGTGTTTGTGCCAAGTAGAACCGTTAGGAAGACTTGGGGAAAGTCTTTTTAATCTTGCTGTAAAAAACAGAAAATTTAGCGCTCACGAGAATTGCTTCCATTTTTATTTGGAAAGTGCTATTTAGTTAATTATTTTTGAAGATGATTAATAGATAAATTCCTCACGTCAAGCAATTTATTTTAGAATTTTTGGGGTTCCAGCTCTTGCGTTAGCTACAGATTACTATAGACTGTTCTGTTTTTGACAGATTCTTTTTTTCGTGTGTTGATTCCATATTTTAATGAATTTATGGCTAGTAAAATAGTTTATAAACCATAGAGAAGTTGTAATACAATAGGTTTAACTCCAATATAAATAAAGAATGAGTTCATTACAGTATCTTGAAGTGGTGTTTTGTTTTCTTTTGCTAACGGGGCTCACGAGATTTTCTACTTTAAGTTTTGTGTTGTGAAGCTTTCAAGTTTTGGGTAAAGATTTGATGGATTATGGAACAAGGAGTGGCAAGAGCCTAAGCTTGGGGATGCCCATGGCACCTGAGGGAGTCCTAGATTAGAGGATCTCCGGACACCCGGACTATATCCTTTAGCCGGACTGCTAGACTATGAAGATACAAGGTTGAAGACTTCGTCCCGTGTCCGGATGGGACTTTCCTTGGCGTGGAAGGCAAGCTTGGGAATACGGATATGTAGATCTCCTCCCTTGTAACCGACTCTGTGTAACCCTAGCCCCCTCCGGTGTCTATATAAACCGGAGGGTTTAGTCCGTAGAACAACATACAATCATACCATAGGCTAGCTTCTAGGGTTTAGCCTCTACGATCTCGTGGTAGATCAACTCTTGTAATACTCATATCATCAATATCAATCAAGAAGGACGTAGGGTATTACCTCCATCAAGAGGGCCCGAAACTGGGTAAACATCGTGTCCCCTGCCTCCTGTTACCATCTGCCTTAGACGCACAGTTCGGGAGCCCCTAACCAAGATCCGCCAGTTTTGACACTGACATTGGTGCTTTCATTGAGAGTTGCACTATGCCGTCACCATAGGGCTCAATGGCCCCTTCGATCATCGGTAACAATGCGGTCCAGGGTGAGGTTTTCCTCCCCGGATAGATCTTCGTATTCGGCGGCTTCGCACTACGGGCCAATTCGCTTGGCCATATGGAGCAGATCGAGAGCTACGCCCTTGGCCAACAGGTCGGGTTCGGAAACTTAAACTATGCCGCCGACATCCACGGAGACTTGATCTTCGACGGATTTGATCCCATGTCAGGTGCGCCGCACGATCACAACGAGCATGATTTAGCTCTGTCGTCGGATAGTGTTCGGGAGATCACACCTACAACTACTCCGGCCCTCAATCTGGAGCAAACTGCGCCATCTGAGGACGGGGGATAGACCCCGCCACGGAGGCCGCACTCTTAGTGGCGATGGAGCCGGATACTGACTTCACCCCTTACGAGAGCTCTGTCGCCGAACCACTAGATTTGTCTCCGACCACGGACTCCGAGCCGCCTGCATCCGTGCCTATCGAATCCGACTGGGCGCCGATCATGGAGTTCACCTCCGCGGATATCTTTCAGCATTCGCCTTTCGGCGATTTGCTAAATTCATTAAGGTCTCTCTCCTTGTCAGGAGAACCTTGGCCGAACTATGTCTGGCTAGAATGGGATGCGGACGACGAAGAAATTCACTACCCACCCACCACCCACTTAGTAGCCATTGTCGACGATTTAACCGACATGCTCTACTTCGACTCCGAAGACATCGACGGTATGGACGACAATGCGGGAGACGAACAGGAACCACCGCCCACAAGGCGCTGGACTGCCACCTCATCATATGATATATACATGGTGGACACCCCCAAAGAAGGCAATGGCGACGAGACAACGGAGGATGACCCCTCCAAGAAGCAACCCAAGCGCCGACATCAGCGGCGCCGCTCTAAGTCCCGCCATAGCAAAAGTAGTGATACCGGCACAAGAGACAATAACACTCGGGCTAGTGCCGAAGACAACCACAATCCCCTCCAGCACGATGTAGAGCGGGAGGGTGAACAAGCTAGCCCTCCAAAGCAGGCAGCAGATGGAGAATCGAAGGAGAACAATTACATGCCTCTCTCCAAAGACGAGGTGAGCCTCGGCGATGAATAATTTATCGTGCCTGAGGATCCCGTCGAGCAGGAGCGCTTCAAGCGCCGGCTTATGGCCACAACAAATAGCCTGAAGAAAAAGCAACAACAACTTCAAGCTGATCAAGACTTACTAGCAGATAGATGGACCCAAGTCCTTGCGGCCGAGGAATATGAACTCTAGCGCCCCTCCAAGAATTACCCAAACGCAGGTTGCTACCCCACTTAGAGAAGGAAGCATTGAAACCTACATCACCAGTGTACGATCCGGCTGACCGGCCACCTCGTGCCCGAGCCAGAGAGGCATTTCGGCCTGAAGTTCAGCCTGCACCCCGCCGCCACTCAAACAAAAATACCAAGGCTCGGTGCAACACACAGGACCTGCGATACGTATTGGAAAACAAGGCAAAACATGCAAGATCGATCTACGGATCACGGGGGCACGCACCAATACGCGACGAGGATCGTCACGCCGGATACACTAAAAGCAAATCTGGCCGAGCTGGACATGGCAGACAAGACTCGTATGAACCACGTCGCGATATAGCCCGACACAGAGGCGCCGCACACCCCTTATGCTTCACTGATGAAGTAATGGATCACGAATTCCCAGAAGGGTTTAAACCTGTAAACATCGAATCATATGATGGTACTACAGACCCCGCGGTATGGATAGAAGACTTCTTCCTCCACATTCATATGTCCCGCGGGGATGACCTACATGCCATGAAGTATCTCCTGCTCAAACTCAAAGGGCTGGCTCGACATTGGCTTAATAGCTTGCCGGCAAACTCCATAGGAAGTTGGGAGAACCTAGCAGAGGCATTCCTGGAAAATTTCCAGGGCACTTACATGCGACCGCCGGACGCTGACGATTTAAGTCATATAACTCAGTAGCCAGGGGAATCAGCCAGGCAATTCTGGACCCGGTTCCTAACAAAGAAGAACCAAATTGTCGACTGTCCGGATGCAGAGGCCTTAGCGGCATTTAAGCATAATATCTGTGATGAATGGCAGCCCTCACGACACTTATGACCCGCTTTTGTGCGGGCGAAGATAGCTGGTTGGCTCGTAGTAACAATACAGCAAGCAAACCTGGCATATCACAAGCCAGGGATAGCAACAGCAAACCACGATGCAACAAACACAAGCGCCGCAAATACGGTGAAAATGCCAAAAATACGGCAGTTAATGCCGGGTTCAGGGTCTCAAAGTCCGGTCAGCGGAAAGGGCCACCGAAAAATACAAATCTGGGTCCATCCAGTCTGGACCGCATACTCACTCGCCAATGCAAAATTCATGGCACCCCAGAAACGCCAGCCACCCATACCAGCAGAGAATGCTGGGTCTTCAAACAAGCCGGCAATGCAGGCGCCAAAAATGAAGAGGGGTCTCAAAGCGACGATAGCGACGAAGAGCCCGGATCATCGAACACAGGAGGGCAAAAGAAATCCCCCCCCCCATATTCAATCGGTGAATGTGGTAAATACCACCCAAATTGCCCACTTGGACCAGATATGCACCATCAAGGACGGCGGCTCAACGGAGCTCGCCGTCCCACAATATAAGCTAGGGCCGGTCACCTTCAACCGCACGGATTGTCTAGTTAACGCCAATCGGGGCAATCCAGCCACACTAATCCTCGACCCAATAGTAGACGGGTTCCACCTCACTCGAGTCCTTATGGACGGAGGTAGCAGTTTAAATCTGCTTTACCAGGATACAGTGCGCAAGATGGCCATCGGTCATTCAACGATCAAGCCCACTAAAGCCACTTTTAGAGGCATCATACCAGGCATGGAGGTTAGCTGTACAGGCTCCATTGCCCTTGAGGTAATCTTCGGATCACCAGAAAATTACTGTACCGAAGAGCTAATCTTCGAAATCACCCCTTTCCGTAGTGACTATCAAGCACTGCTCGGGCGAACCGCGTTCGCTCGATTCAACGCGGTGCCACATTATGCCTACCGTAAGCTCAAAATGCCCGGTCCACGCGGCATCATCATGGTTCATGGCATGGCTGAACCTTCCTTCGGCACCTACAAATACATCACTGCCTTAGCAGCAGGAACAACGAGCAACAACTTGCAGCTGAACCTCAAGTCGACGCCCAGGCTCCCGGACACTGTCAAGGGGCTCCGAACTACTTTGCAGACGGATACCCCGGCTCGTCCAGAGCTCAAGTAAACACTCTGGCGAAGGCCATGACAGGCCGAACTCAGCGGTTCAATCGCCCTCCGGTACACAAACATTTCTTATATTTCCTTCGCAGGTTCACCTTTGCACCAACCAGGATGGACTCCACAGAGGCAGCTCGAACGCGTTAGGGGATCCTTAGACATTCCCCGCAGCGAACGTCTGGCTACAATACGGGTCCGCACTCAACCTCTTCCCCCTGGTCACAGTAGGTTCTGCTATCACAACCATTTTTATCACATTACTTGTACCCATATGCATAGACGTATTATTCAAATACAACATGTAGATTTATATGACGTTTACCCGCTGAATATTTCTTATCAAAATCATTTCGTCAAATGGCATCCGTGCACAGCGATATGCCTTAAATATGCCAGGGGCTTCGTTTTCCCGTAACACGGCAATAAAAGTCCGAACACCTTCATGGAAGTTCGGGACCCCGAACTCATAGCATTATATGCATCAGCTCCGAATCATGTCTTGGGTTAATAGTTGGGTTTGCACGGCTCCCATGTTTTGGTACCTTACGTTCCGCTATATCGGCTAAGGTAGCACTGGGAGAACTACTACGATTGTGTCTCAGTTCTTTCGGATGAGCACCTTAGTAGAGAAAGCCGAAAACTGACTGTCATGATACAGCGAGAGCTGGTCAGCTGTTCGAGCGGTCACAAAATCTTTAAGGATTTCTCCCGCATAATGCCATAACCAATGCAGCGTGCGATGGATCGGCTTTTTCTCTGATCAGGCGCTTATAGAGCCCCTAGTATGGTCTTCCAAACACAAGGGGCTGCGTTGACCATACTAAAGCTGCTATGGCTAAGTGAGAGTGATAAATCCCTATAGTCTGATTGCCTGGTTCGTTGTGCCGAGCACCTCCTTCGGAGGACCCAAAACTGGGATAAAGAGTGCTCAGGTTTATCCCGAACACCCCCATATTCCTTATGTGGGGGCAGAAGCCGACGACTGGCCAACTCTCAGCCTTAACATACAAACGGCCGCACAGGAGGGTAAACTTTTATATAACATGCGACATATCAACGACCTTGTTCAAACATTACAATGGACAACATGATTGGCATTCATGGAAATATAATGTCCTTGGTACATAGCTCCACTGCAAGGTAGGATCCTCTCATGACACTCTTATAATACAATTCGGGCTTGCGGTGCTCCTTCCCCTCTGGCTGTCCCTCGGTCACTAGCTTTTCGGCATCCATCTTCCCCCAGTGCACCTTTGCGAGGGTGAAGGCCATTTGCGCTCCTTCTATACAGACCGACCGCTTGATGACGTCAAGTCGAGGGCAAGCGCTTACAAGCCGCCTCACGAGCCCGAAGTAGCTGCTTGGAATCGGCTCGGCGGGCCATAGCCGGATAACCATATCTTTCATGGCTAGTTCCGCCGCCTTATGTAGTTCGATCATTTGTTTGAGTTGATCGGCAAAAGGCACCGGATAATTCGGTGCCAAATACTGCGACCAAAAGAGCTTATCGGCGGTGTTCCTTCCTTCGGCTCCGTAGAAGTGAGCGGCATCTGATGTATTGTGAAGTAGCTCGGCAAATACACCTGAGAAGTCCGGATTCACAATCAGAAATATAGTTTTCCCTTCAAATACTTGCTTTACATGGGAAAATCCTTACCCGCCACAATCTTCCTCGCCTCTTGGATCCCCTGCAGGGCGCTATGGGTTTCCCCCCGGGCATCGCTCGTGGCTTGACGCGGCTTGGTGAGTTCGGACTCTTTCTCCGTTAAACTCTGCTCCAAGGCCTCACATTTACTTACGGCCTCTTGCAGCTCCTGCTCAGCTTTAATAACTCTGGCTTCGTGTTTCTCATGAAGAGCCCGCTCCGTGGCCACATTTTTCTCGGCCTCGGCAACGGCCCTTTTGAGGGCCTCAACTTCAGTCATAACCCCTAGCACAAATTATGCAGCTTATTCCATACTGAACATTTATTTCACAATAAATGCGCGCAGCGCTTGTGCATACCATGTTTATCCCTCAACTGCATTTTTAGTTGGCCAATTTCTTCTCTCGCTCGCTCCAGACTTTGATTCAGTCTGGAGATCTCCGCAGTACGAGAGGCAGCAGCCGCTACTGGTATCTGCTTGGAACAGAAGTGAAATCAATATCACTCAATGAGTCTTCCTGTGATCATCAATGCGATCCCCTGTCCGGTTCCTTCTTTCACTGAACAGGGTATCAGGGGCTACTATCTATACTATGACACTCTTCGGCAACTTATAAAACATACCTCAGAGCCTCTTATAAGGCTGATACAGGCTTCGTTCAGTCCACTCTCAGTTGACTGAATCTTCTCAATCACCGCACCCATAAGGGCACAGTGTTTGTCAACAATGTAGGCGTCTCATAACGCCACCAACAAAGCATCCGACACCTCTGGATGGACAGAGGTTGCCGGCAGAACAGGCACACCCCCTCCAGCCGAAGGAGGCTGCCTTCTTGATTTTGGAGCTGTATAAAGCACTGGAATCGCATCCAGTGAGGAGCCGAACTCAGGGTCGCCCCTGCCGTCAGCCCCTATGGGAATCTTTTCCCCCATGTGTCTAGCCCCTGCGGTTTGACCTCTAGGCGCTGCCTTCACGGTTTCTTCCTTTCCTCCTTGGCCGGGGTCCTTCTGGGATGAAGCCTCGGTGTTATGCACCTGTTTGGAGGAAGGGGCCTTTTGGGGCGTCCCACTCTCCATAGCATTTGAGCTCAGCAGGTCCTCTGATGAGGATTGCTTGGTATGGGACCTCACCAAACTACCAAAAAATATGTCTTAAGGTTAAAATACTAAGCCACGATGAGTCCGGACGCTTATACGTACTCGGATTTTATGTACTTATGAGTTGACCAGGGGCTGAGCCCTGGGATCCCATGCCAGGCCGCTGTCAGCGGTGGCAGTGGACTCCTCCGGAAGAGAAGCCCTTCCCTTTTTGGGCAGTTCGACCTCTAAAGGTGCGGAGCCCGTCCTCTTCCTCTTTCCCCCTGCAGGGGATTCATCTTCCTCCTCCTTTTTATCCTCTTCGGAGGCGGAATGGGCATCAGAGCCTTCGGGTATGGTGTCCGAAGCACCGCGATGATGAAGGCCACCCCGGGTCTTTTTGGCCTCCTTTTCGGCCGTCTTCTTTGGCACCTTGTAGGGCGTCGGAACCAGCATCTTCATCAGAAGTGGGATGGCCGGGTCTTCGGGCAACGGGGCCGGACAATGAATCTGCTCTGCCTTCTTCGTTCAGCACTAGGGGAGTTGAATGAACATGCGCTAAGCGCTTCCTTTGGGTCATGCGGATAGAAAAGTTTGATAAACTCACCGAACTTGCAGAGCGGGACAGTTGGTACCCGCGGTCTTTGGCGTAGTCCGGCCAAGATTTGCTGGACTTGAAAAGCACCTTCCAAATTTCCTCGTGTGAGGAGCCGAAGAACCTTCGCAAAGTTTGGTGCCTAGCCAGATCGAAATCCCATAGATCGCAAGTCCGGTGTTGACAAGGTTGTATCCGGCGGACTAACATCACCTGGACTACGTTGACAAGCTCAATGTTCTTATCTCCCATATCTTTAACGCGCGTCTGAAGCACCGACAGTTCGTCGGATGAGGACCAGTCCAGGCCTTTCTTGACCCAGGATGTAAGCCGCAGAGGGGCGCCGGATCGAAACTTGGGAGAATCATTAAATGTTCCCGTTGGCCATACGACGTTGGGCATCTTGCTCACCATAGCGCCCCCGCACTCAGTGTGCTCGCCGCCCACCACCTTGGGCTTCACATTAAAAACCTTCATCCATTAACCGATGTGCCGCGGAATACGGAGAAAAGCCTCGCACATGAAAATGAATGTGGATATGTTGAGGAAGGAGTTCGGGGACAGATCATGAAGATCGATCCCATAATAATACATGATGCCACGGACGAACGGGTGGAGGGGAAACCCTAGCCCACGGACAAAGTGAGGGAGGAATACAACCCTCTTATGGGGTTCCGGAGTAGGGACGATCTGTCCCGCCGTCCGGAGACGGTGGCTAATTTTCTTGACCAGATACCCGGCCTCCCGAAGCTTTTTGATATCCTTCTCTCGGACAGTAGAGGCCATCCATTTGTCTCCTGCTACGGATCCGGACATCCTTGGAAGACCTTTTGTAGAGAAGGTGGACGCTTGGGCGCTGGAGCCTGAGCAGAATGGAATGAATCGGGAAGAAGGCGTGGGTGAAAAGAGTGAATCCTAATCCCTTTATAAAGCCGCAAGAGGCGATGCGCCTCCCCACTTGCCTGGTAAAACCTCTTATTCCCCAAGCGCCGTAATTGATGGCACGGTTGGGTTGCCCACATCCGTATTGATGAGAATCCCGTGATAAGGGGACACGATATCTGTTTCGACAAGACGTGCCAAGGAAACCACCTCATGATGTGTGCAGTAGATGGTTGAGAAAAACGGTTCGAATAATGACCGGGCCGTGGAGTGATGTCATGCTGTCAAACGTGTCAGCAGATTAGATCTGTGGAAATATTATTCTCTCTACGGTGGTATGTGGAACTTGTTTTGCAGAGCCGGACACTATCCTTGTGTTCAAAATCTTCTATCAAGTATTCGAAGGAGGAACCCGCCTTGCAATGCCGAAGACGAAACTGCGCGCTGGACTCATCGTCATTGAAGCCTGGTTCAGGGGCTACTCAGGGAGTCCTAGATGAGGGGTCTCCGGACAGCCGGACTATATCCTTTAGCTGAACTGTTGGACTATGAAGATACAAGATTGTAGACTTCGTCCCGTGTCCGTATGAGACTTTCCTTGGTGTGGAAGGCAAGCTTGGAAATATGGATATGTAGATCTCCTCCCTTGTAAATGACTCTGTGTAACCCTAGCCCCCTCCGGTGTCTATATAAACCAGAGGGTTTAGTCTGTAGAACAACATGCAATCATACCATAGGCTAGCTTCTAGGGTTTAGCCTCTACGATCTCGTGGTGGATCAACTCTTGTAATACTCATATCATCAATATCAATCAAGCAGGACGTAGGGTATTACCTCCATCAAGAGGGCCCGAACCTGGGTAAACATCGTGTCCCTGCCTCCTGTTAGATGCACAGTTCGGGACCCCCTACCCGAGATCCGTCGGTTTTGACACCGACAGCACCCCCAAGATAATCTAAGGACACCTAAAAGCCAAAGCTTGGGGATGCTCGAAAGGCATCCCCTCTTTTGTCTACTTCTATCGGTAACTTTACTCGGAGCTATATTTTTATTTACCACATGATATGTGTTTTGCTTGGAGCGTCTTGTATGATTTGAGTCTTTGCTTTTTAGTTTACGACAATCATCCATGCTGCACACAGCTTTTTGAAAGAGACACACATGATTCGGAAATTATTAGAATACTCTATGTGCTTCACTTATATCTTTTTGAGTTATATATTTTTTGCTGTAGTGCTTCACTTATATCTTTTAGAGCAAAATGGTAGATTTGTTTTCTAGAAACCATTGTTCTATCATGCTTCACTTAGTTTATTTTGAGAGTCCTACAAAACAGCATGATAATTTGCTTTAATTATTTTAGGCATTCAAGACTAATAATAAAATTTTCTTATGAGTGTGTTGAATAGTATGAGAAGTTTGAAACTTGATAATTGTTTTGAGATATGGAGATGGTGATATTAGAGTCGTGCTAGTTGAGTAGTTGTGAATTTGAGAAATTCTTGTGTTGAAGTTTGTGATTCCCGTAGCATGCACGTATTGTGAACCGTTATGTTAAGAAGTCAGAGCATGATGTATTTATTGATTGTCTTCCTTATGAGTGACGGTCGGGGACGAGCAATGGTCTTTTCCTACCAATCTATCCCCCTAGGAGCATGTGCGTAATACTTTTCTTCGATAACTAATAGATTTTTGCAATAAGTATATGAGTTCTTTATGACTAATGTTGAGTCCATAGATTATACGCACTCTCACCCTTCCACCATTGCAAGCCTCTCTAATACCGCGCACCTTTCGCCGGTATCATACACCCACCATATACCTTCCTCAAAACAGCCACCATACCTACCTATCATGGCATTTCCATAGCCATTCCGAGATATATTGCCATGCAACTTCCACCGTTTCGTTTACTATGACACGGCCCATCATTGTCATATTGCTTTGCATGATCATGTTGTTGAAATTTTAGTTGTGGCAAAGCCACCTATCATAATTCTTTCATATAAGTCACTCATGCATCATTGCTATCCCGGTACACCGCCGGAGGCATTCATATAGAGTCATACTTTGTTCTCGTATCAAGTTGTAATCATTGAGTTGTATATAAATAGAAGTGTGATGATCATCATTCATAGAGTATTGTCCCAAATAAAAAAAGAAAAAGGTCAAATGAAAAAAAGGAAGGCCCCAAAGAAAGGGGCAATACTACTATCCTTTTTCCACACTTGTGCTTCAAAGTAGCACCATGATCTTCATAATAGAGAGTCTCCTATGTTATCACTTTCATATACTAGTGGGAATTTTTCATTATAGAACTTGGCTTGTATATTCCAACGATGGGCTTCCTCAAAATTCCCTAGGTCTTCGTGAGCAAGCAAGTTGGATGCACACCCACTTAGTTTCTTTTTGTTGAGCTTTCATATACTTATAGCTCTAGTGCATCCGTGGCATGGCAATCCCTACTCACTCACATCGATATCTATTGATGGGCATCTCCATAGCCCGTTGATACGCCTAGTTGATGTGAGACTATCTTCTCCCTTTTTGTCTTCTTCACAACCACCATTCTATTCCACCTATAGTGCTATGTCAATGGCTCACGCTCATGTATTGCGTGAAGATTTAAAAAGTTTGAGAACATTAAAAGTATGAAACAATTGCTTGGCTTGTCATCGGGGTTGTGCATGATTTGAATACTTTGTGTGGTGAAGATGGAGCATAGCCAGACTATGTGATTTTGTAGGGATAACCTTCCTTGGCCATGTTATTTTGAAGAGACATAATTGCTTAGTTAGTATGCTTGAAGTATTATTATTTCTATGTCAATATTAAACTTTTGTCTTGAATCTTTCGGATCTGAATATTCATAGCACAATTAAGAGAATTACATTGAAATTATGCCAAGTAGCATTCCACATCAAAAAATTTGTTTTTGTCATTTACCTACTCGAGGACGAGCTGGAATTAAGCTTGGGGATGCTTGATACGTCTCCAACGTATATATAATTTTTGATTGTTACATGCTATATTATATTATGTTTTGGACATTATTTGGATTTATTATACACTTTTATATTATTTTTGGGACTAGCCTATTAACAGGAGGCCCAGCCCAGAATTGTTGTTTTTTTGCCTCTTTTAGGGTTTTGCAGAAAAAGAATATCAAACGGAGTCCAAACGGAATGAAACCTTCGGGAACGTGATTTTCGGAACGAACATGATCCAAAGGACTTGGACCCTATGTCAAGACATCAACCAGGAGCCCACGAGGTAGGGGGCGCGCCTACCCCCCCCCCCCCAGGCGCGCCCTCCACCCTCGTGGGCCCCCTGTTGCTCCACCGACGTACTCCTTCCTCCTATATATACCTACGTACACCCAAACTACCAGATACGGAGCCAAAACCCTAATTCCACTGCCGTAACTTTCTGTATCCATGAGATCCCATCTTGGGGCCTGTTCCGGAGCTCCGCCGGAGGGAGCATCGATTACGGAGGGCTTCTACATCAACACCATAGCCCCTCCGATGAAGTGTGAGTAGTTTACCTCAGACCTACGGGTCCATAGTTATTAGCTAGATGGCTTCTTCTCTCTTTTTGGATCTCAATACAAAGTTCTCCCCCTCTCTTGTGGAGATCTATTTGATGTAATCTTGTTTTGCGGTGTGTTTATTGAGATCGATGAATTGTGGGTTTATGATCAAGTTTATCTATGAACAATATTTGAATCTTCTCTGAATTCTTTTATGTATGATTGGTTATCTTTGCAAGTCTCTTCGAATTATCAGTTTGGTTTGGCCTATTAGATTGATCTTTCTTGCAATGGGAGAAGTGCTTAGCTTTGGGTTCAATCTTGCGGTGTCCTTTCCAAGTGATAGTAGGGGCAGCAAGGCACGTATTGTATTGTTGCCATCGAGGATAAAAATATGGGGGTTTCATCATATTGCATGAGTTTATCCCTCTACATCATGTCATCTTTCTTAAAGCGTTACTCTGTTCTCTTGAACTTAATACTCTAGATGCATGTTGGGTAGCGGTCGATGTGTGGAGTAATAGTAGTAGATGCAGGCAGGAGTCGGTATACTTGTCTCGGACGTGATGCCTATATGCATGATCATACCTAGATATTCTCATAACTATGCTCAATTCTGTCAATTTCTCAACAGTAATTTGTTTACCCACCGTGAATACTTATGCTCTTGAGACAAGCCACTAGTGAAACCTATGGCCCCTGGGTCTATCTTCCATCATATTAATCTTCCAACACTTAGTTATTTTGATTGGCTTTTACTTTACTTTGCATCTTTATCATAAAAATGCCAAAAATATTATATTATCATATCTATCAGATCTCACTCTCGTAAGTGACCGTGTAGGGATTGACAACCCCTTATCGCGTTGGTTGCGAGGATTTATTTGTGTGTGTAGGTGCGAGGGACTCGTGCGTGGCCTCCTACTGGATTGATACCTTGGTTCTCAAAAGCTGAGGGAAATACTTACGCTACTTTGCTGCATCACCCCTTCCTCTTCAAGGGTAAACCAACGCAAGTGATCAAGAGGTAGTAGCATCTTCATCAAGAGGATGTACAATCATATGCAACAAAATATACTAGAGCAACACGAAAAAGAAAGGGTTAGCAAGTAGATGCAACATACAGTACACAAACTAATTAAACAGAGGTGCGCAGGTCATCATACCAAAACTAACAGAGTAGCGTTACGCAAGTTTGACAGGGACCGTGGACATCACAAAGTTTCATCGCTACAGAAAGTATACTAATTCAACCGACACATATCATCATCATCGGCATCGTAAATCACTAGAAGTTCCATCCTTCCATATCATCGAGGATGGACCCTAGCTTCTTGAACGACGTGAGGTCATGACGTTTCATGCCTATGCGAGTTCGGATGTCGGCTCATGATATAGGGTCGTGGTGGAACATCCCCTGCTCATCGACGACTTCTTTCATGATGATCATCGCAATGTCCCTTTGGATGCGAAAGAAGTCATCTCTACGTTTATAATCCGCTTCTCCATGAGATTCTACCCACTTGTGGATATGATCATCATTTCTGCTTGTCATGCGAAGCTTTTGGTGATCCGTGCTGAACTCAATCATGAGATGGAGGATGTAGAATCCATCTTTCTTGCTTGGTTTTGTGACATGGATGCAGCAGAAGTTATCTTTATGAGCGAAACCCATCTTCTTGTTCCTTTGTTTCCTGATCTGCATGTGGCCACCTCTAATGCTGAAGCCTTGGAGAGCATCATCTGGAATATTCATTATGTGGGTGTAGTCCTTCTTCTCATAGTCTCTGGAAGGGTCGAAATACACGGTGTGGGAGACTCGCGGGTAAAGAATGTTAAGGACGGCGCGCCCGTTGCTGCGGGGAAAAGACACCTCAAATTATTCTCCATATGAGCAAGAAGGAATGATTGAATGTACGAAGGGTTGTCCGGAACTAACTTACTTTGGATGATAAGGCAGGAGGGCAATTTCCTGGTCCTTATTATGTACCATAAAGTTTTGAAGGTAGTCCCTAGCAGTTTCACACTCAGAGTCACCGAGGCTCAAGAAAGACTCGTGCATGTAGTACAGATCCGCCACACAGATTTGCGAGACTTCTTCTCTCTTCATGATGGAGCTCATATGTAGCACAAAAAGGCGGACGATTGTAAAATCGAGCCGCCTTGTCATAAACATCTCAAAGATATGGTCAAACCGCAGGACGAACTCCTCCGCGGGCCGTGTGTCAACGTAGCACTTCCCTTCGGGCACACGAGCTGCGTATGTCGGATATCCTAGATCCTTCGATGCTAGTAGATTTTCTCAGTCGAAAGAACATGGTCATGCAGTCTCCTGAGATCCCCTCATAGTGCCTCTAGCGGTTTCGGTGTAGCATCGGCTTGCCTGTGAGATGGAACATGGCCGCACCTTTCACGGGTACACGCTCTTCAGAATCCATCGGTTGGCTGCTATGTGATTTTGCTTGTTTGGAGGTAGCTATCTTCACCGATCTCTTCCTCTCCTTTTTCTTGGGCACACCTTCCAGACCCTTCCTTAACCCCTACCCCAGTGTTCCTGGGCTAAGCACTGTACGACCCCCAGCTAGTTGAGCCTGTGTTGAGGCGGCATCTTCAGGCGTGTCCTGTGAGGATTTCATGAAGAGAGACTTTTTGCAATCCCTGTACGACGTTCCTGCCTGGGCAGATCATCCATATCCTCATTAGCATGCTGATAGCCCGATTCGTCATATGGTTGACTCGTCATATCTAAGTCACACTCATACGCGTTTGTATTTAGGAAAGCCATTGGGTCGACCTCCGTCTCATCATCCATTCTCTGCTCTACCGGACCGGTTACATCAGCCAGTACTATTGCACCCCCTTCATGACGTCGTTCGCTGCTCTCACCCGGCACTACATGAGCTGGTAATTGCGTAGGCGTGGTGGTGGTCTCCGCACATGCTTGTTGATGTGTGGTTATTGGTGTGCTCTCAGCCGGCTCCAAACAAATAAGATTCTTCGGCCATAGTAGCACCCAACCCTTGCAGCCTCCAATCCGCGGTAGGGTCTCGTCGTCCTCTCCCACATGTTGTACTGGAGGAGGCAAATCCTCATGCCCCGATTTCACACTGGACAAGTTAACCCTGAAGTGCCCAGCGGGGATCGGCTAGTTGTGGAACATGGGTTGCAAGGGGTTCATTATCATCCCCTTTCCCACGTCCACCTTCTGGCCTTTGATCAAGTAGAGTATGGTGCACGGGGTTTCTTCGGCCTGCAAACACATGTCTATGGCCTAAAACATCCAAACGACAACGAAAATGGAATATTCTATATATATATATGTATGTTGGTGCGACATGTAATTACCGTGAGAGCGTCGAGCTCAGCCAAACATGAAGGCCCACCTAGCGCTCCAGAGACTGAGGACGGGCTGCTATGAGCGGGAGCGACTGCGAGAGGAGGCCCAGTTGCGTGAGCAAGTGACGGTGTGGTGGTGTTGTTGTTCACGGAGTTGCTCCCGACGAAACTAGGGAACGAGAGATCATGTACCGTCTTGTCTAGATTTTCCTTCGTCCAGTTGATGATAGCTGGAACCAAGTTAGTAGCGAAATCATTTCTGCAGGCAGTTACAGCTGCATTGACTGCCTGTTGTAGCAACTCATTTTTCTCCTCGATTGTTTTTTTCACGTCCTCAGCTGCTATGGGAACCATTAGAGCCGGGTGCCATCTTTGTGATCACCAGTCGTCCAATCCCTAGTTTGTTAGGTTTTCGTATCCTCTGCTTCTTCTACTTCTTCTTTTCCGTAGCGGCATCGGCGCCGGTACCTTCCCCGCCGGTATCTTCCCCGCCGGTCTCGGCGCCGTCGGTGTCAATGTCAGCGTCAGTACCATCATCGAGGCCAACCTGCAAACCTTGACGTTACTTAGCAGTCAAAAAGTCGAGGTACTCCTGTTCACCCTCATAATCCATCTTGTCTACATCTTGTTCAGAAGGCCCGATTCCTTCGTTGTTCGACATTGTCTCCTATGATTAAGTCTCCTCGTTTAATTCTAAAACTATGAGAAAATGGGAAATGACATAAAAAAGATCTATGTTTGATGGAATGTCGTTTCCCAGCAACTCCCGGCACTCGATATGCCTACTATCTAGCACAAGTCATGCCAAAATTCACGAAAATTTTTGGCATGACCTTTGCTAAAAAAAATGGACATATCGAGCGCCTGAAATTCACCGGAACGAAAATGAATCAACATTCCATCGTAACATAGGCCACTCGGATCATTTACCCCGCACATAATCATCATGTCCAAATGACATGTCCAAATTCCAAATATGACATGTCCAAAACATCACATGTCCACTTCAAATTTGCATATAAAGGAAGAAAAATATGGAACTTGAAGAAAAAACCAAGCTAAATTCATAACTAAATATATAACCTAATTAACCATCTGCCCTAACTAAAACCTAAGTAAATTAACCAAAAAACGTAGCTACCAGAGAGAGGAGGAGCGGTGGGGGGCTTACAGAGGGTGCAGGCCCGACGACGACCGAGGTTGGGAGGGGTCGGGGTCTGGCTCGAGCGTCGGGGCCGGAGCCAGGGTCAGGGTCGGGGTCGGTCGGGTCGGGGTCGGGGGCCGGGGCCAGAGCCGGCGCCGGGGTCAGGGTCGGGGGTGAGCGGAGAGGCGCGGCGAGGGGCAGGGCTCTAGCGGCGCGACGAGGGAAGAGAGAGTGTGGGGATTTGGGGGAAAAGAGGGGGGATGTAGGGACGAGTGGGGATTTTGGGGGTTAAGTGGGCATAGCAGTAGCGCATTTAGGCGAAACGCGCTATAGCTACTCCAGGTAGCTATAGCGGTTTTGTGTAGAAACCACTACTGCTATCTTGACTAGTTGTAGCTCTTTTCTCACAAAACCATTGCTGCTATAACCAGTACCTATATAACAGTTTTCCTGTTTGTTTCCTTCTATTTTCTTTTCCTTTATTTTCTCTCACTTTTCTTTTCTTTTTTTCTGAGAGCAGTGAACGAAGGGAAGGCGATATATATTGCATCATTTGACGGTTAAATATGTATACAAAATAGGAACATATATATTACATCATTGGACCCATGCATAATAATGGCTAAGTGTGTATACAAAATAGGAACATATATATTACGTCATTTGACCTATAACATATGGTTCCTCAGCGTTGAAGTTTTCATTTTTGAGTCAGCTTCTTTCCCTTCTTGTTCTTTGAAGAATAATTGAGCCCCTCACTGTGACTTTGCCTTTTCCATGGAGTATGATTTTTCTTACGTAATGTAGTATCGATTCTTCTTTTGACGTATACTTCATCATCATCGTCATCTTCCCTCATTGGGTCGCCGTACTGATCGTAGACTTCCTCGTTGGTGACTCCATCCATTGCCTCTCCTCACGACAACACGACTGGGTTATGAAGAAGCATTGTGTCACGTGCTTAGCGTTTACCCATGGCTCATTTTTTGCGATAGCGTTCACGGTAGCGCTCTTGGCGTTAGGTATAGTCATGGTAGTGAAATTCCGGTTTTCTCTTTCGACATTCTTAGCCCATCTGACACGGAACATCGTCGTGTTGTGCAATCCAGAGTAGTCAAGCTCCCAGATCTCCTCGACCCTTCCGCAAAATCTTTCAGTTGCGCCGTTGTCACTGCCGGTCATGCATTCCATCGTCACCCCAGAGTTCTGATCATCACTATCCATATCTTTGGCCTCCGTGTAGAACGTGTATCGTTTGATATCGTATGCCTAATAGGTTACGAGGTTGGGCGAGGGGCCATGTGCTAAGGCGTATATGAGCAATCCGTCCTTAGAGCCCTCCTCCGGGGGATTAGCAATAATATGCTCTTGGAACCAATATTGGAAAGTGGAGTAGTGCTCTCTAGTAACTTCGGTGTCCGTCCTGCATACCCCCCGGTCACGATACTTCTTTGTGTTAATTTCGTTGTGCAGTGCCACGAAAGGATCTACCTCATCTAGGTGTTGTAGCACTACCAAGTTAGCTCTGTCAAAGTCGCTGCGTCGATCTAAGTATGCCACGTGCAGTTCCCTGTGACCGTTGGAGTGACCTTCTCCTTCGAGCCTCCCATCGTGCTTGTTAACGGGCAAACCAGCACTAACACTAGGCGGCTGGTCTGCGCCATATAGAAAATTCTCGCAGAAAGAGATGCACTTTTGTGTTAGATAGCCCTGAATGATGCTTCCATCCGGACGGGACATGTTACGAACGAATCCTTTGATGATCCCATTCATCCTCTCAAACAGCATCATGTTGTGTCAGATAGCCCCAGGTCTATTATGTCATCCACAATATGGACACAGATGCACCATCACGTCAAAGAACACGGGCGGGAAGTACATCTCAAGCTCATTCAGTATCACAACGATCTCTTCCTGTAGCCTTCGGAGCTGCTTCACACTGATCGACTTTCGAGAGCTGATGTCAAAAAAGTTGCAGAGACCAATAAGCGTGTCACGGACATGCTTGTCCATTATCCCTCTAAGGGCAATAGGTAGTACCTGTGTCATCATCACATGACAGTCATGGGACTTCATCTCGCTGAACCTTTTATTGTCCGTGTCTAGATATCTGCTTATCTCGCCACAGTAACTGGAACTAACTTTGATTCCGGTAAGGCAATTAAAGAATTGATCGATCTCAGCCTGACTTAAGGTGAAGCAAGAAGGGGGGCAATAATCCTCTTTATTTATTTTCTTTCCCTTCTTCTCCTGTGCCTCTGTCTCCGTCTCTGTCTTGTCTAACTTTTTACCGGGGGGGGCATGTGCAGATCTTCCCCGATATTCAAATCTTGCAAATCTGTTCTTGCCTTCGGCCCATCCTTGGTCTTATCCGACATGTTCATCTGTGTCGTCAGCAAGCTCTCAAGGACATTCTTACAGATATGCATTTGATCAAGGAAATGAGGTGTATCGAGTTTGTGCCAGTACTCCAAGTCCCAGAACAGAGACCTCGTCTTCCATACCTTCAGCAACGGCTCCGGCGCCTTTTTCATTGTCTTTCCCGGCGTGGGGCACTCCTTCTAGTTTTCAACAGCTCATCGATTTCGGTGCCACTCCGCTTATGTAGAGGTCCTCGATGCTCAGCGTGACCATTGAATAGATCTCCATGGTTTCTCCATGGGTCGTCATGTTCGAGCCATCTTCGATGCCCCATGTACAAGATTTTCCCAGACCCGCCATCTTTCCTTAACGTTAGCTGCCGAGACGTCGTATCATCCATGCACCATGTGTATCCGCAATATCCATGGCACACCTGGCCTACGACAAATCCATAACCGAGATAGTCGTGCACCGTCGTGATCAGTGTGGCTCTCATGTAGAAATACTCGCCTTTGCTCGCGTCCCATGTCTTGGCCGGTGTTTTCCATAACGTGTCTAACTCCTCTTGAAGTAGCCCCAAATACAAATTAATATTATTTCCTGGTTGTTTTGGTCATTGAATAAGCATGCTCATGTGTATGTACTTCGACTTCATGCACAACCAGGGGGGAGGTTGTACATCCATACAAACACAGGCCATGTGCTATGGTTGGTGTTCTGGTTGCCAAACGGATTCATGCCATCGGTACATGCGCCGAGCACGATGTTCCTTACATCGCATTCGAAATACCGATAGAATCTATTCAACACGCTCCACTGGCTTCCATCCTTGACATGTCTCAGCTTCGGATCATCTTCATCGTCGGGCTTCTTCCTCTCCATGTGCCAGTGCATTAGCTTTGCTTCCTTGGGATCTATGAAATACCGCTGGAGACGGAGAGTGATCGGTAAGTACCATACAACTTTCTGGGGACATTTCTTCCCGACCTTCTTGTATCAAGAAGCATTGCACACTGGACAGCTTGTTTTTTTCCACATGCTCCTTCCGATAAATAATGCAATCATTGATGCATGCATGGTATCTAACATGCGGCAGATCAAGAGGGCACATGATCATCTTGGCCTCATCAACACTAGTAGGACATAGATTCCCCGCGGGAAGAGCATCCTTTTGGTACTTGAGATGCTCATCAAGGCTAGTGTCGGTCAGTCTGTTTTTAGCCTTCGTCTTCAGGGGTTGGAGCGTGAAACTCAAGCGGTTCACCTCAAGATTGCAACCATCCTACAATGGAGTGTTCGAGTCTACCACCAGTTGCACCAGGTTAGCCTCCTCTCTAGAAGCAGCTCTCTCAGTACTCGTCTCCTTGTGAAGCAGTGCTTGAACATGAGGGTCCCGCATGATTGAACTTAGTACCGATGAACTCTGCTGCGTGGAGTCCACCTTCTCTCCGCCGCCATGTCCGGCCCCTTCTCCTCCGCCATGTCCAGCCCGTTCTACGCAGCCATGTCTGGCCTCTTCCTCGACGCCATTATCGACCATCTCTTCATCTTGCCCAGTGTCATCATTGCCTGCCCCGTCGGCGTCCTCAACATCGTCATCCTCATCTTCAATTATCCATCGATTATAGCCATCCATGAAACCAGTCATGATCAGGTGCGCTTCAACACGACCATCGTCATAGGGGTCGAGCCAAATTATTCCTTTGCATTTTCATTTTAGACACGGACATAAAACCTCCGTCCAGTTATTTTCTTTCATGTCCTGCACTACCGACCGCAACCACCTGTCCACCATCGTTCCACTGACCATCATGAACGTCTGCACGGTAATAATAAACAAATTGATTATAAAAATGTGTGCATGCATCAAAGTCATACAAAAATTCGCCATGACCTTCCCTAAAAATAGGACATATAGATCTAGAGTTTTCCCGAAACTCGCTGAAATGGAAATAAATCAACATTTCGGCAAAACATAGGCAACTCAAAAGCACAATTTGGCGTCAACTCATGACACACACACAATTTCCATCATATTGCCCAATTATCATATGACACACACATACACATATTTCCATTTTGAAAAAGCATGAAATTTTAATCCCCTCTATCTCGAGATCGAGCACACGGTGGAGATGATGATGTAGGGAGATCAAAAGTGCACAAAGCTATTATGGACAAAGATAGATCTAGTTAGGGGGAAAATAGGTCACTTAACTAAATGCTACATCTACCTAGCTAGCTAATTTGGGAGGAGACAACTTGAACTAGTGGATGGGGAATGAAAAAGAGAAAGGAGATACATTAATGGAGGTGGTGTAGTTAGCTAGGAGTAATGAAGAGAGAGAAAGGTAGGTAGAAGAGGGAGAGTAACGGGGGGGAGAAGTATTGAGGAAGAAGAAGAGTGAGAGAGGGAGGATGTGGGAGGTAGGGGAAAGGGAGGAGAGGAGATGGGGGAGGGGAGAACATGGAAAAAGGTGGTGGGGCTGGGTGCTGCGTCTTAGCAGTAGCGTGGGAGGAAAAACGCGCTACTAATAAGAGCGTAGCAGCAGCGTGCTTTTCTCACACGCGCTACTGCGAAACGGGGCCAACTGTGTGGACAATTTCAAAATTAGCAGCAGTGACGTGAGTAAAAAGCGCGCTACTACTATTGCATTAGCAGTAGCGTGCATCGTGACACTGCGTTGCTGCTAAACTTAGGTTGTTGGTTACTGTCGGTCGATTTTTGTACCAGCGCGGTTTAGCCCTCACGCGCTACTGCTAAATTTGCATCAGTAGCATGTTTTTCTTAAGCGTGCTACTGCTAATTAGAAGTAGCGCTTCTTTTTATGTCACGCTGCTGCTATGATTCTATGTATAAGGTTTTCCCTAGTAGTGTCTACTTGCCCACTAGAATGTGGGTGGTATGGAGATGCAATTCTATGATTAACATCATACTTAGCAAGCATTTTACGAAAAGCACCATGAATAAAATGTGAACCACCATTAGTCATTAAGTATCTAGGGACTCCAAACCTCGGAAAAATAACTTATTTAAGCATCTTAATAGAGGTGTTATGATTAGCACTACTAGTTGGAATAGCTTCTACCCACTTAGTAACGTAATCAACAGCAACTAAAATATGTATATACCCATTAGAGGTAGGAAACGGTCCCATATAATCAAATCCCCAAACAACAAATGGTTCAATAACAAGTGAATAGTTCATTGGCATTTCTTGACGTCTACTAATATTACCAATTCTTTGACATTCATCACAAGACAAGCCAAACTTACTGGCATCTTTTAAAAGAGTAGGCCAATAAAAATCGGATCGCAATACCTTATGTGCAGTTCTATCTCCACCGTGGTGTCCTCCATAACACTTGCGTAGGATCAGTTCCTGTTCATGCTCAGCTACACAACATGTAATAACACCATCTACTCCTTCTTTATAAAGGTGCGGGTCATCCCAGAAGTAATGTCTTAAATCATACAAAAACTTTTTCTTTTGCTGGTATGTGAAACTAGGTGGTATTAATTTAGCGACAATGTAATTAACATAATCAGCATAACATGGAGCAGTACGAGAAGCATTTATGACAGCTAATTGTTCATAAGGAAAGCTATAATCAATAGGTAGTGGGTCAACGAGAACATTCTCTAACCTAGATAAGTTGTCTGCAACGGGGTTCTCAGCTCCCTTTCTATCAATAATATGCAAATCAAATTCTTGTAGCAAGAGAACCCATCTAATACGCCTGGGTTTAGCATCTTTCTTTTCCATAAGATATTTAATAGCAGCATGATCAGTGTGAATAGTTACTTTAGAATCAACAATATAAGGTCTGAACTTATCACAAGCAAATACAACTGCTAAAAATTCTTTTTCCGTAGTAGCATAATTTCTCTGGGCATTGTCTAGAGTTTTACTAGCATATTGGATAACATTTCATTTCTTATCAACTCTTTGTCCTAGAACAACACCTACAGCATAATCACTAGCATCACACATAATTTCAAAGGGTAAATTCTAATCAGATGGCTGAACAATAGGTGCATAAATCAAGGCTTTCTTAAGTATTTCAAATGCTTCTACACAATCATCATCAAAGACAAAAGCAACATCTTTTTGTAAGAGATTAGTCAGAGGTCTAGAAATTTTTTATAAGACTTCAATGAACCTCCTATAAAAACCGGCATGACCAAGGAAACTTCTTATACCTTTAATGTCCTTAGGACACGACATCTTTTCAATAGCATCAATTTAGCTTTATCAACTTCAATACCTCTTTCAGAAATCTTATGCCCAAGACAATACCTTCATTAACCATAAAGTCGCACTTCTCCAAATTCAAGACAAGATTAGTTTCTTTAAATCTCTGCAAAACTCGTTTAAGGTTGCTTAAGCAAGCATAAAAAGAAGTTCCATACACGTAGAAATCATCCATGAAAACCTCTACACTATTTTCACAAAATTCAGAGAATATGTCAGTCATACATCTTTGAAAGGTAGCAGGTGAATTACATAAACCAAAAGGCATACGTCTATAAGCAAAGGTACCGAGAGGGCAAGTAAAAGTGGTCTTTTCCTGATCCTCTTTTGACACAGGTATTTGAGAGAAACGAGAATAACCGTCTTGAAAGCAAAAATGTGTATGTTTGGATAATCTTTCTAGCATTTGATCAATAAAAGGTAAAGGGTAATGATCCTTTCTAGTAGCTTTATTTAATTTGCAGAAGTCAATTACCATTCTATAACTTGTAACAATTCTTTGTGGGATCAATTCGTCATTATCATTAGGAACAACAGTAACACCTCCCGTCTTAGGGACACAATGAACATGACTTATCCACTGACTGTCTGCAACATGATAAATTATACATGCCTCTAGAAGCTTTAGTATTTCATTTCTTACCACTTCTTTCATCTTAGGATTTAACCGTCATTGGTGATCAACAACCGGTTTAGCGCTTTCTCCAATTTTATTTTGTGCTTGCATAGAGTGGGACTAATGCCCTTAAGATCATCAAGAGTATATCCAATAGCAGCACGGTGCTTCTTCAGAGTTTTCAATAATTTCTCGTCTTCCTGCTCTGAAAGGTTAGCACTAATAATAACAGGATATATCTTCTTTTCATCAAGTAAACATATTTAAGAGTATCAGGTAAAGGTTTAAGCTCAAACATGGATCACCCTAGGGTGGAGGAGGATCCCCTAGAATTTCAACAGGCAAGTTGTGTTTCAAAATAGGTCCCTATTTAAAGAATACTTCATCAATTTCCCTTCTTTCATTCATAAACATATCATTTTCATGGTCTAGCAAATATTGTTCTGAAGGATCATTAGGAGGTACGACAATAGAAGCAAGATCAATAATCTCATCTTTACTAGGCAATTCTTTATCATGGGGTTGTCTAAGAAATTTTGCAAAATTAAAATCATGAGGCATATCCCCTAAACCAATAGTAACAATATCCTTTTCACATTCTATCTTAGCATTAACAGTATTCAAGAAGGGTGTACCAAATATAATGGGACAAAAGTCATCTTGTGGGGAAGCAAGAACAAGAAAATCAGTAGGATATTTAATTTCCCACACAATACTTCAACATCTCTAACAATCCCAACTGGTGAAATAGTATCTCCACTGGCAAGCTTAATAGTAACATCAATATCTTCTATCTCAGCAGGTGCAATATCTTGCATAATTTCCTTATATAAAGTATAAGGTATTGCGCTGACACTAGCACCCATATCACATAAGCCATGATAATAGTGATCTCCTATTTTAACAGAAACAACAGGCATGCCAACAACAGGTCTATGTTTATTTTTAGTATCGGGTCTAGCAATTCTAGTAGCTTCATCACAGAAGTAAATAACATGCCTATAACACCCACGATGCGGCTATATCTCCCACGTGTCGGAGCACGACTTAGAGGCATAACCGCATTGTAGGCCTGTCGCAAGAGGGGTAATCTTTACACATCCCATGTACTGAATAAGAAAGGGATAAAGAGTTGGCTTACAATCGCCACTTCACACAATACATAAATAGCATTACAACATCCAGAATACAATCACGGTCCGACTACGGAACCAAAAGAAAAGAAGACCACCCCTAATGCTAGATCCCCGATCGCCCCGACAGGTCTCCACTACTGATCAACTGGAAATGAAACAACACAAAGAACACGATCTTCATCGAGCTCCTCCTTGAGCTCGGTTGCGTCACCTGCACGGTATCATCGGCACCTGCAAACTGGTTTTGGAAGTAATCTATGAGTCACGAGGACTCAGCAATCTCACACCCTCGCGATCAAGACTATTTAAGCTTATGGGTAGGAAAAGGTAGTGAGGTGGGGCTGCAGCAAGCACTAGCATATATGGTGGCTAACTTATGCAAAAGAGAGCGAGAAGAGAAAGGCAAGGCATGGTCGTGAACTAGAAGGTGATCAAGAAGTGATCCTGAAACTACTTACGTTCAAGAATAACATAAGAACCGTGTTCACTTCGCGGACTCCGCCGGAAAGAGACCATCATGGCTACACACGCGGTTGATGCATTTTAAATAAGTTAAGTGTCAAGTTCTCTACAAGCAGATATTAACAAATTCCCATCTTCCCATAACCGCGGGCACGGCTTTCAAAAGTTCAAGACCCTGCAGGGGTGTCCCAACTTAGCCCATTGTCAGTGTCAAAACCGGCGGATCTCGGGTAAGAGAGCCCGAACCTGGGTTAGACGCACAGTTCGGGACCCCCTACCCGAGATCCGCTGGTTTTGACACCGACGTTGGTGCTTTCATTGGCAGTTCCTCTGTGTAGTCGCCATTAGGCTTGATGGCTCATTCGATCATCGATAGCGATGTAGTCCAGGGTGAGACTTTTCTCCCCGGACAGATCTTTGTATTCGGCGGCTTCGCACTGCGGGCCAACTCGCTTGGCCATCTGGAGCAGATCGAGAGTTACGCCCCTGGCCATCAGGTCAGGTTTGGAAGCTTAAACTACACGGCCGATGTCCGCGGAGACTTGCTCTTCAATGGATTCGAGCCCCTGCTTAGTGCGCCACACGGTCACGATGAGCATGATTTAGCTCTGCCATCAGACAGTGTCCATGAGATCGCGCCGGCAACCGCTCCGACCATCAATTCGGAACCAATTGCACCATCCATGGACGGGTGGATAGACTCCGCCACGGAGGCCTTATCCTCAGCGGCGATCAAGCCGAATATCGACCTTACCCTTCACGAGAGCCGTGACGCCACACTGCCGGATCCTTCCCTGGCCACGGACTCTGAACCGCCCGCGCCCGTGCCTATCGAATCCGACTGGGCGCCGATCATGGAGTTTACCTCCGCAGATATCTTTCAGCACTCGCCCTTCGGCGACGTACTGAACTCATTAAGGTCTCTCTCCTTGTCAGGAGAGTCCTGGCCGAACTATGTCCAGCAGGATTGGGGTGCGGATGACGAAGAAATTCGCCGCCCACCCACCACCCATGTAGTAGCCACTGTCGATGATTTGACCAACATGCTCAACCTCGACTCCGAAGACATCGACGGTATGGACGACGATGCAGGAGACGAACAAGAACCACTGCCCATAGGGCACTGGACGCCCACTTCATCATATGATGTATGCATGGTGGACACACCCAAAGAAAACGACGACGAGGAACAGAAGGACGCAATGAACGGTTGTTCCCTCGGGAAGCAGTCAAAGCGGCAGCGTAAGCGCCACTCCAAATCCCGCCTCGGCAGAAACAGCGGTCACATAGACCCAGCGATCGAGCAGGGTGAACCATCGCCCGACCAGGGTAACACGGAGAATCAAACCGAACAACCCGATTCCATCGAAGATAACAGTCCGGACGATATCACACCGGACAGGTGCCCGGTGCAACAGAATGCCCATCAAAGGCTTGTTGCCATTGCGAGGAGTCTGAAAAAGCAGAAGCAAAGGCTCAGGGCTGCGCAAGACCCACTCAGAATCAGATGGAGTGAAGTGCTCAACACTGCAGCAAAGTACGGCGGTAATCGCCACACCAAGAGCTACCCGAAGCGAAAGTTGCTACGTGAATTCGACGAGGAGGCCTTAGATCCCCCGCAATTAGAAAACAAAACGGCCATCCGGTCGGATAGACGACCTCGCGGCCAATATAGAGCGGCAAACGACGCCGCACATAAGCCAGTACGCGATCCACGCGAGGGCTCGCATCAAAAGGACGGCGCAACCAGATCCATATACGGGCCACACAAGCGTGCTCCAGTATGCAATACAACACAACAAACTTCCGAACACCACGGTACACCCAAATACAGGGGTGCCGCACACCCCCTATGTTTCACCGATGAGGTGCTGGACCATGAATTTCCAAAGGGATTCAAACCCGTAAATATAGAGGTATACGACGGAACAACAGACCCTGGGGTCTGGATTGAGGACTATATCCTCCATATACACATGCCCGAGGAGACGATCTTCACGCCATCAAGTACTTACCCCTCAAGCTCAAAGGGCCAGCTCGGCACTGGCTTAAAAGCCTCCCTGAAAACTCCATTGGAAGCTGGGAAGAGCTCGAAGACGCCTTTCGGGAAAAATTTCAAGGGACCTATGTCCGACCACCAGATGCAGACGATTTAAGTCACATAACTCAACAGCCCGGAGAGTCAGCCTGAAAGCTTTGGAACAGGTTCCTCACTAAGAAGAACCAAATAGTCGACTGTCCGGACGCTGAAGCCCTAGCAGCTTTCAAGCACAGCATTCGAGACGAATGGCTCGCCAGACACCTCGGCCAAGAAAAGCTGAGAACAATGGCAGCATTAACAAGCCTCATGACCCGCTCTTGCGCGGGCGAGGACAGCTGGTTAGCCCGATGCAGCACCAGCGACCCAAGTACATCCGAAGTGAGGGACGGAAACGAGAAATCACGACACAGCAAAAACAAGCGCCGGAATAAAGAAGACAGCCCGAAGAGCACGGCGGTAAACGCCGGATTCAGAAGCTCTCGGTCAGGTCAGCAAAAGCCGCCCTCCAAAGGAAACAGAGACGAAATGTCCAACCTAAACAAGATTCTGGACCAAATATGTCAGATCCATAGTACCCCCGACAAACCTGCAAATCATACCCATAGAGAATGTTGGGTCTTCAAGCAGTCCGGCAAGCTCAACGCCGAACATAAGGGGCAGGATACACCAAGCGAAGACAAGGATGATCCTCGCAAGCAAAGCACTGGGTAACAGAAACAATTCCCACCAGAAGTCAAAACAGTCAACGTGTTACACGTAATAAAGGGGAGAAACAAAGCGGCACTCCCAGAGACACATGCCCCAGGGCCTATCACCGCGGAATTCTGCCACTGGTCGTCCCAACCGATCACTTTTGACCATCGGGATTACTCAACAAGTGTCCGGCGTGCAGGATGGGCTGCCATGGTATTAGACCCGATAATTGACGGATATCACTTCACACGAGTTCCGATGGACGGCGGCAACAGTTTAAACCTGATATATCAGGACACAGTACGCAACATGGGGATAGGCCCATCAAAAATTAGCCATAGCAACACTACCTTTAAAGGAGTAACGCCTAGCCAAGAAGCCCATTGCATGGGCTCCCTACTACTAGAGGTTATATTCGGCTTCCCCGACAACTTCCGCAGCGAAAATTTAACCTTCCACATCGCTCCGTTCCAAAGAGGCCATCAAGCACTACTCGGACGCGAAGCTTTCCCTTGCTTTAACGCAATATCGCATTACGCTTCCCTCATGCTTAAGATGCCCAGTCCACGCGGCATCATTACAGTAAATGGAAATATTGAGCGCTCCTTGCGCGCGGAAGACCATGCGGCTGCCTTAGCAGCCGCACACTAAATGGCCTCACCAACTAAAGTATCTGACAGGTCGTTAAGACCACGGACACGGTTGGACGAGTCCAGTACAGCTATATGCAATTGGTACAGGTTTGATGGCTATACCCCTATTACAATACAAGGGGCTCAACGCACATGCACAAGTGACAATCAGGCTCAACTTCACTCATTTTGAACTATATATTGTTTATTCAGTATAACTTAGCTTTTGCACGGCAACTTTTCAATTAAGTTCCTCTCTTTTTCAGATGACCATCGCGCTACAACCGTCGAGAATACGGCACAACGGAGACACAGGCGCAGACGTGCAATAGGGACCCGTTCCAAGGATTGTTTTTAGATTAAGACCCTACGTAAACCTTTTTTACTGTCTCTTGTTGATACACATCCCCTGGATTCTCAGTACAATGGAGAAGGATGCTGACGTATTGGCATGTGGCCAGGTCACAAAATTGCACGTACCTGGACACCAGGGGCTTATTACAAAGGGCGCTGTTTAGGCCCGGTTTACACCATAAAGACCAAATACCTTAGGGAGTGTTCGGCGTCGCGAGTTTGGCCTTATATGCATCAGCTCCAAATCATGTCTTTGATCAAATGTTGGGTTTTCCCGGCTCCTGTGTTTTGCTGCCTTACGTTCCACTATATCGGCTAAGGCGGCACCAGGAGAACTACTGCGATTGTGCCCTGGTTCATTCGGACGAGCACCTCAGTAGAGAAAGCCGAAAACTGACTGTCATGATATAGCATGAGACTGGTCAACCACTCGATGACCTACCGGAATCTTCGGGATTCCTCTACCTTAACGAAGGGCCGTTTCCCGGCCAGGCATGTACGCACCCCGAATTCGGATGAGTGCGGAGCCACCAGGGGCTATATAGTAGCCCCACTGTCAAACTCCTTTGGCTAAGTGAAAGTGTTAAAGCATTATAGTCCGGTTGCCTAGTTCGTTGTGCTATCACCTCCTTAATGGACCAAGACGTTGGATCAAGTGTGAACATGTGTCTTCTGCGAATACCCCCTCATTATATGTGTGGAGGCTGAAGCCGACGACTGCAATATTTCAGGTTATATACATATATGCATAAACGGCCGCACAGGAGGCATCATAATACTTTTGGGCAAAAGTATAAATACAGCCTTGATAAACTTAATAAAACATTGTTTTTACAATGGGAATACATGTCATTCAAACAAAATATTCTTCAAGCACTAGGCCTCTATCGAATGAGCGCCTTCAAGAACTTCTTCAAAATAGTGCTCAGGAGCCACTCGGCCTATCGCCGAGCCCTGTGCCACGACAGTGGTGGCATCCATCTCCGCCCAGTATGTTTTGACACGGGCAAGGGTCATCCGCGAGCCTTCTATGCACACCGACCTCTTCATCGCATTAATGCGCGGCACCGCACTAAGGAACTGCTGCACCAAACTAAAATAGTTGTTCGGCTTTGGCCTTTCCCGCCACAGATGATCCACAACAGACCTCATGGCGAGTCCAGACAATCTATTCAGCTCAGCCCATTCGGCAAGATGATCAGTCAATGGAAGCGGACACTCTGGAACATTAAAGTGTGACCAGAATAGCTTGTCCACATCACGATCTGTTTGATCTCGGAAGTATTCGGCCGCATCGACAGCACTCGCCGCCAAGTCCAGATATGCGTCCGTCGAACTCCACAGCCGGTCCAGAGGGGCATACTGAGGATCTCCAAACTTCCTCCACAGTATGAAGGGTTTCCCAGCTGCGATATCCCCGGCTTGACGCAGCTCCTCCTTCTTCGCTCTCATTGCAGAGTGGGTGTCTTTGGTCGCCATAGTGGCCTTTTCCAGGTCCGTCGCCTTCGCCCGGTTTTCTTCTTCAAGAAGCTGGCAACATTCGGCAGTGTCTTTTAACTTTACAGCCATCTTGGCCATTTTCTCTTTGCTCTCGCAATGCGCGGCCTTTTCGGCTCTTAACTCTTCGGCCGCCTTTAAAGAGGCCCCATTATTACTCCTTGCTTGCTCCTTGGCTCGGGCAAGCTCCGCCCGAAGGGCCTCCACGGTGGCAGCTCCATCTGCAGTCACAACATATTAAAGATACTGGCATCATGCTGCTCTTATTATGTGACGTTCACCAGAAAAATCACTTACCCTGTGCCTCGTCAAGCCACTTATTGACAAGCACAATGTTGGCATCTGCCGCATCCAGTTGTCACTTTAGTCCGGCGAACCCATCAGTCCGGCTAGCCACCGGAGCTTCAACCACCTGCACATAAAGGTGGTCTGGTCATTACCTGGGACTACGATCCTCTGTTCGCCGCCGTTCTCGAGGACAACCAGAGTCTCAGGGACTACTATCTACACAGGGCACACCTTAAAATGTGCGGTACTGTCAAAAATGTACATCATTTCACGTACCTCAAAACCCATCAGTAGACTCTTAAAGGCTTCATGCAACCCGCTTTCGACGGACAAAATCCTTTAAATCACCGTACCCATCAACTTACGGTGCTCTTCTGAGATAGTCGCTTGCTCTAGCAGATCCCTCAGTACGTCCGACCGCATACCAGACGGTGCCGGACTCTTTCAGTGGCTCTCTTCAACATCCGGATACTGGGGACTTCGGGTGGCCATAGGATTGTATTCTGGCCTCGCCGGATCCGGAGAGACCCTCCGCGACGACACTTCAAGGTCGCCTGCTTCTTGAGCTGGGGAGTTCGGGGGAGGCGTTTCGCTCTCCATCATCTCCGGAAGAAGATCCCCCCAAGACGAGCTCTGCTGGGAAGGGCTAAGATCTGAACTGCAAGATAAATGCTTCAGTTTTTTTCCTCAGAAGTAAGGTAGGATACCTTTACTATTAAGTACTTTTTGATTACTTACATCTCTTTAGAGGGCCGATCCCCGCGCGGACATTGAGCGGCAAGAGCACCCTCGAGGCAGGACCCTCCGGTGGAGATTTCTTCTCCCGTTTGGAAACCTTGGTTTCCGGATCTTCAGAGGTAGTCCTCTTCCTTCCCCGGGGGGAGATAATGTCAGATTCTTCCCTTGGGTTGTCCTCCCTCATGAAGACGCTCATTCCCTCGGTTGGAATAGGTAGCGGTGGAGGCCCACTTTCGCCCTCTTTATTCCCCCCTTCATCTTCCTTTGAGGGCACCAGGCAAGGTGCTGGCTCAAGCATCTTTTCCAGCACCGAATTGTCCAAGCCTTCAGGAAGGGGGGCCAAACACCGGATCATCTTCGCCTTTGTTATCTAGTCCTGGTCAAAGAGCGATTCTTCAGAATGATGTCATGATAAAAAACAGTGTGTTCGGCCATGGGGTTACTTACTTGGGCTGCGGTGCGTTTGCTACTCAGGCCCACATCCTTGGTAGTGTCCGGACACTCTATTTGGGCTCCGAAGAACGATTTGTACATCTCCTCGTGCGTCAGGCCGAGGAAATTCTGAATAGTGCGCGGTCCTTCCGGGTTGAATTCCCACATGCAGAGGGGCCGGTGTTTGCAAGGCTGGACTCGACGAACCAGCATGACTTGCATTACCATAACCAGACTGAAATCTCCCTCGAAGATATCTCGGATGCGGCTCTACAGTATGGGCACGTCCTTGGCCGGGCCCCTGCTCAGCCCCTGCTGATCCATGACATCAGTTGTGGTGGAGGGCCCGAGCGGAAGGTGGGGGCGGCTACCCACTTGGCACTTCGGGGAGATGTGATGTAAAACCACTCCCGTTGCCACAATCCAGACACCTCTGGAAAGGAGCCCTTCGGCCATAGAGCGCCAGCAATTTTTCTTATTAGAGCACCTCCACACGCTGCGTACTGCCCCTCGACCATCTTCGGCTTCACGTCAAAGGTCTTGAGCCACAGACCGAAGTGAGGGGTAATGTGGAGGAAGGCCTCACAAACGATAATAAATGACGAGATGTGAAGGAGGGAATCCGGGGCTAGGTCGTGAAAATCCATCCCGTAATAGAACATAAGACCCCTAACAAAGGGATCCAGAGTGAGGCCTAGTCCTCGGAGGAAGTGGGAGACGAACACAATGCTCTCGTTGGGTTCGGGAGTAGGGATGACCTGCCCTCGGGCGGGCAGCCTATGCGAAATTTCGGCAGTCGGGTATATGGCCTCCCTCAACTTCTTGATATCCTCCTCCGTGACGGAGGAAGGCATCCACCGGCCTTGAAGGCTGGATCCGGACATGATTGAAGGTCCGAAGCACCTGACCTGGGCTTTGGGTGTTAGAACTCGAGGCGGGGGAAGGATTCGATTGAGCACGGGAGGGAAGAAGTAAAAGCCTTGTCCCTTTATAAAGAGGGTGAATATCAAGCGTCCTCCTCGTGACCGTTTGGGACTTGCCTAAAATCTAGGAGTCCTAGGCATGGTTGGGTTACCCACGTCCGTATTGATGAGAATCCCGTAATAAGGGGAACACGATCTCTGCTTTGACAAGACGTGTCAAGAAACCGCCTCGCGTTATGTGCGGGGCTGGTTAAAGAAAAACGGTTTGAATAATTACCGGGCCATGGCATGATGTCATGCTGCCAAAACGTGTCAGCAGATTGGATTTGTGGAAATATTATTCTCTCTACGGTGGTATGTGGAACTTATTTTGCAGGGTCAGACACTATCCTTGTATTCAAACTCTTTTGTGGTGTATTCGGAGGAGGAACCCGCCTTGCAATGCCGAAGACAACACTACGCGCTTGACTCATCGTCATTGAAGCCTGGTTCAGGGGCTACTGAGGGAGTCCTGGATTAGGGGGTCTCTGGACAGCCGGACTATATCCTTTGGCCGGACTGTTGGACTATAAAGATACGAGATTGAAGACTTCGCCCCGTGTCCGGATGGGACTCTACTTGGCATGGAAGGCAAGCTAGGCAATACGGATATGTATATCTCCTCCTTTGTAACCGACCTTGTGTAACCCTAGCCTCCTCTGGTGTCTATATAAACCGGAGGGTTTTAGTCTGTAGGACAACATACAATCAGACCATAGGCTAGGTTTTAGGGTTTAGCCTCTCCGATCTTGTGGTAGATCAACTCTTGTACTACTCATATTATTAAGAATAATCAAGCAGGACGTAGGGTTTTACCTCCATCAAGAGGGCCCGAACCTGGGTAAAACATCGTGTCCCTTGCCTCCTATTACCATGCACCTTAGACGCACAGTTCGGGACCCCCTACCCGAGATCCACCGGTTTTGACACCGACACCCATCACAAGCTCTCACGGTCAATGAAGGATATTCCTTCTCCCAGGAAGACCCGGTCAGACTCGGAATCCCGGTTACAAGACATTTCGACAATGGTAAAACAAGGCCAGCAAAGCCGCCCGATGCGTCGACATCCTGATAGGAGCTGCACATATCTCGTCCTCAGGGCAACACCGGATGAGCAATCCGTACAACTAAAACAAACCCTCAAGTTTCCCTGAGGTGGCACCGCAAGTGGCTCTGTTTTGGACCAACACTTAGAGAAGCACTGGCCCGGGGGGTCAAAATAAGGATGACCCATGAGTCTGCAGAACCCAAGGGAAAAAGGCTAGGTGGCAAATGGTAAAACCAAGGTTGGGCCTTGCTGGAGGAGTTTTATTCAAGGCGAACTATCAAGGGGTTCCCATTATAACCCAACCGCGTAAGGAACGCAAAATCAAGGAACATAACACTGGTATGACGGAAACTAGGGCGGCAAGAGTGGAACAAAACACCAGGCATAAGGCCGAGCCTTCCACCCTTTACCAAGTATATAGATGCATTAATTAAATAAGGGATATTGTGATATCCCAACATATCCATATCCTAACAAAAACATGTTCCAACAAGGAACAAACTCCATCTTCACCTGCAACTAGCAACGCTATAAGAGGGGCTGAGCAAAGCGGTAACATAGCCAAACAACGGTTTGCTAGGACAAGGTGGGTTAGAGGCTGGACATGGCTACATGGGAGGCATGATATAGCAAGTGGTAGGTATCGCGGCATAGCAAAAGAGCGAGCAACTAGCAAGCAAAGATAGAAGTGATTTCGAGGGTATGGTCATCTTGCCTGAGATCCCACAAGGAAGAAGAACGAGTCCATGAAGGAGACAAACGGACGTAGTCGAACGGATCCTCACAAACGCGATGTCATTGGAACTAACCCGAAGAAGCAACACCGGAAAGAAGCAAACAACATAGTAAACAATCATCACATAAGCATGGCACGATGCGCAAACAAGTATGATGCATGTCCGGTTTAATGAGGCATGGCATGGAAAAGTGCACAAAAAAATACTACAAGTTAAATGGAGCTCAATATGCAACGAGTTGCATATTGATGGAACACCACATGGCTTATTTAGTTCTCTCTCGTTTATGTACTCAACAATATTAAATGTTGGTTAACATGGCAAGAGGTGGAGCATAACAAAACTATACTATCTAAACAATTTAAATGGGGCCGGATATAACAAACAACAAATCCGGTGAAACCCCATATGCATTTAGCAATTTAATGCAAATAACAATTTTAAACATTTTAATTGTTCTTATCATGATGCCGATGACATGTGCAAGTTTATGCAATTTATGAAAATGTTGACATGATAAGTTATGAGGCATTTGTCATCGTGGCGGAAACAAAAGGGGTGCCACGGCAACGACAACGGAAATGGTGCCACAGCAACGTTCCGGTTCTGACAACTCATTGAGACGTCGGTGCAAAAGAAAGTGTGGCGGGAGCGTGCAAAAGATGGTGGGGTGATCCCGGTTACCGGGTTCCCACGGGTCGATGATGGTGCCAAGCAAGGGAAACAACTAGCATTCACGGGAGGGTACAACATCCAAACATGCATCTCATACAACACATGCATTCGTTCACGGGCGGTCATCTCAGGATTATACCTTCGAAGCGTGCATTTCGAAGCGGATCGGTTCATAGAAGAAGTAGTCGTTCACGGGTCGACGAGGGAAGTAGATGTTTGTGTTCGGAAAGCAGTAGAGGTACGGATCTTCGACAACGGTCATCGTACACACTCCGAGGTCGCCGGTAGAGGTTCTCGCAATCTCGGCGATGGTAGTGGTACATGTCATCGGTAGTCGAACTTAGCGATCCGAAGGGGTACTTGGCGAACAATGGTCGTCAAAGTACTTGTCGGTCCATGAAGTCGATCTCAGAGGTCTTGTCGGATCCACGGCGAGGGTTGTTGTTCACTCGACGGCCTTCGGCGACGGTAGTCGTACACAGTTCGTAGAGGTACTTGACGTCCAAGGGGTCGACGGTAGGCGTTCTAGGCATCGGGCGTCCAGGTACTTGGTGAAATCCTCGAAGATGGACTTGGCGGTCCGGGTACGGAGTAGTTGTAGACGTTCTCGTGATGTTCTAGGGTCGATGGTACATGGCGGGGAGGTAACCATCGGGCTGCCATTTGTTGGAAATGAGCTGCACCAAGGAAGATTGAAGCAGCGGCGGCAGCAATAGAGTTGGCCGAAGGGGACGGCTCACGCAGGAGCTCCATAGCACAGCGATGAGGCCGACGGAGATGCGACAGGGGATGGGCGCGGAGGAGGCAAGAAGGCGCGGTGGCGACGGACTTGGGGTGCAGGGATGCATGGGGTCTCCTGGCGGGGTCGGACGCGGAGGAAGAGGAGCGCCTTGGCGCTAGCGAGCAGCCGGAGGCATGCAACGGAGAAGGATGGCATGGACAGGCGAGCTCGCGGCTGCCGGCGAGCTTGGCGAGGCCAAGGCGGCAAGGCGGGGAGTGACGGCCATGGAGGTGGGGCGCAGAACGGCAGCGGCTGCAGGGCGCCTGCGGTGGGGTGCCATGGCCGCCTGAAGAGGAAGGAGGGCGGCGCTTGGCGTCCCCGGCGATGCGGCGGCCTCCTGGCGATGCAGCGGACTCTTGGCGATCGAAGGCGGAGGCGGGTGGTGGAAGAAAGCAGGGGAAGGGTCATGCAAGGTGGAGCTGACGGAGGAAGGCGCAGTGGCTCCTGTGGGTGGCGAGAGGGAGAGATGGGATCGAGCGCGGTGCGCTTCTCTCCTGGTGGTGCGAGGTTAGCTGGGACAGCCTGGGAGGCCGAGGCCCAGGTAGGTGAGCGCTGTTGGGTTGCACTGCTAATGCTGCTTTCTTTCCTTTCCATTTCTTCAGACAGAAATACAAAAAGGAAAGAGCAGGGGAAAAAAGAGAGGAGCTACAGAAATATAAAAATATTCCCATGATTCTGAAAATGTGCCCTATTTAATAAATTTGGTTTGGAGATTTTTAAAGGAAGTAAAAATAATTCAAGCTTGAAATAAATTCAAACTTGAACCATTCTAAACCCTAACCAAAACAATTCCAATGAGATGAAATTTGGCAGAGAGGCTAGGTACATGGTGTTAGAAAATTGGGGAAAAGATGAACAACAAAAGAGAAGGGAAAGTGGCACTTGTAGAAATGGAAGAAAGGGAAGGAAGGAGGAGTGATGGTGCAAGAACCACACATGGAGCATGCAACAATACAACATGCACGAATATGACAATGCACATGATGATTATGAGAATGCAAAACAGACACAGGCACTAATGCAATAAGACAAGGCAAGAACAACGAATAACTGGAAGGCATCTGGCGCAACGGTCTCGGGGCGTTACAATGCCCATCAATATTATCGACCAAGAGATCCTTAACAATAGTAGGTTCAACTTTAATTTCCTCAGAGGGTGTAGGTGTTCTAGCATTACTCTTACGAATCACAGTTGAAGCTTTAGCATGATCATTTATTCTAAAAGGGAAGGGTGGTTTCTCAATATGAGCGGTAGGAACAATAGGAACAACATTATAAGTGATAGTCTCTTCTTCAACTTTAATAAGTTCAAATACTTTTACTTCAATGGGAGGATGATATTTAAACCACTTCTCCTTAGGGAGATCAACATGAGTAGAAAATGATTCACATAAATAAGCTACTATCTGAGAGTCAAGTTCATATTTAGTGCTAAATTCACGAAAAGCATCGGTATCCATAAAAAATTTAACACAATCAAACTTGGGTGTTATACCTAACTCCTTACCTTCGTCGAGTTCCCAATCTTAAGACTTGCGTTTAATTCTTTCCAATAAATCCCATCTGAATTCAATAGTCTACATCATAAAAGAACCAATACAAGAAGTATCGAGCATGGAGCGATTATTGAGAGCAAGCCGAGCATAAATTTTTTGAATAATAATTTTTCTTGAGAGCTCATGATTGGGGCATGAATATAACTTTGTCTTAAGACGCCCTCAAGATTGAGCGATACTTTCTCCTTCGCAAGGCCAAAAACTATATATATAATTACGATCACGATGAACCAGATGCATAGGATAAAACTTCTGATGAAATTCCAATTTCAATCGGTTGTAGTTCCATGATCCAATATCATCACATAGCCTAAATCATGTAAATTCCTTTCCATTCAAAGATAAAGGGAAGACCTTCTTCTTGATAACATCCTCGGGCATACCTACAAGCTTAAATAATTGACAAACTTCATCCACATAGATTAGGTGCATATCAGGATGTAATGTTCCATCTCCTTTAAAAGGGTTAGCTAGCAGTTTCTCTATCATACCCGAAGGAATTTCAAAGTAAATATTTTCAGTAGGTTTAGTAGGTTGAGGAGCAACTCTTTTCTCTACTTGTCAAGGTGAAGATACCCCGAACAAGCCCCTCAAAGGATTATTTTCCATAGTAACAAGTGACAGTAAATTTCAGCACACTATATAAATTTTTCCTTACCAAATTACACCTACTAGAGGCACTTCACTCCCTAACAATGGCACCAGAAAAGATTCTTGATGACCCACAAGTATAGGGGATCTATCGTAGTCCTTTCGATAAGTAAGAGTGTCGAACCCAACAAGGAGCAGAAGGAAATGACAAGCAGTTTTCAGTAAGGTATTCTCTGCAAGCACTAGAATTATTGGTAACAGATAGTTTTGTGATAAGGTAATTCGTAACGGGTAACAAGTAACAGAAGTAAACAAGGTGCAGCAAGGTGGCCCAATCCTTTTTGTAGCAAAGGACAAGCCTGGATAAACTCTTATATATTAAGGAAAGTGCTCCTGAGGACACATGTTAATTATTGTCAAGCTAGTTTTCATCATGCTTATATGATTCGCGTTCGTTACTTTGATAAATTGATATGTGGGTGGCCCGGTGCTTGGGTTCTGCCCTTCCTTGGACAAGCATCCCACTTATGATTAACCCCCCTCGCAAGTATCCAAAACTACGAAAGAAGAATTAAGGTAAACCTAACCATAGCATGAAACATATGGATCCAAATCAGCCCCTTACGAAGCAACGCATAAATTAGGGTTTAAGCTTCTGTCACTCTAGCAACCCGTCATCTACTTGTTACTTCCCAATGCCTTCCCCTATGCCCAAACAATGGTGAAGTGTCATGTAGTCGACGTTCACATAACACCACTAGAGGAAAGACAACATACATCTCATCAAAATATCGAAAGAAATACCAAATTCACATGACTACTTATAACAAGACTTCTCCCATGTCCTCAGGAACAAACATAACTACTCACAAATAAATTCATGTTCATAATCAGAGGGGTATTAATGTGCATAAAGGATCTGAACATATAATCTTCCACCGAATAAATCAACTAGCATCAACTACAAGGAGTAATCAAAACTACTAGAAACCCACAGGTACCAATCTGAGGTTTTGAGACAAAGATCAGATACAAGAGATGAACTAGGGTTTGAGAGGAGATGGTGCTGGTGAAGATGTTGATGGAGATTGACCCCCTCCCGATGAGAGGATCGATGGTGATGACGATGGTGACGATTTCCCCCTCCCGGAGGGATGTTTCCCTGGCAGAACAACTCCGCTGGAGCCCTAGATTGGTTCCACCAAGGTTCCACCTCGAGATGGCGGCGCTTCTTTCCAAAAGCTTCCTTCTGATTTTTTTCCAGGCCAAAAGACACCTTATACCAGAAGATGGGCATCGGGGGGCTTCAAGGTGGCCCACGAGGCAGGGGGGCGCGCCCTCCACCCTCATGGACAGTGCGTGGCCCCCTCTGGTACTTCCTTCGCCCAATATTTTTTATATATTCCAAAACTAACTTTCGTGGAGTTGCAGTTCGTTTGGAGATGTGTAGAATAGGTCTCTAATATATGCTCCTTTTCCAGCCCAGAATTCCAGCTACCGGCATTCTCCCTCTTCATGTAAACCTTGTAAAATAAGAGAGAAAAGGCATAAGTATTGTGACATAATGTGTAATAACAACCCATAATACAATAAATATCGATATAAAATCATGATGCAAAATGGACGTATCAGCATCCCATGCCCATACGTAGGATCTAGTACGGCAAGGTGCTCCAGCTGCAAGTGTCCGTGCCGGAGCCGGGGCGCTTGCTGTTCGTGGAGGTGGACAGCCACGTGTTTTTTGTGGTCGACAACATACTCGACATTGGCGCGCCTATTGCCGTATCGGTTGTCTTCATCAGAGCGGAGGCGTCCCCCCCCCACTCCACCGCACTACACGGCCAAGGTGTGGGCAAACGGCCCGCCGGGGAGCCCAAAGGCAGGATCGACCCCGTGCAGGAGCTGACCTTCTTCACAGTGCCACCCAAGCTACTGGTCGGGGCTGGGTTGTCGAGGACGGTGTCGCTCCACATTCAGATTTACAAGCTCACCTCCTAAATGATTCTGTAGTTCCTTCTATTTATCTTAGTAATATGCTAATATAGGGTTTAGCTCGATCTAGTTTAGCTTAAGAGATGGTGGATTTTGGTGGCGATGCAGCTATTACTTCGACATCAGATCAGCAGTTAAAGTAATTCCCCATAGTCAAAGGGATATTTTGTGTCTGTTGGATATAAAGATCCTTTGGGTAAGGAGTATAAGTTGCTTATTTGCTTGTCTGTTGAGGAAGTGTTGCATACTTCTGTGAGTTGATACGACACATCAAAGTAGTATTAGTACTACCACTAGTAGTACTCACCCGACTGCGCACCAGGCAGACCAAGCCCGTGTCATATTGGTGCCGTGTGCGGCCCGCGCATTAACCAAAACCTCGTGCCTCTATACGAGCCTACACATCTTAAACTTATCAATCTCAAGGCCAAGGAGTGATGTCTGCTAGACTACGTTGGTATTTTCCCAAAGAGGAAGGGATGATGCAGCACAGTGATGGTAGGTATTTCCTCAGTGATGAGACCAAGGTTATCGAACTAGTAGGAGAACCAAGCAACACACATAGACAACACCTACACACAAATAACAAATACTCGCAACCCGACGTGTTAAAGGGTTGTCAATCCCTTTCGGGTAATAGCGCCAAAAAATGGCAAATGGACGTGAGAAAAATATGATAGATGGGATAAATAGATCTCGGATAAAATAAATTGCAGCAAGGTATTTTTGTATTTTTAGTTTAATAGATCTGAAAATAAAATCAAAGGGAAATAGATGGCAAAGGAAATATATTAAAGAAGAGACCCAGGGCTGTAGTTTTCACTAGTGGCTTCTCTCGAGGAACATAGCAAATGGTGGTGGAACAAATTACTGTTGGGCAATTGATAGAACTTCAAATAATCATGACAATATCCATGCAATGATCATTATATAGGCATCACATCCAAGATTACTAGACCGACTCCTGCCTGCATCTACTACTATTACTCCACACATCGACCGCTATCCAGCATGCATCTAGTGTATTAAGTTCATGCAGAAATGGAGTAATGCAATAAGAACGATGACATGATGTAGACAAGATCTATTTATGTAGAAATAGACCCCATCTTGTTATCCTTAATGGCAACGATACATACGTGTCGGTTCCCCTTCTGTCACTAGGATCAAGCACCGTAAGATCGAACCCATCACAAAGCACCTCTTCCCATTGCAAGATAAATAGATCAAGTTGGCCAAACAAAACCAAAATATCCAAGAAGAAATACGAGGCTATAAGCAATCATGCATATAAGAGAGCAAAGAAGACTCAAATAACTTTCATGGATAAAAAGAGATAGATCTGATCATAAACTCAAAGTTCATCGGATCCCAACAAACACACCGCAAAAGAATTACATCATATGGATATCCAAGAGACCATTGTATTGAGAGTCAAATGAGAGAGACGAAGCCATCTAGCTACTAACTACGGACCTGAAGGTCTACAAAGATCTACTCACACATCATCGAATAGGCACCAATGGACATGATGAACCCATCCGTGATGGTTTCCAGGTTGGATCTAGTGTTTCTGGAACTTGCGGTGGCTGGAATTTATTTTCGTCGACTCCCGTAGGGTTTCTGGAATATTTGGATATTTATAGAGTAAAGAGGCGGTCTGGGGGCACCTGAGGTGGGCACAACCCACCAAGGCACGCCTGGGCCTCCAGGCACGCCCTGGTGGGTTGTGCTCCCCTCAGAGCACGCCCTAGGCGCTTCTCTGGCCCATTGGATGTCTTCTGGTCCAAAAAAAGATATAAAAAGTTTCTCTGCATTTGGAATCCGTCTGGTATTGATTTCCTACGATGTAAAAACATGCAAAAAATAGCAACTCGCACTTGGCACTATGTCAATAGGTTAGTACCAAAAAATGATATAAAATGAATATAGAATGAGTATAAAACATCCAAGAATGATAATATAACTCCATGGAACAATAAAAAATTATAGATATGTTGGAGACATATCAGCATCCCCTAGCTAAATTCCTGCTCGTCCTTGGGTGGAGGGCGCGCCCCCTGCCTCGTGGGCCACCTGGAAGCCCCCCGATGCCCATTTTCTGGTATAAGGTATCTTTTTCTCTGGAAAAAATCAAAAGGAAGTTTGTGGACGAAGCACTGCCGTCTCCAGGCGGAACCAATCTAGGGCTCCGGCGGAGCTGTTCTGCTGGGGAAACATCCCTCTGGGAGGGGGAAATCGTCACCATCGTCATCACCATCGATCCTCTCATCAGGAGGGGGTCAATCTCCATCAACGTCTTCACCAGCACCATCTCCTCTCAAACCCTAGTTCACCTCTCGTATCCGATATTTGTCTCAAAACCTTAGATTGGTACCTGTGGGTTGCTAGTAGTGTTGATTACTCATTGTAGCTGACGCTAGTTGGTTTATTCGGTGGAAAATTATATGTTCAGATCCTTTATGCACATTAATACCCCTCTGATTATGAACATGAATATGATTTGTGAGTAGTTACATTTATTCCTGAGGACATGGGAGAAGTCTTCTTATAAGTAGTCCTATGAATTTGGTATTCATTCGATATTTTGATGAGATGTATGTTGTCTTTCCTGTAGTGGTGTTATGTGAATGTCGACTACATGACACTTCACCATTGTTTGGGCCTAGGGGAAGGCATTGGGAAGTAATAAGTAGATGATGGGTTGCTAGAGCGATAGAACCTTAAACACTTGTTTATGCGTTGCTTCGTAAGGGGCTGATTTGGATCCATATGTTTCATTCTATGGTTAGGTTTACCTTAATTCTTCTTTCGTAGTTGCAAATGCTTGCTAGGGGGGTTAATTATAAGTGGGATGCTTGTCCAAGGAAGGGCAGTACCCAAGCACCGGTCCACCCACATAACAAATTATCAATGTAACGAACGCGAATCATATGAGCATGATGAAAACTAGCTTGACGATAATTCCTATGTGTCCTCGGGAGCGCTTTCCTTTATACAAGAGTTTGTCCCGGCTTGTCCTTTGCTAGAAAAAGGATTGGGCCACCTTGCTGCACCTTGTTTACTTTTGTTACTTGTTACCCGTTATGAATTACCTTATCACAAAACTATCTGTTACCGATAATTTCAGTGCTTGCAGAGAATACCTTACTGAAAACTGCTTGTCATTTCCTTCTGCTCCTTGTTGGGTTCGACACTCTTACTTATCAAAAGGACTACGATAGATCCCCTATACTTGTGGGTCATCAAGACTCTTTTCTGGCGCCGTTGCCAGGGAGTGAAGCGCCTTTGGTAGGTGGAATTTGGTAAGGAAAAATTTATATAGTGTGGTGAAATTTACTGTCACTTGTTACTATTGAAAATAATCCTTTGAGGGGCTTGTTCGGGGTATCTTCACCCCAAACAGTAGAGCAAAGTGTTTCTCCTCAACCTACTAAACCTACTAGAAATGTTTACTTTGAAATTCCTTTGGGTATGATAGAGAAACTGCTAGCTATGTGGATGAAGTTTGTGGATATGCACCTAATCTATGTGGATGAAGTTTGTGGATTATTTAAACTTGCAGGTATGCCCAAGGATGTTATCAAGAAGAAGGTCTTCCCTTTATCTTTGAAGGTAAAAGCATTGACATGGTTTAGGCTATGAGATGATATTGGATCGTGGAACTACAACCGATTGAAATTGGAATTTCATCAGAAGTTTTATCCTATGCATCTAGTTCATCGTGATCATAATTATATATATAATTTTTGGCCTCACGAAGGAGAAATTATCGCTCAAGCTTGGGGGAGGCTTAAGTCAGTGTTATATTCATGCCCCAATCTTGAGGTCTCAAGAGAAATTATTATTCAATTTTTTTATGCTCGGCTTTCTCTCAATAATCGCTCCATGCTCGATACTTCTTGTACTGGTTCTTTCGTGATGAACACTATTGAATTCATATGGGATTTATTGGAAAGAATTAAATGCAACTCTGAACATTGGGAATTCGACGAAGGTAAGGTGTCAGGTATAACACCTAAGTTTGATTGTGTTAAATCTTTTATGGATACCGGTGCTTTTCGTGAATTTATCACTAAATATGGACTTGACTCTGAGATATTAGTTTCTTTCTGTGAATCATTTGCTACTCATGTTGATCTCCCTAAGGAGAAGTGGTTTAAATATCATCCTCCCATTGAAATAAAAGTAGATGAACCTATTAAAGTTGAAGAAAATACTATCACTTATAATGTTGATCCTATTGTTCCTATCGCTTATATTGAGAAACCACCTTTCCCTGTTAGAATAAAGGATCATGCTAAAGTTTCAACTGTGGTTCGTAAGAGTAATGCTAGAACACCTACACCCTTTGAGAAAATTAAAGTTGAACCTAGTATTGCTATGGTTAAGGATCTCTTGGTCGATAATATTGATGGGCATGTTATTTACTTCTGTGATGAAGCTGCTAGAATTTCTAGACCCGATACTAAAAATAAACATAGACATGTTGTTGGCATGCCTGTTGTTTTTGTTAAAATAGGAGATCACTATTATCATGGCTTATGTGATATGGGTGCTAATGTCAGTGCAATACCTTATACTTTATATAAAGAAATTATGCATGATATTGCACCTGCTGAGATAGAAGATATTGATGTTACTATTTCACCAGTTGGGATTGTTAGAGATGTTGAAGTCTTGTGTGGGAAAATTAAATATCCTACTGATTTTCTTGTTCTTGCTTCCCCACAAGATGACTTTTGTCCAATTATATTTGGTAGACCCTTCTTGAATATTGTTAATGCTAAGATAGACCATGAAAAGGATATTGTTACTGTTGGTTTAGGGGATATGTCTCATGATTTTAATTTTGCTAAATTTCATAGACAACCCCATGATAAAAAATTGCCTAGTAAAGATGAAATTATTGGTCTTGCTTCTATTGTCGTGCCTCCTAATGATCCTTTAGAACAATATTTGCTAGACCATGAAAATGATATCTTTATGAATGAAAGAAGGGAAATAGATGAATTATTCTTTAAATAGGGACCTATTTTGAAACACAACTTGCCTGTTGAAATTCTAGGGGATCCTCCTCCACCCAAGGGTGATCCCGTGTTTGAGCTTAAACCATTACCTAATACTCTTAAATATGCTAATCTTGATGAAAAGAAGATATATCCTATTATTATTAGCACTACTAGGAAAAGGGCTATAGATGAAATGGATACTAATGGCGCACCTGACATGTGGTGCGCCACTACAATATAGCAGTGGCGCACCAGATACATGGTGCGCCACTAGTAACAATTTTATTTTTTTTCATTTTTCCAAACATACTAATGGCGCATCATGTAGACAGTGCGTCATTACTAGTTAAAACTAGTAATGGCGCATTGTCCACAGGTGCGCCATTACTAAATTTTTCCCCTAGCTAATGGCGCACCGCCAGGGGGTGCGCCATTAGTAATATTTCCCCTAGCTAATTCGCCCGATCCCTTCGTCCCTCCCTCCACTCCCCCCCCTCGCTCCACACCCGCTCCGACGACCCCCGCGCCCCGCCTCGCCGTCTCGGGCCTCGCCGCCGCCCCACCCACTGCGCCGCCGCCCGGTCTCCTCCGCCCATAAGCCCCCCTCCTCCTCCGCCCGTCCATCGCCTTTGACCTCGTGCCCCACCCGTCGCCGCCCCCACCAGACCGCCGCCGCCCCCAAATCTCTCTATCGCTCCCCGCCGCCGCCTTCCTCCTCCCCCACCCCCCAATCCAGCCCTGTCGCCGCCGCCTTCCTCCTCCCCCACTCCCCAATCCAGCCTCGCCGTCGACGATTCTGCCCGCCGCCGGCTCCCCGCACCATCTCCTCCTCCACCAACAACCCCGAGTTCAGGGCCGTGCCCACCATCTCCTCTGCCTCCGGACGCCGCCCCCTCCCCCGTCATGAAGAGCATCCAGGCGAGACACCGACGCCCCCCTCTTCACCGCTCTCCTCGACGATGCCCCCTCTTCAACGCCGGCCGCTGCCGACCTGCCTCTGCCTTATCACCGGACGGTGAGCTCCTCTGCTATGCAAATTTGTCAATTGAAGCGCTTGAATGATGTTAGCTTAGCATTTGATGATAAATGTGATGTTCTTTCTGTCAGTGTGAAACTCGATGGATAGGGTGTAAGATTTAATCAGTATGTCTAGTCTATTAGGCAGGGGGTGCAAAGTTGCAAGCTCAGGAGTTTGAAAAATGAGCCTAATTGGTCTGATGTAAATTTTCTGCTACACTGGAGCATAATATAATATGGTGTTGACTATATTCTGTTTGGCGTCCTTATTCTTCAGTGGCATAGCTTAAAAGTTATCTGCCTTGGCTCAAATGAAGGTTATTCGATATCTTGAAATAAGCAAACATGCCTTGTGTCAAACCATATTTTAAATTTGCAAGCTTGATTTTTCTTCTATCTGTTGTTTTCTCATGCTTTCACTTGGAAAACTAAATTGGGACTTAGGGCCAGAGTACATAGAAGGTGCAATCTTGGCCATTTTTTCACATGCTTCCGTTTAGACTCTTGAGAGCTAGAGCTATTTTATCAATATTTTCCTTTACCACACTAGCATATGTATGACATGAGCTCTTATGTTTTCAGAATATTGAGACTGAGCTTAACTAATTCTGATTGGTCATTTTTTTATATGATGATGATGAGGAGTATCTTATTTGGCATGACTAGTAATTAACTGGTAGTAACTGATAGTGTGATACCCATCATGCAGACATGCTTTAGGCAGGCTTGGTAGATTTGTCAAGGTAGGCTTGATATGCATGCATGCATTCTTTGCTTGTTTATATTCATTCTTGTAAACTGAACATGCTCATCTATCTAACTATCTATCTACCTGCTTTAGTATGTATGTATGCATTGTATTTTTATTTCCTTTGGAAAGTAAAGTTAATGTGAAAGGAAGAGAGAAAAAGAAAGGCAGGAAGACAAATGCTTCAATCAGTCTAAACCCAGCTTAATTTGAGTGACAATCACCTGCCTGGCTGGCTGCCATGATCATCTTTTATAGGAAACAACTTTCAGCAAAGGTCATGTCTCTGACCATCGTGTCGCGATGATTTTGCAGGTACCCCGAGAGGCCCTTGAGTTTGCTGGAATGTCGATTAACTTCCGTTCCGGAAAATTCGGGTACTCCATATGTCCTATTTTCAGCAAAGGTCATGCTGAAATTTTCCATGAATTTTAGCATGACTTTGCTAAAAAATAGGACATATGGGGTACTTGCGACTAATGCATGGGCCGGGGTGTCTTAGTACTTAATTAAGGAGGATCAACTGCCTCTTGTGTTATACATATCAAAGTGTGATATCAACTCATAGTTATTACTAATGTCAAGAGATGATGTAGTTTTGAATTATGAACGTAGGAAATGTCGTCATCGGACGATGAAAGTCTCCCGGGGGAGTGCGGCTGGTGCCACGACGATCGAGGTATGTGCGACAGGCCTCACCTAGACGATGATCGGCACTTCAGCATTAAGCTCGAGGAGACCTTCGAAGTTGAAATGGTACACAACAACGACAATTGTTTTTTTCATAATTAAGCATGACTTCAATTATTTCAACATGTAATTTTCATCTTTTACAATTCGATTATAGCTTATCGCATGCCATGCAAGACGCTATGTCTTGGAGAGGATGGATTTTGAAGACCATGAAATTTCTGAAACAAAGAAAATTCACCTGAGGACTCATCACGATGTGGACTTTGAAGTAAATCTGTATAATTCTGAGAGTGTAACCCATTTTGGTTGCAAAAATTGGGAAGCATTTTGCAAGATGTATGGTTTTGATGAGGGTATGCTTATCACCATGTATCTTGGTAATCCCGACATCGACCAAGACAATATGGACATTTGGGTCCTTGTTGATACGCCTCCAGTTCTACCGCTATGTGAGTTTATCAAACATAGTTATTAGCTAATTTATATTGTTTATTTCAAAATAATTGACAGCATATTTCCATTGACAGCTTATTTTTATTGTTCAAAGAATGTGCGGGAGATGGTAGACAAAACCCACTACACCGATGGCTCCGAATTAAAAACTTACAAGGAGAAAAATCATCTGGTCGGATTTTGTACTGACATCGGATTTTGTACTGACATTGAGAATTACAATATCCACAATCAAACTCCTCAACATTATGGTCAATACGTGCCACTAGTGCATGTGTTCAACTATGGTAACTACCATGGAGATACGCTGGTAAGATTTTTACTATTACGACATCCGTGCATCTTTTGCATACTTCGAAAACTAGTACATCATTGCTAACTATGAAGTTATTACTATGTTTTTCAACAGATAATCCCAAAGAATTGTGTGCCTCATTTGATGTATCAGAAAGGTAGTCTTAATGTTTTGAACATACAGCCAGGTCATCCGACGAATCTCAACTGTCCATACGAGATTTCTAAAAGAAGTGGAGACATGAAAATAAAAGGATGGAAAAATGTATGGACAGTCGTAAGGAGGTTCTCGGAAGCAAAAGGAAGCGAAGCGCAAGAATTGGAGACAGGATGATCTCCATTCTCCATAATGGAGAGTCAGGGTCTATGTTGTTTTATGCTATTTTACCTTACATAGGGTATTTAGGTCCTGCCTAATACTGATGATCATGTGCTAAGAACAATTAAGTAGGGTTGGTTCGATGACTATCAAGATGATGATCGTATGACTTGTTATTAATAACGAGTAGAAGTTGTATGATGATGATTAGTAGGACTTGTTAGGATTAATATTACTTCCGTCAAACTCGCTACTCGCGGCCTCGAGACTTGTAATGTTCTATCTTTGTGCGGTCTTTTGAATTTGGAGACTTATATGATGAATTTTATTCGGAGACTAATCTTTTATTGTATTCGATGAATCTGCTCTTGTTGTGTGGTGCTGTCTATATTCTGTCCAATAATATATTTTGTAACCTGTGCAAAAATTAGAAAAGTAAAAAACCTAATATTCATACTAATGGCGCATCACCCCATAGTGTGCCATTAGTATGCCAGATACTAATGGCGCATGTTGGTCTATACTAATGGTGCACGGCGTGGTGCGCCATTTGTATACCAGATACTAATGGCGCACCTGTGGTGCGCCATTAGTATATAATACTAGTGGCGTGGTACTAGTGGCGCACCAGTAGTGCGCCATTAGTAGGCAAAACTGGTGCGCCACTAGTAGGCCTTTTCCTAGTAGTGTAGTGCTAACCTTTCAGAGCAGGAAGAAGATAAATTATTGAAAACTCTAAAGAAGCACCGTGCTGGTATTGGATATACTCTTGATGATCTTAAGGGCATTAGTCCCACTCTATGCCAGCACAAAATAAAATTGGAGAAAGACGCTAAACCAGTTGTTGATCACCAACGACGGTTAAATCCTAAGATGAAAGAATTGGTAAGAAATGAAATACTAAAGCTTCTGGAGGCAGGTATAATTTATCTTGTTGCTGATAGTCAGTTGGTAAGTGTTGTCCATTATGTCCCTAGGAAGGGAGGCATTACTTTTGTTGCGAATGATAAAGACGAATTGGTCCCACAAAGAATTGTTACAGGTTATAGAATGGTAATTGATTTCCGCAGATTAAATAAAGATACTAGAAAGGACCATTACCCTTTACCCTTTATTGATCAAATGCTAGAAAGATTATCCAAACATACACATTTTTTCTTTCTAGACGGTTATTCTAATTTCTCTCAAACACCTGTGTCAAAAGAGGATCAGGAAAAGACCACTTTTACTTGCCCTTTCGGTACCTTTGCTTATAGACGTATGCCTTTTGGTTTATGTAATGCACATGCTACCTTTCAAAGATGTATGACTGCTATATTCTCTGACTTTTGTGAAAAGATTGTTGAGATTTTCATGGATGATTTCTCTGTGTATGGAACTTCTTTCGATGATTGCTTAAGCAACCTTGATCAAGTTTTGCAGAGATGTGAAGAAACTAATCTTGTCTTGAATTGGGAGAAGTGCCACTTTATGGTTAATGAAGGTATTGTCTTGGGGCATAAAATTTCTGAAAGAGGTATTGAAGTTGATAAAGCTAAAGTTGATGATATTGAAAAGATGGCGTGTCCTAAGGACATTAAAGGTATAAGAAGTTTCCTTAGTCATGTCAGTTTTTTATAGGAGGTTCATTAAAGACTTCTCAAAAATTTCTAGGCATCTGACTAATCTCTTACAAAAAGATGTTCATTTTGTCTTTGATGATGATTGTGTAGAATCATTTGAAATACTTAAGAAAGCCTTGATTTCTGCACCTATTGTTCAGCCACCTGATTGGAATTTACCCTTTGAAATTATGTGTGATGCTAGTGATTATGCTGTAGGTGCTATTCTAGGACAAAGAGTTGATAAGAAATTAAATGTTATCCAATATGCTAGAAAAATTCTAGACAGTGCCCAGAGAAAATATGCTACTACTGAAAAAGAATTTTTAGCAGTTGTATTTGTTTGTGATAAGTTCAGACCTTATATTGTTCATTCTAATTAAAGTAACTTTTCACACTGATCATGCTGCTATTAAATACCTTATGGAAAAGAAAGATTGTAAACCTAGACTTATTAGATGGGTTCTCTTGCTACAAGAATTTTATCTGCATATTATTGATAGGATGGGAGCTAAGAACCCCGTTGCAGACAACTTGTCTAGGTTAGAAAATGTTCTTGATGACCCACTCCCTATTGATGATAGTTTTCCTGATGAACAATTAGCTATCATAAATGCTTCTCGTACTGCTCCATGGTATGCTGATTATGTTAATTACATTGTTGCTAAATTTATACCACCTAGTTTCACATACTAGCAAAAGAAAAAGTTTTCTATTATTTGAGACATTACTTCTTGGATGATCCACGCCTTTATAAAGGAGTAGATGGTGTTATTAGACATTGTGTACCTGAGCATGAACATGAACAGATCCTATGCATGTGTCACTCCGAGGCTAATGGAGGACACCACACTAGAGATAGAACTGCACATAAGGTATTGCAATCCGGTTTTTATTGGCCTACTCTTTTCAAAGATGCCCGTAAGTTTGTCTTGTCTTGTGATGAATGTCAAAGAATTGGTTATATTAGTAGACGTCAAGAAATGCATGTGAACTATTCACTTGTTATTGAACCATTTGATGTTTGGGGCTTTGATTATATGGGACCGTTTCCTTCCTCTAATGGGTATACACATATTATAGTTGTTGTTGATTACGTTACTAAGTGGGTAGAAGCTATTCCAACTAGTACTACTGATCATAACACCTCTATAAAGATGCTTAAAGAAAGAATTTTCTGAGGTTTAGAGTCCCTAGATACTTAATGACTAATGGTGGTTCACATTTTATTCATGGTGCTTTTCATAAAATACTTGCTAAGTATGATGTTAATCATAGAATTGCATCTCCATACCACCCACAGTCTAGTGGTCAAGTAGAACTGAGTAATAGAGAGATTAAATTAATTTTGTAAAAGACTGTTAATAGATCTAGAAAGAATTGGTCCAAGAAACTTGATGATGCATTATGGGCCTATAGAACTGCATATAAAAATCATATGGGTATGTCTCCATATAAAATGGTTTATGGAAAAGCATGTCACTTACCTCTCGAACTAGAACATAAGGCATATTGGGACATTAAAGAGCTCAATTATGATTTCAAACTTGCCGGTGAGAAGAGACTATTTGACATTAGCTCACTTGATGAGTGGAGAACCCAGGCCTATGAGAATGCCAAACTGTTTAAAGAAAAAGTTAAAAGATGGCATGACAAAAGGATACAAAAGCGTGAGTTTAATGTAGGTGATTATGTTTTGTTATACAACTCTCGTTTAAGATTTTTGTAGGAAAACTCCTCTCTAAATGGGAAGGTCCTTACGTTACCGAGGAGGTCTATCATTCCGGTGCCATAAAAATCAACAACTTCAAAGGCACAAATCCGAAGGTGGTGAACGGTCAAAGAATGAAACATTATATCTCAGGTAATCCCATAAATGTTGAAACCAATGTTATTGACACCGTAACCCCGGAGAAGTACATAAGGGACACTTTCCAAAACGTTTTAGACTCCGAAAAGGAATAGGTATGTGTACGGTAAGTAAACCCACTCCAAAACAGTTCTAAGAGCAGTTTTTCTCCATTTTGGAATATATAAAAAAATAGGAAAATTAGAAGTAGTCTGGAAGGGACATGAGGCATCCACGAGGGTGGAGGGCGCGCCCTACCCCGCTGGGCGTGCCCCTGCCTCGTGGGCACCTCGTGTGCCCTCCGGACTCTGTTTTCTTGCACGATACTTCTCCTGGTTAGTAAAAATTCATTTTATAATCTCCCGAAGGTTGTGACCACCGTACCATGACAAAACCCTCTACTTTTATTTTGAGCTGTTTTTCTGACAAATCTAGATCACCATGACTTCTTCAAGCGCCCCCAAGGACAAAATTTTTGAGAAGGTCATCAAACCCTACCTCGTGGAGGTGCTGCAACACCCTCAAACCATTGAGATGCGTGAGGGGGTGCTGCACATCCACGATGTTGAGGGACCAAGGAGGACCGGGAGCGTGGAGACAAGACTCGAAGCAATGGAGCAACAAGTTTTCAAGTGCCAGGGGATGGTGGAATGTGGACTCAATGACAACCACATGATGATCGCGGAGTTCACCAAAAACCACAAGCTAGATGCCAAGAACATTGGGGAGACCATCTTCAAGCTTCACGAGACAATTGAGCACCTCCAAGCCAGATCTATGACCTGCAAAACCAAAACTGTGAGTGTGAATATAGATTCAAGAGGATGAGTTTGGCTGTAGGTTTGAGGATCCAGGAGACTCGATCATCCTTCTATGATGGTGAGCCTATACCTTGGAAGATGGACGACAAGCCTACATCATCAACAACTCCATCATCACCACCTCCGAAGGAGACATAAATACATGGGTAGGTGCACTCCCGTTGGCAACTGCCAAGCTTGGGGGAGGTGCCCCAGTATCGTATCACCATCACACTTCTATCTTTACCTTTTTCTTAGTTCAATCCTTTTGGTTATATCTTGATCTAGTAGCATAAAGTTTAGTATGATCTAGCTTTGAGTTTTTGTGTTGATCCTTATGTATGTAATCATGTCCATGAGCTATATATAATAAAGATTAGTCTTGAGTCGAGGACTTGGTTGTCTTGCTATGATCTTGTGGGAATAAAAGAAAAAAGAAAGAATAAAATGAAATAAAGAGATCATATTGATCTTATGGAGAGTAATGACTTCACATGTAAAGAGTATGATGAATAAAAGTTGTTAAGAGTTGACAAACATAGTTTTGGTCATCGTTGCAATTAATAGGAAGTAATAAAGAAAGAGAGGTTTTCACATATAAATATACTATCTTGGACATCTTTTATGAGTGTGAGCACTCATTCAAATATGATATGCTAAAAATTTGATGTTGGACAAGGAAGACAATGTAATGGGTTATGTTTTCTTATATCCGAAATAAATTATATTGTCATGGATCACCCAACATGTTGAGCTTGCCTTTCCCCCTCATGCTAGCCAAATTCTTTGCACCAAGTAGAGATACTACTTGTGCTTCCAAATATCCTTAAACCCAGTTTTGCCATGAGAGTCCACCATATCTACCTATGGATTGAGTAAGATCCTTCAAGTAAGTTGTCATTGTTGCAAGCAATAAAAAATGCTCTCTAAATATGTATGATCTGTTAGTGTGGAGAAAACAAGCTTTATACGAGCTTGTGATATGGAAGAAATAAAAGCGACGGGCTGCATAATAAAGGTCCCTATGACAAGTGGCAATATAAAGTGACATTCTTTTGCATTAAGATTTTGTGCATCCAACCATAAAAGCACATGACAACCTCTGCTTCCCTCTGTGAAGGGCCTATCTTTTATTTGTGTCTTATACCTTATACAAGAGTCATGGTGATCTTCAACTTTCCTTTTTACACTTTATCCTTTGGCAAGCACTATGTGTTGGAAAGATCTTGATATATATATATATCCAATTCAATGTGGGTTTTCATAAAGCATTATTGTTGACGTTACCCTTGAGGTAAAAGGTTAGGAGGCAAAACTATAAGCCCCTATCTTTCTTTGTGTCCGATTAAAACTTCATACCCATAAGTATTGCGTGAGTGTTAGCAATTGTGAAAGACGAAATGATAGTTGAGTATGTGGACTTGCTGAAAAGCTCTTATATTGACTCTTTCTGATGTTAAGATAAATTGCAATTGCTTCAATGACGGAGATTATAGTTTGCTAGTTTTTCAATGAAGTTTCTGATTTATACTTTACATTGTGAATAGATTGTTACTTCAGTATAAGAAATCGTATGAGAATATATATATATATATATATGTTGCTATTCTAAGAATGATCATGATGCCCTCATGTCCGTATTTTATTTTATCGACACCTCTATTTCTAAACATGTGGACATATCTTTTGATATCGGCTTTTGCTTGAGGACAAGCGAGGTCTAAGCTTGGGGGAGTTGATACGTCCAATCTGCATCACGCTTTTATATCGATATTTATTGCATTATGGGCTGTTATTACACATTATGTAACAATACTTATGCCTTTTCTCTCTTATTTTAGAAGGTTTACATGAAGAGGGAGAGTGCCGATAGCTGGAATTCTGGGCTGGAAAAGGAGCAAATATTAGAGACCTATTCTGCACAACTCCAAAAGTCCTGAAACTCCACGAAAGTCAGTTTTGGAATATATTAAAAATATTGGGATAAGAAAGCACCAGAGGGGGCGACCTACTGTCCACGAGGGTGGAGGGAGCGCCCCCCTACCTCGTGGGCCACCTGGAAGCCCCCCGATGCCCATCTTCTGGTATAAGGTGTCTTTTTCCCTAGAAAAAATCATAACGAAGCTTTCGGGACGAAGCGCCGCCGTCTCGAGGCGGAACCTTGGCGGAACCAATATAGGGCTCCGGCGGAGCTGTTCTGTCGGGGAAACATCCCTCCGGGTTGGGGAAATCACCACCATCGTCATCACCATCAATCCTCTCATTGGGAGGGGTCAATCTCCATCAACATCTTCACCAACACCATCTCCTCTCAAACCCAGTTCATATCTTGTATCCGATCTTTGTCTCATAACCTTACATTGGTACCTGTGGGTTATTAGTAGTGTTGATTACTCCTTGTAGTTGATGCTAGTTGGTTTATTTGGTGGAAGATTATATGTTTAGATGCTTTATGTACATTAATACCCCTTTGATTATGAACAAGCATATGATTTGTGAGTAGTTATGTTTGTTCCTGAGGACATGGAAGAAGTCTTGTTATAAGTAGTCATGTGAATTTGGTATTTGTTCGATATTTCGATGAGATGTATGTTGTCTTTCCTCTAGTGGTGATATGTGAACGTCGACTACATGACACTTCACCATTGTTTGGGCCTAGGGGAAGGCATTGGGAAGTAATTAGTAGATGATGGGTTGCTAGAGTGAAAGAAGCTTAAACCCTAGTTGATCCGTTGCTTCGTAAGGGGCTGATTTGGATCCATATGTTTCATGCTATGATTAGGTTTACCTTAATTCTTCTTCCGTAGTTGCGGATGCTTGTGAGTGGGGTTAATCATAATTGGGATGCTTGTCCAAGGAAGGGCAGTACCCAAGCACCGATCCACCCACATATAAAATTATCGAAGTAACGAACGCGGAGCATATGAGCATGATGAAAAATAGCTTGATGATAATTCCCATGTGTCCTCGGGAGTGCTTTCCTTTATATAAGAGTTTGTCCAGGCTTGTCCTTTGCTACAAAAAGTATTGGGCCACCTTGCTGCACGTTGTTTACTTTTGTTACTTGTTACCCGTTACGAATTACCTTATCACAAAACTATCTGTTACCAATAATTTCAGTTCTTGCAAAGAATACCTTACTGAAAACTGCTTGTCATTTGCTCCTGCTCCTCGTTGGGTTCGAAACTTACTTATCGAAAGGACTATGATAGATCCCCTATACTTGTGGGACATCACGCCTTGCGAGCGGTACGAGCACACAAAAGAGAAATTTATTTTGAAAATTAGATATGGCACATACAAATTTGCTTAGTACGGCAAAAGAATACCTCATATAGGTAGGTATACTGGACTCATATGGCAAAACTGGTTTAAAGGATTTTGGATGCACAAGTAGTGATCATACTTAGTGCAAAATGAATGCTAGCAAAAGATTGAGAAGCGACCAACCAAGAAACGAATAATCTCACAAGCGAGCATTAAGCATAATTAACACCGAATAATGCACCACAAGTAGGATGTAATTTCATTGCACAACTATTGACTTTCGTGCTTGCATAGGGAATCACAAACCTTAACACCAATATTCTTCCTAAAGCATAATTACTCATGAACATGACTCACATATCACATCATCATATGTCAAAACTGTTACAAGGAATCAAGTTTATTTTGTCCAATGATCTTCCTGAAAGTTTTTATTATATCCTTCTTGGATATCTATCACTTTGGAACCAATTTTTCTGTGTTGCTTTTGATAAGATCAAACAAATATAAGTGAAGATCATGAGCATAATATTTCTTTCTATCAAATTAATTTAAGTGAAGCAAGAGAGAATTTCTTAAAAAATTACTAACTCTCAAATAAATCTAAGTGAAGCAAGAGAGCATTTCTTCAAAAATACTAAAGCACACCATGCTCAAAAAGATATAAGTGAAGCACAAGAGCAAATTCCATAGCTCATAAATATTTAAGTGAAGCATAGAGAGCAATTCTAACAAGTCATGGCTTAATTTTGTCTCTCTAAAAGAGGTGTGTCCAGCAAGTATTCAAAACTTAAAACACAAAACAAAACAAGGAAACACTCTTATCATCCAAGACTCTCCAAGCAAAACTCATAGTATTTGATGAATAAAAATATAGCTTCGAGTAAAATACCGATGGTGGTTAGAAGAAAGAGGGGATGCCACTCGGGGCATCCCCAAGCTTAGTTGCTTGCTTATCTTTGGATAATAGCTTTGAATGCCATGGACATCCCCAAGCTTAGGATCTTCTTACTCCTTATTCCTTCATCCATCGTAAGATAACCCAAAACTTGAAAACTTCAATCAGAGAAAACTCAACAAAACCTTTGTGAGATCCGTTAGTATAAGAAAACAAATCACTATTGTAAGTGCTGTCACAAACCAATTCATATTTTATTATTGCATTATATCTACTGTATTCCAACTTTTCTATGGAAAAAACTCTTCAAAGAAAACCATAGAATCATCAAAACAAGCACACAACGCAAAGAAAACAAAATCTGTCAGAAACATAACAGACTGTAGCAATCTGGTTATTTCAAATACTTCTGTAACTCCAAATATTCTGAAAACTTAGGAAGATCGGGGAAATTTGTATATTAATCTTCTGCAAAAATAATTTGTATTTTATCACGCTCTGGTTAAAAATTAAAATTATTTTCGTGAGCGCGAAAGTTTCTGTTTTTCAGCAAGATCAAATCAACTATCACCCAAGAAGATCCTAAAGGGTTTACTTGGCACAAAGACCTATTAAAACACAAAAAACACAATCCTAACAGTAGCATAATTGTTCTAACACGGAAGAACAGGAAGCAAAAAGAAAAAATAAATTTTATTCATTGGGTTGCCTCCCAACAAGCACTATTGTTTCACACCCCTAGCTAGGCATAAAGCAAGGATCTAAGTTTTGTCATCTTTGTTCCTAGATTCATAATATGCCCTCATGATTGATTCATATGCTGGCCTAATTCTTGTTCTAGGGAAGTGTTTCATACCCTTCCTTAGTGGAAATTGGAAATTAATATTGCCTTCTTTCATATCAATCATGGCACCGATAGTGCGTAAAAATGGTCTACCGATAATAGTTGGACGCGACAGATTGCAATCAATATCAAGAACAATAAAATCTATGGGCACATAAATTCCTATTTGCAAGAATAAGAACATCATTAATTCTTCCCATAGGCCTTTTAATAGTAGAATCCGCCAAGTGCAAATTTAAAGAACACTCTGCAATATCGGTAAGACCAAGCACATCACATAAAGATTTCAGAATTGTAGAAACACTAACACCCAAGTAACATAAAGCAAAACACCCATAATTTTTAATCTTGACTTCGATAGTAGGTTACCATTCATCATGTAATTTTCTAGGAATAGAAACTTCTAATTCCACCTTTTCTTCCAAAGATTTCATCAAGGCATCAACAATATGTTTAGTAAAAGTTTTATTTTGTTCATAAGCATGGGGTGTTCATCATGGATTGCAACAAAGAAATACAATCAATCAAAGAGCAACTATCATAAATAAAGTCTTTGTAATACAAAAGAGTGGGCACATCACTAGTTAAAGTTTTGACTTCTTCAAACCCACTTTTATCAATCAAAGAGCAACTATCATGATGTCCCACAAGTATAGGGGATCAATTATAGCTCTTTTCGATAAGTAAGAGTGTCGAACACAACGAGGGGCAGAAGGAAATGTCAAGTAGTTTTCAGTAAGGTAATGTCTGCAAGTGCTGAAATTGTAAGTAGCAGAGTAGTTTGATACCAAGATAATTTGTAATGAGCAAGTAATGATAGTAGTAACAAAAGTGCATCAAGGTAGCCCAATCCTTTTGAGGCAAAGGATAGACCAAAATGGTCTCTTATGATAAGCAAAGCGCTCTTGAGAGTACACGCGAATTTCATCTAGTCACTTTCATCATGTTGGTTTAATTTGTGTTCGCTACTTTGATAATTTGATATGTGGGTGGACAGGTGCTTAGGTGTTGTTCTTACTTGAACAAACCTCCTACTTATGATTAACCCTCTCCCAAGCATCCGCAACTACGAGAAAAGTATTAAGAATAAATTCTAACCATAGCATTAAACCTTTGGATCCAATCGGCCCCTTATGGAATAGCGCACAAACTGGGGTTTAAGCTTCTGTCACTCTCGCAACCCATCATCTAATTGCTACTCCACAATGCATTCCGTGCCATGTAGTCGACGTTCACATGACACTACTAAGGGAATCACGACATACAGACTATCAAAATATCGAACACATATCAAATTCACATGATTACTTGCAACATGATTTTCCCGTGACCTCAAGAACAAAGCTAACTACTCCCAAATGATAAACATGCTCATGATCAGAGGGGTATTAAATAGCATATTGGATCTGAACATATAATCCTCCACCAAATAAACCATATAGTAATCAACTACAAGATGTAATCAACACTACTAGTCACCCACAAGTAACAATCTATAGTTCCGGTTATAAGATTGAACACAAGAGATGAACTAGGGTTTGAGAGAATATGGTGCTACTAAAGATGTTGAAGGAGATTGCCCTCCCCAAGATGGGAGAGTTGTCGGTGATGATGATGACGATGATTTCCCCCTCCAGGAGGGAAGTTCCCCCGGTGGAATCGCTCCACCGGAGGGCAAAAGTGCTCCTGCCCAACTTCCGCCTCGAGGCGGCGACGCATCGTCCCGAAAGTCATCTCCTTATTATTTTTTCTAGGTCAAAATAACTTATATACCAAAAGATGGGCACCGGAGGTGGGCCGAGGAGGGCACAACCCACTAGGGCACGCCTGGTGGGCTCCCTCTGGTAGTTATTTGCTCCGATAACTCTTAAATAATCCATAAAAAATCTCCGTGAAGTTTTAGCTTGTTTGGAGTTGTGCAGAATAGGTGGCCTGACGTAGCTTTTCTAGGTCCAGATTTCTAGCTGCCAGAATTCTCCCCCTTGGTGTGTACCTTCAAAATTATGAGAGAAAAGGCGTTGGAATTACTCCAAAAAGCACTATTATGAATAAAAAGATTGTAAATAATAGTAATAAAACATGATGCAAAATGGACGTATCAACTCCCCCAAGCTTAGACCTCTTTTGTCCTCAAGCGAAAACCAAAATCAAAAAACATGTCCACATGATTCGAGAGAGAGGTGTCGATAAAAACAGAATACAGACATAGAAGCATCATGTTGATTATTATAACAACGACAAAATTAAACATAGGACTTTTATCATATACTTCTCATGAATAAGTGATAGTTCATCACACAATCAAAGTTTAAAGCAAAAACTCTATTAGAAACCAACAAACTATGTTCTCAGTCAACTTTGTAACTACAATTCGTCATCTTTTAGGAATGGTCACGTGTTGGGGCTTGTAGGCAAGTCCACATACGCAACCATCATATAGTCTTCTATGATTGCTAACACTCACCTCGTACCCATGAGCAAAACGTTTCAACTGGACACATAGAAAGATAGGGGCTTATGATTTTGCCTCCCAACATACTCACCTCAAGGGTGATGTCAACAATAGTAACTCATGCCACCCACATTCAACTAGACATATGTGCCTAGATCTTTCCTCACCACATGATGCTTTCCAAAAGAGAAAAATAAAAGGAATAGAGAGAAAAACTTTGACTCTTGTATAAAAGTAAATACATAAAAGTAAAAGATAGGCCCTTTGTAGAGGGAAGCAGAGGTTGCCATGCGCTTATTTGTTTGTATGCTCAATCCATTAGTGCAAAAGAACGTCACGTTACATTGCCCCTTGTGATAGCGACCTTTATTATGCAGTTTGTCGCTTTTATTCTTCACCATCACAAGTTTGTGCAACACTCAATTTTATCTTACACTAAATGATCTCACACTTTTAGAAGCAATTTTTATTGCCTTTTTGAACCGATGACAACATACTTGAGGGATCTTGCTCAATCCCTAGGTAGGTATGGTGGACACTTGAAAATAAGATTTGGGTTTAAGGGTTTTTGGATGTACAAGTAATATCTCTACTTAGTGCGGAATTTTTGGCTAGCAAAGATAGGGGGAAGCACAACATGTTAAAGGATCTATGACAATATGACTTCTATGTGAATATGAACAAACATAAATCTTTAAGTTATCTTCCTTGTCCAACGTCAACAATTTTGGCATATAATATTTTGATGAGGGATCACAATCACAAAAGATTTCTAGGATGGTATATTTATATGTGAATCTTCTCTTCCCTTATTAATTCTTTCACGAGTTGCATCATTGACTAATACTATGCTTGTCAATCTCTAATAAAACTTTCTACTTATACTTTTCCTTATGTGGTGCCATCACCTACCATAGGATTAGTATATAATATTTTATTTATTTCTTTATTTCCTTTATTTTATTTATTTCCTTATTTATTTCTTTTATTTTATTTGCAACATGAAAGTAAAGAAAGCAAAAACTCATACTAAACTTTGTTATATAACTTGCACACGATTACAAGGATATATCACAAAGCAAACTCTCAAAGAAGAAAGGATCAAACTAAAATTTTATTCATCTAAAGCAAAAGGATTGAACTAAAATAAGTAAAAGCAAAAACATAGTGGGATGATACGATACCGGGGCACCTCCCCCAAGCTTGGCGGAAGCCAAGGGGAGTGCCCATACCCGATACTCAGTTCTACTTTGGTGGTGAGGAAGGTGGTGGTGATGAAGAAGGAGGTAATGGCGGTGGTGAGAAGGTAGAAGGTTTTCCCCTCGCTTCCTCTAGCTTCTGACGTAGAATAAAATTATCCATCATCAACTCGCAATTATTTATCTCGAGTTTTATTATCCTCTTGCATAACACCTCCATGCTTTCGTTTTTGAACCGAGGAGGAATCGATTCATCTTCTTCTTCTTCGGAGGTTTAGCTATAGTGCCCCTCATCCCCATAGGACTTGGGGTTTGTGATGAGATCAGCAACATAGCTCTCACCCTCAGAGTCTTGGGAAGACATATTTTCAGGCCTATGCAAAAATAGCAAGAAAAGAGAACAAAGGATTTCTCCGCGATACGGTGATCAACAGGTTCGGGGAGTATATATAGATTTTTTATCTTGGAGGACAAGTGTTTGGTAGAAAAACGGAGTATGGGAGGTGTCCCAGGTGGGCAAGCCTGGCGTGCCCTGGTGCCTTGTGCCCACCAGGGGACGCTTCCTGGAAGTTTCTTTATTCCTAAAATTCTAAAATATTCCAAAACTGATAAAAAAAATTGTGGAATTTTTGGAGTCCATTTACATACCGTATCACGTACCTCCTTATTTTCAAGATTATGGAGTGTTCCGGAAGGACTCTCTTATATGTTCTTCTGGTGTCATAGTTTGGATAACATTACTTTCAATATTAATAGGCGTACCTAAGATATAATGCTTTATTCGTTGCCCATTGACAACCTTCAGGTTAGTGCCTTCGGAATTATTTATTTTGATGGCTCCAGACCGGTAAACCTCCTCGATGACATATGGGCCTTCCCATTTTGAGAGGAGCTTGGCTACAAAGAATCTGAAATGAGAGTTGTAAAAATGAACATATTCTCCGAGCTTAAACTTGCGCTTTTCAATTCTTTTGTCATTCCATCTTTTTTTACTTTTTCTTTAAATAATTTTGCATTTTCATAAGCTTGGGTTCTCCATTCATCTAGTGAGATAATGTCAAATAACCTCTTTTCACTAGCAAGTTTGAAATCATAATTGAGTTCTTTGATTGACCAATATGCTTTATGTTCTAACTCAAGAGGCAAATGACATGCTTTTCCATAAAGCATTTTAGAAGGAGACATACCCATAGGATTTTTATATGTTGTTCTGTAAGCCCAAAGTGCATCATCTAATTTCTTAGACCAATTCTTCCTGGACCTATTGACAGTCTTTTGCAAAATTAATTTTATTTCTCTATTTCTAAGTTCAACTTGACCACTAGACTAAGGATGATAAGGTGATGCAATTATATGGTTAACATCATACTTGGCACGCATTTTACGGAAAGCACCATGAATAAAATGTGAACCACCATCAATCATTAAATATCTAGGGACTCCAAACCTTGGGAAAATAACTTCCTTAAGCATTTTAATAGAGGTGTTGTGATCAGCACTACTAGTTGGAATAGCTTCTACCCATTTAGTAACATAATCAACAGCAACCAAAATATGAGTATACCCATTAGAGGAAGGAAAAGGTCCCATGTAATCAAATCCCCAAACATCAAATGGTCCAACAGCAGGTGAATAATTCATAGGCATTTCTTGACGCTTACCGATATTACCTATTATTTGACATTCATCACAAGATAAGACGAACTTATGGGCATCCTTGAAGAGAGTAGGCCAACAAAATCCAGATTGCAATACCTTGTGAGCAGTTCTATCTCCAGCATGATGCCCTCCATAAGCCTCGGAGTGACATTTCCATAGGATTTGTCCCTATTAATGCTCAGGTACACAACATCTAATAATACCATCTACTCTTTTATAAAGATGTGGGTCATCCCAAAAGTAATGTCTTAAATCATAGAAGAATTTTTTCTTTTGTTGTTATGTAAAGCTAGGTGGTAAATATTTAGCAACAATGTAATTAGCATACCAAGGAGTACTATGAGAAACATTTGTTGCAGCTAAGTGCTCATCAGGAAAACTGTCATCAATAGGTAATGGGTCATCAAGCACATTTTCAAGCCTAGACAAATTATCAGCAACTAGGTTCTCAGCTCCTTTTCTATCAATGATATGTAAATCAAATTCTTGTAACAAGAGAACCCATCGAGTCTAGGTTTAGCATCTTTCTTTTCCATAAGATATTTAATAACAGCATGGTCTATGTGAACAGTTACTCTGGAATCAACAATATAAGGTCTAAATTTATCACAAGCAAACGCCACTGCTAAGAACTCTTTTTAGTAGTAGCATAATTTCTTTGAGCACCGTCTAGGGTTTTACTAGCATAATGAATAACATTAAGTTTCTTATCAACTCTTTGTCCTAGAACAGCACCAACAACATAATCACTAGCATCACACATAATTTCAAAAGGCAAGTGCCAATCAGGTGGTTGAATAATAGGTGTAGAAATTAAAGCTTTCTTAAGTGTTTCAAAGGCTTCTAAACAATCATCATCAAAAACAAAAGGAATATCCTTTTGCAAGAGACTAGTAAGAGGCCTAGAAATTTTTGAAAATTCTTTGATAAATCTCCTATAAAAATGAGCATGACCTAAGAAACTACGAATACCTTTTATATCTTTAGGACATAGCATTTTCTCAATTGCATCAACCTTAGCTTGGTCCACTTCAATACCTCTTTCAGAAATTTTATGACCCAAGACAATGCCTTCATTAACCATAAAGTGGCACTTCTCCCAATTCAAGACAAGATTTGTTTGTTCACATATCTGTAAAACACGATCAAGATTGCTTAAAAAATCATCAAAAGACTTCCCATAAACAGAAAAGTCATCCATGAAAACCTAAACAATATTTTCACAAAATTCAGAGAATATAGCAGTCATACATCTTTGGAAGGTAGCAGGTGCATTACAAAACCAAAAGGCATACGTCTATAAGCATATGTTCCAAAGGGACAAGTAAAAGTGGTCATTTCTTGATCAGGGTGAGAAACAGGTATTTGTGAAAAGCCAGAATATCCATCAAGGAAGCAAAAGTGTGTGTGCTTAGATAATCTTTCAAGCATTTGATCAATAAAAGGCAAAGGGTAATGATCTTTTCTAGTTGCTTTGTTTTATTTTCTAAAATCAATTACCATTCTATAGCCTGTAATAATTCTCTGTGGAATAAGATCATTCTTATCAATAGGAACAACAGTAATACCTCCTTTCTTAGGAACACAATGAACATGACTTACCCATCTACTATCAACTATGGGATAGATTATACCTGCTTCCAGAAGTTTTAATATTTCTGTTCTTACCACTTCTTTCATCTTCGGATTTAACCGACGTTGGTGATCAACAACGGGTTTAGCATCAGGTTCCATATTAATTTTGTGTTGACATAGAGTTGGACTAATGCCCTTTAAATCATCAAGAGTATATCCAATACCAGCTCGGTGCTTCCTCAGAACTTTCAATAATCTTTCTTCTTCATGTTCTGAAAGGTTAGCACTAATAATAATAGGATATATCGTCTTTCATCAAGATAAGCATATTTCAAAGTGTCTGGCAATTGTTTTAAATCAAACATAGGATCACCTTTAGGTGGAGAAGGACCTCCAAGAGTTTCAATAGGAAAATTGTGTTTAAGCAGAGGGCGTTGTTCAAAGAAAATTTTATCTATTTAATTTCTTTCATGCATATGAAAATCATTTCCATGGTCTAGAAAATATTGGTCTAAAGGATCAGTAGGTGGTACAACAATAGAAGCAAGACAAAATTAATTCATATTGACTAGGAAATTCTTTTTCATGAAGATTTCTACTAAACTTGGAAAAATTAAACTCATGAGACTCATTACCAAAACTAACACCGACAGTTAGTTTCTCACAATCTATCTTAGCATTAATGGTGTTCAAGAAAGGTCTACCAAAAATAATGGGACAAAAGTCATCTTGTGCGGAACCAAGAACAAGAAAATCAGTAAGGTATTTTATTTTCCCACACAAGACTTCAACATCTCTAACAATCCCAATTGGTGATATAGTGTCTCTATTAGCAAGTTTAATAGTAACATGTATTTCTTCTATCTCTATGGGTGCTATGTCATTCATTATTTATTAATATAAGGTGTAAGGAATAGCACTCACACTAGCACCTATGTCACATAAACCATGATAACAGTGATATCCTATTTTAACAGAGATGACAGGCATGCCAACAACAGGTCTATGTTTATCTTTCTTATCAGGTTTGGCAATTCTAGCAGCTTCTTCATAGAAGTAAATAACATGCCCATCCATATCTTCTGCCAAGAGATCTTTAACCATAGCAACACTAGGTTCTACTTTAATTTGTTCATCAGGTTTAGGTGTTCTAATGTAGCTTTTGGTAACCACAGTTGGAACTTTAGCATGTTCCTTTATCCTAGCAGGGAAAGGTGGTTTCTCAATATACGCAGAAGGAACAACTGGATCAACATTATAAATTGTAGTTTCTTCTTCAACTGGTACCGGTTCTTTAATTTCTTCTTTAATTGGTGGGTGATATTTAAAACACTTCTCTTTAGGGACTTCAACATGAGTAGCAAATGATTCACAAAAGGAGGCTACTATCTCAGAGTCAAGTCCATATTTAGTGCTAAACTTTTCAAAAACATTGGGTATGCATAAAAGATTTAACACAATCATACTCAAGTTTAATACTTGACTCTTTACCTTTGTCGAGTTCCCAATCTTCAGAGTTGTGTTTAATTCTTTCCAAAAGATCCCACTGGAAACCAATAGTCTTCTTCATAAAGGAAGCAGCACAAGAAGTATCAAGCATGGTTTGATCATTATGAGAAAGTCGAGCATAATTTTTTTGAATAATAATTTATCATGAGAGCTCATGATTGGGTCATGAATATAATATTGACTTAAGCCTCCCCCAAGCTAGAGTGATAGTTTCTCCTTCACGTGGCCAAAAATTATATATATAATTCCGATCACGATGAACTAGATGCATATGATAACATTTTTGGTGGAACTCCAATTTCAAACGATTCCAATTCCATGATCCAATATCATCGCATAGCCTAAACCATGCCAATGACTTTTCCTTCAAAGAGAAAGGAAATCCTTCTTCATAACTTTATCTCCAGGATGTTTTGTTCCATCTCCTGCATAAGGATTAGCTAGCAGTTGTTCTATCATACCCGAAGGAATTTCATATTCAATATTTTCAGTAGGTGAAGTAGGTTGAGGGGTAACTAATTGTGGTTCCGGACGAGGTGAAGATACCCCGAACAAACTCCTCAAAGGATTTTTTTCCATAGTAAAAAGTGACAATAAGTTTCAGCACACTATATAAATGTTTGCTTACCAAATTCCACTTACCAAAGGTGCTTTACTCCCTGGAAATGGTGCCAAAAAATAGCCTTGATGACCCACAAGTATAGGGGATCAATTTTAGCTCTTTTCGATAAGTAAGAGTGTCGAACCCAATGAAGAGCAGAAGCAAATGACAAGTAGTTTTCAATAAGGTAATATCTGCAAGTGCTGAAATTGTAAGTAGCAAAGTAGTTTGGTAGCACGATAATTTGTAACGAGAAAGTAACGACAACAGTAACAAAAGTGCAGTAAGATAGCCCAATCCTTTTGAGGCAAAGTACATGCCAAAGCGGTCTCTTATGATAAGCAAAGTGTTCTTGAGGGTACATGGGAATTTCATCTAGTCACTTTCATCATGTTGGTTTAATTTGTGTTCGCTACTTTGATAATTTGATATGTTGGTGGACCGGTGCTTAGGTGTTGTTCTTACTTGAACAAACCTCCTACTTATGATTAACCCTTCCGCCAGCATCCGCAACTACCTGAAAAGTATTAAGAATAAATTCTAACCAGAGCATTAAACTTTTGGATCCAATCTATCCCTTATGGAATAGCGTGTAAACTAGGGTTTAAGCTTCTGTCACTCTCGCAACCCATCATCTAATTGCTACTCCACAAAGCATTCCCTTAGGCCCAAATATGGTGAAGTGTCATGTAGTCGACGTTCACATGACACCACTAAGGGAATCACAACATACATACTATCAAATATTGAACACATATCAAATTCACATTATTACTTGCAATATGATTTCTCCCGTGACCTGAAGAACAAAGGTAACTACTCACAAATCATAAGCATGCTCATTATCAGTGGGGTATTAAATAGCATATTGGATCTAAACATATAATCTTCTACCAAATAAACCATATAGTAATCAACTACAAGATGTAATCAACACTACTAGTCACCCACAAGTACCAATCTATAGTTCTGGTAACAAGACTGAACCCAAGTGATGAACTAGGTTTGAGAGGAGATGGTGCTATTGAAGATGTTTATGGAGATTTCCCTCCCCAAGATGGGAGAGTTATGGGTGATGATGATGACGATGATTTCCCCCTTCGGAGGGGGGGGGGAGTTCGCCGGCGAAATCGCTCCACCGGAGGGCAAAAGTGCTCCTTCCCAAGTTCCGCCTCGAGGTGGCGGCGCTTCATCCCGAAAGTCCTCTCCTTATTTTTTTCTAGGTCAAAATGAAATATATACCAAAAGATGGGCACCGGAGGTCGGTCGAGGAGGGCACAACAAACCAGGGTGCGCCTGGCCTCCCTAGCGCGCCCAGGTGGGTTGTGCCCACCTAGTGGGCCCCCTTTGGTAGTTATTTGCTCCAATAATTCTTAAATAATCTATAAAAATATCCATGAAGTTTCAGCTTGTTTGGAGTTGTGTAGAATAGGTGGCCTGATGTAGCTTTTCCAGGTCCAGATTTCCAGCTGCCAGAATTCCCCCCCGTGGTGTGTACCTTGCAAATTATGAGAAAAAGGCATTATAATTACTCCAAAAAGCATTATCGTGGATAAAAACATTGTAATAACAGTAATAAAACATGATGCAAAATGGACGTATCAGATAACTTCACCAATTTTGACACCACCGTAAGAAAGAAGCGGTAACTTCTATAACATCTCGGTATCGTGGTATACTTTATTCATTCTTGCCATTGCATTGATAGCCACCATAACTCATTTTGCATTACTTTCCTATAGGGACTAGCCTTTGAGCATTACCGGCAATATAACTCGTGCACATTAGTGATCATACTTCACATAGCATACATACCATATCATCTTGGTACATATCTTGGTATCCTCTCTTGTGTCACAAGGTTGTCATCGCATATGCACAATTGCTATCTTGGTTCGTGAAATTTTGCATGAGAAAGAGCTCAAAAGAGAAAGAGCCAAACAAGCATTTAAGCAAAAGGGAAAGAAAAGCAAAGAACTTTTAAGCAAGAACCAAAGCATCATACTCAATCATCTTGGAACATATCATCGGAACACCATACATATAGCATATACTTGGAATTGACACTACAAAAAAAGACAATTCTGTGATGATACATGTTTGTCACAGTAGGTCATGTTTTCTGTCATGCATGTACATCCATGACAATTTTATGACAGAATCGAGATAGTCATACCTGTGCTGTCATAGAAGTGTTCCATGACATTACCAAAATTATCATCATGGAAGTGTCCACTTCCATGATGATAAATCACGCATCATAGGAGTGTTTTTCGTCAAGGGTGACCGACACGTGGCATCCACCGTAACAGGTCGCCGTTAAGCTATCGGGTCCAGTTTTGGATCCGATAACCCGTTATCAGCCCGGACCAATGGGGATTTTCTACATGTAAAATTCTCATTGGCCAGAGGAAACACGTGTTGGCTCACCGTTGCGACAGATGTCATCCACACATTGGACAAGAGGCGCCTATGATACATCGACACGTGGCACGGCCCAACAGAGTCCCATTCAGGTGAAAAGGCCGGCCCGTTTGACTTGGTCAAAAGGTAATGGGCCGGCCCAGGGAAAGCCTGTTAACGGCCTATTCGTATATCGCCCATTTACGACCCGCTAACTCCCGGCCCATTACGACCTATCGGAATTAAGCCCAGTAGCTTCATCTGGGCCGTCCAACATGATTCTAGCCCGTTGTTACTTCTAGCCCATGTATGGTCCATGATGTCTTTCGGCCCATATGAAGCCCTTCGTAACTCTAGGCCCAATAAAGGCCCAAGATGAAACTGGCCAATAATGAACAGTGTATCACTTTATACCCATTAACGGCCCATTATTCCGTCGGCCGTCTACAGCCAATGTTAACTTTCAGCCTTCTAAGGGCCCATTTATTCTTGGGCTCATTCCTAGAATTTGGTTAGTCACGGTCCGTTACTGGCCTGTTCCGTTTGTAGGCCAAATTCAGCTTGTGGTTACATTTGGCCCATTAACCCGTTGGGTTGTTTTCATAGCGTTATCTAATACAGCCTTTAAACGGCCATTATGGTCCATGAATAGTACGACCCATGTTTGGCGAAACGATTATACGCCTAGTAGAAGGCCCATGGATCCTACAGCCCGTAGAAGACCAGTGCACCCTACGGCCCGTAGTAGGCCCATGGATCATAAGGCCCATAGAAAGTCCATGGATCCTACGGCCCGTAAAAGGCCCATGGATCCTACGGCCCGCAGGAGGCCCATGGTTACAACAGTCCATGTGTTGCCATGATTATGTGGCCTAGTTACCAAAAATAGGTTATTGTGGTCACTAGAAAAACGCGGAAAAAGAACTGAAGTGACTACAAGCAAACAACTAAACAATACAATAAAGAAATAAATAAATAAGCAAGCAACTAACGCTAGCCTATTACAGCTATTACACATATTACATCCACTGGGCATCAAAGTTCGCCACCAGTGCAAATATAGGGAACAAAGCAGCATATAACATACACTAGCCGTCAAAATTGGCCACCAGTGCAAATAAACGTGCCAGCAAAACAAGAGCATAGCTAAAACAACTTTAGAAGAGCTCAAGAAATGTTATTCTGAGTATCCACCATGCTGGCAATAAGTTTAGCAAGCTTATTAGCTTTGTCCTGTTTGGCGCTAAAATCCTGCAACGCTTGCTGTTGCACCAAAAAGTGTGCATCTGAATGCTCCAGGGACTTCCGCAGTCCTTCTGCTTCTTTTCGTAGCACAGCTGATCGATGTCTTTCAGCTTGTAGTTGAGAATAAAGAAGCTGAATTGATTCAGACAGTGAGTTTGAATAGCTTGTGCAAGCGGTAGTGGCCATTAACTCGAACACTAAACCAAGACATGACTGTGGGGCTGTCTCACTGTCTTCAAGATAGTCTTCCTTAGCTGTTTTATCAGCTTTATTAGAGACCAACAAGGATATCTCACTATCCTAAACCTTATCTGCATTACTTCCTTTACCATTGCTTAATAAGGCACTCTTCCCCAATATTCTGTCAGCATTCTAAAAGAAGAAACAAGCAGACACATAACATGTTTAGCATGTACTTGTATATGAAACTCATTTCGGTGAACTAGTTCATTAGTAAGGTGGACAGGATTAAACTACAAGTCTTCTATTGCGAAGTACTAGTACATAATAAAAGCATTAAACAAACATATATCTATGGGCTATGGTCACTGCATTGTATTGCCAAATCAAAATGGAGACACGGTTCAAATCATATCAGTTCAAGACAAATCAGTAGTGAAAGAATACAAAGCGTGGGAAACTACATGGCACAACAAGATTTCAGATGGGTACGACGAGTCTACATGTACATCAACACTATTGGCTCTGTTGTGATGCTAGTAACGTGTGTGATATGAGAATTCAACTGTATACACAATTGAAATTGAAATCAACAGAGCTATTGATAAGAGCAAACCTGTTAAAGAAACATGCTTGAACATACTTGTTGTGCCATTGGAGTTTCGATTGGATCCTTCAATTTAAAAATAAGTTTGCATGAGTAAATACAGTGATACAAGAGCAAAGCAGTATGCACGATAGCAATGGAATCTTAAATTAGAACAGTTGTTCTTCAGGGTTAAGCACTTGTTCTACCTGAACAGAGTATAGTAAGACACAAGAATATAGTACTTAAAAAATGAGCTCATAGACCTTACCACATTCTTGGTTCGGGACTAGTACAGAACAAGGCATTCCCAGTCATCGTCCAGTAAATGTGTCTCCGGACAACATAAGGGAATTTGATGAGTTTCTTTGCCAGTGAAGTACGTTTTCTTCAGGTAATTCCGATACTGCCACCAAGCATTCTTGAAGATAGCAAAGGTATTAGCACAGGTTACCTCATCCGGAGTTTCCAAATCGGTCCTTCTCTATAGAGAAAAATGGGAAAATTTCATGTATTATAACCATCATGGAGGTAGAATGTATGGGACAAAGCAAAGTAATTGCCATGAATAAAATTACTTACACATAACTCCTGGACAAACACCTGCAACTGGAATTTTCCTTCATCTTCAGTATAAAATTAACAAGATGGGAAGATACATCAAATGTGATAGATGCTAAACTACGATTGGCTGGTTGTGCTTCCTCCACAGGAATAGGCATACTAACTGGTGGAGTTGGGGTTTGCCGTGGTAGTACTGGCCCTTTGGGCACTGGAGCTGCCTTACTAACTGCTCTTGTTTGGGAGCTCTGTGGTGGATATGGTGTTGTGTCAACAGGAACTGGGTTACTATCTGCTGGGGTTGGGGTTAGATTGGGTGAAGCTGGTTCTCTGACCATCGCAGTAGGGGTACAATCTGCGAGAGTCTGGGTTATGTGTGGTAGGGCTGGTTCTCATGCATGTACAACCGGGGTACTATCTCCACCAAGAGGTAGCACTATTTTATTTGAAGACCGTCTCTTTACTCTGCTAGATACTGGCATCACCCGCTCCAATTCAAATGGCTGATAAATAGGAAACATAGTTGAATGTACAGACATTGTATGAGAGACAGATGCAATAGATAGTGTGGAAAAAAGAGGGCATGAAATAGTTGACATGTATATTGTTTAACTAAAATGGATAGCATGACATAATTTCACATATATGATGTCTATCTAAATTGGATAACATAGCATAACATAATTCAAAGATATGATGAATAACTAAACAAGATCGCATGAGATAATTCACATACATGTTATCTAAGTAATCAAGATCGCATGATTTAAGTCACATATGTGATTTATATGCTAAATAGAGGGCATTCAATATGATGTCTGAACTAAGAACATGGTGTTGAATATTGTGTATATGATGTCTAAACTATGCAATGCAACACACCATATGCATGATATCAGCAATATAACCGTGCCAAGTTAGAGCATACACCTTGGTGGGGGAATAGGACTGGTCATATGTCTCTGAATCCATCTCCGAGGAGCTATCGGGACCCAACAAGAGATCTGCTTCGACATGTAGCACTATCTGCTCTGAAAGGCCTTGTTTTCACTCCACATTTTTCCATCTCCCGCCCAAATGGCTGATTCATGGGAAGAGTAGTTTAATGTACAAACATTGTCGACAAAATGGAAATGCAATGAAGAAAAGGATGGGCAAGATATCATTCAAATATATGATGCCTGGTTAAACAGGATGGCATTGCACATTTCACATATATTATGGCTGGCTAAAAGACATGAGACTGCATAATTCCCATATATGATATAGAAACTAAACAGGTGGCATTACAGAACATTTCTAAACTAAGCAGATGACATATATGATGTTAAAAGCATGCACTGCAAGGCAACACATGCATGATATGAGTAACATCATCATGCCAAGGTAGACCAAACACCTTGCGGGTAAATAGGAGTGGTCAGCTGCATCTGAATCCACCTCAGAACAGATATCTTCCTCTGGATTACAATCTGGAGAGGGGGGAGGGTTTGCCATTGAACCCACCATGGAGCGATGTCTGCATGACATTGTATTGTCGCGCAAAACTCTTCTCTTTTTCTCTACATGTTCAGCATGACCATGTACAATATCTGACATGCATACGAAAAAAATATGGTGAGATTATGTAAGGAGAGCATGCAGAAATCTAGAGTGATGGTAACAACCAGTGGATGGATCCAAAAATAATGATAGCAGGCTGATGATTGCTTTAATTTAATAAAAAGACAAATGATGATTGCTTTACTATTTGTTTCCAACCCAAGATGAACAACATAGGCATACCCTAGGTGAAAGTGCGTTATATCGACTAGAGGGGGGGTGAATAGGCGATTTTTATGAAAGTCTTCAAAACGTGGAAGTTTCGAAGACAAACGATAGAGATAAACCTATTACTATGCAGCGGAAGGTAGACTACACTAGGCAAACCATAGTCATGTATTCAATGAAGCGAAAGCACAATGACTAATAGCAGCAACGTTGTAAGGATCAAGTAGGAAGATATTATGAAGCCAAACAGAACACGCAGTCACTCAGTGAAGACAGAAGATAGTGCAATCATACAATGACTTCACAAGGACCAACAGTAAGTAAAGGGAAGGGAAGGATGAAACCAGTGACTCGTTGAAGACAATGATTTGTTGGACCAGTTCCAGTTGCTGTGACAACTGTACGTCTGGTTAGGGCGGCTAGGTATTTAAACCTTAGGACACACAGTCCCGGACACCCAGTCCTGAACACGCAGCTCAGGACACCCAGTCCTCACCGTATTCCCCTTGAGCTAAGGTCACACAGACCTCACCCAATCATTCTGGTAAGTCTTCAAGGTAGACTCCGAAACCTTCACAGACTTCGTTCACTGGCGATCCACAATGTCTCTTGGATGCTCAGAATGCGACGCCTAACCGGCTGGAGGATTCACAGTCCTCAAGTGTAATAAGTCTTTAGATCACACAGACAAGAAGACTTAAGTGATGCCTAACACTCTTTGGCTATGGGTGGTTAGGACTTTATCCTCGCAAGGAATTCTCTCTCTCAAAGGCTTCGAGGTGGGTTGCTCTCAAACGACAAAAGCCGTACTCTAACTCTGAGTAGCCAACCGTTTATGGTTGTAGGGGGTGGGCTATTTATAGCCACTAGGCAACCCGACCTGATTTGTCCGAAATGACCTTGGGTCACTAAGGAACTGACATGTGTTCCAACGGTCAGATTTCAAACTCACACAGCAACTTTACTTGGGCTACAATCAAAGCTGACTTGTCCGACTCTGGACAAGATTCGCTCTCATAGTCTTCACTCGAAGACATAGGTTTTGGTTAAGCATCACTTCAGTCATTCTGACTGGTTCTCTTGGACCCCACTTAACAGTACGGTGGTTCCTATGACTCAACAAAGGAAAAACAGAACTATGAAAGATCTAAGTCTTCGAGCTGCATAGGCTTCATGTGATGTCTTCTCTTGTCATAGTCTTCAATGAGAATATCTTCATAAACCACCTTTGACATCAATGTCTTCATACATTTTTAGGGGTCATCTCTGGTAGGAAAACTGAATCAATGAGGGACTTCTACCTGTGTTATCCTGCAATTCTCACAAACACATTAGTCCCTTAATTAGGTTTGTCGTCAATACTCCAAAACCAACTAGGGGTGGCACTAGATGCACTTACAATCTCCCCCTTTTTGGTGATTGATGACAAACTAGTTGAAGTTTTCAACGGGGAATATAATATGTGAAATTGTAAAGGATAAGGAATTGTCTTCATAAGTTGCAAGGGCTCCCCCTGAAGATGTGCATATAAGTAATTTGCTTTTGGAATGCAAATGCACATGGCAGGTTGTACTCGTGGAGATCCTCTTCAACTTATGATGACAATTCATTATGCATGAGAAGGTATGTGAAGATAATGACATGCATAATGGAAAATGGACGTCTACCAAAATGATCTAAGTGCAGAATTTATCGTCGCACATGCGGAATTTATCATCGCATCACAAAGTGGCAAATAAGTAGCAGACGACCATCGAGTTTAAGTGTTACAACTCAAAGAACCAAATGTATCAAAACGAGAGTTGTAAACACGAGGAAAAATATAAAGCAACCGCCCATGTGGACCCGCTTGAAGACTATCAAACTCATATGCTTCTCCCCCTTTTGTCAGTAAGGACCAAAAAGGTTTGAAGACATAGAGCATCTACTCGCTCCCATGAAGAGTAGGTGAAGCAGCAGGGTCGTCGGTGGTGTTCGGTGGTGCAGAAGAACTTGGAGCAGTGTCGAAGCATGCTGAAGGAGGTGGCGGTGAAGTAGCATCGTCTTCATCCTCGATCACTCTGGAATTCACAGTTGCAGCAGAGAAAGAGAAATCAGAGTCTTCAAGAGATGGAGTTCATCGCAGCACTGCCCTTCGAGGAGGTGTGGAGTCAAGCTTGAAGCGTTCAGAGAAGCCATCCTCTTGAAGATCATCTTCAGAGCACATTAGCGTCAGCCCTTTCCATGTGCGTCGAGAGGTTTCATGTGCAACAAAGGCATTCTTGGTGGAAAGATTGCGAATGAGGTTGACATCCACCAAGAGGCTTTGCATTTGCCGCTTCAGCCAGTCATGATGCCTATCCTGTTTCTGATGAAGAGCCACAAGAAGCTCTCGGTCCTTGAGAACACGAGTGCACTTCTTGGGTCGTTGGGCAATTGTGCTATCGGTGGCTTCAGTAAGGGCAGGATGTGGTGCACGTGTAGTGCCAGCCAAAGGATAAACACGAGTGACTGCTTCAACTCCTTCAATGTTCTGAGAAAAACTTTGATGCTCCTCATTCTGAAGACTAAGAGGTTCCTTGGCAGGCTCAGGATAAATGGCTTCAACAAACATATCCACATCAGGCAGAAAGATCCGATGATTGCGAGCAGATGGCTGATATGAGATAGCGGAGTGGAGTTTAATCAGCCGCATTATCCATGGAGCGTAGAACTTCAAGCCAAAAAGATCAGAGCCTGATGCAGCAAGTTGGCGGATGAAGAAGTCCTGTGCATTGAAGCATTTGCCATGAAGAATATAGAAGACCAAAGTCTTCATTGCACCTTCTAGCTTGGCATGTGGAGAATGCCATTTGATGGGCCAGAGAGTTCGCCTTATGATGTGATAAATAGTCCTGGGCAGATACTCAAGGTCTTCAATGAAGAACTCCTTGGGATATGCAGCATCTTGGGGCAATGGCTTCATCATACTGAGCATCTGACTCATGTTAGGTTCAGGCCTCTGAAAGATGCTCTCCACAGCTTCACTGTGAAGCTGATAGCCATGTTCGTAGAGATCGCCAAGAGTGGGCAGACCAGTGAGCTCAATGATATCAAAGGCTTTGGCTTCGTGATGAACATTTCCTGTCATCCACTCCAGGACCCAAGTCTTCGGATCTCTGTTGTATCCACGGATGTGAAGTGTGGCATAGAATTGAAGCAGCAACTCTTCATTCCAGTGCTCTTGGTCGGTGACAAATGGCAGCAATCCAACCTCTTTGAAGCAATCCAGAGCTTCTTCCAGACAGGGCAGACCAGCTATTGCTTCGACGTCAAGACGCTTATGTGGGAAGATGCGACCTTGATTGTATAGAATGCAGGAGTAATAGCTTCACTGCGGATAGCTTCAGAACCGGTCAGATGATATTCTTTCCCTTGAGTAGGGGTTCCTGGAGCTATTGAAGAAAGTGTTGTCTGCTTTGAAGCCATTGACATTGAAGGATCCAGGTGCTGATGCAAGACCTGGAAACCTGGGCAATCTTGGGATTGGCTTCTGTACTTGAGGCCTGTGCTCAACATGATAGTCAAACTGAGGACCAGCAGCAGGCGCAGGAACAGAAGCAGTAGCACCAGTGGCTTCGCTGACTTCTGGTGCTTTTGTTGGTGTAGGCTCCACATTGGTTTCAGCCATGACAGTGTTAGTGGCTTCATTGGTGTTGGTGGTGGCAGCCTCACGATTCTCAACCTCCACTTGATGAGCTGGACGGTCGGTCACAGTCACGTTCTCCTCGAGAACAGCTTCTTGGTGAGACGGGGGTGTAGCAGCACTTGGGGTTTCTTCTTCATCGGCTGATGCAGCTGGAATGTCTTCAGCAGCTTTAGCTTCAGACTCAGAGACTGGAGGCCTTGGTCCTTTGCGAAGCCTGCGTAACCCTGGCGACGCCTGTGGAGTTGGAGTTGGCTGGGCCTCAAAGTCATCTTCCTCTTGTGCTTGTGGGCGATTAGCCCATGATGCATCCTGAGCAATTGGCGTCAGAGGACGACCAATGCTGATGAGTTCGCTGTGCGTTAGCACAGGCGATGATACCTGTTGGTGCTCGAGCTGAGGAAGAACTGCATCATCTTCAACATGGTCATGGTGACCAATGTCTTCAGCTGCGGTGGGATCAGCTGCTGGAAAGTCTTCAGCCTCATGAGCCTCTGTGAAAGCAGGCTCATGGACAGTCAGTTGACGTTCTTGAGGTTCAGTGTCAGGGCGAACCATGGAGATGGGTTTAACAATCAAGGGCTCTGTGGGAGCAGCCCGTTCCTTCTTGGTCTTCCGCTTCTTCTTGGAGGGAGCAGCAGCAGAGGCTTCAGGATGTTTCCTCTTTCTGGCTTCAGCCTCAGCAGTCCTCGTCTTCTTCAGCTCTGAAGCAGTTGACCGGGCCTTTGGCTTTGAGCCAGTCATGCTAGTTGGGAAGACAATGGGATCTGCTTCCTGCCTTGGTGCGTCAGGTTCGGTCATAGCGGGCTTCTTCTTCTTCTTATTCTTTGCAGCCATCCTGGGGTCGATGCCAGGACGCCCAAGGGCCTTGCGCTTCTCAGCCTCATTGTAGGCTTGCACACATTTGTCAGCCAGGCTCTTCATGTGCTCACGAGAACCTTGAGCTTCTTCACGCTTCTTGAGAAAGGCTTCTTTAAGCTCGTGCAGCATGATCTTGAAGTTCTTGACCTCTTGCACGCTGAGCTTGGCCATATGCTTCTTGAACTGAGCTTTCTCAAAGTCAATCTTCTACTTCAGTTCGACAATGCGCTGAGCTAGAGCTAGCTCTGAAGCAATGGCGCCATGGAAGGCGACACTGAGACCAATGGGAAGTTGCAGGTCTTCAAAGCTGAGGTTGGGCGTTTCAAACCACTCATCGATGAAGTCGTGGACGATTGCCACGTCAAAGAGAGGTAAACTATTGAAGATTTCTGCTTCTTCTTTGCTCTTGATCAGTTTCTCAAGAGCGTCATCTGCAAGATCTTCATCACTGGACAGATCAATGGCATCGTTGCGCAGAATAGCAGCAACTGTCAGTTCTTGGCCGGTGTGTGGCAGAGGCATCTTGACCTTCTGGGGCTTGGAGATGCGTGACAAATCTTCAGACTGCACACTGTCTTCAGGAGGTGCAGTAGCCAGTGGCTTCGCCCATGAGATTTTTGGTGCAGCAGCTGATCTTGAAGCCTTAGCCTTCTTTGGCTTCTGCGGCTTTGGGGTAGGAGCTGGGGCTTCATCAGTGTCAGCATCATCGTCAGAATGATCCACTTTTGCACCTTGAACTGAGATGTGGGTGATGAGGCCATCAAGGTTGTAGAAAGGACCGATGACATTGGGTTCTGCATCGTGTGTGCCGTCAGCCCGGGGAGCAGGAGGACCAGGGTTGAAGTCTAGTCCCAATGACTTCTTGTTTTCCTTGGCCGATGCCTTTGCGTGCTGGAAGTTGCGCTTGAAGAGATTATCGTCACGACACCATAGCAATGATGATGGGTCGGCATCTTCAGGTTGAGGTCCACGGACCATACACGGATAGAAACCCTGAGTAATAACTTCAGCTTTGTTCTTGGGTGGAAGGCCTCAGAAAAGAATATCACCCCAAGGACTTTTGATAGCACTCTTCTCAGCATATTCCTTGGTCACGAATCTGTATTTGTACCACTGTTCTGCCCAATATCTTCGAATCCACTGGATTCGGGTCTTGCGCTGATTATAATCCTCTTCAGGATCTGTCTTGTAAAGCTCTGAGAGGTCATCAGGCAAATCTCTTGATGTTCCCCCACGACACTGTCTGCCTCCCTTCCTTGCAGATTTCTCTGAAGCCATGAACTTTAAACTGAAGGGCTTGAATACGTTCAAAGGCTTTCGCTTGCTGGACAAACAGGAACTGGCTTCGGGAGAATTTATATGTTGATGTAAGAATTCTGCAAATGAATGCAGACTATGAGAACCAAGGGATTCTCCCACGGACATGTACCTGTGACAGCATTAAGGTGCGAGGGAAGGGGAAGAGGTCATATGCATTCTCAGAAGATTTTGAAGATAAATCAGTTTAGAAGACATTGACCTCATCGTGCGAAGACATTCACTCATAGATAAGGAGTTGGTTCCAGATTTGTACGAATCCAGAGATCAGTACAAGTGAGGAATCTAACTACTTTGTGAAGCATAAGTGAATATACTAGGCATGTTATGAGATGCAGTATGAAAGAGATCCAACTTGTGTGAATAGAAACTGCTTGTGGTAGAAAGTGACGAAGCTATAGGATCAAAGGGGCCGTAAAAAGGAAGTTTTATTTACCACATGAAGAACTACTAGATGGAGTGGAAGAGGAGGCCGAGCATTTCGATCGTCCGTGCCCTAACTTGGCGACGGAGGACACCTACGGCGACGGCGGAGAACACGATGTCCGCGGTCGGCGTGAAGACGGCGTCGGAGAGGTTGCGGCAGCTAAGCGCTTCGTCGCCGGTGTCGTCGAGGGCTAGCGGTGGTGCTAGGGTTCGTGCGAGAGTGGAAGAAGAGATAATGACTGTGGTGAGGCGTATATTTATAGGGACAGGGGCGGCTTAGTGTTATTACACAGGTGCCCCTGGCGATTCACATTTGAGGAACACGTGGCCATCATGCAGCATATCGGGGGTTGTTCCACGTCCCGCGCACGCCTGGATTGTCGGGTGGTCGTTCCCACTTCTCCGGGTTTCAGGTGAAGGAATGAGCATTGAAAACGGACTTAATGTTTGTCTCTGCATCTTCTGCTGACAAGGACGCATAGAAGACATTTGACAGTTTCAAAAGAATGCATATGATTTTGGAGAGATACAGTTTGAGATAGAAAGCATAGAGAGGTTAGGGTCCGATCACATTCACTTAGTTCAAAAGATTCAACAAGAAGACATAGCTATAAGTGAATGTTGTAGAGGACAGAACACTAGTATATATATATATAATCAACATAGCGAAGATAATCATGAAGACATGTTGAGATTGAAGCCAAACCAAATGTGAATACATAGCATATGTAACGCCATGAGTGAAACACTTCAAACAAAATCTTTGGTGGTGGCGTTACCCACCGCATAGGAAGTATTAGACCCAGACACGGCGCACAATTATCGTGGTGCTCCGAAGTCAAATTCCACATTAATGTATTCACACTTAGAATGTATGTCTTCATTGATTGAAGATATACTTTACTTCGTGTGTTGCACATCTAAGTCATCAATATGCATAAGTGTTAGGATGTGTGCCTCATCACAGGACATTTGAGGATTCCAAGATATTTAGCTCACACCGTAACTTGCAAAATCTCTTCTCATCCAAGGGCTCGGTGAAGATATCTGCCAATTGCTCTTCAGTGTTGACGTGTATGATATCAATGTCTTTCTTCACAACATGATCTCTGAGAAAGTGATGACGAATCTCAATGTGCTTTGTCTTCGAGTGCTGAACTGGGTTGTTGGCAATCTTGATGGCGCTTTCGTTGTCGCAGTAGAGTGGCACTTGCTTCAGATGAATGCCATAGTCCTTGAGTGTTTGCTTCATCCACAGAAGCTGAGCGCAGCAAGATCCAGCAGCAATGTATTTAGATTTAGCAGTGAAGAGTGATACACAGTTCTGCTTCTTTGAAGACAAACATACAAGTGATCGTCCCAGAAAATGACATGTGCCTGATGTAGACTTGCGATCAACCTTGTCACCAGCATAATCAGCATCTGAGAATCCAACCAAATCAAACTCTGAGCCCTTTGGATACCATAATCCTAGAGTTGGGGTGTGATCCAAATATCGAAGAATTCGCTTCACAGCTAAGTGATGCGACTCCTTTGGTGCCGCTTGGAATCGAGCACACATGCAAACACTAAGCATAATATGTGGCCTAGATGTACATAGATAAAGTAAAGAACCAATCATGGAGCGGTATACCTTTTGATCGAACTCTTTACCATTGTCGTTGGGACCCAGATGATGTTTGTGTAACGCCCTCGATGCGGCTATATCTCCCACGTGTCGAAGCACGACTTAGAGGCATAACCGCATTGAAAGCAATATCACAAGTGAGGTAATCTTCACACAACCTATGTAATAAAATAGGGGAAGAAGTTACATAGTTGGCTTACAATCGCCACTTCACACAATTACATGAATAAAGCATTACATCATCCAAATACAATCAAGGTCCGACTACGGAACCAAAATAAAAGAAGAACCCCAAATGCGACAAGGTCCCCGATCGACCCCAACTGGGCTCCACAACTGATCAACTGGAAACGGGACAACACAAAGGACAAGATCTTCATCGAGCTCCTCCTGAGCTTGGTTGCGTCACCTGCACGGTTCAACGGCACCTGCAAGCTGGTTTTGGAAGTATCTGTGAGCCACAGGGACTCAGCAATCTCGCACCCTCGCGATCAAGACTATTTAAGCTTATGGGTAAGGTAAAAGGTATGAGGTGGAGCTGCAGCAAGCGACTAGCATATATGGTGGCTAACATACACAAATGAGAGCGAGAAGAGAAGGCAAAGCACGGTCGATAAAAGTATGATCAAGAAGTGATCCTAAACAACCTACGTCAAACATAACTCCAACACCATGTTCGCTTACCGGACTCCGCCGGAAAGAGACCATCACGGTTACACACGCAGTTGACTCATTTTAATTAAGTTAAGGTTCAAGTTATCTACAACCGGACATTAACAAATTCCCATCTGCCCCTAACCGCGGGCACGGCTTTCGAAAGTTCAAATCCCTGCAGGGGTGTCCCAACTTAGCCCATCACAAGCTCTCACGGTCAATGAAGGAATAGACCTCCTCCCGAGACATTCCGATTAGACTCGGTATCTTGGTTCTACAAGACATTTCGACAGGGTAAAACTAAACCAGCAACACTGCCCGAATGTGCCGACAAATCCTGATAGGAGCTGCACATATCTCTTTCTCAGGGCACACTCAGATGAGCCAGACGTCGGGTAGGCCAGCCCAGAGTTGCCCCTGGTAGCCCCGGACATCGCTCGGTTGGACCAACACTCAGAGGAGCACTGGCCCGGGGGGTTAAAATAATGATGACCCTTGGGCGCGCGACCCCCAAGGGAAAAAAAGGCTAGGCGGCGAATGGTAAAACCAATGTTGGGCATTGCTGGAAAAGCTTGAATCAAGGCGAACTATCAAGGGGTTCCCATTATCACCCAACCGTGTAAGGAACGAAAAATCCGGGAACATAACACCGATATGACGGAAACTAGGGCGGCAAGAGTGGAACAAAACACCAGGCATAAGGCCGAGCCTTCCACCCTTTACCAAGTATATAGATGCATTAATTAAATAAGATATATAGTGATATCCCAACAAGTAAACATGTTCCAAAAAGGAACGATCTCCATGTTCCAACAAGGAACAAAACTTCAATCTTCACCTGCAACTAACAACGCTATAAGAGGGGCTGAGCAAAGCGGTAACATAGCCAATCAACGGTTTGCTAGGACAAGGTGGGTTAGAGGCTTGGTTCAACAATATGGGAGGCATGATAAGCAAGTGGTAGGTATCGCAACATAGGCATAGCAAAAGAGCGAGCATCTAGCAAGCAAAGATAGAAGTGATTTCGAGGGTATGGTCATCTTGCCTGAAATCACGCAAGGAAGAAGAACGAGTCCATGAAGAAGACAAACGGGCGTAGGCGAACGAGTCCTCACAAACGCGACGTTATCGGAACCAACCCGAAGGAGCAACACTGGAAAGAAGCAAACAACATAGTAAACAAACCACACATGAACATGGTATGATATGCGAGATGCGGTATGCGATGCATATGCATGATTTGACAAGGAATGCATGAACCTGGCCTCAACTTGGAAATCCAAGTGTGCCACTGGAAAGGTGAGATGAAATCGCTTGAAAATGATATAAAGATCACCGGAATCGGAGTTACGGTTTGGAAAAAGGCAAGCGATTCAAATATGACCACGTTCTGCGATTTACAGCAAGTAGCCATCTAAATGCAATGAGATGAACATGCTACAACAACTAAACATGGCATCAAAATACATGGCAGGAATCCATTCATGAAGCTTAACAAAAGTCTAGCACTGAGCTACGACCAATTCATCCATTAACAGGTTCAAACAAGCATGGAAAAAATGCATATGGTAAACAGATCTCAGACTTAGTGAAATTAACACTTGTTTGGAATTTCAGATCAGATAGCACACTTCAGAGCATGAAAACTATATGCTACAGGACCTGAACATGGCAAAGTAAAGCATGGCATGGAGCTACTCAAAGAGCTTAACAAAAGTCCCTTAGTGACCTTGAGCCAAAAGGGATCAGAAAATACAATTGCAAGCATGTGAACATGGAAAAAACATAATCAGTTCTCAGACTTAGTGAAAACTGGAGCATGCTGAAAACAGATATCAAGTAGGCATGTTAACAAGCTCGATGCACTCACTACAGAGCAAGGCATGACAATCTAAGCATACACCCAACGAGAATACACATTACACAAGCTAGACATGGCAAGAACAATAACATGGCATGCACGGATCAACTACAACATCCTCGGCAAAATCGCTAACAAGTAGACAATCTGCCCAGATTCACGAAATAGCAAAAGTAGAGCTCGATTGACTCAATCTAGGGTGCTCCATAATTGCAAACAAAGATAGGGATAGATAAAGCACTACAAGATTAACACAACATCCTTACTGATCATCCTCAAAAGAGGCACGGATCACTAGGAAACAACATGAACATATGGCCATATGAGATAAACAGCTCAAAGACTTAGTGGAAATGCTAAGTCCCTAAAATCAGCATTACCAAGTGCCTCACTTTGCAAGCTTGTGCTAGTCACCACACACATCACAAAAATACATGGGTTGCACCTCTGGAAAGATGGCAAAACCCTAAACAAAACATATGTAGAGCTCATGGGCATATCATGCACACAATAATCATGGCAAAAATGACAAATATCTAAATGGAGCAGCAGATCTGACAATTAACTCAAGTAGCACTCTTCTAACAGCATTTCGGACATCAAGATGAACTCAAATGAAAATGATGCAATGAGATGAAATGATGTACTCTCTGAGACGAACATTTTGATATGCTATATGCAGAAATTGGAGCTACGGATGCAAAGTTACGACGTGATGAACATGGGCATATGGATCTAGGAATTTCGGGGACTTAGATGAAAAATACCACCTCCAGATCTAGGGTTTCGAGGTCCACGACGATGCCGGCGGCTTCACCGGCGATGGGGCGGCGGGGCGGCACCGGAGGGTGGTCGGGAAGCGCGGGGCCGGGCAGATCCAGTCCTGCCTCGGCAGATCCGGCCAACCTCCGGCGAGAGGCGGCGCGGGGAGGAACCGATGGCCGGCTGCCAGATGCGGGCGGCGGCGTGCGGCCTCCGGCGAGCCCGTGCCGGCGAGGCGGCGGAGATGCCGCACGTCATGGCCCGGCGAGGCGCGCGGCGGCGCAGGCGGCGGGGAACAGTGTGTGGCGGCGGAGGCGCGCGGGCTCGGCGGCGCGGATCAGGGCCCGCGCGGGCCCGCTACGGGCTCCGCGGGCCACAGCGGCGGGGAGGAGCGGGAGGCCAGGTGGCGCTCCGCGAGTGGCTGGGGAGCGGCGGTGGGGCGACGTGGCAGCTCCAGATTGGTCCGGGTGAGGTGGAGGGCGTGGCCGGACATGTCCGGCGGCGCGGGACGAAATGTCCGGCGACGCGCGGAGGAGTTTTAGGGTTTCATCTGCGCGAATTTCGGAGGGGATCACATATATATATGTAGAGGGAGCTAGGAGAGTCCAAATGAGGTGCGCTTTTCGGCCACGCGATCGTGATCGAACGACCGAGATGATGGAGGAGGTTTTGGTGGGTTTTGGGCCACTTTGGAGGGGTGTTGGGCTGCAACACACACGAGGCCTATTCGGTCCCTCGGTTAACTGTTGGAGCATCAAACGAAGTCCAAATGGAACGAAACTTGACAGGCGGTCTACCGGTAGTGAACCAAGGCCACATGACAAGTCTCGGTCCAATCCGTAAATGTTTAATCCCCACACACGAAAGAAGGTAGAAATGACCACCGGAGGAGAACGGAGCGCCGAATGCAAAACGGACAATGGGGAAAAGGCTCGGATGCATGAGACGAACATGTATGCAAATGAAATGCACATGATGACATGATATGCAATGCATGACACGCAAGCAATGACAAGGCACACCAGCGAATAACTGGACGACACCTGGCACATCGGTCTCGGGGCGTTACAGTTTGGCTGGCATTGGCGTCGTGAAGCCTTTGCAGTCTTGCATACCGAACTTCTTTAGGCAATCTTTGAGATAATTCTCTTGAGATATGAAGATGCCGTTGCGTTGCTATCGTATTTGAAGACCGAGGAAGAATTTCAGCTCTCCCATCATGGACATCTGATATTGCTCTTGCATCATATATCCAAACTCTTCACTGTACTTCTGATTGATGCAGCCGAAGATAATGTCATCCACATATATTTGGCACACAAACAGTTCACCATCATATGTCTTTGTGAAGAGAGTGGGTTGAGGGAGCCAGGTATGAAGCCTTTGCTCTTCAGAAAGTATTTGAGTGTGTCATACCAAGCCCGAGGGGCTTGTTTGAGGCCATACAGTGCCTTGTTGAGCTTGTATACCATGTCAGGATGTTTTGGATCTTCAAAGCTAGGCGGTTGTGCAACATACACTTCTTCTTCAATCTTGCCATTGAGAAAAGCGCTCTTCACATCCATTTGATATAGAAGTATGTTATGATGATTTGCATAGGCCAGCAGTATGCATATGGCTTCAAGTCGAGCCACAGGAGCAAATGTTTCATTGAAGTCAATGCCTTCCACTTGAGTATATCCTTGAGCAACGAGACGAGCTTTGTTTCTGACAACTTGACCATGCTCATCTTGCTTGTTGCGGTATATACATTTGGTGCCTATTATATTGTGCTTCCGAGGATCAGGACGCTTAACCAGTTCCCATACATTATTCACCTCAAACTGTTGAAGCTCTTCTTGCATGGCTTGAATCCATTCAGGTTCCATGAAGGCTTCTTCAACTTTCTTGGGTTCTGTTATTGAGACAAATGTGAAGTGCCCATAGAAATTTGCTAGCTGAGTTGCCCTTGAACGAGTGAGCGGACCGGGTGCATTGATGCTATCAATTATTCTCTCAATCTGCACTTCATTGGCAACACGAGGATGTACGGGGCGAAGATTTTGCTCTTGCTGATCATTGTCATTGTTAGAAGGATTGTCTTCAGGTTGATCAGGTGCGGATATGATAAGTTCCTCTTCAGGTTGAGCTTCAGAGGGTATGATTTCTCCAATTCCCATTAGTTTGATTGATTCACTAGATGGAACTTCATCTAGCACATTTGGCAGGTGCTCTCTTTGTGAACCGTTAGTCTCATCGAACCGCACATCCAGTGTTTCAACCACTTTATAATGAAAGAGATTGAAGACTCTGTAGGAGTGCGAATCCTTTCCATATCCAAGCATAAAACCCTCATGTGCTTTTGGTGCAAATTTTGAAGTGTGATGTGGATCCTTGATCCAGCACCTGGCTCCAAATACTCTGAAGTAACTGACATTTGGCTTCTTGCCAGTAAGGAGCTCATAAGATGTCTTGTTCAGAAGCTTGTGAAGATAAACACGATTGATTGTATGGCATGCAGTATCAATAGCTTCAGGCCAGAATTTTCTTGGAGTCTTGTATTCATCTAGCATCGTTCGGGCCATCTCAATGAGTGTTCTGTTCTTGCGTTCGACAACGCCATTCTGCTGTGGCGTGTACGGGGCTGAGAATTCATGTGTGATGCCCAAAGTATCAAGATATGTATCAAGGCCAGTGTTCTTGAATTCAGTGCCATTGTCACTTCCGATGTGCTTTATCTTGGTGCCATAGTTGTTCATTGCTCGATTGGCGAAGCGTCTGAAGACATCCTGCACTTCAGTCTTGTAGAGGATTATGTGCACCCAACTATATCTAGAATAATCATCAACAATGACAAAGCCATAGAGATAAGCAGTAGTAGTAAGAGTTGAGTAATGAGTGGGACCGAAAAGATCCATGTGGAGCAGTTCGAAGGGTCGCGTTGTTGTCATGATTGTCTTCAAGGGATGTTTAGCCCTCGTCATCTTTCCTGCTTCACAGGCACCGCATAAGTGATCTTTCTTGAACTTGACGCCCTCGATGCCTATGACATGCTTCTTCTTTGCAAGGGTGTGGAGGTTCCTCATGCCAGCATGCCCTAGCCTCCGATGCCAGAGCCAGCATTCTGAAGCTTTTGCTAGAAGACATACGGCAAGCTGTGGTCCTGCTGAGAAATCTACCACGTACAAATCATCTTTCCGATACCCTTCAAACACTAGAGACTTGTCAGATTCCATTAGAACAAGGCAGTGATATTTTCCAAACATTACGATAATTTTCAAATCGCAAAGCATTGAGACAAACATTAAGTTGAAGCCAATGGATTCAACAAGCATGACTTTATCCATGTGTTGATCCTTTGAGATTGCAACTCTACCTAGACCCAATACCTTACTTTTACCAGTGTCAGCAAATGTGATGTGACTCTTGTCGGATGGACGTAAGGTTGAGTCCATAAGAAGGCTTCTTTTGCCAGTCATGTGATTGGTACACCCACTATCAATAATCCATTCTGAAGACGCTGGTGTCGTACCCTATAGTGCAGTTAGGGGGATAGGCTTCACGAAGAGAATTGTGAAGCAAAAACATTTGACGAACTAGTGGGTTATGAAAGCTTAGATCCAGATTAGGACTGATAGGGAGAGTAGCAAGCGATTCAGGAACGAAGTACATAATAAGACCATTCGGGCATTTGATCTTGCACCCTACAAGATGTTTAAGGTCCCTAGCAATAGCGTCAGACGATTTTGGTTTTCTGCTGGAGACCCTTCCCTGCAAAAGAGAGTTAAGCTTTCTTAGCCACCCACATCTTCAAGGGTGGCTTAGAAGTAATAAGTCTAAGTGCAGCGTCTGAGAACTTTGGCTTTGGAGCCCTAGCAAAAAGTCTTGCAGACGAACAATAGTACTCATAAGAATAAGCAGAATAGTTCTTGGTCTTATGAACATGGCAGTTTGATGAACCGCGCTCATATTCATAGTCCTGAGTATGGTTTCCCTGCAAAACATTTGCGTTAGTGCGACTCAGGTGAGTCCTCTGTCTGTATGAAGCCTTTGGACCATATGAAGCCTGTGGTCTGGGGTTTGTCTTCTTCACCTGTGGTGTCATGATGACATTCACAGGAAGATTTTCCAAACACTTTTTCGGCACCCAGATCTTCTTCATAGGCGGCCCATTCCTGCAGTTAGTACCATTATACCTGGCAAACACTTCACCATTCTGATTCTTAAACAGTTTATAGTTTGCATCAAAGGATTCATCAATGACAATGGGGTTAGCACAAGTGAAGCCAGATAGATTGGATGGATCTGCTGAAGGTTCCTTTGCAGCAACCCATGTGGTTTTGGGGTACTGCTCAGGTTTCCAGTAAGAGCCATCAGCATTCATTTTCCTTATGAACCCAACACCCTCTTTCCTTGGGTTTCGGTTCAGGATCTGCCTTTTGAGGACATCACATAGTGTCTGATGCCCTTTAAGACTTTTGTACATCCCTGTTTCAAGCAATGTCTTCAACCTAGCATTCTCATCAACAATAGCAGAGGTATCCTCAGCAGAGGGGTTAGTTCTCACATCAACAGTTGAAGATATTGCAACAGTAGCAGCAGTAGAACATTCAGCAATAGAAGTAGCATTATCACGCTCAATGCATTTAAGAATTGGTGGTTCAAATCCTTCCTGAGCGGAACTGATGTGTTCGGCGCGAAGTGACTCGTTTTCCTTTTGAAGATCTTCATGAGCCGCTCTTAATTTCTCAAGATCTTGCTTCCTTTGAAGATAATCATTGGAAAGCTTTTCATGAGTTGTTGAGAGCGTTTCATGACGACTTTCAAGTTCCTCATACTTAACGTGAAGATTTTTTATGTCTTCAATTAAGGACTCAGATCGAGTCATTTCAGCGTCTACCAGATCATCGCTTTTGTCTAACAGTTTTTGAATATGTTCCATAGCTTTCTGTTGTTCAGTTGCAATTTTAGCTAGTGTTTTGTAGCTGGGTTTTGAACCACAATCAGATTCATCTTCACTAGATGTTTGATAGTGAGTAGTGCGTGTGTTTACCTTGGCACCACGTGCCATGAAGCAGTAGGTAGGAGCGGAGTAGTCCTTGTCATTTGCATCGGTGTAGGTGATGAAGTCATTGTCTTCAGTGTTGAAGATGGACTTGGCAACGTATGCTGTAGCCAGACTTGCAACGCCAGAATCAGACTCCTCCTCAGACTCCACCTCCGCCTCCTCATCCATTTCCTTGCCAACAAAAGCACGTGCCTTGCCAGATGAGCTCTTATTTTGTGATGAAGACTTTGAGGAAGACTTGGAAGAAGACTTTGAGTATTTCTTCTTCTTCTTGTCGTTAGAGTCATATTCCTTGCTCTTCTTCTTGTTGTTGTTCTCATTGTCCCACTGCGGACACTCAGAGATGAAGTGGCCAGGTTTCTTGCACTTGTGACATGTTTTCTTCTTGTAGTCATGAGTAGAAACTTCATCATTCCTTGAGCTTGATCTTGAAGACTTTCTGAAACCTTTCTTCTTGGTGAATTTTTCGAACTTCTTCACAAGCATAGCAAGTTCCTTTCCAATGTCTTCAGGATCATCAGAACTACTGTCAGATTCTTCTTCAGATGAGGAGACATCTTTTGCCTTCAAGGCACGAGTTCGCCCATAGTTTGGACCGTAGATATCTCTTTTCTCAGAAAGCTGAAACTCATGTGTGTTGAGCCTCTCAAGTATGTCAGACGGATCGAGTGTCTTGAAATCAGGACGTTCTTGAATCATCAGGGCTAGGGTGTCAAACGAACTGTCAAGTGATCTCAGTAGTGTCTTGACGACTTTATGCTTGGTGATCTCAGTAGCGCTGAGGGCTTGAAGCTCATTTGTGATGTCAGTGAGTCGATCAAACATGAGCTGGACATTCTCATTGTCATTTCGCTTGAAGCGGTTGAAGAGGTTGCGAAGGACACTGATTCTCTGATCTCTCTAGGTTGAGACGCCTTCGTTGACCTTGGAGAGCCAGTCCCAGACTAGCTTAGATGTTTCCAAAGCACTCATGCGGCCATATTGTCCTTTGGTCAGATGACCACAGATGATATTCTTGGCAGTAGAGTCCAGTTGAATGAACTTCTTGACATCAGCAGCAGTGACACCTTCTCCAGCCTTGGGAATGCCATTCTTGACGACATACCATAGGTCGACGTCAATGGCTTCAAGATGCATGCGCATCTTATTCTTCCAGTAGGGATATTCAGTTCCATCGAAGACGGGGCACGCAGCGAAGACTTTAATTATGCCTGCAGTCGACATAGCTAAAACTCCAGGTGGTTAAACCGAATCACACAGAACAAGGGAGTACCTTGCTCTGATACCAATTGAAAGTGCGTTATATCGACTAGAGGGGGGTGAATAGGCGATTTTTATGAAAGTCTTCAAAACGTGGAAGTTTCAAAGACAAACGATAGAGATAAACCTATTACTATGCAGCGGGAGGTAGACTACACTAGGCAAACCATAGTCATGTATTCAATGAAGCGAAAGCACAATGACTAATAGCAGCAATGTAGTAAGGATCAGGTAGGAAGATATTATGAAGCCAAATAGAACACGCAGTCACTCAGTGAAGACAGAAGATAGTGCAATCATACAATGACTTCACAAGGACCAACAGTAAGTAAAGGGAAGGGAAGGATGAAACCAGTGACTCGTTGAAGACAATGATTTGTTGGACCAGTTCCAGTTGCTGTGACAACTGTACGTCTGCTTAGGGCGGCTAGGTATTTAAACCTTAGGACACACAGTCCCGGACACCTAGTCTTGAACACGCAGCTTAGGACACCCAGTCCTCACCGTATTCCCCCTGAGCTAAGGTCACACAGATCTCGCCCAATCACTCTGGTAAGTCTTCAAGGTAGACTCCCAAACCTTCATAGACTTCGTTCACCGGCGATCCACAATGTCTCTTGGATGCTCAGAACACGACGCCTAACCGGCTGGAGGATTCACAGTCCTCAAGTGTAATAAGTCTTCAGATCACACAGACAAGAAGACTTAAGTGATGCCTAACACTCTTTGGCTCTGGGTGGTTAGGGCTTTATCCTCGCAAGGAATTCTCTCTCTCAAAGGCTTCGAGGTGGGTTGCTCTCAAACGACAAAAGCCGTACTCTAACTCTGAGCAGCCAACCATTTATGGTTGTAGGGGGTGGGCTATTTATAGCCACTAGGCAACCCGACCTGATTTGTCCGAAATGACCTTGGGTCACTAAGGAACTGACATGTGTTCCAACGGTCAGATTTCAAACTCACACGGCAACTTTACTTGGGCTACAATCAAAGCTGACTTGTCCGACTCTGGACAAGATTCGCTCTCATAGTCTTCACTCGAAGACATAGGTTTTGGTTAAGCATCACTTCAGTCATTCTGACTGGTTCTCTTGGACCCCACTTAACAGTACGGTGGTTCCTATGACTCAACAAAGGAAAAACAGAACTACGAAAGATCTAAGTCTTCGAGCTCCATAGGCTTCATGTGATGTCTTCTCTTGTCATAGTCTTCAATGAGAATATCTTCATAAACCACCTTTGACATCAATGTCTTCATACATTTTTAGGGGTCATCTCTGGTAGGAAAACAGAATCAATGAGGGACTTCTACCTGTGTTATCCTGCAATTCTCACAAACACATTAGTCCCTCAACTAGGTTTGTCATCAATACTCCAAAACCAACTAGGGGTGGCACTAGATGCACTTACACTAGGTGAACCAGATATTAGACAGAGATACTATTCATTGCTTCCTCGATATGTTCCCCACAACTAATTTAAAACTCAAGTTTGAACATTAATTTGGACCTGACTTAGAGTCTAAGAGGTAAACAAGACAATAAAGTAGGAGGTAACTTTAAGCAATGCATAACATAAGCATAAATAAAAGAGTGTGACCTCTCTTGTGGATCTGTGTACTCCTCAGGTTCATCTGCTGAGTCGATGATGGTGATGCCGTTGCGGTGGGTACCGGTGGCAGAGAAGGAGATCTGAGGTGGCGAAAGATGGCCATGAGTCATGATGTCTAGTTTGGTGGATGCTTCTATCGATGTAGCAGCTCAGGTAAGGTGGACGACCTCGCGGTAGGAGCAGGACAAACCACACAAAGTTTCCTTCGACACCTACTTGTAACTAAAGTAATTCTATAAGGGCTCATTTGGCTTGCATGGTTCTAAAAACGAAGGGATAGGAAAAACACCGGAATAGGATAGGAATGCACATGGTAAACAGAGCATTTGTAAACACAGGGTTTCTGTCAACTAGGGTGTTTGGTTCACAGGAATTGGAAGAGCAGAGGAATGCAAAGAAACATGGCCAAAGTAAAGTGAAACCATATGAAAGTGTGTACAGTTAGAATGTGATTCTGCCACTAACGCACTTGGTCTTGTTTTCATGCATAGGATTTCGAAAAGTAGGTCCAGGTGGATGTTTCGCTCCATTCCTTTCAACAAAATGCATGAATAATTGCATAGTAGAGTGGCATAGGAAAATTTCCTATTGCTATGTTTTTTTGTTGAACAAAAATAGCCCTAATGGATCGACATGAATGTAGAGTAATAAGTGATGCAACAAGTGTACAACCTCTTTGTCGTAGCCGTGTCGACCTCAGCATCATTGGGTCGTCGGAGGTGCGGAGGAAGATCTGAGGAATCCGTAGACGGTGTCCAGGGCACTGCTCTATTGTAATGGATAGTTCTGTCGTTGGAGCAGCTCCGGTGAGTCGTAAGACGTCAAGGCTGAAGCAACACAAGACAGACATCCTTAATCTTAAGTGGTATTCTAATAGCATCTCCAATAAATGATGTAAAATAGATGTAAAATTTACATCACCAAAAAGCACCTGAATACAACAGACGAGGTAAAGACTATTGACTCTGAACTTAACTATCGAAACGGAAATTTATTGTGGAATCTAAATATTACTTTCGAAACTGAACGCAATGGTAGAAGAGAGGCACTTGACATGTAGTTTAGGGAGGGCCTGCAGTTCATCTTCAACCTGCACCCCCCAAGTCGCCAGCCACCACTGGCCGAACCGCCGGCCCCTGCGCCACCTCGCCGCCTCAAAACAACTCCCCACCGCAAGTCCGCCGCCCCGAAACAATTCCCCACCGACGGTCCACCGCCGTCCTGGCTAGCCCTCTAGCCCCCCTCGCGCTGAGCTTTTTCTCTTGCGATCCCCACGCCACTGCCCCACCACCGCGCCCCCCCACCGCCGGTGTCCACCGCCCCCACCCTGAACCCTAAGGTAGATTGTGTGGCACCTCTCCGGCGAGCCCCCTCCCCGATGCGGGTGGTTCTTCCTTAACTCCGGCGAGCCCCCCACCCCCAGAAAATCGACTGACCCAAAAGTCAATTCAGTGGACTAAAGTGTAGCTAAATCGGAGAAGAGCAGCAGCACGAGCGATGGGGGAGAAGCAGCAGCAGCGCGAGCAAGCGAGAGCCAGAGCAGTAGCAGCAGCGCGAGCGAGTGAGAGCCGGAGCAGCAGCAACTGGGCGAGCAAGCGAGCGAGAGCCGGAGCAGCAGCAGCAGGTCCGGCTGGTATGGACGCCGCCGACGAAGGGGCCTCGCACTGGGGGAGAGCCGCCGTGGAGATGTCGCCCGCAGGGTCGGCTTCGAGGTAGCCGCTCCATGGGGGTGCGGGATGGAGCACCGTCGGCGTCGGGAAGTCAAATTAAGGAGAAGGTGCAATGCGATGAGTATACAACCTCTTTGGTGGCGCCGAATAGGCCTCGGCTTCGTCCGAGGAGTCGATGAGGATGCTGCGGTTCCGATGGAGCAGATTAAGGCGGCGCTGTGGGGATGGAGCAGCCGCGATAGATGAGGTGATCGTCTGAGCAGCTCCTTGGAGGTGGAGGACGAGGCGGCTGAACCGGTGGGACGACGAGATGGACGAGGGATCCTCATCTGGGGTGGTGGATGAGGGACGTCGAGCTGTTGCGGTGGACGATGTCGTCGAGCTGTTGCGGTGGCAGACGAAGGAGGGTGGGGTTTCACGGCTGGAGCGGAGAGGTTATGGCGGCCTGGGATTTCGAATGGCAAAAAGGAGGCGATGAGAGGGGGAACCATGACTTCGGGATGCGCTTGTCCAAAATGTACGGTGTGTTACAAAAGTACCTCCACCGATTTGAACTAGCAGCCCTTTCGGCTCAGGTTAGAAGGGGGATTTCGTGTGTCGGGATTTGGCAGCTGGAGGAAGTTTTCACGTGCGTTGTAATTTCGGGACAGCAAGGTGTGGGTTGTGAAGGCGTCAGTTTTGGGAGCACGATATCTGAATTGTCGGGATATAACAAGGCGCGGGTTGAATATAGGGACAAGCCTAACGTATAATATTGTTCTTGTACGTACCAAATCAATTCGCACTTTCCTCAACAAAAAAACAAAAAATAAAAATAAAACTATTCACACCACACAAAGAGAGAGTCTTGTCCCGTTTTACTATACAAAATCTTTCCCTAATAATAAACCACGGATTGAGTCTGGCAGGTTCACCGTCGCGCCCTTTTTGCAAAATAGTCCCTGATGTTTTTGGTATTCAACCCACAGTCCTCTTTTAAGTGGATAAACTGAGAAAACGTTTCAGTTTTACAAAAGGACCCTGCATTTTGAAGTATTCAGCCCGTGGTCCTCTTTTAGTTGGATAATTTGCACGGAGGGGCAAGCGCTGCGCGAAGAAGAGGAAGATAGAGCGAGTCGCGAGCGGAGCTGCTGGCGGCGGAGGAGATCCTCACAGGCGGTGGGGGCGTGGACATGGAAGCTCCGGCGGTGGATGAGCATGGTGGCTGGGAACCTCCAGTTCGAATAGAGAGAGAGAGAACGGGATGGAGGAAGGAGAGAACAAGAGGAAGAAGAGGGAGAGGAGGAAGGCAGGTCGGCGTTGGGTACCTGGTTCCGTCGGGAGTCGCTGGCGTCGAGGTGGCGGGGCGAGGCAGGGGTCGGGCGCTAGCTCTCGCAATCCATACGGGTTCGAGGCAGGGCGTGGGCGGCTCGGGCGCGCCACGCATGGAGTCTTGTGGGGCGTGGGTCGTTCGACCGATCTGGATGATTCTCCATCAGTTCTGGTTCCCCACCATGGCTACGGGCGCCTCTCGCCCTCTCCGTTCTGCACTCCTCCTCCTCCAATTTAGGTGTGCGGCCATAGCTAAGGGCCGCCTCCTCCTATCCATCCTTCCAATCTGGAGCATAGGTGGAGAGCCTGGTTGTGCGCGGCGGAGATGGCGCCCCGCGTCGGTGCCCCGTAATCCTACACGGAGCTCTGTCGAGGCCATGACATCCCCACCCAGGTATAGGCGCACATTGATCTAAAAAAGGCACCAACCCAATTGAACCTCTCCCTTGACCCTTTCTTCTTCATCTTCCAATCTCCTCTGTTATCAAGTTCTAACAGTACATCAATCCAAGCAACTCTTTTTAGATTAATTAAGGAATCAATATCACGATGGTGCATGCTTGATGCAGCAGAGGATCACAGGTGTATTGCCGGTAGTTTCAATTTAGCCAGGCGGTTGCCATCATCGTTAGACTTCACTGGAAGAACTGCAATGGCTCTTTGTTCCAGCCATATCCGATCTCCCGAGCCAGAGCTTTCAGGTCACTACAACACACTGTTTTCACGTCGCATCGCACCAGCTCCTGGTGAGTTTGCTCACTTGAGTCATAATAGAGGGAGTAAGAATGTCAGAAGGGAGAAGAACAAAAAATCATGTTGTCAGAGACGACATCCAAACCATTTTGTGTGTGTTGGAGTGATTGAACCTTGTCAATCAGAGCTGACATCGCGTCTCCTTCCTCGTACATAATTTTTGGGTAGTTGTGCATCTATATTCCATTCTGTACACCAAGAGATTATGTTGTTTTCCTATTACAAAATTGAACTATGTAAGACATTGCTATTTACTGAAGCAGTTACGATCTAGTACATCGTTATCATTCTCAACAACTTCATAGTAAGCCAGTACAGATTGAGATCTGACAACTATTGCTTATCTGCATTCAAGTTAGCTCAATTGTTCTGACATGCAATCTTATTTTCCTCTCGTGTTTATTCTTGAGACATTTTACAGAAATATAAATAGCAGGCAAGCAATCAGGTTGATCAGAGCCAGACAGTTCACTGCAGTAAGCAATGCAATGTAAGAGCATATGTTGTCATTAAAATTCCATTCAAGAAGGATTTCATATGTGTGTGTTAATCACTTTGGTGCATTTATCGATAAATGATTTATTGGCCATCTACCAATAAATCGGTTGAGCTCCTCGAGGCAAAAACCTCCAAATTTATGGCAAAATTCATCCTTGTGCTGGATTACAAGCACTTATGTTGTGTACATTTCCGTGGGCAGAAGGATCAGTTGGTTGGTTATGAGTTTTGTGCTTGGTAATTTTTCAGATCGTGGCAGATTGTTATCGCTAGCAATGACTCACTGATCTCTGATGTGGCTCTCAATAGTGATGCATTACAAAATGGACCGATCCATCATCGTTAATCTACTGCTGTCGGCTTCTTCTGAGCTACTAATATCAGGTTGTTTTATTTATGTTGAGTGGTTTAAGCTTCAAGGATGCAACTGAAATGTGATCAAGTGGTTGTTCTCAACTTCTCATTCAGTTCATCCTGATAATCTGGCTAGAGAACTGTATATCAGTTTATTAATGTAGTTTATGTGTGAATCCTGCAAGTCGTCATGTTCAATTGTGTTGTCATGTAGAATTTGTATTAATCCTAGTGAGTGCAAACTATAGGGTTAGTTGTGTTTGATGTTGAATCCCTGATGATCACATTGTCAGAAAATTATTCCTGGTTTCCTTTCTGTTAGTCAGTTTTAAGTGTGAATGGTACAAGTCATATTATTTGATTGTTCTTTTGTTATCGAATCTGCCCGAGCATATTGTCCACAAACTATATTTCTTTTCAATATGTCAGTCTTATTTCAGTGATTGTTTTGTTAATGTTTAAATTAGCTACATTAAAACTAAAATCATATGGGAAACAGTGCGATTTACAAGGACTCTTTGGGGAGATACTTTGCAACTGTGGAACAGCAATAAATCATGTAAGTTACGTCGCGGAGATGGGCTACTTAGTTGATCTCAACCATTTTTCAATTCACTTTTAATCTGAAAAACTATACCTGATACTGATCATGACTTCTTTAGGTTCTGAGTACTTAGATTGAAAACATCAAGACAATATTTTATATTGCAGTGGGGTTGGCTGCTGTATTATGGATGATTTGGAGATTTTTGAATGAGGCATGTTTTGAGAATAAAAGCGGTGTCTGATACTTTTGTTCTGATTCATGTGGTTTGTTATTTGGTTAAACTCAAGCTAAATTTTGCAGATTAGCGCTGATTTGGGGAGTAAAGCTCTTCGAGCAAGTGACAAATCAAGTCTTTCAAGCTTCTCAAAGATGGTGACCTGGAGTGGTTTGACTGGAAGCTTAAAAGCAATTAAAGTGAAGAGAGGAATCAAACTTTTAAAGCCACTCTTGCCATTTGTGGACTGTTCCTGCTTGTTGGTGACTGCTTTTGCGAGTATGTTCACTCTCATCTAGCGATGAATTTTTTTGCTTCTGTTGTGCAGCTGCTGAAAGGGCAAACCCCAGATCCTAGATATCTGTGGGTTTTGGGTGCCCTCTGGGGTTACCTGAATGTTCCTATTTCTGTTTTCTTCTTCCCTTTTTAGTTTTCTTCATGCTGTAGATGAACAATTGGTTTCTGTTAATAGAACTCAGAGAGGAGGCTCTCTTTTAGAAAATCTAATGAGGGGGAGACTGAATGACTGAGTGTAGATGACACTGACCAAGTTTATTAGTATGCGATCCTACATGTCGCTCCATTAATTCTTCTAGATAATTCTTGTATGCTTAACTGTTTCCTCACTCAGTCCAATAACGATGACAGATCCGAGGTGGTATCCTTTGTAGCTGAAGGAAAAGAGGTATGAAAGGGTGTATTCCATATACTGTTCTATCTTTGTGTCATTATAACGTATATATTCCCTCGGTGCTTAAAATGTTCTCATTGCCAGTATGTTTACGATGAAGATGGATACTCTCATTGTATTGCATAATTGATATTCAACTTTACTAAGTGCTATCCGGTGCTTATCACACGTACATGAGTAGTCCAGTGTACCTTTACGTAGTAGAAAGTATTTTTGGTAATCACTACTGGCTTAGGTCTCGTGAGTCAAATATCAGACCAGGATTGAGCAGACAATATCAATTTTGATGAGACACAATCCACACGAAGCAACAACCGAAGATGACAAGGGGACTTTACCATGGAGGCATACGTGCTGACAGCAATGCGGCATGGAGGAGCGACAGTGGAGGCTAGAAGAAAAGGTTGGGGCAGAGCTCACATGGCAAACACGTTGACACACAACATGGCTGCAAAGGCGATGTCGAGCTGGAGGTTGATCAAATAGAGGGGGGATTTGCGCTCGCCCACGCCAACGCCGTATAGGTTGTGATGTCGTTATTGAGTTAAATACGTGTAATATTTTCTTTTCCCGTTACAATGAACGGGTATGTTTACTAGCAATATTTTTGAAGAAAAATGATAAACTCTTCCCAAGCAAAGAACCAACTATCTGTAGAAAAATTCAACATAGTAAAATAGTTTAAAAATGATCACAGTTTTACATATGTTTACACTTTAAAAAATGTTCACACTTTTAAAAAGGTTCAAAATTCCCCCAAAAGTTCCAATTTTTCTAAAAAATATATTTTAATTTTAAAATGTACAAAACCTTAAAATAATCAAAATTTCTTTATCAAAAAAGACATCTGTTCAAAAAAAAGTTTCTCAAAAAAATTCTCCAATTTCCGTAAAAACGTTAGCTTTCCTTAGAAGTGTCCCAATTTTTGTGAATTTTATTAAAAATAAGGAAAATTTTGCATTTTCTCGAAAAGTAGAAAGTAAAACTGATGGACAACTATTCCATCCAAAACTACTCTTCCATCAGACAATGCTAAGTTGCTTCTTCATGTCCAAACTTCATCCTACAAAAGCAATAATGAGTGTAACCTTATTATTGATGTTTGTTAAAATTGGATATAAAAATGGCGCATAAAGCACGTTGTGCGCCTTTTTTCTGCCCGGTGCAACGCACGGGCATTTGTACTAGTGTTATTCAAAACAGAGTATGAATCCATGTTATGTCCAATTAAATTTTTTCGTTGGCTGTACAATGCATGTAACCTACTCATACCAACATTTTAGTGCATTCCAAATGTTTATACTACCACTGCAATTCAAACTGAATTTGAATTCATTTCTCTATTTCAATAAGAATCTACAATCATGATTGTTGCCAACTTCAACCATCATTCAAGTATTACCTTAACAACACACCACATGATTACTATGGAGATAGATATGAAATATGTGTACTATATGAACTCGAATTCAATTTTTTTACTACACTTGATGTTGATTCCAAATAATAGTACATTTGATGTACTACCTATATATTCATAATCTAAACCATGTTCTATACGTACACCATGTTTATCACACAAAGTATAGTGCCCCACCCCCTACATTATGACAAGTATTTAGCCCTAAGCTGCAAAAGCCACACATTAGCCCAAATTATAATCAATGTTCTATATATCATATGTAGTACTGGCAAGATGCCCATGCGTTCCACGAAACATCAACATGATCAAGGGGAGGCCTTATTTGCAAATATGGAGAGGGGTGTGGGTATCTTTTTTTCAAAATTGCCATAGTTTCCTTCCTATCCATCAGATATAAATCGGACGACCTATATTGCACGATGACAGGCACACCATCATCAACAACTCTGTTTTTTTATAAGACTAGAGATAAAATATATTATATGTAGTATAATGATACGTCTCCATCGTATCTACTTTTCCAAACACTTTTGCCCTTGTTTTGGACTCTAACTTGCATGATTTGAATGGAACAAACCTGGACTGACGCTGTTTTCAGCAGAATTGCTATGGTGTTATTTATGTGCAGAAACAAAAGTTCTCGGAATGACCTGAAACTTCACAGAACATCTATTCGGAAATAATAAAAAATCCTTGCAAAAGATGAAGACCAGGGGGCCCACCACCTGTCCATGACGGTGGGGGGCGCGCCTGCCCCCCTAGTGCGCGCCCCCTACCTCATGGGCCCCCTGGAGCTCCTCCGACCTCAACTCCAACTCTATATATTTGCTTTCGGGGAGAAAAAAATAAGAGAGAAGAATTCATCACGTTTTACGATACGGAGCCGCCGCCAAGCCCTAAAACCTCTCGGGAGGCCTGATCTGGAGTCCGTTCGGGGCTCTGGAGAGGGGAATCCGTCGCCATCGTCATCATCAACCATCCTCCATCATCAATTTCATGATGCTCACCGCCGTGCGTGAGTAATTCCATCGTAGGCTTGCTGGACGGTGATGGGTTGGATGAGATCTATCATGTAATCGAGTTAGTTTTGTTAGGGTTTGATCCCTAGTATCCACTATGTTCTGAGATTGATGTTGCTATGACTTTGCTATGCTTAATGCTTGTCACTAGGGCCCGAGTGCCATGATTTCAGATCTGAACCTATTATGTTTTCATCAATATGTGAGAGTTCTTGATCCTATCTTGCAAGTCTATAGTCACCTATCATGTGTTATGATCCGTTAACCCCGAAGTGACAATAATCGGGATACTTACCGGTGATGACCATAGTTTGAGGAGTTCATGTATTCACTATGTGCTAATGCTTTGTTCTGGTACTCTATTAAAAGGTGGCCTTAATATCCCTTAGTTTCCATTAGGACCCCGCTGCCACGGGAGGGTAGGACAAAAGATGTCATGCAAGTTCTTTTCCATAAGCACGTATGACTATATTCAGAATACATGCCTACATTACATTGATGAATTGGAGCTAGTTCTGTGTCACCCTATATTACGATTGTTACATGATGAACCGCATCCGGCATAATTCTCCATCACCGATCCATTGCCTACGAGCTTTCCATATATTGTTCTTCGCTTATTTACTTTTCCGTTGCTATTGTTACAATCACTACAAAATACCAAAAACATTACTTTTGCTACTGTTACCTTTTGCTACTGTTACCACTACTATCATATTACTTTGCTACTAAATACTTTGCTGCAGATATTAAGTTTTCAGGTGTGGTTAAATTGACAACTCAGCTGCTAATACTTGAGAATATTCTTTGGCTCCCCTTGTGTCGAATCAATAAATTTGGGTTGAATACTCTACCCTCGAAAATTGTTGCGATCCCCTATACTTGTGGGTTATCAAGACTATTTTCTGGCGCCGTTGCCGGGGAGCATAGCTCTATCCTTTGAGTCACTTGGGATTTATATCTGCTTATCATTATGAATAACTTGAGAGATCCAAAAACCAAGATTTATCCCTCAATTACGAGGGGGGGGGGGTAAGGAACTCCCATCTAGCTCCGCATTTGATTCACCTTCTGTTTTGCGTAAGCTTGCGACACCTAAACCTGCTTCTGCTATTTGTTCTGATATGTCGTATGTTATTGATGATGCCACTTCTTCTATGCATGATACTTGTGATGAAACTACTTCTATGCTTGATACTACTGTGCCACTTGGTGAATTTCTTGATGAACAACTTGCTAGGGTAGAGAGAATGAAAATATTGAATCTGATAATATTGATGAATGTTTTTGATAAAGAAGCTTCTTTAGCTATTTTAGCTTGCAAAGATAGTTATGAACTTAACAGGTTATTAGCTAAATGGAATAAGAAATCTCTAAATGCTAGGATGAAACCTGACCCTGCTTTTGCTACTTCACCTATCTTTGTTATTGATAAGGATTATGAATTCTCTGTTGACCCTGATATAATTACTTTGATTGAATCTGATTCTTTTCATGGCTATGAATCTGAAACTGTTGTGGCACATCTTACTAAAATAAATGATATAGCCACCCTGTTCACTAATGATGAGAGAACTCGTTACTTTTATATTCTTAAAATATTTCCGTTCTCATTAAAGGGTGATGCTAAGATATTGTTTAATTCTCTTGATCCTGGTTGTGTGTGTAGTCCCCAGGATATGATTTATTACTTCTCTGCTAAATATTTCCCTGCTCATAAGAAACAAGCTACTTTAAGGGATATATATAATTTTGTGCAAACTGAAGAAGAGAGTCTCCCACAAGCTTGGGGAGGCTTCTCCAATTACTTAATGCTTTTAAGAAAAATGAAATACTGTTGATCTTGATAACCCACAATCAAAGAATCAACGTTATGATAAGAAATACTTTGTTGCTAGGAAACATGGTAAAGAAAGAGAACCATGGGTTCAGAAACCCATGCCTTTTCCTCCCAAACCATCCAAGAAAAAGGATGATGATGATTTTGAGCGCTTTGCTGAAATGATTACACCTATCTTTTTGCGTATGCGATTAACTGATATGCTTAAAATGAATCCTTATGCTAAGTATATGAAAGATATTGTTACAAATAAAAGGAAGATACCGGAAACTGAAATTTCCACCATGCTTGCTAATTATACTTTTAAGGGAGGAATACCAAAGAAACTTGGAGATCCCGGTGTACCAACTATACCATGCTCCATTAAAAGAAACTATGTTAAAACTGCTTTATGTGATCTTGGAGCCGGTGTTAGTGTTATGCCTCTCTCTTTATATCGTAGACTTGATTTGAATAAGTTGACACCTACTGAAATATCTTTGCAAATGGCTGATAAATCAACTGCCATACCTGTCGGTATTTGTGAGGATGTGCCTGTTGTGGTTGCAAGCGTTACTATTTTAACGGACTTTGTTATTCTTGATATTCTCGAGGACGATAGTATGTCTATTATTCTTGGAAGACCTTTTTTGAACACTGCATGGGCTATTATTGATTGCACTAAGGGCAATGTCACTTTTCATGTTAATGGTAATGAGCATACAGTACACTTTTCAAGGAAACAACCTCAAGTTCATAGTATCAACTCTATTGGAAAAATTCCATCGATTATATTTGGAGGTTTTGAATTTCCTCTTCCTACTGTCATGAAGAAATATGATTTTCTTATTATTGGGGATGTGCATATCCCCGTTGAGGTAACATAGTGTTATTCGAAATTTCTCCGGTTCCATGTTATTCGGAATGAGTTCGTTAACAAGACTTGATCAACCTTGTTAGTGGATTTCTTTTGATGATCATGAGATGGATGAAACTAGAAGGCACAACCTGGTGTACCCTCCTCTTACTTTCTGTTATTTATATTAAATAAAATAAAAATAGTATTTTTCTGTCTGTTATCTGATTTATCCGTGCAATATAAAAATACCCCGAAAATAAAAGTTCTCCAAATGCCCTGAAATTTAAATATGATTTTTTCTGGAATATTTGAGAATATTTGGCACTGAGAACACAGCAGGAGGAGCTGGCACCTGGCCACGAGGGTTAGGGGCGCGCCCTATCCCCCTGGGCGCACCCCCTGCCTCGTGGGCCCACGGTGGCCCTCCTCCACTTATTCCTGCACCCACACACTCCTTCCTCCCACAAACACGAATATCCAGCTCAAACCCGAGTCCAAGCTCATTTTGCTGCCATTTTCGATCTCCTTGCTCAAAGCATCTCTCACAAAACTGCTTGGGTAGATTGTTCCTTGGAATGTGACTCCTCCATTGGTCCAATTAGTTTTTGTTCTAGTGCTTTATTGTAACACCCCGGATGTAACTTTCCCAATTTGTACTCCAACTCTTGCCGTTTCCGGCGTTAAGTTAATTTATTTCCTCGGGTTCGGGTTTTGTCTCCATGTGTTGTTGTCGTTGTCATGCATCTCATATCATGTCATCATGTGCATTGCATTTGCATACGTGTTCATCTCATACATTCGAGCATTTTCCCCGTTGTCCGTTTTGCATTTCGGCGCTTCGTTCTCCTCCGGTGGCCATTTCTAGCTTTATTTCGTGTGTAGGGATTAAACATTTCAGGATTGGACCGAGACTTGCCAAGCGGCCTTGGTCTACTACAGGTAGACCGCCTGTCAAGTTTTGTACCATTTGGACTTCGTTTGGTACTCCAACGGTTAACCGAGGGACCGAAAAGGCCTCGTGTGTGTTGCAGCCCAACACCCCTCCAATTTGGCCCAAAACCCACCTAACTCTGCTCCACGCCCTAGAGCGTTCGATCACGATCGCGTGACCGAAAACCACACCTCATTTGGACTCTCTTAGCTCCCTCTATGCCTATATATACACCCCCCATTCCAAATTCGCGGATCCTCTCCCCCCTAACCCTAAAAATCCCAGATCCACTGCTCCGGACGTGTCCGGGCGGAGCCGGACAACGTCCGCCGCCACCGCCGCCCAACCAGGACGTGCCACATGGCGCCCGGCGCTCGCCGCCGCCGCGGCCCGCAGGGGCCCGAGGCCGGCCCTCCCGCGCCGTCTCCCGGGCCGCGCCCAGCGCCGTCTTCCGCCTCCCCAGCGCCGCCCTTCTCCTCTGGAGCCGGCAGCCGCGCTGCCCGCGCTGGCCGGAGTTGCTCACTACCGGCCGACGCCTCGCCACTCGCCGCCCCGCCGCCAAGACTCGTCGCCGGCAGCCCCGCGCCCCGCCTCCGTGAAGCTCCGGGCGCCCCGCCTCCTCGTCGCCGGCGGCCTCTCCGGCGAGAGCTCTGGCCGCCGCGGCTCTTTTTCTTCCGGCGGTCCTCGAACAGCTACAGTGCAGCGCCGCGCCTCGGTTTTCGTGCAAACCCTAGATCCAGATCCGGAGGTTGAATTTTTCCCAAGTCTCCAGAATTTTTAGTCCAAGTTGCTCTGTTCGCGGCTCCATAACTTTGCATCCGTAGCTACGATTCATGCATATAACATATCAAAATGTTCATCTCAGAGAGTACATCATTTCATTCCATTGCATAATTTTCATTTGAGCTCATCTTGATGCCCGAAATACTATTAGAAGAGGGCTACTTGAGTTAATTGTCAGATATGTTACTCCGTTTAGCACTTTTGTCATTTTTGCCATGATTAATGTGTGCATGCTATGCCCGTGAGTTCTTCATGTGTTTTGTTAAGGGTTTTGTCATCTTTCCAGAGGTGCAACCCATGTATTTTTAGGATGTGTGTGGTGACTTGTGCAAGCTTGCAAAGTGGTGCACTTGCTAATTCTGTTTTCAGGGACTTAGTAATTTCACCAAGTCCTGGGATTGTTCGTGTTGTTTCCTAGTGATACGTGCCTCTTTTGAGGATGATGAGTAAGGGAGTTTTGTTAATCTTGTAGTGCTCTATCCATCCATGTCTTTGTTTGTAATTATGGAGCACCCTAGCTTGAGTCAATCGAGCTCTACTTTTGCTTCGTTACGAATCTGGGCAGATCGTCAACTTGTTTGCGATTTTGCCGATGTTATTGTAGTTGATACGTGCAGGATATGCTATTGTTCTTGCCATTTCTAGCTTGTATTTTGTGCCTTCTTTATGGATGTATTCTTGTCATGCCATGACTTGCACCGTGGTGAGTGCATCGCGCTCGGTAACGTACCTTCGTGAGTTATGTTTCAGCAAGTCCCAGTTTTCACCAAGTCTGAAAACTGATTATGTTTTTGCTATGTTCACATGCTTGCAATTGTATTTTCTGCTCCCTTTTGGCTCAAGGTCACTAAGGTACTTTTGTTAAGCTTATTGAGTAGCTCCATGCCATGTCTTTCTTTGTCATGTTCAGGTCCTGTAGCATGTTGTTTTGTTGCTCCGAAGAGGGCTATATGATCTGAAATTCCAGACAAGTGTTAATTTCACTAAGTCTGAGATCTGTTTGTCATTTGCGTTTTTGCCATGCTTGTTTGAACCTGTTAATGGATGATTTGTCCGTAGCTCAGTGCTAAACTTTTGTTAAGCATCTTGTGTGCATCCCTGCCATGTATTTTGTTGTCTTGTTTGGGTGCTGTAGCATGTTCATTTCGTTGCATTTAGATGCCTACTTGCTGTAAATCACAGACCGGTGTCATTTTTGAAACGGTTGCCATTTCCAAATCGTAACTCCGATTCCGGCGTTCTTTATATCGTTTTCAAGCGATTTCATCTCATCTTTCCAGTGGCACACTTGAAATTCCAAGTTGAGGCCAGGTTCATGCATTTCCTGTCGTACCTTGCATTTTGCATCCCGCATCGCATCCCGCATAGCATATCATCATTTCATCATATTGCTTGGTCTTGCACGTGGTTGATTGTACCCTTGTTGCTTTTTTGTATTGTTTGGGTAGAGCCGGGAGACGAGTTCACTACCGAGGAGCCCGTTCAGTTTGCTTTCGAGGATCCAGTCAACTCTGACAACTGTGCAGGCAAGATGATCATACCCTCGAAATCACTACTATCTTTGCTATGCTAGTTTGCTCGCTCTTTTGCTATGCCATTGCTACGATGCCTACCAATTGCTTGAAAGCCTCCCAAATTGCCATGTCAAACCTCTAACCCACCATTGTCCTAGCAAACCGTTGATTGGCTATGTTACCGCTTTGCTCAGCCCCTCTTATAGCGTTGCTAGTTGCAGGTGAAGATTGGAGGCCGTTCCTTGTTGGAACATCTTTTATTTACTTGTTGGGATATCATTATATTGCCATGTTATCTTAATGCATATATATACTTGGTAAAGGGTGGAAGGCTCGGCCTCTCGCCTAGTGTTTTGTTCCACTCTTGCCGCCCTAGTTTCCGTCATATCGGTGTTATGTTCCCGGATTTTGCGTTCCTAATGCGGTTGGGTTATAATGGGAACCCCTTGATAGTTCGCCTTGATTAAAGATTTTCCAGCAATGCCCAACATTGGTCTTACCATTTGCCACCTACCCTTTTCTTTCCCTTGGGTTCTCCAGAAACAAGCATTTGCCAACCGAGTGTGTTACCGTGATGGCCTCTTCTCGGCGGAGTCCGGGAAGTGGACACGGTGTTGGAGTAATGTTTGTGCAGGTTGTTCTCTAGCTTCTCACTCTTGCTTTGCCTCCTCTTCTCGCTCTCTTTTGCAAATAAGTTAGCCACTATACTCGCTAGTCGCTTGCTGCAGCTCCACTTATATTTTACCTTGCCATACCTATAATCTTAAATAGTCTTGATCGCGAGGGTGCGAGATTGCTGAGTCCCTGTGGCTCACAGATTACTATTACACCAGATGCAGGGCCTGATGATTCCGCTCCAGGAGACGTGTATGAGCTCAAGTGGGAGTTCGACGAAGACTCTCAACGATACTATGTTTCCTTTCCCGACGATCAGTAGTCGTGCCCAGTTGGGGGTGAACGGGACCATGTCGCATGTTGGGTTCTCTTTCATTTTGGCGCCGTAGTCGGGCCATGAGTGTTTGGATGATGTAATGTTATTTATGTACTTGATTGACGTGGCGAGTGTAAGCCAACTATGTTATCTCCCCTTTATTATTCATATTACATGGGATGTTGTGAAGATTGCCTAACTTGCGACATATGCCTTCAATGCGATTATGTCTCTAAGTCGTGCCTCGACACGTGGGAGCTATAGTCGCATCAAGGGTGTTACAAGTTGGTATCAGAGCCTTCCCTGACCTTAGGAGCCCCATTTCTTGATCGTTTTAGCGGCCGAGTTGTGTCTAGAAAAATGTTTTGAGTCATTTAGGAATTATATATCGGAGAGTTTAGGAATTCCTTTTACTTCCCAGTCTCCTCATCGCTCTGGTAAGGCATCCTGACATGGAGTTTTGACTCTTCTCTTCTCAAATTTCACAAAAAAAAAATTTAGGATCACGCGGGTATCTTGGAATCGTTCCGATGGTTTTATGATGAGAACATTGTCTTGGTGCCTCCTATCAGGGGTTTAGTGGAACTGTCCCGAGGAGTTGAGCTCTGAGGTGTTGTCATCATAATTGTATCGTTGCAGTTCTGGAATACCTGAGTTTAGTACGCCAACATCGAAAATCTCTTTTATGCAGTTCGTTGGTGAGATAACCTCGACGCCACCCAGTACTGGGGCGGGAGTTCGGGAGTATCGCCATAACTTGTATAACGGATGCTTTTCGAAGGTTGAGGTAGATGGTTTCCGAAGGTTTCTTGGTTATGTGTTGAAGGATGGATACAGCTGGATGTAGGATTTGCTAGTTTGGGTGAGATATTATGCTTCCCCTGTATCCCCAACACCTGATTGCATAACCGGAAAGGTTCGGTAGTTTCACAGGTGGGAATTCTAGTAGCTCTAGTTCTTCTTCTACGGATATTGGTTTGAGATTGGGATTTCTTACCAATTATTCGTTCTTGATCCGTACCTTGTTGATTTATTTCTCTACCTTAATTCTACGTGGCTTCTCAAATTATGGATATGTGACCATTTCAAGAGGAATGCATTCGTTCATTTTGTTCGGATGTGAAGACTATATGTTGCAATTTTCATTCCGTTGGATTCAACTTCAATATTTCATCTATCAATGTGCGGTGGTCAACCTCTTCAGGATGGCTCCTCCAACGCGCACGACTCCGAATCCTGATCCGCCACCACCTACACCTCCTCCAGAGGCATGGCAAGCTGTGATGGCCGCAACCAATGCAAACACACAACTGATCATGCAAATTCTTCAAGAGCGTAATCAAGGCAGTCAAGGGAATCAAGGCAGCAATCAGAGTCACTTTGCTACACTCAACCAGTTGCTTGCTAACGGGCCAAAGACTTTCAGCAATTGTGTTGACGCAATCGATGCTGACGATTGGCTTGTGGATCTGTGTAAGCATTTTGAGTGCAGTAACGTCAGGCCTGAGGACTTTGTCAAGTTCGCTTCCTTCCAACTCAAAGATCAAGCTGCAGAATGGTTCCAGCAGTACAAGGACTCCAGAGGTGGACGTGTTATCACTTGGGATGATTTCCGTCGAGATTTCAGGGCTCATCATATTCCCCAGAGCGTGGTTGAAAGCAAGCGTGAGGAATTCCGCAATCTGAAGCAAGGCTCTTTGTCTGTCTATGACTACAACAAGTTGTTCCAGAAGCTCGCCCGCTTTGCCAAGCAGGACGTGCCTGATGAGAAGAGCATGATATACCAGTTCAGGGGTGGTCTCAGAGAAGATATCCTGCTCGCTCTTGTTCTCTTTGAGCCCTTGAGGTATGATGAGTTCTACAACATGGCACTAAAGCAAGAGGCTGCTCAGTTGAGGTGTGATGCTTCCAAGAAGCGAGTCAGAGATGTTACTCCTTCCTCCTCTACTCAAGTGGCCAAGCAGCAGAAGTTTTGGCTTCCTCCTCCTCCATTCCGTCAGCCATATCAGCAGAAGAGCAAAGGTGGCAGTGGTTCTTCCCACCCACCTACCCTGGCTTTCAGAAAAAGACTTCGTCTCAACCTCCAAGATCGAGTGCTCCGTATCACCGTCCGCTTTCTGAGGTCACGTGCAACAAGTGCCAATAGAAGGGTCACTATGCCAACAAGTGTTTCAACCAGAGGCGTCTTCCTCCTCCTCCTGTCAGATCGACAAGTACAGCGGTGGTCAAGCATAATCCCAAGCATACCAAGGTGAATTTGATGAATGCAGCTCAGGCAGAGGACTCATCAGATGTCATCATGGGTAACCTTCCTGTTAACGATATTCCTGCAAAAGTTCTTTTTGACACTGGTGCATCGCATTGTTTCATCTCGAGACCTTTTGCATCTAAGCATGATTTTGTTACTCAAGTGTTGCCGAAGCCGTTGGCTATCGTCTCTCCGGCCCGTCAAATGACATCTCGAGTATGCATTCCGGATGTTACTATCACTTTGGGTGACTATAAATTCTTGTCCTCTCCAAATGTTCTTGGTGACTCAGATATTGATCTTATTCTCGGAATGGATTGGCTTTCTAAACACAAGGCTCAGCTTGATTGTGCAGCCAGGCAGATTCAATTGACTCATTCGTCTGAGGATGTGATTGTCTTTTCCGCTCGTGATGATACCATTCGTCTGTTTTCTCTCAATGAGAAGGGTGAATTGGATGCCATCTCTCAAATTCTAGTCGTTTGCGAATATCAAGACATCTTTCCAGAAGAGCTTCCAGGAATGCCTCCGCACCGGCCAGTTGAATTCGTTATTGATCTTGAGCCTGGCATGGAACCTGTGTGCAAACGTCCTTACAAGCTCGGACCTGAAGAGTTGAAGGAGCTGAAGAAGCAACTCGATATGCAAGATAAAATGGGTCTCATCCGGCCTAGTTCTTCTCCGTGGGGTTGTGGTGTTCTTTTTGTGAAGAAGAAAGATGGAACGGACCGACTTTGTGTTGATTACCGTCCAGTGAACAAGAAGACCATCAAGAACAAATACCCACTTCCCAACATCAATGAGCTATTCGAACAACTCAAAGGAGCCCAAGTATTCTCCAAGCTTGATCCGTATGGGTTATCACCAGATTCGCATTCGTGAAGAAGATATTCCCAAGACAGCATTCAGAACAAGTTTTGGTTCATATGAATACACTGTCATGTCTTTTGGCCTCGCCAACACTCCTCTGACGTTCTCTCGCATGATGAATTTCATCTTCAACGCCTACACCAATGAATTCGTTTTGGTCTATCTCGACGACATTCTGGTTTTCTCGAAGAACAAGGAAGATCATGCCAAGCACTTGCATTCGGTTCTTGATAAGCTCAGGGAACATCAGTTCTACGCCAAGTTCTCCAAGTGTGAATTCTGGCTCGATGAGGTTCTTTATCTTGGTCATATCATCTCTGCCAAGGGCATTGCTGTGAATCCTGAGAAGGTGTCTGCAATTGTGAATTGGGAACCTCCTCAGAACGTGAAGCAACTCTGCAGTTTTCTCGGTCTCGCAAGCTATTGCCGAAGATTCGTTGAAAAATTTTCTAAGATCGCGAAGCCTCTCTCTAATCTTCTTCAGAAGCACGTCAAGTACGTTTGGTCTCCGGAGTGTGATATTGCTTTCAACACTTCGAAAGAGAAGTTGATCACTGCTCCAGTTCTGACTCCGCCTGATGAATCCAAGTCGTACGAGGTCTTTTGTGATGCCTCTCTCCAAGGTCTTGGCGCAGTATTGATGCAAGAGAAGAAAGTTGTTGCTTATACATCTCGCCAGTTGAAGCCTAATGAGAAGAACTACCCCACTCATGATCTCGAGTTGGCGGCAGTTGTGCATGCTCTTTTGACTTGGAGACATCTTCTATTGGGAAGAAAAGTGGACATTTTCACTGATCACAAGAGTCTCAAGTACATCTTCACTCAGCCTAATCTCAACCTCAGGCAAACTTGATGGGTCGAAATGATTCAAGAGTATAATCCGAGTATCGAGTATACTCCAGGCAAGGCCAATGTGATTGCTGACGCATTGAGCAGAAAGGCTTACTACAATAGTCTGATTCTTAAGCCTTATCAACCCGAGCTTTGTGAAGCTTTCCGCAAACTTAATCTGCAAGTTGTTCCTCAAGGTTTCCTCGCCAACCTTCAAGTCTCTCCTACCTTAGAAGACCAGATTCGCCAAGCCCAGCTTCTTGATGCTATGGTGAAAAAGGTGAAGATTGGGATTGCTAAGAGCCAGTCCAAGTACAAGTGCTACCGCCTTGAGGACAAGGACACTCTCTTCTTCGAAGATCGTATTGTTGTACCCAAAGGTGACCTCCGTAAAGTGATCATGAACGAGGCTCACAATTCTCTCCTCTCCATCCACCCTGGGAGCACGAAGATGTATCAGGACCTTAAGCAAGCTTATTGGTGGACTCGAATGAAGCGCGAGATCGCTCAATTCGTGAATGAATGTGATGTCTGCAGAAGAGTGAAGGCAGAACACCAAAGGCCAGCTAGTCTCCTCCAACCTCTTGCCATTCCAGAATGGAAGTTTGACCACATTGAGATGGACTTCGTGACTGGGTTTCCAAAGTCCAAGCGTGGCAATGATGCTATATTCGTTGTCATCGACAAACTCACCAAAGTGGCTCCTTTCTGCCTATCAAAGAGTCGATCACTGCAGCTCAATTGGCGGAACTCTATACCTCTCGTATTGTCTCTCTGCACGGTATTCCTCAAGTGATCTCTTCAGACCGTGGCAGCATCTTTACCTCGAAGTTTTGGGATTCCTTTCAGAAGGCCATGGGCACCAACATCCGCTTCAGCACAGCTTTCCATCCTCAAACAAGCGGTCAAGTCGAGCGTGTCAACCAGATTCTTGAAGATATGCTCAGGGCTTGTGTGATCTCCTTCGGCATGAAGTGGGAGGATTGTCTTCCTTATGCTAAATTCTCCTACAACAACAGTTTTCAAGCAAGTTCGGGCAAGGCCCCTTTTGAAATTCTGTATGGCAGGAAGTGCCGTACCCCTCTCAACTGGTCTAAAACCGGTGAACGTCAGCTTTTGGGTAATGACTTAATCACGGAGGCAGAAGAAATGTGCAAAGTCATTCGTGATAACCTCAAAGCATCCCAATCCCGCCAGAAGAGCTACTATGATAGTAAGCACCGTGATTTGGCTTTCGAGATCGGAGATCATGTTTACCTCCGTGTCTCTCCTATGAAAGGTACTCGTCGCTTCGGTATCAAAGGGAAGCTTGCCCCTAGATACGTGGGACCTTTCAAGATTGTCAGCAAGAGAGGCGACCTCGCCTATCAACTTGAGCTTCCTTCAAACTTTGCAAATGTTCATGACGTGTTCCATGTCTCTCAGCTTCGAAAGTGCTTCAGGACTCCTGACCGCACCGTCAACTTCGAGGACATTGAGCTCCAAGAAGATCTCTCTTATCGTGAGCACCCAGTTGCTATTCTTGAAGAAACGGAACGCAAGACTCGCAACAAGTCAATCAAATTTCTCAAAGTCAAGTGGTCACACCATTCCGACCGTGAATCTACCTCAGAACGCGAGGATCACCTCCGTTCTGAGTACCCGGCGTTCTTTCAGTCCTAGATCCTTTCGTAGTGGTGGAGTGTTGTAACACCCCGGATGTAACTTTCCCAATTTGTTCTCCAACTCTTGCAGTTTCCGGCGTTAAGTTAATTTATTTCCTCGGGTTCGGGTTTTGTCTCCGTGTGTTGTTGTCGTTGTCATGCATCTCATATCATGTCATCATGTGCATTGCATTTGCATACGTGTTCATCTCATGCATTCGAGCATTTTCCCCGTTGTCCGTTTTGCATTCCGGCGCTTCGTTCTCCTCCGGTGGCCATTTCTAGCTTTCTTTCGTGTGTGGGGATTAAACATTTCCGGATTGGACCGAGACTTGCCAAGCGGCCTTGGTTTACTACCGATAGACCGCCTGTCAAGTTTCGTACCATTTGGACTTCGTTTGGTACTCCAACGGTTAACCGAGGGACCGAAAAGGCCTCGTGTGTGTTGCAGCCCAACACCCCTCCAATTTGGCCCAAAACCCACCTAACTCTGCTCCATGTCCTAGAGCGTTCGATCACAATCGCGTGGCCGAAAACCGCACCTCATTTGGACTCTCCTAGCTCCCTCTATGCCTATATATACACCCCCCATTCCAAATTCGCGGATCCTCTCCCCCCTAACCCTAAAAATCCCAGATCCGCCGCTTCGGACGTGTCCGGGCGGAGCCGGATAACGTCCGCCGCCACCGCCGCCCAACCAGGATGCGCCACGTGGCGCCCGGCGCCCACCGCCGCCGCGGCCCGCAGGGGCCCGAGGCCGGCCCTCCCGCGCCGCCTCCCGGGCCACACCCCGCGCCGCCTTCCGCCTCCCTAGCGCCGCCCTTCTCCTCCGGAGCCGGCAGCCGCGCCGCCCGCGCCGGCCGGAGTTGCTCACCGCCGACCGCCGCCTCGCCACTCGCCGCCCCGCCGCCAAGACTCGTCGCCGGCAGCCCCGCGCCCCGCGGCCGCCGCCCCGCCTCCGTGAAGCTCCGGGTTTCGTGGTTCTAGCTCTGATAGTGATGTAGGGGGGTGTGTATGGAGAGGCTAGATCTCATCTATTGGGAAGTTGTAAACACACGAGGATTACGAGTTCGGGCCCTTCTCGGAGGAAGTAACAGCCCTACGTCTCGGTGCCCGGAGGCGGTCGATTGGATTATGTGTGTATGAATAACAGGGGTGCGAACCCTCCATACTGAGGAGGGGGTGGATTATATAGAGTTCGCCGGCCATCTCCTTCCCTCAGTGATGCAGGGTTTAAGGTACATTTAAGGTTGGGCGTTACTGGTAACGTCCCTAATAAAGTGCTATAATGACCATAAAGACTACTTAATAGCCGACCGTTTGCCTGCGGAGTGACTTTAGGTCTCCCGGCAGTCGAGTGGTTGGCTTCATGGTCGAGTGATAGCTTCTTGGTCGAGTGTCTTGAACCCGTCGAGTGGGATACCCTTCAAGTCGATTGAAAGGTGACTTCTTCTAGGGATGTCCTTGGGTAGGGCTCTTTGGACAGGTCCGTGCCCTTACCCTAGGTACATAGCTTCATCATTAGCCCCCGAATGGATCGAGGTTTGAGTGGGGAAAGAGTTGGAGATCCTTCCGACTGGTTCTTTGGGCTACATGAGTGCCTCGTTTTGGGTCAATCGTCACGGATGACGTTATCAACCTCTTCCAGTCGCCTTGATCCATTCCAGGCCTTTCGTCGAGTGAATTTCTTTACTTGTGACATACCGAGTGTCGGCGCGAGCGGGGTCTTCTATTTTGACAAGTTGTTTCGCAGCCCGTGGATGTCGTGGGATTCGGATTTCGGGAAGCGCGCGGGATGGGAGCGGCCGCAGTAATCGGGAGCGATAAAGCGGAAGCTCCTCGATTTCCGTGCCACCTTTTTCGCCACGTACTGCGTGCGCGTCCGCTACGGGATTTGACTGGATTGCCTGGGCCTACCAGTCAACCACTCGGGAGCGGCCTCTTATAAGTAGCCGGCTCGGGGTTTCCAAACAGTGTGCTCTCTTCTTCCTCACTCCCTTCGCAAGCTCCTCCGCCACCTCCGCTCTCACCCTAGCGCCGCAGACCCGTGCGAGATTTGCCGGTGACGATGGCGAAGGACAAGACATCCGCTCTGGAGCGCGCGAAGAAGGCGGCGGCGCAGGGGAAAGGGAAGAGATCTGCTCGGGGCGGATCTTCCTCAAGGTCTGCTCTGCCCCGCCGCTGGATCCAGGGTGACTGGATGCCGTCGGTGATCCGGCAAGAAGACCTCGACGACATGGTCGAGGGGGGAGTCATTCCCCACGAAGCTGCGCGTCTCCCGGGGAGAGAGATCGAACCTCAGCCTCGCGACGGTGAGTGTGTGCTCCTAGCCACCCATATCGACCGAGGGTTTTCACTGCCGCCCCATCCTTTTTTCCGGAGCTTTCTGAACTTCTTCGGAGCGCAGCTCCACCACTTCACTCCCAACTCCATCGTATATCTCGCTGCTTTCATTTCCATGTGTGAGGGTTTCTTGGGTTGCCGCCCCCATTGGGGACTCTTCAAGAACATCTTTACCTGCCGTTCTCAATCGGTCAAGAAGGCCAAGTCGAGTGACGAAAGGACGCAGGTGATTCAGCTGTGCGGGGGCCTGGCGATCCAGACGAGGGGAAAGAGTTGTTTTCCATCTATCATTTTCTCGGAGTCGGTCCGCGGTTGGCAGGCGACCTGGTTTTATTGTCAAGATCAGGTGACCCCAGGGCAGTCGACCGGACTTCCTCCTTTCTCACTCGACCGAGCTGAAAAACCTGCTTCTCTGAAAGTGACGCCGGAGGAAAAGGCCCAAGTCAAGGTACTGGCTGGTCGAATGGTTGAGCTTGTCCGCGAGGGCGTGACTGGTATGGACTTGCTGGAGGTCTTCCTCCGGAGGCGCATCCAACCGCTCCAGGCTCATGACCACCCGATGTGGCTGTACTCCGGTCTCGACGACACCACTCGGGTCCACCCGGAGGAGGTTACTGACGAGATGCTGGAGGGGTGGCTGTCGAGCATCACGGGGAACAAAGACAACCCCCGAGGAGCCAGGAGGGTAATTCCACTCGACAACTCGTATGAAGTGGACCAGGTATGTCTTTATGCTCCTGACTGAGATCTTGTTTTCTTCATTGGTCTTCTTTGAGTAGGTCGATTGACTTTCGTCTTGTCTGTTGTTTTCCAGACGACTACCGAGATGTACTCGACGCCCTACGGGGCACAGGGGCCAACTGAGGAAGGGGAGGCGAGCGGAGGTGAGAGCGGAGATGATCAAGGTGAGTGGGAGTCCGACGGTGAAGGAGAGGGAGGCGACGACATCGACTCAAGCGAAGAGGAGGAGGAGGAGGTTGAACCCCCTCGCCCGGAGGGGCGATCCAAGCTCACACACGACCCAGCGCGGGAGCGTGGTAGGGCGACTGCTCCTGTTGGGCAGTCGTCGAAACGCCCTCGGACCTCTTCTCCTACGCCGACTGGAAAGGCTCCCAAGCACCCACGCACAGCACCATCCAAGCCACCCAAGGCTCTGCCCAAGATGAAGATGGCCGTCCCCACCATTTCTGGGTAATAATAAAACTTGTTTTCCTTTGTCGACTGTGGACAGATCCTTGGTCGATTCATTGAGCCAATTGACTGACTTTCGAGACTTGCTGTGCTGCTACTTCTGAGATTTCCGCCAAGGACGACGACCAAGAGATGGAGGATGCTGTTACCTCCAACCCTGGTACGATTACTGACGTTCCGCTTTGAGTCGACCGAACATTTATTGCAACTCTGGTCGATTGAATGTTTCCCTTGTAGCCCCTCCTCATGTTATTGACCTCCCGGATGACGACGACAACGAACCGCTGCGAGTGAGGAGGAACAAGAGGGCGTTGGCTGATAAGACCCCCCAATCTGCTCCGGCGTCTGAGGCCGTAGCTCAGGATGGTGGTGACACCGCTCGGGCTTCTGTGACTTTCGCCATTCCTCTGACAAGTGTGCGGCCTTCGACGTCGACTGCGGATCCGTCTTCGCTTTTTGCCGCATACCCCGTCCCTGAGGACCAAGCGGCTGCTGCAAAAGAGGCTATATGCCAGGCGGGGATCATGATGGAGCAAGTGAAGGTGGCTCGAGAGGCCAGCCAAGCAGCTTATGATGCGAGCTCGGCTCTTCAGAGCAACGTCCAGGTCAGTCGACTCAACACTTGGTCTGTTATGATATGTTGTTTGAAGAATCTCTTTTCCGAAGATCTTTGTATCTGTACACCCACTGGGTGTGTCTGCCAATTCTTGGACGAGTGGGGGCACGTTAAGTGCACCCACTGGGTGTAGTCCCCGAGACTACGATGGACTGCTGGCAGTCGACTGTAGTCTTTATATTGTGTTGCTGTAGCTGTATTTCTTCACTCGGTCTGGTCAGGCCATGTCGAATGGGACTGTATCCGGTCGACTGCGGGCAGTCGACTTTTTTTTATAGTGGGGGCACGCTGAGTGCACCCACTGGGTGTAGTCCCCGAGACTACTGTCGAATGTTCTTGATTCGGCTGTAGTCTTAGAAACGTCATCATTGTCTCTTAGTTACTCGGAAGCAACTTATTTTGGACGTCTGTCGACTGATTTTTCTTTTTACAGAAATCCTATGAACTTGTAGCCTGCTATACTGAGTTGGAGAATCAGCAGATCCAGCTCAACCTTAACTTGAAGCTTGCTCAAGAGAATTTGAAGAAGGCGCAAGAAGAAGCAAAAGGTATGGCTGGCGAGGTTCTACATTCTTGGTGAGTGGCTTTTCTTTCTTGTCCATTCTTGATGTTGATCTCACTCGACGCGCCGCAGATAAACTGGAGGAAGCTCTGAAGAAGAAGGATCAAGATCTTGCAGAGGCACAGAAGGAGGTCTTGGACAAAACGAGGCTTGCTGAAGAGAAAATGGCCTCGGTTGGAGCTCTTGAGCAGGAGAACTCCAGACTGAAAGCTGCTCTCGAGGTAGCCAATCAAGAGGTCAGCCGACTGAAGAACGACAACATGGCTCTGCACGACAAGGCAGGTGAGCTGGCGGGGAAGAGGAATGATTTGGAGGCTTATCTCGGTGGACTCGCCAAGAACCTGTTCGTCGTGCTCGAAGGTAATTGCTCTGCCCCGACTATCTTGCAGTTAGCAAGTCTGTGTAGGGTCACTGTCTTATTCTTGAATCGTGTTTGCAGAATTCTGTCAGAACTTTGAAGAGGAGACCAGTCGAGTGGAGCCAGGCTTGGACCCTGCTAACTCCCTTGTGAAGGACGAGGCTGCAATGAACGTGCTCCGTCTTGAGTCTCGTATTGCCAGCGTGGTTGACTATCTTGCTCGACTGAAGGTTGCGATGTCGCGGATCGACACATCACTCTGGCCTGGGACGACGCTTCAGAACGACCTCGAGTCCCTGATGGCTCGACTTAATGAAGTCCCAGGTCGAGTGGAGGAATGGAAGAAATCTTCTGCTAGATGTGGTGCTGATGTCGCTCTGTCTCTGGTCCGCGTCCATTGCAAGGAAGCGCGAGAAGAAAAGCTGGCCGCCATCCAAGTTGCCAATACCAGGAAGCACAACTTTCAAGACTTCATGGAGACTTTCATTGCTGCCGCCACTCGTATTGCAGATGGGATCGACTTGGACGAGTTCGTCGCCCCTTCCAGTCCTCCTCCTGAGGAATGAAAAACTTTTATGCTTCACTTTAAATTTGCCTCGAAATGCCGAGTGGATTTGTAACCGTTAAACTCCGCCGAGCCGAGGGCTCGAGTACTTTGATCTGAGGTCTGGGACCTTTTAGGCCTTATCTGAACTTGATTTCTCTTTGAATATCTTCATGGTTTGATCCGTCGAGTGGAATTCGATCTTCACTCGGAATAACCTTGTATTTGCGGCGCAACTCCGAAGGAGAAGGTAGCAGTCGACTTGCGCCTCGTCGTTCTTGCGGATTGGGTTGTGTCCTGTACTTAGGCGAGCACTGGGCCGCAGCTAAGTCCCCGAGTGGGAGGTTTACTCTCACTCGATAGGGTTTTTAAACACTTAGGCGAGCGCTGGGCTGCAGCTAAGCCCCCGAGTGGGAGGTTTGCTCTCACTCGGTAGGATTTCAAAACACTTAGGCGAGCGCGGGGCTGCAGCTAAGCCCCCGAGTGGGAGGTTTGCTCTCCAGTCGGTAGGATTTTTTCAAACTTAGGCGAGCACTGGACTGCAGCTAAGCCCCCGAGTGGGAGGTTTGCTCTCACTCGGTAGGATTTTTTCAAACTTAGGCAAGTACCTGACTGCAGCTAAGTCTCTAGGTGGGAGAACTTAGGCGAGTACTGGACTGCAGCTAAGCCCCCGAGTGGGAGGATTGCTCTCCACTCGGTAGGATTTTTAAACACTTAGGCGAGCGCTGGGCTGCAGCTAAGCCTCTGAGTGGGAGGTTTGCTCTCACTCGGTAGGATTTCTTCAAACTTAGGCGAGTGCCTGACTGCAGCTAAGTCTCTAGGTGGGAGAACTTAGGCGAGTACTGGACTGCAGCTAAGCCCCCGAGTGGGAGGATTGCTCTCCACTCGGTAGGATTTTTAAACACTTAGGTGAGCGCTGGGCTACAGCTAAGCCTCCGAGTGGGAGGTTTGCTCTCACTCGGTAGGATTTCTAAACACTTAGGCGAGCGCGGGGCTGCAGCTAAGCTCCCGAGTGGGAGGTTTGCTCTCACTCGGTAGGATTTTTTCAAACTTAGGCGAGTGCCTGACTGCAGCTAAGTCTCTAAGTGGGAGAACTTAGGCGAGTACTGGACTGCAGCTAAGCCCCCGAGTGGGAGGTTTGCTCGCCACTTGGTAGGATTTTTAAACACTTAGGCAAGCACTGGGCTGCAGCTAAGCCCCCGAGTGGGAGGATTGCTCTCCACTCGGTAGGATTTTTCAAACTTAGGCGAAACAGATTCGCAGCTAAGTCACCCACTGGGTGATTTCGTATGCAAACAGAAGTGACAGCAATTATTGGAACACTCTTGTCTTTGATAAAAATGTACTGCAGGAAATTTTTCCTTGTTACATCTCGTCCGAGTGAGAATTCAAGTGTAAAATGGGCGGAGTAGTTCCGCATTCCAAGCTTGTGGCTCGTCGATCCGGCGACCAACGTTGTAGAGATGATATGCTCCATTGTGGAGGACTCTGGTGATGATCAAGGGGCCTTCCCAAGTAGGAGCAAGTTTGTGTGGTTTCTGCTGATCCACTCGGAGGACCAAATCTCCTTCTTGGAAGGCTCGGCTCTTCACATTTCTGGCATGGAATCGACGCAAGTCTTGCTGGTAGATGGTCGATCTGATCATAGCCATTTCCCTCTCCTCCTCTAGGAGCTCGACTGCGTCTTGCCAGGCTTGCTCTGCTTCGTCTTCGTTGTAAAGCTCGACTCTGGGGGCGTTGTGAAGTAGATCACTCGGCAGGACGGCTTTGGCTCCATAAACCAGAAAGAATGGCGTTCTTCTAGTCTACCGGTTTGGGGTGGTCCTCAGTCCCCACAAAACTGACAGAAGCTCGTCGACCCAAGCGCCTGCCGCGTGCTTGAGATCATGCATCAGTCGAGGCTTCAGTCCTTTGAGAATTAGACCATTTGCTCTTTCAGCTTGTCCATTTGACTGGGGATGCGCGACCGACGCGTAGTCGACTCGTGTGCCTTGAGAGGCGCAAAAAGCTCTGAACTTGTCTGAATCGAAGTTTGACCCATTGTCAGTGATGATGCTATGCGGGACCCCATATCTGAGTATCAACTCTCTGACAAAACTGATAGCAGTGCTAGCATCAAGATTTTTGATAGGCTTGGCTTCAATCCATTTGGTAAACTTGTCGACTGCCACAAGCACATGTGTGAATCCGCTCCTGCCTGTTCTCAGTGGACCAACCATGTCCAGTCCCCAAACAGCGAAGGGCCAGATGAGCGGAATGGTCTTCAGAGCTGATGCTGGCTTGTGCGACATGTTGGAGTAGAACTGGCAGCCTTCACACTTGTCGACTATCTCTTTCGCCATTTCGTTTGCCCTGGGCCAGTAAAAACCCGCTCGGTATGCTTTGGCCACAATTGTCCGAGAGGACGCATGGTGACCACAGGTCCCCGAGTGGATATCATCAAGGATTATCTTACCTTCTTCTGGCGTTATGCACTTCTGACCGATTCCAGTCACGCTTTCTCTATACAACTGTCCTTTTATGACTGTGAAAGCTTTAGATCGACGGACGATCTGTCGAGCCTCTTCTTCGTCCTCTGGAAGTTCTTTCCTCAAGATATATGCGATGTATGGTATCGTCCAGTCGGGAGTGATAGCCACGACCTCCATGACTAGGTCGACCACAGCAGGAATTTCGACTTCAGTCGGATCTGTGGCACTTTTCGGTTGCGGGGCTTCTTCTGTAAAAGGATCCTCCTGGACTGACGGCGAGCGGATGTGCTCCAAAAGCATATTGCTGGGAATGGCTTCTCTCTTGGAGCCTATCTTTGCCAGATCATCAGCTGCTTGATTTTTCAGTCGGGGGATGTGATGAAGCTCTAACCCCTCGAATTTCTTTTCCAACTTTCTTACTGCGTTGCAGTAGCCAGTCATAGCTGGGCTTCTGACATCCCATTCCTTCATCACCTGATTGACCACCAAATCTGAGTCGCCATAGACCATGAGGCGCCGGACGCCGAGTGAAATGGCCATGCGCAACCCATACAAGAGTGCTTCATATTCTGCTTCATTGTTGGAGGAATCGAAGTGAATCTGGAGAACGTATCTGAGCTTATCTCCTCGGGGGGAGACCAATACTACCCCAGCACCGGAACCATTCAGCATCTTAGATCCATCGAAGAACATGGTCCAGTGCTCCGAGTGAACTTGAGTCGGAAGTTGCTGTTCAATCCACTCGGCGACGAAATATGCAATTGCTTGGGACTTGATAGCCTTCTTTGCTTCAAACTTGATATCTAGGGGAAGGAGTTCTATCGCCCACTTCGCCACTCGACCAGTTGCATCTCTGTTGTGCAGAATCCCTGACAGTGGAGCGTCGTTGACGACTGTAATGGAATGGTCAGAGAAGTAGTGTGCAACCTTCTTCGTGGTCATGTAAATCCCATATACAAGCTTCTGGTAATGGGGATATCTTTGCTTCGAAGGAGTCAAAACTTCAGACACATAATATACTGGGCGCTGAACTCTGAAGGCCTTTCCTTCTTCTTCCCACTCGACTGTAAGTACTGTACTGACAACTTGTCCCGTGGCCGCAATGTAAAGCAGCAGAGGCTCTTTACTGATTGGGGCAGCAAGCACCGGCTGGGTGGAGAGTAGAGCTTTGAGCTCTGCAAACGCTGCATCAGCTTCTGGAGTCCACTCAAACTTGTCAGACTTCTTCGTCAGTCGGTAAAGGGGCAACGCCTTTTCACCGAGACGAGAAATGAATCGACTTAGAGCGGCCAGGCAACCTGTAAGCTTCTGGACGTCGTGTACACGCACAGGGCGCTTCATCCGGAGTATGGTGCCAACTTTCTCGGGATTGGCGTCGATTCCTCGTTCGGAAATGAGAAAACCGAGTAACTTTCCACCTGGAACTCCGAATGTGCACTTTGATGGATTGAGCTTGATATCGTATCTCCTAAGATTAGCAAAGGTTTCGGCAAGGTCAGTCAGTAGGTCGGAACCTTTCCGTGACTTAACCACAATATCATCCATGTATGCCTCTACGTTCCGACTGATCTGAGTGAGCAAACACTTCTGAATCATCCTCATGAACGTGGCTCCAGCATTCTTGAGGCCGAAGGGCATGGTGACATAACAGAAGCACCCGAATGGGGTGATGAAAGCCGTTTTGATCTCGTCGGGTCCATACAGACGGATCTGATGGTACCCTGAATAAGCATCTAGAAAAGACAAACGCTCACACCCGTCGAGTCGACTACCTGGTCGATGCGGGGGAGAGGGAAATGATCTTTCGGGCAGGCCCGATTGATATGTTTAAAGTCAATGCACATGCGAAGTGACTTGTCCTTCTTAGGGACCATGACAACATTGGCGAGCCACTCGGAGTGGTAAATCTCTCAGATGAACTCCGCTGCTAAGAGCCGAGCTACCTCTTCGCCAATAGCTTTCCTCTTCTGGACGGCGGACCGTCGAAGATGTTCTTTCACATGCTTGAACTTTGGGTCGACTCGTAGACGATGCTCAGCCAGCCCCCTGGGAACTCCAGGCATGTCAGAAGGCTTCCATGCGAAGACGTCCCAGTTCTCACGGAGGAACTGGATGAGCGCTTCTTCCTATTTGGAGTCGAGCGTCGTTGAGGTGTGAGTCGGAGCAGCATCGGGGTCAGTCGGGTGAATGTGAACTGGCTTAGTTTCACCGGACGACTGAAAAGCAGATTCTGAAGCAGGCTTCTTGGCTCGTAGCAATTCACTCGGATCAACAGTCTTCTGGTACTCTTGCAGCTCAACAACTGCCATCTGAGCGTCAGCAATCTTTGATCCTTTCTGAAAACACTCCTCTGCTTTCTTCTGATTGCCTATAACGATGATCACACCTCTGGGGCCAGGCATCTTCAACTTGAGATACACGTAGCACGGTCGAGCCATGAAGCGTGCATAAGCTGGCCGGCCCAGAATAGCATGATAAGCACTTTGGAAGTCCACAACCTCAAATGTCAACTTTTGCTTGCGGTAATTCTTTGAATCACCGAAAACCACATCGAGAGCAATCTGGCCGAGTGACTCGGCTTTCTTTCCAGGAATGACTCCATGAAAACTCATGTTGCTGGCGCTGAGCCTGGACATCGGAATGCCCATCCCTTTCAATGTTTCAGCGTACAATATGTTCAGGCCACTGCCACCATCCATCAGGACTTTGGTCAGTCGAGTGCCTTCGACAACTGGGTCGACCACCAAAGCTTGCCTCCCAGGGGTGGCAATGTGTGTAGGGTGATCAGACTGGTCGAATGTGATGGCAGTCTGAGACCACTTCAGACAACTGGGTGTCGCCGGAGCAACCATATTCACCTCATGGTTAATGACTTTCAGTCGACTTTTGCTTTCGACATCAGCAAAAATCATGAGGGTGGAATTGATTTGGGGGTATCCATCGTCACTATCTTCCTTGTCCTCAACTCTGTCCGACTCTTTTTCCTTATTCTCGGACGGTTTGCCCTGAAACTGCTGGATCAGGAGCCGGCACTATCGAGTGGTATGCTTTGGGTAAATAAAATTACCCTCCTCATCTTTCTTGGTGTGGATGTGACATGGCAGATCCAAAACATCATTTCCATCTTGATCCTTGACTTTCTTGGGCTTCCAGGGGCCTTTGGGTTTTCCCTTGAAATTTCCCTGGGTTGCGGCCAGGGCCTCCCCAGGGGCGGCTGGCTCGGCCTTCCGCTTCTGTTTTCGACTGGAATTGCCTCTGGTTTCCTGGGCGACTGCTTTCTGCTTGCCACTCCAGAGTCGATCTTCATCTTTTCCATTAGCGTATTTGGTGGCAATTTCCATCATCCGATTCAGAGATATTTCTCTGGTCCGACCGAACTTTAGGTTCAATTCTCTGTATTTAACGCCTTCTTTAAAGGCACAAACTGCTTGATGGTCAGGCACATTCTCAACTGTGTGATGCAACGTGATCCACCTCTGGATGTAATCCCTCAGAGTTTCATTCGGTTTCTGCACACAAGAACGCAATTCTGTAAGGCCTGCGGGTCGCTTGCATGTTCCCTCAAAGGTTATGACAAACACTCGGGAGAGGTCCTCCCAAGTGTAGATGCTGCTGGGTGCCAACTGATTTAGCCATGCCCTGGCTGAGCCCTCTAACATGAGAGGCAAATGCTTCATGGCCACCTCATCATTGCCACCGCCAATCTGTACAGCCACTCGGTAATCTTCGAGCCAAGTGTCAGGCTTAGACTCACCGGTGAACTTGCTGACTCCAGTCGCCAACCTGAAGTTGGGAGGAATCACTGCGGCTCTGATGGCTCGACTGAAACAGTCTGGCCCCGAAACATGTACTCTGCTGCTGGCAGGCACATCTCTGTTGTGGCTTTCCCGATGAGCTCTGTTCCTATCAACCAAACCTTGAACGAGGATAGACCTCGCGTCAAAGCCTGGGTCCCTGGGGTCGACTGGAATCCTCTGCCCAACACTATGAGGGTGCCTGTCATCTCGATGTCGAGGCGCATATGACCCACTCCTCGGGGGAGGGGTTGGCACTCGACGTCGATCATCACGATCGGATCGGTGATCATACTGCTCATTCCTTCTATACTGATCATGCCGGTCACCACGTCCCTCACGCCTCGGGGGTGATCTCGGGCTGTGAGCTGACTGGACTGTATCTGTTGCAACGGATCGACTGTGGATCCTATTCCGCGACTGAGAAACAGCGGAATTCTGGTTTCCCGCCGCCCGGAGCAACGCTCTGATCTACAACAAGCCCCTGCCAGCCTCCGACTGGGAGGGCTGAATCGATTCTGCTATACGGGCCGCGGCGGCCAAATTCTGAACTAGGGTTCGGTATACCTGCATCGGCGGGAAGAGCTGACGTCGACTAGACTCGGGAGCCCGCAGACGCGCTTGCTCATCGAGTGCTTGCTGGAGATTCTCCAGTCGAGTGCGCTCGGCCAAGTTAGCCAAGCGCGCGTCCTCCAAGGCCCGGGCCTTGAGGGTCTCTCTGACGATAGGAGTGTGGAGTGCGTCCATGTTCCGGCGGCGAAGCTCCTCTCGCTGTAGTGACGTGAGAGGTTCGGCGAGATACTCATCGTGGGGATGCGACGGGTCGCCCCCACCCGCGCCTCCATCAGCGCGAGGGAAACCGGGAGGACTGTGCGTTCCATTGACCGCCAGAACCTCAGCCGCTGGGTCGCTGCTGTCGCACTCGGATGCGGTCTCCGCGGAGCCAGTCGAACAGGCCGCAGAGGGATTCGTCGGGCTCGATTGCCGCGACTTGTGGGGCGGCCGACTGGCGAGCCACGGCATGCCTCACCCACCTCTGAAGCCTCGACTGACCAGAGCGCTTGCGCCGGTGGGAGACAGAGTGGGGAGACGACACGGGGGCCGACCGATACTGGGTCGACGGCTGCCGCAGGAGGATGCCACGAACGCATGCGTGAAAGTGCGTCGCGCCGCGGACGGGGAGCATGTCGATGTCGAGTGGTGCCTCCTGAAGCTAGGCGGAGTCGTCGGCGATGAACGTGAGTGCGCCGAAGAGGATCTCGCGGCCCTCCTCCAAAACTCCGCACGAAACCATGATCAAAGGGATCGGAAAAACCGCAACTTCTCCGATCAGGCGCTAAGATTCCTGCGCCACGGTGGGCGCCAACTATCGTGGTTCTAGCTCTGACAGTGATGTAGGGGGGTGTGTATGGAGAGGCTAGATCTCAGCTATTGGGAAGTTGTAAACACACGAGGATTACGAGTTCGGGCCCTTCTCAGAGGAAGTAATAGCCCTACGTCTCGGTGCCCGGAGGCGGTCGATTGGATTATGTGTGTATGAATAACAGGGGTGCGAACCCTCCATACTGAGGAGGGGGGTGGCTTATATAGAGTTCGCCGACCCTCTCCTGCCCTCAGTGATGCAGGGTTTAAGGTACATTTAAGGTTGGGCGTTACTGGTAACGTCCCTAATAAAGTGCTATAATGACCATAAATACTACTTAATAGCCGACCGTTTGCTTGCGGAGTGACTTTAGGTCTCCTGGCAGTCGAGTGGTTGGCTTCATGGTCGAGGTATAGCTTCTTGGTCGAGTGTCTTGAACCCGTCGAGTGGGATACCCTTCACGTCGATTGAAAGGTGACTTCTTCTAGGGATGTCCTTGGGTAGGGCTCTTTGGACAGGTCCGTGCCCCTACCCTAGGTACATAGCTTCATCACCGGGCGCCCCGCCTCCTCGTCGCCGGCGGCCTCTCCGGCGGGAGCTCCGGCCGCCGCGACTCTTTTTCTTCCGGCGGTCCTCGAACAGCTACAGTGCAGCGCCGCGCCTCGGTTTCCGTGCAAACCCTAGATCCAGATCCGGAGGTTGAATTTTTCCTAAGTCTCCAAAATTTTTAGTCCAAGTTGCTCTGTTCGCGGCTCCGTAACTTTGCATCCGTAGCTCCGATTCATGCATATAGCATATCAAAATGTTCATCTCAGAGAGTACATAATTTCATTCCATTGCATCATTTTCATTTGATCTCATCTTGATGCCCAAAATGCTGTTAGAAGAGGGCTACTTGAGTTAATTGTCAGATCTGTTACTCCGTTTAGCACTTTTCTCATTTTTGCCATGATTAATGTGTGCATGCTATGCCTGTGAGTTCTTCATGTGTTTTGTTAAGGGTTTTGTCATCTTTCCAGAGGTGCAAAACATGTATTTTTAGGATGTGTGTGGTGACTTGTGCAAGCTTGCAAAGTGGTGCACTTGCTAATTCTGTTTTCAGGGACTTAGTAATTTCACTAAGTCCTGGGATTGTTTATCTCACGATACCATATGTTCGTGTTGTTTCCTAGTGATCCGTGCCTCTTTTGAGGATGATCAGTAAGGGAGTTTTGTTAATATTGTAGTGCTGTATCCATCCATGTCTTTGTTTGCAATTATGGAGCACCCTAGCTTGAGTCAATCGAGCTCTACTTTTGCTTCGTTGCGAATCTGGGCAGATCGTCAACTTGTTTGCGATTTTGCCGATGTTATTGTAGTTGATCCGTGCATGCTATGATATTGTTATTGCCATGTATAGCTTGTATTTTGTGCATTCTTTATGTATGTATGCTTGTCTTGGCATGACTTGCACCGTGGTGAGTGCATCGAGCTCGTAAACATGCCTTCGTGAGTTATGTTTCAGCAAGTCCCAGTTTTCATTGTCTGAAAACTGATTATGTTTTTGCTATGTTCACATGCTTGCAATTGTATTTTCTGCTCCCTTTTGGCTCAAGGTCACTAAGGTACTTTTGTTAAGCTTATTGAGTAGCTCCATGCCATGTCTTTCTTTGTCATGTTCAGGTCCTGTAGCATGTTGTTTTGTTGCTCCGAAGAGGGCTATATGATCTGAAATTCCAGACAAGTGTTAATTTCACTAAGTCTGAGATCTGTTTGTCATTTGCGTTTTTGCCATGCTTGTTTGAACCTGTTAATGGATGATTTGTCCGTAGCTCAGTGCTAGACTTTTGTTAAGCATCTTGTGTGCATCCCTGCCATGTATTTTGTTGTCTTGTTTGGGTGCTGTAGCATGTTCATTTCGTTGCATTTAGATGCCTACTTGCTGTAAATCACAGACCGGTGTCATTTTTGAAACGGTTGCCATTTCCAAATCATAACTCCGATTCCGGCGTTCTTTATATCGTTTTCAAGCGATTTCATCTCATCTTTCCAGTGGCACACTTGAAATTCCAAGTTGAGGCCAGGTTCATGCATTTCCTGTCGTACCTTGCATTTTGCATCCCGCATCGCATCCCGCATAGCATATCATCATTTCATCATATTGCTTGGTCTTGCACGTGGTTGATTGTACCCTTGTTGCTTTTTTGTCTTGTTTGGGTAGAGCCGGGAGACGAGTTCGCTACCGAGGATCCCGTTCAGTTTGCTTTCGAGGATCCAGTCAACTCTGACAACTGTGCAGGCAAGATGATCATACCCTCGAAATCACTACTATCTTTGCTATGCTAGTTTGCTCGCTCTTTTGCTATGCCATTGCTACGATGCCTACCAATTGCTTGAAAGCCTCCCAAATTGCCATGTCAAACCTCTAACCCACCATTGTCCTAGCAAACCGTTGATTGGCTATGTTACCGCTTTGCTCAGCCCCTCTTATAGCGTTGCTAGTTGCAGGTGAAGATTGGAGGCCGTTCCTTGTTGGAACATCTTTTATTTACTTGTTGGGATATCATTATATTGCCATGTTATCTTAATTCATATATATACTTGGTAAAGGGTGGAAGGCTCGGCCTCTCGCCTAGTGTTTTGTTCCACTCTTGCCGCCCTAGTTTCCGTCATATCGGTGTTATGTTCCCGGATTTTGCGTTCCTAATGCGGTTGGGTTATAATGGGAACCCCTTGATAGTTCGCCTTGATTAAAGATTTTCCAGCAATGCCCAACATTGGTCTTACCATTTGCCACCTACCCTTTTCTTTCCCTTGGGTTCTGCAGAATCAAGGGTCATCTTATTTTAACCCCCCCGGACCAGTGCTCCTCTGAGTGTTGGTCCAAACTAGAGCCCCTTGCAGCGCCACCTCGGGGAAACTCGAGGGCTGGTTTTAGTTGTACGGATTGCTTATCTGAGTGTGCCCTGAGAAAGAGATATGTGCAGCTCCTATCGGGATTTGTCGGCACATTCGGGCGGTGTTGCTGGTCTTGTTTTAACCTGTCGAAGTGTCTTGAATTACCGAGATACCGAGTCTGATCGGAACGTCTTGGGAGGAGGTCTATTCCTTCGTTGACCGTGAGAGCTTGTCATGGGCTAAGTTGGGACTCCCCTGCAGGGATTGAACTTTCGAAAGCCGTGCCCACGGTTATGCGCAGATGGGAATTTGTTAATGTCCGGTTGTAGATAACTTGAACCTTAATTAATTAAAATGAATCAACCGAGTGTGTTACCGTGATGGCCTCTTCTCGGCGGAGTCCGGGAAGTGGACACGGTGTTGGAGTAATGTTTGCGCAGGTTGTTCTCTAGCTTCTCGCTCGTGCTTTGCCTCCTCTTCTCGCTCTCTTTTGTGAATAAGTTAGCCACTATACTCGCTAGTCGCTTGCTGCAGCTCCACTTATATTTTACCTTGCCATACCTATAAGCTTAAATAGTCTTGATCGCGAGGGTGCGAGATTGCTAAGTCCCTGTGGCTCACAGATTACTATTACACCAGATGCAGGGCCTGATGATTCCGCTCCAGGAGATGCGTATGAGCTCAAGTGGGAGTTCAACGAACACTCTCAACGATATTATGTTTCCTTTCCCGACGATCAGTAGTGGTGCCCAGTTGGGGGTGAACGGGACCATGTTGCATGTTGGGTTCTCTTTCATTTTGGTGCCGTAGTCGGGCCATGAGTGTTTGGATGATGTAATGTTATTTATGTACTTGATTAACGTGGCGAGTGTAAGCCAACTATGTTATCTCCCCTTTATTATTCATATTACATGGGATGTTGTGAAGATTGCCTAACTTGCGACATATGCCTTCAATGCGATTATGTCTCTAAGTCATGCCTCGACACGTGGGAGCTATAGTCACATCGAGGGTGTTACATTTATTAATTGAAAATTTGTGCTGCTTAGGTGACCCTGTTCTTGAGCTTGCATGTCAAATTTATATGGTCAAAAGTAGATTTGATGCATGATATAGGCTCTAGGCACTTGTAGGAGTAGTGGCTATCAATTTTGTTGAGTTTGGTTTACTTTTATTTTGAAGTTACTAAAATTTTTAGAATTTTTCAGAAAATAATGAAGAGAGTTTTCAGGGGCTCATCGAGCCGAAGCTCGAAGGAAAAGCAAAATGAAAAGGCAGCAAAGCCCAAGTATAATCTGCCTCGCACCGCGGAGGTTCGGCCGTGTGAATGGCCTTCCGATGAATTCTTGAGAGCAGCCGGGATTTATGATGATTTTTATGAATTGGCTGAGAATGCAGGCCTCACCGCTTTCCTCCACGACCAACGCGACCAGTATCTCTTACTCACAAATATCTTTGTGTAAAACTTTCATTTCCATTCTAGGAGCTCATCACCTACGGTGGATTTTTATCTATATGATGAGCATAAGAAGATGTCACTTGATGATTTTTGTCGGGTTTGTTTGGTCCCTTTAGAGGGAACGACAGAGGAACCACATCGCAGCGATGTGGATGGGTTTATTGATACCATCACTGTAGGGGAAACGAGGAAGGTTTCCGATGCACGAATCACCAGCATACATTTTCCTGTTTTACGCTACTTTGCAATATTTGCTAGTAGTTTCTTAATTGGTCGCAGAAACTATGGAAACCTTAGTGTTCCTGATATTATTATTTTGGTCCACGGTTTATTCAGTGATAACTCTGTTAGTATGGGCGGTATTATTGCTAAACGGTTAAGTCTGAACCGTACAAAGGGCTCCATCTTTGGAGGAATCTATGCTTCACGCCTAGCTGCACATTTTAACATACCTATTAGGCATTATGAGAAGGAAGAAAAATTGCTGCCTCGTGTTTATTTAGATTATAAGAGTATGGTGGCACATGATTTTATTGTTAAGAATAGGGAAGGGGAGCTTAAATACAAATCGTTCTTTCATAAACATCATCCTGAGACTATTACCCTGTCTGCTCCTTCCTTGTTTGATTTATCTTCTGGCCAGTACCTTGTTCCTTAGAGGCTATTCATGCCTACCAGAACCCTACATCAGCCACAGAGCCAGAGTCGGAACCACAAGTTGATCCTCCACGACAGTCTAATTACCATTGGGATCTAGAGATGGTTGCCAACCAGTGGCAATCAGAGTCTTCTTCATCGCAGTATGACCCCAATTATTATTATGGATATCCGCCAGGCCAACCATGGCCATAGACCAACTTAGGCCAAAAGCCTAAGCTTGGGGGAGTACATATTTCTCACCGACATTATATTCATGTTCACACACTCATTGCTAGATGTCGGTGCTCATACTTTTTCATTGTATCATCCATGCTAGTTTATGTCCTTTTTATGCTTTCTTCTTGTGTGTTTAATAAACCTTAAGAAAAACCAAAAAATTAGTTGTAGCTTTTAATTAGTTTACTTTCCAGGCTTGTTAGTAATTAAAAAAGAAAACCCAAAAATATTTCCTGTTCTTCTTTTGCTTGTTAGGATCTTTCCCGTGTAAATAGTTTTATTTCTTTTCTTTGGGGGTCGATAGGAGAAGACCATAATTAAATTGTTGAAGTAGCCCTTATATGCATTATTGTTGATCTGACAAAAGAGCCCATATTGCCTTGTCTTCTCCTGTCTATTGAATGCTTGCAGATTCCAGCTTAGTCCAATGCACGTGCACTATTATTATTATTCACACTATTTGGTCGTGCAAGTGAAAGGCAATTATGACGATATATGATTGACTGACTGAGATGAAAAAAGCTGGTATGAACTCGACCTCTCTTGTTTTTGTAAATATGATTAGTTCATCGTTCCTGATTCAGCCTATTATGAATAAACATGTTTGCAATGACAACTAGAGATCATAGTTTCTTGTGCAATGCTTGATTAGCTAGGAGCTTATAATGGTTTACCTTGCGTGCCAACATGCTATTAAAATGGTTGTCATGTGGTATGAAAGGGTGGTATCCTCCTCTGAATGATTTAAGTGACTTGACTTGGCGCATGTTCACTCATGTAGTTGAAACAAAATCAACATAGCCTTCACGATATTTATGTTCATGGTGGATTATATCCTACTCATGCTTGCATTCGGTGTTGATTAATTTTAATGCATGTTCATGACTGTTGTCGCTCTCTAGCTGGTCGCTTCCCAGTCTTTTGCTAGCCTTCACCTGTACTAAGAAGGAATACTGCTTGTGCATCCAACTCCATAAACCCCAAAGTTATTCCATATGAGTCCACCATACCTACTTATATACGGTATCTACCTGTCGTTCCAAGTAAATTTGTATGTGCCAAACTCTAAACCTTCAAATAATTATCCTGTTTTGTATGCTCGAATAGCTCATGTATCAACTAGGGTTGTACGTATCTTCCATGTTAGGCGGGTTATTCTCAAGAGGAGTGGACTCCGCTCCTCACTCACGAGAAAGTGGTTGGTCACCGGGATGCCCAGTCCCATGCTTTATGCAAATAAAATCAAAATAATTGCAAACAAAACTCCCCGTGGGACTCTTGTTAGTTGGAGGAACTCGTTGTTTCGAGAAATCCATGGATTGATGCTTGTTGGTGGAGGGGGAGTATAAACTTTACCATTCTGTTTGGGAACCGCCTATAATGTGTGTAGCATGGAAGATATTGCCATCTTTTGGTTGTTATGTTGACAATGAAAGTATACCGCTCAAAATATTATTCACCTGTATTTCAAAACCAAGCTCTGGCACCTCTACAAATCCATGCTTCCCTCTGCGAAGGGCCTATCTATCTACTTTCATGTTGAGTCATCATCTCCTTATTAAAAAGCACCAGTTGGAGAGCACTGCTGTCATTTGCATTCATCACAGTTAGTTTACATTGAGTATGACTTGACCGGATCTCTTTTACCATGAATTATAATGTCTAGTCAGTCCTGGATCTTTAAAGGTGCTCTGCATTTATGTTTTGCGGCCTCAGAAAGGGCTAGCGAGATACCATCTTGTTATATCATATTATGATTGTTTTGAGAAAGTGTTGTCATCCGAGATTTATTATTATTGCTCGCTAGTTGATTATGCCATTGATATGAGTAAACCTGAGACCTATGCGTTATTGTGAATGTGGTTAGTTCATAATCTTTGCTGAAAACTTGAATGCTGGCCTTACATATTTACAACAACAAGTGAAAACAGAGTTTGTAAAAGTTTTTCTTTATCACTTTCAGTTTGTCAACTGAATTGCTTGAGGACAAGCAAAGGTTTAAGCTTGGGGGAGTTGATACGTCTCCGTTGTATCTACTTTTCCAAACACTTTTGCCCTTGTTTTGTACTCTAACTTTCATGATTTGAATGGAACTAACCCGGAGTGACGCTGTTTTCAGCAGAATTGCTATGGTGTTATTTATGTGCAGAAACAAAAGTTCTCGGAATGATGTGAAACTTCACGGAACATCTATTCAGAAATAATAAAAAATCTTTGCAAAAGATGAAAACCAGGGGCCCACCCCTATCCACGAGGGTGGGGGGCGCGCCCTAGGGGGGTAGGCGCGCCCCCTACCTCGTGGGCCCCCTGGATCTCCTCTGACCTCAACTCCAAATCTATATATTTGCTTTTAGGGAGAAAAAAATCAGAGAGAAGAATTCATTGCGTTTTACAATACGGAGCCGCCGCCAAGCCCTAAAACCTATCGGGAGGGCTGATCTGGAGTCCGTTGGGGCTCCGAAGAGGGGAATCCATCACCATCGTCATCATCAACCATCCTCCATCACCAATTTCATGATGCTCACCGGGGTGCGTGAGTAATTCCATCGTAGTCTTGCTGGACGGTGATGGGTTGGATGAGATCTATCATGTAATCGAGTTAGTTTTGTTAGGGTTTGATCCATAGTATCCACTATGTTCTAAGATAGATGTTGCTATGACTTTGCTATGCTTAATGCTTGTCACTAGGGCCCGAGTGCCATGATTTCAGATCTGAAACTATTATGTTTTCATCAATATATGAGAGTTATTCATCCTATCTTGCAAGTCTATAGTCACCTATTATGTGTTATGATCCGTTAACCCCGAAGTGATAATAATCAGGATACTTACCAGTGATGACCATAGTTTGAGGAGTTCATGTATTCACTATGTGCTAATGCTTTGTTCCAGTACTCAATTAAAAGGAGGCCTTAATATCCCTTAGTTTCCATTAGGACCCTGCTGCCACGGGAGGGTAGGACAAAAGATGTCATGCAAGTTCTTTTCCATAAGCATGTATGACTATATTCGGAATACATGCCTACATTACATTGATGAATTGGAGCTAGTTCTGTTTCATCCTATGTTATGACTGTTACATGATGAACCGCATCCGGCATAATTCTCCATCACCAATCCCTTGCCTACGAGCTTTCCATATATTGTTATTCGCTTATTTACTTTTCCGTTGCTATTGTTACAATCACAAGAAAATACCAAAAACATTACTTTTGCTACTATTACCTTTTGCTACCATTACCACTACTATCATATTACTTTGCTACTAAATACTTTGCTGCAGATAGTAAGTTTCCAGGTGTGGTTGAATTGACAACTCAGCTGCTAATACTTGAGAATATTCTTTGGCTCCCCTTGTGTCGAATCAATAAATTTGGGTTGAATACTCTACCCTCGAAAACTGTTGCAATCCCCTATACTTGTGGGTTATCATATAACATGTTCATAACCACACCATGTGCATCACCGTTATATATATTCACGCATGCGTTGGTTTAAAACACTATGATAAATTCTTCAACTATCCGAAATTGCTTTTTATAATGAATCATGATCTCTATTCGTCTTTTACGCCCACACAATCCTCTTATCTTTGTAGCTAGCGCTAACTTTCTCTGGTGCATGCACATGCCTGCATCCCTCTCACCCTCCCTCAGCATTCTCTAGCTCCATCGCACAAATTTGTCTTTTCAGTTTAGGTCGTTCACCCACGGTGTGTGTAGGCACCCCACCTCCTTATTTACGGAACACATCGATCGATATGCCTCTCTAGCCAGGTGTGCCTACCACAAACACAAGCTTCCCCTCTTCTCTTCTCACCGTCCATGCCTCACTCCCACCACTTTTTTCACTGATCTCGTATTCGCACACTCCTTCCCCCTCGATATAGTATGCCTCTGGCACCACCTCCTAAATGCTCCCTCTCTCTCTCTATCTCTCTCTCTCTATCTATCCTTCTCCCCGAGCCTTATTTGCTTCTAATACATACATGCATGTATACCGATCGATCTCCCTACATATACCTAGGTCGACTTTAACTATTTCCCCCCACCCATCGATCAACGTACCTCACAAGTTATGTCTCTCCTTTCTCTAACAAGGGACAATTGATCTTCCTATGTAGTTACGTCTGCTTACAAAATCCATATCATCCCCCCTCATCATTCGTGCATGCCTCCTAACCCGTCTCTCGCACGCACGTGCACAAACAGGCAGCCATCCCCTCTCTTATTGATATTGCAGGCGTGCCCTCCGTTTGTCTAGCAAGCCTCTCCCACCATGGGCGGATCCAGGCCCCAAGCAGAAGGGGCGGTGGCTTGGGGCGTAAGGCCCATCTCCTTTGTATATTTTAACACTATAGCTACAATAAAACGCTACAGTCAACTAAGCTGCCTGGGCCTTGGCCGAGTTCTCCTGGGTCCTGGCCCATTCCTAGGTCTGCCACTGTCTCCCACCATTTGTTAGAAGCAACTCCACTATCACCCCTCCAACACTCTAGCTCTGTCTCTCTCCCAACCTTATTCCTCTCCTAGACATATGCATGGATGCCGATCGATCTCCCTTAATACATAAGGTAGGCCTCTCTCCTCCTCCACACATATACCAGCCATTATACCTCTATAATTAATTAGGCATCCCCCACCACACACCAATAGTCGAGCGCTGTAAGTAGGTATCCATGCCACAGAGACAAACTGCACATGTCCCCTCTCACGTTCTAGTAGGCCAGCCACTCTATATCTTTGACGTGGGCACACACAAATTCGATGGCACTCTTTATTGATCGCGCGCGCACACACACATCATCCCTCTCTTCGATTCTATGGATACCTCAAGCCGATGATACCTCCACACTCTTCTTGTGGATCGCCCCCTCTATATATATGATATATCCAGGACTCTATTTCACACACATTGCATATGTTACATTTTTTAATTGACCCCTCCCCCCAAAAAAACACTCACGAACCCACACACCATATCTCTCTACGTTTGTATCTCTCTCACACAACCCCACATAGGTGGTGTACGTACACGAAGAGAATAGGTGCACATACCCACGCTTCGTGCCTAGCCACACCCGTGCGGGTACACAGTGGAGCTCATTTCTATACGAGAATGGCAGCCCACATGCTAATTTGAACGTGTGTAGCGGTTGTTTACCTACGGAGGTTGTGTACCACGCGTGCACGAACAAAGTTCGACTTGATGCGTTGGCACATTATTTTTCAATAAAGTTATATCGCTCAATGGCACGTACACAGAATATAAAATGATTTTTATGAAGAAAAAGGTAGTCCGCTCCACTATATACAATGGAGCCTGCCTGCCTGGGTTTGTCTCTCTTCAGAGTATCTCACACAAGGCGGCGGTGGCCTCTCTCTCTCCCACCGTTGGTCACTGATCCGGCCGCATTCCATCCGCCGGCGGAAAGGGAAGATGTGCATTGTTTCTCCATTCGACGGCGCCGAAGCAGCACGTCCCAATCTGCGGTACCCGCCATTCTCTTAGACCAAGCTCCGGCGCGGTAGGGCCTATGCCACCTGCTCGCTGCCACAGTATGGGCAGACTCCGCCCGCCGCCGCACACCTAGTTACATCCCGACGACCCCCAAGTATCCCCTCCGGCCTTTCTCCATTGCCCATCTTCCCACGTTGCTGAATGTGGAAAATCTTGCATGTGGATCTTCCATAGTTCTTTGCCCAAAACGTAGCTCGTCCGGCGTACTTTCCATATTGCAATCTCATCCTCACACCATTCTAGACAAACACAACCGTGTTGTTATCTTCCCTTAGGACAAGGAATATGCTTCTTTTTTGTTGTTGTATGTGTCATCAAGTGTTATTGGCCAGTAATTGTTTCCTTTCTACCTCTTTATTGCAAACAGGGCTATCCATTTCACCTCGTTGCTATTGCGACCTTTTGGTGAACTACACAAATCACTTTTTTCTTAAGAGTGTTTTGTGCAGTTGTACTAAAATGTCACACGGGCAACGTCTCTACATTTTAGTGCGGCTGCACAGAGGGAGATTGGTTTTGCTCTATCCTCCTCATCCAACTCTGAGCCTAATCTTCTCCAACTAGTTAGTCTTAAGAGAGACCACAAAGGTGACCAGCTTCTATTTGTGTGTTTATTGTTTCATCAGCGGTCCTCTATTATTGTAATCACACTTAATATCTTTGGAACAGGGATGCTCGGCTCTATTTTAGTGGAACTGCACAAAATGATCGGAATGTTGCATGCTCCAGATAGCTACTTTTTTCCCAACATGCCTTGTTGATTTAAACAGAGCTAGGGGGCGTTGCTGCCAATGAAAGCATGGATCAATTTTAATTTAACACCTTCTCACAACTTTGTCTTCAGTTGTGATGCAAATATTAGCTCTGATCTGCTAATCATTGAGATGCATTAGCAAGGAAGTTAGTTTTTTTATTGTTTACGAAAGAGCATCGATGGCAAGACACACAAAACAAAAGCTGAAAGCTCAGAGCATTGCACAATTTCATGTCGCCGGAAAATTATTTGTATAGTACGTCAATTATGTAAAAAAATGTTGGAAGCTTGATAGCATTGCCAGAAGCCTCTTCATCATCCGGGTCCATGTGCCATGCACAAAATTATACTCCTCTGTTCCTAAATATTTGTCTTTTTACAAATTTCAAATGGGCATATTTTAGATTGTGGATTCACTCATTTTGCTTCGTATGTAGTCACTCATTAAAATCTCTAGAAAGACAAATACTCCAGAGTATATTTAAGAACCGAGGGAGTAGTGCACAACCGCATGGGAGACTCAGCCCGGTCGTTGTGCCGCATTAATAGTGAGTAATGAGCAGTCAAATCATAAGCCCCACCTTTCCCACTGTAAGTTGCTCGGAAGAAGCAACCATCAATACGCTCTTCTTTGAATCTGCTCATGCTACTCCATCCGTCACTGTTTATAGAGTGCGCTTCAAAAAAAATCTCTGGGACCAAGGCGACTAGCGATCAGCCTGAAAAATAGCATTGGTAGTTATAGCACGGTGTCTATTACTAGAGGCAATAATGCATACACACATGCATGCAGTGCTTCCACCCCGGGTACACACATGCATGCACTTACTCCACTCCGTAGTACATCGAGAGAAAATTGTGGACTTGATTGCGGTTACCACGCCCTAATTAATTGAGCATTAAACTAAACGCGTCTAAAGTCTCTCTTGTGGTGGAAATGCATTGAGAGAAATGCATCAAAATGAAGCGCGTCCTGTAAACTATGACGGAGGGAGGAGTAGTATGAAGGTGCAAAACCAAGTACACGTATGGCCAGTCGGTCAACGCACCTCCTCTTGGCATATCGCTGACATGTGGGCCCGGAGTGAGAGCAAACCAATCTCAATTGATGGTAAAATGGCCAACCCGCCGTTCCTTGAGAGAGATGAGGAGCGGGAACACACAGACAGGCTCGCACGAAGGCCAAGATATATTTGAGCATGGTTGATCGATATCATCATTACATGTTCGATGTTTTTAATACTATACTATTGGGCTGCCGTTTTCCGCCCTTCTCTCGAATAAATGTATACTTTATCAGAGATTAACATAAAATAAGAGTACAGACGCTCCAGCATGCGGTTCTAGTATTAGTACTACTCGTACTACTAAACATTGCGCTTGGCTCTTCGCCTCTTCGTGAAGTCGAACAATGATGGTACTCCGCACGTTGGGTACTACAGTTTATCTCTCTAGCAGTCTGACACCGAATGAACTGATGCTTGTCCACCGCCTGGGCAAGGGTAGGTTGCATTAGTCAAAAGGCGTAAGCGAGCTTCACCTTGTCCTGCAAGCTTCTCCTCATTCTGCGAGTTGACGGGTCACACCAAAAAGTAGTGCTAGCCCATACTCCCTCCTTTGCGGTTAATATGGCTTAATCTATTTTATGGGTAAATGAGAGAGCTTTATTCATATATAAGAATTCTTAGAATGATCAACCAAGAGACTAGTCACTAGGAAGCGAGGTACCCCGCAAAGCGAGGTGTTTCATCAAGCCAGCTCTCGGCCACATTCAAAGTGCAGAAAGCACGGTTTGCACAAACAAGCATCGCAAGATTTGTTGACCTGTTTACATGCTGAATAACAGAAAAAGAGGAAATATTACCGAGCGCTCCTATTTGTAACACACTGGTGCGCGTCGGTACTAAACAAATTGTTTTTAACCCCTTTCCGCGACGGAATTTGGAACCGTCGCCAAGTGAGTGTGGGCGATAGGGGGGTCCTTCCCACACAACACAGAAACCGTCGGGGATATGCCCTCTTGGCACGCACGCTAGGCAAAATGAGATCATGTGTGACCGGTGAGCGCTCAAATACGGAAATACGTACATTAGAGCTAAATAATACAATTATACGGCGAAATTGTTTCCGGTCGCAAGTACATCCCACCCAGCCAGTCCCCGCCAAACGTTTTCGTTCATATGTACATCCCACACAGTCACTCCAAGGAAAACGTTTCCGTTCACAGGTACATCACACACAATTTTTCCCGTTAAATCATTTGTGATAGTGTTGCCATTGCACACGATATTAATAATTTTATCATTTTCGTTATTGAACGCATCACACACGGTGCGTAGAAGAAACTATGTGGCAAAGGCTGTCCATCAGACACACTTTTTATGTGGTAAACGTTTGCGCAAGGTGGCCTAATGCTAAAAGTTTTCAAGAGAAAGTCGTGTGTGCAGTGGAGATTGATCGTGCATGTAGTGGATCTTAGAAACATTTCCGATCTCCACGTATAGCGTAGACGTTTTGCTTTCGCAAACCGTGTGTAGTGTAATCTCTAATTAATCCAATTAATCCGTAATTTAAAAATCACATGTTTTGATTTGAAAGTGGGCAATCACTTATTTCATATCCAACCATGTTTATTACAACAAGTATTTCCGGACGGAGGGAGTAATTGCTACTTTTCTTTGTTATCATCCTATAATTATGATAAATTATTACTTTTTGTACTATTGTATATGTTACAAAATTAATATGATAAATCCATTTCAACAAGCATATGTTGATTCAAGTGTTATCACGAGGCAAACTGACTTATATCAGCAGGATGTTCAGAAGTACGGAAATATTAAATACATGAGATGCAGTCCTGAAAATGGATTTTCCCCTGATCTTTCCAAGGTCCCACGGACAAATATCATATTCTTTTGTTCACCCAACAATCCTACTGGTGCCACTGCATCTAGGGACCAGCTAACATAGTTGGTCAAATTCGCAAAGGACAATGGGTCCATAATAGTCTATTATTCTGCTTATGCCATGTACATATCAGATGACAGCCCAAAATCCATCTTTGAAATTCCTGGGGCAAAGGAGGTAGGCTCTATGTTTCTAGATTTAGCTTACCATTTTATGGTTCAACCACGAATCCATAATTCGATGCACAGGTACATATACTGAAGAACTACAGAAGCACTAAGTAAAGAATGATGAACCACAGTTGTACTAAAGACTGTAAAGAGAGAGGCGAAAGACATTCTGGTTGCTGGAGAAGGTGAAGCGGAATGCCCATATTGTGCCCTCCTCTATGCGTAAGGCGCGCACGACTCTAGGCGAACCCCTTGTGATGGCTGCCCGTCCATCCTTCACTGTCTTCATTAGGACTTCTCGATGCTCATTGTAGTCTGGATGAAATACTTTAACCTTCATTCCGTGTCCACCAATCATGTACTTTGCGGGGTAATCTTGAGTGAACTGCTTCGGGAACCACTGGGAACGAAAAAGATTGAGACATGTTGTCTAACAACTCATTATGGGCAGTAAAAAGAGAAGGCTGCAGAGTTTGTAGTTACCATCCTACAGCTCACTGTTGTGTTGGATAGAGCATAAAGAAATAATTTGCTTGCCACTATTCGTATATTTTTGCTAATAATCCTTATCAGTTTCCTCCCTTGATGCTTGTTCATCAATATCTCATTGCCCCATACGCAAAAAGGGTCGATGTGTGGATCCTTGCCAAGGGCATATGTACCTACAAGCAACAAGTCAATATTAGAAGCTAACTTGTGTCCATGCCTGGATCTATATGCACTACATTATGGAACGACGGGGGGAGTACAATCCGAGGGATGAAGCTAACCTCAGCCGAAAATGGTGGCCACTCCCGTTGTTGTCCTGCATAAGTAGTCACTACTAGGGAAAACTTTATACACAGAACTTTAGCAGTAGCGCTTGTTAAAAAAGGGCGCTACTGCTAAATAGCAGTAGTGCGTGCTGGATATACACGCTGCAGACACAAACGTAGCAGTAGTGCGTCTACTTTTAAAAGCTCTACTACTAAAATTCTCACTACTAAGCCGATAAGCTACATATAGTAGTAGCGGTCTTCTAGAAAGAGCGCTACTGCTAAGTTTATTTTAGCAGTGCGTTTACTGCGAAACGCGCTACTGTTAATGAAAAGAAAATTAAATGAAAAGCTGATAGAAAAGTAAATGAAAATGAAAGAAATAAAAAAAGGAGAAAGGAATAAAATGTAAAGAAAAATAAATGAAAAAAGGAGAAAGGAATAGCAGTAGTGCTTGTTCATCAGAGGCGTTGTAGATAACTTAGCAGTAGTGCTTGTTTAGACCCCCGGTATAGAAAGAGAAAAGGAAATAAGAAAAGGAAAGGAAAATACATAGCTATAGCTGTAGCGCGTTTACTGAAAAGCGCTATAGCTAACTTAGCTATAGCGCATTTACAGAAACGCGCTACCGCTAAGTTTGAATTAACCCAAAAGCGGTCCCCCCTCCGCCCACTACTTCTCCCCCAAATCTCTCGCCCCACTTCGCCGTTGCCCTACTTCGCCGCTGTCTCCTGCCAACGTCAATGCCCCCGGAGCCACCAGAGCCACGCGCCGTCGACGCCACCGGAGCCGCGCGGCCTCATCAACTCCACCGGAGCCGCCCTTGATGCCAGTGGAGCCACCCTCGACGCCCTGCCTCCCTCGCCACAACTACCTTCCTTGTAGTCCCCGGAGACGCCCCTGCCTCCCTCGCCACCACTGCCTCCCTCGCCACGACCGGAGCCATCCTCTGTAAGCCCCCGCCCCTCCTCTCTCTCTCATGCATAGCACAAACATTGGACAGAGAACTAGCTAGCTAGGTTAACTAGTTTAATTAGGTTAATTATCTATGTTAGTGCAAAAATTTACTTACGGCTTTGACAGAGAACTAGTTAGGTTAACTAGTTTAATTAGGTCAATTATGTAGGTAAACTAGGTTAACTAGCTAGGTTAACTAACTAGGTTAATTAGGTTCGTTAGTCTAACAAGCTAGGTTAACTAGGTTCGCTACGTTAGAGGAAAAATTTATTTTAGAGCATTAGGTGAGAAGGCTTAGAGAAATGGTGTTCCTTTGCAATTTAATTGGGTTTTGTCCTAGGCAGAGAAGCGTTAGAGAAAATAATGTGTGTGTGTGTGAGAGAGAGAGAGAGGAATAGCAAGAATAGAATTTGGGTTCTGTCCTAGGCAGAGAAGTGCTTAGTGAGGTCATTTTGCAAAGGTTTTTTGATTTTTGGAAAGACCACTATTTTTCTAGGAAAATAATTTAGGAAATTTTTATTTTAAAGATGATCCTTCCTAGACTTTTATTGTTGATTTTATCTTTTCATTGAAGTGGTCATGTTATATCTTTTCATTGAAGTGTGGTTCAATTATTCCCATGTGGCCTTTTGTTGGTTCCTGGGAATGAAGCGCGGGTGGCCTACATTTTTCCGGAATGTTGATTCATTTCCATTCCGGCAAATTTCAGGTGCTCGATTTGTCCACTTTTTAGCAAAGTTCATGTCGAAATTTTCCGTGAATTTCGGCATGACTTGTGCTACAAACTAGGACATATCGAGTGCCCGCGATTTGCCGCACCGGGAAGGAGTCAACGTTCCTGCAAAGCATAGGCCTTTTTATGTCATTATTCATTTTATTAGGTCTAGAATTAATTGTCTAGATTTAATCGTAGGAAACATGGCTAGCAACGATGAAGGGCAGGGTTCTGGTGACTGCAAACAACATGTACCTGGCGGCAGAGGAAATTTTGAGGGAAGTCGATGATCAACAGCTGATGTTGCTGGGTCCACCTGTCACATCGGAGACTGAGACCGACATCGAGACCGGCACTGAGACTGAGACCGGCGCTGAGACTGATACCGGCATCAAGACCGGCGCTGAGACTGAGACCGGCGCCGAGACTAGCAGAGCCGGTATAGAACCGAAAGCAAAGAGGCGACGGCTTCCTCACAAGCTCAGGACTACTAGACTGGTGGTCACGGAGGTGGACGACGGCAATTTTGAGCCAAATGCGCCCGGGGAAGCGCGCGTGTGCTACGACAATCAAATAGGCTGCATCATATGGACAATCGCCACCATCAACGATGAGAAACTAAACAAGATAGATAATATGAGGCCCTCCCTCATAAAGAAGTTGCACCAGATATTTTTGTTCTCGGGCCAGAATGAAAAGGATTATAAAGATCCAGATAAGTATCCGACAATGAAGAAGATAAACAAACACACCATGAGCAAGTTTAGCAATGCGTTGGCCGCCTGGAGAGCAAGGGTGAAATACCGGATCATCAACGAAAAGGAATCCTACTCTGAGATTATAAAGAATAATCCGACAATCACGGCAGAGCACTTTGAAATATTCAAGGCGGCTTGCGAGGCCGAAGCTGCCAAAAAAAGTCGAAGTACATGAAGGGGCTTCAACAGAAGAACATTGGGTGCCACCACATTGGAAGCTGTGGTTACGGTGGGAAGAGGTCCATATGGGCCAAGGAGGACGCGGAAGCAACGAGTTTGGGCATCCCAGACCCGTTGGCGGAGTTCACCGTCCCGCAGGAGGGTGACGTACTCAGGGCCTCGCATCGTTGGGACCCAGTGAAGAAGGTTTCCGAGAAGAACGCGGTCACGACGGAATTCATGAGACTGCTGGTAATTTTAGTTTCTGATCAATTCGACTGCATGTTAGTCATATTTGTAAACGATCCTTGTGCCTTTTTGCAGAGAGACCAGCACAGGATTGTGGCCGAAAGCGACTCGCCGTCTGAGGCGTCGGCGAGGCCCAAGTGGGACACTCTATTCAACCGAGCGTTGAACATATTTAAAAGACTCCCAGTGGAGACTCGACCGTCATATGGACGCGTGCATGGTGTCGGAGACGACGCCACGTGGAAGAAGTACTACTGTGAGACCACTGAGGAGAGAAAGGAAAGACGGAGGTTAATTGAAGAAAACATCGACAAGAAGGTTGAGATTGCGGTTGAAAAGAAATCATCTAAGACAGTCGCAACAACGATAGCCTTGTAGATATGTCTACTACCTTGGTCCCGGCCGTTTTCAATTGGAGCAGGCAAAATCCAGAAAAAAATGCAGTGGACTTTCCGCTTGCTAACTTCCTCAGGAGCAGCTCGACTAGCGTTGCACCCGCACCTGCAGCTGCACCTGCTCCTGCACCGGCTCCTGCACCTGCTCCCACACCGGCTCCCGCACTGGCTCCGTCACTGGACGTGCTCGGCAGTGCTTCATCTTTGGCTGAGCTCGATGCCCTCACGGTATCTGTCACACTGGCCCCCTTCAACAAATGTATAATCTCCCGTTTTCGTTGCCTTTCGGATGTCTCACGTCACAGACTTTTCTTTGCAGGCCAACGAAACCCCGTGCACCTTATTGTACACCATCAGTGACCAGAAGGTGGACGTGGGGAATGCGACGGTAATGGATCCGAAGGAACCATTGTTCCACAACCGGCCGATCCCCTCGAACGTCTTCAAGGTTTCCGCAGCCAGTGTCAAACCGGGCCAGGAGAATTTGGCTCCTCTGGTACTAGTGGGGGATGCGACGAGACCCCGCGGCGGCTTGGTGATTGTTGCTACGGGTGGATCCTGTTGTGGCCAAAGAGTCTGCTTCATCTGGAGGCTGCCGGGAGCACACCCACGTGCACACAGTTAGGTATGAACATCAACACCTCACCTACTCCGTTAGTCGCTGGTGACGTCGCCATAGATGAGGATGAGGATGAGGATGACACTCAACAATATGTCAATATTGGCGCCTACATAGGGTTTGAGCGTCATGAGTCAGTGCCTGAATTGCCGTCTCCGGAGTCTGAACGTATTATGGACAACCTTCTGGTAGTAAAGAAGTCTAGGAAGAGACCGAGGAAAGTCAAAAAAGCTGCTTCTATGATCCAGCCGCCTTAGCAGCCTCAGGTTCAAGACCATATAGATATCCCTGGTGCGTCAAAATGTCATATCCCCAGTCAACCAATCCTACTTGAAGCAGCGCTAGGGGCCAGATTCAGCGATTTAAGGAGACTTCATGATGATGTGCTGCGGATAGAGAAAGGCCTCATCACCTCAAAAAATCCAGGATAGCCACTCTACGTGGTTAACATGCCGCGGGGATTTTCGTACGTCGACACATTCCCCACGGAGAAGTTCTTCCTTCAATTCGATTACATCTTCGACATGTTTCACTTGAAGAAGCTGGATTTTGCGTTTGTCCGCCTTTATGATTTGCACATGAACTACCTCATTGGGGTTGAGCAAATACCTCATATCTGTGTCGCTGACCTGTACTTCATGCACGAGGGCTTCTTGGGAGTTTGCGCAAAGCACCGTCAATACGCGAGGGAATACATCCCCAATTTCATGCTCGCCAATAAGAACAAGGAGGCGATTCTCGTGCCTTGTCATCCCCTGTAAGTCATCCGTGCGGATATCCTTCCTTTGATTTCAATAATTCATTTGCACGGTGGAGGCAAATTAATTTGAGGTGTACTTATTTTGCGCAGCGGCGGGCGCGCCGTCCTCATCATCCTCTACCCCTGATACTCCCACGCTCTTTACATGGACTTGTCGAAGAACATTAACAAAAAGGATTACACCCACATCAAGTCTGTTCTAGACAGTGCTAGGTTTTACTACGACGCATGGGGTGGAGAGGTCAAGGACAAGAAGAAATGGGACGGCAGGCCCGCCTTCGGCCATAAGACCGACTTCTGCTGCATCAAGCAACCAAGTGATTCTCTTAATGAAGGATTCTATGTCCTACACCACATGCTGGAGTACAGATGGGATCATTAGAACCTTCACATGTCACCTAGATCCGGCGATGCCCATATTCTGCAATCGGCAAAGAACTTAGGAGATATTGAGGATCATCGACTTCGAGCTGAGTTCTATCACATCCAGCATGAACTTGCCCATCATCATGAAGGAGGTTGTCGGAAAAACAGGGATGTTCTACGAAGAAGGACAAATGTCGCGGGAAGATGTCCGAACACGCATAGCCGCTCAGCGTCTCGACCTGAAGCCTTTCACTAAGCTCGGGGACTATCTCCCTGACTTGGATGGATGGCACGATATGGAGTGATTGTTGATATATGGCAATGTGTCTATTTAGTCCATACTATCTGTATGACGAAATTTTGAATTATGCATGACGAAACTTTATTTGTGATGTAATTAAACCATCCTCCTCGTCTAGCAAAGATCACTCTAGTTAGAGCATTTTGGGTACGATGAACTTTGTTGTTTATGCTGATGATATGTTGCTTCTGTTTTCGCCAAGTCTATCTCTTTTTGTTGCTCAACTGTATATGTTGCATATCATCGACTCATGTGATGATGTAGGTGTATAGATCATCAAAGACGAAGTGCTACACCAGGAGTATACGACGAGTGGCCGGAATGTCAGGCCTAGGTGTACCGGTTTCCGATTTCCGAGCGACAACCAATAGTTAGTTTAGGTTCACGCTAATGCGAGAGAGGGATACGAACTCCTGTACCACATAATTTCACTCTCACTCAAAGTGATAGCTCTTCTCGCGTATATCATTGTTTAGATGGATGATGATGTAGTTGCAAGTAATCGAGACTTGTATCGCTATTTTCGAGATGATGACGAGAGACCACTTTGTGTTGGATGATGATTATGATGATGACATGATTTGATGAGACTATTTGTATGTATATGCTATGATTACATTTGTATGTGTATGATATGCTAAAGATTATTGTATAAAGCCTATTCAAATACAAAACAAATATGCAAGAAAAAACAGAAACTAATAAAACTAGCAGTAGCGAGGGGAACAATGTTAGCAGTAGCGCTCCCTTACCAGTAGCACTTCCTGCTAAAAAGCGCTGTAGATATTAGCAGCAGCGCTCTGCACTAAAGCGTGCTACTGCTAGCCATGTATAGCAGTAGCATGGGACGACATGCGCTACTGCTACACATTAGCTGTAGCGCCTTATCAGTAGCGCATCCTCCCGCGCTACTGATAGGGAAAATACCCGCGCTACTGCTAGGGTTTTCCCTAGTAGTGAGTGGAAGGCATGATAAGTACAAGAATCTTAACATCAAACAAATATAGAAAAGGCAGACAACATCATCTCCAAATGATAGCTTGAATGTGTTGGTTTCAGCATGCTGTTAAAGCAGATATAAAATGGAAGGCAATGTTACCGACAGCAGGCCTAACAGCCATCAAATATTGCAATTCGAACTGGTATTGTTGAAAATGAATAGAATGTAGGTAATGCTTAAACATAACACTTGATAAATGTCTAAAACTAAAATAAAGGGCATGTGTTAACTACACGAGGAATAACTGGAACCAAATATAGCCGTTCAAACTGGTATGGATGTAGTCGAGCGGTACAGTTCCGACTTGCACATAATGAACAACACATTGTGAATGACAGAAATAAACAAGGCATAAATGACCACTATAACAACCAAATATAGCCATTGAAAACTGGACAGAGTCTCACTGCAACCAACCTAACAAGCAAATACATATAAACAGGGCATATGCTTGAAAACTGGACAAATGCTCACTGCAACCAACCTAACAAGCAGATAAAGATAAACAAGGCATCTTCTTGATAACTGGAAAAATGCTAAAAAAAGCAACAGATAAACAAGGCATCTGCTTGATAACTGGAAAAATGCTAAAAAAGCAACTTAACAACCAAATACAGATAAACAAGGCATCTGCTTGATAACTGGACAAATACTCACTACAACCAAACTAAAACCAAATACAGATAAACAAGGCATCTGCTCGATAACTGAAAAAATGCTCACTCCAACCAACCTAACAACCAAATACAGATAAACAAGGCATGTAATCACTATAAACAACCAAATATAGCCATTTGTGAAACTAAAGTGGATAATTCATACTTAAACATCACAAAGACCTATTGAACAATACATTTTTGCATAATTGAAATAATTAAACACGACACAGTTAAAGCACCGCACGACAAACGCTACTACAACAAAGGATACAGGTTGGCAAGCTAGAAAAGGTAAGATTTGCTGATAGAATGTTGCATCACAATTCATGGACGGGATCCTTCCAGTTGGAAGAGCATAGACCCATGGTGCGCTCTTTGATGTCACAGATGGGCTGTTTCACCTTGGAAGAACCTTCGTGGGTGCCCTCCTCGGGGCCGTGGTTGTGGTTGACGAGATCTGACTTGGTAATTGAGGATCCCAAGCCGCCGCCGTAGAATGTGTCCTTCATAAGTGACAAAATGGGCTCAATGGCGTATAAAGCTCGCAAATCTTTGACCACTTTACGGAGGAGATCAGCGGCAAGGCCGTCGAAGAGATCGACGGCGGTTGAACCAGAGGGGATGGGGATGGACCACTTAACTTGTGACATGGCCCGCGTGAAGCCGTCGGTGATGACGAGCTTGATGTCATAGCCAGATTTCCCGAGAGACAGTAATACGCTAGCCCGCTGAGATGAAGCCTTCGGCATGGCAACGTAGTCAATGTCTTCGCCAGCTTCCGTGGTGATGTGTTGCTCCAGGATTGATAGGTCGGGGCAAATGGCAGCAACCTTGCCAACGTCTGCCGGAGAGGCCATGATAAACCTCTTCTTGGCCGAACGCTTGTCGGGCTCCCCGTGATACATGGTCGAGTTTTGGCTGCAACATTCTGGAGTAGGGGATGTGGATCTGGCGGGGAGGGACACCGCATGCCTCATCTAAACTAGGTATGGGAATCACTGGGTAACCTGAACTTTATTATCAAAGCTAGGTGGAACAGGCAGACCGGCAGGGGTTGGCGGCGGCGCCGGCGCCGGCCGCGAGCTAGGGTTCGAGGGGGGGAGGGGGCGTGTGGGGGACTGTGGAGGGGGGTGTTTGAGGATACGTCACGGCTACTGAAATTTTAGTAATGCTGGGTGGAGATGGTAGTGGACGAGGGAGGGCGACGGTTCAAATGCCTCGGCTACTGCAATTTTACTACAAGGTCTGTGCTGGAGGAGTGTGGGCGACGGTTGAAGTATGGCGGCAACTAAAATTTGGGTAAAGGAATTGATGTGGGGCGGGAGTGCCCAAGATCGCGCACGGTCCAATAACAATATGTGTGTATCATAATAAGGAAAAGTGGCATGGATCTGCCGATATTTTGAACGCTCAAGGCGGGTAGTTTGTTTTTTATATTCTAGCTAGATGGTCTATCGCACACGGTTCATCCTAATTTCCAAATAAACTTACCCGCCTTTAGCTTGCACAGGTGGTGGTTTTATAGCGCACTTGCATTGCACACGGTTAAGCCAGTACCTCCACCCTTTGCTCGCGCTTGCGCGGTCGTGGTGATTTCACTGCACTTGCATCGCACACGGTTGAGCCAGTACCTCCACCCTTTTCTCGTGCTTGCGCAGTCGTGGTGATTTTTGCGCACTTGCATCACACACGGTTGAGCCAGTACCTCCACCTTAATTTGCTCACGCTTGCGCGGCCGTGGTGATTTCCGCGCACTTGCATCACACACGGTTGAGCCAGTACCTCCACCTTAATTTGCTCACGCTTGCGCGATCGTGGTGATTCACATCGCACTTGTATCGCACACAGTTAAGATATTATGCCCCGTGTCCGTTGAGGGTCATCAGAGTCTTTGCAGCAAAAAATAACATTAGAGAGGGTCAAAAGACAACCACACTAGCATGTGGCCCAAATATATATGAGTGAAAAGGGTGGTCTGTGATGTTCAAAATTCCAATGCACAACTTTGACCCCGCGGGCCCATGGTTGGGCGCGTCCTTGAAGATCGATGAGAGGGGCCAGAAGTCAAGAACCACCTAGAAGTGGCCAAATATATGTACGAATATTGGGGATGTTTAAAACTTTAAATACACAATGCATAAATTTGCTCGCACCTGCCTCGCAAACCCGAAAGCACCCTAACAACCACCTAGCTAGGATATATAATGACATAATGTCGTACCTAGCTATAATGCTTGGCCCACCACCTCCCACTTTGTGTCAGCGGGGCGGATGCACATAATGATCGATACTTTGGTCATACATGCATGTCGCCATGACCTACCATAAGACGGACCAATGAATCTTTCGTTTGGACAAATGACAATTGTTGTTGTCGATAAACCGCTTGGGCCAATAGATTAAACCATCATAAAAATCGCACGAGAGGGACCACAAAACCAGCACCACTTGCATGGGGCCCAAAATGATGTACGTTAGGAAGGGATGATGTGTGTTTTCAATATAGAATAATGTACAACTTAGATGTGGTGCCTACCTCTCGATGCAGACAACAACCATGAAGGCAAGGTAGTTAAGGATGAGATATGTATGCAGGGTTTGATGTAGGTCGAACCAAGCAATCCGAGCATCTGGGAGGGAATCCTGACAACGCATGAGCTCGAGCTTTGGTTGACCGACATTTGACGGGGACCGGCCCTAACACGAACTAGGAGGAATCCATTCATGGGCAACACATACCCCTCATGATCTGTAACGCCCCGTATGTAACTTTCCATATTTGTATTCCAACTCTTGCCATTTTCGGCTCTAAGTTATGATATTCCCTTGTGGTTGGGTTTTTTCTTCGTTTTGCATTTTGTCCATGTCATGCATCTCATATCATGTCATCATCTGCATGGCATTTGCATACGTGTTCGTCTCATGCATCCGAGCATTTTCCCCGTTGTCCGTTTTGCATTCCGACACTCCTACGTCCTCTGGCGCCCCCTTTTGCCTCTTCTCATGTGCGAGCGTGAAACGGTCTCGGATTGGACCGAGACTTACCAGTCAGCCTTGGTTCACCACCGGTAGACCGCCTGTCAAGTTTCGTGTCATTTGGAGTTCGTTTGATACTCCAATGATTAACCGAGGAATCATAAAGGCCTCGTGTGTGTTGCAGCCCAACACCCCTCGAAAGTGGCCCTAAACCCATCCAAACCCCCTCCATCCTCTCGGTCGTTCGATCATGATCGCGTGGCCGAAAACCACACCTCATTTGGACTCTCCTAGCTCCTTCTATGTATAAATATGTGCCTCCCTCATCCAATCTCAGATGAAACCGTAAAATTTCCCCCTCTCCATGCCGGACGTGTCCGTTTCCGCCGGACACACCCGTGACGCCGCCCGCGGCCAACCAGAGGCCACCACGTGGCACCTCCGCCGCCACCCGCCGCCGCGGCCCAGTGAGCCCGCTGCGGTCCCGCCCGGCCCATCGCCGCCCCGCGCCTCCCCGCGATCGCCCCGCCGCCATCTGCTCGCGCGCCACCCGGCTGGCGTCTCGCCGCTCCGCCGCGCCGCTCGAGCCCTCGCCACCGACTCGCCGCGCCGCCCGGATGCCGCCGGCCTGCTCCTCCGCCCGCGCCGCCGCAGGGCGCAAGCGCCGCCCCGCGCCAAGCTCCGCCCCGCCATCCTCTGCCTCCTCTCCGGCGAGCCGGCTCCGGCCACCGGCTCCCTCGACTCCGGCCGCCGTCCGCGACAAGTCCGGTCACCTCCTTCGACTCCGGTGAGACCCCGGCCAACCTCGAGAACCGTGTCCCAAGATCCAGATCCAAAATTCTATGGTTGACCCCGTTTTCTTCCTAAGTCCCTAACATTTTCTTGCAGTGTTCATCATGCAATAACTCCACATTCGTAGCTCCGTTTTGAGCGTGCCATATATCAAATTGTTCGTTCGGATGTCCTCTTCATTTCATTCCATTGCACCATGCTTGTTCGAGTCCATCTTGATGCCTAAAATTCTGTTACAAGAGTGCAATGGAATGTTAGTTTCTGTTTCTTAACAGATTATGGACATTTGTCATTTTTTTCCATGATTAATATGTGCCTCCTATGAACTTGATCCCTACATGTGTTTTGGGCTATGCCATGCCATCTTTATAGGGGTGTATGCCATTTATTTTTGTGATCATTGTGGTGACTAGCACAAGCATGCAAAGTAGCTCTCATGATGTTACTGATTTCAGGGACTTGGAATTCTTCCAAGTCATTTCCCTGATGTTATTTTTATGCCATGTATTCATGTTGCTACAGAGAGATCCATGCCTCTTTTGAGCATGTTCAGTAAGGATGATTTTGAGATATTGTTATGTTCTATCCATCCATTTCTTTTTTTTCAATTATGGAGTAAACTATCATGACTAAATCTTGCTCTACTTTTGCTATAAAATGTTCCTGGAAGATTGGTTACAAGTTAATCAATTTTTCCAAGGTTGTTGTAGTTGATCCATGCATGCTATGAGATTGTTCTTGCCATGGCTAGCTTCTTGATCATGTCTTCTTGCCGGGTGTATGCTTAGTTTGTCATGCAATGCCTTGAGGTGAGTGCATCGAGCTCGCAAACATGCCTACGTAACTCTGTTTTTGCCATGTCCAGTTTTCTGCTAAGTCTGAATCTGTTAATGAAACTTGCTATGTTTACATGGGTGCCATTATTTCTTATGATCCTTTTTGGCTTATGGTCAGTAAGGGACCTTTGTTATATTCTTTGAGTAGTTTCATGCCATGCCTTTCTTTGCCATGATATGTTCTAGTAGCATGTTGTTATCTTGCTCTAAACATTGCTTCCTGATGTTAATTCCTGGCATGTTGTTATTTTCACTAAGTCTGTGAACCTGATATCTTTTGCACTTTTGCCATGCTTGTTTGAACCTGCTATTGTGTGATTTAGCCGTAGCTCAGTGTTCATCTTTTGTCAAGCATCTTGAGTAGTTCACTTCCATGTGCTTGATTGCTATGTTATAGTGCAATAGCTTATTTTCTTGTTGCCTTTTAGATGGCATCGTGCTGTTAATCGTGGATTTGTGCCATTTTTGTTTTGCTTGCCATTTGCAAACCGTGCATCCGATTCCGGTGATCTTTATATCGATTTGGACCGAAATCAACTCATCTTTACAGCAGCGCTCTTGGTTTGCCAAGTTGAGGCCTGGTTCAATCTTTTCCTTCCAGAGCACGCATATGCATCATGTTGTTACCCCGAGACAGTGTTCACTTCCCGAACTCCGTCAAAAAGAGACCATCACAGCTACACACGCTGTTGATTCATTTTAATTAAGTTTAGTTTCAGGTTTTCTACAACCAGACATTAACAAATTCCCATCTGCCCATAACCATGGGCACGGCTTTCGAAAGTTCAAATCCCTGCAGGGGTGTCCCAACTTAGCCCATCACAAGCTCTCATGGACAACGAAGGATATTCCTTCTCCCTGGACAGCCTGACAGACTCGGAATCCCGGTTACAAGACATCTCGACAATGGTAAAACTAAACCAGCAAAGCCGCCCGAATGTGCCGACAAATCCCAATAGGTGCTACACATATCTTGTTCTCAGGGCACACCGGATGAGCGCTCCGTACAACTAAAACCAAACCTCGAGTTTCCCCGAGGGGGCGCTGCAAAGGGGTCTAGTTTGGACCAACACTCAGAGGAGCACTGGCCCGGGGGGTTTAAAGTAAAGATGACCGTTGAGTCCGCGGAACCCAAGGGAAAAGGCTAGGTGGAAAATGGTAAAACCAAGGTTGGGCCTTGCTGGAAGAGTTTTATTCAAGGCGAACTGTCAAGGGGTTACCGTTATAACCCAACCGCGTAAGGAACACAAAATTAAGGAACATAAGACCGTATGACGGAAACTAGGGCGGCAAGAGTGGAACAAAACACCAGGCATAAGGCCAAGCCTTCCACCCTTTACCAACTATATAGGTGCATTAAAGTAGACAAGATATAATAGTGATATCGCAACAATAAACATGTTCCAACAAGGAACAAACTCCAATCTTCACCTGCAACTAGCAACGCTATAAGAAGGGTTGAGCAAAGCGGTAACATAGCCAAACAATGGTTTGCTAGGACAAGGTGGGTTAGATGTATGACATGGCAATGTGGGAGGGATGGTAAATCATGTGGTAGGTATCGTAGCATAGGCATAGCAATAGAGCGAGCAACCAGCAAGCAAAGATAGAAGTGATTTCGAGGGTATGGTAATCTTGCCTGCAAAGTTCTCCGAGTTGACGAAAGCTTGATCCTCATAAGCGTACTCAACTGGTTCCTCGATCACGTACTCGTCCCCCGGCTCTACCCAAAGCAAGAACACAAGCAAAGGGAACAATGATCAACCACGGTGCAATGCGCTAGCAACATGATGCAAAACAAGGCATGATATGCGGGATGTGATATGCGATGCATATGCATGCTTCGGAAAGGAAAGATTGAATCAGGTCTCAACTTGGAAAACCAAGAGTGCCGCTGGAAAGATGAGTTGATTTCGGTCGAAATCGATATAAAGATTACCGGAATCGGATGCACGGTTTGTAAATGGCAAGCAAAACAACAATGGCACAAAGCTGCGATTAACATCACGATGCCATCTAAATGCATCAAGAAAAATAAGCTAATGCACTCTAACATAGCAACAAAGCACATGGCAGTGATCCACTCAAGATGCTAGACAAAAGATGAACACTGAGCTACGGCTAAATCACACAATAGTAGGATCAAACAAGCATGGAAAAAGTGCAAAAGATATCAGGTTCACAGACTTAGTGAAAATAACATGTCAGAATTTAACATCAGGAAGCAATATTTAGAGCAAGATAACAACATGCTACAGGAACATATCATGGCAAAGCAAGGCATGGCATGAAACTACTCAAAGCATATAACAAAAGTCCTTTATTGACCATAAGCCAAAAAGGGTAAGAAAATACAATGGCACCCATGTAAACATAGCAAGTTTCGTTAACAGATTCAGACTTAGCAGAAAACTGGAACATGGCAAAAACAGAATTACGTAGGCATGATTGCGAGCTCGATGCACTCATCACAAGGCATTGCATGACAAACTAAGTATACACCCAGCAAGAAGACATGATAAATAAGCTAACCATGGCAAGAACACTCTCATAGCATGCACGGATCAACTACAACAACCTCGGCAAAATTGCTTAACATGTAAACAATCTGCCAGGAACATTTTATAGCAAAAGTAGAGCAAGATTAAGTCATGCTAGGGTACTCCATAATTGCAAACAAAGATATGGAGCATAACAATATGTCCAAAACATCCTTACTGAACATGCTTAAAAGAGGCATGGATCACTCTGTAGCAACATTAATACATGGCATGAAAATATTATCAGGGAAAAGACTTGGAAGAATTCTAAGTCCCTGAAATCAGCAACATCACGAGAGCTACTTTGCATGCTTGTGCTAGTCACCTCATTGATCACAAAAATACATGGAATACACCCCTGTAAAGATGGCATGGCATACAACAAAACACATGTAGGGCTCAAGATCATAGGAGGCACACATTAAACCTGGAAAAAATGACAAATGCCCATATTCTGATAAGAGACAGACACTAACATTACATAGCACTCTTGCAACAGCATTTAGGGCATCAAGATGGACTCAAATGAACATGGTGCAATGGAATGAAATGAAGTGCACATCCAGACGAACAATTTGATATGCTACACGCCCAAAACGGAGCTACAGATGCAAAGTTAGGATGCGATGAAGTATGCTAAAAATAATAGGGACTTAGACAGAAAAACGAGGTCAACCCTCTCTGGATCTGGATCTAAGCACGTTTCTCGAAGTTCGCCGGAACAGTGTGGGGTCGCCGGATTCCTTGAGCTCGTCGGAGTGGGAGGAGGACGGCCGGACTTGGGGCGCCGGATCCGGTGAGGGGCGGCGGAGGAGAACTCAGGGTGGTGGACCGGCGAGGAAGGCGGAGCAGGGCGCCGGCGAGGTCGGCGGGGAGGCGTGGGGGCGCGGTGGCTAGAGACGGCGTGGTGGCGCGGCGATGTCGGTGGGTGGCAGCGGAGCCGCGGGGACCGGGCGGCGGTCGCCTTGGGCCTCGGGGGCCCGATCCGGGCCTCGGCGGGCCGGGCGACAGGGACGGCGAAGTGGGGCGCGGTGCCTTAGCAAACCAGGAGGCGACACGTGGCGGCGGCGAGGGCGGTGGACATGTCCGTCGGTGGGAAGATTCGTCCGGCGGTGCGAGGGGAAGGGGAAGACTAGGGTTTCGCCCGAAATTTCAGAGGGGGAGGCCTATTTATACATAGAAGGAGCTAGGAGACTCCAAATTGAGCATGGTTTTCGGCCACGCGATCATGATCGAACGACCGAGATGGTGGAGGGGGTTTAGGTGGGTTTTGCGCCACTTTGGAGAGGTGTTGGGCTGCAACACACACGAGGCCTTTACGGTTCCTCGGTTAACAATTGGAGTATCAAACGAAATCCAAATGGCACGAAACTTGACAGGCGGTCTACCGGTAGTATACCAAGGCTGACTGGCAAGTCTCGGTCCAATCCGAGAACGTTTAACACCCGCACACGAAAAAAGGCAATAGGGGACACCGGAGGACATAGGAGTGCCGGAATGCAAAACGGACAACGGGGAAAATGCTCGGCTGCATGAGACGAGCACGTATGCAAATGCGATGCACATGATGAAATGATATGAGATGCATGACAAAGACAAAAGCAACACGAAGACAAAACCCAACAGCAAGGAAATATCATAACTTAGTGCCAAAATGGCAAGAGTTGGAATACCAAATATGGCAAGTTACATACGGAGCGTTACATGACCCACGAGTGTAGGGGATCTATCGTAGCCTTTTTGATAAGTAAGAGTGTCGAACCCAACGAGGAGCAGAAGGCAATCATAAGCAGTTTTCAGTAAGGTATTCTCTGCAAGCACTAAATTATCGGTAACACATAGTTTTGTGATAAGGTAATTTGTAACGAGTATCAAGTAATGCAAGTAAATAAGGTGCAGCAAGATGGCCCAATCCTTTTTGTAGCAAAGGACAAGCCTGGACAAACTCTTATATAAAGGAAAACGCTCCCGAGGACACATGGGAATTATCGTCAACCTAGTTTTCATCACGTTCATATGATTCGCGTTCGGTACTTTGATAATTCGATATGTGGGTGGACCGGTGCTTGGGTACTGCCCTTACTTGGACAAGAATCCCACTTATGATTAACCCCTATTGCAAGCATCTGCAACTACAACAGAAGTATTAAGGTAAACCTAACCATAGCATGAAACATATGGATCCAAATCAGCCCCTTACGAAGCAACGCATAAACTAGGGTTTAAGCTTCTGTCACTCTAGCAACCCATCATCTACTTATTACATCCCAATGCCTCCCTCTAGGCCCAAACAATGGTGAAGTGTCATGTAGTCGACGTTCACATGACACCACTAGAGGGATGACAACATACATCTCATCAAAATATCGAAAGAATACCAAATTCACATGACTACTTATAGCAAGACTTCTCCCATGTCCTCAGGAACAAACGTAACTACTCACAAAGCATATTCATGTTCATAATCAGAGGGGTATTAATATGCATAATCGATCTGAACATATGATCTTCCACCAAGTAAACCAACTAGCATCAACTACAAGGAGTAATCAACTCTACTAGCAACCCATAGGTACCAATCTGAGGTTTGGATACAAAGATTGGAAACAAGAGATGAACTAGGGTTTGAGATGAGATGGTGCTGGTGAAGATGTTGATGGAGATTGACCCCCTCCCGATAAGAGGATCATTGGTGATGACGATGGTGATGATTTCCCCCTCCCGGAGGGAAGTTTCAGCGGCAGAACAGCTCCGCCAAAGCCCTAGATTGGTTCCGCCAAGGTTCCGCCTCGTGGCGGCGGAGTTTCGTCCCGTAAGCTTGGTTATGATTTTTTCCTCGATGAAAGACTCCATATAGCCAAATATGGGCATCAGAGGGCCACCAGTGGGCCCACGAGGCAGGGGTGCGCCCAGGGTGGTAGGGCGCGCCCCCCACCATCGTGGTCGGTGGGTGGCCCCCCTTTGGTACTTGTTTCGCCCAATATTTTTTATATATTCTGAAAATAATTCCCGTGGAGTTTCAGGACTTTTGGAGATGTGCAGAATAGGTCTCTAATATTTGCTCCTTTTCTAGCCCAGAATTCCCGTTGTCGGCATTCCCCCTCTTCATGTAAACCTTGTAAAATAAGAGAGAATAGGCATACGTATTGTGACATAATGTGTAATAACAGCCCATAATGCAATAAATATCGATATAAAAGCATGATACAAAATGGACATATCAACTCCCCCAAGATTAGCCCTCGCTTGTCCACAAGCGAAAGCCGAAATCGAAAAATATGTCCACATGTTTATAGATATAGGTGTCGATAAAATAAAATACGAACATGGGGGCATCATGATCATTCTTAGAACATCAACATATATATATATATATATTGTCATATGATCTCTTATGCTAAAGTAACAATTCATTCACATACTCAAGTATGAATCGGAAACTTCATTGAAAACTAACAAACTATAATCTCAGTCATTGAAGCAATTGCAATTTATCATAACATAGGGAAGAGTCAATATAAGAGCTTGTCAGCAAGTCCACATACTCAACCATCATTTAGTCTTTCACAATTGCTAACACTTGCGCGATATTTATGGTTATGAAGTTTTATCGGACATAGAGAAAGATAGGGGCTTACAGTTTTGCCTCCCAACTTTTTACCTCAAGGGTAATGTCAACAATAATAGTTCATGCAAACCCACATCCAATTAGCCATATGTATCAGGATCTTTCAAACACATTGTGCTTGCCAAAGGATAAAATGTAAAAAGGAAAGGTGAAGATCACTGTGACTCTTATATGAAGTAATAAACAAGAATAAAATATGGGCCCTTCGTAGAGGGAAGCAAAGGTTGTCATGTGCTTTTATGGTTGGATGCATGAAGTCTTAATGCAAAAGAACGTCACTTTATATTGCCACTTGTGATATGGACCTTTATTATGTACTCTGTCGCTTTTATTTCTTCCACATCACAAGATCGTATAAACCTTATTTTCTCCACACTAATAAGTCATACATATTTAGGGAGCAATTCTTATTGCTTGCAACGATGACAACTTACTTGAAGGATCTTACTCAATCCATAGGTAGATATGGTGGACTCTCATGGCAAGACTGGTTTTAGGGATATTTGGAAGCACAAGTATTATCTCTACTTGGTGAAAAGCAATTTTCTAGCAAAAGAGGGAAAGGCAAGCTCAACATGTTGGATGATCCATGACAATATAGTTTATCTCAGATGTAAGAAAACATAACCCATTATGTTGTCTTCCTTGTCCAACGTCAACTCTTTAGCAAGTCATATTTTAATGAGTGCTCACAATCATAAAAGATGTCCAAGATAGTATATTTATATGTGAAAACCTCTCTTTCTTTATTACTTCCTATTAATAGCAGAGATGAACAAAACTATGTTTGTCAACTCTCAACAATTTTTATTCATCATACTCTTTATATGTGAGCTCATTACTCTACATAAGATCCACATGATACCTTTATTTCTTTTTTATTTCTTCTATTTTATTTTATTCTATTCCCTCAAGATCGTAGCAAAATAGTCAAGCCCTTGAATCAACACTAATCTTTATTATATATAGCTCACGGACTCGATTACATAGAAGGATCATAAAGCAAAACTCACAACTAGATCATACTAAAACTTTATTCTACTAGATCAAGATATTATCAAAAGGATCGAACTAAGAAAAATGGTAAGATAAAAGTGTGATGGTGATACGATACCGGGGCACTCCCCCAAGCTTGGCAGTTGCTAAGGGTAGTTCCCATACCCATGTGTTTATGTTTCCTTCCTCAGAGGTGGTGATGAAGGGGTTGTTGATAATGTAGGCTTGTCGTCCATCTTCCAAGTCATAGGCTCACCATCATAGAAGGATGATCGAGTCTCCGGGATCCTCAAATCTGCAGCCAAACTCATCCTCTTGAATCTATATTCATATTCATAGTTTTGGTTTTGCAGGTCATAGATCTGGGCTTGGAGGCGCTCAATTTTCTCGTGAAGCTTGAAGATGGCCTCCCCAATGTTCTTGTCATCCAGCTTGTGGTTGTTGGTGAACTCCATGATCATTATATGGTTGGAGTCGAGTCCACGTTCCACCATCTCCTGAACCTTGAAAACTTGTTGCACCAATGCCTCGAGCCTTGTCTTCGTGCTTCTGGTCCTCCTTGGTCCCTCAACATCGCGGATGTGCAACAACCCCTCACGCATCTCAATGGTTTGAGGGTGTTGCAGCACCTCTGCGAGGTAGGGATTGATGACCTTCTCTAAGAACTTGTCCCTGGGGGCACATGAAGACGACATGACGACCTAGATCTGTCAGAAAAATAGCTCGAAACAAAGACAGGAGATATTTGCATGATACGGTGGTCAAAACCTTCGGGAGATTATATAGTGAACTTTTACCGACCAAAAGAAGTATCGTGCAAGAAAATAGAGTCCGGAGAGCACATGAGGAGCCCACGAGGTAGGGGCGCACCCAGGGGGGTAGGGCGCGCCCTCCACCCTCGTGTCCTTTCTGATCTGCTTCTTATTTTCCTATTTTCTTAAATATTCCAAAATGGAGAAAAAATGCCATTAGAACTGTTTTGGAGTCGGTTTACTTACCGTACCACGTACCTATTCCTTTTTGGGGTCTGAATCATTCTGGAAAGTGTCTCTTATGTATTCCCCCTAGGTTACGGTTTCAATAACATTAGTTTCAACATTTATAGGATTACCTGAGATATAATGTTTGATTCTTTGACCGTTCACCATCCTAGGATTTGTGCCTTCGAAGTTGTTGACTTTTATAGCACCAGAACGGTAGACCTCCTCGATGATGTAAGGACCTTCCCATTTAGAGAGGAGTTTACCTGCAAAAAATCTTAAACGAGAGTTGTATAACAATACATAATCACCTACATTAAACTCATGTTTTTTTATCCTTTTATCATGCCATATTTTAACTTTTTCTTTAAACATTTTGGCATTCTCGTAGGCCTGGGTGCTCCATTCATCAAGTGATCTAATGTCAAAAAGCCTGTTCTCACCGGCAAGTTTAAAGTCATAGTTGAGCTCTTTAATAGCCCAATATGCCCTATGTTCTAGTTCAAGAGGTAAGTGACATGCTTTACCATAAACCATTTTATATGGAGACATACCCATAGGATTTTTATATGCAGTTCTATAAGCCCATAATGCATCATCAAGTTTCTTGGACCCATTCTTTCTAGATATATTAACAGTCTTTTGCAAAATTAATTTAAGCTCTCTATTGCTAAGTTCTACTTGACCACTAGACTATGGATGATATGGAGATGCAATTCTATGATTAACGTCATACTTAGCAAGCATTTTTAAGAAAAGCACCATGAATAGAATGTGAACCACCATCAGTCATTATATATCTAGGGACTCCAAACCTTAGAAAAATAACTTCTTTAAGCATCTTAATAGAGGTGTTATGATCAGCACTACTAGTTGGAATAGCTTCTACCCACTTAGTAACGTAATCAACAGCAACTAAATTATTAGTATACCCATTATAGGAAGGAAAAGGTCCCATATAATCAAAGCACCAAACATCAAATGGTTCAATAAAAAGTGAATAATTCATAGGCATTTCTTGACGTCCACTGATATTACCAATTCTTTGACATTCATCACAAAACAAGACAAACTTACGTGCATCTTTGAAGAGAGTAGGCCAATAAAAACCGGATTGCAATACCTTATGCGCAGTTCTATCTCCTGCATGGTGTCCTCTAATGTAACATCCCAAAATTCTAAATTTTGGAATGTTATAATAAATAGATAGATTTGATTGATTGTTTGATTAATTGACTGAAAGTGAGTGAATTCGAAAAACTTTTGAAAGTTAAATGAGAGGGAATAAAAGGACTTTCCCAAACTTTCATATTTGCTTTCTGATCTCCGCGAATTCAAATTCTTTTCAACCCAAAATCCTAGAGAGAAGATGACATGACTTCTTCCATTTAAATTAAATGAAAACAGTTGTTGAAAATATTTGAATTTCATTTGAAAAATATTTCCAATTCTGAAACTTTATGCAACTCAATGATTTTCATGAGAGAAGATAAAATGACTTCTTCAAATTATATGAAATATGAGTTGGGAGTTTTAAAGAATTAAATTCAAAGTTCTTTTGAATTTAATTTTCAATTTGGATTTATTTGAGCTTTATTCAAATTATTTTTCTCCAAAAATAAAATATATGGAAATTAGGGTAACATGATTCCCTACAACAGAAAATTGGAGAAAAATTAATTTGAAATCATTTTGGTATTTTTAAAATGATTTTTGTTGAATTTTAATAGACCAGTAGCACTGTTTAAATTATCTGATTTTGTGTGTATTTTATTTAATGCTAGAAAAATGTTCATGTCGTAGAAAATCTTTTTCTGAAAATTTTGATATATTATATGCCTATATAATATTTTTAGTTATTTTGTTTTTATTATTTTAAGTTCACTGAAAAAAGGGTTTATATAAAAAAAAGGGGGGTTCCCCTCGCCGACTGGGCCGGCCCAGCATCTCGCCAGGACGCGGCCCAGCTCCCCGCCACCGTCCCTGCCGTCTCCGACGGGGACTCCTTCCCTGGAGTCCGTCGCGCCGCCGCCTCCTCTGCCCCCTTCCCCACGCCACCCCTCGCCTCCTCCCGTGGCCTTTAAAAGGCGGGCCCCCGACGCCGCGCCCTCGACCTCGCCTCCTCGCCGCGTTGCGCCGCCGCCGCCAGATCCATCGCGCCGCCGCCCACAGCTGCTACCGCGCCGCACTTCCCCCCGCTGCCGCTGCTCGCTTGCCTCGCCGCCGCGCGCTGCCACCTGCCGCCTTAGCCGCGCCGCCACCTGCCGCTGTCGCCGCTCCTCGCAGTCGCCGGAGCTGCTACACCCTCGCCGGAGTCCGTCGCTAACTGCCACAGGCGGTTTTCGATGGAAAACCGCCCCGAACCGGTAACCACCCCGGTTTATTCTCGGTTTAGTCCGGTTCTTAAAAAAAACCTAGAACGTTTTTTTATAAAACCGATTTTCTTTCAAAGGGATCTATTTAGAGAACGTTCGCTGGTTAGGTATAGAAAATGAATGTTCGCCTTTTAGTTTTTTTTCTTTCTTTTTTTGTTATTTCAGCCAGGGACCCGTTTGTGAATAACTTATTTGCAGAATAGCCCCTGTTCTTCAAACAAGCATAACTTTTTGCTCGTTAGTCCAAATCCAACGAAACCAACGCCCACGTCTTCGTTATGATCTCCTCTATCCAGTAATCCAACTCAAACATGTTTTTGAAAGTTTAAAATTTGAATTAGATCAGATTTGAATTCAAACTTCGTTTGATCATAACTTGAGTTTCGTAGCTCCGTTTGAGTTGATTCTTTTTGCAAATCGAAGCTCTTGACCTAAACATTCTAATAAGGCCAAATTCACATAATTTTGGTACTGTTAGAAATTGTTTTATGTTGCAAGAGTTATTTTCTTGGTTTTGATGTTTCCGAATCGTCTTCTTCGTTCTTTCTGATCTTTTGAGTGATTGCTTATGTGTGGTTACTATTGTTTGCTTACGATAGATTGACCGGAGTGTGACGAGTAGAACTATCAAGAGTTTTGAGTGCGAATCATCTTCATCAACATTGCAGGCAAGTTCACACTTTGATCATACCCTTTCATACCCAGTCTTTATTGCATTAGATCAATCCTCAGACATTGCATGATTAGGATCTAATTAAATTGTGGGATGGGAAGTAGTTGAGGTAGTACCTATTACCTGTTTATTATCAAACCCTTGGGAGTTACTATTACGTTATGCTTATATTGCCATGCTATGCTCATAGACGTGGATTGGGTTTGAGAGAATTTCAAGACAGATGTGAGAGATTATTGTTAACTAAGGTTTAACTTAAGGTGGCTACTTTAATACACATCTGGGTGGATTGGTTGGGGCACCCTGGGGATATACCAGTGGACTTACCCGGACACCTGGGGATATACCAGTGTTGTCCTAGGAGATCCCGGGGTTACCGTGTGATCATCCTATGGTTTGCCACCCAGGCTCAAAGGGATCATGAGATATTTTTCAAACTAGAAACTTCCGTGTGCAGCCACAAGCCATTATGGGCTCTGGCATAGTTGATTAAGTTGTGCGAACTCTTACAGGGTAGACTAGCAGATGTAGGGGAAAGTAGGTGTACCGGTCTATCCAACGTAAGGTGCTAGCGCTTCTGAAAGGCTATGTCTCGGTCATCCGTTTCTCAAACACCATGTAGTGCGAGAAAACCAACGGAGGAGATCGAGTCTTGTGGGGAAAAGTGCGCAAACCTCTGCAGAGTGTACAAACTAATCATGATTAGCCGTGTCCCCGGTTATGGACATCTCGAGTATCTAGTTCTTGGATTATCCTGTTGATCTCATCACGTTATTTTAAATTAATTTTGTTGGGTTTTAATGATGATGCTTAATTGGGATTGAGAATGCTGTCAACCATTCTCAATGTTTAACAACCACCATGATAGTAATTAAATTTATTCCTTTGAAGTAGGGAAAAAATGGCTTTACGCAAAAACCTTATAACCATAGAGCTTTTCCACCAGCCATATATGCATATAGTGATAGCCATTGTTCATCATTTTCTCTATGGTGTGAATTTGCCAGTACATTCAATGTACTGACCCGTTTCGGGCTGCAACGTCTCATGTTGCAGGTTTCTTACGACGAGTAAGTGATACGTTAGGGTTACGATTTCTACACTCAACTTTGCCATTGGTGTTGATGGGAATCCACAACCTTGTTACTTCCGCTATTTTGGATTTGAGGTAATATTATTTATGTTACTTATACATGTGATTTACCTCTGTTATAAATCCTCGAGTACTGTGTGTGTCAGCATACCGATCCAGGGATGACACTTAAGCACAGAGACTTGATCCATTCGGGTCGGGTCGCTACAAGATGGTATCAGAGCACATGTTGACTATAGGACGTGACCCTAGAAACTGGCAAGCCCATAGCAAAGATTTTTCTCTACAACTTTCCCTTTCAAAAAGATCTTTTACCTCTCTTCTCTTCTGAGCTTATTCAGAAATTCTCTTTAGTGAGACCATACCCCTTTCCCCTTTTGACCACTCGAAGATTCCACTGATGAGACCACTCCAAGAAGTACAAGATATCGGACAACTAAGACCACTTCGGAATGAAGAGTATTTTCCGTGCATCTGAATAATGGAAACTACAACGGTTGAAGGCCGAAGACAAGTAGAATTTGAAGGCTCTGAAGAATTCCCAGATTTGTATGACCTAGGAAGGCTGCCCTTATGGAACTTGGCAGACTATGGAAGCCGTCAATACCTGAGATCAAGGTGTATCGGAGAAAGACTGAAACAAGGAGTATGAGAACTCGAAGTTTTGTCAAAGAAACCCTAAGGCAGGAGATATCAACTATGGAATGATAGCTCATGGGAATGACAAGAGCAGAAACACAGTTATCCGTGATGTCATCGCCCGCTGATGCTATTGTCACCGTGCTGAGTTAAGGATGCATTTCTTCAGAATGGATTTGATGGAACAAGGCTGTTGGAGCACCTATTAGTAAGATGAAGTTTTAACCTTAGCCGGTGTATCACCAGGATCTGGAATAATACATCAAGAAGTTTAAGGTGGAGCTCCAAGAAGCAGTATTTTGACAAGGAAGTATTTCATGAGGAAACTCAGGCCCTAGAAGCTGAAAGTAGCCAAGCTAGAGAAGTAAAACCTTGAGATACAGGAGATTCGTCAGGAACTGAAGGACAGTAGGACCATGGTTCATGCCAAGGATAATGAAACCCAGAAGTTTGGAATGCAACTCCAGAAATATTGAAGGAATGTCACGAGAGATTTCACGTCAACAGAGATGATCTGGCAAAAGAACTTGAGAAGACAAGCATGATCGGAAGAAGCCATCGGAGACATGACCAAGACTGGAAGAGTTTGGCGACGTTGACCTTAGCAGACCAAACCCCTGTTTTATACCTACATTAGACGCGACGTTTGTGAGCTGTCATTTGTTTGATGTTTTTTTTCCGACAGCCACAATAAAATCTGTCTTTTCAAAAACTTTTGTTTGTATTGTGTGCGTCCCTCTTGATCTCTCTTATCTCACCCCAAAACCCATAGACCCAATAGAGGATGAATGGAGATGAGCTTGTATTTTCGGGACCGATGAGTCAATTGGAGACGGACCGATGGATTCAGAACATGGAGGATCACATGGAGAATAACCCTATAGTTGGACATGATATGACCCAGCATGCTCTTCAGTGCTTTGAAAGAGGTGCTGCTACTTGGTGGAGGATGTACCAAACCATAAATGGATGGCATGGAGTAACCACTTGGAAAGATTTTAAGTTGACTTTGCTAAAGTCTCGGTTTGTGTCCCAGAAGTTGAAGCCTTATGGAAAGGATATAAAAAAAACTTGTGCATGCAAGCTTTGTGGAGAAATAGGACACAACCATAAAGAACACAAGGATGAATGCCCTAATTGTGAAGGAAGTCACCCAGTTGAAGAATGCCCAACTAGGCAGATCACTTATTTCTTGTGTGAAGGGACTACCCACTACCCTGCTCAGTGTCACATTTACCCCATGGTACAAAGAACCATCCAGCAGAAGAAAGAAGCAACGAGAGGAGCCCTTATGGAAAGTTTAGAAGAACCTGTGATGAAGGAAGATGTGGAGGACACACCCAAAGAAGAGCCAATTAAACCCTGCACCAAGTCATGCTATTCATGTGGAGAAGAAGGACACATCTCCCAGAATTGTTTGAATGGGGATTTAGTAGAATTCCCGACAGAGGAAGTAGAGTATGACCCACTGGAAATAGAAGCTCTGATGGGAATGGAGAAGTCCAGAAAGAGAAGTAGATTGGATTCCAGGAAGGATCTGAGTCATGTCACCTGTTATAAGTGCAAGGAGTCAGGGCACTACCTCAGCAATTGCCCAAAAAGGAAGCCAAGGACCCAAGTAGGCTACGTAATCACAAGGAAACCTCGAAACCTGTTAGAAGTAATATGTTTTAGTTGTAATGGAGCAGGGCACTTTGCCAGAGAATGCCCCAAGGGGAAGGAAACTTGTGCTAGATAGTTGAGTTTGCAACAAAAGGAATGGAGTAGTAGAAGTGAGAACACTTTCTTTTATATTGAGGTGTTGAGTTGAGACATGTAATGGAAAAGCAAGAGATTGTAATCATTTGAGAATGAATAAAGTAGCATCGTTGGTACTGATATGGATTTTATGAGTTGTTACTCTATGAAGAAGGATTTTGACCATTTTGAGGATATGAGAAATATGGTCTATGGAAGATTTGTGCATTTTAAGGGTGGTAGTACCCTGTAAGAACCTTTGACCCCTGGAAAAGATAAGGATACTCCACTGAGTGGATTTCGGACAAAAATGAATACGAGTTTTGTCTCGATATGTGTGATGCCCCAAGAGTATGTGGGATGAAGTTGGAGACCGTCAGTTGTTTGGAACCAATGTGATCAAGGAGTCAGAAGAGAATGTTAAGTTGATTCGAGATAGACTGAAGGTAGCTCAGTCCAGGCAGAAGAGTTATGCAGACTTAAAAACGCAAGGAGGTAGGCTATGAAATTGGAGACAGAGCATGTCTTCGTGTGACCCCTCTGCAAGGAGTTAAACGGATTGGAGTTAAGGGACAGTTAGCCCCGAGATCTGTAGGACCATACCAAGTTTTGGAGCGTATGGGAGAAGTGGCCTACAAGTTGGAGTTACCCAAAGGACTGTCAGGAGTTCATGATGTGTTTCATGTTTCCCAGTTGAAGAAGTGCCATGCAGAGATGGCCAATATTCCCCTATAAGGACACTTGACCGCGGAAAGGATAATGATGTTCCACGAAGTGGAATATGGACTCCATAAGTATAAGTTTATATCTCGGTATGTGGGATAACCCACGAGGATGAGGAGATAAATTACTATTGGATATAAAGGAGGTATGATGTCGGAAGTATGGATCAATGGAAACTCCATGATGAGTCTGAGTAATCATGTCTTAGTTTGGTGCCAATAGAAGGAAGTAAGACAATACAAATGGAAGGATTTAAGAATACTAGGAAGCTGGATGTTTGGAAAAATAATCAGTTGCCACTAGGATGAGCTCAAGGTTTACAAGTGATGAGATGGGCCATAACCCACAGGCCCCAGGACCTGCCGAGAAGCAAGCACATTCTCGCTGAAGGAAAAACCCTGGAAGAAGTTATGATTTTATCGATAGACGATTTTATAGGAGTAACGCAAAACCTGAGAGTTGTGAAGGAACGATAGATGTTTGTCTGGCTTGCAGAATCTATGGATATATCCGAACTTGGTTCGTCGACAAGAGAAATTCTGCAATGCTTGTGAGGATGACCGAGTGTTAGTATGCGAGATTCGCTAAACTGTATACATGGTAATGATTTGGATGCGGGATGGATTGATCACCATACCGACTTACTCTTATTATTCGCCTTGCTATATGGGATGGTAAATCTGAGTGACTTACCTATAGTGGAGAGACGACGATCAAAACCTTGTTTAAGCCTTAGAATGGTATATGTATTTTCCCTTGTACAAGGCAGCTTTGCCAACCGTAGGTTATACGGTGAGGATCAACCAGACCCATTTCCTGCAGGAGAAACCACAAATTGTTGACCACCATGAGATATCGATAGTTGTTTAGTTTTGGCGCCGGACCTATCAGCTATGAAGACCCAGTCTCAGAATAACCTTACCAAGATGAAATGACAGAAGAATTGAGTAAAAGGTTATACCACTGCCTGAAGAGCTCAGAGAAGGAATTTTCTCGAGGATCTGAGAAGCCCGACACTGTCAAGAATAAGGATGGGGTATATGAGTTTTGATGGAACCGTAAGAATGTTTCTAAGGGTGGTAGCACCCCAGACCCTTGTGATGATCGATGGATTCTGAGGAGACCCCCCAAACCCTAACCTTTTTCTTTCTAGCCTCTCCGAATCTCGAGGACGAGATTCATTTAAGGGTGGTAGGTTTGTAACATCCCAAAATTCTAAATTTTGGAATTTTATAATAAATAGATAGATTTGATTGATTGTTTGATTGATTGACTGAAAGTGAGTGAATTCGAAAAACTTTTGAAAGTTAAATGAGAGGGAATAAAAGGACTTTCCCAAACTTTCATATTTGCTTTCTGATCTCCGTGAATTCAAATTCTTTTCAACCCAAAATCCTAGAGAGAAGATGACATGACTTCTTCCATTTAAATTAAATGAAAAGGGTTGTTGAAAATATTTGAATTTCATTTGAAAATTATTTCCAATTCTGAAACTTTATGCAACTCAATGATTTTCATGAGAGAAGATAAAATGACTTCTTCAAATTATATGAAATATGAGTTGGGAGTTTTAAAGAATTAAATTCAAAGTTCTTTTGAATTTAATTTTCAATTTGGATTTATTTGAGCTTTATTCAAATTATTTTTCTCCAAAAATAAAATATATGGAAATTAGGGTAACATGATTCCCTACAACAGAAAATTGGAGAAAAATTAATTTGAAATCATTTTGGTATTTTTAAAATGATTTTTGTTGAATTTTAATAGACCAGTAGCACTGTTTGAATTATCTGATTTTGTGTGTATTTTATTTAATGCTAGAAAAATGTTCATGTCGTAGAAAATCTTTTTCTGAAAATTTTGATATATTATATGCCTATATAATATTTTTAGTTATTTTTTTTTATTATTTTAAGTTCTCTGAAAAAAGGGGGTTTCCCCTCGCCAACTGGGCCGGCCCAGCATCTCGCCAGGCCGCGGCCCAGCTCCCCGCCACCGTCCCTGCCGTCTTCGACGGGGACTCCTTCCCTGGAGTCCGCCGCGCCGCCGCCTCCTCTGCCCCCTTCCCCACGCCACCCCTCGCCTCCTCCCGTGGCCTTTAAAAGGCGGGCCCCCGACGCCGCGCCCTCGACCTCGCCTCCTCGCCGCGTTGCGCCGCCGCCCGCTGCTGCTACCGCGCCGCACTTCGCCCCGCCGCCGCTGCTCGCTTGCCTCGCCGCCGCACGCTGCCACCTGCCGCCTTAGCCGCGCCGCCACCTGCCGCTGTCGCCGCTCCTCGCAGTCGCCGGAGCTGCGACACCCTTGCCGTAGTCCGTCGCTAACTGCCGCAGGCGGTTTTCGATGGAAAACCGCCCCGAACCGGTAACCACCCCGGTTTATTCTCGGTGTAGTCCGGTTCTTAAAAAAAACCTAGAACGTTTTTTTATAAAACCGATTTTCTTTCAAAGGGATCTATTTAGAGAACGTTCGCTGGTTAGGTATAGAAAACGAATGTTCGCCTTTTAGTTTTTCTTTTTCTGTTATTTTGGCCAGGGACCCGTTTGTGAATAACTTATTTGCAGAATAGCCCCTGTTCTTCAAACAAGCATAACTTTTTGCTCGTTAGTCCAAATCCAACGAAACCAACGCCCACGTCTTCGTTATGATCTCCTCTATCCAGTAATCCAACTCAAACATGTTTTTGAAAGTTTAAAATTTGAATTAGATCAGATTTGAATTCAAACTTCGTTTGATCATAACTTGAGTTTCGTAGCTCCGTTTGAGTTGATTCTTTTTGCAAATCGAAGCTCTTGACCTAAACATTCTAATAAGGCCAAATTCACATAATTTTGGTACTGTTAGAAATTGTTTTATGTTGCAAGAGTTATTTGCTTGGTTTTGATGTTTCCGAATTGTCTTCTTCGTTCTTTCTGATCTTTTGAGTGATTGCTTATGTGTGGTTACTATTGTTTGCTTACGATAGATTGACCGGAGTGTGACGAGTACAACTATCAAGAGTTTTGAGTGCGAATCATCTTCATCAACATTGCAGGCAAGTTCACACTTTGATCATATCCCTTTCATACCCAGTCTTTATTGCAATAGATCAATCCTCAAACATTGCATGATTAGGATCTAATTAAATTGTGGGATGGGAAGTAGTTGAGGTAGTACCTATTACCTGTTTATTATCAAACCCTTGGGAGTTACTATTACGTTATGCTTATATTGCCATGCTATGCTCGTAGACGTGGATTGGGTTTGAGAGAATTTCATGACAGATGTGAGAGATTATTGTTAACTAAGGTTTAACTTAAGGTGGCTACTTTAATACACATCTGGGTGGATTGGTTGGGGCACCCTGGGGATATACCAGTGGACTTGCCCGGACACCTGGGGATATACCAGTGTTGTCCTAGGAGATCCCGGGGTTACCGTGTGATCATCCTATGGTTTGCCACCCAGGCTCAAAGGGATCATGAGATTTTTTTCAAACTAGAAACTTCCGTGTGCAGCCACAAGCCATTATGGGCTCTGGCATAGTTGATTAAGTTGTGCGAACTCTTACAGGGTAGACTAGCAGATGTAGGGGAAAGTAGGTGTACCGGTCTATCCAACGTAAGGTGCTAGCGCTTCTGAAAGGCTATGTCTCGGTCATCCGTTTCTCAAACACCATGTAGTGCGAGAAAACCAACGGAGGAGATCGAGTCTTGTGGGGAAAAGTGCGCAAACCTCTGCAGAGTGTACAAACTAATCATGATTAGCCGTGTCCCCGGTTATGGACATCTCGAGTATCTAGTTCTTGGATTATCCTGTTGATCTCATCACGTTATTTTAAATTAATTTTGTTGGGTTTTAATGATGATGCTTAATTGGGATTGAGAATGCTGTCAACCATTCTCAATGTTTAACAACCACCATGATAGTAATTAAATTTATTCCTTTGAAGTAGGGAAAAATTGGCTTTACGCAAAAACCATATAACCATAGAGCTTTTCCACCAGCCATATATGCATATAGTGATAGCCATTGTTCATCATTTTCTCTATGGTGTGAATTTGCCAGTACATTCAATGTACTGACCCGTTTCGGGCTGCAACGTCTCATGTTGCAGGTTTCTTACGACGAGTAAGTGATACGTTAGGGTTACGATTTCTACACTCAACTTTGCCATTGGTGTTGATGGGAATCCACAACCTTGTTACTTCCGCTATTTTGGATTTGAGGTAATAGTATTTACGTTACTTATACATGTGATTTACCTTTGTTATAAATCCTCGAGTACTGTGTGTGTCAGCATACCGATCCAGGGATGACACTTAAGCACAGAGACTTGATCCATTCGGGTCGGGTCGCTACATCTAATGACCCACAATTGTAGGGGATCTATCATAGCCTTTTCGATAAGTAAGAGTGTCAAACCCAACGAGGAGCAGAAGGAAATGATAAGCAGTTTTCGGTAAGGTATTCTGTGGAAGCACTGGAATTATCGGTAATAGATAGTTTTGTGATAAGATAATTTGTAACGAGTAGCAAGTAATAAAAGTAAATAAGGTGCATCAAGATGGCCCAATCCTTTTTGTAGCAAAGGACAAGCCTGGACAAACTCTTATATGAAGGAAAGTGCTCCCAAGGACAAAGGACAAGCCTGGACAAACTCTTATATGAAGGAAAGTGCTCCCGAGGACACATGGTAATTATCGTCAAGCTAGTTTTCATCATGTTCATATGATTCACGTTCGGTACATTGATAATTTGATATGTGGGTGGACCGGTGCTTGGGTACTGCCCTTACTTGGACAAGCATCCCACTTATGATTAACCCCTATTGCAAGAATCCACAACTAGAATAGAAGTATTAAGGTAAACATAACCATAGCATGATACATATGGATCCAAATCAGCCCCTTACGAAGCAACGCATAAACTAGGGTTTATGCTTCTGTCACTCTAGCAACCCATCATCTACTTATTACTTCCCAATGCATACCTCTAGGCCCAAACAATGGTGAAGTGTCATGTAGTCGACGTTCACATGACACCACTAGAGGGATGACAACATACATCTCATCAAAATGTCGAACGAATACCAAATTCACATGACTACTTATAGCAAGACTTCTACCATGTCCTCAGGAACAAACGTAACTATTAACAAAGCATATTCATGTTCATAATCAGATGGGTATTGATGTGCGTAATGGATCTGAACATATGATCTTCCACCAAGTAAACCAACTAGCATCAACTACAAGGAGTAATCAACACTACTAGTAACCCACAAGTACCAATCTGAGGTTTAGATACAAAGATTGGATACAAGAGATGAACTAGGGTTTGCGACGAGATGGTGCTGGTGAAGATGTTGATGGAGATTGACCCCCTCCCGATGAGAGGATAGTTGGTGATGACGATGGCGATGATTTCCCCCTCCCGGAGGGAAGTTTCCCCGGCAGAACAGCTCTGCCAGAGCCCTAGATTGGTTCCGCCAAGGTTCCGCCTCGTGGCGGCGGAGTTTCTTCCCGAGAGCTTGCTTATGATTTTTCCTCGATGAAAGACTCAATATAGCCAAAGATGGGCATCAGAGGGCCACCATGGGGCCCACGAGGCAGGGGCCGTGCCCAGGGGGTAGGGCCCGCCCCTCACCCTCGTGGCCAGGGTGTGGGCCCCCTCTGGTACTTTATTCGCTCAGTATTTTTTATTAATTCCAAAAATGACTTCCGTGAAGTTTCATGACTTTTGGAGCTGTGCAGAATAGGTCTCTAATATTTGCTCCTTTTTCAGCCAAGAATTCCAGCTGCCGGCATTCTCCCTCTTCATGTAAACCTTGTAAAATAAGAGAGAATGAGCATAAGTATTGTGATATAATGTGTAATAATAACCCATAATGCAATAAATATCGATATAAAAGCATGATGCAAAATGGACGTATCAACTCCCACAAGCTTAGACCTCGCTTGTCCTCAAGCGAAAGCCGAAATCGAAAAATATGTCCACATGTTTGGAGATAGAGGTGTCGATAAAAATAAAATACGGACATGAGGGCATCATGATCATTCTTAGAACAGCAACATATATATATATATATATTGTCATATGATCTCTTATGCTAAAGTAACAATTCTATCACAATGTCAAGTATGAATCAGAAACTTCATTGAGAACCAACAAACTCTAATCTCAGTCACTAAGGCAATTGCAATTTATAATAACATAGGATAGAGTCAATATAAGAGCTTTTCAGCAAGTCCGCATACTCAACTATCATTTAGTCTTTCACAATTGCTAACACTCACGCAATATTTATGGGTATGAAGTTTTAATTGGACACAGAGAAAGATAGGGGCTTATAGTTTTGCCTCCCAACTTTTTACCTCAAGGGTAATGTCAACAATAATAGTTCACAAAAACTCACATCCAATTAGCTATATATATATCAGGATCTTTCCAACACATTGTGCTTGCCAAAGGATAAAATGTAAAAAGGAAAGGTGAATATGACCATGACTCTTTGCATGAAGTATAAGACAAGAATAAAAGATAGGCCCTTCGCAGAGGGAAGCAGAGGTTGTCATGTGCTTTTATGGTTGGATGCACGAAATCTTAATGCAAAAGAACATCACTTTATATTGCCACTTGTGATATGGACCTTTATTATGCAGTCCATTGCTTTTACTTCTTCCACATCACAAGATCGTATAAAGCTTATTTTCTCCACATTAATAGATCATACATATTTAGAGTGCAATTTTTATTGCGTGCACCGACAAAAACTTACTTGAAGGATCTTACTCGATCCATAGGTAGGTATGGTGGACTCTCATGGCAAAAATGGGTTTAGGGATATTTGGAAGCACAAGTAGTATCTCTACTTGGTGCAAAGAAATTGGCTAGCAAGAGAGGGAAATGCAAGATCAACATGTTGGATGATCCATGAAAATATAATTTATCTCACATGTAAGAAAACATAACCCATTACGTTGTCTTCCTTGTCCAATGTCAACTCTTTAGCATATCATACTTGAATGAGTGCTCACAATTATAAACGATGTCCAAGATAGTATATTTATATGTGAAAACCTCCCTTTCTTTATTACTTCCTATTAATTGCAATGATGACCAAAACTATGTTTGTCAACTCTCAACAACTTTTATTCATTATACTCTTATATATGAAGTCATTACTCTCCATAAGATCCTTATGATCTCTTTATTTCTTTCCATTTCTTTTTCTTTTATTTTATTCCCTCAAGATCATAGCAAAATAATCAAGCCCTTGAGTCAACACTAATCTTTATTATATATAGCCCACGGACTCGATTACACAGGAAGATCATAAAGCAAAACTCACAACTAGATCATACTAAAACTTTATTCTACTAGATCAAGATATTATCAAAAGGATCTAACTAAGAAAAACGGTAAATATAAAAGTGATGGTGATACGATACCAGGGCACTCCCCCAAGCTTGGAAGTTTCCAAGGAGAGTGCCCATACCCATGTGTTTATGTTTCCTTCCTCGGAGGTGGTGATGAAGGAGTTGTTGACGATGTGCGCTTCTTCCTTAATTTGCGCTTGAGGACAGAATTCTGCTCCTCTAGGTCCTCAATCTCCCGCTCAAGGCTTAGTACCTTTTTGCATAGTTCTTGTTTGTTATCCTGCAAGAGACGAAAAGGGATAAATTCGATCTTAGCTTTCTTTGCTCTATTGGGGAGGCTTGACTTTTTGAACTCCACATGCATGTCCCTAGGTTGAGGTAATGGGACTTCATTTTCATCCGAGCTCGTCTCCTCCTTTCCTTTAGGCTCATAGTCTTCTTCTTCCTTCGTGGTCCAACCACAATGCTCCAAGTCCCCGTAAACCTTATGATCTGCAGGGTAATCAACCACATAGCTTTCTCCCTCCAAATCTTGGGATGACATGTTGCTCTAATATGCAGTAGAAACAACTCGAAACAAAAATAGAGGATATTTGTGTGATACGGTGGTCAAAACCTTTGGGAGATTATATAATGAATTTGTACCGACTAAAGGAAGTATCGTGCAAGAAAACGGAGTCCGGAGGGCACACGAGGTGACCACGAGGCAGGGGGCGCGCCCTCCGCCCTCGTGGAAGCCTCGTGTCCTTTCCGGACTACTTCTTATTTTCCTATTTTCTTAAATATTCCAAAACGGAGAAAAATTGCCATTAGCACTGTTTTGGAGTCGGCTTACTTACCGTGCCACGTACCTATTCCTTTTCGAAGTCTAAAACGTTCCGGAAAGTGTCTCTTATGTATTCCTCCTGGGTTACAGTTTGAATAATATTAGTTTCAACATTTATAGGATTACCTGAGATATAATGTTTGATTCTTTGACCGTACACCACCTTCGTATTTGTGCCTTCGAAGTTGTTGATTTTTATGGCACCGGAACGATAGGCGCCATGAATAAAATGTGAACCACCATCAGTCATTAAATATCTAGGGACTCCAAACCTCAGAAAAATAAATTCTTTAAGCATCTTAATAGAGGTGTTATGATTAGCACTACTAGTTGGAATAGATTCTACCCACTTAGTAACGTAATCAACAACAACTAACATATGTGCATACCCATTAGAGGAAGTAAAAGGTCCCATATAATCGAAGCCCCAAACATCAAATGGTTCAATAACGAGTGAATAATTCATAGTCATTTCTTAACTTCTACTAATATTACCAATTCTTTGACATTCATCACAAGATAAGACAAACTTACGGGCATCCTTGAAGAGAGTAGGCCAATAAAAACCGGATTGCAATACCTTATGTGCAGTTCTATCTCCAGCATGGTGTCCTCCATAAGCCTCAGAGTGACACATGGGTAGGATATGTTCATGTTCATGCTCAGGTATACAATGTCTAATAACACCATCTATTCCTTCTTTATAAAGGTGTGGGTCATCCCAGAAGTAATGTCTTAAATCATAGAAAAACTTTTTCTTTTGCTGGTATGTGAAACTAGGTGGTATAAGTTTAGCAACAATATAATTGGCATAATCAGCATACCATGGAGCAGTACAAGAAGCATTTATGACAGCTAATTGTTCATCAGGAAAGCTATCATCAATAGGTTGTGGGTCATCAAGAACATTGTATAACCTAGACAAGTTGTCTGCAACGGGATTCTCAGCTCCGTTTCTATCAATAATATGCAAATCAAATTCTTGTAGCAGGAGAACCCAACTAATAAGTCTAGGTTTAGCATCTTTCTTTTCCATAAGATATTTAATAGCAGCATGATTAGTTTGAATGGTTACTTTAGAATCAACAATATAAGGTCTGAACTTATCACAAGCAAATACAACTTCTAAGAATTCCTTTACAGTAGTAGCATAATTTCTCTGGTCATTGTCTAGAGTTTTACTAGCATATTGAATAACATTATTTTTTTATCAACTCTCTGTCCTAGAACAGCACCTACAGCATAGTCACTAGCATCACACATGACTTTAAAGGGTAAATTCCAATCAGGAGGCTGAACAATAGGTGCAGAAATCAAGGCTTTCTTAAGTATTTCAAATGCTTCTACACAATCATCATCAAAGACAAAAGGAATATCTTTTTGTAATAGGTTAGTCAGAGGCCGGGAAATTTTTGAGAAGTCCTTAATGAACCTCCTATAAAAACCGGCATTACCATGGAAACTTCTTATACCTTTGATGTCCTTGGGACACGACATCTTTTCAATAGCATCAACTTTAGCTTTGTCAACTTCAATACCTCTTTCAGAAATTTTATGCCCCAATACAATACCTTCATTAACCATAAATTGGCACTTCTCACAATTCAAGACAAGGTTAGTTTCTTCACATCTCTGCAAAACTCGATCAAGGTTGCTCAAGCAATCATCAAAAAAGGATCCATAAATAGAGAAATCATCCATGAAAACTTCACAAATCTTTTCACAAAAGTCAGAGAATATAGCCATCATGCATCTTTGAAAGGCAGCAGGTGCATTACATAAACCAAAAGGCATACGTCTATAAGCAAAGGTACCGAAAGGGCAAGTAAAAGTAGTCTTTTCTTGATCATCAGCTGACACGGGTATTTGAGAGAAACCAGAGTAACCATCTAGAAAGCAAAAATGTGTATGTTTGGATAATCTTTCTAGCATTTGATCAATGAAAGGTAAAGGGTAATGATCATTTTAGTGGCTTTATTTAATTTGCGGAAATCAATCACCATCCTATAACCTGTAATAACTCTTTGCGGAATTAATTCATCTTTATCATTAGGAACGACAGTAATACCTCCCTTCTTAGGGACACAATGGACACGGCTTACCCACTGACTATCAGCAATGGGATAAATTATACCTACTTCAAGGAGCTTTAATATTTCCTTTCTTACCACTTCTTTCATCTTAGGATTTAGCCATCGTTGGTGATCAATAACTGGTTTGGCGTCTTTCTCCAAATTTATTTTGTGTTGACATAGAGTGGGACTAATGCCCTTAAGATCATCAAGAGTATATCCAATAGCAGCACGGTGCTTCTTCAGATTTTTCAATAATTTCTCTTCTTCATGCTTTGAAAGGTTAGCACTAATAATGACAGGACATATCTTCTTTTCATCAAGATAAGCATATTTAAGAGTATCAGGCAATGGCGTAAGCTCAAACACGGGATCACCCTTAGGTGGAGCAGGATCCCCTAGGATTTCAACAGGCAAGTTGTGTTTCAAAATATGTCCCTGTTTAAAGAATACTTCATCTATTTCCCTTCTTTCATTCATATACATATCATTTTCATGGTCTAGCAAATATTGTTCTAAAGGATCATTAGGAGGCACGGCAATAGAAGCAAGACCAATAATTTCATCTTTACTAGGCAATTTATCATCACGGGGTTGTCTACTAAATTTAGCAAAATTAAACTCATGAGACGTATCCCCTAAACCAACAGAAACAATATCCTTATAGCAGTCTATCTTAGCATTAACAGTATTCAAGAAGGGTCTACCAAATATAATGGGACAAAAGTCATCTTGTGGGGAACCAAGAACAAGAAAATCAGCAAGATATTTAACTTTCCCACACAAGAATTCAACATCTCTAACAATCCCAACTTGTGAAATAATATCTCTATTGGCAAGCTTAATTGTAACATCTATCTCTTCTATCTCAGCAGGTGCAATATCATGCATAATTTCTTTGTATAAGGAATGAGGTATTGCGCTTGCACTAGCACCCATATCACATAATCCATGATAACAATGATCTCCTATTTTAATGGAAATAACAGGCATGCCTACAACAGGTCTATGTTTATTTTTAGCATCAGGTCTAGCAATTCTAGCAGCTTCATTGCAGAAGTAAATAACATGCCCATCAATTTTATCGGCCAAGAGATCTTTAGCCATAGCAATTTTAGGTTCAACTTTAACTTGCTCAGGGGGTTTTGTGTCCTAATATTACTTTTGTTGACTATAGTTGAAGCTTTATCATGATCCTTTATTCTAACAGGGAAAGGTGGTTTCACAATATAAGCAGTAGGAACAACAGGATCATTATAAGTGATAGTCTTTTCTTAAACTTTAATAGGTGCAACTACTTTTACTTCAGTGGGAGGATTATATTTAAACCACTTCTCCTTTGGGAGATCAACATGAGTAGCAAAGGATTCACAGAAAGAAGCTACTATCTCTGAGTCAAGTCCATATTTAGTGCTAAATTCATGGAAAGCATCGGAATAAACAAAAGATTTAACACAATTAAACTTAGGTGTTATACCTGACTCCTTACCTTCGCCGAGGTCCTAATCTTCAGAGTTGCGTTTAATTCTTTCCAATAAATCCCATTTGAATTCAATAGTCTTCATCATAAAAGATCCAGTACAGGAAGTATCAAGCATGGAGCGATTACTGAGAGAAAGTCGAGCATAATTTTTTTGAATAATCATTTCTCTTGAGAGCTCATGATTGGGGCATGAATATAACATTGAATTAAGCCTCCCCCAAGCTTGAGTGATGCTTTCTCCTAAGCGAGGCAAAAAATTATATATATAATTACGATCACGATGAACAAGATGCATAGGATAAAACTTATGATGAAATTCCAATTTCAATCGTTTGTAGTTCCATGATCCCATATCATCAGATAGCCTATACCATGTCAATTCCTCTCCCTTCAAAGATAAAGGGAAGACCTTCTTCTTGATAACATCATCGGGCATACCTGCAAGCTTAAATAATCCACAAACTTCATCCACATAGATTAGGTGCAAATCGGGATGTAATGTTCCATCACCTGTGAAAGGATTAGCTAGCAATTTCTCTATCATACCCGAAGGAATTTCAAAGTAAACATTTTCAGTAGGTTCAGTAGGTTGAGGAGCAACTCTTGGCTCTACTGGTCGGGGTGAAGATACCCCGAACAAGCCCCTCAATGGATTATGTTCCATAGTAACAAGTGACAGTTGATACGTCTCCAACGTATCTATAATTTTTGATTGCTCCATGCTATATTATCTACTACTTTGGACATTATTGGGCTTTATATCCACTTTTATATTATTTTTGGGACTAACCTATTAACCGGAGGCCCAGCCCAGAATTGTTGTTTTTTGCCTGTTTTAGGGTTTTGAAGAAAAGGAATATCAAATGGAGTCCAAACGGAATGAAACCTTCGGGAATGCGATTTTCTCATCGAATACAACTCAGGAGACTTGGACCCTATGTCAAGACACGTAACAGAAGGCCACGAGGTAGGGGGCGCGCCTACCCCCCCCTCGAGGTGCGCCCTCCACCCTCGTGGCCCCCCTGTTGCTCCACCGACGTACTTCTTCCTCCTATATATACCCACGTACACCCAAACAATCAGAATAGGAGCCAAAACCCTAATTCCACCGCCGTAACTTTCTATATCCACGAGATCCCATCTTGGGGCCTGTTCTGGAGCTCCGCCGGAGGGGGCATCGATCATGGAGGGCTTCTTCATCAACACCATAGCCCCTCCGATGAAGTGTGAGTAGTTTACCTCAGACCTACGGGTCCATAGTTAGTAGCTAGATGGCTTCTTCTCTCTTTTTGGATCTCAATACAATGTTCTCCCCCTCTCTTGTGGAGATCTATTCGATGTAATCTTCTTTTTGCGGTGTGTTTGTTGAGACCGATGAATTGTGGGTTTATGATCAAGTCTATCTATGAATAATATTTGAATCTTCTCTGAATTCTTTTATGTATGATTGGTTATCTTTGCAAGTCTCTTCGAAATATTAGTTTGGTTTGGTCTACTAGATTGATCTTTCTTGCAATGGGAGAAGTGCTTAGCTTTGGGTTCAATCTTGCGGTGTCCTTTCCCTGTGACAGTAAGGGCAGCAGGGCACGTATTGTATTGTTGCCATCGAGGATAACAAGATGGGGTTCTCTTCATATTGCATGAGTCTATCCCTCTACATCATGTCATATTGCTTAAGGCGTTACTCTGTTTTTAACTTAATACTCTAGATGCATGCTGGATAGCGGTCGATGAGTGGAGTAATAGTAGTAGATGCAGGCAGGAGTCGGTCTACTTGTGTTGGACGTGATGCCTAAATACATGATCATACCTAGATATTCTCATAACTATGCTCAATTATGTCAATTGCTCAACAGTAATTTGTTCACCCACCGTAGAATACTTATGCTCTCAAGAGAAGCCACTAGTGAAACCTATGGCCCCCGGGTCTATCTTTATCATATCAATCTCCTACTACTTAGTTATTTACTTTGCTATTTACTTTGCCTTTATTTTACTTTGCATCTTTATCATAAAAATACAAAAAATATTATCTTATCATATCTATCAGATCTCACTCTCGTAAGTGGCCCTATAGGGATTGACAACCCCTATTTGTGTTGGTTGCGAGGATTTATTTGTTTTGTGCAGGTGCGAGGGACTCGCGCGTAGCCTCCTACTGGATTGATACCTTGGATCTCAAAGACTGAGGGAAGTACTTACGCTAGTTTGCTGCATCATCCCTTCCTCTTCGGGGAAAACCAACGCAGTGCTAAAAGAGGTAGCAAGAAGGATTTCTGGCGCCGTTGCCGGGGAGGTCTACGCAAAAGTCAACATACCAAGTACCCATCACATACCCTTATCTCCCGCATTACATTATTTACCATTTGCCTCTCATTTTCCTCTCCCCCACTTCACCTTTGGCGTTTTATTTGCCCTCTCTCTCTATCCTCCCTCTATTTGCCTCTTTTTGCCCGCTTGCTTTTTGTTTGCTTGTGTGTTAGTTTGCTTGCTTGTCACGATGGCTCAAGATAATACTAAATTGTGTGACTTCACCAATACCAACAACAATGATTTTATTTGCACTCCGATTGCTCCTCTTACCGATGCTGAATCGTGTGAAATTAATGCTGCTTTGCTAAATCTTGTTATGAAAGATCCGTTCTCCGTCCTTCCTAGTGAAGATGCCGCTACCCATCTAAATAGCTTCATTGATTTGTGTGACATGCAAAATAAGAAATATGTGGATAATGATATTGTTAAATTAAAGCTATTTCCTTTTTCTCTTAGAGATCGTGCTAAAGCTTCGGTTTCATCTTTGCCTAAAAATAGTATTGATTCATGGAATAAGTGCAAAGATGCTTTTATCTCTAAGTATTTTCCTCCCGCTCTCTTAGAAACGATATTATGAATTTTAAGCAACTTGATCATCAACATGTTGCACAATCTTGGGAGAGAATGAAATTAATGATACATAATTGCCCTACTCATGGTTTAAATTTGTGGATGATTATACAAATTTTTTATGCCGGATTGAATTTTGCTTCTAGAAATCTTTTAGATTCGGCCGCGGGAGGCACTTTTATGGAAATCACTTTAGGATATGCTACTAAACTCCTAGATAATATTATGGTCAATTATTCTCAATGGCATACTGAAAGATCTACTAATAAAAAGGTGCATGTGATAGAAGAAATTAATGTTTTGAGCGAAAAGATGGATGGACTTATGAAATTATTTGCTAATAAGAGTGTTTCTTCTGATCCTAATGATATGCCCTTGTCTACTTTGATTGAGAATAATAATGAATCTATGGATGTGAATTTTGTTGGTAGGAACAATTTTGGTAACAACGCGTATGGAGAAAATTTCAATCCTAGGCCTTATCCTAGTAATCCCTCTAATAATTATGGTAACTCCTACAACAATTCTTATTGAAATTATAATAAGATGCCCTCTGATTTTGATTCTAATATTAAAGAATTTATTACTTCGCAAAAGAATTTTAATGCTATGATTGAAGAAAAATTGCTTAAGATTGATGATTTGGCTTGAACGTTGATAGAATTGCTCTTGATGTTGATTCTTTGAAACTTAGATCTATTCCACCTAAGCATGATATCAACGAGTCTCTCAAAGCCATGAGAATTTCCATTGATGAGTGCAAATAAAAAACCGCTAGGATGCGTGCTAAGAAAGATGCCTTTATAAAAGCGGGTTCTTCTAGTTCCTATGAAATTAATGATGAAGATCTAAAAGTTATTGATGTGTCCCCTATGAAATCTTTGTTTTGCAATATGAATCCTGATAATGATGGGACTGAATATGATCCTCCTTTACCTAGAAGGCGTTCCAAGAATTCTGAATCTTTTGATCTTGATGCTAAATTTGATAAAAGTGGGATTGAAGAAATTAAAACCCTAGATGTTGCTTAACCCACTATTATGGATTTCAAGGAATTTAACTATGAAAATTGCTCTTTGATTGATTGTATTTCCTTGTTTCAATCCGTGCTAAATTCTCCTCATGCTTATAGTCAAAATAAAGCGTTTACTAAACATATCATTGATGCCTTGATGCAATCTTATGAAGAAAAACATGAATTGGAAGTTTCTATCCCTAGAAAACTTTATGGTGAGTCGGAACCAACTACGAAAATTAAAATTAAAGATCATGAATGCTATGCTTTATGTGATTTGGGTGCTAGTGTTTCCACGATTCCAAAGACTTTGTGTGATTTGTTAGGTTTCCGTGATTTTGATGATTTCTCTCTAAACTTATACCTTGCGGATTCCACTATTAAGAAACCTATGGGAAGAATTAATGATGTTCTTATTGTTGCAAATAGGAATTATGTGCCCGTAGAGTTTATTGTTCTTGACATAGATTGCAATCCTTCATGTCCTATTTCTTGGTAGACCTTTCCTTAGAACGGTTGGTGCAATTATTCATATAAAGGAAGGAAATATTAGATTCCAATTTCCATTAAGGAAAGGCATGGAACACTTTCCTATAAATAAAATTAAATTACCTTATGAATCTATTATGAGAGCCACTTATGGATTGCCTACCAAAGATGGCAATACCTAGATCTATTCTTGCTTGTTATGCCTAGCTAGGGGCGTTAACGATAGCGCTTGTTGGGAGGCAACCCAATTTTATTTTTATTCCTTGCTTTTTGCTCCCATTTAGTAATAAATAAATTATCTAGCCTCTGTTTTTTTTGTGTATTTTTGTGTTTAATTAGTGTTTGTGCCAAGTAGAACCGTTTGGGAAGACTTGGGGAAAGTCTTGTTGAACTTGCTGTAAAAAACAGAAACTTTAGCGCTCACGGGACTGCTGTCATTTTTATTTGGAGAGTGATATTTAGTTAATTCTTTTTGCAGATGATTAATAGATAAATTCCTCACGTCCAAAAATTTAATTTATAATTTTTGGGGTTCCAGATCTTCCTCTAGCTACAGATTACTACAGACTGTTTGTTTTTGACAGATTCTATTTTTCGTGTGTTGTTTGCTTATTTTGATGAATCTATGGCTAGTAAAATAGTTATAAACCATAGAGAAGTTGGAATACAGTAGATATAACTCCCATATAAATAAATAATGAGTTCATTACAGTACCTTGAAGTGATCTTTTATTTTCTTTCGCTAACGGAACTCACGAGATTTTCTACTTTAAGTTTTGTGTTGTGAAGTTTTCAAGTTTTGGGTAAAGATTTGATGGATTATGGAACAAGGAGTGGCAAGAGCCTAAGCTTGGGGATGCCCATGGCACCCCCAGGATAATCTAAGGACACCTAAAAGTCAAAGCTTGGGTATGCCCCGGAAGGCATCCCCTCTTTCGTCTACTTCTATCGGTAACTTTACTTGGAGCTATATTTTTATTCGCCCCATGATATGTGTTTTGCTTGGAGCGTCTTGTATTATTTGAGTCTTTGCTTGTTAGTTTACCACCATTCTCCTTGCTATACACACCTTTTGAGAGAGCCATACATGATTTGGAATTTGTTAGAATACTCTATGTGCTTCGCTTATATCTTTTGAGTTATATAATTTTGCTCTAGTGCTTCACTTATATCTTTTAGAGCACGGTGGTGGATTTGTTTTATAGAAACTATTGATCTCTCATGCTTCACTTAGATTATTTTGAGAGTCTTAATAGCATGGTAATTTGCTTGAAATCCTAATATGCTTGGTATGGAAGATTAATAATAAAACTTTCTTATGAGTGTCTTGAATACTAAGAGAAGTTTGATGCTTGATGATTGTTTTGAGACATGGAGGTAATAATATCAAAGTTGTGCTAGTTGAGTAGTTGTGAAATTGAGAAATACTTGTGTTGAGGTTTGCAAGTCCCGTAGCATGCACGTATGGTAAACGTTATGCAACAAATTTGAAACATGAGGTGTTATTTGATTGTCTTCCTTATGAGTGGCGGTCGGGGACGAGCGATGGTCTTTTCCTACCAATCTACCCCCCTAGGAGCATGCGCGTAGTACCGAGGTTTTTTATGACTTCTAGATTTTTACGATAAGTATGTGAGTTCTTTATGACTAATGTTGAGTCCATGGATTATACGCACCCTTCCATCCTTGCTAGCCTCTTTGGTATCGTGCATTGCCCTTTCTCACATTGAGAGTTGGTGCAAACTTCGCCGGTGCATCCAAACCCTGTGATATAATACGCTCTTTCACACATAAACCTCCTTATATCTTCCTCAAAACAGCCACCATACCTACCTATTATGGCATTTCCATAGCCATTCCGAGATATATTGCCATGCAACTTTCCATCATTCTGTACATCATGACACATTCATCATTGTCATATTGCTTAGCATGGTCATGTAGTTGACATAGTATTTGTGGCAAAGCCACCGTTCATAATTCTTACATACATGTCACTCTTGGTCCATTGCATATCCCGGTACACCGCCGGAGGCATTCATATAGAGTCATCTTTGTTCTAGTATCAAGTTGTAATCATTGAGTTGTAAATAAATAGAAGTGTGATGATCATCATTTTCTAGAGCATTGTCCCAAGTGAGGAATATAAAAAAGGCCATAAAAAAGAGAAGGCCCAAAAAAAGAGAAAATGCCCAAAAAAAGAGAAAAGAAAAAATTGAGAGAAAAAGAGAGAAGGGACAATGTTACTATCCTTTGCCACACTTGTGCTTCAAAGTAGCACCATGATCTTCATAGTAGAGAGTCTCTCATGTTATCACTTTCATATACTAGTGGGAAATTTTCATTATAGAACTTGGCTTGTATATTCCAACAATGGGCCTCCTCAAGTGCCCTAGGTCTTCGTGAGCAAGCAAGTTGGATGCACACCCACTAGTTTCTTTTGTTGAGCTTTCATACATTTATAGCTCAAGTGCATCCGTTGCATGGCAATCCCTACTCCTTGCATTAACATCAATCGGTGGGCATCTCCATAGCCATTTGATTAGCCTCGTTGATGTGAGACTTCCTCCTTTTTTGTCTTCTCCACATAACCCCCCTCATTATATTCTATTCCACCTATAGTGCTATGTACATGGCTCGCGCTCATATATTGCGTGAAAGTTTATAGGTTTGAGATTACTAAAGTATGAAACAATTGCTTGGCTTGTCATTGGGGTTGTGCATGATGATAGCATTCTTGTGTGACGAAAATGAAACATGACTAAACCATATGATTTTGAGATGAACTTTCTTTGGCCATGTTATTTTGAGAAGACATAATTGCTTAGTTAGTATGCTTGAGGTATTATCATTTTTATGTCAATATGAACTTTTGTCTTGAATCTTTCGGATCTGAATATTCATACCACAATTAATAATAATTACATTAAAATTATGCCAAGTAGCACTCCGCATCAAAAAATTTGTTTTTATCATTTACCTACTCGAGGACGAGCATGAATTAAGCTTGGGGATGCTTGATACGTCTCCAACGTATCTATAATTTTTGATTGCTCCATGCTATATTATCTACTATTTTGGACATTATTGGGCTTTATATCCACTTTTATATTATTTTTGGGACTAACCTATTAACCGGAGGCCCAGCCCAGAATTGCTGTTTTTTGCCTGTTTTAGGGTTTCGAAGAAAAGGAATATCAAACGGAGTCCAAACGGAATGAAACCTTCGGGAACGTGATCTTCTCATCGAATACAACTCAGGAGACATGGACCATACGTCAAGACACGTAACAGGAGGACATGAGGTAGGGGGGGCGCCTACCCCCCCCCCCCTCGAGGCGCGCCCTCCACCCTTGTGGGCCCCCTGTTGCTCCACCGACGTACTTATTCCTCCTATATATACCCACGTACCCCAAACGATCAGAATAGGAGCCAAAACCCTAATTCCACCGCCGTAACTTTCTGTATCCACGAGATCCCATGTTGGGGCCTGTTCCGGAGCTCCGCCGGAGGGTGCATCGAGCACGGAGGGCTTCTTCGTCAACACCATAGCCCCTCCGATGAAGTGTGAGTAGTTTACCTCAGACCTACGGGTCCATAGTTAGTAGCTAGATGGCTTATTCTCTCTTTTTGGACCTCAATACAATGTTCTCCCCCTCTCTTGTGGAGATCTATTTGATGTAATCTTCCTTTTGCTGTGTGTTTGTTGAGACTGATGAATTGTGGGTTTATGATCAAGTCTATCTATGAATAATATTTGAATCTTCTCTAAATTCTTTTACGAATGATTGGTTATCTTGGCATGTCTCTTCGAATTATCAGTTTGGTTTGGCCTACTAGATAGATCTTTCTTGCAATGGGAGAAGTGCTTAGCTTTGGGTTCAATCTTGCGGTGTCCTTTCCCGGTGACAGTAAGGGCAGCAAGGCTCGTATTGTATTGTTGCCATCGAGGATAATAAGATGGGGTTTTCTTTATATTTCATGAGTCTATCCCTCTACATCATGTCATCTTGCTTAAGGCGTTACTCTGTTTTTAACTTAATTCTCTAGATGCATGCTGGATAGCGGTCGATGAGTGGAGTAATAGTAGTAGATGCAGGCAGGAGTCGGTCTACTTTTCTCAGACGTGATGCCTATATACATGATCATACCTAGATATTCTCATAACTATGCTCAATTCTGTCAATTGCTCAACAGTAATTTGTTCACCCACCATAGAATACTTATGCTCTCGAGAGAAGCCACTAGTGAAACCTATGGCCCCCGTGTCTATCTTTATCATATCAATCTCCTACTACTTAGTTATTTACTTTGCTATTACTTTGCCTTTATTTTACTTTGCATCTTTATCATAAAAATACCAAAAATATTATCTTATCATATCTATCAGATCTCACTCTCGTAAGTGGCCCTATAGGGATTGACAACCCCTATTTGCTTTGGTTGCGAGGATTTATTTGTTTTGTGAAGGTGCGAGGGACTTGCGCGTAGCCTCCTACTGGATTGATACCTTGGTTCTCAAAAACTTAGGGAAATACTTACGCTACCTTGCTGCATCATCCCTTCCTCTTCGGGGAAAACCAACGCAGTGCTAAAAGAGGTAGCAACAGTAAATTTCAGCACACTATTTAAATTTTTCGTTACCAAATTCCACCTACCAAAGGAGCTTCACTCCCCGGTAACGGCGCCAGAAAAGAGTCTTGATGACCCACAAGTGTAGGGGATCTATCGTAGCCTTTCCGATAAGTATGACTGTTGAACCCAACGAGGAGCAGAAGGAAATGATAATTGGTTTTCAGCAAGGTATTCTCTGCAAGCACTGAAATTATAGGTAACAAATAGTTTTGTGATAAGATAATTTGTAACGAGAAACAAGTAACAAAAGTAAATAAAGTGCAGCAAGGTGGCCCAATACTTTTTGTAGCAAAGGATAAGCCTGGACAAACTCTTATATGAAGGAAAGCGCTCCCGAGGACACATGGGAATTATCGGCAAGCTAGTTTTCACCACGTTCATATGATTCGCATTCGGTACTTTGATAATTTGATATGTGGGTGGACGGGTGCTTGGGTACTGCCCTTACTTGGACAAGAATCCCACTTATGATTAACCCCTATTGCAAGCATCCGCAACTACAACAGAAGTATTAAGGTAAATCTAACCATAGCATGAAACATATGGATCCAAATCAGCCCCTTACAAAGCAACGCATAAACTATGGTTTAAGCTTTTGTCACTCTAGGAACCCATCATCTAGCTATTACTTCCCAATGCCTCCCTCTAGGGCCAAACAATGGTGAAGTGTCATGTAGTCGACGTTCACATGACACCAATAGAGGGATGACAACATACATCTCATCAAAATATCGAACGAATACCAAATTCACATGACTACTTATAGCAAGACTTCTCCCATGTCCTCGGGAACAAACGTAACTACTCACAAAGCATATTCATGTTCATAATCAGAGGGGTATTGATATGCCTAATGGATCTGAACATATGATCTTTCACCAAGTAAACCAACTAGCATCAATTACAAGGAGTAATCAATACTACTAGCAACCCACATGTACCAATATGAGGTTTGGACACAAAGATTGGATACAAGAGATGAACTAGGGTTTGAGATGAGATGGTGCTGGTGAAGATGTTGATGGATATTGACCCCCTCCCGATGAGAGGATCATTGGTGATGACGATGGTGATGATTTCCCCCTCTCAGAGGGAAGTTTCCCCGGCAGAACAGCTCCGCCGGAGCCCTAGATTGATTCCGCCAAGGTTTCGCCTCGTGGTGGCGGAGTTTCTCCCCGTAAGCTTGCTTATGATTTTTTTTCCTCAACGAAAGACTCATATAGCCAAAGATGGGCATCAGAGGGCCACTAGGGGGCCCACGAGGCAGGGGCACGCCCCCCCACCCTCGTGGACGGTGGGTGGCCCCCCTCTGGTACTTCTTTCGCCCAATATTTTTTATACATTCTGAAAATAATTCTCCTGGAGTTTCAGGACTTTTGGAGATGTGTAGAATAGGTCTCTAATATTTGCTCCTTTTCCAGCCCAGAATTCCAGCTGCCGGCATTCCCCCTCTTCATGTAAACCTTGTAAAATAAGAGAGAATAGGCATAAGTATTGTGACATAATGTGTAATAACATCCCATAATGCAATAAATATCGAAGGATGATGCAAAATGGACGTATCAAACCGCACAAGGTAGACGTGGTCGATCAGAAGACCCCGTATACACTGCATGTGGCCCGAAAATATGTATGGGTACTTAAGCATAATGCACAAACCTCAAACACAAGCACTTCTCCTTTGTTCTCTAGAAACTTCCATATCTTAATTGCCCAAACATTTTTTTTCAAAATGAATTGTTACTTTTTATTTTTACCTTTACAATGCACAATTCCATGAATCTTAAAATAGTTTTTTTATAAAACTAATTGATTTTGGATGAGATGAACTATAAGAATTAAACAAACATCTACATCATGCATATTTGGGAGAAGAGGCGGGAAACCGATGAGAGGAGTGGTGAGAAATGGTAGCCTGTTTTGAATGAAAACCTAGTAGAGAAGGAAGCGTGAGCTACACAACGCATGCGCACAGTGCTTACCCATGTACTGCATGTGCTGCCGAAAGGGCTCAGGGTTACCGTTCGATCTGGGAGCATCCAACGGTGCACACGTACGATCCGTGGGGTTTGGGTTCTGGCCAGTCAGAACATAGGACTCAGATGGCGTGCGTAGCGGGGGGATATCATACGGAAACCAACATTCGGTGGAAACCGGTGAAAACCACGAGAAAAAGATGTTTTGAAGTTTAAAAAAAATTCAAAAAATGCGTTGTTAAGAGGATGATGTTTTATTGCCACATAAAATTTCAAGTTGAAACACATTACGAGATGTGAGCTATGAAAATGACAAAATCAGTGTTGAATAGTACCGAATAGTAATGTCACTATTCAGAGCGGAATTTTTCTTTTTCATAGCTCACATCTTGTAATGTTTTCAACTTGAAATTTTGTGCCGCAATAAAACATCACCTTCTTAACATCACACATTTTTTTCAGATTTTTATGAAACTTTAAAATAAGGTTTCCACGAACTTTCCATTGAATATCGTCTTTCGTGAGTGAACCATGTGCTATTTGAAATCATTTTGTGAGAAGAATCTCAGTTTTTAAATCCCCGTAAATCCAATTCTAAGCTGAAAATCGTGAAACCTGCCATGGTGTCACCACATCGCACTTATATGTCAAGGAAATTTTTTTGTCCATTGTGGTGCAAGTTTTATTACAAGCCTCTTGCAAACTGGAGCTTCTCTCAAAGAAGCCTCGTGGTTCTGATAGGGAAACGTGTCCCCCTTGTGGGTGAAACGTAATCACTGCCTCTTTTCACATTGTATTTTCTTCTACGGGCAACATGGAACGACAGGATATCCATGCTGAAATCTAAACTTATTCAGGGTTCGTTTGGCCTTTTTATACACTAATTGAGTTTCCTAGGCATTTAATGTCCATAATTCAAATCTGAACTACAAATACATGCTCCAGTGCACCCAAATGGCAAGAAAAAATTATGCATGTGTCCTTGGGTGCATGTTTAGGTCCCATGCCAAGAATGGGAATGAATTACAACCGTACTGGTGTCATGGCTCGTCCTCAAACATTTCGAATCTCGGTTTTTAAGTCCCCATAAATCCTAAGCTCACCAAAAAGTCATCAAAGGTGGCATGGTGTCATGTCATGGCACATATATGTCGTGGTAAAAACATTGTCCAATTTGGGCCATGCTTTATTACAAACCTCTTACAAAAAATGGAGCTTCACTCAAAGAAGCCTTGTGGTTTTGATAGGGAAACGTGTTCCCCTTTGGGCGAAACGTAATCCCTTCCTCTTTTCGCCTTGTATTTTCTTCCACGGGCAACATGGAATGACAGGATATCCGTGCTGAAATTTAAACTTATTCAGGGTTCATTAGGCCTTTTTATACACTAATTGGCTTTCCTAGGAATTTAATGTCCATAATTCAAATCTGAACTACAAATACATGCTCTAGTTCACCAAAATGGCTAGAAAAATTATACATGTGTCCTTGGGTGCATGTTTAGGTCTCATGCTAGGAATGGGAACGAATTACAACCGTACTGGTGTCCTAGCTCGTCCTCAAACATTTCGAATCTCGGTTTTCAAGTCCCCATAAATCCTAAACTCACCAGAAAGTCATCAAATGTGGCATGGTGTCACGTCATGGCACATATATGCCGTGGTAAAAATATTGCCAATTTGGGCCAAGCTTTATTACAAACCTCTTACAAACTGCAGCAAGTTGCAAGAACCCTCGTGGTTTTGATAGGGAAGCGTGTCCCCTTGTGGGCCAAATGATAATCACTCCCACTTCTAGCCTCGTATTTTCTTCTACACGCGACAAGGAACAAATGGAGATTCGCGTTGAACTTTGAAATTATTCAAGGTTCATTTGATCTTTTTTATTCATTAATTGTGTTTTCTAGGCATTTAATGTGTCGGTGGGAACGACACCTATGGGATCACAAGAATCCCTACTGTGGTTAGCGGGGCACGGGGTCATGAGAAGAGCGGATCTAACAGGTAGCACACGGTTCGTTTATCCAGGTTCGGGCCACGAGGATGCGTAAAACCCTACCCCTGCTTTGGTGGATTGTATATCTGTGTTCTTGAGCTAGCTATGGGGCGTGAGGAGCTCCAAAAAGCCGAATCCTTCTCCTGGTCGCCTCGGGACTCCTTTTATAGAAAAAGGGGTTGCCGCAGTGGCACACAGGAGGTGGAAAGGGTATAGTGGTGCGAGGTTATCCCTCGCATTACATGACAAGGCGCATTTAATGCGTCTTGCTTAGGTGTCCTTGCTTTATCGTGGAACGGGGAGAGATCTGTCTCGTCCGTCGCTGCTCCTTCTTGTGTCGACACGCGCCCTGGCCAGCGATGCCTGAGATGCCACATAGGTAGGCAGGCATCTGAGGTGGTGCAGTGGTGGGTCTTCACGAAGATCTGCATGCCGCCACGCAGGTGCCTGCCCAGCTGGTTGGGTCGGCAGCTGCATGCATGCGGTGGTGGAGGTTTAGTCGGCGTGGGCCTGATGGTGGCCCCGTGGGTGTCCTCAGGAAGGGCCTTGCTGGGGCCCTGGCAAGCGTCTTGCCGAGGCGCCTGCTGTCATCCCCGGCAAGGCGCTTGCCGGGGGCCTTGTGGTCTTCCTCGGCTAGGATCCCGCCAAGGGTTATCGTCTCCTTAGTGCGTATCTGATCTTGAATGCCTTCACAAAGATCTGCATGCTGCCACGGGGATGTCTCCCGAATCCTTGCCCTTTGGGGGCAGTGGACTCAAGGGTGATTTGCTCCGTAGGCACGGGACGAGTTGCCGTGACAAGGGTCTTGCCGGGGCTGCTAGAACTGTCTCCCAGCAAGGAACTTGCCGTGGGAGTCCGCTTCGTCCCCTTTGCTCTTCGTGGTCTTGGCCTTGGCGTCGTAGTTCTCTTGAGCTTCGGTCTTACCCTGGCTCACCTCCCATGCCTTGCTTGGTGTGGTGGTGCCCGTGGCTCAGACTGCCCGTGCACAGTTATAGGGTACAAAAAGTGTACCCCTCTTTTTGTACACCGACAGGAGCCCCCGGGCCTGGGCCACGCATAAGCGCAACGTGTTGTTGGGCTAGGCCCCAAAAACGGTGCGCGGGCAGGCGGGGCGGTTTTTACCGCGGTAAGGTTCTTCGCGCGCTGCGCTTCCCATGACTCCCGCGCGTGGCGCGGCGTGGGGAGGTGCGTGTGACGTGAGCAGCATGCGTGGGGTTGGTTCCCACGGGCATGCGTCACACCACAATTAATGTGAAAGGAGGCGGCCCGTGTTTTCCCCCATAAAAAAGGAATAACCGCAGGCGCGCTGCTCACTTTCTCCTCTTTCCTCGTGCCTTTTCCAATCTCAGAGCCGCCGTTTCCTCTCTTCCTTCCTTCCTAAGCTTCCGCCGTCCCCCGCCGTCGTTGCTTCGCCATCCCCCTTCCTCAGCCCTCTAAACTTCTTGGCCGCCATGGCGCCCAAATCCGTCAAGGGCAAGGGGGTGGCTAAGGGCGCTGGGACTGTGGAGCCGCCGGAGAGCACGCTGTCGGGGGACCGGACGAAGTCCGCCTTTTTCTTCCCCTCGACGGTTGATGTTCATGAGCTCCGGGCCTCCTTCAGGCCCCTATGGGGAGCGAAGACGGGGGGAGAGAATTCGGGACACCTGGCGATGCGCGTCATTCCTGCTGCTTGCGCCGATCCTGCTCCAAATCGGTATCCCTTTTTCGTCGATTATCTTTCTTGCGGGTTATGCCCCCTTTCTCCGATTTCTTCTGCGACATTATGCACACCTTCGGCTTTCGCCTCTTGGATTTTACTCCGAATTCGGTGGCGTGCATGGCTTTCTTCGCGCATCTTTGCAAAGGCTTTGCCGGGGTGCAGCCCAACATGGCGCTCTTCCGCCATTATTTCTTCCCTCGGATCCAGCCGGGAGGTGCCATCTCTGGTTGCATCACCTGGATCCCAAGATCCAAGGGGGCGTACCCGGACGGTGCCGTGAAGGAGAGGTGGGAGGAATGGCGTGGCCGGTGGTGCTGGATTGAAGATGAAGACCCACTGGAATTCTGCAAGGTCCGCCGAGTGCCGCCGGTCCGCGGCAGCGATTGGAGTGATGTCGACGTCGCTGACGGGAGGCTCACTATCGCCACCACCAGGATTTTCCGGCTCACCCGGGCAGGACACACCCTTGGGATGATCGGGGCGGACTTCATTCGTCACCGGATAGCCCCGTTGCACAACAAGGGGAGGCCAGCCTAGCTTTTTACGAATCCGGCTGACATTATGCGACTCCGCCCCGGCCTCGACCACAATTTCACGGTGTTGGCGCATGCCCACTTCTGCCAGCAGCTTTTCCAGCTTGATGTGGGTCGCCATGGCGAGGTCGAACGGACCGACAAGGCCGCGAGGGCTGCCGCAAAGGTTGGCAAGGCCCTCAAGGGGCCGTTTTTCAAGCTGCCAGCAGGGGTGGTCCCGTTGTGCAACAATTCACGTCGGTCCGAGATCATCGCCATGATGCCGGACTATAATGTGCACGGCCCTGTCCCGAGCTGGAAGGAGCCGAAGGACGAGGATGTGCAGCAATTCTTTGACACCCTGATTGAGGTGTATGTCAATGCTGACGCCGAGCGGTGGCTTGTCATGGACACCACCCAGGCAGAGCTGGACGACATCGCCACTAGGGCGAGGGAGGCACATCTTTCCATGGAGGCCGGCAGCGTCGGGGGTGTGGAGGACAAGGCCGCAACGGCTGCGGAGGAAGAGGAGCTCACCCGGTGGGCGGCGGCCTCCGGGGAGGTCAGCAGCGCCGACACTGGAGCTCCGCTCATCGAAGACGCGGCCGACGAGTCATTAGAGGAGGAGGACGTGGCGGCGGGCTCGACGCCAACCAGGGGAAGAGGGCGAATCCTGCGGCGGGCTGGCTCCGGCGAGCCGGTCCGGCCCGGCAGGGCTACGCGGCCTCAATTGACCCTGGAGGGGTCTGGGCGTCACACCAGGGCCACGGCAGCCAAGAGGCTGACGAAGGCTGCTGAGAAGAAGAAGACAACAGCCCCTTCCTCATCTGGGCGCGCACAAACCCCGCCGTCTTCGCCTCCTCTGGCAGATGTCGACTCGGATGTTGACACGGAGGTCACATTTGATCTCGGGCCTCTCAGCCCAAAGAGCAAAGGAAAGTGGTGGAGGAAGAGGAGATAGATGACGAGTAAGTACTCCGTTCCTTACTGCCATTTCCATTCCTCTGAATTAAGTCACTCATCTTGATCTGTTTTTGCTTTTGCAGGGATGCAGAGACGTTGGCCCAAAGGGTGAAGAGGGCCAAAGCCTTGGCGGGCGGCCAGCCCCCGGCCAGTGCTTCAGAGTCGCCACTGGTGGTGCTGAGCAGCCTGGACAGTAGCCCCCAGCACAGCCCCCAGCATAAGTTCGTCACCCTCCTCTTATCGACACGTGGTAGGCATTCGATGCTATGGTGTTGACCTTGTCGGGTTTGCAGGAGGGGAGCGGCAGCAGGAGGAGCCGCAGAGGGCTACCCCCAACACACCACCCCCATCGACTATGCCGCCGCGAGGGGCATCCCCGGCAAGGGCATCAAGCACGGAGCCCACACCCATGGAGGAAGAGGGGAACTTGGGCGCTGGTGACTCTGCCACAGCGCCGAAAGCTGGCAGGGAGGGGACTTCTGCTTCACAGCCTGGCACTGGTGAGTCGCATGTCCTCCGTCTCCGTTTTTCCCTTATTCTTTTTCTTGGCTTCAGTGCTCCCATTACTACCCAGGCCCTCCTTCAATAGGTATGGAGGACGTGAATACTGTTGTTGGGAACATTGCTGAGGAGGCCGCCAGGGATGCTGACGAGGTCGCCGCTGATGAGGCCGCCAAGGATGCTGCCGAGGACACCGCTGCGGGGGCCGCAAAGGCGACCGGCGAGGCTTCTGCCGAGGACGCCAATGGTGGGCCTGCCGGGGAAGCCGGCAAGGCCAATGCCGAGGAAGAGGTGGTTGATGATCAGCCTCCCTCCTCCTCAACCTCGGGCCCCGGAAGATATCTGAAGGTGGGCGACGATCTTTTCGTCCATCTCCCAGGGGCGTCAAGTTCCCGGGCGCCCGCCGAAGGGGAATTCTTTGACGGCGAGGTGCTTGCCGCCACCGGGCTCGAGGTTGTCGATGAGCCGGGCGTTGGCGGTGATGGTTCTCCAGAAGAGCAGTTTTTTTGCGCTATGGGGGCCAACTTCCGAAAACTCCAGGTGCTCTACCGTGTCCGTCTGGACAAGGTTAAGTCCAGGACGGCAACGGTGGACCAGGCAGAGGTGGATTTCAAGGCGCGCGTTGCTGAGACGCAGACCTGGTTCCACCAGACTCGCGAGGAGCAAAGGGCCTTTCAGGAGGAATTGGCCAAGCACGATGTCGAGCTCACCATGAAGATGGCTGACATCGAGAAGGCCCAGGAAAAGGCGGCGAACTTGGCTGCCGTGGTCGAGGCCGTCCGGAACCAGCATCAAGCCGCACTGGATTCCCAGGAAGAGGACCTCACCATGCGTGAGGCGAAGCTTGCTGCAGCACTCCATGGCAAGGATGAGGAGCTCGAGGCCCTTGTCGTGAGGCGGACTCGCAAGCTGGAGCAGAGGCACAAGGAGGCACTCGATGCCCAGGCTCTGGCCCATGCCGGCAAAGTAAGGGAGTTGGAGGTGGAGCAGGATGAGCTGAAGGAGCAGGCCCTCAAGCTGTCCAACGAGAAGAGCACGCTCAACAGCGCCTTGGTGGAGGCGCAAGGAGTGGTCATCAGCAGGGCTGGGGAGCTCTCCGAAGTGCAAACTCCGTCAGAGATCTCAAGCTGAAGCTGGAGGATCTCGAGAAGATGTTGTCGGAGAGCAGGGCTCGGGAGGAGACCTTGACCAGGAGTCTGGAGGAGGAGAAGCAGCTGCGGGCGAACGAGGCCGCCTCCCACCAGGAATATGTGGCGGGCGAGAACAGATGGATCAGCCGTCTGGAGGACGTCGCCGGTAGGGTCACCTCGCAGTTGGCCACCATGGGGATGCCAAACGTGAGGTACGCCCCTGAGCGCAGCGGGACCGTCAACACCAAGCTGACCCTGTTCTTCGAGGGCGTCCTTGGATCCTTGGCTTATCTTCACTCCAACCGAGCGGCCACGTTGGTTGGGGAAGCACGGTGACTTTGCCGGGGGGTCATGACCAAGGTCCTCACCTAGATGGCATACTGGAATCCCGACCTCGACTTTGATGCCGCGATGGATAGCTTGCTGGATGGTATTGACCTCACGGTGCTCAAGGAGCGCATCAAGCCCGTCATCAGTAGCATCAACGAAATCAAGAGGGTGGAAGGCCAACGCTGGGATTAGGCATCCCGTTCTTCACCGCCGCTGCAGGTTCACGACCAAGACAAATTTCATCTTTACTTAGAACCGCAGGAATGATGTGATGTAATATAACTTTGCAGTACTTTTGGAATTATGCATGCTATTTTCCTGTTTGTTGCCTCTTTGTACGTCCACCATACGCCAGCTGGGTAAGCTTGCCGGCGCGGAAACCCAAGGCGGCGTCTTGGGGACGGGTCCCCATTGGCCTGCCGGGTGAGCGTGTTGCCGGGTGAGCCACCTTAGCACCTTTGACGCAGCCGCTCGAACTGTCGAGTTTGACTCGAGTCGGAGTCGAGAGCCTTGCCAATTGCGGAAGGCTACCCTACCGTTTTCAACGCAGCCATTTGAACTATTGAGCGGACTCGAAACAGACCAAAGGCATTGCCGATCGGGGAAGGCCCCATTTCTGTACAGGTTTCTTTTTGTACAAAGAACGACAGCTCCGAGGATAATAACTTTATATAATAGAATGGAAATATCCAGGGTCCAATGTAACTTAGCTTCTGTTTGTAGTCGCTCGAGCGCTGATCTTCCGGCCTCCTTCCCTCTCCAAGAGCCACGAAGACTAAGGAGTGCTGGGCTGATTGCTAGAGCCGATTCTCACAACTGCGCCCCCTACCTGGCGCACCAAAGATGTTGGTGGGAACGACACCTATGGGATCACAAGAATCCCTACTGTGGTTAGCGGGGCGCGGGGACATGAGAAGAGCGGATCTAACAGGTAGCACACAGTTCGTTTATCCAGGTTCGGGCCACGAGGATGCGTAAAACCCTACTCCTGCTTTGGTGGATTGTATATCTGTGTTCTTGAGCTAGCTATGGGGCGTGAGGAGCTCCAAAAAGCTGAATCCTTCTCCTGGTCGCCTCGGGCCTCCTTTTATAGAAAAAGGGGTTGCCACAGTGGCACACAGGAGGTGGAAAGGGTACAGTGATGCGAGGTTATCCCTCGCATTACATGACAAGGCGCATTTAATGCGTCTTCCTTAGGTGTCCTTGCTTTATCGGGGACGGGGGAGAGATCTGTCTCGTCCGTCGCCGCTCCTTCTTGTGTCGACACGCGCCCTGGCCAGCAATGCCTGAGATGCCACGTAGGTAGGCAGGCAGCTGAGGTGGCGTAGTGGTGGGTCTTCACGAAGAACGGCATGCCGCCACACAGGTGCCTGCCCAGCTGGTTGGGTCGGCAGCTGCATGCATGCGGTGGTGGAGGTTCAGTCGGCGTGGGCCTAATGGTGGCCCTGTGGGTGTCCTCGGGAAGGGCCTTGCCGGGGCCCCGGCAAGGGTCTTGCCGAGGCACCTGCTGTCATCCCCGGCAAGGCGCTTGCCGGGGGCCTTGTGGTCTTCCTAGGCTAGGATCCCGCCAAGGGTTATCGTCTCCTTAGTGCGTATCTGATCTTGAATGTCTTTACAAAGATCTGCATGCCGCCACGGGGATGTCTCCCGAATCCTTGCCCTTTGGGGGTAGTGGACTCAAGGGTGATTTGCTCCGTAGGCGCGGGACGAGTCGCTGCGGCAAGGGTCTTGCTGGGGCTGCTAGAACTGTCTCCCGGCAAGGATCTTGCCGGGGGAGTCCGCTTCGTCCCCTTTGCTCTTCGTGGTCTTGGACTTGGCGTCGTAGTTCTCTTGAGCTTCGTTCTTACCTTGTCTCACCTCCCTTGCCTTGCTTGGTGTGGTGGTGCCCGTGGCTCAGACTGCCCGTGCACAGTTATAGGGGTACAAAAAGTGTACCCCTCTTTTTGTACACCGACATAATGTCCATCATTCAAATCCGAACTACAAATACATGCTCCAGTGCACCAAAATGGATAGAAAAAACATACTTGTTTCCTTGGGGTGCATGTTTAGGTTCCATGGAACGAATGGGAATGAATTCCACCATCTCGCCATGCAGGCTTGGCCACAAACATTGCGAATCTCGATTTTTAAATATCTATAAATCCAAAACTCACTAGGAAATCATGAAACTTGGCATGGTGTCACTACATGGTACATATAATTGTCCAGTTTGGGCGAAGCTATATTACAAGCCTTTTACAAACCGGAGCCTGTCGCAACCCTCGTGGTTCCGGTAGGGAAACATGCCCCTCTTGTGGGTGAGACGATAATCGCTGCCTCTTCTCACCTTGAACTTTGTATTATCGTCTAAAATTTGATATGCCATATAGAATATAGAATAACATGAGTGTCGGGCTAAAATTTGAAACTATTCAGGGTTCGTTTGGCCATTCTATATATATATATATATATGTATTACTAATTATTAAGTTTTCTATGCATTTAATGTAGTCCATAATTCAAATTTGAACTACAACCACATGCTCCAGTGAAGCAAAATGGGTGGGAAATCATACTGTGTCAATGGGTGCATGTTTAGGTCTCGCTTAAGGAATGAGAATGAATTACAAACTTGTCGTCGTCTGGAAACAATGAGAATCTCGGTTTTTAAATCCCAGTAAATCAAAAAGTCACCCAAAAAACATGAAACTCAGCATGGTTTCATGACATGGCACATATATGTCGTCGTAAAAAAATCATCCAGTTTGAGAAGAGGCGCACACATTAGTATCCAACGAAGTCCTTTTTGAAACAAAAAGATGACACGTTAATATCGCAAACAGTTGTATTATATTTACCATGTTGACATTTAACCATACTCGGTGGCGTGCGTGCAGATGTTTGATTAGACGGGACGAGCGCGAGAAGTCCGCCGTGCAGGCTCGACAGGACGCGTGCGAGCAGTCCATCGCGTAGGCTTGAATGGACGCGTGCATCCTGTCCACCTCGCGGGCTCAACGGGACACGTGCGAGAAGCAAGGCCGCCCATGGTCACCGGGAAGCGAGCTCTTTGACCTCCATGCACCAGCCGCTGCCCGCCTCGCTCACAACTTCTCTATTAATGGGTTAATTGAAGCACCTAGACAGAGGGTGTTTTCTTGTGATCCCATGGCATCATTTGCTTTGTTTGTTGTTTTCAACTTGTATTCTGCCCTAGTATAAATTGCCACATAGGGAAACGGATAATACGACCACAAATAAAATGGCAACGGATAATACGACGACAAATTTACAATGGCGTAGATAATAATTGTCTTAAATATTCCAGATAATTTAAAATGCCACATGCGGCAAAGCTCGGAAGACATGGGGGCAAGAGAAGAAGAAAATTGCATACAACGATCTGGGTCGCTATTGTCTCTACACGTCGATGGATCGTCAGGCGGCGAAATCCTCCAGCTCCTTCTTCAATTCCTCACGACTTTGCTTGAAAGCAGCCATGGATTCCTCTACCTCCTGCTGGCTCTCGATCCGAAGCTTCCTCAAGCCACCCATCAGTTCCTCGATGACCACTTTCAGTGTCATCTCCGAGGAACTGCTCTGCTCATGCAGCATCTTCCAGTCGGCGGCCTCCTCCTTCTCGGCGACCAACTTGAGGAGCTTCGCATTGTCATCCATGAGTTGCTCGACGAGGCCGGTTGCCTTGTCAACTGAGGCATCACTGATCTTGAGCAGCTTATTCAAGCCGTTGACCAGCTCTTGCTGTGTAGTGATGCCAGCGAGAATGTTGTCGTCGCTGGCGAAGGATTTCAAGAACGCCGGCTCATCGCGATGGCTGATGCCGCGAATGCACTTGTGAGAGCCCTCGCGTGCCCATGAGAGCTCGTTCGAGGGCTCCACGGCATGCCGGGACATCTCTGCTACGGTTGCGGCTTCGCGGTGGGACCTCTCTAGTGCTTCCATGGCCTTGGTGTTTGCTGCCTGGTTATATGTCCACCCTAAACTCCTCCTACCGGTCATGGCGGAACGACTTGACAGAAAAAACTGTTTTGTGGGTGATGAGGAGAGGAACTGTGAAGTAATTTTCGAGTGGGTAGTTTTATAGCCAGGTGCAAGGTGTGAACACATATTAGTTTGATAGGTGTGAACAGATTTGCAATTACTTATTGCGTTGTAATCAGCAATGTGATGAGAAACAAGGTCAAAAATTATTTAAGGCATAAGGTTGACCACGTGGTTGCTCGCCATTTAGGCGGCCGCGGCGTGCTCCGCTCTGGCATCCCTGCGTGTGCTCTGCTCGTCGTTGAGGCAAAGTTACTGTCGGATTTCGGGTTCCGGCAGACCCTTGAGGTTCGACCACTGGGGTGCGCGCGGATATTTCGCCTCCTACCTACCTGCACCCCTCCGCCTTGCTAAGATCTAAGCTATGGAAAGAACAACACGAGGGACACATGGTTTATACTGGTTCGGGCCACCGTTGTGGTGTAATACCCTACTCCAGTGTGTGGCATGGTGGATTGCCTCTTGGGCTGATGATGAAGAACAATACAAGGAAGAACAGCCTCGCGAGGGTCTGTTCTTGGCTGGGGCGATGAACTGCTGGGAGGAGTTCAGTCACCCCTCTCTCTCTCTCCGATTGTTGATGCCCCAACCTCTAGCCTCTCTCTCTCTCTCTGATTCTTTCTCTCCTTTGATTCTCTGATCTCCCCCCTCTCCTGTGGGGGGCTGGTCCTATTTATAGAGGCCCTGGTCCTCTTCCCAAATATCGAGCGGGAAGGGAGCCAACAATGGCGGGCTAATTTGAAGGGGGACAGCTAGTACTAGCTATCCTAACAAAAGTAGTCTTCGCCTGCACAAAGCTCTGGTGGTGACGCCATCTTGGGATCCACAATGACCTCCGTCTTACAGTCATCCTGGTCTTGGTCTTGTTGCACCGAAATGGCAACCTTCGCCTGATGCCTCGGTACTCCGCGGCTGTGCTTGCCCCCTTTGCACCGAAGAGGAAAGGAGGACACTGCGCGGGCTGGCACCCGCCTGGCGCCTTTGGTCGTCATGGCTTGCGTCACGAGCACCTCGTGAGGTACCCCGCCTTGATCTCTCCGCCTCCTCGCGAGCCAGCCTAATGAGGCCGTGCCTGAGGAAGCTCCGTGTCGTCTGCCCCGCGAGGCTTGGCCCCTCGCGAGGGTCTTGGGTCTGTGTTGATGAAGATGGGTCGTGCTGGGCCCCCCTTTGAGCCATGCCGTAGGCCGCAGGCAGGCAAGTCTGGGGACCCCCGTTCCCAGAATGCTGACAGTAGCCCCCGGGCCGAAGGCGTGCCCGGACTTGGCCGTGTAGGGTGGCGGAAGGGCAAGAGCGAAGTGCCGCGGGCCCTAACAGCCTGCGGCCTTGGGCGCCGTGTGGCGGTTGATTGGACGTGGGCGGCACTGTTCCCCCACGCCCCCCTTATTTTGCGCCATGCTAGGCGAACTCGTAGTTGTACACAGCCGCTCCCCCTTCTGTTGCTCGAGCGCCCTCTGTCCTTCCTCCGCTCGAACTCCAGCTTCTGTTTTCAACCCAATCTCGAACCTTCCCCCCCCCTTCCCATCGCCATGGCTCCGACGAAGAAGGGAAGAGGGAAGAAACCCGTGCCTCCGCCTTGTCCGCCACCGTTGGCGGCCCCCGCCGAGGGCTTAGGCAAGGTTAGCTCGGCTCTGGCCACTATCTTCAACGAATGCAGGAGGACGACGGCCTGGCCCGCGTTCCACTTCTCCATCGACAGGATAGTCACCGAGGTCCCGTATTTTGCCGACGCCTTGTGGGCGGGTCTAGTTCCTCCCTTTTCTGATTTCTTCAATGCCGTGCTTTCCCACTATCAGATCCACATGATGCATCTGGGTCCTGAATCCATCACCCTCCTTTCGGTCTTCGCCTTTGTCTGCGAGGCTATGATGGGCATCCTTCCTTCGGTTGCCTTGCTGCGCCACTTCTTCTCGCTGCACCTTGTCGACCCTACCCAATGTTGGGCATGCGTGAGCTTCGTTGCCGCGTCTGAGACAGCGGCCTCTGGGATTGAATTCAAGCTCCCCCTGCCCGCAGCTGGGTTCCGCGAGCGGTGGCTGTATGTGGACGCAGGGGTGCCCAGCCTCCTGCTATCAGAGCCAACTTCGCCTGCTGTCCCCAATTCGGGCTGGGGCCAGGAGACGCTTGAGAGCCCCCGACTCATCTTTGTCTGGCACCGCTTCGCGTTCTTGAGGTCGCTTGGCGTGATAGCGCCCAAGGTGGTGAAGGAGTTCCTGCTACGCCGCGTTGCTCCTCTCCAATGCCACTCCCGCCGGATGTGGGCCTTCAGCGGGCGCGATGATCGTATGAGGCTCCAGGAAGAGGACCTGACTCCTGAAGTGCTGAGGACAGCTCTCTTGACCCTGACTGGGGACCCCAACCGTGGCAACATCCAGCAGGGAGGGGCCTTGCTGTACCTCTGCCAGAGCAGGGGCGATTCTGTGAAGCAGATGCCTATCTTTGATGAGTGGGGGTCGCGCCCCGCCAGCCTCCAGGGGCCTCGCGAGAACCCAGTGGTGGTGACTGCCCTTCCAGTCAGCCAAGGCGGCTCTTCCTCGAGCGGCGGAGCAGGGAGGCATGAGGCACCAGAGGCCGAGGGGGCTCCTGGCGGGGTGACAGCGTCGGGCGATGCTCATGAGGGAGCAGCTTTTGGGGCCCGTGCCGCTGAGGCTGAGGGTGACGAGCAGTTGCCCTCAGCGCCTGCGACTGAGGCCCCTGAGGCTCCAGCTGTTTCCCTTGGCGAGGCGATTGGCAACGCGCATCAGGCAGGCGCCCCTGACGCAGATCACCTTGATGCTCCATCTTCGTCGCAGGTTGATCCCTGCGCCCAACTCTTGGGCCGCTTCCGCGTGGACTTTGAGGCCCTCCGGAAGAGAAGGGAGGCCCTGGGCGACGATTACCCTTTGTCGCCTGCTGAAGCGTAGGAAGTACTTCGCCACTTATGAGTAAGCCTTCTCCTTTCCCAGCTCCTGATCCTTCTGTTGCTTTTACTGACCCTTGCTCCGCAGGCCCCTTCCAGCTGAGTTTGCGGAGATGGCTGAGGTGCCGTCCCCCTTGGCTTCGCCCCCTCCATCGTCCTCAAGCGCCCCGAGCAGCAGAGCCCTTGTGGTGAGGGAGGTCGAAGAGGCGGACCGTCCTGAGGCGCATCGTGGCCCTGCGCACTTCGCGATCCTCTTCCGCAGGCCTTCTCGTGGCATAGCCAGCCTGCCGTGGGCTTCTCGCCTGGTTGTGGACTACGATTGCCTGAGGCGCTCCCTGCACTCTTCACCTGGGGACGGGCTGGCTCCAGGCCCGACCGTCGCGAGGGTGCCAGCCCCAGCCTGGAGGGGGAGTGCTGATTCGTGGCCCCCGACGCTTGCTTGGGGCAGATGATGTTGTGGAAGACGTGCTCGAGCGCGCTCGGGGGCATCGCGCTCTCCGCCAAGGATTCCTTCGAAGGGCGGCTGACGCAGTAAGCCTACTTGGTGAGGAGCTTGCTGATGAAGACGCGCGCCTTGAGGCCGAGGGCCTGCGCCTGGCCGCAGAGAGGCGCGAGCTGGAGGGCACCATCGCCCTTGCGCGCCGTCAGCGCGATCTTGACGACGCAGAGGCCAAGGCATCGCTGGTGGCCTCTCGGGAGGCTCGATCTTGGGCCGCTGAGGAGGCCCGGGAAGCCGACCGGTGGCGAAAGGCGGCGGAGGAGCGGGCTCGGGAGCTCCTGGCCTAGTGCCACTCACTGGAGGAGCAGGTGGAGCTGCGCGAGGCAGCCGTCGCGTCAATGAAGGTGGCCTCTGGCGACTCAGCAGAGCTCCAGAAGCGTGAGGAGGCGCTGACGCTGGAAGCCGCCGAACGTACCCGCGAGTACGAGCGTCTGGAGACGAGGGAGCGCTTGGTGAAGCAGGCGGAGGATGATGTCGCTGCACAGGAAGCCCGTGTCCTGGAGGAGGTCGGACGTCGGGTGGCGATGGCGAATTTAAACCTTGAGAACGAGTTCGAGGAGAAGTTGGGGTTGATCCGGGCCGAGGCTGAAGGCAGGACTGCTGCCTTGAGGGCCAAGCTGGAGGAGGTGACACGGCGGGCCGATGCTTTCCGGGCCGCCCTTGAGGTGGCGCAAGGTGAGTTAACCGCCTCCCAGGCCGAGGTGCTCCTTCTTCGCCAGCGGGTGGAGGAGGCTGAGGCCATCGCGCGCAGGAATGCCGATGAGATACGTCAGCGGCGGATCCTGGAGCATGAGCACGGCCCCATGCTCACCATACTCCGGGAGAGAGCCAACACAGCCTTGGGCAACATCTGCGAGGCGGCTGTTGGCGAGCCGCATGCAGTCAACTACGCTGGCAATCTTCAGTTCTTCACTGACGTGGTGACACAGCTGTGAAAGTGCGTTATATCGACTAGAGGGGGGTGAATAGGCGATTTTATGGAAGACTTCAAAACATGGAAGTTATGAAGACAAACGATAGAAATAAACCTATTACCCTGCAGCGGAAGGTAGACTACACTAGGCAAGCCATAGTCAAGTATTCAATAGAGTGAAAGCACAATGACTAATAGCAGCAATGTAGTAAGGATCAGGTAGGAAGATATTATGAAGCCAAACAGAACACGCAGTCACTCAGTGAAGATAAAAGATAGTGCAATCATACAATGACTTCACAAGGAGTAATAGTACGTAAAGAGAAGGGAAGGATGAAACCAATGACTCGTTGAAGACAATGATGTGTTGGACCAGTTCCAGTTGCTGTGACAACTGTACGTCTGGTTAGGGCAGCTAGGTATTTAAACCTGAGGACACACAGTCCCGGACACCCAGTCCTGAACGCGCAGCTCAGGACACCTAGTCCTCACCGTATTCCCCTTGAGCTAAGGTCACAGAGACCTCGCCCAATCACTCTGGTAAGTCTTCAAGGTAGACTCCCAAACCTTCACAGACTTCGTTCACCGGCAATCCACAATGTCTCTTGGATGCTCAGAACGCGACGCCTAACCGGCTGGAGGATTCACAGTCCTCAAGTGTAATAAGTCTACAGATCACACAGACAAGAAGACTTAAGTGATGCTTAATTCTCTTTGGCTTTGGGTGGTTAGGGCTTTACCCTCGCAAGGAATTCTCTCTCAAATGCTTCGAGGTGGGTTGCTCTCAAACGACAAAAGCCGTACACTAACTCTGAGCAGCCAACCGTTTATGGTTGTAGGGGGTGGGCTATTCATAGCCACTAGGCAACCCAACCTGATTTGTCCGAAGTGACCCTGGGTCACTAAGGAACTGACACGTGTTCCGACGGTCAGATTTCAAACTCACACGGCAACTTTACTTGGGCTACAAGCAAAGCTGACTTGTCCGAGTCTAGACAAGATTCGCTCTCATAGTCTTCACTCGAAGACATAGGTTTTGGTTAGGCATCACTTCAGTCATTCTGACTGGTTCTCTTGGACCCCACTTAACAGTACGGTGGTTCCTATGACTCAATAAAGAAGAAAGAGAACTACGAAAGATCTAAGTCTTCAAGCTCCATAGGCTTCATGTGATGTCTTCTCTTGTCATAGTCTTCAATGTGAATATCTTCATATACCACCTTTGACTTCAATGTCTTCATACATTTTTAGGGGTCATCTCTGGTAGGAAACCCGAATCAATGAGGGACTTCTACCTGTGTTATCCTGCAATTCTCACAAACACATTAATCCCTCAACTAGGTTTGTTGTCGATACTCCAAAACCAACTAGGGGTGGCACTAGATGCACTTACAATCTCCCCCTTTTTGGTGATTGATGACAAACTAGTTGAAGTTTTCAACGGGGAGTATAATATGTGAAATTGTAAAGGATAAGGAATTGTCTTCATAAGTTGCAAGGGCTCCCCCTGAAGATGTGCATATAAGTAATTTGCTTGGAATGCAAATGCACATGGCAGGTTGTGCTTGTGGAGATCCTCTTCAACTTATGATGACAATCCACTATGCATGTGAAGGTATGTGAAGATAATGACATGAATAATGGAAAATGGACGTCTGCAAAATGATCTAAGTGCGGAATTTATCGTCGCACATGCGGAATTTATCATCACATCACAAGGTGGCAAATAAGTAGGAGACGACCATCGAGTTTTAAGTGTTACAACTCAAAGAACCAAATGTATCAAAACGAGAGTTGTAAACACGAAGCAAAATATAAAGCACCCGCCCATATGGACCCGCTTGAAGACTATTAAACTCATATGCTTCTCCCCCTTTTGTCAGTAAGGATCAAAAAGGTTTGAAGACATAGAGCCTCTACTCGTTCCCATGAAGAGTAGGTGAAGCAGAAGGGTCGTTGGTGGTGTTAGGCGGTGCAGAAGAGCTTGGAGCAGTGTCGAAGCATACTTAAGGAGGCAGCGGTGAAGTAGCATCATCGTCATCCTCGATCACTCTGGCATTTACGGTTGCAGCAGAGGAAGAGAACTCAGAGTCTTCAAGAGATGGAGTTCGTCGCAGCACTGCCCTTCGAGGAGGTGTGGAGTCAAACTTGAAGCGCTCAGAGAAGCCATCCTCTTGGAGATCATCTTCAGAACACATCAGCGTCAGCCCTTTCCATGTGCGGCGAGAGGTTTCATGGGCAACAAAAGCATTCTTGGTGGCAAGATTGCGAATGCGATTAACATCCACCAAGAGGCTTTGCATTTGACGCTTCAGCCAGTCATGATGCCTATCCTGTTTCTGATGAAGAGCCACAAGAAGCTCTCGGTCATTGAGAACAAGAGTGCGCTTCTTGGGTCGTGGGCCAGTTGTACTGTCAGTGGCTTCAGTGAGAGCAGGATGCGGTGCACGTGTAGTGCCAGCCAAAGGATACACACGAGTGTCTGCTTCAACTCCTTCAATGTTCTGAGAAAAACTTTGATGCTCTACATTCTGAAGACTTAGAGGTTCCTTTGCAGGCTCAGGATAGATGGCTTCAATAGACATATCCACATCAGGCAGAAAAATTCGATGATTGCGAGCAGATGGCTGATATGAGATAGCGGAGTGAAGTTTGATCAGCCGCATTACCCATGGGGTGTAGAACTTCAAGCCAAACAGATCAGAGCCTGACGCAGCAAGTTGGCGAATGAAGAAGTCCTGTGCATTGAAGCATTTTCCATGAAGAATATAGAAGACCAAAGTCTTCATTGCACCTTCCAGCTTGGCATGTGGAGAATGCCCTTTGATGGGCCAGAGAGTTCGCCTTATGATGTGATAAATAGTCCTTGGCAGATACTCTAGGTCTTCAACAAAGAACTCTTTGGGATATGCAGCATCTTGGGGTAATGGGTTCATCATGCTGAGCATCTGACTCATGTTAGGTTCAGGCTTCTGAAAGATGCTCTCCACAGCTTCACTGTGAAGTTGACAGCCAGATTCGTAGAGATCGCCGGGAGTGGGTAGACCAGTGAGCTCAATGATGTCAAAGGCTTTGGCTTCGTGATGTACGTTTCCTGTCATCCAGTCCAGGACCCAAGTCTTCGGATCTCTGTTATACCCGCGGATGTGAAGTGTGGCATAGAATTGGAGCAGCAACTCTTCATTCCAATGCTCTTGATCAGTGATGAATGGCAGCAATCCAACTTCCTTGAAGCAATCCAGAGCTTCTTCCAGACAGGGCAGACCATCTATTGCTTCAATGTCAAGACGCTTGTGTGGGAAGATGCGACCTTGATTGTAGAGAATGCAAGAGTAATAGCTTCGCTGCGGATAGCTCCAGAACCGATCAGATGATATTCTTTCCCTTGAGTAGGGGTTCCTGGAGCTATTGAAGAATGTGTTGTCTGCTCTGAAGCCATTGACATTGAAGGATCCAGGTGCTGATGCAGGACCTGGGAACCTGGGCAGTCTTGGGATTGGCTTCTGTACCTGAGGCCTGTGCTCAACATGATAGTCGAACTGAGGACCGGCAGCAGGTGCGGGAACAGAAGCAGTGGGATCAGTGGCTTCGCTGACTTCTGGTGCTTTTGTTGGTGAGGGCTCCACATTAGCTTCAGCCATGACAGCGTCAGTGGCTTCTGTGGTGTTGGTGGTTGCAGCCTCAAGATTTTCAACCTCCAATTGACGAGCTGGAGGGTCGGTCACAATCACGTTCTCCTCGAGAACCGCTTCTTGGTGGGACAGGGGAGTAGCAGCTTGTGGGACTTCTTCTTCATCAGCTGATGCAGCCGGAATGTCTTCATCAGTTTCAGACACAGAGACTAGAGGCCTTGGTCCTTTGCGAAGCCTGCGCAACGCAGGCGACGCCTGTGTAGTTGGAGTTGGCTGGGCCTCAAAGTCTTCTTCCTCTTGTGGGCGATCAGCCCATGAAGCATCCTGAGCAATTGGCGTCAGAGGATGACCAATGCTGATGAGTTCGCTGTGCTCAAGCTGAGGAAGGACTGCACCATCTTCTACATGGTCATGGTGACCAATGTCTTCAGCAGCGATGGGATCAGCTGCTGGAAAGTCTTCAGCTTCATGAGCCTCTATGAAAGCAGGCTCATGGATTGCCAGTTGGCATTCAGCGTCATGACGAACCATGGAAATGGGTTCAACAATCAAGGGCTCTGTGGGAGCAGCCCGTTCTTTCTTGGTCTTCCTCTTCTTCTTGGAGGGGGCAGTAGGAGAGGCTTCAGGATAATTCCTCTTCCGGGCTTCAGCCTCAGCAGTCCTCGTCTTCTTCAGCTCTGAAGCAGTTGACCGGCTTTTTGGCTTCGAGCTAGTCATTCTAGTTGGGAAGACAATGGGATCTGCTTCCTGCCTTGGTGCATCGGGTTCAGCCGTAGCGGGCTTCTTCTTCTTCTCTGCGGCCATCTTGGGGTCGATGCCAGGATGCCCAAGGACCTTGCGCTTCTCAGCCTCATTGTAGGCTTGCACACATCTGTCAGCCAGAACCTTCATGCACTCACGAGAACCCTGAGCTTCTGCACGTTTCTTGAGAAAGGCTTCCTTGAGCTCATGCAGCATAATCTTGAAGTTCTTCACCTCTTGCACGCTGAGCTTGGCCATATGCTTCTTGAACTGAGACTTCTCAAAGTCAATCTTCTGCTTCAGTTCAACAATGCGCTGGGCGATAGCTAGCTCTGAAGCAATGGCGCCATGGAAGGCGACACTGAGGCCAATGGGTAGTTGCAAATTTTCGAAGCTGATGTTTGGCGTGTCAAACCACTCATCAATGAAGTTGTGGATGATTGTTACATCAAAGAGAGGCAGATCATTGAAGATTTCTGCTTCTTCTTTTCTCTTGATGAGTTGCTCAAGAGCGTCATCTGCAAGATCTTCATCACTTGACAGATCAATGGCATCATTGCACAGAATGGCAGCAGCTGTTAGCTCTTGGCCGGTGTGTGACAGAGGCATCTTGACCTGCTGTGGCTTGGAGATGCGTGACAAATCTTCAAACTGCACACTGTCTTCAGGAGGTGCAGTTGCCAGTGGCTTCGCCCGTGAGATTTTTGGAGCAGAGACAGGCTTTGAAGCTTTAGGCTGCTTCTTTGGCTTCGGCACTGCAGGCGCTTCATCTGATTCAGCGTCATCTATAGGCTCATTCACGGCTGTCCCTTGAACCAAGATATGGGTGATGAGACCTTCAAGGTTGTAGAAAGGACCGACGACATTGGGTTCTGCATCACGTGTGCCGTCAGCCCTTGGAGCAGAAGGACCAGGGTTGAAGTCTAGTCCCAATGTCTTCTTGTTCTGCTTTGCTGAGTTCTGGGCAAACTGGAAGTTGCGCTTGAATAGAATGTCGTCACGACACCATAACAGGGACGATGGGTCAGCATCCGCAGGCTGTGGTCCACGGACCATGCAGGGATAGAAGCCTTGTTCAATGGCTTCATCTCTGGTCCTGGGTTGAAGATTTTTGTAGAGGATGTCTCCCCATGGTCGCTTGATGGCATTCTTTTCAGCATATTCCTTGGTCACAAATTTGTACTTGAACCACTATTCTGCCCAATAGCGTCGAATCCATTGAATTCGCGTCTTGCGCTGATTGTAATCCTCTTCAGGATCGGTCTTGTACAGCTCTGAGAGGTCATCGGGCAGATCTCTTGATGTTTCTCCTCGACGCTTTCTACCACCCTTCCTTGCTGATTTTTCTGAAGCCATGAACCTTAATCTGAAAGGCTTCAATACGTTCAGAGGCTTCAAAGGTTTTTGCTTGCTGGACAAATAGGAACTGGCTTCGGGAGAATTTATGTGATGCTGTAAGAATTCTGCAAATGAATGCAGACTATGAGAACCAAAGGATTCTCCCACGGACATGTACCTGTGACAGCATTAAGGTGCGAGGGAAGGGGAAGAGGTCATATGCATTCTCAGAAGATTTTGAAGATAAATCAGTTTAGAAGACATTGACCTCATCGTGCGAAGACATTCACTCATGGATATGGAGTTGGTTCCAGATTTGTACGAATCAACGGATCAGTACAAGTGAGGAATCTAACTACTTTGTGAAGCATAAGTGAATATACTAGGCATGTTATGAGATGCAGTATGAAAGAGATCCAACTTGTGTGAATAGAAACTGCTTGTGGTAGAAAGTGATAAAGCTATAGGATCAAAGGGGGCCGTAAAAAGGAGGTTTTATTTACCACACGAAGAATTGCTAGACGGAGTGGAAGAGGAGGCCGAGAAGTTCGATCGTCCGTGCCCTAACTTGGCGACGGAGGACACCTACGGCGACGGCGGAGAAGACGATGTCCGCGGTCGGTGTGAAGACGGCGTCGGAGAGGTTGCGGCAGCGAAGCGCTTCGTCGCCGGCGTTGTCGAGGGCTAGCGGTGGCGCTAGGGTTCATGCGAGAGTGGAAGAAGAGATAATGACTACTGTGAGGTGTGTATTTATAGGTACAGGGGCGGCACTGCGTTATTACACAGGTGCCCCTGGCGATTCGCATCTGAGGAACACGTGGCCATCATGCAGCATATTGGGGTTTGTTCCACGTCCCACGCACGCCTGGATTGTCGGGTGATCGTTCCCACTTCTCCGGGTTTCAGGTGGAGGAATGAGCATTGAAAACGGACTTAATGGTTGTCTCTGTATCTTCTGCTGACAAGCACGCAGAGAAGACATTCGACAGTTTCAATAGAATGCATATGATTTGGAGAGATAGAGTTTGAGATAGAAAGCATAGAGAGGTTAGGGTCCGATCACATTCACTTAGTTCAAAAGATTCAACAAGAAGACATAGCTATAAGTGAATGCTGTAGAGGACATAACACTAGTACATATATATATATATATATATATATATATATATATATTCAACATAGTGAAGATAATCATGAAGACATGTTGAGATTGAAGCCAAACCAAATGTGAAGACATAGCAAATGTAACTCCATGAGTGAAACACTTCAAACAGAACATTTGGTGGTGGCGTTACCCACCGTATAGGAAGTATTAGACCCAGACACGGCGCACAATTATCGTGGCGCTCCGAAGTCAAATTCCACATTAATGTATTCACACTTAGAATGTATGTCTTCATTGATTGAAGATATACTTTACTTCGTGTGTTGCACATCTAAGTCATCAATATGCATAAGTGTTAGGATGTGTGCCTGATCACAGGACATTTGAGGATTCTAGGATATTTAGCTCACACCGTAACTTGCAAAATCTCTTCTCATCCAAGGGCTTGGTGAAGATATCTGCTAATTGCTCTTCAGTGTTGACGTGTATGATATCAATATGTTCCTTCACAACATGATCTCTGAGAAAGTGATGACGAATCTCAATGTGCTTTGTCTTCGAGTGCTGAACTGGGTTATTGGCAATCTTGATGGCGCTTTCGTTGTCGCGGTAGAGTGGCACTTGCTTCAGATGAATGCCATAGTCCTTGAGTGTTTGCTACATCCACAGAAGCTGAGCGCAGCAAGATCCAGCAGCAATGCATTCAGATTCAGCAGTGGAGAGAGATACACAGTTCTGCTTCTTTGAAGACCAGCATACAAGTGATCGTCCCAGAAAATGACATGTGCCTGATGTAGACTTGCGATCCACCTTGTCACCAGCATAATCAGCATCCGAGAATCCAACCAGATCAAACTCTGAGCCCTTTGGATACCATAATCCTAGAGTTGGGGTGTGAGCCAAATATCGAAGAATTCGCTTCACAGCTAAGTGATGCGACTCCTTTGGTGCCGCTTGAAATCAAGCACACATGCAAACACTAAGCATAATATCTGGCCTAGATGCACATAGATAAAGTAAAGAACCAATCATGGAGCGGTATACCTTTTGATCGAACTCTTTACCATTGTCGTCGGGACCAAGATGATGCTTAGCTGGCATTGGAGTCGTGAAGCCTTTGCAGTCTTGCATACCAAACTTCTTCAGACAATCTTTGAGATACTTCTCTTGAGATATGAAGATGTCATTGCGTTGCTGTCGTATTTGGAGACCGAGGAAGAACTTCAGCTCTCCCATCATGGACATCTGATATTGCTCTTGCATCATATATCCAAACTCTTCACTGTACTTCTGATTGGTGCAGCCGAAGATAATGTCATCCACATATATTTGGCACACAAACAGTTCACCATCATATGTCTTCGTGAAGAGAGTGGGGTCTAGGGAACCAGGTATGAATCCTTTGCTCTTCAGGAAGTATTTGAGTGTTTCATACCAGGACCGAGGGGCTTGTTTGAGGCCATACAGTGCCTTGTTGAGCTTGTATACCATGTCAGGATGTTTTGGATCTTCAAAGCCAGGCGGTTGTGCAACATACACTTCTTCTTCAATCTTGCCATTGAGAAAAGCACTCTTCACATCCATTTGATATAGAAGTATGTTATGATGATTTGCATAGGCCAGCAGTATGCGTATGGCTTCAAGTCGAGCCACAGGAGCAAATGTTTCATCGAAGTCAATGCCTTCCACTTGAGTATATCCTTGAGCAACGAGACGAGCTTTGTTTCTGACAACTTGACCATGCTCATCTTGCTTGTTGCGGTATATCCATTTGGTGCCAATTATGTTGTGCTTCCGAGGATCAAGACGCTTAACCAGTTCCCATACATTATTCAGCTCAAACTGTTGAAGCTCTTCTTGCATAGCTTGAATCCATTCAGGTTCCATGAAGGCTTCTTCAACTTTCTTGGGTTCTATTATTGAGACGAATGCGAAGTGCCCACAGAAATTTGCCAGCTGAGTCGCCCTTGAACGAGTAAGCGGCCCAAGTGCATTGATGCTATCAATTATTCTCTCAATCTGCACTTCATTGGCAACACGAGGATGTACAGGGCGAAGATTTTGCTCTTGCTGATCATTGTCATTGTTAGTGGGATTGTCTTCAGACTGAGCATTGTCTTCAGGTTGATCAGGTGCGGAGATGATAAGTTCCTCTTCAGGTTGAGCTTCAGAGGGTATGATTTCTCCAGTTCCCATTAGCTTGATTGATTCGCTGGATGGAACTTCATCTAGCACATTTGGCAGGTGCTCTCTTTGTGAACCGTTAGTCTCATCAAATCGCACATCCACTGTTTCAACCACTTTATAGAGGAAGAGATTGAAGACTCTGTAGGAGTGTGAATCCTTTCCATATCCAAGCATAAAACCCTCATGTGCTTTTGGTGCAAATTTTGAAGTGTGATGTGGATCCTTGATCCAGCACCTGGCACCAAATACTCTGAAGTAACTGACATTTGGCTTCTTGCCGGTAAGGAGCTCATAAGATGTCTTGTTCAGAAGCTTGTGAAGATAAACATGATTGATTGTATGGCATGCAGTATCAATGGCTTCAGGCCAGAATTTTCTTGGAGTCTTGTATTCATCAAGCATCGTTCGGGCCATCTCAATGAGTGTTCTGTTCTTGTGTTCGACGACGCCATTCTGCTGTGGCGTGTATGGGGCTGAGAATTCATGTGTGATGCCCAAGGTATCAAGATATGTATCAAGGCCAGTGTTCTTGAATTCAGTGCCATTGTCACTTCTGATGTGCTTTATCTCGGCGCCATAGTTGTTCATTGCTCGATTGGCGAAGCGTCTGAAGACATCCTGCACTTCAGTCTTGTAGAGGATTATGTGCACCCAAGTATATCTAGAATAATCAACAACAATAACAAAGCCATAGAGGCAAGCATTAGTAGTAAGAGTTGAGTAATGAGTGGGACCGAAAAGATCCATGTGGAGCAGTTCGAAGGGTCGAGTGGTTTTCATGATTGTCTTCGAGGGATGTTTGGCCCTCGTCATCTTCCCTGCTTCACAGGCACCGCATAAGTGATCTTTCTTGAACTTGACACCCTCGATGCCTATGACATGCTTCTTCTTTGCAAGGGTGTGGAGGTTCCCCATGCCAGCATGCCCTAGCCTCCGATGCCAGAGCTAGCATATTGAAGCCTTTGCTAGAAGACATACGGCAAGCTGTGGTCCTGCCGAGAAATCTACCACGTACAAATCATCTTTCCGATACCCTTCAAACACTAGAGACTTGTCAGATTCCATTAGTACAAGGCAGCGATATTTTCCAAATATTACGATCATGTTCAAATCGCAAAGCATTGAGACAGACATTAAGTTGAAGCCAAGGGATTCAACAAGCATGACTTTATCCATGTGTTGATCCTTTGAGATTGCAACTCTACCTAGACCCAATACCTTACTTTTACCAGTGTCAGCAAATGTGATGTGACTCTTGTTGGATGGACGTAAAGTTGAGTCCATAAGAAGGCTTCTTTTGCCAGTCATGTGGTTGGTACACCCACTATCAATAATCCATTCTAAAGACGCTGGTGTCGTACCCTACAGTGCAATTAGGGGGATAGGCTTCACGAAGAGAATTGTCAAGCAAAAACATTTGACGAACCAGTGGGTTATGAAAACTTAGATCCAGATTAGGACTGATAGGGAGAGTAGCAAGTGATTCAGGAACGAAGTACATAGTAAGACCATTCGGGCATTTGATCTTGCGCCCTACAAGATGTTTAAGGTCCCCAGCAATAGCGTCAGACGATTTTGGTTTTCTGTTGGAGACCTTTCCGTGCAAAAGAGAGTTAAGCTTTCTTAGCCACCCACATCTTCAAGGGTGGCTTAGAAGCAATAAGTCTAAGTGCAGCATCTGAGAACTTTGGCTTTGGAGCCCTAGCAAAAAGTCTTGCAGGCGGACAATAGTACTCATAAGAATAAGCAGAATAGTTCTTGGTCTTATGAACATGGCGGTTTGATGAACCGCGCTCATATTCATAGGCCTGAGTATGGTTTCCCTACAAAACATTTGCGTTAGTGCGACTCAGGTGAGTCCTCTGTCTGTATGAAGCCTTTGGACCGTATGAAGCCTGTGGTCTGAGGTTTGTCTTCTTCACGTGTGGTGTCATGATGACATCAAGATTCTCCAGACACTTTTTCGGAACCCAGATCTTCTTCATAGGCGGTCCATTCTTGTAGTTAGTACCAATGTACCTGGCAAACACTTCACCATTCTGATTCTTAAACAGTTTATAGTTTGCATCAAAGGATTCATCAATGACAATGGGATTTGCACAAGAGAAGCCAGATAGATTGGATAGATCTGCTGAAGATTCCTTCGCAGCAACCCATGTGGTTTTGGGGTACTGCTCAGGTTTCCAGTAAGAGCCATCAGCATTCATTTTCCTTACGAACCCAACACCCTCTTTGCTCAGGTTTTGGTTCAAGATCTGCTTTTTGAGGACATCACATAGTGTGTGATGCCCTTTAAGACTTTTGTACATCCCTGTTTCAAGCAATGTCTTCAACCTAGCATTCTCATCAGCAATAGCAGTGGAATCCTCAGCAGAGGGGTTAGTTCCCACATCAACAGTTGAAGATATTGCAACAGTAGCAGCAGTGGAACATTCAGCAACAGTAGTAGCAATATCACGCTCAATGCACTTAAGACATGGTGGTTCAAATCCTTCCTGAGCGGAACTGATCTGTTTGAAGCGAAGTGACTCATTTTCCTTTTGAAGATCTTCATGAGCCGCTCTCAATTTCTCAAGATCTTGCTTCCTTTGAAGATAATCATAGGAAACCTTTTCATGAGTCGTTGAGAGCGTTTCATGACGACTTTCAAGTTCCTCATACTTAACGTGAAGATTTTTTATGTCTTCAATTAAGGACTCAGAACGAGTCATTTCAGCGCCTAACAGATCATCACTTTTGTCTAACAGTTTTTGAATATGTTCCATGGTTTTCTGTTGTTCAGTTGCAATTTTAGCAAGTGTTTTGTAGCTGGGTTTTGAACCACAATCAGAGTCATCGTCACTAGATGTTTCATAGTGAGTAGTGCGTGTGTTTACCTTGGCACCGCGTGCCATGAAGCAGTAGGTAGGAGCGGAGTAGTCCTTGTCATTTGCATCGGTGTCGGTGATGAGGTCATTGTCTTCAGTGTTGAAGATGGACTTGGCAACGTATGTTGTAGCCAGACTTGCGACGCCAGAATCGGACTCCTCCTCAGACTCCACCTCTGCCTCCTCAGAAGCGGACTCCTCCTCTGAATCCATTTCCTTGCCAACAAACGCACGTGCCTTGCCAGATGAGCTCTTCTTGTGTGATGAAGACTTTGAAGAAGACTTGGAAGAAGACTTTGAGTATTTCTTCTTCTTGTTGTCGCCAGAGTCATATTCCTTGCTCTTCTTCTTCTTTTTGTTCTCATTGTCCCACTGCGGACACTCAGAGATGAAGTGGCCAAGTTTCTTGCACTTGTGACATGTTTTCTTCTTGTAGTCATGAGCAGAAGCTTCATCATTCCTTGAGCTTGATCGGGAAGACTTTCTGAAGCCTTTCTTCTTGGTGAATTTTTGGAACTTCTTCACAAGCATAGCAAGTTCCCTTCCAATGTCTTCAGGATCATCAGAACTGCTGTCAGATTCTTCTTCAGATGAGGAGACAGCTTTTGCCTTCAAGGCACGAGTTCGCCCATAGTTTGGACCGTAGATATCTCTTTTCTCAGAAAGCTGAAACTCATGTGTGTTGAGCCTCTCAAGTATGTCAGACGGATCGAGTGTCTTGAAATCAGGACGTTCTTGAATCATCAGGGCTAGAATGTCAAACGAACTATCAAGTGATCTCAGTAGTGTCTTGACAACTTCATGCTTGGTGATCTCAGTAGCGCCAAGGGCTTGAAGCTCATTCGTGATGTCAGTGAGTCGATCAAATGTGAGCTGGACATTCTCATTGTCATTTCTCTTGAAGCGGTTGAAGAGGTTGCGAATGACACTGACTATCTGATCTCTCTGGGTTGAGACGCCTTCGTTGACCTTGGAGAGCCAGTCCCAGACTAGCTTAGATGTTTCCAAAGCACTCACGCGGCCATACTGTCCTTTGGTCAGATGACCACAGATGATATTCTTGGCAGTAGAGTCCAGTTGAACGAACTTCTTGACGTCAGCAGCAGTGACACCTTCTCCAGCCTTGGGAACGCCGTTCTTGACGACATACCATAGGTCGACGTCAATGGCTTCAAGATGCATGCACATCTTATTCTTCCAGTAGGGATATTCAGTTCCATCGAAGACGGGGCATGCAGCGGAGACTTTGATTATCCCTGCAGTCGACATAGCTAAAACTCCAGGTGGTTAAACCGAATCACACAGAACAAGGGAGTACCTTGCTCTGATACCAATTGAAAGTGCGCTATATTGACTAGAGGGGGGTGAATAGGCGATTTTTATGAAAGACTTCAAAACATGGAAGTTATGAAGACAAACGATAGAAATAAACCTATTACCCTGCAGCGGAAGGTAGACTACACTAGGCAAGCCAGAGTCAAGTATTCAATAGAGTGAAAGCACAATGACTAATAGCAGGAATGTAGTAAGGATCAGGTAGGAAGATATTATTAAGCCAAACAGAACATGCAGTCACTCAGTGAAGATAAAAGATAGTGCAATCATACAATGACTTCACAAGCAGTAACAGTACGTAAAGAGAAGGGAAGGATGAAACCAGTGACTCGTTGAAGACAATGATGTGTTGGACCAGTTCCAGTTGCTGTGACAACTGTACGTCTGGTTAGGGCGGCTAGGTATTTAAACCTGAGGACACACAGTCCCGGACACCCAGTCCTGAACGCGCAGCTCAGGACACCTAGTCCTCACCGTATTCCCCTTGAGCTAAGGTCACACAGACCTCGCCCAATCACTCTGGTAAGTCTTCAAGGTAGACTCCCAAACCTTCACAGACTTTGTTCACCGGCAATCCACAATGTCTCTTGGATGCTCAGAACGCGACGCCTAACCGGCTGGAGGATTCACAGTCCTCAAGTGTAATAAGTCTTCAGATCACACAGACAAGAAGACTTAAGTGATGCCTAATTCTCTTTGGCTTTGGGTGGTTAGGGCTTTATCCTCGCAAGGAATTCTCTCTCAAATGCTTCGAGGTGGGTTGCTCTCAAACGACAAAAGCCGTACACTAACTCTGAGCAGCCAACCGTTTATGGTTGTAGGGGGTGGGCTATTCATAGCCACTAGGCAACCCAACCTGATTTGTCCGAAGTGACCCTGGGTCACTAAGGAACTGACACGTGTTCCGACGGTCAGATTTCAAACTCACACGGCAACTTTACTTGGGCTACAAGCAAAGCTGACTTGTCCGAGTCTAGACAAGATTCGCTCTCATAGTCTTCACTCGAAGACATAGGTTTTGGTTAGGCATCACTTCAGTCATTCTGACTGGTTCTCTTGGACCCCACTTAACAGTACGGTGGTTCCTATGACTCAATAAAGAAGAAAGAGAACTATGAAAGATCTAAGTCTTCGAGCTCCATAGGCTTCATGTGATGTCTTCTCTTGTCATAGTCTTTAATGTGAATATCTTCATATACCACCTTTGACTTCAATGTCTTCATACATTTTTAGGGGTCATCTCTGGTAGGAAAACCGAATCAATGAGGGACTTCTACCTGTGTTATCCTGCAATTCTCACAAACACAGTAGTCCCTCAACTAGGTTTGTCGTCAATACTCCAAAACCAACTAGGGGTGGCACTAGATGCACTTACAAGCTGGAGGCACGGTCGGTCAGGGCTGACAGGTTGGTGGAGGAGAGGAGCCGCGCCCTGCTCGGGCGTGCCTTTTCTCGCGTCTTCAACCATCTCCGGAACATGGATCCCCACTTTGATTTCGACGCCGCCATCGCCCCAGTCCCCCAGGCCGTCCGAGGCGACCTGGCGCACTGGGTGGAAGACAATGTGGATGCTCTTATTAGGGCCTTCGCTTTAGACAATGACGGCGTGACCGTAGCTGCCGACGAGGGTGGTGTGGTGAACGGCCCTGACGCCGTTGGCGGCGACGCGGACAGCGATGGAGAGTTTAGCGACGCCAGCAACGGCTCGGGTGGTGCTCTTGAGGATGCATTGGGGGATTTATCCAACTGATTGTGCATCGTTCCTGCTTCCTTACCCTGCATGAATAGAACTCAGGTTTTGGCCTGATGGCTGTGAGAGCATTTTGGAGGGAGAGCCCCTCATGTAAAACTTGTGTTCATCGTATTAGTAGACGCTACATTGCCCATGCACCCGCGCCAAGTGGTTGGCTTAAGCGACGCGCTGGTCGGCTAGTTTACCTTTGTCCCGTGTTGGCCCTGAGGTAGCCCATGGGAGGTTGTGGTGTCCCGAGTGTTCCCTGATTGGATCCGTAGGACCTGCAGTTAAACACCCTCCTCAGAGGACGCGGCGGCGGTAGTCTGGGCTGTGCGCAAGCTAGGCCTGACCCGGCTCGCGAGGGGCTCACGAGGGGAGGTAGCTGAGGCGAAGTGGTAACCAAAACGCGAGAAATTGCTCGACCGAGACTAAGCACCCCTTCCCCGAACACACGCAAATCTCAAATTCGAATCCAACTTGAATCCAGCGGGGGAAAGCGACAACCAAAGGGAAACGCAACGAAAGCAGACAAAAGGCCGCGTCCGGCACCTAATCTAGTCTTGGACGTCTTCTCACCAGCGCGGAGCTAAGTGCTGCCACTGGGCATGGGAGGAAGCCCCAGGGCCTTAGGCCGGAACCCCTGAGACTCTGCGGCGTGTACAGCCCCACTCATTATTACGTGAGAGTGTCACAGGGCGGCGAGCTTCACATGCACTGGGCCTTCTTCACAAGTACTGGCCTTGCTTCATATCGCGAGATGAGGGCCCCGCCTTGCGCCACACTCTAGTGCCATCAACGACGACCGGAAACCAGGACGCCGCCGATGGGGTAGAGCGGTCGCCAGCGGTTCCCCCGATGACCACGGGTCCTCCGCCAGGGGCAGGCCCTGAGGCACCTCCCCAGCAGAGGGCCTACCTCCTGAGAACACCTTGCTCCGAACGCCGCGGTGGTGATGTCGGATCTCGGCCCCTCTCCTGCAGCCCCCTGCGCCCTCCTCCCGAGGGGTAGGAGACTATGGGAGCGGGGCAGCTGCTCGCTGTGGCGACCTGCACCTCCTGCGATACATGGTTAGCGTATGCTTGCTCCTGAAGAATTAGCGGTACCCGATAATCGTTGCCTCCAGCGTGGCCAGTGGGACCGTCCCGGGGCTCCTGGAAAGGTTCAGCATCTGGCGCCTCGTCCCCCAGCTTGGGCTGAGGCACGAGCCTTGTTCGCTCTCGTGAGGGTGTCCTTGGTCCATCATGAGGGGCACATATTCCTCTGGCGCCGTCATCCCGAAGGCCACGTCGTAGTGCTCCGCGTGCCACGCGGTCTTGCCTGGTGCACCCACCGTGGGGTGGCAGCGCGGCTGTCCATTGGGGCCGCGGGGCGCGTCGATTCCTTCTTCTTCGCGGACTGGGAGCGGGGGCAGCGCTGCCGCCGGTCCGGTGCTGACAGCTTCGCTGGCGTTGGAGTAGCCTTGGAGCCCGTGGGCGCGTGCGGAGCCCCCGCGCGGGCCGCCCTGGGCTTGAGATGGGAGCTGGGTGCAGAAGGGGTGAGCCCCCGAGGCGGCGAAGCCCAGGAGCTCTGCCACCCGCTCCAGCAGCACGTCGTGGCCGCCATCCAGCAGCCTGCACTGCAGCAGCTCTCGGGCCACCGTGAGCGCGGCCCTCGAGTTCGCCTGCTCCCGGCAGGTGTACGGTGTCGTGGTCGCGGCGTGATTGGAGGCCCTTGCTGCCGACCGCGCCTGCCGCGGTGTGAGAGCTGTCGAAGCCTGTCCGCGTCGCCCGCGGCCCGCAGCGCCCTGCGGACCACCAGCTGCCTGGGGCACGGGGTCGCCCGAGGCGAGCGGCTCTGCGCGGGCGGGCCACGCCGCCCATGGATCTGGGTTGCCTGCCTGGTCGCCGGACATGGTGATGACGACGCGACGGGGCATGAAGCGGTAGAAGGTGGATTCCGGCGCACCTCTACCTGGCACGCCAAATGTCGGATTTCGGGTTCCGGCAGACCCTTGAGGTTCGAACACTGGGGTGCGCGCGGAGATTTTGCCTCCTACCTACCTGCACCCCTCCGCCTCGCTAAGATCTAAGCTATGGAAAGAACAACACGAGGGACACAGGGTTTATACTGGTTCGGGCCACCGTTGTGGTGTAATACCCTACTCCAGTGTGTGGCGTGGTGGATTGCCTCTTGGGCTGATGATGAAGAACAATACAAGGAAGAACAGCCTCGCGAGGGTCTGTTCTTGGCTGGGGCAATGAACTGCTGGGAGGAGTTCAGTCACCCCTCTCTCTCTCTCCGATTTTTGATGCCCCAACCTCTAGCCTCTCTCTCTCTATGATTCTTTCTCTCCTCTGATTCTCTGACCTCCCCCCTCTCCTGTGGGGGGCTGGTCCTATTTATAGAAGCACTGGTCCTCTTCCCAAATATCGAGCGGGAAGGGAGCCAACAATGGCGGGCTAATTTGAAGGGGGACAGCTAGTACTAGCTATCCTGACAAAAGTAGTCTTCGCCTGCACAAAGCTCTGGTGGTGACGCCGTCTTGGGCTCCATAATGACCTCCGTCTTGCAGTCATCCTGGTCTTGGTCTTGTTGCACCGAAATGGCAACCTTTGCCTAATGCCTCGGTACTCCGCGGCTGTGCTTGCCCCCTTTGCACCGAAGAGGAAAGGAGGACACTACGCGGGCTGGCACCCGCCTGGCGCCTTTGGTCGTCATGGCTTGCGTCACGGGCACCTCGTGAGGTGCCCCGCCTTGATCTCTCCGCCTCCTCGCGAGCCAGCCTGATGAGGCCGTGCCTGAGGAAGCTCCGTGTCGTCCGCCCTGCGAGGCTTGGCCCCTCGCGAGGGTCTTGGGTCTGTGTTGATGAAGATGGGTCGTGCTGGGCCCCCCTTTGAGCCACGCCGCAGGCCGCAGGCAGGCAGTCTGGGGACCCCCGTTCCCAGAACGCCGACAGTTACAATGGCAACGGTTAATAATTCTTAATAATTGTCTTACATATTCAGGATGCCCAGAACACTCATGACCTACATATGCATACAATTATAATAAAATATAAGCTAAAAGGCTGAGCTGGCGGCCTTCCAACGATGGTCTTCTCGGACTCCATGATCAGTATAGCACCCTTGCGCCCGTTCACTCCGAGTGTCCCGACCCGCCTCTACCTACGGAGCTGATGGCGCAGGGACGCTCTTGGGGCTGCTGGGCCTCTTCCAGAAGAGCTTTACAGCGTGCAATCGCACGGATGACATCTCCGCGGAACCGCTCCATTTCCATGTCTCTGGCCTGCTAGCAAATTCCATTAATCACCTGCATCTTCAAGATATCACGTTGGCGATGTTGTACTTCGTCGGTGTAACATCTCAATTTTCCATTTGGATGTAATACATAGGTCATCATATGCATATCATATTTTAATTTGCATTTTGTTTGTGATCCTTGAAATCTTAAGCAACTCAAGGACCCACGGAGAGAGTTGGGGATTTCATTCATTTTCATATTTGAATTTTTCTCAAATTTGAAAAGAGGATCACTTTGGTTTTTATAATTTTTCTCTCCAAAATATTTCCATTATACAAATAAAAGAGAGGAGATAATATGACTTCTACAAAATAAAAGAAATATTGGAGGAAAAATGTTAAAATCAAATAAATATTGTATTTGGATTTTATTTGCTATTCTATTTGAATTAGAAAAATATGCATTTTTCAAAGTTGCTTTTTTAGGATAGAAAAAATTTCACCTTGTTCTAAATATTTTATTTAGACGGTGAAAATTGTTTTTGGAATTTTTAGAATTTTTTTTATATTTATTTAGGATTTTTCTTTCGGCAAAATTTATTTTAAAAAAAAAGAGCCTAGCCGGCCCATGCAGAGGCCGAGCCAGCCCAGCCGCCGCCTTCCCGCCCCTCGCGTGCACGCACCCGAGTGGGCCGCGGCCCAGCCTGCGCCCCGGTCATCCACGACCTCCAGGCGGAGTCCCGCCGCCGCACGGGATCGCCGGCGATGTCGTCGCCGCCTCAGACTCCCCTCTGGCTCTCCCGCAAGCAGCCCCTCTCCCTCCTATATATACTGAGGCCCCGACCTCGTTTCTCTCACCACGCGAGCCACCCGAGCCACCTGCACCGCCCGTCGCCGCAGCCCCGCCGCCCCGTGCACCGCCGCCGTTGCCGCACCGGTGCCGCCGAGCCGAGCCGCCGCCCGCCGTCTCTGTTGACTCGTCACTGCCGCCAGTTTTTGTTCCGGTCCGTTCGGTTTTTTTAAACCCTAGATCGGTTTTTTTATTATTAGATCGGGTTTTTCTCGGTTTTCTTCGGTTAGGGTAATTTCGCGAACGTTCATTCGTTAGTTTGTTTTAACAAACGAATCTGTTCGTTTGCCTCTGTTAGCGGACGTTCGCGCCGTAGCCTTTTTTCTTTTTCTTTTATTTTTCATCCAGGGACCTATCCGCGAATATTTTTATCGTAGATTAGCCCCTGATCTTCAAACCCTCGCAACATTTTAACCGTTCATCCAAATCCTGTGAAACCGATGCCAAAATCTTCGTCTCGAACCCCTCTTTCCGGTTAAACAACTTGAACATGGATTTGACAATTTAAAATTTGGTTTCAAGAAGATTTGAATTCGAAGTTCTTTTGACCGTAGTTTCAGTTCCGTAGTTCCATTTTGATTTATTCTTTTTGCAAATCGAAACTCTTCAGTTGAATTTTCAGATTGGATCTTCTTACTTGAGTTTTAACCTTGCATATATGCTTGAGTGCTTATTATGCTATTGTTTGTTTGCGATAGAATTCCCGGAGTGCGGAGCGTGCTACTACGAATCTCTAGGGTTTGCAAATCGTCGGCATGGCAAGTAACACTTTGACCATACTTTTTCATTACCCGGTTTTTAGGCATTAGTTACAACCCTCAAACATTGCATGAGTAGGATCTTTTAAATTGTGGGTTTGGGAAGTAGATGATGAGGTAGAACCTATTGCCTTTTTATTATCAAACCTTGGGAGTTACTTCTATGTTATGCTTATATTGCTATGCTATGCTCGTAGACGTGGTTTGGTTTGAGTGATCCATGACAGATGTGAGATTGTTAATTAATGGTTAACTTTAGGTGGCTACTTAAATACACTTCCGGGTGGATTGGTTGTGGGCACCTGAAGTTCTACCAGTGTTGTCCTAGGAGATCCCGGGTTTACCGTGAGATCATCCTATGGTTCGCCACCCAGGATCAAAGGGATCATAAGATTATTCATGCTGGAAACTTCCGTGTGCAGCCACAAGCTATTATGGGCTCTAGCATAGTTGAGTATGTTACATGACCTCTTTCGGTGGTAGGCTAGCAGATGTAGGGGAACGTAGGTGCAACTGTCTACCTAGAGTAAAGAGTTAATGCTTCTGAAAGACCGTGTCATGGTCATCCGTTTCTCAAACACCATGTAGTGCGACAAATCCAACGGAGGAGATCGAGTCTTGTGGGGAAAAGTGCGCAAACTTCTGCAAAGTGTACAAACTAATCATGGTTCGTAGTGTCCCCGGTTATGGACATCTTTAGTATCTTGTTCTTGGATTATCATGTTGTTCTCATCACTCTAAATTAATTTGTTGGGTTGGTACATACTATTTAATTGGGATTGAGATGGGGTTACCATTCTCAATGTTTATCAACTACCATGATAGTTAAACAAAATATATTCCTTTGTTGTTGGGAAAATTGGCTTTTCGCAAAACATTATAATCATAGAGCCTCCCCCAGCCATATATGCATCTAGTGATAGCATTTATTCTATTCATTGCTTTACAGTGTTATTTTGCCAGCATATTCCATGTGCTGACCCATTTTCGGGCTGCAACATATTATGTTGCAGACTTTTTAGACGAAGAGTAAGGTGTGCTAGGTCGTTGTCATGCACTCAGCTATGCCGTTGGAGTTGATGGACTCACTTTATCTTCCAAGTCTTCCACTGTTATCGTATTTAGATGGCCTTAAGCCATATTATTGTAACAAGTTCTGTTTTGAGACATTCGATGTAATAAGTGTGTGATTGCACTCTGTTATAAATCCTTCAAGTACTATGTGTGTCAGCATTACCAATCCAGGGATGACACTTACGCACAGAGATTTGACCGTTTGAGGTTTGGTCGCTACAAGATGGTATCAGAGCACACACTGGTTGTAGGAAACGACCACTATGTTAAACCATAGGTCACTCTTCTCTACTCATTTCTGACTCCTCTCCCTTTTTCCACTCTATAGGATGGCAAAATCAAGGAACAAGTTTGCACAACCGGATGAAGACACACCTTTTGGATGACACTTGAAGGAAGTCACTAGGTACCTGAATATCAGAATACCAAGCTTCACCGTGACCTACACCGCCACTTGACCAGAAGAGGAGCACTGGATGATTCGAGTTTAAGTTCCAGCAAGGACATTCGCGCCAGTTACTGAGCCCATAGAGTTTTCCTTTGATGCGCCAACCTGGAGCCTAGGAAAGAGCATGGCAGCCCACATCGCCATGTGACGCATCGGCGAAGTTTATCACAAGGATCTTAAGGACACAATCTACCAGATATGTGGGCGCCGAGATGAGCAACGGGAGATGATCACTACCAGGAGGGACATGTCCATTGCAGCTTTCATCCAGGATTTAAACCAACACATTCGTCGCCAGGAGAACCAAACATGCGGAAGCATGATAGACCTGAAGAAGGTGATGACCAGGAACATGGATCTAGAAGAGGAACTCAAGTCTACACGTGAAGGATATGAGGATGGAATCACAATACTAGGGGAGAAGAATGACGACCTGACAAGGAAGCTAGGAGTATTCATGGGAGACCCCGTGCTAGGAGGAGATGACGACCATCCCAGGGACATCCGTTCTAAGACTACATCATCATCGAGAACACCGACTCCGACCCCGACTATAGTGATGATGATTACGAAGACGAAGCTGGAGTGGATATCATGGAGTCTTCCACCGATCAAAATTTTTAGATGACCACCATATTATAAGTAGTATTCCCCCATGTATATAGTAGTAGTCTATGCACTTTTGTAACGGTAGTTAGATCGCTTGTATGCCCTTGTTTGAATTGAGTGGTGTGATATGAATGTGTTTGTCTCATGTGCATATGGGTAGTGCTTTCTCACTAGACCCCACTTTAACGCCCTGAGTCCGATGCGCCAGGTGTCTTCCAGTTATTCGCCGTCGTTGCCATGTCTTTCGCTTCCGTGTTGCATCTTGCCATGTCATCATGTGCATTGCATCATCATGTTTTTAAAACTTGCATCCGTCTGGGTCTCCCGTTCCTTCTGTTATCAGTTCGGAGCCCAGACACAGTAGCACGTGCCGCGACCCGTCCGAAATATTATTTCATAAGTGGCCGAAAAATGTTCTCGGAATGGGATGAGAGTTGGTGTGTGGTCTTGTTATGTTGTAGGTAGGCCGCCTGCCAAGTATTATCGCATTCGGAGCTCGTTTGATAACCCAACCGTTAAACTTATAGCAGCATTACAGCCGGTCAAATGTCAGACATTTTTGGTCTCCGAAAACCCATGCCGAGCCGCTTTCTCTTCTCTCCTCTCAGCCCAAGCCCTTCTTCACAGCCCACCTAGGCCCAGCCTACCCCTCCTCGCATCCGGAACCGTTCGATCGCAATCGAAGGGCTCCGAAAACCCCTCCTAACCCCCCTCAAATCCTAACCTTCCTTATATAAATCCCCTCCCTTTCCAAATTTGGCCATCCCTAGCCCTCCACCTACCTCTAGCCCCCCCCTCCTCAGATTCTCCACACAGCCGCTGCCTCGCAGCCACTTGTGGTGCCACCACCCGCTGAGCCGCCACCTAAGGCGTCTCCCAGGCCAACCGGGCGCTGCCACGTCACCAAGCCGCCACTCCCCCTCCAGTCCGCGGCCTCCATGCATCCCTCCGCGCCTCCCAGCCTCTCTACAGCCCGCAGGGCCCAGATCGAGGCCACCCGGGCCTGATTCGCCCCGCCATTGTGCGCTCGAGTGCGCTCACTCGCCCGCTCGTACGCCTCCTCCCGCTGGAGCCCCGCGTCGCCTCACGCCTTGCATCCTCCTGCCGGCCACCGGAGTACCGCCATCGGTGACCTCCACCTTAGGCCAGAGCTCTATCGTCGCTGGCTCTTCTCTTTCTCTTCTCCTCCCACCGCTCACCTCTTGTTCTCTCTCTTGCAGGTGATGCCCCTCCTTGGTCGCTGCTGTTGCCGCCAGATCTGGCCGACCTTGCGTCATCGGGTGCCACCGATGTCGGGATCGGGTCCCCTAGGGCCAGATCCACCTAGATTTGGTGCCGCCGCACATCCCTAGCTCCTGCCCAGCGCCTCCCCACGGCATGCCGCCGGAGTCCGCAAGCCGCCGCCGCTCGTCCTCGTCAGGAGGAGGACGACATTGTCCGCGTCGTTGGCCTTGTCCACGCAAGCGGGCCGCCTCCTCTGCTTCGGCCCAGCTCCCCCAAGCCCGCTCCTGCGTCCAGCACCAAGGCCCAGCTCCTCCCGAGCCGGCCCCTCTCCAAGCCCAGCGCCTCCCCAGCCCACTGCGCATCCGGCCCAGTGCTGCCTCAGCCGCCACCACCGACCTGGGCTTGGCCCAATGTGAGCAGCCCAGTCCTCCCCCTGTTTTGGCCCACGTGGTTTTTTTCCTGCCTGTGAATTTATCTTTTATCCTGAGATAACAGTTTTGCAGAATAGCCCCTAAAATTCATGCATATAACAACTCATTAACCGAGCATCGTATTAAAATGTTTTATATATGAAAAATTCTTAGATTTTCATCTAGTTTCATAATATGCCACTTTCATCCATGTTAAAAATGTCTAAAATGTTGTTTGTGTTTATTTTTCATAATGCCATGTTAAAATGCTTTATTTCATAACTAATTAACCGTAGCTCCGAATTTAAATCAGGTAGAAAATGCCTAGTTCAACATGGTGGCTTTACTTTGCATGTTTAATAACTCTAAAATTGTGTATAGGGCAGAACAGTACCAACTCTAAAATTTTCATGTGGGGGTTTACCGGAATCGTTGTTTGATGTTTCCGGCCTCATTTAAATTGCCTAAAATGTGTAGTTTACTTATGCTTCACCTCATGCCAAGTTTAACAACATTTAATATTGTTGGGTACATAAACGAGAGAGAACTAAATAATTGACGTGGTGTGTCGTCAATACGTGACTCGTTGCATATTGAGATCCAATTAATTTGTAGTATTGTTTGTGCACTTTGCCATGCCATGCCTCATTAAACCGGACATGCATCATACTTGCTTGCGCATCATGCCATGTTTATGTGATGGTTGTTTACTTTGTTGCTTGATTCTTTCCGGGTTGCTTCTCTCATTAGCTTCAGTTTCATTCCGGAGTTGTGAGGATTCGTTCAACCACGTCCGTTTGCCTTCTTCATGGACTCGTTCTTCTTCCTTGCGGGATTTCAGGCAAGATGACCATACCCTCGATATCACTTCTATCTTTGCTTGCTAGTTGTTCGCTCTATTGCTATGTCGCGCTACCTAGCACTTGTTTATCAAGCCTCCCAAATTTTCATGATAGCCTCTAACATTTTTCAACAATTCTAGCAAACCATTGTTTGGCTATGTTACCGTTTTGCTCAGCCCCTCTTATAGCGTTGCTAGTTGTAGGTGAAGTTGAAGTTTGTTCCATGTTGGAACATGGATATGTTGGGATATCACAATATCCCTTATTTTAATTAATGCATCTATATACTTGGTAAAGTGTGGAAGGCTCGGCCTTATGCCTAGTGTTTTGTTCCGATCTTGCCGCCCTAGTTTCCTTCATACCGGTGTTATGTTCCTTGATTTTGCGTTCCTTACGCGGTTGGGTGTTATGGGAACCCCTTGATAGTTCGCTTTGAATAAAACTCCTCCAGCCAGGCCCAACATTGGTTTTACATTTTCCTAACAACCTAAGCCATTTTCCCTTGGGTTTCCGGAGCCCGAGGGTCATCTTATTTTACCCCAGGGCCAGTGCTCCTCCGAGTGTTGGTCCAACCTAGAGCCACTTGCACCGCCACCTCGGGGTAACTTGAGGGCTGGTTTTAGCTATACATAGTGTTCATCTGGTGTGCCCTGAGAACGAGATATGTGCAGCTCCTATCGGGATTTGTCGGCACATCGGGCGGCTTTTCTGTTCTTGTTTTACCATTGTCGAAATGTCTTGTAACTGGGATTCCGAGACTGATCGGGTCTTTCCGGGTGAAGGAATATCCTTCGTTGACCGTGAGAGCTTGTGATGGGCTAAGTTGGGACACCCCTGCAGGGTATAAACTTTCGAGAGCCGTGCCCGCGGTTATCTGGCAGATGGGAATTTGTTAATGTCTGGTTGTAGAGAACTTGACACTTGACTTAATTAAAATACGTGTAGCCGTGATGGTCTCATCTCGGCGGAGTCCGGGAAGTGAACACGGTCTTGTGTTATGCTTGAATGTAAGTAGTTTCAAGATCACTTATTAATCACTTCTAGCTTCTCGACCATTACGTTGCTTCTCTTCTCGCTCTTATTTGCGTATGTTAGCCACCGTATATGCTTAGTGCTTGCTGCAGCTCCACCTCTTTACCTTACCCTACCCAGAAGCTTAAATAGTCTTGATCTCGCGGTTGTGAGATTGTTGAGTCCTCGTGATTGACAGATACTTCCAAACAGTTGCAGGTGCCGATTATACCAGTGCAGGTGGTGCAACCGAGTTCAAGTGCGAGCTCGATGAAGATCTTGGTCGTTGTTTTGTGTCTTTTCCGGATGATCAGTAGTGGTGCCCAGTTGGGACGATCGGGGATCTAGGGTTGTCTTCTTTTATTTTGGTTCTGTAGTCAGACCTTTGATTGTACTCTGGATGATGTATGTTTAACTTGTATTGTGTGAAGTGGCGATTGTAAGCCAACTCTTTATCCCTTTCCTATTCAGTACATGGGATTGTGTGAAGATTACCCCTTGTCGGTGTCAAAACCGGTGGATCTCGGGTAGGGGGTCCCGAACTGTGCCTCTAGGCCGGATGGTAACAGGAGACAAGGGACACAAAGTTTTACCCAGGTTCGGGCCCTCTCGATGGAGGTAAAACCCTACGTCCTGCTTGATTAATATTGATGATATGGGTAGTACAAGAGTAGATCTACCACGAGATCGAGGAGGCTAAACCCTAGAAGCTAGCCTATGGTATGATCGTTGACGTGTATGTTGTCCTACGGACTAAAACCCTCCGGTTTATATAGACACCGGGTAGGGTTAGGGTTACATAGAGTCGGTTACAATGGTAGGAGATCTGCATATCCGTATCACCAAGCTTGCCTTCCACGCCAAGGAAAATCCCTCCCGGACACGGGACGAAGTCTTCAATCTTGTATCTTCATAATCCAGGAGTCCGGCTGAAGGTATAGTCCGGCCATCCGGACACCCCCTAATCTAGGACGCCCTCAGTAGCCCCTGAACCAGGTTCAATGACGACGAGTCCGGCGCGCATATTGTCTTCGGCATTGCAAGGCGGGTTCCTCCTCCAAGTACTTCATAGAAGATTTTGAACACAAAGGTAGTGTCCGGCTCTGAAAAATAAGTTTCCACATATTGCCATAGAGAGAATGATATTTACACAAATCTAATCTGCTGACGTATTCCGTAGTATGACATCACACCACGGCCAAGCTTTTATTCGAACCGTTCTACTGTCCCATCTCAGCATGTTATGCGAGGCAGTTTCCTTGGCACGTCTTGTTGAAGCAGAGATCGTGTCCCCTTATTCCGGGATTCTCATCAATACGGGCATGGGTAACCCAACCGCGCCATCGATTACGGCGCTTGGAGATAAGCGAGTTTTGCCAGGCTGGTGGGGACATGTAGCTGTGTCCACCCATATAAGGGGATAAAGATCCACCTTTTCACCTACGCCTTCTTCCTCCTTCGCCTATCCATTCTTGCGCACTTGAGCTCCAGCGCCCAAGTCCACACTCCCCACCTCAACCTTCTCCAGCCATGTCCGGAGCGGGAGGCAAGTGGATAGTCTCCTCCATCACGGAGGGACATATCAAAAAGCTGAGGAAGGCCGGATACCTGTCTAACGACATCGCGTACCGGCTCCCCGAGAAGGGGCAGCTCATCCCCACCCCTAGGCCCCATGAGAGGGTGGTGTTTCTCCCCCATTTCCTCTGCGGACTGGGCTTCCCTCTCCACCCATTTGTCCAGGGGCTCATGTTCTACTACGGCCTGGATTTCCACGATCTGGCCCCGAACTTCGTCCTCAACATCTCGGCGTTTATCGTCGTGTGCGAGGCCTTCCTCCGCATCCGCCCCCATTTCGGCCTATGGCTCAAGACTTTCAACGTCAAGCCGAAGGTGGTGTGCGGCAGCCAAGCGGAGTGCGGAGGCGCCATGGTGGGCAAGATGGCCAACGTCCTATGCCTCGAGGGCTCCTTCATGGAGACCCTGAAGGGGTGGCAATCGGGGTGGTTTTACATCACTGAGTCGTGCGACGTCGAATGGGTCGCACCCCCCGAGTTCCGGTCCGGACCCCCAACGCGGCTCACGTCCTGGAAAGAGATGGGCCTGTCATGGGGTAAAAAAGGAGAGCTGACCAGACTCCAAACATGCGTCAAAACCCTGGTGGACAAGAAGCTCAAACTTGTCAACATACTCCAGGTTATGCTCATCCGCTTGATCCTCCCGTGCCAACAACGGGCTTTCAACCTGTGGGAGTTCGACCGGGCGCGGCACCAAACTCTGAGTAGGCTCTTTGACATGACGTACGAAGATGCCTGGAAGGTGCTTTTCAAGGGCGCCGAGGCTCCCGCGTCCGCTACTGAGGATCACGGATTCAGTGCGCAGCGTCATGCTCTCGTGGTAAGCTGTTTTTTTCTTTTACAGGGTATCAGTTTTTCATAGTTTGACTCCATGCGGGATGTAAGCTCCCTTTCCTTTGACAGGATTGGCAGGTGACGTCCGGACAGATCAACTGTCCGGCCCCTTTGCCCGAAGGCCTAGCGGACGCTCGCTTGGCGAGGCTGCTGGTTCCGCACCCTATGTGGTGCCGAGGAAGAAGGTCAAGAAGAAGGCCACGGGGACTCGAAAGAGTTCTCGACGCCCGGAGGTGTCGGATTCGTCATCCGACGAATCCAAGACGCACTCCTCCCGCGAAGACGAGGAGGAGGAAGAAGATACCCCTCCCCTCCAGCGAGGGAAGGGAAGAAAAGGAAGGTCGCCCCAACTGGGGAGGCCGAAGGGTCCAAGAAGGGGAAAACCCTTCCTCCGGACTGCTCCACCGACGCCGACGGCGACGGAGAGGAGTGGGCGCCTAGGGCCAAGCCCTTGGCAAAATCGTAAGTATCTGGCTACCAGAGTAATCCATACCATTCGTTTATTGCACAACTTTCCCTAACATCGAATATGTTTATGCAGCCCACCCAAAGACCGGCTCGACGCGTCGTCGAGTGGCTCACTGGACTCATCGGATGTGAACTCGCTTCCGACGGCTTCCTCCCCCCGCCCTACGGACGACACCGAAGTGTTGTCTCCACAGGTTCCAACCCAGGAGGAGGTGGTCCTAGAGGCGCCGCAAGGCGACCTCCCGGACTCCAGGAGTAAAGAGGATGAAACCCCCCAGGGCTCCAAGTCCGGCTCAAGGCCGGACACCGCTCCGGAACCTTCAAAGGTTCCAGAGTCTGGCGGGGGAACTCCTTCCAAGAGGAGCAAGTCCATCGTGCCGGCGGCCTCCGTCCAACCGGAGGCACCAGACAATATGTTGGAGGCGCTCCAAGGCGCCTCCATGGACGAGGAGCACCGCGCTATTATGAGTGCGGTGGTCCAGAAGGTTCAGTCCGCCAAAAACGGACTGACTGAAGCTTGTACTAGCCTTTTGACAGGCTTTGAGGTAAGTAAAGAAAGTGTAAATAATAGTACCGCATAGACAATAGCCCCTGATGCTCTGTTTGGCGTTCGGGAAGAAAAGCCGAATAGAGGATCAAATAGAATTCGCAGGAGTCTAACAAAAATGAGTCAATATGCATGTGTAGGCTACCCTACTTGCGTCCGCCGCACTGACTGCGGAAGTGGACACGCTAAAGCAGGACCTCGAAAGGTCCGAGCAAGAGCTCGAGCGTGCCAAGAAGCAGCTCGTCGACAATGAAGGTAAGAAATACCTTGTTAAATATATATATATAAGGTGCAATTGCAAAAAATGACAGGATTATCGTGGCTATTGTAGGGGCCACGTCTGAGGTGGCGACCCTTAAGCAAGCGCTGGACGAGGCCGAGAAGAGGGCAGCCTCGGAGCGCACCGAACGGGAGAAGTATGAGGACGAAGTTGGCAAGGTGCGGCAAGAGCTCCAGGCTCTCATGGAAAAGCATGAGAGTTTGGAGCTTGAATCAAAGACGCGAGCGTCCGAGCTCGCGTTGGCTATTGAAAATGCCAAGTCTGCCAAGGCCGAATCCCAGAAGACCCTCCAGGAGTTGGATGAGGTGAAGAAGATAGCGGCGGGTAAGGCATTCTTTATGCAAAGCAAACACATAAATGTGAGTTACTTGTTACTTACCCGAATCCGGAGCTCTCCAGGAGCGTTCGCAGATCTTCCCCGGAGTGTATCCGAAGCCGCCGCATTCTATCGAGCCGAGGAGGGCAGCTCGACGGAGAAGGTGTTCTGGTCTCAGTACGCTGAGGCCGGACACCCCGTGCCCCTGAGCGACCAGCTGAAGCAACTGGTCGAGCTCCACAAGGCAGCCGAATAGGCCATGAAGGGCCTCATTGTTTGGTTGTGGCCTGGAGGGGCCCTGCCTGGGAGCTATTTCGGGCTGGTGCGGCGGTTGGTGGAGGCCTGTCCAAGGCTTGAAGTCATCAAGCGCTCCGTCTGCATTGAAGGTGCCCGTAGGGCCCTTGCCCGTGCTAAGGTGCACTGGGGCAAGCTGGATGCTGAGAAGCTGGTGAAGGACGGGCCACCGCCGGGGAAAGAGCATCGCAAGCCCGAGAATTACTATAAGGATGTTCTGAAGGGTGCCCGCCTTGTGGCGGATGAATGTTCTATGGATGTAATTTTCGAGTAAAACTCGCTCGTTTTGTCCTGTGCGCTGAAAACTTGTTCATATGCGCTAAGCAATGCTGTTTGACTTTAAAATATTACCTTCTGTGCAGCTGTTTATCAATTCTGAGAGATAGCGAGTCGTCGGCTTCTGCCCCCGTGCCGCTAGTGCTGGGGTGTTCGGGGATAAACCTGAGCGCTCTTTTTCCCATGTTTGGGTCCTTCGAGGGAGGCGCTCAGCCCAACGAACAAGGCAATCAGACTATAATGCGTGAACACTCTCAGTTAACCATAGAATTCTATAATTTTAAATTTCAGCGAAGCCCCTGGTATTCGGAAGACCGAGTTCGGGGCGCTATCCACGCCTTGGCCGGACAGAGCCGGCTCCTTGCCCTAAGCGGCATAAGTCTTTAGGGACTCGAAAAAACCTCTCGAACGGCGACTAGCTCTCGCTTCATCATGACAGTCAGTTTTAGCTTTCTCCACTGAGGTGCTCGACCCAGCTCAACCGGGGCACAATCGCAGTGGTTCTCCTAGTGCTACCTTAGCCGATATAGCGGAACGTAAGGCACCAAAACATAGGAGCTGGCCAAACCCAACTATTGACCCGAGACATGATTCGGAGCCGATGCATATAATGCTATAAGTTCGGGGTGCCGCACTTGTTAAAGTGTTCGGACTTCTCACACCATATTGAGGGGTACTAAAGCCCCTGGCGTATTTTGGTCGTACCAACATGTACGGGTGCAGCATGTCGTTAAGGAACATATATAAAGAAAAAAAAGGTAATGCAAAAATAGACGAAAGCTATGCATTGTTTATTAAAAAGGGTTGCGATCAAAGCAGAACGATACAAATAATGCGATAAGTGGAAGGTTGGACTAGTTAACATGTCCGTTCCAGGGGCAAGCTGCGGAATAGTATGCGGAACGGGTATACTGCTCGTGATAGAGACCACCTGGGAGTTCCGTAGTGCGGCGTGGCTTGTCTGCTTCCCTGGTTCTTGCATCGTTTTGTGCGGCAATTGAACTGCCGAACAGGCCTTCCGAAGGATGAAGTCCTGAAAGTAAGAGAAAATTAAAAAATCGGCAGCCCCTGGTACGGTTTAAGCCATGTTTTGGGCGGGCCGTGATGGTGCCCCTCCCCCTGTGCCCAAGGTATCTCTAGAGCGTAGTTATGTACGCGAAGTACTGGCGTCGCCTTTTTGCAAGGGTTGGGGTTGCGGCCGCATTGCTACGCCTGCTTGGATCCTGCCAGGAGGTCTTGTTGTAGGTTACTCCGGGCGCGCTTGACGGTGTCCGGTCGTTTAGTGGCCGGACTGGAGAACTGCCTGGAGAGGCTTCTTTGAACTTCTGCTGCAAGGGCCGCCGTGTGCTCCTCCGTTCGGAGGGAGCATTTGGTGTTTCCATTGACCGTAATTACTCCTCGAGGGCCTGGCATCTTGAGCTTAAGGTATGCATAATGCGATACCGCATTGATCTTAGTGAATGCGGTTCGCCCGAGCAGTGCACGATAGCCACTGCGAAACGGGACTATGTCAAAGATTAACTCTTTGCTTCGGAAATTATCCGGAGATCCGAAGACCACTTCAAGTGTGACTGAGCCTGTACAGTTGGCCTCTACACCTGGTATTACGCCTTTAAAGGTCGTTTTGGTGGGCTTAATCCTCGAGGGATCTATGCCCATTTTTTGCACTGTATCCTGGTAAAGCAGGTTCAGGCTACTGCCGCCGTCCATAAGGACTCTAGTGAGATGAAATCCGTCAATAATTGGGTCAAGAACCAATGCGACGAATCCGCCATGACGGATGCTAGTGGGATGGACCCTTCGATCAAAGGTGATCGGGCAGGAGGACCATGGGTTGAACTTTAGGGCGACTGGCTCTATCGCGTATACGTCCCTTAACGCATGCTTCCGCTCCCTTTTGGGGACGTGGGTTGCGTATATCATGTTCACCGTCCGCACTTGTGGGGGAAAACCCTTCTGTCCATTGTTGTTCAGCGGCCGGGGCTCCTCATCGTCATCGCTATGCAGCCCCTTGTCTTCATTTTCGGCGTTTAACTTGCCTGCCTGCTTGAACACCCAACAATCCCTGTTGGTGTGATTGGCTGGCTTTTCGGGGGTGCCATGTATCTGGCGTGAGCGGTCGAGTATTCGGTCCAAACTGGACGGGCCCCTAGGATTCCTTTTGAATGGCTTTTTCCGCTGACCAGATTTAGAGCCCCTGAATCCGGCATTAACTGTCGTATCCTCAGCATTGTCGCCATTAATGCGGCGCTTCTGCTTGTTGTGACGCGACCTGCCACTACTGTCCCTGGTGTCCGAAATACCAGGGTTCTTGGTCATATTGTTGCTACGAGAAAGCCAGCTGTATTCTCCCGCGCAAAAGCGGGTCATGAGTGTCGTGAGTGCTGCCATAGATTTCGGCTTTTCCTGTCCAAGGTGCTGGGCCAGCCACTCGTCACGGATATTGTGTTCGAAGGCTGCTAGGGCCTCAGCGTCCAGACAGTCGACTATTTGATTTTTCTTTGTTAGGAACCGTGTCCAGAATTGCCTGGCCGATTCCTCTGGCTGCTGAATTATGTGACTTAGGTCATCGGCGTCTGGGGGTCGCACGTAAGTGCCCTGGAAATTGTCGAGGAATGCGGCTTCCAGGTCCTCCCAACAACTGATTGATCCTGTTGGCAAGTTGTTAAGCCAATGCCGAGCTGGTCCTTTAAGCTTGAGTGGGAGGTATTTGATGGCATGGAAATCATCGCCGCGGGCCATGTGGATATGAAGGACATAATACTCGATCCATACCGCAGGATCTGTTGTGCCATCATATGATTCGATGTTTACGAGTTTGAAACCCTCGGGGATTTGATTATCCATTATTTCGTCTGTAAAGCAGAGTGGGTGTGCGGCACCTCTGTACTGGGCTATATCATGACGTAGCTCCAATGAGCCTTGTCTACTGTGTTCGGCCCCGCCGAATTTGTGGCCGGCGTGACGGTTATCGTCTCGAGCCGTGGGGTTCCCACGCGATCCGTAGATCGATCTTGTTCGCCTTGCCTTGTCCTCCAGCATGTCTCGTAAGTCCGGCGCATATTCCCGTGCCTTGGTACGGGGTGCGGCTTGAGTGGAGGGCCGAGAGGCCTCTCTGTCGCGACCACGAGGTGGCTGGTCGTCCGCATCAAGTGCTTCCTCCTCTAATCGGGGTAGCAACCTACGCTTTGGGTAGCTCCTGGAGGGGCGTTCGAGTTTATGCTCTTCGGCCGCAAGGACTTCAGTCCATCTGTCGACTAGCAAATCTTGATCAGCTCTAAGTTGTTGTTGTTTTTTCTTGAGGCTTCTTGTCGTGGCCATAAGCCTGCGTTGAAAATGCTTTTGCTCGACGAGATCCTCTGGCACGACGAATTCGTCGTCGTCGAGGCTTGCCTCGTCTTCGGAGGGAGGCATATAATTATCGTCCTCGACCTCTCTGTCTGCCACTCTCTCATGAGGGCTGGTTTCTCCATCCTCCTGTGCTAAATCTTGCTGGAGGGGGTTTTCTTCGACTCTTTCTCGAGTATTATTATCTCCCGTGCTGGAATCACCTTGTTTGTTTTGGCGGGATTTTGAGCGGCGCCGCTGACGCTGGCGCTTGGGCTGTTTTCTGGAGGGGTCATCCTCCGCTGTTCCATCGCCATCTCCCTCTTTTGGGGTGTCCACCATGTATATGTCATATGACGAGGTGGCTTTCCAGGGCCTAGTAGGCACTGGTTCTTCATCATCTCCTTCATCAGCGTCCATACCGTCGATGTCTTCGGAGTCGAAGTCGAGCATGTCGGTTAAGTCGTCGACAGTGGCTACAAAGTGGGTGGTGGGTGGGCTTTGAATTTCTTCATCGTCCGTACCCCAACCTTGCTGACCGTAGTCCGACCAGGGCTCTCCTGATAAAGAGAGAAACTTCAGTGACTTCAGGATATCGCCGAAAGGCGAGTGCTGAAAGATGTCCGCGATAGTGAACTCCATGATCGGCGCCCAATCGGATTCGATCGGTAGGGGCGCGGAGGGTTCAGAGTCCGGAGAGGAGTCCGGCTCCTTGGAGTCACGAGTCTCGCAGAGTACGGGGCTGGTGCTTGGCTCAATCGCCATTGGGGTCGCAGCCCCCGAGGTGGCGTCCAACCGCCCATCCTCGATCGGCACAGTTGGCTCCGAATTAAGGGTCGGAACTGATGCGGGTGCGGCCTCCAGGGCACTGTTCGGCGGCAGAGCTAGATCATGCTCATCGTGATAGTGCGGCGCGCTTGGCAGTGGCTCAAATCCGTCGAAGATCAAGTCTCCGCGGATGTCAGCCATGTAGTTTAAACTTCCAAATCCGACCTGACGGCCAGGGGCGTAGCTTTCGATCTGCTCCAGATGGCCAAGCGAACTGGCCCGCAGTGCGAAGCCGCCGAAGACAAAGATCTGTCGGGGGAGGAAGGTCTCACCCTAGACTGCATCGCTGGCAATGATCGTAGGAGCCATCGAGCCTGACGGCGACGACACAGAGGAACTCTCAATGAAAGCACCAATGTCGGTGTCAAAACCGGCGGATCTCGGGTAGGGGGTCCCGAACTGTGCGTCTAGGCTGGATGGTAATAGGAGAGAAGGGACACGAAGTTTTACCCAGGTTCGGGCCCTCTCGATGGAGGTAAAACCCTACGTCATGCTTGATTAATATTGATGATATGGGTAGTACAAGAGTAGATCTACCACGAGATCGAGGAGTCTAAACCCTAGAAGCTAGCCTATGGTATGATCGTTGATGTGTATGTTGTCCTACGGACTAAAACCCTCCGATTTATATAGACACCGGGTAGGGTTAGGGTTACATAGAGTCGGTTACAATGGTAGGAGATCTGCATATCCGTATCGCCAAGCTTGCCTTCCACGCCAAGGAAAATCCCTCCCGGACACGGGACGAAGTCTTCAATCTTGTATCTTCATAATCCAGGAGTCCGGCTGAAGGTATAGTCTGTCCATCCGGACACCCCCTAATCTAGGACTCCCTCACCCCTCTTGCAACAAATCTACCATGCGGCTATGCCTCTAAGTTGTGCCCCGACACGTGAGAGATATAGTCGCATTGTGGGTGTTACAAGTTGGTAATCAGAGCCATCCCCGACTTAGGAGCCCCCTGCTTGATCGAATCGCTGACGTTGTTGAGTCTAGAACAAAATGTTTTGAGTCTTAGGATTATATATATCGGAGAGTAGGATTCTTTTTACTCCTCAGTCCCTTCGTCGCTCTAGTGAGGCCTCCTGACGTCGAAGTTTTAACTCTCCTCTCCTCAAATTTCACTAAAAAAAATTAGGATCACGCGTGTATCTTGGATCGTTCTGATATTCTTGTGATGAGAACATTGTTCTTGCTGCCTCCTGACATTTAGGGGTTGTGGCAGTGTCCCGGGGAGTTGAGCTCCGAGGTGTTGTTGTCACAATTTTATCGTTGCAGTTCTGGAATACCTGAGTTCGCCGACAACGAAAATCTCTTTTATGTAGTTGTTGGTGAGATAACCTCGACGCCACCCAGTACTGGGGCGGGAGTTTGGGAGTATTTACATAACTCGTATAACAGATGCTTTTCGAAGGTTGAGGTACATGATTTCCGAAGGTTTCTTGGTTATGTGTTGAAGGATGGATACAACGGGATGTAGGGATTGTTAGTTTGGGTGAGATATTATGCTTCCCCTGTATCCCCAACACCTGATTGCATAACCAGAAAGTTTTGGGAGTTTATAAGTGGGAATTCAAGTATCTTGTAGGATATCTTTCCGACAGGCACATGATACGATATGGGGTCTATCATATGTTTGTTTCTGGCTTATTCTGGAAGCCAATCCTTTGTTTCATTTTCAGTTGTGGTATTCGAGTTGCTTCGAAGTCAAGTGTTGATTCCATACCTTCCCTAAATGGTGTTCTCATATTTCTATGGGAGTGCTAATCCTTTCCGATTACCGAGATGTTCATGCAAATTCTTTTCCAACTGGCATGTTTCCTCTTCAAGTGGATCCGATCATTTTCAACATCCGCAAGATCAATTCTAAGTTTTTATCAACGGTGTTGGTTCCATTCCATCTACTCCAAGTTGTCTTTGTTTTTCCGCCCTCCCACCCTTTTTCTTCAAGGAATCAGATTTCTTAATCAAGTATATATTTTTACTGATGGGAAGTCTCTCCATTCTTTTCGTCAATCTTTTTATCGGGTGATTCTCAAGAAGATACTAACGGAGCTTCAAGTTATCATTCTTCGTTCTCTTTTCTTTTCCGGTGAGTTCAATTCAAGCTTTGTCGATCATATATTTTCCTCATTTCAAATGCGTTCTCATGTTGGTGCACCTCTTAATCATTCACTACCAAGCAGCTATGCCTCCAAGTCGTGCCCCGGCACGTGGGAGATATAACCCTAATCTCTCCCCTCTAAACCCATCATATGCCTCTGAGACGTGACCCGGATTTGTCTTCCCACCGGAGCTCAGTCAGTTGATCCAACAAAAGAATGCCCTGATGCAGTTGCTAGTCCAGAACCAAGGAAACAACAACAACAACCCACAGCCACCACCTTCAGTTGACAAGTTAGCCCGTTTTCTGAGGTTGCAACCATCGGTGTTTTCCAGAAGCACCAAGCCGATAGTTGCTGATGACTGGCTACACAGGATTGGAAGGCAGTTGACCACTGCAGGTTGCACAAATGCAGAGAAGGTGTGTTTTGCCGCACATCAATTGGATGGACCCGCAGCCTCATGGTGGGAGAATTGCACAGCCACTTCCCCATAGCCAATGTCACTTGGGAGCAGTTTCAACAAGCATTCTGCACTGCACATGTCTCAACTGGAGCAATGAGCATGAAGAAGCGTGAGTTCCGCAACCTACGCCAGGGAAATCGTACTGTGGGGCCGTAAGTAGATGAGTTCAGTAAGTTAGCTCGCTATGCCCCAGATGATGTGGCCACAGATGCCACGAAGCAGGAGAAGTTTATGGAAGAGTTGAATGATGAGATGAGCATGCAGTTAATGGTGGCAACATTTAACAACTACCAGGAGTTGGTAGACAAGGCTCTAATGATTGAAGGGAAGAAACAGCAGATTGAGAGCCGCAAAAGGAAGTATGGACAAGGGAAGCACAATTCAGGAGCTCAGTAGAAGCCTCGTTTTACCATGAACTCGGGAGGATATACCCATAACCATGGAGGCCACACACACAATGGAGGAAGTTCGCATAACCACAGTGGCCCCAAGAATGGAAATGGGAATGGAGCAAGCAGTAACCAGAACCACTCTAACCCAGCCACACCCGCCAAGAAGGACCAAAGTCACATTACTTGTTTCAAGTGCAGGAAGACTGGACACTATGCCAATGATTATTCTGAAGCAAAGAATGGAAATGGCAATGGTAGCTCTGGGAAGAAGCCCAACCCTTTCAAAAGGGGACAAGTGAACCACGTGAACTTGGAGGAGGTTGAAGAGCAGCCAGATGCAGTTATAGGTTAGTTTTTGGTTAAGTCATTTACTACAATCGTTCTTTTTGATACTGGTGCATTGCATTCATACATATCAAGGGGGTTTATGGATAAGTATAAGTTTCCCACTAAAGTTCTTAGGACACCTATGTTAGTAAGCTCGCAAGGAGCGGTGTATATGGCAAGCCAAGGATGTTTTCACATGCCATTGACCATAGGTAGGCATGTTTTCCCCTCAGACTTAATAATTCTGGAGTCGCAAGGATTGGATGTGATACTAGGAATGGATTGGCTATTGATGTATGGAGGAAACATCGATTGCGCCAGTAAGTCAATTTTGCTCACCACCCCGGAGGGAAAAGGATTAAGTATGTGTCTAGGCATCCGCCTAGGAGGACCCAAGTAAATTCCCTCTCCGGAGTTGTTCAGGAGGAAGTGCATGTAGTGAAGGATTACCCAGATGTATTTCCAGAGGAACTACCAGGCATGCTGCCAGATCGAGACATTTAATTTTTGATAGAGCTGTTGCCAGGCACCAAACCTATATCAAAGAGACCATACCGGATGCCCACAAATGATTTGGAGTTGATTAAGAAGCAGATTAAGGAGTTATTGGAGAAAGGTTACATTCGACAAAGATCGTCACCATGGGGAGCCCCAGTGCTCTTGGTTGAGAAGAAGGATGGATCTTTAAGGATTGTAGTTAATTATCGTGCCTTAAACAAAGTGACGATCAAGAACAAGTAGCCACTACCAATGATCAATGATTTGTTTGACCAACTACAAGGAGCTAAAGTATTCTCCAAGATCGATCTGCAATCAGGATACCACCAGCTGAAGATCCGAGAACAGGATATACCTAAGACAGCCTTCTCCATAAGGTACAGGCTATATGAGTATACGGTTATGTCATTTGGATTGATAAATTCCCCTGCCTATTTCATGACTATGATGAATAAGGTGTTCATGGAGTTTTTGGATAAGATTGTAGTGGTGTTCATTGATGATATTTTGGTATACTCGAAGAATGAAGAGGAACACAAGGAGTATTTGCGTTTAGTTCTCAAGAAGCTCAGGGAACATCAGTTGTATGCCAAGTTCAGCAAATGTGAGTTTTGGTTGAAGGAAGTTGGATTTCATGGACATGTTATATCAGGAGAAGGTATAGTCGTAGACCCTACCAAGGTTCAGTCTGTCACTGAGTGGTTGGCACCCACCTTAGTAGGAGAGATCCGCGGTTTTCTTGGACTCGCGGGATACATCGGAGATTCATTGAGAATTTTTCTTAGATTGCAAGGACTCGCAGGTTACAGCACCAGTGCTGATTCTATCGGATATACGCAAGGATTTGCAAGTGTATTGCGAGGCTTCTCGCTTAGGACTTGGAGGAGTACTTATGCAAGAAGGGAGAGTTGTTTCATATGCCTCATGTCAACTTCGACCGCATGAGTTGAATTATGCCACGCATGACTTGGAGTTAGAAGCTGTAGTTCATGCACTCAAGACCTGGATACATTTTCTTATTGGAAACCGTTGTGATGTGTACACAGATCACAAGAGTTTGAAGTACATTTTCACTCAGAAGGAACTGAATCCCAGGCAAAGGAGATGGTTGGAGCTTATAAAGGATTATTACATGAAGCTACACTCTCATCCAGGCAAGGCCAATGTCGTAGCAGACGCTTTGAGCCGGAAGAGTTATGTCAATACCCTCTTAAGCGGAGGATTACCAAAGGAGTTAGCCGAAGATCTCAGGGAGCTTCATTTGGAGATAGTCCCTAGAGGTTTTGTCGCAGCGATGCAAGTTCAGTCAACATTATTGGGAAAATTTGAGAAACTCAGAAAGATGATAAGGAAATTGCTGAGATAATGGAGAAAATGAGCGAAGGAAAATCCAAAGGTTTTCGTGAGGATGAGCGCGGCACTTTGTGGTTTGAGGATCGTGCTTACATGCCCAATAATGCAGAGATCAGGAAGTTATACTTCAGGAAGCTCATGACTCGCCATACTTGATACACTCCGGAAACACCAAGATGTATTTGGATTTGAAGGAGTGTTTCTGGTGGACTGGTATGAAGAAGGATATTGCTGAGTATGTAGCCGTATGTGATGTATGTTAGAGAGTGAAGGCAGAACATCAGAAGCCAGCGGGATTACTGCAACCTATGCAGATACCCGAATGGAAGTGGGATAAGCTTGGCATGGATTTCATCACCGGATTACCCAGCATCCGGTCAGGGTATGATTCTATCTGGGTAGTAGTTGATTGCTTGAGCAAAGTGGTCACTATATCCTAGTGAAAACCACCTATATGAGTGCGAAGTTGGCCAAGATATACATGACCAGGATCGTATGTCTACATGGAGTTCCAAGGACCATTGTATCATATAGAGGGACACAATTTACTTCCAAGTTTTGGCATCAGCTGCACCAGACTTTGGGTACCAGGTTAGAGTTCAGTACAGCCTTTCATCCGCAGACAGATGGACAGACCGAGAGAGTCAATCAGATTCTGGAGGACATGTTGAGAGCCTGTGCGCTAGATTATGGATCTAGTTGGGATGATAATTTTCCTTACGCGGAGTTCTCATACAACAAAAACTACCAGGCCAGTTTGAAGATGGCACCTTTCGAAGCTTTGTATGGAAGGAGGTGCAGGACACCGTTGATGTGGGATGAAGTTGAAGACCGTCAGTTGTTTGGACCAGACTTGATCAAAGAGTCAGAAGAGAAGGTCAAGTTGGTTCGGGATAGACTGAAGGTAGCTCAGTCCAGACAGAAGAGCTATGCGGACTCAAAATGCAAGGAGGTAGCCTATGAAATTGGAGACAGAGCATATCCTCGTGTGTCACCTCTGCGAGGTGTTAAATGATTTGGAGTTAAAGGAAAGTTAGCCCCGAGATTTGTAGGACCATACCGAGTTTTGGAGTGTATGGGAGAGGTAGCCTACAAGCTGGAGCTACACGAAGGACTGTCAAGAGTTCATGATGTGTTTCACATTTCTCAGTTGAAGAGGTGCCATGCTGAGATGGTTGATATTCCTCTGAGAGATACAATGCCCCTAGAAGCAATTCAGTTGGATAGTGATTTGACTTACGAGGAGAAACCAGTCAAGATTCTCAAGTTTGCGAGCAGAGTCACACGTAGCAAGGTTATCAAGTTTTGCAAAGTTTAGTAGAGACACCATACCGAGGATTAAGCCACCTGGGAACGAGAGGAAGACCTACGGAAAGACCACCCACACCTATTTTCTAGCCAACCCGAATCTCGACGGCGAGATTCATCTTAAGGGGGGTAGATTTGTAACATCCCAATTTTCAATTTGGATGTTATACATAGGTCATCATATGCATATCATATTTTAATTTGCATTTTGTTTGTGATCCTTGAAATCTTAGGCAACTCAAAGACCCACGAGAGAGTTGGGGATTTCATTCATTTTCATATTTGAATTTTTCTCAAATTTGAAAAAAGGGATCACTTTGGTTTTAATAATTTTTCTCTCCGAAATATTTCCATTATACAAATAAAAGAGAGGAGATAATATGACTTCTCCAAAATGAAAGAAATATTGGAGGAAAAATGTTAAAATCAAATAAATATTTTATTTGGATTTTATTTGCTATTATATTTGAATTAGAAAAATATGCATTTTTCAAAGTTGCATTTTTAGGCCAGAAAAATGTTCACCTTGTTCTAAATATTTTATTTAGACGATGAAAATTTTTTTTGGCATTTTTATAATTTTCAAATATTTATTTAGGAATTTTCTTTTAGCGGAATTTATTTTAAAATAAAGAGCCTGGCCGGCCCAGCCAGAGGCCGAGCCAGCCCAGCCGCCGCCTCCCCGCACCTCGCGCATGCGCGCCCGAGTGGGCCGCAGCCCAGCCAGCGCCCCGGTCATCCCCAACCTCCAGGCGGAGTCCCGCCGCCGCACGGGATTGTCGGCGATGCCGTCGCCTCCTTGGACTCTCCACTGCCCCTCCCGCAAACAGCCCCTGCCCCTCCTGTATATACCGAGGCCCTGGCCTCGTTTCTCTCACCACCCGAGCCACCCGAGCCGCCTGCGCCGCCCGCCGCCGCCGCCCCGCGCGCCGATGCTGCTGCCGCACCGCCGCCAGCTCGCCGAGCCGCCGCCCGCCGTCTCCGTTGACTCGTCGCCACCTGCTCGCCGGAGCCGCCGCCAGCTGTCTCCGTTGACTCGCCGCCGCCACCGGTTTTTGTTCCGGTCTGTTTGGTTTTTCTAAAACCCTAGATCGGTTTTTTATTATTAGATTAGGTTTTTCTCGGTTTTCTTCGGTTAGGGTTATTTTGCGAACGTTCATTCATTAGTTTATTTTAACGAACAAATTCGTTCGTTTGCCTCTGTTTGCGGACGTTCGTGTAGCCTTTTTCTTTTTATTTTATTTTTCGGTCAGGGACCAATCCATGAATATTTTTATCACAGATTAGCCCCTGATTTTCAAACCGTCGCAACTTTTTAACCGTTCATCCAAATCTAGTGAAACCAACGCCAAAATCTTCATCTCGAACCCCTCTTTCCGGTTAAAAAATATGAACATGGTTTTGACAATTTAAAATTTGGTTTCAAGAAGATTTAAATTCGAAGTTCTTTTGACCGTAGTTTCAGTTCCTTAGCTCCATTTCAATTTATTCTTTTTGCAAATCGAAGCTCTTCAATTGACTTTTCAGATTGGATGTTCTTATTTGAGTTTTATCCTTGCATATATGCTTGAGTGCTTATGTATGCTATTGTTTGTTTGTGATAGAATTCCCGGAGTGCGAAGCTTGTTACTACAAATCTCTAGGGTTTGCAGATCGTCAGCAAGGCAAGTAACACTTTGACCATACTTTTTCATTACCCAGTTTTTATGCATTAGTTACAACCCTCAAACATTGCATGAGTAGGATCTTTTAACTTGTTGGTTTGGGAAGTAGATGATGAGGTAGAACCTATTGCCTTTTTATTATCAAACCTTGGGAGTTGCTTCTACGTCATGCTTATATTGCTATGCTATGCTCGTAGACGTGGTTTGGTTTGAGTGATCCATGACAGATGTGAGATTGTTAATTAATGGTTAACTTAAGGTGGTTACTTAAATACACATCTAGGTGGATTGGTTGTGGGCACCTGGGGTTATACCAGTGTTGTCTTTTGGTTCGACACCCAGGCTCAAAGGGATCATATGATTATTCATGGTAGAAACTTCCGTGTGCAGCCACAAGCTATTATGGGCTCTAGCATACTTGAATATGTTGCATGACCTCTTTCAGTGGTGGGCTAGCAGATGTAGGGGAAAGTAGGTGTAACTGTCTACCCAGAGTAAATAGTTAATGCTTCTGAAAGACTATGTCACGGTCATCCGTTTCTCAAACACCATTTAGTGCAAGAAATCCAACGGAGGAGATCGAGTCTTGTGGGGAAAAGTGCGCAAACCTCTGCAGAGTGTACAAACTAATCATGGTTAGCCGTGTCCCCGGTTATGGACATCTTGAGTATCTGGTTCTTGGATTATCATGTTGATCTCATCACTCTAAATTAATTTGTTGGGTTGATAATTACTGTTTAATTGGGATTGAGATGGGGTTACCATTCTCAATGTTTATCAACTACCGTGATAGTTAAACAAAATATCTTCCTTTGTTCTAGGGAAAAATTGGCTTTTCGCAAAACATTATAACCATAGAGCCTCCCCCAGCCATATATGCATGTAGTGATAGCATTTATTCTGTTCATTGCTCTATAGTGTTATTTTGCCAGCATATTCCATGTGTTGACCCGTTTTCGGGCTGCAACGTATTATGTTGCAGACTTTTCAGACGAAGAGTAAGGTGCGCTAGGTCATTGTCGTGCACTCAACTATGCCGTTGGAGTTGATTGACTCACTTTATCTTCCAAGTCTTCCAATGTTATCGTATTTAGATTGCCTTAAGCCATATTATTGTAATAAGTTCTCTTTTGAGACATTCGATGTAATAAGTGTGTGATTGCACTCTGTTATAAATCCTTCAAGTACTGTGTGTGTCAGCATTACTGATCCAAGGATGACACTTGTGCAAAGAGATTTGACCATTTGAGGTCAGGTCGCTACAGTCGGGGACATCAACTCCACCAAGGATGCGCTCGAGCCTGGCCACCACATCCTGGAGATCGAGGTTGACAAAGCCTCCGCGAGCAATGATGAAGCCGCAGGCTGGCTTTGTCTTGACAAAACCGTAGAGGTCCTCTGCCAATTCCTTGCGGGGCATCAGGCTCTCGATGAGCACTGGTGACGGCGGTTCTTCGGGTGGGTCGTCGATCATGCTGCCGAGCAGCTCTGGATCTTTTGCACAGTGGATGGCAAACTGCTCATCACACCTCCTCGGCAATATGTCGATTGTGCTCCCAAGGAGTGTGACGCTGATATCGCTGACGATGGGCCATGGTGCCTGCACCGGCCGATGAAGCTCTTACTCCCCGACCTTCTCTGGCTTGTTCTCCTTGCTGAAGATGTAACGCAGGTAGGCATCGACGTCAAAGCTTTGGTCGTTGTCTGGCATGCTTGGAATAACTAATGGTAGATGGGTGAGGACTAGATCTTCGTAGAGTGTCGCGGAGGTGCGTTGCCAACTGGGTTATATGCAGCAAGCCGTTAGCTGGTGGCGGGAAACCAGTGAGGGAATAGGCATGGATTTTACAATTTACCCATGTGGAGCACGGGAAGCATTCGCTGGAGCGCGGGAAGACTAAGTGGAGCACACACACAACCCGAATACCGTATTCGGTGCCAGGTGTTATTTATCACACAAGTGTTAACATAAGGAAATGCATGTGTAACTTACTAATCATCGCACACGAGTACTTGCAGAAGCATCGTGTACGATACTACTAGCCACCGCAAGCAACTAGTTCGCATTTTTCAAAGTTTTTTGTACACACAGAATTGCACATAAACTAACTATATTAACTGTTTGTGTTGTAAATTCTCATCACAAACAGTTCATCCAAGTCGGTTGTTTGCCACGTATCACACACATCTTGTTAAGTTGAACCGTTTCTGTTGCGTTCACTAATCGAAAACAGTTTGTCCGAGTGAACCGTATGCCCTATATCACACACACACCTTGATTTGGCTAAACGTTTATGTTGCACTTCCTAATAGCAAACGGTTCATCGAAGCAAACTATATGCCATATATCGCACACACATTGATATGGCTACCCATTTCTGTTGTTCTGCCTCATCGCAAATAGTTCGAACGGGTTAGTCGTGTGCCCTACATCGCACACGCAACTAAAATCTGAACCGTGTTCGATGCGTCCTCCATCGCAAATGTTTTGCACCTTTTTTACGGTTATTTCGCACCACCATTTGCGATTATGGCGTCGCACACAGTTTCATCGAAGGGTCTCTGATCGTAGTGTCGCGTTAGCAGCATCCTGCAGTAGTGACAAGATATGAGCCACAATTAAGCGAGAATTGTGGCGAGTGTTCCATGCAATCAACTTCCATATTATCACATGCGAGAACCCTCGAAGAGAACCAAATGTGTTGAAGATTGCTTTATCACATTTTTAAAATATAATAAGAGTGCAGACACTCCTCCATCCGGTTCCTAGTAGTATAGTACATACCTCTATAGTAGTAGTAGTAGTAGTAGTAAACTTTGCACTTGGTTGTTCGCCTCTTCGGGATCACACCGAATTAACTGTTACACATACACCGCCTGAGTGTGGGAGAGCTTGCATTAGTCAAAAGTTTCTCCTTGTCCTGCGAGCCACCGCGTGCAAGCTTCTCCCATCCTACAAGCTTCTCCTCGTTCGGCAAGTTGACGGGACACAGCAAAGTAATGCTAGTCCATACTGCCTCCTTTCCGGTTAATGTGGCTTAATTTCAAACGAGATAAATACATTGTCTGTCATTGTATATTTGTAAAAATACGGTCAGTGGACTTCATAATACGCTCATTGCGCTCAATATATACATTTTCTGATGTTTATACGATCACTAGCTCACCCTGGCTGAGTATGTGTGTTCATGCACGTGTAGGTTGAGCACTTGAGCGTGACCGTGTGTGTTCCGTCGTGTGCTCGAACATGCATGCATTAGGGCGTCGCGCGCGTTTTTGCGTCCATGTGTACGTGTGACTGTTGCATGCATTCACATGCCCTCACATTCACATGTTCATAAGTCAATGCTTTGTCAAAACGTTGCATGCAAGGTTTAATCATTCGTTGTTCACGCATGCATTCCCGATATTAATACGTTGGTAAATACAATTTCTTGAGGAAAACGAGCCCATGAATTGTGTACAAAGGGGACCAATAAGCCAGGAACGGAGGGAGTGCCAGTAGTGAACCGGAAGGAGGGAGTAGGTACTAGTAGTACAGTACTACGTAACAACGTTGTAGCGACCAGACCTCAAACAGTCTGATCTCTGTGCTCCGGTGTCATCCCTGGATCAGTAATGCTGACACCACACAGTACTCAGAGGATTTATAGCGGAGTAGCAATCACACACTTATTACATCGAGTGTCTCAAAAGAGAACTTATTACAACAAATATGGCTTAAGGCCATCTAGTAACGATGATAGCGGAAGGCTTGGAAGATAAGTGAGTCCATCAACTCCAACGGCATCATTGAGTATAGAACCACGACCTAAAACTCCTTAATCATCGTCTGAAAAGTCTGCAACATTAACGTTGCAGCCCGAAAACGGGTCAGCACATGGAATATGCTGGCAAGGTAACACATAGAGAGTAATGGAATGCAACAGCTATACTATATGCATATTTGGCTGGTGGAAAGCTCTATGGTTACTGTTTTTGCGTAAAGCCAATTTTTCCCTACTTCAAAGGAATAAAGATAATTACTATCATGGTGGTTGTGAAACATTGAGAATGGTTGACAGCATTCTCAATCCCAATTAAAGTAACATCATTAAAACCCATCAAAAATTAATTTAGAGTAACATGTTGAGATTCACATGAAAATCCAGGTACTAGATACTCAAGATGTCCATAACCGGGGACATGGCTAACCATGATTAGTTTATTACACTCTGCAGAGGTTTGCGCACTTTTCCCCACAAGACTCGATCGCCTCCGTTTGGTTTCTCGCACTACAGGGTGTTTGAGAAGACGGATGACCGAGACATAGTCTTTCAGAAGCGCTAGCACCTTACGATCGGGTAGACCGTACCACCTACATCCCCTACATCTGCTAGTCTACCACTGTAAGAGTTCGCACAACTTAATCAACTATGCCAGAGCCCATAATGTCTTGTGGCTGCACACGGAAGTTTCTAGTATGAATAATCTCATGATCCCTTTGAGCCTGGGTGGCGGTCCAATAAAAACAGGCAAGTCCTGGTAACCCCAGGTGCCTCAATCCACCCAGATGTGTGTTAGGTTGCCACCTTAGATAAACCATTAATTAACAATCTCACATCTGTCATGGATATCACTCACCCAATCCACGTCTACTAGCATAGCATGGCTTAATAAGCAAACGTAGAAGTAACTCCCAAAGGTTTGATAATAAACAGGTAATAGGTACTACCTCATCTACTTCCCATCCCACAATTTAATTAGATCCTAATCATGCAATGTGTGAGGATTGATCTAATGCAATAAAACTGGGTTGCAGAAAAGGTATGATCAAACTGTTACTTGCCTTGCTGATGATCCGTGAAACCTAGAGATTCGAAGTAACAGGCGGCGCACTCCGGGTATTCTATCGCAGACAAACAACAAGCATACAATAAGTACTTATCTAATGCACAGGTCAAACTCAAATAAGAGATCTCACCAGAAATTTCAACTTAAGAACCCTGGTTGGCAAAAAGAATCAAATCGAACGAAGCGAAAGAAATCAAACGGCGAAAGAAAACAACTTCGTTCTGGTAATCTGGATCTAGGGAAAATTTTACAGTAGCAAAAACTTGTTTAAGTTGATTATTCGGAAAGAGGGTTTTGAGACGAAACTCCAGGCGCTTGAATCGCCTGATTCCGATAAACGAGCGAAAAGTTATACTAAAACGAAAATCGGATCAAAAATCGCGATCAGAAAATAACCGCGGAAAATCCGACGAAAAAGACAAACGACGAACAGAAAAAAACATTTAAAAAAAACTGCACGGAAAACGAGGCGGCAGCGAACCTCGAAAGGCGCGCAACTCTGGCGGGCGGCGGCGGCGGGACAGGAGCTAGGGTTAGGGTTTAGGTGGCGGCGGCGGCGGCTGGGCTTTTGGGCCCCGGGGCGGCGGCTTTTATAGCCTTAGCCGGCGGAGTCCAGGCCGAATACGGCCCGTAGTCGGTTCGCGTTTTTTTTTATAAATCCGCTCGGAAGAAAAATAAAAAGAAATACTAAAAGGACTCCAAAAATCACGAAATAAATTTTGCCGGGTTCCTAAAATCAAGCCCGATAAAGTGAATATTTATCTGGGCCCAAACTACAACTTTGAAAAACGCGCAGTTTTCCTAAATTCAAATAAAAATACCGAAAAACTCCGAAATAAAACTTATTTGATTTTTTATTAAATCCTCAATATTTCTATATTTTGGGAAAGTCATTTTATTCCCTCTCTCATATTTTTGTAATAGAAATAATTGATGATAAAATAAATAAAATCAAATGATCCTATTTACATAATTTGAGAAATCTCAAATATGTAAATAACGAAATCCCCAACTCTCTCCGTGGGTCCTTGAGTTGCTTAGGATTTTCTAGGATCAAAACCAAAAGCAAAATAAAATATGATATGCATGATGACCTAATGTATAACATTCCAAATTGAAAATTTAGGATGTTACAAACCTACCCCCCTTAAGATGAATCTCGCCCTCGAGATTCGGGTTGGCTAGAAAATAGGTGAGGGTGGTCTTTGAGCAAATCTTCCTCTCGCTCCCAGGTGGCTTCATCCTCTGTGTGGTGGCTCCAGTGAACTTTGCAAAACTTGATAACCTTGCTACGAGTAACTCGGCTGGCAAACTCGAGGATCTTGACTGGTTTCTCCTCATAGGTCAAATTGTTATCCAACTGAATTGCTTCTAATGGCACTGTGTCTCTCAAAGGTATGTCAGCCATCTCCCCGTGACACTTCTTCAACTGAGAAACGTGGAACACATCATGCACTCCGGCCAATCCTTCTGGCAATTCCAACTTGTAGGCCACTTCTCCCATACGCTCCAAAACTCGATATGGTCCTACAAATCGTGGCGCTAACTTCCCCTTAACTCCAAAGCGCTTAATCCCTCGAAGTGGGGATACTTGAAGATAAGCTCTATCTCCAACTTCGTAAACTGTCTCCTTGCGTTTAGAATCTGCGTAGCTCTTCTTCCTGGACTGGGCTACCTTGAGCCTATCGTGAATCAACTTCACTTTCTATTCAGACTCTTTGATCAGATCTGGTCCAAACAACTGGCGGTCTCCAACTTTGTCCCATGACAACGGTGTCCTGCACCTCCTTCCGTACAAAGCCTCAAAAGGTGTCATCTTCAAACTGGTCTGATAGCTATTATTATAAGAAAACTCTGCATATGGCAAATTATCGTCCCAACTAGATCCATAATCTAGTGCACAAGATCTCAGCATATCCTCCAAAATCTGATTGACTCTCTCAGTCTGTCCATCTGTCTGCGGATGAAAAGCTGTACTAAATTCTAGCCTAGTACCCAAAGTCTCATGCAACTGCTTCCAAAACTTTAAGGTAAACTAGGTTCCTCTATCCGATACGATGCTCCTCGGAACTCCATGCAAACATACGATCCTGGTCATGTATATCTTTGCCAACTTAGCACTGGTGTAAGTGGTCTTTACTGGGATGAAATGTGCTACCTTCGTCAATCGATCAACTACAACCCAAATCGAGTCATAGCCTGAGCGAGTCCTTGGCAATCCCGTGATAAAATCCATACCTAGTTTATCCCACTTCCATTCGGGTATCGGCAATGGTTGCAACAATCCTGCTGGCTTCTGATGCTCTGCCTTTACTCTCTGGCATACATCACAAACTGCTACATACTCCGCAATATCCTTTTTCATTCCGGTCCACCAGAAAATATCCTTCAAATCCAAATACATCTTGGTACTTCCTGGGTGAATCGAATACGGTGAGTCATGTGCCTCTTGCAGAATCAACTTTCAGATCTCCGGGTCATTGGGCACGTAAACACGGTCTTCAAACCATAGGGTGTCATGCTCATCCTCACGAAATCCTTTAGCTTTTCCTTTGCTCAGTTTCTCCTTTATGGCGGCAATCTCTTTGTCTGTTTTCTGAGCGTCTCTGATTCTATCCATCAAAGTTGACTGAATCTCTAGTGCTGCTACATAGCCTCTCGGAACTATTTCCACACATAGTTCACGAAGATTTTCTGCTAACTCCTTGGGTCTTACTCCCGTCATTAGTGTATTGACATGGCTCTTGCGGCTTAATGCATCAGCTACTACATTAGCCTTCCCGGGATGATAATGCAATTTCATATCATAATCCTTGATAAGCTCCAACCATCTCCTTTGTCTGAGGTTCAACTCCTTTTGCGTGAAAATGTACTTCAAACTCTTATGATCCGTGTACACCTCACAATGATTTCCAATGAGGAAATGTCTCCATGTCTTCAATGCATGCACTACGGCTGCTAACTCCAAATCATGCGTAGCGTAATTCAATTCGTGGGGCTTCAGTTGTCGTGAAGCATACGAAACAACTCTCCCTTCCTGCATAAGCACTGCTCCAAGTCCTCGACGTGAAGCGTCGCAATACACCTCATAATCCTGGGTTTGATCTGGCAAAATCAACACTGGTGAGGTCACCAAATGTTTCTTCAACTCCTGGAAACTTGCCTCACACTCCTCGGTCCATTTGAACTTAGTATCCTTCTTCAGCAACTCCGTCATAGGCTTTGCAATCTTTGAGAAATTCTCAATAAATCTCCGGTAGTATCCTGCGAGTCCAAGAAAACTCCGGATCTCTCCAACTGTTGTTGGTGCTTCCCACTTGGTCATGGTTTCAACTTTAGCGGGATCTACTGCTATACCTTCTCCGGATATAACATGTCCGAGGAATCCTACTTCCTTCAACCAAAACTCACATTTGCTGAATTTGGCATATAACTGATGTTCTCTGAGCTTTCCAAGTACCAAACGCAAATGCTCCTTATGCTCATCTTCATTCTTCGAATAAACCAGGATATCATCAATGAACACTACGATGAACTTATCCAAAAATTCCATAAACACTTTGCTCATCATGTTCATAAAATAGGCAGGTGCGTTAGTCAGTCCAAATGACATAACGGTATACTCATATAGTCCATATCTTGTGGTGAATGCTGTCTTAGGAATATCCTGTTCTCGAATCTTCAACTGGTGGTATCCTGATCGCAAGTCGATCTTGGAAAACACTTTAGCTCCTTGCAATCGATCAAACAGATCATTGATCATTGGTAGTGGGTACTTGTTCTTGATCGTTACTTCGTTCAATCCTCGATAGTCAACAACCATCCTTAACGATCCATCCTTCTTTTCCACTAGAAGTACTGGTGATCCCCAAGGCGAAGAACTTGGGAGAATATATCCCTTATCCAGTAACTCCTTAATCTGCTTCTTAATTTCCACCAAATCTTTTGCTGGCATCCTATATGGTCTCTTCGATATTGGCCCAGTGCCTGGCAAAAGCTCAATCAAAAACTCAATGTCTCTATCCGGTGGCATGCCTGGCAACTCTTCGGGAAATACATCTGGAAAATACTGTACCACTGGTACTTCCTCCTGCACAACTCCTATTAGGCAATTCACTTGTGTCCTTTTTGGTACATGCCGGGATACATACTTGATCCTTCTCCCTTCTGGTGTGGTAAGCAAAATTGACTTACTAGCACACTCAATATTCCCTTTATACTTTGATAACCAATCCATGCCTAATATCACATCCAATCCTTGAGATTCCAATACTATTAGGTCTGAGGGAAAAACATAGTTACCAATCCTTAATGGTAACCGATCACACCATAAACTTGCCACATACTCTGCTCCTGGCGAGGTTACTAACATGGGTGAACTAAGGGCTTGGGTTGGTAGGTTATACTTATCCACAAATCCCCTTGATATGTATGAATGCGATGCACCAGTATCAAAAAGAACGAGTGCAGTAAATGACTTAACCAAAAACTTACCTATTACTGCATCGGGCTGAGCTTCAACTTCCTCCACATTAACGTGGTTCACCTGTCCCCTATTGAAAGGGTTCGGCTTCTTCCCAGAACTTCCATTGCCGTTTTGGCCTTCAGGACATTCATTTGCAAAATGTCCTGGCTTCGAACACTTATAGCAAGTGACGTGGTTCAAATCCTTCTTGGCTGGGGTTGATGGGGTGCTGCGGTTCTGTCCATTACTTCCTCCATTCCCATTACCATTCTTGGTGCCATTGTGATTGTGTGAGCTACCTACTCCATGGGTATGCTGAAAATGTCCTCCTGGTCTAGGGGTAAAACGAGGCTTCTGCTGAGCTCCTGAATTATACTTTCCTTGTCCATACTTCCTCTTGCGCTTCTCAATTTGCCGCTGCTTCCCTTCAATCATAAGAGCACGATCTACCAACTCCTGGTAGTTGTTGAAGGTGGCTACCATCAACTGCATACTCAACTCATCATTCAATCCTTCCAGGAATTTCTCCTGCTTAGCTGCATCTGTAGCAACGTCATCTGGGGCATAACGTGCTAGCTTACTAAACTCCTCCACATACTGGCCAACTGTCCGTCCTCCTTGGCGCAAGTTACGAAACTCACGCTTCTTCATGGCCATTGCTCCTGCTGAAACATGGGCAATACGAAAAGCTTGCTGAAACTGGTCCCATGTGACAGTGTCGACTGGGAAGGTGGCTGTGAAATTCTCCCACCAAGATGTTGCGGGTCCTTCTAACTGATGTGCGGCAAACTTCACCTTCTCCACATCTGTGCATCTTGCTGTGGTCAACTCCCTAGATATCTTGTGGAGCCAATCGTCTGCTACTATCGGCTCGGTGCTACTGGAAAACACCGGCGGATTCAGCCTAAGAAAACGGGCTAAGTGGTCAACAGGTGGTGGTGGTGGTGGGTTGTTGTTGTTGTTCCCCTGATTCTGATTCTGAACTAGCAACTGCATCAGGGTGTTCTGCTGCTGGATCAACTGGGTGAGCTCTGGCGGAAAGGCAAATCCGGGGTCACGTCTCGGAGGCATCTGAGGGTTTAGAAAAGATGAGATGTAAGAATAGAGGGGGTCTAAAGGGAAAACACTACCCATATGCACATGAGGCAAAAGCACACAATTCACTTCAATCAATCAAACAAGACATACAATCGATCTAACTATCGCAAAAAGTGCTCGGACTACTATATTTACATGGTGGACTACTACTACTAATGAGGTGGTCTACTAGAAATATTCTACGGTTGTAGACTCCATGATATCCGCTCCTGCTTCATCAACATGGACATCATCGCTACTATCTTGTTCCGAGTCGGTGCCGTCAATGATGATGTAGTCCTCCGGGCTAATCTCCTTGGGTTCTTCGTCTTCATCTACTGGTGTCGGGCCTCCCATAAATATGCCAATCTTCTTGATCAGGTCGTCATTCTTCTCCACCAATACTTCAATTTCTTCTTCATAACCTTCGCGTGTAGCCTTGAGTTCTTCCTCCAGTTCCTTGATTCTAGTCTTAGCATTCTTCAGATCTATCATGTCGGCGCACATGTGATTCTCCTGTCGTCGAATGTGCTGGTTTAAATCCTGAATAAAAGCTGCAATTGATCTATCCTTCCTGGTGCTGATCATCTCCCAGTGTTCATCTCGGCGCCCACAAATCTGGTAGATAGTATCCTTAAGATCCTTGCGGTAGACTTCTCCAATGCGTCCCATGGCGATGTGAGCTGCCATGCTCTTTCCTAGACTCCAAGTTGGTGCATCAAAAGAAAACTCTATGGGCTCAGTGACTGGCATGAACGTCCTTCCTGGAACTTGAACTTGAATCATCCAGCGCTCTTCTTCAGGTAAGTGGCGTTGTAGGTTCCCGTGAAGCTTGGTATTCCTATGTTCAGGTATCTAGTGACTTCCTTCAAGTGGCGTCCAAAGGGTGTATCTTCATCCGGTTGGGTGAACTTGTTCCTTGCATCCGCCATCCTAAAGAGTAGAAAAGATGAGGAGTCAGAAGAGAAGAGAATGAGTAGTGATCTAGGTCTTTAGCTTAGTGGTCGTGTCCTACAGTCAGCGTGTGCTCTGATACCATCTATGTAGCGACTAGACCTCAAACAGTCTGATCTCTGTGCTCCGGTGTCATCCCTGGATCAGTAATGCTGACACCACACAGTAATCGGAGGATTTATAGCAGAGTAGCAATCACACACTTATTACATCGAGTGTCTCAAAAGAGAACTTATTACAATAAATATGGCTTAAGGCCATCTAGTAACGATAATAGCGGAAGGCTTGGAAGATAAGTGAGTCCATCAACTCCAACGGCATCACTGAGTATAGAACCACGACCTAAAACTCCTTAATCGTCGTCTGAAAAGTCTGCAACATTAACGTTGCAGCCCGAAAATGGGTCAGGACATGGAATATGCTGGCAAGGTAACACATAGAGAGTAATGGAATGCAACAGCTATACTATATGCATATTTGGCTGGTGGAAAGCTCTATGGTTACTGTTTTTGCGTAAAGCCAATTTTTCCCTACTTCAAAGGAATAAAGTTAATTACTATCATGGTGGTTGTGAAACAATGAGAATGGTTGATAGCATTCTCAATCCCAATTAAAGTAACATCATTAAAACCCATCAAAAATTAATTTAGAGTAACATGTTGAGATTCACATGAAAATCCAGGTACTAGATACTCAAGATGTCCATAATCGGGGACATGGCTAACCATGATTAGTTTATTACACTCTGCAGAGGTTTGCGCACTTTTCCCCACAAGACTCGATCGCCTCCGTTTGGTTTCTCGCACTACAGAGTGTTTGAGAAGACGGATGACCGAGACATAGTCTTTCAGAAGCGCTAGCACCTTACGATCGGGTAGACCGTACCACCTACATCCCTACATCTGCTAGTCTACCACTGTAAGAGTTCGCACAACTTAATCAACTATGCCAGAGCCCATAATGGCTTGTGGCTGCACACGGAAGTTTCTAGTATGAATAATCTCATGATCCCTTTGAGCCTGGGTGGCGGTCCAATAAAAACAGGCAAGTCCTGGTAACCCCAGGTGCCTCAATCCACCCAAATGTGTGTTAGGTTGCCACCTTAGATAAACCATTAATTAACAATCTCACATCTGTCATGGATATCACTCACCCAATCCATGTCTACTAGCATAGCATGGCTTAATAAGCAAACGTAGAAGTAATTCCCAAAGGTTTGATAATAAACAGGTAATAGGTACTACCTCATCTACTTCCCATCCCACAATTTAATTAGATCCTAATCATGCAATGTGTGAGGATTGATCTAATGCAATAAAACTGGGTTGCAGAAAAGGTATGATCAAACTGTTACTTGCCTTGCTGATGATCCGCGAAACCTAGAGATTCGAAGTAACAGGCGGCGCACTCCGGGTATTCTATCGTAGACAAACAACAAGCATACAATAAGTACTCATCTAATGCACAGGTAAAACTCAAATAAGAGATCTAACTAGAAAGTTCAACTTAAGAACCCTGGTTGGCAAAAAGAATCAAATCGAACGAAGCGAAAGAAATCAAACGGCGAAAGAAAACAACTTCGTTCTGGTAATCTGGATCTAGGGAAAATTTTATAGTAGAAAAAACTTGTTTAAGTTGATTATTCGGAAAGAGGGTTTCGAGATGAAACTCCAGGCGCTTGAATTGCCTGATTCCGATAGACGAGCGAAAAGTTATACTAAAACGAAAATCGGATCAGAAATCGCGATCAGAAAATAACCGCGGAAAATCCGACGAAAAAGACAAACGACGAACATAATTTTTTTTTAAAAAAAAGTGCACGGAAAACGAGGCGGTGGCGAACCTCGAAAGGCGCGCAACTCCGGCGGCGGCGGCGGCGGCGGGACAGGAGCTAGGGTTAGGGTTTAGGTGGCGGCGGCGGCTGGGCTTTCGGGCCCCGGGGCGGCGACTTTTATAGCCTTAGCCGGCGGAGTCCAGGCCGAATACGGCCCGTAGTCGGTTCGCGTTTTTTTTATATAAATCCACTTGGAATAAAAATAAAAAGAAATACTAAACGGACTCCAAAAATCACGAAATAAATTTTGCCGGGTTCCTAAAATCAAGCCCGATAAAGTGAACATTTATCTGGGCCCAAACTACAACTTTGAAAAACGCGCATTTTTCCTAAATTCAAATAAAAATACCGAAAAACTCCGAAATAAAACTTATTTGATTTTTTTATTAAATCCTCAATATTTCTATATTTTGGGAAACTCATTTTATTCCCTCTCTCATATTTTTGTAATAGAAATAATTGATGATAAAATAAATAAAATCAAATGATCCTGTTTACATAATTTGAGAAAACTTAAATATGTAAATAACGAAATCCCCAACTCTCTCCGTGGGTCCTTGAGTTGCTTAGGATTTTCTAGGATCAAAACCAAAAGCAAAATAATATATGATATGCATGATGACCTAATGTATAACATTCCAAATTGAAAATTTGGGATGTTACAAACGTGTAGTAAAAAAATTCCTCTATGTGCATCTTGTCTATGTGTCATGCAAGAAAATAGAGATAAGTACAAGTGAGACTTAGGAACGGTCATACACATCAGGGAGTACGTGTAGGGGCCACTAAGGAGCAGTCAAATCACACAGTAAGTTAGTCGGAAGAAGCAACCATCATTTCACTCTTCAATGACACATACGCAATATAAAATGGTTGATACAGAGAGAAAAATAAAACCACTATATATACACTAGCAGGAGCCTAAGCTACAAGCCTGCTTGCTTGGGTTGCTCTCTTCACAAGCATAGAACGATGGTGGCCACACCACTGGTCACATACCCGGCATGATCCCGCCGCTGGGGAAGGGAACAATGTTCTGCGTAGACGCGGTCGACATCGGCGAGGGAGAAAACCCACAGTCGGTGCGTCCCAATTGGGGGTCCCCGCGGTATGGGCTGATGCCGCCTCCCAACCAGCCTTCTAGCTACATCCCGACGTCCCAGGTAGTACATCTTCCTTTTGGAGCCGGCTTGCTCCACTGCCGCAGCTCCCCACGTAGCTCCATCTCCATGTCTATCTTTCTCTACTTCTACTGGCTTCTATTTGTGATGAGTTTATGTCTCATGACCTAGTGCCAGTACTATTATTCTAATCACACTTCTTCAATATCTTTGCCATCAAGGATGCTCAACTCGATTTTAGTGGAACTGCACAAAAGCATCGTATGTTCTGAGGGTGCCAACCGTCTTTCCTTCGACAGGTTCTACCTAGCCAGGAAACTAAATCATGTTTAGGGTTTAGGGTTTAAGTCGTAGTGACCCCATCAGCAGTTTTTCTTTCGTACATGCTCTCACAACTTTTGTCTTTAGTTGTGAAGTAAATATTGGCTATGATTTGTGAATCATTGAGATGCATCAGCATGCGTGTTAATTTTCTTTTGTATTTGATGGAATGTTGTAACGGGGCAACCTTGGAGTAGGAATGAAAATGGAGTGGAAAGTTTCTGTTTTTCCAGAGAAAAAATGGAAATAGAGAGAAACCAACGCTTTGTTTCATTGGATCGCGCCATCGAGCAAAACCAACATTTAAATCACGTCTGTCGCGTTCGTGTCTCACCCTCCTGCACGGCTCGACCCCACACAGTTTCTCGGCATGCCACTCATCGCAAACCGAGTATACGATAACTTTCCCGCCTGCTTGTCATTGGATCGCGCCATGGAGTACTAGCACTACTAGAAGAGATTCTCGAGTTGGGGGAGGACAGCTAGCTGTAGCACGGACTCCCAAGAACTTTTTATATGCATGTTGTGGCCGGCTATTGCGACCTATGAACACGGAGCAGTCGCGTGCACCGGGAAGCGGCACGGGCGACGCTCTCTTGGCTGGCGCGCCGCTTCAATGCCGGCACTAGGGAGAAGTCGCGTCCGCTGTGGTCGGGCATGAATGCGGCACTGACCGTTTCGGGCGGGAAGCACGCGCGAGTGATGAAGAGGGTTCGGGTTGGTCAGGAGCGGGCGTGGCAGCGGTTTGGACGCCCCCAAACAAGAGATGTTGTACATTAATATTGCTACGTATATAATTAACAACGTAAATAATGTGCGAGTTGGACAAATATGACTGGAGATGGAGATGGAGATGGAGATGGAGATGGAATTTTACATAAACGCGGATATGCATGTCTATGTCTATGTGTGTGTGCGCAACGACTCTCGCGACCTGGAAGGGGGGGCATGTTTTTTGAACGAGTTTTCCTTCTTGGTACTGATACGTCTCCAATGTATCTATAATTTTTTATTGTTCCATGCTATTATATTATCTCTTTTGGATGTTAATGGGCTTTATTTTACACTTTTATATTATTTTTGGGACTAACCTATTAACCCAAGGACCAGTGCAAATAACAGTTTTTTTTGCCTATTTGAGTGTTTCGCAGACTAAGGCATAGCCTAGTGGTGGGAAGGGGCTGATGCCTTCCCACCCACCCAGGTTCAAGGCATGGTACTTGCAAGTTGGGTTTGTTGCACCAATTATACTATAGGGGGTTCCCCTACAGTCTTTCTGTCAAAAAAATGGAGTCCAAACGGAATGAAACCTTCGGGAGCGTGATTTTTGGAACAAACATGATCCAGAGGAATTGGAGTGGACGTCAAGAAATGAACGAGGTGTCCACGAGGTAGGGGCGCAACCTCCCCCCTCGTGGGCCCCTTGTAGCTCAACCGACCTACTTCTTCCTCCTATATATGTTCACATACCCCAAAAACATCCAGGAGCACCACGAAACCCTATTTCCACCGCCGCAACCTTCTGCACCCAAGAGATCCCATCTTAGGGCCTTTTCCGGAGCTCCGCCGGAGGGGGCATCGATCACGGAGGGCCTCTACATCAACTCCATGGCCCTGGGATGATGTGTGAGTAGTTTACTTCAGACCTTCGGGTCCATAGTTATTAGCTACATGGCTTCTTCTCTCTCTCTTTAAATCTCAATACAAAGTTCTCCTCAATCTTCTTGGAGATCTATTCGATGTAAGTCTTTTTGCGGGCGTTTGTCGAGATCCGATGAATTGTGGGTTTATGATCAAGTCTATCTATGAACAATATTTGATTCTTCTACGAAATCTTTTATGCATGTTTGGTTATCTTTGCAATTTTCGAATTATTAGTTTCGTTTGGCCTACTAGATTGATCTTTCTTGCAATGGGAGAAGTGCTTAGCTTTGGTTTCAATCTTGCGGTGCTCGATTGTAACGCCCCGAGACCGATGTGCCAGGTGTCCTCCAGTTATTCGCTGTTGTTGCCTTGTCATTGCTTGCGTGTCATGCATTGCATATCATGTCATCATGTACATTTCATTTGCATACATGTTCGTCTCATGCATCCGAGCATTTTCCCCGTTGTCCGTTTTGCAATCCAGCGCTCCTATGCCACCCGTGTCCCTTTCTATCTTTTTTTTCGTGTGCGGGTGTTAAACATTTTCGGATTGGACTGAGACTTGTCATGCAGCCTTGGTTTACTACCGGTAGACCGCCTATCAAGTTCCGTGCCATTTGAACTTCGTTTGATACTCCAACGGTTAACCGAGGGACCGAAAAGGCCTCGTGTGTGTTGCAGCCAAACACCCTTCCAAAGTGGCCCAAAACCCACCTAAACCCCCTCCATCATGTCGGTCGTTCGATCACGATCGCGTGGCCGAAAACCGCACCTCATTTGGACTCTCCTAGCTCCCTCTACCTATATATATGTGATCCCCTCCGAAATTCGCGTAGATGAAACCCTAAAAGCTCCTCCCTGCGCCGTCGGACACTTCCTCCCGTGCCGGCCGGACATGTCCACCCCGCCGCCACATCACTCCGGCCAATCGGGAGCCGCCACATCACCTCCGCCGCCTCCCTCCTCCAATGGGGCGCCGCCACCTCAGCCCCCATCCGCCCCGCGCCCACCGCGGCCCGCCAGGCCCGCGTCCGGCCCGCGGGCCCAGCGCCGCGCCCGCCGCCCGTCCGCGCACCCCGCCGCCTGCACTCGCCGGGCCGCCCCGCTCGCTTCGCCGCCGGCCGCCGACTTGCCTTGGCTGCGCCGCCGCCTCCCGCCAGCATCGGTTTCCGCGCGCGCCGCCGCCGCAGACCGTGTCGCCACCGCCGCAGAGCCGCATCTCCACCGCCCCCGCCGCCCTTCACCGGCCCTGCCGCGAGCCGCGCTCCGCCGAGCGCCACCACCTGCTCCGGCCTGACCCCGCGCCAGCGAGCTCCGCCGGAGCCGCTCCGCGCCGCCGCCTTGCAGCAGATGCCGAGCGCCGCCTCCGCCGGCTTCGCCCACCGCCTCCGGCGATTTCCGCCGCCCCGGCCGAGTTCCATCACCGCCTCCACGCCGCCCCGTCTTCCGTGCACCGCGCCGGCGCACTCCGGCGACCTCGCCGCTGCCTGTCCCAGATCCTGCCGGGTGGGATGAGATCCACCCGGTCCCGAACCAAACGGCGCCACCCCAAACCGGATCTACCCCATCCCGGATCTCCCCGTCCCGGGTTGACTTTTCCCGCGGGGTAATATTTCTCCAAGTCCCCAGATCTGCTATGTTTTTATGCATACTTTGACATGTCATATCTCTGCATGCGTAGCTCCGATTCGTGCGTGTAGCATATCAAAATGTTCGTCTCGACGAGTACATCATTTCATCTCATTGCATCATTTTCTTTTGAGCTCATCTTGATGCCCGAAATGCTGTTGGAAGAGGGCTATGTGATGAATTTGTCAGATCTGTTTCAGCAAATGACATTTTGTCATTTTTGCCATGATTAATGTGTGCATGATATGATCCTGAGCTCTACATGTGTTTTGTTATATGCCATGCCATCTTTACAGGGGTGTATGCCATGTATTTTTGTGATCTTGGTGGTGACTAGCACAAGCTTGCAAAGTAGCGTAATCGGTAATGCTGATTTCAGGGACTTAGAATTTCACCAAGTCCTTGTTCTGTTTTGTCGTTATGCCATATGTTCATGTTGTTTCCTAGTGATCCGTGCCTCTTTTGAGGATGATCAGTAAGGATGTTTTGTTAACATTGTGGTGCTCTATCCATCCATGTCTTTGTTTGCATTCATGGAGCACCCTAGCTTGAGTCAATCAAGCTCTACTTTTGCTATACAATAATCCTGGCAGATTGTTGACATGTTTAGCGATTTTGCCGAGGATGTTGCTATTGATTCGTGCATGCTATGTTGTTGTTATTGCCATGTATAGCTTCTATGCCATGTATTATTGATGGGTGTATGCTTAGTTTGTCATGCAATGCTCTGTAGTGAGTGCATCAAGCTCGTAAACATGCCTAATCGTTAACTGTTTTGCATGCTCCAGTTTTTCACTAAGTCTGAATCTGTTTATGTTTTTGCCATGTTCACATGCTTGCAATTGTATGTTCTGATCCCTTTTGGCTCAATTCACTAAGAGACTTTTGTTAAGTGCTTTGAGTAGCTTCATGCCATGCCTTGCTTTGTCATGATATGTTCCTGTAGCATGTAGTTTTCATGCTCTAAAGTATGCTTCCCGATGATAAATTCCAGACTTGTGTTAATTTCACTAAGTCTGAAACCTGTTATCATTTGCACTTTTGTCATGGTTGTATGAACCTGTTAATGGATGAATTAGCCGTAGATCAGTGTTCATCTTTTCTCAAGATTCATGAGTGGATCCCTGTCATGTATTTTGTTTCCATGTTTGAGTGTTGTAGCATATTTATCTTGATGCATTTAGTTGGTCACTTGTTGTTTATTGCAGACCGGTGCCATATTTGTTTTGCTTGCCATTTCCAAACCGTGCATCTGATTCCGGTGATCTTTATATCGATTTCAACCGAAATCACCTCACCTTTCCAGTGGCACTCTTGGATTTCCAAGTTGAGGCCAGTTTCAATCATTCCTTGTCAAATCATGCATATCCATCACATACCGCATCCCGCATATCATACCATGTTCATGTGTTGGTTGTTTACTATGTTGTGTGCTTCTTTCAGGTGTTGCTTCTTCGGGTTGGTTCCAATAACGTCGCGTTTGTGAGGACCCATTCGTCTACGTCCGTTTGTCTTCTTCATGGACTCATTCTTCTTCCTTGCGGGATTTCAAGCAAGATGACCATACCCTCGAAATCACTTCTATCTTTGCTTGCTAGTTGCTCGCTCTTTTGCTATGCCTATGCTACGATACCTACCACTTGCTTATCATGCCTCCCATATTGTTGAACCAAGCCTCTAACCCCCCTTGTCCTACAAAAACCGTTGTTTGGCTATGTTACCGCTTTGCTCAGCCCCTCTTATAGCGTTGTTAGTTGCACGTGAAGATTGAAGTTTGTTCCTTGTTGGAACATGGAGATGTTGTTCCTTGTTGGAACATGTTTACTTGTTGGGATATCACAATATCTCTTATTTAATTAATGCATCTATATACTTGGTAAAGGGTGGAAAGCTCGGCCTTATGCCTGGTGTTTTGTTCCACTCTTGTCGCCCTAGTTTCCGTCATATTGGTGTTATGTTCCCGGATTTTGCGTTCCTTACGCGGTTGGGTTATAATGGGAACCCCTTGACAGTTCGCCTTGAATAAAACTCCTCCAGCAAGGCCCAACCTTGGTTTTACCATTTGCCACCTAGCCTTTTCTTTCCCTTGGGTTCTGCAGATCAAGGGTCATCATTATTTTAACCCCCCCGGGGCCAGTGCTCCTCTGAGTGTTGGTCCAAACTAGAGCCCCTTGCAGCGCCACCTCGGGGAAACTCGAGGGCTGGTTTTAGTTGTACGGACTGCTCATCTGAGTGTGCCCTGAGAACGAGATATGTGCAGCTCCTATCGGGATTTGTTGGCACATTCGGGCGGTGTTGCTGGACTTGTTTTACCATTGTCGAGGATGTCTTGTAACTGGGATTCCGAGCCTGATCGGGTCTTCCCGCTAGAAGGAATATCCTTCGTTGACCGTGAGAGCTTGTGATGGGCTAAGTTGGGACACCCCTGCAGGGATTTGAACTTTCAAAAGCCGTGCCCGCGGTTATGGGCAGATGGGAATTTGTTAATGTCCGGTTGTAGAAAACCTGAAGTTGATCTTAATTAAAATACATCAACCGTGTGTGTTACCGTGATGGTCTCTTCTCGGCGGGGTCCGGGAAGTGAACACGGTGTTGGAGTTATGCTTGATGTAGGTTGTTCTAGGATCACTTCTTGATCATAGTTTCTCGACCGTGCTTTTGCCTTCTCTTCTCGCTCTCTTTTGCATTGTTAGCCACCATATATGCTAGTCGCTTGCTGCAGCTGCACCTCATAACTTTTACCTTACCCATAAGCTTAAATAGTCTTGATCGTGAGGGAGTGAGATTGCTGAGTCCCCGTGACTCACAGATACTTCCAAAACCAGCTTGCAGGTGCCGTGAACCATGCAGATGACGCAACCAAGCTCAAGGAGGAGCTTAATGAAGATATTCTCCTTTGTGTCGTTTCCGTTTCCAGTTGATCAGTAGTGGAGCCCAGTTGGGGTCGATCGGGGATCTATGTAGCATTTGGGGTAGTCTTCTTTTATTTTGGTTCCGTAGTCGGACCTTGATTGTATCTGGATGATGTAATGCTTTATTCATGTAATTGTGTGAAGTGGCGATTATAAGCCAACTATGTATCTCTTTCCCTTATGTATTACATGGGTTGTTGCGAAGATTACCTCACTTGTGGCATTGCTTTCAATGCGGTTATGCCTTTAAGTCGTGCTTCGACACGTGGGAGATATAGCCGCATCGAGGGCGTTACATCGATCCTAGTGACAGAAAGGGAAACGACACGTATTGTATTGTTGCCATCGAGGATAAAAAGATGGGGTTTATATCATATTGCTTGAGTTTATCCCTCTACATCATGTCATCTTACCTAATGCGCTACTCTGTTCTAATGAACTTAATACTCTAGATGCATGCTAGATAGCGGTCGATGTGTGGAGTAATAGTAGTAGATGCAGGCAGGAGTCGGTCTACTTGTCACGGACGTGATGCATATATACATGATAATGCCTAGATATTTTCATAATTATTCGCTTTTCTATCAATTGCTCGACAGTAATTTGTTCACCCCCCATAATACTTATGCTATCTTGAGAGAAGCCACTAGTGAAACCTATGGCCCCCGAGTCTATTTTCCATCATATAAGTTTCCAATCTATTTTACTTTCAATGTATATCATAAAAATACCAAAAATATTTATCTTATCACTATTATCTCTATCATATCTCACTCTCGTAAGTGAACGTGAAGGGATTGACAACCCCTTTATCGCATTGGTTGCGAGGTTCTTATTTGTTTGTGTAGGTACGAGGGACATGTGTGTGGCCTCCTACTGGATTGGTACCTTGGTTCTCAAAAACTGAGGGAAATACTTACGCTACTTTGTTGCATCACCCTTTCCTCTTCAAGGGAAAACCAACGCAGTGCCCAAGAGGTAGCAAGAAGGATTTCTGGCGCCGTTGCCGAGGAGTCTACGCACAAGTCAAGGCATACCAAGTACCCATCACAAACTCTTATCCCTCGCATTACATTATTTGCCATTTGCCTCTCGTTTTCCTCTCCCCCACTTCACCCTTGCCATTTTATTCGCCCTCTTTTTCATTCGCCTTTTCTTTCACTTGCTTCACCGTTATGGCTAGTCCTTTATATACTCCTTTGTCTCCCGAGAATCAGGTCCTTAATTTTAAACAAAGGGAGGGAGAAAATCTAAAAGATGCTTGGTTCAGAATTTGCAATGCGCAAAATAGATCTACTAGGAAGCAATCTACTTCCGTTCTTCTTCGCAATTTTTATGTAGGCATCATCCCTTGGAATAGATATATTCTTGAAACCATTACCGGAGGAAATTTCTTGGGTAGCCACACTTTTGATTCTTATAACACTATGATAGATTTGTTTGGCACACCACCTCTCTTGGTTAATGGAGCTATGTTAACTTTGGAACATGTTATGCAAAGGCTCGACATTATTGAAAATAAATTTGCCACTGTTGAATTGATTGAGAATTTGGATAAAAAGATCCACAACCAAGTTACCCAATATGGATCTAAGGTAGGAGTTACTCTAAAAAGTTTTAAAGAAAAAGAACATGTGGTTAATGAAAGAATAGACCAAGATTCTACTAGAATTGATAAACTTGAGGGAATTATTACCAACTTGGGGTTCGCTTTTTTGCCGTAAGGAACACTTCAAATCGTCCTAGCAAAGTAGCCAAAATAATGTACTTTCCTGAAAATAAGGGTGAAACTTCTAGTAAGGAAAATGCGGATCTCAAATCCATTAGTGTTCACCCCAACTTTCTCACTATCATTAAGGAACCTTTTGCTACAAATGATTTTCTTGATTTCTTTCCTAGGAGCTTAATCATTAATAGAGAGAAGGAAACTCCTAAGGGTTATAAGTGTTCTATTGAAGAATTGCATACCAAAGATGATAATACCTAGATCTATCCTTACTTTTATGCCTAGATAGGGGCGTTAAACGATAGCGCTTGTTGGGAGGCAACCCAATTTTATTTTTGTTTCTTGCTTTTTGATTCTGTTTAGCATAAGAAATAATTCATCTAGCCTCTGTTTAGATGTCGTTTTATGCTTTTAATTAGTGTTTGTGCCAAGTAGAACCTTTGGGAAGACTTGGGGAAAGTCTTTGCAATCTTGCTGTAAACACAGAAACTTTAGTGCTCACGAGATTGGCTGCTAGTTTTTACTGGAGAGAGATATTTAGTTAATTCTTTTTGAATATGATTAATAGATAAATTTCTCACGTCCAGAAATTTATTTTAGAATTTTTTGGGTTCCATAAGTATTCAAAACCTTCAGATTACTACAGACACTTCTGTTTTTGACAGATTCTATTTTTTGTGTGTTGTTTGCTTATTTTGATGAATCTATGGCTAGTAATGGAGTTTATGTACCATAGAAAAGTTGGAATACAGTAGGTTTAACACCAATATAAATAAAGAATGATTTCATTATACCTTGAAGTGGTGGTTTGTTTTCTTTTACTAACAGAGCTCACGAGTTTTTCTTTTAAGTTTTGTGTTGTGAAGTTTTCAAGTTTTGGGTAAAGATTTGATGGATTATCGAACAAGGAGTGGCAAGAGCCTAAGCTTGGGGATGACCAAGGCACCCCAAGGTAAAATCCAAGTACAAGCCAAAATACTAAGCTTGGGGATGCCCCGGAAGGCATCCCCTCTTTCGTCTTCGTCCATCAGTAACTTTACTTGGAGCTATATTTTTATTTGCCACATGATATGTGTTTTGCTTGGAGCGTCTTGTATGATTTAAGTCTTTGATTTTTATTTTACCACAACCATCCTTTCTATACACACCTTTTGGGATAGACACATATGAATTGGAATTTATTAGAATACTCTATGTGCTTCACTTATATCTTTTGAGTTGGATAATTTTTGCTCTAGTGCTTCGCTTATATCTTTTAGAGCACGGCGGTGGTTCTATTTTATAGAAATAATTGATCTCTCATGCTTCAAATATCATTTTGAGAGTCCTTTAGAACAGCATGGTAAATTACTTAGATTATAAATTTTAAATGCTAAGAGAAGTTGGATGCTTGATAGTTGTTTTGAGATATAAAGGTGGTAATATTAGAGGTGTGCTAGTTGAGTAATTGTGAAATTGATGAATACTTGTGTTGAAGTTGGCAAGTCCCGTAGCATGCACGTATGGTAAACGTTGTGTGACAAATTTGAAGCATGGGGTGTTCTTTGATTGCTTTCCTTATGAGTGACGGTCTGGGACGAGCCATGGTCTTTTCCTACCAATCTATCCCCCTAGGAGGATGCGCGTAGTGCTTGGTTTTGATGACTTGTAGATTTTTGCAATAAGTATGTGAGTTCTTTATGACTAATGTTGAGTCCATGGATTATATGCACTCTCACCCTTCCATCATTGCTAGCCTCTTCGGTACCGTGCATTGCCCTTTCTCACCTTGAGAGTTGGTGCAAACTTCGCCAGTGCATCCAAACCCTGTGATATGATACGCTCTATCACACATAAGCCTCCTTATATCTTCCTCAAAACAGCCACCATACCTTCATATTATGGCATTTCCATAGCCATTCCGAGATATATTGCCATGCAACTTTCCACTGTTCCATTTATTATGACACGCATCATCATTGCCATATTGCTTTGCATGATCATGTAGTTGACATCGTATTTGTGGCAAAGCCACCATGCTTAATTTTTCATACATGTTAGTCTTGATTCATCGCAATCCCGGTACACCACCGGAGGCATTCACATGGAGTCATATTTTGTTCTAAGTATCGAGTTGTAAGTAAATAGAAGTGTGATGATCATCATTAGAGCATTGTCCCATGTGAGGAAAGGATTATGGAGACTATGATTCCCCCACAAGTCGGGATGAGACTCTGGACGAAAAATAAAAATAAAAACAAAAAAGAGGCAATAAAAAAATAAAAGAAGGCCCAAACAAAAAAAGAGAGAAAAAGAGAGAAGGGACAATGTTATTATCCTTTTTCCACACTTGTGCTTCAAAGTAGCACCATGATCTTCATGATATAGAGTCTCTTATTTGGTCACTTTCATATACTAGTGGGAATTTTTCATTATAGAACTTGGCTTGTATATTCCAATGATGGGCTTCCTCAAATGCCCTAGGTTTTCGTGAGCAGGCAAGTTGGATGCACACCCACTTAGTTACTTTGATGAGCTTTCATATATTTATAGCTCTAGTGCATCTGTTGCATGGCAATCCCTACTCCTTGCATTGACATTAATCGGTGGGCATCTCCATAGCCCATTGATTAGCCGTGTCAATGTGAGACTTTCTCCCTTTTTTTCTTCTCACACAACCTCAATCATCATATTCTATTCCACCCATAGTGCTATGTTCATAGCTCGCGCTCATATATTGCGTAAAAGTTGAAAGAGTTTGAAAAGGCTAAGTATGAAACAATTGCTTGTCTTGTCATCGGGGTTGTCCATGATGAGAGCATTTTGTGTGACAAAAATGAAGCATGGCCAAACTATATGATTTTGTAGGGACAAGTTTTCTTTGGCTATGTTATTTTGATAAGACATAATTGCTTGATTAGCATACTTGGAGTATTACTATTTCTCTGTCAACAATAAAATTTTATCTTGAATCTTTCGGATATGAACATTCATGACACAATAGAGAAAAATACATTGAAGAACATACTAGAAAGCATTCCACATTAAAAATTCTGTTTTTGTCATTTACCTAGTCGAGGACGAGCAGGAATTAAGCTTGGGGATGCTTGATACGTCTCTAATGTATCTATAATTGTTTAATTGTTCCATGCTATTATATTATCTGTTTTGGATGTTAATGGGCTTTATTTTAAACTTTTATATTATTTTTGGGACTAACCTATTAACCCAAGGCCCAGTGCAAATTGCTGTTTTTTTGCCAATTTCATTGTTTCATAGAAAAGGAATATCAAACGGAGTCCAAACGGAATGAAACCTTCGGGAGCGTGATTTTTGGAACAAATATGATCCAGAGGACTTGGAGTGGACGTCAAGAAACGAACGAGGTGTCCACGAGGCAGGGGCGCGCCTACCCCCTGGGCACGCCCTCCCCCTCGTGGGCCCCTCGTGGCTCAACCGACCTACTTCTTCCTCCTATATATGCTCACATACCCCGAAAACATCCAGGAGCACCATGAAACCCTATTCCCATCTTGGGGCCTTTTCCGGAGCTCCGCTGGAGGGGGCATCGATCACGGAGGGCCTCTACATCAACTGCATGCCCCCCGGATGATGTGTGAGTAGTTTACTTCAGACCTTCGGGTCCATAGTTATTAGCTAGATGGCCTCTTGAATCTCAATACAAAGTTCTCCTCGATCTTCTTGGAGATCTATTCGATGCAACTCTTTTTGCGGTGCATTTGTCGAGATCCGATGAATTGTGGGTTTATGATCAAGTCTATCTATGAACAATATTTGATTCTTCTCTGGATTCTTTTATGCATGATTGGTTATCTTTGCAAGTCTCTTTGAATTATTAGTTTGGTTTGGCCTACTAGATTGATCTTTCTTGCAATGGGAGAAGTGCTTAGCTTTGGGTTCAATCTTGTGGTGCTCGATCCCAGTGACAGAAAGGGAAACGACACGTATTGTATTGTTGCCATCGGGGATAAAAAGATGGGGTTTATATCATATTGCTTGAGTTTATCCCTCTACATCATGTCATCTTACCTAATGTGTTACCCTGTTCTTATGAACTTAATACTCTAGATGCATGCTGGATAGCAGTCGATGTGTGGAGCAATAGTAGTAGATGCAGGCAGGAGTCGGTCTACTTGTCGCGGACCTGATGCCTATATACATGATCATGCCTAGATATTCTCATAATTATTTGCTTTTCTATCAATTGCTCGACAGTAATTTGTTCACCCACCGTAATACTTATGCTATCTTGAGAGAAGCCACTAGTGAAACCTATGGCCCCCGGGTCTATTTTCCATCATATAAGTTTCCAATCTATTTTACTTTGCAATCTTTACTTTCAATCTATATCGTAGAAATACCAAAAATATTTATCTTATCACTATTATCTCTATCAAATCTCACTCTTGTAAGTGAACGTGAAGGGATTCACAACCCCTTTATCGCGTTGGTTGCGAGGTTCTTATTTGTTTGTGTAGGTACGAGGGACTTGCGTGTGGCCTACTACTGGATTGATACCTTGGTTCTCAAAAAATGAGGGAAATACTTACGCTACTTTGCTACATCATCCTTTCCTCTTCAAGGGAAAACCAACGCAGTGCTCAAGAGGTAGCAGGTACATTAAAAATTGTCCGCCACTTTTTGTTTCTTTTTTCGGGAACACGCGTATTCTATTTAAAACCACTGCTATGGAGAGATTTTTTTACTCCATTGTATATATAGCCTCTGGTTTGATAGGGTTTCTCTCGTCTCGCTCTCTCACCTTCTCCATATCAAAACAAGATGACTGTGTCCACTCTATCTCTCTCCTCACCGGTGGTCACAGATCCGGCCGAATCCCGTCCGCTGCGGGAGATGAGGAGGTGCAGCGTTGACATTGTCGCCGTCAGTGATAGAGGAAGCCGATGCACACAGTCCTCTCGGAGCCAGTGCGGACGAAGGTCCTCCGCGCCCTTGTTCGCTGTCGTCATGTGGGCAGATCCCGCCCGCCCGCCTAAGCGACATCTCGCCCACCTGAGATATAACTTCTTGTACTGGTCCAGCTCCCTAGGTTGCTGCATGCAGGTTTTCTTCTATGCGACTACCCCCTAGCTCCCCATGTATAGTAGCTAGGGTTCGTCGGCTGGTCCAACATCACCTACTATGATAGAGGAAATGCCACTCAAAAAGTTGTCCTGATTTATGCCTCGGTGGAGGTATACATGTTGTTTCGACAAAAAGTACATGGTGGTTGTGCGGTCATTGTGCATATGCTCCTATTGCTGCTGCTAATCTAATACTATCACTGGTTAAATGAAGAAATGTTTTTTCTCGGGTATCCTGGTTTAGAGCATCTCCAATAGCTTGTCTATATGGATGTCTATACTCGTTTTCCACGACGTGAGCCGAAAACAGGCGTCCAACAGCTTGTCTATATGGTCGTCCAAATATACACATGCTCTAAATGTCGTTAATCTTGTACCACTGCCAAAACAAAGTAACAACACTATATCCCTTTTTTATATTTTTACAAACAATGATGCCTATCTCCATATCCGGGCATGCCTTCCTCAATTTTAGTGGAACTGCACAAAATTGGATGGCCATTATTGTTCTGCCTCACTGTCCTCTGCACGTGGTTCTTCCTTCCTCAAACTTGATTAATGAGAAGAAATAGACCACAGTGAGGATTTGCCGAAATTCATAGGTGCCTCACCCAAACTTGATGACAAATGGATGATGTATCACCACGATGACCTATCGATGCTCATGGTTGCGCCTCATGGTTGCGTCGGCTGGTGAAGCTGGTTGATTTTCCATGAAAAACAAGTTGTCTTCCATCAGTTCTCTTTGCTTGTTACCCACAAAGATGATATCCTTCATCAGTTCACGTTGCTTGCGTTGGATATGCAGTCGTCTTTCACGTTGGTGCAATTTTATCACACAATTGGCTATGAACCAAATGTTTCCTCGAAGAAGGATCGATGTTGGTACTATGAGCATATGTTTTGTATTGATTTCTAAGCCTTCTCACAACTTTGTCTTCAGCTCCCTTGTAATTTTATTTGTCCAGCTATTAACTTTGATTAAAAAATGGTGTCAACTAAAAACCCAGATGGACGTAGTAGCCCTCCATTTTTATTTACTCTGCATATTAGATTTGATTGAAGTCAAACTTTGTAAAGTTTGACCAAGTTTAGGCCGAACACAACAAACCATAATTATTGAGAGAGGGCAAACAGTACATACTCTCAAACCTTCCCGATAATTGAAATTAAAATTCTTTATTTGTACACACTCTCATACGTTCCCGATAATTTGGTGCATGTGTGGTTGTTCACTTAGACTAGTCACAGTGGGGAGTAACTTAGAGTAGTAACATGCATATGTTACTTAGTCTATGTTACTACCTCCATAGTGGGTAGTAACATATGTGTTGTGTCATGCATCACTTCATTTATTAGGTTGAAGACTCATCTGTTCTTGATATATGTGACGTTACACTAACTATCTATGTTACCACATGGCTCTCTTTATTCATTAATTACATGCCACATCATCTATTTTGCCTAGATAAGTGTGATGTGTACCGCACGTGAAGGACAGGAAGTGCGTCCAGGATGCGTGGATCGTTATTAGTTCATCGGAAGTACTTAGTTTTCTTCACTGGTACGTTAAATAAAGAGTTTTCTTTCGTACATACACAATTTAAAACGATTGCTATGGAGAGAATAAGAAAACCACTCCGCTATATATTAGTAGTATACACGAGTACTATATGGACGTAGCTTCATTGACTTAGTGCACCTGCCTTTGGGTGTATGACAGGTGGGTGCTACCTCTTGAGCACTGCATTGGATTTCCCCGAAGAGGAAGTGATGATGCAGCAAAGTAGCGTAAGTATTTCCCTCAGTTTTTGAGAACCAAGGTATCAATCCAGTAGGAGGCTACGCTCGAGTCCCTCGTACCTACACAAAAACAATAGCTCAACGCAAGCAACGCGCTTAGGGGTTGTCAATCCCTTCATGGTCACTTACGAAAGTGAGATCTGATAGAGATAATAAATAATATTTTTTTTGGTATTTTTGGCATAGAGATGCAAAATAAATAAAGTAAAAACAAAGTAAAAGCAAAGCAATAGTAAAGTGATGGAGATTGATATGATGAGAAAGAGACCCGGGGGCCATAGGTTTCACTAGTGGCTTCTCTCAAGAGCATAAGTATTCTACGGTGGATGAACAAATTACTGTTGAGCAATTGATAGAATTGAGCATAGTTATGAGAATATCTAGGTATGATCATGTATATAGGCATCACGTCTGAGACAAGTAGACCTAAACGATTCTGCATCTACTACTATTACTCCACTCATCGACCGCTATCCAGCATGCATCTAGAGTATTGAGTTAAAAACAGAGTAATGCCTTCAGCAAGATGACATGATGTAGAGGGATAGTTTCATGCAATATGATAACAACCCCATCTTGTTATCCTCGATGGCAACAATACAATACGTTCCTTGCTGCCCCTTTTGTCACTGGGAAAGGACACCGCAAGATTGAACCCAAAGCTAAGCACTTCTCCCATGGCAAGAACAACCAATCTAGTAGGCCAAACCAAACTGATAATTCGAAGAGACTTGCAAAGATAACCAATCATACATAAAAGAATTCAGAGAAGATTCAAATATTATTCATAGATAGACTTGATCATAAACCCACAATTCATCGGTCTCAACAAACACACCGCAAAAAGGAGATTACATCGAATAGATCTCCATGAGAGAGGGGGAGAACATTGTATTGAGATCCAATAAGAGAGAAGAAGCCATCTAGCTACTAGCTATGGACCCGTAGGTCTGAAGTAAACTACTCACACTTCATCGGAGGGGCTTGGATGATGATGTAGAAGCCCTCCGTGATCGATGCCCCCTCCGGCGGAGCTCCGAAACAGGACCCGAGATGGGATCTCGTGGATACAGAAAGTTGCGGCGGTGGAATTAGCTTTTTGGCTCCGTCCCCGATCGTTTGGGGGTACGTGGATATATATATATAGGAGGAAGAAGTACGTCGGTGGAGCTTCGAGGGGCCCACCAGGCAGGGGGCGCTCCCTAGGGGGGGCTCCCCCTACCCTCGTGAGCACCTCGTGGCTTTCTTGACGGAGGGTCCAAGTCTCCTGGATCTTATCTGATGAGAAAATCATGTTTCCGAAGGTTTCATTCCGTTTGGACTCCGTTTGATATTCCTTTTCTTCGAAACCCTAAAACAGGCAAAAAACAACAATTCTGGGCTGGGCCTCCGGTTAATAGGTTAGTCCCAAAAATAATATAAAAGTGGAAAATAAAGCCCAATAATGTCTAAAACAGTAGATAATATAGCATGGAGCAATCAAAAATTATAGATACGTTGGAGACGTATCAGTGGGCCCAAAATGTGGCTGGCCCACCTGTCATACAGCCAAAGGCTGGTGCAGTTAAGGCACCGGAGCTCAGTTCATAATACAATATATATAGTACACTATATAAGTGTAGAGATCTGACCTCAAACAATCAAATCTCTGTGCATAAGTGTCATCCCTGGATCGTAATGCTGACACACAGAGTACTTCGAAGGATTTATAACAGAGTAGCAATCACACACTTATTACATCGATAGTCTCAAGAGAGAACTTAATACAATAATATGGCTTAAGGCCATCTAAATAAGATAATAGCGGAAGGCTTGGAAGATAAAGTGAGTCCATCAACTCCAACGGCATAGCCGAGTGCACGACAAACGACCTAGCGCACCTTACTCTTTCTCTAAAAAGTCTGCAACATGATATGTTGCAGCCCAAAACGGGTTAGCACATGGAATATGCTGGCAAGATAACACAATATAGCAATGAACAAGTAAATGCTATCACTACATGCATATAAGGCTGGTGGAGGCTCTATAGTTACAATGTTTTTGCGAAAAGCCAATTTTTCCCTACAACAAAGGAATATATTTTGTTTAACTATCATGGTAGGTGATAAACATTGAGAATGGTAACCCCATCTCAATGCCAATTAAATAGTAGTTAACAAGAGTGATTAGATCAACATGATGATTCAAGAACTAGATACTCAAGATGGCCATAACCGGAGACACGACTAACCATAATTAGTTTGTACACTCTGCAGAGGTTTGCGCACTTTTCCCCACAAGACTCGGTCACCTCCGTTGGATTTCTCGCACTACAGGGTGTTTGAGAAATGGATGACCGAGACACAGTCTTTCAGAAACATTAACTCTTTACTCTGGGTGGATAGTTACACCTACTTTCCCCTACATCTGCTAGCCCACAACTTAAAGAGGTCATGCAACATACTCAACTATGCTAGAGCCCATAATAGCTTGTGGCTGCACACAGAAGTTCCTAGCATGAATAATCTTATGATCCCTTTGAGCCTGGGTGGCGAACCAAAAGACTACACTGGTATATCCCCAGGTGCCTGCAACCAATCCACCCAGATGTGTATTTAAGTAGCCACCTTAAGTTAACCATTAATTAACAATCTCACATCTATCATGGATCACTCAAACCAAACCACGTCTACGAGCATAGCATGGCAACCTAAGCACAACGTAGAAGTAACTCCCAAGGGTTTGATAATAAAAGGGCAATAGGTTCTACCTCATCATCTACTTCCCAAACCCACATGTTAAAGGATCCTACTCATGCAATGTTTGAAGATTGTAACTAATGGATAAAAACTGGGTAATAAAGGGGTAATATCAAAGTGTTACTTACATTGCTGACAATCTGCAAAACCTAGAGACTCGTAGTAGCATGCTTCGCACTCCGGGTATTCTATCGTAAACAAACAATAGCATACATAATCACTCAAGCATAGATGCAAGGGTAAAACTCCAATAAGAAGATCCAATCTGAAAGTTCAACTGAGCTTCGATTTGCAAAAAGAATCGATCAAATCGGAGCTACAGAAATGAAACTACGATCGAAAGAACTTCGATTCAAATCTGCTTGAAACCAAATTTCAAATTGTCAAAACCATGTTCAAGTTGTTTAACTGCAAAGCGGGGCTCGAGACGAAGATTTTGGATAATGGTTAAAAAGTTGCGAGGGTTTGAAGATTAGGGGCTAATCTACGATAAAAATAATCACGGATAGGTCCCTGACCGAAAAATGAAATAAAAGAAAAAACTACGGCGCGAACGTTCGCTAACAGAGGCAAACGAACGGATTCGTCCGTTAAAACGAACTAACGAACGAATGTTCGTAAAATAACACTAACTGAAGAAAACCAAGAACACAAACAGAATTAGGGTTTATAAAAACCAAACGGTTTTATACCTAAACCGAAAAAAACCAGTGGCGACGACGAGGTCAACGGCGGCGGCGAGATGGCGCGATCCGGCGGGCGGGGCGACGGCTCCGGCGCGCGGGTGGCTCGGCGAGGCGGCGGGGTCGGCGCGGGACGGCGGTTGAGCGGCGGCGGCAGCGAAGCAGCAGCAGCACGGGGCGGCGTGCGGTGCAGGCAATGGTGGTGGGGGTGTGGGGCGGTGTGGGGGACGAGGGGCGGCGGCTGGGGTTTTAAAGGGGCCTGAGGGGGTGGTGGCTTGGGGCAGGGGGCGACGGGGTGGCTCAGAGCCGGACTCTGTGCGGAGTCCGCCGCGGGCACGGTGGTGCTCGGCGAGGAAGGTGGCGCGCAGCGGGCCGGCTGGGCCTTTGGCCCAGGTCGGTCCAGGAAACTTCTTTTAAATAAATTCCACCGAAAAGGAAAAAATCCTTAAAAAATATTTCAAAAATTCTAAAAATGCCAAAAACAATTTTCACCATCTAAATAAAATATTTAGAACAAAGTGAACATTTTTCTGGTCTAAAATGCAAATTTTGAAAATAATGCATACCTTTATAATTCAAATAAAATAGCAATAAAATCCAAATAAATTAATTATTTGATTTTAATATTTTTCCTCCAATATTTCTCTTTATTTTGGAGAAGTCCTTTTATCTCCTATCATTTATTTTGATATTGAAAATATTTGGAAAAAATAATTAAAACCAAAATGATCATCTTTTCAAAATTTAAGAAAAATTCAAATATGAAAATAGTGAAATCCCCAACTCTCTCCGTCGGTCCTTGAGTTGCTTAGAATTTCTAGGATCAACCTAAAAATGCAAATAAAATATGATATGCATATGATGACCTATGTATAACATTCCAAATCGAAAATTTGGGATGTTACAAAACCTACCCCCCCCCCTTAAGATGAATCTCGCCCTCGAGATTCAGGTTGGCTAGAAAATAGGTGTGGGTGGTCTTTCCGTAGGTCTTCCTCTCGCTCCCAGGTGGCTTCCTCCTCGGTATGGTGGCTCCACTGAACTTTGCAGAACTTGATAGCCTTGTTGCGTGTAACACGACTGGCAAACTCGAGAATCTTGACTGGTTTCTCCTTGTAAGTCAAATCACTATCCAATTGTATTGCTTCCAGGGGCATTGTATCTCTCAGAGGAATATCGTCCATCTCAGCATGGCACTTCTTCAACTGGGAAACGTGAAACACATCATGAACTCTTGACAGTCCTTCGGGTAACTCCAACTTGTAGGCCACTTATCCCATACGTTCCAAAACTCGGTATGGTCCTACAAATATTGGGGCTAAGTTTCCTTTAACTCCTCGGAGGGGTGACACACGAAGATATGCTCTATCTCCGATTTCGTAAACTACCTCCTTGTGTTTTGAGTCTGCATAACTCTTTTGCCTGGACTGAGCTACCTTTAGTCTGTCGCGAATCAACTTAACCTTCTCTTCGGACTCTTTAATCATATCTGGTCCAAACAACTATTTGTCTCCAACTTCATCCCACATCAACGGTGTCCTGCACCTTCTTCCATACAAAGCTTTGAAAGGTGCCATCTTCAAACTGGCTTGGTAGTTGTTGTTGTATGAGAACTCCGTGTAGGCCAAATTATCATCCCAACTAGATCCCTAATCTAGCGCACAGGCTCTCAACATGTCCTCCAGAATCTGATTGACTCTCTTGGTCTGGCCATCTGTCTGCGGATGAGAAGTTGTACTAAACTCTAGTCTGGTTCCCAAAGTCTGGTGCAGCTGGCGCCAGAACTTTGAAGTAAACGGTGTCCCTCTATCTGATACGATGGTCCTTGGAACTCCACGTAGACATACAATCCTGGTCATATATATTTTGGCCAACTTTGCACTTGTATAGGTGGTTTTCACTGGGATAAAATGAGCTACTTTGGTCAAACAATCCACTACTACCTAGATTGAATCATATCCTGATCGGGTCCTGGGTAATCCGGTGATGAAATCCATGTCAAGCTTATCCCACTTCCATTCGGGTATCGGCATAGGCTGCAGTAATCCTGCTGGCTTCTGATGTTCTGTCTTCACTCTCTGACATACATCACATACGGCTACATACTCGGCAATATCCTTCTTCATTCCTGTCCACCAGAAACGCTCCTTCAAATTCAAATACATCTTGGTGTTTCTGGGGTGTATCGAGTATGGTGAGTCATGAGCTTCCTGAAGTATTAACTCCCTGATCTTTGCATTATTGGGTACATAAACACGGTCCTAAACCCATAAGGTGTCGTGCTCATCCTCACGAAAACCCTTGGCTTTTCCTTTGCTCATCTTCTCCTTTATCTCAGCAATTTCCTTATCATCCTTCTGAGCTTCTCGAATCTTTCCCAATAATGTTGACTGAACCTCCATTGTTGCGACAAAACCTCTAGGTACTATCTCCCAACGAAGCTCCCTGAGATTTTCAACTAACTCCTGCAGAAATACCCCGCTTACAAGGGTATTGGCATAACTCTTTCGGCTCAAAGCGTCTGCTACGACATTGGCCTGCCTGGATGATAGTGCAACTTCATATCATAATCCTTTATAAGCTCCAACCATCTCCTTTGCCTGGGATTCAGCTCCTTCTGTGTGAAAATGTACTTCAAACTCTTATGATCCGTGTACACATCACATCGATTTCCAATAAGAAAGTGTCTCCAAGTATTGAGTGCATGCACTACGGCTGCCAACTCCAAACCATGTGTAGCATAATTCAAGTCATGTCGTTGAAGCTGATGCGAGGCATATGAAACCACTCTTCCATCTTCCATGAGTACACCTCCAAGTCCTAAGCAAGAAGCATCGCAATACACTTGGAAATCCTTACGTATATCCGGCAAAATCAGCACTGGGGCTGTAACCAAACATTTCTTCAACTCCTGAAAACTTGCCTCACATTCATCTATCCATTTGAACTTGGTGTCCTTCTTCAACAACTCCGTCATAGGCTTCACAATCTTAGAAAAATTCTCAATGAATCCCCGGTAATATCCCGCGAGTCCAAGAAAACTGCGGATCTCTCCTACTGAGGTGGGTACTATCCAATCGGTGACTGACTAAACCTTGGTGGGGTCTACAGCTATACCCTCTCTGATATAACATGTCCAAGGAATACAACTTCCTTCAACCAAAACTCACATTTGCTGAACTTGGCATATAGTTGATGTTCCCTGAGCTTCTTGAGAACTAAACGCAAATTCTCCTTGTGTTCCTCTTCATTCTTCGAGTATACCAAAATATCATCAATGAACACCACTACAAACTTATCCAAAAATTCCATGAACACCTTATTCATCATACTCATGAAATAGGCTAGGGCGTTAGTCAATCCAAATGACATTACCGTATACTCATATAGCCCGTACCTTGTGGTGAAGGCTGTCTTAGGTATATCCTGTTCTCGGATCTTTAGCTGGTGGTATCTTGATCGCAGATCGATCTTGGAGAATACTTTATCTCCTTGCGGCTGGTCAAACAAACCATTGATCATCGGCAGTAGGTACTTGTTCTTGATCGTTACTTCATTCAATGCACGATAATCAACAACCATTCTCAAAGATCCATCTTTCTTGTCAACCAAGAGCACTGGGGCTCCCCATGGTGATGAACTCCGTTGAATGTATCCTTTCTCCAATAACTCCTTAATCTGCTTCTTAATATCCTCCAGATCGTTTGCGGGCATCCGGTATGGTTTCTTTGATATTGGTCTGGTGCCTGGCAACGGCTCTATCAAAAACTCAATGTCTCGATCTGGCGGCATGCCTGGTAATTCCCTTGGAAATACATCTGGGTAATCCTTCACAACAGGCACTTCCTCCTGAACAACTCCCGAGAGGGAATTTACTTGGGTCCTCCTAGGCGCATGCCTAGATACATACTTAATCCTTTTTCCCTCTAGGGTGGTGAGCAGAATTGACTTACTGGCGCAATCGATGTTTCCTCCATACATCGATAACCAATCCATGCCTAGTATCAAATCCAATCCTTGTGACTCCAAAATTATTAGGTCTGAGGGGAAAACATGCCTATCTATGGTCAAGGGCATCTGAAAACATCCTTGGCTTGCCATATACTCCACTCCTGGCAAGCTTACTAACATAGGTGTCCTAAGAACTTTAGTGGGCAACTTATACTTATCCACTAATCCCCTTGATATGTATGAATACGATGCACCAGTATCAAAAAGAACGATTGCAGTAAATGACTTAACCAAAAACTTACCAATAACTGCATCTGGCTGCTCTTCAACCTCCTCTACGTTCATGTGGTTCACTTGTCCCCTATTGAAAGGGTTGGGATTCTTCCCAGAGCTTCCATTGTCATTTCCATTCTTTTCTTCAAAACACTCATTGGCATAATGTCCAGTCTTCCCGCACTTGAAACAAGTAATGTGACTTTGGTCCTTCTTGGCGGGTGTGGCCGGGTTAGAGCGGTTCTGGTTACTACCTACTCCATTCGCATTTCCATTCTTAGAGCCACTATGGTTATGCGAACTTCCTCCATTGTGCGTGTGGCCTCCATGTTTATGGGTATATCCTCCCGAGTTCGGGGTAAAACGAGGCTTGTGCTGAGCTCCTAAATTGTACTTCCCTTGTCCATACTTCCTTTTGCGGCTCTCAATCTGCTACTGCTTCCCTTCAATCATAAGAGCCTTGTCTACCAACTCCTGGTAGTTGTAAAATGTTGCCACCATTAACTGCATACTCATCTCATCATTCAGCCCTTCCATAAACTTCTCCTACTTCGCAGCATCTGTGGCCACATCATCTGGGGCATAGCGGGCTAACTTACTGAACTCATCCACGTACTGCCCCACAGTGCGGTTTCCCTGGTGTAAGTTGTGAAACTCATGCTTCTTCATGCTCATAGATCCAGTTGAGACATGTGTAGTGCGGAATGCTTGCTGAAACTGCTCCCAAGTGACATTGGCTATGGGGAAAGTGGCTGTGCAATTCTCCCACCATGAGGCTGCGTGTCCATCCAATTGATGTGCGGCAAAACGCACCTTCTCTGCATCTGTGCAACCTGCGGTGGTCAACTCCCTTCCACTCCTATGGAGCCAGTCATCAGCAACTATTGGGTTGGTGCTACTAGAAAACACCGGCGGTTGCAACCTCAGAAAATGAGCTAAGTTGTCAACTGGAGGTGGTGGCAGTGGGTTGTTGTTGTTGCCTTGGTTCTGGACTAGAAACTGCATCATGGTATTCTGCTGTTGGATCAATTGAGCGAGCTCCGGTGGGAAGACAAATCCGGGGTCACGTCTCGGAGGCATCTGATGGGTTTAGAGCGAAGAGATTAGAATAGAGTGAGGTCTAGTGAGAAGGCACTACCCATATGCACATGAGACAAACACATTCATAGCACACCAATCAATTCAAACAAGGGCATACAATCCATAATATGGTGGTCGACTAGAAATTTTGATCGGTGGAAGACTCCATGATGTCCGCTCCAGCTTTGTCTTCGTAATCATCATCACTACTGTCGGGGTTGTAGTCGGTGTCGTCGATGATGATGTAGTCCTTAGGATGGTCGTCATCTCCTCCTGGTGCGGGGTCTCCCATGAATACTCCTAGCTTCCTTGTCTGGTCGTCATTCTTCTCCACTAGTATTGTGATTTCCTCCTCATATCTGTCGCATGTAGACTTGAGTTCCTCTTCAAGCTCCATGTTCCTAGTCATCAACTTCTTCAGATCTATCATGCTTGCGCACATCTGGTTCTCCTGGCGACGAATGTGCTGCTTTAACTCCTGGATGAAAGCTACAATGGACCTGTCCCTCTTGGTGCTGATCATCTCCCATTGCTCATCTCGGCGCCCACATATGGTAGATGGTGTCCTTAAGATCCTTCTTACAAACTTCGCTGATGCGTCCCATGGCGATGTGGGCTGTCATGCTCTTTCCTAGACTCCAAGTTGGTGCATCAAAGGAAAATTCTATGGGCTCAGTAACTAGCATGAATGTCCTTCCTGGAACTTGAACTAGAATCATCCAACGCTCCTCTTCTGGTAAAGTGTCGGTGTAGGTCCCGATGAAGCTTGGTATTCCGATGTTTAGGTACCTAGTGACTTCCTTCAAGTGTCGTCCAAAAGGTGTGTCTTCATCCGGTTGTGCAAACTTGTTCCTTGAGTCCGCCATCCTATAGTGGAAAAAGGGAGAGGAGTCATAAATGGGTAGAGAAGAGTGGCATATGGCTTAACTTAGTGGTCGTGTCCTACATTTAGAATCTGATACCAACTTGTAGCAATCTGACCTCAAACAGTCAAATCTCTGTGCATAAGTGTCATCCCTGGATCGGTAATGCTGACACACACAGTACTTCGAAGGATTTATAACAGAGTAGCAATCACACACTTATTACATCGATAGTCTCAAGAGAGAACTTAATACAATAATATGGCTTAAGGCCATCTAAATAAGATAACAATGGAAGGCTTGGAAGATAAAGTGAGTCCATCAACTCCAACGGCATAGCTGAGTGCACGACAAACGACCTAGCGCACCTAACTCTTCATCTGAAAAGTCTGCAACATGATATCACTACATGATATAACACAATAGAGCAATGAACAAGTAAATGCTATCACTACATGCATATATGGCTGGTGGCGGCTCTATGGTTATAATGTTTTTGCGAAAAGCCAATTTTTCCCTGCAACAAAGCAATATATTTTGTTTAAGTATCATGGTAGTTGATAAACATTGAGAATGGTAACCCCATCTCAATCCCAATTAAACAGTAGTTAACAACCCAACAAATTAATTTAGAGTGACGAGATCAGCATGATGATTCAAGAACCAGATACTCAAGATGTCCATAACCGGGGACACGGCTAACCATGATTAGTTTGTACACTCTGCAGAGGTTTACGCACTTTTCCCCACAAGACTCGATCTCCTCCTTTGGATTTCTTGCACTACAAGGTGTTTGAGAAACAGATGACCGAGACACAGTCTTTCAGAAGCATTAACTCTTTACTCTAGGTGGACAGTTACACCTACTTTCCCCTACATCTGCTAGCCCACCACTGAAAGAGGTCATGAAACATACTCAACTATGCTAGAGCCCATAATAGCTTGTGGCTGCACACGGAAGTTTCTAGCATGAATAATCTTATGGTCCCTTTGAGCCTGGGTGGCGAACCAAAAGACAACACTGGTATATCCCCAGGTGCTTGCAACCAATCCACCCAGATGTGTATTTAAGTAGCCACCTTAAGTTAACCATTAATTAACAATCTCACATCTGTCATGGATCACTCAAACCATACCACGTCTACGAGCATAGCATGGCAACCTAAGCATAACGTAGAAGTAACTCCCAAGGGTTTGATAATAAAAGGGCAATAGGTTCTACCTCATCATCTACTTCCCAAACCCACATGTTAAAGGATCCTACTCATGCAATGTTTGAGGATTCTAACTAATGTATAAAAACTGGGTAATAAAGGGGTATGATCAAAGTGTTACTTGCCTTGCTGACGATCTGCAAAACCTAGAGACTCGTAGTAGCACGCTTCGCACTCCGGGTATTCTATCGCAAACAAACAATAACATACATAAGCACTCAAGCATAGATGCAAGTCTAAAACTCAAATAAGAAGGTCCAATCTGAAGGTTCAACTAAAGAGCTTCGATTTGGAAAAAGAATCGATCAAATCGGAGCTACGAAACTGAAACTACAATCAAAAGAAATTCGAATTCAAATCTGCTTGAAACCAAATTTGAAATTGTCAAAACCATGTTCAAGTTGCTTAACCGGAAAGAGGGGTTCGAGACGAAGATTTTGGCGTTGGTTTCACTGGATTTGGACTACCGGTTAAAAAGTTGCGAGGGTTTGAAGATCAGGGGCTAATCTACCATAAAAATAATCGTGGATAGGTCCCTGGCCAAAAAAGAAAAGAAAAGAAAAAGACTATGGCGTGAACGTCCGCTAACAGAGGCAAACGAATGGATTCATTCGTTAAAATGAACTAACGAACGAACGTTCGTAAAATAACCCTAACCGAAGAAAACCGAGGAAAATAAAAAAACCGAACTAGGGTTTATAAAAACTGAACGGTTTTATACCGAAACCGGAAAAAAACCGGCGGCGTCGACGAGGTCAACGGCGGCGGTGAGATGGCGCGATCCGGCGGGGGGGGCGGCGGCTCCGGCGCATGGGTGGCTCGGCGAGGCGGCGGGGTCAGCATGGGGCGGCGGTTCCACGGTGGCGGCGGCGGCGGAGTAGGGGCGACGGGCTGCGGCGGCCGGGCGCGGGGCTGCGGCGCAGGCGGCGGTGGTGGTGCGGGGCAGCGTGGGGAACGACGGGTGGGGCGGCTTGGGTTTTAAAGGGGCCAGGGGGTGTTGGCTTGGGGCAGGGGGCGACGGGGCGGCTCGGAGCCAGACTCCGTGCGGAGTCCGCTGCGGGCACCGTGGTGCTCGGCGGGGAAGGCGGCGGGCAGCGGGCCGGCTGGGCCTTTGGCCTAGCTTGGTCCATGAAACTTTTTTTTAAATAAATTCCGCCGAAAAGGAAAATCCCTAAATAAATATAAAATAAATTCTAAAAATGCCAAAAAAAACAATTTCACTCTCTAAATAAAATATTTAGAACAGAGTGAACATTTCTGGCCTAAAATGCAAATTTTGAAAATAATGCATATTTTTCTAATTCAAAGAAAATAGCAATAAAATCCAAATAATTATTTTGGAGAAGTCCTTTTATCTCCTCTCATTTATTTTGATATTGAAAATGTTTGGAAAAATTTATTAAAACCAAAATGATCCTCTTTTCAAAATTTGTGAAAAATTCAAATATGAAAATAGTGAAATCCCCAACTCTCTCCGTGGGTCCTTGAGTTGCTTAGGATTTCTAGGATCAACCCAAAAATGCAAATAAAATATGATATGCATATGATGACCTATGTATAACATTCCAAATTGAAATTTTTGGATGTTACAATAAGTTGGAGCCTCATCGCTTGTTCGCTAGGGTTTGCACTCTCCACACTCTCGCCGCACTACATATATAGATACACGCTGGAGGCTCAGCATTCCTTTGCTAGGGTTTGCTATATTCATAGTCTCTCACCCTCTTCACCAGATCTAAACAAGACTACTTTGTGGCCTCTGTCTCTCTCTCTCCCCGCTCACAGCTGGTCAAGGAGGCGTCTGGATCCCATCACACCAGGAAGGGGAGGAGGTGCGGCATTCACTCTATCGCCTTCGGCGAGGGAGGCAATCCACTGCCGGTTGTGTTGTTCTCTTTCACCCAGCGCCTGTGCGGGAGGGCCACGGACCCCTTCTTCCTTGCTAGCGTACATAGTGTGGGCAAATCCGGCCTCCCGCCGCATGCCTTGCCACATCCCGACGACCCTAAGGTATAAGTTTCTTTGAAACCGTCATTGCTCTAGCTGCATGCGGGTCTTTTTCGATTCTGTAGTCGAATCTAGGTCTTGATTCAAATAGGAAAGAAGGGTGCGGTGGGGTGGAGCATGAATCTAGGACGTGGTTCGATGAGGAAAGGAGGGAGGGAAAGTAGTATACACTGGCTATACAGCCTCTTTGTTGGTCGAAAAGGGAGAAAGGGGGTAACCTAGTACACACATCTGTAAGGAACCGATCTCTTTGTTGAAAAGGGAAAGAAACTTGGGGTCGAGTAGTCTGTGCAGGACTAGATTTGCTGCCCTCACATAGGAAAAAGGTTCAAAGAGAAAAAATATGGGACCAACGCAGATATGCTGCTTGGCTACACACTCTGCATCACCCATTTATACGTGTGGACGCACATGGAGCTGGCATGTCCCATGTCCCATACAACTATTTTGTTGTTGTTAATCTAAGAATGCTGCTGGAAAATTGAAGCAATGCCACTGTTAAAAGTAAATTACATTCTTAACGAGTGTTGTTTTAAGAGAATGTCTCTGTTAATATGAATCAAGGCAACAGTTTGAGAAATGCTACTATCCAACTTCGTTTTCCATCAAGATAAGTTAGGTGCTTCTTTTTGTCGCCATTTGTTTCATCCTCCTTTATTGGCCAATAATTGTTTCCTTTTTTGCCTGTGTTAAAACAGTGATATCTATTCAACCTTTTGCTATAGCAAACTTAAACATCACACCGGCGACTTTGCTTGATTTTAGTGCAACTGCACAAAATGAGCTTGGATTTCCTATTCGTGTTGGCAGATTCATAGGTGATCCTGTGTGCGTCATGACAGGTTGGAACTTTCCTTCATCCACATGATCGTGCAGTGTGTTTTGAGATGTTTTGCTACTTTTATTGGTACCGTTTTAAATAAATGTTGATATGAAGCTATTGTATTGCTCTGTTTTCCCATTAAGTTGTGAACAAAAATGGTACCAACCCAGACATGATGCTTGTTGCCTTGTTACAACAAACTCTGCATCTCCCCCTATATAAGTAGATGGAAGCACATGGTGTTGTTGCGCCCACTCTCCCCTGGAACTGTTCATGCTTTTTCTTAATCTAATGCCGCTGGTAAAATTAAGCAATGTGACTCTCAGAATTAAGTACTGAACTGTTTTAAGAGAATTTCTCTGTTAATATGAATCAATGCAACCTTTTTAGAAATGTTACTGTCCTGTACTTTGTTTCCCATCAAGATAAGGGAGATGCTTCTTTTTGTGGCCGCATGTTTCATCCTCCTTTATTGGCCAGTAATTGTTTCCTTTTTTGCCTCTGTTAAAACAGGGATATCTATTCAACTTGTTGCTATAGCAAACTTAAATGTCACACCGATGACTTTGCTTGATTTCAGTGCAACTGCACAAAACGAGAGTGGATTTCCTATTCGTGTTGGTAGATTCGTATTTTAACTTTGACGTCTCATGAAAGATCGGTACAGGCTTTCATCCACATGATGCTGAAGTGTGCTTTGAGATGTTGTGCTAGTTATATTTGTGTTGTTTTGGATAAATGTTGAATTGAAGCTATTGAACTGCTATCTTTTACCATTAAGTGGGCAAAAAAATTTCCAACCCAGACATGATGCTTGTTTCTTTGTTACAACAAACTCTGCATCACCCCCTTTATAAGTACTCCCTCCGTCTCATAATATAAGAATGTTTTTGACACTACACTAGTGTCAAAAACGCTCTTATATTACGGGACGGAGGGAGTAGATGGAAGCACTTGGTGTTGTTGTGCACACTATCCCCTGGAACTATTTATGATTTTCCTTAATCTAATGCCGCTGGTAAAATTAAGCAATGCCACTCTCAGAATTAACTACTGAACAGTTTTAAGAGAATTTCTCTGTTAATATGAATCAATGCAACCGTTTTAGAAATGCTATTGTCCTATACTTTGATTTCCATCAAGATAAGGTAGATGCTTTTTTTGTGGACGCATGTTTCATCCTCCTTTATTGCCCAATAATTGTTTCCTCTTTTGCCTCTTAAAATAAGGATATCTATTCAACTTGTGTCTATAGCAAACTTAAATGTCACACCGGCAACTTTGCTTGATTTCAGTGCAACTGCACACAACGAGATTGCATTTCCTATTCGTGTTGGTAGATTCGTATTTTATGTTGGTCGTCTCATGAAAGGTAAGTACAGGCCTTCATCCACATGATTGTGAAGTGCGCTTTGAGATGTTGTGCTACTTGTATTGGTACTGTTTTAAATAAATGATGAATTGAAGCTATTGTATTGATGTCTTTTCCCATTAAGTAGTGAACAAAAATGGGACCAACCCAGACATGATGCTTGTTGCTTTGTTACAAGAAACTCTGCATCACCCCCTTTATAAGTAAATGGAAGCACATATTATTGTTGTGCCCACTCTCCCATGGAAATGTTTATGCTTTTTGTTAATCTAATGCCGTTGGTAAAATTAAGCAATGCCACTCTCAGAATTAACTACTGAATCTTAGTTCACAACTGCAATACTTGTTAGGGATTGGCGGGATTACCATTTTTGTGGCCGCATGTTTCATCCTCCTTTATTGGCCAGTAATTGTTTCCTTTTTTCCTCAGTTAAAACAGGGTTATCTATTCAACTGTTGCTATAGCAAACTTAAATGTCACACCGATGACTTTGCTTGATTTCAGTGCAACTACACAAAACAAGAGTGGTTTACTATTCGTGTTGGTAGATTCGTATTTTATCTTAGTCATCTCATGAAAGGTCAGTACAGGCTTTCATCCACATGATGTTGCAGTGTGCTTTGAGTTGTTGTGCTACTTGTATTGGATAGTTTTGGATAAATGTTGAATTGAAGCTATTGAATTGTTGTCTTTTACCATTATGTGGGCAAAAATTGTTCCAACCCAGACATGATGCTTGTTGCTTTGTTACAACAAACTCTGCATCACCCCCTTTATAAGTAGATGGAAGCACAAGGTGTTGTTGTGCCCACTCTCCCCTGGACCTGTTTATACTTTTTCTTAATCTAATGCCGCTGGTAAAATTAAGCAATGCCACTCTAAGAATTTAATAATGAACTGTTTTAAGACAATTTCTTTGTTAATATGAATCAACGCAGCCGTTTTAGAAATGCTACTGTCCTATAATTTGTTTTCCATCAAGATAAGGTAGATGCTTCTTTTTGTGGCTGCATGTTTCATCCTGCTTTATTGCCCAGTAATTGTTTCCTCTTTTGCCTCTTAAAACAGGGATATCTATTCAACTTGTGTCTATAGCAAACTTAAATGTCACACCGGCAACTTCGCTTGATTTCAGTGCAACTACACACAACGAGATTGCATTTCCTATTCGTGTTGGTAGATTCGTATTTTATGTTGGTCATCTCATGAAAGGTCAGTACAAGCCTTCATCCACATGATTGTGCAATGTGCTTTGAGATGTTGTGCTACTTGTATTGGTACTTTTTTAAATAAATGATGAATTGAAGCTATTGTATTGCTCTCTTTTCTCATTAAGTAGTGAACAAAAATGGGACCAACCCAGACATGATGCTTGTTGCTTTGTTACAACAAACTCTGCATCACCCCCTTTATAAGTAGATGGAAGCACATGTTGTTGTTGCGCCCACTCTCCCTGGAAATGTTTATGCTTTTTGTTAATCTAATGCCGCTGGTAAAATTAAGCAATGCCACTCTCAGAATTAACTACTTAATATTAGTTCAAAACTGCAACACTTGTTAGAGATTGGCGGGATTACCATTTTTGTGGCCGCATGTTTCATCTCCTTTGTTGGCCAGTAATTGTTTCCCTTTTTGCCTCTATTAAAATAGGGATATCTATTCAACTTTTTTCTATAGCAAACTTAAATGTCACACCGACAACTTTGTTTGATTTCAGTGCAACTGCACAAAACGAGAGTGGATTTCCTATTCGTGTTGGCAGATTCGTATTTTATCTTCATCGTATCATGAAAGGTCAGTACAGGCTTTCATCCACATGATGCTGCAGTGTGCTTTGAGATGTTGTGCTATTTGTATTGGTACAATTTTGGATAAATGTTGAATTGAAGCTATTGAATTGCTGTCTTTTACCATTAAGTGGGCAAAAATTGTTCCAACCCAGACATGATGCTTGTTGCTTAGTTACAACAAACTATGCATCACCCCCTTTATAAGTAGATGGAAGCACATGGTGTTTTTGTGCCCACTCTCCCATGGAACTGTTTATGCTTTTTCTTAATCTAATGCTGCTGGTAAAATTAAGCAATGCCACTCTCAGAACTAACTACTGAACTGTTTTAAGATAATTTCTCTGTTAATATGAATCAATGCAACCATTTTAGAAATACTATCCTATACTTTGTTTTCCATCAAGATAAGGTAGATGCTTCTTTTTGTGGCCGCACATTTCATCCTCCTTTATTGGCCAGTAACTGTTTCCTTTCTTGCCTCTTAAAATAGGGATATCTATTCAACTTTTTGCTATAGCAAACTTAACTGTCAGACCGGCAACTTAGCTTGATTTCAGTGCAACTGCACAAAACAAGATTGCATTTCCTATTAGTGTTGGTAGATTCGTATTTTATGTTGGTCGTCTCATGAAAGGTCAGTACAGGCCTTCATCCACATGATTGTGCAGTGTGCTTTGAGATGCTGTGCTACTTGTATTAGTACTGTTTTAAATAAATGATGAATTTAAGCTATTGTATTCCTGTCTTTTCCCATTAAGTAGTGAACAAAAATGGGACCAACCCAGACATGATGCTTGTTGCTTTGTTACAACAAACTGTGCATCACCCCCTTTATAAGTAGATGGAAGCACATGTTATTGTTGCGCCCACTCCCCCTGGAACTGTTTATGCTTTTTGTTAATCTAATGACGCTGGTAAAATTAAGCAATGCCACTCTCAGAATTAACTATTGAATCTTAGTTCAAAACTCCAACACTTGTTAGGGATTGGCGGGATTACCATTTTTGTGGTCGTATGTTTCATCCTCATTTATTGGCTAGTAATTGATTCCTTTTTTGCCTCTGTTAAAATAGAGATATATATTCAACTTGTTGCTATTGTGACATTTTGCTTCTCTTAATTTTGGTGGAACTGCACAAAAGGAGACCGGATTTCCATATATGTGTTGAGATCTCTTTTTGGTCTTCCTCACGAGTTGTTTCAAATTTTGTCTTGAAAGGTCAATACCGACTTTCCTTAGAATTAACTATTGAATCTTAGTTCAAAACTTCAATACTTGTTAGGGATCAGCGGGAGTACCATTTCTGTTAGGGATTGGCCGAAGTACATGTTTAAGAAATGTATTATTCAGATAATGTCGCTGTTATTATATATCAGTAGATTGTTTCACAAATGGTACTATCCTTCTTTGTAGTTCTTTCTACATGTTTAACCAAGGTATTGTTAAGATAATGTCTCTATTAAAATGAATCAGTCGCATTGTTTTAGGAATGGTACTTTTCTGCTTTGTCTTTCTTTATACATGTTGAAACAAGGCATTGTTAAGATAATGTCTCAGTTAATATGAATGAATCACACTGATATAGAATTGCTAGTCTCCTACTTTGTTTCCCATTAAGATAAGGTAGATCAGTTGATGATTTTCTTCAGGGAGTACAAGTCATCAACCGTTATTTCTCAATAATTGTATCCCTTATACCTATTGTTGCTTACAAGGATATCAAAGTTAAAGCTCGGTTTTATTCTGACTTTGATTTTAGTTGAACTGCACAATAGGAGCCAATGTGTCTAAGGCAAACTGCTGCATTAGTGGGTCCAATTGGTCTTACCACTTTGCAGAAAGAAGCAGTCACTGTTTGCGCTACATTACACAAGGAATGATCGAGAAGCTTTACAGAGTATTAGTAGACGCTGGTGACATGTGTAGTCTGTAGAGAGCATAGGAAACTCTACAACACGTGGAGTGCACTGGGAAAATAGTACCCAAACAAGTACAAGAAGCCAGGACAGGACTCCAAATATGTCAATGTCATTCTAAGCAACAATGATGGGGCATTAGGGTATGGTAATCTGTTTACCGTACTTTCAGTTTATTAGTCCACCGATTGGTGGGTTGACACTGGGGCCAATATTCATGTGTGTGCTGATGTGTCTTTGTTTTCTTGCTGCACATAAATACGAAATCCACAGGGATGCTCAGCTTGATTTTAGTGGAACTGCACAAAACGTTCAGATAGTTTGTGTCCTCCATAATACTTCATCATGCACAATACATCGAATGGTTCTCTAATCATTCGTCGTCACCTTGAGCCCGGACTATATGTTTGAATGGAGCTGCCAGCGTCGGCCATTAAGAAAGGTAAGAAGAAAGACAAAAAGAGAGATGGTTGCTTTACTTGTGGTTTCGAGGAACACTGGGCAAACAAGTGCCCAAACAAGTATGAAGAAGCCAGGATAGGACTCCAAGTCTGTCAATGTCACTCTAAGAAACAATGATGGGGCATCTGGGTATGGTAATCTGTTTACCGTACTCTCAATTTGTTAGTCCACCGATTGGTGGGTTGACACTGGGGCCAATATTCATGTGTGTACTGATGTGTCTTTGTTTTCTGGCAGCATATAAATACGAAATCCATAGGGATGCTCAGCTTAATTTTAGTGGAACTGCACAAAATGTTCAGATGGTTCGTGTCCTCCATAATACTTCAGCATGCACAATACATCGAATGGTTCTCCAATCATTTATCGTCACCTTGAGCCACCGGACTATCAGATGACAAACCCTGCCCGTTCCACAATCATAGGCATTACATATTTTGAATGGGAAAAGCTTGTCAAAGTTTAATCATTGATTTTACCAAGAAGACATTAGTTTAATATATTGGAATTGGAAAACCATGTCAACTTTTGCTCATCAATGTTAGCCAGAAGACATGCATTTGATATTTTTGAGTGGGACGCCCTTTGTTGTGAGCAACGTTGCTCGTTTTTTCTTATTCCTGTCTTCAGTTTAGAAGTAAATATTTACTCTGCTGAGATGCATAGTCACATGAATGTTGACTTATGTAAGGTATTTTAAGAGTTTGTTCTAAATGTTTTCTATGTAATGTCAGGCCTTGTGAGTTTGATTGCAAAGTTGAGCTTGGAATGTTGTGGCATGCGGCATCACGAGCTGTTCACCGTGCCTCCTGAGAATAATTCTTCATATTGTTTTGCATGTTGATCTAATGCCCGTGATTTGCATGTTAAGAAGACCATCCTCTTTTTGTTGTTTCTGTGCTTAAGAAGTTCATTGTCTCATGTTTCATTCATAGCCTATACGACAACTCGGGTAGGTTAGAGGTGAAACCATATGATCTTCCGACCAACTCATCATCTTAGGCCGTGATTGGATCATCGTTTTTCAACCAAAACCACTTGTAAAACTGACTCTTGTAAATAAAAGAAGATGGTCTCGGGCGAAGCGCTTGGTTGGCCAATTTCGACTAGTAAAATATACACTAGTATCTCAAATTACACGTGTAACCCGCCGGTTTTACTTATAGACCTCAGGCCCTCGGTTTCATTACGCATGTATTTTACGCGTTGTTTCCGATGACAAGTAAATTACACTTGTATCTTAATACATGTGTGAAATAAACCTGAGCTCCCAAGCGCGGCCTTACCGTTTCATGCCGTCTCAGTCTCTCGAAGGTGCTCATAGGTGTCCGATGATCCTGGCTTCCTGAATGAGCAACGGACATTGTATCAGACCATCCGTAGGGCCCGTGAGGCCCTCTCCATCGTCCTTCGAGTTGTTGCACTCGCCAAGGCACCGAGCATTGTCAACATGGTCACGGAACATGAGGATTCAGGAGATGACTTTATTTTGACTGGATGATAGTAGGGACCCACTAGGTCCATAGTCATACGTATGCAAGTGCCTCCTTATTATGTACAACTTTTTTTGCTTCCTCCTGGTTTCCTGACATCACGGTCCCACACCATTGTCAACCTATGTAGTCAATAACCGAGAGAATTGCACAAGGAGCGACCTACAGCCGGGACCAAGCAGCTCGAGTTGTATTCGTGTTTTTGAGGTGTGATCACTGCAGAGTTTTTCTTGAGTGATGTTTTCATTGTTGCTCAGAGGAGAGCAGGGTATTAGCTGGGTGGGTTGTTCAGAGGCGAGATATCCAGCCCAGTATTAATTTTTTTCAATCTAAAAATGGCTAGCCCAGCTATACTTTTTTTTGAGGAATACCCAAGCAAGGTCAACTTGTTATTCTCCGCCCTGCTGGGCTGCAAATCTTTCCTAGGAGGGATGCATTAGGCTTAACACGAAAATCGGCTCTAATAAATATTAAATGGGATGTAATTATAAAAACTGGGCAGTAACTATAAAAAAATGCACCAAACATGTAATTAGTTTATAAAATATTATTTTTGGATTTTGAAAATTTTAATTTCATCAATTGTTGCGCGTGCAATGTTTCGTTCGATTTTTACGTAATACAAATTTATATTGAAATTGTATTCAATCTGACTAGAAATTTCGGGATAAAAATATTTCGGATCCCATCAAAATGTGGGAATTTTTTTCGAATTCTGTTTTGAACGGTTGGTTGAAATTATTAATAGTTGTCCTTGCTATAAAATGGGATGTACTTTTAACAAACTGTAAATGGGCTGTAGTAAATTCCATTAGAATTCAAAAATGGACTGTACATTCTTACAAATCGCAAATGGGCTATAAGTTCTCTGCCACACACTTGTGGGCCTACTAAGTTGATGTGTCCCCTAAAAAAAGTAAGTTGACGCGTATGCAAGGCTTTGTCAACTTATAGTCAACACACAGTTCTAGCAGCAATGGCCGTTGGATGTCCATCCAACAGATGTCATGCTTCTTCTTCAATCTCGGATATTCTGGCTTCAACCGCCCAAAAAATGATTCCTCCCCCTGACATCTGGGGCGCACCGTTTCGGAGGCTGACCTATGGGCCTACTAAGTTGACACGTACCGAGGGCTTTGTCAACTTAGTCATTATAAACGATTCTAGCTGCAGTGACCATACGATGTCCATCCAACGGCCGTCGTGCTTCTTCGACCTCTAGTGATGTGATCGCTAGTGCAAAAGATAATCTTCAAAACATGTTACAACTTGGCTCTTTTAGATTTGAGGTTCCATCAATTAAACCGAAGTAGGATGCTGTGAAGCCCAATTTTAGAACGCCTCCATACAGATGGTGTTTTGTTGGAAATAGGTGGCAATCTGATTCTTGTGTAGCCGCGTGACAGAGCAGAGTCTTATTTTGTTTTCTATCTACTAGTAGTGGTCACGTAGCTATTTGGTTGTGATCAGCATGGCCGGATGATTAATTAGTTAATATATTGTTTAGTTTAATTAGGAGAGAGAAGGAGTCATGCGCTGGTACGATTCGTACTAGTATTCAGTTATTAGGAAGAGTCCCGATCAGTTTCGTTTTGAGCCTCCGTGCTCCTTAAATAAAGGCCATACGGCCGTGTAATGGAGGAAGAATTTTGTTTTAGTCGTGAGATCAATAAAACTACAGAAAACGTCCCATGTTGGGGGACACCAAATATCTTTGTTGCTTATCCGAGGGGATTTTGTTGCTACTGCGTGTGGAGTCGATCCAATCTACTCGACACAAGTTTCTGATCTTACAGTCTTGCATCTTTGCTCGACCGGAATTTCTTGTTGCTGCTGCTAGTACCGTGAAAGATCGGGACGTCGAATGACTCGTCATCTAGTCGACTCTGATCAAGTGGTATCAGAGCTAAGGTTGTTCACGGTACTGTGTTGATCAAGATGTCAACCTCGGTCAACAAGGGTGATGAGGTTGCTGCTAATTCTAAGGAAATAGTACGTCCAGTGTATGCAGATGATATTCCGCAAAATATTCGAGATGGTTTTGACCACACATGCAGCTACATCAAGCAATGTCATGATGTGCTCGGCAAAAGGATAGACGTCCTGATCACTCGGTTTGATGGTTTGACGGACATCATCAATATGCCGGCGACGAATTGCTGGCATTGAGTTTACCGGTTACGCGCTAATATGGTGGAATCAAATTTGTCGTTCAAGACATCGCCGGCGACTTGGCGAGGGATGAAAGAGTTTATGAGGTGACGTTTTGTTCCTGAGCATTATAAAAGAGATATGTACAACAAGTTGCAGCGGCTCTCTCAAGGTAATATGAGTGTTGATGAATATTACAAGGAGATGGAATTGCTTATGATATGTACAGGGACAACGGAGGATCCGAAGGCGACCATGGCACGTTTCTTTAACGAGCTAAATATCGAGGTGCGGGATCGTGTTGAGATGGTGGTCTACTACCACATACAAGATCTTGTGCATCAAGTTGTGCGTGCGGAACAACAGATTAAGCGGCGCCAAGTCAGCATAGTTCCCAGTAACACTCTGAACACATGGCGATGATCGCAGCATGAGAGTGAGGATGTCGTTCCTAGCTCCAGGACGACAACATCAAATCGTTCTCATGGTTCCGTTCAAAAGGATGCTTCAAAATCAGGACTGTCGAGGGTTGATTCTAGTGCGCAGTCTACCACACATACTAGTGACATCGAGTGTTTCAAGTGTGGAGGAAGAGGACATATGAAGCATGAATGCCCTAATGAGAAAAGAGTGTTGCTAACGAAAGATGGCTATGCATCCGCTAGCGATGAAGAGGTTGTTTCTGACACTTCTAGTGAAAAATCTGAAGATGTTGAAAAGGTGACTGCGAGTTTTGAAGCTGCTGAATCATACCCGTCATTGATGGTGCAACGAGTGCAAGAGGATCGCATAGAGGATAAGGGGCAGCTTTGGAATATTTTTCAAACTCAGTGCAAAATCAACAACACTAATTGTAAGTTGATCATAAACGGAGGAAGCTACACTAATGCGGTTAGCAAGGACTTGGTGGATGCTTTAGCTTTGCCTACTTGGAAGCACCCACAACCACACTGCGTCGAATGGTTATATCAGTCAGGCAAATTGAAAGTTACTCACAAGGTGCGCATCAATTTTTCGGTTGACAATTACACCGATACAGTTATCTGTGATGTTCTGCCAATGAATGCATGCCACTTGTTATTAGGGAGGCCATGGCAATATGATCATCGTGCTACCCATGATGGAAGGTCCAACACATATTGTTTTGGGTATGTTGGAAGGCGGCATGAGCTACAGCAGATGTTTGCCAATGATATCAAAGATGATGTTATCGTCTCAGTTAGAAGGAAGGTCGCCAAAGCTATCACAAAACCGAGGATGGCTTCGTTTCAAGGGAGAGGGGATGATGTGACCGCTAGTGCAAAAGATTATCTTTAGAACATGTTACAACTTGGCTCTTTCAGTTTTGAGGTTCCATCAATTAAACCGAAGAAGGATGTTGTGAAGCCCAATTTTAGAACGCCTCCATACAGATGGTGTTTTGTTGGAAATAGGTGGCAATCTGATTCCTGTGTAGCCGCGTGAGAGAGCAGAGTCTTATTTTGTTTTCTATCTACTAGTAGTGGTCACGTAGCTATTTGGTTGTGATCAGCGTGGCCGAATGATTAATTAGTTAATATATTATTTAGTTTAATTAGGAGAGGGAAGGAGTCATGCATTGGTATGATTCGTACTAGTATTCGGTTATTAGGAAGAGTCCCGGTCAGTTTCGTTTTGAGCCTCCGTGCTCCTTAAATAAAGGCCATACGGCCATGTAACGGAGGCAGAATTTTGTTTTAGTCGTGAGATCAATAAAACTACAGAAAACGTCTCATGTTGGGGGACACCAAATATCTTTGTTGCTGATTCAAGGGGATTTTGTTATTGCTGCGTGTGGAGTCGATCCAATCTACTCGACACAAGTTTCTGATCTTACCGTCTTGCATATTTGCTCGACCGGAATTTCTTGTTGCTTCTGCTAGTACCGTGGAAGATTGGGATGTCGAACGACTCGTCATCTAGTCGACTCTCATCATCTAGTCTTCTTGCTCTAGTCACCCAAAGCAGCACCGCTCGTGCTGCCTGCTTCTGCCTCCCATGGCCGGCTGTGCTGCCGCAGAGGCCTCACCGCCCACAACTACTCCCACCGCTGGCCTGGCCATCCCTCTACTCACCCACACCTCCTGTTATTCTGCGGCGACGGCAGCCTCACACCGTAGCCAAACCAGTGAACCCTCGTACTCCTCTTCACTTGGGCATCCACTGCAGCGTCTTCCCCGGCTCCGCGTCATCCCCTTCCTAGGCCTCGCCATCTGTAACACCCCATATGTAACTTTTCCCAATTTGGCATATATCCATCTTGTTCGTCATCAATTCCTAGTGGTCATCCTTTCGGTTTCCTATTTGGGTTTTATTTTGTTTCTCATTGCATTGTTTTGTCTTGTCTTGTCTTTAATTGTTGCATCATGGCCTCCTCACATGTTGCATTATGCTTGGTGTGAGTTCATACATGTTGTGTTGTTGCATGCTTCATGCATTTGATCTTGCATCATCACCTCCATCTTATATCCATTCCTTGCTTTCATTTTTGAAAGATCATATATCCTCACCCCATTAATGCCCATTTCTTCCTCATAAATCTTTCTACCTGTCCTAAACGCCCCCTGCCAATTCCATCAAATTTTAAGTTGTTTTGGTTAGGTTTTAAAATAGCTCAAGTTTGATCTATATTCACACTTGACTTATTTTCTTACCTCTAAAAATATCCAAGACAATTTATTCAAATAGAGCACTATCTCAAGTTCATGAGACTATTTTTATTTTTATTGTGCCCCTTTTCCTTTGACCCTGGCCTTTTCAGTTTATTTTCTGTTTGGAGAAAATATCAAAGAAAGAAAAGGGCTCACCTCTGCTTATCTGGGCCGGCCTCCCTACGCGCAAGCCGCCGCAGCCCAGCAGCAGCAGACCGCACCCCAGCCCACTTGGGCCTCCCACTCTAGCCGGTCTGGCCCAGTCGCCCTATAGGCAACCCTAGCCGCCAGGGAGCGGGCTCCCTCGACCCCCATCTCCCTCTCCCTTCGCTCTCCTTCTGCACCGCCTCCGCCCGACCCCCTTCTCTCACCCGCGATCCCTTCGCCCTCTCTCGACCCCCTCCCCTCGTTCCTCCAGTGCGAGACCCGCGCTCCACCCTCACCGGAGAAGAGAACCAGGTGGAGCTTCCGCCACTGCGCCATGGATGGCCCCGAGCACCTCGTCCCGCGCTCATCTCGTGGCACCCGAGCACCTCGTCCCCGCCATCTAGCCTCCGTGCCTGCAAGACCTCGTCGCTCACCGGCGCCTCAACCGGAGCAGGACCCCGTCGCCCTCTCCTTCATGTTTCCCTCTATTTTCCCTCCTCTTCAACTCACCTCGAGCTCCCTCTCTCTCTCTGTTCGAACAGATGCCGCCATGGATCCCGCGCCCGAGCAGAGGAGGTTGTGTCCTCGAGCTCCTTCTGGTTCCCGCGCCTTCGGCAACCAGTGACCGCCGGCGAGCGCCCCATCCCACAAAGGAGCCCTGCCAGGATCTCTGAGCCGCTGCAACGCCCTCGTTTCGTCTCCCTCTCCTCTCCTGCACCTCGTTCCCGGCGCCGGAAAAACTGCAGTCACGCCATGGCCTTCCTCCTCCCACGCCCTGCTTCTCGTCGGTGACCACGACCAGCCCCGACCACCTGCGACCCTGCCTTCACTAAACGTCCCCGAGCAGGAGCAATTTTGAACTGCCAAGTACCATTGGATTCGTCAAGACCGCCAAGTACCACGACCCGCAAGACCAACGACGCCCGAACGAGTGCTCCCGACCGAGACAGTTGTGCTGCTACGTTTTGGACACGCCAAGTCCCTCGGGTCAGATGCGTCAAGACCGCCCCGACTTTTGTGAAGTTCCACGACGCCGTGAGTCCTCGGATCTGTCAAGTTCCACTACGAGATGTACTACTACAGTCGACCCCGAAGACCTCGGATTCACCAAGTTCCCACGATGACTTGAGTGTACCCCGTCGGATCGCCAAGTTCGGTTACCGTCGCAACCATGTACAACTACTTCCATGATGATACGAGAACGACTACCACCATTGAAGGCCGTTGAGTGAACAAACTACCGATGACGTGTGTGACTACTTCATGAACGTGTACCACTACCGGCGTGGACCGATAGTACCACTACTTCTACTACCACCGCGGAACGACTACTTCCTCTACTCCCCTCGACGAACCCGAACCATCCCATTTGCACGCTTGTAAGGTATAACCCCGAGGCGATGCTTGTGTTTGCATCATGCCCGAATTGATCCTTGCACGTTCCTCGTTTTCCTTGTCGCCATCATGTGGGACACCCGGTAACCGGGATCACCCCTCTATCTCTAGCATGTCCCGCACACTTTCTTGTGCACCGACGTCTCAATGAGTTGTCGGAACCGGAACGTTGCCGTGGCACCGTTTCGTTATCACCGCCGTGGCACCCCTTTTGTTTCCGCCACGATGACAAATGCCTCATATCTTATCATGCCAACATTTTCATAAAAATTGCATAAACTTACATATGTCATCCGCATCATGTTAACAACATCAAGAATGTTTAAAATTGTTGTTTGCATTAATTTGCTAAATGCATATGGGGATTTACCGGATTTGTTGTTTGCTATATCCGGCCCCATTTAAATTTTCTAGATAGATAATTCCTTTATGTTTCACCTCTTGACATGCTTAACAACATTTAATATTGTTGGGTACATAAACGAGATCGAACTAAATAGTCGAATGTGGTGTTTTGTCAATATGCAACTGGTTGCATATTGTTCTCCACTTAATTTGTAGGATTGTTTGTGAACTTTGCCATGCCATGCTTCATTAAAACGGACATGCATCATACTTGGTTGTGCATCTCGTGCCATGCTTATGTGATGTTTGTTTACCATGTTGTGTGCTTCTTTCCGGTGTTGCTTCTTCGGGTTGGTTCCGGTAACATCACGTTTGTGAGGAACCGTTCGACTACGTCCGTTTGTCTTCCTCATTGCCTCATTCTTCTTCCTTGCAGGATTTGAGGCAAGATGACCATACCCTCGAAATCACTTCTATCTTTGCTTGCTAGTTGCTCGCTCTTTTGCTATGCCTATGCTGCGATACCTACTAGTTGCTGATCATGCCTCCCATATTGTTGAACCAAGCCTCTAACCCACCTTGTCCTAGCAAACCGTCGTTTGGCTATGTTACCGCTTTGCTCAGCCCCTCTTATAGCGTTGTTAGTTGCAGGTGAAGATTGAAGTTTGTTCCTTCTTGGAACATGGAGATGTTGTTCCTTGTTGGAACATGTTTACTTGTTGGGATATCACAATATATCTTATTTAATTAATGCATCTATATACTTGGTAAAGGGTGGAAGGCTCGGCCTTATGCCTGGTGTTTTGTTCCACTCTTGCCGCCCTAGTTTCCGTCATATCGGTGTTATGTTCCCGGATTTTGCGTTCCTTACGCGTTTGGGTTATAATGGGAACCCCTTGACAGTTCGCTTTGAATAAAACTCCTCCAGCAAGGCCCAACATTGGTTTTACCATTTGCCACCTAGCCTTTTTTCCCTTGGGTTAGGCCAGCCCAAGGGTCATCTTTATTAAACCCCCGGGCCAGTGCTACTCTGAGTGTTGGTCCAACCCAGAGCACTGTGCAGGGCCATCCCTTGGCAACTTGGGTTATGTCGGCTCTTGTACGCTTAGCTTGTCCGGTGTGCCCTGAGAACGAGATATGTGCAGCTCCTATCGGGATTTGTCGGCACAGCGGGTGGTCTTGCCGGACTTGTTTTACCATTGTCGAGGATGTCTTGTAGTACCGGGATACCGAGTCTGATCGGAATGTCTCGGGAGGAGGTCTATTTCTTCGTTGACCGTGAGAGCTTGTCATGGGCTAAGTTGGGACACCCCTGCAGGGATATGAACTTTCGAAAGCCGTGCCCGCGGTTATGGGCAGATGGGAATTTGTTAATGTCCGGTTGTAGATAACTTGAACCTTAAATTAATTAAAATACATCAACCGCGTGTGTAACCGTGATGGTCTCTTTCCGGCGGAGTCCGGGAAGTGAACACGGTGTTGGAGTTATGCTTGACGTAGGTTGTTCTAGGATCACTTCTTGATCATACTTCTATCGACCGTGCTTTGCCTTCGCTTCTTGCTCTATTTTGCGTATGTTTAGCCACCATATATGCTAGTCGCTTGCTGCAGCTCCACCTCATACCTTTACCTTACCCATAAGCTTAAATAGTCTTGATCGCGAGGGTGCGAGATTGCTGAGTCCCCGTGACTCACAGATACTTCCAAAACCAGTTTGCAGGTGCCGTTGAACCGAGTAGGTGACGCAACCAAGCTCAGGAGGAGCTCGATGAAGATCTTGTCCCTTGTGTTGTTTCGTTCTAGCTGATCAGTAGTGGAGCCCGGTTGGGGTCGATCGGGGACCTTTGTCGCATTTGGGGTTCTTCTTTTATTTTGGTTCCGTAGTCGGACCTTGATTGTATCTGGTTGATGTAATGCTTTATTCATGTAATTGTGTGAAGTGGCGATTGTAAGCCAACTATGTATCTCTTTTCCCTTATTTTATTACATGGGTTGTTTGCGAAGATTACCTCACTTGCGACATTGCTTTCAATGCGGTTATGCCTCTAAGTCGTGCTTCGACACGTGGGAGATATAGCCGCATCGAGGGCGTGACACCATCGTCCACCACCCTGGTGCTCTCGGCGCGGCGTGGTCAAAGTGGTCAACAAACGACATCCATCGGACGTCGACTGTACATGGAGAGGCTGACAGCTGGGTCCACGGCCGCACACAAGGAAATGCCTCCTTATTACACGCACAATAATGATTCCTCCACCTGACATCTGGGACCCACCGGAAGGTCCTCTAAATTTTGCGAAAAAAACGTTCCCCCCGCTGACAGGCCGGACCCACCAGCTATATCTTCGCATGCAAGGAAGTGCCTCCTTATTACGCACAAAAAAATGAATACTCCCCCTGCTAGCTGGGACCCAACATAGTGGGAGGATGACTTGTCGGCCTACTAAGTTGATGGGGACGGAGGGCTTTGTCAACTTAGTCAATATGAACAATTCTAGCTCTAGTTACCGTACGATGTACATCCAACGGTCACAGTGCTTCTTCAACCTCTGGTCTTCTTGCTCCAGCCCCCCAAAGCAGCGTCGGTCGTGCCGCCTGCTCCTGCCTCCCGTGGCCGGCTGTGCTGCCGCGGAGGCCTCACCGCCCCCTACTACTCCCACCGCTGGCCAGGCCCTGCGGCGACGGCAGCCTCACACCGCAGCCGAACCAGTGAACCCTCATACTCCTCTATGCGTGGGCATGCACTGCCGCGTCTTCCCTGGCTCCGCATCGTTCCCTTCCTAGGCCTCGTCGTCGCCACCACCTTGGTGCTCTCGGCGCGGCGTGGTCAATGTGGTCAACAACCGACTTCCAACGGAAGAGTACCGTGCGTGGAGAGGCTGACAGCTGGGTCCACGGCCGTAGCAAGGAAGTGCCTCCTTATTACGTGGAACATAATGATTCCTCCACCTGACAGTAGGGACCCACCGGAAGGGCCACCGTATTTCACGAAAAAAATGTTTCCCCCTTGGCTACTGGAACCCACCATCTACATATTCACACGCAAGGAAGTGCGTTCATATTACGGGCAAAAAAATGATTCGCCCCCTCACTGCTGGGACCCACCAGCTACATCTTCACACGCAAGGAAGTGCCTGACAGTCGGGACCCACCTGGTCGAAGCGTACGTAGCGTTGTCATTCTGGTTGCGAATGTGTACGTACATACTGGTCGATGTAGAGGCGCGCATGTGTCGTGGTAGAGGCACGCACGTAGCATGTACATGTACGTACAACGGCCAGGGTGCAAGAAATAAAATATGACCACGTACGTACATACGTGCGGGGTCTCGAACGCCCACTCACGCATACGTACGACCAGGGCTCATGTACATGGCTGGGTTGGAACGGAGAAACTGTGCCGGCATCGTGTTCATGGGGAGGCAACGGAATGCGTCGTGTTCATCGCGAGGCAACGGAACACGTGTTGTTCATCAGGAGCCAGCCGGCTTGGACGGACCAGCCGATGGAAGCGAGGCCTAGCATATCGCAGAACGAAGGAAACGGCCTTGTGTTCGACCGGCCACGGTCAAAACGGGATTCTGTTCATCGGGAGGGGTTTGGCGTATCGTAAAATGGAGGAAACGGACCTCCTACGGTCAAAAAGGGGTCCTGTTGATCGGGAGGGGTATGGCGTACCGCAAAACGGAGGAAACAGACTTTTGTTGGAGCGCTACTATCGAAACAGGGGTCCTGTTCATCGGGAGGTGTGTGGCGTACCGCAAAACCGGACTCCACGGGATACTATTCATTTCCACCGTCGACCTTCTCCAGCCTCCACGGGCTACTGTTCATCCACCATCGAACTCCTCTAGCCTCGACCTACAACTATTCATCCACGGGCTCTTGTTCATCCAGCCTCCACCACGCGCTCCTCCACCGGCTACTGTTCATCCAGCCCATCACAGGGTCCTGTTCATCCAGCCCTCCACGGGGTCCTGTTCATCCACTGGCTCGATCGATCGGGTTACTGTTCATCAAGCGGCAACGGGCTCTACTACCATGGGGTCCTATTCATCCAACCCCCCACCGGGAACTGTTCATCCACCCCCCCCCCCAACAATGCTCATTGTTCATCCATATGCAGCATCGATAGGCTTCAGTTAGTAGCAGTAGCGAAGAATCACTCGGGTTCAGTTAACAGCAAGGGATCGATCGATCGCTCGGGTTCAGTAACGCGTAGCCTGCAGTGCAATCGCTCGGGTTCAGTTAGAGCCCAATGCCTCGCTCGGGTTCAGTTAGATCCTAACGCCTCGCACACACGCGCGTACGTACCAGTGAAACGCGCATCGCTTGGCCCTCGACCGCCCACCGTAATCGGGAACTCCCCGATATTTTCCTCGCCCTCGCTTCTACCATGGTTTTTTCCATAATGGACGGCCCAAAGAATGTCATGCAGCTGCGTCTCCGGCCCGCCCAAGATGAAAATCCCATTTTCTATCATGATTTTTTGTCATAGAAGTAGGACCCCACCACATCTATGACGATACCGGGTTTTGTCACAATTATCGTCATAGAAGTGTCATAAGTATGACAGAAAAAATTTTGTTCGGCCCAAAATGTCACGAAAGTGTCTTTTTTGTAGTGTGAAGTCATTGCATTTTTGCTTAGTAGGTTGTGCACAAGTTTCGTATCCGCCTATTGTGCAATCATGCTAGCGTCTCTCTAGAGTTGTGCAACAAGAGCATTTTCATGGATTCCACATTTTGGCTCACTCCTTAGTTGCACGACCCCATTTATCTATTGGCGTGTGTGTTTTCGTATACCACTTTTTGCTATTGGTCTACTTCTTACATTTGCAAATTTGCGTATCTTTTCCAACTTTATTGAGTCTCACTAACAATTGCATCAAATTTTGTGCTACCATCCTAACCAAGCTCCACCATAAGCTTTTACTTGTGTAGGTGTGAGAACCGACAAGAATTGGTACCAATTGTGCTATTCCCTTGTTACACATTTGAGGGATCATCGATCCATCTTCAACATTGGTAAAGGTATATTTGGTATAAGTTCTTCTCTTTCTCCCACTCACATATTTTCTTGGAATGATGGATAGGCCAAGTTCTTCTACCAACCCACTCTTCATCGAGCAAGATGACAACATGACCTCCTTCATCACCAAGAGCCACATCTTCAGCGCACAAAGAGCTTTGCACCGAGAGCAACAGGCTCTGGGTAACCGCATCGACAACCTCACCACCGACTTAAGACAATCCGAGCAACGTACAGGAGACTACTTCGACACATGCATGGCCTCTCTAACGTATTCGAGCCATGTTGTTCAACCGCTCTTCTACCTCGTCATCCTACTAAAGACGGAGCCGCTCGAGTCGACACTCCGACGACACCATCTCCGTCTCAAGTACACCGACATCGAACACTCTTCGACGAGCCGTGCACCAAGATCGGCAAGCAAACCGCAATCCTCTACACCACACTGATCATCAAGAGTAACGCGCGCAAGAACATCGACATCGCCAAAATCAAGGCTCAAATACCTTGAGTATCATGACCATCTCTTCTGGAATCAGCCGGTGACATGGTTCTTGGTATTAGTTCACCTTCTCGAATCCTTGGCACCAACTGTACAGTGGCAAATCAGTCAAAGCAAAGATTGGGGAACTCTGTAACTGGTTACACTGCATGTCAGTGCCAAATAGCACTAAACTATTGATTTGGTAAAACTTCATTGTTGCACAATAGTGGCTTAGATGTCAGAACCAAATTAGAATGCCCCATTACTGACGAACAGTATAGTAGAACACAACTTCTGGTATTGTAATGGGAGAGAGTTATTACTCCCTCTGTTCCAAAATAGATGACTCAACCTTGTACTAACTTTATACTAAAGTTAGTACAAGGTTGAGTCATCTATTTTGGAACGGAGGAAGTACATGTTATCTCATGATTCACCTCCCCTTTGGTCCCGGTGACATGGATGACCTCCATCCACGCGATGGCCTCCTCCAGCTCGAGAATCTAACCAAATTCACGCGTATCAGACAACACATTCCCTCATCGCGATTCAGGCGGAGCATGAGGAGGAGGGGACGAACCTGGATGTAGCGGTCCATGAGGTCCCACTGGTTGCGTGGGTTGCTGGTGTGTGCCCACACATTCTGCGTGAGAGAGGAGAGTTGCCCCAGAACCTCGTCGTACTCCCCCTCCATCGCGCCACCTACATCCCAATCCCCAACCCGCCGCACGCATCAGCCATCAGTACGGTACCCAACCCAATAGGAACCTGTAGGGTCGCGCTCCTCTCACCTGCGTGCGCGGCGGCGGTTGAGGACTCCAAGCTGAGCGGCTCAGATGGCTCACGCAATAGCTCCCCCATGGCGAAGGGGTCTCCCGCGGCGACCTGCGGCGGAAGGCACGACGGGCGGCTCCGGTGATAGCTTGGGCGTCGGAGGGCGCGACGGGTGGCTCCGGCGGCATCTCCCGCGGCAAAGGGCGCGACGACAGACGGGAGGCTGCGGGAAGAACGACGCATGAGGAGGATCGAGGGAATAGCGATCGATGCGGATATGCGGGAGGCTACGTGGGCGAGAGGTCGTGCGGGTGTGCGGTTTTTTGTCGAACGGCATGGCAGAGTTAGCGATCGATGTGCCTTAATGCGTGGTTTTTTGCATTAAACACGGAAGGATTTAGGACCATTAGATCTCGTTGATGGATGGGTCTGATTGTTTGGTTCTCCGCACTCTCTTTCTTTTATAAGGGCAGTAGATAGATAGTAGATAAGATATTAATTGTACGAGAATGCTAAAATCCTACCGACTGTCAGTTTGCGTCAGATCCGCACGACGCCAGAGTGGTCGGATTTCGATCGCACAGCGGATTTCATCATCGACCAGCCCGCAAAAATACATACCTCTGGTAGGATTCGAACCGTGGGCGCTTCGAACGACTACATGGTCAACGACCAACCCGCTAATACTTCGTTGCTGCAAGTTTTGAACCAAGTGTACTATTTGACCAGCTATACTAAATGCGAGAGATAAAGGAAAGAAAAAGTGGATGCTACGGGAGGCTACGTGGGCGAGAGGTCGTGCGGGTGTGCGGTTTTTTGTTGAACGGCATGGCAGAGTTAGCGATCGATGTGCCTTAATGCGTGGTTTTTTGCATTAAACACGGAAGGATTTAGGACCATTAGATCTCGTTGATGGATGGGTCTGATTGTTTGGTTCTCCGCACTCTCTTTCTTTTATAAGGGCAGTAGATAGATAGTAGATAAGATATTAATTGTACGAGAATGCTAAAATCCTATCGACTGTCAGTTTGCGTCAGATCCGCACGACGCCAGAGTGGTCGGATTTCGATCGCACGGCGGATTTCATCATCGACCAGCCCGCAAAAATACATACCTCTGGTAGGATTCGAACCGCGGGTGCTTCGAACGACTACATGGTCAACGACCAGCCCGCTAATACTTCGTTGCTGCAAGTTTTGAACCAAGTGTACTATTTGACCAGCTATACTAAATGCGAGAGATAAAGGAAAGAAAAAGTGGATGCTACGGGAGGCTACGTGGGCGAGAGGTCGTGCGGGTGTGCGGTTTTTTGTCGAACGGCATGGTAGAGTTAGCGATCGATGTGCCTTAATGCGTGGTTTTTTGCATTAAACACGGAAGGATTTAGGACCATTAGATCTCGTTGATGGATGGGTCTGATTGTTTGGTTCTCCGCACTCTCTTTCTTTTATAAGGGCAGTAGATAGATAGTAGATAAGATATTAATTGTACGAGAATGCTAAAATCCTACCGACTGTCAGTTTGCGTCAGATCCGCACGACGCCAGAGTGGTCGGATTTCGATCGCACGGCGGATTTCATCATCGACCAGCCCGCAAAAATACATACCTCTGGTAGGATTCGAACCGTGGGCGCTTCGAACGACTACATGGTCAACGACCAGCCCGCTAATACTTCGTTGCTGCAAGTTTTGAACCAAGTGTACTATTTGACCAGCTATACTAAATGCGAGAGATAAAGGAAAGAAAAAGTGGATGCTACGGGAGGCTACGTGGGCGAGAGGTCGTGCGGGTGTGCGGTTTTTTGTCGAACGGCATGGCAGAGTTAGCGATCGATGTGCCTTAATGCGTGGTTTTTTGCATTAAACGCGGAAGGATTTAGGACCATTAGATCTCGTTGATGGATGGGTCTGATTGTTTGGTTCTCCGCACTCTCTTTCTTTTATAAGGGCAGTAGATAGATAGCAGATAAGATATTAATTGTACGAGAATGCTAAAATCCTACCGACTGTCAGTTTGCGTCAGATCCGCACGACGCCAGAGTGGTCGGATTTCGATCGCACGGCGGATTTCATCATCGACCAGCCCGCAAAAATACATACCTCTGGTAGGATTCGAACCGTGGGCGCTTCGAACGACTACATGGTCAACGACCAGCCCGCTAATACTTCGTTGCTGCAAGTTTTGAACCAAGTGTACTATTTGACCAGCTATACTAAATGCGAGAGATAAAGGAAAGAAAAAGTGGATGCTACGGGAGGCTACGTGGGCGAGAGGTCGTGCGGGTGTGCGGTTTTTTGTCGAACGGCATGGCAGAGTTAGCGATCGATGTGCCTTAATGCGTGGTTTTTTGCATTAAACACGGAAGGATTTAGGACCATTAGATCTCGTTGATGGATGGGTCTGATTGTTTGGTTCTCCGCACTCTCTTTCTTTTATAAGGGCAGTAGATAGATAGTAGATAAGATATTAATTGTACGAGAATGCTAAAATCCTACCGACTGTCAGTTTGCGTCAGATCCGCACGACGCCAGAGTGGTCGGATTTCGATCGCACGGCGGATTTCATCATCGACCAGCCCGCAAAAATACATACCTCTGGTAGGATTCGAACCATGGGCGCTTCGAACGACTACATGGTCAACGACCAGCCCATTAATACTTCGTTGCTGCAAGTTTTGAACCAAGTGTACTATTTGACCAGCTATACTAAATGCGAGAGATAAAGGAAAGAAAAAGTGAATGCTAGTGGGATTTGAGCCTGCGATTTACTAGATGACTTACTAGGATCTCAACCAGGCTGACTAAATTCCTTTGGTGACTGGTTGTAGGTAACTTACTTCTTGTATATCATTTTTAATACGAAATTAAATTGAGGAAAACATCAGACTAGTTGTTTTATTGACCCGTCTGGTTTTAAAATAGCTATACGACATCAGACTAGTTGTTTTATTGACGGTATGGAAAATAGCTTTTCCGCTTTCTTTTCTTTTGTTGAGCTTCTCTAGTCTATCATTACGTACATATTACTTGCGAAAATAGGCATATATACAAACAATTTTATTGGTAATTTGTCCCAAGAAAAATCAAGTTGTTGAAAATATGCTCAGGTAACTTCTATGTAAATATCACGGTATTTTTATGCACCGGGATCCTGTTAATTTACGTGGAAATACTACGGTAACTTTGACCCAGAAAAAAAAGTTGTTTTGCAACATACACTATTAACTTCTATGAAAATAATACGATAATTTATAAATCGTAGACCTAATAGTTTACGTACAAACATAATGATTGCTTCAATCCTGGAAAAATGGTAGAAACAATATATCCGGCAACTTATGTGTAAATAACATAGAATGTCATGCAGTCCCATGAGTCTCACCTCATCGAACGAAAAGGCGGCTAGGATTTCTACCTCCCGTTGGCAGCACCGTCGATCTACCACGTCTCCGGTGGCCTTATCGCCATGGGTGCGCGGTGGATCCCGGCGCTTGTCGGCGGGAGGGCTCTGTTTTTTGGTGCTTTAGGCCTCCTTTGGTTTGGAGGAATTTCATAGGAATTCTAGAGGATAGGATTTTTATAGGAGTTTTTTCTTTAGAGCCTTTTGGTTCATAGGAATGGATTCCTATTCCTGCATAGGATTGGTTCCTATCCTCCATATTTCATAGAAAAATAAAAATGAGCATAGATTCAATGGAAAAATTCCTTTGGTGTCAATCAAATGACATCTTGTTTCCTATTCCTACTCATAGGATTTGAGATATATGTCATCTCATTTCCTACAAGATTCCTATTCCTACGATAATCCTATCCTATGAATCAAAAGAGGCCTAAGTTTTGTTAAGGTTTGTGTCCAGCTCAGTAAGACAAGACGGCGGTAGCTTCTTGAAGTTATCGGGCTAGATGTACTATAGTTATCAACATGGTTATTTTGAAATTATCGGGCTAGATGTACTATAGTTACCAGCATGATTATTTTGTAGTTATCGGGCTAGATGTACTATAGTTACCAATATGGTTACTATGCAGTTATCGGGCCAGATGTACTATAGTTATCAACATGGTTCATTTTTGTAGTTATCTGGTTGCATGTGGTATAATACACGCATGGTAGCTTATGCAAATTAACATGATAATTTACACATCACAGACCTGATAACTCATGCACAATCACCATGATAACTTTGACCCGAGAGAAAAAAATGTTGAAGACACCCCCCTCCCCCCCAATACCTTCTGCATAAATAGCATGATAATTTACACATCACAGATCTGTTAACTCACGCACAAACACCGTGATAACTTTGACCCGGGAGAAAAAGTTGTTGAAGACATCCCCGATAGCTTCAGCATAAATAGCATGATAATTTAGACACCACAAACCCGATAATTCATGCGCAAACACCATGATAACTTTACCGGGGGTGGGGGAGGTGTTAACTTACATATAAATACCACGGTAAGTTTGATCCTGGGGTGGTTGGAGGGGAGGAAGTTGTTTGAAAACATACCCCCCCCCCCTCCCGATAACTCATGTTGTTGAAAATGTACCACAGTAACTCATCTGTAAGTAGCATGATACTAGACAATCTTCATACCTGATAACTTACTTAGCCCAACTGTAACTATTGGCATGAGAAAAAGTTGTCAGAATATATCAACATGGGATCTAGTTTCGAAGGTTTCGTCGTAGGGAAAGATTTTTCGGTTGGACCCATGGTTGATCTATTAAACATTTTGAAGTTTCAAAATAAGGAAACTGTAGGATGCCATCAAAACATTTTCTCTCTAATGCATGGATGCATGTGCATGTGAAGATAAGGTTGGAGGAACCATTTTTATGTCTTGGTAGTTTCTGTGTAATCAACATGATAACTTATGCTCAATTGACGTGATAACTTGTGTAGCACACGTGGTAACTTTTTACCTGAAAAAAAAGTCGTCGGAACATGCCAACATGAGATCTAGTTTTGAAGGTCTCATCGTGACGAATCTTTTATGTGAAAACAGTTTTTTAATCGAAGCGATGGTTTGAGCTACAAAACATTTTAAAGTTTCAAAATAAAAAGAATTTTTTACTGACATCATGAAATTTATTAGTACTCCCTCCGTTCCTAAATACTTGTCTTTCTAGGCATTTCAACAAGTGACTACATACGGAGCAAAATGAGTGAATCTACACTCTAAAATATGTCTACATATATCCGTATGTAGTAGTTATTTGAAATGTTTAGAAAGACAATATTTAGGAACGGAGGGAGTAGTTTGCATGCATGTGACAAACTTTTAATAGGTGCGGGGCTGCATGCGTGTTTGATAAACAATGTGTGATTAGTTGGGTTATGATCGTCGGGATATATTGCTTAAGTTCAGACTAGTCCGAAGTTAGTCCACTCCTTAATTGTATTGCGCGTTAGTATTAGACAAGATACAAATTGCATGTTGACATTAATATTAGGCATGATATTAAAAAGCGGAAGTGCTAAATACCAGCGCGACATAGACCGGATAGATGCAGTTCAACGGGTGAGATTTGTTGGATCTCAAGAACTCTCATATATTGATATAGATATATAGAGAGAGGTAGAGTACTTGTTGGGTTTGTTACCGTAGACAGAGAACAAATGGGCACCCGTTGACACTGTCCAGAATGCCAAATAAGTGGTCAATAGGTTCATATGCTTATAGATCAGGGACCGAGAAAGACGCCACACACACAGGCGAGAGGCCCCTGTCTCAAATAAGATTGTGGCCATGGTTTTGTAAACTATGATTGGCAGCCCAAAAATTGTTGCAACTTTTTTTTTCTGTCCTCCTGCTGCTGATGATGTCCAGCATCTTGCAGATGCCCACTAGAAAGAAAGAAAGAACACCCCCATGTTATTTTTTGGCTACTTTGCCATGCACAAAAGGAGAACCTTATCTACACTCCACCAACTCATCAGATGATGAGTGAGCTGATCTAGCACTAGAAGCAAGTCGTTTGGTCATCAAACTTTTCATCATGGTTTGCAACAGGACAGAAGGGAAAGATGACACGGGAGAAGGGGGGAGCAGCAGCAGATTGGTAAAAGCTGTAAAGCTTTGCACTTTGCATCAGTACATGCGAATTTGAGGATCACATGGTCCATCCAAATCCAAGGGCAACGGTATTTTAATTTCCCCCTCACAAATCACCTAGAGAAAGATAGTTTCAAATTACCAAAATAAGAACAAAATACTCGAGAACTCCCAAATCTCTCAGATCAGCCAGGAGCCCATGGAACGGTGGATTCTACATGTAATAGTAAGGCTGCAGTTTCTCAAGAACTGGTGTTTTTTGCTCATCGTCACATGGACTTGTACAGAAAAGTTTTCCTTTTTCTCACCATCAAGGGTTGAGGAAAAGCACTTTGCGGCAAAGAAGAAGAAGCACAGCAAGAAATTAAGCAAGGAAGAACTAGCCTAGTACTAGTAAGTAGGAGTAGCAAACATCTCATCAGTAACTCACATCCTTTCTCGCTAGCTGCTACACAGCATCCATGGCGATGCCAAGAAACGGCAGGCACCATCCGGTCGGGCCAAGCTAGCCGGGTCGGACGCGCTTCTGTCCGGCGGCGGCGGCGGCGCGGCCGGCGGCATCGGAGGAGCGCAGCGTGCCCGAAGAGTCGCCCTCCGAGGAGCCGCCGTCCATGGCGGCACCACGGTGCGCGAAGGAGGCGGAGAGGTCGGCGTAGAGGCCGACGACGCGGCGGATGTTGTTGTTGAGCTCCCGAATGAGTCCGACGTTGCGGGTGAGGCTGTCCGGCGCCCGGGACTCGTGGTTCTGGTTGATCTCGGAGATGAGCATCCGGTTCTGGTCCAGGATGCTCTGCACCTGCACGAAGCTCTTGTGGAACGTCTGGATCAGCTTCCCGTCCACCACCTGGTGGTGCCCCCCTCCGCCGCCGCCGCCTCCATTGCCCATCCCCGAGAAGCTCTCGCCTTCCATCCCTTTTCCCCTCTCCAAACTCTTGTTGATTCTCCTTCACCAGAGCTAGCTAGAGTCTCGCCTGAAATTGACCCATAAATTACAAAATTAGTTGGCTAAACTTTGCATTTATGTGGGGATCGGGCAGTACTGGAAACAAATAAAGACCCATCAAGAACATCTAGCACAAAGAATAAATGTGCGGGTATTGTACAAGGCAATACTAGCACGCAATCGAGGCAGCGGGTTAAAAAAAATCTGCATGTGAAACCCATTGTGAAGATGAAACCCAAGACAATAAATCACCTCTCTGAATTTCCTCTTAGAAAATAACCAAGCATCAGGGGAGCCGGCCGGCTGGCTCTATCAACTAGAATGGCCGCAAGTAGGTACTACCATTGTGCGCATGGGATTCAAGAAGTTGAAATACGAGCGGAGGGGGGAGTGAGAAAAGCAACATAAAAAGAAGGGAAAGATTGTATAGGACTCACCAAAACAAATGTTATCCCGCAGAAACCTTTGCAATTAAGATGAGAAAAGGTGGGAGGAAACCCAGGATGATAGAGAGGGGATGGAATCTATCGGGAAGTGTTTGGGGAGAGAGGAAGGGCCTGAGGTGAAATCATGGCCATCTCCATGTCCTTGCCCACCTTTTTATTCCTCTCTCTCTGTCCCTCTTTCTTCTCCCAGAAACCACACACAAGGAAAGAGAGAGAGAGAGGAAGAGATGGGAGGACAAGCAAGCCTTTCCTAATGACCAAAAGCTGGCCCCAATCGCATAAATATATGAGAGGGGGCTGCCTATTGCTTGGCCCCTTCCGCCTGTGTTGCTTTCTGCCCACATTTGCATGCACCGAAACAAGATACTAATCAACCCATAATCCAATCTTTGCCAGGAGGGGCCCTCCCTCCCGTGGGCAGAACAATGCCAGGAGTGGGAACTGAAAGCAGCAGCACCGAACGATAAAGAAGAGCAAGCTGGATTTTATTGCCCCAAGCAAGGCAACAAATTCCCTCAAGAACTACCAAGCAGCCAAAACAGAGATTGCAATCCCCGATGAGACGAGAAGTCCCAGGATGCAGCGGTGCCAGCCAGGAATGGGAACCAAACAGAGAAATTCCAAGAGGAACAACCAAGAAGGATGCGGTTCAGTAAGAGCAACTTCAACGGGCCGACCTAAACGAACGGCGATTTCGTCCGCATTTTGTCCATTTAGGTCGGCCGCCCGTCCAACGTCCGCCCTATTTTAGATTTAGGTCGACAGCGCGTCCAACGCGCCGATCCATATGTGACGGTATGGTCGGCTGACCGCCAATATTACATTGATTTGCATTCAAATATATTGTCAAAAAACATAGTTGTAACATTCTAAATTTTCAATTTGAAATATTATACACTAGATCATCATTGCATATCATATTTTATTGTATTTTGGTTGATCCAGAAATTTCACGCAACTCAAGGACCCTCGGAGAGAGTTGGGGATTTCCTTATTTTCATATTTGAGTTTTTCTCAAATTTTGAAAATAGAATCATTTGATTTTATTTATTTTATCTTCAATTATTTCTATCATAAAAATATGAGAGGGGGAATAAAATGACTTTCTCAAAATAAAGAAATATTAATGATTTAATAATAAAATCAAATAAGATTTTATTTTGGTTTTATTTACTATTTTATTTAAATTCAGGAAAAATGCGCGTTTTTCAAAATTGCATTTAGACCCCAAATAAATGTTCATCCTGTGCGGCTTGATTTTAGAATCCGGGGAAAATTTATTTCGGTATTTTTGGAGTCCGTTTAGTATTCCTTTTGTTTTTTTCTAAGCGTAATCATTTAAGAAAAACGCGAACCGACTACGGGCCGTATCCGGCCCGGACTCCTCCAGGGGGAGGCTTTATATAGCAAGCGCCCGAGCCGCCTCCAGCCCAAGCCGCCGCGCCCCGCAAACCCTAGCCGCCCGCGCCTCGCAGCCGCCGCCGGAGCTCGCCGCCGACGAGGTCGAAACCGCTGCCGCCCGCCGGTTTTTTTAGAAAACCGTTGGTTTTCACCGGTTTTTTTCGGTTTTTTTTAGATTTCGTTTTTTAGATAGATCGGTTTTTTTCTCGGTTTAGTTAATTAGCGAGCGTTCGTTCATTTAACGAACGCATTCATTGTTTAGATCCAGATAACGAGCGTTCGTTCGTTAATTTGTTCGTCGTTTTTCTTTTTCTCGGATTAAATCCGTGATTTTTCTGATCGTGATTTCTGATCCGATTTTTGTTTTAGTATAACTTTTCGCTCGTTTATCGGAATCAGGCGATTCAAGCGCCTGGAGTTTCGTCTCGAAACCCTTTTTCCGTTTAACCAACTGAAACAAGTTTTTGCCTCTGTAAAATATGACTTAGATCCAAAATAGTAAACGAAGTTTGTTTCTTTTGCCGTTTGTCTTTTGTTGCTTCGTTCGATTTGATTCTTTTTGCCAACCAGAGTTCTTAAGTTGAACTTTCTGGTTAGATCTCTTATTTGAGTTTTATCTGTGCATTAGTTGAGTACTTATTGTATGCTTGTTTGTTTGCGATAGAGTACCCGGAGTGCGCCGCTTGCTACTTCGAATCACTAGGTTTCGCGGATCATCAACAAGGCAAGTAACACTTTGATCATACTTCCTACTACCCAGTTTTTATTGCATTAGATCAACCCTCACACATTGCATGACTAGGATCTAATTAAATTGTGGGTTGAGGAAGTAGATGAGGTAGCACCTATTATCTGTTTTATATTCAAACATTTGGGAGTTACTTCTACGTTTGCTTATTATGCCATCCTATGCCAGTAGACGTGGATTGGGTGAGTGAATCCATGACATATGTGAGTTTGTTAAATTAATGGTTTATCTAAGGTGGCAACTTAAATACACATCTGGGTGGATTGAGGCACCTGGGTATTCCAGCGATTTCCTGTTTTTCTTTTGGACTGCCACCCAGGTTCAAAGGGATCATGAGATTATTCATACTAGAAACTTCTGTGTGCAGCCACAAGCTACTATGGGCTCTAGCATAGTTGACTAGGTCGTGTGAACTCTTACAGTGGTAGACTAGCAGATGTAGGGGATGTAGGTTGGTACGGTCTACCCATTCATAAGGTGCAAGCGCTTCTCAAAGACTATGTCTCGGTCATCCGTTTCTCAAACATCATGTAGTGTGAGAATCCCAACGGAGGAGATCGAGTCTTGTGGGGAAAAGTGCGCAAACCTCTGCAGAGTGTATAAACTAATCATGGTTAGCCGTGTCCCCGGTTATGGACATCTCGAGTATCTAGTACTTGGATTATCATGTGAATCTCATCATGTTACTTTAATTAATTTTGTTGGGTTTTAACGATGTTACTTAATTGGGATTGAGAATGTTGTCAACCATTCTCAATGTTTAACAACCACCATGATAGTTAATTAAAATTTATTCCTTTGCAGTAGGGAAAAATTGGCTTTACGCAAAACTGTAACCATAGAGCTTTCCACCAGCCAAATATGCATATAGTATAGTTTTATCCTTTCATTGCTCTCTATGTGTTACATTGCCAGCATATTCCATGTGCTGACCCGTTTCGGGCTGCAATGTTCATGTTGCAGACTTTTCAGACGACGAGTAAGGTGCTTTTAGGTCGTGGTTCTATACTCAGTGATGCCGTTGGAGTTGATGGACTCACTTATCTTCCAAGCCTTCCGCTGTTATCGTTATTAGATGGCCTTAAGCCATATTTATTGTAATAAGTTCTCTTTTGAGACACTCGATGTAATAAGTGTGTGATTGCTACTCTGTTATAAATCCTTCAAGTATTGTGTGGTGTCAGCATTACTGATCCAGGGATGACACCGGAGCACAGAGATTGGACCGTTTGAGGTCTGGTCGCTACAAGATGGTATCAGATCGCACACTGACTGTAGGACACGACCACTAAGCTAAAGCCCTAGATCACTATTCACTCTTCTCATTCTGACTCCTCATATTTTCTACTCTTTTAGGATGGCGGATGCAAGGAACAAGTTCACGCAACCGGATGAAGATACACCCTTTGGACGTCACTTGAAGGAAGTCACTAGATATCTGATCATAGGAGTACCAAGCTTCACCGGAACCTACAACGCCACTTTACCTGAAGAGGAGTGCTGGATGATTCAAGTTCAAGTTCCAGGAAGGACGTTCATGCCAGTCACCGAGCCCATAGAGTTTTCCTTTGATGCACCAACCTGGAGTCTAGGAAAGAGCATGGCAGCCCACATCGCCATGGGATGCATTAGAGAAGTTTACCGCAATGATCTCAAGGATACTATCTACCATATTTGTGGGTGCCGAGATGATCACTGGGAGATGATCAGCACCAAGAAGGATAGATCAATTGCACCTTTTATCCAGGAGTTAAACCAGCACATTCGATGTTAGGAAAATCAGATGTGCACAGACATGATAGATCTGAAGAAGGCAAGAATGAGAATCAAGGAACTGGAGGAAGAACTCAAGGCTACACATGAAGATTATGAAGAGGAAATCGAAGTACTAGTGGACAAGAATGCCTACCTAACAATGAAGATCGGAATATTTATGGGAGGCCCTACACCAGTAGAAGAACACGAAGAACCCAAGGAGATTCGCCCGGAAGACTACATCATCATCGACGACACCGACTCGGATCCAGATGATAGCGATGATGACTATATTGATGAAGCTGGAGCATATATCATGGAGTCTGCAACCGAAGAATATTTCTAGTAGACCACCCCAATAGTAGTAGTAGTCCACCATGTAAATATAGTAGTCCGAGCACTTTTGCGATAGTTAGATCGATTGTATGCCCTTGTTTGATTGAATGAAGTGAATTGTTTGCTTTTGCCTCATGTGCATATGGGTAGTGTTTTCTCTCTAGACCCCTCTCTATTCTTAAATCTCATCTTTTCTAAACCCTCAGATGCCTCCGAGACGTGACCCCGGATTTACCTTCCCACCGGAGCTCACTCAGTTGATCCAGCAGCAGCACACATTGATGCAGTTACTAGTCCAGAATCAGAATCAGGGGAACAACAACAACAACCCACCACCACCACCACCTGTTGACCACTTAGCCCGTTTTCTTAGGCTGAATCCGCCGGTGTTTTCCAGTAGCACCGAGCCGATAGTAGCAGATGATTGGCTCCGCAAGACAGCAAGGGAGTTGACCACGGCAGGATGCACAGATGCGTAAAAGGTGAAGTTTTCCGCATATCAGCTTGACGGACCCGCAGCATCATGGTGGGAGAATTTCATAGCCACTTTCCCTATCGACACTGTCACATGGGATCAGTTTCAGCATGCTTTCCATACTGCCCATGTTTCAGCAGGAGCTATGCCATGAAGAAGCGTGAGTTTCGCAACTTGCGCCAAGGAGGACGGACAGTTGGCCAGTATGTGGAGGACTTTAGTAAGCTAGCATGTTATGCCCCAGATGACGTTGCTACGGATGCAGCTAAGCAGGAGAAGTTTCTGGAAGGACTGAATGATGAGTTGAGCATGCAGTTGATGGTAGCAACCTTCAACAACTACCAGGAGTTGGTAGATCGTGCTCTTATGATTGAAGGGAAGCAACAGCAGATTAAGAATCACAAGAGGAAGTATGGACAAGGGAAGTACAACTCAGGAGCTCAGCAGAAGCCACGTTTTACCCCTAGACCGGAGGACATTTTCAGCATACCCATGGAGGAGGTAGCTCGCACAATCATAATGGCCCCAAGAATGGTAATGGGAATGGAGGAAGCAACGGCCAGAACCATACCAACCCATCAACCCCAGCCAAGAGAGACCTGAGCCAAGTCACTTGCTTTAAGTGCCAGAAGACCGGACATTATGCCAATGAATGTCCTGAAGCCCAGAATGGAAATTGCAATGGAAGCTCTGGGAAGAAGCCGAACCCTTTCAACAGGGGACAGGTGAACCACGTTAACGTGGAGGAGGTTGAAGAGCAGCCCGATGCAGTAATCGGTAAGTTTTTGGTTAAGTCATTTACTGCACTCGTTCTTTTTGATACTGGTGCATCACATTCATACATCTCAAGGGGATTTGTGGATAAGTATGAATTACCAACCCAAGCCCTTAGGTCACCCATGTTAGTAACCTCACCTGGAGCAGAATATATGGCTAGTCTATGGTGTGATCGGTTACCATTGAGGATTGGTAACTACGTATTTCCCTCAGACCTAATAGTATTGGAATCTCAAGGATTGGATGTGATATTAGGCATGGATTGGTTATCGAAGTATGAAGGGAATATTGAATGAGCCAGTAAGACAATTTTGCTTACAACGCCAGAAGGAAGAAGGATCAAGTATGTATCCCGGCATGTGCCTAAAAGGACTCAAGTAAATTCCCTAACAGGAGTTGTGCAGGAGGAAGTACTAGTAGTGAAGGATTTCCCTGATGTATTTCTAGAGGAGTTGCCAGGCATGCCACCGGATAGAGATATTGAGTTTTTGATTGAGTTTTTGCCAGGCACAGGGCCAATATCTAAGAGACCATACATGATGCCCACAAAGGATTTGGAGGAGATTAAGAAGCATATTAAGGAGTTATCGGATAAAGGATATATTCGCCCAAGTTCTTCACCTTGGGGATCACCGATACTTCTAGTGGAGAAGAAGGATGGATCGTTAAGGATGGTTGTTTATTATAGAGGATTGAATGAAGTAACCATCAAGAACAAGTACCCACTACCGATGATCAATGATCTGTTTGATCGATTGCAAGGAGCTAAGGTATTTTCCAAGATCGATCTGCGATCAGGGTACCATCAGTTGAAGATTCGAGAACAGGATATACCTAAGACGGCTTTTACCACCAAGTATGGGCTGTACGAGTATACCGTTATGTCATTTGGTCTGACTAACGCACCTGCATATTTTATGAACATGATGAACATAGTGTTTACGGAGTTTTTGGATAAGTTCGTCGTAGTGTTCATTGATGATATCCTGGTTTACTCAAAGAATGAAGAGGAGCATAAGGAGCATTTGCGTTTGGTGCTTGGTAAACTCAGAGAACATTAGTTATATGCCAAGTTTAGCAAATATGAATTTTGGTTGAAGGAAGTTGGATTTCTCGGACACGTTATATCCGGAGAAGGTATAGCAGTGGATCCCACCAAGGTTGACACTGTGACAAATTGGGAAGCGCCAACAACAGTTGGAGAGATCCGGAGTTTTCTTGGACTCGCAGGATACGACCAGAGATTTATTGAAAATTTCTCAAAGATTGCGAAGCCTATGACGGAGTTGTTGAAGAAGGATACCAAGTTCAAATGGACTGAAGAGTGTGAGGCCAGTTTCCAGGAGTTGAAGAAACGTCTGGTTACATCACCAGTGTTGATTTTGCCAGATCAGACCAAGGATTATGAGGTGTATTGCGATGCTTCACATCGAGGACAGCAGTGCTTATGCAGGAAGGAAGAGTTGTTTCATATGCCTCACGACAGCTTAAGTCTCATGAGTTGAATTATGCTACGCATGATTTGGAGTTAGCAGTCGTAGTGCATGCATTGAAGACTTGGAGACATTTTCTCATTGGAAATCATTGCGAGGTGTACACGGATCACAAGAGTCTGAAGTACATTTTCACGCAGAAAGAATTAAATCTCAGGCAGAGGAGATGGTTGGAGCTCATCAAGGATTATGATATGAGATTGCATTATCACCCCGGAAAGGCTAACGTAGTAGCCGATGCGCTGAGTCGTAAAAGCCATGTCAACACCTTAATGATGGGAGATTTACCAAGAGAGTTAGCCGAGAATCTTCGTGAGCTATGTTTGGAGATAGTTCCGAGAGGCTATGTAGCAGCATTGGAGATTCAGTCTACTTTGATGGATAAAATAAGAGAAGCTCAAAGGACTGACAAGGAGTTTGCTTCTATTAAGAAGAAAATGAGCAAAGGAAAAGTTAAAGGATTTCATGAGGATGAGCACGATACCCTGTGGTTTGAAGACCGTGTTTATGTGCCCAATGATCCAGAGATCAGGAAGTTAATTCTGCAGGAAGCTTATGATTCACCATATTCGATTCACCCAGGAAATACCAAGATGTATTTGGATTTGAAGGATACTTTCTGGTGGACCAGAATGAAGAAGGATATTGCAGAGTATGTAGCTGTTTGTGATGTATGTCAGAGAGTAAAGGCAGAGCATCAGAAGCCAACGGGATTGCTACAGCCATTGCCGATACTTGAATGGAAGTGGGATAAGTTAGGTATGGATTTTATTACAGGATTGCCCAGAACTCGTTCAGGTTATGACTCGATTTGGGTTGTAGTCGATCGTTTGGCAAAGGTAGCTCATTTCATTCCAGTGAAGACTACCTATACTAGTGCCAAGTTGGCAAAGATATACATGACCAGAATCGTATGTCTGCATGGAGTTCCAAGGAGCATTGTATCAGATAGAGGAACCCAGTTTACCTCAAAATTCTGGAATCAGTTGCATGAAACCTTGGGTACCAGGTTAGAGTTCAGTACAGCTTTCCATCCGTAGACAGATGGATAGACTGAGAGAGTCAATCAGATTTTGGAGGATATGCTGAGAGCTTGTGCGCTAGATTATGGATCTAGTTGGGACGATAATTTGTCGTATGCAGAGTTCTCTTAGAACAACAGTTATCAATCCAGTTTGAAGATGTCCCCTTTCGAAGCCTTGTACGGAAGGAGGTGCAGGACCCCATTGTCGTGGGATGAAGTTGGAGACCGCCAGTTGTTTGGACCGGATCTGATTAAGGAGTCTGAACAGAAAGTGAAATTGATTCGCGATAGGCTCAAGGTAGCCCAGTCTAGGCAGAAGAGCTATGCAGATTCTAAACGCAAGGAGACAGTTCACGAAGTAGGAGTATCTTCGAGTATCTCCACTTCGAGGAGTTAAGCGCTTTGGAGTTAAAGGAAAGTTAGCGCCACGTTTTGTAGAACCATACAAGGTTTTGGAGCATATGGGAGAAGTAGCCTACAAGTTGGAATTGCCCGAAGGATTGTCAGGAGTTCACGACGTGTTCCATGTTTCACAGTTGAAGAAGTGCCACGCGGAGATGGCTGATATACCGCTGAGAGATTCAGTGCCACTGGAAGTGATTCAGTTGGCCAATGATTTGACCTACGAGGAGAAACCAGTTAAGATTCTTGAGTATGCTAGCCGAGTCACCCGTAGCAAGGTTATTAGGTTTTGCAAAATTCAGTGGAGCCACCACACGGAGGATGAAGACACCTGGGAACGAGAGGAAAAATTGCTGAAAGACCACCCTCACCTATTTTCTAGCCAACCCGAATCTCGAGGGTGAGATTCATCTTCAGGGGGGTAGGTTTGTAACATCCCAAATTTTTAATTTGGAATGTTATACACTAGATCATCATTGCATATCATATTTTATTGCATTTTGGTTGATCCAGAAATATCACGCAACTCAAGGACCCTCGGAGAGAGTTGGGGATTTCGTTATTTTCATATTTGAGTTTTCCTCAAATTTTGAAAATAGGATCATTTTATTTTATTTATTTTATCTTCAATTATTTCTATCATAAAAATATGAGAGAGGGGATAAAATGACTTTCCCAAAATAAAGAAATATTGAGGATTTAATAATAAAATCAAATAAGATTTTATTTTGGTTTTATTTGCTATTTTATTTAAATTTAGGAAAAAAGCACGTTTTTCAAAATTGCATTTAGGCCCCAAATAAATGTTCATCCTATGCGGCTTGATTTTAGAAGCCGGGGAAAATTTATTTCGGGATTTTTGGAGTCCGTTTAGTATTCCTTTTGTTTTTTTCTGAGCATAATCACTTAAAAAAACGCGAACCGACCTACGGGCCGTATCCGGCCCGGACTCCTCCGGGGGGAGGCTTTATATAACGAGCGCCCGGGCCGCCTCCAGCCCAAGCCGCTGCGCCCCACAAACCCTAGCCGCCCACGCCTCGCAGCCGCTGCCGCCGCACCGCCGCCGGAGCCGCTGCCGAGGTCGAAACCTCTGCCGCCCGCCGGTTTTTTTAGAAAACCGTTGGTTTTCACTGGTTTTTTGGTTTTTTTAGATTTTGTTTTTTAGATAGATCGGTTTTTTCTTGGTTTAGTTAATTAGCAAGCGTTCACTCGTTCGTTCGTTTTAATGAACACATTCATTGTTTAGATCTAGATAACGAACATTCGTTCATTAATCTGTTCGTCGTTTTTCTTTTTCTCGGATTAAATCCGCGATTTTTCTAATCGCGATTTCTGATCTGATTTTCGTTCTAATATAACTTTTTGCTCGTTTATCGGAATCAGGCGATTAAAGCGCCTGGAGTTTCGTCTTGAAACCCTCTTTCCGTTTAACCAACTCAAACAAGTTTTTGCCTCTGTAAAATTTGACTTAGATCTAGAATAGTAAACGAAGCTTGTTTCTTTTGCCGTTTGTCTTTTGTTGCTTCGTTCGATTTGGTTCTTTTTGCCAACTAGAGTTCTTAAATTGAACTTTCTGGTTAGATCTCTTATTTGAGTTTTACCTGTGCATTAGTTGAGTACTTATTGTATGCTTGTTTATTTGCGCTAGAGTACCCGGAGTGCGCCGCTTGCTACTTCGAATCGCTATGTTTCGCGGATCATCAGCAAGGCAAGTAACACTTTGATCATACTTCCTACTACCCAGTTTTTATTGCATTAGATCAACCCTCACACATTGCATGATTAGGATCTAATTAAATTGTGGGTTTGGGAAGTAGATGAGGTAGCACCTATTACCTGTTTTATATTCAAACCTTTGGGAGTTACTTCTACGTTTGCTTATTATGCCATGCTATGCTAGTAGACGTGGATTGGGTGAGTGAATCCATGACAGATGTGAGTTTGTTAAATTAATGGTTTATCTAAGGTGGAAACTTAAATACACATCTAGGTGGATTGAGGCACCTGGGTATTCCAGCGATTGCCTGTTTTTCTTTTGGACCGTCACCCAGGCTCAAAGGGATCATGAGATTATTCATACTAGAAACTTCCGTGTGCAGCCACAAGCTACTATGGGCTCTAGCATAGTTGACTAGGTCGTGCGAACTCTTATAGTGGTAGACTAGTAGATGTAGGGGATGTAGGTTGGTACGGTCTACCCGTTCGTAAGGTGCAAGCGCTTCTCAAAGACTATGTCTCGGTCATCCGTTTCTCAAACATCATGTAGTGCGAGAATCCCAACGGAGGAGATCGAGTCTTGTGGGGAAAAGTGCGCAAACCTCTGCAGAGTGTATAAATAATCATGGTTAGCCGTGTCCCCGGTTATGGACATCTCGAGTATCTAGTACTTGGATTATCATGTGAATCTCATCATGTTACTCTAATTAATTTTGTTGGGTTTTAATGATGTTACTTAATTGGGATTGAGAATGCTGTCAACCATTCTCAATGTTTAACAACCACCATGATAGTTAATTAAAATTTATTCCTTTGCAGTAGGGAAAAATTGGCTTTACGCAAAACTGTAACCATAGAGCTTTCCACCAGCCAAATATGCATGTAGTATAGTTTTATCCTTTCATTGCTCTCTATGTGTTACATTGCCAGCATATTCCATGTGCTGGCCCGTTTTGGGCTGCAACGTTCATGTTGCAGACTTTTCAGATGATGAGTAAGGTGCTTTTAGGTCGTGGTTCTCTACTTAGTGATGCCGTTGGAGTTGATGGACTCACTTATCTTCCAAGCCTTCCGCTGTTATCATTATTAGATGGCCTTAAGCCATATTTATTGTAATAAGTTCTCTTTTGAGACACTCGATGTAATAATTGTGTGATTGCTACTCTGTTATAAATCCTTCAAGTACTATGTGGTGTCAGGATTACTGATCCAGGGATGACACCGGAGCACAGAGATTGGACCGTTTGAGGTCTGGTCGCTACAATAGTTTTACCGAATAAAATAATATAGTTTTACAAGCCAGATACAAATAAAAATGTTTCACATAGTTTTGCAAATGAATAAAAGAAGATACATCTATTGGTTGCCAACATGATTCCACATATACTCAACCAAATCATTTTGGAGCTGCACATGAGTTTCTCAATCACGCATGTCTTTATGAAATTGGGTGAACTGTTCAAATGTTGCCGCTACTCCATACTCAGGCACAACATTCTCACCCTGAAACTGAAACCCTTGATCGTATGGAAGTTCCGGGCACTCGTCTTCTACGATGAACAAGATGCATAGGGTAATATTTTTGATGAAATTCCAATTTCAATCTTCTATAGCTCCATGATCTCGTATCATCACATAGCCTATACCATGTCAATGCGTCTCCCTTCAAAGATAAAGGGAAGACCTTCTTCTTAGCAACATCATCGGGTATACTTGCAAGCTTAAATAATCCACAAACTTCATCCACATATATTAGGTGTACATCAGGATGCTTTGTTCCATCTCCTATAAAAGGATTAGCTAGCAGTTTTTCTATCATACCCGAAGGATACTCATAAGGAATTTGATTTTCAATAGGTTCAGTAGGTTGAGGAGCAACTCTTTGCTCTACTGGTCGGCGCGAAGATACCCCGAACAAGCCCCTCAGAGGATTACTTTCCATAGTAACAAGTGACAGTAAATTTCAGCACAGTATATAAATTTTTCCTTACCAAATTCCACCTACCAAAGGCGCTTCACTCCCCGGCAACGGCGCCAGAAAAGAGTCTTGATGACCCACAAGTATAGGGGATCTATCGTAGTCCTTTCGATAAGTAAGAGTGTCGAACCCAACGAGGAGCAGAAGGAAATGATAAGCGGTTTTCAGCAAGGTATTCTCTGCAAGTACTGAAATAAGTGGTAACAGATAGTTTTGTGATAAGATAGTTTGTAACGAGCAACAAGTAACAAAAGCAAATAAAGTGCAGCAAGGTGGACCAATCCTTTTTGTAGCAAAGGACAAGCTTGGAAAAACTCTTATATAAGGAAAAGCGCTCCTGAGGACAGATGGGAATATTGTCAAGCTAGTTTTCATCACGTTCATATGATTCGCGTTCGGTACTTTGATAATTTGACATGTGGGTGGACCGGTGCTTGGGTGCTGTTCTTACTTGAACAAGCATCCCACTTATGATTAACCTCTATTGCAAGCATCCACAACTACAACAAAAGTATTAAGGTAAACCTAACCATAGCATGAAACATATGGATCCAAATCAGCCCCTTACGAAGCAACGCATAAACTAGGGTTTAAGCTTCTGTCACTCTAGCAACCCTTATTACTTCCCAATGCCTTCCTCTAGGCCCAAATAATGGTGAAGTGTTATGTAGTCGACGTTCACATAACACCAGTAGAGGATAGACAACATGCATCTCATCAAAATATCGAACGAATACCAAATTCACATGACTACTAATAGCAAGACTTCTCCCTTGTCCTTAGGAACAAACGTAACTACTCACAAAGCATATTCATGTTCATAATTAGAGGGGTAATAATATGCATAAAGGATCTGAACATATGATCTTCCACCAATTAAACCAACTAGCATCAACTACAAGGAGTAATTAACACTACTAGCAACCTACTAGCACCAATCCTGGACTTGGAGACATGAATTGGATACAAGAGACGAACTAGGGTTTTGAGATGAGATGGTGCTGATGAAGATGTTGATGGAGATTGCCCTCTTCCGATGAGAGGAGCGTTGGTGATGACGATGGCGATGATTTCCCCCTCCGGGTGAGAAGTTTCCCTGGCAGAACAGCTCTGCCGGAGCCCTAGATAGGTTCCACCAAGGTTCCGCCTCGTGGCGGCGGAGTTTTGTCCCGAAAGGTTGCTTCTTATTTTTTCTCGACGAAAGACTTCATATAGCAGAAGATGGTCATCAGAGAGCCACCAGGGGGCCCATGAGGTAGGGGCGCGCCCTAGGGGGGCGCGCCCTCACCCTCATGGAAAGGGTGTGGGCCCCCTGGTCTTCATCTTTGGCGAGGATTTTTCATTATTTATTATAAGGTATTCTGTGGAGTTTCAGAACTTTTGGAGTTGTGCAGAATAGGTCTCTAATATTTGCTCCTTTTCCAGCCCAGAATTCCAGCTGCCGACATTCTCCCTCCTTATGTAAACCTTGTAAAATAAGAGAGAATAGCCATAAGTATTGTGACATAATGTGAAATAACAGCCCATAATGCAATAAATATCGATATAAAAGCATGATGCAAAATGGACGTATCAACTCCCCCAAGCTTAGACCTCGCTTGTCCTCAAGCGAAAGCCGATAACAATAAATATGTCCCCATGTTTATAGGTAGAGGCGTCGATAAAAATAAAGTACGGACATGAGGGCATCATGATTATTCTCATAACAGCAACATATATAGATATTGTCATATGATTACTTATGTTCAAGTGATGATCTATTCACAATGCAAAAGTATGAATCAGAAACCTTATTGAGAACCAACAAACTATAACCTCAGTCATTGAAGCAATTGCAATTTATCATAACATCAGAAAGAGTCTATGTCGGACCTAAAAAGAAATTCCACATACTCAACTATCATCTAGTCCTTCATAGTTGCTAACACTCACGCAATACTTGTGGTTACGGAGTTTTAATCGGACACAGAGAAAGATAGGGGCTTATAGTTTCACCCCACAACCTTTTACCTCGAGGGTAATGTCAACAATAGTAACTCATGCCCCTACATCCAATTAGATATATATATATATATCAGGTTCTTTCCAACATGCTGGGCTTGCCAAAGGATAAAATGAAAAAGGGAGAGGTGAAGATCACCATGACTCTTGCATAAGGTAGAAGATAATAATAAAAGATAGGTCCTTCGCAGAGGGAAGCAGAGGTTGCCATGCGCTTTTATGGTTGGATGCACAAAATCTTAATGCGAAAGTGCGTCACTTTATATTGCCCCTTGTGATATGAACCTTTATTATGCAATCCGTCGCTTTTATTACTTCCACATCACAAGATCGTATAAAGCTTACTTCTCCCATACTAATCATACATACTTAGAGCAATTTTTATTGCTTTGCACCGATGACAACTTACTTGAAGAATCTTATTCAATCCATAGGTAGATATGGTGGACTCCCATGGCAAAACTGGTTTAAGGGTATTTGGAAGCACAAGTAGTATCTCTACTTGGTGCTGAGAATTTGGCTAGCATGAAGGGGAAATGCAAGCTCAACATGTTGGATGATCCATGACAACATACTTTATCTCAGATATAAGGAAACATAACCCATTACGTTGTCTTCCTTGTCCAACATCAACTCTTTAGCATGTCATATTTTGATGAGTGCTCACAATCATAAAATATGTTAATAATAGTATATTTATATGTGAAACCTCTCTTTACTTATTACTTCCTATTAATTGCAACGATGACCAAAGCTATGTCTGCCAACTCCCAACAACTTTTAATCGTCACACTCTTTCTATGTGAAGTCATTACTATCAATAAGATCAATATGAACTTTTGTTTCTTCTTATTGTTTTTCTCTTTTCTTTTATTCACCCAAGATCATAGCAAGAAAATCAAGCCCTTGACCCAACACTAGTCTTTATTATATAGCTCACGGACTCGATTACATAGAAAGATCATAAGGCAAAACTCAAAACTAGATCATGCCATAAAATTTATTCTACTAGATCAAAAGACTACTAATAGGATCGAACTAAGGAAAATGGTAAAGATAGGAGTTGTGATTGTGATACGATACCGGGGCACCTCCCCCAAGCTTGGCAGTTGCCAAGGGGAGTGCCCATACCCATGTGATTATATTTCCTTGGTTGGTGAAGAAGGTGGATGTGACGCCCGGATAATTAAGCTACAGTAAACCTCCGTTAATGATGCCGCGTCACCGCGGTTACCGTTGCTAATCTCGCATTAGTTTGAAACCGATTCAAATTCAAATTGAAAAGAAAAACAAACAACAAAAGTTTTCAAAAATTTAAAACTAAAATGTTCAGGTTGTTTCAAATAAATCGTAAGCAATTATGGTGGAGAAACCAAGCCTTTTTTTTAAATGCTTAAATGAACTATAAGGATTTAAACAATAGCAAAAACAATTAATTAAATGCTTTTTACAATTAATAAATTACTAAACTATTTTATTTTGTCATCAAACATTTTGTGGCATTGGGGTATTTTGTAAACACTAATTTAGGTACTACTTGTATATTTTATAAAGCAGAATATATAGAAAAATAAAATAGAAGACTAATAAACAGAAAACAAATAAATACGAAAAAAATAAAAAAGAAACAGAACCTCCCCCTGGGCCATTCGGCCCAGCTAGCCAGGCCGGCCATAGGCCCAACTGGGCCAAGGCCCACCACCGCTCACTTAACCCCCCATGCCCCTGAAACCCTAGCCCCCACGCACCCACTCGCCCCCCCATCGCCCTCTCCTCCTCGATCTAGATCGGGATCGCCCCGATCCCGCACCCCAACCGCCGCGACCTCGCCGACGCCGATGCGACGCGCCACCCTGCCGCACCTCGCCGTCGCCCGGATGCCCGCTGCCGCCGCCAAACCTCCCGCACCTCTCCCTCGCGGGATCGATCCCCACCGCTGGACCTCGCGGCCACCCCGCCGGACCTCCCTCGCCGGATCGCTCCGCCTCGACCACGCCCCCCCCACCGGTTTGCCTCCACGCCGACGACGTCCCTGGCATCCTCCCCGAGCCCCATTGCCCCGCCCCCTACATCCCCCCTGTGAGCTGCGCCCCTCCCCTCTCTCCCGTCACCGGATCTGGCCGCGCCTCCGCGCGCGCGCGCCCCCGCCACCACGCCGACCGTGGCTCTCCCCTGACCGCGCGCTCGCGCACCCAGCGCCCCGCTGCCATCCCGGGGCCGCGACCTCCTTCCCCGCGCCGTGCCTGGGCCGCGTGCCCCACCATCCCGCTCGCCCGCTCGCCTACGCACACCCACCCCGTCGCGCCGCGCCTCCCCCTGTAGCCTCGCCTCCCACCTCAGCTTCGCCGCGCCAGGCCGCGCCGGCGCCGTCCCTTGGCCGCTGCCGCTGCTCCAGTCGAAGCGGCGCCCCTGCCGAGCCCGCTCCTCCCTCCGTCCGCCCCTATTCCGTGCGCCGTCGCAATCCCCGTCCTCCGCCCGGTTGGCGCCCGGCGAGCCCCGCCGTGGTCACCAAACCCCCCTGCTCCGGCGATCTGCCGGCTCCGCCCGCCCCTGTGGTGCGCCCGAAAGAGCGGGTGCTGGGCACCGTTGCGCCCGCGCCCGTTCGGGCGACAACCGCGCGGCTATGCGCCCGAAAACCGCAAGGCCCCCTGGGGCCAATGACATGGGGGCCCCAGCCCCAGAACGTTTTAATAAAAAAAACGAAATAAAAATAAATATATAATTAATTAATTAATTAAAAATTAATTGATTAATAATTGAAATAGCTAATGAATTAATTAAGTTAATTAACCATGTTTAATTAAACTAATTAAGTAGATAGTTTAATTAAACCCTAATTAGACTAATCAGTCAATGACCAGTGGGTCCCACACGTCAGTTGACCAGTCAACACCTCTGTTGACTGCTGACGTCATGATGACATCAACAAGCACTGTTCTGGATAATGTTGTATTAAAATAATTAAATAAATCCTGAAAATGATTTAAATCTTTTAAAATTAATAGAAAATAAACCGTAGCTCAGATGGAAATACTTTGTACATGAAAGTTGCTCAGAACGACGAGACGAATTCGGATACGCAGCCCGTTTATCCGCCACGCATCCCTAACATAGCGAACACGCAACTTTCCCCCTCTGTTTCATCTGTCCGAAAACGCGAAGCACCGGGGATACTTTCCCGGATGTTTCCCCCCTTCACCGGTATCACCTCATACCGCGATAGGGCACCCCTAGCACCGATACTTGTCATGTCATGCATCGCTATGCATCTGTTTGCTTAAATATTTATTGTTTCTCCCCCCTCTTCTCTCACTAGACACCGGGACCGACGCCGCTGCTACCCAGTACGACTACGGAGTTGACGATCCCTCTCTCTTGCCAGAGCAACCAGGCAAGCCCCCCTTTGATCACTAGATATCGCCTACTCTTCTCTATACTGCTTGCATCAGAGTAGCGTAGCATGTTACTGCTTCCCGTTAATCCTATACTGATGCATAGCCTGTCCTTGCTACTACTGTTGTTACCTTTACCTGCAATCCTATTGCTTAGTATAGGATGCTAGTTTATCATCAGTGGCCCTACATCCTTGTCTGTCTGCCATGCTATACTATCGGGCCGTGATCACTCGGGAGTTGATCACGGGTATATACTATATACTTTATACATGATACATGTGGTGACTAAAGACGGGTCGGCTTGAGGAGCACCCGCGAGTGGAGTTTTGAGGCGGAGCGGCAGGGCAGGTTCCGATCACCTAGGAGAGAGGTGGGCCTGGCCCTGGTCGGCGTTCGCGGATACTTAACACGCTTAACGAGATCTGGGTATTTGATCTAAGTCTGGCCATTTGGTCTATACGCACTAACCATCTACGCGGGAGTAGTTATGGGTATCCCGGCATCGTGGTATCAGCCGAAGCCTTCGTGACGTCAGCGACTGAGTGGCGCGCGCCGGATTGGACGGGAAGGCCACTAGGCTAGGTTTGCTTTCGGCCGCGTTCGCAACGTGCAGGTGTGCTAAGGGCGATGGGCCCAGACCCCTGGGCGCTTAGGTTTAGACCGGCGTGCTGACCTCTCTGTTGGTCTAGGTGGGGCTGCGACGTGTTGATCTTCCGAGGCCGGGCATGACCCAGGAAAGTGTGTCCGGCCAAATGGGATCGAGCGTGTTGGGGTATGTGGTGCACCCCTGCAGGGAAGTTAATCTATTCGAATAGCCGTGATCTTCGGTAACAGGACGATTTGGAGTTGTACCTTGACCTTATGACAACTAGAACCGGATACTTAATAAAACACACCCTTCCAAGTGCCAGATACAACTGGTGGTCGCTCTCTCACAGGGCGACGAGGGGAGGATCATCGGTTAGGATTATGCTATACGATGCTACTTGGAGGTCTTCAGTCTACTCTCTTCTACATGCTACAAGACGGAGGCTGCCAGAAGCATAGTCTTCGAAAGGATTAGCTATCCCCCCTCTTATTCTGGCTTTCTGCAGTTCAGTCCACCGATATGGCCCTTTACACATTTACCCATGCATATGTAGTGTAGCTTCTTGCTTGCGAGTACTTTGGATGAGTACTCACGGTTGCTTTCTCCCTCTTTTCCCCCTATCCCTTCTACTTGGTTATCGCAACCAGATGTTCGATCCCAGGAGCCAGACGCCACCTTCGATGACGACTCCTACTACACCGGAGGTGCCTACTACTACGTGCTGCCCGCTGACGACGACCAGGAGTAGTTAGGAGGATCCCAGGCAGGAGGCCTGCGCCTCTTTCGATCTGTATCCCAGTTTGTGCTAGCCTTCTTAAGGCAAACTTGTTTAACTTATGTCTGTACTCAGATATTGTTGCTTCCGCTGACTCGTCTATGATCGAGCTCTTGTATTCGAGCCCTCGAGGCCCCTGGCTTGTAATATGATGCTTGTGTGACTTATTTTATTTGTAGAGTTGTGTTGTGATATCTTCCCGTGAGTCCCTGATCTTGATCGTACACGTTTGCGTGTATGATTAGTGTACGATTAAATCGGGGGCGTCACAGTGGAGGTGTTGTTGACTTAGTTGATGGCATAGACTTCTCCCTTAATTTATGCTTGAGGACGGCATTTTGATCCCTTAGATCATCAATCTCCCACTCCAAGGTTAATATCTTTTTGCATAGGTCCTGCTTATTTTCTTGCAAGAGATGAAAAGGGATAAACTCGAATTTTGGTTTCTTTACCCTATCAGGGAGACTTGACTTTTTGAACTCCACATGCATATCCCCAGGTTGAGGTAATGGGGCTTGATCTTCATCTGAGCTCGTCTCCTCCTTCCCATTGGGTTCATAGTCCTTTTCTTCCTCCGTGGTCCAACCATCGTGCTCCACATCTCCATAGACCTTAGGATTAGCTAAGTAATCATCCACATAGCTTTCTCCTTCCGAATCCTGGGAAGATATGTTGATCTAATCTTCAGCGGGACAGCTCGACACAAAAACAGAGGATAATTGCGTGATACGGGAGTCAAAACCTTCGGGAGAATGTATATAGTGAATTTTTACCGACCAAAATACGTATCGTGCAAGAAAACGGAGTCCGGAAGGCACACGAGGTGCTCACGAGGTAGGGGGGCACGCCCAAGGGGGTAGGGCGCGCCCTCCACCCTCGTGGGGCCCTCATGTCCTTCTCGGACTGCTACTTAATTTTCTATTTTTCTAAATATTCCAAAACGGAGAAATATTGCCTTAAAAATTGTTTTGGAGTCGGTTTACTCACCGTACCACATACCTATTCCTTTTCGGAGTCTGAAACATTCTGGAAAGTGTCCCTTATGTATTCCTCCGGGGTTACGGTTTCAATGATATTGGTTTCAACATTTATGGGATTACCTAAGATATAATGTTTGATTCTTTGACTGTTTACCACCTTCGGATTTGTGCCTTCGAAGTTGTTGATTTTTATGGCACCGGAACGATAGACCTCCTCAATAACATAGGGGCCTTCCCATTTAGAGAGAAGTTTTCCTGCAAAAAATCTTAAACGAGAGTTGTATAGCAATACATAATCACCTACATTAAACTCACGCTTTTGTATCCTTTTATCATGCCATCTTTTAACCTTTTCTTTAAACAACTTGGCATTTTCATAAGCTTGGGTTCTCCATTCATCAAGTGAGCTAATATCAAATAACCTCTTTTCACTGGCAAGTTTGAAATCATAATTGAGCTCTTTAATAGCCCAACATGCCTTATGTTCTAGTTCGAGAGGTAAGTGACATGCTTTTCCATATACCATTTTATACGGAGACATACCCATAAGATTTTTATATGCAGTTCTATAGGCCCATAATGCATCATCAAGTTTCTTGGACCAATTCTTTCTAGACCTATTGACAGTCTTTTGCAAAATTAATTTGAGTTCTCTATTACTCAATTCTACTTGACCACTGGACTGTGGGTGATACGGAGATGCAATTCTATGATTGACGTCATATTTAGCAAGCATTTTACGGAAAGCACCATGAATAAAATGTGAACCACCATCAGTCATTAAATATCTAGGGACTCCAAACCTCGGAAAAATAACTTCTTTAAGCATTTTAATAGAAGTGTTATGATCAGCACTACTAGTTGGAATAGCTTCTACCCACTTAGTAACGTAATCAAAAACAGCAACTAAAATATGTGTAGATCCATTAGAGGCAGGAAAAGGTCCCATATAATCAAAGCCCCAAACATCAAACGGTTCAATAACAAGTGAATAATTCATAGGCATTTCTTGACGTCTACTAATATTACCAATTCTTTGACATTCATCACAAGATAGGACAAACTTATGGGCATCCTTGAAGAGAGTAGGCCAACAAAAACCGGATTGCAATACATTATGTGCAGTTCTATCTCCCGCGTGGTGTCCTCCATAAGTTTCGGAGTGGCACTTGCGTAGGATCTGTTCCTATTCATGCTCAGGTACACAACGTCTAATAACACCATCTACTCCTTTATAAAGATGTGGGTCATCCCAAAAGTAATGTCTCAAATCATAGAAGAACTTTTTCTTTTGTTGGTATGTGAAGCTAGGTGGTATGAATTTAGCATGTAATTAGCATAATCAGCATACCAAGGAGTACTACGAGAAGTACTTATAACATTTAATTGTTCATCAGGAAAGCTATCATCAATAGGTAGTGGGTCATCAAGAACATTCTCTAACCTAGATAAGTTGTCTACAATGGGGTTCTCAGCTCCTTTTCTATCAACAATAAGCAAATCAAATTCTTGTAGCAAGAGAACCCATCTAATAAGTCTAGGTTTAACATCTTTCTTCTCCATAAGATATTTAATAGCAGCATGATCAATGTGGATAGTTACTTTAGAATCAACAATATAAGGTCTGAACTTATCACAAGCAAATACAACTGCTAAAAGTTCTTTTTCAGTAGTAGCATAATTTCTTTGAGCATTGTCTAGAGTCTTACTAGCATAATGGATAACATTTAATTTCGTATCAACTCTTTGCCCTAGAACAGCACCTACAGCATAATCGCTAGCATCACACATAATTTCAAAGGGTAAATTCCAATCAGGTGGCTGAACAATAGGTGCAGAGACTAATGCTTTCTTAAGTATTTCAAATGCTTCTACACAATCCTCATCAAAGACAAATGGTATATCTTTTTGTAATAAATTAGTCAGAGGCCGAGGAATTTTTGAGAAGTCCTTAATGAACCTCCTATAAAATCCAGCGTGACCAAGGAAACTTCTTATACCTTTGATGTCCTTGGGACACGGCATCTTTTCAATAGCATCGACCTTGGCTTTATCAACTTCAATACCTCTTTCAGAAACTTTATGCCCCAGGACAATACCCTCATTAACCATAAAGTGGCACTTTTCCCAATTCAAGACAAGATTAGTTTCTTCACATCTCTGCAAAACTCGATCAAGATTGCTCAAGCAATCATCAAAAGAAGATCCATAGACGGAAAAGTCATCCATGAAAACCTCACAAATCTTTTCACAAAAGTTAGAGAATATAGCCATCATGCATCTTTGAAAGGTAGCAGGTGCATTACATAAACCAAAAGGCATACGTCAATAAGCAAAAGTACCAAAAGGGCATGTAAAAGTAGTCTTTGATTGATCTTTAGCCAACACAGGTATTTGAGAGAAACCAGAATAACCATCTAGAAAGCAGTAATGTGTATGTTTGCATAATCTTTCTAGCATTTGATCGATAAAAGGTAAGGGGTAATGATCTTTCTTAGTAGCCTTATTTAATTCGCGGAAATCAATTACCATCCTATAACCTGTAATAATTCTTTGTGGAATCAATTCATCTTTATCATTAGGAACAACAGTAATACCTCCCTTCTTAGGGACACAATGAACATGACTTACCCACTGACTATCAGCAACGGGATAAATTATACCTGCCTCCAGAAGCTTTAGTATTTCTTTTCTTACCACTTCTTTCATTTTAGGATTCAGACGTCGTTGAGGATCACGAACTGGTTTGGCATCTGCTTCCAAATTTATTTTATGTTGACATAGAGTGTGACTAATGCCCTTAAGATCATCAAGAGTATATCCAATAGCAGCACGGTGCTTCTTCAGAGTTTTCAATAATCTTTCTTCTTCATGCTCTGAAAGGTTAGCACTAATAATAACAGGATATATCTTCTTTTCATCAAGATAAGCATATTTAAGATTATCAGGCAATGGTTTAAGCTCAAACACGGGATCACCCTTAGGTGGAGGGGGATCCCCTAGGATTTCAACAGGCAAATTGTGTTTCACAATAGGTTCCTGTTTAAAGAATACTTCATCTATTTCCCTTCTTTCATTCATAAACATATCATTCTCATGGTCTAGCAAATATTGTTATAAAGGATCGCTAGGAGGTACGGCAATAGAAGCAAGACCAATAATTTCATCCTTACTAGGCAATTCTTCTTCACGGTGTTGTTTACTAAATTTAGAGGAATTAAACTCATGAGTCATATCATCTAAGCTGACAGTAACAACATCCCTTGTGCAATCTATGGTAGAATTAACAGTATTTAAGAAGGGTCTACCAAATATAATGGGACAAAAACTATCTTGCGGGGAACCAAGAACAAGAAAATCAGCAGGATATTTAGTTTTCCCACACAAGACTTCAACATCTCTAACAATTCCCATTGGTGAAATAGTATCTCTATTAGCAAGTTTAATAGTAACATCAATTTCTTCTAACTCAATAGGTGCAATTTCATGCATAATTTCTTTGTATAAGTCAATAGGTATTGCACTAGTTCCTCAGGTAACTGTTTTGACTGGTTCTTTCTAGTGGAGGGATGTTTTCAAGCTAAATGATTCTTACAGGGCCATTGCTTCTGTTCATATTAACATGGGGGACACTGCTATGTTCTGGCATGATGCATGGCATGTGGCTGGCTCTTCCTTGCCTCTTGTAAGGAGGATGCCTAGGTTGTTCTCTTTTGTGATTGATGATAAGGTCTCAGTCAGGGATGTGCTTCAGACCCAAGACCTTTTCTCCATGTTTTACCTGCCCATCTCCCAAGAAGCTGCTGCAGAGCTAACAATTCTGGAAGGTTGGCTGCTAAACATGCAAAGAGATCCTCTACTTCCTGATCAGTGGGTGTGGCCTTCCAAATCTGGGTCCTTTTCAGCCAAAGGGTTCTATAATATCATGCACTCCCATATGCCCACTATTATGCCATGCAAATGGTTATGGAAGAGCAGATGCACAATGCAGATTAAAGTCTTTGGTTGGTTATTGTTCTTTGATAGACTCAACACCAAAGATATGCTGGTTCGAAGACACTGAGGTCCCAAGATGAGGATAATTTTTGTGTTATATGTAATGCTTATGTCCATGAGGATAGATCTCACTTGTTCTTCCAGTGCAATTTCAGCTCCAGAGTGTGGAATTACCTCCAGATTGACTGGTCCCAGGGGTCTAATACCCAGGAGTGTGTTTCCAATGCCAGAACCAGTTTTGGACAACCTTTCTTCTTTGAAGTGATGCTCACAGCAGCATGGAATATTTGGACCCTCAGAAATGGGAGGATATTTAGGGGAGAGCAGGCTCATTTTGCCACTTGGAGGTGCAATTTTGTCCATGATATCATTCTTTTGTCTCACAGACTTAACGTTAGTGTTAGAGCTCATCTCTTAGTCTGGGTTAATGCCCTTCCATAAATATAGGTTAGCATCTGCTATTACCTTGGGTCATGACCCTTTGTAACTTTAGGTAAGTTCTAGATAGGACTCTTTTTTGTTTTGGCACTCTCTCAGTGCTTTGTATTTTGCTAGACTTTATCTTTTTACTAATAAATGGGCTGTGGGGTTTTACCCCACAGTAAATATTCAAAAAAAACATAAGCCATGATAACAATGATCTCCTATTTTAACAGAAATAACAGGCATGCCTACCACAGGTCTAGGTTTATCTGTATCACGGGGTTTAGCAATTCTAGCAGTTTCATTACAGAAGTAAATAACATGCCCATCTATATTATCAGACAAGAGATCTTTAACAATAGCAATATTAGGTTCAACTTTAACTTGCTCAGGAGGTGTATATGTTTTAATATTGCTTCTATGAACCACAGTTGAAGCTTTAGCATGATCCTTTATCCTAACAGGGAAAGGTGGTTTCTCAACATAACATGTAGGAACAATAGGATCATTATAAGTGACAGTCTTTTCTTCAACTTTAATAGGTGCAGCTACTTTTACTTCTATGGGAGGATGATATTTAAACCACTTCTCCTTAGGGAGATCAACATAAGTAGCAAAAGATTCACAGAAAGAAGCTACTATCTCAGAATCAAGTCCATATTTAGTGCTAAACTTACGGAAAATATCGGTATCCATAAAAGATTTAACACAATCAAACTTAGGTGTCATACCTGACTCCTTACCTTTGTCGAGATCCCAATCTTCAGAGTTGCGTTTAATTCTATCCAATAAATCCCATCTAAATCCAATAGTCTTCATCATAAAAGAGCCAGCACAAGAAGTATCGAGCATGGTGCGATTATTTTCAGAAAGCCGAGCATAATTTTTTTGAAGAATTGTTTCTCTTGGGAGCTCATGATTGGGGCATGAATATAACATTGATTTAAGCCTCCCCCAATCTTGAGTGATGCTTTCTCCTTCGCGAGGCCAAAAATTATATATATAATTGCGGTCACGATGAACAAGATGCATAGGGTAATATTTTTGATGAAATTCCAATTTCAATCTTCTATAGCTCCATGATCTCGTATCATCACATAGCCTATACCATGTCAATGCGTCTCCCTTCAAAGATAAAGGGAAGACCTTCTTCTTAGCAACATCATCGGGTATACTTGCAAGCTTAAATAATCCACAAACTTCATCCACATATATTAGGTGTACATCAGGATGCTTTGTTCCATCTCCTATAAAAGGATTAGCTAGCAGTTTTTCTATCATACCCGAAGGATACTCATAAGGAATTTGATTTTCAATAGGTTCAGTAGGTTGAGGAGCAACTCTTTGCTCTACTGGTCGGCGCGAAGATACCCCGAACAAGCCCCTCAGAGGATTACTTTCCATAGTAACAAGTGACAGTAAATTTCAGCACAGTATATAAATTTTTCCTTACCAAATTCCACCTACCAAAGGCGCTTCACTCCCCGGCAACGGCGCCAGAAAAGAGTCTTGATGACCCACAAGTATAGGGGATCTATCGTAGTCCTTTCGATAAGTAAGAGTGTCGAACCCAACGAGGAGCAGAAGGAAATGATAAGCGGTTTTCAGCAAGGTATTCTCTGCAAGTACTGAAATAAGTGGTAACAGATAGTTTTGTGATAAGATAGTTTGTAACGAGCAACAAGTAACAAAAGCAAATAAAGTGCAGCAAGGTGGACCAATCCTTTTTGTAGCAAAGGACAAGCTTGGAAAAACTCTTATATAAGGAAAAGCGCTCCTGAGGACAGATGGGAATATTGTCAAGCTAGTTTTCATCACGTTCATATGATTCGCGTTCGGTACTTTGATAATTTGACATGTGGGTGGACCGGTGCTTGGGTGCTGTTCTTACTTGAACAAGCATCCCACTTATGATTAACCTCTATTGCAAGCATCCACAACTACAACAAAAGTATTAAGGTAAACCTAACCATAGCATGAAACATATGGATCCAAATCAGCCCCTTACGAAGCAACGCATAAACTAGGGTTTAAGCTTCTGTCACTCTAGCAACCCTTATTACTTCCCAATGCCTTCCTCTAGGCCCAAATAATGGTGAAGTGTTATGTAGTCGACGTTCACATAACACCAGTAGAGGATAGACAACATGCATCTCATCAAAATATCGAACGAATACCAAATTCACATGACTACTAATAGCAAGACTTCTCCCTTGTCCTCAGGAACAAACGTAACTACTCACAAAGCATATTCATGTTCATAATCAGAGGGGTAATAATATGCATAAAGGATCTGAACATGTGATCTTCCACCATTTAAACCAACTAGCATCAACTACAAGGAGTAATTAACACTACTAGCAACCTACTAGCACCAATCCCGGACTTGGAGACAAGAATTGGATACAAGAGATGAACTAGGGTTCTGAGATGAGATGGTGCTCATGAAGATGTTGATGGAGATTGCCCTCCCCGATGAGAGGAGCGTTGGTGATGACGATGGTGATGATTTCCCCCTCCGGGAGTGAAGTTTCCCCGGCAGAACAGCTCTGCTGGAGCCCTAGATTGGTTCCGCCAAGGTTCCGCCTCGTGGCGGTGGTGTTTCGTCCCGAAAGGTTGCTTCTTATTTTTTTCTCGAAGAAAGACTTCATATAGCAGAAGATGGTCATCGGAGAGCCACCAGGGGGCCCACGAGGTAGGGGGCGCGCCCTAGGGGGGGGGCGCCCCCCACCCTCATGGAAAGGGTGTGGGCCCCCTGGTCTTTATCTTTGGCGAGGATTTTTCATTATTTATTATAAGGTATTCCGTGGAGTTTCAGGACTTTTGGAGTTGTGTAGAATAGGTCTCTAATATTTGCTCCTTTTCCAGCCCAGAATTCCAGCTGCCGGCATTCTCCCTCCTTATGTAAACCTTGTAAAATAAGAGAGAATTGCCATAAGTATTGTGACATAAAGTGAAGTAACAGCCGATAATGCAATAAATATCGATATAAAAGCATGATGCAAAAAGGACGTATGAGTACTCAGGGTCAAACACAGCAATAACAACCTTGCAGAACTTATACAGGGACTCTAGGCATATACACTCACTCATACGGACGTACTCGTCAATGAGATCACCGGGCACTCCGTATGCAAGCATTCGGATGGCGGCAGTGCATTTCGGATAAGAGGAGAAACTGATCTTGCCGACGGCATCCTCTTTGCACTCGAAATAGTCATCATAGCCGACCACCCCCTCTCTAATACAGTTGAAAAGATGACTACTCATATGGAAACGGCGGTGGAATTTTTGATGTTTGAACAACGGGTTTGTTGTATCAAAGTAGTCCTTCCAAAGAAGGAAATGCCCGCTCTCTCAATTGTGATTCAATACCGGATGGTGGCCCGGAATGGAGCCATGGAACAACGGTCGCTGGCTGTTGAGGTGGTGATGGACCAACACGGCATCCAATATCTCCTCCTCCTCGTCGGAGTTGCAAAGGAAATTTTGGAAAAAGAACTCATCGGCGGAGTCCATTTTCGTACCTTGGCAAACTGTTGAATAGTTTGCAGGTGTCGAAGAATGAGACGACCAGCGAGGGGAGTCGCGGCGCGCACAGACCCAACTAGCATCCGACGAGTGGGCTAGCATCCGACGAGCGCGCCGGTGAGGATCTGGCCGGGGCGGCGAGGCGGCTTCATTGTCGCGGGGCGGCGGTGGGAAGCAGTTTGCTCCCTGGTGGTAAGATGGCGGTGGCGGGCGATGGGGAAGTGGGCGGCGTTGCTGGGCGGATGTGGATGCGGTGGCAGCTGGCAGAGTCACCGACAAAAATGGGCGGTGGCGGCGGTGACGAAGAAGGCGGCGAGGGTTGCTATTGGCTGGGGGTGAGGGTGGAGGCCAATGAGCCACCAACCAGTAGGCCCCGAGAGAGGAGAAGGCGAGCGTGCGCGCGTCCGTCGCGTGTCCGCGCTGACGCAAATCCGGCTCAAAATTGGGCCGAGAATGGGTCGCTCGCGGACAAAAAGTGGACGCGCGTCCGTTTGGAACGGTGCGTTGGGCCGCCTTTTGTGTCCGCGCCGACCCAAACGTACGGCGGCGGACGAAATGGGTCGCCCCATTGGAGTTGCTCTGACCCTCCACAAGTCCAAATTATCGAAAAAGGCTTTCGCCCCGCTTTATAAATAAAGCAACCACCGAGCACAGAGTCAACAAGGTATCATCCGAATAACACACACACCCAACGCCACCGCAGGAAGGATCAACACACATACACAAAACACAACACACAACACGGGTTCAGCTGTGGGCACAGCACAACAAGCCCAACACAACCACAAGGCATGCACAGACATAAACAGCGGCGCCTTCAACGACAAAGGAGAACTAATCCGGCTCTGGTGGTGGTGGGGGAAGCGGTGGAGCCATCCGGAGAGCCATCACACGAAGCTGGGTGATGATGGAGGTGATGTCGTCTCTCTCCCTAGGGCGGCTAAGCGGCCACCAAAGCTGCAGGTAACCAGACCATTTGAACAAAGCGTCAGTCGCGTGACGAAGAGGTATACGCTGAATCACAAGCTTATTCCTAACTGTCCACAGCGACCAGGCATGCACACCGATAGTCAGCCACCTAATATGGTGAGGAGAGGGTGCTAGTGCCTGGAGTTCGGCAAAGGGAGCGGGGAAGTTGTTGGGGTCCCAACTTCCACCAACTATTCTGTGGAAACAACTCTAGAAGAACTGCGCGGACACGCAGGTGAAGAATATATGGTTCGAATCCTCTTCAGGCCCGTAGAGCGGGCAACGTCCATCGTCGGGACCATTGCGCTTTAGGACTTCCACTCCAGAAGGGAGGCGACCACGGATCCATTGCATAGGAATATCCTAATTTTCAAGGGGAGCCAGATCTCCCAGATGGTGGTAAGAGCCTCAGGACCCGGAGGGGGGGGGGGCGATCGCCTGGTAGAGTGATTTAGTATAGAATAGACCAGATGGCTCTAGCTGCCACCTGGTGCGGTTATCTCCCATCTTTATCTCAGGCACATGCAGCGCAATGCAGTCGAGCAAGTCATGCCAAGCCACATTCTGCGCCGGACTAAATTGTCGCTGGAATGCGAGTTGCCCTAAGTCAATAAGGGCCGTCGTGACAAAAATCCGCGGGTCAACCGCGATGGAGAACATGTCAGGTAAACGAGCCGCGAAGGGGGCGTCCCCAGCCCAGCGATCGAACCAAAACAGCGTGGCAGTGGCAGACCCAACCGCAATCAAAGATCCAATGCAGAGGACTGGGAGGAGCTGTATGATGGATTGCCAGAACTAGGAACCGCCGGACCGCTGGCAGAAGGAGAGCGGTTGGCCCCGAAGGTATTTCTGGTGGATGATGTGAAGCCATAGGCCACCCTCACCATTCATAATCCGCCAAAGCCACCTAGTCAGGAGGGGAGTGTTCATCCGCTTAGCGGACATAATCCCAAGACCGCCCTGATCGTGCGGCTTACAAATCTCAGTCCATCGAACCATGTGGTACTTTTGCTTGTCTCCCTCGCCATCCCAGAAGAAGCGCCCCTGGACCCTGGCAATCTCATGGTGTAGAGTCACAGGCAGGCTGTAGAAGCTCATTATGAATAGGAGCATGCTGGAAAGGGACGAGTTAATAAGCACAGTCCGGGCAGCTTTAGAAAGCCACCGCCCCTTCCAGGGCTCAATGCGGTGCTGGAGCTTGCCCACCGTGGGGCGCAACTTGGCCACCGTGAGTCTCGTGTCACTAATGGGTATCCCCAAATAAGTCACAGGGAAGCTCCCAAGCGCATAGTTGAGCCGGTCCGCGATGCTCCGCCGTTCGTCGTCGGAGTACCCCAGAACCATCACCACACTTTTATTGAGGTTAATCCTGAGGCCAGACATCTGCTAAAAGCAAAGCAGCAGAAACTTCAAGTTCGTGATGTCGCTCGCTGATCCTTTCACCATGATAATGGTGTCATCTTCATATTGGAGGAGGGAAAGCCCGTTCCTCCTATTAAGCACGGGACTATGCCTTTGATATGGCCCGCTGCCTTTGCCTTATCTAAGATGGCTGCCAGGGCATCAACCACTATGTTGAAGAGGAACAGAGAGAATGGATCGCCCTGATGCACCCCATAGAAGGTGGGGAAGTATGGACCAATCTCGTCGTTAATGTTCACTACGGTTCGGCCCAAGCAGACCATTTGCATCACCCGGGTCACCCACCGCTCATCGAAGCCCTTCCGGAGCAGGCATTCCCAAAGGAAGGGCTAGCTGACCGTGTCATACGCCTTGTGGAAGTCTAGTTTCAGGAAGACCGCCTTGAGGTGCTTGGAGTGCACCTCGTGGAGGGCTTCATGAAATACTAGGGCTCCGTCAAGGATATAGCAGCCTCGGATGAATGCCGACTGGTCCGGGTGGATGATCCGGTCATCTATTGGGGCCACCCTATTGGCATACCCCTCCGCGAGGATACGGAAGATGACATTGATCATCGTGATTGGTTAGAATTGGCGGGTATCCGAAGCGCCCGTGACTTTGGGAATGAGGGTGATTATCCCAAAGTTAAGCCTGGTGAGGTCGATGGATCCAACATAGAACTCCTCAAACAAGGCCATCACTTCTGGTTTGATGGTCTCCCAGAAGGTTTGAAAGAACTTCACCGGGAGGCATCTGGGCCGGGAGCCGAGGACAGTTTCATGCCCTTAATGGTCGCCCACACTTCAGCTTCAGAGAATGGTGCCGTTAGTGCCACGTTATCCGCCTTTGAAACACAGTGGCGGGGCGGCCATATATCGTGGGAAAGGGCTAATCCTCCCTGAGGGGAGGTAGAGAATAGGTCTCTGTAAAAGCCATCTACATGGCTCGGATGGTCTCCGGCTGTTGCAGGAGGGTATCTCCATCCCAGAGGAATGGGATGGAGTTACGGCGCCGGTTAGCGATGGCTTGGAAGTAGGCGGTATTGGCATCCCCTTTGAGGACCCAATTCTGCGTACCCCGGGGGCGCCAGAATGCCTCCTCGTCAGTGTAGATAATCATGAGATGGTCTTCCAAATCGTATCTAAGCATCCATTCCTCTGTCGAGAGGCCCGAGGCATATGCCCGAAGGTCGAGCGCCTGGATGCCCTCTAGGAGAGCTTTTTTCCGCTCTCAGATGTCGCGGCCCATGTGAGCACCCCAACCTTTCATGAATTGGTGTGATCACTTAGCACAAAAATGCCAGGAGTCAATGACTGAGAGGGAGCGGTGGGGTGCATCTTGAGCCTCTTGCCACCTAGCGGCAACAAGCTGATTCAGTCAGAAGGTCTCGAAGCGGAAGTGGGGGGTTGGGGGGGGGTCGCTCGTTCTCAGAGGAGAGGAGGAGAAGGACGTGACCGGAGCCGATCCGAGTAATTGCGTGAAGCGACACGAGGGGGCAGCGCAAGTCCCATTCCGGAGAAGCGAAGACCCGGTCAAGGACCAACCGGGTCAGGTCCGCTTGGTGGTTAGTCCACGTGAACCTGGCACCAACCCTATGTAACACCCCGGATGTAACTATCCATATTTGTAACTCCGACTCTTGCCATTTCCGGCTTATGAGATTCCCTTCGTGGTTGGGTTTTTGTCTTTGTTTTGCTTTTTTGTTCATGTCATGCATTTCATATCATGTCATCATGTGCATCGCATTTGCATTCGTGTTCGTCTCTTGCATCCGAGCATTTTCCCCGTTGTACGTTTTGCAATCCGACACTCCTACGTGCACCGGCGCACCCCTCTTGTCCCTTTTTGTGAGCGGGTGTTGAACATTCTCAGAATGGACCGAGATTTGCCAAGTGGCCTTGGTACACTACCGGTAGACCACCTATCAAATTTCGTTCCATTTGGAGTCCATTTGATACTCCAACGGTTAACCGGGAACCGCGAAGGCCTCGTGTGTGTTGCAGCCCAACACCCCTCCAAAATGGCCTAATAACCCTTCCAAACCCCTTCCATGTCCTCCGTCGTCGGATCACGATCGTGTGGGCGAAAACTACACTCCATTTGGACACTCCTACGTCCTCCTACCTATAAATAGGTGCCCCTCCCCGATTTTTCGCGCAGACAAACCCTAGCCCCGCTCCCTCTCCGTCGCGGGACACGTCCGGATCGGATCGGATGCGTCTGCGCCGCCGCCCGCAGCCAACCGGTGCCTACCACGTGGCACGCCGCCGCCTTCCACCGCATCGGCCCGCGGGGCCCGACTGCGGCCCTCCGCGACCCGTCTCCCCGCCGCCCGTGCCAACCGACCCCACCGCCTGCCGCCCTTGCCAGCCGCCGCCCGGACCCGTGCCGACCGCCACCTCTGCCCCGCGCCTCGACGCCGGCTCCCGCCTTCGCCGCGAGCTCCGCCGCCGACCGCCCTGCTTCGCCGCGCCCTCCGCCGCCTCGCCTCGTCCGCCGCCACGCCGCCCGGAGTCGACGCCGCCCGCGAGCTCCGACGACGCCCTGGCCTCTCCTCCAGCGTATACCCCTCCTCTCCAGTGAGGAACTCCGGCGAGCCTGCACCCCACCTCGGTTCGCGTGCAGAGAAGACGAACCCTAGATCCAGATTCGCGGGGTGAATTTTCCTCTAATTCCTTTTCCCCTAACTTTTTCATGCCCTGTTCATTGCATCATAACACCATGACCGTAGCTCCATTTCATGCGCATGAGATATGAAAATGTTCATTGGGAGATGCTTTTCATTTAATTCCATTGTGGCATGCTTGTTTGAGTTCATCTTGATGCCCAAATCATTGATGCAAGAGTGCTATAAAATGTTTACTGCTGCTACTTATCAGATTAGGGCGATTTGTCATTTTTGTCACTTTTGATGTGTGCATCATATGGGGATGAGCTCTACATGTGTTTTGAACTATGCCATGTCATCTTTACAGCGGTGCTTGCCATGTATTTTTGTGATCAATGTGGTGACTAGAACAAGCATGCAAACTAGGCTTCGTGATGTTGCTGATTTCAGGGACTTATGATTTTACTAAGTCATTTTCCTGCTGTTATTTTTATGCCATGTAAACTTGATGCTACAGTGAGATCCATGCTTGTTTTGAGTTGCTTCAGTAAGGATGTTTTGAACATATGGTTATGATATATCCATACATGCCCCTATTTGCATTTATGGAGTGCCCTAGAATGACTAATTCTTGCTCTACTTTTGCTATAAAATGTTCCTGACAGATTGTTTACATGTTAATCAATTTTGCCATGGTTGTTGCTAGTGATCCATGCATGCTATTAACTTTTCTCTTACCATGGTTAGCTTCATGAACATGTCATCTTGCCGATTCTATGCTTATCTTGTCATGCAATGCCTTGTGGTGAGTGGTTTGAGCTCGTAAATATGCCTTCATAATTCTATTTATGCCATGCTCAGTTCTCTGCAAAGTCTGAAACTGCTAACAGAACTTGCTATGTTTACATGGGTGCCATCATATCTTCTGTGCCTTTTGGCTCATGATTAGTACGAGACTTTTGTTCTATGGATTCCGTAGAATCATTCCATGCCTTTGTTTTCTATGATATGTTCCTGTAGCATGTTGTTTGCTTTCTCTAAACAATGCTTCCTGATGTTATTTCTGGCATGTTAGTATTTTCACCAAGTCTGTGAAGTTGATATCTTTTGCACTTTTGCCCTGCTTGTGTGAACCTGCTCTCGTGTGATTTAGCCGTAGCTCAGTGTTCATGTTTTGGCAAGCATCACTTGTACATCATTGTCATATGCTTTGTTGCTATGTTGGAGTGAAGTAGCTTAGTTTCTTGTTGCATTCTAGATGGCATCATGCTGTTGATCGCAAAGTTGTGCCATTCTTGTTTTGCTTGCCATTTGCAAACCGTGCCTCTTTTTCCGGTGATCTTTATATCATTTTCGACTGAAATCATCTGATATTTCTAGCGGCACACTTGGTTTGCCAAGTTGATGCCTTGTTCATTCTTTCCCTTCCGAAGCACGCATATGCATTGCATATCATGTCTTGCATATCATGCCATGTTTTGCATCATGTTGCTTGTGCATTGCACCATGATTGATTGTTGGTCCTTTGCTTGTGTTCTTGCCTTGGGTAGAGTTGGGAGACGAGTACGTGATCGAGGAACCTATTGAGTATGCTAACGAGGATCAAGTTTTCGTCAACTCTGAGAACTTTGCAGGCAAGATGACCACACCCTCAAAATCAGTTCTATCTTTGCTTGCTACTTGTTCGCTCTATTGCTATGCCGCGCTACCTACCACTTGCTTTGTCATGCCTCCCATATTGCCATGTCAAGCCTCTAACCCACCTTTCCTAGAAATCCGTTGTTTGGCTATGTTACCGCTTTGCTCAGCCCCTCTTATAGCGTTGCTAGTTGTAGGTGAAGATGAAGCTTGTTCCATGTTGGAACATGGATATTGTTGGGATATCATCATTATCTCTTATTTACTTTAATGCATCTATATACTTGGTAAAGGGTGGAAGGCTTGGCCTTATGCTTGGTGTTTTGTTCCACTCTTGCCGCCTTAGTTTCCGTCATACCGGTGTTATGTTCCTTGCTTCTGCGTTCCTTACGCGGTTGGGTGTTATGGGAACCCCTTGAAAGTTTGCTTTTAATAAAACTCCTCCAGCAAGGCCCAACCTTGGTTTTACCATTTGCCTACCTACCACCATATACCTTCCCTTGGGTTCTGCAGACTCAAGGGTCATCTTTATTTTAAACCCCTTGGGCCAGTGCTCCTCTGAGTGTTGGTCCGAACGGAATAGACTGCAGGGACACCTCGGGGCAACTTGAGGGTTGGTTTTACTCATAGGATGTCTCATCCGATGTGCCCTGAGAACTAGATACGTGCGACTCCTATCGAGATTTCTTGGCACATTGGGCGGCTTTGCCGGTCTTGTTTTACCATTGTCGAGATGTCTTGTAACCGGGATTCCGAGTCTGATCGGGTCTTCCTGGGAGTAGGAATATCCTTCGTTGACCGTGAGAGCTTGTGATGGGTAAGTTGGGACACCCCTGCAGGGTTTGAACTTTCGAAAGTCGTGCCCGCGGTTATGGGCAGATGGGAATTTGTTAATATCCGGTTGTAGAGAACTTGTCACTTAACTTAATTAAAATGAATCAACCGCGTGTGTAGCCGTGATGGTCTCTTTTCGGCTGAGTCCGGGAAGTGAACACGGTCTCATGTTATGCTTGAGCGTAAGTAGCTTCAGGATCACTTCTTGATCACTATTATTTTCTCGACCGTGCGTTGCTTCTCTTCTCGCTCTCTTTTGCGTAAGTTAGCCACCATATATGCTAGTGCTTGCTGCAGCTCCACCTCACTACCCTTTCCTACCCTTAAGCTTAAATAGTCTTGATCTCGCGGGTGTGAGATTGCCGAGTCCTCGTGACTCACAGATACTTCTGAACAGATGCAGGTGCCGATGATGCCAGTGCAGGGGCCGCTACCAAACTCAAGTGGGAGTTCGATGAGGATTTGGGCCAATACTATGCTTCTTTTCCGGATGATCAGTAGAGGAGCCCAGTTGGGCCGATCGGGGATCTAGCATTTGGGGTTGTCTTTCTTTATTTTGGTTCCATAGTCGGACCTTTGTTTGTACCTTGGATGATGTATGGATATTTTATGTATTGTGTGAAGTGGCGATTGTAAGCCGACTCTTATCCCTTTCTTATTCAATACATGGGATGTGTAAAGATTACCCCTCTTGCGACATGCCTACCATGCGGCTATGCCTCTAAGTCGTGCCCCGACACGTGGGAGATATAGCCGCATTGTGGGTGTTACAATTTGGTAATCAGAGCCTTCCCCGACTTAGGAGCCCCCTATTTGATCGAATCACTGACGTTGTTGAGTCTAGAACAAATTTTTTTGAGTCTTAGGATTATATATATCGGAGAGTAGGATTATTTTTACTCCTCAGTCCCTTCGTCGCTCTGGTGAGGCCTCCTGACGTAGAGTATTGACTCTTCTCTCCGCAAATTTCACTAATTTTTTTAGGATCACGCGGGTATCTTGGAATCGTTCCGATGGTTTTGTGACGAGAACATTGTTCTTGGTGCCTCCTGACATTTAGGGGTTGTGGCAGTGTCCCGGGGATTTGAGCTCCGAGGTGTTGTCGTCACAATTTTATCGTTGCAGTTCTGGAATACCTGAGTTCGCCGACATCGAAAATCTCTTCTATGCAGTTGTTGGTGAGATAACCTCGACGCCACCCAGGACTGGGGCGGGAGTTCGGGAGTATTGCCATAACTCGTATAACGGATGCTTTTCGAAGGTTGAGGTAAATGATTTCCGAAGGTTTCTTGGTTATGTGTTGAAGGATGGATACAGCTGGATGTAGGACTTGTTAGTTTTGGGTGAGAGATTATGCTTCCCCTGTATCCCCAACACCTGATTGCATAACCAGAAAGTTTCAGGAGTTTTATATGTGGGAATTCAAGTAGCTCTAGTATTTCTTCCCGCTGATATTTTGTTTGTGATTGGGTAATACTTACCACTTGTTTGTTCATATCCGTACCTTGTTGCTTTATTTCATCTACCTTTATCTAAGTGTCTTCTCAACTTATGGGCGTGTGATGATTTACTTTGGAATTCATTCGTTCATCCTTGTTCGAAAGTTAAGACTTTATGTTGCAATTTCGATCCATCGATTCAGCTTGAATATATGTCTTTCAAGATGCTAACGGATGTCAACCTTTTTAGGATGGCTCCTCCAACGCGTCAGAATCCGGACCGAAATGATGGGAACTATCGAACCCTCCGCCACCACCTCCACCTCTAGGGGCATGGCAAGCCGTCATGGCAGCCACCAACGCCAACACTCAGATGCTTTTGCAACTCTTGCAAGAGCGCAACCAAGGGCAAGGCAACCAAGGAAATCAAGGACAAGGCAACAATCAGCCTTAGTTTGCTACCCTCAACCAGTTCCTCGCAAACCAGCCGAAGTCCTTCAGCAACTGTGTTGAGGCCACAGATGCCGACGACTGGCTCATGGATATCTGCAAACATTTGGAGTGTAGCAATGTCAGGCCTGACGACTTTGTCAAGTTTGCTTCATTTCAACTCAAGGACCAAGCTGCTGAGTGGTATCAACAATACAGAGATTCCAAAGGAGGTCGTGTGATTACCTGGGATGATTTCCGCCGAGACATCAAAGCTTATCACATCCCACCAAGCGTTGCTAAGAGCAAGCATGAGGAGTTCCGCAATCTCAAGCAAGGCAGCATGTCCGTGTATCAATACAATATCCAGTTTCAGAAACTCGCTCGCTTTGCTAAACAAGATGTCCCTGATGAAAAGAGTATGATTTATCAATTCAGAGGTGGTCTCAGAGAAGATCTGCAATTAGCTCTCGTGCTTCTTGAGCCGACTAAGTTTGATGAATTCTACAACATGGCACTAAAGCAAGAAGCTGCTCAGCTCAAGTGCGAGGCATCTAAGAAGAGAGTGAGGGATGCAGTTCAATCTTCTTCTTCATCACAAGTGGCAGCTAAGCAACAGAAGTTCTGGTTGCCTCATCCTTGCTACGTCTCGAGCTAGCATTGGTTTTCCCCGAAGAGGAGGGGGTGATGCAGCACAGTAGCGTAAGTATTTCCCTCAGTTTTTGAGAACCAAGGTATCAATCCAGTAGGAGGTCACGCGCAAGTCCCTCGTACCTGCAGAAAACAGTAGCAACTCGCAACCAACACTTAGGGGTTGTCAATCCCTTCATGGTCACTTACGAGAGTGAGATCTGATAGAGATAATATTTTTGGTATTTTTGGTATAAAGATGCAAAGTGAAAAGTAAAAGAAAAACAAGTAAAATAAAGTAATGGAGATTGATATGATGAGAATAGACCCGGGGGCCATAGGTTTCACTAGTGGCTTCTCTCAAGAGCATAGATATTCTACGGTGGGTGAACAAATTACTGTTGAGCAATTGATAGAATTGAGCATAGTTATGAGGTTATCTAGGTATGATTATGTATATAGGCATCACGTCCGTGACAAGTAGACCGACTCCTGCCTGCATCTACTACTATTACTCCACTCATCGACCGCTATCCAGCATGCATCTAGAGTATTAAGTTAAAAACAGAGTAACGCCTTAAGCAAGATGACATGATGTAGAGGAATAAATTCATGTAATATGATAAATACCCCATCTTGTTATCCTCGATGGCAACAATACAATACGTGCCTTGCAACTCTTTCTGTCACTGAGTAAGGACACCGCAAGATTGAACCCAAAGCTAAGCACTTCTCCCATTGCAAGAACTACCAATCTAGTTGGCCAAACCAAACGGATAATTCGAAGAGACTTGCAAAGATAACTCAATCATACATAAAAGAATTCAGAGAAGATTCAAGTATTATTCATAGATAAGTTGGATCATAAACCCACAATTCATCGGTCTCAACAAACACACCATAAAAAGAAGATTACATCGAATAGATCTCCACGAGAGAGGGGGAGAACATTGTATTGAGATCCAAAAAGAGAGAAGAAGCCATCTAGCTACTAGCTATGGACCCGAAGGTCTGAAGTAAACTACTCACACTTCATCGGAAGGGCTATGGTGTTGATGTAGAAGCCCTCCGTGATGGATGCCCTCTCCGACGGAGCTCCGGAACAGGCCCCAAGATGGGATCTCGTGGATACAGGAAGTTGCGGCGGTGGAATTAGGTTTTTGGCTCCGTCTCTGGTCTAATGGGGGTACGTAGGTATATATAGGAGGAAGGAGCACGTCGGTGGAGCTCCGAGGGGCCCACGAGGCAGGGGGGCGCGCCCAGGGGGGGCGCCCTCCACCCTCGTGACCTCCCCGGAAACTTCTTGGAGTAGGGTCCAAGTCTCCTGGATCACGTTCGGTGAGAAGATCACGTTCCCGAAGGTTTCATTCCGTTTGGACTCCGTTTGATATTCTGTTTCCTCGAAATACTGAAATAGGCAAAAAACAGCAATTCTGGGCTGGGCCTCCGGTTAATAGGTTAGTCCCAAAAATAATATAAAAGTGGAAAATAAAGCCCAATATAGTCCAAAACAGTAGATAAAGTAGCATGGAGCAATCAAAAATTATATATACGCTGGAGACGTATCAATCCTCCTCCGTTTTGTCAGCCTTATCAGCAGAAGAGCAAAGGTGGCAATGGATCTTCCCACCCACCCCACCTAAGCTATCAAAACAAAGCTCAGTCTCATACTCCAAGGTCAAGTGCTCCTTATCACCGTCCGCTCTTAGAGGTTACTTGCAAACAAGTGCTTCAACCAAAGGCACCTTCTGCCTCCTCCTCCTGTGAGATCTGTCAGCAATGCAGTGGTCAAGCATAATCCCAAGCATGCCAAGGTCAACATGATGAACGCAGCTCAGGCAGAGGGTTCTTCAGAAGTGATCATGGGTAACCTTCCAGTTAACTCTATTCCTGCAAAAGTTCTTTTTGATACTGGTGCATCGCATTCTTTCATGTCCTTCCCATTTGCATCGGAGCACAATGTTGACACAGAGGTTTTGTCCAAAGTCATGCAAGTTGTTTCTCCGGGAAAGCTTATGACTTCTAGTTTGGTTGCTCCCGATGTCTCTGTCCAGTTTGGAGACTATAATTTTTTGTCCTCTCCAATTATTCTTGGTGACTCGGATATTGATCTAATTCTCGGCATGGACTGGCTTTCTAAGCACGAGGCTCAGCTTGATTGTGCTGCCAGGCAGATTCAATTGACACACTCTTCTGAGGAAGTGATCATCTATGCCGCTCGTGACAAAACCATTCGACTGTTTTCTCTCAATGAGAAGGGCGAGTTGAATGCCAACTCTCAGATTCTAGTCGTTTGTGAATATCAAGACGTCTTTCCAGAAGAGCTTCCAGGAATGCCTCATCACCGGCCAGTTGAATTAGTTATCGATTTTGAGCCTGACACGGAACCCGTTTGCAAGCGTCCTTACAAGCTTGGACCAAAGGATTGAAGGATTTGAAGAAACTACTCGATGAACAGGAGCACATGGGTCTAATCAGACCGAGTTCATCTCCATGGGGTTGTGGTGTTCTTTTTGTTAAGAAGAAGGATGGAATGGAACGACTCTGCGTCGACTACCGTCCATTGAACAAGAAGACAATAAATAACAAGTATCCACTTCCCAACATCAATGAGCTATTCGAGAAACTTAAAGGTGCCCAAGTTTTCTCCAAGCTTGACCTCCGCATGGGTAATCATCAGATTCACATTCGTGAACAAGATATCCCCAAGACAACATTCAGAACAAGCTATGGTTCTTATGAATATACTGTCATGTCTTTTGGCCTTGTCAATGCTCCTCCAACATTCTCTCGCATGATGAACTTCATCTTCAACCCTTACACAAATGATTTCGTCTTGGTGTATCTCGATGATATTTGGTATTTTCCAAAACAAGGAGGATCATGCCAAGCATTTGAGTTTGGTGCCGGACAAACTCAGAGAGCATCAATTCTATGCGAAGTTTTCAAAGTGTGAGTTTTGGCTTCATGAGGTTCTCTACCTTGGTCATATCATCGCCACCAAGGGCATCACTGTTAATCCTGAGAAGGTGTCTGCAATTGTGAATTGGGAACCTCCTCAGAATGTCAAGCAGCTCCGCAATTTTCTTAGGCTTGCAAGCTATTGTCGAAGATTCGTTGAGAATTTTCTAAGATTGCAAAGGCTATTTCCAACCTCCTCCAGAAGCATGTCAAGTATGTCTGGACGCCTGAATGTGACATTGCTTTCAACACCCTGAAAGAGAAGTTAGTCATAGCTCCTATCTTGACTCCTCCTGATGAATCCAAACCACTCGAGGTTTTCTGTGATGCCTCCCTGCAAGGTCTCGGTGCTATGTTAATGCAAGAGAAGAAAGTTGTGGCTTATACCTCTCGTCAGTTGAAGCCCAACGAAAGGAACTACCCCACTCATGATCTCGAGTTGGCGGCAGTTGTCCATGCTCTATTAACATGGAGACATCTTTGTTGGGAAGGAAAGTCGACATCTTCACTGATCATAAGAGCCTCAAGTACATCTTCACTCAACCCAACCTCAACCTCAGGCAAACTCGTTGGATCGAAATGATTCAAGAATACAATCCGAGTATCGAATATACTCCAGGCAAAGCCAATGTCATTGCAGATGCTTTGAGCAGGAAGGCTTACTACAACTGCTTAATTCTCAAACCCTTCCAACTGGACCTTTGTGAAGCTTTCCGCAAACTGAATCTCCAAGTTGTCCCTCAAGGCTTTATGGCCAACCTCCAAGTCTCTCCTACTCTGGAAGATCAAATTCGTGAGGCACAACTTCTTGATTCCCTGGTGAAGAAGGTGAAAAATAGGATTGCCAAGAGCCAACCCAAATACAAGTGTTATCGCATTGATGACAAAGACACTCTATTCTTCGAGGATCGAATTGTGGTTCCTAAAGGTGATCTAAGGAAAGTCATTATGAACAAGGCGCACAATTCCCCTCTATCCATTCATCCTGGAAGTTCAAAGATGTACCATGACCTCAAGCAGTCGTATTGGTGGACTCAAATGAAGCGAGAAATTGCTCAATTCGTGAATGAATGTGATGTCTGCAGAAGAGTGAAAGCAGAACACCAATGGCCAGCTGGTCTCCTCCAACCTCTTGCTATTCCAGAATGTTAATTTGAACATATTGAGATGGACTTCGTGACTGGATTTCCCAAGTCCAAGCGTGGAAATGATGTTATCTTTGTTGTCATCGACAAGCTTACTGAAGTGGCTCATTTCAGTCCAATCAAAGAATCTATCACAAAAGCTCAGCTGGCATAGCTATACACCTCCAGGATTGTCTCTTTGCACATCATTCCGCAATTGATATCTTCAGATCGTGGAAGCATCTTCACTTCTAAGTTCCGGGACTCCTTCTAGAAGGCCATGGGCACCAACATTCGCTTCAGCACTGCCTTCCATCCTCAAACTAGTGGCCTAGTCGAGCGAGTCAATAAAATCCTTGAAGATATGCTCAGAGCTTGTGTCATATCCTTCGGTATGAAATGGGAAGATTGTCTTCCATATGCCGAGTTCTCCTACAACAACAGTTCCAAGCGAGTTCGTGCAAGGCCACATTCGAAATTCTCTATGGAAGAAAGTGCCGTACTCCACTCAATTGGTCAGAGACTAGTGAACGCCAACTTCTTGGCAATGACTTAATCACAGAGGCTGAAGAAATGTGCAAAGTCATCCGTGAAGATCTCAAAGCCGTGCAATCGCGCTAGAAGAGTTACTATGATAGCAAGCACCATGACTTGGCTTTCGAGATCGGAGACCATGTCTACCTCCGCGTCTCTCCAATGAAAGGCACTCGTCGCTTCGGTATCAAAGGGAAGCTTGCCCCTAGATACGTGGGTCCTTTCGAGATCATTCGGAAAAGAGGTGATCTCGCCTATCAACTCGAGCTTCCGTCCAACTTCACTAATGTGCACGATGTGTTTCACGTGTCACAGCTTCGCAAGTGCTTCAAGACTCCTGAGCGCACCATCAACTTCGAAGAGATTGATCTCCAAGAAGACCTGTCTTATCATGAACATCCTGTTGCTATTCTTGAAGAAACCGAACGCAAGACTCGCAACAAGTCTATCAAATTCCTGAAAGTGAAGTGGTCACACCATTCCGACCGAAAAGCCACCTGGGAACACGAGGACCACCTCCGTTCTGAATATCCGGAGTTCTTTCAGTCCTAGATCTCGGGATGAGATCCTCTCGTAGTGGTGGAGTGTTGTAACACCCCGGATGTAACTTGCCATATTTGTAACTCCGACTCTTGCCATTTCCGGCTTTAAGTTATGAGATTCCCTTAGTGGTTGGGTTTTTGTCTTCATTTTGCTTTTTGTTCATGTCATGCATTTCATATCATGTCATCATGTGCATCGCATTTGCATTCGTGTTTGTCTCTTGTATCCGAGCATTTTCCCGTTGTCCATTTTGCAATCCGACACTTCTACGTGCACCGGCGCACCCCTCTTTTCTCTTTTCATGAGCGGGTGTTGAACGTTCTTAGAATGGACCGAGATTTGCCAAGTGGCCTTGGTACATGACCGGTAGACCGCCTGTCAAATTTCGTTCCAATTGGAGCCCGTTTGATACTCCAACGGTTAACCGGGGAACCGCGAAGGCCTCTGTGTGTTGCAGCCCAACACCCCTCCAAAACGGCCCAATAACCCTTCCAAACCCCTTCTATGTCCTCTGTCGTCGGATCATGATCGTGTGGGAGAAAACTACACTCCATTTGGACACTCCTACCTCCTCCTACCTATAAATAGGCGCCCCTCCCCGATTTTTCGCGCAAACAAACCCTAGCCTTGCTTCCTCTCCACCGCCGGACACGTCCGGGTCAGACCGGACGCATCCGCGCCTCCACCCGCAGCCAACTGGCGCCCGCCACGTGGCGTGCACCGCCTCCCACCGTGCCGGCCCGCGGGGCCCGACCGCGGCCCCCCGCGGCCCGTCTCCCCGCCGCCTGCGCCGCCCGCGCCGACCGACCCCGCCGCCTGCGCCGCCCGCGCCGACCGACCCCGCCGCCTAGCGCCCGCGCCCACCGCCACCGCCTCCGCCCCGCTCCTCCACGCTGGCCGCCGCCTTCGCTGCGCGCTCCGCCGCCAACCTCCCTGCTTCGCCGCACCCTCCGCCGGCTCGCCTCGTCCTCCGCCGCGCCGCCCAGAGTCGACGCCGCCCGCGAGCTCCGGCGACGCCCCGGCCTCTCCTCCGGCGAACACCCCTCCTCTCCGGCGAGCCCGTGCCCCACCTCGGTTTGCGTGTAGAGAAGACGAACCCTAGATCCAGATTCGCAGGGTGAATTTTCCTAAGTCCTTTTCCCCTAACTTTTTCATGCCCTGTTCATTGCATCATAACTCCATGACTGTAGCTCTGTTTCATGCGCATGAGATATCAAATTGTTCACTAGGAGATGCTCTTCATTTTGTTACTTTTTTGCATGCTTGTTTGAGTTCATCTTGATGCCCAAATCTTTGATGCAAGAGTGCTATAAAATGTTTACTGCTGCTGCTTATCAGATTAGGGTGATTTATCATTTCTGTCACTTTTGATGTGTGCATCATATGGGGATGAGCTCTACATGTGTTTTGAACTATGCCATGCCATATTTACAGGGGTGCTTGCCATATATTTTTGTGATCAATGTGGTGACTAGCACAAGCATGCAAACTAGGCTTCGTGATGTTGCTGATTTCAGGGACTTAGGATTTTACTAAGTCATTTTCCTGCTATTATTTTTATGCCATGTAAACTTGATGCTACAGTGAGATCCATGCTTGTTTTGAGTTGCTTCAGTAATGATGTTGTGAAAATATGGTTATGCTCTATCCATCCGTGCCCTTGTTTGCGTTTATGGAGTGACCTAGAATGTCTAATTCTTGCTGCACTTTGGCTATAAAATGTTCCTGGCAGATTGTTTACATGTTAATCAATTTTGCCATGGTTGTTACTAGTGATCCATGCATGCTATGAACTTGCTTTTGCCATGGTTAGCTTCATGAACATGTCGTCTTGCTGATTCTATGCTTATCTTGTCATGCAATGCCTTGTGGTGAGTGGTTTGAGCTCGCAAAGATGCCTTCATAATTCTGTTTATGCCATGCTCAGTTTTCTGCAAAGTCTGAAACTGCTAACAGAACTTGCTATGTTTACATGGGTGCCATCATATCTTCTGTGCCTTTTTGGCTCATGATAAGTACGAGACTTTTGTTCTATGCATTCTGTAGAATCATTCCATGCCTTTGTTTTCTATGATATGTTCCTGTAGCATGTTGTTTGCTTGCTCTAAACAATACTTCCTGATGTTATTTCTGGCATGTTAGTATTTTCACCAAGTCTGTGAAGCTGATATCTTTTGCACTTTTGCCATGCTTGTTTGAACCTACTCTTTTGTGATTTAGCCGAAGCTCAGTGTTCATGTTTTGTCAAGCATCACTTGTACATCACTTCCATATGCTTTGTTGCTATGTTAGAGTGTAGTAGTTGAGTTTCTTGTTGCATTCTAGATGGCATCGTGCTGTTGATCACATAATTGTGCCATTCTTGTTTTGCTTGCCATTTGCAAACCGTGCCTCCGTTTCCGGTGATCTTTATATCATTTTCGACCGAAATCATCTCATCTTTCCAGCGACACAATTGGTTTGCCGAGTTGATGCCTTGTTCATTATTTCCCTTTCGAAGCACGCATATGCATTGCATATCATGTCTTTCATATCATGCCATGTTTTGCATCATGTTGCTTGTGCATTGCACCGTGATTGATTGTTGGTCCTTTGCTTGTGTTCTTGCCTTGGGTAGAGCCGGGAGACGAGTACGTGATTGAGGAACCTGTTGAGTACGCTAACGAGGATCAAGCTTTCGTCAACTCTGAGAACTTTGCAGGCAAGATGACCATACCCTTGAAATCACTTCTATCTTTGTTTGCTACTTGTTCGCTCTATTTCTATGCCGCGCTACCTACCACTTGCTTTATCATGCCTCCCATATTGCCATGTCAAGCCTCTAACCCACCTTTCCTAGAAATCCGTTGTTTGGCTATGTTACCGCTTTGCTCAGCCCCTCTTATAGCGTTGCTAGTTGCAGGTGAAGATGAAGCTTGTTCCATGTTGGAACATGGATATTGTTGGGATATCATCATTATCTCTTTTTTACTTTAATGCATCTATATAATTGGTAAAGGGTGGAAGGGCCGGCCTTATGCCTGGTGTTTTGTTCCACTCTTGCTGCCTTTGTTTCCGTCATACTGTTGTTATGTTCCTTGATTTTGCGTTCCTTACGCAGTTGGGTGTTATGGGAACCCCTTGACAGTTCGCTTTGAATAAAACTCATCCAGCAAGGCCCAACCTTGGTTTTACCATTTGCCTACCTACCACCATATACCTTCCATTGGGTTCTGCAGACTCAAGGGTCATCTTTATTTTAAACCCCCGGGGCCGGTGCTCCTCTAAGTGTTTGTCCGAACCGAGTAGACTGCGGGGCCACCTCGGTGCAAGTTGAGAGTTGGTTTTACTCATAGGATGTCTCATCCGGTGTGCCCTGAGAACGAGATGCGTGCGACTCCTATCGGGATTTGTCGGCACATCGGGCGGCTTTGCTGGTCTTGTTTTACCATTGTAGAGATGTCTTGTAACCGGGATTCCGAGTCTGATCGGGTCTTCCTGGGAGAAGGAATATCTTTCGTTGACCGTGAGAGGTTGTGATGGGTAAGTTGGGACACCCCTGCAGGGTTTGAACTTTCGAAAGCCGTGCCCACGGTTATGGGCAGGTTGTAGAGAACTTGACACTTACCTTAATTAAAATGAATCAACCGCGTGTGTAGCCGTGATGGTCTCTTTTCGGCGGAGTCCGGGTTGTGAACACGGTCTCATATTTTGCTTGAGCGTACATAGCTTTAGGATCACTTCTTGATCACTATTATCTTCTCGACCGTGCATTGCTTCTCTTCTCGCTCTCTTTTGCGTAAGTTAGCCACCATATATGCTAATGCTTGCTGCAGCTCCACCTCACTACCCTTTCCTACCATTAAGCTTAAATATTCTTGATCTCGCGGGTGTGAGATTGCTGAGTCCTCGTGACTCACAGATACTTCCAAACAGATGCAGGTGCCGATGATGCCAGTGCAGGGGATGCTACCGAACTCAAGTGGGAGTTCGACGAGGGTTCGGGGCCGATACTATGTTTCTTTTCTGGATGATCAGTAGAGGAGCCCAGTTGGGCCGATCGGGGATCTAGCATTTGGGGTTGTCTTTCTTTATTTTGGTTCTGTAGTCGGACCTTTGTTTGTCCCTTGGATGATGTATGGATATTTTATGTATTGTGTGAAGTGGCGATTGTAAGACGACTCTTATCCCTTTCTTATTCAATACGTGGGATGTGTAAAGATTACCCCTCCTGTGACATGCCTACCATGCGGCTATGCCTCTAAGTCGTGCCCCGACACGTGGGAGATATAGCCGCATTGTGGGTGTTATACCCTATCTAGCTCGCGGAGCCCCATGTCTGTGATGTAGTCATTAAACATTTGCATTCAGGGAAAGTTGACCAAATTATTGCCCCTATCCTCCTGAGACCGGATGTGGTTAAAGTCACCGCCCACCACGACCTATAGCTGGGCGGCCAAGACTTTTGTGCGGATCTCGGCAAGGAAGGCCTCAGAGCGGCTATGATCTACTGGTCTGTAGACGGCAATGATCTCCCATTTGAAGTTGAGTGCCCGCTCAAAGATCTCCATGCCGACAAAGAACTCGCCCCGGTCCATGCTTCCTTCCTCAAAGGTGGCATCCTTGCCTCCTAGAAGGATGCCACCTGAGTGACCTATGCTCCCACTAGAAGGGAGCCAGTGCCAAGAAAAGAGGTCGGAACTCAAATGTTTCGAGTTCTAAGAGAGGCAATTATGTGCGCATCGTTTCATGAATGGCCACAATGTCTATACGCTCGTTTCTCATGTACTAGATCAGTTGGCGGCGCCGGCCGTCTTGACCGAAGCCGTGGATGTTCCAGAAAAGGGTCCACATCACGAGATCATCGGGGGGCCGCTTGACCCCAAGACTCGGGATGCGCTCTAGGCGCGGAGGGCTGCGGTGCGGAAGCGGGTTCGGCCCGGATCTCAGCCAGGTCAACCACAGAATGAGACATGGTGCGCCCAGGAGCCTCGGTCGCAGAGTCGGAGGTGTAATGGAGGCGAGAACGGGTCTCGACAAGGCGTCTGCCGAGGATCTCGCGAGCGCGGATCGCTTCAATATGAACTAACGGGGGTCCAATTTCACTACGGAACACGATGGCTGAATCTGCCGCCACCTTTGCGAGGTGGCCTAACGGTGCTGACTCAAGAGCGAAAAACGAGCATGTAGCAGGGGTGGGTCGGACAGACTGGGTACCTGGCTTGAGGTTCCGGGCAGCTGCCCGCAGCTCTGCCCGCTCAGGGATAGGCAGAGCTGGGCTGCCCTCCGGTCTGGCTACCTCGATCCTGGCGTTGCGGTGTGAGGACATCACTGGTGTTGAGGTCGACCTGCCTCGCCTGGAGTAAGCCGCGGTCCGAAGGGGGAGAGGGGGCGGCCACTGGAGTGGTCTCCACCACCGTCGCGCCGCCGACCGCCGCGCAGGAGGCCAGGAGCTGGGTCAATGGAGAAGCGAGCTCAGGCAGGATCAAAGTGGAGGCAGGTGGAGTCGGAGGCACGTCGGTGTCGGGGAGAGCCCCGATCCCCATGGGTTCCGGGCGCACTTGTGCGACGAGGGGGGGGGAGACCGGTCTGCGACCAGCCCCAGCCCAGCCGAGGCCTCGGTTTCCGCGGGCAGGATCGAAGTGGAGGCAGGCAGGGTCCGAGGCACATCGGTGTCGGGGAGCATCCCGGTCTCCATGGGTTCCGGGTGTACCGGCGCGGCGATCAGGGGGCAGGAGACCTGTCTGCGACCAACCCCAGCCCATCCGAGGGCTCGACCGGCGCGGGCAGGAGCTGTGGACGAGTCGACGTTGGCGGAGATGGCATCGGGGGCGCCGGGTGGGACTCCGAGGGAGCGAGGGGATGACACCGGGAATACCTGGATGCTAGCATCGAATGCGTCACTGCCGTCGGCTGGCTCGCTGGAGCCGATGAGCGGGAGCGGAGGCGAGGGGCGGGGAGGGCTATCCTCATACTCGTCGTCATCCTCCTCCGAGCCGGAGTTGGGGCCGTGGCGGGTGTCCCGGTCACTACGGCGACCCAGGTTGCCGAGGCCGCCATCCAAGAAGTTGTCGTTGAGGATGCGTGGGCGGCCGATGTGGTTGGGCGGCTCGGGGAAGATCCTGAGGTCGAAGCCCTGTTCATTGAAGAACACCCGGACCTTGGGATGAAGCTTGGGCGAGTCGAGGGACTTGACCTTGACCCGCACCTCCTCCTCCTTTCGGAGGGGGAGCTCGTCCACCACAACCACACCGAGGATGCAGGACCTGCTCCGAATGACCCGCTCCGAGCTAGCGATGTCGGGGAGGCCACCGATGAGGATCCATGCTGTGTCAAGCACGGCGACCGCCAAGGGATCACGAATAGGCACTGAGATGTCCACCACTAGGTTGTTGAGAGACAGGGTGATGTCGCCCCTGCGGGTGCCGTAACCGTGGCTGGCGGTGTCGGGGAAGATGACTGAGAACTGATTCCGTCCATCATGGTGACCTGCCAATCCCAGGTGAAGTGGTGGAGGTGGTTGAGCTTAGCTTCGAGCATCTCCGGAGATGACACCCCCTCCCGGAAAGTGACAATCGCTAGGAGCGAGGGCGAGGGCAAGGGCGGGGGGAGGTCCGGTAGCTCGATGTGGAAGAAGCCCATGCCCTCAATACCATGCCCGTACATCATAACCTCCTCCGACACGGGGCGGTCCGGGCACAGGAAGGCCAGGTGACCTGGGTCCGAGCAAAGATAGCAGCACTGAGGACGGGTGAAGGCGACCTAAGAATGGCCGGCGAGGCCGCAGTTGAAGCACTTCTGGAGGTCCTTTGGTTGGTTCTCAGAGCGGACGAGGTCGGGGATGGCGGTCACCGGATCATGGGCCGGCCCCGAGGGTGGGGCAGCGCCGTTACCACGACTGATACCCCTCTTCTTCTTCCTTTTAGCCCTCTGCTGGCCCCGGCCAGCCCCATTGGGGTTGGGAGGGAAAGCCGGTTCGCCATGAGGGGGCTGGTACCGGCGGGCGCGGGATGTGAGCGCTGACTGTGACTGCTGCTGTTGGGATCGGGGCGGAGATCGTGAGCGGCCCGAGCGAGCAGGGGAGCGGTTGTCCCAGTGCGGTGTCGAGGATGGAGAACGGCGCCGCTGGCTGCGCCAATCCGCCACAAGAGCAGGCGAGCGGGACCGGGATCAACCCCGGCGGTCAGCCTGACCTAGCGAACGACACGGGGGAGAGCGGAGGTCGGAACAAGGTGGTGAGCAGCGGTCTGCACACGGCGGGAAGCGCCGGCCATCTCGCGAGGACAGGTGCCAGCGTAGGTCTTCTTCACGTCAGAGAGCTTCGGGCGAGGGGCGCGTAGCGTCCCGGCAGTCATCGGCGCGCCTCTTGGGATGGGTCCCCTCATCGCCCAATCCCACGGCATGGGAGCGGGCTCAGAGAGAGCGGCCGGAGGCGGGGATGAGGCATGGGGCAGGCGGGGTAGGGTGGCGGCGGGGAGGGAGGGGAGCACATGGACTAGGGTCTCAGGGTCAGGGGTGCGGCTCGGGGGAGTAGTAGGGGGCCTGGGGAATCCAGCCAGAGGCCAGATCGGCCAGGCTGTCGGAGTGATCGGCCCATGAGTGGTCATGGACTGAGTGGGCCAGCTCAGACGCGGAGCAGCCCACAAGTCTGCCATGGGCCCGAGACGCGGTCGGCCCACATGGGGACGGCCCAACCTGTGAGGCGGGGAGGGGGCAGCGAGGGTCTCCCCTCCTGCCGCCTCCGCAGCCGCGGCCGGCGCCTGTCGGTGTTTTGGGAACTGGGGTCCCTAGACTTGCCCGCCTGCGGCCCGCAGCGTGGCTTCACGAGCGGCCCCGTACGGCCTATCTTTACCAGCAAACATTCAAGACCCTCGCAAGGGGCCAAGCCTTGCGAGGCGGACGACGCAAGACCTCCTCAGGGGCGGCCTCACCAGGCTGGCTCGCGAGGGGCTGAGAGACCAAGGGGAGGGGCACCTCGCGAGGTTCCTGTGACGCAAGTCATGACTACCGGACCCAGGCAGGCGCCAGGCGGGCTCCAGCGCGCGCAGTGTCCTCGTTTCCTCTTTGGTGCTAAAGGGGCAAGCGCAGGCGAGGAGTCCCGAGGCATCAAGCAAAGGTTTCCATATCGGTGCAACAAGACCAAGACCAGCAGGACGGCAAGACGGAGGTCACCGTGGAGCCCAAGGCGGCGTCACCACCAGAGCCTTTGGCAGGTGAAGACCACTTTTGTCAGGATAGCTTGTACTAGTTGTCTCCCTTCGAATTTGGCCGTCGTGTGATCCCTTCCCGCTCAATATTTGGGAAGAGGACCAGGGCCTCTATAAGTAGGACTAGCCACCACGAAGGGAGGCAACTGATTCAGACCCAGATCATCCCGAACCACACAAATTCACCACGCACAAGAACACCTCTCCTTAGGAGGTTGTTCTTCCCTTGTAACTGTTCATCCTCAGCCCAAGAGGCAATCCACCACACCACACTAGAGTAGGGTATTACGCCACAACGGTGGCCCGAACCAGTATAAATCTTGTGTCTCATGTTCTTTGGGTTCGTCGAGCTAGGCTCAGTGGCGCACCTCAGGAGCAACTGCCAGGCCGAACCAGTATAAATCTTGTCACGCAGATCTGCTACGCCTCCGTGGCGCACCTCAGGAGCAACGGCCAGGCCGAACGCGCCAACGCGGAGGTCCTGAGGGGTCTCAAGACAAGAACCTTCAAGAAGAAGCTTGAGGCCTGCGGCAGGGGCTGGCACGACGAGATCCAGTCCGTGCTATGGTCCATCCGCACCACCGCCACCAGGCCGACAGGCGAGACCCTGTTCTTTCTCGTCTACGGAGCAGAAGTGGTTCTCCCACATGAGGTCAGGCATCGCTCCGCGTGGGTCCAGGTGTTTGATTAAACATGGCAGGATGCCATGTGGGGGATGGATCTCATGCTGGGGGAGGAACGCCGCCGAGAAGCCTCGCTTCGAGCTACGAGGTACCAGCAGGCGCTGCGGCGGTACCACTGCTGCAGCGTCCTCTCCAAGACGCTCGAGGTGGGTGATCTTGTCCTGAGGTCGGTGCTCTCTAGGGAAGGGCTGCACAAGCTCTCGCCCATGTGGGAGGGCCCGTTTTGGGTCGCCCACGTCTGCAGGCCTGGCGCCGTGCTCCTGGAGACGCAGGACGGGATCCCCATCTAGAACGCCTAGAACATCCAGCACCTCCGGAGGTTCTACCCATGAAGCAAGGCCCGGTGCATGTGAAGCAAGGCCCAGTGCCTGGGAAGAATCTCCGCTCATGACACTCTCACGTAATAATGAGTGGGCTTGTACATGCCCCGAAGTCTCAGGAGTGCCACCCTCGGGCCTCGGGGGCTCCCTCCCACGCCTAGTGGAAGCACTTAGCTCCGTGCTGGTGAGAAGACAAGAAGACTAGATTAGGTGCCGAACGAGGCTTTTCATTTGCTTTCCGCAGTTGGTCGCCCTTTCCTTTAAGTGAGAGTTTGATTTCTAGTGTTCCTTGCTGGCCTGGTTTCTTTGTCCTTGTTGCCTCCCTTTCTGCCCTCGGGTCCTCGTTTTTGACCCGTTCTCTCCCTCGCATGCCTCGCGAGGGAGCTGGGCAGGTGCCCTTGTGAGCGTTTTCGCTTTCTTGTCTTTCGCAAGGCACCCTCGCTCGAGCTCGCAAGCTAGCGCACCCTTCTCAGTCCGTGCCCCCGGGTACCGCGACGTGAAGCACAGGGTTACAGCCGGCAGTGCCTACGATCAGGGTCCGGAAGAATAAGGATTTCCTGGCAAATTTTTGCAGTTCTTAGGTGCCCCCGAGCACAGGAGACCTCGTCAGGCATTGGGCAACGCGCGTCTCATGAGGCGGAATCTACTCCAAGCGCATCAAGCTAAGTCATTCTACGCGCATACATAAAACATGACGCCGCATCACAACACAGGAATGATAAACATAGCACAGCCACTTAGAAACCATAATTGTCGCACACCCTAGCAGGGCCCCATACTTGTCTCTCTCTAATGCAGGAAGGGATGGGCGATCGGGGCTTCGCCTCCCCACCCATTTATAGCAAAGGGGAGGCCAACCGCTGGCCTCCACGATCTAAGGTAATAATGACCTTTTTCTGCATGCAGCAGGGACTCGTCAAGTCGGGCGGTTGCCGAGGCGACGTGGGGAAGCGGAGACGCCCACGTCCAACCAATCGCCACGCGTCAAGCAGGGCCGCGGGCTTTTGGGGCCCGCGGTGCTCCACGCCTGCACCTTTGGCTTCGCCTCGAACCAAGCCCGAGCGCGCCTTGGGCTCGGGGGCTACCGTCGGCGTTCTGGGAACAGGGGTCCCCAGACTTGCCTGCCTGTGGCCCGCAGCGTGGCTCCACCAGCGGCCCCGTACGGCCCATCTTCACCATCAAACATTCAAGACCCTCGCGAGGGGCCAAGCATCGTGAGGCGGACGACACAAGACCTCCTCAGGGGCGGCCTCACCAGTCTGGCTCGCGAGGGGCGGAGAGACCAAGGCAAGGGGCACCTTGCGAGGTTCCTATGATTCAAACAATGACGACCAGAACCAGGCGGGCGCCAGCGCGCGTAGTGTCCTTGTTTCCGCTTTGGTGCTAAAGGGGCAAGCGTAAGCAAGGAGTCCCGAGGCATCAGGCAAAGGTTTCCATATCGATGCAACAGGACCAAAACCAGCAGGACGGCAAGGGGAGGTCACTGTGGAGCCCAAGGCAGCGTCACCACCAAAGCCTTTGGCAGGCGACGACCACTTTTGTCAATATAGCTTGTACTAGCTGTCTCCTTCGAATTTGGCCATTGTGGGATCCCTTCCCGCTCAATATTTGGGAAGAGGACCAGGGCCTCTATAAGTAGGACTAGCCACCACCAAGGGAGGCAACTGATTTAGACCCAGATCATCCCGAACCACACAAGTTCACCATGCACAAGAACACCTCTCCTCAGGAGGCCGTTCTTCCCTTGTCATTGTTCATGCTCAGCCCAAGAGGCAATCCACCACACCACACTGGAGTAGGGTATTACACCACAACGGTGGCCCGAACCAATATAAATCTTGTGTCTCGTGTTCTTTGGGTTCGTCGAGCTAGGCTGTGAGATCGTAGAGAGCGTGAACTAGAGAGGGGAAGAGATCTTCATGCGCACCCAAGTGTTCGAACCTCAAGGATTTTGCCGGAACCCGAAATTCGACAACGCCTGCATCCGAGACGAGGCGAGAGCAGTTCAGGGTCATCGGGGGGCGAGGCGGGACGAGTAGCTGAGCGTAGAGGAGCCAAACGTGGCAATGAATGGCCTAAAGGGAGACCGACACAAGAGAATAGGGGAGCATGCCGGAGTAGCGGTCGGACGACATGGCAAAGCCCCGGCCGAGAAGGAGAGCACAGCGGGGGTGGAGGAGCGCCACGAGACACGGGCTCTCCCTTGGTCAGACCGCCCAGCGACGCCCCACGCCGGACCGCGGCGGCGGCGGGTGGTCCGGGACCCCAAGGGAGCTTTTTGGCCAGGCGTCGGTGGGGAGGCCACCGCAGCACGCTGGCGCGACTGCGAGAGAGGGTCCGAGTTTCCCCGATGAGGGGGGAGAGCGCTCTCCTCGCGGGTAAGCTGGGGGCTCCCGGTGCACAATTGTCCGTCCGACAGCCACATCGTCAGCCTCCGCAAGGTCGGCCCAATGTGGCGGCCCGACCAACACGGTTGGCGGTGAGGGGGGGGGGTGCAGCGGGGTCGAGCATCGCGTCCGAGGGCAGGGAGGCCGAGGTCGGGGGGGGGCGTCCGAGGGCGGGGAGGCCACGGGGAGGAGCTCCAAAAGCGATGCTACCAGCGGGAGAGGAGCGGGCGGCGAGTCGCCCTCCGAGTCTCGGGAGCAGCAAGCCATCGCGCCAATCTCACTCGAGCCAATTGTTTCAAGTCCGAATTATCTTGACATGTTTTTTTGTTTTTCTTTATTGAGAACAATTATCTTGACAAGTGAATCGGTGGAATTTGGACTATTGTCTTCGAGCACCACTTGGGCTACTGCCCAAACAGGAGTTGTCCTTCCGATGTAGGTGTAGGAAAGGTTAGAAAAAACAACTTTTGTATCGCTCAAACACAAACACATGGGGATGGCCGGATGGGAATGTTATCATGTACTAGTATGTGCCATATAAACAAGTACTCCAGTGACTAAAAGACCATGCATCTTCCTTTTGTGTTATTCTTTCTGCCCTGCCAACCACCCACACCACATGGGTTAGGGCATCTCCAACGTTGTATCTTAAAATGGACACACCAAATATATTCTCGAACACGTCTCAACATGTCTGTGAACAGTGGTAGGAGAACCGGTCACTCCATCGTATACATTATGCAGACATCAAATACGGACAACGGTATGGGCCAGACAAATCTAGAGTAAAAACACATGGGTTGTGAGGACATATGGTCAGTCTAGACACCCCCAAGCTCCTACAGATTTGGTTTGGATTTGTGGGAATCAGACGTCCGGACTGGTCGACAGACATTTGATGCATTGTCATGGAGGGCAAAAAGTGTCTGGACCACACGATCCAAACATTTAGTGATGTTTTGATGCACGGTGTTGAAGATGCCCTTAGGCTTGTCATAATGGAATGTATCATATACTAAAACAAAGAATGCAATCTCTGACCAGCCTTTAGGCAAACATGCATAAGTATCAAGCATAACATAGTAGTGCATTGTACTATCTTCACAACGCATAGTATTCATAGAATGGTATCATAACAGTCTTATTTATTGTCATGAATGACACATATTGTCGGTATCGTGAACACTGTGGCCCCATGAACCTTCATGTGCACGACAGGCAGTGGCCTCATTGGCGGGGACACTCCAAGACATAAACATGGTTGAACCTACCGGAGCCGCAGAAGATCCAAAGAAGAACCATTTTCAAAGACCACGTTCCCCCGAGTACACCCCTTGTGGGCCTAACTCTTGGCCCACAAGTCGCGGCCCACATCGAGCCGGCGCTCATGCACGAGCTCGGCCTGCCTCCCGCTGGTAGCCGAGGTCGCAAGCAGAACCGCCGTGTCGCACCCCTAGCTCCGTCCATTGCACGCAAGGCACCTCTTACAATGCGTGGTGATACGTCTACAATGTATTTATAATTTTTATTGTTTCATGCTATTATATTATTTTTTGTACGCTTTATATATTATTTTTATGGACTAACCTATTAACTTTGTGCCCAGTGGCAGTTCCCATTTTATGCATGTTTTTTGTTTCGTAGAAAAACCATACCAAATGACGTCCAAACAAGATGAAACATAATTGTAACATCCTCACTGGCATGCTACAGTGACCTCACACTAATGGTGCCATGTCATCAAGTTTTACTAAGCCAAATTTCCATTTGATAAAAATCAAAGCCAAATTCAAATTTAAATTTCAAGTAAAAAATTTACATCTTAAAATGCAAACAAAATAGTTCATAATTTTGCACATAATTCCTAAGTAATTATGTTGAGGAAAATAACATAACCTAAATTCCTAAAATACCCCTGGCATCCAAAATAGTAGAAAAACAACCCCAAATTAATTCATTTCTATTTAAACAAATTTTCAAATGAATTCAAATGCTGACCAAACCATTTTATGGCAGTGCTTAAATTATCATTGTAAATTATGGGCCAAAGTCACTTATTTTACAAAGCCTATTTGTTGTATAATTTAATACAAAACAAAAGAATAAAAAGAAAACATAAATAAATTAAAAAGGGGGGAAAGCCCACTATGCTCCTGGGCTTAAGTGCATTGTGGCCCAGCCCACCGCCACCTCTCCTCGTACCTCCCTCTATAGGAGGCAGGGGATGGGCGTGGCGGCCATCCAGGCTCCCCTGGCCGCCGTCGCAGCCATCATGTGGCTCCCCGGGGTGATTAAGGCCGCACCCTCTGTGCCCCTCCCCGACAAAACCTATTCCCCCCTCAGATCCCCTCCCGCACCCCTCGCCCCTCTCGCTGCCCCATACACGCCCGAACCTAGCCACACCCCGAAGCACGCCGTCACAGCCCACCTCGTCCGTCGCCGTCCTGTCGCGCCTCCCGGACCCTCCCCAAGCCTCGCCGGCCATGCCTCCGGCCACCTGTGAGGCCCCCTCCTCTGTTCCCCTTATCCCTCCCCTCATCTCCTGTTGGGAAACGTAGCATGCAATTTCAAAAAAATTCCTACGCTCATACAAGATCTATCTAGGAGTGCATAGAAACAAGGGGGAGATTGTTTCTACGTACCCTCGTAGACTGAAAGCGGAAGCGTTTGAAAACGTGGTTGATGTAGTCGAACTTCTTCTAGCTCCGACCGAGCAAGCACCGAATGTACGACACCTCCGAGTTCTGCACACGTTCTGCTCGATGACGTCCCTCGCCTTCTTGATCCAGCAAGGTGTCGAGGTAGTAGATGAGCCGTCAGCACAACGGCCTGCTCACGGTGATGTTGATGTGATTCTCGCAGGGCTTCGCCTAAGCACCGCAAAACTATGACCGGGGGTGTAAGCAGTGGAGGGGGCGCTGCTCACAGCTAACAATTGATGTTGTGTGTTCTAGGTGCCCCCTCCCAACATATATATAGGTGGGAGGGGAGGAGAGGCAGCCATGGGGCGCCCCAAGTAGGATCCGAATCCTACTTGGGGTTTCCCAATTGGCGCCCCCTTCCTTATTTTACCGGAGAGAAAAAGGCAAGGGAGAAGAGAGAAAGGAATGGGGCTGAACCCCCTTTTTCCATCTCCAATTCGGCCAGCTTCCATAGGGGAGGCGCACCACCCCTTGTGGGCTGGTGTGCTTCCCTCTCATGGCCCATATATTTCACCCGGCGGTTCAGGTAATCCCTCGGTACTCCGATAAATACCCGATACGATCCGGAACACTTCCGGTGTCTGAATACTATTGTCCTATATATCAATCTTTACCTCTCGGCCATTTAGAGAGTCCTTGTCATGTCCATGATCTCATATGGGACTCCAAACAACATTCGGTCACCAAATCACATAACTCATATAATACAATATCATCATCGAACGTTAAGCATGTGGACCCTATGGGTTCGAGAACTATGCAGACATGACTGAGACACCTCTCCTATGAATAACCAATAGCGGAACCTGGATGCTCATATTGGTTCCTACATATTCTATGAAGATCTTTATCGGTCGAACCATTATGACAACATACGTAATTCCCTTTGTCCATCGGTATGTTACTTGCCCGAGATTCGATCATCGTTATCTTCATACATAGTTCAATCTCGTTACCGGCAAGTCTCTTTACTCATTCCGTAATACATCATCCTGTAACTAACTCATTAGTCACTTTGCTTGCAAGGTTTCTTTTGATGGTCATTACCGAGAGGGCCCAAAGATACCTCTCCGATACTCGGAGTGACAAATTCTAATCTCAATCTATGCCAACCCAACAAACACCTTCGGAGATACCTGTAGAGCATCTTTATAATCACCCAGTTATGTTGTGACGTTTGATAGCACACAAGGTATTCCTCTGGTATCCGGGAGTTGCATAATCTCATAGTCAAAGGAATATGTATTTGACATGAAGAAAGCAATAGCAATAAAACTGAACGATCATTATGCTAAGTTAACGGATGGGTCTTGTCCATCACATCATTCTCCTAATGAAGTGATCCCATTATAAAACGACAACTCATGTCCATGGTTAGGAAAGCTTAACCATCTTTGATCAACGAGATAGTCAAGTAGAGGCTCACTAGGGACATAGTGTTTGTCTATATATTGTAACGCCCTCGATGCGGCTATATCTCCCACGTGTCGAAGCACCGCTTAGAGGCATAACCGCATTGAAAGCAATGTCGCAAGTGAGGTAATCTTCACACAACCCATGTAATACATAAGGGAAAGAGATACATAGTTGGCTTACAATCGCCACTTCACACAATACATGAATAAAACATTACAACATACAGATACAATCAAGGTTCGACTACGGAACCAAAAATAAAATAAGACTACCCCAAAAGCTACACAGATCCCCGATCGTCCCAACTGGGCTCCACTACTGATCAACTGAAACGAAACAACACAATGAACGAGATCTTCATTGAGCTCCTCCTTGAGCTCGGTTGCGTCACCTGCACGGTATCATCGGCACCTGCAAACTGGTTTTGGAAGTATCTATGAGTCACGGGGACTCAGCAATCTCACACCCTCGCGATCAAGACTATTTAAGCTTATAGGTAGGAAAAAGGTATGAGAAGTGGAGATGCAGCAAGCACTAGCATATATGGTGGCTAACATACGCAAATGAGAGCGAGAAGAGAAGGAAAAGCACGGTCGAGAATCTATGATCAAGAAGTGATCCTAGAACAACCAACGTTCAAGCATAACTCCAACACCGTGTTCACTTCCCGCACTCCGCCGAGAAGAGACCATCATGGTTACACACGCGGTTGGTGCATTTTAATTAAGTTAAGTTTCACGTTCTCTACAACTGGACATTAACAAATTCCCATCTGCCCATAACCGCGGGCACGACTTTCGAAAGATCATATCCCTGCAGGGGTGTCCCAACTTAGCCCATCACAAGCTCTCATGGTCAACGAAGGGTATTCCTTCTCCAAGACAATCCGATTAGACTCGGCATCCTGGTTACAAGACATCCTTGACAATGGTAAAACAAGTCCAGCAAGACCGCCCGATGCGCCGACATCCTGATAGGAGCTGCACATATCTCGTTCTCAGGGCAACACCGGATGAACGCTCTGTACAACTAAAACCAGCCCTCAAGTTTCCCCGAGGTGGCGCTGCAAAGGACTCTAATTCGGACCAACACTTAGACAAGCACTGGCCCGGGGGGGGGTTAAAATAAAGATGACCCTCGGGATGCGCGACTCCCAAGGGAAAAAGGCTAGGTGGCAAATGGTAAAACCAAGGTTGGGCCTTGCTGGAGGAGTTTTATTCAAAGCGAACTGTCAAGGGGTTCCCATTATAACCCAACCGTGTAAGGAATGCAAAATCAAGGAACATAACACCGGTATGACGAAAACTAGGGCGGCAAGAGTGGAACAAAACACCAGGCATAAGGCCGAGCCTTCCACCCTTTACCAAGTATATAGATGCATTAATTAAATAAGAGATATTGTGATATCCCAACAAATATCCATGTTCCAACAAGGAACAAACTCCAATCTTCACCTGCAACTAACAACGCTATAAGAGGGGCTGAGCAAACCGGTAACATAGCCAAACAACGGTTTGCTAGGACAAGGTGGGTTAGAGGCTTGGCTTAACAATATGGGAGGCATGATAAGCAAGTGGTAGGTATCGCAACATAGGCATAACAAAAGAGCGAGCAACTAGCAAGCAAAGACAGAAGTGATTTCGAGGGTATGGTCATCTTGCATGAGATCCCGCAAGGAAGAAGAACGAGTCCATGAAGAAGACAAACGGACGTAGTCGAACGAATCCTCACAACACGACGTTACCGGATTACCGAGAATTACACCGGAAAGAAAGCAAACAACATAGTAAACAATCATCACATAAGCATGGCACGATGCGCAAACAAGTATGATGCATGTCCGGTTTAATGAGGCATGGCATGGCAAAGTGCACAAACAACCCTACAAATTAAGTGGAGCTCAACATGCAACTCCGTTGCATATTGACGAAACACCACATTCAAGTTATTTAGTTTCGATCTTGTTTATGTACCCAACAATATTAAATGTTTTTAAACATGGCAAGAGATGAAGCATAATGAAACTATCTATCTAGGCAAGTTTAAATGAGGCCGGAACCACAAAACAACTAGTCCGGAAGCTCATCATATGCATATATTAGGTTTGGTACTGTTCTGCCCTAAACCATATTTTAGAGTTTATAAACATGCAAAGTGATGCCACCAAGATAATCTATGCACTTTTGTAGCCCAATTATATATAAAGATTATTTAAAACCGAGCTATGGTTAATTAGTTATGAAATAAATCATTTTAACATGGCATAGGGGCAAATTTAGCCAAAGAGCATTTTTAACATTTCAAACATGGATGAAAGTTGCATATTATTAAACTAGACAAAATTCGAAGCAACTTTCATATGTAATTTATTTAGATCCGATGCACGGTTGTGAAGTTATTAAATGCATGAAGAACAGGGGCTTTTCCGCAAAACTGTCTTTCTCGGGAAATTAGAAAAATTCGCAGCAGGAAAAAAAGACACCTCGGGCCAAATCTGTTGGCCCAACAACAGGAAAAAAAAACAGAGGGGCTTCGGCTGGGTGGCCTCAGGCGTGGGGACGATACAGGGGCCATGGTCAACGCACATGGGATCGAACCGAACTGGGCGCTGGGTCGTTTTTGTTCGTTCGACAGGGGAGACGGTGGCAGTAGCAGGTGAGGCCGGCGATGCTGTAGGAGGGCGACGGCAACAGCAGGTGAGGCCAGCGATGCAGGAGGTCCGGGGAGAGGCACCAGCAAGTGAGGCGTGGGGACGATAGAGTCAACGAGCACCGGCGAGCGGAACTTGGCGCTGGGGTCGTTCTCCTGGCTCCACTACTCGACGCAGGAGCAGGCGTTGACGATGGAGAATATCCAGGGCGGTGGCTTGGCTCGGGAACTGCGGGTCGCCAGGGGGGGGTCGAGGAGGCAAGGAGGAGGCTGAGGCCGAGCTCTAGAGGCCGGATCTGGAGATGACTCTCCGTTCCTGGTGTCAGCGGCGGACTCCGGCGGCACCACGGCATCCTGCAGAATGGGACGGAGAGAGCGATGAGCTCGGTAGGTAGGGAGAAGAAGGACGGCGAGGTCGAGGCTGACCATGGCAGCAGTGGTCGTCGGCGGGAGGCCAGGCGGCGGAGATGCCAGGAACGCGAGGGAGGGGATCGGGGCTCTCCCGATCCGGATCAGAGGCGGCGGTGTGCATGCTGGAGCAGGTGAGGGAGCCAGGGCGCTGGCGAGGCTACTTGCGGGGAGGGCCAAAGCGGATCGATGTTGAGGATCGATGGAATGCATTGGTTGGGAGAGGGGATCAAGGAGGATCGGGCGAGGCGATCCCGAGGTGGATTTGCAGTGGCGGCGCGTAGGAGGATGGATGGGACAAGTCGCCTACATTTTAGGGTTGCCCACTTATATACGTTATTGGATTAGGTTAGGGGGGTATTCGGTCCCTCTGATTTAAATCGGGCGGTCGCAAATAAATAGGTTAGGGGGCCCAATTAACAAAACGGAGACGTTTTGTAGATGTTTGGGGATGATCCGGACACAACGGTGACGACTGCCCGGGTCGGGTCCGGGACAACTTTCGGACACGTGCGCGAGGAGGGCCGCGGGCTGATGAGAGAGGTTAGGTTGGGCCTGGCGGTAGGTAGTGGACTGTGCAAAAGGCCTCAGGCTGAGAAAAGAGAAGGGAGAAGGCCCGGCGACTGTTTCCGGAGACCGAAAACGTCCGACGTTTGACCGACTATACTGTCGCTATAGTTAATCGTTGGGGCGTCAAACGAACTCCGAATGCGATGAAACTTGATAGGCGGTCTATCTACACTATAATAAGACCACACGCCAACTTTCAACCCAATCCGAGAACATTTTCTGGCCACTTATAAAATAATATTTCGGACGTGCTGCGGGCGCGTGCGAGTGTGGTTGGGCTCAGAACGGACAACGGACGGAACTGGAGAAACCCGGACGGATGCAGGTTTTGAAAACATGATGATGCAATGCACATGATGACATGACAAGATGCGACATGCAAGCAAAAGACATGGCAACATTGGCGAATAACTGGAAGACACCTGGCGCAACGGTCTCGGGGCGTTACAACACTCCACCACTACGAGAGGATCTCGTCCCGAGATCTAGGATGGCACCGGGGAAAATGGAAGAGAAAGAGAAGAGGTAACACTAAGTTGCTTCTTTGACAAACGAGTGAAACCAAAGAACCTTGGAAGGTTAAACCATTTCGAGAAAAGAACACAATGGAGATGAACGAAGTTGACAATCTCCATTAGAAAAGAGGAACGATGAAGAACAAATTCGGGCAGCACTTCGGTTGAAAAGTGATAAGCAACTTGATAAGATGAAAAGAACTAGAAGAGATGATACAACACTCCGGTTAAATGTATAAGCATGAAAAGAACAAGGTCCTGAAAAGAACAAGAAGAAGGGTTGAAGAGAACAACAACACAATGCCTCCGGAAGAAAAGAGAGAAATGGAATGGAATGAGCGGAGGAGAAAACATCATCTTCTACCTTAAATGAGCTTGCAAAAGCATCTTTAGGAGAAGGTTCGAACGGAGTTGTTGGAAAAACCAGCAACGAAAAGAACAAGGTTGTAGTGGACTTATGGAAAACATCTCGAAATTATGAGGTGAAATACTGCCACTACCAGAAACAATAGATTGGATTGATATAAACAAAGAGACGAGACTATTTCGCCGGGAGGATAAATGAAGAACTTGGGTCACTTATAAGCACCCTAAATAACAACAATCCTTGGGGAAGGCTTTAAGTGAAACATGACACAAGATAACTCCAACGAAGAGGTTGATGGATTTAAAGTACCTCATTCTTAACAACATGTGGATCATGAAACATGAACTCAAATTATCAAGAATGACATAATACCACCTCCGATGATATGGTAGAAAGAATTGCACTCCGAATTGCAAGATGAAGAATGCTTGAGCTCCTCTGAAAAAATCTTGATGAACACTTCGAGAAGGAATTAAATCCTTGATGACACATCATGTAGAACCTTCATGAAGAACTCCGGTAAACAAAAGAATGATCAATCGAAAATAAAGATGAAAGGAGTAAGGTTGAAGCCTTGCAATGATTAGATGAAGCTTTGCGACGAGATAAAGTGGAAACTTGGAACTCCGGAAAAGAAAAGATGAAACAAGTGAAACCGAGAATTTGATGGACCTCCGGGATAAGGAATTAATCACTTGGGTGAAAACACGAATAAGAATTACGTTATGCTTATCCTTCACCAATTAAATTGATGACAATAAACGGATTTGGCATACTACTTATTCTCGTAGAAAAGATTAAGAGAGATATAGCGCAAACTTGAGAAGGTCTTCGATGATCCACTGGTAGGATGAAAGAACGAATGAATCTGTATGATAACGAAGGAGAAGAACTTTTGAATGAACCCCCATAAGGATTGAAGATGAAAGTAGCAAAGGCACAAATCACCGGGTAGAATTGGAAAATGAATGAAGATACATGAGAGAATTTAGATACAAGTGAACGAAGAGATCATGAGCTGATTAGAGAATAATTGAATGATGCACCGGTAAGATTTAGAGAACGGAAGCTGAAAGCTGAGAATGAATAAACCGAAATGATGGCCTTCGTGGGAATCAAACTAAAAAGACTTCTGAATTTGCTCCGGATGGGTGAAAAGAATTCTCACAATCGAAAGCAATTATGAGAGGATGGCGTAAAGCTAGAACCATGAATCTTCGAGAGAACGGACCAAGATTTAGAGGAAACACTCTTCTTCGGTCTTCAAATCCACAGAACGACGATGAGAAGCACCACCAAGAATTGTTGAGGCACTCCGGAATGAAGAATAAAAAAGGTTGAGCCAATGATGAAAAAAATTTGGAAGGTCTTGAAGAAAAGCATTTGACTGATGAAAAATTCATTCTTACGTCAAACTTTGAAAAAGAATTGAGAATAACTCCGGGAAGATAAGAAGAGTCAGGTAAGATCCTGGGAAAAGACCTGTGGGTTAGGGCCCGCTGAAAAAGAAACACCGTTGAACGATTGCTTGAAAAGAGAGATTGCACCGGTTGGATTAAATGGCTTGGATAAGGTAAGACCTCGAAATAGCTTGAACAGATGCAAAGTGGAAAGCACGAATCTTCGAGATATCTTGAGCACTCCGGAACAATTGAATAGCGAGAAATGATTGAATATGAGGTGCACCGGCATGAGAACGTATTTGCAACGAGGAAAGGATATAATCGGCAAAGCTTGAATTGAATTCATCGGATAAAAGAGAACGAAGAATGATGAACTAGAAGCTCTGTTAGCATCTTCCTGAGAATCACCGGATAAGAACATTGATGGAAAAGAATGGAGAGACTTCATATGAATAAAAGGATACTTGATTAAGAATTCCGAGTCCTCGAAGAAAAAGGGGTGGGTGGGCGGGAAAAACAAAGGAAGCTTGGGACGAATGAAACAAAGAACGTTGAGAAGAAATGATAATTGATCCTGCCGATGTTGAAATGAACGGACCCGCTTGAAAAGAAACACGCTGGTTGAAAAGGATTGACATGACAATCTCAATGATCAAGAGAGATAGTATTCCCACAGAAATATGAGAACACCGCTTAAGAAAGGTATGGAATCAACATTTGACTTCGAAGCAACTCGAATACCACAACTCAAAACAAAACAAAAGATTGGCTTGTAGAATAGCCAGAACAAACATATGATAGATATTTCGTCCGAAGTTTTCGTGGTGGGGCCCATACGGGCTCGATCATACAGCACCATCATGTACAAGGCAGTGCACATGACATACGAAGCGTCCCCGAGTCAGCATAGCCAAGGACTCTTTAAGACACAACGAGACCACTGTAAAACCAACCGTGGATAGGCGGACCACTAGACGTCGAACCCCAATTTCATATCATACATCTGTCGGAAAGATATCCTAAGAGCTACTTGAATTCCCACTTATAAACTCCCGAAACTTTCTAGTTATGCAATCAGGTGTTGGGGATACAGGGGAAGCATAATATCTCACCCAAAACTAGCAATCCTACATCCAGCTGTATCCATCCTTCAACACATAACCAAGAAACCTTCAGAAATCGTTTACCTCAACCTTCGAAAAGCATCCGTTATACGAGTTATGGCAATACTCCCGAACTCCCGCCCCAGTACTGGGTGGCGTCGAGGTTATCTCACCAACAACTGCATAAAAGAGATTTTAGATGTCCACGAAACTCAGGTATTCCAGAACTGCAATGATAAAATTGTGACGACAACACCTCAGAGCCCAACTCCCCGGGACACTGCCACAACCCCTAAATGTTAGGAGGCACCAAGAACAATGTTCTCGTCACAAAACCATCGGAACGATTCCAAGACACCCGCGTGATCCTAAATTTTTTTAGTGAAATTTGAGGAGAGAATAGTCAAAACTCTACGTTAGGATGCCTCACTAGCGAGACGAAGGGACTGAGGAGTAAAAAGAATCCTACTTTCCGATATATATAATCCTAAATGACTCAAAACATTTTTCTAGACTCAACAACACCAGCGATTCGATCAAGCAGGGGGCTAATAAGTCGGGGAAGGCTCTGATTACCAACTTGTAACGCCCTCGATGCGGCTATATCTCCCACGTGTCGAAGCACGGCTTAGAGGCATAACCGCATTGAAAGCAATGTCGCAAGTGAGGTAATCTTCACACAACCCATGTAATACATAAGGGTAAGAGATACATAGTTGGCTTACAATCTCCACTCCACACAATACATGAATAAAACATTACAACATCCAGATACAATCAAGGTCCGACTACGGAACCAAAAATAAAAGAAGACTACCCCAAAAGCTACACAGATCCCCGATCGTCCCAACTGGGCTCCACTACTGATCAATTGAAACAAAACAACACAATGAACGAGATCTTCATCGAGCTCCACCTTGAGCTCGGTTGCGTCACCTGCACGGTATCATCGGCACCTGCAAACTGGTTTTTGAAGTATCTGTGAGTTACGGGGACTCAGCAATCTCACACCCTCGCGATCAAGACTATTTAAGCTTATAGGTAGGAAAAAGGTATGAGAGGTGGAGCTGCAGCAAGCAGTAGCATATATGGTGGCTAACATACGCAAATGAGAGCGAGAAGAGAAGGCAAAGCATGGTCGAGAATCTATGATCAAGAAGTGATCCTAGAACAATCTACATTCAGCATAACTCCAACACCGTGTTCACTTCCCGGACTCCACCGAGAAGAGATCATCATGGTTACACACGCGGTTGGTGCATTTTAATTAAGTTAAGTTTCACATTCTCTACAACTGGACATTAACAAATTCCCATCTGCCCATAACCGCAGGCACGGCTTTCAAAAGATCATATCCCTGCAGGGTTGTCCCAACTTAGCTCATCACAAGCTCTCACAGTCAACGAAGGGTATTCCTTCTCCCAACACAATCCGATCAGACTCGGCATCCCGGTTACAAGACATCCTCGACAATGGTAAAACAAGTCCAGCAAGACCACCCGATGCGCTGACATCTTGATAGGAGCTGCACATATCTCGTTCTCAGGGCAATACCGGATGAGCGCTCCGTACAACTAAAACCAGCCCTTAAGTTTCCCCAAGGTGGCGCTACAAACGACTCTAGTTCGGACCAACACTTAGACAAGCACTTGCCCGGGGGGTTAAAATAAAGATGACCCTCGTGATGCGCGACACCCAAGGGAAAAAGGCTAGGTGGCGAATGGTAAAACCAAGGTTGGGCCTTGCTGGAGGAGTTTTATTCAAAGCAAACTATCAAGGGGTTCCCATTATAACCCAACCATGTAAGGAACGCAAAATCAAGGAACATAACACCGGTATGACGGAAACTAGGGCGGCAAGAGTGGAACAAAACACCAGGCATAAGGCCGAGCCTTCCACCCTTTACCAAGTATATAGATGTATTAATTAAATAAGAGATATTGTGATATCCCGACAAATATCCATGTTCCAACAAGGAACAAACTCCAATCTTCACCTGCAACTAACAACGCTATAAGAGGGGCTGAGCAAAGCGGTAATATAGCCAAACAATGGTTTGCTAGGACAAGGTGGGTTAGAGGCTTGGCTTAACAATATGGGAGGCATGATAAGCAAGTGGTAGGTATCGCAGCATAGGCATAGCAAAATAGCGAGCAACTAGCAAGCAAAGATAGAAGTGATTTCGAGGGTATGGTCATCTTGCCTGAGATCCCGCAAGGAAGAAGAACGAGTCCATGAAGAAGACAAACGGACGTAGTCGAACGAATCCTCACAACACGACATTACCGGATTACCGAGAAGAAGTACACCGGAAAGAAAGCAAACAACATAGTAAACAATCATCACATAAGTATGGCACGATGCGCAAACAAGTATGGTGCATATCGGTTTAATGAGGCATGGCATGGCAAAGTGCACAAACAACCCTACAAATTAAGTGGAGCTCAACATGCAACTCCGTTGCATATTGGCGAAACACCAGATTCAAGTTATTTAGTTTCGACCTTGTTTATGTACCCAACAATATTAAATTTTGTTAAACATGGCAAGAGATGAAGCATAATGAAACTATCTATCTAGGCAAGTTTAAATGAGGCCGGAACCACAAAACAACAAGTCCGGAAGCTCCTCATATGCATATATTAGGTTTGGTACTGTTCTGCCCTAAACCATATTTTAGATTTGTTAAACATGCAAAGTGATGCCACCAAGATAATCTATGCACTTTTCTACCCCAATTACATATAAAGATTATTTAAAATCGAGCTACGGTTAATTAGTTATGAAATAAATCATTTTAACATGGCATAGGGGCAAATTTAACCTAACATCATTTTAAACATTTCAAACATGGATGAAAGTTGCATATTATTAAACTAGACAAAATTCTAAGCAACTTTCATATATAATTTATATAGATCCGATGCACGGTTGTGAAGTTATTAAATGCATGAAGAACAGGGGCTTTTCTGCAAAACTATCTTTCTCTGGAAATTAGACAAATTCGCAGCAGGAAAAAAAAGACACCTTGGGCCGAATCTGTTGGCCCAACAATAGGAAAAAAACAGAGGGGCTTCGGCGGGGTGGCCTCACCATGGGCTCGACCCGGTTGAAGGAGAGGCCTGGCGTGGCCTTCGCTCTGCTGGGCTGTGCGGGGAAAAGACCCAGGCGTGGGGATGATACAGGGGCCGTTGTCAACCCGTAGGGGATCGAACCGAACTGGGCGCTGGGTCGTTCTAGTTCGTTCGACAGGGGAGACCGTGGCAGTAGCAGGTGAGGCCGGCGATGCTGTAGGAGGGCGACGACAACAGCAGGTGAGGCCGGCGACGCAGGAGGTCCGGGGCGAGGCACCAGCAGGTGAGGCGTGGGGACGACAGAGTCAACGAGCACCGACGAGCAGAACTTGGCGCTGGGGTCGTTCTCCTGGCTCCACTACTCGACGCAGGAGCAGGCGTTGACGACAGAGAAGATCCAGGGCGGTGGCTTGGCTCGGGAACTGTGGGTCACCGGTGGGGCTCGAGGAGGCAAGGAGGAGGCTGAGGCCGAGCTCTAGAGGCCGGATCTGGAGCTGACTCTCCGTTCCTGGTGTCAGTAGCGGACTCCAGCGGCACCACAACATCCTGCAGAACGGGAGGGAGAGAGCGATGAGCTCGGTAGGCAGGGAGAAGAAGGACGGCGAGGTCGGGGCTCACCATGACAGCGGTGGTCGCCGGCGGGAGGCCAAGCAGTGGAGACGGTAGGAACGCGAGGGAGGGGATTGGGGCTCTCCCGATCCGTATCGGAGGCGGCGGCGCGCACGTTGGAGCAGGCGAGGGAGCCAGGGCGCTGGCGAGGCTGCTTGCGGGGAGGGCCGAAGCGAATCAATGGGGAGGATCGATGGAATGCACTGGTTGGGCGAGGGGATCGAGGAGGATCGGGAGAGGCGATCCCGAGGTGGATTTGCAGTGGCGGTGCGCAGGAGGATGGATGGGACAAGTCGCCTACATTTTAGGGTTGCCCACTTATATACGTTATTGGATTAGGTTAGGGGGGTATTCGGTCCCTCTGATTTAAATCGGGCGGTCGCGAATAAATAGGTTAGGGGGCCCAATTAACAAAACGGAGACGTTTTGTAGATGTTTGGGGATGATCCGGACACAACGGTGACGACTGCTCGGGTCAGGTCCGGGACAACTTTCGGACGCGCGCGCGAGGAGGGCCGCGGGCTGATGAGAGAGGTTAGGTTGGGCCTGGCGGTAGGTAGTGGACTGTGCAGAAGGCCTCAGGCTGAGAAAAGAGAAGAGAGAAGGCCCGACGACTGTTTCCGGAGACCGAAAACGTCCGACGTTTGACCGACAATACTGTCGCTATAGTTAATCGTTGGGGCGTCAAACGAACTCCGAATGCGATGAAACTTGACAGGCGGTCTATCTACACTATAATAAGACCACACGCCAACTTTCAACCCAATCCGAGAGAATTTTCCGGACACTTATAAAATAATATTTCGGACGTGCCCCTGGCGCGTGCGAGTGTGGTTGGGCTCAGAACGGACAACAGACGGAACTGGGGAAACCCGAACGGATGCAGGTTTTGAAAACATGATGATGCAATGCACATGATGACATGACAAGATGCGACACGCAAGCAAAAGACATGGCAACGTTGGCGAATAACTGGAAGACACCTGGCGCAACGGTCTCAGGGCGTTACATGTATTCACTCATGTATTAAGGTTTCCGATCAATACAATTCTAGCATGAATAATAAAAATTTATCATGAATAATGAAATATAAAATAAGAACTTTATTATTGCCTCTAGGGCATATTTCATTCAGTCTAACACTTGCACTAGAGTCAATAATCTAGTTCACATCACCATGTGATTTAAGACCCGTAGTTCACATCACCGTGTGACCAACACCCAAAGAGTTTACTAGAGTAAATAATCTAGTTCACATCGCCATGTGATTTAACACCCAAAGAGTACTAAGGTGTGATCATGTTTTGCTTGTGAGAAGTTTAGTCAATGGGTCTGTCGTATTCAGATCTGTATGTATTTTGCAAATTTCTATGTCTACAATGCTCTGCATGGATCTACTCTAGCTAATTGCTCCCACTTTCAATATGTATCCAGATTGAGACTTAGAGCCATCTGGATTGGTGTTAAAGCTTGCATCGACGTAAACCTTTACGATGAACTCTTTATTACCTCCATAATCTAGGAATATCTCCTTAGTCGTCTTAGGTAACTAAGGATAATTTTGATCACTGTCCAGTGATCCACTCCTGGATCACTATTGTACCCCCTTGCCAAACTCATAGCAAGGCACACAACAGGTCTGGTAGATAGCATGGCATACTTTATAGAACCTATGACTGAGGCACAGGGAATGAGTTTCATTCTCTCTATATCTTCTGCCATGGTCGGGCTTTGAGTCTTACTCAACTTCACACCTTGCAACACAGGCAAGAACCCTTTCTTTGATTGATCCATTTTCAACTTCTCCAAAATCTTGTCAAGGTATGTGCTTTGTGAAAGTCCTATTAAGCGTCTCAATCTATCCCTATAGATCTTGATGCCCAATATATCAGTAGCTTCACCAAGGTCTTTCATTGAAGAATTCTTACTCAAGTATCCTTTTATGCTATCTAGAAATTCTATATCATTTCCAATCAATAATATGTCATCCACATATAATATGAGAAATGCTACAGAGCTCCCACTCACTTTCTTGTGGCTTCCCCGAAAGTGTGTTGATACGTCTCCATAGTATCTACTTTTCCAAACACTTTTGCCCTTGTTTTGGACTCTAACTTGCATGATTTGAGTGGAACTAACCCGGACTGACGTTGTTTTCAGCAGAATTGCCATGGTGTTATTTTTGTGCAGAAATTAATGTTCTCAGAATAACCTGAAACTTCATGGAGAATATTTTTGGAATTTATAAAAAATACTAGCAAAAGAATCAACACCGGGGGGCCCACACCCTGTCCACGAGGGTGGAGGGCACGCCCACCACCCTAGGGCATGCCCCCCGTCTCGTGGGCCACCTGAGGCTCCACCGACCTCAACTCCAACTCTATATATTCACATTTAGGGAGAAAAAAATCAGAGAGAAGGATTCATCGCGTTTTACAATACAGACCCGCTACCAAGCCCTAATATCTCTCGGGAGGGCTGATCTGGAGTCCGTTCGGGGCTCCGGAGAGGGGAATCCGTCGCCATCGTCATCATCAGCCTTCCTCCATCACCAATTCCATGATGCTCACCGCCATGCATGAGTAATTCCATCGTAGGCTTGCTGGACGGTGATGGGTTGGATGAGATTTATCATGTAATCGAGTTAGTTTTGTTAGGGTTTGATCCCTAGTATCCATTATGTTCTAAGATTGATATTGTTATGACATTGCTATGCTTAATGCTTCTCACTAGAGCCCGAGTGCCATGATTTCAGATCTAAACCTATTATGTTTCCATGAATATATGTGAGTTCTTGATCCTATCTTGCAAGTCAATAGTCACATATTATGTGTTATGATCCGGTAACCCCGAAGTGACAATAATTGGGACCACTCCCGGTGATGACCGTAGTTTGAGGAGTTCATGTATTCACTAAGTGTTAATGCTTTGTTCCGATACTCTATTAAAAGGAGGCCTTAATATCCCTTAGTTTCAGATAGGACCCCGCTTCCATGGGAGGGTACGACAAAAGATGTCATGCAAGTTCTTTTCCATAAGCACGTATGACTATATTCGGAATACTTGCCTACATTACATTGGTGAACTGGAGATAGTTCTGTGTCACCCTATGTTATAACTATTGCATGAGGAATCGCATCCGACATAATTATCCATCACTGATCCATTGCCTACGAGCTTTTCGCATATTGATCTTTGCTTAGTTACTTTACCGTTGCCACTGTTACAATCACTACAAAACCAATACTGTTACTTTTGCCACCATTACCGTTATTTCCGTATTACTTTGCTACTAAATACTTTGCAGCAGGTATTAAGTATTTCAGGTGCGGTTGAATTGACAACTCAACTGTTAATACTTGAGAATATTCTTTGGCTCCCCTTGTGTCGAATCAATAAATTTGGTTTGAATACTCTACCCTCGAAAACTATTGCCATGCCCTATACTTGTGGGTTATCAAGACTATTTTCTGGCGCCGTTGCCGAGGAGTGAGTCACTTGGGATTTATATCTGTTGATCACTATGAGGAACTTGAAAGATGAAAGAACCAAGATTTTTCCCTCAACTATGAGGGGAGGTAAGGAGCTGCCATCTAGCTCTGCGCTTGATTCACCTTCAGTTTTGAGTAAACTTGCGACACCTACTCCTGCTATTCATTCTGATATGTCGCATGTTATTGATGATGCCACTTCTGCTATGCATGATGCTTATGATCAAACTACTTCTATGCTTGATAATACTGTGCCATTAGGTGAATTTCTTGATGAACAACTTGCTAGGGTTAGAGAGAATGAAATTATTGAAACTGATAATATTGATGAAAGTGATGTGAAGATTCTCCCCATAGATATGAATTGCCTGATGTGCCTGAGGGTTATGTTATGGATGAAGAAACTGTTAGAGATCTTTTAGCTTGCAAAGATAGATATGATCTTAAGAAACAATTAGCTAAGCTGAAAGGAAAATCTTTGAATCCTAGAGTGAAATATGACCCTGCTTTTGCTACTTCACGTATCTGTATTTCTGATAAGGATTATGATTTCTCTATCGATCTTGAGATAATTACTTTGGTTGAATCTGATCCTTTTTATGGCTATGAATCTGAAACTGTTGTGGCACATCTTACTAAATTGAATGATATAGCCACCCTATTCACTAATGAGGAAAAAATTTGTTACTACTATATCCTTAAGTTATTTCCGTTCTCATTAAAGGGTGATGCTAAAATATGGTTTACTTCCCTTCATCCTGGTTGTGTGCGTAGTCCCCAGGATACGATTTATTACTTCTCTGCTAATATTTCCCCGCTCATAAGAAACATGTTGCCTTAAGGGAAATATATAATTTTGTGCAAATTGAAGAAGAGAGTCTCACACAAGCTTGGGGGAGGCTTCTCCGATAACTTAATGCTTTGCCTGATCATCCTCTCAAGAAAAATGAAATACTTGATATCTTTTATAATGGACTAACCGATGCTTCCAGAGACCACCTGGATAGTTGTGCTGGTTGTGTTTTCAGGGAAAGAACTGTTGATCAAGCTGAATTGCTATTTAATAATATGTTGAGTAATGATAATGATTGGACACTTCCTGAACCAACTCCTAAGACAACTCCGAAGAAAAGGGGTATTCTATTTCTCAGCCCTGAAGATATGCAAGAGGCAAAGAAATCTATAAAAGAAAAGGGTATTAAAGCTGAAGATGTTAAGAATTTACCACATATTGAAGAAATACATGGTCTTGATAACCCGACACAGGTAGTAATGGTAAATTCTATCTATACATTTGATGAAGGTGATATTCCTTGTTATAAGTCTGCTAGACAATGCTTATATGATTTAGATAATTTTATCATTAAACAAGAAAACTTCAATGCTTATGTTGGTAGACAATTCAAACGTAATGCTTATATGATTGAACAATTGAGTGATTATATGTCTAGAGTTAAAGGTGAACTTAATCTTATTAGTAAACATGCTTCTATGGTTACCACTCAAGTAGAACAAGTGCTTAAAGCTCATAATGATTTGCTCAATGAATTAAATAATAAGAAAAATGAAAATGATGTTAGAGTTGCGACTAGAGGGGGTAAAATGACTTGGGAACCTTTGTATCCTGAGGTCAACCCTAAGAGAGTTGAGCAAGATTCTCAGAGAACTAATATTGATACACCTAGTTCTTCTAAGAAGAAGAAAAAGAAAAATGATAGGACTTTGCATGCTTCTAGTGAACCTGTTGTTGACACACCTGAGAATCCCAATGATATTTCTATTTCTGATGCTGAAACACAATCTGGTAATGAACATGAACCTAGTGATAATGTTAATGATGATGTTCATGTTGATGCTCAACCTAGCAATAACAATGATGTAGAGATTGAACCTACTGTTGATCTTGATAACCCAGAATCAAAGAATCAACGTTATGATAAGAGTGACTTCGATGCTAGGAAGCACGGTAAAGAAAGGGAACCATGGGTTCAGAAACCCATGCCTTTTCCTCCTAAACCAACCAAGAAATAGGATGATGAGGATTTTGAGAAGTTTGCTGAAATGATTAGACCTATCTTTTTGCGTATGCGTTTGAATGATATTCTTAAAATGAATCCTTGTGCTAAGTATATGAAAGATATTGTTACAAATAAAAGAAAGATACCGAAAGCTGAAATTTTCACCATGCTTGCTAATTATACTTTTAAGGGTGGAATACCAAAGAAACTAGGAGATCCAGGAGTACCAACTATACCATGCTCCATTAAAAGAAACTATGTTGAAACTGCTTTATGTGATCTTGGAGCCGGTGTTAGTGTTATGCCTCTCTCTTTGTATCGTAGACTTGATTTGAATAAGTTGACACCTACTGAAATATCTTTGCAAATAGCTGATAAATCAACTTCTATACCTGTCGGTGTTTGTGAGGATGCGCCTATTGTGGTTGCTAACGTTACTATTTTAACGGACTTTGTCATTCTTGATATTCCCGAGGACGATAGTACGTCTATTATTCTTGGTAGGTCCTTTTGAATACTGGAGGGGCTGTTATTGATTGCAACAAAGGCAATGTCACTTTTCATGTTAATGGTAATGAGCATATGGTACACTTTCTGATGAAACAACCTCAAGTCCACAGTATCAATTCTATTGGAGGTTTTGAATTTCCTCTTCCTACTGTCAAGAAGAAATATGATATTCTTATTGTTGGGGACATTCATATCCCCATTGAGGTAACTTAGTGGTATTCGAAAATTCTCCTATTTCATGCGATTCGGAAAGAGTTTGTTAACAAGACTTGATCGACCTTGTTAATGGATTCCTTTTGATGAGCATGAGATGGATGAAGTTAGAAAGCACAACTCTCTGTACCCTCCTTTTACTTTCTGTTATTTAGATTAAATAAAGCAAAAATAGTATTTTATGTCTGTTTTCTGAATTATCCTTGCAATAAAAATACCCTGAAAATAAATGTTCTCCAAATGTCCTGAAAATTATATATGATTTTTTGTAGAATATTTAAGAATTATTGGCACTGAGAACACATTGGGGGGCCACACCACCTGTCCACGAGGGTTCAGGGCGCGCCCCCTGCCTCATGGAACCCACGTGGGCCCCCTCCACTTATTCCAGCACCCACTCACTTCGTCTTCCCCCCAGAAAAGTCCTCCCATAGCTCAAACCCGTGTTCTAGCTCATCTTGCTACCATTTTCGATCTCCTTGCTCAAAGCTCCATTCACAAAACTGCTTTGGGGGATTGTTCTTCGGTATGTGACTCCTCCAATGGTCCAATTAGTTTTTGTTCTGGTGCTTTATTTATTGGAAATTTTTGCTGCTTAGGTGACCCTGTTCTTGAGCCTGCATCTCAATTTTATATGGTCCAAAGTAGTTTTAATGCATGATATGGCCTCTAGGCACTTGTAGGAGTAGTTGCTATCAATCTTGTTGAGTTTGGTTCACTTTTATTTTGTGTCATTAAAAATTTCAGAAATTTTTCAAAGAAAGAAAAAGTTTTAGGAAAATGTACCAAGGTGGTTCCTCAAGGAAGCAAGGACCAAGGCTTGCGATACGTGAGCAGCACAATGAACCACCAAGGGAAGCTCAAGTGCGGCCTTGTGAATGGTCGTCAGAGGAGTTCATGGTCCAGGCAGGCATCAAGGATGAATTTGACGCGTATGTGCATAACACTGATCTTGAGGGCTTCATGTCAGATAAGTGCCGGCAATACCACTATCTAACTGATTCCTTTGTGAGAAGGTTTAAATTTATATCCTCACGCAATTCTCACACTGTTTTATTTGATCTTTATGATAAATCATATACCATGGACCTAGAAGATTTTAATATTGCTTGTAAACTCCCGTAGTGGGGCAATGTTAGTGAACCTCGCAAATCTGAATATAAAGACTTTCTTGCTAGTATTACTGTAGGGGAATCTAGAGAAATCACATAAGCTACCATAGGGAGCATTCATTTCCCTTCCATACATTATTTTGCTCTCTTCATTGGTAGATGCATTAACGGTAAAGATGAGGCTTGTCACATGTGTGTCCCAGATCTTAGTGTCCTCAAGAGTGCGGTATTAGGTGATAAACAATATAACTTGGGGGCAATTGTTTCACATAGGTTGCATCACAACAGTATAAGTGTGTGACGCCCCAAGACCGGAGCTCCAGATGCCTTCCATGGATTCTGAGATTCGTCGTGTGATTTGTTTGGTTCCTTGCATTCATCTTTGCATCATGTGCATTGCATCATGTCATCATGCCATCATTTTTCTCAACAATCAAATTGCATAGATCTTTTGATCTATTTAAATCGAGGGAATTCACATGGTGATTTCTCTTTATAACATATCCTCTTAATAATTATGGAGCTATCATAAATATTCCATTTGTTTGTAATTAACCAGAACACATCTGCAAAATAATCCCCATGCCTACTCCACTTCAAGTTTCACCTCCAAACCTTGACAACAATTCTTTTTCTACTTATCGAGGCTCCTCTAAAAATCCGAACATTTTTGTACCTTCCTTTTACCAAGTCCTAGTTCAAACCCATTTGAATGAAATTCCAATGATTTTGAATTTACTTCTTTCAATCATGGCCATGTCTATTTTCTCGGAACAAGCACATTTTTGTGTGTCCAGAAAAATTATCCGCTTGTCCAACTTCTTCCCCTAACACCTCCTTCGTTCTCCTTCTCTTCTTTGTTATTTTCTGTTTTAGTAAATAAGAATTAGAGAAAGAGAGAGAGGGAGAGAGAGAGAAGAGCCCAGCTAGGCCTCCTAGCCCAGCATGCCTCCCTTGGCGCAACTCCCCTTCTCTATTTTTTTCCTTTCTTTACACTTTAACCTATAGTCAGCTGAGCCCGTTTGGCCCAGCCAACATGCCCATCCATCACTCCTAACACTAGCCCCGAACCCACTCCTCTCGATCTGTCCCTCGTCCCGATCCCTCTCTTCCTCATTCAGCCACCAGAGAGAAAGAGAGAGAGCATGCAGTTCAAGCGCTGAACCTCCCCGCGGCCAGCACCTTCGCCTCCCTGCCATGGCACCCCCAAAGGAGCTCCCGGCCGCCGGATCAGGTCGCCTCCGCCCGGTTCTTCTCGCCTCCTGCGTGTGCCTCCCTCCCCTGCTCCACCGCTGCCTCGTTGCTGCCTCCCCGCCTCCAGCGAGCGCCGCCTCTGCGCTCGAGCTCCTCCGCCTTAGCCACCTCCCGCTCACAGGCCCTCTCCTCTCCTGCACCTCGTCCCCGACGCCGGCAAGCCCACTGCCGCGCATGACCACGCCGGCCTCTCCTTCCTCCGCCCGACCTCAGCCATGGACGTGCACTGCCGCTACACTGCTGCGCACGTCCCGCCTCCCTCGCCGTGCCTGCTCCTTCACTGCTACACGGCGTCGTCACCTTTCTACCGCCATAGCCGGCCCCTTCGCGACCCTGGTAGGAACCAAGCCCTTCCTCCCCGATGGCGCCCGAGACCCCATGTCTCCATGGTCTTTGCCTGTTGTTGTGCCGTGCTGCCGTGTGCCTGGGCCCCACGCCCTCAAACTCCTGCGCCACTTTGCCTCGGCCGTTCGACCCCAAGCCATCATCGAAGACCGCCAAGTACCGCTTTGTCAGACGCCCGAACGACTACGACAACAGAACGCCAAGTACACGGATACGTCGAGTTCCTCTCCGAATGTGTGTACAACTACCGTAGCACTGAAGACTTTGGATGCCTAAATGAGTGCTGAACGAAACGCCTAAGTATCACTATTTCCAAGATGATCCGCAAACATCTCCATCGCTTTAAACCCCATCAATCTCGAATGCACGCTTCGAAGGTATAACTGCCGGAACGACGCCCGTGAACCGTATGTTTGCACCGTGTCCGAATTGTCACTCATTTCCATGCCACTAACCCGTGGGACCCCGGTAGTCGGGAGCAACCCACCATCTTACTCAACTCGCTCACGCCCTTTCTTTTGCCACTGACATCTCAATCGAGTTGCCGGATCATTGGAATGTTGTCGTGGCACCATTTCCGTTGTCGTTGCCGTGGCACCCCTTTCGTTTCTGCCACGATGACAAATGCTTCATAATATGTTCATAGCAACATTTTCAAAATTGCATAAAACATGTTTATGTCATCGGCATCATGTTAACAACATTTAAATGCTTAAAATTGTAGCTTGCTTTAAAAATTGCGAAATGTCATATGGGGATTTTCCAGAATTGTTGTTGTTGTTGTTGTTCCGGCCTCATTTAAACTTGCCTAGATAGGTAGTTTTATCATGTCTCACCTCTTGCCATGTTTAACCACATTTAATATTGTTGGGTACATAAACAGGAGAGAAATAAATAATCGAATGTGGTGTTTCGTCAATATGCAACTCCTTGCATATTGAGCTCCACTTAACTTGTAGTTTTGTTTGTGCACTTTGCCATGCCATGTTTCATTAAATTAGACATGCATCATACTTGGTTGTGCATCATGCCATGTTTATGTAACACCCCGGATATGACTTTCCCAATTTGTACTCCAACTCTTGCCGTTTCCGGCGTTAAGTTATTTTATTTTCTCGGGTTCGGGTCTTTGTCTCCGTGTGTTGTGATCGTTGTCATGCATCTCATATCATGTCATCATGTGCATTGCATTTGCATACGTGTTCATCTCTTGCATTCGAGCTTTTTCCCCGTTGTCCGTTTTGCATTCCGGCGCTTCGTTCTCCTCCGGTGGTCATTTCTAGCTTTCTTTCGTGTGTGGGGATTAAACATTTCCGGATTGGACCAAGACTTGCCAAGCGGCCTGTCACACCCTAGTTAGTTCAAGCATTAGAGTGTGCATCATGTTTAAATTTCTTTTAAATTTGAAATGGGGAAGGCAGAACCCCCAACACCCCCTGGAAACAACTAGGGTTTACTAAAATTATTTTCAATGAACCTGAAATGCCCTTCTAAAAAGTTCACTTTTTTTGTCTTGGGTTAAAACCTCTGGCAAAATTGGTGCATAATTTTCTAGGTCAACAGAAGGTCATTGAATTAAATCATAAGTATTTGAATTTGGGCATTTAAATGCTATAAAATAATCTAAATGCTCAAATAATTCTGGGAATAAATGTTTCCTGTTGGAAATAATCTAAACAGAGGCCACATTTATTTTCAGGATTTTTGGAAACGTTTTAGTATTTTATTTAAAGCCCAACAGTTGCAGTTAAATAGAAAATAGAAACTAAATAAAAAAAAGAGGAAAAAGGAGCCACCTGGGCCTTACCTGTGCTGGCCCAGCCACCTGGCTCGGCCCAGCCTGCTCGCGCTGCCAGTCATTGTCCTCCTCGCGCCAGAAGGACGCGGAGCGCGTGCTCGCGCGCGCCGGCCACGCGCCGGCCACCTCCTGCTTCCGCCGACACCCCGGAGACGCCCTGAAGCGCCACGCGACCCCCCACGTCTCCCTCTCATCCTCCCGCACTCTCCCCCTCGTCTCTCTCATTCTTCCCCGCGACGGCTGAACGCGTCCTTCGCCGCCGATCGCCGTAGTTGCCACTACAGCCACTCCCTCGCCTCCCCGACGAGCCCATCAGCTCCGCCACGACTCCCTCGTCCTCCCCACCGAGCCACACTTCGCCGGAAGTCCTGCTTCGCCGCCCTCGCCATTGTCTTCAACCTCGGGCACCCGAGCCATCTCCAGTCAATTCGCCGCCGCCAGGACCTCCCCGAGCCCGCTGACCCCCTCTCCGACTCCGCTGTGAGCTCCTCTTCCTTTCCCCTCTTCTCTCGTGCTCGCGCTTGTTCCCTAGCTCCATTTTCCACCACGGCCGAGAGCTTCTCGCCGCCGGCCATGGCGCAGCCGTGGCCACAGCGTGCAAGCCCACAACGGAGCGCCTCACCGTGCTCAGTGCAGCACCACGAACCCGTAGCCACCCCCAGTTCTCCCGCCCGTGCACCGTAGCGTCGAATCCGACCTCGCCCGAACTCCGGCCGCCGCCACGAGCTCGATTCCAGCGAGCTCGCTCCACCCCAGCTCCTCCCACTTGCCCCACTAGATGTGCACGAGCCCCAGCTACACGTAGCACATCTCCGCCGTCGATTTGGTCGCCTGAGGGCGTTTTCCGAAGCCCTCCGCCGTCTCGGCCTCGCCGGCGACTCAACGCCGGCGGGATTAGCCCTGTTGACCGGCGGATTTGACCACTGACATGGACTGGGTGGGCCCAGTTGACTCCCCTGAGTCAATGACAAGTGGGCCCCCCCTCTACTAATTATCCAGATTAGTTTCTAACTAAAATTAGTTAGTTTAATTAGTATAGTCACTGACTAGTGGGCCCTGCCCAGTAATTAGGCTAACTAAACGTAGTTAGTGCACTGAGAGGCTGACAGAAGGGGCCCACTAGTCAGGTTTGACCTGGGCTGGCGCCTTTGACCTGCTGACGTCACCCTGACGCAATGCTGACGCAGTAATTGATTTTCTGGATTTATTCTTATTCAGGAAATTCCAGAAAATAGTTCAAACTTCAAAAATTCATAGAAATTCAACCATAGCTCCAAATGAGATAAATTATATATGAAAAATTATCAGAAAAATTCAATCTATCCATCTGTAATGGTTTCATGCATGACAAAACAAGTTTACCTTGCTGTTTAAGCAGAATAAGGAAATGCACTATTAAGGCCATGTTTAATGAGCTAATATTTGAATCTTTGATTCAAATGAGTTCATTCCTTTCTATTATAACTTGCATTAGGCCAAGACACATTCATATTGCCATGTCATAGCATGCATCATATTGTTGCATATCGTCATGTATTGATTGTGTTCCGATGTGTTCTTCGTGGTAGGTTCTGCCTCCGAGGATATTCACGAGTATCCAACTGAAGGGCAGTATCCCACTACCACTCCATCAGGCAAGCAACCATTGATCATTTTGATACAAACCCATGTTCTCGCTTCTGCTCTTGTTTACTGCATTAAGACAACGCGATTCAAACTGCTGTGTGCTCCGGTAGTTGAACCCTTATCCTCTGCATGACCTGTCATTGCCACAGTAACTAGATGAAACCCACTAGCATGTGTAGGAGTTGATTGAGCCATGTATGTGATTCCTACCTTGCTATGCCTGCTATGCTTAGAGTTGTGTCAGGTCTGGTTCATCTGGGTGATGGGCTAGAGTGAAATGCTTATGTCGGTAATGTGAGGGATGCGTTGAACATGTTTTGGTAAAGGTATCGATGAGAGGCCATGTAGGAGTACATGGTGGGTTGTTTCATTGAGGCCGTCCCTAAGAACTGAGATCTGTATGTGTGATTTAAGATGCAGTTACTACCGTACATTGGGCCCGAAACAAATGGACCCTCCCGGCTTCTTAACCACCCTAGTACTCTGTCCAGGAGTTGCAAATAGTTTCTGGTGCTTGTAGGTTGTGTGTTGGCGGTCGTGCGTAGCACTGACCCAAGGGGTGGGCTATGTTGCGGTAGATACACCGTGGCACGGTGTACCGAGTCACCCGTTTGGTGTCTCGGGAACCCTGTTCACATCGTTCGGGGCCGTATGTGGAAACCTGGCCGGACTCCCTGCGGATGGAACCTGGATAGGCGATAAACCTGGACTAGAGACTTAAGTGTTTAGGTAGGCCGTGGCCGACACCCTCGTTGGGCTTCCGCTTGAAGGTTGACGAGTACATGTCGTGTAAACGGCGGTAAGTGGTGAAAGCATGTATGAAGAAGTACACCCCTGCAGGGTATAAACTATTCGAATAGCCGCGTCCGCGGTAAAGGACTACTTGGTTGCCTATACAGTTCATAGACAAGTTAATGGATACTACTAAAAGACTCAAGATAAGTGTGAGTACCGAGGATGGCCCTCTTGTAGGATGACGAGGGAGGATCCCCGGTGGAGTATTGTGTTGGTGAGTAGTGGACTCGTGTGCGAAACCCATTTTACTGGTGGAGTTCCGTAGGATAGCTTAGCCAAGAGTCAAAGCTGGCTTGCTACACCAACCCCACCGCCTTCTTGAGAATAAGCATGTATAGTAGGTTCTGATGTAAGACTTGCTGAGTACCTTTGTACTCATGTTTGCTTATTTATTGTTTTCAGACGACAACACTGCCCCCTCCGACGGGTTTTATGTAGACCTTGACGTCGACGAGTGACTAGCCACCCAGGTGGTGATCCTGGCCATGGAGGGCCCTATGTAGTTAGACAGGCTTCGAGAAGCCTTCTTTCTTTCTAGAGTCTGTACTCAGAATAGTTGCTTCCGCATGTGCTTGTATGTTTGTATGACTTGAGTGTCGGATCATGTGACCCCTATCTGTATGAACATGTTATGTATGGCTCTCTGGAGCCTTTAAATAAAGTACTTGAGTTGTAGAGTTTTGTTGTGATGCCATGTTGTATGTACTCATATTGGGCATATTGTGTGTATGTTTGAAATGCTTGGTATGAGTGGGATCCGACAATCTAGTTGTTTATCCTTGGCAGCCTTTCATATGGGGAAATGTAGTCTAGTGCTCCTCGAGCCATAGTAGTCCGCTACAGCCCGGTTCACCGGAGTCCTGCTAGCCCAGCACTACTGTTCAGGACACTTGACTGGCCGGCATGTGTTTCACTTCGTCCCTATGTCTATCCCTTCGGGGAAATGTCACACGGTGACTTCCGGAGTCCTGCCTAGCCTGCTGCAGCCCGGGGTTCCCCGGAGTCCTGTTAGCCCAGTGCTACAGCCCGGAATCACTCGTTGATGACCGACATGTTCGATGTGATTCATGTATGCCTGTCTCCATAGGTCTGGCCGCTTTGGGTTCACGACTAGCCATGTCGGCCCGGGTTCTCTGTCATATGGATGCTAGCGACACTATCATATACGTGAGCCAAAAGGCGCAAACGGTCCCGGGCCATGGTAAGGCGACACCCGTGGGATACCGTGCGTGAGGCCGCAAAGTGATATGAGGTGTTACCGGCTAGATCGATGTGACTTGGAATCGGGGTCCTGACACGGCCTTGGTTTACTACCGGTAGACCGCCTGTCAAGTTCCGTATCATTTGGACTTCGTTTGATACTCCAACGGTTAACTAAGGGACCGAAAAGGCCTTGTGTGTGTTGCAGCCCAACACCCTTCCAATTTGGCCCAAAACCCACCTAAACCTGATCCATCATCTAGAGCGTTCAATCACGATCGCGTGGCCGAAAACCGCACCTCATTTGGACTCTCCTAGCTCCCTCTATGCCTATATAAAGGCCTCTCCCCGAAAATCCGGATCCCCCCTCGTCCAAAACCCTAAATATCGCCTCCGCGCCGGCCGGACACGTCCGTCCGGGCCGGACAAAGTCGCCGCAGCCAGCCACCGACCGCCATGTGGCCGTGGGACCGCATCGCCGCGCCGCCACCCGCGCGGGCCCGCCAGGCCCAGCGCCGACCCCCGAGGGCCCGAGCCGCCGTGCCCCGCCCGCCGCTTCCTTCTCCGACGCCGGCGCCCGAGCCACCTCGCCGTCCGACGCCTCCGGCCACCGCGGCCATCGTCGGAGCAGCGCGCCGCCAGCGCTCGACGCCGCGTCCGCGCCCCCTCGTCGCCCCCTCACCGCCCGGCGACGGATCCGGCCACCCCGCCGCCGGATCTCGCTGCCCCGACCCGGATCCGGCCTCCTCCTCGCCGGCCCCTGCCATCACCTACTCGCCGGAGGGCGTGCGCCGCCGGCTCGGTTCGCGTGCCGTGAAACCCTAGATCCGGAGGTTCAATTTTCTTCTAAGTCCCCTATCTCAGATCCATGTGCCCATGTTCGTCGTGCCGTAACTTTGCATCCGTAGCTCCGTTTTTGGCATATAGCATATCAAAATGTTCATCTCAGAGATTACATCATTTCATTCCATTCCATCATTTTCATTTGAGCTTATCTTGATGCCCGAAATGCTGTTAGAAGAGGGCTACTTGAGATAATTGTCAGATCTGCTACTCCATTTGCATATTTGTCATTTTTGCCATGGTTATTGTGTGCATGTTATGCCCATGAGCTCTACATATGTTTTGTTAAGGGTTTTGTCATCTCTCCAGAGGTGCAACCCATGTATTTTTGTGATGTGTGTGGTGACCAGTACAAGCTTGCAAAGTGAGGCACCTGGTAGTGCTGATTTCAGGGACATAGTAATTTCACTAAGTCCTTGATCTGTTTATTTCATATGGCCATATGTTCTCGTTGTTTCCGAGAGATCCGTGCCCCTTTTGAGGATGATCAGTAAGGAAGTTTTGTTAATCTTGTAGTGCTCTATCCATCCATGTCTTTGTTTTCAATTATGGAGCACCCTAGCTTGAGTCAATCGAGGTCTACTTTTGCTACTTTGTGAATCTGGGCAGATTGCCAACTTGTTTTCAATTTTGCCGATGATGTTGTAGTTGACCCGTGCATGCTATGCTATTGTTCTAGCCATGTCTAGCTTGCATTTTGTGTGTTCTGGATAGATATATGCTTAGCTTTTCATGTCTTGCTCCGTAGAGAGTGCATCGAGCTCGTAAACATGCCTACTTGATATCTGTTTTCAGCATGCTCCAGTTTTCACTAAGTCTGAGAACTGATTATGTTTTTGCCATGTTCACATGCTTGCAATTGTATTTTCTGATCCCTTTTGGCTCAAGGTCACTAAGGGACTTTTGTTAATCTATTTGAGTAGCTCCATGCCATGCTTTTCTATGCCATGTTCAGGTCCTGTAGCATGTAGTTTTGTTGCTCCGAAGAGAGCTACCTGATCTGAAATTCCAGACAAGTGTTAATTTCACTAAGTCTGAAATCTGTTTGCCATATGCATTGTTTCCATGCTTGTTTGAACCTGTTAATGGATGAATTGGCCATAGCTCAGTGCTAGACTTTTGTTAAGAATCGTGAATGCATCCCTGCCATGTATTTTGTTGTCATGTTTGAGTGCCGTAGCATGTTCATCTCATTGCATTTAGATGGCTACTTGCTGTAAATCGCAAGACCGGTGTCATATTTGAATCGCTTGCCATTTCCTAACCGTAACTCCGATTCCGGCGTTCTTTATATCGTTTTCAAGAGATTTCATCTCATCTTTCCAGTAGCACACTTGTATTTCCAAGTTGAGGCCAGGATCTTGCATTTCCTGTCACATCTTGCATATGCATCCCGCATCGCATCCCGCATAGCATATCATCCTTGCATCATATTGTTTGATCCTTGCACGTGGTTGATTGTGTTCCATTTGCTTGTTTGTCGTGTTTGGGTAGAGCCGGGAGACTGGTCTGAGATCTGTTTACCATATGCAGTTTTGCCATGCTTGTTTGAACCTGTTAATGTATGATTTGGCCGTAGCTCAGTGCTAGACTTTTGTTAAGCATCTTGAATGCATCCCTGCTATGTATTTTGTTGTCATGTTTGAGTGCTGTAGCATGATCATCTCATTGCATTTAGATGGCTACTTGCTGTAAATCGCAGACCGGTGTCATATTTGAATCGCTTGCCTTTTCCAAACTGTAACTCCGATTCCGGCGTTCTTTATATCGTTTTCAAGCGATTTCATCTCATCTTTCCAGTGGCACACTTGGATTTCCAAGTTGAGGTGAGGTCCATGCATTTCCTGTCACATCTTGCATATGCATCCCACATCGCATCCGGCATAGCATATCTTCATAGCATCATATTGTTTGATCCTTGCACGTGGTTGATTGTGTCCTTGTTGCTTGTTTGTCTTGTTTGGGTAGAGCCGGGAGACGAGTTCGCTAACGAGGAGCCCGTTGAGTTTGCTTTCGAGGATCCAGTCAACTCTTACAACTTTGCAGGCAAGATGATCATACCCTCGAAATCACTACTATCTTTGCTATGCTAGTTTGCTCGCTCTTTGCTATGCCATTTCTACGATGCCTACCACTTGTTTTCAAGCCTCCCAAATTGCCATGTCAAACCTCTAACCCACCATGTCCTAGCAAACCGTTGATTGGCTATGTTACCACTTTGCTCAGCCCCTCTTATAGCGTTGCTAGTTCCAGGTGAAGATTGGAGGCCGTTCCTTGTTGGAACATTTATTTACTTGTTGGGATATCATTATATTGCTATGTTATCTTAATGCATCTATATACTTGGTAAAGGGTGGAAGGCTCGGCCTCTCGCCTAGTGTTTTGTTCCACTCTTGCCGCCCTAGTTTCCGTCATATCGGTGTTATGTTCCCGGATTTTGTGTTCCTTATGCGGTTGGGTTATAATGGGAACCCCTTGATAGTTCGCCTTGATTAAAGCTTTTCCAGCAATGCCCAACCTTGGTCTTACCATTTGCCACCTAGCCTCTTTTCCCTTGGGTTTCCGGAGCCCAAGGGTCGTCTTATTTTAGCCCCCCCGGGGCCAGTGCTCCTCTGAGTGTTGGTCCAACCGAGCGATGTCCGGGGCTACCAGGGGCAACTATGGGCTGGCCTTCCCGACGTCTGGCTCATCTGAGTGTGCCCTGAGAACGAGATATGTGCAGCTCCTATCGAGATTTGTCGGCACATTCGGGCGGTGTTGCTGGTCTTGTTTTAACCTGTCGAAGTGTCTTGAAGAACCGAGATACCGAGTCTGATCGGAACATCTTGGGAGGAGGTCTATTCCTTCGTTGACCGTGAGAGCTTGTCATGGGCTAAGTTGGGACTCCCCTGGAGGGATTTGAACTTTCGAAAGCCATGCCCGCGGTTATGGGCAGATGGGAACTTGTTAATGTCCGGTTGTAGATAACTTGAACCTTAACTTAATTAAAATGAATCAACTGTGTGAGTTACCGTGATGGCCTCTTCTCGGCGGAGTCCGGGAAGTGGACACGGTGTTGGAGTAATGTTTGCCGCAGGATTGCCCTCTTTAGTTATGCGTTCGCGCTTTGCCTCCTCTTCTCGCTCTCTTTTGCGAATAGGATAGCCACCACATTATGCTAGTCGCTTGCTGCAGCTCCACATATATATTTACCTTGCCTTACCTATTTGAGCTTAAATAGTCTTGATCACGAGGGTGCGAGATTGCTGAGTCCTTGTGGCTCACAGATTACTATTACACCAGATGCAGGGCCTGATGATTCCGCTCCAGGTGACGCGCTCGAGCTCAAGTGGGAGTTCGACGAGGACTCTCAATGTTATCATGTTTCCTTTCCTGATGATCAGTAGTGGTGCCCAGTTGGGGGTGATCGGGACCGTGTCCCATGTTGGGTTATCTTTTATTTTGGCGCCGTAGTCGGGCCATGAGTGTTTTGAATGATGTAATGTTATTTATGTACCTTGATTGACGTGGCGAGTGTAAGCCAACTATGTTATCTCCCATTTATTATTATATTACATGGAATGTGTAAAGATTACCTTACTTGCGACAAATGCCTTCAATGCGATTATGTCTCTAAGTCGTGCCTCGACACGTGGGAGCTATAGTCGCATCGAGGGTGTTACAGTTTATGTGATGGTTGTTTACTATGTTGCTTGCTTCTTTCTGGGCTACTTCTCTTGTTAGCTTCGGTTTCGTTCTGGAGTTGTGACGATTCGTTTGACTACGTCGGTTTGCCTTCTTCATGGACTCGTCCTTCTTCCTTGCGGGATCTCAGGAAAGATGACCATACCCTCGATATCACTTCTATCTTTGCTTGCTAGTTGTTCACTCTATTGCTATGTCGCGCTACCTACCACTTGTTTATCATGCCTCCCATATTGCCATCTCAAGCCTCTAACCCACCTTCCTAGCAAACCATTGTTCGGCTATGTTACCAATTTTTCTCAGCCCCTCTTATAGCGTTGCTAGTTGCAGGTGAAGTTGAAGTTTGTTCCATGTTGGAACATGGATATGTTGGGATATCACATTATCTCTTTAATTAATGCATCTATATACTTGCTAAAGGGTCGAAGGCTTGACCATTTGCATGGTGTTTTGTTCCACTCTTGTCGCCTTAGTTTCCGTCATACCGGTGTTATGTTCCTTGATTTTGCGTTCCTTACGCGGTTGGGGTTATGGGACCCCCTTGACAGTTCACTTTGAATAAAACTCCTCCAGCAAGGACCAACCTTGGTTTACATTTGCCAACCTAAGCCTTTTCCCCTGGGTTCTGTGGACCCGAGGGTCATCTTTATTTTACCCCCCTGGGCTAGTGCTAACTAGAGCCCTTTGCAGTAGCACCTCGGGGAAAATTGAGGGCTGGTTTTAGTTGTACGGATTGCTCATCCGGTGTGCCCTGAGAACGAGATATGTGTAGTTCCTATCGGGATTGGTCGGCACATTCGGGCAGCTTTGCTGGACTTGTTTTACCATTGTCGAAATGTCTTGTAACCAGGATTCTGAGACTGATCCGGTCTTTTCGGGAGAACGAATATCCTTCGTTGACCGTGAGAGCTTGTGATGGGCTAAGTTGGGACACCCCTGTAGGGAATAAACTTTCGAGAGTAGTGCCCGCGGTTATGTGGCAGATGGGAATTTGTTAATATCCGTTTGTAGATAACTTGACACTTGACTTAATTAAAATGAATCAACCGCGTGTGTAGCCGTGATGGTCTCTTTTCGGCGGAGTCTGGGAAGGAACACGGTCTTGTGTTACGCTTGAAGATAAGTAGTTTTAGGATCACTTCTTGATCATTTCTAGCTGCACGACCTTTGCGTAGCTTCTTATCTTACTCTTACTTGCGAATGTTAGCCACCATATTTGCTTAGCGCTTGCTGCAGCTCCACCTCATTACCTTATCCTACCCATAAGCTTAAATAGTCTTGATCTCGCGGGTGTGAGATTGCTGAGTCCTCGTGATTCACGGATACTTCCAAACATTTGCAGGTGCCAATGATACTAGTGCAGGTGATGCTACCGAACTCAAGTGGGAGTTCGACGAGGACCTTGGTCGTTACTATGTTTCGTTTCCTGATGATCAGTAGTGGAGCCTAGTTGGGACGATCAGGGATCTAGCTTTTGGGGTTGTCTTCTTTTATTTTGGTTCCGTAGTCGGACCTTGATTGTATTCTGGATGATGTATGTTTAAACTTGTTATTTGTGTGAAGTGGCGATTGTAAGCCAACTCCTTATCCCTTTCTTATTCAGTACATGGGATTGTGTGAAGGCTACCCCTCTTGCGACAAAACCACCATGCGGTTATGCCTCTAAGTCGTGCCTCGACACGTGGGAGATATAGTCGCATCGTGGGCGTTACAAGTTGGTAATTAGAGCCATCCCCGACTTAGGAGCCCCCTGCTTGATCGAATCGCTGACCATTGTTGAGTCTAGAACAAAAATGTTTTGAGTCTTAGGATTATATATATCGGAGAGTAGGATTCTTTTAGTCCTCGGTCCCTTTGTTGCTCTGGTGAGGCTTCCTGACGTAGATGTTTTGACTTTCCTCTTCTCAAATTTCATGAATGTTTTTAGGATCACGCGGGTATCTTGGGATCGTTCCGATATTCATGTGACGAGAACATTGTTCTTGGTGCCTCCTGACATTTATGGGTTGTGTCAGTGTCCTGGGGAGTTGAGCTCCGAGGTGTTGTCTTCACAATTTTATCGTTGCAATTCTGGAATACCTGAGTTTGCTGACATTGAAAATATCTTTTATGCAGTTGTTGCTGAGATAACCTCGATGCCACCCAGTACTGGGGCGGGAGTTCGGGAGTATTTCCGTAACTCGTATGACGGATGCTTTTTGAAGGTTGAGGTACACGATTTCCGAAGGTTTCTTGGTTATGTGTTGATGGATGGATATAGCTGGATGTAGGGATTGTTAGTTTGGGTGAGATATTATGCATCCCCTGTATCCCCAACACCAGATTGCATAACCAAAAAGTTTCAGGAGTTTATAGGTGTGAATTCAAGTAGCTCCAAGAATACCTTTCCGACAGATGCATGATATGGGTTTGGGTAAATCTCTATCATATGTTTATTTCTGGCTTATTCTGCAAGCCAAATCCTTTGTTTGTTTTGGTTTGTGGATTCGAGTTGCTTCGAAGTCAAGTGTTGATTTCATACCTGTCCTAAGCGGTGTTCCCATATTTCTATGGGAATACTAATCGTATTGATCATGCAGAATGGTCATGCCAATTCTTTTCCAACCGGCGTGATTCTCTTCAAGTTAAGCCAACCCCTTCCACAGGATCAATTATCAGTTTTCTCAACGGTGTTTGTTTCATCTGCCCAAGTTGCCTTTCTTTTCCCGCCCTCCCACCCTTTTCCTTCAAGGACTCAGAGATAACAAATCAACTATCCATTTTATTCGTGTGAAGTCTCTTCATTCTTTTCAATCAATGTTCTTATATGGTGGTTCTCGTGAAGATGCTTTACAAGTTCATCATTCTTCGTTCTCATTTTCTTCCCCGGTGGAGTTAATTCAAGATTCGGTGTTGAGCACATTCCTTTCATTTGTCCAATGATTTTCCAAGCTGGTGCACCTCTCAATCATTCACCTCTCGCTACTCATTTGTTCTGGAGTGCTGAAGATATATTAGAATATTCACGTTTCCGTTGCTAATTCATTCAAGCTATTTCGAGGTTGTTATCTCTTTCGAGCTATTTAATTCAACCGGTGCAATCTCTCTTTTAAAACCGTTCAACGGTGTTTTCTTTTGAGTGGGCCCTATCCCACAGGTCTTTTCCCAGGATATTACCTGACTCTTCCAATTTATCCGAAGTGATTCCCAAATTCTTTCAAAAATGTGATGTAAGAATGAATTTTCATCAGTCAGATGCCTTCTCCAAGATCGCTTTCAAATTCTTTTCATTGTCGATTCAACTTGTATATTCTTCATTATTCCAGAGTGTCTCAACAGTTCATGGTGGTGTTTCTCGTCGTCATTCTCAGATTTGAAGACCGAAGAAGAGTCTCTCTTCAAGCCTATATATTCTCTTGAAGATGCATGGTTCTAGCTTTATGCCATCCTCTCATAATTGTTTTCCATTGTGAGAATTCTTTTCACCCATTCGGAGCAATTCAGGAGTCTTTTCAGTTTGATTCTCCGGATCCCATCATCTCAAAATCATTCATTCTCAGCTTTCAGCTCTCATTCTCCAAATCTTACTAGTGCTTCATTCAAATATTCTCTAGTCAGCTTGTCATCTCTTCGTTCTCTTGAATCTAAATTCCCTCAAGTATCTTCGTTCGTTTTATAATTCTTACCGATGATTCATTACCTTTTCTTCATTCATTTTCAATTCTTACAATGGTTCGTTCAAGATTCCTTTTCCTTTGTTACCATATCAATTCATTTGTTCTTTCTGAAATCATACCGGTGGTTCGTTTAAGACCTTCAAGTTGAGCTATATCTATCCTTAATCCTTGTTCAATGAGAATAAGTAGTATGTCAAATCCATTGGTTGTCATCATTTTAATTTGATGAATGATAGGCATAACATATTTCCTATTCTTGTTTCATCCAAGTGATTAATTCCTTCTTTCGGAGTTTGTTCATGATATCAATTTGTTGGTGCTAAGTTGTTCATCTTTTGTTTTTGGAGTTCCAATCTCTCTCAGTTAACTCGCGCAAAGCTCCATCTAAATCGTTGCAAGGATTCACCTTGTTCTTTCAACTTCTCTTCCTTTCTATCATTCTTTTATTACCGGAGTTCTTCACGAAGGCTCTACATGGTGGTTCATCAAGTATTTAATTCATTCTCGAAGTGTTTGCCAAGATTCTTATTGGAGGAGCTCAAGTATTCTGCATCTTGCATTCCAAAGTGAAATTCATTCTATCTTATCTCCGAGGTGTTGTTATGTCAGTTTTGAAAATTTCCTTCATGTTTCATGATTCACAAGTTGTCAGGAATGAGATATTTAAACCCATCATTTTCTTCCTTGGAGATATCTTGGTATGAATTTCACTTAAAGCCTTCCCTAAGGATTTTGCTAATTGTGGTGCTTATCAATGACCCAAGTTATCTATTTACCATCTTGGTGGAAGAAGTTTTTTATCTCTTTGTCGTTCTAAAGCAGGCAGTTGTTTTCCTTTAGTGGCCGGTTGTCACCTCATAATTTTGAGATGTTTTCCATAAGCCCACAACAAGCTCATTCTCTTCACTGTTGAGTTTTCAACAACTCTATTGAACCTTTCATTGTAAGTTTGCCCTTTCAAATTCATTTGTGGGAGAAGATGTTGTTGTCTTCTCCGTTCTTATCATTCCATTTGTTATTTTGTTCCGGAGGCATTGTGATGTTACTCTCTTCGAACCATCATCTCATTTTGTAAATATCATGTTCCTTTCCTTGCTTATCTGTTTAGTAGGAGTGTTGTCTCCTCTGCTCAAGTTCTTTTCATCTTATCAAATCTTGTATATGTTTTCAACTGCAGTGTTGTGCGAATGTGTTTTCCCTTGTTCCTTGTTTTTCTCGTTTCAACCAGTGTGGTTTCAATTCCTTCTTGTCCATTGTGCTCGTCATTCATAGCTTTGCAACCTCCGAGGTTCACATGGTGTTCCTTGTTTCACTTTTCTACCGGAGTGCTCTCAATTTTGTTCAAATCAATTGTGTTCTTCTTTCAAGTTTTCAACCTCTCAAGGTTCATTGGTTTCACTCGTTTCTCAAACAAGGAACTTGTTTTACCTCTTCCTCTTCCGTTTCTCCCCGGTTCCATCCTAAGATCTCGGGTAGAGATATCTTGTAAGTGGAGGAGAGTTGCGACGCCCCAAGACCGGAGCTCCAGATGCCTTCCATGGATTCCGAGATTCCTAGTGTGATTTCTTTGCTTCCTTGCATTCATCTTTGCATCTTGTGCATTGCATCATGTCATCATGCCATCTTTTTTCTCAACAATCAAATTGCATAGATCTTTTGATTTATTTAAATCGAGGGAATTCACATGGTTATTTCTCTTTATAACATATCCTCCTAATAATAATGGATCTATTATAAATATTCCATTTGTTTGGAATTAACCGGAACACATCTGCAAAATTATTCCCATGCCTACTCCACTTCAAGTTTCACCTCCAAACCTTGGAAATGATTCTTTATCTCTTTTATCGAGGCTCCTCTAAAAATCCGAACATTTTTGGACCTTCCTTTTACCAAGTCCTAGTTCAAACCCATTTGAATGAAATTCAAATGAGTTTGAATTTACTTCTTTCAATCATGGCCATTTCTATTTTCTCGAAACAAGCACATTTTTGTGAGTCCAGAAAAGTTATCCGCTTCCCCAACTTCCTCCCCTAACACCTCCTTCCTTCTCCTTCTCTTCTTTGTTATTTTCTGTTTCAGTAAATAAGAATTAGAGAGAGAGAGAGAAGAGCCCGGCTGGGCCTCCTAGCCAAGCAGGCCCCCCTTGGCCCAACTCCCCTTCTCTGTTTTTTTCCTTTCTTTGCACTTTAACCCATAGTCAGGTGAGCCCATTTGGCCTAGCCAACAGGCCCATCCATCCCTCCTACCCCTAGCCCCGAACCCACTCCTCTCGATCTCTCCCTCGTTCCGATCACTCTCTTCCTCATTCCGCTACCAGAGAGAGAGAGAGAGAGAGAGCATGCAGTTCGAGCGCCGAACCTCCCCGCGGACAACACCTTCACCTCCCCGCCTGGCACCCCCATAGGATCACCTCCCCGCCATGGCACCCCCATAGGAGCTCCCGGCCGCCAAATTGGGTCGCGTCCGCCTGGTTCCTCTCGCCTCCTCCGTGTGCCACCCTCCCCTTCTCTGCCGCCGCCTCGCTGATGCCTCCCCGCCTCCGGCGAGCGCCGCCTCTGCGCTCGAGCTCCTCCGCCTCAGCCACCTCCTGCTCCCAGGCCCTCTCCTCTCCTGCACCTCATCCCCGACGCGGGCAAGCCCGCCGCCATGCGCGACCACGCCGGCCTCTCCTTCCTCCGCTCGACCTCAGCCATGGACATGCACTGCCGCTACTCTAGTGCGCGCATCCCGCCTCCCTCGCTGCGCCCGCTCCGTCGCTGCTACCCGGCATCATCGCCTTCCTGCCGCCATGGCCGGCCCCTCCATGACCTTGGTAGGAACCGAGCCCTTCCTCCCCGATGGTGCCCGAGACCCCATGTCGCCATGGTCTCTACCTATTGTTGTGTCGTGGTGCCGCGTGCCTGGGCCCCACGCCCTCAAGTTCCTGAGCCAGCCTCGCCTTCCTGTGCCACTTTGCCTTGGCCGTTCGACCCCAAGCCATCACCTTGCACCGCGGTCTTCATCTTCCAAGGACGCCAAGACCCTTTCGTGGATGCGTCAAGTACCTCTGCTGCCTCTACGGTATCGCCAAGAACGCGTACCGCGACGACCGGTGTTTTCGAAGACCTCCAAGCACAGCTTTGTCAGACGCCCGAACGACTACCACGCCGGAACGCCAAAGTATATGGATACGCCGAGTTCCTCTCTGAATGTGTGTACGACTACCGTAGCACCGAAGACCTTGGATGCTCGAATGAGTGCTGACCGAAACGCCTAAGTACCACTACTTCCACGAAGACCCATGAACATCTCCATCGCTTTGAACTCGATCAATCTCGAATGCACGCTTCGAAGGTATAACCGTCGGTACGACGCCCGTGAACCGTATGTTTGCACCGTGTCCGAATTGTCACTCGTTTCCATGCACCTAACCCATGGGAACCCGGTAGTCGGGAGCACCCCACCATCTTTCTCAACTCGCTCATGCCCTTTCTTTTGCCACCAACATCTCAATCGAGTTGCCGGATCATTGGAATGTTGCCGTGGCACCATTTCCATTGTCGTTGCTGTGGCACCCCTTTCATTTCCTCCACGATGACAAATGCTTCATAATATGTTCATATCATGTTAACAACATTTAAATGCTTAAAATTGTTGCTTGCTTTTAAAAATTGTGAAATGACATATGGGGATTTTCCGGAATTGTTGTTGTTGTTCCGGCATCATTTAAACTTGCCTAGATAGGTAGTTTTATCATGTTTCACCTCTTTCCATGTTTAACCACATTTAATTTTGTTGGGTACATAAACAGGATAGAACTAAATAATCGAATGTGGTGTTTCGTCAATATGCAACTCGTTGCATATTGAGCTCCACTTAACTTGTAGTTTTGTTTGTGCACTTTGCATGCCATGTTTCATTAAATTGGACATGCATCATACTTGGTTGTGCATCATGTCATGTTTATGTGAAGGTTGTTTACTATGTTGCTGTGATGCCCCGAGACTGATGCGCCAGGTGTCTCCCAGTTATTCGCTGTTGTTGTCTTGTCTTTTGCTTGCGTGTTGCATCTTGCCATGTCATCATCCGCATTGCATCTGCATGTTTTAAAAACTTGCATCCGTCTGTTGTCCGTTCTGAGCTCAGACACACTCGCACGCGCCCGCGGCACGTCCGAATATTATTTTATAAGTGGCCGGAAAATATTCTCCGAATGGGTTGAAAGTTGGCATGCGGTCTTATTATAGTGTAGGTAGGCCGCCTGCCAAGTTTCATCGCATTTGGAGTCCGTTTGATGCCCCAGCGGATAACTATCGCGACATTATAGTTGGTGAATCGTCGGACGTTTTCGGTCTTCGAAAACTGTTGCCGGGCTTTCCCTCTTTTCCTCCCTAGACCATCTACACAGTCTGCTATCAACTGCCAGACCCCGAAACCCCTCCTTGCATCACTGCATAGACCTCTCTCATGCGTCCAAAACTTACCCGAACCCGACCCGGAGAGTCATCACCGTTGGGCCCGGATCATCCCCAAACATCTATAAAGTATCATTGTTTTCTCGTTGGAGTCTCCTAAGCTAATTATCTCGGACCACCTGATTTCGATTGGAGGGCCCGAATCTACCCTAAACTCCCCCCTTTTTCCTTCTATAAGAGACTCCTAGTCTAAATCTGGGCAAACCCTAAATTTTAGGATCGATGTCCCATCCCGGCCGCCGCCAGCAGCATCTCCTTCGGGATCACCCACAGCCAACAACAAATCTCCCCTGTCTCTCTCGTTTTCCTCGCCGCCGCCACCACCCCAATCCTCTTCCTTGGGATCCATCCCCGACCAACCATCACCCGTCCTCTGCTCGATCCACTCATCCAGCCGCAGCCACCCGAACCCCTCGGCCCTGAGCGCCTCCTCAGCCTCGAGCACGCCTCCTGCTCGAGCCTCGCCGGAGCAAGCAAGCCGCCGCCGCCTGGAGCTCCTGGATCGCCCTCTGTCCCTCTCTGTTTCATGTCCCTTTCTTCACCGTTCTCTGTTCTCGCTGCATCTCTTAGCAGGAGCCCATGGCCGTCGAGTCTAGTAGCGTTGTGCTCCACCGGGTCCTTTGTCCCAAGCCTTTGTCGCCCTGCTTCTCGCGCCGCCCGATTCTGGAGGAGCCGCCGCTGGATTCCTTCTTCCCCGACTCCAGCAAGCCTCGCCGAAGTTCTTTCGACGACCACCCAGGGCGTCGCCGTCATCAACTAGAGATGTTGGGCCACGGAGCCGAGCTGCCCGACGCCTTCGCTTCCTCCACCGGGTCTCCTTTACCTCGTCGCCCGGACCCGCTGTCCTATGCCTCGCCCGTGCGCCGGCATCGTCAGCTTCGCCCCTGCGCCTCAAGTCCTGTGTCACCGCCGCAATGCTCCGTTTCCACCGACGGCTTCCTCTCTGCTCCTTCTCCTCACCAGCTCTCTCTCTCTCCCTCGCAGCAAGACGCCGCTGCTGGTGCTCGCCGTTGACCTCGTCGTCGTCGTCCTAGTCTCGACCCCCGCCGGATCCGGCCGGTCCCCACCTTGCCTCGTCGCTGCTATGCCTCGTCGTCGCTGGAGTCCAAGTCGCGCCTGCTGGCTCCCTCTGCTTAGAGAAACAGGACGAGCACCGCTCCCTGCGTTGACCTGTTCCAGTGCCATCAAGAATAAGCGCCAAAGCCCAGCGTGCCCTGCCAGGCAGCCTCCTCCACAGTATCGGGCCAAGGCCCATGGTGAGGCCACCCCTGAGCGCCCTCCCCCCTTTTCCCCTGCTATCGGGCCAGCAAGATTCGCCCCAGTGGTTGTTTTTTTGGTTCTGCGAATTTGATAATTAACCAGGGATTTACATATTTGCAGAAAAACCCTTGCACTTCATGCATATAAAAACTCATCAACCGTGCATCGGAATTAAACAAACTTAATATGAAAAATTATTAGAATTTTATCTAGTTTCATAGTATCCAATTTTCATGCATGTTTGAAATGTTTAAAATGCTGTTTGGTTAAATTTGCTCCTATGTCATGTTAAAATGCTTTAATTCATAACTTAATAACCGTAGCTTGGTTTTTAATAAACTTTATATGTAAATGGGGTGGAAAAATGCCTAGTTTAACATGGTGGCTTTACTTTGCATGTTTAACAACTCTAACATATGGTTTAGGGAGGAACAGTACCAAAACCTAAAATATGCACATGAGGTTTTTCCGGATTTGTTGTTTGTTATAACCGGCCTCATTTAAACTTGCCTAGGTAGATAGTTTTCATATGCTTCACCTCTTGCCATATTTAACAACATTTAATATTGTTGAGTACTTAAACGAGAGAAAACTAGATAATTGTTGTGGTGTTTCATCAATATGCAACTCGTTGCATATTGAGCTCCACTTAACTTGTAGTTTTGCTTGTGCACTTTGCCATGCCATGCCTCGTTAAACCGGACATGCATCCTACTTGATTGTGCATCATTCCATGATTATGTGATGGTTGTTTACTTTTTGTTTGCTTCTTTCCGGTGTTGCTTCTTCGGGTTAGTTCTGTTAACGTCGCGTTTGTGAGGATCCGTTCTACTATGTCCGTTGGTCTTCTTCATGGACTCGTTCTTCTTCCTTGCGGGATCTCAGGCAAGATGACCATACCCTCGAAATCACTTCTATCTTTGCTTGCTAGTTGCTCGCTCTATTTCTATGCTGCGATGCCTACCACTTGCTATATCATGCCTCTCATATTGCCATGTCAAGCCTCTAACCCACCTTGTCCTAGCAAACCGTTGTTTGGCTATGTTACCGCTTTGCTCAGCCCCTCTTATATAGTTGCAGGTGAAGATGGAGTTTGTTCCATGTTGGAACATGGATATGTTGGGATTTCACAATATCTCTTATTTAATTAATGCATCTATATACTTGGTAAAGGGTGGAAGGCTCGGCCTTATGCCTGGTGTTTTGTTCCACTCTTGCCGCCCTAGTTTCCATCATGTCGGTGTTATGTTCCTTGATTTTGTGTTCCTTATGCGGTTGGGTGTTATGGGAACCCCTTGATAGTTCGCTTTGATTAAAACTCCTCCAGCAAGGCCCAACCTTGGTTTTACATTTGCCTCACCTAGCCTTTTTTCCCTTAGGTTTCCGGAGCCCGAGGGTTATCTTTATTTTAACCCCCCCCCCCCGGGCCAGTGCTTCTCTAAGTGTTGGTCCAACCTGAGCGATGTCCGACGCCCCCTGGGCAACCAGGGTCTATGCCAACCCGACGTCAGGCTCATCCGGTGTGCCCTAAGAACAAGATATGCGTAGCTCCTATCGGGATTTGTCGGCACATCCGGGCGGCTTTGCTGGTCTAGTTTTACAATTGTCGAAATGTCTTCTAACCGGGATTCCGAGTCTGATCGGGTCTTCCTGGGAGTAGGAATATCCTTCATTGACCGTGAGAGCTTGTGATGGGCTAAGTTGGGACACCCCTGCAGAGTTTTGAACTTTCGAAAGTCGTGCCCGCGGTTATGGGCAGACGGGAATTTGTTAATATCCGGTCGTAAAAAACTTGAAACTTAACTAAATTAAAAGGCATCAACCGCGTGCATAGCCGTGATGGTCTCTTTTTGGCGGAGTCCAGGTAGTGAACACGGTTTTTGGAGTTATGTTTGAACGTAAGTAGTTTCAGGATCACTTCTTGATCACTTCTAGTTCATGATCGTGCTTTGCTTCTCTTCTCGCTCTCTTTTGCGTAAGTTAGCCACCATATATGCTAGTGCATGCTGCAGTTTCACCTCATTACCCCTTTCCTACCCATAAGCTTAAATAGTCTTGATCTCGCGGGTGTGAGATTGCTGAGTCCCCATGACTCATAGTTTACTTACAAAACCAGTTGCAGGTGCCGTTGATACCAGGGCAGATGACGCAGCTGAGCTCAAGTGGGAGCTCGATGAAGATCGTGTTTGTTGTCTTGTTTCATTTCCTTTCGATCAGTAGTGGAGCCCACTTGGGGCGATCGGGGATCTTTTGCATTAGGGGTTGTCTTTCTTTATTTGGTTCCGTAGTCGGACCTTGATTGTATTCTGGATGATGTAATGCTATATTTATGTATTGTGTGAAGTGGTGATTGTAAGCCAACTCCTTATCCCTTTATTATTCAGTACATGGGATGTGTAAAGATTACCCCTCTTGCGACATGCCTACTATGCGGTTATGCCTCTAAGTCGTGCCCCGACACATGGGAGATATAGCCGCATCGTGGGTGTTACAAGTTGGTAATCAGAGCCTTCCCCGACTTAGGAGCCCCCTGCTTGATCGACTCGATGACGTTGTTGAGTCTAGAAAAATGTTTTGAGTCTTATAGGATTATATATATCGGAGAGTAGGATTCTTTCTACTCCTCAGTCCATTCATCGCTCTGGTGAGGCATCTTGACGTAGAGTTTAGACTCTTCTCTCCTCAAATTTCATGATTTTTTTAGGATCACGCGGGTATCTTGGAATCGTTCCATGGTTTTGTGACGAGAACATTGTTCTTGGTGCCTCCAGACATTTAGGGGTTGTGGCAGTGTCCCGGGGAGTTGAGCTCCGAGGTGTTGTCGTCACAATTATATCGTTGCAGTTCTAGAACACCTGAGTTCGCCGACATCGAAAATCTCTTTTATGCAGTTGTTGGTGAGATAACCTCGACGCCACCCAGTACTGGGGCGGGAGTTCGGGAATACTGCCATAACTCGTATAACAGATGCTTTTCGAAGGTTGAGGCAAATGATTTCCGAAGGTTTCTTGGTTATGTGTTGAAGCATGGATACAACTGGATGTAGGAATTGCTAGTTTTGGGTGAGATATTATGCTTCCCCTATATCCCCAACACCTGATTGCATAACCAGAAAGTTTCGGGAGTTTATAAGTGGGAATTCAAGTAGCTCCTTGGATATCTTTCCGACAGATGCATGATATGAGATTGGGGTTCGACGTCTAGTGGTCCACCTATCCACTGTTGGTTTTATAGTGGTCTCGTTGTGTCTTAAAGAGTCCATGGCTATGCTGACTTGGGGACGCTTCGTATGTCATGTGCACTGCCTTGTACATGATGGTGTTGTACGATCAAGCCCGTGTGGGCCCCACCACGAAAACTTTGGACGAAATCTCTATCATATGTTTGTTCCGGCTTATTTTGCAAGCCAATCTTTTGTTTTTGTTTTCAGTTGTGGTATTCGAGTTGCTTCGAAGTCAAGTGTTGATTCCATACCTTTCCTAAACGGTGTTCTCATACTCTGATGTGAATACCAATCCTTGTTGATCATCGAGATTGTCATCTCAATTTCTTCTCTACCGGCGTGTTTCTCTTCAAGTGGATCCGATCATTTCAACATTTGCAAGATCCAATCTCAGTTCTTCTCAACGGTGTTCATTGCATTCATCCCAAGCTTCCTTTGTTTTACCACCCTCCCACCCTTTTCTTCAAGGACTTGGTTTTCTTAATCAAGTATCCATTTTATTGATGGGAAGTCTCTCCATTCTTTTCTTTCAATGTTCTTATCCGGTGATTCTCAGGAATATTCTAACGGAGACTCAAGTTCATCATTCTTCGTTCTTTTCCTTCTCCGGTGGATTCAATTCAAGCTTTGTTGATCATATCCTTTTCCTCATTCCAAATGCTTTCCCATGCCGGTGCACCTCATAATCATTCCCCGCTTGCTTTCAATTGTTTCGGAGTGCTGTAGATATCTCGAAGATTCGTGTTTCCACTCTGCTTTTGTTCAAGCTCTGTCGAGGATGTTATCTCATTCATGCCATTTGATTTAACCGGTGCAATCTCTCTTTTCAAGCAATCGTTCAACGGTGTATCTTTTGAGTGGGCCCTAATCCACAGGTCTTTTTCCCAGGATCTTACCTGACTCTTCTAATTTTCCCGGAGCTTTTCAAATTCATTCCAAAGTTTGACGTAAGAATGAATTGTCATTAGTCAAATGCCTTTCTCCAAGATCTGTCAAATTCTTTTCATCGTTGGTTCAACCTCTCTAATTTTCATTCTGGAGTGCCTCAACAATTTGTGGTGGTGTTTCTCATCGTCATTCTCGGATTTGAAGACCGAAGAAGATTTTTCCCTTAAATCTTGTTCCGTTCTGTCAAAGATTCGTGGTTCTAGCTTGATGCCATCCTCTCATAATTATTTTTGATTGTGAGAATTCTTTCCACCTATCCGGAGCAACTCCAGATTCTTTTTAGTTTGATTCTCCTAAGGCCATCATTTCGGGATTATTCATTCAATCTTTCAGCTCTCGTTCTCCAAATCTTACCGGTGCATCATCGACTATTCTCTAATCAGCTCATGATCTCTTGTTTCTCTTGCATCTAATCCTAAAAAGTATCTTCATTCATTTTCCAATTCTTCGCGGTGAATTGTGCTTTTGCTACTTTCTTGTTCAATTCTTACGATGGTTCGTTCAAGAGTTCCCTTCCTTCATTATCATACAGTTTTATTCATTGTTTCAATCCTACCGATGGTTCGTTGAAGGCCTCTTCAAGTTGGCGCTATATCTATCATAATCCTTTCTACGAGAATAAGTAGTATGCCAAATCCATTGTTTGTCATCAATTTAATTGGTGAAGGATACGCATAACGTAATTCTTATTATTGTTTCATCCAAGTGATCTAGTTTCTTCATTCCGAAGTGGTTCATCATATCACATTCTCGGTTCGAGATGCTTTATCTTTCTTCCAGAGTTCCAAGTTTCCACTTTATCTCGTCACAAAGCTTCATCCAATCATTGCAAGGCTTCAATCTTGTTCGCTTCAAACCTTCAATTCTTTTATGTTATCTTTCATATCCGGAGTTCTTCATGGAGGCTCAACATGGTGGTTCATCAAGAATTCTTTTCATTCTTCAATTGTCCTCAAGATTTCTCACGAAGTTATGATCCGCCAAGCTATACTCTAAATTAAACATGGTGCTCAACACATGTTTTGTTTTGAGGAGTTCAAGCATTCTTTATCTTGCATTTTGAAGTGCACTTGTTTCTACCTTATCATTTGAGGTGGTGTTATGTCATTCTTGATAGTTTCCCTTCGGGTTTCATGATTCACAAGTTTTCAAAGAGTGACATATTTAAATCCATCATTTTCTCTTCGCTCAAGAGATCTTTTCAACCAATCAATCCTTTTGTCGGAATTATCTTGGGTTATATTTCACCTAGAGCTTTCCCTAAGGATTGTTGCTATTTATGGTGCTTATAAATGACCCAAGTTCTTCATTTATCCTCCCGGTGAAATATGTTTCTCGTCTCCTTGTTGATATCTATCCAATCTTGTTCCCGTTAGTGGCAGGTTGTCACCTCATAATCTTGAGATGTTTTCCATAAGCCCACGACAAGCCTATTCTTTTCATTGTTGATTTCCCAAAAACTCCGTCCAATCCTTTTTTAAAGATGCTTTTCAAATTCAATTGTGGTAGAAGATGTCTTTTTCCTCTCAATTCTTTCCTTTCCAATGATCCAACTCCTATTCTTTCGTTCCGGAGGCATTGTGATGTTGCTCTCTTCACTCATCATCTCGGATTGTCAGGGCCATGTTCTTTTCGTGCTTATCCATTTTACCGGAGTGTTGTGCCCTCTTTTCAAGTTCTCTCATCTTATCAAGTTTTGCCTCCCTTCTCAATCGGAGTGCCGCCTGAAATCTTTCTTACCCCTTGTGCCATTCTTTCAATAGTTCCGGAGGTAGTGTGTTGTTGATTTCATCAAGTATCATCCAAACTTGCCAAGATCATGTTCGATTCCTTCCATTTACAGTTGGAGTGCTGTCCAAATTATATCATTCTTATTCTATCTTTATCTTGTTTTAACCGGAGTGTTGTGTCTACCATTCCTCTTCTAACCGGAGTCTCATCCAAGTGCTTTCATTTTGCCAAGTTCATATTTTCTACCTTCCATTTCTGACCGGAGTGTTGTCGTAATTGATCTTTATCGTTCCTCGTACATCTCGTTTCTACCGGAGTGCTTAAATGTACTTCTTTTCCATTGCAACCTTTTTTTCTTATGTCTTTCAACCTACAAGGTTCTTGTGATGTTCCTTGTTCCTCTTTTCTAACGGAGGTTTTCAACTTTGTTCATCTCCGTTGTATTCTTTCTTTCCATTTGTTCAACCTCTCAAGGTTCGTGGTTTCACTCGTTTGTCCAAGAAGCAACTTAGTTTCACCTCACCTCACCTCACCTCTTCCTCTTCCTTTTCCCTCCGGTGCCATCCCTAGGATCTCGGGTCGAGATCCTCTCATAGTGGTGGAGTGTTGTGATGCCCCGAGACCGATGCCCCAGGTGTCCCCCAGTTATTCGCTGTTGTTGTCTTGTCTTTTGCTTGCGTGTTGCATCTTGCCATGTCATCATCTGCAAAGCATCTGCATATTTTCAAAACTTGCATCCGTCCGGGTTCCCCCAGTTCCGTCCGTTGTCCATTCTGAGCCCAGACACACTCGCACGCATCCACGGCACGTCCGAATATTATTTTATAAGTGGCCGGAAAATGATCTCGGAATGGGTTGAAAGTTGGCGTGCGGTCTTATTATAGTGTAGGTAGGCCGCCTGCCAAGTTTCATCGCATTCGGAGTCTGTTTGATGCCCCAACGGATAACTATAGCGACATTATAGTCGGTCAATCGTCGAACGTTTTCGGTCTCCAAAAACTGTTGCCGGGCTTTCCCTCTTTTCCTCCCTAGACCATCTACACAGTCCGCTATCAACGGCCAGACCCCGAAACCCCTCCTTGCATCACTGCATAGACCTCTCTCGCGTGTCCGAAACTTACCCGAACCCGACCCGGACAGTCGTCACCGTTGGGTCCGGATCATCCCCAAACATCTATAAAGTATCATCGTTTTCTCGTCGGAGTCTCCTAACCTAATTATCTTGGACCGCCCGATTTCGATCAGAGGGCCCGAATCTACCCTAAACTCCCCCCTTTTTCCTTCTATAAGAGACTCCTAGTCTAAATCTAGGCAAACCCTAAATTTTAGGATCGATGTCCCATCCCGGCCCCCGCCAGCAGCACCTCCTTCGGGATCACCCACAGCCAACCACAAACCTCCCCTGTCTCTCTCGTTTTCCTCGCCGCCACCACCACCCCAATCCTCTTCCTTGGGATCCATCCCCTACCAACCATCACCCGGCCTCCGCTCGAGCCACTCATCCAGCTGCAGCCACCCGAACCCCTCAGCCCTGAGCGCCTCCTCGGCCCCGAGCATGCCTCCGGCTCGAGCCTCGCCGGAGCAAGCAAGCCGCCGTCGCCTGGAGGTCCTGGGTCGCCCTCTTTCCCTCTCCGTTTCATGTCCCTTTCTTCACCGTTCTCCGTTCTCGCTGCATCTCTTAGCAGGAGCCCATGGCCGTCGAGTCCCGTAGCATCGTTCTCCACCGGGTCCTCTGTCCCAAGCCTTCGTCGCCCTGCTTCTCGCGCCGCTCGATTCAGGAGAATCCGGAGTTCTTTCGACAACCACCCAGGGCGTCACCGTCATCAACTAGAGATGCTGGGCCACGGAGCCGAGCTGCCCGACACCTTCGCTTCCTCCACCGGGTCTCCTTTACCTCGTCGCCCTGACCTGCCGTCGTATGCCTCGCCCGTGCACCGGCGTCGTCGGGTACGCCCCTGCGCCTCAAGTCCTGTGTCGCCACCGCCTTGCTCCTTTTCCGCTGACGGCTTCCTCTCTGCTCCTTCTCCTCACCAGCTCTCTCTCTCCCCCCTCGCAGCAAGACGCCACCACTGGTACTCGCCATCGACCTCGTCGTCATCGTCCTAGTCCCGACCCCCACCGGATCCGACCGGTCCCCGCCTCGCCTCGCTGCTGCTCTGCCTCATCGTCGCCATTGTCCAAGTCGCGCCTGCTGGCTCCCTCTGCTTCGACCAACAGGACGAGCACCGCTCCTTGTGTTGACCCGTTCCAGTGCCAGCAAGAACAAGCGCTAAAGCCCAGCGTGCCCTGCCAGGCCACCTCCTCCACAGTATCGGGCCAAGGCCCATGGTGAGGCCACCCCTGAGCGCCCTCCCCTTTTTTCCCCTGCTATCGGGCTAGCAAGATTCGGCCTAGTGGTTGATTTTTTTGGTTCTGCGAATTTGATAATTAACCAGGGATTTACATATTTGCAGAAAAACCCTTGCGTGCATATAAAAACTCATCAACTGTGCATCGGAATTAAACAAACTTAATATGAAAAATGCTTAGAATTTTATCTAGTTTCATAATATCCAATTTCATGCATGTTTGAAATGTTTAAAATGCTGTTTGGTTAAATTTGCTCCTATGTCATGTTAAAATGCTTTAATTCATAACTTAATAACCATAGCTTGGTTTTTAATAAACTTTATATGTATATGGGGTGGAAAAATGCCTAGTTTAACATGGTGGCTTTACTTTGCATGTTTAACAACACTATAATATGGTTTAGGGCATTACAGTACCAAAACCTAAAATATGCACATGAGGTTTTTCCGGATTTGTTGTTTGTTATAACCGGCCTCATTTAAACTTGCCTAGATAGATAGTTTTCATATGCTTCACCTCTTGCCATGTTTAACAACATTTAATATTGTTGAGTACTTAAACGAGAGAAAACTAGATAATTGTTGTGGTGTTTCATCAATATGCAACTCGTTGCATATTGAGCTCCACTTAACTTGTAGTTTTGCTTGTGCACTTTGCCATGCCATGCCTCAATAAACCGGACATGCATCCTACTTGATTGTGCATCATTCCATGATTATGTGATGGTTGTTTACTATGTTTTTTGCTTCTTTCCGGTGTTGCTTCTTCGGGTTAGTTCTGTTAACGTCGCGTTCGTGAGGATCCGTTTTACTACGTCCGTTTGTCTTCTTCATGGACTCGTTCTTCTTCCTTGCGGGATCTCAGGCAAGATGACCATACCCTCGAAATCACTTCTATCTTTGCTTCCTAGTTGCTTGCTCTATTGCTATGCCGCGATGCCTACCACTTGCTATATCATGCCTCTCATATTGCCATGTCAAGCCTCTAACCCACCTTTTCCTAGCAAACCATTGTTTGGCTATGTTACCGCTTTGCTCAGCCCCTCTTGTAGCGTTGCTATTTGGAGGTGAAGATGGAGTTTGTTCCATGTTGAAACATGGATATGTTGGGATATCACAATATCTCTTATTCAATTAATGCATCTATATACTTGGTAAAGGGTAGAAGGCTCGGCCTTATGCCTGGTGTTTTGTTGCACTCTTGCCGCCCTAGTTTCCGTCATATCGGTGTTATGTTCCTTGATTTTGCGTTCCTTTCGCGGTTGGGTGTTATGGGAACCCCTTGACAGTTCGCTTTGAATAAAACTCCTCCAGCAAGGCCCAACCTTGGTTTTACATTTGCCTCACCTAGCCTTTTTTCCCTTGGGTTTCCGGAGCCCGAGGGTCATCTTTATTTTAACCCCCCGGGCCAGTGCTTCTCTAAGTGTTGGTCCAACCTGAGCGATGTCCGGCGCCCCCTGGGCAACCAGGGTCTATGCCAACCCGATGTCTGGCTCATCCGGTGTGCCCTGAGAAGGAGATATGTGCAGCTCCTATGGGGATTTGTCAGCACATCCGGGAGGCTTTGCTGGTCTTGTTTTACCATTTTCGAAATGTCTTGTAACCGGGATTCCGAGTCTGATAGGGTCTTCCTAGGAGAAGGAATATCCTTCGTTGACCGTGAGAGCTTGTGATGGGCTAAGTTGGGACACCCCTGCAGGGTTTTGAACTTTTGAAAGCCATGCCCGCGGTTATGGGCAGACGGGAATTTGTTAATATCCGGTTGTAAAAAACTTGAAACTTAACTTAATAAAAATGCATCAACTGCGTGCGTAGCCATGATGGTCTCTTTTCGGCGGAGTCCCGGAAGTGAACACGGTTTTTGGAGTTATGTTTGAACGTAAGTAGTTTCAGGATCACTTCTTGATCACTTCTAGTTCACGACCGTGCTTTGCTTCTCTTCTCGCTCTCTTTTGCGTAAGTTAGCCACCATATATGCTAGTGCTTGCTGCAGTTCCACCTCATTACCCCTTTCCTACCCATAAGCTGAAATAGTCTTGATCTCGCGGGTGTGAGATTGCTGAGTCCCCGTGACTCACAGTTTTCTTCCAAAACTAGTTGCAGGTGCCGTTGATACTAGGACAGATGACGCAGCTGAGCTCAAGTGGGAGCTCGATGAAGATCGTGTTCGTTGTGTTGTTTCATTTCCTTTCAATCAGTAGTGGAGCCCAGTTGGGGCGATCGGGGATCTTTTGCATTAGGGGTTGTCTTTTTTTGTTTGGTTCCGTAGTCGGACCTTGATTGTATTCTGGATGATGTAATGCTATATTTATGTATTGTGCGAAGTGGCGATTGTAAGCCAACTCCTTATCCCTTTCTTATTCAGTACATGGTATGTGTAAATATTACCCCTCTTGCGACATGCCTACTATGCGGTTATGCCTCTTAGTCGTGCTCCGACACGTGGGAGATATAGCCGCATCGTGGGTGTTACAGTTGCTTGCTTCTTTCCGGGTTGCTTCTCTCATTAGCTTCGGTTTTGTTCCGGAGTTGTGAGGATTCGTTCGACTACATCCGCTTGCCTTCTTCATGGACTCATTCTTCTTCCTTGCGGGATATTAGGCAAGATGACCATACCCTCGATATCACTTCTATATTTGCTTGCTAGTTGTTCGTTCTATCGCTGTGTCGTTCTACCTACCACTTGTTTATCATGCCTCCCATATTGCTGTGTCAAGCATCTAACCCACCTTCCTAGCAAACCATTGTTTGGCTATGTTACTGCTTTTGCTCATCCCCTCTTATAGCGTTGCTAGTTGTAGGTGAAGTTGAAGTTTGTTCCATGTTGGAACATGGATATGTTGGGATATCACATTATCTCTTATTTAATTAATGCATCTATATACTTGGTAAAGGGTGGAAGGCTCGGCCTTTTGCCTGGTATTTTGTTCCACTCTTGCCGCCTTAGTTTCCATCATACCGGTGTCATGTTCCTTGATTTTGCGTTCATTACGCGGTTGGGCTTATGGAACGCCCTTGACAGTTCGCTTTGAATAACACTCCACCAGCAAGGCCCAACCTTGGTTTTACATTAGCCAACCTAAGCCTTTTCCCTTGGGTTCTGTGGACCTGAGGGTCAGCTTTATTTTACCCCCCGGGCCAGTGCTCCTCTGAGTGTTGGTCCAAACTAGAGCCCTTTGCAGCAGCACCTCGGGGAAAATTGAGGGCTGGTTTTAGTTGTACGGATTGCTCAACCGGTGTGCCCTGAGAATGAGGTATGTGCAGCTCGTATCGGGATTTGTCGGCACATTCAGGAGCTTTGCTGGACTTGTTTTACCATTGTCGAAATGTCTTGTAACCGGGATTCCGAGATTGATCGGGTCTTTCTGGGAGAAGGAATATCCTTCGTTGACCATGAGAGCTTGTGATGGGCTAATTTGGGACACCCCTGCAGGGTATAAACTTTCGAGATCCATGCCCACGATTATGTGGCAGATGGGAATTTGTTAATATCTTGTTGTAGATAACTTGGCACTTGACTTAATTAAAGTGAATCAGCCGCGTGTGTAGCCGTGATGGTCTCTTTTCGGCGGAGTCCGGGAAGGGAACACGGTTGTCGGTGTCAAAACCGGCAGATCTCGGGTAGGGGGTCCTGAACTGTGCGTCTAAGGCGGATGGTAACAGGAGGCGGGGGACAAGATGTTTACCCAGGTTCGGGCCCTCTTGATGGAGGTAATACCCTACTTCCTACTTGATTGATCTTGATGATATGAGTATTACAAGAGTTGATCTACCACAAGATCGTAGAGGCTAACCCTAGAAGCTAGCCTATGGTATGATTGTGTGTTGTCCTACGGACTAAACCCTCCGGTTTATATAGACACCGGAGGGGGCTAGGGTTACACAAGGTCGGTTACAAGGGAGGAGATTTACATATCCGTATTGCCTAGCTTGCTTTCCACGCCAAGGAGAGTCCCATCCGGACACGGGACAAAGTCTTCAATCTTGTATCTTCATAGTCCAATAGTCTGGCCAAAGGATATAGTCCGGTTGTCCGGAGACCCCCTAATGCAGGACTCCCTCAGCAGCCCCTGAACCAGGCTTCAATGACGATGAGTCCGGCGCGCAGTATTGTCTTCGGCATTGCACGGCGGGTTCCTCCTCCGAATACTCCATAGAAAATTCTGAACTCAAACATAGTGTCCGGCTCTGCAAAACAAGTTCCACACCCCATCGTAGAGAGAATAATATTTCCATAAATCTAATTTGCTGTCACGTTTTGACAGCACGACATCACGTCATGGCCCGGTCTTTATATGAACCATTTTTTCTCAACCAGCGCTGCGCATATTGCGAGGCGGTTTTTCTGACACGTCTTGTCAAAGCAGAGATCGTGTCCCCCTTATTACGAGATTATCATCAATACGGACGTGGGTAATCCAATCGTGCGTGTTGGTATGACTCATAGATCTTAGGTAAGTCCCAAACGGCCACAAGGAGGACGCTTGATATTCACCTCCTTTATAAAGAGGGCGAGGCCTATCCTTTTTCCCCCTCGTGCTCAATCGAATCCTTTCCTCGCCTCGAGTTCCAACACCCAAGGCTCAGGCCAGGTGCTTCGGACCTTCAACCATGTCCGGATCCAACCTTCAAGGTCGGTGGATGCCTTCCTCTATCACAGAGGAGGACATCAAAAAGCTGAGAGAGGCCAGATATCTGACCGCCGAAATTTTGCATAGGCTGCCCACTCGAGGGCAGGTCATCCCTACTCCCGAACCCACCGAGAGCGTCGTGTTAATCTCTCACTTCCTCTGAGGAGTAGGCCTCACTCTGGATCCCTTTGTTAGGGGGCTTATGTTTTATTACGGGCTGGATTTCCATGATCTGGCCCCGGATTCCCTTCTTCACATCACGTCATTTATTGTCGTATGTGAGGCCTTCCTTCGCATTACCCCTCACTTCGGCATGTGGCTCAAGACCTTCGATGTGAAGCTGAAGATGATCGAGGGGCGGCACGCAGAGTGCGAAGGTGCCTTAATAAGCAAAATCGCTGGTGCTCCATGGCCAGAGGGTTCCTTCTCAGAGGTGTCCAGTTTGTGGCAGCGGGAGTGGTTTTACATCACAGCTCCCCGAAGTGCCAAGTGGGTAGCAGCCCCTACCTTCCGCTCGGGCCCCCCACCGCAGCTGACGTCATGGATCTGCAGGGCGCTGAGCTGGGGTCCAGCAAAGGATGTGCCAATATTGTAGAGCCGTATCCGAGAACTCTTTGAGAGAGATTTCAGCCTGGTTACGATAATGCAAGTTATGCTAGTTCGTCGAGTCCAGCCTTGCAAACGTCGGCCCCTCCGCATGTGGGAATTCAACCTGGAAGGACCGCGAGCTATTTAGCACTTCTTTGGCATGACGCTTGAAGAGATGTTCAAATCATTCTTCGGACCCCAAATAGAGTGTCCGGACACCACTGAGGTTGTGGGTTTGAGCTGCAACCGCCCTGATACCCAAGTAAGTAATCCCATGGCCGAACACACTGTCCTTTTATTTGTCATGACATCATTCTAAAAAGTCGCTCTTTCACCAGGACTGGATAACAAAGGCGAAGATGATCAGGTGTCCGGCCCCCCTTCCTGAAGGCTTGGACAATCCGGTACTGGACAAAATGCTCGAGCCGGCATCTTATCAAGTGCCCTCAAAGGAAGATGAAGGGGGGAATAAAGAGGCCGACAGCGGGCCTCACTCGCTACTCGTCCCAACTGAGGGGATGAGCGCCTCCGTGAGGGATGATAAACAGGGGAAATAATCTGACATTCCCTCTCCCCGGGGAAGGAAGAGGACTACCTCTGAAGATCCAGAAACTAAGGTTTCCAAACGGGAGAGAAATCTTCGCCAGAGGGTCCTGCCTCGGAGGGTATTCTTTCCGCACAATGTTCGCGCGGGGATCAGCCCTCCGCCGAGCTGTAAGTAATCAAAAAGTACTTCATAATGAAAATAACGTACCTTACTTCTGAAGACAATAACTGATGCTTATAAATTGTAGTCCGGATCGCAGCCCTTCTCGACAGAGTTCGTCTTCGGGGGATCTTCTTCCGGAGATGATGGAGAGCAAAACGCCTCCTCCTGACACCCCGCCTCCGGAGGCGGGCGACCCTGAAGTGTCGTCGCGGAGGGTATCTCCTGATCCGCCCAGGGCAGAGGATAACCCTTTGGCTACCCGGAATCCTCAGTATCCGGCTCCTAAGGAGAGCGATGGCAAGAGTCCAGAACCGTACAGAGTGCGGTCGGACGCACTGAGGGATCTTCTGGGGCAAGCGGCCGTCTCAGAAGCACATCGTACGCTGATGGGTACGGTAATTGAAAGGATTTCATCCGCTGAAAGCGTATTGCATGAAGCCTTTATGAGTCTGCTGAAAGGCTTTGAGGTACCTGAAATAGTGTATGTTTTTGATAGTACCGCACACGTTAGGTGTGCCCTATGCAGATAGTACCCCCTGAGACTCTGGTTGTCGTCGAGAACGGTGGCAAACCGAGGATCATATTCCCAGGTAATAACCCGATTGACATATATGTGCCGGACTGATGAGTTTACCGAGCTAAAGCGGCAACTTGATGCGGCCGATGTCGATATCGTGCTTGTCAACCAACGGCTTGATGAGGCACAGGGTAAGTGATTTCTCTGGTGATCGTCACATAATAAGAGGAGCATGATGCCAGTATCTTTAATATGTTGTGACTGCAGATGGAGCTGCTACCGTGGAGACCCTTCGGGCAGAGCTTGCCCGAGCCAAGGAACAAGCAAGGAGTAGCAATGTGGCCGCTCTAAAGGCGGTCGAAGAGTTGAGGGCCGAACATGCCCCGCATTGCGAGAGCAAGGAAAGAATATCCAAAATGGCTATAGAGTTGAAAGATGCTGCTGACCGCTACCAGCTTCTTGAAGAAGAAAGCCGAGCGAAGGCGACGGACCTGGAGAAGGCCCTGGTAGCTGCCAAGGAAGCCCGCTCCAAAATTAGAGCGACGAAGGAGGAGCTGCATCAAGCTACAGATATCATGTCTGGGAAGCCCTGCTTGTTGCGGACGAAGTTCGGAGATCCGAAGTATGCTCCTCTTGACCGACTATGGAGTTCTGCGGACGCCAATCTGGATTTGGCTGCAAGTGCTGCTGATGCGGCCAAGCACTTCAAGGATCGGAAAGATCACGTAGTGGAGCAACTGTTCTGGTCACAGTTTCATGCTCCAGGCCGTCCGCTGTTGTTGAATGAGCGAATGGCCGAGTGGGCCGAGCTCCATAGGTTGTCTGGACTCTGCTCCATTATGGATCATCTGTGGCCAGGAGGGCCAAGGCCGAATAGCTACTTTAGTTTAGTGCAACAATTCCTTGGTGTTGTGCCGCGCGTCGATGCTATAAAGAGATCGGCGTGCATAGAGGGTGCGCGGATGGCCTTTGCCCGTGTCAAGACATACTGGGCAGAGATGGAGGCCACCACTGTTGCCACACAGGGTTCATTCGTAGGCCGAGTGGCTGCCGAGCACTACTTTGAAGAAGTTCTTGAAGGCGCTCGTTTGATAGAGGCTCAATGCTCGAAGAATGTTATGTTCTAGTGACATGTACTCCCATTGTAAAAACAAAGTTTTATTGAGTTATCAAGGCTGTGTTTATACTTTTCCCTGAATGTATTATGATGCCTCCTGTGCGGCCGTTTATGTATATATGTATATAACCTGAAAGTTTGCAGTCGTCGACTTCTGCCCCCATGCATATAATGCGGGGGTGTTCGCCGAAAACGCGTATCCACACTTGATCCAACGTCTTGGTCCATTAAGGAGGTGGTAGCGCAGCGAACGACGCAATCGGACTATATTGCTTTAACACTTTCACTTAGCCATAGGAGTTTGACGGTGGGGCTACTATATAGCCCCTGGTACTTCCGCGCTCGTCCGAATACGGGGCGCGTACGTACATGGCCGGGAAACGGCCCTTTGTTAATGCGGAGGAATCCCGAAGATTCCGCTGAGTCATCGAGTGGTTGACTAGTCTCTGGCTATATCATGACAGTCAGTTTTCGGCTTTCTCTACTCAGGTGCTCATCCGGATGAACCAGGGCACAATCGCAGTAGTTCTCCCAGTGCTACCTTAGCCGATATGGCGGAACATAAGGTACCAAAACGTGGGAGCCGGGCAAACCCAACATTTGACCAAAGACATGATTCAGAGCTGATGCATATAGGGCCAAACTCGCGACGCCGAACACTCCCTAAGGTGTTCGGTCTTTATAACCTATACCGGGCTGAACAATGCCCTTAATAATAAACCCCGTGTGTCCAGGTATGTGCAATATCCTGACGTGGCCACATGCCAATAACATCTGCATCCTTCTCGGCTGTGTAGAGTATCTAGAGGATGTGAGCAACAAGAGACAGTAAAAAAGGTTTAGGCAGGGTCTTAATCTAAAAGGAAACCTTTGGGCGGGTCCCTGCTGCACGTCTGCGCCTGTGTCTCGGTTGTGCCGTGTCCTGGACGGGTGTAGCACGATTTTCATCTGTAAAAGGAAAGAACTTAGGTGAAAGTTGCCGTGCCAAAAAAGGAATTGGTTATTATCAATGAACTATCAAGATTCAAGAGAAGTCAAGTTGAGTCGGGCTGGCACTGATTACATGCGGGAAGCCCCTAGTATCGTCTATGAGGGTTTGATCATCAAACCAATCTCATGTATATGTAGTGGAGCGCCGGACTCTTCTAACCGTTTCCGTGGTCTTCACGACCTGTCATTTTTTCTTGTTGGTGAGGTCGTCTAGTTCGCGGCTGTTAAGTCCACCGCATCCTCTTCTGTACATGAAAAACATTCAGTATTTCCGCTAATTGTGATGATGCCACGTGGACCGGGCATCTTAAGCTTGAGAAAAGAATAATGCGGTATTGCATTAAAACGAGCGAAAGCCGTTCTTCCGAGTAGTGCTTGATAGTCACTTCGGAATGGAGCGACGTGGAAAGTTAACCTTTCTCTTCGGAAGTTATTGGGAGAACCGAATACAACCTCTAGCATTAGGGAGCCTGTACAGTGGGCCTCTTGTCCTGGTACTACTCCCTTTAAGGTAGTATTACTGTGGCTTATTTGTGTCGGGTCTATCCCCATTTTGCGGACTGTGTCCTGATATATCAGATTGAGATCACTGGCGCCGTCCATGAGGACTCTGTGAGATGGTACCCATTTATTATTGGATCTAACACCAAGGCCGCCAATCCTTCGTGTCGGATGCTTAACGCGTGATCCCTACGATCAAAAGTGATCGGGCAGACCAACTAGGGGTTGATCCTATGGGTGACGGGCTCTATGGCGTGTGTGTCTCGGAGTGCGTGTTTGCTTCTCTTCTTCGTCACATGGATCACGTTTACCGTTTTAACCTCTGGTGGGAATTTTTTCTGTCCTCCGGTTCTTTGCTGGCGAGGTTCGTCCTCGTCTTTGCTTGGTTTCTCTTCCCCTTTGTGTTCGGCTTTTAGCTTATCGGCCTGCTTGAAGACCCAACATTCTCTGTGGGTGTGATTTGCAGGTTTGTCGGGGGTGCTATGAATCTGACAGAGCTTGTCAAGAATCTTGTTTAGGCCAGATGGTCCTTCTCTGCTGCCTTTAAAAAGCTTTTTCCGCTGACCTATTTGAGAGCCCCTGAATCCGGCGTTTACCATCGTATTATGTGGGCTACCTTCTTTATTTCGACGCTTGTTTTTGTTGCATCGTGGTTTTCCATTGCCATCCCTGACTTCGGATGTGCTTGGGTCGCTGGTGCTGCTACAGGCTAACCAGTTGTCTTCGCCCGCGCAAAAGCGGGTCATGAGGCTTGTTAGGGCTGCCATTGTTCTCGGTTTTTCTTGGCCGAGGTGTTTGGCGAGCCATTCGTCTCGGACACTGTGTTTAAAAGCTGCTAAGGCCTCGGCATCCGGATAGGCGACGATTTGGTTCTTCTTGGTGAGGAACCTGTTCCTAAGCTTTCGGGCAGACTCTTCGGACTATTGGATTATATGACATAAATCGTCTGCATCCGGAGCTCGGACATAAGTCCCTTGGAAATTAGCCTGAAAAAGCGTCCTCGAGCTCCTCCCAACTTCCAATTGAGTTTTCAGGGAGGATTTTCAGCCAGTGCCGAGCTGGTCCTTTGAGCTTGAGGGGTAAGTATTTAATGGCATGGAGATCATCTCCGCGACCCATATGGATATGGAGGATAAAGTCCTCGATCTAGACTCCAGGGTTTGTGGTCCCGTCGTACGCCTCTATTTTCACTAGTTTGAATCCTTTTGGGAATTCGTGATCCAGCACCTCATCTGTGAAACATAGGGGGTGTGCGGCGCCCCTGTATTGGGACATGCCATGGCGTTCGGACGGTTGTAGTATTCAGTCTTGATTTTGTGCTGGAGCGCGCTTCCTAGATCCGTAGATGGATCTTGTCGCACCGGATTTTTGGCGCAAGTTCTCACGTAGATCGTGTGTTGACTTATGTGCGATTTTCTTGGCCGCTCTATTACGGTCACAAGGTGGTGGATCCGGCCGGTTGGCCATGTCATTTTTCAGCTGCGTGGGCTCTAAGGCCTCATCATCGAATTCAGGTAATAGCTTGCGCTTTGGATAGCTATTTGTGTGGTAACTTCCACCATACTTTGTTTCGTTGTCGAGCACTTGATTCCACCTGATGTTGAGCGTATCTTGTGCGGCCTTAAGCCTTTGCTTCTGCTTCATCAGGCTCCTCGCTGTGGCAATAAGCCTTCTGTGGAGGTTCTCTTGCTCCAAGTGCGTTTCCGGGATGATATGTGCCTCTTCGTCCGGACTATTTTCCTCCCGAGACAGGGTTTGATGAGGTTTATCCTTGGCGTCGCCGTGTTCGGACGCCGAATCCGCACTATGTTCGCCGTTTGCATCTTTGTCATGATCTGCCACCGGGGTAGTGCAGTCGTCTTTTCTTCTAGAGTCGACAGGACTGTTATTTCCTCTTGCGTTGTTATCGTTGTTTTTGCTATGGCGGGACTTAGAGCGGCGCCGCTGATGTCGGCGCTTGAGTTGCTTGGAGGGGGCATCCTCTGCTGTCTCTTTGCCATTGCCCTCTCTGGGTGTATCCACCATGTATATATCATGTGATGAAGTGGTTGTCCGGCGCCCTGTGGGCGCTGGTTCCTGTTCGTCTCCTGCATCTTCGCTCATGTCGTCGATGTCTTCGGAGTCGAAGTTAAGCATGTCGGTTAAGTCATCGACAGTGGCTACCAAGTGGGTGGTGGGTGGGCAGCAAATTTCTTCGTCGTCCGCATCCCGTTCTAGCCGAACATAGTTTGGCCAAGGTTCTCCTGACAGAGAGAGAGACCTTAATGAATTTAGCACATCACTGAAAGGCGAGTGCTGAAAGATATCCGCGGAGGTGAACTCTATGATCAGCTCCCAGTCGGGTTCGACGGGCACGGATATAAGCGGCTCGGAGTCCGTGGCCGGGGTGAATCCAGTGGTTCGACAACACTGCTCTCATAAGGGGTGAAGTCAGCGTCTGGCTCTATCGCCGCTGAGAGCGCGGCCTCCGTGGCGGGGTCTATCCCTCCGCTCTCAGATGGCGTGATTTGCTCCGGATTGACGACCGGAGTAGTTGCAGATGCGATCTCCCGAATACTGTCCGACGGCAGAGTTATGTCATGCTCGTCGTGACTGTGCAGCACACCTGACATGGGCTCGAATCCATCGAAGAAGATTAAGTCTCCACGGATATCGGCCGTGTAGTTCAAGTTTCCGAATCTAACCAGATGGCCAGGGGCATAGCTCTCGATCTGCTCCAGATGGCCAAGCGAATTGGCCCACAGTGCGAAGCCGCCGAATACAAAGATCTATCCGGTGAGGAAAACCTCATCCTGGACCGCATCGCTACAGATGATCGAAGGAGCCATCAAGCCTTATGGTTATGACACAGTGGAACTCTCAATGAAAGCACCAATGTCGGTGTCAAAACCGGTGGATCTCGGGTAGGGGGTCCCGAACTGTGCGTCTAAGGCAGATGGTAACAGGAGGCGGGGGACAAGATGTTTACCCAAGTTCGGGCCCTCTTGATGGAGGTAATACCCTACTTCCTGCATGATTGTTCTTGATGATATGAGTATTACAAGAGTTGATCTACCACGAGATCATAGGGGCTAACCCTAGAAGCTAGCCAATGGTATGATCGTGTGTTGTCCTACGGACTAAACCCTCCGGTTTATATAGACACCAGAGGGGGCTAGGGTTACACAAGGCCAGTTACAAGGGAGGATATTTACATATCCATATTGCCTAGCTTGCCTTCCACGCCAAGGAGAGTCCCATCCGGACACAGGACAAAGTCTTCAATCTTGTATCTTCATAGTCCAACAGTCCGGCCAAAGGATATAGTCCGGCTGTGCGGAGACACCCTAATCCAGGACTCCCTCAACGGTCTTGTGTTATGCTTGAACATAAGTAGTTTCAGGATCACTTCTTGATCATTTCTAGCTGCACGACTTTTGTGTAGCTTCTCATCTTACTCTTACTTGCGAATGTTAGCCACCATATTTGCTTAGCGCTTGCTGAAGCTCCACCTCAATACTTTATCCTACCCATAAGCTTAAATAGTCTTGATCTCGCGGGTGTGAGATTGCTGAGTCCTCGTGACTCACGGATACTTGCAAACAGTTGCAGGTGCCGATGATACCAGTGCAGGTGATGCTACCGAACTCAAGTGGGAGTTCGACGAGGACCTTGGTCGTTACTATGTTTCGTTTCTGATGATCAGTAGTGGAGCCCAGTTGGGACGATCAGGGATCTAGCATTTGGGGTTGTCATCTTTTATTTTGGTTCCATAGTCGGACCTTGATTGTATTCTAGATGATGTATGTTTAAACTTGTTATTTATGTGAAGTGGAGATTGTAAGACAACTCCTTATCCCTTTCTTATTCAGTACATGGGATTGTGTGAAGGTTACCCCTCTTGCGACAAAACCACCTTGCGTTTATGCATCTAAGTCATGCCTCGACACGTGGGAGATATAACCGCATCGTGGGCGTTACAAAGTGGAGATTTGTTTGGTTGAATTTATGCAACTCGTGTGGCTAACTATCTTAATATACCCATCCATGGAAATGATATTGAGGTGCCTCCTGCTTATCTAGATTATGATGCTATGGTTCGCCACCAGTTTCTTGAGAGGAACGATCAATTCCTCCAGTACCGACTAGTCTTTGATAGACGATGAACCGTCCATGTTGCTCTCCGTGCTCCTACTTTCTTTGACTTTCCAGCAAAAGGAGATATGTTATAACCAGGGAGGAGGCGAACGAGTACGACAGGAGGACAGAAGTGGCCATAGACCAACTTAGGCCAAAAGCCTAAGCTTGGGGGAGTATGTATTTCTCACCGACATTACATTCATGTTCACACACTCATGCCAGTTGTCGGTGCTCATACTTTTTCATTGTACTACCCATGCTAGTTTATTTTATTTTCCAGCATTCTTCTTGTGTGTTTGAAAAACCTTAAGGAAAACCCAAAAAAATTAGTTGTAGCTTTTAGCAAGTTTACTTTCCATGCTTGTAGTAGTAGTAATGATTAAAAGAAAACCCAAAAATATTTATCATTCTTCTTTTGCTTGTTGGGACATTTCCCGTGTAAATAGTTTTATTTCTTTTCTTTGTGGGTCGAGAGGAGAAGACCATGATGAAAATGTTGAGTGGCTCTCATATGCATTATTGTTGATCTAACCAAGAGCCCATATTACCTTGTCTTCTCCCTTGTATTGAATGCTTGCAGATTCCAGCTTAGTCCAATGCACGTGCACTATTATTATTATCCACACCGTTCGGTTGTGCAAGTGAAATGCAATAATGACAATATATGATGGACTGATTGAGATGAGAGAAGCTGGTATGAGCTCGGCCTATCTTGTTTTTGTAAATATGATTAGTTCATAGTTCCTGGTTCAACCTATTATGAATGAAACATGTTTGCAATGAAAATTAGAGATTATAGTTGCTCATGCCATGCTTAATTATCTAGGAGTTTATAATGGTTTACCTTGCGTGCCAACATGCTATTAAATAGTTGTGATGCGGTATGATAGGGCGGTATCCACCTTTGAACGATCCGAGTGGCTTAACTTGGCACATGTTCACGCATGTACTTGAAACAAAATCAACATAGCCTCCACGATATTTATGTTCATGGTGAATTATATCCTACTCATTCTTGCACTCAATGTTGATTAATTTTAATGCATGTTCATGACTGTTGTCGCTCTCTAGCTGGTCGCTTCCCAGTCTTTTTCTAGCCTTCACTTGTACTAAGCGGAATACTGCTTGTGCATCCACTTCCATAAACCCCAAAAGCTATTCCATATGAGGCCACCATACCTTCCTATATGCAGTATCTACCTGCCGTTCCAAGTAAATTTGTATGTGCCAAACTCTAAACCTTCAAATGAAATTCTACTTTGTATGCTCGAATAGCTCATGTATCAACTAGGGCTGTCTATATCTTCCATGCTAGGTGGGTTATTCTCATGAGGAGTGGATTCCGTTCCTCATTCATGAGAAAATGGATGGTAACCGGGATGCCCAGTCCCATGCTTAAATTAAAATAATTGCAGACCAAACTCCCCCAGGATTGTTGTTAGTTGGAGGCACCCGTTGTTTCAGACAAGCCATGGATTGATGTTTGTTGGTGGTGGGGGAGTATAAACTTTACCATTCTGTTTGGGAACCGCCTATAATGTGTGTAGCATGGAATATATCGAGATCTCTCGGTTGTTATGTGGACAATGAAAGTATGCCACTCAAAATATTATTTATCTCTGTTTCAAAAATCGAGCTCTGGCACCTCTACAAATCCCTGCTTCCCTTTGAGAAGGACCTATCTATTTACTTTTATGTTGAGTCATCATCCTCTTATTAAAAAGCACCAGTTGGAGAGCACTGCTATCATTTGCATGCATTACTATTAGTTTACATTGAGTATGACTGTGACTGGATCTCTTTTACCATGAATTACAATGTCTAGTCAGTCCTTGGTCTTCAGAGGTACTCTGCATTTATGCTTTGCGGTCTCAGAAAGGGCTAGCGAGATACCATATTGTTATATCATATAATGATTTTTTTGAGACAATGTTGTCATCTGAGATTTATTATTATTGTTCGCTAGTTGATTATGCTATTGATATGAGTAAACATGAGACCTAAGTGTTATTGTGAATATGGTTAGTTCATTATCTTTGCTGAAAACTTGAATGCTGGCTTTACATATTTACAACAACAAGAGCAAACAGAGTTTGTAAAAGTTTTTCTTTGTCACTTTCAGTTTGTCAACTTAATTACTTGAGGACAAGAAAAGGTTTAAGCTTGGGGAGTTGATACGTCTCCATCGTATCTACTTTTCCAAACACTTTTGCCCTTGTTTTGGACTCTAACTTGCATGATTTGAATGGAACTAACCCGGACTAACGCTGTTTTCAGTAGAATTGCCATGGTGTTATTTTTGTGCAGAAATAAAAGTTCTCGGAATGACCTGAAACTCCACGGAGAATATTTTTGGAATTTAGAAAAAATACTGGCAAAACAATCAACACCAGGGGGCCCACACCCTGTCCACGAGGGTGGAGGGCGCGCCCCCTGTCTCGTGGGCCCCCTGAGGCTCCACCAACCTCAACTCCAACTCTATATATTCACGTTCGGGGAGAAAAAAATCAGAGAGAAGGATTCATCGCGTTTACGGTACGGAGCAGCCGCCAAGCCCTAATCTCTCTCAGGAGGGCTGATCTGGAGTTTGTTCGGGGCTCCGGAGAGGGGAATCCGTCGCCATCGTCATCATCAACCTTTCTCCATCACCAATTTCATGATGCTCACCGCCGTGCGTGAGTAATTCCATCATAGACTTGCTGGACGGTGATGGGTTGGATGAGATTTATCATGTAATCGAGTTAGTTTTGGTAGGGTTTGATCCCTAGTATCCATTATGTTCTGAGATTGATGTTGCTATGACTTTGCTATGCTTAATGCTTCTCACTAGGGCCCCAGTTCCATGATTTCAGATCTGAACCTATTATGTTTCCTTGAATATATGTGAGTTCTTTATCCTATCTTGCAAGTCAATAGTCACCTATTATGTGTTATGATCCGGTAACCCCAAAGTGACAATAATCGGGACCACTCCCGGCGATGACCATAGTTTGAGGAGTTCATGTATTCACTAAGTGTTAATGCTTTGTTTAATATCCCTTTGTTTCCGATAGGACCCCACTGCGACGGGAGGGTAGGACAAAAGATGTCATGCAAGTTCTTTTCCATAAGCACATATGACTATATTCGGAATACATGCCTACATTACATTGATGAACTGGAGCTAGTTCTATGTCACCCTATGTTTTAACTGTTGCATGAGGAATCGCATCCGACATAATTACCCATCACTGATCCATTGCCTACGAGCTTTTCACATATTGATCTTTGCCTAGTTACTTTACCATTGCCACTGTTACACTCACTAGAAAACCAATATTGTTACTTTAGGCACCGTTACCGTTACTTCCATATTACTTTGATACTAAATACTTTGCTGCATATATTAAGTCTTTCAGTTGAGGTTGAATTGACAACTCAACTGTTAATACTTGAGAATATTCTTTGGCTCCCCTTGTGCCGAATCGATAAATTTGGGTTGAATACTCTACCCTCGAAAACTGTTGCGATCCCCTATACTTGTGAGTTATCATCTGTATAAAACTGTATGCTTTGATCACCTCATCAAAGCGTATATTCCACCTCTGAGATGCTTGCACCAATCCATAGATGGATCGCTGGAGCTTGCACACTTTGTTAGAACCTTTAGGATCGACAAAACCTTCTTGTTGCATCATATACAACTCTTCTTTAAGAAATCCATAAGGAATGCAGTTTCGACGTCCATTTTCCAGATTTCTTTTTCATAAAATGTGGCAATTGCTAACATGATTCGGACTGACTTAAGCATCGCTACAGGTGAGAAGGTCTCATCATAGTCAACCCCTTGAACTTGTCGAAAACCTTTTGCGACAAGTCTAGCTTTGTAGATGGTGACATTACCATCGACGTCTGTCTTCTTCTTAAAGATGCATTTATTCTCAATTGCTTGCCGATCATCGGGAAAGTCCACCAAAGTCCATACTTTGTTCTCATACATGGATCCTATCTTAGATTTCATGGCCTCAAGCCATCTATCTGAATCTGGGCTCATCATAGCTTCTTCATAGTTTGTAGGTTCGTCATGGTCAAGTAACATGACTTCCAGAACAGGATTACCATACCACTCTGGTGCAGAATGTGCTCTGTTCGACCTACGAGGTCCAGTAGCAACTTGATCTGAAGTTTAATGATCATCATCATTAGCTTCCTCTCTAGTTGGTGTAGGCATCACGGGAACGGATTTCTTTGATGTGCTACTTTCCAAATTAAGAGAAGGTACAATTACCTTATCAAGTTCTACTTTCCTCCCACTCACTTCTTTCAAGAGAAACTCCTTCTCTAGAAAGGATCCATTTTTGGCAACAAAGATCTTTCCTTTTGGATCCGTGGTACAAGGTTGTGACAGCCTGGCTTTTGCCTTCTCTCTTTTTCCGGACTTGCCTTCTCTCTGTTTTCGGACTTGGTTTTTGCCTTGCCTTGATTTAGATTTTGGAATCATTTCAAATGGACTTTTCACTTGGGAATACACTTGACTTTCACCCAAGTGACCTATCTACTTCACATTCAACCTTATCTCTCTGATATATCCCCAAAATAATCAAATGAATATTTTTCATAAAGGAAAAATATTCATTTTCCTCCCTGAAACCCTTTTTAGAAACTTGTGCTCCAAAGAAACCCTCATTTTTAATGCTCCTACAAATCTGAGATAATTCCTGAATATTCTTTGGACCTTGGCACACCTTCCCAAGCAAAAATATTGCCTAAATTTTTGTAATATTTTTTCTATAGAAAATCATTCCTCTTCTGGACCAGAAATGCACATTGTACAGCAAGTGCATTTTTCCTTGATCTTTTGGCCCTGGTCTTTCTTGAGCTTAACTACCCTCCGAAGAGAATATAAACCCCATGAGATCAGCCCTAATGGCCATCTAGAAGCCAGCCAAACTTGGCGACCAAGTTTCTGGTCAGAAACTTGCCAGCTTGGTTGAGTTAATTCTGGTCGGCCTGGGAATGAGCTTTCAACTTTCCTAGACTAAACACTACATGGACTAGAGCGTAGACAAGGTTTAGCCACGTTTGGGCATCGTCCTGACCATGCCAGCATGGTGACCGCGTGAAGACACGGTGCTTGGCAGCTACTCGACGCTTTGGGTGTCTCCATCTCCTCTGTTCAACGCGTGCTCGATCCAGCGCTCGCCGATGACTGCCGCGTCGCGCCAGCAGCCGCGACCCATCACCCTTGACCTCTCCCTGGCGCTCGCCGATGCCGCAGCAAGCACGGGCACGTCGCAACCAAAAGCCACAGGGCGCGCGTGCACTTGTCCGCTTCCCCCCCCCCCCGTCCTGTGCTCGTCCACGAGCGTGGACAGCCTTCCACAGCGAGCTGCAAGCTTGCCCCCTCGCACTTGAGCGCTTCGTCGCTGTTCGCTGGCTTCCAGAGTGCTCCGGCGGCGACACGTTACCTCCCCTCGCTCTGGCTATATATAGAGCCTCACTCCTTGTTTCTAGCCACGCACCACTCCTCAACACCTCCACGAACACGTAGAAGGGCCACACCCTGGTCGGGCATGCCTCTGGCCGGTTGCCCCGACCAGAGAACTCCGGCGATCTCCGCAGCTTGGCCATCTCGCTTTGGTGTCTCTCGAGCTCGACCAGCTGCTCGGGTGTGGCATTGGAGGTCTCTTGGTGCTGTTCTGGATGCTGCTGAGCCCCCGGAGCCACCTCTAGCCGTCGTCTTCATCCACTCTGGCGAACCCCGTCCGCCACCGAAGCTTGTGAGTTTAACCGCGAGCAGCTCCGGCCATCCCACGGCAAGCCACGGGTACGGGCAGGTGCGCCGCGAGCCCAGCTTCAATCCTATTCCTCTAAACTAGCCTCAAACCCCCTCCTCGTCGGCGTGCGCTCCGGTGAAGCACCGTCGCCTTCGGATCTCGTTTCCCCTCTCTCTCTCCTGACATGCCGGGCCCGCCCGTCAGCCTCACCACTCGTTCCCGAAGCGGTATGAGTGGAGGCGTATTTCTCTTTTACGCCTTCGACATCACCCCCCTAGGAATTTCTGTTTAATTCAAATTTATTCAGAAATTGACCCAAAATTTTACCAGCCCCCATTTCTAAACCATAAGTCCAAATGATTTGATTCTTTTTGCATTGTCTTTGTTTCAGAAAGCTCTAGCAGCACACCAAAAGGTCGATTTTTCCTTGTTGTCTAGAATTTCTGGTGATTTTCAGAATGGGTTTTGATGTTTTTTTTGTGGTGTTTAATTATTTTCGAAAGGAGAAGCTTGTCTTGAAGCAAACCAAGAGGGGTGTGATCCTCCCCTACACTAAGGCAAGCCACACCAGCATTTGGATGGTGTTATTTCAATATCTATGATTTTCTACTTGAATATGAGTTTTTACTTGCATTTAAAATTTGATAAATGAATTTTGTTAATTGCTAGTTACTTTACCAGGTTTGATATGCTTGTTTTAGTTACTGGTAAATTGCATGAACTTGTTTGGTCAAGTAGAGTAAAATTTTGCATTGGTCATTTTGCTATGGTAGAAAATGATAGTTCTTTTACTAAGTGAGATTTTCATAAAAATGATGAGTTAATAAAAATATTGATGTATAATAAAAATGAATTTGGACCAGTGCAGTTTTTGGAATCTTGAATATTGCAAGTTAATTATGTACATAAGTTTGATCCATATCCTTGTGTTGTTTGATTGCATGTCGATTAGTTGTGTGATTAAGTCACAATATCATTGTTATTTATAAAAAGTTTTTGTCAAAGTTAAACTTGATTAAGTTCAACTTGAATATGATGTTGATCCCATTATGGTGCCACTGAATTGGGTTTTTATTCAGTGCGACCACATTTACCTTGTGCGAAAGGTCTTGATTCGGTCCTTTGTTGTGCCTCTCACCGGTGCCTCCCGTGAGGGAAGGTTATGGGCGTGTATACCCTGGCCCAGTAAGCATACATAACCTTGTGTGCTCATTTTTGTTTTTATGGTGCCTTTGGTAGGCACGGGGCCACCCAAGACCTAGCCCTGAGAGGGAGTTGGTTGGAGTGGCCGGGAGAGTGCCATGAGAAAGGGAGGGTTTCGTCGGAACACTTTGGTCCACCCGAATGGGAGTGCGAGGCCAGGTGTTCCGTAGTGTGGGTAAAGTGCGCTACCTCTGCAGAGTGTATTTAATCTACCGATCGCCGCGTCCTCGGTTATGGGCATAGCTCGGAAGTAAGTCACACCATGGATCAAATTTTATAATTAATCTTGCAAACTAAATGGTTGTTGTGATGCTGTGTGTTTCATGAACTCTCGAGTTGTTCATGAGCGGTTGGTTTTCAGTTGTGACCCCGGTATGGTCACCGCCTGGTTACGAGGTAACCGTCTGGTAAGCAAGTCTGTGAGACTCGATGTGCGTATTGGTTTCATTGCATGTTTAGTAAATCTTGCTTTTGCATTAATTTGATTAATTGTCATGATATTATCTGTCATCATGCCTACGTTTGTTGTGAGCTTGCAAGTACATTCAATGTACTGACCTGGCGTGTCATGCCATCTTTCAGGCAAGTCGATTCGCATCAGAGCGCATCTCGCATCTAGGTTGTGTCCACGTTGGTGTCCCTGTGCTATGGAGATCCAATTTGTCGTTCTTCCACTGCCACGTAGTTCGTGTGATCAAGGCCCTCGTCATGTTCATTAAATAATGTACATACTGTTTAGCAGCACTATGCGTACCGCTTGGCCTCGTATCTCGATGTAATATCAGACTTATGTAATCCGCTAGCATCAATAAAGCGGTTGTTTCTGTACCAAGTTGTTGTGTATTGCCAGAAGACTTGATCTCTGGGCTGGCAATGCGGGGTAAACCGGTTGCTCTGAGCTGAGGTGCCACAAAGGTGTACCCATTTGTTTTCTTTAGGGTATCCTATGAAGACGCACTTCTCCGACTTGGGTTCGAGCTTATCAGGCTGAAGCCTTTTGACATAGTGTTGCAACCCCAAATTTTAAGAAATGATAGCTTAGGTTCTTGCTAAACCACACTTCATACGGTGTCATCTCAACAGATTTGGACGGTGCCCTATTAATTGTGAATGCGGCTGTCTCTAATGCATAACCCCAAAATGATAGTGGTAAATCGGTAAGAGACATCATAGATCGCACTATATCCCATACAGTACAGTTCCGACATTCGGACACACCATTACGCTGTGGTGTTCCACGTGGCATGAGTTGTGAAACAATTCCACATTGTTTTAAATGAAGGCCAAACTCATAACTCAAATATTTGCCTCCTTGATCAAATTGTAGAAACTGTATTTTCTTGTTACGATGATTCTCCACTTAACTCTGAAATTCTTTGAACTTTGGAAATGTTTTAGACTTGTGTTTCATTAAGTAGATATACCCATACCTACCCAAATCATCTGTGAAGGTCAGAAAATAACGATACCCGCCGCGTGCTTCAATACTCATTGGACCGCATACATCGGTATGTATTATTTTCAATAAGTCACTAGCTCGCTCCATTTTTCCAGAGAATGGAGTTTTAGTCATCTTTCCCATGAGGCATGGTTCACAATTATCAAATGATTCATAATCAAGTGATTCCGGAAGTCCATCTGCATGGAGTTTCCTCAGGCACTTTACACCAATATGACCTAAACGGTAGTGCCACAAATATGTTACACTATCATTATCAACTTTCCCTCTTTTTGGCATCAATATTATGAATATGTGTACCAGTACGATCGAGATTCAATAAAATATTTACCTTGGGTGTATGACCACAGAAGGTTTTATTCATGTAAACAGAACAACAATTATTCTCTGACTTAAATGAATAACTGTATTGCAATAAACATGACCTAATCATATTCATGCTTAACGCAAACACGAAATAACATTTCTTTTAGGTTCAACACTAATACCAAAGGTAGAGGGAGTGTGTGATGGTGATCGTATCTACCTTGGAATCACTTCCAACACACATCATCACTTTGCTCTTAACTAGTCTCTGTTCATTCTGCAACTCCTATTTTGAGTTACTAATCTCAGCAACTGAACTAGTAACAAATACCAAGGGGTTTCTACGAACACAAGTAAAGTAAACATCAATAACATGTATATCACATATACCTTTGTTCACTTTGCCATCCTTCTTATCTGCCAAGTATTTGAGGAAGTTCCGCTTCTACTGACCATCTCCTTTGTAGTAGAAGCACTCAGTTTCAGGCTCGGGTCCAGCTTTGGGCTTCTTGATGGAGTGGCAACTTGCTTGCCATTCTTCTTGAAGTTCCCTTTCTTTCCCTTTGCCATTTTTTTCGAAACTAGTGGTCTTCTTAACCATCAACATTTGATGCTCTTTCTTGATTTCTACCTTCACCGATTTCAGCATCGCGAAGGTCTCGGGAATCATTTTCGTCACCCCTTGCATATTATAGTTCGTCACGAAGTTCTAGTAGCTTGGTGATAGTGACTAGAGAACTCTGTCAATCACTATCTTATCTGGAAGATTAACTCCCACTTGATTCAAGTGATTGTAGTACCCAGACATTCTGAGCACATGCTCACTGGCTGAGCTATTCTCCTCCATCTTGTAGGCAAAGTACTTGTCAGAGGTCTCATACCTCTCGACACAAACATAAGTCTGAAATACCAATTTCATCTCTTGTAACATCTCATATGCTCTGCGGCGTTCAAAACATTTTTGAAGTCCCGATTCTAAGCCATAAAGCATGATGCACTAAACTATCAAGTAGTCATCATATCGAGCCTGCAAAACGTTTGTAACATCTGCAACTGCTCCTGCAACAGGTGTGTCACCTAGCGGTGCATCAAGGACATAATTCTTCTGTGTAGAAAAGAGGATAATCCTCAGATCACGGACCCAGTCCGCATCATTGCTACTATCATCTTTCAACTTTTCTCTAGGAACATATCAAAAATATATAAGAGCTATATCGCGAGCTATTGATATACAATCATAGATATGCAAATACTAGTAGGACTAAGTTCATGGTAAATTAAGTTCAATTATTCATATTACTTAAGAACTCCCACTTAGATTGACATCCCTCAAGTCATCTAAATAATACGTGATCCAACTAAACTAAACCATGTTCGATCATCACGTGAGATGGAGTAGTCATCAATGGTGAACATCTCTATGTTGATCATATCTACTATATGATTCACATTCGAACTTTCGGTCTCAAGTGCTCCGAGGCCATGTCTGTACATGCTAGGCACGTCAAGTTTAACCCGACTATTCGACATGTGCAAAACTATCTTGCACTCGTTGTATGTGAATGTAGAGCCTATCACACCCGATCATCACGTGGTGGCTCAGCACAACGAACTGTCGCAAAGGTGCCAACTAAGGGAGAACACTTATACCTTGAAATTTTAGTTAAGGGATCATCTTATAATGCTACCGCCATACTAAGCAAGATAAGATGCATAAAAGATAAACATCACATGCAATCAAAATATGTGACATGATATGGCCATGATCATCTTGTGCATTTGATCTCCATCTCCAAAGCACCATCATGATCTCCATCGTCACTGGCTTGACACCTTGATCTCCATCATAGCATAGTGGTCGTCTCGCCAGCTATTGCTTCTACAACTATCGCTAACGCATAGTGATAAAGTAAAGCAATTACATGGCGTTTGCATTTCATACAATAAAGAGACAACCATAAGGCTCCTGCCGGTTATCAGATATCTTACAAAACATGATCATCTCATACAATAAAGTTTATCACATCATGTCTTGACCATATCACATCACAACATGCCCTGCAAAAACAAGTTAGACATCCTCTACTTTGTTGTTGCGAGTTTTATGTGGCTGCTACGTGCTTCTAGCAAGAACCGTTCTTACCTATGCATCAAAACCACAATGGTGATTTATCAAGTTTGCTGTTTTAACCTTCGACAAGGACCAGCTACAGTCAAATTCGATTCAACTAAAGTAGGAGAAACATCGCCAGCCACCTTTATGCAAAACTAGTTGCATGTCTGTCGGTGGAACCAGTCTCATGAACGTGGTCATGTAAGGTTGGTCCAGGCCACATCATACAACAATACCGCCGAATCAAAATAAGACGTTGGTGGTAAGTACTATGACTATCACCGCCAACAACTCTTTGTGTTCTACTCGTGCATATCATCTACGCATAGACCTGGCTTAGATGCCACTATTGGGAAATGTAGCTTGCAATTTCAAAACAATTCCTACGCTCAAGCAAGATCTATCTAGGAGATGCATAGAAATGAGGGGGAGAGTGTGTCTACGTACCCTCGTAGATCGAAAGCGGAAGCGTTTGACAACGCGGTTGATGTAGTCGAACTTCTTCTAGCTCCGACCGATCAAGCACCGACCGTACGACACCTCCGAGTTATGCACACGTTCAGCTCGGTGACGTACCTGGCCTTCTTAATCCAGCAAGGTGTCGAGGTAGTAGATGAGTTCCGTCAGCATGAGGACATGCTGACAGTGACGGTGAAGTGATTCTCGCAGGGCTTCGCCTAAGCACCACAAAACTATGACCGGGGGTGTAAATTGTGGAGGGGGCACCGCACATGGCTAACAATTGATGTTGTGTTTTCTAGGTGCCCCCCTCCCCACATATATATAGGTGGGAGGGGAGGAGAGGCAGCCATGGGGCGCCCCAACTAGTATCCGAATCCTAGTTGGGGTTTCCCAATTGGCGCCTCTTCCTTATTTTACCAAAGAGGAAAAGGGAAGGGAGAAGAGAGAAAGGAAGGGGGGCTGAACCCCCTTTTTCCTTCTCCAATTCGGCCAGCTTCCATAGGGGGGCGCGCCACACCTTGTGGGCTGGTGTGCTTCCCTCTCATGTCCCATATGACGCATATGCCCCCCCGGGGGTTTCCGGTAACCCCCCCGGTACTCCGATAAATACCCGATACTATCTGGAACACTTCCGGTGTCTGAATACTATCGTCCTATATATATCAATCTTTACCTCTCGACCATTTCGAGGCTCCTCGTCATGTCCGTGATCTCATCCGGGACTTCGAACAAAATTTGGTCACCAAATCACATAACTCATATAATACAATATTGTCATCGAACGTTAAACGTGCGGACCCTATGGGTTGGAGAACTATGTAGACATGAACGAGACACCTGCCCTGCAAAACCAATAGCGGAACCTGGATGATCATATTGGTTCCTACATATTCTAAGAAGATCTTTATCGGTCGAACTGTTATGACAACATACGTAATTCCCTTTGTCCATCGGTACGTTACTTGCCCGAGATTCGATCATCGGTATCTTCATACCTAGTTCAATCTCGTTACCGGCAAGTCTCTTTACTCATTATGTAATACATCACTCTGTAACTAACTCATTAGTCACTTTTCTTGCAAGGCTTCTTATGATGTGCATTATCGAGAGGGCCCAGAGATACCTCTCCGATACTCGGAGTGACAAATTCTAATCTTGATCTATGCCAACATAAAAAACACCTTCGGAGATACCTATAGAGCATCTTTATAATCACTCAGTTACATTGTGACGTTTGATAGCACACATGGTATTCCTCTGGTATCCTGGAGTTGCATAATCTCATAGTCGAAGGAATATGTATCTGACATGAAGAAAGCAACATCAATAAAACTGAACGATCATTATGCTAAGCTAGCAGATGGGTCTTGCCCATCACATCATTCTCCTAATGATGTGATCCCATTATCAAATGACAACTCATGTCCATGGTTAGGAAACCTTAACCATCTTTGATCAACAAGCTAGTCAATTAGAGGCTCACTAGGGACATAGTGTTTGTTTATGTATTCACACATGTATTAAGGTTTCGGATCAATACAAGTCTAGCATGAATAATAAACATTTACTTGAATAAGGAAATATAAAATAACAACTTTATTATTGCATCTAGAGCATATTTCCTTCATCTCCGCATTCCTGGGCCACCGTGGACAAACGCCGGAGCACACCCCAGCCACGCTCACCACGCCCGACCAAGCCCCAGCGCGCGCCCATGGCTCGCCCTGCCGTGTTCAAGCGCGCGCGCCGCCGCCCCTGCTCGCGCCCCACTCCACGCCTCCCGCACATGCCCTCCCTGGCCTTGCCTCCGCCTGCTGCCATGCTTTGCCTCACGCCAGCAATCACCCCCCGCTCCCCACGCTGCTCGCTGCTGTTGCACCGCCGCCTCTGCACTCAATCGTCGTCATTGTTTCTCGCAACTCCAGCGACCCCTGAGACCTCCTCTGGATTCAAGCGAGCGCAGGCTACGCGCTGGTGGTCTTAGCTACTGCTGTCGTGGCCTCCTGAGTGGGCCCTGCCATGACTTGAGGTCGCCGACGGCTTACCCCAGCGGCTGCCGGCGTGACATCGTCGTTAGTGGCTAATGGCCCGCTAATTATGCCCTAACTAGACCTTTTAGCCCACTGACGTGTTGGCCCTCTGTCCCTAATTATAATTAGTTAAAACTAAACCTTTTAACTAAACGTGTCACTGATATGTGGGGTCCACCCCCACTAATTACCCCTGTTCAAATTTAACCCACGGATTAACCCTACTGACAATGACATGTGGTCCCTCATGTTAGTGGGACAAGTCAACCCATTCAGCTTTGACTGTTGACTGCTGACTAGGCCATCAACTGGGTCCCACTGTCAGCTCAACTGCACATTCGTGTGTACACTTCTGTGTGCACTTACCGATTTCCATTTAAATAAATTCGTATTAAATTAATTCCAGAAATAATTTAAAACTTTGAAAAATCATATAAATTAAATTATAACTATTCATCTATCAAATTCGAATACGCTAACTATTCATCTGTCACATGCCTCTAGTATGATGAACATGAATATCATCCATTCTTTATCTCTTATGCTTGCATTAGAATTTGTTACTGTATTTGAATGCTCATATTCTAATGGATAGCCTACTTTTGTAACCTGCTTTTGATACTTTACCTATTATCATATATGCTTAGTATAGGTTGGTTAGTAATTCACTAGTGAGCCGGCACCTTGTCCCTGTTGGTCCCACTTTATGATTGATGACTCGATCAACGTGATCGACGTCCAGAGCCCAACACATCATCTCACACCTCTAGTTGTATGACTATGCAGAGCTAGTATCGAGTGCCGAGGGTTATACCTATTGGGGAACATAGTAACTAATTTTTTTCCTACAATCACGCAAGATCTAACTAGGAGATGCATAGCAACGAGAGGGGAGAGTGTGTCCACGTACCCTCGTAGACTGAAAGCGGAAGCGTTTAGTAACGCAGTTGATGTAGTCGAATGTCTTCACGATCCAACCGATCCAAGCACCGAACATACGGCACTTCCGTGGTCAGCACACGTTCAACACGATGACGTCCCTCAAGCTGTTGATCCAGTTGAGGACGAGGGAGAGTTCCGTCAGCACGACGGCGTGGCGACAATGATGATGAAGTTACCGGCGCAGGGCTTCACCTAAGCACTATGACGATATGACCAAGGTGTTGAATTGTGCAGGGGGCACCGCACACGGCTAAGAGATTGTCTATTGTGCCTTTGGGTGACCCCCGCCTCTGTATAGAAAGGGGGAAGGAGGAGGTGGCCGGCCAGGGGGGGCATGCCATGGGGGGCGCGCCATGGGGGGAGTCGTACTAGGACTCCGTTCCTAGTAGGATTCGGCCCCCCTTTCCTATTACAAGAAGGGGAAGGAGGGAAGGAGAGGGAGAGGGAAAGGAAGGGGGGCCGCGCCCCGTCCCCCTAGTCCAATTTAGACTGCCCTTGGGGGAGGCACCTTGTGGCCTTCCCTCTCCTACTTCCTCATGGGCCATTAGGGACCATAACTTCCCCGGGGGGTTCCGGTAACCCCTCAGTTCCCCCATAAATATCTGAAAGATCCCGAAACCTTTCCGGTGTCCGAATACCTTCGTCCAATATATCAATCTTTACCTCTCGACCATTTCGAGACTCCTCATCATGTCCGTGATCTCATGCTGGACTCAGAACAAACTTCGGTCATCAAATCACATAACTCATAATACAAATCGTCAATGAACGTTTAAGTGTGCGGACCCTACAGGTTCGGGAACTATGTAGACATGACCGAGACACATCTCCGGTCAATAAACAATAGCGGAACCTGGATGCTCATATTGGCTCCTACATATTCTACAAAGATCTCGATCAAACTGCATAACAACATACGCCATTCCCTTTGTCATCGGTATGTTACTTGCCCGAGATTCGATCGTCGGTATCCTCATACCTAGTTCAATCTCGTTACCGGCTAGTCTCTTTACTTGTTCCGTAATGCATCATCCCGTAACTAACTTATTAGTCACATTGCTTTGCATGTCTTAAATTGATGTGCATTACCGAGAGGGCCCAGAGATACCTCTCCGATACACGCAGTGACAAATCCTAATCTCGATCTATGCCAACTCAACAAACACCATCGGAGACACCTGTAGAGCATGTTTATAATCACCCAGTCACATTGTGATGTTTGACAGCACACTAAGTGTTCCTCCGGTATTCAGGAGTTGCATAATCTCATAGTTAGAGGAATATGTATAAGTCATGAAGAAAGCAATAGCAATAAAACTAAACGATCATAATGCTAAGCTAACAGATGCACTACAAAAAAGACACATCCGTGACATTTTGGGCCGAACGATTTTTTTTCCTGTCATGCTTATGACACTTCTATGATGATAATTGTGACAAAACCCAGTATCATTATAGATGTGGTGGGCTCCTACTTCTATGACAAAAAATCATGATAGAAAATGGGCTCCTACTTCTACTGCATGACATTCGTTGGGCCGTGGATGACGGAAAAAACATGGTAGAAGCGAGGGCGAGGAAAATATCGGAGAGTTCCCGGTTACGGTGGGTGGCCGGGGCCGGGGCCGAGAGATGCGCGTTTCTCTCATACACGTATGCGCGTGTGTGCGAGGCGTTGCGCTCTAACTGAACCCGATCGAGGCGCTGGGCTCTATAACTGAACCCAAGCGATTGCACTAGCTACATTACTGAACCCCGATCGATCCCTTGCTGTTAACTGAACCCAAGTGATTCCTTCACTACTGCTGCTAACTGAAGTCGATCGATGCTGCCTCTGGATGAACAGTGAGCGTTGTTGGCTCCCGATGGACATGATGTATTCCGTTGCTTCCCAATGAACACGACGCATTCTGTTGCCTCCCCATGAACACGACGACGACGCAGTTTCTCCATTCCGACCCAGCCATGTACACGAGGCCTGGCCATACGTATGCACGAGTAGGCGTTCGAGCCCCACCCGTATGTACGTATGTGGCCATATTTACTTTCTTGCACCCTGGCTGTACGTACGTGTACATGCTACACGCGCGCCTCTACTACGACACGTGCCCTTCCTTAAATGGCCACGGTTCATCACTACAGCCTCCAGACAGACCGATCGACCAATATGTATGTACACGTTCGTGACCAGAATAACAACGCTACATACGCTTCGACCAGGTGGGTCCTGACTGTCAGCCACTTCCTTGCGTGTGAAGATATAGCTGGTGGGTCCCAGCAGTCAGGGGGGAAACATTTTTTTCATGAAATATGGTGGCCCGTCCGATGGGTCCCTACTGTCAGGTGGAGGAATAATTATTTTGTGCGTAAAAGGAGGCACTTCTTTGCTGCTGCCGTGGATCTAGCTGTCAGCCTCTACCCGTACAGTACTCTTCCGATGGAAGTCGTTCCTTGACCACGTTGACCACGCCGCGCTGAGAGCACCAGGGCGGTGGATGACGGTGAGGCCTAGGAAGGGGACGACGTGGAGCCGGGGAAGACGCGATAGTGGAAGCCCACGCGGAGAGGGGTACGAGGATTCACTGGTTCGGCTGTGGTGTGACGCTACGACCGCCACAGGACCTGGGCAGCGGTGGGAGTAGTAGGGGCGGTGAGGCCTCAATGGCAGCCCAACCGGCCACTGGAGGCAGGAGCAGGCAGTCTTGCGGGTGCTGGTTTGGACGGCTGGTGCAAGAAGTGCATCGATTGAAGAAGCAGCAGGACCGTTCGATTCAAATCCAACGGTCACTGCTGCTAGAATGGCTCATTGACTAAGTTGACAAAGCCCTGTGTACATGTCAACTTAGTAGGCCCATAGGTCAGCCTCCGAACTGGTGCGCCCCAGATGTTGGTGGGAGGAATCATTTTTTCGCGTAAAAGGGAGGCAGTTCATCGCATGCGGCTAGGCCAGTGGAGGGAGTAGGATGGGACGGCGAAGCCTGCGCGGCATCATAGCGGGCCACAAGAGGAGGGAGCAGGTAGTCCCGCCGGTGCTGGTTTAGGCGGCTGGAGCAGGAAGATTAGAGATTGAAGAAGCACATCAGCCGTTGGATGGACATACAACAGTCACTGCTGCTAGAATCGTGTGTTGACTGACAAAGCCTTGCGTAAACAAGTCAGCCTCGAAATATGTGGCGTGTACAGCCCATTTGCTATTATTCTTAATTTTTTACTCATTTTCTAATTCATGTGGAATTTATTGCAGCCCATCTTCTATTTTTAGAATTGCTGCCCATTTTCTGGTCAGTACGAGGGTTAAAAAATTGAACTAAAAATGTGCGAAATTTTGAAAATTCGCAAATTTTTGCGGGGGAACAAAATATTATCAGTCCAAAAATTAGTAGCCATACTAAAACAAATTTAAAAATAAATTATTACTATGTCATGTTAAAATGCAATGAAATATAAAATATTAGTGAAGAACAAAAAAAACAAATTTCCCATTTGCTATTTTTTTGGAATTTTCAACCCCTTTGATATTACTTTTAACAGATACTGACCACACTCTTTGGCCAGGCCGGAATGCATCCCTCCTCGTCTTGAAAGATTTGCAGCCAAGTAAGTTGGAGAAAACAAATAGGCCTAGCTTGGGTATTCTTCAAAAAGAAATAGTGGGCTACCTATTTTCCTAAATAAAAAACTGTTGGGCTGGTCATGTTGTTAGACGAGCCACAGAGACTGCACAACCCAGTTTATAGCCTGCTCCTCTGAACAAATCATCAAAAAAGTTGTGCAATTCCGTCGTTAATTGACTATACGTTGAAAATGATATGGGCCCCAGATATCAACAAGGTGGATTAGAGTAAAAAAATGAGGGGTCCATCTGAGTAGTAAAAGAGGCGCTTGCTTGTGTCCGAAGTGGACCTAGTGGGTCCGTACTGTCATACTCACGACTACAGTCCTCTCCCGATTCACTATGTTGACAGGGCCGGACGGCGGTGCCGCGGTGAGCGCACCAAGGCGGAGGATAAAGTGTTGTCACCAATGTGCTAGGCTGGGTTGGACATTCTTATTGAAAAATAAAAATGGACCAGAACTATTTACGACATTGACTATGATTTGCATGGGTCCGCTGGTTGGATGAAGAAAATGGTGGGAGAAAGAAGATTGGTCGCTATCTTTGCCTAAGAATAATATCGACTGAATGTAACGACACTATCATAGGAAATAATTTCCTCCTGTTAAATCGTGAATTTAAAGAACTGGTGCATGAGCATTTAGCTTTATTTATTTATTTACTTATTTATGTTTAGGGGACCATGAGCATGTACCTGGGACGGATTCATGCGAGAGCCTTCCTTTCAGTTAATTATGGGCTCCTCTATTGGGCCTTCATCAGTGGGCTGCATGTTATCAACCAGTGGAAAATGTGTTTCGTACAAAAAATAGTATGCACTATGTACGGTACGGGGCACTAAAGGATCGGACCGTGCAATGACTTCCAAAACATTGTGTTTGTTGCTCTAACAACACATTTATTCAACCAACAGATGAAATATACTACTGATTGTACATTGAAAATAGCAACAACAGCAACCAGGGCTGGGGGTGCTAGAAGCAGTAAGCAGGCCAGAAGAGTAAAGACGCAGCTCTCTCTTCCAAACCAAACATCAGCCATCATTACAAAAGGGCTTACAAAAAAGAACAAGTGTATGCATCAAACTAAATAAAGATCCTACTACATCAAGTGTATGCATCTAACTAACTGGCTCAGTTAGACATTACTATTGATTTAGCTGTGGAGATTGGCTGACGGCTTGAACCAGATAGGTGCCTAACGGGGGAAACTACAGCTAGTAGGTCGAAGTCTGATACTTGCGACCCTCTCTCCTACTTTGTGCTACAGAGCGTGGCGGCACATATCAGGGTATGGTGCATGCATAGACGCATGGTACGTTGTGTACACATAGTTTTGCCTGATGAACGAAACTGCGCTGCCATCATGATCCTTGCCGTCAGTTATCTCCTAGTTAATCAGATAATTCAGTCCGAGTAACAGAGAGCGTGTACCAAGGCTACTTACCAGTCTCCAGTCAAAAAATCCTGAAGGCCCAGAGAAACTGGGATCCTGCTCAAAGACCTTGCAGTGACTGTGATTGTATTCCGCGAAACAACACGTCCGATATGTGCGAACGATCATCAATCATTCACTGTCATCTGATCGAGCCAGGAACCACCTGCAACTGCTATGTCGCTTTCGTTTGAAAGGTTCTGGGATTAGGAAGGGTAGGGACACTAGGCGGCCTACAACATCATATCAAATTGGAGTCAAATAAAAAAGGGCTCTTAATGTAGTCAACCTTAAGAACAACATGTTATGAGCATGAATATTTTTTCAGTAAATGTTGACAGTAATATAAGCAAGCCATCATGATATCATGGGAAAGTAACATACTGCTGTAACAGCCGTTTGTAGCGATGACTGGAGTAGGCCAGCAATACGTCCAGGCATAGAAGGAGTCGACAACGTAAATGAAGCCCTTGTGTTCAATGGCATCGGAGTACCATGGAGGATGTATGATCCTGCGATGGACATGCCGATTTATCCACTTACCGCAGTGACCTGTCAGATAGGCGAGACCGCGATTGAAGAACGCAATTTGCCTGAAGTATTTATAATTCACAGATCTTGTGGGCACTTGGCAGATTACGACCTTGAGCAAATCAAACTTGGTATCATGTTGGCTACTGTAAGATTCCGAGTATTCTGGGCCGCGGTGCCAAAGTAGTGCAGTGTTAATCGAAGGAAGGGGGGTCAATCGCCGGGTGTAGACCTCCACGAGCATCCAGCTATCGTGACCGTCGACGAGCACCATCCAAGACGTGTTCATGCCGACCCAGTACATACCGTTAATGTTGTTTAGGGTGACGGGGATCGGATTGCAGTAAAGAGGGTTAATGCTCGCCACCCTACGATCGTTATGCTGCATGACACGCCATTTCTGAAGATCGGGCGGCATCAACAAGCAAGGAGCTGGCTTAAAAAGCTTCGGCCTAAGGGCTTTGAGTAAAGGGTACAGCTTCAGTGAGCACGCGGTGAGCAGCATGGTACTAAGATTGTCCACACGCGAAACAATGTGCTGGATTACCTCTATGGGGAGTGAATTCCAGCCACTCTTTCGGCGGACGCTGCTCGGTTCTGCCATTGTTAGTGCTTGGGTTTCGGAAGAGGGGGGAGGCGCCTTAGCGGGGATGGAAGATTGGATGATTATGTGCGGACAAAGATGGAGAAGCGAATATGTGCTGCAGAAAGTGGACATGTGATGATGAGTACAGCATGCCGCTTGACTTACGAGACACATACCGGCAGCGTAGGATCATATCGATGCTAGACAACTTGCTTGAGTGATCACAGTACTGGTACTCCCTACAGTACCTACTACTCTTGAGTAGAGTAGTAGTGAGTAGGACTCTGCTCTACTACTAGCACTAGAGGATTAGTATATTCTAATCTAAAATAGTTACAAACTTCAATGCCCGAGCGTGGAACGACTACGCACTGCCATCAGTGCTAACTCCAATCCCCAGCAAACGTTCGCTGGCAGACATGGAAGATGCAAACGCTCGCGATGCAGTTACAGTACATGTGTAAGGGTGGAGGTTTCGTCAAATACTATGGTTTGAAAAAAGGCCGCCATCGGATGGAAATCTGACGGTTACGTGGGATTTGCCAGGATTGAGCTCGTGGCGAACAATCGCCAGATATCATTACTAAAAAAAGGTTAAAACACCCGGGGCTATAACTTGCACCGGCTGACCACTAACAATGATACTAACATAGTTGTAAAATGGTCAAAGACCGTGTCTACGCGGTGTTTGGAATTATATGCAAAAAAACTAGCAAGATGCACGTGCATTGCACGGAACATCAAGATGCATTTTTTTACAGAACACCTGTTGTGGTTGACCCATGCAGGAGTAATCCCATGTGTAAAAACTAATGGTATCTCGACCATTTCATCAAAAAAACTGATATCTCGAGAAAGGTGATAGATAAGGTTAGGAGGAGTGGGGCGTGGTGGTGACTAGTGGTCGGACTGGGCGGAGGCATGGGGATGGACGGCGCCAGCAGCGGCCACCATGCCAGATTGTTCCAAAGACTTCCTTTTTTAATTGCTCAGCAATGAGGTTGTGGGAGATAAGGATGAACGAGGCAATGCCTTATCTGTAAATGTGGAGATAGGTGCGGGTATCTTTTGTAAAATTGTCATAGTTTGCTTTCTATTCGTCAGATATAGATCGGACGGTCTATACTATAAGATGGCACACACACCATCATCACCAATTCGGTTTTTCTCTACTCCTACTCCTATATTACTTACTCCTATAAAAGACTTAGTTGGTGATGATGGCGTGTCTGCCATCAGCCATTTCTGACCATTAGATTTGCATCTAACGACTGTGATGTAAGTTGTGGCCTTTTGCAACAATTCCCACTTCTCTGCTCCAGCTTACACAAAACCCCTTAGTATCTTGAAACCAACCACATTCCTCCCTTACCTCATCAAAACAACCCAAAGAATTAATTTGGAGCGAAACATAAGATATTTTTAGTAATATGTATATCAAAACTAAACTTTTTTATTTCAAACTTGTGAATATGTATTATTCTAATTTGGATCCATTACAACAGATGGGCTCATTCCTATAAAGGTTTATCACTTGCATCGTCCACAACGAACACTTGGTGTACTGGTTCGGGTCGGATGCTTGTAGCGCGATGACCTGAGTTCGAATTTTGTCCTAAAATGTAGCTTTTTATATTTTTTTAATATATACTTCTTTCGCGACTGTACTGGGAGTGGAACCCACAAAGTACTTAGAATACAAGATTAAGGATGGATTTGTTTATTTTTAACTTTTTGTGCGAATCTGTAGCCAGCCTACAAGTCATGTATACTGTACTAACAGTGGAACCCACAGAGTACTTAGAATACTAGATAAGGATGCAATTAAATTTTTATAGAGGGATAATCATACATGCAATTAACTCAAATGGATTGGACGTGACTCTATTATTCTCCAACGGCAACCGGAAAATTTTCTCCCGTGGGCCGGAGTAGGTTTCTCGGTTTGCATGTGGTTTTAACGGAGGCATTTGATGTAGGCGAGGAGGCGTGTTCAGCCGGGTGTGCAACAGGCAGCACAGTACTATTCTATTTGACAGCTACTAGTATAATACAAAAAAGAAAGAAGAGTAGTAGAGATAGAGATAAGAGTAGAGATAGATACTAGGGAGGAGCACCATCTACTGATTCGTGTGCTACTCCTGCACTCCATTCGGCGGCCGCAACGTCCCATACAGCCACTCCCTCCTATGCTCCATTCGGCAGGTGCTGTTGAAATTTGGGGAGCGCACTCTCACGACTGCTGACAGCGACGACTTCACCGACGATGACTTCTTCCCTAACCTCGGCAACCTCTTCCTCAACGACATGGATGACAACCTCAATGCCAAAGGTGCTGCTCCCGTTGCACCGTATGTGTTTCTGTCCTTCCTATTCGAAATTGTGGTAGAATTCATGTTTCTAGTCTATCTCCTAGATTCGATCTGTTCATCTATTATGCTAGTCCACATGATTAGTTTAATCTCTCTTATAGCTGTCATGATTTATTTTGTGCTTATTCGGACTAAATCTCGTAGTAACCTTCTCTTATATGCAGCTGTCACAATGTCCCCTATAGCCACTCCCATTTCATGGATGGCCTGGTCGATGCCTCTAAGGAGCCCTTCGTCTACTACTATGAGTGCCCGATGCCGTTTTGGGTCTCGCTAGCGGACCTCGTGCATCACCTCACGCGGGCGTCCGGCGATCACTACTAGCCCTTGGTGGAGAACATCAAGTACGAGACGTGCTAACCCGTTTGCCGTGCCGGAGTCACTAGAGGATGACCGCCGCCTTCTAGTCTCAGAGGAGGACGATAGCGTCTTCCTCTTGATCGTGGGCACTAGCGAGGCCCGCGCAGGCCGCCACCCCATCTCTGTAGTGTGCGTCAGGGGTGATGCCGCTGACGCTCACACTGACATGAGGCCAATGTACGGGTGCATGCTCACTGTTACTGCCCTTCAAAGATACGTGGGCCACACCAGCTCCATGACGTTGACAAGGACTGTGCCGAGCTAGAACCTTCCCACCAATGTGTACATGGAAGACGCATGGTATGATTCCCCCCCCCCCCAACATGGTGCATGGGGACTTCAAGGAGGTTCACTCGGACATATGCATTACCAAGTTAAATGTACATCATTAATCTTCGCTCAATGTAATCCGCTGTCTAAGCATGTGGAGACTTCTTATTTATATAGTATAGAACCTTCCATGCATGATCTTGCTCTATCAGAGTATCACGCTTGAATAAAAGTGTATCCATTCATGGTTTAGTCTAGAATCTTCCATGTATGCTTTTGCTCCATTAGAGTTCTCGCTTGCCATTTATGAGATTAACTAGGAATTTTTACTACAGTACTGGTGAAAGACTTATGATGAACCATTTCTTACATCTCCTCTGCCCCCTTGCAAATCATCCGGACTTAATCCCGCTATCTAGGTGTATAAGAGCATGGTTAATACTTAATAGTATAGCCAACTATTGACTATAAGAAAGTTCCATGTCATCTGTAACCAACACGTATACCAATCTGTAGGATCGAAAGTATGTCTAGAGGGGGGTGATTAGACTACTTGACCAAAAAAATCTATCCTTTTCCCAATTTTAAGTCTTGGCAGATTTTAACAACTTAGCACAAGTCAAGGAATGAACCTACACATGCAAGTCTAAGAGTATAGTAGCAGAATGTAAAACATTGCACATGAAGGTAAAGGGAGGAGTTTGGAGGGAGCAAACACATTGTAGATACGGAGATTTTTGGCGTGGTTGCGATAGGTGGTGCTATCGTACATCCATGTTGATGGAGACTTCAACACACGAAGGGTAACGGTTGCGTGAGTCCACGGAGGGCTCCACCCACGAAGGGTCCACGAAGAAGCAACCTTGTCTATCCCACCATGGCCATCGCCCACGAAGGACTTGCCTCACTAGGGTAGATCTGCACAAATAGGCGATCTCCTTGCCCTTGCAACTCCCTGGTTCAACTCCACAATCTTGTCGGAGGCTCCCAAGTGACATCTAACCAATCTAGGACACGCCACTCTCCAAAATGTAATAGATGGTGTGTTGATTATGAACTCCTTGCTCTTGTGCTTCAAATGATAGTCTCCCCAACACTCAACTCTCTCTCACGGATTTGGATTTGGTGGAAAGATGATTTGAGAGGAAAGCAACTTGGGGAAGGCTAGAGATCAAGATTCTTGTGGTTGGAATTGGAATATCTTGGTCTCAACACATGAGTATGTGGTTCTCTCTTGGAAAATGAATGCTGGAAGTCTAGGCATGTTTTGATGGCTCTCCTTACAAATGAAGGAAGGGTGGAGGGGTATATATAGCCTCCACACAAAATCTAACTGTTACACACAAATCACCAAACTCGGTGGGACCGAATCATGAAACTCGGTCAGACCGATTTAGTTGAAAATGTGAACGTTAGGATTTTTGGTGGGACCGACATGTCAACTCGGTAGGACCGAATTCATTAGGGTTAGGGCATTACGTAATCTCGGTGAGACCGATAACACAAACTCAGTCGGACCGATTTTGGTAATAAGCTCACCAGAGAGTTGGTCGGAAAACTTGGTGGGACCGAATCGCTCATTTCAGTGAGACCGAAACGTTATGAAAGGGAAACACAGAGTTTGCATTGCGAACTCGGTGGGACCAATCGCTCATCTCGGTTGGACCGAAACATTATGAACAGAAATAGAGAGTTTGCAATCCCATCTCGGTGAGACCGAGATCCCTATCGGTGAGACCAAAGTGACAAGGGTTTCTAGCAGTGGCTATGTCAAGTGAATTCGGTGGGACCGGATATATCAAATCGGTAGGGCCGAGTTTGACTTTTGGTTTGGGACATATGTGGATATGAGAAAGTGGTTGAGGGATTTTGGAGCATATCACTAACCATTTTGAGCAAGCAAGCCATTAAGTAACACCGCATCCCCTTTTAATAGTATTGGCTTTTCCTATGGACTCAATGTGATCTTGGATCACTAAAATGAAAAGGTAGAGTCTTGAGCTTGAGCCCATATGTGTCCTTATCATTTTGAGGGGTCCACATTCCTATCCATGCCATGCCAATCATTGAACTTTCTAAAATGATAATCTTGAAATAGCATTAGTTCAATGAGCTATATGTTGTTAGTAATTACCAAAACCATCCAGGGATAGTTACACTTTCACAATCGATACTCAAAAACTAATTCTTAAAGATCATTTCTTGCAAAGCACAATAAGTGTTATTTCTTCACAAGTTTTGGATGCAGTTTGAACAGTTGAACGCTTTTGTTTTCAAAAGATACTTTTTTATCTATTTCACCCGGATGTTTGTGAGATCTAGAGATGAAATAATATCCGAAGAAACCTATCAACACCTGTTACACATGAGATGACCCCCACGTCCTTTGTCCATGTAAACAACTCCCTGATCAATGCATTTCACTGTTCCGTGCAACGCACGGGCAACTTACTATAGATTAGTACGACCAAAAATTTAGCTAACATTATATATAGTACGATAAATGCTCATGCATGTCACCTAAAATTATATCATTGAAAACTATGTTCAAATACGAATCCAACGATATAGTTTTTGTTGACATGCACTAACATTTTGTCAGTTAAATCTTCAGTCAAATTCAATGGGGGACTAATAAACCACGACCAATGTAGTACTATTGTAGAGGGCGGCGCTGCACGGGAGTCTCACCCCGCTCGTGGCGCGGCAGTAAAGCCGTCATATCACAAAACCCAACCACTCCCAGTAATAAGTGGCCTGGTAAAATAAACGGACAGGCGACCATCACATCCCTCCATCTTTTTTGCATTTCATCTCTCTACATTTACTTTCTCTGGATCATCTCGCACACTCAATCCCTAGCTACTACTCCTAGTATCCCTAGCTACTACTCCTAGGGCGAGTTCTTTTGGCAGCTTAAAAAATAAGTCGTCTCTTCCACAGATTTTCCCATAAGAGCATGGTTAATAATATAGCCAGATGATGGCTATAAGAAACCACCACGTCATCTATAGCCATCATCTATATGCACTCATACAATAATGTGGGCTATAAGGTTGGCTATTGCATTAGTACTTTCCTCCATTTTCTCTCTATCTCTTTCTTCACATTTATTGCATTTACCTAGGAATGCGCATATAGCTAGGCTCTTGCATGAGAGCCCACTCCCCTTACTTTTTAACATCTCTCTCCTCCACATAGGCAAAAATGCCATGTAAGCGGGCTATAAACCCACTATTGTACTTGCTCTAAGACTAGTCACAGTGGAGAGTAACATTAAGGCGCCTCACTCATTTATTTGGCTTCTAAACTACTAGTACCTCCGTCCTGGTTTATTTGTCACCATTGTAATTTGTGCTAAATTTTGACCAAAGATTTAACTGATAAAATGTTAGTGCATGTGACATGCACGAACATTTCATTAGTTAAATCTATGGTCAAAATTTGACACAGATTTCAATGGGGACCAATAAACCAGAATAGAGGTACTTGATATGGTATTACTAATCTAGAAGCCTAAAAGAACTGGCCCCTGGTACTCCTAGTAGTAGTACTCAAGTTGGAATTCCAACACGGCACAACTTGTTAGGCAAAAAATTCGATACAGGGTCTAGGAAGCGGTTTGGGAATTTGCTTGCTTTCCCGACCAGTGAGATACTCCGTACAAAGTTGTTACACCCACGATGCGGCTATATCTCCCACGTGTTGGAGCACGACTTAGAGGCATAACCGCATAGTAGGCATGTCGCAAGAGGGGTAATCTTTACACATCCCATGTACTGAATAAGAAAGGGATAAAGAGTTGGCTTACAATCGCCACTTCACACAATACATAAATATAGCATTACATCATCCAGAATACAATCAGGGTCCGACTACGGAACCAAAATAAAGAAAGATAACCCCTAATGCAAAATATCCCCGATCATCCCAACTGGGCTCCACTACTGATCAAAAGGAAACGAAACAACACAACGAACACGATCTTCATCAAACTCCCACTTGAGCTCGGTTGTGCCACCTGCACTGGTATCATCGGCACCTACAACTGTTTGGAAGTATCTGTGAGCCACGAGGACTCAGCAATCTCACACCCGCGAGATCAAGACTATTTAAGCTTAAGGGTAGGAAAGGGGTAGTGAGGTGGAGCTGCAGCAAGCACTAGCATATATGGTGACTAACTTACGCAAATGAGAGCGAGAAGAGAAGCAATGCACGGTCGTGAACTAGAAGTGATCAAGAAGTGATCCTGAAACTACTTATGGCCAAGCATAACACAAGAACCGTGTTCACTTCCCGGATTCCGCCGAGAAGAGACCATCATGGCTACACACGAGGTTGATGAATTTTAATTAAGTTAAGTGTCAAGTTTTCTACAACCGGACGTTAACAAATTCCCATCTTCCCATAATCGTGGGAATGGCTTTCGAAAGATCAAAACCCTGCAGTGGTGTCCCAACTTAGCCCATCACAAGCTCCCATGGTCAACAAAGGATATTCCTTCTCCCAGGACAACCCGATCAGACTCGGAATCCCGGTTAAAGACATCTCGACAATGGTAAAACAAGACCAGCAAGACCACCCGCTGTGCCGACAAATCCCGATAGGAGCTGCACATATCTCGTTCTCAGGGCACACCGGATAAGCTAAGTGTACAGGAGCCAACGTAACACAAGTTGCCAAGGGACGGCCCTGCACGGTGCTCTAGTTTGGACCAACACTCAGAGGAGCACTGGCCCGGGGGTTTAAAATAAAGATGACCCTCGGGTTTCAGAAACCCGAGGGAAAAAGGCTTAGGTGGCAAATGGTAAAACCAATGTTGGGCCTTGCTGGAGGAGTTTTATTCAAGGGGAACTGTCAAGGGGTTCTCATTATAACCCAACCGCGTAAGGAACGCAAAATCAAGGAACATAACACCGGTATGACAGAAACTAGGGTGGCAAGAGTGGAACAAAACACCAGGCATAAGGCCGAGCCTTCCACCCTTTACCAAGTATATAGATGCATTAATTAAAATAATAGATATTATGATATCCCAACATATCCATGTTCCAACAAGGAACAAACTTCATCTTCACCTGCAACTAGCAACGCTATAAGAGGGGCTGAGCAAAGCGGTATAATAACCAAACAACGGTTTGCTAGGAAAGGTGGGTTATCGGCTTGAGACGACAATATGGGAGGCATGATAAAGCAAGTGGTAGGTATCGCGGCATATCAATAGAGCGAGCAACTAGCAAGCAAAGATAGAAGTGATTTCGAGGGTATGGTCATCTTGCATGAGATCCCGCAAGGAAGAAGAATGAGTCCATGAAGAAGACAAACTGACGTAGTCAGACAGATCCTCACAAACGTGACGTTATCGGAACTAACCCGAAGAAGTAACACCGGAAAGAAGCAAATAACATAGTAAACAACCATCACATAAACATGGCATGATGCACAACCAAGTATGATGCATGTCCGGTTTAATGAAGCATGGCATGGCAAAGTGCACAAACAATCCTACAAATTAAGTGGAGCTCAATATGCAACGAGTTGCATATTGCCGAGAACACCACATGACTTATTTAGTTCACTCTTGTTTATTTACCCAACAATATTAAACGTTGGTTAGCATGGTAATAGGTGAAGCATAAGTAAACTTCACATCTAGGCAAGTTTAAATGAGGCCAGAACAACAAGCAACAAGTCCGGAAAAACCTCATGTGCAAAATAAGGATTTGGTACTGTCCGGTCCTAAACCATATTTTAGCATTGTTAAACATGCAATAAGAGTGCACCATGTTAAACTAGGCAATTTTCTACCCCATTTACATATAAAGATTGTTAGGTTTGGAGCTACGGTGATTTAGTTATGAAATAAAGCATTTTAACAAGCTATTTAAGAAAATTTAAGGAAACATCAATTTTAAACATTTTAACATAGATGAAAGTGGCATGTTATTAAACTACACAAAATTCTAAGCATTTTTCATATATAACTTATTTTAATCCGATGCACGATTGGTTAGATATGATATGTATGAACTAGAGGGACTATTCTGTAAAACTGCACTCTCTGGAATAAATTGGAAATTCGCTGGACAGGAAAAAAACACAATCGGGCTGAATCTACAGGCTGGCCCAATAGAGAGAGAAAAAAAGAAAAGGGTGGGGCGCTGGGGTCAGCTCACCCAGTGGGCCTTGGCCCGTTCGACGGAGAGGAGGGTCCGGCAGGGGAGCGGGCAGGCCACGGTTGCTGGGCTGCTCCTGTCTAGATCGATCGACAAGGGAGGGGAACGTGGTCAATGCATGGACGACTTGATGCTCCTCGTTGCAGAAGAACAGAGCCAGAACTCGACACATAGGCGACGCCGGAAATATAAGAACACGCGACGGTGAGGGCGGCACACCGGCGTGAGGAAAGGGCAGGAAATAGCAGGCAGCGGCGGAGTGAAATAGATCAGGTGGAGGAGGCGATGGCGGCGTCCCGATGGTGCTCGTTCAGCGGCGCCGGTGTTCCTGTGAAACCGAGAGAGAGAGAGAGAGAGAGAGAGAGAGAGAGAGAGAGAGAGAGAGAGAGAGAGAGAGAGAGAGAGAGAGAGAGAGAGAGAGAAGGTGAGCTGCGGGAAGGAGGGAGGCAGAAACGACGGAGAAGAAGGAGAAAGAGAGAAAGGAAGGAGGCAGAGGAGCTGCGGCATGGTCCAGTCTGGCTTCAGCGGCTGGCCACGGTGGCGTTTGGCGACGGGAGGCTCGGGCTTGGTGCCGCGAGCGGAGGAAAGGAGCGGGCGCTGGGGTACGCTGCTGCTGTTGGACAGTGCGGAGGAGCACGGGCGGTGCGACGATGAAGACGGAGGGCGACGGGATTGAGTGGATGCGCGCATGGGAGGAGAGGAGGAGGGCGACGACGATGTTGCTGTCACCGGCGATGGCGAGCTTTGGCCCGATGAGGCGAACGGGGTCGCGGCAACGGGAGGCTGCAGGATACTGCGAGGACGGTGGGTGTCGGGTAGAGGAGGAAGAGGTGAGGCCTTGGCACGGGTGCGCTGGACCGCGGGCGCAAGAAAGCTTCAGATCGGGAGCTCCTCCCCCGATCGAATTTGGAGGAGGAGGCACCGGCGAAGTGTATCGAGTGCTCGGGGTCGGGGAGAAGGAGCTCGGGCTCCCGTTGGTGGGTGGTGGAAAAAAACAAGGAGAAGGGGATCGGGCGATGCTCTGGTTGGCTCGATGGAGGATTCATGGGAGAGTGGGTGGCGACTGGAGGTTGGGCAGCGCGGATCCCCAAGAAGATGGTGGCGGCAGCGGACATGGAATGGATGGGACAATCGGGCTAGAATTTAGGGATTAGTCTAGGGTTGCCACTATATATATGAAAGTGCAACTATCCCTAGGTGGTTTTGGTAATTCATAACAACATATAGCTCATTGAGCTAATGCTATTCCAAGATGACTATTTCAGGAAAGCTCAATGATTGGCATGGCATGGATGTGAAAGTGGAACCCTGAAAATGCTAAGGACAAAGGATTGGCTCAAGCTCAAAAGCTCAAGACTCTTCATTTTATATTTTAGTGATCCAAGATCACATTGAGTCTTTAGGAAAAGCCAATACTATCAAGGAGGGATGAGGTGTTGCTTAATGAGCCTCTTGCTTCATGTGCTTAGTGATATGCTCCAAAACCCTCAACTACTTTCCCATATCCACATATGACCTAAACCCTAAGCCAAACTCGGTCCTACCGATTCTTTCTATCCGGCGCCACTGAGTTTCACTTGTCATAAGCCACTGCCAAACCCTAGCAATTCGGTTCTACCGATAGGGATCTCGGTCTCACCGAGATGGGATTGCAAACTCTCTGTTTCCCTTTCGTAACTTTTCGGTCTCACCGAAAGAGCGAATCGGTCCCACCGAGATTGCAATGTAAATTCAGTGTTTCCTTTTTGTAACTTTTCGGTCTCACCGAAAGAGCAAATCGGTCCCACCGAGTTTGCCTGACCAACTCTCTGGTTAGCTAATTACCAAAATCGGTCTCACCGAGTTTGTGTAATCGGTCTCACCGAGATTACGTTATGCCCAAACCCTAACCATATCGGTCCTACCGAGTTGTATGTCAGTCCCACCGAAAATCTCTAACGGTCACTAGGTTTACCTTTTCGGTCCGACCGAGTTTGTTGATTCGGTCCCACCGAGATTGGAAAACTATGTGTAACGGTTGGATTTTGTGTGGAGGCTATATATACCCCTCCACCTCCTCTTCATTCATGGAGAGAGCCATTAGAACCCATACACAATTCCAACTCATATGTTCTGAGAGAGAACCACCTACTCATGTGTCGAGACCAAGATATTCCATTCCTACCATATGAATCTTGATCTCTAGCCTTCCCCAAGTTGCTTTCCACTCAAATCTTCTTTCCACAAAATCCAAATCCTATGAGAGAGAGTTGAGTGTTGGGGAGACTATCATTTGAAGCACAAGAGCAAGGAGTTCATCATCAACACACCATTTGTTACTTCTTGGAGAGTGGTGTCTCCTAGATTGGCTAGGTGTCACTTGGGAGCCTCCGACAAGATTGTGGAGTTGAACCAAGGAGTTTGTAAGGGCAAGGAGATCGCCTACTTCGTGAAGATCTACCGCTAGTGAGGCAAGTCCTTCGTGGGCGATGGCCATGGTGGGATAGACAAGGTTGCTTCTTCGTGGACCCTTCGTGGGTGGTTGCTTCTTCATGGACCCTTCGTGGGTGGAGCCCTCCGTGGACTCGCGCAACCATTACCCTTTGTGGGTGGAGCCCTCCGTGGACTCGCGCAACCGTTACCCTTCGTGGGTTGAAGTCTCCATCAACGTGGATGTAGGATAGCACCACCTATCCGAACCACGGGAAAAACATCCGTGTCTCCAATTGCGTTTGAATTCTCCAAACCCTTCCCTTTACATTCTTGCAAGTTGCATGCTTTACTTTCCGCTGCCAATATACTCTTTGCATGCTTGCTTGAATTGTGTGATGATTGCTTGACTTGTCCTACAATAGCTAAAATCTGCCAAGAACTAAAATTGGGAAAAGGTTAAGTTTTTATTTGGTCAAGTAGTCTAATCACCCCCCCTCTAGACATACTTTCGATCCTACAAGTGGTATCAGAGCTTTGGTCTCCATTTGCTTTGATCTCCATAGCTTTTGGTGGTCATAGCCTTGGTTTCACAACCTAGGAGAGTATGGCGTCTAGCGAGGGAAATTATCACCGTAGAGGTCCTTACTTTGATGGTACTAATTTTGCTAGTTGGAAGCATAAAATGAAAATGCATATTCTTGGACATAACCCCGCCGTTTGGGCTATTGTGTGTGTTGGTTTGCAAGGTGACTTCTTTGATGGGAAAGAACCAAACCGTGAAGCTACCGCGGATGAGCTGAAGATGTTGCAATACAATGCTCAAGCTTGTGATATTCTCTTCAACGGATTGTGCCCCGAAGAATTCAACAAAATCAGCCGTCTTGAGAATGCAAAGGAAATTTGGGACACTTTGATTGATATGCACGAAGGTACCGACTCCGTCAAGGAATCCAAGTTGGATGTGCTTCAAAGTCAACTTGACAAGTTCAAAATGAAGGATGGTGAAGGTGTTGCTGAAATGTACTCTAGGCTTGCTCTCATCACAAATGAGATTGCCGGCTTAGGAAGTGAAGAGATGACCGATAGATTCATCATCAAGAAGATTCTAAGAGCCTTGGATGGAAAATATGATACCGTGTGCACATTGATCCAAATGATGCCCAATTACAAAGATCTCAAGCCAACGGAGGTGATTGGAAGAATTGTTGCTCATGAGATGTCACTTAAGGATAAAGAGGAACTTCACAAGAAATCAAGTGGTGCCTACAAAGCCTCATGTGAAGCCCCTACATCATCAAGTGAGAAACAAAACTTCAATGAAGAATTGAGCTTAATGGTGAAGAACTTCAACAGGTTCTACAAGAGTGGAAGCAAAGATAGAAGCTTCAAGTCAAGGTCCTACAATGACAAAAGATCTTCTAGTCGAGAGAGAAACTGCTACAGTTGTGGAAGACTCGGACACTATTCCAATGAGTGTACAGCTCCCTACAAGAGAAGAGAAGATTCTCCAAAAAGAAGAAGCAAAGAATCACCACCAAGAGAGAGAAGGAGTAGAGATGATCGTTATGAACGAAGATACTCACGGAGAAGCAAGGATTCGGAAAGGAAGGAAAAATCATCAAGGAGCTACACAAAACAAAGACATCAAGCTCATGTTGGTGAATGGGTATCCGGCTCCGACTCTGACAGCCACTCCGAGAGAAGTTATCACTCCGACTCCGAAGATACTCAAGATGAAGGTGTTGCCGGTCTAGCACTTGTGTCAACCAACTCCTACGACATATTTGACTCACCAAATGAAGGAATTGGAAGATGCTTCATGGCCAAAGGTCCTAAGGTAACACACCCCGAGTATGTTGACTTCAATAGTGATGAAGATGACTTGTTAGGTGATGATTTGCTTGTTGACAACTCTAGTGATGAATCTATGATGAAACATCAATTAATCATGCTAATCAAGATAAAACGAATGACAATGATAAGGAGAAGATTGAGGCTCTAACTAAAGAACTAAACACTCTTAAGTTAGCTCATGAAACTATCTTCGAAGATCATCAAGAACTTTTAAGAGCTCATGAGAAATTACGCTTTGAAAAGCTCAATCTTGAGCAAGAACATGAGTTCTTAAAAGCAATCAATGATGATCTCCGCAAGAAAAGTTCTTATTACATTGCCAAGCGTTTACTCTTATCCACTTACATGCCTCAAGTCAAGTCTAGTAACAAGAACAAGAAAGATTCTTCCTCTAGCAGTAACAATGATCATGCTAAATCCAATATTGTTGCTTCTAGTAGTTCTCTTGATTCCACTAATGATTCTCTTAGCCAAGTTACACTTGAGCAAGAAAATAGCTTGTTGAAGGGAATTATAGAGAAAGGAGTGTACAAAAGCCTTGCCGGGAGTAAGAAATTCGAGGAAATTGTGCGCAAGCAAGGAATGCACCGGAAGAATCAAGGTGTTGGTTTTGAACAAAAGTTCAATGCCAATGGAGTTGAGTGGGAAGAAGATCAATACCCCAAGACAAAGTTTGTTCCTCAACAAGAGAAGTATGATACTTCTTTCAAGGGGACGCAAGCTCAAGATGATCTTCCACCACAAGACTACAAGAAAAAAGGCAAGGACAAGCTTCAAGAGGAAATTAATGCATTCAAAGAAGCTCCTAAGACCTTAGTCAAGTGGATTCCCAAGACTACTTCAAGTTCCACTTCATCAAGTACGACTACAACTCCAAGGATTCCCATCAAGATGGTGTGGATCCAAAAGAAGAAGAACTAGAGAGTTCTTGAGGGTGACTCCGCCAACATACTTCACTCTTATCATTTTGGCAAGAACAAGTGCAATCAACTTCCACATCTTGCACTAGTTCAAGGAGTCACAAACCCTCTTGTTGGTAAGACAAGGGACAAGGTAACCTAAAAGTTTTCATGGACATCATCTTGTGTGTGCATCACTCTATGTCTATGGATATCCTTGTTTGTTCCTTGTGGGACTAACCCATGTAGGTATTGAAAGTGCAATTCACTCAAATGGATAGCTCCAAGTGATCTACATCAACATTGAGCATCCACATCTTCAACATATACATGAAGTCATCATCGACAAAACCCAAGGTTAGTTCATCCCTCTAAGGGGGGATATCACATCTAGGGGGAGCTTTACTCTTAGACTTGAGCTAAAGCAACTCTAAAGATGTGAACACAACAATGCTTTATGTAAAAGTGGTAACCCCACTTGAGCTTAAACGATGAGTATGACCTATGATCAAGTGTTCTCACTTGACTCCTAAGTCAATATACTCATATATAGATGACCTTGTCATCGCAAATTGCTTGATAGATGCTAGAATTGGTTGTGCATGCCTTGTCACATATTTCATTTGCCATCTTATTGTGTGAGCATGCTGGTTGCATATTTTACTCATTCGAGGACATCCACTTGTTGTTTTGATTGTTTGGTTTTATTTCCTTTTGCCAAGTGGATGGACAAGAATGCCTAAGAACCTCCTCTAGCTATCTATGCTTTTCTCGTCTCAAACTCTATTCATGCTACATCACAAAATTTGATCAAGTCAGATTTGAACCACTCTGTGTGAGGAGCGCTCGGAGTCCCCGATTCGTCATAGACTTAAACTTCCAAAACCTCTTTATGATTCTCGGTCTGACCGATACCCTACTTTCGGTCCTACCGAGATCACTAAGTTGATCTAGGTTTTCGATCTCGGTGCAACCGATTTGAACCATTCGGTCACACCGAGTTGCAACAACTGTATACAGTTTTGCATCTTGGTGCCACCGAGTTGTTCCACTCGGTCACACCGACAGGGTCGGGCTATATATAGTCACGGGCAAAAATTTGGAAATTTCTCCAAACCCCTTCGCCCGCGCGATAGCCTGCTCTGCCAACTTGGTCTCCGGATCGTCTCCTCGCCGCCAGCCGCCTCCAGTCGCTGGTCTCCGTCGCCGTCAACGGAATTCAACCCTGCCGTTGCCGCCGTAGCGAGTCTCCGCCGAACTAGGGTATGGACTCGATCACAGTGCTATTCCCCGTCCGATTCCTAGCACATTGTGTTCTTAATGATTCTTGCCACGATTGAAATACTCCTATCCAGTCAATGCGTTCGTAGATTAGTTTTGATTCGAAAATTTTAGGGTTAGGTTTCCGCCGAAACCATCTCGGACCCACCGAGTTGAAAAACTCGGTCCCACCGATTTGGCTTATGCCATTGCACAAGTGAGACTCGGTCTGACCGAGAATTACTTATCGGTGTGACCGATTTTGGAACTTTGTGAAACCCTAGCAGTCTTGGTGCCACCGAACTGTGACTCGGTCTGACCGAGTTCACTAGTTTAGGTTCCAAAAACTGCTTCAGTATCACCGAGTTTGAAAATCGGTAGATCCGAGATGATTTCAGTGGGAAACTAAAACTAAGATTTTGAGTCATTCTTTTGCAAAAATCTCTGCATTTTGTGATGCTCATATATTCTACCTCATCTATAAACTGTTCATAGGGTCAGCAGTCAGCTTGTTCATCATGTCAGACCAGAGTGATAGCCAGAACATGTCAGAAGAGCAAGTGCAGATGAGTGAGGGCACTAGTCCCTCAAGTTCCTCATATGAAGGCAGCAGGAGCACCCCTAGCAATCTGCCAAAAGCTGCCACAAGACAAAGGAAGAAGAGAACCTCAGAATCAGAGGATGAGGACTATGTGGCAGAAGAGGAAGCAACTTCAAAGAGAGTAGTGCTCAAGGCACAAAGCCAGGGATGAAAATCAAAAGGCCAGCAGGCAGGCAGCCTATGCCAAAGGCCAGAGCCTCAACTCAGATTCCTGAAAAGCCTGCAACCATAGAGCCAGTTGCTGCTGAAGGCAAGAAAAGGAAGGAAAGGGTCAAGAAGACTGTAGCCAGAGTGCTTGGAAAGGCTTCCATCATGGAAGAAGAGGAAGAAGAAGAGGTTGCTGCACCAGCACCTAAGGCACCCAAGCTGATGGGTGATGCCATAAGATCAGGGTCAACTGCTTCTAAGGCCAAGCTAGCTCCAAAGCCAAAGCCAAAGAGGAATACAAGGAGCATACCTGCAGCTGAAAAGAACAAGGCCCAGTGCCTGACATTGCTGAAGAAGAAGAAGGTCAAGTGCTCAGAAAGCTCAAGCCCAAGATCCCAGACCATAGTGATGCCCATCCTGTGGCTGAGGACATGAAGCTCAAGAGAGACTCAGGGCTCAGGAAGTGGAGAGAAGCAGATCTGTATGCTTCAAGGAGAAGGATTGTTGTTGACTACAGGTTCCACACTAAGGAACAGCAGGACTTCTATGAGACAGTTTTGTTGGACAAGAAGCCCATAGTTTGTGACATGAGATGGGTTGATTGGGCGTACATCAAGGACAATGAAGAGCACTATCCTGGAGTGCAAGACAGCTTCAATGCTTGTGGAGTAGCAGACTTTGTTGGGAAGAAGCTCACAAAGTGGAACGAGGAACTTATTATGCAATTCTACTCCACGGCACACTTCTATCCAGATGGTAGGATAACATGGATGTCTGAAGGTATGAGGTACCAATCTACTGTTGCTGAGTGGGCACAGCTCATCAATGCCCCAGAGGAGCATGAGGATGACTTGGATATCTATGCCAAGAATAAGATGGACCACAACTCTATGTCCAATATGTACAAGGAAATTCCAAATGAAGCACTTGATACTTTCAAGTTTGGCTCAGTGCATTATCTTATGTCAGGGCTGCAAACTATCAACTGGATCCTTAGGCACACTCTATTGCCCAAGTCAGGTGATCACAAGATGATCAGAGGCCATGCAATCAATTTGCTTCATGTATTTGATGTGCCTCAAATATTCAAGGTCATGAGCCTCATAGTAGAAACTATCAAGAGGACTGCGGCAGATCAGAAGAGGAGCTGTGGTTATGCCCCTCAAATTCAGGAGTTAATCAACTCGAAGATGGGCACAGGCATATACTTGTTGGACAAGGAACACTTGCCTATTCATCCAGACTTTGAGGAAAACCAAGTTGTGATGAATGAGAATGAACCATCATCTGCCCAAGCACAAGCCAAGAAGGAGAAGGCGGGGAAGGAGAAAGCTGCCAAGATGCCAACTCAAGAGGAGGCATCTGAGTACTTCTTGAAGACCAAACAAGAGCAGCTTGGTTACTTGATTGCATCCACCCTGCGGATTGAGCAAGGACTAGCCACCCTAACTCAGAACCAGGCAAGCTTAGAGAGGATCATGGAACAAAAGTTCTATGACTTGGATGTCAAAGTGACAGAGATTCAGACTGCAGTGGAGCAGCTCCAGAATGACATGCAGGAGAGGAGAGGCAAGACTACAACGGATGCCTTTGCCAGAGTGCCACGAGGTCAGAGATCATATGCAGTGCCAGTTGCTGACACCAGAGTCACCACTTCTGCACCAGCTACAGCCTTAGTTCCACCAGCTCCAGCATCTACTTCAGCCTCAACTCCAACCACGTCTACAGAAGGCTTCGTCCTTGGAGTGCTCCGGACTCCACCACCACCTGAAGATCAAGCCTGAGTGTCGTTTTAGCACTATGCATTTTCTAGGAACTTTTTGGTAACTTGTTGCCAAAGGGGGAGAAAATGTATAGATCATAGGCTTCGAGAGAGAGTGTTGCTTTTATTCTCTCTTGTTTTATTTGGTGGTTTTTCGAACTTTGTTTGCTTTTGTGTGAGATACTATGTCATTATCTGTGAGACATTGATGATCATGTGTTTGATCATAAGCTACACTTAATGTTTGCTTATTATTATCATCTTATCTATCTTATGTGATCATTCACTATTCTTGGTGATGAGTGCATGTATTTCATTCTTATCATTTTAAGCGCTCCACCAAGATGTATGTGACATGGAAGAGTAACCCATGACTCTAACTCTTTGTGCATTTGCAGTCCAAAGAAAATTTTAAATATGCACAAATTTAGGGGGAGCTCTTACTTGTCACATACTTCTCAAAGCGACGATATATTTCATGCTTATTATCATTTGTCGAAGCTTTGATCTATATGTTGTCATGAATTACCAAAAAGGGGGAGATTGAAAGTGCAACTATCCCTAGGTGGTTTTGGTAATTCATAACAACATATAGCTCATTGAGCTAATGCTATTCCAAGATGACTATTTCAGAAAAGCTCAATGATTGGCATGGCATGGATGTGAAAGTGGAACCCTCAAAATGCTAAGGACAAAGGATTGGCTCAAGCTCAAAAGCTCAAGACTCTTCATTTTATATTTTAGTGATCCAAGATCACATTGAGTCTTTAGGAAAAGCCAATACTATCAAGGAGGGATGAGGTGTTGCTTAATGAGCCTCTTGCTTCATGTGCTTAGTGATATGCTCCAAAACCCTCAACTACTTTCCCATATCCACATATGACCTAAACCCTAAGCCAAACTCGGTCCTACCGATTCTTTCTATCCGGCGCCACCGAGTTTCACTTGTCATAAGCCACTGCCAAACCCTACCAATTCGGTTCTACCGATAGGGATCTCGGTCTCACCGAGATGGGATTGCAAACTCTCTGTTTCCCTTTCGTAACTTTTCGGTCTCACCGAAAGAGCGAATCGGTCCCACCGAGATTGCAATGTAAATTCAGTGTTTCCTTTTTGTAACTTTTCGGTCTCACCGAAAGAGCAAATCGGTCCCACCGAGTTTGCCTGACCAACTCTCTGGTTAGCTAATTACCAAAATCGGTCTCACCGAGTTTGTGTAATCGGTCTCATCAAGATTACGTTATGCCCAAACCCTAACCATATCGGTCCTACCGAGTTGTATGTCAGTCCCACCGAAAATCTCTAACGGTCACTAGGTTTACCTTTTCGGTCCGACCGAGTTTGTTGATTCGGTCCCACCGAGATTGGAAAACTGTGTGTAATGGTTGGATTTTGTGTGGAGGCTATATATACCCCTCCACCTCCTTTTCATTCGTGGAGAGAGCCATCAGAACACATACACAATTCCAACTCATATGTTCTGAGAGAGAACCACCTACTCATGTGTCGAGACCAAGATATTCCATTCCTACCATATGAATCTTGATCTCTAGCCTTCCCCAAGTTGCTTTCCACTGAAATCTTCTTTCCACAAAATCCAAATCCTATGAGAGAGAGTTGAGTGTTGGGGAGACTATCATTTGAAGCACAAGAGCAAGGAGTTCATCATCAACACACCATTTGTTACTTCTTGGAGAGTGGTGTCTCCTAGATTGGCTAGGTGTCACTTGGGAGCCTCTGACAAGATTGTGGAGTTGAACCAAGGAGTTTATAAGGGCAAGGAGATCGCCTACTTCGTGAAGATCTACCGCTAGTGAGGCAAGTCCTTCGTGGGCGATGGCCATGGTGGGATAGACAAGGTTGCTTCTTCGTGGACCCTTCGTGGGTGGTTGCTTCTTCGTGGACCCTTCGTGGGTGGAGCCCTCCGTGGACTCGCGCAACCATTACCCTTTGTGGGTGGAGCCCTCCGTGGACTCGCGCAACCGTTACCCTTCGTGGGTTGAAGTCTCCATCAACGTGGATGTAGGATAGCACCACCTATCCGAACCACGGGAAAAACATCCGTGTCTCCAATTGCGTTTGAATTCTCCAAACCCTTCCCTTTACATTCTTGCAAGTTGCATGCTTTACTTTCCGCTGCCAATATACTCTTTGCATGCTTGCTTGAATTGTGTGATGATTGCTTGACCTGTCCTACAATAGCTAAAATCTGCCAAGAACTAAAATTGGGAAAAGGTTAAGTTTTTATTTGGTCAAGTAGTCTAATCACCCCCCCCCCTCTAGACATACTTTCGATCCTACAATATAGCAATAGGATTTTTGGTAGGGGCTAATCCGGTCCCTCCGATTTAGATCGGACGCTCGAGATAAATAGGCTAGGGAGGCCAAAAAGAAAAACGAAGATGTTTTGTAGATGTTTGGGGATGATCTGGAACCATCGGGGACGATCGCCCGGGTCGGGTCCGGGACAGCTTTCGGATGCGTGCGCGAGGAGGGCCGTGGCATAACCGAGAGAGGTTAGGTTGGGTCTGGCGGCAGGTAGTGGACTGTGTAGACGGTCTTAAGCTGAGAGAAAAGAAGAGAGAGAGACCCGGCGACTGTTTCCGGAGATCGAAAACGTCCGACGTTAGACCGTCAATAATGTCGCTATAGTTAACCGTTGGGTCATCAAACAAACTCCGAATGCGATGAAACTTGGCAGGCGACCTACTAACAACATAACAACACCGGGCGCCAACTTTCATCCCATACCTGTAACGCCCCGAGACCGATGTGCCAGGTGTCCTCCAGTTATTCGCTATTTTGCCTTGTCATTTTCTTGCTGTTGCATCTTGCCATGTCATCATCCGCATTGCATCATCATGTTTTCAAAACTTGCATCCGTCCCGGTCTCCCTGTTCTTTCCGTTGCCCGTTCTGAGCCCAGTCACACTTGCACGCGCCTGCGGCATGTCCGAAATAGTATTTTATAAGTGGCCGGAAAATATTCTCGGAATGGTTTGAAAGTTGGCGTGTGGTCTTATTATAGTGTAGATAGACTGCCTGTCAAGTTTCATCACATTCGGAGTTTGTTCGATAGCCCAACCGTTAAACTGTAGCGGCATTATAGCCGGTCTAACGTCGGACGTTTTCGGTCTCTGGAAATAGTTGCCGGGCTGCACTCCTCTCCTCTCGTCTCAACCCAACCCGCTCTCCACAGTCCACCTAGGCCCATGCCTACCCCTCTTTGCGCAGTGCATCGGACCTCCTCGCGCGCGCGTCCGAAAGCTGTCCCGGACCCGATTCGGACTGTGGTCACCGTTGGATCCGGATCATCCCCAAACATCTACTAAATATCATTGTTTTATTATTAGGACTTCCTAGCCTATTTATTCTCGACCGTCCGATCAAAATCGAAGGGACCAAATGCCCCTATCCAAAATCCACTTACTATATATAGACTCCCTAGTCTAAATCTAGACCAAACCCTAAAAACTAGGATATTTGTCCTCCCTAGCCGCCGCCACCTATAGGCTCCTCCCTCCTAGGATCAGCCGCCGCCGCCATCTATCAAATCCATCCATCCACAACGCCACCCTCCTCCTTGTTTTCTCAACTAGGCCAATCACCTCGCATTTGATCCACCCATCCCACTAACCAGAGCCTCTCCTATGCTCTATCCCGAGGGGTTCAGGAGCAGCTCGTCCCGACGACCAAACCAGTAGGCCCCACGCCTCCCTCCGCGCCATCCAGGAACAACGCTCACCCGCCTCCATGCTCACTTTGGTTCGGGAGAGGAGCTCCCGTCCACACCATCCCAAGCCGGACCTCGCCGGTGAGACCCCGCCGTCGCACGTCCCCGTCTCTCTCTCTTTTGCCTTCTCTGACCTCCCCTACTCTCCCCTTCCCTATCGAACAGAAGGAGCAGCATCGCCTCCCCGACCTTCGGACTGGCCGGATCCGCCGCACCCGTCTGGACTTTGCCCCTTGCCCGGACCCGCCGCCTGCAGGCCTCTTCTCAGCCGGGTCCGCTGCTGTCGCTGTTTCCCTGTCGAACAAGCAAGCTCGAACCCCAGTGCCAAGTCCAACCTGCTCAATCCCCTGCTTCAGGACCAAGACGTCGAACGCTGCCGCCGCACGTTGAACGTCCAGCTTGCCGAGGCCCAGCGCCAGATCGCTACATGGCCCAGATCTGCCAGCTCCCTGTTGGCCCAATGTGAGCAGTGCTCCAGATTCGGCCCAACTCTATATTTTTTTCTGCCTGAACGTTTTTCCTATTATCCTGTGAACGCCAATTTGCAGAAAAACCCTTGCACTTCATTCATTTAATAACTCACAAATGGTGCATCGGAATAAAATAAGTTATATATGAAATGTGCTTAGATTTCTGTCTAGTTTCATAATATAAGTTTGTTTAAAACTGAGCTACGGTTAATTAGTTATGAATTAAATCATTTTAGCAAGTTATTTAAGCAAATTTAAACAAACAACATTTTAAACATGGATGAAAATGACATTATATGTAAATGGGGTAGAAAAATGCCTAGTTTAACATGGTGGCTTCACTTTGCATGTTTAACAACTCTAAAATTGTGTATAGAGTAGAACAGTACCAACTTTGAAATATGCACATGAGGATTTTCTGAACTTGTTGTTTGTTGTTCCGGCCTCATTTAAACTTGCCTAGATAGGTAGTTTTCATTTGCTTCACCCTCTTGCCATGTTTAACAACATTTAATATTGTTGAGTACATAAATGAGAGGGAACTAAATAAGTCACGTGGTGTTTCGTCACTATGGAACGGAGTTGCATATTGAGCTCCACTTAATTTGTAGGATTGTTTGTGCACTTTGCCATGCCATGCCTCATTAAACCGAACATGCATCATACTTGTTTGCGCATCGTGCCATGCTTATGTGATGATTGTTCACCATGTTGTTTGCTTCTTTCCGGTGTTTTTTCTTCGGGTTAGTTCCGATAACGTCGCGTTGGTGAGGATCCGTTCGACTACGTCCGTTTGTCTTCTTCATGGACTCGTTCTTCTTCCTTGCGGGATCTCAGGCAAGATGACCATACCCTCGAAATCACTTCTATCTTTGCTTTCTAGATGCTCACTCTTTTGCTATGCCTATGCTACGATACCTACCACCTACTATATCATGCCTCCCGTATTGTTAAGCCAAGCCCCTAACCCACCTTGTCCTAGCAAACCGTTGTTTGGCTATGTTACCGCTTTCCTCAGCCCCTCTTATAGCGTTGTTAGTTGCAGGTGAAGATTGGAGTTTGTTCCTTGTTGGAACATGGATTTGTTGGGATATCGCAATATCTCTTATTTGATTAATGCATCTATATACTTGGTAAAGGGTGGAAGGCTCGGCCTTATGCCTAGTGTTTTGTTCCACTCTTGCCGCCCTAGTTTCCGTCATACCAGTGTTATGTTCCTTGATTTTGCGTTCCTTACACGGTTGGGTTATAATGGGAACTCCTTGACAGTTCGCCTTGAATAAAACTCCTCTAGCAAGGCCCAACCTTGGTTTTACCATTTGCCACCTAGCCTTTTCCCATGGGAGTCGCGCATCCTGAGGGTCATCTTCATTTTAACACCCCCCCCCAGCCAGTGCTTGTCTAAGTGTTGGTCCGAAATAGAGCCACTTGCGGCGCCACCTCGGGGAAACTTGAGGGCTGGTTTTAGCTGTACATAGTGTTCATTGGGTGTTGCCCTGAGAACGAGATATGTGCAGCTCCTATCAGGATGTCGGCGCATCGGGCAGTCTTGCTGGACTTGTTTTACCATTGTCGAGATGTCTTGTAACCGGGATACCGAGTCTGATCGGATTGTCTTGGGAGAAGGAATATCCTTCGTTGACCGTGAGAGCTTGTGATGGGCTAAGTTGGGACACCCCTGCAGGGATTTGAACTTTCAAAAGCCGTGCCCGCGGTTATGGGCAGATGGGAATTTGTTAATGTCCGGTTGTAGAAAACCTGATACTTAACTTATATAAAAATGCATCAACCGCGTGTGTAGCCATGATGGTCTCTTCTCGGCGGGGTCCGGGAAGTGAACACGGTTGTTGGAGTTATGCTTGAACATAGGTTGTTCTAGGATCACTTCTTGATCATAGATTCTCGACTGCGCTTTGCCTTCTCTTCTCGCTCTCATTTGTGTAACTTAGCCACCATATATGCTAGTGCTTGCTGCAGCTCCACCTCATACCTGTTACCCTTCCTATAAGCTTAAATAGTCCTGATCGTGAGGGTGTGAAATTGTTGAGTCCTCGTGACTCACAGATACTTCCAAAACCAGTTTGCAGGTGCCGATGTTACCGTGCAGGTGACGCAACCGAGTTCAAGGAGGAGCTCGAGGAAGACCATGTTCGTTATGTTGTTCCGTTTTTCAGTTGATCAGTAGTGGAGCCCAGTTGGGACGATCGGGAATCTTTGTAGCATTTGGGGTAGTCTTCTTTTATTTTGGTTCCGTAGTCGGACCTTGTTTGTATCTGGTTGATGTAATGTTTTATTCATGTATTGTGTGAAGTGGCGATTGTAAGCCAACTATGTATCTCTTTTCCTTAAGTATTACATGGGTTGTGTGAAGATTATCTCACTTGCGACATTGCTTACAATGCGGTTATGCCTCTAAGTCGTGCTCCGACACGTGGGAGATATAGCCGCATCGTGGGCGTTACAAGTTGGTAATCAGAGCCTTCCTCGACTTAGGATCCCCCCTGCTTGATCGAATCCCTGGCGTTGTTGAGTCTAGGAAAATGTTTTGAGTCTTTTAGGATTATATATATCGGAGAGTAGGATTCTTTTACTCCTCAGTCCCTTTGTCGCTCTGGTGAGGCATCCTGACGTAGAGTTTTGACTCTTCTCTTCTCAAATTTCACTAAAAAAAATTTAGGATCACGCAGGAATCTTGGATTCATTCCGATGGTTTTGTGACGAGAACATTGTTCTTGGTGCCTGCTAATATTGAGGGGTTGTGGCAGTGTCCCGGGGAGTTGAGCTCCGAGGTGTTGTCGTCACAATTTTATCGTTGCAATTCTGGAATACCTGAGTTTCGCCGACATCAAAAATCTCTTTTATGTAGTTGTTGGTGAGATAACCTCGACGCCACCCAGTACTGGGGCGGGAGTTCAGGAGTATTGCCATAACTCGTATAACGGATGCTTTTCGAAGGTTGAGGTAAATGATTTCCGAAGGTTTCTTGGTTATGTGTTGAAGGATGGATACAGCTGGATGTAGGATTTGCTAGTTTTGGGTGAGATATTATGCTTCCCCTGTATCCCCAACACCTGATAGCATAACCAGAAAATTTCAGGAGTTTATAAGTGGGAATTCAAGTAGCTCTTAGGATACCTTTCCGACAGATGTATGATATGAAATTGGGGTTCGACGTCTAGTGGTCCGCCTATCCACGGTTGGTTTTACAGTGGTCTCGTTGTGTCTTAAAGAGTCCTTGGCTATGCTAACTCGGGGACGCTTCGTATGTCATGTGCACTGCCTTGTACATGATGGTGTTGTACGATCGAGCCCGTGTAGGCCCCACCACAAAAACTTCGAACGAAATATCTATCATATGTTTGATATGGCTTATTCTGCAAGCCAATCCTTTGTTTTGCTTTTGAGCTGTGCTATTCGAGTTGCTTCGAAGTCAAGCATTGATTCCATACCTTTTCTTAAGCGGTGTTCTCATACTCCTATGTGAATACTAATCCTTAATGATAATCGAGATTGTCATGCCAATCCTTTTCAACCGACATGCTCCTCCTCAAGTGGATCCAATCATTTCAACATCCGCAAGATCAACTCAAGTCTTCTCAACGTTGTTTGTTTCATCCGTCCAAAGTTGTCTTTGTTGTCCCTCCTTCCCACCCTTTTTCTTCAAGGACTCGGATTTTTTAATCAAGTATCCATTTTATTCATGTGAAGTCCCTTCATTCTTTTCTTTCAATGTTCTTATCCGGTGATTCTTAGGAAGATTCTAATGGAGCTTCTAGTTCATCATGCTTCGTTCTCTTTCTTCTCCGGTGGATTCAAGTCAAGTTTTGTCGATCATATCTTTTTCCTCGTTTAAGATTCCTTCTCATACCGGTGCACCTCATAATCATCCACTTCTCGCTATTCTATTGTTCCGTTGCCTTAAAGATATCTCAGAACACTCGTCTTGTCATTCAAGATCCATTCAAGTTCTTTTCGATGTTGTTATCTCATTCAAGACATTTAATTCAACCAGTGTAATCTCTCTTCAAGATCATTACAATGGTGTTTCTTTGAGTGGGCTCGAACCCGCAGGTCTTTTCCCAGGATCTTACCTGACTCTTCTAATTTTCCTGGAGCTATCCTCAAATTTACTCAAAGTTAGACGTAAGAATGAATTATCATCAGTCATATGTGTTTCTTCAAGATCGGTCAAATTCTTTTCATCACTGGCTCAACCTCTTCGTTTTGATTCTTCTAGAGTGTCTAAATAATTCATGGTGGTGTTTCTCATTGTAATTCTTAGATTTTGAAGACCGAAGAAGAGTTTTCCTCCAAATCTTGCTCCATTCTCTTCAAGATTCATGGTTCTAGCTTGATGCCGTCCTCTCATAATTTGTTTTCGATTGTAAGAATTCTTTTCATCCATCCGGAGCATTTCAAGAGTATTTCAGTTTGATTCTTCGAAGGCCATCATTTCGGGATTATTCATTCCATCTTTCAGCTATTGTTCTCCAAATCTTACCAGTGCATCATTCAAATATTCTCTAATCAGCTTGTGATCTCTTTGTTCTCATATAATTATATTCCCACAAGTATCTTCGTTCATTTGCTAATTCTTCCTGGTGTTTCATTATCTTTTCTTCGTTCATTTTCAATTCTTACGGTGGTTCATTCAAGAGTTCTCTTCCTTGGTTATCATATCAATTCTTTCGTTGTTTTCAATCCTTCCGGTGGATCGTTGAAGACCTTCCCAAGTTGGCGCTATATCTATCTTAATCCTTTTTACGAGAATAAGTAGTATGCAAAATCCGTTGCTTGTCATCAATCTATATTGGTGAAGGACGCACATAACGTAATTCTTATTCGTGTTTCACCCAAGTGATTAATTCCTTATCCCGGAGGTTCATCAAAATTCTTGAGTTCATTTGGTCATCTTTCTTTTCCGGAGTTCCAAGTTTTTCCACTTTATCTCGTCGCGGAGCTCCATTTAAATCATCGCAAGGCTTCACCTTGTGTTTTCAACTTCTTTTTCCTTCCATATTGATCATCCTTTTTGTTACCGGAGTTCTTCATGGATGTTCTACATGATGGTTCACCAATGATTTAATTCCTTCTCGAAGTGTTCATCGAGTTTCTTTTTAGAGGAGCTCAAGTATTCTTCATCTTGCATTTCGAAGTGCAATTCTTTTATATTATCTTTTGGGGTGGTGTTATGTCATTTGTGACAATTTTCTTCATGTTTCATGATTCAAAAGTTGTCAGGAATGAGATATTTAAACCCATCATTTTCTTCCTTGGAGTTATCTTGGTATAGATTTCACCTAAAGCCTTTCATTGGGAATGTTTCCATTATGGTGTTTATCTATGATCCAATTTCCGCTTCTCATCTCGATGAAGGAGTTTTCATCTCCTTGTTGATCTCAATCCAATTGATTGATTTCATTAGTGGCTGGTCTTCACCTCTTAATTTGGGGATGTTTTTCCTTAAGACCATTGGAAATCATATCTTTTGTTGTTGATTTCCAACAACTCCATTCAACCCTTCATAAGAGTGCTCTCAACTTCAGTTGTGAGAGAGGTTGGTTCTCTCATCTCTGTTCTTTCCATTCCTTTCTCTCATTTCTTCCGGAGGCATTGTGATGTTGCTCTCTTCGAACCATCATCTTGTTTTGTCAAGTTCATGTTGAATTCTTTCCATTTACAGCCGGAGTGCTATCCAAATTATATCATTCTTATTCCGTCTCTATCTTGTTTTAACCAGAGTGTTGTGGCTATCATTCCTCTTCTAACCGGAGTCCAATCCAACTGCTTTCATTTTTCCAAGTTCATATTCTTTACCTTCCATGTCCAACCGGAGTGTTGTTGTAACTGACCTTTATCGTTCCTTGTACATCTTGTTTCAACCGGAGTGCTTGCATGTACTTCTTGTCCATTCCAACCCTTTTCTTATGTCATTTAGCCTACAAGGTTCTAGTAAGGTTCCTTGTTCCTCTTTTCTAACAGAGTGTTTTCAATTTCGTTCTTCTCCGTTGTATTCTTTTCTCGAAATGGCTTAACCTTTTCAAGGTTCTTTGGTTTCACTCGTTTGTCAAAGAAGCAACTTAGTTTCACCTCTTCTCTTTCTCTTCCGTTGTCCCTCCGGTGCCATTCTAGATCTCGGGATGAGATCCTCTCATAGTGGTGGAGTGTTGTAACGCCCCGAGACCGATGTGCCAGGTGTCCTCCAGTTATTCGTTGTTCTGCCTTGTCATTTTCTTGCGTGTTGCATCTTGCCATGTCATCATCCGCATTGCATCATCGTGTTTTCAAAACTTGCATCCGTCCCGGTCTCCCTGTTCTTTCCGTTGCCCGTTTTGAGCCCAGTCACACTTGCACGCGCCTGCGGCATGTCCGAAATAGTAATTTATAAGTGGCCAGAAAATGTTCTCGGAATAGTTTGAAAGTTGGCGTGTAGTCTTATTATAGTGTAGATAGACCGCCTGTCAAGTTTCATCACATTTGAAGTTCGTTCGATAGCCCAACCGTTAAACTATAGCGGCATTATAGCCGGTCTAACGTCGGACGTTTTCGGTCTCCGGAAACAGTTGCCGGGCTGCACTCCTCTCCTCTCGTCTCAGCCCAACCCGCTCTCCATAGTCCACCCAGGCCCATGCCTACATGTCTTTGCGCAGTGCATCGGACCTCCTCGTGCGCGCGTCCGAAAGCTGTCCCGGACCCGACTCGGACTGTCGTCACCGTTGGATCCGGATCATCCCCAAACATCTACTAAATATCACCGTTTTATTATTAGGACTTCCAAGCCTATTTATTCTTGACCGTCCGATTAAAATCGAAGGGACCAAATGCCCCTATAGAAAATCCACTTACTATATATAGACTCCCTAGTGTAAATCTGGACCAAACCCTAAAAACTAGGACATTTGTCCTCCCTAGCCGCCGCCACCTACAGGCTCCTCCCTCCTAGGATCAGCCGCCACCGCCATCTATCAAATCCATTGTAAGTGCATCTCGTGCCACCCCTAGTTGGTTTTGGAGTATTGATGACAAACCTAGTTGAGGGACTAATGTGTTTGTGAGAATTGCAGGAAAACACAGGTAGAAGTCCCTCATTGATTCGGTTTACTACCAGAGATGACCCCTAAAAATGAATGAAGACATTGAAGTCAAAGGTGGTATATGAAGATATTCACATTGAAGACTATGACAACAGAAGACACGTTATGAAGCCTATGGAACTCGAAGACTTAGATCTTTCGTAGTTCTTTTTATTTTTGTTGAGTCATAGGAACCACCGTACTGTTAAGTGGGGTCCAGGAGAACAAGTCAGAATGACTTAAGTGATGCCTAAATCAAAAACCTATGTCTTCGAGTGAAGACAATGAGAGCAAATCTTGTCCAGAGCCGGACAAGTCAGCTTTGCTTGTAGCCCAAGTAAAGTTGCCATGAGAGTTCGAAATCTGACCGTTGAGACACGTGTCAGTTCCTTAGTGACCCAGGGTCATTTCGGACAAATCAGGTCGGGTTGCCAAGTGGCTATAAATAGCCCACCCCCACAACCATAAACGGTTGGCTGCTCAGATTTCAGTGCACGGCTTTTGTCGTTTGAGAGCAACCCACCTCGAAGCCTTTGAGAGAAAATTCCTAGTGAGGAGAAAAGCCCTAACCACCCAGAGCCAGAGTAAATTGGGCATCACTTAAGTCTTCTTATCTGTGTGATCTGAAGACTTATTACACTTGAGGACTGTGAATCCTCCAGACGGTTAGGCGTCGCGTTTAGAGCATCCAAGAGACATTGTGGATTGCCAGTGAACGAAGTCTGTGAAGGTTTGGGAGTCTACCTTGAAGACTTACCAGAGTGATTGGGCGAGGACTAAGTGACCTTAGCTCAAGGAGATTACGGTGAGGACTTGGTGTCCTGAACTGTGTGTTCAGGACTGGGTGTCCGGGACTGTGTGTTCTAAGGTTTAAATACCTAGCCGCTCCAACCAGACGTACAGTTGTCACAGCAACTGGAACTGGTCCAACATATCATTGTCTTCAACGAGTCACTGGTTTCATCTTCACTTCCTTCTCTTGCTGTTACTCATTGTGAAGTCATTGCATGCTTGCTTTATCATTTGTCTTCACAACGTGAATGCATGATCTGTTTGGCTTCATAACTTCTTCCTACTTGATCCTTATTACACTGAAGCTGTTTGTCACTGTGCTTTCACTCTATTGAATACATGACCATGGCTGGCCTAGTGTAATCTAACTTCCGCTGCATAGTGATAGGCATAATCTTCACTGTTTGTCTTCATAACTCCCAAGTTTTGAAGACTTTCATAAAAATCGCCTATTCACCCCCCCTCTAGTCGATATAATGCACTTCCAATTGGTATCAGAGCGAGGTGCTCCCTTGTTCTGTGTGATTCGGTTTAACCACCTGGAGTTTTAGCTATGTCGACTGCAGGGATAATCAAAGTCTCCGCTGCGTGCCCCGTCTTCGATGGAACTGAATATCCCTACTGGAAGAATAAGATGCGCATGCATCTTGAAGCCATTGACGTCGACCTATGGTATGTCGTCGAGAACGGCGTTCCCAAGGCTGGAGAAGGTGTCACTGCTGCTGATGTCAAAAAATTCGTTCAACTGGACTCTACTGCCAAGAACATCATCTGTGGTCATCTGACCAAAGGACAGTATGGCCGTGTGAGTGCCTTGAAGACATCCAAACTGGTCTGGGACTGGCTCTCCAAGGTCAATGAAGGCATCTCAACCCAGAGAGATCAACGAATCAGTGTCCTTCGCAATCTCTTCAACCGCTTCAAGCGAAATGACAATGAGAATGTCCAGCACACATTTGATAGACTCACTGACATCACAAATGAGCTTCAAGCCCTCGGCGCCACTGAAATCACCAAACATGAAATCGTCAAAACGCTGCTGAGATCACTTGATAGTTCGTTTGACATCCTGGCCCTGATGATTCAAGAACGTCCTGATTTCAAGACACTCGATCCGTCTGACATACTTGAGAGGCTCAACACACACGAGTTTCAGCTTTCTGAGAAAAGAGATATCTACGGTCCAAACTATGGGCGAACTCGCGCCTTGAAGGCAAAAGTTGTCTCCTCATCTGAAGAAGAATCTGACTGCAGTTCTGATGATCCTGAAGACATTGGAAGAGAACTTGCAATGCTAGTGAAGAAGTTCCAAAAATTCACCAAGAAGAAAGGCTTCAGAAAATCTTCACGATCAAGCTCAAGGAATGATGAAGCTTCTGATCATGACTACAAGAAGAAAACATGTCACAAGTGCAAGAAAACTGGACACTTCATCTCTGAGTGTCCACAGTGGGACAATGAGAACAGAAGGAAGAAGAAGAGCAAGGAATATGATTCTGACGACAAGAAGAAGAAGAAATACTCAAAGTCTTCTTCCAAGTCTTCATCAAAGTCTTCATCACACAAGAAGAGCTCATCTGGCAAGGCACGTGCGTTTGTTGGAAAGGAGATGGATTCAGAGGAGGAGTCCGCATCTGAGGAGGCAGAGGTGGAGTCTGAGGAGGAGTCTGATTCTGGCATTGCAAGTCTGGCTACAGCATACGTCGCCAAGTCCATCTTCAACATTGAAGACAATGACTGCATCACCGACACCAACGCAAATGACAAGAACGACTCCACTCCTACCTACTGCTTCATGGCACGCGGTGCCAAGGTAAACACACGCACTACTCGCTATGAAACATCTAGTGACGATGACTCTGAATGTGATTCAAAACCTAGCTACAAAACACTTGCTAAAATTGCAACTGAACAATAGAAAGCTATGGAACATATTCAAAAACTGTTAGACAGAAGCGATGATCTGTTGGGTGCTGAAATGACTCGATCTGAATCCTTAATTGAAGACATAAAAAAACCTTCACGTTAAGTATCAGGAACTTGAAGATCGTCATGATACTCTCTCAACAACTCATGAAAAGCTTTCCTATGATTATCTTCAAAGGAAGCAAGAACTTGAGAAATTGAGGGTGGCTCATGAAGATCTTCAAAAGGAAAACGAGTCACTTCGCTCCGAACAGATCAGTCCCGCTCAGGAAGGATTTGAACCACCATGTATTAAATGCATTGAGCGTGATAATGCTAATTCTGTTGCTGAATGTTCCACTTCTACTGTTGTTGCAATATCTTCAACTGTTGACGTGGTAACTAACCCCTCTGCTGAGGATACCACTGCTATTGCTGATGAGAATGCTATGTTGAAGACATTGCTTGAAACAGGGATGTACAAAAGTCTTAAAGGACATCAAACACTATGTGATGTCCTCAAGAAGCAGATCCTGAATCGAAACCCTAGGAAAGAGGGTGTTGGATTTGTGAGGAAAATCAATGCAGATGGCTCTTACTGGAAACCTGAGCAGTACCCCAAAACCACATGGGTTGCTGCAAAGGAACTTCCAGCAGATCCATCCAACTTATCTGGCTTCACTTGTGCTAACCCCATTATCATTGATGAATCCTTTGATGCAAACTATAAACTGTTTAAGAATCAGAATGGTGAAGTGTTTGCCAGGTACATTGGTACTAACTGCAGGAATGGACCGCCTATGAAGAAGATCTGGGTTTCCAAAAAGTGTCTGGAAAATCTTCCTGTGAATGTCTTCATGACACCTCGCTTGAAGAAGACAAATCTCAGACCAAAGGCTTCATACGGTCCAATGGCTTCATACAAACAGAGGACTCACCTGAGTCACACTAACACAAATGTTTTGCAGGGAAACCATACTCAGGCACATGAGTATGAGAGCGGTTCATCGAACCGTGTTCATGTGACCAAAAATTATTCTGCTTATTCCTATGAGTATTATTGTCCACCTGCTAGACTGTTTGCTAAGGCTTCAAAGCCAAAATTCTCAGATGCTGCACTTAGACTTATTGCTTCTAAGCCACCCTTGAAGATGTGGGTGGTTAAGAAAGCTTAACTCTCTTTTGCAGGGAAAGGTCTCCAGCAGAAAAACAAAATCTTCTGATGTTATTGCTGGGGACCTAAAAAATCTTGTAGGGCGCAAGATAAAATGCCCGAATGGGATCAATATGTACTTCGTTTCTGAATCGCATGCTACTCTCCCTATTAGTCCTAATCTGGATTTAAGTTTTCATAACCCACTGGTTCGTTAAATGTTTATGCTTCAAAATTCTCTTCGTGAAGCCTATCCCCCTAACTGTACTGTAGGGTACGACACCAACGACTTCAAAATCTTCAGAATGGATTATTGACAGTGGGTGTACTAATCACATGACTGGCAGAAGAAGCCTTCTTATGGACTCAACATTACGTCCATCCGACAAGAGCCACATCACATTTGCTGACACTGGTAAAAGTAAGGTATTGGGTCTAGGTAGAGTTGCAATCTCAAAGGATCAACACATGGATAAAGTCATGCTTGTTGAATCCCTTGGCTTCAACTTAATGTCTGTCTCAATGCTTTGCGATCTGAATATGATTGTAATGTTTGGAAAATATCACTGCCTGGTGCTAATGGAATCTGACAAATCTCTAGTGTTTGAAGGGTATCGAAAAGGTGATTTGTACGTGGTAGATTTCTCAGCAGGACCACAACTTGCGGTATGCCTTCTTGCAAAAGCTTCAGAATGCTGGCTTTGGCATCGGAGGCTTGGGCATGCTGGCATGAGGAACCTCCACACCCTTGCGAAGAAGAAGCATGTCATAGGCATCGAGGGCGTCAAGTTCAAGAAAGATCATTTATGCGGTGCCTGTGAAGCAGGGAAGATGACAAGGGCAAAACATCCTTCGAAGACAATCATGACTACTACACAACCCTTCGAACTGCTCCACATGGATCTTTTCGGTCCCACTCACTACTCAACTTTTACTACTACTGCTTGCCTCTATGGCTTCGTCATTGTTGATGATTACTCTAGATATACTTGGGTACACATGATCCTTTACAAGACTGAAGTGCAGGATGTCTTCAGACGCTTCGCCAATCGAGCTATGAACAATTTTGGCGCCAAGATAAAGCACATTAGAAGTGACAATGGCACTGAATTCAAGAACACTGGCCTTGATACATATCTTGATACCTTGGGCATCACACATGAATTCTCAGCTCCGTACACGCCACAGCAGAATGGCGTCGTCGAACGCAAGAACAGAACACTCATTGAAATGGCCAGAACAATGCTAGATGAATACAAGACTCCAAGAAAATTCTGGACTGAAGCCATTGATACTGCATGCCATACAATCAATCGTGTTTATCTTCACAAGCTTCTGAACAAGACATCTTATGAACTCCTAACTGGCAAGAAGCCAAATGTCAGTTACTTCAGAGTATTTGGCGCAAAGTGCTGGATCAAGGACCCACATCACACCTCAAAGTTTGCACCAAAAGCACATGAGGGCTTTATGCTTGGATATGGAAAGGATTCACACTCCTACAGAGTCTTCAATCTCTTCCATTACAAAGTAGTCGAAATAGTGGATGTGCGGTTTGATGAAACAAATGGTTCACAAAGAGAGCAACTGCCAAATGTGCTAGATGAAGTCCCAGCTCGTGAATCAATCAAGCTTATGGGAACTGGAGAGATTATGCCTTCTAAAGCTCATCCTGAAGAAGAACTCATCATCTCAGCACCTGATCAACATGAAGACAATGCTCAGCATGAAGACATTCCTCCAAACAACAACGCAGATCAGCAAGAGCAAAGTCTTCGCCCTATACATCCTCGTGTTGCAAATGAAGTGCAGATTGACAGAATACTTGACAGCATCAATGCACCTGGTCCACTCACTCGTTCAAGGGCAACTCAGCTAGCAAACTTCTGTGGGCATTTCGCATTCGTCTCAATATCAGAACCCAAGAAAGTTGAAGAAGCCTTCATGGAACCTGAATGGATTCAAGCTATGCAAGAAGAGCTTCAACAGTTTGAGCTGAATAATGTATGGGAACTGGTTAAGCGTCCCGATCCACGGAAGCACAACATAATAGGGACCAAATGGATATACCGCAACAAGCAAGATGAGCATGGTCAAGTTGTCAGAAACAAAGCTCGTCTCGTTTCTCAAGGATATACTCAAGTAGAGGGCATTGACTTCGATGAAACTTTTGCTCATGTGGCTAGGCTTGAAGCCATATGCATACTGCTGGCCTATGCAAATCATCATAACATACTTCTATATCAAATGGATGTGAAAAGTGCCTTTCTCAATGGCAAGATTGAAGAAGAAGTGTATGTTGCACAACCACCTGGTTTTGAAAATCCAAAACATCCTGATATGGTATACAAGCTCAACAAGGCACTGTATGGCCTCAAACAAGCCCCTAGGGCCTGGTATGATACACTCAAGTACTTTCTGAAGAGCAAAGGCTTCATACCTGGTTCCCTGGATCCCACTCTTTTCACGAAGACATACGATGGTGAACTGTTTGTGTGCCAAATATATGTGGATGACATTATCTTCGGCTGCACCAATCGGAAGTACAGTGAAGAGTTTGGATATATGATGCAAGAGCAATATCAGATGTCCATGATGGGGGAGCTGAAGTTCTTTCTTGGTCTTCAAATCCGACAACAGCGCAATGGCATCTTCATATCTCAAGAGAAGTATCTCAAAGATTGCCTGAAGAAGTTCGGTATGCAAGACTGCAAAGGCTTCACAACACCAATGCCAGCCAAACATCATCTAGGTCCTGACGACAATGGTAAAGAGTTCGATCAAAAGGTATACCGCTCCATGATTGGGTCTTTGCTTTATTTATGTGCATCTAGGTCAGATATCATGCTTAGTGTTTGCATGTGTGCTCGATTTCAAGCGGCACCAAAGGAGTCGCATCACTTAGCTGTGAAGTGAATTCTTCGATATTTGGCTCACACCCCAACTCTAGGATTATGGTATCCAAAGGGCTCAGAGTTTGATTTGGTTGGATTTTCGGATGCTGATTATGCTGGTGACAAAGTTGATCGCAAGTCTACATCAGGCACATGTCACTTTCTGGGACGATCACTTGTATGTTGGTCTTCAAAGAAGCAGAACTGTGTATCTCTCTCCACTGCTGAATCTGAATACATTGCTGCTGGATCTTGCTGCGCTCAGCTTCTGTGGATGAAGCAAACACTCAAGGATTATGGCATTTCATCTGAAGCAAATGCCACTTTACTGCGACAACGAAAGCGCCATCAAGATTGCCAACAACCCAGTTCAGCACTCGAATACAAAGCACATTGAAATTCGCCATCACTTTCTCAGAGATCATGTTGTGAAGGAAGACATTGATATCATACACGTCAACACTGAAGAGCAATTGGCAGATATCTTCACCAAGCCCTTGGATGAGAAGAGGTTTCGCAAGTTATGGTGTGAGCTAAATATCATGGAATCCTCAAATGTCCTGTGATCAGGCACACATCCTAACACTTATGCATATTGATGACTTAGATGTGCAACGCACAAAGTAAAGTATATCTTCAATCAATGAAGACATACATTCTAAGTGTGAATACATTAATGTGGAATTTGACTTCGGAGCGCCACAATAATTGTGCGCCGTGTCTGGGTCTAATACTTCCAATACGGTGGGTAACGCCACCACCAAACGTTCCATTTTGAAGTGTTTAACTCATGGCGTTACCTTGCAATATCTTCACATTGGTTTGGCTTCGAACTTAACATGTCTTCATGATCATCTTCACTATGATGATTATATATATATATATGCTCTAAGTGTTCTGTCCTCTACAGCATTCACTTATAGCTATGTCTTCTTGGTTGAATCTTTTGAACTAAGTGAATGTGATCGGACCCTAACCTCTCTATGCTTTCTATCTCAAACTCTATCTCTCCAAGTCATATGCATTCTGTTGAAACTGTCGAATGTCTTCACTGTGTCCTTGTCAGCTGAAGACATAGAGACAACCATAAAAGTCTATTTTTAATGCTCATTCCTCCACATAAGATCCGGAGAAGCAGGAACGACCGCCCGACAATTTAGGCGTGCGTGGGACGTGGAACAAACCCCAAACTTCCGCTAACTGGCCACGCGTGCCTCAAATGCGAACCGCCAGGGGCACCTGCGTAATAGCACAGTGCCACCTCTGAGTCTATAAATTCACACTTACCGCAGTCATTATCTCCTTCTTCCATCCTCGCACGAACCCTAGCGCCACTGCTAGCACTCGACGACGCCGGAGACGAAGCGCTTCGCTGCCGCAACCTCTCCAACGCCGTCCTCACGCCGACCGCAGACATCGTCCTCTCCGCCGTCGCCGTAGGTGTTTTCCGTCGCCAAGTTAGGGCACGGAGGACTGAACTGCTCGGCATCAACTTCCTTCCATCTAGCAGTTCCAGTGTGGTAAATAAAACTTCTTTTTACAGCCTCTTTTGATCTCTTGGTTCTGTCACTTTCAACCATAAGAAGTTTCTCTTCACACCAGTTAGATCTCTCGCTGCATCTCATAACATGCCTAGTATATTCACCTGTGCTTCATAAAGTAGTTAGATTCCTCACTTGTACTGATCTATGGGTTCGTACAAATCTGGAACCAACTTCTTATCTATAAGTGAATGTCTTCGCACAATGAGGTCAATGTCTTCTAAACTGATTAATCTTCAAAACCTTCTGAGAATGCATATGACCTCTTCCCCTTCCCTCGCACCTTAATGCTGTCACAGGTACATGTCTGTGGGAGAATCCTTCGGTTCTCATAGTCTGCATTCATTTGCAGAATTCCTACAGCATCACATAAACTCTCCTGAAGCCAGTTCCTGTTTGTCCAGAAAAAGAAAGCCTTTGAAGCCTTTGAAAGTTTTGAAGCCTTTCAAGTTAAAGTTTATGGCTTCAGTTGCAGCGGCAAGAAAGGGGGGCAGACAGAGACGTGAGGGAACTTCCAAGGATCTGCCTGAAGACTTGGCAGAAATGTACTAAACAGATCCAGAAGAGAGCTATGGGCAGCGCAAAACCCGAATCCAATGGATTCGACGCTATTGGGCAGAACAGTGGTTCAAATACCGCTTCGTCACCCAGGAGTATGCTGAAAAGAATGCAATCAAGAGTCCATGGGGGGATATCTTATACAAGAACCTTGTACCCAGAACCAGAGATGAAGCCATTGCTCAAGGCTTCTACCCATGCATGGTCCGAGGACCACAACCTGATGATGCACATCCGTCGTCACTTCTCTGGTGTCGTGACGACAATCTCTTCAAACGCAACTTTCAGTTTGCTCAACAGTCTGCGAAGCTAAACAAGAAGAAATTTGGGCTTGACTTCAATCCTGGTCCCTCCTCACCAAGGGCAGATGGCACACGCGATGCGGAACCCAATATCAACGGTCCGTTTGCCAATCTTGAGGGCCTGATCACCCACATCTTAGTCCAAGGGACTGCTGTGAATGACCTTCCAGCTGATTTTGAGTCTGATGAAGCTCCTGCTGTGCCGAAGCCAAAGCAGACAAAGAAACCAAAAGCTTCGAACCCGGCCCCTGCCTCAAAAATCTCAAGGGCAAAGCCATTGAAAACTGCACCTCCTGAAGTCATTGTGCAGTCTGAAGATGTATCCCGCATCTCCAAGCCCCTGAAGGATAAGGAGCCCCAGCAACACACAGGCAAAGAGCTCACTGCTGCTGCCATTCTGCACAGTGAAGCCATTGATCTATCAAGCGATGAAGATCTGGGCGATGACGCACTAGAACAGCTCATCAAAAGCAAGGAGGAAGCGGAAATCTTCAACAATCTGCATCTCTTTGATGTCGGCATCATCCACAGCTTCATTGATGAATGGTTTGACACACCAGATATAAGCTTCAATGATCTGCAGCTGCCTGTTGGACTAAGCGTCGCCTTCCAAGGCGCAATTGCTTCAGAACTGGCCATTGCTCAGCGCATTGTTGAGCTGAAGCAGAAAATTGATCACGAAAAAGCTCAATTCAAGAAGCACATGGCCAGTCTCAGCGTGCAGGAAGTGAGAAGCTTCAAAATCATGCTGCATGATCTCAAAGAAAACTTTCTGAAAAAGCATGCTGAAGCTCAAGGCTCGCGTGAAAGGATGAAGTCATTGGCTGACAAATGTGTTCAAGCCTACAACGAGGCTGAAAAGCGCAAGGCACTTGGGCGTCCAGGCATCGACCCCAAGATGGCCGCAAAGAAGAAGAAGCAGCCTGCTGTGAGTGAACCAGAGGCATCAAGACAAGCAGCCACTTCCATTGTCTTCCCAACCGCCATGACTGGCTCGAAGCCAAAGAGCCGGTCAACAGCTTCAGAGCTAAAGAAGACAAGAGCTGCAGAAGCTGAAGCCAGAAAAAGGAAGAGCTCTGAAGCCTCTCCTTCTGCTCCCAGTAAAAAGAAGCGCAAGACTAAGAAATCTAGGGCTGCTCCCACAGAGCCCTTGATGGTTGAACCCCTTTCTGTCATTCACCCCAATGCAGAAAGAAGACTAACAGTTCATGAGCCTACTCCCACAGAGGCACCTGACGCTGAAGATATTCCAGCAGCCGACCCACTAGCTGCTGAAGACATTGGTCATCAGGACAATGTGCAAGGTGATGCAGCCCTTCCTCAGCTTGAAACAAGCGAACCCATCAGCATTGGTCGTCCTCTGACGACAATGGCACAAGATGAGTCATGGGCAGATCGCCCTCAGGAGGAAGAAGACATTCAGGCCCAGCCCACTCCGACACCACAAGCGTCGTCTGCGTTCCGTAGGCTTCGCAAAGGTCCACGGCCTCAAGTCCAGTCTGCAGAAATTCCGGCTGCATCAGCCGAAGACAATGAAGAAGCACCTCCAGAACTCACTCCCTCGCTCCATCAAGATGCAGTTCCCCGAGAGAACGTGCCTGAAGATGTCCCTCAAACTACTAACACTGAAGCCAATGTGGAGCCCGCCCCACCAAATGCTTCAGCGGACAGCGAAGCCACTGAGCCAGACACTTCAGTTTCTGAGTCTGCTGCAGGTCCACAATTTGACTATCACATAGAGCACAGGCCTCATGTCCAGAAGCCAGTCCCAAGGCTTCCAAGGTTCCCAGGTCCTGCATCAGCACCTGGCTCCTTTGATGTAAACAGCTTCAAGGCAGACAACACATTTTTCGATAGCTCCAAGAACCCCTATTCAAGGGAAAGGATTGTATCAGACAGGTTCTGGAGCTATTCACAGCGCAGCTATTATTCTTGCATCTTATACAACCAAGGTCGCATCTTCCCACACAAGCGCCTTGAGGTTGAAGCTATTGCTGGTCTATCATGTCTTGAGGAAGCTTTGGACTGCTTCAGGCAAGTGGGTCTGCTGCCGTTCGTGACTGATGAAGAGCACTGGAACGAAGAGCTTCTGCTTCAGTTTTATGCCACTCTCCACATCAAAGGCTACAACAGAGATCCTAAGACTTGGATCCTGGAGTGGATGACCGAAAATGTCCATCATGAAGCCAATGCATTCAATATCATTGAGCTCACTGGCCTGCCCACTCCAGGCGAATTCTTTGAGGAAGGGTGTCAACTTCATTCTGAAGCTATTGAGAGCATATTTCAGAGACCTGAACCCAATATGAGTCAGATGCTCTCAACGATGAAGCCATTGCCTCAAGATGCACCCTATCCAACTGAGTTCTTCGTTGAAGACCTAGAGTACCTGCCCAGGACCATATATCATATTATCCGGCGGACTCTCTGGCCCATTAAGGGACACTCTCCACATGCCAAGATTGAGGGTGCAATGAAGACTCTCATATTCTATATCATGCATGGCAAATGCTTCAATGCACAGGATCTTTTCATACGACAAATTGCTGCGTCAGGCTCGGACTTATTTAGTCTAAAAATCTATGCCCCTTGGGTGATGAGGCTGATCAAACTGCACTCTACAATTTTGTATCAGCCCGAAACCATCGCATCTTCCTGCCAGATGTGGATATCTCTGCTGAAGCAATATACCCTGAGCCTGCCAAGCAACCAATAAGTCTTCAAAATGCCGAACACCAGAGCTTCACGCAGAATGTTGAAGGTGTTGAAGCCATGTCCAGGGTCTATCCTATGGCTGGCACTACACGTGCACCAGCATCAACTGAAGTCACAGATAGCACAAACGCTCCAAGACCCAAGAAGCGTGCTCGTGTCCTCACTGACCGAGAGCTTCTTGTGGCCCTTCACCAAAAGCAAGATAGGCATCACGACTGGCTGAAACGTCAGATGAAGAGCCTCTTGGTGGATGTCAATCGTCTTCGAAACCTGGCCACCAAGAATGCCTTCGTTACGCATGAGACTTGCCGTCGTACGTGGAAAGGGCTCTTAATGATCTGCACTGAAGCTGAACTTGAAGAGGATGGCTTCACAGAGCGCTTCAAATTTGACACCACACCTCCTAGGAGGGCTGTGATGCGCAACACACCGTCACTTGAAGACTCTGAGTATTCCTCATCTGCTGCCACCGTCACTGCGAGGATCATTGATGAAGATGATGATGCTACTTCACCACCACCCGCTTCAGCACCTCAAAGCTCAGCACCGCCAAACAACTCCACCGACCCTGTTGCGCCTGGGAACGCGTAGAAAACTCTATGTCTTCAAACCTTTTTGGTCATTCCTGACAAAAGGGGGAGAAGCATATGATGTTTATAGTCTTCAAGCGGGTCAATATGGGCGGGTGCCTTGTTTTGTTATACTTGCTTCGTGTTTGCAACTCTTGTTTTGCTTCATTTGGTTCTTTTGAGTTGTAAACACTAAAACTCGATGGTCGTCTGCTACTTGTTTTACCACTCCTTTTGCGAAGATAAATTCCGCATGTGCGACGATAAATTCCGCACTCATCTCATTCTGCAGACGTCCATTTTCCATTATGCATGTTATTATCTTCATATACTTTCACATGCATAGTAGATTGTCATCATAAGCTGAAGCTGATCTCCACAAGTACAACCTGCCATGTGCATTTGCATTCCAAAAGCAAATTAACTTATATGCACATCTTCAGGGGGAGCACTTGCAACTTATGATGACAATTCCTTTACAGACTTCACACTTTATATTCCCCGTTGAAAACTTCAACTAGTTTGTCATCAATCACCAAAAAGGGGGAGATTGTAAGTGCATCTAGTGCCACCCCTAGTTGGTTTTGGAGTATTGACGACAAACCTAGTTGAGGGACTAATGTGTTTGTGAGAATTGCAGGAAAACACAGGTAGAAGTCCCTCATTGATTCGGTTTACTACCAGAGATGACCCCTAAAAATGAATGAAGACATTGAAGTCCAAGGTGGTATATGAAGATATTCACATTGAAGACTATGACAACAGAAGACACGTTATGAAGCCTATGGAACTCGAAGACTTAGATCTTTCGTAGTTCTTTTTATTTTTGTTGAGTCATAGGAACCACCGTACTGTTAAGTGGGGTCCAGGAGAACAAGTCAGAATGACTTAAGTGATGCCTAAATCAAAAACCTATGTCTTCGAGTGAAGACAATGAGAGCAAATCTTGTCCAGAGCCGGACAAGTCAGCTTTGCTTGTAGCCCAAGTAAAGTTGACATGAGAGTTCGAAATCTGACCGTTGAGACACGTGTCAGTTCCTTAGTGACCCAGGGTCATTTCGGACAAATCAGGTCGGGTTGCCAAGTGGCTATAAATAGCCCACCCCCACAACCATAAACGGTTGGCTGCTCAGATTTCAGTGCATGGCTTTTGTCGTTTGAGAGCAACCCACCTCGAAGCCTTTGAGAGAAAATTCCTAGTGAGGAGAAAAGCCCTAACCACCCAGAGCCAGAGTAAATTGGGCATCACTTAAGTCTTCTTGTCTGTGTGATCTGAAGACTTATTACACTTGAGGACTGTGAATCCTCCAGACGGTTAGGCGTCGCGTTCAGAGCATCCAAGAGACATTGTGGATTGCCAGTGAACGAAGTCTGTGAAGGTTTGGGAGTCTACCTTGAAGACTTACCAGAGTGATTGGGCGAGGACTAAGTGACCTTAGCTCAAGGAGATTACGGTGAGGACTTGGTGTCCTGAACTGTGTGTTCAGGACTGGGTGTCCGGGACTGTGTGTCCTAAGGTTTAAATACCTAGCCGCTCCAACCAGACGTACAGTTGTCACAGCAACTGGAACTGGTCCAACATATCATTGTCTTCAACGAGTCACTGGTTTCATCTTCACTTCCTTCTCTTGCTGTTACTCATTGTGAAGTCATTGCATGCTTGCTTTATCATTTGTCTTCACAACGTGAATGCATGATCTATTTGGCTTCATAACTTCTTCCTACTTGATCCTTATTACACTGAAGTTGTTTGTCACTGTGCTTTCACTCTATTGAATACATGACCATGGCTGGCCTAGTGTAATCTAACTTCCGCTGCATAGTGATAGGCATAATCTTCACTGTTTGTCTTCATAACTCCCAAGTTTTGAAGACTTTCATAAAAATCGCCTATTCACCCCCCCCCCCCCTCTTGTCGATATAACGCACTTTCATCCATCCATCCACAACGCCACCCTCCTTGTTTTCTCAACCAGGCCAATCACCTCGCATTTGATCCACCCATCCCACTAACCGGAGCCTCTCCTATGCTCGATCCTGAGGGGTTCAGGAGTAGCTCGTCCCGACGACCGAACCAGCAGGCCCCACGCCTCCCTCCACGCCGTCCAGGAATAGTGCTCGCCCGCCTCCATGCTCATTTTGGTTCAGGAGAGGAGCTCCCGTCCGCACCATCCCAAGCCGGACCTCACCAGTGAGACCCCGCCATCGCACGTCCCCGTCTCTCTCTCTTTTGCCTTCTCTGACCTCCCCTGCTCTCCCCTTCCCTGTCAAACAGAAGGAGCAGCATCGCCTGCCTGACCTTCGGACTGGCCAGATCTGCCGCGCCCGCGTGGACTTTGCCCCTTGCCCGGACCTGCCGCCTGCAGGCCTCTTCTCGGCCGGGTCCGCTGCTGCCGCTGTTTCCCTGTCGAACCAGCAAGCTCGAACCCCAGCACCAAGTCCAGCCTGCCCGATCCCCTGCTTCAGGACCGAGACGTCGAACGCTACCGCCGTGCGTTGACCGTCCAACCTGCCGAGGCCCAGCGCCAGATCGCTACATGGCCCAGATCTGCCAGCTCCCTGTTGGCCCAATGTGAGCAGCGCTCCAGATTTGGCCCAGCTCTATATTTTTTTTCTCCTAAACGTTTTTCCTATTATCCTGTGAACGCCAATTTGCATAAAAACCCTTGCACTTCATTCATTTAATAACTCACAAATGGTGCATCGGATTATAATAAGTTATATATGAAATGTGCTTAGGTTTCTGTCTAGTTTCATAATATGTCATTTTCATCCATGTTTAAAATGCTTAAAATGCTGTTTGTTTAAATTTGCTTAAATAACTTGCTAAAATGATTAATTCATAACTAATTAATCGTAGCTCGGTTTTAAACAAACTTTATATGTAAATGGGGTAGAAATATACCTAGTTTAACATGGTGGCTTCACTTTGCATGTTTAACAATAAAATTGTGTATAGGGCAGAACAGTACCAACTTTGAAAGATGCACGTGAGGATTTTCCAGACTTGTTGTTTGTTGTTCCGGCCTCATTTAAACCTTCCTAGATAGGTAGTTTTCATTTGCTTCACCCTCTTGCCATGTTTAACAACATTTAATATTGTTGAGTACATAAACGAGAGGGAACTAAATAAGTCACGTGGTGTTTCATCACTATGCAACGGAGTTGCATATTGAGCTCCACTTAATTTGTAGGATTGTTTATACACTTTGCCATGCCATGCCTCATTAAACCGGACATGCATCATACTTGTTTGCGCATCGTGCCATGCTTATGTGATGATTGTTCACCATGTTGTTTGCTTCTTTCCGGCGTTGTTTCTCCGGGTTAGTTCCGATAACGTCGCGTTGGTGAGGATCCGTTCGACTACGTCCGTTTGTCTTCTTCATGGACTCGTTCTTCTTCCTTGCGGGATCTCAGGCAAGATGACCATGCCCTTGAAATCACTTCTATCTTTGCTTGCTAAATGCTCACTCTTTTTCTATGCCTATGCTGCGATACCTACCACCTGCTATATCATGCCTTCCATATTGTTAAGCCAAGCCCCGAACCCACCTTGTCCTAGCAAACCGTTGTTTGGCTATGTTACCGCTTTCCTCAGCCCCTCTTATAGCGTTGTTAGTTGCAGGTGAAGATTGGAGTTTGTTCCTTGTTGGAACATGAATATTTTCTTGGCATATCACAACATCTCTTATTTGATTAATGCATCTATATACTTGGTAAAGGGTGGAAGGCTCGGCCTTATGCCTGGTGTTTTGTTCCACTCTTGCCGCCCTAGTTTCCATCATACCGGTGTTATGTTCCTTGATTTTGCGTTCCTTACACGGTTGGGTTATAATGGGAACCCCTTAACAGTTTGCCTTGAATAAAACTCCTCCAGCAAGGCCCAACCTTGGTTTTACCATTTGCCACCTAGCCTTTTCCCTTGGGAGTCGCGCATCCCGAGGGTCATCTTTATTTTAACCCCCTAGGCCAGTGTTGGTCCGAAACCGAGCCACTTGCGGCGCCACCTCGGGGAAACTTGAGGGCTGGTTTTAGCTGTACGTAGTGTTCATCCGGTGTTGCCCTGAGAACGAGATATGTGCAGCTCCTATCAGGATGTCGGCGCATCGGGCGGTCTTGCTGGACTTTTTTTACCATTGTCGAGATGTCTTGTAACCGGGATGCCAAGTCTGATCGGATTGTCTTTTGAGAAGGAATATCCTTCGTTGACCGTGAGAGATTGTGATGGGCTAAGTTGCTACACCCCTGCAGGGATTTGAACTTTCGAAAGTCGTGCCCGCGGTTATGGGCAGATGGGAATTTGTGAATGTCCGGTTGTAGAAAACCTGAAACTTAACTTATCTAAAATGCATCAACCGCGTGTCTAGCCGTGATGGTCTCTTCTCGGCGGGGTCCGGGAAGTGAACATGGTTGTTGGAGTTATGCATGAACGTAGGTTGTTCTAGGATCACTTCTTGATCATAGATTCTCGACCGCGCTTTGCCTTCTCTCCTCGCTCTCATTTGCGTAAGTTAGCCACCATACATGCTAGTGCTTGCTGCAGCTCCACCTCATACCTGTTACCCTTCCTATAAGCTTACATAGTCTTGATCGCGAGGGTGTGAGATTGCTGAGTCCCCGTGACTCACAGATACTTCCAAAACCAGTTTGCAGGTGCCGATGTTACCGTGCAGGTGACACAACCGAGTTCAAGGAGGAGCTCGATGAAGACCGTGTTCGTTATGTTGTTCCATTTTTCAGTTGATTGGTAGTGGAGCCAGTTGGGACGATCGGGAATCTGTGATGCATTTGGGGTAGTCTTCTTTTATTTTGGTTCCGTAGTCGGACTTTGTTTGTATCTGGTTGATGTAATGTTTTATTCATGTATTGTGTGAAGTGGCGATTGTAAGCCAACTATGTATCTCTTTTCCTTATGTATTACATGGGTTGTGTGAAGATTACCTCACTTGCGACTATTGTTGAGGAAATCGTTAACTGGTAACTGCTCGGTTGGCTGGCGAGTAGGGGATTAATAGGCTAATCGGCAAGTTAATCGGCCATTTAATCAATTAATCGGACGATTTATCAGTTTATCGGCTACTCGATGACCCTATGAGTAGGGATTAATCGACAAGTTAACTGGTTAATCGGAGAAATTCTTGAACAGGGTTGCGACATTGCTTACAATGCGGTTATGACTCTAAGTCGTGCTCCGACACGTGGGAGATATAGCCGCGTCATGGGCGTTACAATACCGAGAACATTTTCCAGCCACTTATAAAATAGTATTTCAGAGGTGCCGCGGGCGCGTGCAAGTGTGTTCGGGCTCAGAACGGATAATGGAAAGAACGAGGAGACCGGGACGGATGCAAGTTTTTGAAAATATGATGATGCAATGCACATGATGACATGACAAGATACAACATGCAGGCGAAAGACATGGCAACGTTAGCGAATAACTGGAAGACACCTGGCGCATCGGTCTCGGGGCGTCACAACACTCCACCACTACGAGAGGATCTTGTCCCGAGATCTAGGATGGCACCGGAGAGAAACGGAAGAGGAAGAGAAGAGGAGAGGTAAACTAAGTTGCTCCTTTGACAAAAGAGTGAAACCAAAGAACCTTGCGAGGTTGAACAAATTGTAAGAAAGAATACAACGAAGATGACCAAAGTTGGAAACACCTCGTTAGAAAAGTGGAACAAGGAACATTACGGGAACCTTGTAGGTTGATAGACATAAGAAAAGGGCTACAATGGACAAAAAGTACATGCAAGCACTCCGGTTGAAACAAGATGTACAAGGAACGATAAAAATCAATTACGACAACACTCCGGTTGGGAATGGAAGGTAAATAATATGACCTTGGCAAAATGAAAGCACTTGGATGAGAGTCCGGTTAGAAGAGGAATGATGGACACAACACTCCGGTTAAACAAGATAGAGAAGGAATAAGAATGATATAAATTGGACATCACTCCGACTGAAAAGAAAAGGAATTGAATAAGAACTTGATAAGATGAGAATATACTTGATGAAATCACAACACACTGCCTCCGGAACAATTGGAAGGATGGCACAAGGGGTAAGAACGACTTCAGACAGCACTCCAGTTGAGAAGGGATGGAAAAACTTGATAAGATGAGAGAACTTGAATGAAGGACACGACACTCCGGTTAAATGGATAAGCACAAAAAGAACATGATCTTTGAACAAACGAGATGATGGGTGAAAATAGCAACAACATCACAAAGCCTCCGGAAGAAAATAAAAGAATGGAATGAAAAGAACGAAGGGGAAAACAACATTTTCTACCTCAAATGAGCTTGAAAAACATCTTTAGGAGAAGGGTCGAAAGGAGTTGTTGGACAACCAACAGCGAAAAGAGTACGCTTGTTGTGGGCTTATGGAAAACATGCCGAAATCTTGAGGTGAAATTCTGCCACTAACGAAAGCAATAGGTTGGATTGATATCAACAAGGAGATGAAAAACTCCTTCATCGAGATGAAAAGCGGAAATTGGATCATAGATAAGCACCATAATGGCAACATTCTCAATGGAAGGCTTTTAGGTGAAATCTATACCAAGATAACTCCAAGGAAGAAAATGATGGATTTAATTATCCCATTCCTGACAACTGTTGAATCATGACATACGAAGAGAAATTGTCAAGAGTGACATAACACCACCTCAAAAGATGAGATATGAAAGAATTGCACTTCGGAATGCAAGATGAAGAATGCTTGAACTCCTCAAAACAAGACATGTGTTGAACACCATGTCTATTTTGAGTATAGCTTGGCAGATCAAAACTTCGAGAGAAATCTTGAAGAACGATCAAATATTGAAAAGAGTCCTTGTCGAGCCACCATGTAGAGCCTCCATGAAGAACTCCGGTAATAAAAGGATGACGAAAGAAAGAGAAGTTGAAAACACAAGGTGAGGCCTTGCAATAATTTAAATGGATCTTCGCGACGATATAATTGAGAGAACTTGGAACTCCAGGAAAAGAAAAGATGAATCAATTGAAACTGAGAATTTTGATTAACCTCCGGAATAAGGAATTGAATTTACTCGATGAAAACAAGAATAAGAATTAAATTATGTCAATCCTTCACCAATTAAATTGATGAGAAACAATGGATTTGGCATACTACTTATTCTCGTTGAAAGGATTAAGAGAGATATAGCGAAAACTTGGGAAGGTCTTCAACGAACCACCGGTGGGATTGGAAAAAAACGAATGAATTGATATGATAACCAAAGAAGAGAAATCTTGAACGAACCACCGTAAGAATTGAAGATGAACAAAGAAAAGATAAAGAAACACCGGGGAGAATTAGAAAATGAACGAAGATACTTGAGAGAATTTAGATACACGAGAAACAAGGATATCATGAGCTGATTAGAGAATACTCGAATGATGCACCGGTAAGATTTAGAGAATGAGAGCTGAAAGCTGAGAATGAATAATTCTGAGATGATGTGCTCCGAAGAATCAAACTGAAAAGACTCATGAATTACTCCGGATGGGTGAAAAGAATTCTCACAATCGAAAACAATTATGAGAGGATGGCATCAAAATAGAACCATGAATTTTCACGAGAACGGAGCAAGATTTAAGAGAAACTCTTCTTCAGTCTTCAAAATTCGGGAATAATGACGAGAAAACACCACCATGAATTATAGAGGCACTCCGGAATGAAGAATAGAAAGGTTGAACCAACGATGAAAATAATTTGAAAGATCTTAGAGAAGGACACTTGACTGATGGTATTTCATTCTTACGTCAACTTTGAAATGAATTTGAGAATAGCTCCGGGGAAAATTAGAAGATTTAGGTAAGATCCTGGGAAAAGACTTGGGGGTTAGGGCCCACTCAAAAGAAACACCGTTGAATGATTACTTGAAAACGAGATTGCACCGGTTGATTTAAATGGCTTGAATGAGATAACATCCTCAAAAGGACTTGAGCGAATAGAGAATGGAACTTGAGTCTTCTAAGATATCTTCAGCACTCCGGAATAATTGAATAGCGAGAAGTGGATGATTAAGAGGTACACTGTCGGTGTACTAGAGTAGGGGTACCCTAGTATCCCGAACTTGTGCACGGGCAGTCGCAGCATCCCGCGGCAAGGCTTGCCGGGTGACCGCCAAGGTCCTCCGTGGTTCCTTTGGAGCCATTCAAGAACAAAGTATCCAAGCCAAGGAGACAAGACCTCGGCAAGAGGAGCTTGCCGGGAAGGCCAACCAAGGCATCTCAAGACCCCGGCAAGAGGAGCTTGCCGGGAAGGCCACCCAAGGCATCTCAAGAAACTTGCCGCGACGCGCCGCGCGTCCTGGCAAGGCCCGGTGAGCGACAAGCTCCCGGACGCGACGAGACAACGACCGTGGCAAGGCGCTTGCCGCGACAAGCCACCACTATGTGCCCGCGCTCCAGCACATCCACCAACGTGTCGCTCTGGGACCCTTCCAAGCGTGCGTGGCGGGAGGCTGTGCAGCCAGCAGTGCACGGTGGCAAGCGGCGCTGACAAGTTTGCCATCGTGGCGAGCGGTGGCGTCCCTGACGGTCCCTTTTGCACTGTTTAGGCGACACAGACGGGCATTTAATACCCTTGTCCCCTGCCGTCAGGGTTAGGTATGATACGCTGTAGCAGGTAGCTGTACCTACCGCAGCACCTTTCCATTTTTACCCTTCGTCTCCGTTGCCACCTGTCGGTGACCCCTTGAGCATATAAAAGGAGGCCCATGCGCAACATAGAGGGGGGTAGCTAGTTCGGAGAACACTCACGCTCGGTCTCGTTAGCTGCTGGTGTGTACTGTAACACTCCGCGCTCCCGAGCAAGAAATCAATACAAACCACAAAGCAGGAGTAGGGTTTTATGCATCCGTGCGGCCCGAACCTGGGTAAACTGCTCGTGTGCTTCGCCTCGATCCGCTCTTTGCACGACCTCCGCCCCCGCCGAACCGAAAGGGACCCGGTCTGCCGGTCCCATAGGTGCTTGTGGATCAGTACCCCGGCATCTTTGGCGCGCCAGGTAGGGGGCGTCGAGGTTGTGTGAACCAGATCCGGCGTTCACGCGAGCTAGATCTTCATCATCTTCATCAACATGCCGCCGAAGAAGAAGGCTTCGGAGGCGGCTGCACCATCCGCCCCGCTACCACCGGAGCAAACGGCTGATGGGGCGGACGCCGGCGGAAGAACGGGCGTCGACGAGGGAGCTCACGGTGCTGCCAGGTCCAAGGACAAGGTTGCGCTGCCCATCGGCGGCGTAGCCGGCTCCCACAACGACCGGGCGCACTCCAAGACCTCGGCGTCCGTACATGCACCGCGCCCATCTCATGAGGCGCGGGACCGGCAGCGTCATGGTGCTCACGGTACCATGCGTTTGCTGGACCAAGATCGAGCTGGTGGATCTCGGAGTGCTCAAGACCACCATGCACGCCAACCTTCTGGCGCGAGCGAGACACGGTCGCCTGGACGGGACACTGCTCCTTCTAACATAGTTAGAAGTCCGAGCATATCCCGCTCCTCGCACCGTTCGCCACCACCACCCGCCACTGTAGCAGAAGCTTTGGCGCGAGCTCAACTGCTCCTGGACTACCCTCCAACGGCAGACAAGATCAACGACTGGAGGGCCACCTTTCAGAATCTCATCGGCTTCGCCAACGGCAACGCTCAGCGGCAGCCGAGCACGTCGCAGCCGCGGCAAGTCAGCCAGGCGCAAGCCGGTGGCGACAAGACCGGTGGGGGTGCAACCTCTATGCACTCTCCGCCCCGAAGGCCAAGATCGCCGACTCGCTGGATCCACCTCGACAGTGACTCCACCGCATCATCAGATCCACGAGCTCGCCGCGATCAGCGCCAAGTTCTTCACGAACGACAGCAAGAAGACGCTCGTACTCCCATCGAGCGCCAAACAGAAGCGCGACGTCAATCAGACCAGCGCGCTGGGCCCTCTGTTGACATGCATGCGCCAGGGGAACCAGGCGACTTGCCGTACGCGGTAGGTTGTCCTGCGTTTACTCGTGAGCTGCGGCAAGTCCAGTGGCCCAGCATGAAGAATTTCAAGCCAGACGTACCAGAGAAGTACGACGGCAAGTCGCATCCATCGGAGTTCCTCAGCATCTACACCATCGCGGTGCAGGCTGCCGGGGGGCGGGACGACAAGATCCTTGCCAACTATTTCCCGTTGGTGCTCAAACCCAACGTCAGGTCCTGGCTCATGCACTTGCCGGACAACTCCATATCCTCCTGGGCAGACCTATGCCATCAGTTTGTCGGCGCCTTTACAGGCGGCCACAAACCTCATGGCCAAGAGAGTGACCTTCATCTGCTCGCCCAGAAGGAAGGAGAGCCCCTGCGCAAGTACATTCAGAGATTCAGCCGTGTACAGCACAACATCCTAGATGTCCACCCTGCCGCGGTCATCAGCGCGTTCCATCAGAACGTGCAAAACCGCGGGATGCGGGAGGAGATGGCGATGTGCAAGATCAGAGACGTCAGTGAGCTGTATGCCCTGGCCGACAAGTGTGCACGTGCTGAGGAAGGGAGAAAACTCCCTGGAGAGAATGCAGGAGCAGGAGGATCTGACAGCGAGGATGCTGCCCCAGCAAAGAAAAACCGGCGGCGCAACAGGAGGAAGAAGGGCAAAGATGTGCTAGTCGTTGAGCAGTCCGGCAACGAAGGTGGCGCCAAGAAAGCCAAGGTTGGTAGCTCCGGCAAGGAGATTGCCGCATGCACCAACTGCCAGGCTGTGGCGGTCGCCGACAAGCAGGACGGCACCGACAAGCAGTACTGCAAGATTCACCGCACCAAGGGCCATGACCTCCAGAGCTGCAAGAAGGTCGAGCAGCTTGTCCAGCAGCAAAAGGCTGAGTATGAGCGACGAGACAAGGAGAGGGCCCAAGGAGGCGCTGGAGAATCTGGCAAGAAGCGCGCCGGCCGGGGAGGACGCCGCGGCAAGGCCAAGCAGCGGCAAGGAGACAGACCTCCCTGCGACCGCGACAAGGATGAAGATGACGATGACGACGAAGACATGGATGATGTCGAGACCAGTGAGCAGGAGTTCCAGAAAGCCACGGAGGTCTTGTGCGTTGACGGTGGTGCTTCTCTGCATACTTCGCACCGCCAACTCAAGCAGTGGGTGCGGGAAGTCAATGCAGCAGAACCACCCGTCGAATCACACAAGCTTCTGAAATGGTCCAGCACGCCTATCATCTTTGATATTGAGGACCACCATGATCGCACAACTGCGGTCGGGTGCTCGCCGATGTTGGTTTCACCAACTATCCGCAACCTCAAGGTCACTAAGATGCTAGTTGATGGCGGGGCCGGCTTGAACCTGAACTCCTCCGCTGTACTCCAGAAACTCCAGATCCCTGACAGCGAGCTTGAAGAGACCGGCACATTCCAAGGAATCAATCCGGGAAGGAGCAAGCCGAAGGGGAAGGTCACGTTGCCAGTAACATTTGGCAGCGAGCTGAACTTCAGGACTGAGAGGGTTACTTTTGACGTTGCCGATATTCCATTGCCTTACAATGGGATACTTGGCCGTCCAGCACTTGCCAAGTTCATGGCAGCCTCTCACTACGCATACAACATGTTGAAGATGCCAGGCCCGATAAGCGTCATCTCTGTCCCTGGCGACAAGAAGGATGCTCTTATCTGCGCTGACAAGATCTACCGGGAAGCAGCGGCCGCAGCAGACTGCAAGTCACTTGCCGTTGAAGCTCCCGGGGGGAAGAAGAAGACTAAGTCCGGCAAGAGTTCTGATGCCCACTCCGGCAAGCGCACCTCTTCGGAGTGCTGCGCCGCCGTCGAGGACGCACCATCAAGCTCCACCGGCAAGTGCAAGAAGACAATGGCAGCTTCGCCAGAGACGAAGAAGGTGTCCGCCAAGGAGGACGGCACTGGTGGTACCTTCACCATCAGTGCCACTCTCGACCCTAAATAGGAAAGTGCGCTCATTGCTTTCCTGCGGGCGAATGTCGACGTGTTTGCGTGGCAACCATCTGACATCCCCGGTGTTCCCAGGAAAGTAATTGAGCACCATCTTGCCGTTTGTCCTCATGCGCGGCCCGTCAAGCAGAAGGTCAGGAAGCAAGCAGTGGAGCGCCAAGAATTCATCGCAGAAGAGATCAGGAAGTTGGAAGCAGCAGGCCTTGTCAGAGGAGTGCTCCATCCTACGTGGTTGGCTAATCCTGTAGTCGTGCGCAAGGCGAACGGGAAATGGAGACTTTGTATCGATTTTACCGATGTTAACAAAGCTTGTCCCAAAGACCCATTTCCTTTGCCGCGCATTGACCAGATTGTTGACTCCACAGCCGGATGTGATCTGCTTTCATTTCTTGACGCATACTCAGGATACCATCAGATCTTCATGGCAGAAGAGGATGAGGAGAAGACCGCATTCATTACTCCATGTGGCACGTACTGTTTCATACGGATGCCTTTCGGATTAAAAAATGCTGGTTCAACATTTGCAAGAGTAGTCCATGTCGCTCTTGAGCCACAAATACACAGAAATGTGGAAGCCTACATGGATGACATAGTGGTCAAGAGCAAGGACAAGGCAACTCTGATCCAAGATTTAGACGAAACCTTTGCAAATCTGCGCAAGATCAGCCTCAAGCTCAACCCCGAGAAGTGTGTGTTTGGAGTCCCCTCCGGCAAGCTTCTCGGGTTCTTCGTGTCTCAGCGGGGAATTGAAGCCAATCCCGACAAGATCAAGGCCATTGAGCAGATTGAAGCACCAAAGCGCGTCAAGGATGTACAAAGACTTGCCGGTTGCGTGGCTGCTCTCAGCAGGTTTATCTCTAGGTCTGCTGAGCGCGCCCTGCCATTTTTCAAATTACTGAAAAAGGCAGGTCCAATGAAATGGACTCCGGAAGCGGAGGCTGCGCTGCAAGACTTGAAGAGATACCTGTCCTTCCCTCCAATACTTGTCGCACCTAAGCCACAAGAGAAGTTGCTGCTGTATATAGCGGCAACCAATCAAGTGGTTAGTGCTGCGTTAGTAGCAGAGAGGGAGGCAGATGACGAGCCAGCAACCACGGCAAGCGCATCCAGCGACAAGCAAGGGGCTTCCCCGGTAAGCTCTGGTCCCGACAAAGATGGATCTGTGCAGATGCGCGAGGAGATACAGAAGAAAATGGTGCAGCGCCCAATTTACTTTGTCAGTTCCCTTCTGCAGGGGGCTAGGTCAAGGTACTCTGGCATGCAGAAATTGCTTTTCGGCCTTCTCATGGCCTCGAGAAAGCTGCGCCATTACTTCCAAGCACATGAGATCACAATTGTCACTCGCTTTCCGCTGAAGAGGATACTATAGAATCCAGAAGCGACAGGCAGGATTGTTGAGTGGGCACTGGAACTGTCAAGCTTTGGCCTCAAGTTTGAGAGCACTTCAACTATCCAAAGCAGAGCATTGGCAGAATTTATAGCAGAATGGACGCCAACACCAGATGAAGAAATTCCAGAAACGAGCATCCCCATCAAGGAAGCAGGCAAAGAGTGGCTGATGTACTTTGATGGTGCCTTTTCGCTGCAAGGCGCCGGCGCTGGCGTGCTGCTTGTCGCACCCACCGGAGAGCACCTCAAGTACGTAGTCCAGATGCACTTTCCCAAGGAGCAAGCAACAAACAATACTGCAGAGTATGAAGGCTTGCTTGCCAGTCTCAGGATCGCGGCAGACCTTGGGATCAAGAAGCTCATTGTCAGGGGTGACTCGCAGCTTGTCGTCTGCCAAGTAAACAAGAGCTATCAGAGTCCGTTGATGGAAGCTTACATCGACGAAGTGAGAAAGCTAGAAGAGCACTTTGAAGGCCTACAGATGGAGCATGTTCCAAGAGCTCAGAACGCCATTGCCGATGGCCTGTCAAAGTGTGCCGCACTTAAGTTACCTGTGGAACCAGGGATATTTGTGCTCAAGCTGACTCAACCATCCGTAACGCCATCAACTGGACAGAGCAAGAAGAGGAAGTTGATTTCTGGTGACTATTTGCTGGCAGAGCTTCCCGAAGCCACCGCCAAGAAGATCCCCAAGATCAACGCCAAGAGCGCTGAGGAGCAGTCTGCTCCGGCAAGCCTAGGGTTTGTTCCGTTGAAGAAGAAGCTCCCGACAAGTTTTGCCCCGGCAAGCTTGCCGGGGAACATCAAGCTCCTGCAGACCCGCAGGTTCTTGCTGTAGAAGCGGACGTTCCCGCAGCTGTAGATTTGCCTTTAGTCCTTGTTGTCGAGCCACAAGCTCCAGCATGGGCACAGCAGATTGTCCGTTTCCTTCAGACAGGAGAACTTCCCAAAGAGCAAGAAGAAGCGGAAAGAGTAGCCCGGCAGTCAAGTATGTACCAGTTTGTCGACAAGACACTGTACAGAAGAAGACTCAACGGAGTGAAATTGAAGTGTATTCACCGGGAAGACGGACAAAAGCTGTTGGCAGAGATACATGGAGGCATATGTGGTCACCACATTGGCAAAAGAGCACTTGTCGGCAAAGCATTCCGGCAAGGTTTCTTTTGGCCGACAGCCCTCCAGGATGCAACTGCACAAGTAACCAAGTGTGAAGCGTGCCAGTTCCATTCCAAGCAGATACATCAACCAGCTCAAGCTCTCCAGACGATCCCTTTATCCTGGCCATTTTCGGTCTGGGGGCTCGACATTCTCGGCCCCTTTCCCCGAGCAGTCGGGGGCTTTGAGTACTTGTACGTAGCAATCGACAAGTTCACAAAGTGGCCAGAAGTGGAACTAGTGAGGAAGGTGACAGCACAGTCAGCAGTCAAGTTCTTCAGGTCGATTGTTTGCCGCTTCGGGATCCCTAACAGGATAATCACCGACAACGGTACACAATTCACGAGCCGCACCTTCATGCAGTACGTCCAAGATCTTGGCGCCAAGATCTGCTTCGCTTCTGTTGCTCACCCGAGAAGCAACGGTCAAGCGGAGAGGGCAAATGTTGAAGTGCTGCGCGGGCTCAAGACCAGGACTTTCGACAAGCTGCATAAGTGCGGAAGAAACTGGATCGAGAAGCTGCCGGTGGTTCTTTGGTCGATCAGAACGACGCCAAATCGAGCCACTGGCCAGACACCTTTCGCTCTAGTCTATGGAGCAGAGGCAGTTCTCCCCACGAAACTCGTATACGGGTCACCTCGAGTGCTCGCTTATGGTGAGCTCGAGCAAGAGCAGCTGCGACAAGATGACGCGCTGCTCCTTGAGGAAGACCGTCTTCAGGCTGCTGTGCGAGCTGCTCGCTACCAGCAAGCTTTGCGCCGCTACCATAGCCGCAAAGTTAACGCCAGAAGTCTCGAGGAAGGCGACCTTGTTCTTCGGCGTGTTCAGTCCGCCAAGAATTCCAACAAGTTGACGCCGAAGTGGGAAGGCCCTTACCGGGTGAAACGAGTCACTAGGCCTGGCGCTGTCCGCCTTGAGACCGAAGATGGCATTCCGGTGAGCAACTCCTGGAACATTGAGCATCTTCGTAAGTTTTACCCGTAAGGCGCGGTTGCCGGAACCTGTTCCGGAAACCACCTTTTGTACAAGTCTTGCCGCTGTTGCATGTAATCCTTTATACAAAGCCGGGCGCAGACCCCGTGCATAAGTAAAGCTCATGTGCTCCGCACATTTTGTCAATTTCATTCTTTCTATTTTTTGGCATATATGATCTGACACTTTGTGCAGCACCTACTCCACGGTAAGCAATAATGAGCCATAAGGCTCCGTATCTTTATTTTCTCTTCTTTCTTTTTTCTCAAGGAAAGGAAGGTTCCCTCGCCCACAAGTTTGCCGGGGAGGAAAGGAGAAGATAATGGTATGGACCAGGCGTCGTTCAAGAAAGTTTCGCCTTGCCGGGAAGCAAACAACAGAAAAGCTAAGTTGCCAAAGTTTGAGCAATCAGATTTTTTAAATTTTAAGTTATCTCCCTTGAACGACCGCACTTTGTATGGAAAACCTGTGCGCGGAGGAACCAACTCGTAGCTAGTTACGCCCTTATTTTGTTTCGAGTCCGCTCAACAACTTAAGTGAGCTGCAACTAGTTGCGACAAGGTTTCTTGCCGGTAGCGGCACCGCCAGCAGGCTGCTGATGTTCCGCACTCAGCGCTCGCGGCCAAGGTGCCTACACCGGCAAGTTCCCTAAAAGCGTAGGGCAAAAACATACAAAGGGAGGAATCAAGTAAAGGGAATAACATTGCAATCATTGCCCAGAATAGAGTTATATTACAAAGATAACTTGTCGTAGCTCTAACTGATTGTTTTCGTAACATAATAAATAGCAACAAGGAAAGAAGAAGTGGGCGGCCTAATCTACGCGATCGCCCTCGATCCTCTTGATCCCGCTCACCTTGTCCACAATGGGTGCGACAAGCGCCTTCAGCGCCTCCAGATCAGCATCCGGCGGCAGGGTCTTGAGGACGTTGGTGAGGTTGAGGCCCGGATTGCGGAAGGCCACCTTCACCAACACTTTCTGAAGGGCTCCCGCGCAGATTTTGCGCGACTCGTCGGCCAGCTGCTTTGGGATCTTCTCCCGGAGCCGCTGAAGGGCCGTTGCCACGCCTTTGAAGAACAAGACAAGCTTGGCGCTGGGTTGGAGGTTCTCGTCGGAAGGATACCCGAGATCCTCCATCCCCAGCTGCGCCAGCTCCCTGTCAATGTCCGTGGCAGCATTCACAAGACTCTCCGTCCAGTGCTCCACAGTCTCCCTGAAGGCGTTCTGGGTGGCGGCAACACTCTCTAGCAGCGCCTTGTCGGCCTTAATCTCCTCCTTCAAGGCCGCCTCCTGCTTCTTGGCGCCGTCCAGCGTCTTGGTCAAAGTGGTCAGCTTCGACTCAAGATCCGCGTTGGAGTCCTTGGCGGCACTGAGCTCTTTGCCCTTCTCGGCGAGATCAGCCTCCAGCCGTGCCACCTTCGTCTCCAACTCCTTCTTGGCGGCCTCGGCGGCTGCGGCAGCGTCCTCCGCCCGCTTAAGGGCTCCGCCGAATTGTTGCTCGCGTGCGGCAAGCTCCTCCTCGTGGGCGTCAAGATTGACCTTCCGCTGCGCCAGCTCGCCCTCTTCTGCGGATAGCTTCACAGCAGCAAGTCGCTATTGCTCTTCGACTTCGGCCTTCTCGAGGAAGAAGACCTTCTGCGCTTTGGCGAGCTGCTCCCGCTCCTCCGCCAGGGACCGGAGGGCTTCCCGGTGGAAACCCCCGAGCTCCTCCGCGCGCTTCTCAATGTCTGCTCCCGCCTTCGCGACAAGCGCCTCGCGGGATTCCAGCTTGGCTTGTCGCGCGCGGTAGAGCGACAACAACTTCCGCAGCAGCCGCTCCTCCTCAGGCTCGTTGCTGCTGCTACTCAGCGCGTCAACCAGCGTCAGCCCCGCGGAGGCAAGCACCTCCCCGTCGAAGATCTCCCCCTCGACCGGCGCCCTGGAGCTTGACGCCCAGGGGAGGTTGATGAAGACGTCATCGCCGGCCTTCAAGTAAACGCCTGGCTGGGGCTCTTCGGAGCCTGGCGCTGCGGCAGCGGCGGACGGGTCGGCGGTCGGTGTAGCGCCTGGCGCTCCTGCGGCCTCAGGGCCGTCAGTGCGATCGCCAGACCCCTCGCCAGTTGCTGCGGAGGCAGCCTTGGCGGCTTCTGTGCCGGCGGGATCGCCAGCACCGGCTGCTTCTTCGGCGGCAACCTCGGTCTCCATCGGCTCCGTAGCAGATGGGTCTGACAGCCGGAAAGGGGAGAAGAGTCAAGCAAAAATCCAACAAAAAGAAGATCAAGAGAAGAAAAACCCAAGGGAAATCTTGTAGCGAAAGGATTACCTGCGCCGGGTTCCGCAGTCGTGGTCTCCGCCGTCGGGGGGCCACTGGTGCTGTCCCTTGCCGGAGAACCCTCCCTTGCCGGAGACTTCTCCCTTACCGGGAAGCCCTCCCTTGCCGGAGGATTCTCCCTTGTCGGGGGATTCTCCCTTGGCTCCTGGTGGGGCTGCTCTGTTCCTACACAAATCAGCAATCAAATATCAGCAAAGACAGAGTATCCATATGCACCTCACAAGTGGAAAGAAAACCATATACTTACGTTGGGGGCTGCTCTGGAGAAAAGTTGCCGGGTCCGGTAAGGTAGTCTCGGGCGCACCTCCGGCAGTCGCAGTAGGTTCGTCCTCGATGACGATCACTGGGACCTTGGCCCTCTTTGCTGCTCTCTGGGCCAGAGTCCTAAAGAGGAACAAGTTCAGAGAAAAGCAAATGAGATACAAGACAAACAGCAAGAATTGAAGAACTGCAAGTACAGCAAGAGAAGCTTACTCTTCTTCTTCTTCCTCGTCGAAGCTGAACGCGGAGAAGTCGAAGTCCGGCGCGCGCCCGGTGCGAGGAGGCGGAGGAGGAGCTTCCCTTGGCCGCTTGACGGGAGCAGTGGCGGTGGTCTGAGACGATCCCGCCCCGGCTGCCGGCGCGGCGTGAGCAGCGGCAGGAACCGAAGCGGTGGTCCGGCTAGACCCCGCTCCAGTTGCCGTCGCAGCATGAGGCGCTCCCGCAGCAATGGTGTTTGCCGCGGTGGAGCGTGTCACGCGGCGCGGCGACTGTTGACCCGCTTGCCGCTCCGCTACGTCACCGGCCTTGCGGAGACGCCTTCTTGGTGGGGATGGAGGCTCTGCTTGCGGCGAGCTTCCCGAGGATGAGGAGGAGGAGGAGTTGATTTCCAGCGAGCCGCTCGTATCCTTGGCGGGCTCGCTTGACTCGATGTTATGCCCGGCAAGTTCTTTCTCGCCGGCGGGCTCCCCTCGCTCGGCACGGCTTGCCGCCTCTGCTGCATCTGCCTCCTCCATGGTGAATCCAAACTCGCTCGCGGCCGCGGCTGCCGCCGCCTCTTCCAGCCTAGTGGCGATGAGTGCCATCTCCGCATCAGTGGTGTCGCCGGTGAGGCTGTCTTTCTCGTCGGAGCGGATCGGCACTTCTACCAAGTCATCGAAGAACTGCTGCACGACGTCGTCTGCAGGCTCCTGCCAAGTTGGCACAATTCCGTGCGAGTCGCACTCCGGCATCATTGCACGGATGCGGTCGAGCGAGGAATTGTTGCACAGCGGAACGACGCCCCGCGGCAACCTGAACACTTCGGGATGTTGCGGGTCATACTTGAAGAGCTCCTGGAGCATCGCGTTGAGCTCCAGAACAGTGAAGTTGAAATTGAGGCCTGGCCGCAGCCTCATGATATCCGCCGCATTCTTGAACTCCCAAGTGGGTCTCCCCCGTTCTTGCAGGGGGGCGATGCGGCGGCGAAGAAAGTCTGCGCCAACAGCGCCTACAGTGAGCCCGGCAAGCCTAAGGCGCAGGATCCGGGTGACAGCAATCTTCAGTCTGTCGTCTTCCGGGGCCACGTCACTCCAATTGTTGCCGCGTGCTACTGGGGTTTGGCGCCAGGTGGTGAACGGCTGCGGGTTCTCGTCAATCCAGCACCAGTCTGCTCTCCACTCCTCCCACTTGCCGCGGAATTCTCCCTCCAGATAAGTTTCCTTCTTGCCGGCCCTCGAGATCCAGGCGATTTCGCCGGATAAAGGCTCTCCTCTCTCTACCCGGGGTATGAAGAAGTGGCAACAGAGGGCTACGTTGGGATGGACTCCGACAAAGTTTTCGCAGAGATGTGCGAAAACTGCCATGGTCAGAACGGCATTGGGGGTGAAGTCAAGGAGGTGGAATCCGTAGGTATTCATGATGTCGCAGAAGAATTCAGAGAAAGGCGGGCAGAGCCCGCAGTAGAAGAACAAAGCGAAGAAAGGGTATCCGTTTGGAGCTTTCTTCCAAGCGGCGGCGGGGAGTACCTTCGTGCCCGGATGCGCTCGTGTCTCTGCCGACCAGAAGAGGTAGTAGTTCTCCTTCAGCTCCTTCGCGGCAAGCTTGGGGGGAAGACGGCTCGCTCCTTCCGCAGCGCCGCGAGCCGCTGCGCCTCGGTCGACTTCACGACCTTCCCTTGTTGGCTTTTGGAGCCATGGCGGAAGTGGTGAAGGAGGCCGACGGCGTTGATGGTGCTGGTGGTGATGGGGGGCGGAGCACTGCTCTCTCTCTCTCTCAGCTTTGGGAAGACGAGGGAGCGGCGGAGATTTCTGAGATTGGAACAGCAACGGGCGAATGGGCGAACTGGCCCTGTTTCCCCTGCTTATAAAGAGGGAGGGGGCGGACGTTCCGCATTTCCGAATAAAGAAACCACCCACGATCTCTCCCACAATGCCGCATTCAACGCGTGCCGTTCGGGGAGGGCGCGGTGGATATGGAGAGAGATACGGCGTAACCTAGGCCACGCGTGCCCGTGCCCTGCTTTGGGCTTGGCCCAACAGCGCTCGGCACCGTGTATGGCCCAGGCCCGGGGGCTCCTGTCGGTGTACTAGAGTAGGGGTACCCTAGTATCCCGAACTTGTGCACGGGCAGTCGCAGCATCCCGCGGCAAGGCTTGCCGGGTGACCGCCAAGGTCCTCCGTGGTTCCTTTGGAGCCATTCAAGAACAAAGTATCCAAGCCAAGGAGACAAGACCCCGGCAAGAGGAGCTTGCCGGGAAGGCCAACCAAGGCATCTCAAGACCCCGGCAAGAGGAGCTTGCCGGGAAGGCCACCCAAGGCATCTCAAGGAACTTGCCGCGACGCGCCGCGCGTCCCGGCAAGGCCCGGTGAGCGACAAGCTCCCGGACGCGACGAGACAACGACCGCGGCAAGGCGCTTGCCGCGACAAGCCACCACTCTGTGCCCGCGCTCCAGCACATCCACCAACGTGTCGCTCTGGGACCCTTCCAGGCGTGCGTGGCGGGAGGCTGTGCAGCCAGCAGTGCACGGTGGCAAGCGGCACTGACAAGTTTGCCATCGTGGCGAGCGGTGGCGTCCCTGACGGTCCCTTTTGCACTGTTTAGGCGACACAGACGGGCATTTAATACCCTTGTCCCCTGCCGTCAGGGTTAGGTATGATACGCTGTAGCAGGTAGCTGTACCTACCGCAGCACCTTTCCATTTTTACCCCTCGTCTCCGTTGCCACCTGTCGGTGACCCCTTGAGCATATAAAAGGAGGCCCATGCGCAACGTAGAGGGGGGTAGCTAGTTCGGAGAACACTCACGCTCGGTCTCGTTAGCTGCTGGTGTGTACTGTAACACTCCGCGCTCCCGAGCAAGAAATCAATACAAACCACAAAGCAGGAGTAGGGTTTTACGCATCCGTGCGGCCCGAACCTGGGTAAATTGCTCGTGTGCTTCGCCTCGATCCGCTCTTTGCACGACCTCCACCCCCGCCGGTTCTGCGGTAGGTACAGCTACCTGCTACAGCGTATCATACCTAACCCTGACGGCAGGGGACAAGGGTATTAAATGCCCGTCTGTGTCGCCTAAACAGTGCAAAAGGGACCGTCAGGGACGCCACCGCTCGCCACGATGGCAAACTTGTCAGCGCCGCTTGCCACCGTGCACTGCTGGCTGCACAGCCTCCCGCCACGCACGCCTGGAAGGGTCCCAGAGCAACACGTTGGTGGATGTGCTGGAGCGCGGGCACAGAGTGGTGGCTTGTCGCGGCAAGTGCCTTGCCGCGGTCGTTGTCTCGTCGCGTCCGGGAGCTTGTCGCTCACCGGGCCTTGCCAGGACGTGCGGCGCATCGCGGCAAGTTCCTTGAGATGCCTTGGGTGGCCTTCCCGGCAAGCTCCTCTTGCCGGGGTCTTGAGATGCCTTGGTTGGCCTTCCCGGCAAGCTCCTCTTGCCGGGGTCTTGTCTCCTTGGCTTGGATACTTTGTTCTTGGATGGCTCCAAAGGAACGACGGAGGACCTTGGCGGTCACCCGGCAAGCCTTGCCACGGGATGCTGCGACTACCCGTGCACAAGTTCGGGATACTAGGGTACCCCTAATCTAGTACACCGACATACACCGGCATACGAAAGCACTTGAAGCGAGGAAGGGAATACGATCAACACCGAAAACTTGTCTTGAATCCACTGGAGAAGAAAAAAATAACAAAGAATGATGAACTTGAAGCTCCATTAGAATCTTCATGAGAATCACCGGATAAGAACATTGAAAGACAAGAATGAAAAGTCTTCACATCCATAAGATGGATACTTGATTAAGAAAACCAAGTCCTTGAAGAAAAGGGTGGGAGGGTGGGAAAACAAAGGCAGCTTGGGAAGGATGAAACAAACACCGTTGAGAGAACTTAGAATAGATCGTGCGGATGTCGAAAATGATCGGTTCCACTTGAAGAGAAACAAGCCGGTTGAAAAAGAATTGACATGCCAACCTCGATGATCAAGAAGGATTAGTATTCACATAGGAATATGAGAACACCACTTAGGGAAGGTATGGAATCAACATTTGACATTGAAGCAACTCGAATACCACAACTCAAAACAAAACAAAGGATTGACTTGCAAAATAAGCCGGAACAAAAATATGATAGAGATTTCGTCCGAAGTTTTCGTGGTGGGGCCCACACAGGCTCGATCGTACAGCACCATCATGTAGAAGGCAGTGCACATGACATACGAAGCGTCCCCGAGTCAACATAGCCAAGGACTCTTTAAGACACAACGAGACCACTGTAAAACCAACCGTGGATAGGCGGACCACTAGACGTCGAACCCCAATCTCATATCATGCATCTGTCGGAAAGATATCCTAGGAGCTACTTAAATTCCCACTTATAAACTCTCGAAACTTTCTGGTTATGCAATCAGGTGTTGGGGATACAAGGGAAGCATAATATCTCACCCAAACTAACAAATCCTACATCCAGTTGTATCCATCCTTCAACACATAACCAAGAAACCTTCGGAAATCATTTACCTCAACCTTCGAAAAGCATCTGTTATACGAGTTATGGCAATACTCCCGAACTCCCGCCCCAGTACTGGGTGGCGTCGAGGTTATCTCACCAAAAACTGCATAAAAGAGATTTTTGATGTCGGCGAAACTCAGGTATTCCAGAACTAGATTGATAAAATTGTGATGACAACACCTCGGAGCTCAACTCCCCGGGACACTGCCACAACCCCTAAATGTCAGGAGGCACCAAGAATAATGTTCTCATCACAAAACCATCGGAATGATTCCAAGATACCCGTGTGATCCTAAAAAAATTTCGTGAAATTTGAGGAGAGAAGAGTCAAAACTCTACGTCAGGAGGCCTCACCAGAGGGACGAAGGGACTGAGGAGTAAAAACAATCCTACTCTCCGATATATATAATCCTATAAGACTCAAAACATTTTTCTAGACTCAACAACGCAAGTGATTCGATCAAGCAGGGGGCTCCTAAGTCGGGGAAGGCTCTGATTACCAACTTGTTACACCCACGATGCGGCTATATCTCCCACGTGTCGGAGCACGACTTCGAGGCATAACCACATAGTAGGCATGTCGCAAGAGGGGTAATCTTTACATGTCCCATGTACTGAATAAGAAAGGGATAAAGAGTTGGCTTACAATCGCCACTTCACACAATACATAAATATAGCATTACATCATCCAGAATACAATTAGGGTTTGACTACGGAACCAAAATAAAGAAAGACAACCCCTAATGCAAAAGATCCTCGGTCGTCCCAACTGGGCTCCACTACTGATCAAAAGGAAACGAAACAACACAACGAACACGATGTTCATCAAACTCCCACTTGAGCTCGGTTGCGCCACCTGCACTGGTATCATCGGCACCTGCAACTGTTTGGAAGTATCTATGAGCCACGAGGACTCAATAATCTCACACCCGCGAGAACAAGACTATTTAAGCTTAAGGGTAGGAAAGGGGTAGTGATGTGGAGCTGCAGCAAGCACTAGCATATATGGTGACTAACTTACGCAAATGAGAGCGAGAAGAGAAGTAATGCACGGTCGTGAACTAGAAGTGATCAATAAGTGATCCTGAAACTACTTACGTCCAAGCATAACACAAGAACCGTGTTCACTTCCCGGACTCTGCCGAGAAGAGACCATCACTGCTACACACACGGTTGATGCATTTTAATTAAGTTAAGTGTCAAGTTTTCTACAACTGGACATTAACAAATTCCCATCTGACCATAACCGCGGGCACGGCTTTCGAAAGTTCAAAACCCTGCAGAGGTGTCCCAACTTAGCCCATCACAAGCTCTCACGGTCAATGAAGGATATTCCTTCTCCCAGGACGACCCGATCAGACTCGGAATCCCGGTTACAATACATCTCGACAATTGTAAAACAACACCAGCAAGACCACCCGCTGTGCTGATAAATCCCGATAGGAGCTGCACAAATCTCATTCTCAGGGCACACCGGATAAGCTAAGCGTACAGGAGCCAACGTAACCCAAGTTGCCAAGGGACGGCCCTACACAGTGCTCTAGTTTGGACCAACACTTAGAGGAGCACTGGCCCGGGGGTTTAAAATAAAGATGACCCTCGGGCTCCGGAAACCCGAGGGAAAAAGGGTTAGGTGGCAAATGGTAAAACCAAGGTTGGGCTTTGCTGGAGGAGTTTTATTCAAGGAGAACTGTCAAGGGGTTCCCATTATAACCCAACCGCGTAAGGAAGGCAAAATCAAGGAACATAACACCGGTATGACGGAAACTAGGGCGGCAAGAGTGGAACAAAACACCAGGCATAAGGCCGAGCCTTCCACCCTTTACCAAGTATATAGATGCATTAATTAAAATAATAGATATTATGATTTCCCAACATATCAATGTTCCAACAAGGAACAAACTTCATCTTCACCTGCAACTAGCAACGCTATAAGAGGGGCTGAGCAAAGCGGTAACATAGCCAAACAACGATTTGCTAGGAAAGGTGGGTTATCGGCTTGACATGGCAATATGGGAGGCATGATAAAGCAAGTGGTAGGTATCGCGGCATATCAATAGAGCGATCAACTAGCAAGCAAAGATAGAAGTGATTTCGAGGGTATGGTCATCTTGCCTGAGATCCCGCAAGGAAGAAGAATGAGTCCATGAAGAAGACAAACGGACGTAGTCGGACGGATCCTCACAAACGCAACGTTATCGGAACTAACCCGAAGAAGCAACACCGGAAAGAAGCAAATAACATAGTAAACAACCATCACATAAACATTGTATGATGCACAACCTAGTATGATGCATGTCCGGTTTAATGAAGCATGGCATGGCAAAGTGCACAAACAATCCTACAAATTAAGTGGAGCTCAATATGCAATGAGTTGCATATTGCCGAGAACACCACATGACTTATTTAGTTCACTCTTTTTTATTTAACCAACAATATTAAATGTCGGTTAGCATGGCAAGAGGTGAAGCATAAGTAAACTACACATCTAGGCACGTTTAAATGAGGCCGGAACAACAAGCAACAAGTCCGGAAAAACCTCATGTGCAAAATAAGGATTTGGTACTGTTCTGTCCTAAACCATATTTTAGCATTGTTAAACATGCAAGAAGAGTGCACCATGTTAAACTAGGCATTTTTCTACCCCATTTACATATAAAGTTTGTTAGGTTTGGAGCTACGGTTATTTAGTTATGAAATAAAGCATTTTAACATGCTATTTAAGCAAATTTAAGAAAACATCAATTTTAAACATTTTAACATAGATGAAAGTGGCATATTATTAAACTACACAAAATTCTAAGCATTTTTCATATATAACTTATTTTAATCCGATGCACGGTTGGTGAGATATGATATGTATGAACTAGAGGGTCTATTCTGTAAAACTGCACTCTCCGGGATAAATTGGAAATTCGCTGGACAGGAAAAAAACACAATCGGGCTGAATCTGCAGGCTAGCCCAATAGAGAGAAAAAAACAAAAGGGTGGGGCGCTGGGGTCAGCTCACCCAGTGGGCCTCGGCCCGTTCGACGGAGAGGAGGGTCCGGCAGGGGAGCGGGCAGGCCGCGGTTGCTGGGCTGCTCCTGTCTAGATTGATCGATAAGGGAGGGGAACGTGGTCAACACACGGACAACTTGATGCTCCTCGTTGCAGAAGAACAGAGGCAGAACTCGACGCATAGACAACGCCGGAAACAGAAGAACACGCGACGGCGAGGGCTGCACACTGGCGTGAGGCAAGGGCAGGAAACGGCAGGCGGCGGCGGAGTGAAATAGATCAGGTGGACGAGGCGATGGCGGCGTCCCGATGGTGCTCGTTCAGCGGCGTCGGTGTTCCTGTGAAACCGAAAAAGAGAGAGAGAGAGACAAGGTGAGCCGCGGGAAGGAGGGAGAGAGAAACGACAGAGAAGAAGGAGAAGGAGAAAGAGAGAAAGGAAGGAGGCAGAGGAGCTGCGGCGTGGTCCAGTCTGGCTCCGGCGGCAGGCCACAGTGGCGTTTGGCGATGGGAGGCTCGGGCTTGGTGCCACGAGCGGAGGAAAGGAGCGGGCGCTGGGGTACGCTGCTGCTGTTGGACAGTGCGGAGGAGCACGGGCGGTGCGACGATGAAGACGGAGGGCGACGGGGTTGAGTGGATGCGCGCACGGGAGGAGAGGAGGAGGGCGACGACGATGTTGCTGTCACCGGTGACGGCGAGCTTCGGCCCGACGAGGCGAACGGGGTCGCGGCAACGGGAGGCTGCAGGAGACTGCGAGGATGGTGGGTGTCGGGCAGAGGAGGAAGAGGCTAGGCCTTGGAACGGGCGCGCTGGACCGTGGGCGCAAGAAAGCTTTAGATTGGGAGCTCCTCTCCCGATTGAATTTGGAGGAGGAGGCACCGGCGAGGTGGGTCGAGTGCTCGGGGTCGGGGAGAAGGAGCTCGGGCTCCCGTTGGTGGGTGGAGGAAAAAACGAGGAGAAGGGGATCGGGCGATGCTCTGGTTGGCTCGATGGAGGATTCAAGGGAGAGTGGGTGGCGGCTGGAGGTTGGGCAGCACGGATCCCCAAGAAGATGGTGGCGGCGGCGGACATGGAATGGATGGGACAAGCGGGCTTGAATTTAGGGATTAGTCTAGGGTTGCCACTATATATAGCAATAGGATTTTTGGTAGGGGCTAATCCGGTCCCTTCGATTTGGATCGGACGCTCGAGATAAATAGGCTAGGGAGACCAAAAAGAAAAACGAAGATGTTTTGTAGATGTTTGGGGATGATCCGGACCCATCGGTGACGACCGCCCGGGTCGGGTCCGGGACAGCTTTCGGACGTGTGCGCGAGGAGGGCCGCAGCATAACCGAGAGAGGTTACGTTGGGCCTGGCGGCAGGTAGTGGACTGTGTAGACGGTCTCAAGCTGAGAGAAAAGAAGAGAGAGAGGCCCGGCGACTGTTTCCTGAGACCGAAAACGTCCGACGTTAGACCGACAATAATGCCGCTATAGTTAACCGTTGGGGCATCAAACAAACTGTGAATGCGATGAAACTTGGCAGGCGACCTACTAACAACATAACAACACCGGACGCCAACTTTCATCCCATACCGAGAACATTTTCCAACCACTTATAAAATAGTATTTCAGAGGTGCCGCGGGCGCGTGCAAGTGTGTTTGGGCTGAGAACGGACAACGGAAAGAACGAGGAGACCGGGACGGATGCAAGTTTTCAAAAATATGATGATGCAATGCACATGATGACATGACAAGATACAACACGCAAGCGAAAGACATGGCAACGTCAGCGAATAACTGGAAGACACCTAGCGCATCGGTCTCGGGGCGTCACAAAAGTACAATTGAGAAATAACCACCGAGAAGGAAGCTAAAAGTAAACAATCAAACAAGTATTTTTGCATTGAATCATTTCCCATGCTTGACTAGTTCTATTTTTCTACTTTTGCAAAAACCGCATCATAATGTTAAAACACGCATTCGCACGTACATAAGTAATAGTAGTACTCCCTCCGTCTATTTGTATAAGTCTTCCCTCCTTCTTGGTCACGGTGCACAACCAAAGATGACTTATTCACCTGGACGGAGGGAGTAGCACAGTCTACAAGCATATATAGAGAGACATGTAGTGCGATAGTATATAGTAAAGTTTGTGCTATATGCACGTACTTACAAAATGCGTACGGATACACAATGTTTCCAAATTTTTCCTTTTAAACATACTTAATTAAGGCCGCTAATAATTCTTGAACGTTCGGGATTTATCATTTGCATCCCAAAACTAAAGAGATCGCCGTACGGAACTAAATTATATTCCTAATAAAAGCCATGGCGCTCGCAGGAGCGCTTGCGGCGTGCCACGAGTGCCATGATGTGCGTCCGTTTCCCAGCACGCCGACACAATGCCTCTTCCTCAACCTCGCAACTCGTGAGGTGCCGATTGGCGGCTTGCCGGCGGGCGAGCGCGATCTCACCAGTGTGGTAATCCGGCGCCAACAGGTACTCCTCCTTGCTAGAAGCGTGCACCCAGTACACGTACCACCAAGCGTAGAGGAGGCGCTTGGGCCTGACTGCACTCAGGGCTTGGGCACGGGCGTCCTCCGCCACCCTCACGGCCCTCGCACGAGCCTTCTGCCAAAGAGCCAATTGCCTGACTCTCTTGGACGCGATATACGCCTGCCAGGTAGCTTGCCCTGCAACGCACTTCTCTTCCTCGGCCTTCTTCTCCGCCTCTATTTTGGCGTGCTCTGCCGGAGGCAAAGCCTCCCACAAGGCGACATCCATTTCTTTCCAAAGCTCCTCAAGCCCGGGGGGCTCGGCGGGCGGCGCGACGTTCTCCTCGTAGCGGGGAGCCGACGGGTCCTTCGACGCGCGTGCTGGCGAGATTGGCAATGCTGAAGCATCCACCTCGACGTGTCGCAGGGAGGAGCAGAACACCGACGCGTCCTCCTCGACTAGTGGCGGAGAGGAACGGAACGGTGATGCGTGACCATCCGCGCGGTGCAGCAAGGGGCGCCTAGGGCTTGGGAGTGGCGATGCCATGGTGGTCGACGTGAGAGGGAGGGGGAGGAGATAGCAATGAGCGTGCGCGTTCTTGTGAATGCCGTGGAAGGCGCAGTATTTATAGCGAGCAATGGCACACCTACATAATATATGGACTGAGCTTCACTGACTTAAATGCAGGTCCAGTTGCATCACTGACATGTGGGCCAGATGCCTGTTGGGCCCACATGTCAGTGACCCAATGCACCTGCAATTAAGTAATTGAAGCACGTACATGGGCATATTTGTTGGAGTAAATTACGAGTGAGGGAAGGGGTGGAAATATTGCTGGTCACAACGGATTGGATGAGCGTGAGGGAGGAGAGTCATGCATGCGGATTTTTTCCACACGGGGTGGAGTGGTGGGACTGCTGGAGGGAGAAGGAGAGTTAAGCACGCATTCAGATTTCAAGGTGCACTAAATTATTGCATGCGGTGATTAAGGCTGGCCTTAGTGGTGGTAATGTGGTACTCCCTCCTTTCCGGTTTATAGGGATTAATTTGAAAATCTCTTCAACCAAGGTAGATGATGAATGGTGGAATTAATTCCGTAGTTTTTAAAAGTACTTAATTAGTATTCTCGTTTTCTCAAAAATTTGTGTAAACCGATGCATTAATTACACCACATGCATACGTGACCACTCCTATAAAAATCTCAGTTGGTGGTGATGGTATGTCTGCCTCTGGACAACGTGAGCCGTTTGATCTACTTGGAACCAACGGGTGAGATGTGTGTGCATAGAGACATGTCCCTGCGACCGGAGGTATAGCAGAGATTTACCCACCTCTGCCACTGTATAAAATATGGAGCTATTCATTCCAGCCTCATTTCCTTTCTGGTTCATCTCCTTGCATTCTTGCCGGCAGCAGCGAATGTTCCTGAAGATGGAGTCCAGACTCTAGAAACCACTACAAAAACTATTCCACCGCCTCTATCTTGGGAAGAGTAGGTGAAATTTTTGAATCGATCCCTTTAAACTAGAAGGGAGGTAGTAGTACTAGATAGGACATGTTAGCTAACCTTGTTGTGATGACTTGATAGGACATGGCACGCACCTGGACGGAGGAACTAGTCTGCATTGTGCATTTAAGTTTTGTCTGAAGTCAATGTACCTCTACTTTGACTAAACTTATAGAAAAATGTACATCAACATTCACAATGTCAAATCAATATTTTTATACTCATTATAATCAGTATTGTAGATATTGATATTGTTAGTATAAATTTGGTCAAAAACTTTGCAAACGGTTAACAGAAGTAAAAATGACCAGAGGGAGTATCATGCATGTGGAGTAGGCAAAAAAATTGCTCATTTATAGCTGGTCGAAGTCTCAAAGGGCGCGACCGCGCGAGGGAGGCGAAGGTCATAGGAGGCGCGATGGTTGACGGAATTAAGTGAAGTTACATCCACACGCCGGCATGGCGTGCGAACATGCGGAAGCTATACCGTCAGGCCTACGATATGGGTCTAGTACACATGACATCTAGTGGGTCCCGCATAGTCCTCGAGAAATCTTTGGGGGCTTGCAGCCGTTTATCCACCGGGCAAGCCAACAACCCCACGCCATTCGCACGCCCTACTCGTCCCCGTCTTCTACCTTACAATAGTTCTCTCCCAGTCGTCCCATCCTTTCACATTACACCAGTTCAACTTGTCCTAACCCTCCTACAAAACCCATGGCCTCCCAAATCTCCATGGTCGCCGCTGAATACCAAGTTAAAGCCATCACCGGTGATGAGTTCATCGTCATCTACACCCGTGGATCCGCGACGGTGAAAGCATGCCTTGCTCGCTTCCTACGCATGTTCAACAGTTCAAAGGATGAGTGGGTCACTGGGCTAGATGTTGAGTACACTACAGTCCTGGAAAGCGAGAAGATACTAAAGGAGGTAGAGAAGAAGAAGCCCGCCGTGATCCAGGTTTGTGTACATAACGTGTGCTTGGTCTACCACATATGCCATGCTGACGTTGAGTGCCAGGATTTCAAGAACTTCCTCAAGGACAAAAGAGTGAAATTCGTTATTGTAGACTTTAGGAAGGACAGGGATGTCCTAGGTCGGGTAGGCCTCATTGGAGGCCAGCCCTTTGATCTCCAGAAGGCAAGCCCGGTGTCCTCCTCTCAGCCTTCAATGCTAACCCTGCTAGCAGCCATGGTTGATCCTTCGTACGCTAAACTGAAGAAACCTCACCACGAGTTTCAACATTCATGGGAGTCGAAGACAATAGATGAAGATCACATCCTATACGCAGCAATGGATGCCTACCTTTGTTTAAATATCTATAAGGGTTGGATGAAGAAGCAGAGCCTAGTGACCAGTTCAAGCAAAGAAGCGGCGATGAAGAGGAAGAGGGACGAGCACGAAGTCGAGGACGTGGACTCATACTCTGAGTAAAGTGGCAGTGTCGTCTCTCTTGCTGGTTCTACTACAGTGTCAAGCAGACTAGTTGCTTAGTTTTATTTTCAGGGGTGTGTTGTGCTGAGCCCCCAATAGAACTATGTTTATGTTCTTTCTTGTTATTTGAACTTTATGTTATTTCTCATTATTTGAACTCTTTAGTATGTACAGTAGTAGTACTAGTACTATGTCTTACTACTGTTCTTCTTGTAGCTGGTACTACTGCTTGTATCTTCTTGTTCCTACTGTACTTAATACGTTCTTACTAGTAGTATAATTTGGGTCAGTCGATTTGTGAAACAAGTTCAACGGAGCAAAGGAAGAAGAGATAGAGAAGCTACCCCAGTATCTATATTAGGGTGGCAGGGTGCCCATGATCTATCTCATGAGTGTTGGGTGTGGAATGCAGTTCGCCGGAAAAAATGGATCATGCCCAAGGTTAAATGGATGGCAGGGGTGGGGGAGCATGGCAGTGGCAGGCGGTTTAGTGGAGGGCGGGGCGGCGGTGGCAGGAGGTTAGGCGTGTGGCGGGCTGAGAAGATGAACAGTGCATCAACTTCGGAGGTTGAAGAAGCCCTTCTAGCCATCCATGTTGCATCCAATGGCTCACAAGAGTCGACTGACCCAAATTGCTCCTTCAGATTGCAGGATCCACGTGGCATTCAAGGTCTCGAAGGTAGATTCTGTATATGTACCCGGTTTGCAGGCTCGGCACAGGCGCAACCGCCTTCCACCGCGACAGCCACCATGCGTGCCTTCTCCACGTGGGCGGAGATGACAATGACCGCTAGTTCCTCCTCGCCGGCATGCTGGAGCACACGCTCATCCTCCTCTTCGTATGTTGCATGCATAGACGCGGCACCAGCAGCTGCTCGCGTGCTTGGCAACATGACGGCATCACGATCGAGGAGGGACTGCAGATGATGTGAGCAGGCGAGCCTTAGGCTTCATGGCACAGGGACGGCGGCGACACGGTGGTGATGGGCGAGAAATGGTTGGCCGGAGCAGGCGGGCGCCGGCATGCGCAACAACGGCGGCATATTGATGATTGCGCGTATGGGAGCTTAGTTTAGTTTTATATAGTGTTGGTCAAACTTAAAAGAAAACCGTACTAGTACACGTAAACATTAGACTGAGGCAGCGCTTATATTAGTTAGCACAGACACGATACGGAATCCTGTGCAAGCACGTGAATCGCGGCCACGCGGTCGATCAAACGGTGCTCATCGTGTCGCGCTCGAAGGACATCCACCGAACCTTTTTGTGTGTGTGAAAACAATCCCCGAATAATAGTCAACTTTTTTCCTGGAAAAGTTCTTGACGCTACAATATTTCCATATATTTGAATTTAGCTCCAGTTTGTGTTTATTTGGATTTGGACATTTTAGGTGCGCCCTAGTTTTTTTAATACTGATTTTGTGTGTGTGACTGAGAGAGAACGTGTCTATGTGTCCATATGTGCGTTGTGGCGGAAAGGCAATGTCCAGAGGTGGTTTTTCTTGCATGGTGGAATATTTGGAAAGTTAGGAATGACAGGGCTTTTAGGCATGTCAACCCAACTTTTAGGCAGTGGAGAAATGGATTTATTCATGACATTACTCTTCTTTCACACCGAATCAAGACCAAGTACAAGGAGGCTCTGCTAAAATGGATTGATTTCCTGCCTCCTTGAGGGCCATCTTTTGCACCCTCTTCATCTCCTAGTTGTACATTGTAGTGCTTTTGCCTTTCTTTTCTTAGTCTTCTTTAGCCTTTCTAGTATAGCTTTTTCTTTTCTTTGTTCCTCCTCTTGAGGAACTTTGTACTTGTTACCTTTCTTCTTTCAATAAATTGCTGTGGGGTGTAAGCCCTGCAGTCTTCCAGGTCAAAAAAACAACCATCTCTCTCGATTCGTCCGTCCCTCGCACGATCGCATGTAACACATGCATCAACGCACATATTTTGACACCCTCACCTGGCCCCTGCCCACCTCAAGGCCCGCACATCGCTCTCTATCTCGCACGCACAATCCCTTCGTGAAAACCCTATTTAGCATGTAGATTTCCGTCACATACACACACATTTCTCTCCATAGGTTTGATTTCTCTCAATATCTGACACACACACACACCCGCACACACACTCCCCCTCCCCCGAGAACACAATTCTTCCCCATCCAAGGTTATATGGCGACCACTCTCGCTTGTGCTTATCTGCACCCCAGCATTCACAACACCTCAATCTTCAAAGAGGGCATCGAGGAGATCGAAGACGGCGACCACACTGCACTAGAGAATGTGGGGCCATTTGGAAGCAAGATGATGTGACGACGCCTGACTGACTCCTCCCCCCCCCCTCTCTCTCCCGCACAAAATTACCAATCCCTCTGTCTCCCACACAAAATTATCAATCCCTCAACCTACGAGATCCTTCCCCTCTCGTCCATGTTTTCCCAGCTCTCTCATCAAACCTGTTGTCTCTTCTCCTTCCACGTGTACTGAATCTGGATGCACACACATCTTACATATATTACATGTCTCCATCTTTCTCATAGACCTAACTTCTTCCTCTCTCTTTCTCTCTCTATCTCTCTCTCTCTCTTGTTAGGTTTGTCTCCTACTCTCTTGCCCACATACACACAATCTTTCCCGCCCTATCTGCTCCATCTTCACAAGCTCTCTCTACACGTTTCATTCACACATTGGGATGTGTTCAAAATGTTGCTTTTATAATGGATGATGTAAAGTTATGGTTGGTTTTGTTGCATCCTACAAAGTAATAACTATGAAACACACTTAGATTCTCATTTGACTGGGATTATGTGAGTTTGAGCATATTGTGAAGTACTATAGACCTCGTATACATCTTGGAATTCAACAGCGATTGTAACTATTGAATTGTATAGCCATTACATTCCAAGTCAGTAGCCTAATATATTTGTTTAACAATTACAACAAATGATTAATTCACTACAAACTAAGAAAACGAATGTGTACTCCCTCCATTTTTATTTAAGTCCGCATATTATCATTGGTCAAAGTCAAGTTTTGTTAACTCTCAGAAAGTTTATAACAAAAAATATTAACATATACAATAACAAATAAATACCATTAGATTCATTATTGAATGTACTTTCACATCATACATTTTTGTTATGGTAAATGTTTATATTTTTTATAAACTTGGTCAAACTTTAGGAAGTTTGACTTTGGTCAAACCTAATATGCAGAGTTAATAAAATTGGAGGGAGTACTAGTAGTTACTAGTACTACTCGCTAGTTGCTTAGCCCAATCACCCAGCATGCCACACGGGGAGTTCAGTGTCAGAAAATTTTGAGGCCGGCGGGAAAATCTCCCGCGACCCTAATTCGAGCAGTGTGAAGTTACCATCATAGCCTTCGGAACAAGCCTACGGATGACGCTTGGTAGGGGGCTGTTTTCGTAACTTCGGGTTCACCCTACCCAGCCAACCCCACCCCAGCACCCAGAGTAGTACACCTGAATACTCCCCATTTTCTATCCCCATAGTAAATAGACTTCTCCACGGCACCGCAGCCTTCGTGCTCCTCCCCTTCTACATCGGTGCACTCGTCCACAGCAGCGCATCTGCCTCGTCGATGACCTCGTACATCACACTGGAGCCGGTCCACCATCATCGTTGTACACGGAGTCTCTTCCCCGTCACCGTCTTCCATGGTCTTGGATCTGATTCCTGGAAGCCAACGCCAAACATAGAAGCACCACTGTCATGGACAATGAACTAACTCCCATTGCCGACCATGATGCACAGAGGCCGCCGCAACCATCGTTCTCCTCCTCGATTGGTAATGTGTGTATTGAATCCCTTGTTCAAGAATTCATCCGATTAACCAGTTAACTTGCCGATTAATCCCTACTCATAGGGTCCCCGAGTAGCCGATTACCCGATAAATCGTCCGATTAATTGATTAAATGGCCGATTAACTTGCCGATTAGCCTATTAATCCCCTACTCGCCAGCCGACCGAGCAGCTACCAGTTAACGATTTCCTCAACATTGAATCACTTAGCCGTCCATGTGCAGTTCCAATTTTGTTCATACCTACCCTTCAAATTTCCTAGTTGCTATTGTTCCCGTAAAAGTAATTGGTTATAGCCTCCATTGTCCAATAGAATATCAGCTTGTAATTGTGCGTCGCTCTTGTATCGCGTTGTGCTTGGGTAGGTTCTTCATTTGCAACCAGTAGTGTGGCAAATGATGGAAAGTTTTTTAGAACTAGCATGATGCCCATGCATTGCACGGAACATCAAGATGCATCTGTATGAGTAGTTTATCTTGTAGGAGAAAAGGATGAACGAGGGAAGGCCTTATTTGCAAATCTGGAGAGGGGTGTGGGTATCTTTCTGCAAAATTGCCATAGTTTCCTTCCTATCCATCAGATATAAATTGCACACCATCATCACCAACTCTGTTTTTTAAAAGAAAAAAGAGTAGAGAGTAGGGCAGTAGAGATAAATATAAAATATAAAATAAATATAATAGTAGAGAAGAGAGTAGAGATAAATATTAAATATAAAATCAATATAACAATAGACAAGAGAGTAGAGATTGCAGGGACGTCGGGAAAGGATCGCGCGCACGCGGGAAAAAGCGGTCGGGCATGCGCTAGTTTTGGCGCGCGGTGTCCGGCGAGCTTTATAAAATCCAACGCCCTCCCTCCGCTCTGTTCCTTGCCACTGCTCTCTCCCCGCTTTGTGCCTCGCCACCGCTCTCTCCCCACTCCGTGCCTCGCCACCGCTCTCTCCCCGCTCTTTCTCGCCTTAACACCGTTGCGCCACCATGCCCCGCGTCACCAGGAACCTTGGGGATACGGCGGCGTCCACGCGTGCCCCTACGGCGGCTTCTCCACCGAGATCGCCAAGCTTCGGGCGGCCGGGTACCTGGCGAAGGAAATCACCAACCGTCTTCAACACCGAAGCCCAAAAAGAGGGTAGTGTTCATCCCTCATTTCCTCCGCGGGCTAGGGTTTCCACTCCACCCTTCATCCGCGGGATAATTTTCTACTACGAGATAGACTTCCATGATCTATCCCCGAACTCCTTCCTCAATATCTCGGCGTTCATCGTCGTGTGCGAGGCCTTCCTCCGCATCCAACCCCACTTCGGGTTGTGGCTCAAAACCTTCAACGTGAAGCCCAAGGTGGTGGACGGACAACACGCAGAGTGCGGGGGCACCATGGTGAGCAAGCTCACCAATGTCTCTTGGCCAAAAGGCACATTCCTGGAATCTGTCAAGGAATGGAAGAAGCTATGGCTCTACATCATCGAACCCCGCGACGCCACCTGGGCCGCGGCTGCCGAATTCAACTCCGGCACCCCCGTGAGGCTCACCTCCTGGGTCGAGGAGAGCCCAAATTGGTGTTCGTCGGACAAGCTGATTGCGCTGCAAACGCGTATCCAAAGTATGATCGATAGGGACATCAAGCTTGTCGACATAATCCAAGTGATGTTGCAATGAATCCTTCCCTGCCAGAGCCGAAGCCGTCCTCTATGGGACTTCAACCCAAAGAGGTATGTTGTTTTCAACACATCCCTTACTTGCTTGTTTCAAGGATGATATCTAAGCTTTCATTACCATTGCTTTTTTAGTACTAGTTGAAGAAGGCAAAGAAGATCCGGTGTCCTGCTCCCTTGCCCGAGGAGCCAGTCATCCCGCGGTTAGAAAAGATGCTGGAGCCGGCGCCTTATAAGGCACCAGAGAAGAAGGCCACAGGAAAGGCCAAGGGGGTCCGGAGCGGCCCCCGCCGCAAGGGTACCTCGGACGCGACGTCCGAAGACAAGGACCATTCCTCCACCGCCGAAGACGACGCAGATGAGGAGGAGGAGGGGAGCGACTCTCCCCCTGATGGGGGAAGGAAGAAGAGGGAGGCCTCCGCAACTCTGGAGGCGGAGGCGCCCAAAAAGGGGAAGGCCTCGCTCGCGGATAACTCCGCATGGGACGTCGATGACAGTCCGGAGAGACGCCCCCGCGCTAAGCCTCGGGCCACATCGTAAGTACTAATACCTTATCCGCCCATGAAGTTTCCCCTCCTCATTGTATTGAGATGATTGGTTATGTTATTGTAGTGCGGCCCACAACAGCCCTCCATGATCCTCGTCAGGAGGCTCGCTGGATTCCAAGGCAATGGCCAGCCACTCCCCGCTAGCCACACACTCCCCCGAGACCAGGGATGATGCGAAGGTGCTGTCTTGAAGGACTGTTCCCGATGGGGGAGAGGCTCAGGAGGCGCCCGAAGGTGAAACCCCCATCGCCGGACACCAAGGGGGATCTATTCCAGAGACCGAGGGCTCCAAAATCCAGCATGCACCCTCCTTCGAAAGAAGGGGGATGCTTGTTCCGCCGGTGGCCCTTGTCCAACCAGGGGCACCGGATAATCTGCTGGAAGCGCTGCGAGGCACTTCCATTATGGATGAGCACCGTGTCCTTATGGGCACGGTGATTGAAAGGGTTCAGTCCGCCAAGAGCGGACTAACCGAGGCATGCGGCAACCTGCTGATTGGTTTTGAGGTAAGTGACGCCAAAAGCAGAGAATCCCACTGTAGACAACAGCCCCTGAGACACTGTCCGGTGTTCGGAAAGAAAAAACCGGATAGAGGATCAATCTCCTATGACTGGAAACCAACTAATTTTTTCTTAAATACATGCGTCATTGCTGGCCGCGGCCTCGCATACTGCCGAACTCTCCGGACTAAAGCAGAAATTGGCGGAGGCCGAGGGAGAGCTGAGCCGAGTGAAGAGGCAGCTCCAGGAGAAACAAGGTAAGCAATAACCTGTTATATATTCGAAAAGAAGAAAATGATATGTGATGACCAAAATGCCATGATTTGTACAAAAGCGACGACCGAGGTCGAGGCCCTGAGAAAGGCCCTAGCCGAAGCCAAGGGAAAGGTTGTCCAATAGCAAGCCGCCCATAAGAAGCTCAAGGCCCGGGTCAGCTAGGTCCAGAAGGAGCTCAAGGACATGGTGAAGAAGTGTGAAGCTTTGCAGCGCGAGGCGTCAGGTCGAGAGGCCGAACTTACCAAGGCTCGTCAGAGCGCAGAGGCCGCATGGAATGAGGCCCGGACGCTCTCCAGGAGATCTAGGAGGCAAATAAGATTGCACCGGGTAAGGCATTTAACATGCAAAGCAAGTATGCAGAGAGGAAGTACCTTTTACTAACCCGGATTCGGAGTTGCCCAGGGGCTTTTGTGGATCTGCCATGCAGTGTATCCGATGCTGTGGAGTTCTTCCGAGCCAGGGAAGGGGATTCTCCGGAGAAGCTGTTCTGGTCGCAGTATGCTGTGCCAGAACATACGGTGGCCTTTACCGATCAACTGAAACAGTTGGTCGAGCTACACAGGATGGCCAAACTAGCCATGAAGGATTTAATAATCTGACTATGGCCGGCCGAAGCTATACCTAGCAGTTATTTGGCCTCGTGAAGCGGGTGGTGGAGGCTTGACCGCGGCTAGACATCGTCAAGCGATCAGTCTGCATCGAGGGTGCCCGGATGGCCTTCGCTCGTTGCAATATGTGGTGGGCAAAGATGGATGCCGTCGAGGTGGCCCGGGGGCCGTCGGAGGGTAAGGAGCACCGCACACTTGAGCGATATTTTGCGGATGTCCTGGAGGGATCTTGACTTGTAGCAACGCAGTGCGGGAAGGACGTTATTCTCGAATGAATACATTCATATTTTGCCTTGTATGATGAAAACAAATCCGCTTTGTAATATAATTTTTATTATGTTTTAGTTGTATCCTCCTGTGTGGCCGTGTTGTATGAAATATGAGGGTTGGCCAGTCGTCAGCTTTTGCCCTCACATAGGTAGTACGGAGGTGTTTGGGATGGTATCTAAACAATCTTGATCCAATTATATGGTCCTTGAAGGAGTTGTTTAGTGCAACGAACCAGGCAACCAGACTATACGGCTTGAACTCCCTCACTTAGTCATAGGAATTTTATGATAAAACATAGGCGCAGCCCCTGGTATACGAACCAGTGTGTTGTCAGCGTCTGATCGGGAAGTACCGATCCTTCGCGTAATGCAGAAAAATCTCCAACGATTTGAGACCTCCGAACAGCTGACCGGCTCTCACCGCATCATGACAGTCAGTTTTCGGCTTTCTCTACTAAGGTGCTCATCCGGTTTAGACCAGGGCACAATCGCAGTAGTTCTCCCTTTACTACCCTATCCGATGTAGCGGAATGTAGGGTAGCAAGCACAGGAGCCGGGCAACCCAACTATTGACCAAAGACATGAATCGGAGCCAATGCATATAATGCTAAATTCGGGGTGCCGAACTATACTAATAAGAAGTGTTCGAACTTTTGTTGCCATAATGTGGGGTGCTATAAAGCCCCTGGCAAACATCAAAACGTACCAAAGTGTACGGGTGCTACCTGATGGGGTTATCCACAGGGAAACTGAAAAAAAAGAAAACAGAAAAAAGAAAACAGAAAAGATGTAAAGGTAAAAAGCCGGGGTCCTACAGCTCCAGCTACAAACTGTTTTCATTGTAGTGTAATTAGTACGTCAAGGCGCATTGATACAAGTAGTGCAATAAGCAACATGCTATTTAACATGCCAAAACCAGGGGAGAGCTGCATGTGGGTCCTCGAAGACAGGTAGAATTATCGTTAACGGAATCACCTAAAAGTCCATGTATGTCTGCGCTCCTCGCCATCTTGGTGTATTTATCCTTTAAGAGGACCGATAACCAGACCACCCGATGGGGCCTGTAGGATTAAAACCTGCAAGAAAACAAGCAGAAGTGAAAGTATGTGTGTATCCGATGTCGGTTGAGCCGTGCCGTGGATCACAAGCTAGCTATGCCTCCGTCGATGCCCATGGAATTTTGAGTGCATAGTTATGTACGCACGGCGTGCATGCCACCGCTTGATCTAGACTGAGACGGAGGCCGAATTGCTAGTCGAGCTCCTAACAAGCCGAGCTCTCCTGCTGCAAAGTAGTTCGGACCCTCTTAAGGGTGTCTGATGGCTCGGCAGCCGAATGAAGGTTCTGCTTGAGAAGGCTGCTTTGTACTTCTGATGCAAGGGCAGCTATGTGTTCTTCTGTATGGAGAGAGCGTTCCGTATTGCCATTGACTGTTATGACGCCGCGTGGGCCGGGCATCTTGAGCTTGAGATAAGCATAGTGTGGTACTGCGTTGAATCGAGCACACGCAGTTCGTCCGAGCAGTGCATGATAGCCGCTGCGGAATAGGACGATATCAAAGACTAACTCCTCGCTTCAGAAGTTGTCCAGAGATTCGAAGACAACCTTTAATGTGATTGAGCCCGTACAACGGGCCTCTACGCTAGGAATGACTCCTTTAAAAGTGGTCTTTGTAGGCTTGATCCTTGATGGGTTAATGCCCATTTTTTGCATTGTATCCTGATAGAGCAAATTGAGGCTGCTACCGCCGTCCATAAGGACACGAGTCAGGTGGAACCCATCAATTATTGGGTCTAAGACCAGTGCGGTTGAGCCTCCGTGATGGATACTGGTCGGGTGATCTCGACGATCAAAAGTGATCGGGCATGACGACCATGGATTGAATTTTGGGTCAACTGGCTCTATCGCGTAGACGTCCCTGAGCGCACGCTTGCGCTCCCTCTTGGGGATGTGGGTAGCATATATCATGTTCACCGTTATGACCTGAGGGGGAAACCTCTTATGTCCCCCTATGTTTGGTTGTCGTGGCTCTTCGTCATCGTCCTTGCTTTGTGATCCCTTTTCCCCGCTCTTGGTGTTTAATTGACGGCCTGTTTGAAAACCCATCACTCACTATTTGTATGATTAGGAGGCTCATCGGGGGTGCCGTGAATCTGGCATGGACGATCAAGTATGCGGTCCAAGCTGGATGGGTTCGAATTGTTCTTTTAGAACGGCTTCTTCCGCTGACCGGACTTAGAGCCACTGAATCCGGCGTTGACCGGCGTATCCTCGGTGTTGTCACTGTTGTTTCGGCGCTTGTATCTATTGCGTCGGGACTTGTCTTTGTTGCTTTTAACTTCAGGGGTGTCGGCGTCGCTTGCATTGTTTTTTCTACGGGCCAACCAACTGTCCTCGCCCGCACAAAAGTGGGTCATGAGTGCTGTGAGGGTTGCCATGGATTTTGGCTTTTCTTGGTCGAGGTGGCGAGCAAGCCATTCATCCGGACAGTCAACAATTTTGTTCTTTTTAGTTAAGAACCTTGTCTAGAATTTCCTGGCAGACTCTCCGGGCTGTTGAACTATATGGCTTAAGTCATCAGCATCCGGAGGTCGAACATATGTACCTTGGAAGTTGTCGAGGAAAGCCTCTTCCAAGTCCTCCCAGCTGCCAATGGAATTTTCAGGCAGACTGTTTAGCCAATGCCGAGCTGGCCCTTTGAGTTTTAGATGGAGGTATTTTTTGGCGTGGAGGTCATCTCCGCGGGCCATATGAATGTGGAGAATGAAGTCCTCGATCCACACCACGGGGTCTATGGTTCCATTATATGATTCTATGTTCACGGGCTTGAATCCTTCTGGGAATTCGTGATCCAGGACCTCATCAGTGAAGCAATGAGGGTGTGAGGGGCCTCTATATTGGGTCGTATCGTGACGCAGTTCTAATAGAGTCTGTCTACGGTGTTCAGCCCGCGCATGACTGGGTTTGTCACGTCCGAATAGGTGGCCGTTATCGCGTGTCGAGGCGGGTTCGTGCGATCCATAGATTGATCTGGTATGTCCTGCTTTATTGTTCAGGTTCTACCGAAGGCATATGTATGGTCATGGGCTAATTTACCTCTACTTGAATGATGAGGCGGGGCGGGCTGGTGTTCAGGATGAGTTGCCGTTTTGTCCCGACCACATGGTGGTCGGTCGGCCGTATTGTGCGATGGTGGTATGTACTCCGGCGCCTCCTCGTCGAACTGAGGTAGAAATTTGCGCTTTCGGTAGCTTTTGGTTGGGCGCATGAGGCCGTATTCTTCGGCTGCTAGGACATCAGTCCATTTATCATTGAGCAGATCTTGGTCAGCTTGAAGCTGCTACTGCTCCTTTTTTAGGCTCCTTGCCATGGCTATTAGCTGGCGCTTGAAGCGCTCCTGCTCAAGAGGTTCCTCGGGTACGACGAAGTCTTCTGTGCCGAGGCTCACTGAGGGAGTCCTGGATTAGGGGGTCTCCAGACAGCCGGACTATATCCTTTGGCCGGACTGTTGGACCATGAAGACACAAGATTGAAGACTTCGTCCCGTGTCCGTATGGGACTCTACTTGGCGTGGAAGGCAAGCTAGGCAATACGGATATGTATATCTCCTCCTTTGTAACCAACCTTGTGTAACCCTAGCCCCCTCTGCTGTCTATATAAACCGGAGGGTTTTAGTCCGTAGGACAACATACAATCATACCATAGGCTAGCTTCTAGGGTTTAGCCTCTCAGATCTCGTGGTAGATCAACTCTTGTACTACTCATATTATCAAGAATAATCAAGCAGGACATAGGGTTTTACCTCCATCAAGAGGGCCTGAACCTGGGTAAAAGATCGTGTCCCCGGCCTCCTGTTACCATCCGCCTTAGACGCACAGTTTGGGACCCCCTACCTAAGATCCGCCGGTTTTGACACCGACATTGGTGCTTTCATTGAGAGTTCCACTGTGTCATCACCGTAAGGAAGGATGCCTTGTCTCGTTGTTAAACACAACATTACCGCCGGGGGAGCTCTGGCTGTTGGCCAAACTCTTCGGCTTGGCAGTTTCATCATGACCGCCAGCTCGGCCGCTGCACTGACGATGACCTCTCGGGTCATCAAAAACAGCCTCCACGTCAGCTCGGAATTCGCCGAGCAGATGGATCCAATGGAGCTCTCTTCCCTAAACGAGCTCTTGGATCGTATCACCGCCTTGGGAGTCGCTACAAACTATGATCGGATTGGGCTTAAACCCGATCAAAGGGAGATTAACTCTCCACCGGTCACCCATCATATTGCGGTGGTGGAGGAACAATGTGGCGATTCTTCCTCTATCTTGAGGACTAACTATGTCCGGATTCCTGAGCTCTCCGAGCCGGATACCCGTTTATGGGAGGACATCACCCATGCCCTGAACCTAGAATCAGGCAGCAGGCCAGACTTATTGGACAACACTCTGGAATCTGAACTTCCAATATTGGAAACTCCTCACCCCTTGGGTCTCAGATTGGGTAGGGGTTCGGACATAAATCCACCCACCCACCCAGACATAAACGATCTTTCCCACATCAGGCAAGAGCCCCATGAAACAGTACATCATTATTGGGACAGATCCTCCTTGTGATGAACAAGGTTAAGGACTGTCGCGAGGAAGACGCAGTCTCATTTTTCTGCGATAATTGCACGGACAAGGGAATCCTTAACGCCTTAAGTCGCCGTGACATATCACGCTTCGCTGACTTGGCATCCATAGTACGGAAGTAATGTGCGATGGAAAGTGCCTGGAAAACCGAAACGATATTTTGGGATAATCCGGCTTGGAATATACACCCGGTCCGAAGAAAAAGGGTGCACTATCATAAGACACCCGAGTTAGTTACAAAGAAACAAAAACCCTCTATAGGGCATGGAACCGTATTGGAGGGATGGCTTAACGGACCCTGCAAAATTCATAGTACAGCGGATACCATACCAACACACAGCCTTAGAGCATGTTGGATACTCCGGCAGGTGGCCAAAAGTGGTGAGGATCTTCTCATCCCAAATGCCATAGAGCACCATCCCGTGGATAACAATATGGTATTAACAGTCTTTGAGACCTTCGCATCAAATAATAGGCGCAAGCGAACACTCTGCAGCATTGCCGAAATCTGCCACATGGCAGCAATAAATCCATGTAGTGACACGGCTATTACCTTCAATGCCAGTGACGAACCTAAATTTCGAACAGCCTGAGCACCAGCTGCACTGGTCCTTAGTCCAATTGTGGACGGCTTTCGACTCACCAAAGTACTCATGGACGGCGGCAGTGGACTGAACCTCATCTATGAGGAAACTCTTCAAAAAATGGAAATAGACTGGAACCGCATTGAGCAAAGCAGCACAACCTTCAGAGGAATCATCCCCAGTCGAGAAGCACGCTGTGCTGGGAAAATCACACTAGATGTGGTATTCGGCATGCCGGAGAACTATAGGTCCGAAGAAATTACATTCCAAGTGGCCCTGTTCAGTAGTGGATACCACGCCCTTTTAGGACGGGAGGCGTTCACGATCTTCCAAGCCATCCCCCATTATGGGTACATGAAGCTCAAAATGCCTGGGCCCAACGGAATCATCACTCTCGCTAGTGATCCGGACACAGCACTCCGCACCGAAAACAAAACAGCCGCATTGGCCCTCGAGGCATTATCCGAAGCCCTTTCGGCCGAGGAATTAACTAAGCTACGCTCCACAGTGGACAGGGACGACGTGATACTTGCCAAGAGATCCAAGTCCACCTCTTTTAAACCAGCGGATGAAATAGTCAAATTCCAAGTCCACCCAACAGACCCTACAAAAATAGCCTCCATCGGGGCATAGTTAAACCCCGCCGTGGACGCCACACTACGAGAGTTCCTGCACGAGAATTGGGACATATTCGCCTGGCACCCCTCAGACATGCCAGGAATCCCATGCAGGTTGGCCAAGCACAGCCTTAATATCCTAAAGGGATTCAAGCCGGTCAAGCAGGCTCTTCGGCGTTTCTCTGAACCTAAGAGACAAGCTATGGGAGAGGAACTATCCAAGTTATTGGAGGTCAGATTCATTAGAGAAATAAAACACCCGGACTGGCTGGCAAACATGGTGATGGTACCAAAGAAGGACAAACCCTGGCGCCTATGTGTCGACTTCACGGACCTCAACAAGGCTTTCCCAAAGGATCCCTTCCCCCTCCCCCGCATTGATCAAATTATCGATGCTACCGCATGACATGAGTCATTGTGTTTCCTCGACGCATACTCCGGCTACCACTAAATCAAGATGGCGGAGTCCGACCAAGCCGCAACGGCATTTATCACACCATACGACCCCTTCTGTTTCAACACAATGCCTTTCGGTCTCAAAAACGCCGGCGCAACATATCAGCGCATGATTCAGACATGTCTGGAGAAACAGATCGGCAAAACAGTAGAGGCATACGTAGATGATGTGGTCGTTAAAACCAAACACGTCGACTCTCTAATAGATGACTTGAGGCTCACATTCAACAACCTCCGAACATACGACATCAAGCTCAATCCGGAAAAATGCATTTTCGGCGTACCAGCCGGAAAGCTCCCGGGCTTCATTGTCTCCAGTAGAGGGATTGAAGCTAATCCGGCGAAAATCCGAGCTCTGTCACAGTTGGCTATCCCAACGGACCTCAAACAAATCCAGAAATTAACTGGATGTGTGGAGGCTCTAAGCCGCTTTATCTCTCGCTTAGGAGAAAAGGCATTACCCCTTTATCGCCTCCATCGGTGCACCGAACACTTCGAGTTTGACGGACGCTGCCACAGCCGGATTGGAAGAAATAAAAGCCATACTGGCAACCAACCCAATCCTGGCCGCACCAAACATCGGCGAACCAATGCTGTTGTACATTGCGGCAACCCATCAGGTTGTAAGCGCAGTGCTCGTCGTCGAACAAGAAGCGGACCGACATAAATTCCCTCTTCAAAAACTGGTATATTATGTATCCACTGTCCTCACTCCATGCAAATCACGATACCCACATTATCAAAAGATAGCCTATGCGGTATTCATGGCATCCCGGGAGCTGCGACACTACTTTCAAGAGTGTTCAATTACAGTAGCCTCGGAAGTGCCACTTAATGATATTATAAACAACCGCGACACCACGGGCCGAATTGCCAAATGGGCCATTGAGCTCCTCCCGTTCGACATAACATACAAACCTCGGCGAGCCATTAAATCGCAAGTATTGGCCAACTTTGTCGCCGAATGGACGGAAGCCGAACTCCCTAAAGAGTACGGCGCATACTCCAATTGGATCATGCACTTTGACGGCTCCAAAATGCTGGCTGGTCTGGGGGCTGGCGTCGTCCTGACGTCCCCAGCCGGAGATACAGTGCAATACGTACTGCAGATACTGTATACAGACTCCAACAATGCAGCCGAATACGAAACCCTGTTACATGGTCTTCGGATGGCAGTTTCCATGGGCATTCAACGCCTGGAGGTGCGCGGGGATTCAAACCTCGCAATATCCCAAATAAATGGAGACTTTGATGCCAAGGATCCGAAGATGGCGGCCTATCGAAACATCGTCCTAAAGATGTCAGATCGGTTTGAGGGGCTCGAATTTCACCATGTGGCTCGGGAAAACAATCAGGCGGCGGATATCCTCGCCCGCATCTGCGCAAAACGCGATGCGGTGCCCCCAACATCTTTTTGGAGAGGTTGTTTAAGCCATCCGTGGTATGGGAAGGGGACACCGGTAACAATAGTCCGGACCCGGCCAAAATGCCTGATACCGAACACTCTGACATAATCGGAGGCTCTGCCACCGAAATAACACCTTCAGCCCACGTTATAATGGCCATCATTGCCCCGTGGACAGAACCATTCTTGCCCTACCTAACTAGGCAGGAACTTCCTGAGGACCAAAATGAGGCACGCTGCATAGTGCGGTGATCTAAAGCCTAGAGGGTCCACGAGGGAGAGTTGTATAAAAAAGCACCACCGGAGTCCTTCAAAGGTGCATCTCCGAAGAGGAAGGGCGGAAGGTTTTGGCAGAAATTCACGCCGGACTCGGCGGCCACCACGCCGCAGCCCAGGCCCTTGTAAGCAAGGCCTTCCATACAGGGTTTTATTGGCCGACGGCCCGGGCAGACGCACAGGACTTGGTCCAACGCTGCACCGGTTGCCATCTTTTTGCATACCAAAGCCACATGCCACCCACCGCCCTCCAAAAAATCCCCATTACCCGGCCCTTCGCGGTCTGGGGGATTGACATGGTTGGACCCCTTGAAGGGGGAGCCCATTAGAAAAAATACTTACTAGTCATGGTGGATAAATTCACCAAATGGATAGAAGCCAAACCTGTTAAAACAGCTGAATCCAGACCGGTGATAGACTTCATATCCGGGGTCGTACACCATTATGGCGTCCCCCACAACATCATCACTGACAACGGCACGAACTTCATGGCCGACGAGGTAAAACTCTGGTGCAGCAACATGGGCATCAAGCTCGATTATGCTTCCATCTATCACCCACAAACCAACGGCCAAGTTGAGTGAGCAAATGGTCTTATCATGAGCGGCATTAAAACCAGATTAGTGCGGTCCTTAAAGGAGTCTAACATGCACTGGGTAGAGGAGCTCGACTCCGTACTCTGGGGGCTGCGGACCACGCCAAATCGTACTACCGGATATACACCCTTCTTTATGGTGTATGGCGCAGAGGCAGTTCTGCCCTGCGACATAATTCATGACTCACCTCGAGTGCGCATGTACGAAGAAAGAGAAGCCGAGCTCGATCGGGAGGACTGTCTGGAAACCGTGGAGGAGGAGCGCGATGTGGCAAAATCCCGTTCCGCATTCTATCAGCAATAGGCTCGTAGATACCAAAGCAGAGAAGTGCAGGCCAAAACTTATAACGTTGGCGAGTTAGTTCTACGCCCGCCGGAGAAGAAAAAGACCAAGCTCGAGCCCAAATGGGAAGGTCCCTTCATTATTGACCAAGTTCTGACCGGTGGAGCGTACCGTCTGCAGGATGCATCGAATAATCGACTTGAGCCAAACCCATGGAACGCAGCCAGGCTCCGAAGATTCTATGCCTAGCGCCGGACTCTATGTTCGTCTCCTTCCTCTGTCCATTTTTTGCATATACATTATCTGTCTTTTTTCTCTTTCTTTCTTTTATTCTTTCTCAGCCTCGCTTGCACACTATAGAGGCGCTAACCGCACTCATTATACCTGGGGGCTTCTTACACAGAAGCTTAATTATCTATCTGGGCTTCATGCCCCGCACATATGTTATTCTTCCGCATGTACCTTTTCTTCGCCATTATATGCATCGATATGACTTAAGTTTTGGCCAAGCTAGGTTGCCTGGCTCTTGTATTTGTGCCCTACGTTGCCGTTAATTCGGCTAGGGCATAAGGGGAGCACCTCTACGATTGTTACTGCCGGGTCAGCCGGATGTGTACCTCAGACTGGGTGAAGCCGAAAGCTAGCATTCTTAAGGGAATATTCGATCGGCGAGCAAAAGATGATTTTTATTTATTTTCCATATATGCCCCCAGATATTTTTGCCTGCGTCTCCGCTCGCAGTCCGGACATGCACTTTAGGGCATGCGTGCCCAGGGAAAGGAACCCCTAACGGAACTATTCTCCCTGGAAGATGTTTCTTACTACCCATGTAATATAACATAACTAGTTGGGTACTTGTCTGTTCAAGCACTAATGACCCCTACGCCTGGTTTCCACGCATACCCCGGTTCTTATATAACTGAGCGGGTATTCGTACACACTCCGGACTATCGGGTCCCGAGGTTGAAGCGAAAAGGTCAGCCATGACAAATGATTTACAATCCGGCTAGAAAGCATTATACATGTCACTTTAGTTACATAGTCATTTAGACTGACTAAATTCCTCTTCTATACCATCCAACAGGTGGTCTAGCCTACAATCCTATTGGGAATACTTTGTGGCTAATTCTACTTGCCCATAGACTAAGCTAACGGGGATCTCTTTCCCATCAGGCCCCACAGGTCCGACCTCGGCCATGTGGTTTGGGTCAGCCTTGGTATACCGCGTCTTCACCATGGCCCAGGATTCCCTGGCACCTTGACGGCAGGCCGATATCTTCCATAATCGGAAGCGCCGTCGTGCTCCCTTGAGCTTCTCCACAAGCTCTCCAATGCCTTCTGGCAGGGAGACTGATGGCCACAAGGTCTAGGCAATACCTTGCATCACCTACCAAACTTGTTCGTGCAGTTGTGAGAGCTCAGATAGAAGATCACCCATAGACCCGGGCATGTCCTCCGTGGGACGACCCGTCAGCATACCAGCAGACATAACTCTATTAGCCGGCTTCTCCCCTGTCCCCTTTTTTAAGGGTTCGTTCAAGCACTTACTGAAAATGCCGCGTCGAAGCCGCTTATTCTCCTTCTCGGAGTCCGCAAATTGGGCTCGAACACCTTCTAGTTCCACGCTCAGCTTGGTATTGGCGTCTTGGAGATTGTTTTTCTCCCGCCTCACCTCAGTCAACACGCGTTCGCCAGCCTTCAGCTGTCGTACGGCATGCTGGTCCTCCGGATTCTCTCCGGACTCATCTGCAATATCTATTGTTAGATCTGCAGCCACGCCGCATGCTATATGGTACCTATCATTCTTTGAAACAAATGTTACCAGCTGGGGACTTTTTAGGTTCCTTCAATGCGGCAACGGCGGCCCGAAGTTGGGTCTTACATTCCTCCAGCTCCTGTGACAGTGTAACGCCCCGAGACCGATATGCCAGGTGTCGTTCAGTTATTCGCTGGTGTTGCCTTGTCATTCCTTGCGTGTCATGCATTGCATATCATGTCATCATGTGCATTTCATTTGCATACGTGTTCGTCTCACGCATCCGAGCATTTTCCCCGTTGTCCGTTTTGCAATCCGGCGTTCCGTTCTTCTCCGGTGGTCATTTCTACCTTTCTTTCATGTGTGGGGATTAAACATTTCCGGATTGGACCGAGTTTTGCCAAGCGGCCTTGGTTTACTACCGATAGACCGCCTGTCAAGTTTCGTACCATTTGGACTTCGTTTGATACTCCAACGGTTAACCGAGGGACCGAAAAGGCCTCGTGTGTGTTGCAGCCCAACACCCTTCCAATTTGGCCCAAAACCCACCTAACTCTGCTCCATCATCTCGGTCGCTCGATCACGATCGCGTGGCCGAAAACCGCACCTCATTTGGAGCTTCCTAGCTCCCTCTACCCCTATAAAAGAGCACCCCTTCCTGAAATTTCGGATCATTTCGCACTCTAAACCTTAGATCCACTCCTCCCCGCGCCACCGGACGCGTCCACGCTGCACCGGACTTGTCCACTGCCACCGCCACCTCACTCCAGCCAATGGGAGCGCGACACGTCGTCACCACCGCCTCCCTCCTCCAATCCCACTGCGCCACATGGCACCACGCTGCCCCACTTCGCCGCCGGCCCGCGAGCCCAGATCGAGCCCGCGGGGCCCAACCTCGCCGCCGCCCGCGGAGAGCCGTGCCCGCTCGCCGCCTTCTCCATCCTCCCTTGCGCCGCTGCACGCCGTCTCGACGCCGACCGCCCGCCGACGCCGCTCGCCGCCTTCTCCATCCTCCCGGCTGCCGCAGCCGTTCGCCCCGCCGCCCGGCGCTCGTCGCCCGCCGCCGCGCCGCTTCCCCGACGCCGTTCCCTCGCCGGATCCGCCCTCCTCGCCGGGCCCGACTGCGCACCGGCGACAGCCGCCGGAGCCGAGCTCCCTCAGGCCGCCGCCGCCCTTCAGAGGGATCGGGAGGGACCCGATCTGCTTCCTCCGTTGCCGCGCCCGCGTGGGCCGGCCCAATCGTCCTCGCCGGCCCAGCGCAGCGCCCCGCCTCGTCCTGTCTCCTCCTCCGAACCGGGCCAGGCCCAGGGTGAGCCGACCCCAGCGCCCCCTCCTCTATTTTTTTCCTCACTGTTGGGCTTACCTCAGATTTGGCCCGTGATGTGTTTTTTTTCAGCGCCTGGGATTTTTCCTATTATTCCTGAGACAGCAGTTTTGCAGTATAGTCCCCCTAGTTCATGCATTTAATAACTCACAAATGGTGCATCGGATTAAAATGATTTATATATGAAACTTGCTTAGAATTTTGTGTAGTTTAATAATATCCAACTTTCATTTATGTTTGAAATGCTTAAAATGATGTTTGTTTAAATTTGCTCCTATGCCATGTTAAAATGATTTAATTCATAACTAATTAACCGTAACTCCGAATTTAACAAGCTTTATATGTAAATGGGGTAGAATTTTGCCTAGTTTAACATGGTGCACTCATCTTGCATGTTTAACAACTCTAAAATAATGTTTAGGGCAGAACAGTACCAAACCTTAAATTATACATATGAGGATTTTCCGGAATTGTTGTTCGTTGCTTCCGGCCTCATTTAAACTTGCCTAGATAGGTAGTTTTGTTGTGCTTCACCTCTTGCCATGCTTAATAACATTTAATCTTGTTGGGTACATAAATGAGAGAGAACTAAATAATTGATGTGGTGTTTTGTCAATATGCATCCCGATGCATATTGAGCTCCACTTAATTTGTAGGATTGCTTGTGCACTTTGCCATGACATGTATCATTAAACCGGACATGCATCATACTTGTTTGTGCATCATGCCATGTCTATGTGGTGGTTGTTTACCATGATTTTTTGCTTCTTTCCGGTGTTGCTTCTTCGGGTTGGTTCCGGTAACGTCGAGTTTGTGAGGACCCGTTCGTCTACGTTCCGTTTGTCTTCTTCATGGACTCGTTCTTCTTCCTTGCGGGATCTCAGGCAAGATGACCACACCCTTGAAATCACTACTATCTTTGCTATGCTAGATGCTCGCTCTTTTGCTATGCCAATGCTACGATGCCTACCTTTTGCTTGTCAGCCTCCCAATTGCCATGTCAAACCTCTAACCCACCATGTCCTAGCAAACCATTCATTGGCTATGTTACCGCTTTGCTCAGCCCCTCTTATAGCATTGTTAGTTGCAGGTGAAGATTGAAGTTTGTTCCTTGTTGGAACATGGTGATGTTGTTCCTCGTTGGAACATGTTTTCTTGTTGGGATATCACTATATGTCTTATTTAATTAATGCATCTATATACCTGGTAAAGGGTGGAAGGCTCGGCCTTATGCCTGGTGTTTTGTTCCACTCTTGCCACCCTAGTTTCCGTCATATCGGTGTTATGTTCCCGGATTTTGCGTTCCTCACGCGGTTGGGTTATAATGGGAACCCCTTGACAGTTCGCTTTGAATAAAACTCCTCCGGCAAGGCCCAACCTTGGTTTTACCATTTGCCACCCAGCCTTTCTTTTCCCTTGGGGGTCGCGCGCCCAAGGGTCATCTTATTTTAACCCCCCCCCCCCGGGGCCAGTGCTTGTCTAAGTGTTGGTCCAACCCAGAGCACCGTGCAGGGCCATCCCTTGGCAACTTGGGTTACGTCGGCTCCTGTACGCTTAGCTTATCCGGTGTGCCCTGATAACGAGATATGTGCAGCTCCTATCGGGATGTCGGCGCATCGGGTGGTCTTGCTGGACTTGTTTTACCATTGTCGAGGATGTCTTGGAGTACCGGGATACCGAGTCTGATCGGAACGTCTCGGGAGGAGGTCTATTCCTTCGTTGACCGTGAGAGCTTGTGATGGGCTAAGTTGGGACACCCCTGCAGGGATTTGAACTTTCAAAAGCCGTGCCCGCGGTTATGGGCAGATGGGAATTTGTTAACGTCCGGTTGTAGAAAACCTGAACTTGACCTTAATTAAAATGAATCAACAGCGTGTGTAACCGTGATGGTCTCTTTCCGGCGGAGTCCGGGAAGTGAACACGGTTGTTGGAGTTATGCTTGACGTAGGTTGCTATAGGATCACTTCTTGATCATAGTTTTACCGACCGTGCCTTGCCTTCTCTTCTCGCTCTCATTTGCGTATGTTAGCCACCATGTATGCTAGTCGCTTGCTGCAGCTCCACCTCATACCTTGACCTTACCCATAAGCTTAAATAGTCTTGATCGCGAGGGTGCGAGATTGCTGAGTCCCTGTGGCTCACAGATACTTCCAAAACCAGCTTGCAGGTGCCGATGAGTCCGTGCAGATGACGCAACCAAGCTCAGGAGGAGCTCGATGAAGATCTTGTCCTTTGTGTGGTTTCGTTCTAGTTGATCAGTAGTGGAGCCCAGTTGGGGTCGATCGGGGACCTTTGTCGCATTTGGGGTTCTTCTTTTATTTTGGTTCCGTAGTCGGACCATGAGTGTATTTGATTGATGTAATGTTTATTCATGTAATTGTGTGAAGTGGCGATTGTAAGCCAACTATGTAATCTTTTTCCCTTATTATATTACATGGGTTGTGTGAAGATTACCTCACTTGCGACATATGCCTTCAATGCGATTATGTCTCTAAGTCGTGCCTCGACACGTGGGAGCTATAGTCGCATCGAGGGTGTTACAAGTTGGTATCAGAGCCTTCCCCGACCTTAGGAGCCCCATTGCTTGATCGTTTTTAGCGGCCGAGTTGTGTCTAGAAAAAAATGTTTTGAGTCATTTAGGAATTATATATCGGAGAGTTTAGGAATTCTTTTTACTTCACGGTCTCCTCATCGCTCTGGTAAGGCATCCTGACGTAGAGTTTTGACTATTCTCTTCTCAAATTTCACTAAAAAAAATTTAGGATCACGCGGGTATCTTGGAATCGTTCCGATGGTTTTATGATGAGAACATTGTCTTGGTGCCTCCTGTCAGGGGTTTAGTGGAAGTGTCCCGGGGAGTTGAGCTCTGAGGTGTTGTTGTCATAATTCTATCATTGCAGTTCTGGAATACCTGAGTTTAGTACGCCGACATCGAAAATCTCTTTTATGCAGTTCGTTGGTGAGATAACCTCGACGCCACCCAGTACTGGGGCGGGAGTTCGGGAGTATTGCCATAACTTGTATAACGGATGCTTTTCGAAGGTTGAGGTAGATGATTTCCGAAGGTTTCTTGGTTATGTGTTGAAGGATGGATACAGCTGGATGTAGGATTTGCTAGATTTGGGTGAGATATTATGCTTCCCCTGTATCACCAACACCTGATTGCATAACCGGAAAATTTCGGGAGTTTCATAGGTGGGAATTCAAGTAGCTCTTAGGATATCTTTCCGACAGATGTATGATATGAAATTGGGGTTCGACGTCTAGTGGTCCGCCTATTCACGGTCGGTTTTACAGTGGTCTCGTTGTGTCTTAAAGAGTCCTTGGCTATGCCGACTCGGGGACGCTTCGTATGTCATGTGCACTGCCTTGTACATGATGGTGCTGTACGATCGAGCCCGTGTAGGCCCCACCACGAAAACTTCGGACGAAATCTCTATCATATATTTGTTCCGGCTTATTCCGCAAGCCAATCCTTGGTTTTGTTTTGAGTTGTGGTATTCGAGTTGCTTCGAAGTCAAATGTTGATTCCATACCTTCCCCAAATGGTGTTCTCATACTCCTATGTGAATACTAATCCTTCTTGGTCATCGAGATTATCATCTAAAATTCTTTTCAACCGGCGTGTTTTCTCTTCAAGTGGATACAATCATTTCAACAACCGCAAGATCAATTATCACTTCTTCTCAACGATGTTCGTTTCATCTATTCTAGATTGTCTTTGTTTTCTCCCACCCTCCCTCCCTTTGTTTTTCTCCAAGGATTCAGATTTCTTATCCAAGTATCCTTTATTGATGGAAAGCATCTCCATTCCTTTTCGTCAATTTTCTTATCCGGTGATGCTCATGAAGATGCTAATGAAGTTTCTAGTTCATCATTCTTCATTCTTTTTCTTCTCCGGTGAAACCAATTCAAGCTTTCGGTGTTGATCATATTCTTTTCCGTATTTCAATGTTTTTCTCATACCGTTGCACCTCATAATCATCCACCTCTTGCTATTCAATTGTTTCGGAGTGCTCAAGAAATCCCGAAGATTCGTGCTTACACTCTGCTTTCGTTCAAGCTCTTTCAAGGATGTTATCTCATTCAAGCCATTTAAATTCAACCGGTGCAATCTCTCTTTGAAATCGTTCTACGGTGTATCTTTTCAGTGGGCCCTAACCCACAGGTCTTTTCCCCAGGATCTTACCTGACTCTTCTAATTCTCCCGGAGCTATCCTCAAAAAATTCTTTTCGAAGTTTCGACGTAAGAATGAATTGCCATCAGTCAAATATCCTCCTCTAAAACCTTTCAAATTATTTTCATCGTTGGCTAAACCTTTCCATTATTCATTCCGGAGTGCCTCAACAATTCACGGTGGTGTTTCTCGTTGTCATTTGAAGACCGAAGAAGAGTTTCTCCTTAATCTTGCTCTTTTCTCTTCAAGATTCGTGGTTCTAGTTCGAGGCCATCCTCTCATAAATGTTCTGATTGTGGGAATTCTTTTCACCCATCTGGAGTAATTCAAGAGTCTTCTCAGTTTGATTATCCGGAGTTCGTCAAATAAGATTTATTCATTCCCAACTTTCAGCTCTCGTTCTCCAATTTTACCGGTGCTTTGTTCAAGTGATCTTTAATCAGCTCGTGATCTCTTCGTTCTCATGGATCTAAATTCTCTCAAGCATCTTCGTTTATTTTCTAATTCTTCCCGATATTTCTTTATCTTTACTTCGTTCATTTAAATTCTTACGGTGGTTCATTCAAGAGCTCTCGTCATCCGTTATCATATCAATGCATTCTTTTGTTCTTTCAAATCCTACCGGTGGTCCATTGAGTTTATGTTATATCTATCTTAATCCTTTTCAAAGAGAATAAGTAATATGTGGAAGCCGTTGTTTGTCATCAATTTAATTGGTGAAGGATACGCATAATGTAATTCTTATTCTTGTTTCATCCTAATGATTAATTCCCTATTCCGGAGGCTCATCAAAATTCTTGATCTCAATTGTTCATCTTATCTTTTCCCGGAGTTCCTACCTCTCGCAATTACATCTCCACGGAGGTCCATCTAAAGCATTGCAAGGATTCACCTTGTGTTTTCATTTTCTCTTTCTTTTCATTCCTTTTGTTTAACGGAGTTCTTCATGGAGGCTCTACATGATGGTTCATCAAGGATTTAAATTCCTTCTCGAAGTGCTCATCAAGATTCTTTTCTAAGGAGCTCAAGTTTCTTCATCTTGCAATCCGGAGTGCAATTATTCCTTCCGTGTCAATAGAGGTGGTATTATGTCATTTTGATAATTTGAGTTCATGTTTCATGATTCACAAGTTATCAAGAATGAGGTATTTTAAATTCATCAATCTTGCCATTGGAGTTATCTTGGGTTATACTTCACCTAAAGCCTTCCATATGGCTTGTTGCTATCTATGTTGTTTATAAAGGACCCAAATTCTTCTTTATCCTCTCGGTGAGATAGTTTCTCGTCTTCTTGTTCTTGTCAATCCAATCTTGTTTGGCAGGTTGTCACCTCATAATTTGAGTTGTATTCCATAAGACCATATCAAGCTTATTTTTTTTACGTTGTGGGTTTTCACAACAACTCCGTTCGACCCTTCTCCTAAGGATGCCTTCTCAAGCTCTTTTATGGCAGAAGTTGGCATTTTCTTCTCCATTCCCCTGTCTCAACTATCTATCTTCTATTCGTTTGTTCCGGAGGCATTGTGATGTTGCTCTCTTCTACCCATCTTCTTGTTTTGTCATGATAGTATTCTTTTCTTTGCTTATCCATTCAACCAGAGTGTCGTGTTTTTCTTTCGGGCTCTCTCATCTTATGAAATTTTGCATCCCTTCTCAACCGGGGTGCTGTCCAAATTATATCAGTCTTATTCCTTCTCTATCTTGTCTTAACCGGAGTGTTTTTTCTATATATATATCTTCCCTTCAACCTCAAGGTTTTCGCAATGCTCTTTGTCCCTCGTTTCTAATGGAGTGTTTTCGACCTAGTTCACCTTCGTTGTATTCTTTTCTCGAATTTGTTCAACCTCGCAAGGTTCTTGGTTTCACTCGTTTGTCAAAGAAGCAACTTAGTTTCCCTCTTCTCTTTCTCCTCCGTTTTCCCTCCGGTGCCATTCTAGATCTCGGGACGAGATCCTCTCGTAGTGGTGGAGTGTTGTAACGCCCCGAGACCGATATGCCAGGTGTCGTTCAGTTATTCGCTGGTGTTGCCTTGTCATTCCTTGCGTGTCATGCATTGCATATCATGTCATCATGCGCATTTCATTTGCATACGTGTTCGTCTCACGCATCCGAGCATTTTCCCCGTTGTCCGTTTTGCAATCCGGCGTTCCGTTCTTCTCCGATGGTCATTTCTACCTTTCTTTCATGTGTGGGGATTAAACATTTCCGGATTGGACCGAGTTTTGCCAAGCGGCCTTGGTTTACTACCGGTAGACCGCTTGTCAAGTTTCGTACCATTTGGACTTCGTTTGATACTCCAACGGTTAACCGAGGGACCGAAAAGGCCTCGTGTGTGTTGCAGCCCAACACCCTTCCAATTTGGCCCAAAACCCACCTAACTCTGCTCCATCATCTCGGTCGCTCGATCACGATCGCGTGGCCGAAAACCGCACCTCATTTGGAGCTTCCTAGCTCCCTCTACCCCTATAAAAGAGCACCCCTTCCCGAAATTTCGGATCATTTCGCACTCTAAACCTTAGATCCACTCCTCCCCGCGCCACCGGACGCGTCCACGCTGCACCGGACTTGTCCACTGCCACCGCCACCTCACTCCAGCCAATGGGAGCGCGACACGTCGTCACCACCGCCTCCCTCCTCCAATCCCACTGCGCCACATGGCACCGCGCTGCCCCACTTCGCCACCGGCCCGCGAGCCCAGATCGAGCCCGCGGGGCCCAACCTCGCCGCCGCCCGCGGAGAGCCGCGCCCGCTCGCCGCCTTCTCCATCCTCCCTTGCGCCGCTGCACGCCGTCTCGACGCCGGCCGCCCGCCGACGCCGCTCGCCGCCTTCTCCATCCTCCCGGCTGCCGCAGCCGTTCGCCCCGCCGCCCGGCGCTCGTCGCCCGCTGCCGCGCCGCTTCCCCGGCGCCGTTCCCTCGCCGGATCCGCCCTCCTCGCCGGGCCCGACTGCGCCACCGGCGACAGCCGCCGGAGCCGAGCTCCCTCAGGCCGCCGCCGCCCTTCAGAGGGATCGGGAGGGACCCGATCTGCTTCCTCCGTTGACCGCGCCCACGTGGGCCGGCCCAATCGTCCTCGCCGGCCCAGCGCAGCGCCCCGCCTCGGCCTGTCTCCTCCTCCGAACCGGGCCAGGCCCAGGGTGAGCCGACCCCAGCGCCCCCTCCTCTATTTTTTTTCCTCACTGTTGGGCTTACCTCAGATTTGGCCTGTGATGTGTTTTTTTTCAGCGCCTGGGATTTTTCCTATTATTCCAGAGACAGCAGTTTTGCAGTATAGTCCCCCTAGTTCATGCATTTAATAACTCACAAATGGTGCATCGGATTAAAATGATTTATATATGAAACTTGCTCAAAATTTTGTGTAGTTTAATAATATCCAACTTTCATTTATGTTTGAAATGCTTAAAATGATGTTTGTTTAAATTTGCTCCTATGCCATGTTAAAATGATTTAATTCATAACTAATTAACCGTAACTTCGAATTTAACAAGCTTTATATGTAAATGGGGTAGAATTTTGCCTAGTTTAACATGGTGCACTCATCTTGCATGTTTAACAACTCTAAAATAATGTTTAGGGCAGAAAAGTACCAAACCTTAAATTATACATATGAGGATTTTCCGGAATTGTTGTTCGTTGCTTCCGGCCTCATTTAAACTTTCCTAGATAGGTAGTTTTGTTGTGCTTCACCTCTTGCCATGCTTAATAACATTTAATCTTGTTGGGTACATAAATGAGAGAGAACTAAATAATTGATGTGGTGTTTTGTCAATATGCATCCCGATGCATATTGAGCTCCACTTAATTTGTAGGATTGCTTGTGCACTTTGCCATGACATGTATCATCAAACCGGACATGCATCATACTTGTTTGTGCATCATGCCATGTCTATGTGGTGGTTGTTTACCATGATTGTTTGCTTCTTTCCGGTGTTGCTTCTTCGGGTTGGTTCCGGTAACGTCGAGTTTGTGAGGACCCGTTCGTCTACGTTCCGTTTGTCTTCTTCATGGACTCGTTCTTCTTCCTTGCGGGATCTCAGGCAAGATGACCACACCCTTGAAATCACTACTATCTTTGCTATGCTAGATGCTCGCTCTTTTGCTATGCCAATGCTACGATGCCTACCTTTTGCTTGTCAGCCTCCCAATTGCCATGTCAAACCTCTAACCCACCATGTCCTAGCAAACCATTGATTGGCTATGTTACCGCTTTGCTCAGCCCCTCTTATAGCGTTGTTAGTTGCAGGTGAAGATTGAAGTTTGTTCCTTGTTGGAACATGGTGATGTTGTTCCTCGTTGGAACATGTTTTCTTGTTGGGATATCACTATATGTCTTATTTAATTAATGCATCTATATACCTGGTAAAGGGTGGAAGGCTCGGCCTTATGCCTGGTGTTTTGTTCCACTCTTGCCACCCTAGTTTCCGTCATATCGGTGTTATGTTCCCGGATTTTGCGTTCCTCACGCGGTTGGGTTATAATGGGAACCCCTTGACAGTTCGCTTTGAATAAAACTCCTCCGGCAAGGCCCAACCTTGGTTTTACCATTTGCCACCCAGCCTTTCTTTTCCCTTGGGGGTCGCGCGCCCAAGGGTCATCTTATTTTAACCCCCCCCCCCCCCCGGGGCCAGTGCTTGTCTAAGTGTTGGTCCAACCCAGAGCACCGTGCAGGGCCATCCCTTGGCAACTTGGGTTACGTCGGCTCCTGTACGCTTAGCTTATCCGGTGTGCCCTGATAACGAGATATGTGCAGCTCCTATCGGGATGTCGGCGCATCGGGTGGTCTTGCTGGACTTGTTTTACCATTGTCGAGGATGTCTTGGAGTACCGGGATACCGAGTCTGATCGGAACGTCTCGGGAGGAGGTCTATTCCTTCGTTGACCGTGAGAGCTTGTGATGGGCTAAGTTGGGACACCCCTGCAGGGATTTGAACTTTCGAAAGCCGTGCCCGCGGTTATGGGCAGATGGGAATTTGTTAACGTCCGGTTGTAGAAAACCTGAACTTGACCTTAATTAAAATGAATCAACAGCGTGTGTAACCGTGATGGTCTCTTTCCGGCGGAGTCCGGGAAGTGAACACGGTTGTTGGAGTTATGCTTGACGTAGGTTGCTATAGGATCACTTCTTGATCATAGTTTTACCGACCGTGCCTTGCCTTCTCTTCTCGCTCTCATTTGCGTATGTTAGCCACCATGTATGCTAGTCGCTTGCTGCAGCTCCACCTCATACCTTGACCTTACCCATAAGCTTAAATAGTCTTGATCGCGAGGGTGCGAGATTGCTGAGTCCCTGTGGCTCACAGATACTTCCAAAACCAGCTTGCAGGTGCCGATGAGTCCGTGCAGATGACGCAACCAAGCTCAGGAGGAGCTCGATGAAGATCTTGTCCTTTGTGTGGTTTCGTTCTAGTTGATCAGTAGTGGAGCCCAGTTGGGGTCGATCAGGGACCTTTGTCGCATTTGGGGTTCTTCTTTTATTTTGGTTTCATAGTCGGACCATGAGTGTATTTGATTGATGTAATGTTTATTCATGTAATTGTGTGAAGTGGCGATTGTAAGCGAACTATGTAATCTTTTTCCCTTATTATATTACATGGGTTGTGTGAAGATTACCTCACTTGCGACATATGCCTTCAATGCGATTATGTCTCTAAGTCGTGCCTCGACACGTGGGAGCTATAGTCGCATCGAGGGTGTTACAGACAGTCGAGTATTCTTCTCTGTAAGAACCTGCACAATAGATGATCCTTAAATCAGTCCTGCTAATTGTTTCAAGTCTCAGGGGCTACTGATACATATAATCATCAGATTTGCTTACCCGTACATCCCTTACATACTGGTCCGTGGCTGTGGCTAGACCATTTTGAGCAGCACGGAGGTATGCGTCTCCAGAATTGAAGGCATCAAATGCCTCTGGGGAGAAGCAAGTGTCACGGAGTATGGCTCACCGACGCCTATGATTCATGGCGCTCTCCACTTCTGAATTTGTAGCGAATAGTCTACCCGTATCCTCTGTAGGAGGAGTATCCGGCGTCCGCCCCATGTCGGCTTCCGCCTCTATGTCCGGTCCTAGAGCCTGACTGGTGGAAGCATGATCGGCAGCCTCACCGGACATATTCCGGCGAGTGTTTTTTCTGTTAAAGAAACATGGATGTCATTACATTTTGAGAAAGACGACAACCACGGAGCGGGGTTTTTGTCATACCTCTGCGCCAGCGTCTCCATCCTGACCGCCTTCCTTTTTGGCCTGCCCGGCCTCGGTGCCTCTTGTTGGCGAGTTGCTACGGGTTCGGCACGGCGTCTCGAAGGCCTTCCCTATAAAACACCATATGTATATGGTAGGTGAAGTGTCTAAAAGGGGATCCTAGTTTTTGGAGTTGGGATTTTTGGTTTTTCTTACGTGCGACGTAGGAAGCAGTCCGGGATAGTCGGCCGTAATGGCCACCATGGCGTCATCACAGCTTAATTGATTGAACTGCCGGTCTATCAGCTCCACGAATATGTCCGGATCTTCTTCGAGTCCGGGACCGAGGGCCCGGTCAGGGTCCTCTGGTTGTGGGGATGGGCTGTTGACCTCCCTTATGGCTTTTTGCAGTTCCTGCCGCACAATGGCAAGGTGAAGACCTACAACAAAGAATGCGGGAAGAATGGGAATAGGGAGATATAACTCACCCAGCTTGGAGGGTTGTACATGGAGAATCCATCTCGTGGCTTGATGTGGACGAACTCCTCCTCCTCTCCCTTGAACAACTCGGACAGAATTTTTGCTAAAGCGGCAGCGTTGTCCGGACCCTTACGCCCGCAACGGGTGGCATCATCTTCCCCGTTAAAACACCATAGGGGGTGCCCTCGATATTGAAGTGGCAGCACTCCCCGCATTATGCATATTGACATAACCTCGATTACTGTCAATCCTGATTGAGCCAGCGCTTCAATCCAGTTCATCAGGTAAAGGACTTCTCTGTTATCTTCCTCCTGGGGGCTCCGTGGGTGCCAACTTCGGTGTTTCTTCAGAGGAGCATTGTTGAACTCAGGAAGACCCCGCCGAATAGGATCCGGAAGGGGGACGTCGTCCATATAAAACCATTCTGAAGGCCAGTCTTCGGACGTCTTCTTCAGAGTACCAGACAGGTATCCGGTTTTGGCGATGCGCCATATTTCGGCTCTGCCCACTTGATAAAGTGACCCCTTTTGTGTGCGGGGGACGAGGCAAAATAACCTTTTCCACAGCTCAAAATGAGCCTCGCAACCCAGGAATAACTCGCAAAGGGAAACATAGACGGCGATGTGTAATATGGAAGCAGGGGTGAAATTATGCAATTGGAGGCCGTAAAACTCCAGGAGCCCGCGGAGGAACGGATGAATTGGAAATCCGAGTCCCCTTAATAAGTAAGAAACAAGGCATACCCGCTCCCCTGTAGAGGGACTGGGGAAGCTCTCCGCTTGCTCCCCGCCATTATAGGTGGCAAGCCCGGCTCGGATGGGAACCATATACGCTGAGGGAGAAATCCCTTAGTCTGCAGTTCGACTAATCGACTGTGTGGGACGGAACACCTCTCCCAATCACCGGGCTTGGGGCTACGGGGGCGGGAGGAGGAGCTGCGGTTGTCGGCCATGCTGGAGTGGATTTTTCCGAAGCGCGCTCTGATGGATTCTCACTGGGGGAGGATGATATGGATTGGATCTAAGAATCCCCGTCCCTTCAATAGAAAACTTATTTATCTGGCTAGGGGGGCGAATGTAAAAACGTCCTGGCTCCTCGTATTCATTCGACGCATGGGAGATAGCCCTTATTGGGCACAGAAGCTAAGAGGACCAACATTTATGGGGCCGAAAACTTCTTGACAAACATTCGAAATTTGGAGAAGAACCCGCCTTGCAATGTCGAAGACAATGCTGCGTGTCGGACTTGACGTCATTGAAGCCTGGTTCGGGGGCTACTGAGGGAGTCATGGATTAGGGGGTCTCCGGACAGCCGGACTATATCCTTTGGTCGGACTATTGGACCATGAAGACACAAGATTGAAGACTTTGTCCCGTGTCCGGATGGGACTCTACTTGGCGTGGAAGGCAAGCTAGGCAATATGGATATGTATATCTCCTCCTTTGTAACCAACCTTGTGTAACCCTAGCCCCCTCCGGTGTCTATATAAACCGGAGGGTTTTAGTCCATAGGACAACATACAATCATACCATAGGCTAGCTTCTAGGGTTTAGCCTCTCCGATCTCGTGGTAGATCAACTCTTGTACTACTCATATTATCAAGAATAATCAAGCAGGACGTAGGGTTTTACCTCCATCAAGAGGGCCCGAACCTGGGTAAAACATCGTGTCCCCTGCCTCCTGTTACCATCCACCTTAGACGCACAGTTCGGGACCCCCTACCCGAGATCCTCCGGTTTTGACACCGACACTCACCTCATCCTCGGAGAGCGGAAGGTAATTATCGTCCTCCAAATCTTCGTGCGTGGCCTGTTTAACAGGGCTAACCTGCTCATCTTCCCATTCAACTTGTTTGTTTGCTTTATCAACAGGGTCTTCGTTGTCTTCGGCACCTTCCGGAGTGTCATCTTGTCCTGTGCCAGTGTTGTTGTCTTTACTGCGGCGTGACTTAGAGCGGCGTCGCTGACACCGGCCCTTGGACTGTATTTCAGATGGTTTATCCTCAACTGGGTCTTCCTTATCATCGCCGCTGTGCTCCTTTGGTGCATCCACCATGTATACATCATACGGAAGTGGCCATCCAGCGTCCGATGAACGGCGGGTTCGGGGCCTCTTCTTCTCCGGCATCGTCATCCATACCATCAATGTCCTCGGAGTCGTAATCAAGTTCGTCGGTCAAATCCTCGATCGTGGCTATAAAGTGGCTGGCGGGTGGGAAGTAAAATTCTCCATCGTCAGCCCCTAGTTCGATCCGAATATAGTTCGGCTGAGAGTCCTCCGCCAGGGACAGGTTTTTTAATGAGTTTAGCACATCTCCCAAAGGTGAGTGCTAGAAGATGTCTGCGGCACTAAATTTGAAGATCGATAAATGATCAAGCTCGGCGTCCGCGGGCTCGTGCGGGTCGGAACCTACAGCCGGAGATGAGTCCAGCGTTCCGGTGGCATAGGCATCGTGTGAGACCACATCCATGTGCGGCTCCAACGCCATGGAATCTACGGCCTCCGAGGTGGGGTTAATCCTCCCGTCTTTGGATGGCGCGGCCTGCTACGGCTCTAGGGACAGAGCGATTACAGGAGCGATCTCCTGGGTGCGGCCCAATGATAGATTTAGGTTATGTTCATCGGGGTGACCGGGAGCGGCTGCCGCGGTATCGAATCCAGCAAAGATCGAGTCTCCATGGATGTCCGCGACGTAGTTCAAGCTCCCGAATCTGACCTGATGGCCAGGGGCGTAGCTTTCAATCTGCTACAGAGCCAAACGAGTTGGCCCGCAGTGCGAAGCCGCCGAACACGAAGATCTGTTCAGGGAGGAAAGTTTCTCAGCACACAGCATCATTATTGACGATTGAAGGGGCCATCGAACCTTTTAGCGACAGCACAGAGGAACTCTCAATGAAAGCACCAATGTCGGTGTCAAAACCGGCGGATCTCGGGTAGGGGGTCCCGAACTTTGCGTCTAAGGTTGATGGTAACAGGAGACAGGGGACACGATGTTTACACAGGTTCGGGCCCTCTCTACGGAGGTAATACCCTACTTCCTGCTTGATTTATCTTGATGAATATGAGTATTACAAAGGTTGATCTACCACGAGCGTAATGGCTAAACCCTAGAAGTCTAGCCTGTATGACTACGGTATTGAGTATATCCTTTTCGGACTACACCCTCCGGTTTATATAGACACCGATTGGATCTAGGGTTACATAGAGTCGGTTACATAAGATGGAATCTTCATAGTTGTTCGCCAAGCTTGCCTTCCACGCCAAGGAGAGTCTTATCTAGACACGGGTACAGTCTTCGGTCTTCATATCTTCACAGCCCATCAGTCCAGCCCATAGATAACAGGCCGGACGCCCGAGGACCCCTTAGTCCAGGACTCCCTCAGTGGGATGCGCCTCAACCTCGGCAATTTCGACACCACCAACGAGGCCGCCCAAGTGTACGACGTGGCGGCATGGTGCCTCCGGTGGCCTCATAGAACATTGAACTTCCCCCAACATGCCGACGCGGGAGCGGGCGCAGGAGCTCGCGCCTTTGCCGCGGCTTATCACCGATGAGGATCGTCGCGCCAATCGAAGGCGGGAGCAGCGTCTCGGCATCGTCGAGATGGACGAGGAAGCCATGGCGTTGTGGCGCCAACGCTTCCCGCAGGACATCATCAACGAGCGCGAGTTCTACGCACAAAGGAGCGCGGACAGGGAGAAGAAGTGGGCGGAGCGAGCCGCCTATCATGAGGACAAGTGTACGCGAAAAGCGGACGCTCAATTCAACATGATGCTAGGAGCAGCGTCGCCCTGGGAATCCGACGACGACGTCAGAGTAGGACATCACCAAGGAGGAGTCGTACAACCAGGAGTAGTTGAAATATCTATTATTTATCTATCTATGCTATATCTATGCTAAGAACTATCTATGTCTCTACTCTCTATCTCTACTTCTTGATCTCAGCACTCTGGGCCGCAAAAACTGGCTATTCCGGCGCTGTAAACGCTTTTTTGAAGCGTCGCGCGATGCGCTTCTGTTGGAGATGCTCTAACATGGCAGACGAGTGCTTTAATGTTGCCCACAAGATGCGTGAGTATTACTACTCCCTCCGTCCCATAACATAAGAACGTTTTTGACACTAGTGTGGTGTCAAAAACGTTCTTATATTATGGGACGGAGGGAGTAGTATATTTTTCTTGCCATGTTGAGATTTTAATACCACGAGTGCGAACATGCAAAGGAGCAATGAAGACCAAACACGGGATTTTCGGGACATCTTTAAGGAGTGTGGCAAGTTAAAGAGGAGGTGCACTGAACCTATAAAACGAGCTTTGGTAAGTAACACCCTTTCAATTACTTTCATTTAGCCTCGTGTTCTTCGATGTGTATATGTTGTAGTATCTGTTTCTCTTAGCCTCGTGTTCTTCAATGCGTAATAGGAAGAGTCTTAATCATCCTAACGCTTTAGTTTTTACCTTGTAGTCTGTTTTTATATTTTTCCTTTTGAATTCACTTCTCTGAGTCCTATTTATCTGGCTTCTACTAAATGGATCTGGGTTGCTCTGAGTATTGATCTATAAAAGAAGTAACTTCATGTCAGGATGCAGTTCCCATGAGGAGGGAAGTATGGTCAACCTCGAGATCATGTTTCCAAAATGAGGCTGGATTACACAAAAGGTGCCAGTTGCCTAGTTATGCTGGATTAGACACAAGGTGCAAATTCCCAGATGATGCTGGATTACACAGAAGCCAGGTGGAGTCTTCAACTGTTCGTGTCCTCGTGGCTCTAGTGAAGGCTGAAAGAAAGTGTGCAGCAGCCCTTGAGAATGTAGCTGAGTTCCTGAAGAAGCGAAAAGAGCAATTAGATGCTCTCTTCCCCAAGCCAAAGAAGAGATGGAAGAAGCCAGGAATAAGCTAGCAGAGGCAGAGCAGGCTAGGCGTCTCCTGCTATCTAAAACTGTTGTCAATAGAAATTTTGCTTCATAATAGCTAGGTTCAAATGTTTATCCAGTCAGCATGCATGTTGTGATATCCTTGCATCTACTGATGTGGCACAAAATAATTTTTTTGGGTCATGTAATAACAGCAATTACTTTCCAAGCAATAACACACGAAGCATTGGACATGCTATAGTTCACGCGCAAGCCCAACATTCCAAGTTCAACTTCCACATCAAACTCATGTTCACAGATATCTGCACATTCATAGATAATGTCCAAAACCATGATTCACTTCAAAGCCAAAAAAATGTGAGGAGAGTTATAAATAAATAAAAACCTCTAGTTCCTGCTACCAGTGCGAGCACAACAAGTCAAGACCATGCGTAATTAATTATATTTTGATCATTTTTTGTTCTAAAATGCCGGCTGGCTCGCAGAAGGACGTGTTGCCGGCACATGCGCGAATTCAATGGAGGCAGGCGGGGTAGTCTGAAGCCGGTTGCATGTGGCTAGGAGGCGTGTTCAGCCGGGCCTGTAGCGAGTTGGGCCATCATGGCCGACGCGCCGGTTCAATGCCTGCGCTATGAGAGGTTGCATCTGTGTCAGAGCAATCACTCCCTCCAGCCCTTTTTTGTTTGGGTACAACAAAATCTCATTTTCCATTCACATTTTACAAGTAAAATTCGTGGACAAACTTTGACCAAAAATACAATGGCGACTAGTAAACCAGAACGGAGGTACTAGTTTTTTTATCAAAGAAGGGTCTCCCCTTCCTATTTCATTACCGAAAACCAACATCTAAACCATAGTGTTTGCCCTAGAACTACCAGGTTCAACATCTCGCGACATAAACCCATACAGCCATACGCCAAGGAGGTAGTAATTATGAATTCCGTTCTCGCTCCATACCAATCGTTCTAAAAACTACTTAGTACTTATAATGCGCCATTGAAAATTGGAACTCTTACCCCGCTAAAAATGATATTTTAAACATAGCTACTCGATCTGTGGCAACTGGCGAGCCACCACCTCCAGGTCGTTCACCTGTGGTGCCGACCATCAACTCCTACAGATCAAATTATCACGCGAGCTGACTATTCCTACAAAGGTGCACTAACCATGTACCCGGTACCCACGCATGCAACAATCGTGCACCTAGGGTTTTAGGGTTTATTTGTTAACGGTGCCTTTACGTAACTCTCATGTGTGCGAGACAGCGAGAGACCAACTGCGCGTGTGCGCCTCTTCTCTTCGCATATGTACTCCACCGTTTGTCTGGTGTCCAAAAAATTATACAGTAGTAATAACTACTAGTAATGTGCCAATGCGTTGCCACATGATCAAACTAGACTAATACATATTCACCAATTTGATAGAAAAAAGAGTCTAGTTTTGAAATACGTGTATCACTAAAAATATGTTATGTTTCACTCAAAATATATTCCTTTGGCAGTTTTGATGAGATAAAGGAGGAATGTTGTTGGTTTCAAGATTCGAGAAATGTATATCTCTAATTTCTACTCTTACTAGCAAGATGCATCAAGATCTTCTGGGAGAAAAGGGTGAACGAGGGAAGGCTTATCTGCAAATGTGGAGAGGAGTGCTGGTAAATTGCCATAGTTTCCTTCCTATCCGTTAGATATAGATCGGATGGCCTATATTGCAGGATGGCAGGCACACCAGCATCATTGACTATGCTTTTTATAAGAGTAGGGATAAAAACAGAGTTGGTGATGATGGTGTGCCTGCCATCCTGCAATATAGGCAGTCTAATTTATATCTGACAGATAGCAAGGAAACTATGGCAATTTTTCAAAAAGATACCCACAACCCTCTCCACATTTGCAAATAAGGCCTTCCCTCTTTCATCCTTTTCTCCCACAAGATAAACTACTCATACAAATGCATCTTGATGTTCCATGCAACGCATGGGTATCTTGCTAGTTGTAGCAGAAAGCCCATGTGTGTGTGTTGTGTGTGTGTGAGAGAGGGGGAGAGAGGAGGAGGACGGAGTGCATGTGTGACAAAGACACAAAGAGTTGGTGTGCGAGAGGTATCAGCTTAAAATGAGGCGATAGTGTGTGTGTGCATGATCGAGAGGGCGTGTCTCAAGAAGGGACGAAAAATCTACATAGATACAAGGAGCGTGAGAGAGACATGTATGCGATAGTGGTAGCACGAGTGTGCAGGTGTATAAACCTATCTGGAGGCTAGTCGATCAATGTTTGTGAGAGAAATACGAGTCGGGGTGCGAAAGCGAGAGTTTTGTGTGTGTGTGTGAGAGAGAGAGAGTAGTCGGGAAGGGCAGTGGAAGCAGGAGTTGTGTGTGTGAGAGAGAGAGCGGGGGGGATTTGTCTGATCGGTAACCAAATGAATAATGTCAATTTTATAAATGGGATGGAGACAGAAAGGAGACCGCAACAAATGTTGTGTCTGCAGGAGAGAGTAGTTTTAGTGGTATGAGTCATATCTAGAGACATATAGGGTGTGTGGGAGAACCCCATAGAGAGAAAGACAAAGTGAAAGACAAGCGAGACTGTATGTGTGGCGGCGAAAAAGAAAGCTTAGGTACCTAGTGATACCAGAGAACGGTAGAGACGTGAGAGATAATGAAAACCATGTAATGTATAATGATAGGGAGAGTGTGACACTTCTCAAGGGATACATCAAGAGGCCATGTTTGCGAAGATAGGAGAAACATGATGTAAGCGTGCGGGTGAGCTGGAGAAAAGAGAATGATAGCTACATGAAGGATCATGTGCGAGAGATGGGCGTGAAAGGAGTCAACATAAAAGGGATTCAAATATTTGAATTTGAGATGATGATACACGTAATTCATACTCGAACCAAAATTGATCTATCAAACATGCATACTCATAAGAATTCACGTTATTTAATATGTAGATATTACTGATCCATACATTTTAGTAGAACATAATTTGATTTAAATTTTTTGAATTCAACCTTATGATTTTGAGATCATTGTATTCGTAAATCATATTATACATATAAAGGAGCAAAATTCTTTGTTGTTCTTTTGAAAGTATATATAAAAAATGATGTATATAGAATTTTATTCCAATCAAAAATGAATCCTGCCCAAACAAAAATAGAATACAAACTGGATTCAAATTGAGTCGGCATGGTAAACGTGCACTCTTGCTTTGCAAAATTTTGAACGAAGCGGGGAAAGCCGCAGTAACCGCCCGCAACCAAACTCTGCGAGATGGAAATTACTGCCTGTCGCTGACATGCAAAGCCTATCGGCTCGATTTCTATAGGTTTCGATAGGGGTAGGTTTGTAGTTTCACTCAAACGTGACATAACTGCCTCTCACCCAGATTCCTACACGATGGGTGCCAAGATACAGTGTCTCCTCGGCCGAAATCGACCCCCTCCCCGATTCATACACGGTGGGCGCCAAAAACAAACTCTCGTCAGCAAATATTCGGTGTGTGCGAGATTGCCGTCCTATCCCCAATCGACTAATATAGATGTGATGTAGGAAATTTTAAATGTGGGCTAAGTTTGTAAATTTCCTCGCATTTGAGACAACCACGCCCTGAAGACATGGTTCCCCCTTCCTCTCTCCCTCCATTTCCCCATTCATACTCCATGGGCGCCAAAACACCCTCTCCACACCAGCCTCCTCCGTCCGCCACCCCATCCACCGCCGTCCTCCTCCACCATGCCGGAGCTGATACCCCAACGTTGTCCTCCATTACAAGAGATCGACCTCTCTCATCCACGGCTTCAAACCAGGATCGTTGCATCCTGTCCTCTGGCTTCATCACCGCCGTTGTCCACCTTGTCGGCGCCGCTCCTACGACCATCTCGTCAACCGCGCCCCGCCGCCACCGTCTACCCTCCTAGATCTACTTCCACGCCGCCGATAGATATCGCTAGCGCATCACCATCAAATTCTTAGCATATCCATACACGGCGCCGCACCAGAGGCGATACTCTTTCGTATTTGGTCAACTTATTTATCGCAGCAAGAAAATAGATCGCCACTGCTTTACTCTTATTTCTTGTCCATCACCTACTTGTTAGTTGAAAGCAAACATTGGTTGCGAAGTTTCCTTTGTACGGTTTGCACCTTCAGATCCGCCATGGCACGCTCAACACTATACTCGCAATGCTTATGGTTTTCCCCTTTTATATTCCACACTAGTTAAATGATAGTAGACTAAATTTCAAAATTGGCGCTCTCAATTTTTGAGAGCTCGCCGGAGTTCGCCGGCGCGAAGGAAGGGGCTTGGGTGGGGATGGTGGTTGTGGGGGCAGTGGTGGAGCCTCGCCGAATGAAGAAAACTCGACGCAGGTGGGTGCGGGGGTGGGCGTGGGCGTGGCGGAGGAACACAGGCGGTGGGGCGGTTCAGGGGAGGGCGGGGGGGGGGGGGGTCGGGGCCGGTGCTTCGGCCGGCTGCCCGTGCAATGTTCTATATGGGAAGAATCAGAGACGAGGAAGAAGAAGGGTTAGGAGACGTAGGATCTTCATCCAACAGCCTGAAATGGTTGACTGGCCCAAATGACAAAAGTCACACGACTTGCATGCATACATGCCTTTATATTCAGTACCATCATTGTAGCTGCTTAGCACTGCTCTAGAATCCATCAAGCTAAACAATGTGCCACTCACAATTCCAAACTTGCTCAAATACGAATCAGATATGATGCTGATATTACTAAAACAGATAATGTTTAATTGGTCAGCTAATGTTCATACTTTACTTTCGAAAAGCACGTGTGCCACATATAGAGAGACAGCAGGGAGTTGCATTCTTAATGCGCTCTGGTTCATCATGTGTGGGCATTGCGCAACGAACATTTTATTATCCTAAATCTGCTTGCTCTTCTTTAGCATGTTCCTCTTCCGTTCTTCTTTAACAAGTACTCTCTCCGTTCCTAAATACAAGTCTTTGTATAGATTCCACCATGGACTACATATGGAGCAAAATGAGTGAATCTACACTCTAAAATGTATTTGTATACATCTGTATGTGATCCATAGTGGAAATCTCTACAAAGACATATATTTTGGAATGGAGGGAGTATGATAGTAGTACAATATGTTCCTTGTAGTGAAGATGAGCAGGGACATTTGCAGTGTAGAGGTCTATACGGTCGGTTGTGATGGACACTTTGAATTCTTCGGGCCTCTTTGATTCGTAGGATTTTGTAAACATAGGAATAGGAATTGTAGTGGCATGCCCACTTGAATCCTATTAGATTAGCAAGGAAATGCGGGCAGCTGTGTCGCCTTTTAGAGTTACACTGATATTAATAGCACCACACCTTCAGTTGAAGAGAGCTGGTATCCGAAGCCTTTCTAGTCGTACCGACAATACTAGCACATATATTCCAGCAAGTTCCACTTTGCTGATTTTACTCCTGATGCTTACGATTTTTCCCGTTATATCTACACTATGATCTGTGTAGCTGCTTTGTGCCGCACTAGCAGCAGTCCACTCTTGAAGCTAAACAACACACCAATCATAAGTCCAAAGCTTACTTCTTCAAATATGAATTTTGATATGATACTGATATTAGTTAATAGACACACATTTAATTGGTCAGGTAATGCTCTCACTGATTTTCCAAATGCATGTGATTCATCATGAATGGGCAACCAACATTGTATGCAATGAAGCGGAACCTCAAGAATATGCTTCCTCTTATGCTCTTTAACATGTTCCTCATTTGTTATTCTGTATTTAGTACGTATAGTATGTTCCTTGTCAGGAAGGGGAGCAGGGACATCTGTAGTCAACAGCTGATAGAGCTGGCCTGTATGTGATCGATAGGCTTTCAATTAGTGCCGGCAATACAACACCGTATTTTCTAGCCAGTTCCACTTTCCTGATTTATATATCATAGTTATGGTGTACCCCTTTTATGTACACTATGATCTGCCTAGTTGCTGTGTGCTCTTGTTATCATGGTTTGGCAATAAACTCTCTCTATATAGTATATTATGAACCTATCATATGCCAACTATCCTTACTTTTGGAGCCTATTTTTTGTGTACTTGTGCCAGATTATATTAATGCACGGGCCATATTACAGCACACATGAGCTCTCTCATCAGAATCCAGTGATAGCACACAAGGGTTTACACGGCCGCCCCTATATTAGAATATCCTCTGCATTACAAAGATAATCTCACTACTATTTATGTTTTCATGGTTCTCAGCTATGATACGTAATTACAGTGAATATTAGAATTCGTGCATCAGAAGAATATTGTGGAACACTACAACGACTTACAAAATTGGCACCAAGGCATTGAGTGCCTTTCTGGATGCAATGAAACTCATACGCTCCCACCTATAGATTCTTGTTCGGAATATGATTTTAATGACTATTCTAACCTCGAGGAGTCAAAGGAAGTTGTCCTGTCTTGTTCACCCATCAAGGTGCATGTTCTAATTTGGCAAGGTTTTATTGATTGCACGTATCTTGCATACGTTGTCTTGCATTTCTTCTACTTTGTTGCACCACCATCTGCTTAGTTTACTCATCATATATGTCAAGATTCCATGCCCATCCATTATCAATACATATTCCATCTGTCATCATCCCATGTTTTTCCACTCAAATGTTTTTCTTGAGCATTAGACATGAAAAAGGAAGAGGGTGATTGCCGAAACTGAAGGAGCACCAGCAAAGTCCTTGAAAACGTGGTCGTGCCGGAGAAATCAGACGGCACCCCACTTATATTGGTTGTACAACTAGTGACACAAAACGTAGGACCGACTCCAGCAGACATACCCATACTTCACTGGCCACACCAATAGCCCCACCACACAGGAACTGCACTCCAGCAAAAGGTATGCCGATTTCAGTTTCCATAGCACCAGTCGTACCATAGAAGAATCCCACTCTAGCAAAAAGTACAGCAAGTCCACCGGCCGAAGACCTATCCCAACTGTAGAGACGGCCAATTCCTGCAGATTGGAACCCCATTCCAGTTATCCCCAGTTTAAAAGACAATGCTTTCGATGTTTTTAGGGACTACGTGCATATATTCCCATCATGGGAAGATTATAGTGAAGACAAACACCACTTTCACATCTTCCCGTCCCACTTACGTGTAAGTGCTATTATTCATGGTGATTATTTTCCTGTTTTCTGCTGATTGAACACATCAATGATTTACATTACATTGTTGTAAGTAGGTGAGGGTCAATCTGGATAGTCATGACGAGCAAAGCTTGCTTGCGCTTTTTAAGGAAGCATTGCAGCAGTATCGGTGTTACCTGAGGAAATCACACTTTGATGGCAAGTCTATAAACAAATTTCCGGTGAAGTCTCATATGCTAAATTTAGAAGACATTATATGGAAAAACCTTGTTATGCACTGGTCTCGTTCCCACGATGAGGTACTGTCTATGATATCACATGAGAATTTGAACTTCTACTTTTCCGCATGTGCCTTACGGATCTTTTTTGCAGGAAATCAGCTCGAAGAAAAATTCCGGTTTGAAAAGAACAACAGGATATCACAAATATGATGCCCGCTATTTTGCTGTTGTTAGTACCTGTTGTCATGTATAACAGTACTTTCATTCATACCTGGTTCATTATGTGACAGCAGTATGCATAATAGGTTGCTTATCAATTGTCCACTCCAAATTATCTGATCTGTAAGAATGGTTACATTAGTGTAGAATATATCCAATGCCAAAGAAATTTTTTAGCTCTGCATTGTTCTTGTAAGTACATGTTGTCCTTTATCAGTGTACTTATATTGACAGGTAGTTGTTCATGTACCATCGCTCTACACCTTATTTTCCTTTACCCTCCATTTTCTACACATCAGATCTATATTTACTCTTACCATAAGGTTGGATAACGCCGATGGTATTGAAGAAGTTTAGCTCTGCATTGCTCATGGCTGTACCTTTTGCCTGTATCGCTGTACTTATATTTATAGCTGCTTGGTTATGTAGCATCACTCTTCATCTTATCTTAAATATTCTCCATTTTTTCTTATATTATCACATCTATATTTACTCTTCACAAAATGTAGAATAAAGGCAATGCTTATGAACAAGATTCTGTGGTAAACTTCTTGAATTGCCCCCCATCAGCATGGACAAAGGCTTTATAGAGCCCGTCTTCACCAATAATGTAAGTTTGTCCTTCTCAAGCCTTCAAACTTTGTTGTGTATATTTGGTTAGGAATGACTGCAACAGCTGTTTATTTTTGGTGTTTGCATGAAATTGCATGTTTAAAGTTTATTATGTAGTTCATAAACAAAAGTTTGTCCTTCTAATTTAAGTTTTCAGTTATACAACCAAGTTCCTTCTTCATACCATGTAAATTAAACTATACAGAGCAAGTGATCTTCTTTTGCACTGAATGTATGCTTCTATTCATGATCTGTAATCCAGTGGTGTGGTGAACCTACCCACTACAACACAATGTCATATTCTGTAATGTCTTAAGTATGAACAATGTCATATCATTCTACTATTATTTAAACCGTCTCTTCATTTGCCAATCTGAAATGGGATAAATTGATAACCCACTAACCATTGATACTTATAAGTTCTTGATCTGTAATCCAGTGGTGTCATGAAGCTGCCAACTCCTTCACAATGTCATTTCCTACCATGTCTTAACCTGAACAATACCATATTATGTTAATGCTATTTTAAACTATGTCACTTTATTCTTCAGTAAGAAATGTGATGAATTGTCATCACTGATACTTATATGTGCAAAACGTTTCATCTGTCTTCTTGTTTATCTATCAGAGTGAGGAGGATATAGGTGTCAAACAAGCGCAGTCTCATCAGCTTACTCAGCTGCTTGCGCTATAGCTCCCGAGAAGGGCCAACCTTTCTTGAACTCAATCGAAGTGATGTTGGTTTTGTATATTATTTTGTCGGCGTGTTTATTTGCACTGGTGGCGATCTTTGATGCCCAATGTATGTAATCTACTGTCTGCTTGTGCTTTATTATCATAGTAGCAAACTTTGTTGCCGAGTGGATGTAATATGCCGTAATTTCTTTATTGTATAGTCTAGGTTTTTTCTTATTCACGATGCTGTTATTATTTTACTGTATATATATCCTGTCTTCGTAGTAAACCGACCAAACCATAAAATTATGGTACATAATCGGGCCTTCATGCAAATCACTACATAATCGGTCCGTTAACAGGCCTAAATGTAAACTAGCCCACTAGTAAATTCGGGCCTTTAATAGGCCGAGTAAACCGCCAGCCCTATTTTCGCAAGAAAACTCAATGGGATTTTAGGAGGCTGAAAAGTAGGTTCGACCTGAAAAGTGCTGAACAGCTCACGGGCCGGCAGTAGGCCGAAATAGAACCTGGCCCATGATTGTGCAGATCACATCAGAGGCCGTTAACATGCCAAAATTGTCTCGGTCCTTGTTTGGCACAATTAGATTATCAGCTGTGAGCAGGCCGGATGCAAACCGGGCCGTAGTTAGGCCCAACTATATGACGAGCTTTTAACAAGCTGAAATAAATATAGGGTCGAAATGTTAAACATGCCTTTAACAGGCCGAAACTAATATCAGGCTGAATTACTAAATGGGTCTTTAGCAAGTGGGCCCAAAAGCATAGCGTCCAGTTGATGGGCCAAATCTGATATGGGCCATAATTTAGTCCAAAGCCTCTTAAAGGACTGGATCTGATCTGGGCCGTAATTTGGCCCATAATGTGGTAGGCTTTTAACGGGCCAGATCTCATATGGGCCTTTATTAATCCAGGAACGTGGCAGGTTGTTAATGGACCTGATCAAATAAGGGCCGACATTTGGCCCAAAACATGGCAGCCTATTAACAGGTCAGCCCACTAGTGTCCTCAAAATCTTGTGGGCCTTTAGCTGCGCAGGCTAATTATGGTCGGCAAAATCTCCTGGGCCTTTAGCTGGGACGGCCCATTATGGTTCGAAAAATCTTGTGGGCCTTTAGTTGGGCCGGACCATTTATTCTTTATGGGCCACTTTTGGGTCCATCCACGTGTCAACATATCATAGGCGCATCTCGCCCATTGGATGAGTGACACCTGTGCCAACGCGGAGCTGACACGTGGTTTCATTGACCAATGAGAATTTTACACGTGGAAAATCGACATTGGTCGTGGCTGTTAGCGGGTTATCGGATCCAAAAGCGGACCCGATAGCTTAACGGCGACCTATTATGGTGGATGCCACGTGTTGGTCACCCTTGACAAAATCACTTCCATGACGCGACATTTATCGTCATGGAAGTGAACACTTCTGTGATGATAATTTTGGTAATGTCATGGAACACTTCTACGACAACACATGTATGACTATCTTGATTCTGTCATAAATTTGGCATGGATATACATGCATGACAAAAAACGTGACCTACTATGACAAACACGTATCATCACGGAAGTGTATTTTTTGTAGTGATGGGTCTTGTCCATCACATTATTCTCTAGTGATGTGATCTCATTCATCAAATGACAACACATGTTTATGGTCAGGAAACTTAACCATGTTTGATTAACGAGCTAGTCAAGTAGAGGCATACTAGGTACACTCTGTTTGTCTATGTATTCACACATGTACTAAGTTTTCGGTTAATACAATTCTAGCATGAATAGTAAACATTTATCATGATATAAGGAAATATAAATAAAAACTTCATTATTGCATCTAGGGCATATTTCCTTCAGTCTCCCACTTGCACTAGAGTCAATAATCTAGACTACATAATAATGATTCTAGCACCCAAGGAGTCTTGGTGCTGATCATGTTTTGATCGTGAGAGAGGCTTAGTCAACGGGTCTGCAACATTCAGATCCATATGTATTTTGCAAATCTCTATGTCTCCCTCCTTGAATGGATCGCAGATGAAATTGAAGCGTCTCTTGATGTGTTTGGTTCTCTTGTGAAATCTGGATTCCTTCGCCAAGGCGATTGCTCCAGTATAGTCACAAAAGATTTTCATTGGACCCGATGCACTAGGTATTACACCTAGATCGGATATGAACTCCTTCATCTAGACTCCTTCATTTGCTACTTCCGAAACAGCTATGTACTATGCTTCACACGTAGATCCTGCCACGACGCTCTGCTTGAAACTGACCAACTGACAGCTCCACCATTCAATATAAATACGTATCTGGTTTGTGACTTAGAGTCATCCAGATCAGTGTCAAAGCCTGTATCGAGGTAACCATTTACGACGAGCTCTTTGTCACCTCCGTAAACGAGAAACATATCCTTAGTCCTTTTTAGGCATTTCAGAATGTTCTTGACCGCTTTCCAGTGATCCACTCCCTGCTAAACTTATAGCAAGGCACACATCAGGTGTGGTACACAACATTGCATACATGATAGAACCTATGGCTGAGGCATAGGGAATGACTTTCATTTTCTCTCTATATTCTGCAGTGGTCGTGCATTGAGTCTGACTCAACTTCACACCTTGTAACACATGCAAGAACCCTTTCTTTGACTGATCCATTTTGAACTTTTTCAAAACTTTATCAAGGTATGTGCTTTGTGAAAGTCCAATTAAGCGTCTTGATCTATCTCTATAGATCTTGATGCCCAATATATAAGCAGCTTCACCAAGGTCTTTCATCGAAAAATTCTTATTCAAGTAACCTTTTATGCTATCCAGAAATTTTGTATTATTTCCAATCAACAATATGTCATCCACATATAATACTAGAAATGCTACAGAGCTCCCACTCAATTTCTTGTAAATACAGGCTTCTCCAAAAGACTGTATGAAACCATATGCTTTGATCACATTATCAAAGCATATATTCCAACTCCGAGAGGCTTGCACTAGTCCATAAATGGATCGCTAGAGCTTGCACACTTTGTTAGCACCTTTCGGATCGACAAAACCTTTTGGGTGCATCATATACAACTCTTCTTTAAGATATCCATTAAGGAATGCAATTTTGACATCCATTTGCCAAATTTCATAATCATAAAATGCGGCAATTGCTAACATGATTCGGACTGACTTAAGCATCGCTACGAGTGAGAAGGTCTCATTGTAGTCAACTCCTAGAACCTGTTGAAAACCTTTCACAACAAGTCGAGCTTTGTAGACAGTAACATTACTGTCAGCGTCAGTCTTCTTCTTGAAAATCCATTTATTGTCTATGGCTTGCCTACCATCAGGTAATTCAACAAAAGTCCACACTTTGTTCCCATACATGGATCCCATCTCATATTTCATGGCCTCAAGACTTTTCAGGGAATCTGGGCTCATCATCGCTTCCTCATAGTTCGTAGGTTCATCATGGTCAAGTAACATGACCTCCAGAACAGGATTACCATACCACTCTGGTGCAGATCGTACTTTGGTTGACCTACGAGGTTCAGTAGTAACTTGATCATAAGTTTCATGATCATCATCATTAGCTTCCTCACTAATTGGTGTGGGGATCACTGGAATTGATTTCTGTAATGTACTACTTTCCAATTCGGGAGAAGGTACAATTACGTCATCAAGTTCTACTTTCCTCCCACTCACTTCTTTCGAGAGAAAATCCTTCTCTAGAAAGGATCCATTCTTAGCAACGAATATCTTGCCTTCGGATCTGTAATAGAAGGTGTACCCAACAGTCTCCTTTGGGTATCCTATGAAGACACATTTCTCCGATTTGGGTTCGAGCTTATCAGGTTGAAGCTTTTTCACATAAGCATCACAGCCCGAAACTTTAAGAAACGACAACTTGGGTTTCTTGCCAAACCACAGTTCATAAGGTGTCGTCTCAAAGGATTTAGATGGTGCCCTATTTAACGTGAATGCAGCTGTCTCTAAAGCGTAACCCCAAAATGATAGCGGTAAATAAGTGAGAGACATCATAGATCGCACCATTCTAGTAAAGTACGATTACGACATTTGGACACACCATTACGCTCTGGTGTGCCAGGTGGCGTGAGTTGCGAAATTATTCTGCATTGTTACAAACGAAGTCCAAACTCATAACTCAAATATTTGCCTCCACGATCAGATCGTAGAAACTTGATTTTCTTGTTACGATGATTTTCCACTTCACTCTGAAATTCTTTGAACTTTTCAAATGTTTCAGACTTATGTTTCATTAAGTAGATGTGCCCATATCTGCTCAAATCATCTGTGAAGGTCAAAAAATAACGATACCTGCCGCGAGGCTCAACACTCATCGGACCGCATACATCAGTATGTACTATTTATAATAATTCAGTTGCTTGTTCCATTGTTCCGGAGAACGGAGTCTTAGTCATCTTTCCCATGAGGCATGGTTCGCAAGCATCAAGTGATTCATAATCGAGTGATTCCAAAAGCCCATCAGCATGGGGTTTCTTCATGCGCTTAACACCAATATGACCTAAACGGCAGTGCCACAAATAAGTTGCACTATCATTATTAACTTTGCATCTTTTGGCTTCAATATTATGAATATGTGTATCACTACAATCGAGATTCAACAAAAATAGACCACTAATCAAGGGTGCATGACCATAAAAGATATTACTTATATAAATAGAGCAACCATTATTCTCTGATTTAAATGAATAACCTTCTCGCATTAAACAAGATCCAGATATAATGTTCATGCTCAACACTGGCACCAAATAACAATTATTTAGCTCTAAAATTAATCCCGATGGTAGATGTAGAGGTAGCGCACCGATGGCGATCACATCTACTTTGGAACCATTTCCCCCGCGCATCATCACCTCATCCTTAGCCAATCTTCATTTAATCCATAGCCCCTGTTTCGAGTTGCAAATATGAGCAACAGAACCAATATCAAATACCCAGGCGCTACTACGAGCATTAGTAAGGTACACATCAATAACATGTATATCAAATATACCTTTAACTTTGGCATCTTCTTATCCGCCAAATACTTGGGGCAGTTCTACTTCCAGTGACCAGTCCCTTTGCAGTAGAAGCACTCAGTCTCAGGCTTAGGTCTAGACTTGGGCTTCTTCCCTTGAGCAACAACTTGCTTGCTGTTCTTCTTGAAGTTCCCCTTCTTCCCTTTGCCCTTTTTCTTGAAACTAGTGCTCTTGTTATCCATCAACACTTGATGCTCCTTCTTGATTTCTACCTCCGCAAGCTTTAGCATCGCGAAGAGCTCGGGAATAGTCTTTTCCATCCCTTCCATATTGTAGTTCATCAAGAAGCCTTTATAGCTTGGTGGCAGTGATTGAAGAACTCTCTCAATGACACTATCATCAGGAAGATTAACTCCCAGGTGAGTCAAGTGGTTGTGGTACCGAGACATTCTGAGTATGTGTTCACTCACATAACTATTCTCTTCCATCTTGCATCTATAGAACTTGTTTGAGACTTCATATCTCTCAACTCGGGAATTTGCTTGAAATATTAACTTCTACTCTTGGAATATCTCATATGCTCCATGACGTTCAAAACGTCTTTGAAGTCCCGATTCTAAGTTGTAAAGCATGGCACACTAAACTATCGAGTAGTCATCAGCTTTGCTCTACCAGACGTTCATAACGTCTGGAGTTGCTCCTGCAGCGGGTCTTACACCTAGCGGTGCTTCCAGGACGTAATTCTTCTGTGCAGCAATGAGGATAATCCAGAGGTTACGGACCCAGTCCGTGTAGTTTCTACCATCATCTTTCAACTTAGCTTTCTCTAGGAGCGCATTAAAATTCAAGGGAACGGTAGCACAGGCCATTGATCTACAGCAACATAGATATGCAAAAACTATCAGGTACTAAGTTCATGATAAATTGAAGTTCAATTAATCATATTGATTAAGAAATCCCACTTAGATAGACAACCCTCTAGTCATCTAAATGATCACGTGATCCATATAAACTAAACCATGTCCGATCATCAGGTGAGATGGAGTAGTTTTCAATGGTGAACATCACCATGTTGATCATATCTACTATATGATTCATGTTCGACCTTTTGGTCTCAGTGTTCCAAGGCCATATCTGCATATGCTAGGCTCGTCAAGTTTAACCTGAGTATTCTGCATGTGTAAAACCGGCTTACACCCATTGTATGTGAACGTAGAGCTTATCACTCCCAATCATCATGTGGTGTGTTGGCACGATGAACTGTAGCGATGGTGCATACTCTGGGAGAACACTTGTACCTTGAAATTTAGTGAGGGATCATCTTATAATGCTACCGCCGTACTAAGCAAAATAAGATGCATAAACAATAAACATCACATGCAATCAAAAATATGTGACATGATATTGCCATCATCATCTTGTGCCTTTGATGTCCATCTCCAAAGCACCGTCATGATCTCCATCATCATCGACTTGACACCTTGATCCCCATCGTGGCATCGTTGTCGCCTCGCAATATAACACCCACAATGCGGCTATATCTCCCATGTGTCGGGGCACGACTTAGAGGCATAGCCGCATGGTAGGCTTATCGCAAGAGGGGTAATCTTCACACATCCCATGTACTGAATAAGAAAGGGGTAAAGAGTTGGCTTACAATCGCCACTTCACACAATACATAAATAGATCAAACATCATCCAGAATACAATCAAGGTCCGACTATGGAACCAAAATAAAAGAAGAAAACCCCAAATGCTATATCCCCGATCGTCCCAACCGGGCTCCACTACTGATCAAAAGGAAACGAAACAAAACAACGACCAAGATCTTCATCGAGCTCCCACTTGAGCTGGGTTGCGTCACCTGCACTGGTATCATTGACACCTGCAACTTTTTAGAAGTATCTGTGAGTCACGAGGACTCAGCAATCTCACACCCGCGAGATCAAGACTATTTAAGCTTATGGGTAGGATAAGGTAATGAGGTGGAGCTGCAGCAAGCACTAAGCATATATGGTGGCTAACATATGCAAATAAGAGCGAGAAGAGAAGCAATGCAACGGTCGTGAACTAGAAGTGATCAACAAGTGATCCTGAATCTACTTACATTCAAGCATAACACAAGAACCGTGTTCACTTCCCGGACTCCGCCGAGAAGAGACCATCGCGGCTACACACGTGGTTGATGCATTTTAATTAAGTTAAGTGTCAAGTTCTCTACAATCGGACATTAACAAATTCCAATCGGCCACATAACCGCGGGCACGGCTCTCGAAAGTTTATACCCTGCAAGGGTGTCCCAACTTAGCCCATCACAAGGTCCCACGATCAACGAAGGGTATTCCTTCTCCAAGGAAGACCCGATCAGTCTTGAAATCCCGGTTACAAGACATTTCGACAATGGTGAAACAAGACGAGCAAAGCCGCCCGATGTGCCGACAATCCCGATAGGAGCTGCACATATCTCATTGTCACGGTAACACCGGATAGGTCAAGCTACGAGTAAAACCAACCCTCAAGTTTCCCCGAGGTGGCCCCGCAGGCTGCCCGGTTCGGACCAACACTTAGAGAAGCACTGGCCCAGGGGGTTAAAATAAAGATGACCCTCGGGTTGGCCGACCCAAGGGAAGGGTAATAGGTTGTTAGGCAAAAGTAAAACCAAGGTTGGGCCTTGCTGGTGGAGTTTTATTCAAAGCGAACTGTCAAGGGGTTCCTATAACACCCAACCGTGTTAGGAACGCAAAATCAAGGAACATAACACCGGTATGATGAAAACTAGGGCGGCAAGAGTGGAACAAAACACCAGGCATAAGGCCGAGCCTTCCACCCTTTACCAAGTATATAGATGCATTAATTAAATAAAAGATATTGTGGTATCCCAACATATCCATGTTCCAACATGGAACAAAAATTCAACTTCACCTGCAACTAACAACGCTATAAGAGGGGCTGAGCAAAAGCGGTAACTTAGCCAAACAATGGTTTGCTAGGAGGGAGGGTTAGAGGCTTGACATGGCAATATGAGAGGCATGATATAACAAGTGCTAGGTAGCGCAACATAGCGATAGAGCGAACAACTAGCAAGCAAACATATAAGTGATTTCGAGGGTATGGTCATCTTGCCTGAAATCCCGCAAAGAAGAAGAACGAGCCAATGAAGAAGACAAACGGACGTAGTTGAACGGATCCTCACAACTCCGGAATGAAACCGAAGCTAACGAGAGAAGCAACCTGGAAAGAAGCAAGCAACATAGTAAACAACCATCACATAAACATGGCATGATGCACAACCAAGTATGATGCATGTCCGGTTTAAAAAGGCATGGCATGACAAAGTGCACAAACAAAACTATAAGTTAAGTGGAGCTCAATATGCATCGAGTTGCATATTAATGAAACACCACATCAAACATTTAGTTCGCTCTCGTTTATGTACCCAACAATATTAAATGTTATTAAACCTGGCAAGATGTGAAGCATATGAAAACTACCCATCTAGGCAAGTTTAAATGAGGCCGAAACAACAAGCAACAAGTCCGGAAAAATCCCCATATGCAATTTATGGATTTGGTACTGTTTTGCCCTAAACTATATTTTAGAGTTGTTAGACATGCAAGATGAGTGCACCATGTTAAACTAGGCATTTTTCTACCCCATTTACATATAAAGTTATTAAGTTTGGAGCTACGGTTATTTAGTTATGAAATAAAACATTTTAGCATGACAATATGAAAATTATTTGCAAACATCATTTTAAACATTTTAAACATGAATGCAAGTTGAATATTGTGAAACTACATGAAATTCTAAGCATTTTACATGTTTAAATCATTTTAAGACGATGCATGGTTAAATTGTTATTAACAATGCAAAACAGTGGCAAATTCATGTAATTATGCATGCACTGGATATTAGGAAATTCGTCAGCAGGGAAAAAATATAGCCAGGCCGAATGCAACGCACTGTGCAAGCCCAACAGCAAATCTAGCCCGAAGCAGACATGGGTGTGCAAAAAAACAGGAAAACAAGGCAAAATGGGGGCTGCTGGGATTCGAACCCCGGACACCTCAAATGGAAAGAGGCTGCGCTAGCCACTGAGCTAGCTCTATGTTTGTGATGCAAAGGGAGATGGACAGAAAATAAAGCATGTGGGCACCGCGGCCAGGACACAACCTGAAGTGGGCGCACGAGGACTCGCCGGCGACGGGAGAGAACAACTACTGTTGTTGTGGTTGCAGGGGACCGGCGAGGATGCAGAATCCTGCTAGGGAGGCCGTGGTGGGGCGCGCGCGAGCATGCCGCAAGGGGCGGCGTGTTGCAGGAGGACGAACTGCAGCGACGGTGACAGCTCCTGTCAAAGAAAAAGAGAGGATTCAGAGAGAGGATGAGATGGACAGGAGAGAGACCGCAAGGAGATGGCAGGAGCGTGATGGAGGTTATCACCGGCAACGGGGCTCGTTGGCTAGTCACCGGAGATGGCTTCTGTGGGTCCTGGTGGTTGGCATCATCGGGTTTCACGGATGGCAGCGAAGGTGGCGACTGAGGAGGAAAACGACGATGGCATTGGACGGCACGAGCCGTCCAGCGAGGCAGTGGCGGGGACGAGGAGGTTCTCGTGGTTGCCAGAGACGGCGGGGAAATGGCCGAGGGCGCCGACTCCAGGCCGGGTCCGGGCGGTGGGAAGCAGCAATGTCCCGATGAACTTGGCGGCAGCCATGGCTTGGGTCCGGGCGGTGGGAAGCAGCAATGTCCCGATGAACTTGGCGGCAGCCATGGCTTGGGTCCGGCGATGAGGTAGGAGAGAACGGGTTGAGGAGCTCAAGGACGATGACCTCCGGGCGCGAGAGGCTAGGATGGCCGGCGCAAACTCCTCGGTGGCTCGCTGTTGCACGAATAGAGAGAGCAGGTGAGAGAAGGAGGAGGGAAGGAAGAAGAAGGGAGAGACAAGGGCGCGGGGGTCTTGCTGAAGGTGGTCACCGGCGACGTTCACTGGAGGCAGCGGGGTCTCTAGGGGAGATGGACCGGCTCCAAATCGAGGCAAGGTAGGGGATCGAGCGCGGGGTCGATCTAAGAGGAAGAGGTCGGGGTTGCTGGTTGGCTCGGGATGGATCCCGAGGGGAACCAGAGACCGGCGGCGGGGAGGAGGATCCCTAGAAATTAGGGATTTGTCTGATTTGGGTAGGGGTTGGTTTATATATACGGACAAGGATTAGGTTTGGACCCTCCGATCAAAATCGGACAGTCTCAGATAGATAGGTTAGGGAGCCCAATTAACAAAACGGAGATGGTTTAAAGATGTTTGGGGATGATCCGGACCCATCGGTGACAACTGAGTGAGTCGGGTTCGGGGAAGTTTCGGACGGGTCGATGCATTGTGCAAAGAGGGGTTAGGCGAACGAGGTCAAGTGTGTGGTTGGACTGAGAAGAGAGAGGGGGAATGCAACCCGGCAACCGTTTCCGGAGACCGAAAACGTCCAACGTTAGATCGACTATAATGCCGCTATAGTTATCCGTTGGGGCGTCAAATGGACTCCGAATGCGATGAAACTTTGCAGGAGGCCTACTGACAACATAACAACACTGCATGCCAACTTTCAACCCATTCCAAGAACATTCTCCGACCACTTATAAAATACTATTTCGGACGTGCCGCGTGCGCGTGCAAGAGTGTCTGGGCACCGAATTGACAACGGAAGGAACGGGGAGACCGGGACAGATGCAAGTTTTGAAAACATGTTGATGCAATGCACATGATGACATGGCAAGATGCAACACGTAAACAATTGACAAGGCAACAACACCGAATAACCGGAAGACACCTGGCGCATCGGTCTCGGGGCGTTACACGCCAACTATTTCTTCTACGACTATCGCTACCGCTTAGTGATAAAGTAAAGCAATTACATAGAGATTGCATTTCATACAATAAAGCGACAACCATAAGGCTCCTGCCAGTTGCCGATAACTTTTACAAAACATGATCATCTCCTACAACAAATTATATCTCATCACGTATTGACCATATCACATCACAACATGCCATGCAAAAATAAGTTAGACGTCCTCTACTTTGTTGTTGCAAGTTTTACGTGGCTGCTACGGGCTTCTACAAAGAACCGTTCTTACCTACGCATCAAAACCACAACGATCTTTTGTCAAGTGTGCTGTTTTAACCTTCAACAAGGACCGACCATAGTCAAACTCGATTCAACTAAAGTTGGAGAAACAGAAACCCACCAGCCACCTGTGTGCGAAGCACATCGGTAGAACCAGTCTCATGAATGCGGTCATGTAATGTTGGTCCGGGCTGCTTCATCCAACAATACCGCCAAATCTAAGTAAGATGTTGGTGGTAAGCAATATGACTATTAACGCCCACAACTCTTTGTGTTCTACTCGTGCATATATCATCTATGCATAAACTTGGCTCTGTTACCACTATTGGGGAACGTAGTAATTCAAAACAATTCCTATGATCATGCAAGATCTAACTAAGAGATGCATAGCAACAAGAGGGGAGAGTGTGTCCACGCACCCTCGTAGACCGAAAGCGGAAGTGTTTAGCAACACGGTTGATGTAGTCGAACGTCTTCACAATCCAAGCACCGAACGTATGGCACCTCTGTGTTCAGCACACATTCAGCAAGATGACGTCCCTCGAGCTCTTGATCCAGTTGAGGACGAGGGAGAGTTCCGTCAGCACGACGGCGTGGCGACGATGATGATGAAGTTACCAGCGCAGGGCTTCACCTAAGCACTACGACAATATGAGCGAGGTGTTGAACTGTGAGGGGGCACCACACACGGCTAAGAGATTGTTTGTTGTTCCTTTGGGGTGCCCGCCGCCTCCGTATATAAAGGGGGGGAGGAGGAGGTGGCTGGCTAAGGGGGGCGCGCCATGGGGGAGTCCTACTAGGACTCCATTCCTAGTAGGATTCGCCCCCCTTTCCTGTTCCAAGAAGGGGATGGAGGGAAGGAGAGGGAGAGGGAAAGGAAGGGGGCCGTGCCCCCTCCCCCTAGTCCAATTCGAACTGCCATTGGGGGGGGCACCTTGTGGCCTTCCCTCTCCTACTTCCTTATGGCCCATTGGGGCCCATAACTTCCCCGGGGGTTTCGGTAACCCCTCGGTTCCCTAAGAAATATCCGAAATGTCACGAAACCTTTCCGATGTCCGAATACCTTCGTCCAATATATCATTCTTTACCTCTACCATTTCAAGACTCCTCGTCATGTCCGTGATCTCATCCGGGACTCCGAACAAACTTCGGTCATCAAATCAGATAACTCATAATACAAATAGTCATCGAACGTTTAATCGTGCGGACCCTACGGGTTCGAGAGCTATGTAGACATGACCGAGACACATCCCCAGTCAATAACTAAGAGCGGAACCTGGATGCTCATATTGGCTCCTACATATTCTACAAAGATCTTTATCGGTCAAACTGCAAAACAACATATGTCATTCCCTTTGTCATCGGTTTGTTACTTGCCTGAGATTTGATCGTCGGTATCCTCATACCTAGTTCAATATCGTTACCGGCAAGTCTCTTTACTCGTTCTGTAATGCATCATCCCATAACTAACTTATTAGTCACATTGCTTGCAAGGCTTAAAGTGATGTGCATTACCGAGATGGCCCAGAGATACCTCTCCGATACACTGAGTGACAAATCCTAATCTCGATCTATGCCAACTCAACAAACACCATCGGAGACACGTGTAGGGCATGTTTATAATCACCCAGTTATGTTGTGATGTTTGATAGCACACTAAGTGTTCCTCTGGTATTCGGGAGTTGCATAATCTCATAGTTAGAGGAATATGTATAAGTCATGAAGAAAGCAATACCAATAAAACTAAACGATCATAATGCTAAGCTAATGGATGGGTCTTGTCCATCACATCATTCTTTAATGATGTGAACCCATTCATCAAATGATAACACATGTCTATGGTCAGGAAACTTAACCATCTTTGATTAACGAGCTAGTCAAGTAGAGGCATACTAGGGACACTCTGTTTGTCTATGTATTCACACATGTCCTAAGTTTCCGGTTAATAAAATTCTAGCATTAATAATAAACATTTATCATGATATAAGGAAAATATAAATAACAACTTTATTATTGCCTCTAGGGCATATTTCCTTCAATACCTCGTACAACACTTCTAATGAGATCTCTTTAGTGTAAATAATCGGTCGTAGTCTACGAAGGGTATTCCTCCTTCACAACTCCCAATAATGACTCTGTCATGCAAACACCTCAAGTGTGAACCCTCGAGGGTGATTCATCCAATTTCACCTTGACGGTTACATCAAGTGGAATCCATCGAGGGTGATTCCTCGGATTTCCCCTTGGTGTTATGGGCACACGGTTACTTTGAATTTACCCCTAGAACCATGTTAAAGATGGTTCGGCTCTGAGGGGTACCTGCGAGAGTTACTGTTTCTGAAGGACTGGAGGGACAGGAGATACCACCCCGGTAAAGGGTGGACCTGAGTTCCCGATAGTCTCCTTTGAGTCGGGTTGACCGTGAGGGTACCCACGAGAGTTCTAGAGTTGGGTTGATCTAGAGGATACCTGCAAGTTAATTACGTGGCACGGCCGGGCATTCTTAGCCCTTGTCGTTAGTCTGTGAGACCAAGTGAAGGGATAAGAAATCATGGACATTGATCGTTTGCACGTGCTCCCAAGACACTAATGGGTTTGGATATGTGATTCGAGTAGGCCTCTGGCCTTTTCGCACTAACCACCATGCGGGAATAAGTATGGGCACTTTGTGTTGTACGATTCTTCCGAGAGCTCACAGACGTCAGCGGTTTAGCGACACGCACCTACGCTTCTATAAGGGGGTGGGTCTACTCCAGGCCACGTTCACAATGTGTAGGATAGGATTGCAAAGGACGATTGGCCCATGACCCCTTCGGATTTAGGATGTAAACCGACGTGTTGGCCTCTTTGTTGAACTTAGGTAGGACTATGACGTGTTGACCAGCCGAGGCTGGGCATGACCCAGGAAAGTGTGTTTGGCTGGAGTTAATCGAGCGTGTTGGGTAAGTTTGTGCACCCCTGCAGAAAAGTTAATCTATTCGAATAGCCGTGTCCACGGTAACGGACGCTCGAAGTTTTTTCCCGATCTATACAACTAGAACTGGATGTTGAAGGCAGGAAATGGATATGATGGCTCCGGGATTGCTTTCTCGCAAGGACTCGAGGAAGGATCTCTGGGTGTTACTACAAAATTTTTGATACATTATACTCCCTCCTCTCCATAATGTAGTGCGCATAGATTTTTTGAAAAGTAAAACTTTGTAAACTTTGACCAAGTTTATAGAGAAATTTTTTTATCTACAATATCAAATATATATATAATATGAAACTATGTCTTACAATGAAACTAATGATATATGTTTGTCATTCTAGACGTAAATGTTTTTCTTCACAAATCGGTCTAAGTTGATGAGGTTTGACTTATAGAAACTATATGCACTACATTATAGAAGAGAGGAAGTATATGCTAATCTACACTCTTTTTATGATGTAAGATGCTTCAAGATGCTAGTCTTCGATAGGCTAGGACTTTTCCTTCTCCTATGGCATTTAAAACTATAAAGAAGCTATCCAACTCACCTCCACAAGGCTTCCCCGATTGGAGCTTCGTCGGCCGTCCGATCTGCCTTTCTGATGCGCCTGAGCCGTTGGATTTTCACTTGCGGTTAAATTATTTTCATCCTACAGTTTATTTTTCTTTCCAATGACTGATGGGCTCGTCTCGTGTCTGTATCGGCGCCCGGGTGAGAGAGAATTTGTCCCATCCGCGCGCCGCGCCCGCACCCAACGCAACCCAATCCTCTTGTCCCGCACGCCGTGCACACTCCGGTCCCCTCATCCTGCATGAAACCTAGGAGAGAGAGATAGGAAGATGGGAGGGAGAGAAAGGGGAGAGGAGAGGAGAGGGAGGTCCGGCAGCGGACGGGAGAGGGTGACCGGCCAGCGTCGGCCTACACCGGCGAGGCGTCGGCCTGCGCCCCTCCTCGCGCACGAACCCTAGCTGAGAGACAAAATGAGGGGGAGAGAGAGAAGGAAGGAGAGGAGGGAGAAAGAGAGAGGAAAGAGGAAAGGGAGGTGCGGCGGCTGACAGGAGAGAGGGTCATCGGCCGGCGCCGGAGAGGACGGTCCCGACCTGGACGCGACTTGGGAGGTTGGCGCCCTTTGTCCTTCCCCTCTATCCCCACGAGCCGCCGCGCCCCTCCCTCTCCCCCTCATCCTCTCACCGCAGCCGCCGGCCTTCTCTCCATTCGCCTCCTCCTCTCCTCTATCACGTTGTCGTCGATCCACCGCCGGCATTCTCCTCAGCTTGCCTAGGTCATCGTCATGGGAGAGCAGCGACGGCGGTGTCTTCGCGGTGCGGATGGGGATGTAGGGGAGGGGTGGGGATGTACGGGAAGGAGGAAGCCGGTGAGGAAGGCAAGCAACAGCGGGGAATGAGCTAGGTGAGCGATCCTAGCGGGTGGGAAGGGGCAGGTTGAGGCCTCGCGCACCTGCCAGCGGCAGGCAGGTCGAATTGTCGCGCCACCGCGTCGTCGCCTCCTCTGCACCATGAGGTGCCACCTCTGCCTCCACCCCCCACCGGGCAAGGAGCTCGAGGTGAATAGGCGGTGGGAAGGTGAGAGGAAGCAGGAGCTCATCTCTCCTCCAATGGCTGCCTCGTGCATCTGGAGGACAACACGTGCTTGTTGGAGGCGACTCGAGCGATGCAGGTCAGCGGCGAACTAGGTGCTCCACTCTTTCTCTCCCTCACTTCCTCACTCATATTTTACTTTGCTAATTTTTGGATTTTTAAACTTGGCGTGTGCAGATCTGACATAGAAGACCACATTCCTCATATTCAAAAGTGATCTTCTTCCAATGGCTCTAATGGTAATTTATAACCTCTTTTGATGTACCGCAGTTGTGTCAAGTTTGCTGACATCCTCGTGCTGCAACTGGCTTGGTATATTTGGTTAATCGTAACCAGCAAAGAGGAGGAGTCACATACATGCGCACCTGCCAGCGGCAGGCAGGTCGAATTGTCGCGCCACCGCGTCGTCGCCTCCTCTGCACCATGAGGTGCCACCTCTGCCTCCACCCCCCACCGGGCAAGGAGCTCGAGGTGAATAGGCGGTGGGAAGGTGAGAGGAAGCAGGAGCTCATCTCTCCTCCAATGGCTGCCTCGTGCATCTGGAGGACAACACGTGCTTGTTGGAGGCGACTCGAGCGATGCAGGTCAGTGGCGAACTAGGTGCTCCACTCTTTCTCTCCCTCACTTCCTTCCTCACTCATATTTTACTTTGCTAATTTTTGGATTTTTAAACTTGGCGTGTGCAGATCTGACATAGAAGACCACGTTCCTCATATTCAAAAGTGATCTTCTTCCAATGGCTCTAATGGTAATTTATAACCTCGTTTGATGTACCGCAGTTGTATCAAGTTTGCTGACATCCTCGTGCTGCAACTGGCTTGGTATATTTGGTTAATCGTAACCAGCAAAGTGGAGGAGTCACATACATGCGCACCTGCCAGCGGCAGGCAGGTCGAATTGTCGCGCCACCGCGTCGTCGCCTCCTCTGCACCATGAGGTGCCACCTCTGCCTCCACCCCCCACCGGGCAAGGAGCTCGAGGTGAATAGGCGGTGGGAAGGTGAGAGGAAGCAGGAGCTCATCTCTCCTCCAATGGCTGCCTCGTGCATCTGGAGGACAACACGTGCTCGTTGGAGGCGACTCGAGCGATGCAGGTCAGCGGCGAACTAGGTGCTCCACTCTTTCTCTCCCTCACTTCCTTCCTCACTCATATTTTACTTTGCTAATTTTTGGATTTTTAAACTTGGCGTGTGCAGATCTGACATAGAAGACCACGTTCCTCATATTCAAAAGTGATCTTCTTCCAATGGCTCTAATGGTAATTTATAACCTCTTTTGATGTACCGCAGTTGTGTCAAGTTTGCTGACATCCTCGTGCTGCAACTGGCTTGGTATATCTGGTTAATCGTAACAAGCAAAGAGGAGGAGTCTCATACATGCCTGCTATTCTTTATGTGGTTGTATGAAGTGTTCCTTCAACTAATCAAGCAACCTGGCATTAGTAGTTTGTTTAATTAATATCACTCTCATCAGAGAGTATGATATCATTTAGCTAGCCTCCTTTCTTTGGAAGAGGGATAGTGTAAAGGTTAGAAATGGGTAACGGAATGAGTGTTCTCATTTTTACTGCCCCTGGATTTAGGGAATATATATGCGTATATATTGATGCTCATCGTTGCCATGTCTGGCTCTTCAGGTGCATGCTAGCTAGAAGTTCAGATTTGTAATCAACGAGTGTAAAATTGATTGTCTCTGGTTACTCTCGTGATCTGTATCTAGAGGGCAAGTCAGGTCTTGGAATGCTGAGGTGAGACTTTCCATGGCCTCTGTTTTTCTTGATGGGTGGATTACACGTTACTTCCTTGGATGTTTAAAGATTATTATATCATTGCTCCCCTTTTTATCGGCAAGCATTCTCTCATCTTCTGGTAACTTGAGTAAGATGCAACACACTAATGCTTTCTTAGTCTGGTTTGTTCTTGCAAAAAATAATTGAAGTGTGCAGACAGGCAGCATGGAAACACTAAAGAGAAGTTTCATACGTACTAATAGCTGGAGTGATTTGATACCTGTAGTAACCGTCTTAGAATAAATAAGATTCAGCTATTTCTAAAGATATTAGACCATAAGATTATTCTTAAGTAAAGATGTTTCATGCTTCTGTTTCTGCAAAATTTCTAAGAGTATATGATTTCATTTTCCTTCTTTCCCAGTTATAAATTTATTGGCATCAAAGTAGAGCTTCAGGTTTATGGTTCAGTATATCATTGCAAAGTAGTTTATGGCTCAGTATATCACTACAGGTTCCTTACACCGTCAAATTTCAATGTTTTTGTATTTTTGTCGATGGAACCATGTTCTTTGACCTATAAAGTAGCAGAGATTTCTTTTCTATCAATTCTAATCCCTTTTTATGCATTGCTGGTTTGCTATCAAACTCTCAAAAATGGAAAAACAACTTTACTTTGGTTTTTTGAGAACCTTCCTGTAGAGTACCTCGACAGAGACAAATATGCGGTCAAGGATATATTTTTCATGCCAAACTTGGAGGATATTTTTGCAGGTTCGTTGCTTGCATTATTGTTTTCTTACTTTCTGTTCTTCAAGACAATATCTTCCTAGCATTGCTCTATAAATTTTAATCCATCTTTTTGTTCTTTGTTTTATCATGGCGTACTCATCCTGTGTAATCCAAGCGAGGGCCTTCATGTTTGCAGATAGTTTGGTACTCTCGTGGTTATTTTTGTGGTGATTTGCCTTCTATTCATTACTTGGTAACCATCTACTGCAGCTCAGCTATTGTCCAGCTGCTAACCTTATGGTGAGTGGTTGATGGTGCATGTTTTCCTATTAGTTTCTCTCTATGCCAATGTCTGAATTTTATCTTGCCGTTTTGCATTTCTACAGGCCTTTCATTCTCATTGTGATTCCCCGAGATGCGCTATTAGTAGGCATCCGCTTTCTAATAAAAATTTGGAAGTCAACTTGAAAAGAGTCATTTATCTAGCTACAGCAACCTTCCTTGCTTTTGCAAATAATACTTTATGGTTGACAATATAGTCTACACCTGCCAAACATTTACACGTTAGTATAACCAGAAAGTCAGATGATCGTTCCATGTTGGTTAGCCGTGATAAATCAAATTTCTAGAGTAGCAGATGATTCGTGTCAGGTTTCTTTTAGAGATTGAAATATGTCTTGACTCCGAAATAAGTAGTACAACGTCCAGTTCTGCATAGGTGAAAGCATACTGTGCAAAACCGGACAGCCTTCTAAAGCTCTGAAACTACCATTTGTTTTTGTTTTTTGCGGTTAACTACTACTTGTTGTGTGATCAGTACCCCCTTTTTATACTCTGTATATGCTTTCTACTTACTAGGAAAAAATGCGTGAGAACGATGGCCTAGAGGATGTGAATTGCACTCGAATATATGCAGGTTTCTTGCCAAACTAACTGCCACTATTATATTTCAGGTGCTTCTTCTGTAACTTAGTGTATTTTCCTGGCTCTTCTCATTTCCTGGCGAACTTTTTAGTATGTACAGTTGAATCGTTGGAAGTTGTTTTCTACTATCTATAGAGGTTTTATCCAAACTATTAGCTGCCTGACTTGCTTTTTCGAAATACACCGTCCTGATAGACATTTCCATGGGATGTTAGAAAAATATATGTGAATTTGCATACATTTTATAAATTCCTATCTTTACTTATCCATGCTTCCCCATAGATAAATAGCAGGTTCAACAAAAATGAATGTTCTCTTTTGTTCAAATTTCAAGAAAGTGTGCTTCACGCTTCTCTTTCTGCAATATGTTTCGGAGTGTATGATTTGATTTTCCTACTTTCCCGGTTACAATACTGTGTACTTCATTCCTAGCTTTGCTTGAAATATGTATGCAGGTTATCGAAAGCTCCATTTTTCTCCATTATATAGATTATATAGCTTTGTGATCAAAGGTAGGTTGTCACACAGGGGATTTGGCTTGTGAAAGTTATATACATCCATGAGTCCCTAACAAAATAATCGCAGCTCATGTTAAAAGGATCAGGGAACCTCGACCATTTTTCTGAAACATGTCTCGGCTCATGTTCCGACTTTCTACACTACTATGTACTTCATTCTTACCTTTGCTTTTGGAAGTTACATTCTTTCTTTTCCCTCATAAACTTGCTAACGATATTGGCAAAGTAATCCCCACTTCATATTTCCCATTGAATGAATAACTAATTTAGATTGTTCAAAAATTGTAGGTCAAGAGCCATGAATAGGAGCAGGGCATCACACTCCAGCTCTGAGAAGGAAAGGATATGAAGACAAAGATATATGAGTGTTGTGCTCCGACGCAAAAACATTTTGCGTGTAATAATGAACTGTAATTTACCACAATCTCTCTACAACAGGCCTACCTATTACCAGTCCGTTGCTTGCTTTTGTATTAGGAAGTATGACTCAGTCATATATATTTACATTCACGTTGTTTAGTTATGGTTCGTATGCATGAACATACCTTTTTAACCGAGCTTGAAAATTCTTATGTGTAGTGAAATTGCATCTAGCACTTTAGACATCATAATCATAAATGGTTGCTAAAGAGTTTGAATTGGTAAAGTGGTTGCATCCGCTGTTACAGGTCTGGAATGTTCCTCCATGCTAAAACCTAATTTAATTTTGAAAACACTTTGTGTTTGAAATTGACATTGTGCTGTTTGGTGTAATGGGCCATTTGTGTAACCATGCATGCAGAGAAATCAGAAATAATAAGGAGAAATCTCAACAGTTGAGTATGCTTCTCTCGCCCAAATGAGGAACCTAGGAAGAAAAGGGGATAAGTAGTCACTATGTATGTAGGCGTGACTCCGAACGGCCAAACAAAGAATTGTTCCTAGGCCGGGCTAGGTAGCATATGTATCTTTCACATACCTATGCCTTCATATGCACAACATAGCTGTTTTTTTGTGCACATGGTAAATAAAAATTTATTTCAAACACTGCTAAAAAAATACATCCTTAACTGGTCTATAGATATTATACAAACATGTTTTTTCCCAAACTCAGATTTCTCATCGCGATAACCATATTTTTAACTAAAAATAATGCTTCCTTAGCTCGTCTATGCATGTTATAGAAATATGAATTTTTTTAACTCAAATTTCTCATCGTGATAAACATATTTTCAATATAGCATGACTTAACACATGGGCTTTTTATTACCAATATCGAATATGTCCTAGCAAAATGAAACTATTTTCATCGACAAAATTTCTGCGCCGTTTGGTGCAACGGGTCAACTAGTTTCTACAGTTCATTTCAAAGTTATAGCCCCATTCCTTTGATACTGATGCATACTTAGCATAGTTCTGATGTAAGTCTTGCGAGTACTGTTGATGAGTACTCACGGTTTCTTTGCTACCCCTGTTTCCCTATACACGTTTGCTATGATAAGATGACTGATCCCAGGAGCCAGATGCCACCACCGACGACTACTATTACCCCGACAAAGCCTACTACTACATGGAGACCGCCGATGACCAGCAGTAGTTAGGAGGCTCCCAGGCAAGAGGCATTGCCTTTTCGATCAATGTTATTGTTTGTGATAGCCTTCTTAAGGTAGACTCGTTTACCTTATGTCTGTACTCACATATTGTTGCTTCCCCTGACTCGTTTGTATTAGAGCTTATGTATTTGAGCGCTTGAGGCCCCTGGCTTGTGATATAAAGATTGTATGACTTTAATTGTGTCTAGAATTGTGTTGTGATATCTTTCCGTGAGTCTCTGATCTTGATCGTGTGCATTTGCGTGTAAGATTAGCACATGGTTTAGTCAGGGCATCACAAGTTGGTATCAGAGCTGACTGCCTGTAGGAAGCCCCTTTCCAACTCCTTGGCCGAACTTGAGTCTAGTCTTTGAAAAACTAAGTTACTATCATTGTTGTGTGGCTTACGGGCCGACATCACAAATGGGTGGTATTGGGATCTTTTATTCCTCGCTTTTACTCTGGGATTCTGATCTCTCTTCTTTTCGGGTCAAAGATTTCACTAACTCTAACTCTAGGTTCTCGTAACTACTTCCTCCCAGAGAGCCCCTTCATTCCAGATGATCACCTGCTTCAGCAGAAGATTCCGAAGATACTTGTCGATGTTTTCCCTAGACCCTTGTGGCACCGCCTTTGCAATTCCCTACCATAGATATATCCTTATGGATAACTACATACACTTGCCATTCATACATTCATCCCCGGTTGCTCTTGTTATTACAAGATGCCCTGAAATACTCTCCGTTCATTGGTACAGCAAGCTACTAGACAAACAGGTTTTAACCCCTTTCCGCGACGACCTTTTAAACCGTCGCCTTGCTACTTTGGGCGATAGGGGGTCCTTCCCACACGACCTAGAAACCGTCGGGGATAGGCCCTCCGGTCACACACGCTGTTCAAAATGAGCTCGTGTGCAATCATGCTAGCCATCACATACAATTATACAGGCCCAATCATTTCCGTTCGTAAGTACATCCCACACAGTAAATCCCACAAAAATGTTTCCCTTCGTATGTACATCCCACACAGTCAATCCAAGGCATACATTTCCGTTTGCATGTACATCCCACACGGTTCAATCAAAGAAGAACGTTTCCATTCGTATGTACATCCCACATGATTAATCCCAGACAAACGTTTCTGTTCGCACGTACATGGCACATAGTTTTCCCCATCAAATCGTCTGTGATAGTGTTGCCATTGCAGATGATATTAACATTTTTATCGTTTGCGTTATTGAATGCATTACACACGGTGCGTAGGAGCAAACTGTGTGGCATACGATGGCCATCACACACACTTTTTATGTGGAAAACATTTGCGCAAGGTGGCCTAACGCAAATAGTTTTCAAGATGAAGTTGTATGTGATTGTTCATTGATCCAAAACATTTTCTTCCTAGAAACTATGTGGGTTGTCCGAGGTCATCACCGATGGTGTTTTCTCAAAAACCGGTTGCAATAGTAAAACCCAATAAAGCAGGGTAATTGGCCTATTGTTAATAATCCATTTATTAATCAAATTCACATTTCATATTAAGCACACAATATATTTCATTTTTATATTACGGAACCAGGATTTCATAATTCAAATACATCAGAGTACAACATCATATAGCTTCAGCACTCAATTACACCATATATGCACATAGCTAGCTACCCCATTACACAACTTCACCAGCACCAAGTTTCACATGCAACATCTATAACCTTTGGAAATTAGCGTCGTAGATGGTAGATATACAAATGAATCTCATCTGGAAAACTGCTGAAGCGAAAGGCGAATATTGAGGCTTCATTGATGTTGAAGGTCCTTGCAAGTTTAGGCCAGTTCATGTATATGATTGACCGTCCATCCTTTGTCCTCTTGAGGAAGACTTCAATATTGTCCAATGGGTGTTGGATGAATACCTTCCTCGCCTCCTGGCCATACAGGTGGTTTGAGAGGCAATCATCAGTGAACTACTTTGGAAAGGCCTAAAAACAAGGATATGCATAAACATCTTATCTAAATTTGAAATGGTGCAAAGGAATAAAAAATACAAGGTATAATAGTTAGTACCATCCTGTAGTGCACCGATGTCTTCTTCATTGTGAAGACAAAGATCTTGTTGTTTTTTGTCGCTAGTTTCTTTATCATAACAATCTTTCTGAGTTTCTTGACTTGACTGATATTCATGGACAACTCATTTCCCCATATGCAAAAAGGGTCGAAAAGTGGGTCAAAACCTTTGACAGAAGGACCTACATGTGCAAGACCAAATTGTTAAAACCTAAGTATTAAAATGGTTCATATAATTGCTCAATAATGTGCTATTAGACAAAGGACCATGCATGTGCAAACTCGATTGTAAACCTCAGTGCTTCCCATTGTTTCCCTGCAATGCATATATGGTAGTTATTGATCAAGATAAGTGAGGGTTCATATGCTATCAGTAGAAATATGTTGATGAAAAATAAACACATTGAAAATTCGGCAGATTAATTCCAGCCACATGGAAAATCCATTTATCCAAACCAAGCATGATTAAGAACTAGGAGAATATAGCAATTGTATATGTTTCTCATGTATTTAGTACATCCAAATTCGATTTATTCCTCACATGCAGAACAATACAAAATTGTACCCACAATAATTGAACATCATATCACAGAATTGAACCGAGCAGTTAACTAAACACCACAACAAATGAACCAAACATTAACTAAGCACCACATTGCATGATATAACATACTCCTAATAGAAGATCACACAGTTAACCTAACCAAGCATGCTTAACCACTACAAGAAATATGTTAACTTGTGACCTTCTGTCGGTGACCCTAGAAGAATTGGTTATAAATCTATGACCATTGGAGACCAATTGGTCAAAAACTGTTCGGGGGGCTCCAAACCCTAAACTATATAGACCATTTTGCTCAGAAAGGTCGTAATTTCCTTACACGAAATGGTCATAAAGCAGACAGCAATGGTCCGCTGCCTTATTTCTAGATGATGACGACCAATATAGCTGGTCAGAACCTTGTAAATTGTGGTGGATTGCTATGACTAGGCGCCACCTCATCAGTTTTGCCTATGTGTCATGTCCATGTGTCCATTTTTGCCCTAGGTTGTGAAGCAACCTATATTTCTGTCATTCCAAAAATTCCCAAAAAAATCTCATAAATTCTTTGGGTCATATCTTCATCAAATATGTAAAAATACATCCTTTCCTAGTTCAAAAATAATTCAAATATTCATTTTCCTATTCTATTCAGAACATCACTTTGTGAAGGAAGTACTATTTATATATTCTTGATTGCCCTCAAAATTTTTGGGCACTCTTTCCTATCCAAATCATGTCCGCATGACAAAATTGTCGGTGTACAAGAAGAGGGGTACCCTTTTTGTACCCCTATAACTGTGCACGGGCAGTCTGAGCCGCGGATACCACCACACCAAGCAAGGCAAGGGAGGTGAGCCAGGGTAAGACCGAAGCTCAAGAGAACTAGAACGACGCCAAGGCCAAGACCACGAAGAGCAAAGGGGACGAAGCGGACTCCCCCGGCAAGGTCCTTGCCGGGAGACAGTTCTAGCAGCCCCGGCAAGACCCTTGCCGCGGTGACTCGTCCCGCGCCTATGGAGAAAATCACCCTTGAGTCTACTGCCCCCAAAGGGCAAGGATTCGGGAGACATCCCTGTGGCGGCATGCAGATCTTTGTGAAGACATTCAAGATCAGATACGCACTAAGGAGACGACAACCCTTGGCGGGATCCCAGCCGAGGAAAACCACAAGGCCCCCGACAAGCACCTTGCCGGGGATGACAGCAGGCGCCTCGGCAAAACCCTTGCCGGGGCCCCGGCAAGGCCCTTGCCAAGGACATCCGCAGGACCACCACCAGGCCCACGCCAACTAAACCTCCACCGCCGTTCGGATGCAGCTGCCGACCCAACCAGCTGGGCAGGCACCTGCGTGGCGGCATGCAGATCTTCGTGAAGACCCACCACTGCGCCACCTCAGCTGCCTGCCTACCTACGTGGCATCACAGGCGTCGCTGGCCAGGGCGCGTGTCGACACAAGAAGGAGCGGCGATGGACGAGACAGGTCTCTCCCCCGTCCCCGATAAAGCAAGGACACCTAAGCAAGACGCATTAAATGCGCCTTGTCATGTAATGCGAGGGATAACCTCGCATCACTGTACCCTTTCCACCTCCTGTGTGCCACTATGGCAACCCCTTTTTCTATAAAAGGAGGCCCGAGGCGACCAGAGGGAGGATTCGGCTTTTTGGAGCTCCTCACGCCCCATAGCTAGCTCAAGAACACAGATATACAATCCACCAAAGCAGGAGTAGGGTTTTACGCATCCTCGCGGCCCGAACCTGGATAAACGAACCGTGTGCTATCTGTTTGATCCGCTCTTCTCACGACCCTGCGCCCCGCTAACCACAGTAGGGATTCTTGTAATCCCATAGGTGTCGTTCCCACCGACATCTTTGGCGCGCCAGGTAGGGGATGCAGTTGTGAGAATTGGCTCTAGCAGTTAGCCCAACACCCTTTCGTCTTCGTGGCCCTTCGAGAAGAAAGGAGGCCAGAAGATCGGCACTCGAGCGACTGCAAACAGAAGCTAAGTTGCACTGAACCCTTATTTGTTCTATCCTTCTTATATGAGGTTATTCCCCCTCGGAGATGTCACGCCTTTGTATGAGAAACCTGCACGCCAGGGGGCTCTCCCACGATCAGCAACGCCCTTGCCCTGTTTTGAGTCCACTCAACAGCTCAAGCGGCTGCGTCGAGAATGGCAGAGTAGCCTTCCGCGATCAACAAGGCTCTCGATTTTGACTCGAGTCAAGCTCGACAGTTCGAGCGGCCGCGTTCAGAACAGAAAGGTGGCTCGTCCGGCAGCACGCATACCCAGCAGGCCCATGGGGATCCGTCCCCAAAACACCGCTAGGGGCTTCCGCGCCAGCGAGCCTACCCAATCGACGTAGGGTGCGCATACAAAGAGGAATTGAACGGGGAAATAACGTGCATGAAATTAAAAGTAATGCAAAGTTATATTACATCACATCATTGCTGCAGTTATAACTAAAGATGAAATTTGTCTTGGTCGTGAACCTGCAGCGGCGGTGAAGAACGGGATGCCTAATCCCGGCGCTGGCCTTCCACCCTCTTGATTTCGTCGATGCTGCTGATGACGGGCTTGATGCGCTCATTGAGCACCGTGAGGTCAGTACCATCCGGAAAGCTATCCATCGCGGCATCGAAGTCGAGGTCGGGATTCCAGTACGCCATCTTGGTGAGGACCTTGGTCATGACCCCCCGGCAAAGTCGCCGGGCTTCCCCCGCCAACGTGGCCGCTCTGCTGGAGTGAAGATAAGCCAAGGCTCCAAGGACGCCCTCGAAGAACTGGGTCAGCTTGGTGTTGACGGTCCAGCTGCGCTCAGGGGCATACCTCACGTTTGGCATCCCCATGGTGGCCAACTGCGAGGTGACCTTGCCGGCGACGTCCTTTAGACGGCTGATCCATCTGTTCTCGCCCGCCACATATTCCTGGTGGGAGGCGGCCTCGTTCGCCCGCAGCTGCTTCTCCTCCTCCAGATTCCTGGTCAAGGTCTCCTCCCGAGCCCTGCTCTCCGACAACATCTTCTCGAGATTCTCCAGCTTCAGCTTGAGATCTCTGATGGAGTTTTGCGCTTCAGAGAGCTCCCAGCCCTGCTAATGACCGCTCCTTGCGCCTCTACCAAGGCGCTATTGAGCATGCTCTTCTCGTTGGACAGCTTGAGGGCCTGCTCCTTCAGCTCGTCCCGCTCCACCTCCAACTCCCTTACTTTGCCGGCATGGGCCAAAGCCTGGGCATCGAGTGCCTCCTTGTGCCTCTGCTCCAGCTCGCGAGTCCGCCGCGCGACAAGGGCCTCGAGCTCCTCATCCTTGCCACGGAGCGCTGTGGAAAGCTTCGACTCACGCACGGTGAGGTCCTCTTCCTGGGAATCCAGTGCGGCTTGATGCTGGTTCCGGACGGCCTCGGCCGCGGCAGCCAAGTTCGCCGCCTTTTCCTGGGCCTTCTTGATGTCAGCCATCTTCATGGCGAGCTCGACATTGCGCCTGGCCAATTCCTCCTGAAAGGCCCTCTGCTCCTCGCGAGTCTGGTGGAACCAGGTCTGCGTCTCAGCAACGCGCGCCTTGAAATCCACCTCCGCCTGGTCCACCGTTGCCGTCCTAGACTTAACCTTGTCCAGACGGACACGGTAGAGCGCATGGAGTTTTCGGAAGTTGGCCCCCATAGCGCAGAAAAGCTGCTCTTCTGGAGAACCATCGCCGCCAATGCCCGGCTCATCGACAACCTCGAGCCCGGTGGCGGCAAGCACCTCGCCGTCAAAGACATCCCCTTCGGCGGGCGCTTGGGAACTTGACGCCCTGGAAGATGGACAAAAAGATCGTCGCCCACCTTTAGGTATCTGCCGGGGCCCGAGGTTGAGGAGGAAGGAGGCTGATCATCAACCACCTCTTCCTCGGCGGTGGCCTTGCCGGCTTCCCGGCGGGCCCACCGCTGGCGCCCTCGGCAGAAGCCTCGCCGGTCGCCTTGGCGGCCCCCGCAGTGGTGTCCTCGGCAGAATCCTTGGCGGCCTCATCAGCGACGGCCTCGTCAGCATCTCTGGCGGCCTCCTCGGCAGCAATCCTGTCGGCCTCCGCCGCGGCCTCCTCAGCAATATTTCCAATAACAGTATCCACGTCCTCCATACCTATTGAAGGAGGGCCTGGGTAGTAATGGGAGCATTGAAGCCAAGAAAAAGAATAAGGGAAAAACAGAGACAGAGGACAGGCGACTCACCAGTGCCAGGCTGTGAAGCAGAAGTCCCCTCCCCGCCAGCATTTGGTGCCATGGCAGATTCACCAGCGCCCAAGTTCCCCTCTTCCTCCATGGGTGTGGGATCCGTGCTTGATGCCCTTGCCGGGGACGCCCCTCGCGGCGGCGTAGTCGATGGGGTGGTGTGTTGGGGGTAGCCCTCTGCGACTCCTCCTACTGCCGCTCCCCTCCTACAAACCCGACAAGGTCAACACCATAGCATCGAACGCCTACCACATGTAGAATAAGAGGAGGGTGATGAACTTACGCTGGGGGCTGTGCCGGGGGCTGCTGTCCGGGCTGCTCAACACCACCAGTGGCGTCTTTGAAGCCCCAGCCGGGGGCTGACTGCTCGCCGAGGCCTTCACCCTCTTCACCCTCTGGGCCAACGTCTCTGCATCCCTGCAAAGCAAAAACGGATCAGGAGAGGTGACTTAATTTGGGGGAATGGAAATGGCAGTACGGAACGGAGTACTTACTCGTCATCCATCTCCTCCTCTTCCACCACTTTTCTTTTCCTCTTCGGGCTGAGAGGACCGAGATCAAAAGCGACCTCCGCGTCGACATCCGAGTCGACGTCTGCCGGAGAAGGCGAAGAAGGCGGGGTTTGTGCGCGCCCAGATGAGGAAGGGACTGTTGTCTTCTTCTTCTCAGCGGCCTTCATCAGCCTCTTCGCTGCCGTGGCCCTCGTGTGACGCCCGGACCCCTCCAGGGTCAATTGAGGCCGCGTAGCCCTGCTGGGCCGGACCGGCTCACCGGAGCCAGACCGCGCAGGACTCGCCCTCTTCCCCTGGCTGGCGTCGAGCCCGCCGCCACATCCTCCTCCGACGACGACTCGTCGGCCGCGTCTTCGACAAGCGGAGCTCCAGTGTCGGCGCTGCTGACCTCCTCGGTGGCCGCCGCCCACCGGGTAAGATGCTCTTCCTCCGCAGCCGTTGCGGCCTTGTCCTCCACGCCCCCGGCACTGCCGGCCTCCATGGCGAGCTGCGCCTCCCTCGCCCTAGTGGCGATGTAGTCCAGCTCTGCCTGGGTGGTGTCCATGACAAGCCACCGCTCGGCGTCAGCATTGACATGTACCTCAATCAGGGTGTCAAAGAATTGCTACACATCCGCGTCCTTCGGCTCCTTCCAGCTCGGGACAGGGCCGTGCGCATTACAGTCCGGCATCATGGCGATGATCTCGGACCAACGTGAATTGTTGCACAACGGGACCACCCCGCTGGCAGCTTGAAAAACGTCCCCTTGAGGGCCTTGCCAACCTTTGCGGCAGCCCTCGCGGCCTTGCCGGTCCGTTCGACCTCGCCATCACGACCCACATCAAGCTGGAAAAGCCGCTGGCAGAAGTGGGCATGCGCCATCACTGTGAAGTTGTGATCGAGGCCGGGGCGGAGTCGCATAATGTCAGCCGGATTCGTAAAGAGCCAAGCTGGCCTCCCCTTGTTGTGCAACGGGGCGATCCGACGGTGAATGAAGTCCGCCTCGATCATCTCAAGGGTGAGTCCGGCCCGGGTGAGCCGGAGAATCCTAGTAGTGGAAACAGTGAGCCTCCCGTCAGCGGCGTCGACATCGCTCCAATCGCTGCCACGGACCGACGGCACTCGGCGGACCTTGCAGAATTCCGACGGGTCTTCATCCTCAATCCAGCACCACCGGCCACGCCATTCCTCCCACCTCTCCTTCACGGCACCGTCTGGGTACGCCCCATTGGATCTTGGGATCCAGGTGACGCAACCAGAGATGGCACCTCCCGGCTGGATCCGAGGGAAGAAATAATGGCGGAAGAGCACCGTGTTGGGCTGCACCCCGGCAAAGCCTTCTCAAAGATGCGCGAAGAAAGCCATGCACGCCACCGCATTCGGAGTAAAATCCAAGAGGCGAAAGCCGAAGGTGTGCATAATGTCGCAGAAGAAATCGGAGAAAGGGGGACATAACCCGCAAGAAAGATAATCGACAAAAAAGGGATACCGATTTGGGGCAGGATCGGCGCAAGCGGCAGGAATGACACGCGTCGCCGGATGTCCCGAATTCTCTCCCCCCGTCTTCACTCCCCATAGAGGCCTGAAGGAGGCCCGGAGCTCACGAACATCAACCGTCGAGGGGAAGAAGAAGGCAGACTTTGTCCGGTCCCCCGACAGCGCGCTCTCCGGCGGCTCCACAGTCCCAGCGCCCTTAGCCACCCCCTTGCCCTTGATGGATTTGGGCGCCATGGCGGCCAAGAAGTTTAGAGGGCTGAGGAAGGGGGATGGCGAAGCAACGACGGCGGGCGACGGCAGAAGCTTAGGAAGGAAGGAAGAGAGGAAATGGTGGCTCTGAGATTGGAAAAGGCATGAGGAAAGAGGAGAAAGTGAGCAGCGCGCCCGCGGTTATTCCTTTTTTATGGGGGAAAACACGGGCCGCCTCCTTTCACATTAACTGTGGTGTGACGCATGCCCGCGGGAACCAACCCCACGCATGCTGCCCACGTCACACGCACCTCCCCACGTCGCGCCACGCGCGGGAATCGTGGGAACCGCAGCGTGCGAAGAATCTTACCGCGGTAAAAAACGCCCCGCCTGCCCGCGCATCGTTTTTGGGCCTAGCCCAACAACGCGTTGCGCTTATGTGTGGCCCAGGCCCGGGGGCTCCTGTCGGTGTACAAGAAGAGGGGTACCCTTTTTGTACCCCTATAACTGTGCATGGGCAGTCTGAGCCGCGGATACCACCACACCAAGCAAGGCAAGGGAGGTGAGCCAGGGTAAGACCGAAGCTCAAGAGAACTAGAATGACGCCAAGGCTAAGACCACAAAGAGCAAAGGGGACGAAGCGAACTCCCCCGGCAAGGTCCTTGCCGGGAGACAGTTCTAGCAGCCCCGGCAAGACCCTTGCCGCGGCGACTCGTCCCGCGCCTACGGAGCAAATCACCCTTGAGTCCACTGCCCCCAAAGGGTAAGGATTCGGGAGACATCCCTGTGGCGGCATGCAGATCTTTGTGAAGACATTCAAGATCAGATACGCACTAAGGAGACGACAACCCTTGGCGGGATCCCAGCCGAGGAAAACCACAAGGCCCCCGGCAAGCACCTTGCCAGGGATGACAGCAGGCACCTCGGCAAAACCCTTGCCAAGGACATCCGCAGGACCACCATCAGGCCCACGCCGACTAAACCTCCACCGCCGTTCGCATGCAGCTGCCGACCCAACCAGCTGGGCAGGAACCTGCGTGCCGGCATGCAGATCTTCGTGAAGACCCACCACTGCGCCACCTCAGCTGCCTGCCTACCTACGTGGCATCGTAGGCGTCGCTGGCCAGGGCGCATGTCGACACAAGAAGGAGCGGCGACGGACGAGACAGGTCTCTCCCCCATCCCCGATAAAGCAAGGACACCTAAGCAATACACATTAAATGCGCCTTGTCATGTAATGCGAGGGATAACCTCGCATCACTGTACCCTTTCCACCTCCTGTGTGCCACTGTGGCAACCCCTTTTTCTATAAAAGGAGGCACGAGGCGACCAGAGGGAGGATTCGTCTTTTTGGAGCTCCTCACGCCCCATAGCTAGCTCAAGAACACAGATATACAATCCACCAAAGCAGGAGTAGGGTTTTACGCATCCTCGTGGCCCGAACCTGGATAAATGAACCGTGTGCTATCTGTTTGATCCGCTCTTCTCACGACCCCGCGCCCCGCTAACCACAGTAGGGATTCTTGTGATCCCATAGGTGTCGTTCCCACCAACAAAAATTCAGCTCCATTTCCTAGTAAATCTTCCACAAAAAATTTCCAAAGTTTTTGTCCACCTAGAAGCATTGTGAAGGATATACAAGATAGGAATATCGTAATGAGTTTAATTTTTGCGACATATTCTACATGCCAAAGTCATAGCTCTACACAAAAGTTTAGCTCTATCTAACAATACATGTGAGCTCACCATCGAATCTTTGTTCTTGGTAATATTTTTAGTTTGTGAAGCAACTGCATTTTATATTGCTTTATAATTGCTAAAAATTTACCAGGACATTACCCTGACTATAGAAACCCCCTACACCAAATTTCAGCATAATCCAATCATCTATGTAAGCCCAACTTCAGTTTCTATTTTCCATCCAAATTGGCACATTGCAAAGCAAGTGCTATCTAGACACCTCCTATTGTCCTCAAACTTTTTGTGCCATCTTAAATATAAAAATCATTGCCACATTCCAATATTCAGCTCTATTTGCCTATTAAATCTTCCTCAACAAATTTCTAAAGTTTCTATCCAGAGAGAAGCTTTGTGAAGGAAGTACAAGCTAGGATTATCCAAATGGTATAATTTTTTTTACAGTGCTTTAATATGCCCAAATTACCATACTCCACAAAATTTCAGCTGAATCCACTTATCCATTTGAGCCAAGATTCAACATCCATATTTCTGCGCGATGTGGTACTTTACAAAGCAAGTGCCATCCAAACTCCTCCATTTGAGCTGAAAATTTGCCAAGACAGTCTTCCTAGTAGATGATCTTTCTCAGCCAAAACTAAGGCCCATTGGCCTTGTGAATTTCCTGCGCCGCTTATCAAACACTTTGGCTGCTAATTCATGTTTGACCATAGTTCAGTCTCCTCGTGAGATTCTTCTATTGTTATTTTCTTCCTAGCATCTACCTGGGGAGTGCCCAACCTACTAGACATGCCTAGGTTGTCCAGAACGCATGGCAATGCCACGGTCACGCGGTGACCACGCGGCGGGCATGCGAGTCTACGCGCTTTGGAGTTGGGGCCCTGGGCCATCGTCCAAACCTCGACGTATCACCACCAAACCATGTATTTATGATTAAATAGATACTTATGTAACTAGAAATTATTTTTGTAAAAAATAAAGAGCAAACTATAAGGCAGCTGCAGTTCAAATTTGACATGTTTCCTACTGAATGTGCGAAAATTTGTCTTTTTCACGAGAGGTGGACAAAAACTTTTTAAACCCAACCATTTTGTCAATTGTGCATTAAATATGGCCTAGGATTTTATAAAATTGATTTGGTCCAATTTTGCAACAAATATATGGTAGGTCCTTCACAAAAAAAACTCATTTTGGGCAGTCGAAAAATGGAAAATTGATTTTTTGTCCAAAGGAAATGAAAACTCCCTTAGGCAACATTGTTTGCCATTCCAATATGCACTCTTGTGAACAATATGAGATCATTTTAACAAACTATGCCATGAATGTGGCCATAAGGTTGATCATTTGGCTTGAAAGCCATGAATATTCACACTCGATAGCTCATTTTTGAGAACACTTTTTTAAAATAATTACCATTTTACAAGTTTATTATTTTTCCTGGTAACTTGGTCACATATAATGACACAATGCGAAGGTTTTCCAATTTTTTTTTATTTTTTATGCCTGTTTCAAAATGCGGTCAAACGACAAGAATGACCGTTCCTAGCTAGTTGTTGAATCTTAGACTTTTTTTTGGTGTTTCTCTAATTAAATAGATACTTATGTACCTAGAAATGATTTTTGGAAAAAATAAAGAGCAAACTATGAGGCAGGTGCAGTTCAAATTTGAGCCGCTTCCTACTGAATCAGCAGAAATTTGTATTTTTCATGAGAGGTGGATCAAATCTTTTGACACCCAACCATTTGATCAATTGTGAATTAAATATGGCCTATTGTTTTATAAAAATGATTTGGTCCAATATTGCAACAAATATATGGTAGGTCGTTCACAAAAAAACTAATTTTAGGCACTCGAAAAATAGAAAATGAATTTTTTGACCAAAGAAAATGAAAACTTCCTTACGCAACATTGTTTGCCATCCCAAGATGCACCCTTGTGCATAGTATGAGATCATTTGAACAAACTATGCCATGAATGTGGCCATAAGATTGATAATTTGGTTTGAAAGCCATTGATCTCCACACATGATAGCTCGTTTATGAGAACACCTTTTTAAAATAATTACCGTATTACAAGTTTATTAACTTTCCTAGTAACTAGGTCACATATAATGACAAAATGCGAAGGTTTTCCAATTTTTTGAATTGTTTGAATTTTTTATGCTCGTTTCAAAATATGGTCAAAACGGCGAGAATGACCGTTTCCTAGCTAGTAGTTGAATCTTGGAATTTTTTTGCTTTTTATCTGATTAAATAGATACTTATGTACCTAGAAATGATTTTTGGAAAAAATAAGTAGCAAACTATGAGGCAGCTATAGTTCAAATTTGACCCGCTTCCTAGTGAATCGACGGAAATATGTCTTTTTCACGAAAGGTGGATCAAAACTTTTGACACCCAACCATTTGGTTAATTGTGCATTAAATATGTCCTAGTATTTTATAAAATTGATTTGGTACAATTTTTCAACAAATATATGGTAGGTCCTTCACAAAAAAAACTTATTTTGGGCACTCAAGAAATGGAAAATGAATTTTTCGTCCAAAGAAAATGAAAACTTCCTTAGGAAACATTGTTTAGCATTCCAAGATGCACACTTGTGCACGATATGAGATCATTTGAATAAACTATGTCATGAATGTGGGCATAAGATTGATCATTTGGCTTGAAAGCCATGAATCTTCATACATGATAGCTCATCTCTGATAACACTTTTTTAAAAGAATTGTTGTATTACAAGTTTATTATTTTTCCTGGTAACTTGGTCACATATATTGACACAATGCGAAGGTTTTTCTATTTTTTCTATTTTCTTTAATTTTTTATGTCAGTTTCAAAATGCGGTCAAAATGGCTGGCATGACCGTTCCTAGCTATTGGTTGAATCTTGGGAAACTTTTGGTGTTTCTCTGATTAAATAGATACTTATGTACCTAGAAATAATTTTTAAAATAAATAAATAACAAACTATGAGGACGCTGCAGTTCAAATTTGATTCGTTTCCTACTGAATCAGCGGAAATTTGTCTTTTTCACAAGAGGTGGATCAAAACTTTTGACACCCAACCATTTGGTTAATTGTGCATTAAATATGTCCTAGTATTTTAGAAAATTGATTTGGTACAATTTGCAACAAACATATGGTAGGTCTTTTAAAAAAAATTCATTTTGGGCACTCGGAAAATAATTAAAAATAGCTAGAAAGATCAAAAATGCATACAAATTGGTCCTTATCCATAAAATGTGGTCTAACTCTAGTGAAAATTTGTGTGGTGCCGTTTTGCAAAATATTTTTGATAGTTACTTCACAAAATTCTTCTATTTTTAGTACTTAGATACTTTTTTAAATCACTGGTTTTCCTAACCAAACAGGACTCTTCGCACGGATCGATGACATGCGGCCATCCATCCATCCATCTCACCATCCCACATCCATCCATCCATCCATCTATCTATAGAAAAAAATAAAAAATATGAAAAAGAGATACCCCCACCACAGCCCAAACCCTAGCTCACATCACACCCCTTCCCCCATCGCACCCTCCTCCCCCATCTCCTCGCCACCACCACCACCTCCCGATCCAATCTCTTCCCACCGCCTCCCGATCCAACCTCCCACCCACCGCTGACCTTGTCCCTCCCTCCACTGACCATCTCTCCTTCTCCCCCGCACCACTTCTGGCCTACTAACTCAGCCGGATGGGCCAGATGCTGCGCCTCGTCCGCCCGCTCGTGCGAGGTCAACGAGGGTCGTCATCGAGGCTGACAAGCCCACCCCGGAGGCCACCCTCACGCTGTGCCACACCACCATCATGCACTATGTCGGCTGCTGCGACGGCCTCAACACCTCCCCCGCAGTTGACTTCCGCCCGCACCAGCTCAACGCCGGCCTCGAGGTCGTCGAGAACCACCTCCTCGATGGCGTCGTCTACTTCACCGATGAGGAGGGCGTCTACTCCCTGCCGCTCATCGACCGCCTCCGCCAGATCAGGTATCTCCCCCTCCACTCCGCCGCCCCGCTTCATCTCCGCTGTGATCTGGTGCCGCCGACCACCCTTGCGTCTTTGTCGCCCCGCCATATAAGCAATGACGCATGTTCATCCTCTGCTTCGGGCGACGGGACATGTGCCACCCCTTGTTGACCTCCAGCAAGTGCCAAGTCCCACGACCGCACACACCTAGGCCTCCTCCCCTCCGCCTACTGTACAAGGCCCAACAGCCCTCTGTTGGATTCGGTTTTCAAAGTAAACATTTTGGTTTGGTGCCCTGTATCAAGATTTCGATCTGAAACTTCTGAAACTGAAGGATCGAACAGGAGCCTATAGTTGATAGACTAGTATTCCCTTGCAAATGCTTACTCCATTTTACTAGATTTAGTTATACCCTGCAATTTTTTACAAAGGTTATACCCAAAAGTTTAGCTCTGTGTTATGAGGTATTGATCATCTCTGTGTTGACATTGATGTGTCTAATAATTCAGTTGCAGCAAATCTTGCATCAATTAGGGACTCTTCAACTAAACTTCTCTTTCATTTTTACCACCAAATACTAAAGTTTTGCTATGTATAACATCACTACATGTGTTTTTGTCTATATAGAATTGCATTCATTCCCTCTTCTTTCAGTAGTTACATGGCTTGAGGTCTCTGTATTCTTTTGAATAGGATGTACTATTCTATGCAGAAGATCTGATTTGCACAAACATAGTTATCTACATGTGCTGCCTGACTTGGTATTTGTTATATCCCGTTGGTTGAATGTACGGTGGTTCCAGTACAGTGGTAGTATATTCAGGTTGGTGTGTTGCTATGTGGTTAACCCCTTCAGAAACATTCTTTGAGAATTTTGTAATGCCTCCTTTGGGGTGTTCATACACTATTGCGCAAGTTCTATTGTACGTGAGTTCCTTTTGTTGCTGCAAAACATTGATACAATATGTCATTTGCAGGGAGCTCGCTCTGCATCCGAGTCTCGGTCATCCTGCATAGCAAGTAGCTGGACCAAGGGAGCAAGCAGCGCTGCTGGTTCCTTGAGAAATGCGCAACACATTTAACTTGTATTACTCCAGTACTCCAATAATTTTTCTTAGAGTATTTAATAAGATTGAACTATACATGTGTGGAGTAATTTTGCTTGGAGTATTTAACAAGATTCAAGAAGATTTAACTTACTTTTCTAGTTAATTAAATGGACATCTTGGATTAGTTAGAAAATCACGAATTATTTGTAGAAATCCATAGAAGTATTGTACTCCAGTGTGCATTACTTACATAAACTTGCTTGCAAGCTTATTTTCTGACTTGTATATTCTGAAACTGAAAAAGCTTAGTTAACTTTTGTTAAGTTTCAGTAATATTCAGTGGAGTATTTACAGCAAATTTTGCACATCACAGTAATTTCACTTGCGGTTAACTGCTGTAGCATTAGGAGTAGTTTTACTACAGTACTGCTTGAACAGGGTGAATGGAGGGTGATAAAGTTTTACTGCAGAGTAGGATTGCACAGGGAGTAGTTAGGAGTAGTAGATGTTGATGATCATAGTCAGGAGTAGTTTTGCCTTTGGTGATCATCCAAAAATGTGAGGATCCAAGTGCATATTCTGGACCTTTTCACTATGCTCAATTCAGTTTCTACAACACTACTATTTAAAAAATGCCAGTCGAGCAATCTTTTATAAAGCATAATGCTAGTGGGGTCTACTCGATTCATGCTTACTTTGGTCTGCATGACAGTCCTATACGAAGTGCAATTTTGTACTGCTTTCTTCAAGGTTCATGGGTCCATGCATATGGCTCACTGTTCGTACTATCCCAATGCAGCAGCTTCAGCTTCGCCTGCTAGTCGTCTGCGCCGAATGCCGCGCCCGGGGCCGCTGGTGGCCTCGAGGATGACGCCCAGGCTCAAGGCATACGAGGGCGTGCCGCCACCGTATGACAGGACCAAGCTCATGGTCATCCCTGACGCACTCAAGTACGTCGGCGTTGGACTGCCTTCTAGATCTAGGTGTGTGCCTTGTATGTGTGTTTGATGTTGACGTCGCTTGTGGTTTTGCAGGGTTCTAAGGCTGCAGCCTGGGCACAAGAACTGCCTCCTCAGCTAGCTCTCCAAGGAGGCCGGATGGAACTACGCCGACACCATCAGGGTGAGCTATTTCATTGTGTTGTTTCTTCAGTGCTCACTAGTTGCTAGTGTTCAAATGCTACCAGTGAGTTAAGATTAGTCTTTCATAATTGTTTTCTTGAGGATGAGTTACTAGGGCTGTTCAGGCCATGACTCCAAATTATAATTGTTTTCATGAGGATGGGCAATCTTGTATAGTTGAAAGTGATACATTCTTTGAAAACTCAGCTTCTACTATTCACCTTGTTGATTTTTTATTCTGCAACATATTTGGTTTTTTCATAAAATGATTGGATTATTCTGGAGAAGTACACGGTGTAACCTTCCAGTGCGAGAAAATTATCTTGCGGTGTTAATTTAGTTCGATTAAAAAATTGGTTATGCTCACGAGCAGTATATATGCACTTGGTCGGTTCATTGTTAGCAGTTTAGCTACACAAACTGACTGACATTGCACAATAAAATGTAGTAGATTTGATAGCAATCCTTCTCTCTCGTATAGAAGTACATGCTATCTAACATGAGCAAAATCATTGTGTAACTACAGGTACATCATATGACTAATTTACACAGAATACTGAAACTTGACCCCATGTATTCAGTTTCAAACTTGAAACTAACCTGACTAGTAGCTTCTCTGGCTTCCAGTTTACAACTTCCAGGATATCAATCATTCATTCTCAAGTTGCTGCCTGGCAGCTACAAGTCGCCTTTTTCTGGAAGTTTCATGTTCTTTTTTTGTGTGTACATGCCTTCCTCTTCGATTTCGAGCTTGTGATTGAGGTTAATTGATGGTGGTGGTTGCGCGATGCATATGTTTGGAATGGTGGAGAAGGAGATGGAGTACCAGGTCGATTTTTTCAACCGGTGAGTGATGCGCCTTCTAGCTGTTGTACTACCACCAGTCCACCACCTGGGTGGGGCTTGTGAGATCAGATCGTTGGTTGATCCAATGAACCAACTCCGTAGTTTTGGTTAATTATGTAGTTATATACATTGAGGGATGCCATTGTCTGTGAAAAAAGAAATTGCTTGCACTTGTCAAACGGATGAGGAGCCTAAAGTAGCTTGACAATTATAAGCCTGGTGTTTAGTGTTTTTACTGCTTCACTGATTTCCTTGCGAACTGCTATTCCTTCAGCTATGACAAGTGATTGCCATGATCTGCACTCGCTCGGACGCACCCCTGGAAGTGTCGTTCTGGGGAGATAGGTTACCTTGACCTGAGAATTTACCCTGACCGAAATTGTGGTTATTGCAGGGGAATTTGGGGCTGAGGAAAGAAGATGAGGAGCAACTTCTCTCTGGTCTGGTGGTTGGAACTTCAGAACAAGGTAGGTAGCATCCCCATCTCCCTCCCCCTCTTTCTCTGCTTACTAATGCCGCTAAATTAAGGAATATTTGATGCAAATCCTAGTTATATCAAGGAATTCAAGAGGGATTTGTATGAACAAGTCCATTTTTTATTTAGTTAGTACCAAACAGAGAAGATGCGGTCCAGATTGGCCAATTTTGCTGCTACCACATGGATTTGTATCTATGCAACCATCTCCCTGCTGTTTGTGTTGTTTGGATTGCAAGAAATTCAATTTCGGGTAACCTGCACTTAGTTTAGCTTCTTTGAATAATCAACCGTATTGTTTCTGTATTGTTTTGCTGCTGTATTATTTCTCACTCATGATTGATCTACTGCCAGGCGAAGGTTTTCAAATGTTGTAGGAGGAGGACAATAGGAACTTCTGTGATGTCTTGTCATCTATTTTATTTTCTTTGCAGTAGAATAGTTTTGTTTGGCACTTGCTGGTTGCTTGGATGTAAAGATATGTACTGCTAGAATGAATGCATGTAAAGATATTTTGGGCTCCTATAACATTTCATGTTGCTTTGAAAATGTATCGGAACTGGGCTAGGCCCAAGATAACTTGTAGTGTGATGTGTTGTAATGGAAATGGCATAATAAAAAAAGTTGGACTGGATCAATTATTTCGGCCCAGCCCAAGATATATTGAACAATTATTTCTAAGGGGAAAACTTGAGAGGGCCAGCAAAGAAATGGCCTAGAAAAATACAGGAAAAAAATCTGTCATCAAAAGGGATGCGCAAAGAAATTAAAAAGGCCGAATTGTTGGGCCAGGCCTAGGTAGCTAACAAAAATTAGCAGCAAATAATATATTAAGTGGGCTGAATTACTGGGTTCGGCCCATCTAAAGCAGAGAAATGGACCGGGCTGATTCTTATCCACGTCAGCTTGCCACGCTGGATCTTACGTGGCCTGGGGAGGCTGCCAGTGACCAAAAATTTGGTCGTGGAACCAACGACCTTTTACATATCACAAAGAAGGTCGTTAATTTCAGTTTACGACCGCCAGCTTTTAACCATCTGTTTTTGGTCACAAAAAGGTTGCAAATGAAAAACCATGAGTTTTCAGTGGCCAATAGTGATGGTCGCAAGTTGACATATTTCTTGTAGTGAAAAACTTGGAAATATAGCAATTGTATTTGTTTCTCAAGTATTTAGTATCGCCAAATTCAATTTATTTCTCACAAGGTAGACAATAAAAAAATACACCCACAATAGATAAACATCGGATTGCAGAATTGAACCAAATAGTTAACTAAACACCACAATAAATGAACCAAACATTAACTGAGCACCACATTGCACAATATATAACATACTAGAAAATTAGACAATTAACCAAACCAAGAATGCTTAACAACTTGAAAATATAGCAATTGTATATATTTTCACATGTATTTTGTACAACCAAATTCTATTTATTTTTCACATGGAAGACAATACAAAATTGCACCCAGAACAATTGAACATCACATTGCATAATTGAACCAAACAGTTAACTGAACACGACAACAAGTTAACCAAATAGTTAATAAGTGAGCACCACATTGCATGACATATAGAACATATGCACATGGTAAAAGTACATAGGACAATTCACTAGAATTTGTTAAGGAAAGGCAGAAGCAGCACATGCAACAGGTAAAACGAACATGCTTAACCGACGTAGCTAGCTAACTGAACATATGTCCTCATAGTGAGCTAATAAGACAAGCTAATCCTCATCGTCGGAGATATCGATGGCGATTGGCTCCATGGACTTGGAAGAGGGCGAGGCCTCCACATCATGGGTGCGCTCCTCGTCGTGGTGAGTTGCCTGAGCCGCTCCGGGCACCAACCTGTTGGTTCTCGAGTGGAGGTAAGCACGGGCACGCTAAGAAAACACCTCATAGTCTTCGTTGAAGGCACAGACAGTGGCCTCGAGAAAATTCCATGAACTATCGTTTAAAGCAGCCAACCACGTCGCGGCATTGGCGCGTGAGGTGTCGACGGTAGCCTCAATGGCAAGGTGCTCCTCCAAGATCTATGGGTTAACATGAATGGCAGCCATCACGACCTCATCCGCACGTGCGACCATGATTTGTTTCTCCGCTGCCAAATGCTCGTTAAGCTCCTGGCTATACTGCGTGCACCATGGATTAGGGCGGCTCTTTGGAGTAGGGGTCGGTGATGTGGGTGGAAGGTGTCATGCTAGCGGTCGGTGATTTGGGTGGAAGGTGTCGTGCCAGCGGTCGGCGCATGTGGGATGTAGAAGGAGGAGGAGGATGGGGGTCAGGTGTGGATTACCTGCCTAGATCGACAATGCCGAGCACCGTGAAGGAGGGTCAGTGGCGCTGCAAACAATGAGTGAAGGTTTGAACATGAAAGGAAGGTGAAAACATGGGAAATGTGGCTTTTGGTGAGGGGGAGGGGCGGGGAGGTAGATATTTCAACGGAAGCTGAAAATTTTGGCTCGGTGCAGCAAAAAATTGGCGCGCATAGGGTCATCAGACACAACCCATTATATACAACTCTTCTATAAGAAATCCATTAAGGAATGCAGTTTTGACATCCATTTGCCAAATTTCATAGTTATAAAATGTGGCAATTGCTAACATGATTCGGAGTGACTTAAACATCGCTACGAGTGAGAAGGTCTCATCTTAGTCAACCCCTTGAACTTGTCGAAAACCTTTCGCGACAAGTCGACCTTTGTAGATGGTGACATTACCATCAGCGTCTGTATTCTTCTTGAAGATCCATTTATTCTCAATGGATTTTTGATCATCGGGAAAGTCCACCGAAGTCCATACTTTGTTCTCATACATGGAGCCGATCTCAGATTTCATGGCCACAAGCCATCTATCGGAATCTGGGATATAGCTTCTTCATAGTTCGTAGGTTCGCTATGGTCTAGTAACATGACTTCGAGGACAGGATTACCGTACCACTATGGTGCGGAACATGCTCTGTTCGACCTATGAGGTCTAGTAGTAACTTGATCTCGAGTTTCATGATCATCATCATTAGCTTCCTCTCTAGTCGGTTTAGGCATCACGGGAACAAATTTACCTAATGTGCTACTATTCAAATTGAGAGAAGGTACAATTACCTCATCAAGTTCTACTTTCTTCCTGCTCACTTCCTTCGAGAAAAACTTCTTCTCTGGAAATGTTCCATTCTTGGCTTCAAAGATCTTGCCTTCAGATCTGTGGTAGAAGGTGTACCCAATTGTTTCCTTAGGGTATCCTATGAAGACGCACTTCTCCAATTTGTGCTCGAGCTTATCACGCTGAAGCCTTTTGACATAAGTGTCGCAACCCTAAACTTTAAGAAACGACAGCTTAGGTTTCTTTCCAAACCATAGTTCATACAGTGTCATCTCAACGGATTTAGATGGTGCCCTATTTAACGCGAATGCGGCTGTCTCTAATGCATAACCCCAAAACGATAGTGGTAAATCGGTAAGAGAGATCATAGAATGCACCATATCCAATAAATTATGGTTACGGCGTTCGGATACACCATCACGCTGTGGTTTTCCATGTGGCGTGAGTTGTGAAACAGTTCCACATTGTTTTAAGTGAAGGCCAAACTCATAACTTAAATATTCACCTCCGCGATTAGATCGTACAAACTTTATTTTCTTGTTATGATGATTCTCCATTCACTCTGAAATTCTTTGAACTTTTCAAATGTTTAAAACTTGTGTTTCATCAAGTAGATATACCCATACCTACTCAAATCATTTGTGAAGGTTAGAAAACAACGATACCGCCGCGTGCTTCGGCACTCATCGGACCGCATAGATCGGTATGTATTATTTCCAATAAGTCGTTAGCTCACTCCATTGTTTCGGAGAACGGAGTTTTCGTCATCTTGCCCATGAGGCATGGTTCGCAAGTATCAAATGATTCATAATCAAGTGATTCCAAAAGTCCATCTACATGGAGTTTCTTCATGCGCTTTACACCAATATGACCTAAACGACAGTGCCACAAGCATGTTGCACTATCATTATCAACTTTGCATCTTTTGGCATCAATATTATGAATATGTGTATCACTACGATCGATATTAAATAAACCATTCACATTGGGTGTATGACCATAGAAGGTTTTATTCATGTAAATAGAACAACAATTATTCTTTGACTTAAATGAATAAATGTATTGCAATAAACATGCTCTAATCATATTCATGCTCAACACAAACACCAAATAAGATTTATTTAGGTTCAACACTAATCTCAAAGGTAGATGGAGTGTGCGATGGTGATCATATCAACCTTGGAATCATTTCCAACACACATCGTCACCTTGCTTTTAACTAGTCTCTACAACCCCTACTTCGAGTTACTAATCTTTGCAACTGAACCGGTATCAAATACCTAGGGGTTACTACGAACACTAGTAAAATCCACATCAATAACATGTATATCAAATATACCTTTGTTCACTTTGCCATCCTTCTTATCCGGCAAGTTTTGGGGCAGTTCCACTTCCAGTGACCATTTCCTTCGTTATAGAAGCACTCAGTTTCAGGCTTAGGTCCAGCTTTGGGCTCCTTTACAGGAGTGGAAACTTGCTTGCATTCTTATTAAAGTTCCCATTCTTTCCCTCGCCCTTTTTCTTGAAACTAGTGGTCTTGTTAACCATCAACACTTGATGCTCTTTCTTGATTTCTACCTTCGCCGATTTCAGCATCGGGAAGAGCTTGGGAATCGTTTTGTCATCCCTTGCATATTATAGTTCATCACGAAGTTCTAGTGGCTTGGTGATAGTGAGTAGAGAACTCTGTCAATCACTATCTTATCTGGAGGATTAACTCCCACTTGATTCAAGCAATTTTAGTACCCAGACATTGTGAGCACATGCTCACTGGACAAGCTATTCTCCTCCATCTTGTAGGCAAAGTAGAGGTCTCATACCTCTCGACAAGGGCATGAGTCTGAAATACCAATTTCAGCTATTGGTACATCTCATATGATCCGTGGCATTTAAAATGTTTTTGAAGTCCGGTTCTAAGCCATAAAGCATGGTGAACTAAACTATCAAGTACTCATCATATCGAGCTTGCCAGACATTCATAATGTCTGCATCTGCTCCTGCACTAGGTCTATCACCTAGCAGTGCATCAAGGACATAATTCTTCTGTGCAGGAATGAGGATAGTCCTCAGATCACGGACCTAGTCCTCTTTATTTCTACTATCATCTTTCAACTTAGTTTTCTCTATGAACATATCAAAAATAGGGGAGCTATATAGCGAGCTATTGATCTAAAACATAGATATGCAAAACTATAAGATTAAGTTCATGATAAATTAAGTTCAGTTAATCACATTAGTAAAGAACTCCCACTTAAATAGACATCCCTAAAGTCATCTAAGTGATACGTGATACAAATCAACTAACCCATGTCCCGTCATCACATGAGATGGGGTAGCCATCAATGGTGAACATCTCTATGTTGATCATATCTAGTATACGACTCACATTCGACCTTTCGGTCTCCGGTGTTCCTGGACCATGTCTGTACATGCTAGGATTGTCAAGTTTAGCCCAAGTATTCTACATGTGCAAAACTGTCTTACACCCATTGTATGTGAATGTAGAGTCTATCACACCTGATCATCACGTGGTGTCTCAAAATGACGAACTGTAGCAACGGTGCATACTCCGGGAGAACACTTTTATCTTGAACTTAAGTGAAGGGATCATCTTATAATGCTACCACCGTTCTAAGCATAATAAGATGCATAAAGGATAAACAACACATGCAATCAAAATATGTGACATGATATGGCCATCATCAGCTTGTGCTTTTGATCTCAATCTCCAAGGCAATATCATGTTTTCCATCGTCACCGGCTTGACACCTTGATCTCCATTCTAGCGTCACGCCAACTATTGCTTCTACAACTATCGGTAACACATACTGATAAAGTAAAGTTATTACATGGTTCTTGCACTTCATATAATAAAGAGACAACCCTAAGGCTCCTGCCGGTTGTCGATATAAGAAAACATGATCATCTCATACATCAACATATATCACATCATATCTTGACCATATCACATCACAACATGCCCTGCAAAAACAAGTTAGACGTCATCTACTTTGTTGTTGCAAGTTTTACGTGGCTGCTACGGGCTTCTATCATGAACAGTTCTTACCTATGCAAAACCACAACGATGTTTCATCAAGTTTTCTATTTTAACCTTCTTCAAGGACCGACCATAGTCAAATTCGATTAAACTAAACTAGGAGAAACAGACACCCGCCAACCACCTTTATGCAAAACTAGTTGCATGTCTGTCGGTGGAACCGATCTCATGTGCGTGGACATGTAAAGTTGGTCCGGGCCGCTTCATCCCAAAATATCGCTAAATCAAAATAAGATGTTGGTGGTAAGCAGTATTACTATCACCGCCCACAACCCTTTGTGTTATAATCATGCATATCATTTACGCATAGACCTGGCTCGGATGCCACTGTAGGGAATCATTGCATGGAAAACAAAAAAATTCTGCGCACACACAATGATCTGTCCATGGAGATGCATAGCAACGAGAGGGGGGGAGTGTGTCTACATACTGTCGTAGACCGTAAGCGGAAGTGTTTCATAATGCTACCACTTGAGCATGCGTTGGTTTTCCCTTGAAGAGGAAAGGGTGATGCAGCAAAGTAGCGTAAGTATTTTCCTCAGTTTTTGAGAACCAAGGTATCAATCCAGTAGGAGACTACACACAAATCGCCTAGTACCTACACAAACAAACAAGAACCTCGCAACCAACGCAATAAAGGGGTTGTCAATCCCTTCACAATTACTTACGAAAGTGAGATATGATAAATATAATAAGATAAATATTTTTGGTATTTTTGTTGTATAGATTGAGAAGTAAAGATTGCAAAATAAAATAAATAGTAAACTAGAATGGTAGATCGGAAACTTATATGATGTAAATTAGACCCGGGGGCCATAGGTTTCACTAGTGGCTTCTCTCAAGATAGCATAAATTACGGTGGGTGAACAAATTACTGCCGAGCAATTGATACAAAAGCGCATAGTTATGAGAATATCTAGGCATGATTCTGCATCTACTACTATTACTCCACACATCCACCGCTATCCAGCATGCATCTAGAGTATTAAGTTCATAAGAATAGAGTAACACATTAGGCAAGATGACATGATGTCGAGGGATAAAATCAAGCAATATGATATAAACCCCATCTTTTTATCCTCGATGGCAACAATACAATACGTGTCGGTTCCATTTCTGTCACTGGGAGTTTGAACCCAAAGCTAAGCACTACTCCCATTGCAAGAAAGATCAATCTAGTAGGCCAAACCAAACTGATAATTTGAAGAGACTTGCAAAGATATCAAATTATGCATATAAGAATTCAACGAAGAATCAAATATTGTTCATAGATAATCTTGATCATAAACCCACAATTCATCGGATCTCGGCAAACACACCATAAAAAGTATTACATCGAATAGATATACAAGAACATCGAGGATAACTTTGTATTGAGATCCAAAGAGAGAGAAGAACCCATCTAGCTAATAACTATGGACCCGAAGGTCTGTGGTAAACTACTCACACATCATCGGAGAGGCTATGGTGTTGATGTAGAAGCCCTCCGTGATCGAATCCCCCTCCGGTAGATCGCCGGAGAAGGACCCAAGATGGGATCTCATGGGTACAGAAGGTTGCGGCGGTGGAAAAGTGGTTTCATGGCTCCCCTGGGTGTTTTCAGGGTATAAGAGTATAAATAGGAGAAAGAAGTAGGTCGGTGGAGCTACGAGGGGCCCACGAGGGTGGGGGCATGCCTACCCCACTGGGCGTGCCGCCCTACCTCGTGGCCACCTCGTTGCTTCCTTGACCTCCACTCCAAATCTCCTGGATTGCGTTTGTTCCAAAAAAGATCCACGTGAAGGTTTCGTTCCGTTTGGATTCTGTTTGATATTCCTTTTCTGCGAAACACTGAAATAGGCAAAAAAACAGCAATTTGCACTGCCTTTCGTTAACAGGTTAGTCCCAAAAATAATATAAAAGTGCATATTAAAGCCCATTAAACATCCAAAACAGATAATATAATAGCATGGAACAATCAAAAATTATAGATACGTTGGAGACGTATCAAGCATCCCCAAGCTTAATTCCTGCTCGTCCTCGAGTAGGTAAATGATAAAAATAGAATTTTTGATGTGGAATGCTACCTAACATAATTTTCAATGTAATTCTCTTTATTGCGGCATGAATGTTTAGATCCAAAAGATTCTAGACAGAAGTTTAATATTGACATGAAAATAATAATACTTCAAGCATGCTAACCAAGTAATTATGTCTTATCAAAATAACATAGCCAAAGAAAGCTTATCCCTACAAAATCATATAGTTTGGCCATGCTTCATTTTCGTCACATGAAATGCTCCCATCATGCACAATCCCAATGACAAGCCAAGAAATTGTTTCACACTTAGCCTTTTCAAACCCTTTCAACTTTCACGCAATATATGAGCACGAGCCATGGACATAGCACTATGGGTGGAATAGAATATGATGATGGAGGTTGTGTGAGAAGGCAAAAAGGAGAAAGTATTACATTGACGTGGCTAATCAACGGGCTATGGAGATGCCCATAAATTGATATCAATGCAAGGAGTAGGGATTGCCATGCAACGGATGCACTAGAACTATAAATATATGAAAGCTCAACAAAAGAAACTAAGTGGGTATGCATCCAACTTGGTTGCTCACGAAGACCTAGGGAATTTTGAGGAAGCCCATCATTGGAATATACAAGCCAAGTTCTATAATGAAAGATTCCCAATAGTATATGAAAGTGAAAACATAAGAGACTCTCTATCATGAAAATCATGGTGCTACTTTGAAGCAAAAGTGTGGAAAATGGATAGTAACATTGCCCCTCCTCTCTTTTTCTCTCATTTTTTTATTTGGGCCTTTTTTATGGCCTCTTTTTTTCCGTACGGAATCTCATCCCAACTTGTGGGGGAATCATAGTCTCCATCATCCTTTCATCACATGGGACAAAGCTCTAATAATGAAAATCATCACACTTTTATTTACTTACAACTCAAGAATTATAACTCAATACTTAGAACAAAATATGACTGTATGTGAATGCCTCCGGCGGTGTACCGGGATGTGCAATCAATTAAGAGTGAAATGTATGAAAGAATTAAGAAGGTGGCTTTGCCACAAATACGATGTCAACTACATGATCGTGCAAAGCAATATGACAATGATGGAGCATGTCATAATAAACGGAACGGTGGAAAGTTGCATAGCAATATATCTCGGAATGGCTATGGAAATGCCACAATAGGTAGGTATGGTGGCTGTTTTGAGGAAGATGTAAGGAGGCTTATGTGTGATAGAGTGTATCATATCACGGGGTTTGGATGCACCGGTGAAGTTTGCACCAACTCTCGAGGTGAGAAAGGTCAATGCACGGTACCGAAGAGGCTAGCAATGATGGAAGGGTGAGACTGTGTATAATCCATGGACTCAACATTAGTCATAAAGAACTCACATACTTATTGCAAAAATCTACAAGTCATCAAAACCAAGCACTACACGCATTCTCCTAGGGGGATAGATTGGTAGGAAAAGACCATCGCCCGTCCCCGATCGCCACTCATAAGGAAAGCAATCAAAGAACACCTCATGCTTCAAATTTGTCACACAATGTTTACCATACGTGCATGCTACGGGACTTCCCAACTTCAACACAAGTATTTCTCAATTCCACAATTACTCAACTAGCAAGACTCTAATATTACCATCTTTATATCTCAAAACAACTATCGAGTATCAAACTTCTCATAATATTTAATGCACTCTATATGAAAGTTTTAATTATACCCATCATGGATGCCTACCATATTAGGACTACTTTTATAGCCAAAGCAAATTACCATGTTGTTCTAAAAGACTGTCAAAATAATTTAAGTGAAGCATGAGATATTGACAATTTCTATAAAATAAAACTACCACCGTGCTCTAAAAAGATATAAGTGAAGCACTAGAGCAAAATTTATCTAGCTCAAAATATATAAGTGAAGCACATAGAGTATTCTAATAAATTCCGATTCATGTGTGTCTCTCACAAAAGGTGTGTACAACAAGGATGATTGTGCTAAACTAAAAAGCAAAGACTCAAATCATACAAGACACTGCAAGCAAAACACATATCATGTGGTGAATAAAAATATAGCCTCAAGTAAATTTACTGATAGATGAAGACGAAAGAGGGGATGCCTTCCGGGGCATCCCCAAGCTTAGGATTTTGGTTGTCCTTGAATTCTACCTTGGGGTGCCATGGGTATCCCCAAGCTTAGTCTATTTCCAATCCTTGTTCCAAAATCCATCAAATCTTTACCCAAAAACTTGAAAACTTCACAACACAAAACTTAAACAGAAAATATCATGAGCTCCGTTAGTATAAGAAAACAAACCACCACTTTAATGTACTGCAATGAACTCATTCTTTATTTATATTGGTGTTAAACCTACTATATTACAACTTCTCCATGGTTCATACCCCCCGATACTAGCCATAGATTCATCAAAATAAGCAAACAACACACGAAAAACAGAATTTGTCAAAAACAGAATAGTCTGTAGTAATATGGAGATTTCGAATACTTCTGTAACTCCAAAAATTCTGAAAAATTAGGACGGCCTGAATAATTTGAATATTGATCTACTTCAGTTGGAATTGGTATTTTATCGCTCTCTGGTAGAAAATGAAATTATTCTCGTGAGCGCATACTTTCTGTTTTTTTTCCAGCTAGATCAAACAACAATCATTCAAGAAGATCCTAAAGGCTTTACTTGGCACAAACACTAATTAAAACATAAAAAACACAATCATAACAGAGGCTAGATAAATTATTTATTACTAAACAGAAATAAAAAGTAAAGAAGAAAGATAAAATTGGTTTGCCTCCCAACAAGCGCTATCGTTTAACGCCCCTGGCTAGGCATTGATAATTTCAATGATGCTCACATGAAAGACAAGAGTTGAATCACAAAAAGAGCATCATGAAACACGTGACAAACACATCTAAGTCTAACATACTTCCTATGCATAGACATATTATAGGCAAACAAATTATCACAACAAGCAAAAACTAGCATATGCAAGGAAGCGGAAAGAAACAATAGCAGTCTCAACATAACGAGAGGTAATTTAGTAACATCAAAATTTCTACAATCATATTTTCCTCTCTCATAATAATTACATGTGGGATCATAAGCAAATTCAACAAAATATCTATCACATAAAATATTTTCAACACGATCCACATGCATGCGAAGTTGACACTCTTCCAAAATAGTGGGATTAACATTAACTAAAGTCATGACCTCTCCAAACCAACTTTTCTCCAAAATTTCATAAGATTGAACATTCTCCAAATATGTGGGGTCTAAAGTTGACACTCTTCCAAACCCACTTTCAATGATATTGCAAACACTATTATCAATCTTATATTCATCATGGGGCTTAAATAAATTTTCAAGATCATAAGAAGAATCACCCCAATCATGATCATTGCAACAAGTAGTGGACATAGGAAAACTAGCATCCCCAAGCTTAGGGTTTTGCATATTATTAGCACAATTGAAATTCATAGAATTTACAATAACATCATTGCAATCATGCTTTTTATTCAAAGATCTATCGTGAATCACCTCATAAAGCAATTCATCACAATTTTTAGATTCACGAATTTCAAGCAAAACCTCATAAAGATAATCTAGTGCACTCAACTCACTAGCAATTGGTTCATCATAATTGGATATTTTAAAAATATTAGCAAGAGGATGAGGATCCATATCAATAGATTTTTATCAAGCGAAGATGCAAGCAAATAGAAGGCACATGGTAACACGAGCAAACAGAAGGACGAATGGAAGAGGGGCGAAGAAAACAGCAAAGGTGAAGTGGGGGAGAGGAAAAGGAGAGGCAAATGCCAAATAATGTAATGCGAGGGAGAAGAGTTTATGATGGGTACTTGGTATGTCTTGACCTGAGCGTATATCACCCCGGCAATGGCGCCATGAATCGCTAGTTGATGGGAGATCAAATCTTGATTTGACTTGGTGCAAATCTCCCCGGCAACGGCGCCAGAAATCCTTCTTGCTACCTCTTGAGCATGCGTTGGTTTTCCCTTGAAAAGGAAAGGGTGATGCAGCAAAGTAGCATAAGCATTTCCCTCGGTTTTTGAGAACCAAGGTATCAATCCAGTAGGAGACTACACACAAATCGCCTAGTACCTGCACAAACAAACAAGAACCTCGCAACCAACGCGATAAAGGGGTTGTCAATCCCTTCACGGTCACTTACGAAAGTGAGATCTGAGAAATATAATAAGATAAATATTTTTGGTATTTTTGTTGTATCGATTGAGAAGTAAAGATTGCAAAATAAAATAAATAGTAAACTAGAATTGTAGATCGGAAACTTATATGATGTAAAGTAGACCCGTGGGCCATAGGTTTCACTAGTGGCTTCTCTCAAGATAGCATAAATTATGGTGGGTGAACAAATTACTGCCAAGCAATTGAGACAAAAGCGCATAGTTATGAGAATATCTAGGCATGATCATGAACATAGGCATCACGTCCGTGTCAAGTAGACCGAAATGATTCTGCATCTACTACTATTACTCCACACATCGACCGCTATCCATCATGCATCTAGAGTATTCAGTTCATAAGAAGAGAGTAACGCATTAGGCAAGATGCCATGATGTAGAGGGATAAACTCAAGCAATATGATGTAAAACCCATCTTTTTATCCTCGATGGCAACAATACAATACATGTCGGCTCCCTTTCTGTCACTGGGATCAAGCACCGCAATATTGAAGCCAAAGCTAAGAACTTCTCTATTGTAAGAAAGATCAATCTAGTAGGCCAAACCAAACTGATAATTTGAAGAGACTTGCAAAGATATCAAATCATGCATATAAGAATTCAGAGAAGAATCAAATATTGTTCCTAGGTAATCTTGATCATAAACCCACAATTCATCGGATCTCGGCAAACACACCGCAAAAAGTATTACATCGAATAGATCTCCAAGAACATCGAGGAGAACTTTGTATTGAGATCCAAAGAGAGAGAAGAAGCCATCTAGCTAATAACTATTGACCCGAAGGTCTGTGGTAAACTACAGACACATCATTGGAGAGGCTATGGTGTTGATGTAGAAGCCCTTTGTGATCGAATCCCCCTCCGGCAGATCGCTGGAGAAGGCCCCAAGATGGGATCTCACGGGTATAGAAGGTTGCGGCGGTGGAAAAGTGGTTTTGTGGCTCCCTGGATGTTTTCAGGGTATAAGAGTATATATAGGCGAAAGAAGTAGGTCGGTGGAGCTATGAGGGGCCCACGAGGGTGGGGGGCGCGCCGCCCTACCTCGTGGCGGCCTCGTTGCTTCCTTGACCTCCACTCCTAGTCTCCTAGATTTCGTTTGTTCCATAAAAGATACTCGTGAAGGTTTCGTTCCATTTGGATTCCGTTTGATATTCCTTTTTTGCGAAACACTAAAATAGGCAAAAAACAACAATTTGCCCTGGGCCTTCGGTTAATAGGTTAGTCCCAAAAATAATATAAAAGTGCATATTAAAGCCCATTAAATATCCAAAACAGATAATATAATAGTATGGAACAATCAAAAATTATAGATACATTGGAGACGTACCACACAACGCGGTTGATGTAGTCAAACTTTCTTCGCACTCCAACCGATCTAGTACCAAACGCATGACACCTCCGTGTTCTGCACATGTTCAGCTCAGTAACGTCCTCCGCCTTGTTGATCCAGAAAGACGATGAGGTAGTAGATGTGTTCCAACAACACGATCGCGTGGTGACGGTGATGGTGATGTGATCTTCGCAGGGCTTCGCCTAAGCATTACGGAAATATGACCAGGGGTGTAAAGGTGGATGGGGCCGCCGCACACTGCTAAGACAATGTTGTGTTCTCGTGTGGTGCCCCCTCCCCACATATATATAGGTGTGAGGGGAGGGGAGGCAGCTAGCTACGCCCTAGGGCTTGGCCGCCGGCCCCTAGGTCCCCTGCCTTGCCCTACACCCCCCTTTCCTTGTATCAACAAGGGGGAGGAAAGACTGGGAGAGGGAAGGAAGGGGGAGTTCTACTCCACACTTTCCTTTCCGTATGCTCTTTCCTTCTCCTGCTCATAGGGCCAGCCTCTATAGGGGCGCACCAGCCCCTTGTGGGCTGGTGTCTTCCCTCACTTGGCCCATAAGGCCCATAGCATTGTCGGGGGTGCCCGAAACTCCTTCCGATGACACGATAAGTACCTGGTACCCTCCGAAACACTTCTGGTATCCGAATACCATCGTCCTATATATCAATCTTTCCCTTTCGATCATTTCAAGTCTCCTTGTTATGTACGTGATCTCAACCAGGACTCCGAACAACATTCGGTCACCAAATCACATAACTCATATAACACTATATCATCAACGAACTATAAGCGTGCGGACCATACGGGTTCGAGAACTATGTAGACATGACCGAGAGACCTCTCCGTTCAATAACCAATAGTGTAACCTGGATGCCCATATTGGCTCCTACATATTTTACAAAGGTCTTTATTGGTCGAACCGTTATGACAACATACGTAATTCTTTTTTTCTATCGGTATGTTACTTGCCCGAGATTCGATCGTCGGTATCCTCATACCTTGTTCAATCTCGTTACCGACAAGTCTCTTTACTTGTTCTATAATACATCACATCGTGACTAACTCCTTAGTAATTTGCTTGCAAGCTTATGATGTGTATTACCGAGAGGGCCCAGAGATACCTCTCCGATACTTGGAGTGACAAATCCTAATCTCGATCTATGCCAACTCAACAAACACCTTCGCAGATACCTGTAGAGCATCTTTATGATCACCCAGTTACGTTGTGACGTTCGATAGCATGTAAGGTATTCCTCTGGTATTCGGTAGTTGCATAATCTCATAGTCGGAGGAATATGTATTTGACCTGAAGAAAGCAATAGCAATAATCTGAATGATCATTATGCTAAGCTAACAAATGGGTCTTGTCCATCACATCATTCTCCTAATGGTGTGACCCGGTTATCAAATGACAACACATGTTCATGGTTAGGAAACCTTAACCATCTTTGATCAACAAGCTAGTCTAGTAGAGGCTTACTAGGGACACAGTATTTGTTTATGTATTCACACATGTAATTAAGTTTTTAATTAATACAATTCTAGAATGAATAATAAACCTATATCATTATTAAGGAAATATAATAATAACCATTTATTATTGCCTCTAGGGCATATTTCCATCATCTTCTTTCTTTCAATTTTTTCTAGTGCCAACATAGAACAACATGAGTGTCGTGTTAAATTTTGGATTTTTTCTGGGTTCATTTGGACATTTTGATACATTAACTGAGTTTTCTATGCATTTATGTGGATAATTAAAATTCATACTACAAGCACATGCTCCAGTGCATATAAATGGGTTTTAAAATCAGATGTGTGTCCTTGGTTGCATGCTTAGGTTCCATCCAAGAAATGGGAATGAATGTCAAACACCTTGCCACCGTCGCTTGGCCACAAACATTGAGATACATGGTTTTTAAATTATAGTAAATCCAAAACTCATCTAAAATTCATGAAACTTGGCCTGCTATCATGGAATGGCATTAACATGCTATGGTAAAAAAATGTCCCATTTGGGTATGTTTTGGTATAAGCTTCTCACAAACCAGAGCTTCTCACAACAAGTCTCATGGTTCCTGTTGGGAACGTGCCTCCTTCATGGATGAAACAATATTCATTGCCTCTTCTTGCTTTCAATTTTTTTCCTAGTGTCAATATAGAGAAAAATGAGTGTCGAGTTAAAATTTGGAATTTTTCTACGTTTGTTTGGACATTTTTATACATTAACTGAGTTTTCTAGGCTTTTTATGTGCATAATTCAAATTAGAACTACCGGCACATGCTCTAGTGCAGAAAAATGTGTTCAAAAAATCAAATGTGTGTCCTTGGGTGCATGATTAGGTCCCATGCAAGAAATGGGATTGAATTTCAAACACCAGGGAACCGTTGCTTGCCGGCAAAATGTTGAGATACTTTATTTTTAAATTCCAGTAAATACAGAACTCATCTGAATTTCATGAAACTTGTCATGCTATCATGGAATGGCACCAACATGCTATGGTAAAAAAAGTCTCATTTGGAGCAGGTTTTGGTATACGCTCCTCACAAATCAGAACTTCTCCCAAGATGCCCCGTGGTTCCAGTAGGGAACTTGTGTCACCTTTCTGGACGAAACAACATTTGTTGCCTCTTCTCTCCTTGATTTTTTTTCTAGATACAACATAGGGCAACATGAGTGTGATGTTAAATTTTGGAATTATTCGATGTTCGTTTGGACATTTCTATGCATTAACTGAGTTTTCTAGGCATTTTATGTGCATAATTCAAATTTGAACTACAAGCACATGCTCCAGTGTAGCAAATTGGGTTAAAAAAATCATATGTGTGTCCATGCGTGCATGCTTAGGTCCCATGCAAGAAATGGGAATAAAATTCAAACACCTCAGTATCATGCCTCAGCCGCAAACGTTGAGATACTTGGTTTTAAAATTCTAGTAAATCCAAAACTCGCCTGAAATTCATCAAACTTGGCATGCTATCATGGAATGGCACCGACATGCTGCCGTATTTTTCATGTCCAATTTGAGATAAGGTGCACTCAGATCAACAACCAACGAAGGCATTTTGAAACAAATAGCTTCCACCTTATCAGCTCAAACGTTTGTATAATTTAAATCATGGGCGTTCTGTTAACCATTCACATGATGCCACACGTCACACTTTTAATGGCTAGGAGGTGGTGTGCGGACAACTTGAGTAGACGGGAGGCGTGCGAGCTGTCCTCTAGTGCGCAGGCTCACCGGGAAGCATGCGAGCTGTATGCTGCGTAGGCTCACTGGGAAGCCAGCCCTTTGACTTCATGGTCGTCCACCTCACTCGCATCCTCTCCATTAATGGCACCGAGCCGATGTTTAATACGGGTAGCCTTACTCTTCACCTCCCATTCCTCTCCCGCAAACCTCCACCAACGCCATAGTGCGGAAGGATCATCTTCCACTAGTCTTCCAGTTTGGTGAAGTCGACTCTGAGCCAGACGAGATAGAAAATAAGGAGGAATAGGGCCTCATGGACATGGCCCTGAATGAGATGGTTGCGGCGGTTGCTCCCCCCGCGCCCATCCCAGCTCACATCCCCGTGCTCGCCTAGCGACCATCCCCGTAGCATTGACGGGCTGGTCACCGAGCACTATCGTAGAGCTAGAAGCCATGGGCATCCGTGAGGTCCCCACGGACACGCGCGAGCTCGTGTACATGCTAGCACCAGTGCCCGTGCCCGTGCACACCCCTGCACCCACTGCGGCCCCAGTCCCCATGCATTTTCCTGCAACCACCGCGCCCGTGCCCGTGCGCACGCCCCGCTTAGCGTCATAGGACGCCGCAGTCGACCGCTACCTTGCAGCACTGCAAGTTGCCGTCCACCCGCGCCCTGCCCGTCGATCACGCGACGACATGATGTTTGATTTCCAAGTGAAGAACATTCTGTGCTGCCTTAAAGACTTCAACAAGGGCGTCCCGGAGGACGAAAAAAACAATGCCGACGCAGCACGCCATCTCCGCCGCCATCGGAATTAGATTTTTAGGTTTAATATTGAATCTGGATCATATAAATATAAAGTCGCAGTGTGACTAAATGAAACCTATGGTTTGAAAAAACTTGTGTTTTTTCTCTGAATGTACAGACTTATCAAATGATTTTTTTTAAAAAATCAATGGTTTTTAAATTTAAAACACTCATCGCAAACATTTTAGATAGAACATCCGATGCAAACCGACAGCTTCCTAGTAAGCCAAGGGAAAATGTGCCGCGCAGGATTTGTGCAGCTCTTCATTGCAAACATTTTAGATAGAACACCCGTATGCGAAGTGAGAGGTATGGTCCTTCCCAGTATGCCAAGGGAAAATGTGTCGCACAGGATTTGTCCATCTCTTCATCGCAAACAGTTCAGATTGAAGATGGTATGCAAAGTGAGAGCTATGGTTCCTTTGCCACTAAGACAAGAGAAAATCTGGCGCGCAAGATTTGTACATCCCTTCAACCCAAACGATTTTTTCTGATGCCCCGTGTGCAACCACGTACAGATAATTTGGTAAGATTTGCATCTGCCATGTTGGGTATATTGCCATTTGTCAAACTGGAAAGATTGAAATTTGTCAATCTAGTAACATTGCCCTTTGTCAACCTTGTAACATTGTCATTTGCCAAAATTTGCAGCTAAAAATCACTAGCACTATCTAATTTTTGCAACTAAAATTCAGTAAACATAGATTTCATTCGTAGATTAAGCCGTCGTTCTTTATACAAACAGTTAAACTAGATAGCTGAACCGACCAAACTTTTCCCCAATTTTTGCCAACCACATACTGAAATAGCTAATTCAACTATATATACTAGCTAATTATAAGTACGTTGTCTAGTACAACCACATCTATAGTCAGATGAACTGGAAAAAATAGCCCCTAAATACTACTATTACGGAGGGTCTTGGTACTACTTCCAACAGCCTCTTCTCTGCCGAGGGCGCTTAGTAAGAGGCAGAGGAGGAGGATCCTAGCGACGAGTTGGACAACCGGAATCCGGTGCTTCCGCTGCTCCACCTTTAGCGACGCTCACCTCGAACACCCTTTGCCACTCCAGATGACCCCTCTCAAATCGGCGGGAGTCCTCATAGATGTCCTCATTCCGCGCCTCTGCAATGGTGTGTGCTGGGGCCACAACGGCATTAAGACTCTTTGCGTGCTCGACCAGGCACTCCTCCCCTCCTCCCGCAGGAACTCGATGTAGCGCGCAAGGTCGCTGATTCACATGCAGGGCTCCACCTCCACCTCCCGCCTTCAGGCGATAGTGTCAAAGCGGGTGATGACCCCAGTGGTTGGCGGTGGGCTGGTGGCCACGGCGGTCGACAGTGGGGTGGTGGCCACGACCTCCACCTCGCGCCTTCGGGCCGCGGTGGCGGAACGGATGATGGCCACGGTGGCCGAAAGTGGGGTGGTAGCCACGACGGTCACGTCCCGCCTCCAGGCTATGGTGGCGGAGCAGGCGATGGCCCCTGGCTTTCAACGATGGTGTGTCGGCCAAGGCAGCAGACGTTCGGTTGGTGGTAACAGCCGCCGACGGGCAGGGGTGGCGGAGCGTGTGGTGGGTGTTGTGCGCACACCGAACAGGGATGCCACGTGCACTACACTATGTCAGGGACTGCGCCGCCGCCGCGGTGTAGCCTCCCAGCTGGAGCTATCCTCTAATGACGGCGGAATGGCTAAGCGACGATGATGGACCGACACCATTGGCGATTGTGGGAGAAGCAGGCGAGATAAGCTACAGGGAGGGAGGGGAAAATGTGATGTAGGACTCGCCGGTCGTGATGGTTTATAAAGCAGGCTGGTAAGCATTGGGATTTTGCTGAGGCGGGCGGGAAGTTTGCACTGCTATGAGTGGGAACCTACACGGGAATGGGCTCACCGACGATTCATTAGCTCCACTTCGAGCCACCGTTTGGCCAAAAGAATGCCCACGCAGTGCTCAAGCTTGCACTCGAAGCCATCTGCGGCAGCGAGGTGACAAGACCTGCGATAGGAGGATGAAACGACATGTACACATACGGTTAATAAAAATACATTTGCGATTTAATTACCTACTACCTCTGTCCTGGTTTATAAGTTCTCTTTGTATTTTTGTGCCAAATTTTGACTAGAGATTTAAAAAATAAAATACGAATGCATGCCACCAAAGATTATATCGTTGGATTCGTATTTCAACATACTTTCCAATTATATTATTTTTATAGCATGCATTAACATTTTTTAGTTAAATATAAGGTCAAATATGGCACAAAATATAAAGGGGACTAATAAACCAAGACGGAGGTAATAGCACACGGCCACTCTCTACACAGCGTCTCAAACGATTGTTCGACCACCGTGTGATCTGGAACGCGACGTAGTTTCACATGATGCCGTTTGCTCGCAACTACCAGGCAACTTGTAGATGACCATTCCCTACGTGTTCAACTGCTCTATGCGTGTGGTTGCCCGCGATTGAGGAAGCCACGGTGCGCTCTGCTCGCGTCCGGCCGCGTGCGCTCTGCTCTCGTGTCCCTCCGCGCGCTCTGCCCGCATCCCTCCACGAACGCTTCCAGTGTTTTTGGCCAGCGCACGATCATGTATGTTCATGCTGCCATTATGCATGTGGTTGCACCGGGTGCGGCGCCACGATGCAGTTACCCGCTGCAAAAACTGCCATGCGGACGTGCCGAGAATCCAGGCCGCCCGACCCCCATTTATTCCCGCTGCCATTTACCTTCATCTCTTGCGCCATACAACACAATAAGCACACCCACGATGACATATACAGAGAGGATATCTAGCGGTTCCAATGGCGCTCCCCATCACTACAAAAAAAGACACGTCCATGACATTTTGGCCCGAACGAAAAGTTTTTCTGTCATGCTTATGATACTTCTATGACAATAATTGTGACAAAAACACGTATCATCATAGATGTGGTGGGCTCCTACTTCTATGAAAAAAATAATGACAGAAAATGGGACTTTCATCTTGGGCGGGCTAGAGACGCACCTGCATGACATTCTTTGGGTCGTCCATGACGGAAAAAATCATGGTAGAAACAAGGGCAAGGGAAATATCGAGGAGTTCCTAGTTACGGTGGGTGGTTGGGGCCAAGTGATGCACTATGGTTTGTGAGTTTCTCTCATGTATGCGCGGGTATGTGAGGCATTGGCTAACCGAACCCAAGTGATCGCACTAGCTACGTTACTGAACCCGAGCGATCGATCCCAGGGCTGTGAACTAAACCCGAGCAATTCATTCGCTGCTGATTGAACCGAGTGCTTCCTTTGCTGCGGCTGCTAATTGAACCTGAGCGATCGATCACTACTTTTGCTTACAGAAGCCGATCGAGCCCCCATGCTAGATGTAGCCAGCCGGTGTTGGGTTGACTCTCGATGAACAATGATCATTGCTACCGTGCGCGTGGTATGTAGAACGAGTCAAGACGTTGTGAGTGATGAGTCGAGCCGGTTGGTTGGTTGTGGATGAACAGTTCCTGGTGGGGGTTGGATGAACATGACCCCATGGTAGTAGGACATTGTCGTTGGATGAACATGACCCTGAGGAGGCCACCACACCCCAGCTGGTTGGGGGTGGATGAACATGACCCCTTGGAGGCTATATGAACAGTAGCCTGTGGAGGCTGGAGGACGATGATACGTCCATTTTGCATCATATTTTCCTACTGTTATTTATAATGTTTTTATGCATAATAATGCTTTACGGATTAATTCTAATGCCTTCTATCTCATAGTATGCAAGGTTTACACAAAGAGGGAGATTACCGGTAGCTAGAGTTCTGGACCTGAAAAACCTACGTCAGGGCACCTATTCTGCACATCTCCAAATGAGCTGAAAATTTAAGGAGAATTATTTTAGAATATATAAATAATACTGTAGCAAATAACTACTAGAGGGGGGCCACCTGGTGACCACAAGACACCAGGGCATGCTAGCCCCCCCAGGCGTGCCCTGGTGGGTTGTGGCCAGCCCGACCCACCTCCGGTTCCCATCTTCTGCTATATAGGTCATTTTAACCTAGAAAAAAAAATCAGGAGAGGACTTTTGGGAAGGAGTGCCGCCGTCACGAGGCGGAACTTGGGCAGGAGCACCTTTTATCTCCGACGGAGCGACTCCGTCGCAGGAACTTCCCTCCCGGAGGGGGAAGTTGAAGCCATCGTCATCACCAACAACCCTCTCATATTTGGGAGGCCAATCTCCATCAACATCTTCAACATCACCATCTCCTGTCAAGCCCTAGTTCATCTCTTGTGTTCAATCTTTGTACCGGAACCTAAGATTGGTACCTATGTGTGACTAGTAGTGTTGATTACATCTTGTAGTTGATTACTATATGGTTTATTTGGTGGAATATTATATGTTCAAATCCATTATGCTATTTAATACCCCTATGATCTTGAGCATGATTAGCATTTTTGAGTAGTTACTTTTGTTCTTGAGGTCATGGGAGAAATCATGTTGCAAGTAATCATGTGAACTTGATATGTGTTCGATATTTTGATGATATGTATGTGGTGATTCCCTTAGTGGTGTCATGTGAACGTTGACTACATGGCACTTAGCCATCTTTGGGCCTAAGGGAATGCATTATGGAGTATTTATTAGATGATGGGTTGCTAGAGTGATAAGAAGCTTAAACACTAGTTTATGCGCTACTTCGTAAGGGACCAATTTGGATCCAAATGTTTAATGCTATGGTTATATTTTATCTTAATACTTTTCTCGTAGTTGCGGATCCTTGCAAGGGGGTCAATCATAAGTGACAGGTTTGTTCTAGTAAGAACAACACCCAAGCACCGGTCCACCCACATATCTAATTATCAAATTAGCAATGCGAATCAAACCAACATAATGAAAGTGACTAGATGAAATCTCCCGTGTGCCCTCGAGAACGCTTAGTTTATTATAAGAGACTGTTTTGGCCTATCCTTTGGCATAAAAGGATTGGGATACCTTGCTGCACTTTATATCATTATCGTTACTTGCATGTTACAAATTATCTTGCTATCAAACTACCTGTTACCGACTATTTCAGTCCTTGCAGAAAATACCTTGTTGAAAACCACTTGTCATTTCCTTCTACTCCTCGTTGGGTTCGACACTATTACTTATCGAAAGACTATGATTGATCACCTGTTCTCGTGGGTCATCAAGACACTTTTATAACGCCGTTGCCGGGGAGTGAAGAGCTCTTGGTAAGTGGTAATTAGTAAGGAAAAATTAATACTACATGCTGAAATTTATTGTCACCTGCTACTTTGGAAAACCATCCTTTGAGGAGTTTGTTTGGGGTATCTTCACCTCGACAGCGGGCACAATTAGTTTCCCCTCAACCTACTGCATCTACTAAAAATATTTGTTATGAAATTCCTTCGGGCATGATAGAACAACTGCTAGCAAATCCTGATGCAGGATATGGAACAAAACATCCTGATATGCACTTGATCCATGTGGATGAAATTTGTGGATTATGTAAGCTTGCAGGTTTACTCGGAGATGAAGCTAAGATAAAGGTTCTCCATTTATTTTTGAAGGGAAAAGCATTGTCATAGTATAGGCTATGCGATGATATTGGATCTTGGAACTGGAATCGATTGAAATTGGAATTTCACTAAAAAAATTACCCTATGCATCTAGTTCATCGTGATTGGAATTATATGTATAATTTTTGGCCTCGTGAAGGAGAAAGTATCTCTCTAGCTTGGGGGAGGCTTAAGTCAATGTTATATTCATGCCTCAATCATGAGCTCTCAAGAGAAGTTATTATTCAAAACTTTTATGCTTGGATTTCTCGTGATGACCAATCCATGCTCGATACTTCTTGTACTCGTTCTTTCATGAAGAAGACTATTGAACTCAGGTGGGATCTTTTAGAAATAATTAAACGCATGTAGCGACCAGACCTCAAACAGTCTGATCTCTGTGCTCCGATGTCATCCCTGGATCAGTAATGCTGACACCACACAGTACTCGGAGGATTTATAGCAGAGTAGCAATCACACACTTATTACATCGAGTGTCTCATAAGAGAACTTATTACAATAAGTATGGCTTAAGGCCATCTAATAACGATAACAGCGGAAGGCTTGGAAGATAAGTGAGTCCATCAACTCCAACGGCATCACTGAGTATAGAACCACGACCTAAACTCCTTAATCGTCATTTGAAAAGTCTGCAACATTAACGTTGCAGCCCGAAAACGGGTCAGCACATGGAATATGCTGGCAATGTAACACATAGAGAGTAATGGAATGCAATGGCTATACTATATGCATATTTGGCTGGTGGAAAGTTCTATGGTTACAGTTTTGCGTAAAGCCAATTTTTCCCTACTTCAAAGGAATAAATTTATTTAACTATCTTGGTAGTTGTTAAACATTGAGAATGGTTGACAGCATTCTCAATCCCAATTAAGCATCATCATAACCCAACAAAATTAATTTAGAGTAACATGTTGAGATTCACATGAAAATCCAAGTACTAGATACTCAAGATGTCCATAACCGGGGACACGGCTAACCATGATTAGTTTATTACACTCTGCAGAGGTTTGCGCACTTTTCCCCACAAGACTCGATCGCCTCCATTTGGTTTCTCGCACTACATGGTGTTTGAGAAGACGGATGACCGAGACATAGTCTTTCAGAAGCGCTAGCACCTTACGATGGGTAGACCGTACCACCTACATCCCCTACATCTGCTACTCTACCACTTTAAGAGTTCGCACGACTTAGTCAACTATGCTAGAGCCCATAATAGCTTGTGGCTGCACACGGAAGTTTCTAGTATGAATAGTCTCATGATCCCTTTGAGCCTGGGTGGCGGTCCAAAAGAAAACAGGCAAGTCCTGGAATACCCAGGTGCCTCAATCCACCAAGATGTGGGTTTAAGTTGCCACCTTAGATAAACCATTAATTAACAATCTCACATCTGTCATGGATTTCACTCACCCAATCCACGTCTACTAGCATAGCATGGCATAATAAGCAAACGTAGAAGTAACTCCCAAAGGTTTGATAATAAACAGGTAGTAGGTACTACCTCATCTACTTCCCATCCCACAATTTAATTAGATCCTAATCATGCAATGTGTGAGGATTGATCTAATGCAACAAAACTGGGTAGTAGAAAAGGTATGATCAAAGTGTTACTTGCCTTGCTGATGATCCGCGAAACCTAACGATTCGAAGTAACAGGCGGCGCACTCCGGGTATTCTATCGCAGACAAACAAACAAGCATACAATAAGTACTCATCTAATGCATAGGTAAAACTCAAATAAGAGATCTAACCAGAAGGTTCAACTTAAGAACTCCGGTTGGCAAAAAGAATCAAATCGAACGAAGCAACGAAAGACAAACGGCGAAAGAAAACAACTTCGTTCTACTAATCTGGATCTAGGGCAAATTTTACAGTAACAAAAACTGGTTTAAGTTGGTTAAACGGATAGAGGGTTTCAAGACGAAACTCTAGGCGCTTGAATCGCCTGATTCCGATAAACGAGCGAAAAGTTATACTAAAACGAAAATCGGATCAGGAATCGCGATCAGAAAAATCGCGGATTTAATCCGAGAAAAAGAAAAACGACGAACGCCGAATATTTTTCTCTTTTTTTTCTCTTTTTTTCGGCACGGAAAACGAGGCGCGACGAACCTCGGGTGGCGGGATCGTCGGCGGCAGCGGCGGCGGCTCCGGCGGCGCGCGCGGATCGAGGCGGGGATGATGGGCTGGGGCGGCTCGGGGCGGCGCTATTTAAAGGCTGCCCCCGAGCGGTGTCCCGCTCGGGTATGGCCCGAAGTCGGTTCGTTTTCTTTAATTATTCCGCTCGGAAGAAAAATAAAAAGAAATACTAAACAGACTCCAAAAATTCTGAAATAAATTTTCACGGGCTTCTAAAATCAAGCCGCACAATGTGAACATTTATTTGGGCCCTAAATGCAATTTTGAAAAACGCACTTTTTTTCCTAAATTCAAATAAAACACCGAAAAACTCCGAAATAAAATCTTATTTGATTTTTTTATTAATTCTCAATATTTCTTTATTTTGGGAAAGTCATTTTATTCCCTCTCTCATATTTTTGTAATAGAAATAATTGATGATAAAATAAATAAAATCAAATGATCCTATTCTCAAAATTTGAGAGAACTCAAATATGAAAATAACGAAATCCCCAACTCTCTCCGTGGGTCATTGAGTTGCGTAGAATTTCTAGGATCAACCAAAATGCAAAATAAAATATGATATGCATGATGATCTAATGTATAACATTCCGAATTGAAAATTTGGGATGTTACAAACGTACCCCCCTTAAGATGAATCTCGCCCTCGAGATTCGGGTTGGCTAGAAAATAGGTGAGGGTGGTCTTTGAGCAAATCTTCCTCTCGCTCCCAAGTGGCTTCATCCTCCGTGTGGTGGCTCCACTGAACTTTGCAAAACTTAATAACCTTGCTGCGAGTAACTCGGCTGGCAAACTCGAGAATCTTAACTGGTTTCTCCTTGTAGGTCAAATCGTTATCCAACTGAATAGTTTCCAATGGCACTATGTCTCTCAACGGTATGTCAGCCATCTCCGCGTGACATTTCTTTAACTGAGAAACGTGGAACACATCATGTACTCCTGACAATCCTTCGGGAAATTCCAACTTGTGGGCCACTTCTCCCATACGCTCCAGAACTCGATATGGTCCTACAAATCGTGGTGCTAACTTCCCTTTAACTCCAAAACGCTTTGTTCCCCGAAGTGGAGATACTCGAAGATAAGCTCTGTCTCCAACTTCGTAAACTGTCTCCTTGCGTTTAGAATCCGCATAACTCTTCTGTCTGGACTGGGCTACCTTGAGCCTATCGCGAATCAATTTCACCTTCTGTTCAGACTCCTTAATCAAGTCAGGACCAAACAACTGGCGGTCTCCAACTTCGTCCCATGACAACCGTGTCCTGCACCTCCTTCCGTACAAGGCTTCGAAAGGGGCCATCTTTAAACTGGTTTGGTAACTGTTGTTGTAAGAGAACTCTGCATATGGCAAATTATCGTCCCAACTAGATCCATAATCTAGCGCACAAGCTCTCAGCATATCCTCCAAAATCTGATTGACTCTCTCGGTCTGTCCATCCGTCTGTGGATGAAAAGCTGTACTGAATTCTAGCCTGGTACCCAAAGTTTCGTGCAACTGCTTCCAGAACTTTGAGGTAAACTGGGTTCCTCTATCTGATACGATACTTGTCATGGAATTGTCACGGCAGATGTCCTAGGTGTCAGGACTTAGTCGCGAGGCCAATGCATCTATGTGTTAGCTTGAGAGGGGTTGAGCGGGACGAGAAACGCGATGTTTTACCCAGGTTCGGCCCCTCACGGTGGAGGTAAAAGCCTACATCCTTCTTCATTGATATTGATGATGATGATCATGGTTACAAAAGTGCTCTATCTCGAGAGCTATTGTCTAAACCTAACTTGTCCAACTTGTGGAACTTGTCAATCTTCCCCTCTTAGGGTGCCCTGCCCCTCCTTATATATGTTGAAGGGGTGGTTTACATGTGGAGTCCTCTTAGGATTAGGACTAGTCTATCTCTAATACAAACCGGATACAAGTCCAGGTCTTAGCTCCTTGTAAGATAATGTTCCTCGTGCCTTTCCTCTTAAACCGGCCCACCGTTAAGCGTGAACCGGCCTTCTGGGCTTTGGGCCTTGTCATCCGTCGATCCCGCACGCCGGATCACCAGTGAGTCATAATGACCAGGTGGGTTGCTTGTAAACCGCCAGGTCAGGGAGGGTCGCTAGTAACTCGCCAAGTGTCAGCGGGGTCTTCAGATAAACCGCCAAGTCCGGCCGGGTTAACTTCCGGCCGGTTTACACCGCGGGGTATATCCCCAACATTAGCCCCCAAGTTTAGCTTGGATTTATTCATGGTAAACTTATGCTGCAAAATAAACACAAGAACAAATTTGACAGGTTATGCTCCGGGTTAAGAATTTTTGTAAACCGGTACCTGATCATCCTTAAGTCCTTGTTATTTCCTCCTTCTGGGAAATCCGGGTCAACAGACCAGCTTCATGATCAATTTGCCGACATTGTCTTGTCACCATGAAATATTGTGAAGAATAACTCCTTTGACTCAGCTCCGCCAGTTTAAGAAATATGGGTCTGAAAATACTTATCTGATATTCAGCCGGTTTGAAGATGTAAAACTTGCCGGTTTAATATTACCAAAATGGCCGGTTTATAAATATTGATGGCGCCGGGTCATAATTGTTGTCGACACCGGGTCATGTAATTGATCTTCCTGATTTGCTCAAAACTAATAAAATGAAGATGTTCCTCCTTTATATGCATAATACCTGTAGCCCCCAAGTCTTAAGAGGAGAACATAGTGATAACTTAAGACTTGCTCCAATAAGTGTTTCAACCTTGAAGAAATCCGGTTTGTTCATCTCAATCATATAAACTGAATACTCCATATATGTAGCCCCCAAGTGCTGGGTTGTCATGCATGCAGCAACCTGGGACTTGCAATTTCTTATAAAAACTTCAATCAGTGTAGCCCCCAAGAGCAGTGATGTGTAGCCCCCAAGGGCCGGCTTAGTAAGATAATACTGAACCGGGACTTGATATATACTTCAATGAAAATAACATCTTATAATGTAGATTCCATCGTAGGGCTTGAACCCACGTCCACAAGGTTAAGAGTTTTGTGCTTTACCAACTGAGCAATGAATCCTTCAATATAATGAATAAAACTTGTGTACCTTGAATTGTTGACAGGAGCAATTGGTAGCCCCCAAGGTCCGGCTCATTATGATGTGATGAGTCGGGTCTTCAATAAGTTGAGCAAAAATTGACTTTGCATTAGCCCCCAAGTGTCATGGTGCATGCTTGCAGCGACATGAGACTTGCATATTTGATATAATCTTCAGTTGAATAATGTAGCCCCCAAGTGCCGGGTCGTGAACCTGCAGCGACTCGGGACTATTCCTTCAATTGTAAAATAAACCATATCCATTGACAATATAATAGCCATTGCGCTAAAGCGACTTTGAAAACCTCAATAATACCTGTTATTAATAACCATAATAAAATCCAGCCATGTTGGCTATTCAAGATAACATAATCCGGTATGAAAACCTTATTCATTCAACATCATAATGGAAATTCAGCCAAGTTTAGCTATTTGAATAATATAACCCAATGATTTATAAGCGCATGATTCCAATGGCGCAATCCAAATATATATACTGGCGACTTATAGTCCAAAGCCAGGACGGTTTAACAAACCTGTTTCTGCATACAACAAGTTTAAAGTGTCCTGGCGGTTTACCGCCGGACGGGTCATAATGCCCAACATATAACCCGGGTTTATAACCAAGGCTGCACTTTAAGAATAATCAAATATGAAATATATCATACCTATGACATTGAATCACATTGTTGGTATTACCAACTTTTTGTAGTAAAGGTGATAACCCCAATCTTGAGTACTGATAACTCCTTCCATATTATGCCGGTTTACGATAAAACCGTGCCGGGTTGTGATAAACACCGGTTTAACCATATATAATACTGGTGACTTGTAGTCAAACCAGACCGGGCTGATAGTCTCCGGATTATAACTTGGTCGTGTACTGACAACTTGTAGTTGAAAGCCGGGCCGGGTTGATAAACACCGGTTTACTCCATAAGAGGATGTTAACAACAAGGATCAGACCGGGCAAATAGTCTCCGGATTGACGTGAACTGTGTTCCGTCAATTGATTGTTTGAAAACTTTGTCGGTTTAAAAAAACGCAATAAAAAAGAAAAAAATATCTTGCAAAGAAAAGTGCAAAGCACAGGCAATGACAAAACCGTTTGCAAAAAAGGTTTATTTGAGCTGATCAAATGGCGTTACCATGGCTGAACACGGCCAAGCTCCCGTTAGGTGTAACTATGGTTCTAGTCAGCCAGGTCTCCAAATGAAACCGTGGCATTTATGCCGACCAAGTGGCATGGCAATGGTTCGGGTTCGACCAAGTCCCCAAGTGATTCTGTGGCCTTAGGCCGGTCAAGAGGCATGATTGGTTCAGACGTGACCAAGTCCCCAAGTGATCTGGTGGCTCTCGCCTATCAAGAGGTATGGTATTGGTTCGAACACGACCAAACCTCCAAGTGATATAACATGATGCTTTTAAAAAGCAAACTCAAGGGGTAAACCGGAGGCCGCTTTTAGAACAACTCCGTGTAACCACACATGATGTAAAAGAACAAAGACCCCACTTTATGAAGCAGAAGCCCCCATGTGATCAATAATATGTCAGGCCAGTAAGGCGGGATACCCATGTTTGAACCGCGCATCATGGCAGCAGGTCCTCTTTTGCAATTTTTAACTTTTTGCAAGAGATAAATTCTTCTTGAACCGGGATCTTGAACCGGATATGGAGACCTTCAAAGCTTTGTGGGAGACATCTTTCCCTTGAACCGGATTTTAAACCAGAATCTTCATTTTTAGCCGGAAATTTTCTGACGGCCTTTAAACTCGAACTTGCGAGAAGTTAATTCCTTTTTGAACCGGAAATTATTAAACCGGATTTGAGAGCTTCAGAGCTTTATTGGAGAACAAATTTCCCTTGTACCGGATTGTAAACCAGAATCCTTTTCTGATGACCCGAAACTTCTTCATTGAGCTGGGATTTTGTAACTGTCATATACTTTCTAATCCGGAAACCTTCTGACAGCACGATGTGAATCCGGGACCGGGTTATCTTTCCCTCCAACGTATTGGGGTTCTTGACTTCACTGAAAACCGGCAACGTTTGCTAAGTCATATCATTGTAGCCCCCAAGTCTCAAGGTGACTCGAGGAGTTGGCTTGAGATTCTCCATATTTGACCGTGATATAAACCAGCATAACTTGTATATCATTGGCGTTGATAGCACAATGTGAATCCACAGAAGGTTGAGGTGACTACGGCGGGTTATAAATGATCCCGTATGAGCCGTGTCAGCAACTCGGCCAATGGTTCCTTCCAACTGCGATTTGAAGTTAATCAAAACTGTAGTGGCGGCGACTTGTGCACCTGCCCATTGAACCATCCAGTGCAAACGGTGGTTGATGATAATTTGTCTCCAATCGGAAAGAAAACCGGGCTACCCAAGCTGTGACTTGCTCATACCCAATAAACAGCTCATGCAGACAGGTGCGGCCCGGTATGTTGATGTAGACCAGGCTGCGAGAGACGGACGACAAAGACGATCGTAGCATCAAAGGCAGCTCGGATAGATGAGTCGACCGCGGCATTGTAAGCCGGCACGGACGAGTGAGTTAATTCACAGGGATGGTCCTGGTGAGTTGAAGTAGTCCAGGATGCAAGGGCGGCGGCTCGCGCATATCCATTTACCAGGTAACGAGGCACAGATGCATACCGGGTGCAATATTACCAGTACGTGCTCCGTCTCCGTGGTATAAACCATATTTGCAGTAAATCATTGTCCTGCGTACAAAAAATACAGCAGGGCAGAGTAGTTGTTTGTCGAAGGAAATCAACATGTATTTAACAAAATATGTAAGATAAATATCACCTGATTTTTAGGCGTCAGATGATCATTATATGGCGTCCGTAGATAACCAAGAACTTTTGTGTTGATCCTTTCAAGGGCCTTGCCAGAGTTCGCCGTAGTTTGTATAACCTTCACTCCAAGAAATTGGAGCATATTTATCCTCGGGAACGCCTCGTATATCTTTTGATATAATCAAAAGGTTTTTTTTTCACTTGGCGAGATAAGGCTTGCCCAGCAAGGGCACGTCGGCCCAGCGGATCAACAGAGGCGGGCTCAAGAGGCCATCAGGCGGCTCAGGCGCAGCTGTAGGTCGACGCGGCTCTGGGCGGGTCAACCGGGCTTATGGTAGGATCATCGCGTGACGAAGCAGAGTTCGGCAGAGGGTGTGGTCGGCCATGGAAGTGGCGACTCGAGGCCAGCCGGTGCGGCAATTCACCACAAAGGTGATACGGCGGCTCGGATACGGCCGGTTTGGCCCGAACCAGCGGTGACTCGGGGGTGAGTTGCTCGGAGGCGACGATGGCGTTGTAGCGCGGGTTGCGCGGAAGGGGCACGTAGTGGTGTGAGCCAGCAGAGAGCACGTGCGAGGTGATAAATCGGCGCTGTCGACCACGGCGAAGGCTGTGTCCTTGAATCCATGTAGATGTTGGGCTCTGAGCAACGGGGCAAGTCGACGGGGCGGCAGGCTGGCTCTGGGCCGAAACGTGGGCAGCAGTTTGAGCCACAGCAGCGATGGAGAGGCACCGGCGATTTAGCACAGGACCGCAGTGGGCCGATGAATTGACGAGGCATGACAACTTGTGGCCGTATTGGTGGTTTAGTAAAGATAGCAGGGGTAGGGTGAGGCCCGCGAGGCCGGATCGATGCGGCAACTCAGCAGCAGTGCGGAATTGAGCTTCTGGTCCGGTGGATGGAGGCGATTTACGGTGACTGCGGCTCGACGAGTCAACGCCGGGTGGTCTGAGCAGCGGTCAGCGACCGTTCCGAGGTGTGGCTGCAACTGCAGATGGCAGTTTAGGAGGCCGCGTGAGTCCGCAGCTTTGGCGGGGCAGCCACTTTTTGAGTCAAGGCCACGGACGACCAGGCGATGACTCGGATTGGCGTCAGGTTGCGGCGGTTTACGAAGCATAGTGGTCATGGCGATTTGTTGGTGGAGGCAGGTGCCACCGCTGTGTAGGGGCGCCGGCGGCTCGAGGTACTGGGGCGGCAGGTCGCTCGAAGCGAAACCACAATCGTGGCCGTATCCGTCTCTGAATCATGGTCGTATCCAATTTCGGGTCGCAACCCCTCCCTTTTTTAACGTGAATTTGTACCAGCCGATCCGATCGACTACTAGTTGAAACAGTATGATTCCTTCACGTGAAAATACTACAGCTGGCCTGATTCCTTGGTACATGTGCATCTTGATTGTTCGATCAGACGAAAAACGAGGATTCCGGCGATTTGACCGCTTCATCTCGGCGATTTGCAGTAGTTAACAGATCTCGACCCAAATCCTAATTTCTCTCGAACATTGAATCTCATCAAATATAAATCTGGGTTGATGAACTTGACGCTGATGCGGATCTTCCCAAATCGGCTTTTCTTTCCTGAAAAAATTGCAAACCTCTCGATCCCTGTGAGAGATCCCTCCAAGAACTCGACACCACCGTGCGCAGGCCCCATGGTGGGCGCCAACTGTCGTGGAATTGTCACGGCAGATGTCCTAGGTGTCAGGACTTAGTCGCGAGGCCAACACATCTATGTGGTAGCTTGAGAGGGGTTGAGCGGGACGAGAAACGCGATGTTTTACCCAGGTTCGGCCCCTCATGGTGGAGGTAAAAGCCTACATCCTGCTTCATTGATATTGATGATGATGATCACGGTTACAAAAGTGCTCTATCTCGAGAGCTATTGTCTAAACCTAACTTGTCCAACTTGTGGAACTTGTCAATCTTCCCCTCTTAGGGTGCCCTGCCCCTCCTTATATATGTTGAAGGGGCGGTTTACATGTGGATTCCTCTTAGGATTAGGACTAGTCTATCTCTAATACAAACCGGATACAAGTTCAGGTCTTAGCTCCTTGTAAGATAATGTTCCTCGTTCCTTTCCTCTTAAACCGGCCCACCGTTAAGCGTGAACCAGCCTTCTGGGCTTTGGGCCTTGTCATCCGTCGATCCCGCACGCCGGATCACCAGTGAGTCATAATGACCAGGTGGGTTGCTTGTAAACCGCCAGGTCAGGGCAGGTCGCCAGTAACTCGCCAAGTGTCAGCGGGGTCTTCAGATAAACCGCCAAGTCCGGCCGGGTTAACTTCTAGCCGGTTTACACCGCGGGGTATATCCCCGACAATACTCCTTGGAACTCCATGCAGACATATGATCCTGGTCATGTATATCTTTGCCAACTTAGCACTGGTATAAGTGGTCTTTACTGGGATGAAATGAGCTACTTTCGTCAATCGATCAACTACAACCCAAATCGAGTCATAGCCTGAACGAGTCCTGGGCAATCCTGTGATAAAATCCATGCCTAGCTTATCCCACTTCCATTCGGGTATCGGCAATGGTTGTAACAATCCCGCTGGCTTCTGATGCTCTGCCTTTACTCTTTGACATACATCACAAACTGCTACATACTCCGCAATATCCTTCTTCATTCCGGTCCACCAGAAAATATCCTTCAAATCCATATACATCTTGGTATTTCCTGGGTGAATTGAATACGTTGAGTCATGTGCCTCTTGCAAAATCAACTTCCTGATCTCCGGGTCGTTGGGCACGTAAACGCGGTCTTCAAACCATAGGGTGTCGTGCTCATCCTCATGAAATCCTTTAGCTTTTCCTTTGCTCAGTTTCTCCTTTATAGCGGCAATCTCTTTGTCAGCTTTCTGAGCTTCTCTGATTCTATCCATCAAAGTTGACTGAATCTTCAATGCTGCTACATAGCCTCTCGGAACTATTTCCAAACATAGTTCACGAAGATTTTCTGCTAACTCCTTGGGTATTTCTCCCGTCATTAATGTATTGACATGGCTCTTACGGCTTAATGCGTCAGCTACTACATTAGCCTTTCCAGGATGATAATGCAATTTCATATCATAATCCTTGATAAGCTCCAACCATCTCCTTTGTCTGAGATTCAACTCCTTCTGTGTGAAGATGTATTTCAAACTCTTATGATCCGTGTACACCTCACAATGGTTTCCAATGAGGAAATGTCTCCATGTCTTCAAAGCATGCACTACGGCTGCTAACTCCAAATCATGTGTGGCATAATTCAACTCATGAGGCTTCAGTTGTCTTGAGGCATATGAAACAACTCTCCCTTCCTGCATAAGCACTGCTCCAAGTCCTCGACGGGAAGCGTCACAATACACCTCATAATCCTTGGTCTAGTCTGGCAAAATCAACACTGGTGAGGTAACCAAACGTTTCTTCAACTCCTGGAAACTAGCCTCACATTCCTCTGTCCATATGAACTTGGTATCTTTCTTCAACAACTCAGTCATAGGTTTCGCAATCTTTGAGAAATTCTCAATAAATCTCCAGTAGTATCCTGCGAGTCCAAGGAAACTCCAGATCTCTCCAACTGTTGTTGGGGCTTCCCACTTGGTCATGGTTTTAACTTTAGCGGGATCTACTGCTATACCTTCTCCAGATATAACATGTCTGAGGAATCCTACTTCCTTCAACCAAAACTCACATTTGCTGAACTTGGCATATAATTGATGTTCTCTGAGCTTTCCAAGTACTAAACGCAAATGCTCCTTATGTTCCTCTTCATTCTTCGAGTAAACCAGGATATCATCAATGAACACTACGACGAACTTATCCAAAAACTCCATAAACACTTTGTTCATCATGTTCATAAAATAGGCAGGTGCGTTAGTCAGACCAAATGACATAACGGTATACTCATACAGCCCATACCTGGTGGTAAAAGCTGTCTTTGGAATATCCTGTTCTCGAATCTTCAACTGGTGGTATCCTGATCGCAGATCGATCTTGGAAAATACGTTAGCTCCTTGCAATCGATCAAACAGATCGTTGATCATTGGTAGCGGGTACTTGTTCTTGATCGTTACTTCATTCAATCCTCGATAATCAACAACCATCCTTAACGATCCATCCTTCTTCTCCACTAGAAGTACTGGCGATCCCCAAGGCGAAGAACTTGGGCGAATATATGCCTTATCCAGTAAGTCTTTGATCTGCTTCTTAATTTCCACCAAATCCTTTGCTGGCATCCTATATGGTCTCTTTGATATTGGACCTGTGTCTGGCAATAGCTCAATCAAAAACTCAATATCTCTATCCGGTGGCATGCCTGGCAACTCCTCTGGAAATACATCAGGGAAATCCCTTACCACTGGTACTTCCTCCTGCACAACTCCTGTTAGGCAATTTACTTGAGTCCTCTTTGGCACATGCCGGGATACATACTTGATCCTTCTCCCTTCTGGGGTGGTAAGCAAAATTGTCTTACTAGCACACTCAATATTCCCTTCATGCTTTGATAACCAATCCATGCCTAATATCACATCCAATCCTTGAGATTCCAATACTATTAGGTCTGAGGGAAAAACATAGTTACCAATCCTTAATGGTAACCGATCACACCATAGACTAGCCACATACTCTGCTCCGGGCGAGGTTACTAACATGGGTGACCTAAGGGCTTGGGTTGGTAGGTTATACTTATCCACAAATCCCCTTGAGATGTATGAATGCGATGCGCCAGTATCAAAAAGAACGAGTGCAGTAAATGACTTAACCAAAAACTTACCTATTACTGCATCGGGCTGAGCTTCAACCTCCTCCACGCTAACGTGGTTCACCTGTCCCCTGTTGAAAGGGTTCGGCTTCTTCCCAGAACTTCCATTGCTATTTCCATTTTGTAACTCAGGACATTCATTGGCATAATGTCCTGTCTTCGAACACTTAAAGCAAGTGACTTGGCTTAGGTCCTTCTTGGCTGGGGTTGAGGGGTTGGTGCGGTTCTGGCCGTTGCTTCCTCCATTGCCATTACCATTCTTGGTGCCATTGTGATTGTGCGAGCTACCTCCTCCATGGGTATGCTGGAAATGTCCTCCCAGTCTAGGGGTAAAACGTGGCTTCTACTGAGCTCCTGAATTGTACTTTCCTTGTCCATACTTCCTCTTGCGATTCTCAATTTGCCGCTGCTTCCCTTCAATCATAAGAGCACGATCTACCAACTCTTGGTAGTTGTTGAAGGTTGCTACCATCAACTGCATGCTCAACTCATCATTCAGTCCTTCCAGAAACTTCTCCTGCTTAGCTGCATCCATAGTGACGTCATCTGGGGCATAACGTGCTAACCTACTAAATTCCTCCACATACTGGCCAACTGTCCGTCCTCCTTGGTGCAAGTTGCGAAACTCACGCTTCTTCATGGCCATAGCTCTTGCTGAAACGTGTGCAGTACGAAAAGCCTGCTGAAACTGGTCCCATGTGACAGTGTCAACTGGGAAAGTGGCTGTGAAATTCTCCCACCATGATGCTGCGGGTCCTTCTAACTGATGTGTGGCAAACTTCACCTTCTCCGCATCTGTGCATCCTGCTGTGGTCAACTCCCTAGCGGTCTTGCGGAGCCAATCATCTGCTACTATCGGCTCGGTGCTACTGGAAAACACCGGCGGATTCGGCCTAAGAAAACGGGCCTAAGTGGTCAACAGGTGGAGGTGGTGGTGGTGGGTTGTTGTTGTTGTTCCCCTGATTCTGATTCTGGACTAGTAACTGCATCAATGTGTTCTGATGCTGGATCAACTGGGTGAGCTCCGGTGGAAAGGTAAATCCGGGGTCACGTCTCGGAGGCATCTGAGGGTTTAGAAAAGATTAGATATAAGAATAGAGGGGGTCTAAGGAGAAAACACTACCCATATGCACATGAGGCAAAAGCAAACAATTCACTTCATTCAATCGAACAAGGGCATACAATCGATCTATCTATCGCAAAAGTGCTCGGGCTACTATATTTACATGGTGGACTACTACTACTGATGAGGTGGTCTACTAGAAATATTCTTCGGTTGTTGACTCCATAATATCTGCTCCAGCTTCATCAACATCGTCATCATCGCTACTATCTGCTTCCGAGTCGGTGCCGTCGATGATGATGTAGTCTTCCGGGCTAATTTCCTTGGGTTCTTCGTCTTCATCTACTGGCGTAGGGTCTCCCATAAATATTCCAATCTTCTTGATCAGGTCGTCATTCTTCTCCACCAATACTTCAATTTCCTCTTCATAATCTTCACGTGTAGCCTTGAGTTCTTCCTCCAGTTCCTTGATTCTAGTCTTTGCCTTCTTCAGGTCTATCATGTCAGCGCACATCTGGTTCTCCTATCATCGAATGTGCTGGTTTAGCTCTTGGATAAAAGCTGCGATTGATCTATCCTTCCTGGTGCTGATCATCTCCCAGTGTTCATTTCGGCGCCCACAAATCTGGTAGATAGTATCCTTGAGATCCTTGTGGTAGACTTCTCCAATGCGTCCCATGGCGATGTGAGCTGCAATGCTCTTTCCTAGATTCCAAGTTGGTGCATCAAAAGAAAATTCTACGGGCTCAGTGACTGGCATGAACGTCCTTCCTGTAACTTGAACTTGAATCATCCAGCGCTCTTCTTCAGGTAAAGTGGCGTTGTAGGTTCCCGTGAAGCTTGGTACTCCTATATTCAGGTATCTAGTGACTTCCTTCAAGTGGCGTCCAAAGGGTGTATCTTCATCCGGTTGTGTGAACTTGTTCCTTGCAATCCGCCATCCTAAAGAGCAGAAAAGATGAGAGGTCAGAAGAGAAGAGAGTGAATAGTGATCTAGGTCTTTAGCTTAGTGGTCGTGTCTTACAGTCAGTGTGTGCTCTGATACCATCTCTGTAGCGACCATACCTCAAACAGTCTGATCTCTGTGCTCCGGTGTCATCCCTGGATCAATAATGCTGACACCACACAGTACTCGGAGGATTTATAGCAGAGTAGCAATCACACAATTATTACATCGAGTGTCTCATAAGAGGACTTAATACAATAAGTATGGCTTAAGGCCATCTAATAACGATAACAGCGGAAGGCTTGGAAGATAAGTGAGTCCATCAACTCCAACGGCATCACTGAGTATAGAACCACGACCTAAACTCCTTAATTGTCGTCTGAAAAGTCTGCAACATTAACGTTGCAGCCCGAAAACGGGTCAGCACATGGAATATGCTGGCAATGTAACACATAGAGAGTAATTGAATGAAACGACTATACTATATGCATATTTGGCTGGTGGAAAGCTCTATGGTTACAGTTTTGCGTAAAGCCAAATTTTCCCTACTTCAAAGGAATAAATTTATTTAACTATCTTGGTAGTTGTTAAACATTGAGAATGGTTGACAGCATTCTCAATCCCAATTAAGCATCATCATAACCCAACAAAATTAATTTAGAGTAACATGTTGAGATTCACATGAAAATCCAAGTACTAGATACTCAAGATGTCCATAACCGGGGACACGGCTAACCATGATTAGTTTATTACACTCTGCAGAGGTTTGCGCACTTTTCCCCACAAGACTCGATCGCCTCCATTTGGTTTCTCGCACTACATGGTGTTTGAGAAGACGGATGACCGAGACATAGTCTTTCAGAAGCGCTAGCACCTTACGATGGGTAGACCGTACCACCTACATCCCCTACATCTGCTACTCTACCACTTTAAGAGTTCGCACGACTTAGTCAACTATGCTAGAGCCCATAATAGCTTGTGGCTGCACACGGAAGTTTCTAGTATGAATAGTCTCATGATCCCTTTGAGCCTGGGTGGCGGTCCAAAAGAAAACAGGCAAGTCCTGGAATACCCAGGTGCCTCAATCCACCCAGATGTGGGTTTAAGTTGCCACCTTAGATAAACCATTAATTAACAATCTCACATCTGTCATGGATTTCACTCACCCAATCCACGTCTACTAGCATAGCATGGCATAATAAGCAAACGTAGAAGTAACTCCCAAAGGTTTGATAATAAACAGGTAATAGGTACTACCTCATCTACTTCCCATCCCACAATTTAATTAGATCCTAATCATGCAATATGTGAGGATTGATCTAATGCAACAAAACTGGGTAGTAGAAAAGGTATGATGAAAGTGTTACCTGCCTTGCTGATAATCCGCGAAACCTAACGATTCGAAGTAACAGGCGGCGCACTCCGGGTATTCTATCATAGACAAACAAACAAGCATACAATAAGTACTCATCTAATGCACAGGTAAAACTCAAATAAGAGATCTAACCAGAAGGTTCAACTTAAGAACTCCGGTTGGCAAAAAGAATCAAATCGAACGAAGCAACGAAAGACAAACGGCGAAAGAAAACAACTTCGTTCTACTAATCTGGATCTAGGGAAAATTTTACAGTAACAAAAACTGGTTTAAGTTGGTTAAACGGATAGAGGGTTTCAAGACGAAACTCTAGGCGCTTGAATCGCCTGATTCCGATAAACGAGCGAAAAGTTATACTAAAACGAAAATCGGATCAGGAATCGCGATCAGAAAAATCGCGGATTTAATCCGAGAAAAAGAAAAACGACGAACGCCGAATATTTTTCTCTTTTTTTTCTCTTTTTTTCGGCACGGAAAACGAGGCGCGACGAACCTCGGGTGGCGGGATCGTCGGCGGCAGCGGCGGCGGCTCCGGCGACGCGCGCGGATCGACGCGGGGATGGTGGGCTGGGGCGGCTCGGGGCGATGCTATTTAAAGGCTACCCCCGGGCGGTGTCCCGCTCGGGTACGGCCCGAAGTTGGTTCGTTTTTTTTAATTATTCCGCTCGGAAGAAAAATAAAAAGAAATACTAAACGGACTCCAAAAATTCCGAAATAAATTTTCACGGGCTTCTAAAATCAAGCCGCACAAGGTGAACATTTATTTGGGCCCTAAATGCAATTTTGAAAAACACACTTTTTTCCTAAATTCAAATATAACACCGAAAAACTCCGAAATAAAATCTTATTTGATTTTTTTATTAAATCCTCAATATTTCTTTATTTTGGGAAAGTAATTTTATTCCCTCTCTCATATTTTTGTAATAGAAATAATTGATGATAAAATAAATAAAATCAAATGATCCTATTCTCAAAATTTGAGAGAACTCAAATATGAAAATAACGAAATCCCCAACTCTCTCCGTGGGTCATTGAGTTGCGTAGAATTTCTAGGATCAACCAAAATGCAAAATAAAATATGATATGCATGATGATCTAATGTATAACATTCCGAATTGAAAATTTGGGATGTTACAATGCAACTCTAAAGATTGGGAACTCGACGAGGCTAAAGAGTCAGGTATTAAGCTTGAGTTTGATTGTGTTAAATCTTTTATGAATACATATGCTTTTCACAACTTTAGCACTAAATATGGACTTGACTCTGAGATATTAGCCTCTTTTTGTGAATCATGTGCTACTCATGTTGACCTCCCTTTGGAGAAGTGTTTAAATATTGTCCCCCTATTAAATAAGAAATTAAAGAACCGGTTTAAGCTAAAGATGAAACTATTATTTACAATGTTGATCCAGTTGTGCCTAGGGCTTATATTAAAAACCACCTTTCCCTGTTAGGATAAAGGGACATGCTAAGGTATCAACTGTGGTTTGCAAAACTAATATTAAAGCACCTAAACCGTCTAAACAAATTAAAGTAGAACCTAGTGTTGCTATGGTTAAAGATCTCCTGGTAGAAAATATTGATGGGTATGCTATTTATTTCTATGATGAAGCTGCTAGAATTGCCAACCCCGATGAAAAAGATAAACATAGACCTGTTGTTGGCATGCCCGTTGTCTCAGTTAAAATAGGAGATCAATGTTATCATGGTTTATGTGACTTAGGTGCTAGTTTGAGTTCTATTCCTTCTACCTTATACCAAAAAATTATGAGTGACACAGCATCCGCTAAAATAGAAGACATAGATGTTACTATTAAACATGCTAATAGAGACACCATCACACCAACTGGGATTATTAGAGATGTTAAAGTCTTGTGTGGGAAAATAAAATACCCTACTAATTTTCTAGTTCCTGGTTCCCCACAAGATGATTTTTGTCCCATAATCTTTGGTAGAACTTTTTTGAACACTGTTAATGCTAAAATAGATTGTGAGAAAAAACTGTCACTATGAGCTTTGGTGATGAGTCTCATGATTTTTATTTCTCTAAGTTTAATGTAGAACCTCATAATAAAGAATTGCCTGGTGAAGATGAAATAATTGGTCTTGCTTCTATTGTTATGCCTCCTACTAATCCACTAGAACAATATTTGCTAGACCATGAAAATGATGTGCACTTGCATGAGCGAAATGAAATAGATAAAATATTCTTTGAACAACAACCACTGCTTAAACACGGTTTTCCTATCGAAACTCTAGGAAGTCCTCCTCCACCTAAAGGTGATCCTGTGTTTGAATTAAAACAATTGCCTTACACTTTGAAATATGCTTATCTTGATGAGAAAAAGATATATCCTGTTATTATTAGTGCTAACCTTTCAGAACAAGAAGAAGAAATATTATTGAAAATTCTGAAGAAGCACTGTGCTACTATTGGATATACTCTTGATGATCTTAAGGGCATTAGTCTCACTCTAGGCCATCACAGGATTAATATGGAGCCTGATGCTAAACCCATTGTTGATCACCAACGATGTTTGAATCCTAAGATGAAAGAAGTCGTAAGAACTGAAATACTAAAGCTTCTGGAAGCAGGTATAATCTATCCCATAGCTAATAGTAGATGGGTAAGTCATGTTCATTGTGTCCCTAAGAAGAGAGGTATTACCGTTGTTCCTAATGATGAAAATGAACTAATTCCACAAAGAATTGTTAGTGGCTATAGAATGGTAATTGATTTTTAGAAAATTAAATAAAGCTACTAGAAAAGATCATCACCCTCTGCCTTTTATTAATCAAATGCTAAAAACATTATCTAAGCACACACACTTTTGTTTTCTTGATGGATATTCTACATTTTCTCAAATACCTGTTTCACAACATGATCAAGAGAAAACCACTTTTACTTTCCCTTTTGGAACTTATGCTTATAGACGTATGCCTTTTGGTTTATGCAATGCACCTGCTACCTTTCAAAGATGTATGAATGTTATATTCTCCAATTTTTGTGAAAATATTATTGAGGTTTTCATGGATGATTTTTTCGTTTACGGAAATTCTTTTGATGATTTCTTAAGAAACCTTGATCGAGTTTGGCAAAGATGTGAACAAAACAATCTTGTCTTGAATTGGGACAACTGCCACTTTATGGTTAATGAAGGTATTGTCTTGGGGCATAAAATTTCTGAATGAGGTATTGAGGTGGATAATGCTAAAGTTGATGCTATTGAGAAAATGCCATGTCCAAAAGATCTTAAAGGTATTCGTAGTTTCCTCGGTCATGCTGGTTTCTATAGGAGGTTTATTAAAGACTTCTCTAAAATTTCTAGGCCTCTTACAAATCTTTTACAAAAGGATGTCACATTTTTTTGATGATTATTTTGTAGAAGCCTTTGAAACTCTTAAGAAACCCTTAACTTATGCACCTATAGTTCAACCACCTGATTGGAACTTGCCTTTTGAAATTACATGTGATGGTAGTGATTATAATGTTGGTGCTATTCTAGGACAAAGAGTTGATAAGAGATTAAATGTTATCCATTATGCTAGCAAAACTCTAGACAGTGCTAAAGGAAATGATGCTACCACTGAAAAAGAATTTTTAGAAGTTGTGTTTGCTTTTGATAAGTTAAAATATTACATTGTTGATTCCAAGGTGATTGTTCACACTAATGATGCTGCTATAAAATATCTTAAAATAAAGATGCTAAACCTAGACTCATTAGGTGGGTTCTCTTGTTACAAGAATCCAATTTACACATCACTGATAGAAAAGGAGTTGAGAACCCCATAGCTGATAACTTTTCTAGGTTAGAAAATATTCTTGATGACCCACTGCCTATTCATGATAGCTTTCCTGATGAACAACTAGCTGCAATAATTGTTTCTCATAATACTCCTTGGTATGCTAACAATGCTAATTATATATTTGCTAAATTTGTACCACCTAGTTTCACATACCAACAAAAGAAAAAATTCTTCTATGATTTAATAGATAACTTTTGGGATGGCCCACATCTTTATAAAGGAGTAGATGGTATTATTTGAAGTTGTGTACCTAAGCAGGAACAGGAACAAATCCTACGGAAATATCACTCCACAGCTTATAGAGGGCATCATGCGGGAGACAAAACTGCTCACAAGGTATTGCAATCTGGTTTTTATTGGCCTACTCTCTTCAAGGATGCCCGTAAGTTTGTTTTATCTTGAGATGAATGTCAAAGGATAGGTAATATTGGTAAGCATCAAGAAATGCCTATGAATTATTCACTTGCTGTTGAACCATTTGATGTTTGGGTTTTTGATTATTTGGGACCTTTTCCTTCCTCTAATGGGTATACACATACTTTGGTTGATGTTGATTATGTTACTAAGTGGGTAGAAGCTATTCCAACTAGTAGTGTTGATCATAACACTTCCATTAAAATGCTTAAAGAAGTTATTTTCCCAAGGTCTGGAGTCCATAGATATTTAATGACTGATGGTGGTTCACACTTTATTCATGGTGTTTTCCGTAAAATGCGTGCTAAATATTATGTTAACCATAGAATTGCTTCACCCTATCATCCTCAATCTAGTGGTCAAGTTGAACTTAGCAATAGAGAAATAAAGTGAATATTACAAAAAGCTGTCAATAGGTCCCGAAAGAATTGGGCTAAGAAACTAGATGATGCACTTTGGGCCTACAGGACAACTTATAAAAATCCTATGGGTATGTCTCCATATAAGATGGTTTATGGAAAAGCTTGTCATTGCCTATTGAGTTAGAACATAAAGCATATTGGGCAATGAAAGAACTCAATTATGATTTCTAGCTTGCCGGTGAAAATAGGTTACTTGATATTAGCTCACTATATGAATGGAGAACCCAAGCTTTTGAAAATGCCAAACTATTCAAAGAAAAAGTTAAAAGGTGGCATGAAAAAAGAATCCAAAAGAGGGAATTGAAAGTTGGTGAACATGTTCTCTTGTCTGACTCTTGTTTTAGATTCTTTGCAGGAAAACTTCTCTCCAAATGGGAAGGACGATATATTATCGAAGAAGTTTATCATTCCGAAGCCATTAAGATCAATAATGTCGAAGGCACTAATCCAAAGGTGGTCAATGGGAAAAGAATTAGACACTATATCTCATGTACGCCCATTAATGTTGAAACCGATATTATCCAAACCATGACACCGGAGGAACACATAAAAGAAACCTTCCAGAACACTCCAGAACCCTGAAAAAGAGGAGGTACATGATACAGTAAGTAAACGAACTTTGAAAAATCCGCAAAAATATTTTTTGTCAGTTTTGGAATATTACAAAAATTAGGAAAATAAGAAATAACTAGGAAGGCAACTGAGGAGGGCACGATACACCAGGGCACGCCTGCCTTGCCTAGCGCGCCCAGGTGGGTTATCCCACCTCGGGAGCCTTCCCGACTCTGTTTTTCTTCCGTTTTTCTTGTTTCCAAAGATAAAAAATCTTTATATACCCATAGACATATTGACCACCGTATCACAGAGAATCTTTTGTTTTTGTTTCATTCGGTTTTTCTGATAGATCTGGAAATATTTCATCTCAAGACTCGGAGGAAGAGAGCCATGTTTCTCACCAACCTCTCGATCCAAATGTCTTTAAGAAGTTCTTCCCATATTTATGGTTTACAGATGAGGAGGAGGACACCGATCTGGACGATGCATCGTTGGATGAAGATGAAGTTCCACTTCCTCAACCTGGGGAGACGCATGTGGGGCTCAAGAAGTCAAGCCTCCCCAGCAAAACTAAAACGCAATCTATACCTTCTCATTTTCTGCAGGATAGTAAGGCAGCATTATGCAAAAAGATACTAAATCTTGAGCTAGAGAATGAGGATCTGAGGGATGGCAATTTTAGCCTCCGACGCAAGCCGGATAATCTCACTACATTGTCATCACCTCCATATTCTTATCCACCACCAAAGGAGACTTGAGTACATGGTATGGGCACTCCCCTTGGCTTGTGCCAAGCTTGGGGGAGATGCCCCGGTATCGTATCGCCATAACTTTTATTGTGTTTATCTTTCTTAGTTCGATCTTAGTTATCTCATGAATTATTTGAATAAAAGTTTAGCATTGTTTTCGAGTCTTAGTTTTGTGATCCATCTATCTATGTAATCTAGTGAAAAGTTATGTAATAAAGTTTAGTTTGAGTTTTGCTTCTTTACTTTTATGCTTCAATCAAAATAAAAGAAAACAATGAAAAATATCATATGCTAATCTTATGTTAAGTAATGACATCACATAAGGAAAAGTAAAAGTGGTAAATTTTTTTGAAAGTTGACAACATAGCATTGGTCAATGATGCAACTCATAAAAGTATTTATAAGGGAAGATAAGATTCACATGCAAATACAGTATCTTGGACATCTTTTATGATCATGCGCCCCCATCAAAATATTAAATGCCAAAATTGTTGACGTTGGACAAGGAAGACAACATAATGATTTATATTTGTTCATATTCAGATAGAAGTTATATTGTCATAGATCCTTCAACATGTGGTGCTTGCTCAATATCTTTGCTAGCAAAAAATCTGCACTAAGTAGAGATATTACTTGTGCTCCCAAAAACCTTAAACCCAAAATCTTGTTTTGAGAGTCCACCATACCTACCTATGGATTGAGTAAGATCCTTCAAGTAAGTTGTCATCGGTGCAAAAAGGCAATAAAAATTGCTTCTAAATGTGTTGGATCATTTACTGTAAGAGAAAATTGAGCATTGTACGAACTTGTGATGGAAAACTAATAAAAGCGACGGACTGCATAATAAAGGTGATATCATAAGGGGCAATATAACGTGACGTCCTTTTGCATTAGGCGATTGTTGATGAACAGTACCCCATGGAGGCTGGAGCAAGAGGCAGTTGACGGTGGATGAACAGTAGCCCGCGGAGTCTCGTTTTGTGGTACGCCACACCCCTCCCGATGAACAGGACCCCGTTTTGACGGTAGGCGCTCCAACAGAAGTTCGTTTCTTCCGTTTTGCGGTATGCCACACCCCTCCCAATGAACAGGACCTCATTTCGATCGTAGGCACTCGAACAGAAGTTTGTTTCCTGCGTTTTGCGGTATGCCACACCCTCCTGATGAACAGGACCCCATTTTGACCCTAGGTGCTCGAACAGAAGTTTGTTTCCTCCATTTTGCGGTACACCAGACCCCTCCCGATGAACAGGATCCCGTTTCGACCGTAGGCGGTCGAACATAAGTCCGTTTTCTCCGTTCTGCGGTATGCCAGGCCTCGTTTCGGCTATTCCATCCAAGCCAGTTGGCTCCTGATGAATATGATGCATTTTGTTGCCTCCCAAAGAACACAATGCAGCTTCTTTGTTTCAACCGATCCGGTTGGCTGCCGATGAACAAGACGCCGTTGTTGCCGGCTGCTGCCTCTGTAAGTGCATCCTGTTCACGGGGCATTGGACAGCCACTTCTACATACAACATATACATTGTGGACACGCCTGAGAAGAAGGACGATGATGGTACTCAAAATCCAGACGAGGATAAGCACATAGATGAACCACCAAAGCGCCGGCATTAATGGCGCTGCTCACGATTGCGTCAGGCAAGGGAAAGCAATACGGACACCGGAGGTAATAACACTCTAGACAACACCGAAGATCCCGACCACCCCGTCGAGCCTATGTTTGAGAAGGATGAAAGGGAGGAAGGTCAACACAGCCCCGAAAACGCTGATCACGAGGACTCGGAAGACAGTCACTACTTACCTGCCTCCCAAGAGGATGTCAGCCCCGGCAACGAAGATTTCATCGTCCTAGAGGAACCCCTCGTCCAAGAACGCTTCAAGCGATAGCTTATCGCCACCGCGCGAAGCCTAAAAAAGAAACAACAGCAGCTTCAAGCTAAACAAGATATTCTCATGTAAGTGCATCTAGTGCCCCTTAGTGATTTTGGTGTATTGAAGAATTATAGGTTAAGTAACTAATGTGTTTGTGAGTGTACACAGGTCTATAAATCTATGAGGAGTTTGATGTTTAAGATGCAAGTCGACCCCCCAAAATGAATGCCTTCAGTTGAAGACTTTGGTGTTCTTGAAGACTTTGAAAGTGAGGAATTTGGCGTGATCCTAAAGACTTCATATTCATGCGAGGATTATGAAGCATGAAGACTTTTGTTTTCGTAGGTTCATTTTTTCTTTCTTGACTCATAGGAAACACCGTACTGGTAAAGGGGGTCGAGGTAAAACTATGGAAAAGTTTCCAAGTGATGCTCATCTCAAAATCCTACACCTACCCAATCCTTTTGAGTGAAGCCATTGGAAATCTCATATAGTTCAGTCAATTTCTTAAGTGACAGAGATGAAGATCTTCTATTCTCTAAGGAATTTGTTCTAACTGAGGAGTTAGGAATTTGCCAGTGTGGTTTGCCTACAAGTGAGGAACATGATAGCCGTGAGGAATTTCAGAGCTCAAATATCCGACCATTGTTGTGCTATGCGCCAGCTGTCCCAAAATATCTACCCACCTAATGATCATATCATTGAAGGGCATTTAAGTCTTATCATGTCGGGCTGCTCCCTAGGCTATAAATAGCCGCCCCCCTACAACCACTAGTTGGTTGGGTGCTCCGAGTTAAACTGACACTTGTCATTGAGAGCATCCCATCCTCCGAGGAGTTTGAGCGAAAATCATCAAGTGAGGAAAAACCCAAACCCAAACACCTACAAACCCAAAGTGATTGAGCATCACTGAAGAGATTGTTCCTATGCGGAACTGACACTTGTTACCTTTGAGGATTGTGCATCCTCTAGAAGGTTAGGCGTCATGGTCTAGAGCATTCAAGAGGAAATTGTAGATTGCTGAGTGACCGAGCCTGTGAAGGTTTGGAAGTCACTTGAAGACTTAACGTGAGTGATTGGGTGAGGTCTGTGAGACCTTAGCTCAAGGAGAATATGGTGAGTACTGTGTGTCCGGGACTGTGTGTCCTCAGGTTTAAATACCTAGCCCCTCCAACCAGACATACGACTATCACATCAGTTGGAACTGGTCTACCAAATCATCGCCTTCACCAAGCTACTGGGTCATGTGTTGATGAACTTGACTGTTACTGTTTGAAGACTTTGACTGAAGACTTCCTCAATTTCCTCAATCCTAATTCTTCAGTCACTCTGTCTTCAGCCTGCTTATCCTGTTTGACTTGTGCTCTGTGCTTGTTTCATTTCATCATGATGACTATGCTACTGCTCTGTTATGCATGCACCTGAGTACTTATTCTGCTACCAAGTAGTTCATTACTTAGGAAATTTGTCACCTAGAATTTCCTCAGTGACGAATTTGTAAAAATCGCCTATTCACCCTCCACTTGTCGATATAACGCACTTTCAATTGGTATCAGAGCAAGGTACTCCCTTGTTCTGTGTGATTTTGGTTTAACCCCCTGGTGTTTTAGTTATGTCGACTGCATGCATGATCAAGGTCTCAGTTGGGTGTCCTACCTTCGATGGGACGGACTACCCCTACAGGAAGAATAAGATGTGCATCCATCTTTAGGCAATTGACAATGATCTTTGGTACATTGTGGAAAATGGCATTCCCTCCATCACACCTTCCATGAATGCCGCTGATGTGAAGAGATTCAAGCGAGGAATATCATATGTGGCCATCTGAGCAAAGGACAGTATGGAAGAGTGAGTGCTTTGGTGATAGCAAAGCTTATCTGGGATAGGCTGTCCAAAGTCAACGAAGGAGTCTCAACACAACGTGACTCTCGAGTTGACGTTCTTCGCAATCTCTTCAACTGCTTCAAAAGACTCGACAATGAAAATGCTCAACAAACCTTTGATCGCCTCCCTGACATCTCAAATGAGCTTCAAGCACTTGATGCCACTGACATCATCGACCATGAGTTGGTGAAGAAAGTGCTGAGATCGCTTGACTCCTCATTTGACACTCTTGCGCTGATGATTCAAGAATGTGGAGAATAGAAGTCACTTGATCCTGCTGATATCCTTGAGAGGCCAAATACTCATGAGTTCCAACTTGCTGAGAAGAGAGACCTCTACAGACCAGGATATGGTCGATCTTGCACACAAAAGGCCAAGGCTGTCTCTGAATCTAAAGAAGAAGATTCTGGTAGTAGCCTTGGTGAACCTAAAGAACTGAGCCAGGAGCTAGCAATGCTCGTGAGGAAATTCCAGAAGTTCTCAAGACGTGGTCGCCTTGTAAAATCTTCAAGAGGTAATGACATGAGATCAGATTCCTCATCCCGTGAATACAACAAGAGGACTTGCCACAAATGCAAGAAACCTGGCCACTACATTACTGATTGTCCTCAGTAGGTGAAGGAGTCAAAAAAGAAGAAATACTCCCTCCGCCCGAAAATACTTGTCATCAAAATGGACAAAAATGGATGTATCTAGAACTAAAATACATTTAGATACATCACCTTTTATTCATTTTGATGACAAGTATTTCCGGATGGAGGCAGTATAAGGATGATAGTTCTGATGACTCGAAGAAGAAGAAATCTTCAAAGTCCTCATCATCAAAATCTTCCAAGTCTTCATCTCACAATAAGAGCAGCTCCAAAAAGGCTCGGGCATTTATTGGCAAGGAAATGGACTCTGAAGCTGAATCTGTGGAAAATGAGGAAGAAGAGGGATCTGAGGCGTCAAACTCTAGTGTGGCGAGCCTAGCCCTCGCTACTACTTTCTTCATCAAGTCCATCTTTAACATTGAGGAAACTAACTTCCCTAGCACTGCTGACGACGGCAACGATGACTACGCTCCCACCTATTCCTTCATGGCAAGAGGTGCCAAGGTACTCAAATATCTCTCCTATGAATCAAGTGAGGGTGAATCTAATGAAAACCTCAAACGTAGCTATTCCAAACTTGCTAAGATTGCTGTCAAACAACAACAGGCTTTTGAAAAGGTCCAAAATATGCTAGACAAAACTGATGACCTGTTGAGTGAAGAAATAGATGGAACTCAAACTCTATCTGAAAATCTTCAGATACTTTAGACTAAGTGTGATAACCTTTAGAGCCAATCATGAGAAACTTTCTTATGAATTTCTTCAAAGAAAGCAAGATCTTGAAAAGCTAAGGGTGAGTTATGAAGATCTTCACAAGGAACATGAGTCATTGCTTGCTCAACAGATCAGTTCCGCTCACGATGATTTCATTCCACCAGGTTTGTAATGCATTGAACGAGAATCTGCTAATTCTTCACCTGAAAGTTCAAATGCTTCTATTGCTGCAAATTCTTCAACTGTCTCTGTGGTCACAAATTCCTCATCTGAGGATACCACAAGTATCACTTACAATGGAGGGTTGAAGGAATTTTATGTGACAAGCATGTATGAAAGCCTCAAAGGGCATCGGGCTCTTTGTGATGTGCTTAAAAAGCAGATCCTCAACAGGAACCCTAGGAAAGAGGGTGTTGCCTTTGAGAGGAAACTCAATGCTGATGGGAGCTACTGGAAACCTAAGCAGCATCCCAAAACCTCATGGGTTGCTGTGAAGGGACCTCCCATAGATCCATCCACTTTATCTGGCTTTACATGTGAATCTTCATATTCTTTTGATGAGTCATTTGACTCCAACTATAAACTGTTCAAAAATCAGAATGGTGAAGTATTTGCTAGATATGTTGGAACTAACTGCAGTAATGGTCCTACTATGAAAAAAATCCGGGTTCCCAAAAGGTGCCTTGAAAATCTTCAGGTGAATGTCATCATGACACCACCTGTGAAGAATAGGAACCCCAGATCAAATTCTTCATATGGACCAAATTCTTCATATGGATCCAATTCCTCATATGGATCAAAATCCTCATATGAACATCATCATGCTAACACTTTTGTTTCGCAGGGAAAGCCTAAGGGTTATGAATATGTGCATTATTCTTCAAATCACTATGTTCATAAGTCCTCGAAGAATTTCTTTGCTTATTCATATGCTTATTCTAACCCCTCTTCTGTGAAACGAAGTGGACTAGCTGCTATGCCACCTTTCTCTTATGGAGCTCGCAGAATGATGAACTCTTTGCCACCCCTCCAGATGTGGGTGGTGAAAAAAAGAACTAATCTCTTATGTAGGGTCAGGTCTCCAGACAAACTTGAACGTCTGAAGGATTTGCTGGAGACCTGAATATGCTTGAAAGGACGCAAGCTAATCATGAAGAAATGAATATTCATTTCTCACGTCCTTATACTACTATATCTGTTGTACTGCTTGATCAAATTGATCTGATGAATTTGATGTCATATTCTTCACTGATGAAGTATATGAGTTCGTAAGATGCACTAATTCATCTGCAGGATGATCAACCCAAAGCTACTGAGTGGGTCCTCGACAGTGGATGAACAAATCACATGACCGGTGACAATAGCTTATTGATGGACACTGCTTTATCTCCATCACAACTGAAGCATATCACCTATGCTGACAAATGCAAAAGCAAGGTATTTGGTCTAGGTAGGGTTGCGATCTCACAGGATCAACACATGGACAAAGTCATGCTTGTCGAGTCCATAGGATTCAACCTCATGTTTGTCTCAATGATTTGTGATCTTGATATGGTTGTTGTCTTTGGAAAATATCGTTGTGTTGTGATCATGGAATCTAAAAATTCCAAAGTCTTCAAAGGCTTTAGTAGAGGAGACTTGTATATTGTCGATTTCTCTACAGGACCATAGCCTGCCACATGTCTACTTGCAAAAGCTTCAGAAGGCTGGTTATGGCGACTAGGTCATGCTAGCATGAGGAACTTGCACACACTCGTGCAGAAGAAGCACGTCATCGGCATCGAGGGTGTCAAATTCCTCAAGGACAATCTGTGTGGATCTTGTGAAGCTGGAAATATGACCAAGTCGAAGCATCCCTCAAAGACTATCAAGACTACCACTCGTCCATTTGAATTGCTTCACATGGATCTCTTCGGCCCTACTCACTATGCCACATTCACAAATGCAACATCTTTATATGGCTTTGTTATTGTTGATGACTATTCTCGTTACACATGGGTGCATATCATCACTTCCAAAACTGAAGTGCAAGAAGTCTTCAAATGATTTTCCTCGAGGGCTTCAACTAACTTCGGTGTGAAGATCAAGCACATTAGGAGTGAGTTATCTACTCTTGATGACTATCTTGATGAATTTGGTATTCCTCATGAGTTATCTGCTCCTTATACTCCTTAGCAGAATGGCGTCGTGGAGCACAAGAACACGACTCTTGTTGAGATGGCTCGCACTATGCTTGATGAATACAAGACTCCTTCTCGCTTCTGGCCTGAGGCAATTGATACTACATGCCACATCATCAACAGGGTATATCTTCACAAATTCTTCAAAAAGACCTCATATGAACTCCTCACTGACAAGAAACCCAATGTGAGTTATTTCAAAGTCTTCGGTGCTAAATGTTGGATTAGAGATCCTCATCACAATTCTAAATTTGCACCGAAAGCACATGAAGGTTTTATGCTTGGTTACGGAAATGACTCGCACACTTACAAAGTATTCAACACCTTTCATCACAAGGTTGTTGAAGCTATAAATATGTGGTTCAATGAAACTAATGGCTCGCAAAGAGAGCACCTACCTCCTGTGCTAGACGAAATGTCACCTAAGGAATCCATCAAGTTCAAGGCTACTGAGGATGCCATTCTTACTGAAGAATCTACTGAAGAAGTATTTCCAGAACGTGAAGAAAATCATGCTGGTGCACCTAAGGAAAATGGCTCTGAACAAAATGCTGAGCCCACTCAACGCGTCAACCTGCTCATCCTCGCGTTGCAAATGAAGTGTAGATTGAGAAACTCATCGATGACATCAATGCACCAGGTCCTCTCACACGCTCAAGGGCTTCACATTTGTCTAACTTTTGTGGGCACTTTGCTTTTGTCTCTATCACAAAGCCCACCGAAGTTGATGAGGCATTTCTGGAGCCTGAGTGGATTCAAGCAATGCAAGAGGAATTACATCAATTTGAGATCAACAATGTCTGGGAACTTGTCAAGCGACCAGACCCACACCAGCATAATATCATCGGTACCAAATGGATCTATCGCAACAAGCAAGATGAAAATGGCCTTGTGGTGAGGAATAACGCTTGTCTTGTAGCTCAAGGCTACACACAAGTTGAAGGAATTGATTTCGGTGAAACTTGTGCACCTGTTGCCAGACTTGAGGCTATTCGCATATTGCTTGCTTATGCTAACCATCATAATATCATCTTATATCAAATGGATGTGAAAAGTGCATTCCTCAATGGTAAGCTTGAGGAAGAAGTATATGTTGCTCAACCCTCGGGTTTTGAAGATCCTAAGCATCCTGACAAAGTCTTCAGACTCAATAAGGCCCTCTATGGCCTCAAGCAGGCTCCTCAGGTGTGGTATGTTACTTTGAAGGAATTCCTCATGAAGAAAGGCTTCAAACCCGGTTCACTTGACCTGGCTCTTTTCACCAAAACCTATGATGATGAATTATTCATGTGCCAAATATATGTTGCTGATATTATCTTTGGCTGTACTAACCAACTTATAGTGATGAATTTGCCTATATGATGAGTGAGGAATATCAAATGTCTATGATGGGAGAATTGAAATTCTTCTTAGGTCTTCAAATTCGTGAACAGCAAAATGGCATCTTCATATCTCAAGAGAAATATCTCATGTATTGAGGAAATTCGGCATGTAAGATTGCAAAGGCGTCAAAATCACTATGCCCACAAATGGCCATCTATGCAGTGATGAAAATGGTATAGACTTCGATCAAAAGGTATACCGCTCCATTATTGGATCTTTATTGTATCTATGTGCATCTAGGCCAGATATTATGCTTAGTGTTTGCATGTGCGCCCGTTTCCAAGCTAGACCGAAGGAATTACACCATAAGGCTATGAAGCATATTCTTCGATATCTAGCTCACACTCCAACACTTGGATTATGGTATCTGATACGTCCATTTTGCATCATGCTTTTATATCGATATTTATTGCATTATGGGCTGCTATTACATGTTATGTCACAATACTTATGCCTATTCTCTCTTATTTTACAAGGTTTACATGAAGAGGGAGAATGCCGGCAGCTAGAATTCTGCGCTGGAAAAGGAGCAAATATTAGAGACCTATTCTGCGCAACTCGAAAAGTCCTGAAACTCCACAGGAATTATTTTCATAATATATAAAAATTATTGGGCGAAGGAAGTACCAGAGGGGGGCCACCCACCATCCACGAGGGTGGGGGGCGCGCCCCCTTGCCTCGTGGGTCCCCTGGTAGGCCTCCGGTGCCCATCTTATGCTATATGAGGTCTTTTGCCCTGGAAAAATAATAAGCTAGCTCATGGGACGAAACTCCGCCGCCATGAGGCGGAACCTTGGCGGAACCAATCTAGGGCTCCAGCGGAGCTGTTCTGCCGGGGAAACTTCCCTCCGGGAGGAGGAAATCATCACCATCGATCCTCTCACCGGGAGGGGGTCAATCTCCATCAACATCTTCACCAGCACCATCTCATCTCAAACCCTATTTCATCTCTTGTATCCAATCTTTGTCCCAAAGCCTCATATTGGTACCTATGCGTTGCTAGTAGTGTTGATTACACTTTGTAGTTGATGTTAGTTGGTTTATTCGGTGGAAGATCATATGTTCGGATCCTTTATGCATATTAATATCCCTCTAATTATGAACATGAATATGATTTGTGAGTAGTTACGTTTGTTTCTGAGGACATGGGAGAAGTCTTGCTAGAAGTAGTCATGTGAATATGGTATTCATTTGAAATTTTGATGAGATGTATGTTGTCTTTCCTCTAGTGGTGTCATGGGAACGTCGACTACATGACACTTCACCATTGTTTGGGCCTAGGGGAAGGCATTGGGAAGTAATAAGTAGAATATGGGTTGCTAGAGTGACAGAAGCTTAAACCCTAGTTTATGAGTTGCTTCGTAAGGGGCTGATTTGGATCCATATGTTTCATGCTATGGTTAGGTTTACCTTAATACTTCTTTTGTAGTTGCAGATGCTTGCAAGAGGGATTAATCATAAGTGGGATTCTTGTCCAAGGAAGGGCAGTACCCAATCACTGGTCCACCCACATATCAAATTATCAAAGTACCGAACATGAATCATATGAACGTGATGAAAACTAGCTTGACGATAATTCCCATGTGTCCTCGGGAGCGCTTACCTTTATATAAGAGTTTTTCCAGGATCGTCCTTTGCTACAAAAAGTATTGGGCCATCTTGCTTCACCTTATTTACTTTCATTACTTGTTACCCGTTACAAATTAACTTATCACAAAACTATCTGTAACCGATAATTTCAGTGGTTGCAGAGAATACCTTACTGAAAATTGCTTATCATTTCCTTCTGCTCCTCGTTGGGTTCGACACTCTTACTTATCGAAAGGACTATGATAGATCCCCTATACTTGTGGGTTATCAAGACTCTTTTCTGGCGCCGTTGCCGGGGAGTGAAGCGCCTTTGGTAGGTGGAATTTGGTAAGGAAAAATTTAAATAGTGTGCTGAAATTTAATGTCACTTCTTACTATGGAACATAATCCTTTGAGGGGCTTGTTCGAGGTATCTTCACCCCGACCAGTAGAGCATTGAGTTGCTCCTCAACCTACTGAACCTACTGAAAATGTTTACTTTGAAATTCCTTCGGTAAGATAGAGAAACTGCTAGCTAATCCTTCTCACAGGTGATGGAACATTACACCCCGATTTGCACCTAATCTATGTGGATGAAGTTTGTGGATTATTTAAGTTTGCAGGTATGCCCGAGGATGTTATCAAGAAGAAGTTCTTCCCTTTATCTTTGAAGGTAAAGGCATTGACATGGTTTAGGCTATGTGATGATATGGGATCATGGAACTACAACCGATTGAAATTGGAATTTCATCAGAAGTTTTATCCTATGCATCTCATTCATCGTGATCGTAATTATATATAGAATTTTTGGCCTCGCCAAGGAGAAAGCATCGCTCAAGCTTGGGGGAGGCTTAAGTCAATGTTATATTCATGCCCCAATCATGAGCTCTCAAGAGAAATTATTATTCAAAAAATTTATGCTTGGCTCACTACTAGAAAAACAGTTATAGCCAATATGGACACTAATGGCGCACTATACATGTGTTGCGCCATTACTAAATAGTAATGGCGCACCATGTGTAGGGGCGCCATTAGTAACTAAAATAGTAATGGTGCACCAGGTGAAAAGTGAGCCATTACTAAGTTTGACCAAGGTTTGACCCAGTATACACATAGTAATGGCGCACTTTGTATAGGTGCGCCATTACTAAGTTGACATAGTAATGGCGCACCTTTACAAAGTGCGCCATAACTATGTGTATGACTGGGTCAAACCTTGGTCAAACTTAGTAATGGCGCACTTTGCATAGGTGCACCATTACTATGTCAACTTACTAATGGCGCACCTATAAAAAGTGCGCCATTACTAACTTTGACCAAGGTTTGACCAAGTCATACACATAGTAATGGCGCACTTTGTGAAGGTGCGCCATTACTAAATGCACCCCCCCTCGTGGACCGCCTTTTCAGTTTAAAAAAATAAAAGAAAATGATGGAAATGTAAAAAAAAAGAAAATAAGTTTCACATGTGATATGTGGTCTAGTTGTTGGGAAAATTTACAAATATGAATTTCGACTTTATTTGCAAAATCTCTCTAGAATTTAGTAAAATGGGCATAACTTTTGCATACGAACTCGGATTAAAAAGTTTTTATATGAAATATCATCTACTCGAAAATTTACATCGGAATTCAACTGGGGGAACCCCGTTGAAGATTTTTAGAATCCCCAAAAACCTAACAAGAATAAACGATACGAGGCTTTTAAGATCTAGAGGGGGGAAAATGGAAAAAAAATTCAAACTTAGTAATGGCCCACCATTTGCTAGGTGCGCCACTAGTAATAGAAAAAAAATTGGTTTCTAATTTTTTTTTGGAAAAAATGTTCAAAATATGATACGTAATATAACCGGGAAGTTTGAAATATTTTTTCAAAATTTCATCACACTCATGAACATGAACAAAGTCCTAGACATCAAAAAGGTTTAATAGGATTGATATGATAGATATATCAACAAGTGCCTGTTAAGTGAGCTGGTGCTGGGGTTGGATAGAACTCAGAAGTTAAGCGTGCTGGGGCTGGAGTAGTGTGAGGATGGGTGACCTTCCGAGAAGTTTGACCACGAGTGTGATTTGACTTGAGATTAAGGAAAAATTGAAAAAAATATCTATTTTTTTAAAAAATTGTTAGTAATGGCGCACTTCTATGTGGTGCGCCATTACTAAGTTAGATAGTAATGGCGCACTTCTAGGCATAGTAATGGCGCACTATGTGGTGCGCCACTATTATCTGGGATACTAATGGCGCACCTATAGTGCGCCATTAATAGCAAAAACTGGTGCGCCACTAACATCCTTTTTTCTAGTAGTGGCTTTCTCTCAATAATCACTCCATGCTCGATACTTCGTGTACTGGTTCTTTTATGATGAAGGCTATTGAATTCAAATGGGATTGATTGGAAATAATTAAATGCAACTCTGAAGATTTGGATGTCGAGAAGGTAAGAAGTCAGGTATAATACCTAAGTTTGATTGTGTTAAATCTTTTATGGATACGATGCTTTCCGTGAATTTAGCACAAAAATGGAATTGAATCTGAGATAGTAGCTTCTTTTTGTGAATCCTTTGCTACTCATGTTGATCTCCCAAAGGAGAAGTGTTTTAAATATAATCCTCCCATTGAAGTAAAAGTAGTGGCACCTATTAAAGTTGAAGAAAAGACTATCACTTATAATGATTATGTTGTTCCTACTGCTTATATTGAGAAACCACCTTTCCCTGTTAGAATAAAGGATCATGCTAAAGTTTCAACTGTGGTTCGTAAGAGTAATACTAGAACACCTACACGCTCTGAGCAAATTAAAGTTGAACCTAGTATTGCTATGGTTAAAGATCTCTTGGCAGATAATATTGATGGGCATATTATTTACTTTTGTGATGAAGCTGCTAGAATTGCTAGACCTAACACTCAAAACAAACATAGACTTGTTCCAGGCATGCCTGTTATTTCTGTTAAAATAGGAGATAATTGCTATCATGGCTTATGTGGTGCTAGTGCAAGTGCAATACCTCATTCCTTATATAAAGAAATTATGCATGATATTGCACCTGCTGAGATAGAAGAAATTGATGTTACAATTAAGCTTGCCAATAGAGACATTATTTCACCAGTTGGGATTGTTAGAGATGTTGATGTCTTGTGTGGGAACGTCAAATGTCCTGCTGATTTTCTTGTTCTGGGCTCCCCACAAGATAACTTTTGTCCCATTATATTTGGTAGACCCTTCTTGAATACTGTTAGTGCTAGGATAGATTGCAAAAAGGATGTTGTAACTATTGGTTTGGGGGATATGTCTCATGAGTTTAATTTTGCTAAATTTCGTAGACAACCCCATGATAAAGAATTGCCTAGTAAAGATGAAACTATTGGTCTTGCTTCTATTGTCGTGCCTCCTAATGATCCTTTAGAACAATATTTGCTAGACCATGAAAATGATATGTTTATGAATGAAAGAAGGGAAATATATGAAGTATTCTTTAAACAAGGACCTATTTTGAAACACAACTTGCCTGTTGAAATCCTAGGGGATCCTCCTCCACCCAAGGGTGATCCCGTGTTTGAGCTTAAACCTTTACCTGATACTCTTAAATATGCTTATCTTGATGAGAAAGAGATATATCCTGTTATTATTAGTGCTAACCTTTCAGATCATGAAGAAAAGAAATTATTGAAAACTCTTAAGAAGCACCGCACTGCTATTGTATATACTCTTGATGATCTTAAGGGCATTAGTCCCACTCTACGCCAGCACAAAAAAAAATTGGAGAAAGACATGAAACCAGTTGTTGATCACCAACGACGGTTAAATCCTAAGATGAAAGAAGTGGTAAGAAAAGAAATACTAAAGCTTCTTGAGGCAGGTATAATTTATCCCGTTGCTGATAGTCAGTGGTTAAGCCCTGTCCATTGTGTACCTAAGAAGGGAGGTATTACTATGGTTCCTAATGATAAAGATGAATTGATCCCACAAAGAATTGTTATAGGTTATAGAATGGTAATTGATTTCTGCAAATTAAATAAAGCTACTAAAAAGGATCATTACCCTTTACCTTTTACTGATCAAATGCTAGAAAGACTATCCAAACATACACATTTTTGCTTTCTAGATGGTTATTCTGGTTTCTCTCAAATACTTGTGTCAAAAGAGGATCAAGAAATGCCAACTTTTACTTGCCCTTTCGGTACTTTTGCTTATAGAAGTATGCCTTTTGGTTTATGCAATGCACCTGCTACCTTTCAAAGATGTATGACTGCTATATTCTCCGACTTCTGTGAAAAGATTATTGAGGTTTTCATGGATGATTTCTCCATTTATGGAACTTCTTTTGATGATTGCTTAAGCAACCTTGATCGAGTTTTGTAGAGATGTGAAGAAACTAATCTTGTCTTTAATTGGGAGAAGTGCCACTTTATGGTTAACGAAGGTATTGTCTTGGGGCATAAAATTTCTGAAAGAGGTATTGAAGTTGATAAAGCTAATGTTGATGCTATTGAAAAGATGTCGTGTCCTAAGGACAGCAAAGGTATAAGAAGTTTCCTTGGTCATGCAGGTTTTTATAGGAGGTTCATTAAGGACTTCTCTTAAATTTCTAGGCCTCTGACTAATCTCTTACAAAAAAGATGTTCCTTTTGTCTTTGATGATGATTGTGTAGAAGCATTTGAAATACTTAAGAAAGCTTTGATTTCTGCACCTATTGTCTAGCCTCCTAATTGGAATTTACCCTTTGAAATTATGTGTGATGCTAGTGATTATGCTGTAGGTGCTGTTCTAGGACGAAGAGTTGATAAGAAATTAAATGTTATCCAATATGCTAGTAAAACTCTAGACAGTGCCCAGAGAAATTACACTACTACTGAAAATGAATTTTTAGTAGTTGTGTTTGCCTGTGATAAGTTCGGACCTTATATTGTTGATTCAAAAGTAACTGTTCACACTGATCATGCTACTATTAAATATCTTATGGAAAATAAAGATGCTAAACCTAGACTTATTAGATGGGTTCTCTTGCTACAATAATTTGATTTGCATATTATTGATAGAAAGGGAGCTTAGAACCCCGTTGCAGACAACTTGTCTAGGTTAGAGAATGTTCTTGATGACGCACTACCTACTGATGATAGCTTTCCTGATGAACAATTAGCTGTCATAAATGCTTCTCATACTGCTCCATGGTATGCTGATTATGCTAATTACATTGTTGCTAAATTTATACCACCTAGTTTCACATACCAGCAAAAGAAAAAAGGTTTTCTATGATTTAAGACATTACTTCTCGGATGACCCACACCTTTATAAAGAAGGAGTATATGGTGTTATTAGACGTTGTGTACCTGAGCATGAACATGAACAGATCCTACGCAAGTGTCACTCTGAGGCTTATGGAGGACACCATGCTGGAGATAGAACTGCACATAAGGTATTGCAATCCGGTTTTTATTGGCCTACTCTCTTCAAGGATGCCCGTAAGTTTGTCTTGTCTTGTGATGAATGTCAAAGAATTGGTAATATTAGTAGACGTCAAGAAATGCCTATGAATTATTCACTTGTTAATGAACCATTTGATGTTTGGGGCTTTGATTATATGGGACCGTTTCCTTCTTCTAATGGGTATACACATATTTTAGTTGCTGTTGATTATGTTACTAAGTGGATAGAAGCTATTCCAACTAGTAGTGCTGATCATAACACCTCTATTAACATGCTTAAAGAAGTTATTTTTCTGAGGTTTGGAGTCCCTAGATACTTAATGACTGATGGTGGTTCACATTTTATTCATGGTGCTTTTCGTAAAATGCTTGCTAAGTATGATGTTAATCATAGAATTGCATCTCCATATCACCCGCAGTCTAGTGGTCAAGTAGAACTGAGTAATAGAGATCTTAAATTAATTTTGCAAAAGACTTTTAATAGATCTAGAAAGAATTGGTCCAAGAAACTTGATGATGCATTATGGGCTTATAGAACTGCATATAAAAATCCTATGGGTATGTCTCTGTATAAAATGGTTTATGGAAAAGCATGTCACTTACCCCTCGAACTAGAACATAACGCATATTGGGCCATTAAAGAGAGCAATTATGATTTCAAACTTGCTGGTGAGAAGAGGCTTTTTGACATTAGCTCACTTGATGAATGGAGAATCCAGGCTTATGAGAATGCCAAACTGTATAAAGTAAAGGTTAAAAGATGGCATGACAAAAGGATACAAAAGCGTGAGTTCAATGTAGGTGATTACGTATTGTTATACAACTCTTGTTTAAGATTTTTTGCAGGAAAACTCCTCTCTAAGTGGGAAGGTCCTTACGTCGTCGAGAAGGTCTATCGTTCCGGTGCCATAAAAATCAACAACTTGGAAGACACAAATACGAGGGTGCTGAACGGTCAAAGAATCAAACATTATATCGCAGGTAACCCTATAAATGTTGAAACTAATATTATCGAAACCGTAACCCCGGAGGAATACATAAAGGACACTTTCCAGAACGTTCCAGACTCCGAAAAGTAATAGGTATGAGGTACGGTAAGTAAACCGACTCCAAAATAGTTCTAATAGCAATTTTGTCCGTTTTGGAATATTTAAGAAAATAGGAAAATAAGAAGTAGTCCGGGAAGGACACGAGGTGTCCACGAGGGTGGAGGGCGCGCCCTACCCCCTGGGCGCCCCCCTGCCTCATGGGCACCTCGTGTGCTCTCCGGACTCCGTTTTCTTGCATGATACTTCTTTCGGTCGGTAAAAATTCATTATATAATCTCTCGAAGGTTTTGACCACCGTATCACGCAAATATCTTCTGTCTTTGTTTCAAGCTATTTTTCTGACAGATCTAGATCGCCATGACGTCTTCAAGCACCCCCAAGGACAAGTTCTTTGAGAAGGTCATCAACCCCTACCTCGCGGAGGTGCTGCAACACCCTCAAACTATTGAGATGCGTGAGGGGTTGCTGCACATCCGTGATGTTGAGGGACCAAGGAGGACCGGAAGCATGGAGACAAGACTCGAGGCAATGGAGCAACAAGTTTTGAAGTGCCAGGAGATGGTGGAGTGTGGACTCAATGCCAACCACATAGTGATCACGAAGTTCACCAACAACACCAAGCAAGATGCGAGGAACATCGGGGAGACCATCTTCTAGCTTCATGAGAAAATCGAGCATCTCCATGCCCAGATCTATGACCTGCAAAACCAAAACTATGAGTATGAATATAGATTCAATAGGATGAGTTTGGCTACAGATTCGAGGATCCCGGAGACTCAATCGTCTTTCTATGATGGTGAGCCTATGCCTTGGAAGATGGACGACAAGCTTACATCATCAACAACTCCATCATCACCACCTCCGAGGAAGGAGACATAAACACATGGGTATGGGCACTCCCCTTGGCAACTGCCAAGCTTGGGGGAGTGCCCCGGTATCGTATCACCATCACACCTTTATCTTTACCATTTTTCTTAGTTCGATCCTTTTGATTATATCTTGATCTAGTAGAATAAATTTTAGTATGATCTAGTCTTGAGTTTTGCTTTACGATCCTTCTATGTAATCGAGTCTGTGAGCTTTATATAATAAAGATTAGTGTTGAATCAAGGGCTTTGCTATCTTGCTATGACCTTGATAAAATAAAAATAAAAGAGAAGAGAAAGAATAAAAAGAAATAAAGAGATTATATGGATCTTATGGAGAGTAATGACTTCACATATAAAGAGTATGATGAATAAAAGTTGTTGAGAGTTGACAAACATAGTTTTGCTCACCGTTGCAATTAATAGGAAGTAATAAATAAAGAGAGGTTTTCACATATAAATATACTATCCTGGACATCTTTTATGATTGTGAGAACTCATTAAAATATGACATGCTAAAGAGCTGATGTTGGACAAGGAAGACAACATAATGGGTTTTGTTTTCTTACATCTGAAATAAATTATATTGTCATGGATCATCCAACATGTTGAGCTTGCCTTTCCCTCTCATGCTACCCAAATTCTTTGCACCAAGTAGAGATACTACTTGTGCTTCCAAATATCCTTAAACGCAGTTTTGCCATGAGAGTCCACCATACCTACCTATGGATTGAGTAAGATCCTTCAAGTAAGTTGTCATTGTCGCAAGCAATAAAAATTGCTCTTTAAATATGTATGATTTGTTAGTGTGGAGAAAATAAGCTTTGTACGATCTTGTGATGTGGAAGAAATAAAAGCGACGGACTGCATAATAAAGGTCCATATCACAAGTGGAAATATAAAGTGATGTTCTTTTGCATTAAGATTTCGTGCATCCAACCAAAAAGAACATGACAACCTCTGCTTCCCTCTGCGAAGGGCCTATCTTTTATTCTTGTCTTATACTTCACACAAGAGTCATGGTGATCTTCACCTTTCGTTTTTACATTTTATCCTTTGGCAAGCACAATGTGTTGGAAAGATCCTGATATATATAGCTCATTGGATGTGAGTTTTCATGAACTATTATTGTTGACATTAACCTTGAGGTAAAAGGTTGGGAGGCAAAATATAAGCCCCTATCTTTCTCTGTGTCCAATTAAAACTTCATACCCATAAGTATTATGTGAGTGTTAGCAATTGTGAAAGACTAAATGATAGTTGAGTATGTGGACTTGCTGAGAAGCTCTTATATTGACTCTTTCCGATGTTATGATAAATTGCAATTGCTTCAATGAGTGAGATTATAGTTTGTTAGTTTTCAATGAAGTTTGTGATTCATACTTGAAATTGTGAATGAATTGTTACTTTAGCATAAGAAATCATATGACAATATATATATATATATTGCTGTTATAAGAATGATCATGATGCCCTCACGTTCGTATTTTATTTTATCGACACCCCTATCTCTAAACATGTGGATATATTTTTCAATTTGGGCTTTTGCTTGAGGACAAGCGAGGTCTTAGTTTGGGGGAGTTCATACGTACATTTTGCATCATGCTTTTATATCGATATTTAGTGCATTATGGGCTGCTATTACACGTTATGACCCAATACTTATGCCTATTCTCTCTTATTTTACAAGGTTTACATGAAGAGGGACAATGCCAGCAGCTAGAATTTTGGGCTGGAATAGGAGCAAATATTAGAGACCTATTCTGCGCAACTCCAAAAGTCCTGAAACTCCATGGGAATTATTTTCAGAATAAAAAAATATTGGGCGAAGGAAGTACCAGAGGGGGGCCACCCACCATCCACGAGGGAGGGGGCGCACCCTACCCCCCTATGCGTGCCCCCTACCTCGTGGGCCCCCTTCAGGCATCCGGTGCCCATCTTCTGCTATATGAGGTCTTTTGCCCTCGGAAAAATCATAAGCCTGCTCACGAGATGAAATTCCGCCGTCATGAGGCAGAACCAACCTAGGGCTTCGGCGGAGCTGTTCTGCCGGAGTAACTTCTCTCCGGGAGGGGGAAATCATCACCATCGTCATCACCATCGATCCTCTTATTGGGATGAGGTCAATCTCCATCAACATCTTCACCAGCACCATCTCATCTCAAACCCTAGTTCATCTCTTGTATCCAATCTTTGTCCAAAAGCCTCAGATTGGTACCTGTGGGTTGCTAGTAGTGTTGATTACTCTTTGTAATTGATGCTAGTTGGTTTATTCGGTGGAAGATCATATGTTTAGATCCTTTATGAATATTAATACCCCTCCGATTATGAACATGAATATGATTTGTGAGTAGTTACGTTTGTTCCCGAGGACATGGGAGAAGTCTTGCTATAAGTAGTCATGTGAATTTGGTATTCGTTCGATATTTTGATGAGATGTATGTTGTCTTTCCTCTAGTGGTGTCATGTGAACGTTGACTACATGACACTTCATCATTGTTTGGGCCTAGGTGAAGGCATTGGGAAGTATTAAGTAGATGATGGGTTTCTAGAGTGACAAAAGCTTAAACCCTAGTTTATGAGTTGCTTCGTAGGGGGCTGATTTGGATCCATATGTTTCGTGCTATGGTTAGGTTTACCTTAATAATTCTTTTGTATTTGCGGATGCTTGCAAGAGGGGTTAATCATAAGTGGGATGATTCTCGAAATAAGGGCAGTACCCAAGCACCGGTCCACCAACATATCAAATTATCAAAGTACCGAACGCGAATCATATGAACGTGATGAAAACTAGCTTGATGATAATCCCCATGTGTCCTCGGGAGTGCTTTCCTTTATATAAGAGTTTGTCCAAGCTTGTCCTTTTCTACAAAAAGGATTGGGCCATCTTTATGCACCTTATTTACTTTCATTACTTGTTACCTGTTACAAATTACCTTATCACAAAACTATCTGTTTCTGATAATTTCTGTGCTTGCAGAGAATACCTTACTGAAAACTGCTTATCATTTCCTTCTGCTCCTCGTTGGGTTCAACACTCTTACTTATTGAAAGGACTATGATAGATCCCCTATACTTGTATGTCATCAGTATCCCAAGGGCTCGGCTTTTGATCTCATTGGTTATTCTAACTCTGACTATGCTGGTGATCGAGTGGATCGCAAGTCAACATCAGGAACATGTCATTTCCTCGGTACATTGTTGCTGGTTCGTGCTGTGCTCGATCGCTATGGATGAAGCAAACCCTCAAGGACTACGACATCAATGTGAAGAATGTGCCACTCTTTTGTGACAATGAGAGTGCCATCAAGATTGCTGATTACCCAGTTCAGCACTCGAAGACAAAGCACATCCAGATTCGTCATCATTTTCTCCGAGATCATGTGTTGAAGGGTGACATCTGTATTGAGCATGTGAAGACTAAAGAACAGCTAGCAGATATCTTCACAAAGCCCTTGGATGAGAAAAGATTTAGCAAGTTGCGATGTGAGCTAAATATCTTAGAATCTTCGGATGTTCTTTGAAAAGGACACACATCCTAACACTTATGAAAATTGATGACTTAGATGTGCAACACATGAAGTAACATTGTTATTCAATCGATGAAGACTAACCCTCTAAGTGTGAAGAAACTAACGAAGAATTTGATTCTCAGAGCCCTACGACAATTGTACACGGCTTCCGAAATCATCATTCTTATATGGTGGGTCACGCCACCAACAAAAGTTGAAAATCTTCAATTTGAGTTTTTTCTTCAGTTTTTGAAATTCCTGAGTTGTTCAAATCCTTCAAGTTTGCACTGTATTCACTCTTTCCGACTGTGTTCTTCATTGACTATATATATTTGAGTTTTCAAGCCCTCTACAACATTCACTTATTGCTAATTCTTCAAGTTGACTTTTCTGCTAAGTGAATGTGATCGGACCCCTCCCCCTATATGCTAAACTCCACCCAATCTCTTCACAAATTCTTCATGTGCGTTCTATTTGACACCCGTTCAAAATCTTCACTGTGTCATTGTCAGCTGAAGAATTTGCGAACGAAGCATGACCATTTTCTTATCTGAAATTTTGGCTTTTGCCGCTCAAACCGTTTCGCATCCCATGATAAGATTAATCTATTCACCCATGATGTAACACGATCTCCACTTCTTAGTACGTGGGTGACACATGTCGCTAGGATGGCAAGGGTCAGGGGCACGTTCGTCCAATTTCTTCGGACGAGCGGTTTTTCACCTCGGCTATAAATACCCCTCTCCCTCCTCAAACCTCATTTACTCCGCTCGATTTCACTCCCCTCGCTCGAGCTCTCAGATCTAGTAGGGCCGCTACCTTCCATCGTCGCCGATGAGGAAACCTCATTTACTCCGCTCGATTTCACTCCCCTCGCTCGAGCTCTCAGACCTAGCAGGGCCGCTACCTTCCATCATCACCGGTGAGGAAGAGCTTCACTCCCTCGACCTCGTCGCCATCGTACTCGCGCCGGCAATGGAAATGTTCACTCCGCCACCGCCGTAGCTGTCTTCCGCCGCCAAGTTAGGGCGTGGAAGATATGAACGGACGAGCTTGTCAACTTCAACTCCCAGTTCGTCGTGTTCTTCGTCAAGGGTAAATAAAATCTATTTTTACTGCCCTCATTGATTCTGATGATTTCTACAAAATCTTCAAAAGGTGTTTATTCTTCAACTTCTGTACTCTTAAACACCCATTGCTTCTTTTCTTGATTTGTTTCTCTAAGCAACGTTTTTCCTCAAGATTCCTCAGTTGTGTGGATTTTTAAATCTGTACAACTCTGGAACCTAAGTCAAGAACCCTTAGTGAAATTCCTCAAGACACCCATGGTCAATTCCTCAAACTTGATTCTTTTGAAAAACTTCTGAGAACGCATACGGCCTCTCCAAATTCTTCGCACCTATATTCTGTTCACAGGTACAAAAGTCCGTTGCTGAATCTCTAGGTTCTCATCAACTTAGCTCATTTGCAGCGTTCCTAGAAGACAAACTTCATACCTCGTCAGAAAATTCGAATGTTCAAAATCCTCAAGTGAAGAAAATGGCTGATGGCAAAAGACCTCAAAAGGGAGGAAAGGGACCAGAGGTGAACACTGCTTTTGAAATCCCTGATGACATATATGATGAATATTGCACTCCTGACGAAGGCACTCATGGCAAGGAAAATAAAAATCAGCGCAAGGTGTGATACATCTCCGTCGTATCTATAATTTTTGATTGTTCCATGCCAATATTATACAACTTTCATATACTTTTGGCAACTTTTTATACTATTTTTGGGACTAACATATTGATCCAGTGCCCAGTGCCAGTTCCTGTTTGTTGCATGTTTTCTATTTCACAGGAAATCCATATCAAACAGAGTCCAAACTGGATAAAAACTTACGGAGATTTCATTGAGATTTTTGGGAAGAAGGATCAATGCCAGACGATACCCGAGGGGGCTACGAGGCAGGGGGCGCACCCCTAACCCTCGTGGCCAGCCCGTAAGGTGGTTGCTGCCCTTCTTTCACCGCAAGAAAGCCAATATCCGGATACAAATCATGTTAAAATTTCATCCCAATCGGAGTTACAGATCTCCAAGAATATAATAAAAGGTGAAAGGCCAGAATCTGGAACGCAGAAACAGAGAGAGACAGAGAGACATATCCAATCTCGGAGGGGCTGTCGCCCCTCCGCCGCCATGGAAGACATGGACCAGGGGGTAAACCCTTCTCCCATCTAGGAGGAAGGTCAAGGAAGAAGAAGAAGGAGTGGGGCCCTCTCCCCTCTCTCTCGGTGGCGTCGGAACACCGCCGGGGCCATTATCATGTGACGACAATCTACACCAACACCTCCGTCATCTTCGCCAACATCTTCATCACCTTCCCCCATCTATATACAGCGATCCACTCTCCCGCAACCCTCTGTACCCTCTACTTGAACATGGTGCTTTATGTTTCATATTATTATCCAATGATGTGTTGCCATACTATGATGTCTGAGTAGATTTTCGTTGTTCTATCGGTAATTGGTGAATTGCTATGATTGGTTTAATTTACTTGTGGTTATGTTGCTGTCCTTTGGTGCACATCATATGAGCGAGCGCGTGGATCACACCATAGGGTTAGTTGTATGTTGATAGGATTATGTATTCGAGGGCAAGAGTGACAAAAGCTTCAACCTAGCATAGAAATTGATGCATACGGGATTGAAGGGGGACCAATATATCTTAATGCTATGGTTGGGTTTTACCTTAATGAACGTTAGTAGTTGCGGATGCTTGCTAGTAGTTCCAATCATAAGTGCATAGAACTCCAAGTCAGGGATGCCATGCTAGCAGTGGCCTCTCCCACATAAAACTTGCTATCGATCTAGTAAAGTAGTCAACTGCTTGGGGAAAATTTCGCAATTCCTACCACCACTCTTCCACACTTGCTCTACTAACTTTATTGCTTCTTTACATAAAACAGCCCCTAGTTTTTATTTATGTGCTCTTTATATTCTTGCAAACCTATCCCGTTACACCTACAAAGTACTTCTAGTTTCATACTTGTTCTAGGTAAAGCGAACGTCAAGCATGCGTAGAGTTGTATCAGTGGTTGATAAAACTTGAGGGAATATTTATTCTACCTTTAGCTCCTTTTTGGGTTCGACACTTACTTATCGAAAGAGGCTACAATTGATCCCCTATACTTGTGGGTTATCAAGACCTTTTTGTGGCGCCGTTGCCTGGGAGTTATAGCGTGGGGTGAATATTCTCGTGTGTGCTTGTTTGCTTTATCACTAAGTAGTTTTTATTTTGTTCTCTTGTTTTCTATCTTTAGTTATGGGTAGGAAATGCAAAATACCAAAAAAATTAGTGGTACCTACTGAACCAATGGTTGAAGAACCACTCAAAATCTATCACACTACTGAAGCTTTTTACTTGGATCATCTTCGATCCCTATGTGCTCGGGCTGAAACCCTAACTAGCTTAGTTGAGGGCAAATCTTTAGATGAGCATGCTTGTTATGTGCGACACCGCATATCTGCAAAAGGGGAACTTTTACTGGATCAAATTCATCGTTTGAAGTGCTATGCTTGGAATTTATGTGAAATATATGATTGTACTTGTTGTTCTAAAGACCCTAAGAAACACCTTCCTTACCAATGTGAGTTTAGTGATAATGGAATCGTATCTTCGTATACTAAGGGTGTTTATACTTACTATGATGTTCAACAAATTGAAGAATTTGCTGCTTTTAGGGGTACTTGTGAAATTGCTCTTTTATTGAAGAGTGTGATACTACTCTCTACAAATCTGAAAATTTGGCCATACTTAAATATCACTATGATAATTATGCTTCTAATCCTTATATTAAACCATATATTGAGGACTCCTTCGCTGTCCAAGAAGAGACTAATATTTTGTAGGAGTCTATGGAAGAAGAAATTAATGACATTGTGAGCTCATTGGATGAAAAAGATGAGGAGGAGAGCGAAGAACAAAAGGAGGAAGAGCAGATTGATCACCCGTTCCCACCATCTAATGAGAGTAACTCTTTTTCCCATACATTGTTTAATATCCCTTCGAATTTACCGAAGGATGAATGCTATGATGATTATTATGATCCCATTGATTCTTTTGAAATATCCCTTTTTGATTATGCTTGCTATGCTTATGGACAAGATGCCAATATGGATTATGCTTATGGAGATGAAGTTGCTATAGTTCCTTATGTTAAACATGAAATTGTTGCTATTGCACCCACGCATGATAGTCCTATTATCTTTTTGAATTCTCCAGACAACACTATATCGGAGAAGTTTGCCCTTATTAAGGATTATATTGATGGGTTGCGTTTTACTACTACACATGATGATTTTGATAGATATAATATGCATGTGCTTGCTGCTCCTACTTGCAATTATTATGAGAGAGGAACTACATCTCCGCCCCTCCATGTTTCCAATATGATTAAATTGCAAGAAACTGTTTATACTATGCATTGGCCTTTACTATGTGTGCATGAATTGTTCTTTTATGACATGACGATGCATAGGAAGAGAGTTAGACTTCGCTTTTGCATGATATATGTTACTTTTTTCTCACTACTAAATCACAAATCATTGTTAATTAAAATTGGCTTTGATAGACATTGGGATCCGGGTGGATCCATTACTTGAGCACCATATGCCTATCTTAATGGCTTTAAAGATAGCGCTGCCAGGGAGACAACCCGAAAGTTTTAGAGAGTCATTTATTTCTGGTGTGTGCTTTTATAAAGTACAAATCCATTTTATTATAAAAATAATGTGCCAAGATTTGCCTTTAGGATGTTTACATTGCTTGTTGGTTCATGCGGTGCAAAACAGAAACTTTGGCTGTAGTGCGCGATTTTATGTTTTTTACTGGAATGTCAAACGGTTTTGAAACCTTTTGCACTGTCTTTCTATAAAATTGTTTATTTTTAATAATTGTTTCAAATTTTTTGGAGTACCATAAGTATGGTGAATGTTCAGATTACTACAGACTGTCCTGTTTAAGACAGATTCTGTTTTTGATGCATAGTTTGCTTGTTTTGATGAAACTATCGATTTGTATTAGTGTATTAAGGCATGGAAAAGTTATATTACAGTAGATACAATGGAAAAACAAAATATGAATTGTTTTTCAACAATACTTAGAGTAGTGATTTGCTTTATTATACTAATGGATCTTATCGAGCTTTCTATTGTGTTTTGTGTGGATGAAGTGATCAAAGATCGAGGAGGCCTCCATATGAGGAGAAGGAGGAGAGGAAAGATCTCAAGCTTGGGGATTCCCAAGTCACCCCAAGTAAATATTCTAGGAGACTCAAGCATCTAAGATTGGGGATGCCCCGAAAGGCATCCCATCTTTCTTCAACAAGTATCAGTATGTTTTCGGTTTCGTTTCGTTCATGTGATATGAACAAATCTTGCAGCGTCTTTTGCATTTCATTTTCAATTTTCTTTGATGCACCATGCTGGTATGATATAGTCCATGGTTGATTTATAAGAATCCTCTTTGAACTTCACTTATATCTTTTGAGTATGGCTTTATAGAATGCTTCATGTGCTTCAATTATATCATTTGAATTTTGGATTGCCTGTTTCTCTTCACATAGAAAACCGCCATTTGTAGAATGCTCTTTTGCTTCACTTATATTTATTAGAGCGTGGGCATATATTTTGTAGAAATAATAAAACTCTCTTGCTTCACTTATATCTATTTAGAGAGATGACAGGAGTTGGTCATTCACATGGTTAGTCATAAAATCCTACATAAAACTTGTAGAACACTGAATATGATATGTTTGATTCATTGCAATAGTTTTACGATATAAAGATGGTGATATTAGAGTCATGCTAGTGGGTAGTTGTGAATTGTAGAAATACCTGTGTTGAAGTTTGTGATTCCCATAGCATGCACGTATGGTGAACCGTTATGTAACGAAGTTGGAGCATCAGGTATTTATTGATTGCCTTCCTTATGACTGGCGGTCGGGGACGAGCGATGGTCTTTTCCTACCAATCTATCCCCCTAGGAGCATGCGCGTAGTACTTTGTTTCAATGACTAATAGATTTTTGCAATAACTATGTGAGTTCTTTATGACTAATGTTGAGTCCATGGATTGTATGCACTCTCACCCTTCTATCATTGCTAGCCTCTTTGATACCATGCATTGCCCTTTCACACCTCGAGAGTTGGTGCAAACTTCGCCGGTGCATCCAAACCCCATGATATGATACGCTCTATCACACATAAGCCTCCTTATATCTTCCTCAAAACAACCACCATACCTACCTATCATGGCATTTCCATAGTCATTCCGAGATATGTTGCCATGCAACTTCCATCATCTTCATATACATGACTTGAGCATCATTGTCATATTACTTTGCATGATCGTAAGATAGCTAGCATGATGTTTTCATGGCTTGTCCGTTTTTTGATGTCATTGCTACGCTAGATCATTGCACATCTCGGTACACCACCGGAGGCATTCATATATAGTCATATTTTGTTCTAGTATCGAGTTCTAATATTGAGTTGTAAGTAAATAAAAGTTTGATGATCATCATTATTAGAACATTGTCCCATGTGAGGTTTATCAAAATAAAAGTGGCCAAAGAAGCCCCCCCCAAAAAAGAGAGAGGCCAAAGAAGCCTAAAAAAGACAAAGAAAAATAAAAAATAATGAGAGAAAAGAGAGAAGGGACAATGTTACTTATCCTTTTACCACACTTGTGCTTCAGAGTAGCACCATGTTCTTCATATAGAGAGTCTCTTGAGTTATCACTTTCATATACTAGTGTGAATTTTCATTTTAGAACTTGGCTTGTATATTCCAATGATGGGCTTCCTCAAGTGCCCTAGGTCTTCATGAGCAAGCAAGTTGGATGCACACCCACTTAGTTTCAGTTTGAGATTTCATACACTTATAGCTCTAGTACATATGTTGCATGACAATCCCTACTCTTCGCATTGACATCAATTGATGGGCATCTCCATAGCCCATTGATTAGCGGCGTTGATGTGAGACTTCCTCCCTTTTTTGTCTTCTCCGCACAACCTCCATCATCATATTCTATTCCACCTATAGTGCTATATCCATGGCTCACGCTCATGTATTGCGTGAAAGTTGAAAAGGATTGAGAACATCAAAAGCATGAAACAATTGCTTGGCTTGTCATCGGGGTTGTGCATGATTTGAATGCTTTGTGTGGTGAAGATGGAGCATAGCCAGACCATATGATTTTGTAGGGATAACTTTCTTTGGCCATGTTATTTTGAAAAGACATGATTGCTTTATTAGTATGCTTGAAGTATTATTGTCTTAATGTCAAATGATAGACTATTGCTTTGAATCACTCGTGTCTTAATATTCATGCCATTATTACATTATGTGATCAAGATTATGCTAGGTAGCATTCCACATCAAAAATTATCTTTTTTATCATTTACCTACTTGAGGACGAGCAGGAATTAAGCTTGGGGATGTTGATACGTTTCCGTCGTATCTATAATTTTTGATCATTCCATGCCAATATTATACAACTTTCATATACTTTTGGCAACTTTTTATACTATTTTTGGGACTAACATAGTGATCCATTGCCTAGTGCCAGTTCCTATTTATTGCATGTTTTTTGTTTCGCAGAAAAGAGTCCAAACGAGATAAAATATTATGGAGATATTTTTGGAATATATGTGACTTTTGGGAAGAAGAATCAACGCGAGATGATGCCTGACGAGGCCACGAGGCAGGGGGCGGGCCCCAGGGGGTGGGCGCGCCCCTGACCCTCGTGGCCACCTCGTAAGGTGGTTGGTGCCCTTCTATCGCCGCAAGAAAGCCAATATCTGGATAAAAATCATGTTAAAATTTCAGCCCAATAGGAGTTACAGATCTCCGGGCATATAAGAAACGGTGAAAGGTCAGAATCTGGAACGCAGAAACAGATAGAGAGAAAGAGACAGATCCAATCTCGGAGGGGCTCTTACCCCTCCGCCGCCATGGAAGCTATGGACCAGGGGGTAAACCCTTCTCCCATCTAGGGGGAAGGTCAAGGAAGAAGAAGAAGGAGGGGGCCCCTCTCCCCCTCTCTCCTAGTGGCGCCGAAACGGCGCCGGGGCCATCATCGTGTGACGGCGATCTACACGAACACCTCCGTCATCTTCACCAGCATCTTCATCGCCTTCACCCATCTGTCTACAGTGGTCCACTCTCCCGCAACTCGTTGTACCCTCTACTTGAACATGGTGCTTTATGCTTCATATTATTATCCAACGATTTGTTGCCATCCTATGATGTCTTAGTAGATTTTCGTTGTCCTATCGGTAATTGGTGAATTGCTATGATTGGTTTAATTTTCTTGTGGTTATGTTGCCGTCCTTTGGTGCCCATCATATGAGCGCGCGCGTGGATCACACCATAGAGTCAGTTTTATGTTGACAGGACTATGTATTGGATGGCAAGAGTGATAGAAGCTTCAACCTAGCATAGAAATTGATGCATACAAGAATGAAGGGGGACCATTATATCTTAATGCTATGGTTGGGTTTTACCTTAATGAACGTTAGTAGTTGAAGATGCTTGCTAATTGTTCCAATCATAAGTGCATAGAATTCCAAGTCAGGGATGACATGCTAGCAGTGGCCTCTCCCACATAAAACTTGCTATTACACTAGTGCAGAACCGGGCAATAGCACCGGTTTGTAAGGCCCTTTAGTGCCGGTTCAGTAACCGGCACTAAAGTGTGGGCACTAAAGGTCCCCCCTTTAGTACCGGTTCAACACGAACCGGTGCTAAAGGGCAACCATGTGGCACGAGCCAGCTCCGGGGGCAGGGAGCCCTTTAGTACCAGTTGGTGACACCAACCGGTATTAAAAGGTTGGGGGGTTTTGGGTTTATGATTTCTTTTTCATTTAATTTTGTGTTTTCCATTTAATTATTTTTCATTTGCTAGTATTTTAGGATACTACATATTATACACGTTATGCATATATATAAATAGAATTTCTAGTAGAACCGATCATATATATATATATATATCTTTCCCTAATAATAAAGGAAACAGTGCTTCTGATCGTCCGTCAGAAAAATTGCCCCCGAAGTTCGCATTAATTACCCGTTATGCCACCAGTAAGTGAGAAAAAACGTTTCCCGGCCGCATCCACCTTGCATTTGATTCATATAGCGCAACACTCTCACATATTACAAGAATACATGCCTAGCCTGCTGGTTGCAGCTTATGACTTGCGTCCTGTAGACCTGGGTTCGATCCCTGCTCTCCCTTATTTTTTTCTTTCTTTTCTTTTGGCTGCACCACATGTTCGATCCCTTCTCCCCCTTATTTTTTTATTTTGGCTGCACCACGTAACCGCTGCTCGACCCAATCTGCTTTTTTCTCATTGTTTAATTTCTTTTTCCAAATTCAAATATTTAAAAAATATTGATATTTGTCAAATTCTAACTTCAAATCCAACATGCTATATATGAAAATTTCTCAGAAAAATATGTAGATTTTAAATATGCTATTATCTTGCATGTTAATCATTTTTAAAATTATGTTTACGATGCATCATAGTTTGATGCTCTCACAAAAGCTATTACAAATGAAACATAATATTCCAAAAAAATGTTAGTCACCACAAAAATGATTCCATTTACAAAATATTCTCAAAAATTAGATAAAACACCTTCTCAAATTAAATATATATTCATGTTTTTCTAAACATCAAAAATAAAATTGATTGAAAGATTCTTTCATCGGAGAGCTGAAATGGGTCATGACAGACATTGCTATGATACGTCCAAATTCCATAGGCCAAAAAGAAATACTCAATGTAACTTTATTTTTGATGTTTGCAAAAATTGAATTAAAAATTGTTACATAATTACATTGGAGATTATGATATATTTTTTCTCCCGTTGCAATGCACGGGTCCTTTTGCTAGTATATATATATCATCAAATGTCTCACAACCACCATTAATTAATTCACACATATACACACATGTATATATATATATATATACAATTAGATAGCTATATACAATTTCTCCTAATTGGTGCCCTCGGAGCACGATAACAATTGGAAGTGGTTCATGGGGGCGGTAGCGGGTAAAAGTATTCTCCTTTGGGATCTATGACCTGGTCGAGGAAAAATCCCGCTATTTCCTCTTGAATTACTTCTATGCGGTCCTCTGGTAGGAGCTTCTCCCGCACCTCTTTGAACTATTAAGAAGGAGATCAATATGCATGTGTATGTTGTGTGACTAGATATCGATAATGGTGTAAAAATTGTGAATAGTGTTTTGACAAACGTACCCACTCTTGTCTTTGAGATCTGCTCCTTTCGGATGCCATCATGCGAATGTTGTCGCAAACATAGTATGCACACAGATTATTCCCCGGCGCCTGCTTCAGGGCCTTTACGAGAATGGAATTTGATCAAATAATAATTAATCAAGCATGATAATTAAAGAGATGGCAGGTAGCTAGTACTACTTAATTACTTACCATGGGTCGATACCATTTCAGATTTTGTTTCCATTCGCCTGGAGTGACGCTGATGAACTTTGCCCAAGCCCTGACCGCAGACAAAGAAAATGAATAACTGGGTTATTAAATAGTTGTTATCAGGAAATGACGAACTAATTAAATAGGCCGAGATATAGTTAATAATGATTGAAATTACCTGTTGACTATCCCCTTCACGATGGTTTAGTCAGTTGGTTTGTTAAGTAGTGAGTCTAGTACTTCAACTGTTCCTTCATCACCTTTAATGATTAACAAGATCGAGTGAAATCTGCATGCACACACGTTTGCATGTCTTAATTAAGCGGGCATATGTAAGCAAAAACATGTAGCTAGCTAGTAGGCAAAAACAGAATTTGTAGTACAAGACAGTGTGACTCACTCGAAGTTGTAAGGAAGTAGTATATCTTCATTGTATTTGAGGCGCTTGAAGAACTCTAGCATGCTTTCCTCTACACTTTTTTCGTAATATGGATCTAATTTCCATGTGTATTCATTAATGGTATTTGGGTCAACGAACCCAATGCCATAGCGTCCACTTTTTTTCATTTCATAAATCTTCATCCTGCATAATACCACAGAAAAAATATAGCGAGGATAATTACAGGTAATGATTGATCAAAATGATCACTACAGCTAGCTTGAGACTTAAATTACAGAAAGAAATCACTTACAGAAAATAGCAACTTACGATAGATTTGTCGAGTGCGTCTTGATTGTATAACTGAAATAGTTCTGAATACTCAACGGACACAGCTTTCTCATGGTAGTAATGATCCTTCTTGACATTCACCATGAGGGACTCTCGATTGGAAATCTTGTTAATGTCCATGTACCATTGATGCAATTCATACATTCTCGTTGGGAGCTTCTTGACCTCGTCTGGCTCGACCAAAGGTTGGCCCCAGACATATTTCCATTTTATTTCCTCCTCTCTAGTCGGAGACATGGGCTCGATATCGAGGAGTTGTCCAACAGTGATCATGAGGCTTTTAGCCTGCTTAATATGCTCCTCGGTTATTACCACATCGCCCAGCCCAGGAATGTTAACGGTTTGCCCACAATAATATTGGGCGCGCCTAGTCTCATGTGTTGTTGGCACAACAAGCGGGGGGATTGATTGCGCCGCCTGTTCTCCCAGCTGGGGAACGGTTTTACCACATTTTTTGCCAGCTGATTTGCTCGAGCTCGAGCTCGCCTCTTTCTGTAGACGTGCTCGATTTAACTTCCTGAGGTGGCGCTCATAGTCTGTGTCAACAGGCTTGGGAGCTGGTGCTCTAGCCATACGAATGAAGTGGTCAATCTTTTCCTCAGGAACTTTATCCCTTGGCGGTGGTGGCGGTTTCGGTGCGAAATGGGCTTCCACCTCGGCCTTCGATATGGCTGCGTTTTCCTCCTCGGACTTGTCATAAGGCCTCTGCGGAAGAGGCGCGAGGCTGCTTGGACCATATTGAATTCGCTTGCCTCCGCATGTACCTCCAGTACTACCTCGACTTGTACTGCTACGCACCATAGCTGAGGCGGCTCTCTTCCGTGATTGCTGAGGCGGCGAAGACGACTGACGTGGCTGAGTTGGAGGAGGAAGAGTGGCCTGAAGCTGTGCCGGACTTGGAGGAGGAGTGGCCTGACGCTTTGCCAGACTTGGAGGAGGAGGAGTGGCCTGAAGCTGTGCCGGACTTGGAGGAGGAGTGGCCTGACGCGTTGGTGGACTTGGAGGAGCGGGAGTCTGCTGACTCGGTGGCGGACTTCGATGAGGAGTCGGATGATGCGGTGTCGGTGGCCTTCGAAAGATGATGCAATCCTTTCTCCATAGGATGCTACGATGGTTGGCCTATCCCAGTGTGTTCTCCTCGTCACCTCCAGGAATGTCAAGCTCTAGCCCCGAATATTGGTCCACCACCTCATCAACCAAGACACGAGCATAGCCCGCTGGAATCGGGTTGCAATGGAAGTTTGCCTCGAGGGGATTTGTAAAAGCAACGACGTCCGCCACCTTCATGGATATGTTCTTCATTTTGAAGTGTAGCTCGCAGTTAGTGTTCTCCATGATGTCATCCACTGGGTAGCTATCCAGCAATGTGTCGCCCGGGGCGGAACCCACGCTGCTTCTCGGCATGGATGGGACGGTGCTATCCAATGCCGGATCATCCGCTAGCTGCTGCAGCTGCTGAGACCCCCTTTGCTGGCTAAGTGAGTCGATCTGCTCCTGCTGCCGCTGGAATTTGACTGCCAAGTCTGCGTGCGCTGATTCTAGGCCTCGAAGGCGTTCATAGTCCAGCTTCCTCTGCTCCTCCTCCATCTTCCTCTTCTTCTCCTCCGCAATCTTCTTTCTCGCACGGGTTCTGTAGTCGGCGTTCCAGTCCGAAAACCCCTCATACCACGGAATAGCGCCCTTGCCTTGTGTTCTTCCCGGGTGTTCAGGATTTCCCAGGGCACGCGTAAGCTCGTCGTTCTCTCTGTTGGGCTGGAACACCCCCGATCGAGCCTCTTCTATTGCAACAAGTAGCTTATCTTCGGCTCCGTCCAGACATGCCTTCTTCGAAACTTTGCCTGTCTTCGTGTCCAACTCCCCCCATGCGCATAGAACCATGTCCTGCACCTGGGGGGCCAGCTCAATGTTTCTGGAGTGACACCTGCATCCTCCATCTCTTTCTCAGACTTATCCCACTTAGGCATTCCCACCACATAGCCACCTGGCCCTAGCTTATGGAACTTATCCTTTTTTGCGGCATTGGCCTTGTTTATTCTCGACCGTTCCTTAGATAATTCCGAATCCTTGAATTTCACGAAATCGTCCCAATGAGCACTTTGCTTCTCTAGTGTTCCCTCGAATACTGGAGTCTTCCTTCCTCCCTTGACGTACTTGTCCCATTCACGATTCTTGTGGTTGTTGAATGCAACTGCCATCTTCCTAAGAGCAACGTCCTTGACTTTCTCCACATCCGCATCTGTGAAATGATCTGGTAGGGTGAAATGTTCCATGAGCATTTCCCAAAGCAGAAGTTTTTGTCTGTCATCGACAAAAGTAACTCCTGGACGTGGCTTTGCTGGCTCTCTCCATTCTTGAAGGGAGATCGGGAGTTGGTCCTTCACAAGAACTCCGCACTGACGAATGAACTTGTCTGCAATCTTCTTAGGTGCTAATGGTTCGCCATTAGGTTTGATGGCCTCGATATTGTACATTACGCCCTCCTTTAACTTTTTTTTCGGGCCTCGTTTCCTGTTGCCTGAAGATTTGCTCGATCTGGATGGCTGGAAGAAGAAAGATCAATTCGTTAATATATCTTCAAGTCATTTAAAACATGTGATGATCACCAGATGCCTGCTTATATAAATATATATACCTCACCGGTCTTTGTTGTTTCAAGATCAACATTTTCTTCGTGATGTTCATAGTTCATGACTTCATCAATTCGGTCGTCGCGATCGAATATCATATCACCCCACCCGGTGTTGTTTAGATATTGGGAGCCGTCATAATCTTCTTCATTCTGATCATCATCTGGCCCGCGAGGATTGCGTATGATATTGAACAGGGCCTCTTCTCCCTCTCTGCCGGTATTGTCCGCCATAGGTTTTATTTAACTAATCCAAAAGAAATATATTCAAATTACAATGCATGGATGCAATCAATTAATAAGGAAAAACTGAATCAATCATAGTACGTAATAAGCATCATCGAATATAATCTCGAATACGTTGTCTCGAATAATAGATATAATCTCGAATACATCGTCTCTAATAATAGATATAATCTCGAATACATCGTCTCGAATAATAGATATAATATCGAATACATCACTAGCTAGCTAGCTAGCAAGCTAATAAAGATCGAATACTATAGAGTGATCTAGGCCACTCACGGTTCCTGAGGTGCGGGCGGTGGACACCCAAAGAGAAGGAACCATCACTGGATCATAGCTCGGGTGATCTCCCAAAAGAACCTGCCTGGTATTGGAGAACCTGACGTCCATAGCAGCCATGTAGTGATGGGCGTGCTCATCCTCCTCCCTGACACGACGACGTACCACCTCCGGCGGGGCCGGCTCCCTCCGCACCGAAAGTGGCCCACGCGAACTCCACCAAAGGAGATCAGGGTCGATGACGGGACCCGGGGCCAGGTTCCTCACCAAGCATCGCGCCCCTGAAGGTAGCACCTCCCAGTGCCAGCCCAGCGGAGCCCAGTCCCAGACATGGGTCCTCTGAAGCAGGACGTCGTCGCGAACGGGTCGACGGCGAGGATGCGGGCCGGGCATCATCGACAACAAATACTATATGCCGCAAAAGTAAAGTAACATTTTTTAAATGATGGATTGTGATTTCATATATGCAAATTCTAAATTTTATAACTAAAACTAACATATCTAATATTTTTATAAGTAAAACTAACATTTCAAATATTTCTATAACTAAAAAACATTTCTATATAACTAACATTTCTATATAACTAACATTTCTAATATAACTAACATTTCTAATATTTCTATATAACTAACATTTCTATATAACTAACATTTCTAATATTTCTATAACTAAAAAACATTTGTATATAACTAACATTTCTAATAATTATATAAATAAAAAATAGAAAGATTGCTAACATTTCTATAACAATGTGTGTGTGTGTGGTACATGGCGGCCGAGGCAAGAGCTCACCGGCGAGGCGCGACGATGGGGGGCGGCGAAGGGGACGGAGACGGAGACGGCAAAGGGGACGGGGCGGCGACGACCGGGACGGGCCGGGCGGGGACGACGGGAGGACGGGGCGGGGCGCGGCGACAGGGACGACAGGGACGGGGACGGCGACGGATGGCGACGGGGACGGCGACGGATAGCGATGGACATCGACGGGGACGAGGGGCGGCGGCGACGGGGCAGAGGAGAAAGAAGCAGAGGGAGAGATGAGAAACTGACAAATTTTTTGAAGTGTTTTCTTATATAGAACAACCTTTAGTACCGGTTGGAGCCACCAACCGGTACTAAAGGGCTGTTTTGGCCAGGCCAAGCGGCAGGAACGGCACCCCTTTAGTACCGGGTGGTGGCTCCAACCGGTACTAAAGACTCCCCCTTTAGTACCGGTTTGAGCCACCACCCGGTGCTAAAGGGGGTGCACTGGCGCAGGTGCGGCGCGTCATGTTTAGTCCCACCTCTCTAGCCGAGGGGCATCCGCACTGGTTTATAAGCCCCAGTGCGGTAGCTCCCTCGAGCTCCTCTCCAAAGCAGGCCTACTGGGCCTAAATGTTCTGTGCTGCCCTGTGGGCCTACTGGGGCTTTGCGGGCCTGCATCCTGGCCCAACAACAGGTTAGGTTTCTAGTCGTATGTAGGCCACTGTGGCGCCGTAGGTGGGCTTTTTTTTCTTATTTTTTTGCTTTATTTATTTTTGTTTTATTTATTTTTGAGTTGTTGTTTGCTCTATTTAGAGTTTCTTTGTGAATATTTTTGCTTTAGGTACAAAAAATTACAAACTTTCTGTTAGTACCAGTAGTTTACAAATTTGAATAGTTTAAATTTTGAATTCTTTGAAATTTGTGTGAATCACTAGTTTGTGAATAACTTAACTTTGAAAATAGATTTTTCAGTGATTCTTTTTTCTTATGTTTAATATTAGTGTGTTTTATCATTATATTCAATTTGGTAATGCTTAGGTTATTTAAAAAATGAAATGCCTTTGTAACGGATGGGTTTTCGTCCAAAACCCTGATACTTCGAAAGAGATTATCCATTTTGTACACGAAGTGCATCCAGTTTTTGCGGTAACCCTCTCTACTTTTTTGCACATGCTATGTGAGTGAAATTATGATACCATGCCAACTTTCAACCTGTTCTGAGTTCATTTGAAATTCTTTTTAATTTCAGGGTCATTTAGCTGAAAAAATCAGTAAATGCATGAAAGAATTTGCTTGCACATAAAATTTCTTCATGTTTCAAATGCCAAAACACATAACTAGCTACCCTAACTATTACAGAGATTCCCTCCTGGGTGTGAAACACAGAAGAAAGTGATGATAGTGAAGCCGATCACATCCCAGATCTTTGGGTGTGAAACTTTTTCTTCGCGTGTGTCCCTTTGCGCCGTAGCCATGGAAAATCTTCATCATTTAACTGGATGCTCGGGTCAATATTCACTGTGAATGGAGCAATTTCATCAAACTTTTCATAATCTCCTGACATGTCTGTCTTGTCATCCACTCCCACGATGTTTCTCTTCCCAGAAAGAACTATGTGCCGCTTTGGCTCATCGTACGATGCATTCGCTTCCTTATCTTTTCTTTTTCTCGGCTTGGTAGACATGTCCTTCACATAGAAAACCTGTGCCACATCATTGGCTAGGACGAATGGTTCATCTGCATACGCAAGATTGTTGAGATCCACTGTTGTCATTCTGTACTGCGGGTCTTCCGTTACCCCGCCTCGTGTCATATTGACCCATTTGCACCGAAGCAAAGGGACCTTCAAACCACATTGATAGTCAAGTTCCCATATGTCCTGTATATAACCATAATATGTTTCCTTTCTCGTCTTGGTTTCTGCATCAAAGCGGACACCACTGTTTTGGTTGGTGCTCTTCTTATCTTGGGCGATCGTGTAAAATGTATTTCCATTTATCTTGTACCCTTTGAAAGTCATTATATTCGAAGATGGTAACTGGGACAACAAGTAAAGGTCATCTTCAATAGAGGAGTCATGCATGGTACGTGTCTGCAACCAGCTGGCGAAACTCCTGGTTTGTTCACGTGTAATCCAGTCATCAGACCGCTCCGGGTGTTTGGAGCGTAGCAAATTCTTGTGTTCATCCATATACGGAGCCACCAAGGCGGAATTCTATAGAACTGTGTAGTGTGCTTTAGTGAGATAATGTCCATCCATACATATTATTTGTTCCCCTCCTAGCGTGCCTTTTCCATCCAGTCTGCCCGTATGCCGCAATTGAGGAACACCAATCGGCTTAAGGTCAGGAATAAAGTCAATACAAAACTCAATGACCTCCTCATTTTCATGGCCCTTGGAGATGCTTCCTTCTGGCCTAGCACGGTTATGAACATATTTCTTTAAGACTCCCATGAACCTCTCAAAGGGGAACATATTGTGTAGAAATACAGGACCCAAAACGTTAATCTCTTCGCATAGGTGAACTAGGACATGCGTCATGATGTTGAAGAAGGATGGTGGGAACACCAACTCGAAACTGACAAGACATTGCACCAAATCATTCTCTAACCTTGGTATGATTTCTGGATCGATTACCTTCTGAGAGATTGCATTGAGGAATGCACATAGCTTCACAATGGCTAATCAAACGTTTTCCGGTAGAAGCCCCCTCAATGCAACCGGAAGTAGTTGCGTCATAATCACGTGGCAGTCATGAGACTTTAGGTTCTCAAAGTTTTTCTCTGCCATGTTTATTATTCCCTTTATATTCAACGAGAAGCCAGACGGTACCTTAATACTGAGCAGGCATTCAAAGAAGATTTCCTTCTCTTCTTTGCTAAGAGCGTAGCTTGCATGACCCTGATGTATGATGTCTTTTCCGTGCATACGTTGCTGGTCCTCCCGTGCCTCAGGTGTATCTTTTGTCTTCCCATACACGCCCAAGAAGCCAAGCAGGGTGACACAAAGATTCTTCGTCACGTGCATCACATCGATTGTGGAGCGGACCTCTAGGTCTTTCCAATAGGGCAGGTCCCAAAATATAGATTTCTTCTTCCACATGGGTGCGCGTCCGTCAGCGTCATTCAGAACAGGTTGTCCACCAGGACCCTTTCCAAATACCACCTTCTAATCCTTGACCATATCATGTACATCAGCACCAGTACGGTGGCGAGGCTTCGTCCGGTGATCCGCCTCACCTTTGAAATGCTTGGCTTTCTTTCTTACGGGATGCCTGCTCGGAAGAAATCGACGATGTCCCAGGTACACATTCTTCTTACAATTAGCCAAATATATACTGTCGGTATCGTCCAAACAGTGTGTGCATGCGCGGTATCCCTTATTTGTCTGTCCTAAAAGGTTACTGAGAGCAGGCCAATCATTGATGGTCACGAACAGCAACGCCTTTAGGTCAAATTCTTCCCCCATGTGCTCATCCCACGCATGTACACCTGTTCCATTCCACAGTTGTAAGAGTTCTTCAACTAATGGCCTTAGGTACACATCAATGTCGTTGCCGGGTTGCTTAGGGCCTTGGATGAGCACTGGCATCATAATGAACTTCCGCTTCATGCACAACCAAGGAGGAAGGTTATACAAACATAGAGTCACACACCAGGTGCTATGGTTGCTGCTCTGCTCCCCAAAAGGATTAATGCCATCTGCGCTTAGACCAAACCATACGTTCCTTGCGTCATCTACAAACTCATTCCTGTACTTTCTTTCGATTTTTCTCCACTGCGACCCGTTAGCGGGTACTCTCAACTTTCCGTCTTTCTTACGGTCTTCTCTGTGCCATCGCATCGCCTTGGCATGCTCTTTGTTTTGGAACAAACATTTCAACCGTGGTATTATAGGAGCATACCACATCACCTTGGCAGGAATCTTCTTCCTGGGGCGCTCGCCCTCGACATCACCAGGGTCATCGCGGCTGATCTTATAGCGCAATGCACCGCATACCGGGCAAGCGTTTAAATCCTCGTACTCACCACGGTAGAGGATGCAATCATTAGGGCATGCATGTATCTTCTGCACCTCTAACCCTAGAGGGCATACAGCCTTCTTTGCTTCGTACGTACTCTCGGGCAATTCGTTGTCCTTTGGAAGCATATTCTTTATCATTACCAGCAACTTTCCAAATCCCTTGTCAGATACACCATTCTCTTCCTTCCATTGTAGCAATTCCAGTGTGGTGCCCAGCTTTTACTTGTCACCTACGCAATTCGGGTAAAACAATTTTTTGTGATCCTCTAACATGCGCTGCAACTTCTTCTTCTCCAAATCACTTGCGCAGTTTCTCTTTGCATCGGCAATGGCCCGACCTAGATCATCAACGGGCTCATCTGATGCCTCTTCTTCAGCTTCTTCCCGCATTGCCGGCTCAGCTTCTTCCCGCATTACCGGCTCAGCTTCTTCCCTCATTGTTGTATCATCGTATTCAGGGAACCCATGGCCAGGATAGTTGTCGTCGTCCTCTTCTTCTTCATTGTCTTCCATCATAACCCCTCTTTCTCCATGCTTGGTCCAAACATTATAGTGGGGCATGAAACCGGACTCAAACAGGTGGACGTGAATGGTTCTTGACGTAGAGTAATTGTGACCATTCTTACAGCCAGCACATGGACAAGGCATAAAACCATCCGCCCGCTTGTTTGCCTCAGCCGCAAGCAGAAAAGTACGCACGCCATTAATGAACTCAGGAGAGCATCGGTCATCGTACATCCATTGCCGGCTCATCTTCAATACACAACACCGAAAACACCAAATTAATACAATACATAAAGTTCATACATAAAGATCATACAACACTTAAATGCAACAAACAGATAACTCTCTAGCTAAAGAATTTAAATGCAACAACAAATGCGATCAAGATCGCAACTAAGGTAACAATTGATCCAACAACATAATGATACCAAGCCTCACTATGAATGGCATATTTTCTAATCTTCAAGCGCATTTTCTCCATCTTAATCTTGTGATCATCGACGACATCGGCAACATGCAACTCCAATTCCATCTTCTCCCCCTCAATTCTTTTCAATTTTTCCTTCAAATCCTCGTTTTCTCTTTCAACTAAATTTAACCTCTCGACAATAGGGTCGGTTGGAATTCCTGGTTCAACTACCTCCTACATACAAATATCTACGTCAAGTTGATGGGCATAATTTGTCATAAACACGAAATGCAATGAATAGTTTTAAAAGAGAATATACCACATCCGAATCATAACCCGGACGAGGGCCGGCAGGGACGGATATCAAAACCATGGCACTATGTATAACAAACAACGTATGGGTAAGATAATTATACGAGAAACTATATATCCAAATCACACAAACATCAATTTTTTTATATAAACTTCATGAACAAGAGGCTCACCACAAGGTGGTGCCGGCGACGGGACATCGCGGGTGACCGACGGTGGTTACTATGGAGATTTAGAAGGCACTAAGTAAACCACACCTACATATGCAAACTAAGTGTTATTTTTGACCTCAAATTGCATATAAATCAAATACTAGCACATATATATAATTCCTCCCAAATTACTAAACTCAAAAATCAATCACTATATAAAGCATTGCACGAGCTGATCTAGCAATGAGAGATGAAAGGGCAAAGTTGCTAACCTTTGTGATCATTTGAATGGATGGGGGCCTTCAAATCTTGACAAATTTTGGGCAAAATGTGTGATGATCTTGAGAGGAAGAGGGAAAAGAACAGAGAGGAGAGGGGAAAGGGGAAGAACAGAGTGAGCTCGGGTGGACGAAGGGTCTATGTAGGACGACCTTTAGTACCGGTTCGTGATACGACCCGGTACTCAAGATGCTGGAGGGGCCCCGGACTGACAACATCCTGCCACCACTCACTTTAGTACCGGTTCGTGGCACAAACCGGTGCTAAAGGTTCACCACGAACCGGTACTAATGATGTCCGCCCGCCTAGCCGTTGGAACCGGCACTAATGGACACACTAGTGCCGGCTCAAATTCAAACCGACACTAATGTGCTTCACATTTGACCCTTTTTCTACTAGTGTCGGTCTAGTAAAGTAGTCAATTGCTTGGGGACAATTTCGCAACTCCTACCACCACTTTTCCACACTCGCTATACTAACTTTATTGCTTCTTTACCTAAAACAGCCCCTAGTTTTTATTTACGTGCTCTTTATATTCTTGCAAACCTATCCTGTTACACCTACAAATTACTTCTAGTTTCATACTTGTTCTAGGAAAAGCGAACGTCAAGTGTGCGTAGAATTGTATCGGTGGTCGATAAAACTTGAGGGAATATTTGTTCTACCTTTAGCTCCTCGTTGGGGTCGACACTCTTACTTATCAAAAGAGGCTACAATTGATCCCCTATACTCGTGGGTTATCAAGTTGCACATTCATTGGATTGAGAGGAGATGGGAAAGAGAATGGACGGAGTATCGATATGTGACTCCCAAGTACATGAAGAAATTCGTCGTACGCCATCCATGCCCAAGACCTCTATTGGCTTCAGGCCAAAGAGCTGATCCCTCTAGCATCAGAAGAGGTGAGGATTTTCCCAAGGAGTGGGCCAAGCGGCAAGCTAAGTTGGCAAAAATGGCCAAAGAAGGAGTGAAGAAATTCAATGAAGATTCTGCTGCTGCCACTGCTGAGTCCTCTGCTAACAAGCCTAAGAAGGCAATGCCAAAGAAACCATCTGTCAAGCCAAGTTCCTTAGCTGCAATGCCCTCACGGTGTAACACCCCGGATGTAACTTGCCATAATTGTAACCCTGACTCTGCCATTTTCAGCTTTAAGTTATGAGATTCCATTCGTGGTTGGGTTATGTCTTCGTTTTGCATTTTGTTAATGTCATGCCTTTCATATCATGTCATCATGTGCATTGCAGTTGCATACGTGTTCATCTCATGCATCCGAGCATTTTTCCCGTTGTCTGTTTTGCAATCCGACACTCCTACATCCTCCGGCGTACCCCTCTTGCCTCTTTTCCTGAGCGGGTGTTAAACTTTCTTAGAATGGACCGAGATTTGACAAGTGGCCTTGGTACACCACCGGTAGACCGCCTATCAAATTTCGTGCCATTTGGAGTCCGTTTGATGCTCCAACGGTTAACCGGAGAACCGCAAAGGCCTCTTGTGAGTTGCAGCCCAACACCCCTCCAAAACGGCCCAATAACCCATCCAAACCACTCCCATGTCCTCCGTCGCCGAATCACTATCGCGTGGTCGAAAACTACACTCCATTTGGACACTCCTACCTCCTCCTACCTATAAATATGTGCACTCCTCCGAAAATTCGGGTCCCCAACCCTACCTCTCCCGCACCAACCATAGGGTGCCACGTGTCGCCGCCGCTGGCTCCCACCATGCGCCACCGCCGGGCCCGCTGAGGCCCAGATCCGGCCCCTGCGGCCCGACCGCGCCTCCCCGCGCCCGCTCCCGCTCCTCTAGTGCGCCACCGCCGCGCGCCTGGCCACCGCCACCGCTCCGCTGCCCGGGTCCGACGAGCTCCACCGCCCTGCCACCACCAAGCTCCGCCGCCACGCCGACCCCGTGGGCCGTGCCTCCCCGTCGCCGGTCTTCTCCTCCGCCACCCACACCTCCCCTTGCCTGGATCCGCCTCCCTGCACCCTTCCGGCCGGCCCCTTCCTCTCCAGCCATCTCCCCCCACTTCGGCGTCCAGCTCCGGCGAAGATCCGGCCACCTCGACATCCGTGCTAAGAACCCTAGATCCATTTCGGAGGGGTATATTTTTCCAAAGTCCTTTCCCCTTATATTTTTAGGCTCTGTTCATTCCATCATAACTCCATGACTGTAGCTCTATTTCGTGCACATTATATATCAAAATGTTCATTGGGAGATGCTCTTAATTTCATTCCATTGTGACATGCTTGTTTGAGTCCATCTTGGTGCCCAAATCATTGATGCAAGAGTGCTATAAAATGTTTGCTCCTGTTACTTAGCATATTATGATGATTTGTCATTTTTGTCACATTTGATGTTTGCTTCATATGGGCATGTGCTCTACATGTGTTTTGAGCTATGCCATGCCATATTTACAGGGGTGCTTTCCATGTATTTTTGTTATCAATGTGGTGACTAGCACAAGCATGCAAAGGAGCCTTCGTGATATTGCTGATTTCAGGGACTTAGGATTTTTCTAAGTCCTTGTTTTGATGTTATTTTTATGCCATGTAAACTTGATGCTACAGTGAGATCCATGCTTGTTTTGACTATCTTCAGTAAGGGTCTTTTGAACATATGGTTATTCTCTATCCATCCATGCCCCTGTTTGAAATTATGGAGTGCCCTAGCATGTCTTAATCTTGACCTACTTTTGCTGTAAAATGTTCCTGGCAGATTGTTTACATGTTAATCAATTTTGCCATGGTTGTTGTAAGTGATCCATGCATGCTATCAACTTTCTATTGCCATGGTTAGCTTTATGAACATGTCTTCTTGCTGATTCTATACTTGTTTTGTCATGTAATGCTTTGTAATGAGTGATTTGAGCTCACAAAGATGCCTTCATAATTCTGTTTATGCCATGCTCTATTTTCTGCAAAGTTTGAAACTGATAATAAAACTTGCTATGTTTACATGAGTGCCATCATATCTTCTGTGCCTTTTTGTCTCATGGTCAGTAAGGGACTATTGTTCTATGCATTCAGTAGATTCATGTCGTGCCTTGTTTTGCTACGTTATGTTCCTGTAGCATGTTGTTTGCTTGCTCTAAACATTGCTTCCTGATGTTATTCCTGGCATGTTAGTATTTTCAGTAAGTTTGTGAAGCTGATATCTTTTGCACTTTTGCCATTCTTGTTTGAACCTGCTCTGATGTGATTTAGCCGTAGCTCAGTCTTCATGTTTTGTCAAGCATCTTGAGTACATCACTACCATGTACTTTGTTGCTATGTTGGAGTGCAGTAGCTTAGTTTCTTGTTGCCTTCTAGATGGCATCATGCTGTTAATCGCAGAATTGTGCCATTCTTGTTTTGCTTGCCATTTGCAAACCGTGCCTCCGTTTCTGGCGATCTTTATATCGATTTCGACCGAAATAATCTCATCTTTCCAGCAGCACACTTGGTTTGCCAAGTTGATGCCTTGTTCATCCTTTTCCTTATGGAGCACGCATATGCATTGGATATCATGTCGCATATCATGCCATATTTTGCATCATGTTGATTGTGCATTGCACCGTGTTTGATTGTTGGTCCTTTGCTTATGTTCTTGCTTTGGGTAGAGCTAGGAGACGAGTACGTGATCGATGAACCTGTTGAGTACGCTAACGAGGATCAAGCTTTCGTCAACTCTAAGAACTTTGCAGGCAAGATGACCATACCCTCGAAATCACTTCTATATTTGCTTTGCTAGTTGTTCGCTCTATTTCTATGCCGCGCTACCTACCGCTTGCTTTATCATGCCTCCCATTTTGCCATGTCAAGCCTCTAACCCAACTTTCCTAGCAAACCGTTGTTTGGCTATGTTACCGCTTTTGCTCAGCCCCTCTTATAGCGTTGCTAGTTGCAGGTGAAGCTGAAGTTTGTTCCATGTTGGAACATGGATATTGCTGGGATATCATTATTATATCTTGTTTACTTTAATGCATCTATATACTTGGTAAAGGGTGGAAGGCTCGTCCTTATGCCTGGTGTTTTGTTCCACTCTTGTCGCCCTAGCTTCCGTCATACCGGTGTTATGTTCCTTGATTTTGCGTTCCTTACGCGGTTGGGTGTTACACGAACCCCTTGACAGTTTGCTCTGAATAAAACTCCTCCAGCAAGGCCCAACCTTGGTTTTACCATTTGCCACCTAAGCCTTTTCCCTTGGGTTCCACGGAATCAAGGGTCATCTTTATTTTAAACCCCCGGGCCAGTGCTCCTCTGAGTGTTGGTCCATGATACGTCTCCAACGTATCTATAATTTTTGATTGCTCCATGCTATATTATCTACTATTTTAGACATTATTGGGCTTTATTTTCCACTTTTATATTATTTTTGGGACTAACCTATTAACCGGAGGCCCAACCCAAAATTGCTATTTTTTGCCTGTTTTAGGGTTTCGAAGAAAAGGAATATCAAACGGAGTCCAAACAGAATGAAACCTTCGGAAACGTGATTTTCTCATCAGATAAGATCCAGGAGACTTGGATCCTCCGTGAAGAAATCCACGAGGTGCTCACGAGGGTAGGGGCGCCCCCCTAGGGCGCGCCCCCTGCCTCGTGGGCCCCTCGAAGCTCCACCGACGTACTTCTTCCTCCTATATATATCCACATACCCCCAAACGATCGTGGATGGAGCCAAAAACCTAATTCCACCGCTGCAACTTTCTGTATCCATGAGATCCCATCTTGGGGCCTGTTCCGGAGCTCCGCCGGAGGGGGCATCGATCACGGAGGCCTTCTACATCATCATCCAAGCCCCTCCGATGAAGTGTGAGTAGTTTACTTCAGACCTACGGGTCCATAGCTAGTAGCTAGATGGCTTTCCCCCTCTTTTTGGATCTCAATACAATGTTCTCTGCCTCTCTCGTGGAGATCTATTCGATGTAATCTTCTTTTTGCGGTGTGTTTGTTTAGACCGATGAATAGTGGGTTTATGGTCAAGTCTATCTATGAATAATATTTGAATCTTCTCTGAATTCTTTTATGTATGATTGGTTATCTTTGCAAGTCTCTTCGAATTATCAGTTTGGTTTGGCCTACTAGATTGGTTGTTCTTGCCGTGGGAGAAGTGCTTAGCTTTGGGTTCAATCTTGCGGTGTCCTTTCCCAGTGACAGAAGGGCTGCAAGGCACGTATTGTATTGTTGACATCGAGGATAACAAGATGTTTTTTTATCATATTGCATGAAACTATCCCTCTACATCATGTCATCTTGCTTAAGGCGTTACTCTGTTTTTAACTTAATACTCTAGATGCATGCTGGATAGCGGTCGATGAGTGAAGTAATAGTAGTAGATGCAGAATCGTTTCGGTCTACTTGTCTCGGACGTGATGCCTATATACATGATCATACCTAGATATTCTCATAACTATGCTCAATTCTGTCAATTGCTCAACAGTAATTTGTTTACCCACCATAGAATACTTATGCTCTTGAGAGAAGCCACTAGTGAAACCTATGGCCCCCGCGTCTCTTTCTCATCATATCAATCTCCATCACTTTACTATTACTTTGATTTTACTTTGTTTTTACTTTATTTATTTTGCATCTCTATACCAAAAATACCAAAAAAATATCATTATTATCTCTATCAGATCTCACTTTCATAAGTGACCGTGAAGGGATTGACAACCCCTAAGCGTGTTGGTTGCGTTGAGCTATTGTTTTTGTGTAGGTACGAGGGACTTGAGCGTATCCTCCTACTGGATTGATACCTTGGTTCTCAAAAACTGAGGGAAATACTTATGCTACTTTGCTGCATCATCCCTTCCGCTTCGGGGAAATCCAACGCAGTGCTCAAGAGGTAGCAAGAAGAATTTCTGGCGCCGTTTCCGGGGAGTCTGCGCAAAAGTCAACATACTAAGTACCCATCACAATCCCTATCTCCCGCATTACATTATTTGCCATTTGCCTCTCGTTTTCCTCTCCCCTAATTCACCCTTGCCGTTTTATTCGCCCTCTCTCTCTACCCTCCCTCTCTATTTGCCTCTTTTGCCCGTTTGCTCTTGTTTGCTCGTGTGTTGGATTGCTAGTTTGTCGCGATGGCTCAAGATAATACTAAATTGTGTGACTTCCCCAATAACAACAATAATGATTTCCTTAGCAATCTCCTCTTACCGATGCTGAATCTTGTGAAATTAATACTGCTTTATTGAATCTTGTCATGAAAGATCCGTTCTCCGGCCTTCCTAGTGAAGATGCCGCTACCCATCTTAATAGCTTCGTTTATTTGTGTGACATGCAAAAGAAGAAAGATGTCGATAATGATATTGTTAAATTGAAGCTATTTCCTTTTTCGCTTAGAGATCATGCTAAAGCTTGGTTTTTGTCTTTGCCTAAAAATAATATTGATTCATGGAACAAGTGCAAAGATGCTTTTATCTCTAAGTATTTTCCTCCCGCTAAGATCATCTCTCTTAGAAACGATATTATGAATTTTAAACAACTTGATCATGAACATGTTGCACAAGCTTGGGAGAGAATGAAATTAATGATACATAATTGCCCTACTCATGGTTTGAATTTGTGGATGATTATACAAAAATTTTATGCCGGATTAAATTTTGCTTCTAGAAATCTTTTAGATTCGGCCGCGGGAGGCACTTTTATGGAAATCACTTTAGGAGAAGCTATTAAACTCCTAGATAATATTATGGTTAATTATTCTCAATGGCATACTGAGAAATCTACTAAAAAGGTGCATGCGATAGAAGAAATTAATGTTTTGAGTGGAAAGATGGATGAACTTATGAAATTATTTGCTAATAAGAGTGTTTCTTCTGATCCTAATGATGTGCCCTTGTCTACTGTCATTGAGAATAATAATGAATCTATGGATGTGAACTTTGTTGGTAGGAACAATTTTGGTAACAACGCGTATAGATGAAATTTCAATCCTAGGCCTTATCCTAGTAATCCCTCTAATAATTATGGTAATTCCTAAAACAATTCTTATGGAAATTATAATAAGATGCCCTCTGATTTTGAAGCTAATATTAAAGAATTTATTTCTTCGCAAAAGAATTTTAATGCTATGATTGAAGAAAAATTGCTTAAGATTGATGATTTGGCTAGGAACGTTGATAGAATTGCTCTTGATGTTGATTCTTTGAAACTTAGATCTATTCCACCTAAGCATGATATCAACGAGTCTCTCAAAGCCATTAGAATTTACATTGACGAATGCAAAGAAATAACCGCTAGGATGCGTGCTAAGAAAGATGCCTTTATAATAGCGTGTTCTTCTAGTTCCTATGAAAATAATGATGAAGATCTAAAAGTTATTGATGTGTCCCCTATTAAATCTCTGTTTTGCAATATGAATCTTGATAATGATGGGACTGAATATGATCCACCATTACCTAGAAGGCGTTCTAAGAATTCGGAATTTGTTGATCTTGATGCTAAATTTGATAAAAGTGGGATTGAAGAAATTAAAACCCTAGATGTTGCTAAACCCACTATTATGGATTTCAAGGAATTTAACTATGAAAATGGCTCTTTGATTGATTGTATTTCCTTGTTGCAATCCGTGCTAAAATCTCCTCACGCTTATAGTCAAAATAAAGCGTTTACTAAACATATCGTTGATGCCTTGATGCAATCTTATGAAGAAAAACTAGAACTGGAAGTTTATATCCCTAGAAAACTTTATGATGAGTGGGAACCAGCTATTAAGATTAAAATAAAAAATTATGAGTTTTATTCTTTGTGTGATTTGGGTGCTAGTGTATCTACTATTCCCAAAATTTTGTGTGATTTACTAGATTTCCGTGATTTTGATGATTGCTCTCTAAACTTGCATCTTGCGGATTCCACTATTAAAAAACCTATGGGAAGAATTAATTATGTTCTTATTGTTGATAATAGGAATTATGTGCCCATAGATTTTTTCGTTCTTGATATAGATTGCAATCCTTCTTGCGCTATTATTCTTGGTAGACCTTTCCTTAGAATGGTTGGTGCAATTATTGATATGAAGGAAGGGAATATTAGATTTAAATTTCCATTAAAAAAGGGCATGGAACACTTTCCTAGAAAGAAAATAAAATTACCATATGAATTTATCATGAGAGCCACTTATGGATTGCCTACCAAAGATGGCAATACCTAGATCTATTCTTGCTTGTTATGCCTAGCTAGGGGCGTTAAACGATAGCGCTTGTTGGGAGACAACCCAATTTTGTTTTTATTCCTTGTTCTTTGCTCCTTTTTAGTAATAAATAAATTATTTAGCCTCTGTTTTGGTTGTGCTTTTTGTGTTTAATTAGTGTTTGTGCCAAGTAGAACCGTTGGGAAGACTTGGGGAAAGTCTTGATTGAACTTGCTGTAAAAAACAGAAACTTTAGAGCTCACGAGAACTGCTGTCATTTTTATTTCGAAAGTAATATTTAGTTAATTATTTTTGAAGATTATTAATAGATAAATTCCTCACGTCCAGAAGTTTATTTTAGAATTTTTGGGGTTCCATATCTTGAGCTATCTACAGATTACTACAGACTGTTCTGTTTTTGATAGATTCTGTTTTTCGTGTGTTGTTTGCTTATTTTGATGAATCTATGGCTAGTAAAATAGTTTATAATCCATAGAGAAGTTGGAATAAAGTAGGTATAACACCAATATAAATAAAGAATGAGTTCATTACAGTACCTTGAAGTGGTCTTTTGTTTTCTTTCGCTAACGGAGCTCACGAGTTTTCTACTTTAAGTTTTGTGTTGTGAAGTTTTCAAGTTCTGGGTAAAGATTTGATGGGTTATGGAACAAGGAGTGGCAAGAGCCTAAGCTTGGGGATTCCCATGGCACCACCAAGATAATCTAAGGACACCTAAAAGCCAAAGCTTGGGGATGCCCCGGAAGGCATCCCCTTTTTCGTCTACTTCTATCAGTAACTTTACTTGGAGCTATATTTTTATTCACCACATGATATGTGTTTTCCTTGGAGCGTCTTTTATGATTTGAGTATTTGCTTATTAGTTTAACACAATCATCCTTGATGTACACACCTTTTAAGAGAGCCATACATGATTTGGAATTTGATAGAATACTCTATGTGCTTCACTTATATCTTTTGAGCTTTATAATTTTGCTCTAGTGCTTCACTTATATCTTTTAGAGCACGGTGGTGGATTTGCTCTATAGAAACTATTGTTATCTCATGCTTCACTTAGATTATTTTGAGAGTCTTAATAGCATGGTAATTTGCTTAAAATCCTAATATGCTTGGTATGCAAGATTAATAATAAAACTTTCTTATGAGTGTGTTGAATACTAAGAAAAGTTTGATGCTTGATGATTGTTTTGAGATATGGAGGTAATAATATCAAAGTCATGCTAGTTGAGTAGTTGTGAAATTGAGAAATACTTGTGTTGAGGTTTGCAAGTCCCGTAGCATGAACGTATGGTAAACGTTATGCAACAAATTTGAAACATGAGGTGTTATTTGATTGTCTTCCTTATGAGTGGCGGTCGGGGACGAGCGATGGTCTTTTCCTACCAATCTATCCCCCTAGGAGCATGCGCGTAGTGCCGAGATTTTTGATGACTTGTAGATATTTGCAATAAGTATGTGAGTTCTTTATGACTAATGTTGAGTCCATGGATTATATGCACTCTCACCCTTCCACCCTTGCTAGCCTCTTCGGCACCATGCATTGCCCTTTCTCACATTGAGAGTTGGTGCAAACTTCGCCGGTGCATCCAAACCCCGTGATATGATACACTCTTTCACACATAAACCTCCTTATATCTTCTCAAAATAGCCACCATACCTACCTATTATGGCATTTCCATAGCCATTCCGAGATATATTACCATGCAACTTTCCATCATTCCGTTCATCATGACACATTCATCATTGTCATATTTCTTAGCGTGATCATGTAGTTGATATAGTATTTGTGGCAAAGCCACCGTTCATAATTCATTCATACATGTCACTCTTGGTTCATTGCATATCCCGGTACACCGCCGGAGGCATTCACATAAAGTCATCTTTGTCCTAGTATCGAGTTGTAATCATTGAGTTGTAAATAAATAGAAGTGTGATGATCATCATTATTAGAGCATTGTCCCAAATGAGGTATAAAAAAAGAAAGGCCATAAAAAAAGAGAAGGCCCAAAAAAAGAGAGGAAGACCATAAAAAAAGAGAAGGCCTAAAAAAATGAGAGAAAAAGAGAGAAGGGACAATGTTACTATCCTTTTACCACACTTGTGCTTCAAAGTAGCACCATGATCTTCATAATAGAGAGTCTCTCATGTTATCACTTTCATATACTAGTGGGAATTTTTCATTATAGAACTTGGCTTGTATATTCCAACAATGGGCCTCCTCAAGTGCCCTAGGTCTTCATGAGCAAGCAAGTTGGATGCACACCCACTAGTTTCTTTTGTTGAGCTTTCATACATTTATAGCTCTAGTGCATCTGTTGCATGTCAATCCCTACTCCTTGCATTAACATCAATCGGTGGTCATCTCCATAGCCCATTGATTAGCCTCGTTGATCTGAGACTTTCTCCTTTTTTGTCTTCTCCACATAACCCCCCTTCATTATATTCTATTCCACCCATAGTGCTATGTCCATGGCTCACGCTCATATATTGCGTGAAATTTTATAGGTTTGAGATTACTAAAGTATGAAACAATTGCTTGGCTTGTCATCGGGGTTGTGCATGATGATAGCATTCTTGTGTGACGAAAATGAAACATGACTAAACTATAAGATTTTGTAGGGATGAACTTTCTTTGGCCATGTTATTTTGAGAAGACATAATTGCTTAGTTAGTATGCTTGAAGTATTATAATTTTTATGTCAATGTGAACTTTTCTCTTGAATCTTTCGGATCTGAATATTCATACCACAATTAAGAAGAATTACATTAAAATTATGCCAAGTAGCACTTCGCATCAAAAATTCTGTTTTTATCATTTACCTACTTGAGGACGAGCAGGAATTAAGCTTGGGGATGCTTGATACGCCTCCAACGTATCTATAATTTTTGATTGCTCCATGCTATATTATCTACTGTTTTAGACATTATTGGGCCTTATTTTCCACTTTTATATTATTTTTGGGACTAACCTATTAACCGGAGGCCCAACCCAGTATTGCTGTTTTTGCCTGTTTTAGGGTTTTGAAGAAAAGGGATATCAAACAGAGTCCAAACGGAATGAAACCTTCGGAAACGTGATTTTCTCATCAGATAAGATCCAGGAGACTTGGACCCTCCTTCAAGAAAGCCATGAGGTGCTCATGAGGGTAGGGGGCGCCCCCCTAGGGCGTGCCCCTATCTCGTGGGCCCCTTGAAGCTCCACCGACGTACTTCTTCCTCCTATATATATCCACGTACCCCCAAACGATCGGGGACGGAGCCAAAAACCTAATTCCACCGTCGCAACTTTCTGTATCCACGAGATCCCATCTTGGGTCCTGTTTCGGAGCTCCGCCGGAGGGGGTATCGATCACGGAGGCCTTCTACATCATCATCCAATCCCCTCCGATGAAGTGTGAGTAGTTTACTTCAGACCTACGGGTCCATAGCTAGTTGCTAGATGGCTTCTTCTCTCTTTTTGCATCTCAATACAATGTTCTCCCCCTCTCTCGTGGAGACTATTCAATGTAATCTTGTTTTTGCGGTGTGTTTGTTGAGACCGATGAATTGTGGGTTTATGATCAAGTCTATCTATGAATAATATTTGAATCTTCTCTGAATTCTTTTATGTATGATTGGTTACTTTGCAAGTCTCTTCAAATTATCAGTTTGGTTTGGCCTACTAGATTGGTTGTTCTTGCCATGGGTGAAGTGCTTGGCTTTGGGTTCAATCTTGCGGTGTGCTTTCCCAGTGAATGAAGGGGCAGCAAGGCACGTATTGTATTGTTGCCATCGAGGATAACAAGATGGGGTTTTTATCATATTGCACGAAACTATCCCTCTACATCATGTCATCTTGCTTAAGGCGTTACTCTATTTTTAACTTGATACTCTAGATGCGTGCTGGATAGCGGTCGATGAGTGGAGTAATAGTAGTAGATGCAGAATCGTTTCGGTCTACTTGTCTCGGACGTGATGCCTATATACATGATCATACCAATATATTCTCATAACTATGTTCAATTCTGTCAATTGCTCAACAGTAATTTGTTCACCCACCGTAGAATACTTATGCTCTTGAGAGAAGCCACTAGTGAAATCTATGGCCCCCGGGTCTCTTTCTCATCATATCAATCTCCATCACTTTACTATTGCTTTGCTTTTACTTTGTTTTTACTTTATTTATTTTGCATCTCTATACCAAAAATACCAAAAAATATATTATTTATTATCTCTATCAGATCTCACTTTCGTAAGTCACCATGAAGGGATTGACAACCCCTAAGCGCGTTGGTTGCGTTGAGGTATTGTTTTTGTGTAGGTACAAGGGACTCGAGCGTAGCCTCCTACTGGATTGATACCTTGGTTCTCAAAAACTGAGGGAAATACTTACACTACTTTGCTGCATCAGCCCTTCCTCTTCGGGGAAATACAACACAGTGCTCAAGAGGTATCAGTCCAAAATAGAGCCACTTGCAGCGCCACCTCGGGGAAACTTGAGGGTTGGTTTTAGTTGTATGTAGTGTTCATCCGGTGTGCCCTGAGAACGAGATATGTGCAGCTCCTATTGTGATTTGTCGGCACATCGGGAGGCTTTGCTGGTCTTGTTTTACCATTGTAGAAATGTCTTGTAACCGGGATTCCGAGTCTGACCGGGTCTTCCTGGGAGAAGGAATATCCTTCATTGACCGTGAGAGCTTGTGATGGGCTAATTTGGGACACCCCTGCAGGGTTTTGAACTTTCAAAAGTCGGGCCCGCGGTTATGGGCAGATGGGAATTTGTTAATATCCGGTTGTAGAAAACTTGACACTTAACTCAATTAAAATGAATCAACCGCGTGTGTAGCCATGATGGTCTCTTTTCGGCTGAGTTCGGGAAGAGAACACGGTCTCATCTTATGCTTGAACGTAAGTAGCTTCAGGATCACTTCTTGATCATTTATAGCTTCTCGACCATGCTTTGCTTCTCTTCTCGCTCTCTTTTGCATAAGTTAGCTACCATATATGCTAGTGCTTGCTGCAGCAGCACCTCACTACCCTTTTCCTACCCTTAAGCTTAAATAGTCTTGATCTCACGACTGTGAGATTGCTGAGTCCCCGTGACTCACAGATACTTCCAAACAGATGCAGGTGCCGATGATGCCAGTGCAGGGGACGCTACCGAACTCAAGTGGGAGTTCGACGAGGATTCGGGCCATTACTTTGTTTCTTTTTTGGATAATTAGTAGAGGAGCCCAGTTGGGACGATTGAGGTTCTAGCATTTGGGGTTGTCTTTGTTTATTTTTGTTCCGTAGTCGGACCTTTGAATGTACCTTGGTTGATGTATGACTATTTATGTATTGTGTGAAGTGGCGAGTGTAAGCCGACTCTTTATCCCTTTCTTATTCAGTACATGGGATGTGTAAAGATTACCCCTCTTGCGACATGCCTACCATGCGGCTATGCCTCTAAGTCGTTCCCTGACACGTGGGAGATATGGTTGCATTGTGGGTGTTACAAGTTGGTAATCAGAGCCTTCCCCGACTTAGGAGCCCCCTGCTTGATCGAATCGCTGACGTTGTTGAGTCTAGAACAAAATGTTTTGAGTCTTAGGATTATATCGGAGAGTAAGATTCTTTTTACTCCTCAGTCCCTTCATCGCTCTGGTGAGTCCTCCTGACGTAGAGTTTTGACTCTTCTCTCCTCAAATTTCACAAAATTGTTTTTAGGATCACGCGGGTATCTTGGAATCGTTCCGATGGTTTTGTGATGAGAACATTGTTCTTGGTGCCTCCTGACATTTAGGGGTTGTGGCAGTGTCCCGGGGAGTTGAGCTCCGAGGTGTTGTCGTCACAATTTTATCGTTGCACTTCTGGAATACTTGAGTTCGCCGACATAAAAAATCTCTTTTATGCAGTTGTTGGTGAGATAACCTTGACGCCACCCAGTACTGGGGCGGGAGTTCGGGAGTATTGCCATAACTCGTATAACGGATGCTTTTTGAAGGTTGAGGTAAATGATTTCCGAAGGTTTCTTGGTTATGTGTTGAAGGATGGATACAGCTGGATGTAGGATTTGCTAGTTTTGGGTGAGATATTATGCTTCCCCTGTATCCCCAACACCTGATTGCATAACCAGAAATTTTCGGGAGTTTCATAGGTGGGAATTCAAGCAGCTTTAGTATTTCTTCCCATAGATATTTGGTTTGTGATTGGGTAATCCTTACCACTTATTTGTTCATATCCGTACCTTGTTGCTTTATTGAACTACCTTTATCTAAGTGGCTTCTCAACTTAATGGAAGTGTGATGATTTACTTTGGAATTCATTCGTTCATTCTTGTTTGAATGTTAAGGCTATATGTTGCAATTTCGATCCATTGATTCAGCTTGAATATTTGTCTTTCAAGATGCTAACGGATGTCAACCTCTTTAGGATGGCTCCTCCAACGCGTCAGAATCCGAACCCTCCGCCACCACCTCCACCTCCGGAGGCATGGCAAGCTGTCATGGCAGCCACCAACGCCAACACTCAGATGCGTTTGCAACTCTTGCAAGAGCGCAACCAAGGGCAAGGCAACCAAGGATATCAAGGCCAAGGCAACAATCAGCCTCAGCTTGCTACCTTCAACCAGTTCCTCACAAACCAGCTGAAGTCCTTCAGCCACTGTGTCGAGGCCACAGACACCGACGACTAGCTCGTGGATATGTGCAAACATTTTGAGTGTAGCAATGTCAGGCCTGAGGACTTTGTCAAGTTTGCTTCGTTTCAACTCAAGGATCAAGCTGATGAGCGGTATCAACAATACAGAGATTCCAGTGGAGGTCGTGTGATTACCTGGGATGATTTCCACCGAGACTTCAAAGCTCATCACATTCCACAAAGTGTTGCTGAGAGTAAGCGTGAGGAGCTCTGCAATCTCAAGCAAGGCAGCATGTCTGTGTATCAATACAATATCCAGTTTTAGAAACTCGCTCGCTTCGCCAAACAAGACGTCCCTGATGAAAAGAGTATGATTTATCAATTAAGAGGTGGCCTCAGAGAAGATCTGCAATTAGCTCTCGTGCTTCTTGAGCCGACTAAGTATGATGAATTCTACAACATGGCACTAAAGCAACAAGCTGCTCAGCTCAAGTGTGAGGCATCCAAGAAGAGAGTCAGGGATGCAGTTCAATCTTCTTCTTCATTTCAAGTGGCAGCTAAGCAACAGAAGTTCTGGTTGCATCCTCCTGCTCCATTTCGTCAGCCTTATCAACGGAAGAGTAAAGGTGGCAATGGATCTTCCCACCCACCCAACCCAGGCTATCAGAACAAAGCTTAGTCTCATACTCCAAGGTCGAGTGCTCCTTATCACTGTCCGCTCTCAGAGGTTACTTGCAACAAGTGTCAGCGGACAGGTCACTATGCAAACAAGTGTTTCAACCAAAGGCGCCTTCCTCCTCCTCCTCCTCATGTGAGATCTGCCAGCAATGCAGTGGTCAAGCATAATTCCAAGTTTGCGAAGGTCAACATGATGAACGCAGCTCAGGCAGAGGACTCTTCAGAAGTGATCATTGGTAATCTTCCTGTTAATGATTTTCCTGCAAAAGTTCTTTTTAACACTGGTGCATCGCTTAGTTTCATCTCAAGACCATTTGCATCTAAGCATGAGTTGGCTTTCCAAGATTTACCTAGACCGTTAGCCATTGTCTCACCAGGTAAATGCTTGTACGCAAGCTACATAGTTCCGGATGTTTCTATCAAGATGGGTGAATATAAATTTCTGTCCTCTCCAATTGTTCTTGGTGACTCGGATATTGATCTAATTCTCGGCATGGACTGGCTTTCTAAGCACAAGGCTCAGCTTGATTGTGCTGCCAGAGAAATTCAATTGACACACTCTTCTGATGAAGTGATCATCTATGCCGCTCATGACGAAACCATTCGGCTGTTTTCTCTCAATGAGAAGGGCGAGTTGAATGCCATCTCTCAGATTCCAGTCGTATGTGAATATCAAGACGTCTTTCCTGAAGAGCTTCCGGGAATGCCTCCTCACCGACCAGTTGAATTCGTTATCGATCTGGAGCCTGTCACGGAACCTGTTTGCAAAAGTTCTTACAAGCTTGGACCAGAGGAGTTGAAGGAGTTGAAGAAACAACTCGATTAACAAGAGCGTATGGGTCTGATCAGACATAGTTCTTCTCCATGGGGTTGTGGTGTTCTTTTTGTCAAGAAGAAGGATGGAATGGAATGCCTCTGCATCGACTACCATCCATTGAACAAGAAAACAATAAAGAACAAGTACCCACTTCCCAACATCAATGAGCTTTTTGAGCAACTCAAGGGTGCTCAAGTTTTCTCCAAGCTTGACATCCGTATGGGCTATCATCAGATTCGCATTCGTGAACAAGATATTCCGAAGACAGCATTCAGAACAAGCTGTGGTTCTTATGAATATAATGTCATGTCTTTTGGCCTTGTCAATGCTCCTCCAATGTTCTCTCGCATGATGAACTTCATCTTCAACCCTTACACAAATGATTTTGTCCTGGTGTATCTCGATGATATTTTGGTCTTTTCCAAGAATAAGGAGGATCACGCCAAGCATTTGAGATTGGTGCTGAACAAACTCAGAGAGCATCAATTCTATGTGAAGTTTTCCAAGTGTGAGTTCTGGCTTGACGAAGTTCTTTACCTTGGTCATATCATCTCCACCAAGGGCATCACTGTTAATCCCGAGAAGGTGTCTGCAATTGTGAATTGGGAACCTCCTCAAAATGTCAAGCAGCTCTGCAGTTTTCTTGGGCTTGCAAGCAATTGTCGAAGATTCATTGAGAATTTCTCTAAGATTGCAAAGCCTCTTTCCAACCTCCTCCATAAGCATGTCAAGTATATCTAGATGCCTGAATGTGACATTGCTTTCAACACCCTCAAAGAGAAGCTAGTTACAGCTACTGTCTTGACTCCTCCTGATGAATCCAAGCCATTTGAAGTTTTATGTGATGCCTCCCTGCAAGGTCTCGGTGTTGTGTTAATGCAAGAGAATAAAGTTGTTGCATATACCTCTCATTAGCTGAAGTCCAACGAAAGGAACTACCCCACTCACGACCTTGTGTTGGCGGCAGTTGTCCATGCATTATTAACGTGGAGACATCTCTTGTTGGGAAGGAAAGTGGACATCTTCACAGATCATAAGAGCCTCAAGTACATCGTCACTCAACCCAACCTCAACCTCAGGCAGACTCGTTGGGTCGAAATAATTCAAGAATACAATCCGAGTATTGAATATACTCCAGGAAAGGCCAATGTCATTGCAGATGCTTTGAGCAGGAAGGCTTACTGCAATAGCTTAATTCTCAAGCCCTTCCAACCGGACCTTTGTGAAGCTTTCCGCAAACTAAATCTCCAAGTTGTTCCTCAAGGCTTTCTTGCCAATCTTCAAGTCTCTCCTACTTTGGAAGATCAAATTCGTGAGGCACAACTTCTTGATTCCATGGTGAAGAAGGTGAAAGATGGGATTGCCAAGAGCCAACCCAAGTACAAGTGCTATAGCATTCATGACAAAGACACTCTATTGTTCGAGGATCGAATTGTGGTTCCTAAAGGTGATCTAAGGAAAGTCATTATGAACGAGGCACACAATTCCCTTCTATCCGTTCATCCTGGAAGTACAAAGATGTACCATGACCTCAAGCAGTCGTATTGGTGGACTCGAATGAAGCGAGAAATTGCTCAGTTCGTGAATGAATGTGATGTCTGTAGAAGGGTGAAAGCAGAACACCAATGGCCAGCTGGTCTCCTCCAACCTCTTGCTATTCCAGAATGGAAGTTTGACCATATTGAGATGGACTTCGTGACTAGATTTCCCAAGTCCAAGAGCAGAAATGATGCTATCTTTGTGGTCATCGACAAGCTTACTAAAGTGGCTCATTTCGTTCCAATCAAAGAATCTATCACAGCAGCTCAGCTGGCAGAGCTATACACCTCCAGGATTATCTCCTTGCACAGCATTCCGCAATTGATATCTTCATATTGTGGAAGCATCTTCACTTCTAAGTTCTGGGATTCCTTTCAGAAGGCCATGGGCACCACCATTCGCTTCAGCACAACCTTCCATCCTCAAACTAGTGGCCAAGTCGAGCGAGTCAATCAAATCCTTGAAGATATGCTCAGGGCTTGTGTCATTTCCTTCGGTATGAAGTGGGAAGATTGTCTTCCATATGCTGAGTTATCCTACAACAACAGTTTCCAAGTGAGTTCGGGCAAGGCCCCATTCGAGATTCTCTATGGCAGAAAGTGCCGTACTCCTCTTAATTGGTCAGAGACTGGTGAACGCCAACTTCTTTGCAATGACTTAATCACAGAAGCTGAAGAAATGTGTAAAGTCATCCGGGAAAATCTGAAAGCCGCGCAATTGCGCCAGAAGAGTTACTATGATAGCAAGCACCGTGACTTGGCTTTCGAGATCGGAGACCATGTCTACCTCCGCGTCTCTCCAATGAAAGGCACTCGTTGCTTCGGTATCAAAGGGAAGCTTTCCCCTAGATACATGGGTCCTTTCAAGATCATTGGCAAAAGAGGTGATCTCACCTATCAACTTGAGCTTCCGTCCAACTTCGCAAACGTGCACGATGTGTTTCATGTGTCACAACTTCGCAAGTGCTTCAAGACTCCTGAGCGCACCATCAACTTCGAAGAGATTGATCTCCAAGAAGACCTGACTTATCATGAGCATCCCGTTGCTATTCTTGAAGAAACCGGACATAAGACTCGCAACAAGTCTATCAAATTCCTGAAAGTGAAGTGGTCACACCATTCCAACCGAAAAGCCACTGGGAACGCGAGGACCACCTCCGTTCTGAATATCCGGAGTTCTTTCAGTCCTAGATCTCGGGGCGAGATCCTTTCGTAGTGTTGGAGTGTTGTAACACCCGGATGAAACTTGCCATAATTGTAACTCTGACTCTGCCATTTTCAACTTTAAGTTATGAGATTCCCTTCGTGGTTAGGTTTTGTCTTCATTTTGCAGTTTTTTCATGTCATGCATTTCATATCATGTCATCATGTGCATCGCAGTTGCATACGTGTTCGTCTGATGCATCCGAGCATTTTCCCCGTTGTCCATTTTGCAATCCGACACTCCTACATCCTCCGGCATACCCCTCTTGCCTCTTTTCGTGAGCTGGTGTTAAACGTTCTCAGAATGGACCGATATTTGCCAAGTGGCCTTGGTACACCACTGGTAGACCGCCTGTCAAATTTCGTGCCATTTGGAGTCCGTTTGATGCTCCAACAGTTATCCGGAGAACCAAAAAGGCCTCTTGTATGTTGCAGCCCAAACCCCTCCAAAACGGCCCAATAACCCATCCAAACCACTCCCATGTCCTCCGTCGTCGGCTCACGATCGCGTGGTCGAAAACTACACTCCATTTGGACAATCCTACCTCCTCCTACCTATAAATATGTGCACTCCTCCGAAAATTCGGGTCCCAAACCCTAGCTCGCCCTGTCCTCGCGCTGCTGGACACGTCCGGGCGAAGCCGGACGCGTCCGCCGCTGCGCCCGCACCAACCAGAGGGTGCCACGTGTCGCCGCCGCCAGCTCCCACGTTTACATGAGTGCCATCATATCTTCTGTGCCTTTTTGGCTCATGGTCAGTAAGGGACTTTTGTTCTATGCATTTAGTAGATTCATGCTATGCCTTGCTTTCCTATGTTTTGTTCCTGTAGCATGTTATTTGCTTGCTCTAAACATTGCTTCCTGATGTTATTCCTGGCATGTTAGTATTTTCACTAAGTCTGTGAAGCTGATATCTTTTGTGCTTTTGCCATGCTTGTTTGAACTGCTCTTATGTGATTTAGCCATATCTCAGTGTTCATGTTTTGTCAACCATCTTGAGTATGTCACTTGCATATACTTTATTGCTATGTTGGAGTGCAGTAGCTTAGTTTCTTGTTGCATTCTAGATGGCATCGTGCTGTTAATCGCAGAATTGTGCCATTCTTGTTTTGCTTGCCATTTGCAAACCGTGCCTCCGTTTCTGGCGATCTTTATATCGATTTTGACCGAAATCATCTCATCTTTGCAGAGGCACACTTGGTTTGCCAAGTTGATGCCTTGTTCATCCTTTTCCTTCTGGAGCACGCATATGCATTGCATATCATGTCTTGCATATCATGCCATGTTTTGCATCATGTTGATTGTGCATTGCACCGTGTTTGATTGTTGGACCTTTGCTTGTGTTCTTGCTTTGGGTAGATCCGGGAGACGAGTACGTGATCGAGGAACCTGTTGAGTACGCTAACGAGGATCAAGCTTTCGTCAACTCTGAGAACTTTGCAGGCAAGATGACCATACCCTCGAAATCACTTCTATCTTTTCTTTGCTAGTTGTTCGCTCTATTTCTATGTCGCGCTACCTACCACTTGCTATATCATGCCTCCCATTTTGCCATGTCAAGCCTCTAACCCACCTTTCCTAGCAAACCGTTGTTTGGCTATGTTACCACTTTTGCTCAGCCCCTCTTATAGCGTTGCTAGTTGCAGGTGAAGCTGAAGTTTGTTCCATGTTGGAACATGGATATTGCTGGGATATCATTATTATATCTTGTTTACTTTAATGCATCTATATACTTGGTAAAGGGTGGAAGGCTCGGCCTTATGCCTGGTGTTTTGTTCCACTCTTGCTGCCCTAGTTTCCGTCATACCGGTGTTATGTTCCTTGATTTTGCGTTCCTTACGCGGTTGGGTGTTATGGGAACCCCTTGACAGTTCGCTTTGAATAAAACTCCTCTAGCAAGGCCCAACCTTGGTTTTACCATTTTCCACCTAAGCCTATTCCCTTGGGTTCCGCGGACTCAAGGGCCATCTTTATTTTAAACCCCCGGGCCAGTGCTCCTCTGAGTGTTGGTCCAAAACAGAGCCACATGTAGCGCCACCTCGGGAAAACTTGAGAGTTGGTTTTAGTTGTATGTAGTGTTCATCCGGTGTGCCCTGAGAACGAGATATGTGCAGCTCCTATCGGGATTTGTCGGCACATCGGGAGGCTTTGTTGGTCTTGTTTTACAATTGTCGAAATGTCTTGTAACCGGGATTTCGAGTCTGATCGGGTCTTCTAGGAGAAGGAATATCCTTCGTTGACCGTGAGAGCTTGTGATGGGCTAAGTTGGTACACCCCTGCAGGGTTTTGAACTTTCGAAAGCCATGCCCGCGGTTATGGGCAGATGGGAATTTGTTAATATGCGGTTGTAGAAAACTTGACGCTTAACTCAATTAAAATGAATCAACCGCATGTGTAGCCATGATGGTCTCTTTTCGGCGGAGTCCGGGAAGAGAACACGGTCTTGTGTTGTGCTTGAACGTAAGTAGCTTCAGGATCACTTCTTGATCATTTATAGCTTCTCGACTGTGCTTTGCTTCTCTTCTCGCTCTCTTTTGCATAAGTTAGCCACCATATATGCGAGTGCTTGTTGCAGCTCCGCCTCACTACCCTTTTCATACCATTAAGCTTAAATAGTCTTGATCTCGCTGGTGTGAGATTTCTGAGCCCCCATGACTCACAGATACTTCCAAACAGATGCAGGTGCCGATGATGCCAGTGCAGGGGGCGCTACCGAACTCAAGTGGGAGTTCGACGAGGATTCGGGCCGTTACTATGTTTCTTTTTCGGATGATCGGTAGAGGAGCCCAGTTGGGACAATCGAGGTTCTAGCATTTGGGGTTGTCTTTATTTATTTTGGTTCCGTAGTCGGACCTTTGAATGTACCTTGGTTGATGTATGACTATTTATGTATTGTGTGAAGTGGCGAGTGTAAGCCGACTCTTTATCCCTTTCTTATTCAGTACATGGGATGTGTAAAGATTACCCCTCTTGCGACATGCCTACCATGCGGCTATGCGTCTAAGTCGTGCCCCGACACGTGGGAGATATAGCCGCATTGTGGGTGTTACACACGGCCAAGCTCTTCAAATCCCTCACGGCCTATTCCTCAAGCAACATCCTCAAAAGCAGCTCGAGGTCCCTGTGTTGCAAAATCCTCAGCAACTGCTGCAAAGTCCTGAGCACCTGTGCATCTTTCCTCGTGCCAAAGGACTACAGGAATCTCAATTGCTTTAGGAGCATCTGCAAGTTCCTCAGCTCCACCTTAGTCCTCAACTTCTCCGACATTGCTGAAGAACAAGGCTGCTTCTGGATGCGGGTCTAGGCGAAGCCCTGACAAGAAGCAGGTTGCCTTTCAAGTCCCTTCAAGCGATGATGAAGCTGATGATGAAGAATTAGTTGAAATCATCAGAGAAAGGTAGCAAAGGGCCGCTAGAGCCAATGGCAGTGAAGTGCCACTCTTGCTGGATCCAAAGTTGATCCTTTATTTCATCGATCTTTGGCACAAGGACCGAAATACTCCACTACCTGATCTGAACCTCACGCCTGGCAAGAGCCACATGCTCAATGCCTTTATAGGCGAAGAAATATGGAAATTTGAGAAGGACAGACATGCAAAGAAAGCTCAGTACAAGAAGGAGTGTTTTCTGAAGAAGAATGTTGTAAACATGTCTCCCGAAGAACTTGTGAATCTGCAAAAGCAGACCAAAGACCTCAGCGATGAATTTGACGCGTATCGTGCAGATTGGCTAGGTGCCTAAATCAGATTTGTCAAACTGGCTAAGGGTTTCAAACTGAAGGTTGCATCTACATAACAACAAGAAAGTCCTTAGGCTGAGACATCTGCTCAGCCTACTTAAGAACATGCAAGCACAACTTATGAAAATCAGACTGTTGAAGAAAATGAGAGTACCAGGGCTGCTGAAGAAATTCCAGCCTCTGAAGAAACTGCCAGGGCAACCTCCAATGTTGCGCCCGAAGAACAAACCAGGCTAGTTGAAGCATCTACTACTACGCCTAAGGAAACTGAACATGCCAGGGCAACTGCATCAGTTGTGCATGAAGAAACTGAACCAATTTCATCTGCTCCTCCTGCAAAGTCATCACAGATGAAAAGTATCAACCTTCCTTCTCGATTAGAAGTGAAGAAGACTAAAGCTACGGAGATGGCAGCTGTGAAGAAAAGGAAAGCATCGACAACTGCAAAATCTTCAGCTCCTAAGAAAGTGAAGACTTTGATAAGCTCATTCACTAACCCAATTTATGATGTTCCTATCTCGATCGTGCCCTCAAAGGAGATTGTTCCCTTTGGTGAGGAATATGTCATACCTGATGACATGGATGAAGGAAATCCTTCTGCTGCTTCTTTAGAGCAGTTGGATGAAGAAATTGAAGTGGATAACATCCCTTCACCCAGCTGGTATCATCACCTATGCCTTAGTTCATAGCAGAAGAGGCAGGCATTGAAGAAATTGATGAAGAAGACGAGGATGTGGATATTGGCTCTACCACTCCTGTGCTCAATAATGATTATTGGGAAATAATTCACCCCAATTCACCTTTGACCACTCCACTGCATCAGATCCCTCAGTCCCCATTTCAAACTGAAGAAATTCATACGGGCTCTAATGGACCTCATGCCTCACTTCTGTCTATTCCAGAAGAAGTTCCAGCCACTAGTGCTGAAGAAATGGAGGCCAAGACTACAGCTGATGAAACTGCTACTAAAATTCCTCAGTCTGTGGCTCCAGAGGTTGTGCGACCGGAGGCTGTGAAGCCATCCACTATAAATATTCAGCTGAAGCTACAAAATCCTCATACCAAGAAGCAAAAATTCAAAGCCGGCGATTTCTTTGCTGAGCATCATTTCTTCACGAATTACAATCCCTATGACTCTACAAGACTTTGGTGCAAGCGCTTCTGGATGGCTAGCGAAATGAACTTCTATTTCTCACTGCTATTCGATAAGGACAAGATTTTTGAACATCATAAAATTACTCATGTGGACATGGAATCACCCCTTGCATCCAACCTATCCTCAGTGTTCTTCATGACGCTGGGCTGCTGAGCTTCTGCGCTGACATCTGTGACTCATTCTTCAATTTTATCCTACACTCCATCTTAGTGGCAATGTGGAAGATGTGAATTCTTGGTTGCTAGACTGGATGACCGAGAATAATCATTATAAATAATCGGCCTCTGAATTGCTTCATGCCATTCCAGTCAGTCCTCGTGTTGAAGGTGCAAGGCTTGTCTATGAAGAACCTGAACTCTCCAATCACTTGATGCAAGTGCTGATGAAGCCACTGAAGCCTAGCCAAGCTCCAAGGACCACATTCCTCGTCAAGGAATTGCTTTATGTGCCAAGGGCAGTATATTGCATCTTGACCAAAACCCTCAGTCCGTCAAGGGCCACAACTCTGATGAAGAATTGGTTGTTGCCATAATGAAGAATCTGATGTTGAATATCATACATGGTATTCCTATCAACTACCATGATTTCTTCATGAGGACTTTGGCCAATGTTGCTCTGTCACCTTTTGAATTGAAGTCTTATTGTCGGTGTCAAAACCGGCGGATCTCAGGTAGGGGGTCCCGAACTGTGCGTCTAGGCCGGATGGTAACAGGAGACAAGGGACACGAAGTTTTACCCAGGTTTGGGCCCTCTCGATGGAGGTAAAACCCTACGTCCTGCTTGATTAATATTGATGATATGGGTAGTACAAGAGTAGATCTACCACGAGATCGAGGAGGATAAACCCTAGAAGCTAGCCTATGGTATGATCGTTGATGTGTATGTTGTCCTACGGACTAAAACCCTCCGGTTTATATAGACACCAGAGAGTCCCATATACACATCCCATATACACCGGATAGTCCAGGAGTCTGGCTATCCGAACACCCCCTAATCCAGGACTCCCTCAGTAGCCCCTGAACCAGGCTTCAATGACGACGAGTCCGGCACGCAGATTGTCTTTGGCATTGAAAGGCGGGTTCCTCCTCCAAGTACTTCATAGAAGATTTTGAACACAAAGATAGTGTCCGGCTCTGCAAAATAAGTTTCCACATATTGCCATAGAGAGAATAATATTTACACAAATCTAATCTGCTGACGTATTCCATAGTGTGACATCACACGACGGCCAAGCTTTTATTCGAACCGTTTTACTGTCCCATCCCAGCGCATTATGCGAGGCGGTTTCCTTGGCACGTCTTGTTGAAGCAGAGATCGTGTCCCCTTATTCCGGGATTCTCATCAATACGGGCGTGGGTAACCAACCACGCCATTGATTACGGCGCTTGGAGATAAGCGAGTCTTACCAGGCTGGTGGGGACATGTAGTTGCGTCCACCCATATAAGGGGATAAAGATCCACCTTTTCACCTACGCCTTCTTCCTCCTTCGCCTATCCATTCTTGCGCACTCGAGCTCCAGCGCCCAAGTCCGCACTCCCCACCTCAACCTTCTCCAGTCATGTCCGGAGCGGGAGGCAAGTGGATGGTCTCCTCCGTTAAGGCGGGACACATCAAAAGACTAAGGAAGGTCGGATACTTGTCCAATGACATTGCGCACCGGCTTCCCGAGGAGGGGCAGCTCATCCCTACCCCTAGGCCCCATGAGAGGGTGGTGTTCCTCCCCTATTTCCACCGCGGACTGGGTTTCCCTCTCCATCCATTTGTCCAGGGGCTCATGTTCTACTATGGCCTAGATTTCCACGATCTGGCCCCGAATTTTGTCCTCAACATCTCGGCGTTTATTGTCGTGTGTGAGGCCTTCCTACGCATCCGCCCCATTTCGGCCTATGGCTCAAGACTTTCAACGTCAAGCCGAAAGTGGTGCGCGGTAGCCAGGCGGAGTGCGGAGGCGCCATGGTGGGCAAGATGGCCAACGTCCTCTGGATTGAGGGCTCCTTTGTGGAGACCCTGAAGGGGTGGCAATCAGGGTGGTTTTATATCACCGAGTCGCGCGACGCCGAATGGGTCGCACCCCCTGAGTTCCGGTCCGGACCCCCAACGCGGCTCACGTCCTGGAAAGAGACGGGCCTGTCGTGGGGTAAAAAAGGAGAGCTGACCGGACTCCAAACATGCGTCAAAACCCTGGTGGACAAGAAGCTCAAACTTGTCAATGTAGTCCAGGTTATGCTCATCCGCTTGATCCTCCCGTGCCAACAACGGGCTTTCAACCTGTGGGAGTTCGACCCAGCGCGGCACCAAACTCTGAGCAGGCTCTTCGACATGACGTACGAAGATGCCTGGAAGGTGCTTTTCAAGGGCGCCGAGGCTCCCGCATCCGCTACTAAGGATCGCGGATTCAGTGCGCAGCGTCACGCTCTCGCGGTAGGCTGTTTTTTTCCTTTTAAAGGGTATCGGTTTTTCATAGTTTGACTCCATGCGGGATCTAAGCTCCCTCTCCTTTAACAGGATTGGCAGGTGACGTCCGGATAGATCAACTGTCCGGCTCCATTACCCGAAGGCCCAGCGGACGCTCGCTTGACGAGGCTGCTGGTTTCGGCACCCTATGTGGTGCCAGAGAAGAAGGTCAAGAAGAAGGCCATGGGGACTCGAAAGAGTGCCCGGCGCCCGGAGGTGTCAGATTCATCATCCAATAAATCCAAGACACACTCCTCCCACGAAGACGAGGAGGAGGAAGAAGAGACCCCTCCCCCTCCAGCGGGGGAAGGGAAGAAAAGGAAGGCCGCCCCAACTGGGGAGGCCGAAGGGTCCAAGAAGGGGAAAACCCTTCCTCCGGACTGCTCCACCGACGCCGACGACGGCGGAGAGGAGTGGGCGCCCAGGGCCAAGCCCTGGCCAAATCGTAAGTATCCGGATACCAGAGTAATTCATAGTATTCATTTATTGCACAGCTTTCCCTCATGTCGAATATGTTTATGCAGCCCACCCAAAGACCGGCTCGACGCGTCGTCGAGCGGCTCACTGGACTCGTCGGATGTGAACTCGCTTCCGATGGCTTCCTCCCCCCGCCCTACGGACGACACCGAAGTGTTGTCCCACCAGGTTCCAAGCCGGGAGGAGGTGGTCCTGGAGGCGCCGCAAGGCGACCTCCCGGACTCCAGGAGCAAAGGGGATGAAACCCCCCAGGGCTCCAAGTCCGGCTCTAGGCCGAACACCACTCCGGAACCTTCAGAGGTACCAGAGTCCGGCGGGAGACCTCCTTCCAAGGGGAGCAAGTCCGCCGTGCCGGTGGCCCCCGTCCAACCGAAGGCACCTGACAATATGTTGGAGGCGCTCCAAGGCGCCTCCATCGACGAGGAGCACCGCGCTATTATGAGTGCGGTGGTCCAGAAGGTTCAGTCTACCAAGAGCGGACTGACTGAATCTTGTACTAGCCTTTTGATAGGCTTTGAGGTAAGTAAAGAATGTGTAAATAATAGTACCGCATAGACAGTAGCCCCTGATGCTCTGTTTGGCGTTTGGGAAGAAAAGCCGAATAGAGGATCAAATAGAATTCGCAGGAGTCTAACAAAAATGAGTCAATATGCGTATGCAGGCTTCCCTGCTTGCGTCCGCCGCACTGACTGCGGAAGTGGACACGCTAAAGCAGAACCTCGAGCGGTCCGAGCAAGAGCTCGAGCGTGCCAAGAAGCAGCTCGAGGATAATGAAGGTAAGAATTACCTTGTTAAAAATATATATAAAAAGGTGCAATTGCAAAGAATGACAGGATTATCGTGGCTATTGTAGGGGCCACGTCTGAAGTGGCGACCCTTAAGCAAGCGCTGGTCGAGGCCGAGAAGAGTGCGGCCTCGGAGCGCACCGAGCGGGAGAAATATGAGGCCGAGGTTGGCAAGGTGCGGCAAGAGCTCCAGACTCTCATGGAAAAACATGAGAGTTGGAGCTTGACTCGAAGACGCAAGCGTCCGAGCTCGCGGTGGCTATTGAAAATGCCAAATCTGCCAAGGCCGAATCCCAGAAGACCCTCCAGGAGTTGGATGAGGTGAAGAAGATAGCGGCGGGTAAGGCATTCTTTATGCAAAGCAAACACATAAACGTGAGTTACTTGTTACTTACCCGAATCCGGAGTTCTCCAGGAGCGTTCGCAGATCTTCCCCAAAGTGTGTCCGATGCCGCCGCGTTCTATCGAGCCGAGGAGGGCAGCTCGACGGAGAAGGTGTTCTGGTCTCAGTACGCTAAGGCCGGACACCACGTGCCCCTGAGCGACCAGCTGAAGCAACTGGTCGAGCTCCACAAGGCGGCCGAACAGGCCGTGAAGGGCCTTATTGTTCGGCTGTGGCCTAGAGGGGCTCTGCCTGGGAGCTATTTCGGGTTGGTGCGGCGGCTGGTGGAGGCGTGTCCAAGGCTCGAAGTCATCAAGCGCTCCGTCTGCATTGAGGGTGCCCGTAGGGCCCTTGCCCATGCTAAGGTGCACTGGGGCAAGCTGGATGCTGAGAAGCTTGTGAAGGACGGGCCACCTCCGGGGAAAGAGCATCGCAAGCCTGAGAATTACTATAAGGATGTTCTGAAGGGTGCCCGCCTTGTGGCAGATGAATGTTCTAGGGATGTAATTTTTAAGTGAAACTTGCTCGTTTTGTCCTGTGCGCTGAAAACTTGTTTATATGCGCTAAGCAATGCTGTTGGAATTTAAAATATTACCTTCTGTGCGGCTGTTTATCAATTCTGAGAGATGGCGAGTCGTCGGCTTCTGCCCCCGTGCCGCTAGTGCTGGGGTGTTCGGGGATAAACCTGAGTGCTCTTTTTCCCATGTTTGGGTCCTTCGAGGGAGGCGCTCAGCCCAATGAACAAGGCAATCGGACTATAATGCGTGAACACTCTCACTTAGCCATAGAATTCTATAATTTTAAATTTCGGCGAAGCCCCTGGTATTCGGAGGACCGAGTTCGGGGCGCTATCCACGCCTTGGCCGGACAGAGCCGGCTCCTCGCCCTAAGCGCCATAAGTCTTTAGGGACTCAAAAAAACCTCTCGAACAGCGACCAGCTCTCGCTTCATCATGATAGTCAGTTTTAGCTTTCTCCACTGAGGTGCTCGACCCGGCTCAACCGGGGCACAATCGCAGTGGTTCTCCTAGTGCTACCTTAGCCGATATAGCGGAACGTAAGGCACCAAAACATAGGAGCCGGGCAAACCCAACTATTGACCCAAGACATGATTCGGAGCCGATGCATATAATGCTATAAGTTCGGGGTGCCGCACTTGTTAAAGTGTTCGGACTTCTCACACCATATTGAGGGGTACTAAAGCCCCTGGAGTATTTTGGCCGTACCAACGTGTACGGGTGCAACATGTCGTTAAGGAACATATATAAAGAAAAAAGGTAATGCAAAAATATACGAAAGCTATGCATTGTTTATTAAAAAGGTGTGCGATCAAGGCAGAATGATACAAATAATGCGATGAGTGGAAGGTTGGACTAGTTAACATGTCCGTTCCAGGGGCAAGCTGCGGAATAGTATGCAGAACGGGTATACTGCTCATGATAGAGACCACCTGGGAGTTCCGTAGTGCGGCGTGGCTTGTCTGCTTCCTTGGTTCTTGCATCGTTTGTGCGGCAATTGAACCGCTCAACAGGCCTTCCGAAGGATGAAGTCCTGAAAGTAAGAGAAAATTAAAAAATTGGCAGCCCCTGGTACGGTTTAAGCCGTGTTTTGGGCGTGCCGTGATCGTGCCCCTCCCCCTGTGCCCATGGTATCTCTAGAGCATAGTTATGTACGCGAAGTACTGGCGTCGCCTTTTTGCGAGGGTTGGGGGTGGGGCCGCATTGCTACGCCTGCTCGGATCGTGCCAGGCGGTCTTGTTGTAGGTTACTCTGGGCGCGCTTGACGGTGTCCGGTCGTTTAGTGGCCGGACTGGAGAACTGCTGGAGAGGCTGCTTTGAACTTCCACTGCAAGGGCCGCCGTGTGCTCCTCCATTCAGAGGGAGCGTTTGGTGTTTCCATTGATCGTAATTACTCCTCGAGGGCCTGGCATCTTGAGCTTAAGGTATGCGTAATGCGGTACCGCATTGAACTTAGCGAATGCGGTTCGCCCGAGCAGTGCGTGATAGCCACTGCGAAACGGGACTATGTCGAAGATTAACTCCTCGCTTCGGAAATTATCCGGAGATCCGAAGACCACTTCAAGTGTGACTGAGCCTGTACAGTTGGCCTCTACACCTGGTATTACACCTTTAAAGGTCGTTTTGGTGGGCTTAATCCTCGAGGGATCTATGCCCATTTTCCGCACTGTATCCTGGTAAATCAGGTTCTGGCTGCTGCCGCCGTCCATAAGGACTCTAGTGAGATGAAATCCGTCAATAATTGGGTCTAGAACCAATGCGGCGAATCCGCCATGACAGATGCTAGTGGGATGATCCCCTCGATCAAAGGTGATCGGACAGGAGGACCATGGGTTGAACTTTGGGGCGACTGGCTCTACCGCATATACGTCCCTTAACGCACGCTTCCGCTCCCTTTTAGGGACATGGGTTGCGTATATCATGTTCACCTTCCGCACTTGTGGGGGAAAACCCTTTTGTCCACTGTTGTTCGGCGGCCGGGGCTCCTCGTCGTCATCACTATGCAGCCCCTTGTCTTCATTTTCGGCGTTTAACTTGCCAGCTTGCTTGAACACCCAACAATCCCTGTTGGTGTGATTGGCTGGCTTTTTGGGGGTGCCATGTATCTGGCACGAGCGGTCGAGTATTTGGTCCAAACTGGACGAGCCCCTAGGATTCCTTTTGAATGGATTTTTCCGCTGACCGGATTTAGAGCCTCTGAATCCGGCATTAACTGCCGTATCCTCAGCATTGTCGCCGTTAATGCGGCGCTTCTGCTTGTTGCGATGCGACCTGCCACTACTGTCCCTGGTGTCCGAATTACCAGGGTTCTTGGTCATATTGTTGCTACGAGCAAGCCAGTTGTCTTCTCCCGTGCAAAAGTGGGTCATGAGTGTCGTGAGTGCTGCCATAGTCGGCTTTTCCTGTCCAAGGTGCCGGGCCAGCCACTCATCACGGATATTGTGTTTGAAGGCTGCTAGGGCCTCAGCGTCCGGACAGTCGACTATTTGATTTTTCTTTGTTAGGAACCGTGTCTAGAATTGCCTGGCCGATTCCTCTGGCTGCTGAATTATGCGACTTAGGTCATCGGCGTCTGGGGGTCGCACGTAAGTGCCCTGGAAATTGTCGAGGAATGCAGCTTCCAGGTCCTCCCAACAACTGATTGATCCTGTTGGCAAGCTGTTAAGCCAATGCCGAGCTGGTCCTTTAAGCTTGAGTGGGAGGTATTTGATGGCGTGGAAATCATCGCCGCGGGCCATGTGGATATGAAGGAGATAATCCTCGATCCATACCGCATGATCTGTTGTGCCATCATATGATTCGATGTTTACGGGTTTGAAACTCTCGGGGATTTGATGATCCATTATTTCGTCTGTAAAGCAGAGTGGGTGTGCGGTGCCTCTGTACTGGGCTATATCATGACGTAGCTCCAATGAGCCTTGTCTACTGTGTTCGGCCCCGTCGAATTTGTGGCCGGCGTGATTGTTACCGTCTCGAGCCGTGGGGCGCCCACGCGATCCGTAGATCGATCTTCTTTGCCTTGGCTTGTCCTCCAACATGTCTCGTAAGTCCGACGCATATTCCCGTGCCTTGGTACGGGGTGCGGCTTGAGTGGAGGGCCGAGAGGCCTCTCTGTCGCGACCATGAGGTGGCCGGTCGGCCGCATCAAGTGCTTCCTCCTCTAATCGGGGTAGCAACCTGCGCTTTGGGTAGCTCTTGGAGGGGCGTTCGAGTTTATGCTCTTCGGCCGCAAGGACTTCAGTCCATCTGTCGACTAGCAAATCTTGATCAGCTCTAAGCTGTTGCTGTTTTTTCTTGAGGCTTCTTGCCGTGGCCATAAGCCTGCGTTGAAAACGCTTTTGCTCGATGGGATCCTCTGGCACGACGAATTCGTCGTCGTCGAGGCTTGCCTCGTCTTCGGAGGGAGGCATATAATTATCATCCTCGAACTCTCTGTCTGCCGCTCTCTCATGAGGGCTAGTTTCTCTATCCTCCTATGCTAAATCTTGCTGGAGGGGGTTTTCTTCGGCGCTTTCCGGAGTATTATTATCTCCCGTGCTGGAATCACCGTGTTTGTTTTGGCGGGATTTTGAGCGGCGCCGCTGACGCCGGCGCTTAGGATGTTTCTTGGCGGGGTCATCCTCCGCTGTTCCATCGCTATCTCCCTCTTTTGGGGTGTCCACCATGTATATGTCATACGACGAGGTGGCTTTCCAGGGCCTAGTAGGCACTGGTTCTTCATCATCTCCTTCATCGGCGTCCATACCGTCGATGTCCTCGGTGTCGAAGTCGAGCATGTCGGTTAAGTCGTCGACAGTGGCTATAAAGTGGGTGGTGGGTGGGCTTTGAATTTCTTCATCGTCCGTACCCCAACCTCGCTGACCGTAGTCCGGCCAGGGCTCTCCTGATAAAGATAGAGACTTCAGTGACTTCAGGATATCGCCGAAAGGCGAGTGCTGAAAGATGTCCGCGGCAGTGAACTCCATGATCGGTGCCCAATCGGATTCGATCGGCAGGGGCGCAGAGGGTTCAGAGTCCAGAGAAGAGTCCGGCTCCTTGGAGTTACGAGTCTCGTAGAGTACGGGGCTGGTGCTTGGCTCAATCGCCGTTGGGGTCGCAGCCCCCGAGGTGGCGTCCAACCGCCCATCCTCGATCGACGCAGTTGGCTCCGAATTAAGGGTCGGAGCCGATGCGGGTGCGGCCTCCAGGGCACTGTTCGACGGCAGAGCTAGATCATGCTCGTCGTGACAGTGCGGCGCGCTCGGCAGTGGCTCGAATCCGTCGAAGATCAAGTCCTTGCGGATGTCAGCCGTGTAGTTTAAACTTCCAAATCTGACCTGACGGCCAGGGTCGTAGCTTTCGATCTGCTCTAGACGGCCAAGCGAATTGGCCCGCAGTGCGAAGCCGCCGAAGACGAAGATCTTCCCTGGGAGGAAGGTCTCACCCTGGACTACATCGCTATCGATGATCGTAGGAGCCATCGAGCCTGACGGCGACGACACAGAGGAACTCTCAATGAAAGCACCAATGTCGGTGTCAAAACCGGCGGATGTCGGGTAGGGGGTCCCGAACTGTGCGTCTAGGCCGGATGGTAACAGGAGACAAGGGACATGAAGTTTTACCCAGGTTCGGGCCCTCTCGATGGAGGTAAAACCCTACGTCCTGCTTGATTAATATTGATGATATGGGTAGTACAAGAGTAGATCTACCACGAGATCGAGGAGGCTAAACCCTAGAAGCTAGCCTATGGTAGGATTGTTGATGTGTATGTTGTCCTACGGACTAAAACCCTCCGGTTTATATAGACACCGGAGAGGGTTAGGGTTACACAAAGTCGGTTACAATGGTAGGAGATCTTCATATCCGTATCGCCAAGCTTGCCTTCCACACCAAGGAAAGTCCTTTCCGGACACGGGACGGAGTCTTCAATCTTGTATCTTCATAGTCCAGGAGTCCGGCTGAAGGTATAGTCCGGCTATCCGAACACCCCCTAATCCAGGACTCCCTCACTTATGCTCCGTGGATCATGAAATTCATCAGATCAAGGTATTCAATTCATTACTAGGCTGACTATCAAAATCATCTCTGCTACCTGCCACGAATTGAAGTCCTCAGACAGACTATTTCCTCAGCTGATGAGAAGGGCAAGGCTGCTGTTATTGATGAAGACACTCGTCCATTGGATGGATAGTTTCGCAAAGCTGCATCCTATTCCACAAATGATGACTCTGCAACACAAGGCACTATCGCAAAAGCTTCAAAGCAAAATCCTCAAGCGACTGCTCTGCGTGTGATGACTGATCGTGACCTTCTCCTCAGTCTTCATCAGAAAGTGGATAGAAATCACAAGTGGGTCAAGCATCAGTTTGGTGCAATACTTCAGAACATGAAGTCTTAGACCACACTTGGGATATTCTGTCTAATCTTTATAGTGCTAAAGATCTCAAGGATATGGAATTTCAACAACACTTTGACTGGGCGCAACCACCTTCGAAGAAATTCAAGGTCAAAGTTACTCAGCTTGTTGCCAGCTCATATTCCTCATCGTGTGAAATGGATGAAGCCGAAGACTTGAACGACACCGCGATAGGCCCTACTCCAATGGACGACCCCCACAATGCTGACGCTCCTCCATCGACATCATGATGATATTCTTCAAGGGCGTTAGTCCTCATTTTTCGTCCCTTTTGGTCATTCGAAGACAATGGGGGAGAAATCTGAGTTAGTCTTCAAGTGGGTCTCTTATATGGGCGTTTTTCTTGCTAAGTTACAACTCTTGCTCTTCTGAAGTGTTTGCTCTGATGAGTTGTAAACTTAAGTCCTATGGTGCTCTGACTCTTTTGAACTGCTTTTCTGCATGCTTATTTCTCAACCGCCTTAATGCACGCATGCTGAATTTGTCAGAGTCCATATTTGATCATGCATTTCAAATTCTTCATATCTTATGTTAAATGCGTGTATGAATTACAAGATATAGGGGGAGATCTCAATAATATTACTCTACAATGTGCATTTGCTACTCAAAGCAAATTCCTCAAATATGCACATCTTCTGGGGGAGTTCTTCTTTATCTTGAAATCAAATTCCTCAATATTGGTATTTACACTTCATATGTTTATCCCCATTGAAAACTTAACCTGTATTGTCATCAATCACCAAAAATGGGGAGATTGTAAGTGCATCTAGTGCCCCTTAGTGATTTTGGTGTATTGAAGACTTATAGGTTAAGTAACTAATGTGTTTGTGAGTGTACATAGGTCTATAAGACTATGAGGAGTTTGATATTAAACATGAAAGTCGACCCCTTAAAATGATTGTCTTCAGTTGAAGACTTTGGTGTTCTTAAAGACTTCCAAAGTGAGGAATTTGGTGTCACCCTAAAGACTTGATATTCATATGAGGATTATGAAACGTGAAGACTTTTGTTTTCATAGTTTTATTTTCTCTTTCTTGAGTCATAGGAAACACCGTACTGTTAAAGGGGGTCGAGGTAAAACTAAGGAAAATTTTCCAAGTGATGCTCATATCAAAATCGTACACCTACCCAATCCTTTCGAGTGAAGCCATTGGAAATCTCATATAGTTCAGTGAATTTCTTCAGTGATAGAGAGGAAGATCTTTTGTTCTTAGAGGAATTTGTTCTTACTGAGGAGTTAGGAATTCACCAATGCGGATTGCCTACAAGTGAGGAACATGATAGCCCTGTGGAATTTTAGAGCTCAAACATCTTACCCGTTGCTGTGCTATGCGCCAGCTGTCCCAAAATATCTACCGACCTAATAGTCATATCGTTGAAGGGCATTCATGTCTTATCATGTCGGGTTGCTCCCTAGGCTATAAATAGCTGCACCCTGCAACCACTTGTTGGTTGGCTGCTCTGAGAGAAACTGACACTTGCCATTGAGAGCATCCTGTCCTTTGAGGACATTGAGAGAAATTTATCAAGTGAGGAAAAACCTAAAGCCAAACATCTACGAACCAAAAGTGATTGGGCATCACTGAACAGATTATTCCTGTGTGGAACCGGCGCTTGTTACCTTTCAGGACTGCGTATCCTCTAGACGGTTAGGCGTCATTTTCTAGAGCATCCAAGAGGATATTATGGATTGCCGAGTGACCGATTCTATGAAGGTTTGGAAGTCACCTGAAGTCTTACCATGAGTGATTGGGTGAGGTCTGTGAGACCTTAGCTCAAGGAGAATATGGTGAGGACTGTGTGCCCTCAGATTTAAATACCTAGCCGCTCCAACCAGACGTACGACTATCACAACAGTTGGAACTGGTCTACCAAGTCATTGCCTTCACCAAGCTACTAGTTCTATTTCCAAAACCCTTTCATTTTCCTCATTCATGTGTTGATGAACTTGACTGTTACTGTTTGAAGACTTGGACTGAAGACTTCCTCAATTTCCTCAATCCTAATTCTCCAGTCACTCTGTCTTCAGCCTGCTTATCCTGTTTATACGCTACTTGTGCTCTATGCTTTTTTTCATTTCATCATGATGACTATGCTACTGCTCTGTTATGCATGCACCTGAGTACTTATTACACTGCTAAGTAGTTCGTTACTTAGGAAATTCCTCACGTAGAATTTCCTCAGTGACGAATTTGTAAAAATTACCTATTAACCCCCCTATTGACGATATAACACACTTACAGCCTCTCCATGTACACGAGCCCTGGCCGTACATATGCGTGAGTAGGCGTGCGAGACCCCGCCCGTATGTATGTGCGTGGACGTAGTTTTTGGCAAGTGGTTGTATGTACGTGTACACGGTTTTTGACTGGACTGCCTGAACTGCTACATCGAGGGCTCTACTACTACACGCGCTGCTACTTGCTCGATCGCGGTTCATCGTTGCACGGAGACCGATCGACCAATATGTATGTACACGTTCGCAACTAGACATACAACATTATGTACGCTTCGATTGGGTGGGTCCCAATTGTCAGGGAGGATAAGTACGCACTTCCTTGCGTGCGAAGTTATAGTTGGTGGGTCCCAGCTGTGAGGGGAGGAATCATTTTTATTTTGCGAGTAATAAGGAGGCCCTTCCTTGTGTTCGAAGATGTAACTGGTGGGTCCAGCTGTCAGCCTCACCGCCTAAAGTCCTCTTCTAATGGCTGTCATTCGCTGACCACGTTGATCACACCGCACCGAGAGCACCAAGGCAGTGGACGATGGTGAGTCCTAGGAAGGAAACGATGCAGAGTCAGGGAAGACGCGGTAGTGGATGCCCACGCAGAGGGGAGTATGAGGGTTGTCTGCTTTGGCTGCAGTGTTAGGCTGCTATCGCCGGAGAATAACAGGAGGTGTGCGTGAGTAGAGGGATGGCATGGCCAACGGTGGGTCTTTGCCAGGGGCAGTAGATTTCACTAGTGGCTTCTCTCGAGAAAAATAGCATATGGCAGGTAATTTTTTTACTGTTGGGCAATTGATAGAACTTCAAATAATTATGAAAATATCTAGGCAATGATCATTATATAGGTATCACGTCCAAGATTAGTATACCGACTCCTGCCTGCATCTACTACTATTACTCCACACATCGACCGCTATCGAGCGTGCATCTAGTGTATTAAGTTCATGGAAAAATGGAGTAATGTGATAAGAATGATGACATGATGTAGACAAGATCTATTCATGTAGGAATAGACCCCATCTTTTTATCCTTAATAGCAATGATACATACGTGTCATTTCCCCTTCTGTACTGGGATTGAGCACCGTAAGATCGAACCCATCACAAAGCACCTCTTCCCATGGCAAGAACAACCGATGTAGTCGGCCTAACTAAACCAAAGATTCAAAGAACAAATACGAGGCTATAAGTAATCATGCATATAAGAGATCAAGAGACTCAAATAACTTCCATGGATAAAAACATAGATCTGATCATAAACTGAAAGTCCATCGGATCCTAACAAACACGCCGCAAAAAGAGTTAGATCAAATAGATCTCCAAGAGACCATTGTGTAGAGGATCAAAAGAGAGGGAGGAAGCCATCTAACTACTAACTATGGATCCGTACGTCTACAATGAACTACTCATGCATCATCGGAGAGACACCAATGAGGATGATGAGCCCCTCCAATATGGTGTTTAGATTGGATCTGTGGTTTCTGGAACTTGTGGTGGCTGGAATTGTGTTTCATTGACTCCCCTAGGGTTTTTGGAATATTAGGGTATTTTTAGAGCAAAGAGGTGGTGAGGGAAGCCACCGAGGCGGGCACAACCCACCAGGGCGCGCCTGGCCCCCCAGGCACGCCCATGTGGGTTGTACCCCGCTCGGGGCACCCCTCCAGTACTTCTTTGGTCCATCCTATGTCTTCTGTCCCAGAAAATTGTCCAAAAAGTTTCACCGCATTTGGACTCTGTTTGGTATTGATTTTTTGCAAAGTAAAAACAAGCAAAAAACAGCTACTAGGACTGGGCACTATGTCAATAGGTTAGTCCCAAAAAATGATATAAAATTGCTATAAAATGATTGTAAAACATCCAAGAATGATAATATAACAACATGGAACAATCAAAAATTATAGATACATTGGATACGTATCAGCATCCCCAAGCTTAATTCCTGCTCGTCCTCGAGTAGGTAAATGATAAAAACATATTTTTGATGTGGATTGTTGCCTAACATGTTCATCACATATTCTTTTCTTTGTAGCATGGATATTTGGACTTTCATATGATTCAAAGCAATAGTGTAGTTTCGACATGAAGATTTCAATACTCAATCATATCAACAAGCAACCATGTTTTTCAAAATATCAACACTAAAGCAAGTTATCCGTAGCCTATTATGCTCAATCATAGATCTATTTATGAAACACACTCGCATATTAGCTACACCCAATGCTCAAGTATGATCATAGTGTCCCTTCGTTGGTGCTTTATAAGGGAAGATGGAGATTCAAATAAAAATATAAATTCCATATAGTAAAAGAAAGGACCACCACAGAGGGAAGTAGGGATTTGTAGAGGTGCCAGAGCTCAAAGCGAAAAAGATAAAGACAAAAACATTTTGGGTGGCATGCTTTTCCTGTCAACGAAAATGATTGAGTAGTTCCCAATACTTTCCATGCTAGATCTATCATAGGAGGTTCCCAAACATAAAATAAAGTTTGTTCCTTTTTCAACCATAGTTTCACATTCCACGGCTAATCGAATCCACAGGTGCCGTCCATACCAACACTTTCCAAGGAATTATAATTTGACAACATAAAGTGTAGCGACCCGATCCCAATGGATCGAAGTCTTTGTGCTTAAGTGTCATCCCTGGATCCGTAATCCTGACACACACAGTACTCAAGGAATTATAGTAGAGTTCAATCACACACTTATTACATCGATTGTCTCATAAGGAGAACTTATTACAATAATATGGCCGAAGGCCATCTAAATAAGATAACTGTGGAAGCTTCGAAGATAAATGAGTCCATCCAACTCCATGGCTCAACTGAGTGCACGACAACGACCTATCGCACCTTACTCTTCGTCTGAAAATTCTGCAACATGATATGTTCCAGCCATGTAGGTCAGCACATGGAATATGCTCGCAAGATAAACTATAGAGCAATGAACAAATAACAACTATCACTACATGCATATATGGCTGGTGGAGGCTCTAGGTTTAACATTTTTCATAAAGCCAATTTTTTTCCTACAACAAAAGGAATATATTTTATTTAGCTACCAAATTTATGTCATTAATGAGAAGGTACCCTCAACTCAAATGCAAAAGAATATTATTTACCCAACAAACTTATTAAGTTAATGTTGAGATCAACCAAATAATTCAAGTAACAGATACTCAAGGTGTCCATAACCGGGGACACGGCTAATCATGATTAGTTTGTACACTCTGTAGAGGTTTGCACACTTTTCCCCACAAGACTCGATCTCCTTCATTGGATTTCTCGCACTACATGGTGTTTGAGAAACGGATGACCGAGGCACAATCTTTCCAAAGAGGTCCCCTTAACTGATAGATAGGCCGGTACAACTGCAATCCCCTACATTTGCTAGCCTATCATGCAAAGGATTCCCACAACTTACTCAAGTATGCCAGAGCTCATAATGGAATGTGGCCGCACACGGAAGTTTCTAGCATGAATAATCTTATGATCCCTTTGAGCCTGGGTGGCATTCCATAGGATGATCACACGGGTCCCCCGGGATCTCCTAGGACAACACTGGATTCCCAGGTGCCCACAACCAATCCACCTAGATGTGCGTTACAGTAGCAAGCTTAAGTTTCCCTTAGTTATTATCTGTCACAACTTTCATGAATCTCACATATCAATCCCCGTCTATGAGCATATCAAAACAGTCTGAGCATAACGTATATTCCCAGGGTTGATAAAGGACAATAGGTTCCTACCTCATACTCTACTTAACAATACTACATATTACCATCCTACTCATGCAATGTTTGAGGGTTAAGACTAATGCATAAAACTGGGTAATAAAGGGATATGATCAATGTGTAACTTGCCTTGCTGACGATCGGAAAACCATAAAGATTCGTAGTAGCAAGCCTCGTACTCCGGGAACTCTATCGTAAACAAACAACAGCAAACATAAGAACTCCAGCATAAGATGCAAAGGTAAAACCAGAGGAAAAGATCTAAATAGAAAGTTGAAGTGAAGAGCTTCGATTTGCAAAAAGAATCAGTCGAATCGGAGCTACGAAACTCAAACTACGATCAAAAGAAGTTCAAATTCAAATCTGCTCGAAACCAAATTTTAAATTTTCAAAATCATGTTCAAGTTGATTATCTAGATAGAGGGAAACGAGATGAAGGAATTGGCGTTGGTTTCACTGGATTTGGATAAACGAGCAAAAAGTTGTGATGGTTTAAAGATCAGGGACTAATCTGTAAGAAAACTAATCATGGATAGGTCCCTGGCCGAAAAAGAAAACTAAAAATACAGAAACTAATGAATGAAAGCGTTCACTAACAGATCTAAACGAACAAACGTTCGCTAATTAAACTAACCTAATAAAATAAACTGATCAAAAAGAAAAACCGAAACTAAAAAAATGGGGCGGGTTTATTCGGCGGTTATACCAGTTCGCGAGAAAAACCAGCGGAGGATCGGCGACGGTGGCTCCAGTAGATCGGGCGGCGGCTCTGGCAAGGCTCCGGCGGCAGCGGCAAGCGGCGGCGGCGCGACGCGGGCAGCAGCGGCGGTGCGGGCGACACGGCGTCGGCGGCGCGGCTTTTTGGGAGGAGAGGGGCCGGCCCTCGGCCTTATAAAGGCGGGTCGGGGGGTGCAGCAGCTTGGCGGAGGGGCAAAGCCGACGGCGGCTCCGTCCTGGACTCCCGGCGAGTCCGGCCCCGCACGGACGGGGAATGCGGCGGCGGCTCGGGCCGTTTGGGCCTTGGGCCCAGTTCGGTCCGAAAACTTTTTTTTATAAATTTTGCCGTGAAGAAAAATCCAAGTAAAAAATAAAATAAAAATCCTAAAATTCAAGAAATAATTTTTACCGTCATCTCCTAATATTTAGGACAAAGTGAACATTTTTCTGGGCTACATGCAACTATTTTAAATGCATATTTTTCCCTAATTTAATAAAATTCAACCAAATAAAATTCAAATAAATATATTTTTATTCAAAATTAAATTTCCAATATTTCCTAGCTGTTTTGAAGAAGTCATATTATCTTCTCTGACTTATTTAAATTGAAAAAATTGGAAAAATAATTTGAATAAAACCACTTTGATCCAATTACCAAGTTTTAAAAATTCAAAAATGGATTTCTGTGAAAACCTTCAACTCTCTTGGTTGGTCCTTGAGTTTCTTAAGGTTTCTAGGATCAAAATTCCAAATAAAATAAAATTTGAAATGCACAAATCATGAATGCCTAGGATGACCTAGTGATTAACATCCAAATTGAAAATTGGGGTGTTACAAACCTACCCCCCTTAAGATGAATCTCGCTCTCGAGATTCAGGTTGGCTAGCAAAAAGGTGCGGGTGGTCCTTCCAGAGGTATTCTTCTCGCTCCTAGGTGGCTTCCTCCTCGGTATGGTGGCTCCACTGAACTTTGCAAAAATTGATGACCTTGCTGCGTGTGACTCGGTTGGCGAACTCTAAAATCTTGATTGGTTTGTCCTCATAGGCCAGGTCACTCTCGAACTGAATATTTTCCAGGGGCACTGTATCTCTCAGAGGAATATCGGCCATCTCTGCATGGAACTTCTTCAACTGGGAAATGTGAAACACATCATGAGCTCCTGACAATCCTTCGGGTAATTCCAACTTGTAAGCTACTTCACCCATATTCTCCAAAACTCGGTATGGTCCTACAAATCGTGGTGCTAACTTTCCTTTGACTCCAAATCTTTTAACTCCACGAAGTGGTGACACACGAAGATATGCTCTGTCCCCGACTTTGTATGTTACCTCCTTGTGTTTACTATCGGCATAACTCTTCTGCCTGGACTGAGATACCTTGAGTCTATCACGAATCAACTTGACCTTCTCTTCAGACTCTCTGATTAAATCTAGTTCGAACAATTTCCGATCTCCACCTTCATCCCACATCAATAGTGTCTCGCACCTCCTTCCATACAAAGCTTCGAAAGGGGCCATCTTCAAACTAGCCTAGTAGCTGTTGTTATATGAGAAATCTGCATAAGGCAAATTATCATCCCAACTAGACCCATAGTCTAGCGCACAAGCTCTCAACATGTGCTCCAGAATCTGGTTGACTCTCTCAGTCTGTCCATCTGCCTGCGGATGAAAGGTTGTACTAAACTCTAGCCTGGTTCCCCAAGTCTGGTGTAACTGATTCCAAAACTTCGAGGAAAATTGTGTTCCTCTATCTGATACGATTGTCCTCGAAACTCCATGCAGACGTACGTTCCTGGTCATATAAATCCTGGCCAACTTCACGCTTGTATAAGTGGTTTTCACGGGGATAAAGTGGGCCACTTTGGTCAAGCGATCAACTACAACCCAAATTGAATCATATCCTGAATGTGTACTGGGTAATCCGGTGATGAAATCCATGCCAAGCTTATCCCACTTCCATTCGGGTATCGGCAAAGGCTGAAGTAATCCGGCTGGTTTCTGGTGCTCTACCTTGACTCCCTAACAGATGTCACATACTGTTACATACTCGGCAATATCCTTCTTCATACTTGTCCACCAGAAACGTTCCTTCAAATCCAAATACATGTTGGTGTTTCCTGGATGAATTGCGTATGGTGAGTCATGAGCTTCCTGAAGAATTAACTTCCTGATCTCTAGATCATTGGGCACATAAACACGATCCTCAAACCATAAAGTTTCGTGTTCATCCACACAAAATCCTTTGGACTTTACTTTATTCATATTCTCCTTTATCTCCGCAATCTCCTTATCAGCCTTCTGGGCTTCTCGAATCTTTCCCAACAACATGGACTAAACTTCCAACTCTGCAACAAAACCTCTCGGAACTATCTCCAAACGAAGTTCTCTGAGATCGTCGGCTAACTCCTGAGGTAATCCTCCGGTTATGAGAGTATCGACATAACTCTTTTGGCTCAAAGCGTCTGCTACTACATTGGCCTTGCCTGGATGATAATGCAGTTTCATGTCATAATCCTTTATGAGCTCCAGCCATCTCCTCTGCCTGAGATTCAACTCCTTCTTGGTGAAGATGTAATTCAAACTCTTACGATCCGTGTATACATCACAACGATTTCTAGTGAGAAAATGTCTCCAGGTCTTGAGTGTATGCACTACGGCCACTAACTCCAAATCATGCATGGCATAATTCAACTCATGAGGCCGAAGCTGACGTGAGGCATATGAAACAACTCTTCCGTCTTGCATAAGTACGCCTCCAAGTCCCTGGCGAGAAGCATCACAATATAATTGGAAATCCTTGCGTATATCCAGAAGAATTAGCACTGGGACTGTAACTAAACATTTCTTCAACTCCTGAAAACTGACCTCACATTCCTCGGTCCATTTAAACTTGGTGTCCTTCTTCAATGAATCTCCAATAATATCCTGCGAGTCCAAGGAAACTACGTATCTCTCCAACTGGGGTGGGTGCCAACCACTCAGTGATAAATTTAACCTTGGAAGGGTCTACTGCTATACCTTCTCTAGATATAACATGTCCAAGAAATCCTACTTCCTTCAACCAAAACTCACATTTGCTGAACTTGGTATATAACTGATGTTCCCTAAGCTTCTCGAGAACCAAGCGCAAATATTCCTTGTGTTCTTCTTCATTCTTCGAGTACACCAATATATCATCAATGAACACCACAACAAACTTATCTAAGAACTCCATGAACACCCTATTCATCATACTCATAAAGTAGGCAGGGGCGTTAGTCAAACCAAAAGACATGATCGTGTACTCATATTGCACATATCTTGTGGGAAAAGCTGTCTTAGGTATATCTTGTTCTCGGATCTTCAACTGGTGATATCCTAATCGTAGATCGATCTTGGAGAATACTTTAGCTCCCTGCAGCTGGTCAAACAAATCATTGATCATCGGTAGTGGGTATTTGTTCTTGATCGTCACCTCATTCAGTGCATGATAATCAACAACCATTCTCAAGGATCCATCCTTCTTCTCGACTAAGAGCACTAGGGCTCCCCACGATGATGAACTTGGTCAAATATAACCTTTCTCCAATAACTCCTTAATCTGCTTCTTAATTTCCTCCAGATCATTTGCGGGCATCCGGTACGATCTCTTCGATATTGGTCCGGTGCGTGGCAACAACTCGATCAAAAACTCTATGTCTCGATCTGGTGGCATGCCTGGTAATTCCTCTGGGAATACATCTGGATAATCCTTCACAACGGGCACTTCCTCCTGTACAAATCCCGAGTGTGAATTTACTTGAGTCCACCTTCATGCATGCCTAGACACATACTTGATCCTTTTCCCTTCTAGGGTGGTGAGAAGAATTGACTTACTAGCACAATCAATATTTCCTCCATACATCCATGGCCAATCCATGCCTAGTATCACATCCAATCCTTGTGATTCCAGAATAATGAGGTCAGAGGGGAAAACACATGTAGCTATGGTCAATGGCAACTGAAAAGATCCTTGGCTAGCCATATACTCCGCTCCTGGTGAGCTTACTAACATAGGTGTCTTAAGGGCTACGGTGGGTAACTTAAACTTATCCACAAATCCCCTTTATATGTATGAATGCAATGCACTAGTGTTAAAAGGACAATAGTTGTAAATGACTTAATCAAAAACTTACTAATAACTGTGTCAGGCTGCTCTTCAACATCTTCCACATTGACGTGATTCACCTGACCTCCGGTGAAAGGATTTGGTTTCTTTTCAGAGCTTCCATTGCCATTAACATTATTTGCCTAAGAACAATCATTGGCGTAGTGTCCAGTCTTCCCACACTTGCAACAAGTAACGGGACTCAGATTCTTCTTGGTGGGTGTCGCGGGGTTGGAACGGGTCTGACTGCTGTTACTTCCATTCCCATTTCCATTCTTAGGGCCACTGTGGTTGTGTGAACTTCCTCCATTGTGAGAATGGCCTCCATGGTTATGATGGGTGTGTCCTCCCGAGTACGGGGTAAAACGTGGCTTCTACTGAGCTCCAGAGTTGTACTTCCCTTGTCCATACTTCCGTTTGCGGCTCTATATCTGCTGCTGCTTGCCTTCAATCATGATGGCCCTGTCTACCAGCTCCTTAAAGTTGGTGAATGTTTCCACCATCAACTGCATACTCAGTCCATCATTTAGCCCCTCAAGAAAATTCTCCTACTTCGCAGCATCTGTGGCCACATCATCTGGGTAATAACTTGCTAACTTGCTGAATTCATCCATGTACTGTGCCACAGTAGGATTTCCTTGGCGTAAGTTGCGTAACTCACGCTTCTTCATACTCATAGCTCCAGCAGAGACATGTGCGGTGTGGAAAGCCTGCTGAAATTGATCCCAAGTCACATTGGCCACAGGGAAAGTGGCAGTGTAGTTCTCCCACCATGAGGCTGCGGGTCTATCCAGTTAATGTGCGGCAAGGTGCACCTTCTTTGCATCAGTGCAACCAGCGGTGGTCAGCTCCCTTCCCATCTTTCGGAGCCAGTCATCAGCAACAATCGTCTCGGTGCTGCTAGAGAAGACCGATGGATTCAACCTCAGAAAACGGGCTAGGTTGTCAACTTGGGGTGGTGGCGGTGGGTTGTTGTTGTTGTTGTTGTTGCCTTGGTTCTAGACTAGCAACTGCATTAAGGCATTCTGCTGTTGGATCAACTGAGTGAGCTCCGGCAGGAAAATGAATCTGAGGTCATGTCTCGGATGCGTCTAATAGGTTTAGAGGGGTGAGAATAGAATAGAGTGAGGTCTAAAGAGAGATTTCGCTACCCATATGCACATGTGACAAACATATTCATTCCACACCACTAAATTCAAAAAAGATCATACAATCGATCTAATCTACTATTACAAGCTCTTGAGAGTGATTACTATATACATGGAAGAACTCTAATGGTAATATGGTGGTCGACTAGAAATTTTGATCGGTGGAAGACTCCATAATATCTGCTCTAGCTTCATCTTCATAATCATCATCGCTGTCGGGGTCGGAGTCTGTGTCTTCTAGTATGATGTAATCTTCTGAACGAATGTCCACTCCAGGTCCGGGCTCCCCCATGAATATTCCTAGCTTCCTATTCACGTCTTCATTCTGCCCTAGTAGTACAACAATTTCCTCTTCATATCCATCACGTGTAGCCTCGAGTTCTTCTTCTAGCTCCATGTTCCGGGTCATCACCTTCTTCGTGTCTATCATGTTAGCGCACATTTGGTTCTCATAACGATGAATATGCTGGTTCAACTACTGTATCTAAGCTGCAATAGATTTATCCTTCCTGGTGCGAATCATCTCCCATTGCTCATCTCGGCATCCACATATCTGGTAGGTGGTGTCTTTAAGATCCTTGTTTTACACCTCTCCTATGCGTCCAATGGCGATGTGTGCGGCCATGCTCTTTCCTAAACTCCAGGTTGGTGCATCAAAAGAAAACTCGATGGGCTTGGTAATTGGTGCAAAAGTCCTTCCTGGAACACGAACTTGAAGCATCCAGCGCTCTTCTGGTAAAGTGGCGGTGAAGGTTGCGGTGAAGCTTGGTATGCCAATGTTCAGGTACTGTAATGCCCGGGTAATTAAGCTACAGTAATCCCCCGTGTCGGTGTACTAGAGTAGGGGTACCCTAGTATCCCGAACTTGTGCACGGGCAGTCGCAGCATCCCGCGGCAAGGCTTGCCGGGTGACCGCCAAGGCCCTCCGTGGTTCCTTTGGAGCCATTCAAGAACAAAGTACTCAAACCAAGACCCTGGCAAGAGGAGCTTGCCGGGAAGAAGACAAGACCCCGGCAAGAGGAGCTTGCCGGGAAGGCCAACCAAGGCGTACCAAGAAAACTCGCCGCGACGCGCCACGCGTCCTGGCAAGGCCCGGTGAGCGACAAGCTCCCGAGCACGACAAGACGACAACCGCGGCAAGGCGCTTGCCGCGGGAAACCCCCACTTCGTGCCCACGCTCCAGCACACCCGCCACGTGCCGCTCTGGGACCTTCCCAAGCACACGTGGCAGGAGGCCGTGCAGCTAGGGGTGCGAGGTGGCAAGCAGGCGCTGACAAGATAACCATCGTGGCAAACAGTGGCGTCCCTAGCGGTCCCTCTCGGTACTGTTTAGGCGACACAGACGGGCATTTAATGCCCTTGTCCCCTGCCGTCAGGGTTAGGTATGATAACACTGTAGCAGGTAGCTGTGCCTACTACAGCACCTTTCCATTTTTGCCCTTTATCTCCGTTGCTATGTCGGTAACCCCTTGAGCATATAAAAGGAGGCCCGTGTGCAACGGGGGGGGGGGGGGGGGGGAGAGCCAGTTCCAACACTCACGCTCGGTCTCGCCAGCCGCCGGTGTGTACTGTAGCACTCCGCGCTCCCAAGCTAGAAATCAATACCAAACCACAAAGCAGGAGTAGGGTTTTACGCATCCATGCGGCCCGAACCTGGGTAAATCGCTCGCGTGCTCCGCCTCGATCTGCTCTTTGCGCGACCTCCGCCCCCGCCGAACCGAAAGGGACCCGGTCCGCCGGTCCCATAGGTGCCCATGGATCAGCAACCCCGGCATCTCTGGCATGCCAGGTAGGGGGTAAGGGCATTAATTTTGAGTTACTTCCCTTGAACGACCGCACTTTGTATGGAAAACCTGTGCGTGGAGGAACCAGCTCATAGCTAGCTGCGCCCTTGCGTTGTTTCGAGCTCGCTCAACAACATTAAGTGAGCTGCGGCTAGTTGCTTAACTAGCTGCGCCCTTGCATTGTGTCGAGCCTGCTCAACAACGTAAGTGAGCCACGACTAGTTGCTTAACTAGCCGCGCCCTTACTTTGCTTCGAGCCTGCTCAGCAACTTAAGTGAGCTGCAACTAGTTGCGACAAGGTTTCTTGTTGGCAGCGGCACCGCCAGCAGGCTGCTGACGTCCCGCACTCAGCGCTCGCGGCTCGGGTGCTTGCACCGACAAGTTCCCTAAAAGCGTAGGGTAAAAGCATACAAGGCAAGGAATCAAGTAAAGGGAGTAATGTTGCAATCATCAGGAGGCCCTTACCGGGTGAAACGAGTCACAAGGCTTGGCGCTGTCCGCCTTGAGACCGAAGATGGCATTCCGGTGAGCAACTCCTGGAACATCGAGCATCTTCGCAAGTTTTACCCGTAAGGCGCGGTTGTCGGACCCTGTCCGGCAACCACCCTTTTGTACAAGTCTTGCCGCTGTTGCATGTAATCCTTTGTACAAAGCCGGGCGCAGATCCCGTACACAAGTAAAGCTCATCTGCTCCGCACATTTTGTCAATTTTATGCTTTCTATTTTTTGGCATATATGATCTGACACTTTGTGCAGCACCTAATCCCAGGTAAGCAATAACGAGCCATAAGGCTCCGTATCTGTATTTTCTCTTCTTTCTTTTTCACAAGGAAAGGAAGGCTCCCTCGCGCACAAGTTTGCCGGGGGCGGGGGGGGGGGGGGAAGGAGAAGAAAAAGGTATGGACCAGGCGTCGTTCAAGAACTTCGCCTTGCCGGGAAGCCAACAACAGAAAAGCTAAGTTGCCAAAGTTTGAGCAATCAAATTTTTAATTTTTTAAGTTATCTCCCCTGAACGGCTGCCCTTTGTATGGAAAACCTGTGCGCGGAGGAGCCAACTCATGGCTAGCTGCGCCCTTGCGTTGTTTCGAGCTCGCTCAACAACATTAAGTGAGCTGCGGCTAGTTGCTTAACTAGCCGCGCCCTTGCATTGTTCCGAGCCTGCTCAACAACGTAAGTGATCTGCGACTAGTTGCGTAACTAGCCGCGCCCTTACCTTGCTTCGAGCCCGCTCAGCAACTTAAGTGAGCTGCAGCTAGTTGCGACAAGGTTTCTTGACGGTAGCGGCACCGCCAGCAGGCTGCTGACGTTCCGCACTCAGCGCTCGCGGCTCAGGTGCCTGCACCGGCAAGTTCCCTAGAAGCGTAGGGCAAAAACATACAAAAGGAGGAGTCGAGTAAAGGGAATAACACTGCAATGGCTGCCCAAAATAAAGATATATTACAAAATAGCTTGTCGCAGCTCTAACAGATCGTTTTCATAACTTGATCGACAGCGACAAGAAAAAAGAAGAAATGAGCGGCCTAATCTACGCGATCGCCTTCGACCCGCTTGATCCCGCTCACTTTGTCCACAATGGGTGCGACAAGGGCCTTGAGCTCCTCCAGATCAGCTTCTGGTGGCAAGGACCTGAGGATGTTGGTGAGGCGGAGGCCCAGATTGCGGAAGGCCACCTTCATCAACACTTTCTCGAGGGCTCCTGCGCAGATCTCGCGCGACTCGTCAGCTAGTTGCTTGGGGATCCTCTCCCAGAGTTGCTGAAGGGCTGTCGCCACGCCCTTGAAGAACAGGACGAGCTTGGCGCTGGGCTGGAGGTTGTCATCGGAGGGATACCCAAGATCCACCATTCCCAGCTGCGCCAGCTCCTTGTCGATATCTGTGGCGACGTTCACCAGACTCTCCGTCCAGTGCGTCACAGTCTCACTGAAGGCGTTCTGGGCGGCGGCAGCGCTCTCCAACAGCGCCTTGTCGGCCTTGATCTCCTCCTTCAAGGCCGCCCCCCGCTTCTTGGCGCTGTCCAGAGTCTTGGTCAAAGTGGTTAGCTTCAACTCAAGATCCACGTTGGAGACCTTGGCGGCGCTGAGCTCCTTGCCCTTCTCGGAGAGATCGGCCTCCAGCCGCGCCACCTTCGTCTTCAACTCCTCCTTGGCGGCCTCGGCGGCGGCGGCAGCGTCCTCCGCTTGCTTGAGGGCTCCGCCAAGCTTCTCCTCGCGCGCAGCAAGCTCTTCCTCGTGAGCATCGAGGTTGACCTTCCGCTGCGCCAGCTCGCCCTCCTCCGCGGCTAGCTTCGCAGCGGCCAGTCGCTGCAGCTCTTCGGCTTCGGCCCTCTCGAGGAGAAAGCCCTTCCGCGCTTCAGCGAGCTGCTCCCGCTCCTCCGCCAGGGATCGGAGAGCTTCCCGGTGGAAACCCCCGAGCTCTTCTGCGCGCTTTTCAATGTCTGCTCCCGCCTTCGCGACGAGCGCCTCGCGGGACTCCAGCTTGGCTTGTCGCGCACGGTAGAGCGACATCAACCTGCGCAGCAGCCGCTCTTCTTCGGGCTCGTTGCTGCTGCTGCTTGGCGCGTCGACCAGCGTCAACCCCGCGGAGGCAAGAACTTCTCCGTCAAAAATCTCCCCCTCGACCGGCACTCTGGAGCTTGATGCCCAGGGAAGATTGATGAAGACGTTGTCGCCGGCCTTCAGGTAGACGCCTGGCTGGGGCTCTCCGGAGCCTGGCGCTGCGGCGGCGGCGGACGGATCGGCGGTCGGTGTAGCGCCTGGCGCTCCTGCGGCCTCAGGGCCGTCAGTGCGATTGCCGGACCCTTCGCCAGTTTCCGCGGCGTCTGCCTTGGCGGCCTCTGCACCGGCGGCGTCGCCACCACCGGTTGCCTCGTCAGCGGCGACCTCGGTTTCCATCTGCTCCGCAGCGGGTGGATCTGACGACCGGGAAAGGGGGAAGAGTCAAGAAAAATCCAGCAAAAACTCGAGAAGATCAAGAGAAGAACCCAAGGGAAGTTTTGAAGCAAGAGGAGTACCTGCACTAGGTCCCGCAGTCGTGGTCTCCACCGTCGGGGGGCCACTGGTGTTGTCCCTCGCCGGAGAACCCTCCCTTGCCGGAGACTTCTCCCTTGCCGGAGATCCCTCCCTTGCCGGAGAGTTCTCCCTTGTCGGGGGATTTTCCCTTGGCTCCTGGTGAGGCTGCTCGGTTCCTATACAAGTCAACAAGCAGATATCAGCAAAGACAAGTACCCGAACGCGCCTCGCAGCAGAAAGTAAACCGTACACTTACGCTGGGGGCTGCCATGGAGGAAAGTCGCCAGGTCCGGCAAGCTCGTCTCGGGCGCGCCACCCGCTGTCGCGGTGGGCTCGTCCTCGACGACGATCACCGGGGCCTTGGCTCTCTTTGCTGCTCTCTGAGCCAGAGTCCTGAGAAGGAACAAATTCAAAGCAAAGCAAATGAGATACAAGACCAACAGCAAGAGTTGAAGAAATGCAAGTACAACAAGAGAAGCTTACTCTTCTTCTTCTTCCTCGTCGGAGCTTAACGCGGAGAAGTCGAAGCCCGGCGCGCGCCCGGCGCGAGGAGGCGGAGGAGAAGCTTCCCTTGGCCGCTTGGCGGGAGCAGTGGCGGCGGTCTGAGACGACCCCGCTCCGGCTGTCGACGCGGCGTGAGTAGCGGCAGGGACTGAAGCGGTGGTCCGGCTAGGCTCCGCTCCAGTTGCCGTCGTAGCATGAGGTGCTCCCGCGGCAACGGTGTTTGCCGTGGTCGAGCGTGTCAGGCGGCATGGCGACTGTTGACCCGCTTGCCGCTCCGCCGCATCACCAACCTTGCGGAGGCGCCTTCTCGGTGGGGATGGAGGCTCTGCTTCTGATGGGCTGTCCGAACACGAGGTGGAAGAAGAGTCGATTTGCAACGAGCCGCTCGCGTCCTTGGCGGGCTCGCTCGGCTCGGGGGCTTGCCCGGCAAGCCCCTCCTTGCCGGCAGGCTCCCCTCGCTCGGCACGGCTTGCCGCTTCTGCTGCATCGGCCTCCTCCGCAGTGAACCCGAGCTCGCCCGTGGCTGCGGCTGCCGCTGCCTCCTCCAGCCTAGTGGCGATGAGCGCCATCTCCGCATCCGTGGTGTCGCGGGTGAGGCCGTCCTTCTCGTCAAGATGGACTGGCACCTCCACCAAATCGTCGAAGAATTTCTGCACGACCTCGTCTGTAGGCTCCTGCCAAGTTGGCACAATTCCGTGCGAGTCGCACTCTGGCATCATTGCGCGGATGCGATCGAGCGAGGAATTGTTGCACAACGGCACAACGCCCCCCGGCAACCTGAACACCTCGGGATGCTGGGGGTCATATTTGAACAGCTCCTGCAGCATCGCGTCGAGCTCCAGGACTGTGAAGTTGTAATTGAGGCCTGGCCGCAGCCTCATGATGTCTGCCGCGTTCTTGAACTCCCAAGTGGGCCTCCCCCGTTCCTGCAAGGGGGCGATGCGGCGGCGAAGGAAGTCTGCGCCCATAGCGCCTATAGTAAGCCCGGCATGCCTGAGGCGCAGGATCCTGGTGACGGCAATCCTCAGCCTGTCGTCCTCCGGGGCCACGTCGCTCCAGTCACTACCGCGCGCCACTGGGGTTCGGTGCCGGGTGGTGAAAGGCTGCGGGCTCTCCTCGACGATCCAGCACCAATCAGCCCTCCACTCCTCCCACTTGCCGCGGAACTCTCCCTCCAGGGAGGTCTCCTTCTTGCCGGCCCTTGAGATCCAGGTGTTTCCGCCGGATAGAGCCTCTCCTCTCTCTACTCGGGGAATGAAGAAGTGGCGGAAGAGGGCTACGTTGGGAAGGACTCCGACAAAGTTTTCGCAGAGGTGTGCGAAAACTGCCATTGTCAGAACGGCGTTGGGGGTGAAGTCGAGGAGGTGGAATCCATAGGTGTTCATAATGTCGCAGAAGAAATCCGAGAAGGGCGGGCAGAGCCCGCAATAAAAGAACAACGCGAAGAAGGGGTACCCATTTGGAGCCTCCTTCCAAGCGGCGGCGGGGAGAACCTTTGTGCGCGGATGCGCGCGCGTCTCCGCCGACCAGAACAGATAGTAGTTCTCCCTCAGCTCCTTCGCGCCGAGCTTGGGTGGGGGGAAACAGACCGCTCCTTCCGCAGCGCCGCGAGCCGCTGCGCGTCGGTCGACTTCACGGCCTTCCCCTTGTCGGCTTTCGAAGCCATGGCGGAAGCAGTGGAGGAGGCCGATGGCGTTGGTGATGCTGACGGCAATGGGGGGCGGGGCGCTGCTCTCTCTCTCTCTGCTCTGGGAAGGCGAGGGAGCGGCGGAGGTTTCTGAGATTGGGAACGACAACGGGCGAGTGGGCCGACTGCCCCTGTTTCCCCTGCTTATAAAAGGGGAGGGGGCGGACGTTCCGCATTTCCGAATAAAATAACCACCCACGATCTCGCCCACGACGCCGCGTTTGACGCGTGCCGTTCCGGGCGTGCGTGGTGGAAGCGGAGAGATATGCGGCGCGACCTAGGCCGCGCGTGCCCGTGCACTGTTTTGGGCCTGGCCCAACAGCGCTCGACACCGTGTCTGGCCCAGACCCGGGGGCTCCTGTCGGTGTACTAGAGTAGGGGTACCCTAGTATCCCGAACTTGTGCACGGGCAGTCGCAGCATCCCGCGGCAAGGCTTGCTGGGTGACCACCAAGGCCCTCCGTGGTTCCTTTGGAGCCATTCAAGAACAAAGTACTCAAACCAAGACCCCGGCAAGAGGAGCTTACCGGGAAGAAGACAAGACCCCGGCAAGAGGAGCTTGCCGGGAAGGCCAACCAAGGCGTACCAAGAAAACTCGCCGCGACGCGCCACGCGTCCCGGCAAGGCCCGGTGAGCGACAAGCTCCCGAGCACGACAAGACGACAACCGCGGCAAGGCGCTTGCCGCGGGAAACCCCCACTTCGTGCCCGCGCTCCAGCACACCCGCCACGTGCCGCTCTGGGACCTACCCAAGCACACGTGGCAGGAGGCCGTGCAGCTAGGGGTGCGAGGTGGCAAGCAGGCGCTGACAAGATAACCATCATGGCAAACAGTGGCGTCCCTAGCGGTCCCTCTCGGTACTGTTTAGGCGACACAGACGGGCATTTAATGCCCTTGTCCCCTGCCGTCAGGGTTAGGTATGATAATACTGTAGCAGGTAGCTGTGCCTACTACAGCACCTTTCCATTTTTGCCCTTTATCTCCGTTGCTATGTCGGTAACCCCTTGAGCATATAAAAGGAGGCCCGTGTGCAACGGGGGGGGGGGGGGAGAGCCAGTTCCAACACTCACGCTCGGTCTCGCCAGCCACCGGTGTGTACTGTAGCACTCCGCGCTCCCAAGCTAGAAATCAATACCAAACCACAAAGTAGGAGTAGGGTTTTACGCATCCGTGCGGCCCGAACCTGGGTAAATCGCTCGCGTGCTCCGCCTCGATCTGCTCTTTGCGCGACCTCCGCCCCCGCCGAACCGAAAGGGACCCGGTCCGCCGGTCCCATAGGTGCCCGTGGATCAGCAACCCCGGCACCCCGTTAATGATGCCATGTCACCGCAGTTACTGTTGATAATCCCGTGTTAGTTCAAAAACCAATTCAAATTCAAAATTGAATAAAAGGCAAACATCAAAGTTTTCAAAATATTAAACTAAAATGTTCGGAGTGTGCAAATAATTGCTTAGGTGTTTATGGTGAAGGAACCGTCCTTTTATAAAAGGCCTGAATATTTAAAATGGAATAAAACAGAAGAGAAAATAAAGAAAATACAAAGGAGAAAACAAACAAAAAAAAGAGAAAACCCCCCTCCCCCTGGGCCATTCGGCCCAGCTAGCCAGGCCGGCCCAGCTACTGGCCAGCCTACTGCCCCCTCCGGCCCAACCGGCCATCCCCCCACTCCCCTTATCCACTACCCCCAATCCCTAACGCAGCCACCACCCCCCCACTCGCGCCCCCACTCTTCCTCTCCCCCGATCCAATCGGGATCGGACCCGACGCCGCGCCTCCCCAGATCCCGTCGTCGGAACGACGCCGCTCGCCTCTCCGTTGTCGATGTGCCCCCGTCCTCCTCACCGCCGGCTTGCCCCTCCTCCGCGCGTCGTCCCCGTCGACCCCTCGACCCCCGCTGCCCCGTCCCTATGAACCCCGCTAAGGCCTCGGCCCTCCATTCTCCCGTCCCTATGCGCACGCACACGCACTCGCCCGCGCCATGCTGCCGTGCCGCGCGTGCATGCCCCCGCATCCCCGCGCCCTCTCCGCCTCGCGCCCGTGCTCGCGTCCTCACCGAGCCTACTACCCCACAGCCCCGCTCACTGCGCGCCGGTTGCGTGCTGGCCACGGCCCACGTTCGCCATAGCTCTGCATCGTCGGTGCCCCGCCCGCCTTCTGCTCGCGCGTGCGCCAGCCCCGCTCCCGTGCGCGCGCCCACACCCCCCGCGCTGGCTCTCGTCGCCGCGCCCTCGCTCACTCGCCCTAGCCGCCCTCCGCTTCCTGCGTAGCCGCCCGCAGACGCGGCCCCCGCCGAGCCCAGCCCCACCAGCTTACCTCTGCGCACGCGCCCGACTCTGCTACCTGCCTGCACCTGCTCCTGGCGCCGGCCTCCTTTGCCGTTGCTGCGTGCGCGCGCATTCGCGCTTGGCCGCGCCCGACTCTCCGACGTGGGCCCACGCCCTCCGCCCGCTCCACCGCACTGTCGCCGCGTGCTGCCTGGATCCCCTGGCCATGCCCGCTGCTGGCTTTCCCCATCGCCGCCGTTGGCCTTGCCTCCGCTCGCCCTCGACCATGCCGCGCATGCACCTCCTGCTCCTCCCGGCCTCGGCCCGCCGGAGCTCAGCCCCGCTGCGCGCCGCCTGCTTCCGCTGGAGCGCCACGCCGGTGACCCCCGCGGCCAGATGGCCATGGCCTCGTTCCGCAACTGGGTGGGCTACGGCCTCTGCCCGACGCCCAGCGCCCGCTAGCCCCCTGGGCCTATGACGAACAGGGAGCACCCCCTGAGAACGAAATGAAAAAAAAGAATAATAAAAAATATAGATATATATAATTAAATTAATTAATTAACAAGTTAATTAAGTTAATTAATCCTATTTAATTAATCTAATTAACATGTTAGTTCAATTAAACAGTAATTAGTTTAACCTAAACCCTAATCAACCTAACCGTGTATGACAGGTGGGTCCCACTGGACCCACACGTCTGGTTGATGTCATGCTGACGTCAACGTGCACTGTTATGGATAATGTTGAATTTAATTAATTAAATAAATCCTAAAAATGATTTAAATATTTTAAAGTTAATATAAAATAAACTGTAGCTCGGATGGAAAAACTTTGTACATGAAAGTTGCTCAGAACGACGAGACGAACCCGGATACCCAGCCCGTTCGTCCGCCACGCATCCCTATGATAGTGAACACGCAACTTTCCCCCTCCGGTTCATCTGTCCAAAAACGCGAAACACCTGGGATACTTTCCCGGATGTTTCCCCCCTTCATCGGTACCACCTCACACCGCGTTAGGGCACCCCTAGCACCGATACTTGTCATGTCATGCATCGCTATGCATCTGTTTGCTTAATATTTATTGTTTCTTCCCCCTCTTCTCTCACTATACACCAAGACCGACGCTGCTGCTACCCAGTATGACTACGGTGTTGACGACCCCTCTCTCTTGCCAGAGCAACCAGGCAAGCCCCCCTTTGATCACCAGATATCGCCTACTCTTCTCTATACTGCTTGCATTAGAGTAGTGTAGCATGCTACTGCTTTCCGTTAATCCTATCCTGTTGCATAGCCTGTCATTGTTGCTACAACTGTTGATACCTTACCTGCAATCCTACATGCTTAGTATAGGTTGCTAGTACTTCATCAGTGGCCCTACACTCTGGTCCGTCTGCCATGCTATACTATCGGGCCGTGATCACTCGGGAGGTGATCATGGGTATATACATACATATATACATACTATACTTGCTATGACTAAAGTCTGGTCGGCTCGTAGAGTACCCGCAAGTGATTTCGATGAGGGGTCTGAAAGGACAGGTGGCTCCATCCCGGTAGTGGTGGGCCTGGGTTCCCGACGGCCCCCGATTATTACTTTGTGGCAAAGCGACAGGGCAGGCGGAGACCACCTAGGTGAGAGGTGGGCCTGGCCCTGGTCGGCGTCCGCGGTTACTTCAAAATAACACGCTTAACGGGATCTGGGTATTTGATCTGAGTCTGGCTACTGGCCTATACGCACTAGCCAACTACGCGGGAACAGTTATGGGCACTCGACGTCGTGGTATCAGCCGAAGCCTTCGTGATGTCAGCGACTGAGCGGCGCACGCTGGGTTGGACTGGAACGCCTGCTCTTGTATAAGGGAGGCTAGGTCTGCTCACCGGCCGCGTACGCAATGTGCATGTGTGCAATGAGCGATGGGCCCAGACCCCTGCGCCATAGTATTTAGACCGGCGTGCTGACCTCTCTGTTGTGCCTAGGTAGGGCTGCGACGTGTTGATCTTCCAAGGCCGGGCATGACCCTGACAAGTGTGTCCGGACAAAGGAGACCGAGCGTGTTGGGAAATGTGGTGCACCCCTGTAGGGATGTTAATCTATTCGAATAGCTGTGATCTTCGGTAACAGGACGACTTGGAGTTGTACCTTGACCTTATGAAAACTAGAACCAGATACTTAATAAAACACACCCTTCCAAGTGCCAGATACAACCGGTGATCGCTCTCTCACAGGGCGACGAGGTGAGGATCATCGGTTAGGATTATGCTACACGATGCTACTTGGTGAACTTACCATCTACTCTCTTCTTTTGCTGCAAGATGGAGGCTACCAGAAGCGTAGTCTTCGACAGGACTAGCTATCCCCCCTTATTCCGGCATTCTGCAGTTCAGTCCACATATGATACCCCTTTTCCATTTGATACCAATGCATACATATGTAGTGTAGCTCCTTGCTTGCGAGTACTTTGGATGAGTACTCACGGTTGCTTTGTTCCCACTTTTCCCCTTCCTATACCCGATTGTTGCGACCAGACAATGGAGTCTAGGAGCCAGACGCCACCATTGACGATGACTCCTACTACACTGGGGGTGCCTACTACTACGTGCAGCCCGTAGACAATGACCAGGAGTAGTTTAGGAGGATCCCAGGCAGGAGGCCTGCGCCTCTTTCAATATTTATCCCAGTTTGTGCTAGCCTTCTTAAGGCAAACTTGTTTAACTTATGTCTGTACTCAGATATTGTTGCTTCCGCTGACTCGTCTATGATTGAGCTCTTGTATTCGAGCCCTCGAGGCCCCTGGCTTGTATTATGATGCTTGTATGACTTATTTTATTTGTAGAGTTGTGTTGTGATATCTTCACGTGAGTCCCTGGTCTTGATTGTACACATTTGCGTGTATGATTAGTGTACGGTCAAATCGGGGGCGTCACAGGTACCTAGTGACTTCTTTCAAGTGTCCTCCGAAAGGGGTGTCGTCATCCGTTTGAGTGAACTTGTTCCTTGGGTCCGCCATCTATAGAGTAGAAATGGAGAAGAGTTAGAAATGATTAGACAAGAGTATCATGTGGCATTTCCTAGTGGTCGCGTCCTACAGTCAGCATGTGCTCTGATACCATCTTGTAGCGACCCGATCCCAATGGATCGAATTCTCTATGCTTAAGTGATGTCCCTGGATCGGTATTGCTGACACACACAATACTCGAGGAATTATAGCATAGTTGAATCACACACTTATTACATCGAGTGTCTCATAAGGAGAACTCATTACAATAATATGGCTGAAGGCCATCTAAATAAGATAACGGTGGAAGCTTCGAAGATAAATGAGTCCATCCAACTCCACGGTAAAACTCAGTACATGACAACGACCTATCGCACCTTACTCTTTGTCTGAAAATTTTACAACATGATACGCTGCAGTTGTGTAGGCCAGCACATGGAATATGCTGGCAAGATAACACTATAGAGCAATGAACAAATAGCAACTATCACAACATGCATATATATATATATATATATCTAGTGGAGGCTCTAGGTTTAACATTTTGCATAAAGCCAATTTTTCCCTACAACAAAAGGAATATATTTTATTTAACTACCAAATTTATGTCATTAATGAGAAGGTACCCCCAACTCAAACCCAAAATAATATTATTTACCCAACAAACTTATTAAGTAAATGTTGAGATCAACCAAATAATTCAAATACCAGATACTCAAGATGTCCATAACTGGGGACACAGCTAATCATGGTTAGTTTGTACACTCTGCAGAGGTTTGCGCACCTTTCTCCATAATACTCGATCTCCTCCCTTGGATTTCTCGCACTACATGGTGTTTGACAAATGGATGACCAAGACACATTCTTTCTGAAGAGGTCCCCTTAACCGATATATAGGCCGGTACACCTACAATCCCCTACATATGCTAGCCCATCATGGAAAGGATTCTCACAACTTACTCAACTGTGCCAGAGCCCATAATGGCAAGTGGCTGCACAGGGAAGTTTCTAGCATGAATAATCTTATGATCCCTTTGAGCCTGGGTGGCATTCCATAGGATGATCACATGGGTACCCCGGGATCTCCTAGGACAACACTGGATTCCCCAGGTGCCCACAACCAATCCACCCAGATGTGTGTTAAAGTAGCCACCTTAAGTTCCCCTTAGTTATTATCTGTCACAACTTTCATTAATCTGACATACCAATCCCCGTCTACGAGCATAGCAAAAAAAGTATGAGCATAACTTATATTGCCAGGGTTGATAAAGGACAATAGGTTCCTACCTCATCAACTACTTAACAATACCACATGTTACCATCCTACTCACGCGATGTTTGAGGGTTAAGACTAATTCATAAAAACTGGGTAATAAAGGGATATGATGAAAGTGTAACTTTCCTTGATGATGATCGGAAAACCCTAGAGATTCGTAGTAGCAAGGCTCGCACTCCAGGAAATCTATCGTAAACAAACAATAGAATAAACAAGCACTCGAGCATAATATGCAAAGGTAAAACCAGAGAAAAAGATCTAAACAGAAAGTTCAAGTGAGGGGCCTCGATTTGCAAAAAGAATCAGTCGAATCGGAGCTACGAAACTCAAACTACGATCAAAAGAAGTTCAAATTCAAATCTGCTTGAAACCAAATTTTAAATTTTCAAAATAATGTTCAAGTTGATTATCTAGACCATGGGAAACGAGATAAAGAAATTGGCATTGGTTTCATTGGATTTGGATATACGAGCCAAAAGTTATGAGGGTTTAAAGATTAGGGACTAACATGTAAGAAAACTAATCGCGGATAGGTCCCTGGCCCAAAAATAAAACTAAACAGAAAAATCTAACGGACGAACGTTCGCTAGCAGAAACTAACGAACGAAAGTGTTCACTAAAAAATCTAAACGAATGAACGTCCGCTAATTAAACTAACCTAATAAAATAAACCGATCTAAAAGAAAATCCGAAACTAAAAAAACCTGGGCGGGTTTATTCGGCGGTTATACCGGTTTGCGAGGAAAACCGGCGGCGGATCGGATCGGATCGATGGAAGCGGCTCCGGCGAGGCTCCGACGCCATAGTCTAGCGGCGGTGGCGCATGGGGAGCGGGCAGCAGCGACGGCGCGGGTGGCTCCGCGTCAGCGGTGGCTAAGGCGGCGGCGGCGCGGCTCGATGGTAGGAGAGGGGCCGGCCCTCGGCCTTATAAAGGTGGGTCGGGGGGGGGGGGGCGGGGGTGCGGCGGCTTGGCGGAGGGGCAAAGTCGGCAGCGGCTCGGTCCCGTACTCCCGGTGAGTCCGGCTCCCGTATGGTCAGGGAAGGCGGCGGCGGCTCAGGCCAGCTGGGCCTTCGGCCTAGTTCTTTTCATAAACTCTTTTTACATAAAATTTCGCCACGAAGAAAAATCCAAATAAAAAATAAAATAAAAACCATAAAATTGCAGAAATAATTTTCACCGTCCTCTCCTAATATTTAGGACAAAGTGAACATTTTTTTGGGCAACATGTATTTTTTTTAAAATGCATATTTTCCCTAATTTAATAAAATTCAACCAGATAAAATTACAAATAATTAAATTTTTATTCGAAATTAAATTTCAAATATTTCCTAGCTGTTTTGAAGAAGTCATATTATCTTCTCCCACTTATTTAAATTGAAATAAATGGAAAAATATTTTGAATAAAACCACTTTGATCCAATTACCAATTTTGAAAAATTCAAAACTGGATTTTTGTGAAAACCTCCAACTCTCTCGATTGGACCTTGAGTTGTTTAAGGTTTCTAGGATCAAAATTCCAAATAAAAAATTTCGAAATGCACAAATCATGAATGCATATGATGACCTAATGATTAACATCCAAATTGAAAATTGGGATGTTACATAAAGTAAATCCATTTTTCATTTTGGGACTCGGCATCCCTAATACCTTTGACATACTCTCGTGCAATGACAAGTGAATAAACACTCATGATGAGAATAACACATCTAGCATGGAAAAATATCAGCCACCCCCTACCATTTCATGAGCAGTATGAGCACACAAAAAGGAAATTTATTTTGAAGATTAGAGATGGCACGTACAAATTTTCTTAGAACGGCAAAAGAATACTGCATATAGGTAGGTATAGTGGACTAATATGGAAAATTTGATTTAATGATTTTGGATGCACAAGTAGTAATCATACTTAGTGCAAATGAAGGCTAGAAAAAGATTGAGAAGCATCCAACCAAGAAAAAAATCTAATAAGAGAGCATTAAGCATAACTAACATCGAATAATGCACCACAAGTAGGATGTAATTGCATTGCATAACTATTGACTTTCATGCTTGCACAGGGAATCACAAACATTAACATCAATATTCTTACTAAAGCATAATTACTCATCAATAGGGAATCACAAACCTTAACATCAAACCTTAATATCATCATATCACAAAACTATTACAAAGAATCAAGTTTATTTTATCCAATGGTCTTCATGAAAGTTTTTATTATATCCCTCTTGAATATCTATCACTTTGGGACTAATTTCATATGTTCTTTTGATAGATCAAACAAATCAAAGTGAAGAACATCAGCATAATTTTTTTCTTCTCTCAAAATAATATAAGTGAAGCATGAGAGAATTTCTTAAAAGCGAGAAGAAATGACGGAACAAGGCCACGGAGAGAACAATGCCCACCATGGCCTCGCAGACGAAGGCGAAGATGGCGTGGAGAAGAATGGATTGGGGATCCAAGTGCAGAGTGGACTTGGTATTGCGAGATTATGGCGTTGAAGAAATCAGAAAAGGGGGGAATCAAGCCTGCCAGGAAGGTATGGAGATGAATGGGGATCTCGGTGGACGCCATGTTGACCATGGCGCGGGAAGTAGGCCAGGCCACCGTCGTGTTCCACTCATTGGAACTAGCGGCGAGCGATGGGCAGACCTTGTCTAGCATCTCCTGGTTAACCACCGTCGACCGCTCGAGGGCGAGCTCAAAGGCCGGCGGATATTCGGCCGGAGCGCGGCTCTTCACTTTCTTCCTCTTTTCCAGCTTCGGCGCAATGACGACAGGGGGAGAGCTGAGAAGATGGAGTGGCCAAGGAAGCTCGCGGCAAGCAATGAAGATGGACCTGAGCCGGTGGCCACGGCCACCATGCCCAACGAATATCAAGGCTGCATGGGGAAGTGGGGGTGCCCACGTCTCGTCAATCGCCATGCGTCGATTAAGGCCGCATGCAGTTGGGGCCAGCGATGCTCCGCACTTGCCCTTTGGCTTTGCCTCGAGGCCAAGCTCGAGCGCGCCTTGGGCCTGGGGGCTACTGTCGGTGTCCTGGGAATGTGGGTACCCAGACTTGCGTGCTTGTGGCCCATGGCATGGCTCCATCAGCGGACTGGTACGGCCCAGTTTCGGCAGCAACAACACAAGACCCTCGTGAGGCAGGCGAGACTAAAACCTCCCAGGGGGGCAGCCTCACTAGGCTGGCTCCCGAGGAGCGGAGATATCAAGGCAAGGTGCACCTCGCGAGGTTCACATGACGTGAGCCATGATGACCAAGGCCAGGAGGCGCCAGCGGGCGCAGCGTACCAGTTTCCCCTTTGGTGCCAAGGCGGCAAGCGCAAGCGCGGATTCCCGAGGAATCAGGCAAAGGTTTCCATATTGGTGCAACAAGACCAAGACCGCCAGGACGACAGGACATAGGTCATCACGGAGCCCACCACAGCATCACCACTAGAGCCTTTGCATGAGAAGGCTACTTTTCTTAGGATAACTTGTACAAGTTATCTCCCTTTGAAATTGGCCGTTGTGGGATCCCTGCCCGCCTACATTTGGGAAGAGGACCAAGGCCACTATAAATAGGACTTAGCCACCAACATAGAAAGGAAGGGAAATCCATTGCTTCCTGACCACCTATCTAGCTCCTTGAGCTGAAGGAAACCTCACCTCCTGAGGCTGTTCATCCATTGTACTAGTTCATCCAAAGCCCCTCGAGGCAATCCACCACAAAGCTAGAGTAGGGTATTACACCGCAAGGTGGCCCGAACCAGGATAAACTGCTGTGTCTCTTGTCCCTTGTGTTCGTCGAGTTAGGCTATGGAATCGTTGGGCCGACAGGTTGGGGAGAAGGAGCTCTTCATACACACCCTAGTGTTCAAACCTCTCAAGGGTCTGCAGAGCCTGGAATCCGACAGCTGCTGAGGTTTCCGCCAGCGGCCGAGCAGATGGATGAACAGCGTCCCACCATCCAAAGTCTGCTTGGTTTCGCCGAGGCTGGGGACTCGCGGTGAGCCGGCCCGCCATGGCCTCCCCAAGAGACGAGAATGGCCCGTGTTGTTGGCCGTACGGAAGGGGCCACACCCAAAGTGTAGTCCCCGCCACAGCAGCCAGCGCGAGCCCAGCCGAATCAAGAACGTGACGATGTCTCGATTGCCTCTTCTGACCCTCGAGCATGTCAAGGCCGACGGTGAGCCCTGGAGGATAGGCGGAGGGGAGACACGCGTGTCGTTGTTGAGGAACACCATGACGACCACCGCCAAACCAATGGGTGCGACGACCCCGACGTCGACGAGCCCGCGCACAGTATTGGCGGGTGCCTATCTTTCGAGGTTGGTTGCCCTGCCTTTACTCGTGAGCTACGGCAAGTCCGTTATCCGTCCGTGCACAAGTTCAAGCCCGAGATACCTGAGAAGTACGATGGGATGCTGAACCCGGCTGAGTTTCTGAGCATCTACACCATCACTGTTCAGGTTGCCGGGGGAAGAGATGAGAAGGTGTTTGCCAACTACTTCCCTTTGGCTCTCAAGTCCAATGTGAGGTCTTGGTTGATGCACCTGCCGGAGAACTCTATTTCGTCGTGGGCTAACCTGTGCAATGAGTTCATTGGTGCCTTCACCGGCGGCCATCAAGAGCCAGGCAGGCCCAGTGACTTGCATCTTATCCAGCAGAAGGAAGGAGAAACCCTCTGTAAGTATTTAAGAGATTCAACAAGGTTGATAGGAACATCCCAAATATCCATCTGGCCGCTATGATAGCTGCTTTCCAGTCTAATGTGCGCAATCGCCAGATCCATTACAAGATGAACATGCGGTTGCCCAAGACTGTGAAGGAGCTTTACACCTTGGTGGAGAAGTGTGCCCAGATGGAGGAGGGTAGGAAGTTGCCCGGAGAGGAAGATTGCATCAATGTCGATTCAGAGGATGATGATGAATCAACCCGTCAAAAGAAGAGCATGAAGCACAGTAAGAAGTGGAAGGATAAGGTAGTGATGCCTGTTGAAGTATCGGGTACATGCAGTACCGGCAAGAAGGCCAAAGCTGAGGTCCCGGGCAAGGAACTTGCCGTGTGTGCTGACTGCCGGGAGGCCGCAGTTGCCGAGAAGGCCGGGAAAGGTGATGGGCCGTACTGCAAGATTCATCAGACCAAAGGCCATGACCTTCAAGAGTGCTATCATGTTGGTAGCTTGTTAAGAGACAGAGAGCAGAATATGAGAAGCGTGACAAGGAAAAGGGTTAGAATGTTGCTGGAGGTAAGGGACGAGGCGGTGAAGTAAATCGCCCCGGCAAACCCTTCAGGAACCAAGGAAAACCCACGAGAGGTCGACAGAACGAAGCTTGTGATGATGAGAGTGATGGAGGGGATGAATAGGAAACCAGTGAGCAAGAGTTTCAGAAGGCCACTGACGCCCCGTGAATTGACGGGGGTGCATCTTTGCATGTCTCTCACCACCAGCTCAAACGGTGGGCACAAGAAATCAATGCCGTGGAACCAGTGCTAGAGGCCCGAAAGATGCTCATGTGGTCGCGCATGCCCATCATCTTTGACGAAGAGGATCATCTTGAACGTACCGCTGCAGTAGGGTGTTTGCCGTTTTTGGTCTCTCCAACAATTCAAAACCTCAAGGCCACAAAAATGTTGGTGGATGGCGGGGCCAGGTCGAATTTGATCTCCCCGGTAGTCATTAGCAAGCTTCCGATAGCTGAAGAAGAGTTAGAGGTTACCGGCAGGTTTCAAGGATTTAATCCCGGTAGGAGCCATCCAAATGGAAATATCATGTTGCCAGTGACGTTTGGGGAAGAGCTGAACTACCGGACTGAGAAGATTGTGTTGGGTGTGGTTGACCTCCCCCTGCTGTGCAATGGGATTCTTGGACGCGTAGCCCTGGCTAAATTCATGGCGGCATCCCACTATGCCCACAACACCTTGAAGATGCCTGGGCCAATGGGAGTCCTTACCATTCCATTAGCCGAGAAGGATGCAATCATTTGTGTGGACAAAATGTACTGGGATGCAGTCACGGCAGAGGCAGCGGCAGCGGCAGTTCCCGCCAAGCTGGACAAAGGAAAGAAGAAGGGTAGCAAGGACACTGGCAAGGAATCCGGGAAGAGTACCTCTTCAGAGTGTGTTGTGCCCGTTGATGACTTGCCAGAGAGCTCCAACAGTAAGAGATCCAAGGTCACTCTACCCCAAGTGAAGAAGGTCCTGATAGGGGTGGCTGGCATTGATGGTACTTTCACTATCAGCACCACCCTTGATGACAAATAGGAAAGCACGCTCGTTGCCTACCTGTGGGTGAATACGATGTGTTTGCCTAGCGACCATCTAATATCCCCGGATTTCCCAGGGAGGTAATCGAGCACCACCTTGCTGTCTGCCCACACGCCCGATCTGTTAAGTAGAAAGTACGGAAGTAGGCCTTGGAGAGCCAACAGTTCATTGCGGAAGAGATCAAGAAACTTGAAGCAGCTGGTTTGGTCAGAGGACCGCTCCATCCCACATGGTTGGCAAATCCAGTTGTAGTACGGAAGGCTAACGGGAAGTGGAGGCCTTGCATAGATTTCACAGGTCTCAACAAAGCTTGCCCGAAGGACCCGTTTCCCTTGCCGCGCATCGATCAGATTGTGGATTCCACTTCAGGTTGTGATTTGCTCTCCTTTCTAGATGAATATTCTGGATATCATCATATCTTCATGTCCAAGGAAGAGGAAGAGAAAGCATTGTTCATCACTCCATGTGGTACGTACTGTTTTGTCCGCATGCCATTCGGATTAAAGAGTGTCGGGTCCACTTTTCTGAGGGCAGTCCAGATTAGTTTCGAGCCACAGCTGCACAGAAACATTGAAGCTTATATGGATGATATTGTGGTCAAGACCAAGGATAGAGCCACCCTTATTCAACATTTGGAGGAGACATTTGCTAATTTGCGAAAGATCAAGTTGAAGCTCTACCCGGAGACGTGTGTGTTTGGCGTTCCCTCCGGCAAGCTGCTTGGGTTCTTTGTGTCGCATTGGGGGATCGAAGCCAATCCCGACAAGATTAAAGCTATCGAGCAGATCCAAGCACCAAGGATAGTCAAGGATGTGAGGCGTGTGACAGGGTGCGTTGTTGCACTATGTAGATTCATCTCCAAGTCTGCCGGGCGCGCTCTGCCGTTCTTCAAAATTTTGAAGAAGGCAGGGCCCATGAAGTGGACTCCGGAAGCAGATGCAGCTTTGCAAGAGTTGAAGGCCTACTTGTCCTCTGTGCCCACCTTGGTTGCTCTTAAGCCACAAGAGCCTTTGTTGCTATACTTAGCGGCAACCAGCCAAGTGGTGAGCGCAGCCTTGGTAGCGCAGCGGGAAGTGGATGATGCAGAGAGTGAGCAAGGACCGGCAGAGCCAGAGAGGGATCAAGGCAGCAATGAGCATGGTAGTGAGAGCAACCCCAAGGACACGACAAGGAAGAAAGTGGTGCAGCACCCAGTGTACTTTGTCAGCTCCTCATTAAAGGGGGCTAGATCAAGGTACTCTAGAGTGCAAAAGTTGATCTTCGGTCTCATCATGGCCTGAAGGAAACTGCGCCACTGCTTCCAAGCCCATGAGATCACGGTTGTCACTCATTTCCCGTTGCAAAGTATACTTTGAAAACCTGAGCCTACCGGCAGAATAGTGCAGTGGGCTTTGCAGTTATCCATTTTTGGTTGGAAGTTTGAGAGCACAGCAACAATCCGGAGCAGGGCATTGTAAGCGTTTATTGCAGAATGGACGCCAACCCCTGATGAGGAAGTACCAGAGATAGTTATCCCTCGCAAGGAATCGCCCCAAGAATGGATTATGTATTTCGGTGGTGCCTTTTCCCTGCGAGGTGCAGGAGCTGGCGTGCATCTTGTCTCCCCCTCCGGGGAGCACTTGAAGTACGTCGTCCAGATGCATTTTTCTCGGGAAGAGGCAACCAACAATACAGTAGAGTATGAAGGGATCCTTGCCAGGCTTAGGATTGCCACTGAATTAGGAATTAAGAAGCTGATCATTCAAGGAGATTCACAACTTGTGGTGAGACAAGTCAACAAGGATTACCAAAGCCCATTAATGGAGGCATACGTCGAGGAAGTGAGAAGATTGGAGGAATGCTTTGAAAGATTGCAAACAAACCACATACCCCGTTGCTACCTCTTGAGCTTGCGTTGGTTTTTCCCTTGAAGAGGAAAGGGTGATGCAGCAAAGTAGAGTAAGCATTTCCCTCAACATTTGAGAAGCAAGGTATCAATCCAGTAGGAGACAACACAACAAGCCACCGAATACCTGCACAAACAAACACCAACTTGCGCCCAACGCAACAAAGGGGTTGTCAATCCCTTCACGGTCATTCACAAAGTGAGATCTGATATAGATGGCCAAACGGTAATGTTCTATTTTTTGAAATTTTTGGTATATAGATCGGAAAGTAAAAGATTGCAAAGAAAGTAAATAGGAAACTAAAATTGTAGATCAGAAACTCATATGATGGAAAGTAGACCCGGGGGCCATATGTTTCACTAAAGGCTTCTCTCAGGATAGAAAATATTATGGTGGGTGAACAAATTACAACCGAGCAATTGATAGAAAAGCGCAAAGTTATGACGATATCTAAGGAAATGATCATGAATATAGGTGAGGGAGTCCTGGACTAAGGGGTCCTCGGGCGTCCGACCTATTAGACATGGGCCAGACTGATGGGCTGTGAAGATACAAAGACCAAAGACTCTACCCCTGTCCAGATGGGACTCTCCTTGACGTGGAAGGCAAGCTTGGCGTCCGAATATGAAGATTCCTTTCTCTGTAACTGACCTTATGTAACCCTAGATCCCTCCGGTGTCTACATAAACCGGAGGGCTAGGTCCGTAGACGGCTCTCCTGATAATCATACTCAGACATGCTAGACTTTTAGGGTTTAGCCATTACGATCTCGTGGTATATGAACTCTTGTAATACTCATATTCATCAAGATCAATCAAGCAGGAAGTAGGGTATTACCTCCATAGAGAGGGCCCGAACCTGGGTAAACATTGTGTCCCTTGTCTCCTATTACCATCCACCTTAGACGCACAGTTCAGGACCCCCTACCCGAGATCCGCCGGGACCTTAACTCTCTTTTACAAGGAAAGGTCTCCAATCGAAAATCAAATGTGTCTGAAGCTATTGTTGGGGACCTAAAACATCTTGTAGGGTGCAAGATCAAATGCGCAAATGGTCTTATTATGTATTTTTCTCCTGAGTCGCTTGCTATTTGTCCTATCAGTCCTAACCTCTATCCAAGCTTTCATAATCTACTTGCTCATCAAATGTTTATGCTTCACAATGCTCTTCGTGAAGCCTATCCCCCTAACTGCACTATAGGGTATGACACCAGCTGCTTCAGAATGGATTATTGATCATGGATGTACTAATCATTTGACTGGCGAATGAAGTCTTCTCATGGACTTAGCCTTATGTCCATCTGGCAAAAGTCACATCACATTTGCTGATACTGGTAAAAGCAAGGTATTGGGTGTAGGTAGAGTTGCAATCTCAAAGGATCATCGCATGGATAAAGTGACACTTGTTGAATCCCTTGGTTTTAACTTAATGTCTGTCTCAATGCTTTGCGATTTGAACATGATTGTGATATTTGGAAAATATCGTTGCCTTGTTCTAATGGAATCTGACAAGTCTCTAGTCTTTGAAGGGTATCAGAAAGATGATTTGTACATGGTAGATTTCTCAGCAGGACCACAGCTTGTCGTATGTCTTCTTGCAAAAGCTTCAAAGTGCTGGCTCTGGCATCGGAGGTTAGGGCATGCTAGCATCAGGGACTTGCATACTCTTGCAAAGAAGAAGCATGTCATAGGCATCGAGGGCGTCAAGTTCAAGAAGGATCACTTATATGGTGCCTGGGAAGCTGGAAAGATGGCGAGGGCCAAGCATCCCTCGAAGGCAATCTTGACAACGACTCAACCCTTCGAACTGCTACACATGGACCTCTTCGGCCCTACTCACTTCTCTACCCTTACTACTACTGCTTGTCTCTATGGCTTCATCATTGTTGATGATTATTCAAGATATACATGGGTACACATAATCCTCTACAAGACTGAAGTGCAGGATGTCTTCAGACGCTTCACCAATCGAGCCATGAACTACTATGGCATCAAGATCAAGCACATCAGAAGTGACAATGGCACTGAATTTGAGAACACCGGCCTCGACACTTATCTTGATACACTGGGCATCACTCATGAGTTCTCAGCTCCGTACACGCCGCAGCAGAATGGCATCATGGAACGCAAGAACAGAACACTCATTGAGATGGCTCGGACGATGATCGATGAATACAAGACACCAAGAAAGTTCTGGCCTGAAGCTATTGATACTGCATGCCATGTCATCAACCGTGTTTATCTTCACAAGCTTCTGAAGAAAACATCCTATGAACTGCTCACTGGTAAGAAGCCAAATGTCAGTTACTTCAGAGTATTTGGTGCTAGGTGCTGGATCAAGGATCCACATCACACTTCAAAATTTGCACTGAAAACACATGAAGGTTTTATGCTTGGTTACGGAAAGGATTCGCACTCCCACAGAGTCTTCAACCTCTTTCACTATAAAGTGGTTGAAACTGTGGATCTGCGGTTCGATGAGACTAACGGCTCGCAAAGAGAGCACCTGCCAAATGTGCTAGATGAAATTCCACCTAGTGAATCCATCAAGCTTATAGGAACTGGAGAAATCATACCGTCTGAAGTACAGCCTGAAGAGGAACTTATCATTTCTGCACCTAATCAACCTGAAGACAATGCTCAGCATGAAGACAATCCTTCAAACGATGACAATGATCAGCAAGAGCAAAATCTTCGTCCAGTTCATCCTCGTGTTGCAAGTGAAGTACAGATTGAGAAGATAATTGATAGCATCAATGCACCTGGTCCACTCACTCATTCAAGGGAAACACAACTAGCAAATTTTTGTGGTCACTTTGCATTCGTCTCAATATCTGAACCCAAGAAAGTTGGTGAAGCCTTCATGGAACCTGAATGTATTCAAGCTATGCAAGATGAGCTTCAACAATTCAAGCTGAATAATGTATGGGAACTGGTCAAGCGTCCTGATCCTCGTAAAAACATTATCATAGGCACTAAATGGATATATCGCAACAAGCAAGATGAGCATGGTCAAGTTGTCAGAAACAAGGCTCGTCTCGTTGCTCAAGGATACACTCAAGTTGAAGGAACTGACTTCGATGAAACATTTGCTCCTGTGGCTAGGCTTGAAGCTATACGCATACTGCTAGCCTATGCAAATCATCATAACATCCTTCTGTATCAAATGGATGTGAAGAGTGCCTTTCTCAATGGCAAGATTGAAGAAGAAGTGTTGTTGCACAACTGCCTGTTTTTGAAGACCCAAAAGGCACTGTATGGCCTCAAACAAGCCCTCGTTCTTGGTATGACACACTCAAAGACTTCCTGAAGAGCAAAGGCTTCAAACCTGGTCCCCTGGATCCCACACTCTTCATGAAGACATATGATGGTGAACTGATTGTGTGCCAAATATATGTGTGTCGGTGTCAAAACCGGCGGATCTCGGGTAGGGGGTCCCGAACTGTGCATCTAAGGCGGATGGTAACAAGAGGCAGGGGACACGATGTTTTACCCAGGTTTGGGCCCTCTTGATGGAGGTAAAACCTTACGTCCTGCTTGATTATTCTTGATAATATGAGTAGTACAAGAGTTGATCTACCACGAGATCAGAGAGGCTAAACCCAATAAGCTAGCCTATGGTATGATTGTATGTTGTCCTATGGACTAAAACCCTCCGGTTTATATAGACACCGGAGGGGGCTAGGGTTACACAGAGTCGGTTCAAGGAAGGAGATCTACATATCCGTATTGCCAAGCTTGCCTTCCATGCCAAGGAGAGTCCCATCCGGACACGGGACGAAGTCTTCAATCTTGTATCTCCATAGTCCAATAGTCCGCCAAAGGATATAATCCGGCTGTCCGGATACCCCCTAATGCAGGACTCCCTCAGTAGCCCTTGAACCAGGCTTCAATGATGATGAGTCCGGCGCGCAGATTTTCTTCGGCATTGCAAGGCGGGTTCCTCCTCCGAATACTTGATAGAAGATTTTGAACACGAGGATCGTGTCTGGCTCTGCAAAATAAGTTCCACATACCACCGTAGAGGGAATAATATTTACACAAGTCTAATCTGCTGATGTTCCCCGTAGTGTGATATCACACCACAGCCAGGTCTTTATTCGAATTGTTTTTCACAACCTGTCTCAGCGTGTTTCCTGAGGCGGTTTCCTTGGCACGTCTTGTCGAAGCAGAGATCGTGTCCCCTTATTACGGGATTCCCATTAATACGGACGTGGGTAACCCAACCGCGCCATCAATTACGACGCTTGGGGGATAAGCAAGTTTTACCAGGCTAGTGGGGGCACATAGTTTTGTCTGCCCTTATAAAGGGATAAGGTCTCACCCTTTTCTACCCACGCCTTCTTCCTCCTTGCCCATCCATTCTCGCACACTCGATCTCCAGCGCCCAAGTCCACATCCTATTCCTCAACTCTCTCCAAACATGTCTGGAGTGGGAGGCAAGTGGATGGCCTCCTCTGTCACGGAGGGACACATAAAAAAACTACGTGGAGCCGGATACTTAGCCGCGGATATCGCGCACCGACTGCAAGCCGCGGGGCAGATCGTCCCTACCCCGGAACCTCACGAAAGGGTAGTTTTCCTCCCCCACTTTGTCCGCGGACTGGGGTTTCCCCTCCATCCATTCGTATGCGGCCTTATGTTCTTTTATGGGATGGACTTTCATGATCTGGCCCCGAATTTCATGCTCAACATCTCGGCATTCATGGTCGTGTGTGAGGCTTTCCTCCGCATCCGGCCCCACTTCGGCCTATGGCTGAAGACCTTCAATATCAAGCCGAAGGTAGTAGGCGGCCAACAGGCAGAATGCGGCGGAGCCATGGTGGGAAAAATGCCCAACGTTACATGGCTCGAGGGCTCCTTCGGGGAGACCATAAAGGGGTGGCAATCGGGGTGGTTCTACATCACCGAGCCGCGCGACACCAACTGGGTGGCGGCCCCCGAGTTTCGATCCGGAATCCCCACGCGACTCACTTCCTAGAAGGAGAAGGGCCTATCTTGGGGCTCATCGATGGAGCTAGACGGACTCCAGAAGTGTATACAGAACATGACAAGCAAGAAACTTAAGCTTGTCAACATAGTCCAGGTCATGCTCTTCCGCCGGATCCTCCCGTGTCAACAATGGGCTTTCAACTTATGGGAGTTCGACCCGGCCCAGCACCAGACTCTGCGCGAGCTCTTCGACACGATGCATAAGGACGTCTGGAAGGTGCTGTTCAAAGGCGCCGAGGTCCCCCCTTCTCTTACCGAGGACCGGGTAGGATATTTATTTCCCATATGATAACCATGTGCGGGGTCTGAGCTCCCATGCCTTTGACAGGACTGGATGGAGACATCGGAGCAGATTAACTGTCCGGCCCCTTTGCCCGAAGACCCTACAGACGCTCTCCTAACGGAGATGCGGACTCCGGCTCCTTATGAGGTGCCGGAGAAGACCAAGAAGAAGGCCACGGGAACCCGAAAGAGTTCCCGGCGCCAGGTGGTATCGGACACATTGTCCGATAACTCCGAGACGCACTCCTCCCGTGAAAACAAGGAGAAGGAAGATGAAGATTCTCCCCCTCTAGCCGGGGGAGACAAGAAAAGGAAGGCCGCCCCAACCGGGGATGCCGAAGGGTCCAAGAAGGGAAGGACTCTCCTTCCGGACTGCTCCACCACCGCCGCCGACGGCGAAGACGAGTGGCTGCTCAGGGCCAAGCCCCTGGCGAAGTCGTAAGTATTCGGATACCAGAGTAACTCATATGATACTTTTGTTGCACTTCTTCTCCTAACGTCGAATATGATTATGCAGTCCGCCCCAAGCCCGTATCGACATATCCTCGTCGGACGGTTCCTTGGACTCGTCGGACATGAATAGTGATAAACTTCCAACCGCCTCCTCTCCTTGCCCTACGGACAATGCCGAGGTATTGTCTCAAGGGTCACTGAGCCGGGGGGAGATAGTCCCGGAGGCGCCTCAAGGCGACCTTCCGGACTCCAGGAGCAAAGGGAGCAAGGCTCCCAGGGGCTCCAAGTTTGGCCCTCAGCCGGACACCGCGCCGGAACCTCTAGTGGTTCCGAACTTGAGCAGGCGGCCCCCTTCCAAGAGGGGCAAGCCATCCGTGCCGGTGACCTCTGTCCATCCAGAGGCACCGGACGACCTACTGGGAGCGCTTCGCGGCTCTTCCATCAACAAAGAGCACCGCGCTATTATGAGTGCGGTGATCAAGAAGGTTCAGTCCGCCAAGAGCGGACTGACTGAAGCCTGTGCCAGCCTTCTAACAGGCTTTGAGGTAAGTATTTAAAATATAGGAAAAATATTACCGCATAGAGAGTAGCCCCTGATGCTCTGTTTGGTGTTCACAAAGAAAAGCCTAATAGAGGATCAAATAATATCTGCAGGAGTCTAATATAAGTATGTCTATATGCGTATGCAGGCTTCGCTGCTGACCTCTGCTGCACTGACTGCGGAGGTCGCCGCACTGAAGCAGAACCTCGAGCGGTCTGAGAAAGAGCTCGGCCTTGCCAAGAGGCAGCTCGAGGAGAACAAAGGTAAGTAATACCTTGTCTATATTAAAAAGAAAATGTGGTTGCGAAATGACAGGATCATCATGAATGTGCCAGGGGCCACGACCGAAGTGGTGACCCTGAAGCAAGCGTTGTCCGAGGCCGAAAACAAAGCGACCAAGGTGCGCACCGAGCGGGAGAAACAAGAGGCACGGGTGGGCAAGGTGCAGCAAGAGCTCCAGGCTCTCGTGAAGAAACACGAGACTTTGGAGCTTGACTCGAAGACGCGAGGGTCCGAGCTTGCTGCAGCCCTCGAGAGCACAAAGCATGCCAAGGTTGAAGCCCAAAAGGCCCTCCAGGAAATTGAGGCGATGTGGAAGATAGCAGCGGGTAAGGCATTCAATATGCAAAGCAAGCATGTGAAAGTAAATTACCTGTTACTTACCCAAGTCCGGAGCTCTCCAGGAGCATTCGCAGATTTGCCCCGCAGCGTGTCGGATGCCGCGAAATATTACCAGGCCGAGGAGGGAAGCTCGACGGAGAAGTTGTTCTGGTCTCAGTATACTAGGACCGAACACCCGATGCCTATGAGCAACCAGCTGAAGCAACTGGTCGAGCTGCACAAGGTGTCCGAACAGGCCATGAGGGGCCTTATAGTCCGGATGTGGCCTAGACTGGTGAACAGGCCATGAGGGGCCTTCCCAACAGCTACTTCATCCTGGTGCACAAGGTGGTCGAGCTGCACAAGGTGGCCTAACAGGCCATGAGGGGCCTTATAGTCCGGATGTGGCCTGGACTGGTGAACAGACCATGAGGGGCCTTCCCAACAGCTACTTTGTCCTGGTGAGGCGGCTTGTGGACGCCTGCCCCAGGCTGGAAGTCATCAAGCGGTCCGTCTGCATCGAAGGTGCCCGACGGGCTTTTGCCCGTGCGAAGGTGCACTGGGCCAAGATGGACGCTGAGAAGCTGGTGAAGGAGGGGCCGCCGCGGGGCAAGGAGTATCACCACCTCGAAATGTATTATGAGGGTGTCCTGAAGGGTGCCCGTCTTGTGGTGGACGAATGTGCGAAGGATGTAATTTTTGAATGAACTTGCTCGTGTGATCCTGTATTATGAAAACTTGTTCATATGCGCTGTGCAACGCTTGTTTGAATTTAAAATATTACCTTCTGTGCGGCTATTTATTAAATCTAAGAGATCGCCAGTCGTCCGATTCTGCCCCCATGCCCTGAGTGCTGGGGTGTTCGGGATAAATCTGAGCACTCTTTTTCCCATTGTTGGGTCCTTCGAGGGAGGTGCTCAGCACAACGAACAAGGCAATCGGACTATAATGCTTTATCACTCTCACTTAGCCATAGAAGTCTACAATTTTAAATTTTGGCGAAGCCCCTAGTATTCAGAGGCCGAATTCGGGGCGCTATACACGCCTTAAGCCGGACAAAGCCGACTCCTCGCTCTAAGCGGCATAAGTCTTTAGGGACTTGAGACCTCTCGAACAACAACTAGCTCTCGCCTTATCATGACAGTCAGTTTTAGCTTTCCCTACTGAGGTGCTTGCCCAGATGAACCGGGGCACAATCGCAGCAGTTCTCCCAGTGCTACCTTAGCCGATATAGCGGAACGTAAGGTACCAAAACATGGGAGCCGGGCAAACCCAACTATTGACCCAAGACATGATTCGGAGCTGATGCATATAATGCTATAAGTTCGGGGTGCCACACTGTTGAAAGTGTTCGGACTTCTCACGCCGTATTATGGGGTACGCTTAAGCCCCTGACATATTGGCCGTACCAAAGTGTACGGGTGCTGAATGTTGTGAATGAACATATATATATATATATATATATATATATATATATATATAAAGAAGAATAGAGAATGCGGTAATAGTCTAGTGCTATGCATTATTTATTCAAAAAGGTGCGTCGAAGCAGAATGATACAAGTAGTGCGATAAGCAAAAAGTAGGACTATTTGACATGTCCCCTCCAAGGGCAACCTGAGGAATGGTCTTTGAAGAAAGTATTTCACTCGTTATCAGAGACCACCTGGGTGTTCCATGGTGCGACGTAGCTTTCTGCCTCCTTGGTTGTTGCATCGTGTGTCCGGCAATCGTACTGCCGGACGGGGTTTCCAGAGATTAAAGTCCTGAAAGAGAGAAAAATAACAAAGCGGGAAGCCCCTAGTGCGGTTGAGCCGCGTCTTGCGGCGTGTCGTAGTCATGCCCCCCTCCCCACCTGTGTCCATGGTATTTTCAATGCGTAATTATATACGCATGGCACGGATTTCACAGTTTGGCTGGGACTGGGGTGGGGGCCGCATTGCTATGCGAGCTCGAAACGTGCCAGGCAGTCTTGTTGCCGATTACTCCGGGCGCGCTTGAAGGTGTTCGGGTCTTTAATCGCCGAACTGGTGGATTGCCTTAAGAGGCTGCTTTGCGCTTCTGCTGCGAGGGCCGCAGTGTGCTCCTCCGTGCGGAGAGAGCGCTCTGTGTTTCCATTGACTGTGATGACCCCCCGAGGTCCTGGCATCTTGAGCTTGATATATGCATAGTGCGGTACCGCGTTGAATCTCGCAAATGCGGTTCGCCCGAGCAGTGCATGATAGCCACTACGGAACGGGACTATATCGAAGATTAACTCCTCGCTTCGGAAGTTATCCGGGGATCCGAAGACCACTTCTAGTGTGACTGAGCCTGTGCAATGGGCCTCTACACCTGGTATGACGCCTTTGAAGGTCGTTTTTGTGGGTTTGATCCTTGAGGGGTCTATACCCATTTTGTGCACTGTGTCCTGATAAAGCAGGTTCAGGTTGCTGCCGCTGTCCATAAGGACTCGAGTGAGGTGAAATCCGTCGATGATTGGGTCTAGGACCAGTGCGGCGAATCCGCCATGATGGATACTAGTGGGATGGTCCCTGCGATCGAAGGTGATAGGACAGGAGGACCATGGGTTGAACTTTGGGGCGACTGGCTCCAACGCATATACATCCCTTAACGCACGCTTCCGCTCCCTCTTGGGGATGTGGGTTGCGTATATCATGTTCACCGTCCGCACTTGTGGGGGGAACCTCTTCTGTCCTCCGGTGTTCGGCTGTCGGGGCTCTTCCTCATCATCGCTATGTAGTCCCTTATCTTTGTTTTCGGCGTTTAACTTGCCGGCCTACTTGAACACCCAACATTCCCTGTTGGTGTGGTTGGCTGGCTTGTCGGGGGTGCCATGTATTTGGCATGAGAAATCGAGTATACAGTCCAAACTGGAAGGGCCCGGAGTGCTTCTTTTGAATGGCTTTTTCCGCTGACCGGGTTTAGAGCCTCTAAATCCGGCATTGAAAAACCTAACCCATTGTTCTAGATAGCAAAATTAGCATTAAGTTAAGAAATCCTGTCAACTAGAACATCAGTAGGAACCTTTTTTAAGGTTTTCATTAAAAGCAATGTGATCTAAAGATCATAAGCGCATTACGTCTTCTTGATAAAAAATGATTGCTTCTCTGGGAGGACGGCCAACATCCACCCTATAATGCGCAAACATTTCATTGGCCTCTTTTATTATAAATCTAAACTCGTGAGCTAAAAAGATGATAGCTGCTCGCTTAACAAAAAAATGCTCAATCTTAAAAAATTCTAAAAAAATCCTCTGTGTGCAAGGATGCAGGTGGATAAATTGTCTTTCAAGTTCAACCACGAGCAAAGATATAGCATCCGCAAGACTTCTAGTTTTATGAAGAATAGTCCCGCTCATGGTGGGCAAAGCACCGGCACAAGTAAAAAATCTTGAATAACTCCTTTTCCAATAATATTACCACTACCAATCCAAAACCTTTTAGTGTGTAAAATAGTAGGTTCTTCATAAGGATAATCAAAAGCATCAATGTTTCCCCCATCGTTACTACTATCCTTCTCAATGATAACCTCCCCAGTTTCAGACATGATGGCAACAAAACATACTAAGAACGAAAGCACAAAAAGGCAAGCGGAAAGAGACGAACAGAAAAGGGAGAATAAAACGGCAAAGGTGAAGTGGGGGGAAGGAAAACGAGAGGCGAATGGCAAATAATGTAATGCGAGGGATAAGAGTTTGTGATGGGTACTTGGTATGTCTTGTCTTGAGCATAGATCTTCCCGGCAACGGCACCAGAAATCCTTCTTGCTACCTCTTTAGCATGCGTTGGTTTTCCCTTAAATAGGAAAGGGTGATGCAGCAAAGTAGCGTAAGTATTTCCCTTAGTTTTTGAGAACCAAGGTATCAATCCAGTAGGAGAGTACACGTAAATTGCCTAGTACCTGCACAAACAAATAAGAACCTTGCAACCAACACGATAAAGTGTTGTCAATCCCCTCACGGCCACTTGCAAAAGTGAGATCTGATAAAGATAATAAGATAAATATTTTTGGTATTTTTGTATAGATTGGAAAGTAAAGATTGCAAAATAAATAGTAAACTAGAATTGTAGATTGGAAACTTATATGATGTAAAGTAGACCCGGGGGGGCATAGGTTTCACTAGTGGCTTCTCTCAAGATACGATGGGTGAACAAATTACTGCCGAGCAATTAATAGAAAAGCGCATAGTTATGAGAATATCTAGGCATGATCATAAACATAGGCATCACGTCCGTGTCAAGTAGACCGAAACAATTCTGCATCTACTACTATTACTCCACACATCGACCGCTATCCAGCATGCATCTAGAGTATTAAGTTCATAAGAATAGAGTAACGCATTAGGCAAGATGACATGATGTAGAGGGATAGACTCAAGCAATATGATATAAACCCCATCTTTTTATCCTCGATGGAAACAATGCAATACATGTCGGTTCCCTTTCTATCACTAGGATCGAGCACCGCAAGATTCAACCCAAAGCTAAGCACTTCTCCCATTGCAAGAAAGATCAATCTAGTAGGCCAAACCAAACTGATAATTCGAAGAGACTTGCAAATATATCAAATCATGCATATAAGAATTCAGAGAAGAATCAAATATTATTCATAGATAAACTTGATCATAAACCCACAATTCATCGGATCTTGGCAAACACACTACAAGAAGTATTACATCAAATAGATCTCCAAGAACGTCGAGGAGAACTTTGTAAGGAGAACCAAAGAGAGAGAAGAAGTCATCTAGCTAATAACTATGGACCCGAAGGTCTGTGGTAAACTACACACACGTCATCGGAGAGGCTATGGTGTTGATGTAGAAGCCCTCCATGATCGAATCCCCCTCTGGCAGATCGCCGGAAAAGGTCCCCAGATGGGATCTCACGGGTACAGAAGGTTGTTGCGGTGGAAAAGTGGTTTCGTGGCTCCCCTGGATGTTTTGAGGGTATAAGAGTATATATAGGCAAAAGAAGTAGGTCGGTGGAGCTACGAGGGGCCCACGAGGGTGGGGGCGCGCCTAGCTACCTCCTGGCCGCCTTGTGGCTTCCTTGACCTCCACTCCAAGTCTCCTGGATTGCGTTTGTTCCAAAAAAAGATCCTCGCGAAGGTTTCATTCCATTTGGATTCCGTTTGATATTCCTTTTCTGCGAAACACTAAAATAGGCAAAAAACAACAATTTGCACTGGGACTTCGGTTAATAGGTTAGTCCCAAAAATAATATAAAAGTGCATAATAAAGCCCATTAAACATCCAAAATAGATAATATAATAGCATGGAACAATCAAAAAATTATAGATACGTTGGAGCCGTATCACCCAACAATTTAAACGAGTGAATTCTTCTTTATCGCCTTTACAAAGATCAGCCAGAATGGCGTCCAGAGCGGCTGGGGTATCCGGGCCCTCGCACTTATAACGAGATGCGTCGTCCTTTCCGTTGTAACACCCCAAAGGGGTCACTCTAGACTGAAGGGGCTGGATACATCGCTTTATCGTGATGGCCATGACTTCGATTATCGAGAGTTCGGAATGGGTAAGTAACCTGACCTTGGTAACTAACATCTTAACTTCCTCACTATCTCCATGCTTGGGGCTCCGGGGGCGCCAATTGAAACGTTTCTTGAAAGGAGATCTAGAGAATTCGGGAAGTCCGCACCAAACTGGGTCCGGAAGGGGAACGTCTTCAATATAAAACCATTATGAAGTCCATTTTTCATATTCCTTCTTGGGAGTGCCGACAAGGTAACTTGTTCCGGCTATGCGCCATACTTCGATACCGCCCACTTCAAATATAAAACCCCCTTGATGGCAGGGGACGAGGCAAAAGAACTTTCTCCACAGTTCGAAATGAGCCTCACAGCCTAAGAAGAGTTCGCGGAGAGCAACAAAACCTGAAATGTGCAGGATGGAACCTGGTGTGAGGTTGTGCAGCTGGATCCCGTAGAATTCCAATAGACTCTGAGGAAGGGGTGGATTTGGAATCCTAAGCCCCTCAGAAGAAACAAGACAAAGCACACCCTCTCCTCCTTGTTAGGGTTGGGGAAATTCTCTGCTAGCACATCATTGCCAATCGAGGCCAATCCCCCCGCACGGAGACTAGATCTGTGGGAGGGAGATATCCCTACGTCTGAAGTCGATTCAGCTGGAGATGAGACACTGAGCAGCTTCGCCAATCACCCGCTTGAGGGCCCTGACGACGCGAAGAAGAACTAGGGGCATTTGCCATGTTTTGTTTTTTGTGGATTGGCTCTGATGCTCTTGGCGCGATGTAGGATGGCATTTGGGGATCCAACCTCCTTATATGAATGTCGCCCTTGCGTGGTGAGGGGCTTATTTGTAAAAAATATTGAACCATTCGCATTCGCCCAGCGCGTGGGAATCAAGGCGAGGACAAGAAGGAACCGTAAAGGCAGGGCATGGAGGTCAAAAACAGACTGTCATTAATCCGGAATATGATGAAGAACCCGCCTTGCAAAGCCGAAGACATAAGCTGTATACTACATCATCATTGAAGGCAAGTTCAGGGGCTACTGAGGGAGTCCTGGATTCGGGCGTCCTTAGGTGTCTGGCCTATTCGATATGGGTCGGGCTGATGGGTCGTGAAGACAGAGCAGAAGACCACCTCTCGTGTCCAGGTAGGACTCCTATGTGCGTAGAACGGAAAGTTTGGTGTCCGGGTGTAATACTCCTTTCCTCTGTGAACCGACTTTGTATAACCCTAGGCCCCTCCAGTGTGTATATAAACCAGGAGGGTTAGTCCGTGGAGGGCAACACAATAATCATAGGCTAGACAGTTACAGTTTGGCCATTACGATCTCGAGGTATATCAACTATTGTAACAGTCAATGGAAACACAGAACGCTCGCTCCACACGGAAGAGCACACTGCGACCCTCACAGCAGAAGCACAAACCAGCCTTTTAAGGCAAACCACTAATTCGGCGATACAGCCCCCAGAAACCTTCAAGTGAGTCCAGAGTAAACTGCAACAGGATCTCCTGGCACGTTCAGAGCTCGCCTAGCAACTCGGCCCCCGTCCCAGTCCCAGTCAAGCGACGAAATCGGTGCCGCGCGTACATAATTACGCACTGAAAGTACCATTGACATAGGCGGGGGGGGGGGGGGGACGATCAGGGCACGTCCCGCAATGCGACTTAACCGTCCTAGGGGCTGTATACCTTTATCATTTTTTCTCTTTCAGGACCTAACTCTCTGGAAGGCCTTTCCGGTAGTACGATTGCCGGGCACATTACGGGAAGGAACAACCAAGGAGGCAAGAAGCTAAGATGTACACGGGAACCTCCAGGTGGTTTCTAATAATAATCGATATACCTGCTTTTTACTATCCGTACGCAGCTTGCCCTAGGATAGGACATGTCAAATAGTCCTATTTTTTGCTTATTGCACTACTTGTATCAGTACGCTTCGATGTACTATTTAAATAACAATGCATAGCATTAGTCTATTATTGCATTATTCACCCTTTTTTTCTTATATGTTCATTTACGACAACTTGCACCCGTACATTCTGGTACGGTCAGTACGCCAGGGGCTTTCGTTTACCCCATAATACGGTGTGAGAAGTCCGAACACTTTCGATAGTGCGGCACCCCAAACTTATAGCATTATATGCATCAGCTCCGAATCATGTCTTGGGTCTATAGTTGGGTTTGCCTGGCTCCCATGCTTTGGTACCTTACGTTCCGCTATATCGGCTAAGGTAGCACTGGGAGAACTACTGTGGTTGTGTCCCGGTTCTTCCGGATGAGCACCTCAGTAGAGAAAGCCGAAAACTGACTGTCATGATAAGGCGAGAGATGGTCGCCGTTCGAGAGGTCTCAAGTCCTTAAAGACTTTTTATGCTTCGGGCGAGGAGTCGGCCTTGCCCGACTTAGGCGTGTATAGCGCCCCAAATTCGGCCTTCCTAATACTAGGGGCTTCGCCAAAATTTAAAATTGTAGACTTCTATGGCTAAGTGAGAGTGATAAAGCCTTATAGTCCGATTGCCTGGTTCGTTGTGCTGAACACCTCCCTTGAAGGACCCAAAATTGGGATAAAGAGTGCTCAGGTTTATCCCGAACACCCCAGTACTAGTTACATGGGGGCAGAAGCCGATGACTGGCCAACTCTCAGATTTTATAAATGGCCGCACAAAATGTAATATTTTAAATTAAAAAGCGTTGCATAGCGCAAATGAACTCGTTTCACATTACAGGATCACATGAGCATGTTCATTCAAAAATTACATCTCTGGCACATTCATCCGCCACAAGGCGGGAACCCTTCAGGACACTGTCATAATACATTTCGGGGCAGCGATGCTCCTTGCCCTCCGGCGGCCCCTCCTTCACCAGCTTCACGGTGTCCAGCTTCACCCAGTGCACCTTCGCCCGGGCAAAAGCCCTTGCGCGCACCCTCAATGCAGACGGACCGCTTTATGACTTCAAGCCGTGGCCAGGCATCCACAAGCCACCTCACCAGACCGAAGTAGCTGCCGGGCAGGGGCTCGCCAGGCCACATCCGAACTATAAGGCCCTTCATGGCCTGTTCGGCCGCCTTGTGAAGCTCGACCAATTGCTTCAGCTGGTCGCTCAAGGGCATTGGGTGTTCGGTCCCAGTATACTGAGACCAGAACAACTTTTCTGTCGAGCTCCCCTCCTCAGCTCGGTAAAACTCCGCGGCATCCAGTACACTGCAGGGAAGATCTGCGAACGCTCCTAGAGAGCTCCGAACTCGGGTAAGTAAAAGGAAAGTTTCCTTCACATGCTTGCTTTGCATAATGAATGCCTTACCCGCTGCTATCTTCTTCACCACATCAATCTCCTAGAGGGCCTTGTGGGCTTCAGCCTTGGCGCTCCGGGCGCTTTCGAGCTCCTTCGCAAGCTCAGACTCTCGCGTCTTAGAGTCAAGCTCCAAGGACTCGTGTTTTTTGGTGAGAGCCTTGAGCTCTTGCTGCACCTCGCCTACTCGGGCTTCTTTCTTTTCCCCCTCAAGGCGCTCCTTGGCCTCTTTGTATTCGGCCTCGGACAGCGCCTTCTTCAGGGTCGCCACTTCGGTCGTGGCCCCTGGCAACACTACACCACGAACCCCTCTATAGCTACGCATACCTTCCAACGAAATAGCCATGTGTTGCTGGGATTGCAGCTCCTAAGCTTGGGGATGCCCATGGCACCCCAAGGTAAAATTCAAGGACACCAAAAAGCCTAAGCTTGGGGATGCCCCGGAAGGCATCCCCTCTTTCGTCCTCGTCTATCGGTAACTTTACTTGGAGCTATATTTTTATTCACCACATGATATGTGTTTTGCTTGGAGCGTCTGGTATGATTTGAGTCTTTGCTTTTTAGTTTACAACAATCATCCTTGTTGTACACACCTTTTGAGAGAGACTCACATGATTTAAAATTTATTAGAATACTCTATGTGCTTCACTTATATCTTTTGAGCCATATAGATTTTGCTCTAGTGCTTCGGTTATATCTTTTAGAGCACGGCGGTGGTTTTATTTTATAGAAATAGTTGATCTCTCATGCTTCACTTATATTATTTTGAGAGTCCTTTAGAACAACATGGAAAATTTCTTTTAGGAATAATATAAAAACTTTCATAGAAGTGCATTGAATACTATGAGAAGTTTGATACTTGATAATTGTTTGGAGATATGGAGATGGTGACATTAGAGTCATGCTAGTTGAGTAGTTGTGAATTTGAGAAATACTTGTGTTGAAGTTTGTGATTCCCGTAGCATGCACGTATGGTAAACCGTTATGTGATGAAGTCGGAGCATGATTTATTTATTGATTGTCTTCCTTATGAGTGGCGGTCGGGGACGAGCGATGGTCTTTTCCTACCAATCTATCCCCCTAGGAGCATGCGCGTAATACTTTGTTTTGATAACTAATATATTTTTGCAATAAGTATGTGAGTTCTTTATGACTAATGTTGAGTCCATGGATTATACGCACTCTCACCCTTCCACCATTGCTAGCCTCTCAAATACCGCACACTTTTCGCCGGTACTCCCTCCGTTTCTTTTTAGTTTGCATATAAGATTTGGTCAAAGTTAAACTTTATGAACTTTGACTAAGTTTATAGAAAAAGATATCAAGATTCACAATATGACATCAATATTGTTAGATGCATCGTGAAATAAATTTTCATACCCATACAGTTTTAGTATTGTAGATGTTGATATTTTTTCCAACAAAGTTGGTCAAACTTTATAAAGTTTGACTTTGACCAAATCTTATATGCAGACTAAAAAGAAACAGAGGGAGTTTCATACACCCACCATATACCTTCCTCAAAACAGCAACTATACCTACCTATTATGGCATTTCCATAGCCATTCCGAGATATATTGCCATGCAACTTTCCACCGTTCCGTTATTATGACGCGCTTCATCATTGTCATATTGCTTGCATGATCATGTAGTTGACATCGTATTTGTGGCAAAGCCACCGTTCATAATTCTTCATACATGTCACTCATGCATCATTACACATCCCGGTACACCGCCGGAGGCATTCACATAGAGTCATATTTTGTTCTAAGTATCGAGTTGTAATTTTTGAGCTCTAAGTAAATAAAGTGTGATGATCATCATTATTAGAGCATTGTCCCAAGTGAGGAAGGGATGATGGAGACTATGATTCCCCCACAAGTCGGAATGAGACTTCGGACGAAAAAAAGAGAAAGGCCATAAAAAAGGAGAAGGCCCCAAAAAGGAAAAAATGAGAGTCGTGAGTGTCGTGAGGGCTGCCATAGATTTTGGCTTTTCCTGGCCAAGGTGCCGGGCGAGCCACTCGTCGCGGATGTTGTGCTTAACAGCTTCTAGGGCCTCTGCATCCGGACAGTCGATGATTTGATTTTTCTTTGTCAGGAACCGTGTCCAGAATTGCCTGGCCGATTCCTCTGGCTGCTGAATTATGTGGCTCAAGTCATCGGCATCTGGTGGTCGCACATAAGTGCCCTGGAAGTTGTCGAGGAATGCGGCTTCCAGATCTTCCCAACAGCCGATGGATTCTACTGGCAGGCTGTTGAGCCAATGCCGAGCTGGTCCTTTGAGCTTGAGTGGGAGGTATTTGATGGCGTGTAGATCGTCACCGCGGGCCATGTGGATGTGCAGGAGGAAGTCTTCGATCCATACAGCAGGATCTGTTGTGTCGTTGTATGATTCGATATTTACGGGTTTGAAACCCTCTGGGATTTGGTGATCCATTACGTCGTCTGTGAAGCATATGGGGTGTGCGGCGCCTCTGTAGTGGGCTATGTCGCGACGCAGCTCGAATGAGTCTTGTCCGCTGTGTTCGGCCCGGCCGGATTTACTTTTACTGTATCCGGCGTGACGGTTATCGTCTCGTGTAGTGGCGCACCCTCGTGATCCGTAGATCGATCTTGCGTGTTTTGCTTTGTCCTCCAATACGTCTCGCAGGTCTAGCATGTTTCCCCGTGCCTTGTCATTTTTATTTGAGTGGCGTCGGGGTGCGGGCTGAGTTTTTGGCTGAAATGCCTCTCTGTCGCGGCCACGAGGTGGCCGATCAGCCGCATCATATGTTGGAGATGTAGGTTTTAATGCTTCCTCCTCCAGTCGGGGTAGCAACCTGCGCTTTGGGTAACTCTTGGAGGGGTGTTCGAGTTCATATTCCTCGGCTGCAAGGACTTCAGTCCATCTGTCAGCTAGCAAATTTTGATCAGCTTGGAGCCGCTGCTGCTTTTTCTTAAGGCTATTTGTCGTGGCTATAAGCCGGCGCTCGAAGCGCTCTTGCTCGGCGGGATCCTCCGGCACGACAAATTCGTCATCGTCGAGGCTTGCCTCGTATTCGGAGGGAGGCATGTAATTATCATCCTCCGCCTCTCCATCTTCCACTCTCTCGGGAGGGATGGCTTCTCCATCCTCCTACTCTAAATCTTGCTGGAGTGGGTTGTTGTCATCTTCGGCACTGTCCGGAGTGCTATTATCTCCTGTGCCGGTGTCACCGCTTTTGCTTTGACGAGACTTAGAGCGGCGCCGCTGACATCAGCGCTTGGGATGCTTCTTGGAGGGGTCATCCTCCGCTGTCCCGTCGCCATTGCCTTCTTTGGGTGTGTCCACCATGTATATATCATATGATGAGGTGGCTGTCCAGTGCCCTGTGGGCAGTGGTTCCTCTCCGTCTCCCGCATCGTCGTCCATACCGTTGATGTCTTTGGAGTCGAAGTCGAGCATGTCAGTCAAATTGTCAACAGTGGCTACTAAGTGGGTGGTGGGTGGGCGGCGACTTTCTTCGTCATCCGCATCCCAATCCTACCGAACATAGTTCAACCAGGACTCTCCTGACAGGGAGAGAGACCTTAATGAGTTCAGCATGTCGCCGAAGGGCGAGTGCCCGAAGATATCCGCAGAGGTGAACTCCATGATCGGTGCCCAGTCGGATTCGATAGGCACGGGTGCAGGTGGTTCGGAGTCTGTGGCCGGGGAAGAATCCGGCAATTTGGCGTCACGGCTCTCATGAAGGGTAAGGTCGATACTCGGCTCGATCGCCGCTGAGAATGCGGCCTCCGTGGCGGGCTCTATCCCCCCGTCCGTGGATGGCGCAATCGGCTCCGAATTGAGGGTCGGAGCAGTTGCCGGTGCGAACTCCTGCACACTGTCCGACGAAACAGCTAAATCATGCTCATCGTGACCGTGCGGCGTACTCGGCAGGGGCTCGAAACCGTCGAAGATCAAGTCTCCACGGATGTCAGCCGTGTAATTTAAACTTCCAAACCTGACCTGGTGGCCAGGGGCGTAACTCTCGATCTACTCCAGATGGCCAAGCGAGTTGGCCCACAGTGCGAAGCCGCCGAATACAAAGATCTCTCCAGGGAGAAAAGTCTCACCCTAGACTGCATCGCTATCGATGATCGAAGGAGCCATCAAGCCTAATGATGACAACACAGAGGAACTCTCAATGAAAGCACCAATGTCGGTGTCAAAACCGGCGGATCTCGAGTAGGGGGTCCCGAACTATGCATCTAAGGCGGATGGTAACAGGAGGCAGGGGACACGATGTTTTACCTAGGTTTGGGCCCTCTTGATGGAGGTAAAACCCTACGTCCTGCTTGATTATTCTTGATAATATGAGTAGTACAAGAGTTGATCTACCACGAGATCAGAGAGGCTAAACCCTAGAAGCTAGCCTTTGGTATGACTGTATGTTGTCCTACGGACTAAAACCCTCCGGTTTATATAGACACCGGAGGGGGCTAGGGTTACACAGCGTTGGTTACAAGGAAGGAGATCTACATATCCGTATTGCCAAGCTTGCCTTCCACGCCAAGGAGAGTCCCATCCGGACACGGGACGAAGTCTTCAATCTTGTATCTCCATAGTCCAACAGTCCGCCCAAAGGATAGAATCTGGCTGTCCGGATACCCCCTAATCCAGGACTTTCTCAATGTGGATGACATTTTCTTCGGCTGCACTAATCAGAAATACAGTGATGAGTTTGGACACATGATGCAAGACCAATACCAGATGTCCATGATGGGTGAGCTGAAGTTCTTCCTTGGTCTTCAAATACGATAGCAACACAACGACATCTTCATATATCAAGAGAAATACCTCAAAGACTGCCTGAAGAAGTTTGGAATGCAAGACTACAGTGGTTATACGACGCCCATGCCAACCAAAAGTCATCTGGGTCGTGAAGCCAATGGTAAAGAGTTCGATCAAAAGGTATACCGCTCCATGATTGGTTCTTTGCTTTATTTATGTGCATCTAGGCCAGATATCATGCTTAGTGTTTGCATGTGTGCCCGATTCCAAGCGGCACCAAAGGAATTACATCACTTAGCTGTGAAGCGAATTCTTCGATATTTGGCTTACACCCCAACACTAGGATTATAGTATCCAAAGGGCTCAGAATTTGATCTAGTTGGATTCTCGGATGCTGATTATGCTGGTGACAAGGTGGATCACAAGTCTACATCAGGCACAGGTCATTTTCTAGGACGATCACTTGTGTGTTGGTCTTCGAAGAAGCAGAACTGTGTATCTCTTTCCACTACTGAATCTGAATATATTGCTGCTAGATCTTGATGCGCTCAGCTTCTATGGATGAAGCAAACACTCAAAGACTATGGCATTCATCTGAAGCAAGTGCCACTCTACTGCGGCAATGAAAGCGCCATCAAGATTGCCAACAAACCAGTTCAGCACTCAAAGAAAAAGCACATTCAGATCCGTCATCACTTTCTCAGAGATCATGTCATGAAGGAAGATATTGATATCATTCACGTCAACACTGAAGAGCAACTAACAGATATCTTCACAAAGCCCTTGGATGAGAAAATATTTTGCAAGTTGCGGTATGAGCTAAATATCTTGGAATCCTCAAATGTCCTGTGATCATGCACACATCCTAACACTTATGCATGTTGATGACTTAGATGTGCAACACACGAAGTAACGTATATCTTCAACTAATGAAGACTTACACTCTAAGTGTGAATACATTAACGCGGAATTTGACTTCGGAGCGCCACGATAATTATGTGCCGTGTCTGGGTCTATTACTTCCTATATAGTGGGTAATGCCACCACCAAACTTTTTCTTGAAGTATTTTCTGTTGGCGTTACATTTACAAAATCTTCGTGTTTGGTTTGTCTTCAATATTAACATGAATTCATGTTTATCTTCACTAGATTTGGTCTTATTCGGATATATTCATATATTAGCATTCTATCCTCTACAACATTCACTTATAGCTATGTCTTCTCGTTTTGAATCTTTTGAAATAAGTGAATGTGATCGGACCCTAACCTCTCTATGCTCCCATCTCAAATCTATCTGTCCAAATCATGTGCATTCTATTGAAACCGTCGAATGTCTTCTCTGCGTCCTTGTCAGCAGAAGACATAGAGACAAACATTAAATCTGATTTAAATGCTTCAGATGTGAACCGTGGCAAGCGTGGGAACATGGAACAACCTCCAATGTGTTGCATGTTCGCCACGTGTCCTTCAGATGTGAACCGCCAGGGGCACCTGCATAATAACGCTGCGCCGTCCCTGTCCTTATAAATACACGCCACACCCCAGTCATTATCTCTTCTTCCAGTTCTCCTTCTCGCACAAACCCTAGCGCCACCGCTAGCCCTCGATGACGCCGGCGACGAAGCGCTTAGCTGCCATGACCTCACCGACGCCATCCTCACACCGGCCGCGGACATCGTCTTCTCCGCCGTCGCCATAGGTGTCCTCCGTCGCCAAGTTAGGGCACGGAAGATCGAACTGCTCGGCCTCATCTCCTACTCTGTCTAGCAGTTCCTCGAGTGGTAAATAAAAACTCTTTTTATAGTCCTTTTTGATCCTATAGATTCATCTTTTTCAACCATAAGTGGTTTCTGTCCCAACAAATTGAATCTATCCTTTTCTGAATCTCCTAACATGCCAAGTATGTTCACTTATGCTTCACAAAGTAGTTAGATTCCTCACTTGTACTTATTCATGGATTCGCGTACAAATCTGGAACAAACTCTCTACATATGAGTGAATGTCTTCGCACTATGAGGTCAATGTCTTCTAAATTGCTTTATCTTCAAAATCTTCTGAGAATGCATATGACCTCTTCCCCTTCCCTCACATCTCTAATGCTGTCATAGGTACATGTCCGTGGGAGAATCCCTTGGTTCTCATAGTCTACATTCGTTTGCAGAGTTCTTACAGCATCACATCAATTCTCCCGAAGCTAATTCATGTCTGACAAACCGAAGGAAGCCTTTGCAAGTTCTGAAGCCATTCAGTCTAAACTTCATGGCAATAGAAAAATCAGTCAAGAAGGGCGGCAGAGAGCGCCGTGAAAACACTGCCAAGGACCTGCCACTGGATCTCTATGAGCTATACAAGTCAGATCCAGAAGAGACCTATGGAGAACGCAAGAACCGAATCCAATGGATTCGAAGACATTGGGCAGAGGAATGGTTCAAGTACAAATTTTTCACTGACGAATATGCTGAAAAGAATGCCACAAGGGCCCCTAGGGAGATATTATATACAAAGGTCTTCAGCCCAAGTCGAAGTCTGAAGCTATTGCTCAAGGCTTCTACCCCTGCATGATCCGTGGACCTGAGCCTGCTAATGCCGACCCATCCTCTCTGTTATGGTGTCGTCAAGACAATCTCTTTAAGCACAACTTCCAGTTTGCCAAAACTTCTGCCAAAGAGAACAAGAAGTCACTAGGGTTAGACTTCAACCCTGGTCCCTCTGCTCCTCGTGCCGACGACACACGTGATGCGGAACCCAATATTGTTGGGCCCTTCTACAACCTTGAAGGTCTCATCACTCACATTCAGGTTCAAGGGCCAACCGTGGATCATTCTGCAGATGACGTTGATTCTGACGAAGCACCTGCACCATCGAAGCCTGTGAAGCAAAATAAACAAAAGGCTTCAAAGCCCTCCTCCGCACCAAAGGTCTCGCGGGCGAAGCCTCTGGCCACTACACCTCCTGAAGCCAGTGTGCAGTCTGAAGATCTCTCTCGCATCTCCAAGTCTGACAAGATGAAGAAGCCCATGCAACCAACTGGTCAAGCATTGACCCCTGCTGTCGTTCTAAGGAACAAGAATGAAGCCATTGATCTGTCTAGCGACAATGATCTTGGCGATGATGCTCTTGAGCTGCTTATAAAGAGCAAGCAAGAGGCAGAAATCTTCAATGATCATCCCCTCTTTGATGTGGAGATCATGTACAAGTTCATTGATGAGTGGTTTGACAGCCCAAACCTCAGTTTTGATGATCTTCAGCTCCCAATTGGCCTCAGCGTCTCTTTCCATGGGGCCATTTCTCCTGAGCTGGCTCTTGCACAGAAAATTGTTGAGCTGAAGCACAAGATTGATTATGAAAAGGCTTAGTTCAAGAAGCACATGGCCAAGCTCAATGTGGAAGATGTCCAAAACTACAAGGTCATGCTGCATGAGCTCAAGGAGGCGTTCCAAAAGAAAGTGAAGAAGCTAAAGGTTCTCGAGAGCGCATGAAACACCTGGCAGCCAAATGTGTTCAAGGCTACAATGAAGCTGAAAAGCGCAAGGCTTCGGGCGACCTGGCATCGACCCTAGAATGGTTGCCAAGAAGAAGAAGAAGCCTACTGTGGCCCAACCAGAAGTATCAAGGCAGGAAGAACCTCGCATTGTCTTCCCGGCCAGTATGATAGACTCGAAGCCTAAAGTCCCCACAGTGGCTTCGGAGCTCAAGAAAACTAGGGCAGCTGAAGCTGAAGCACGAAAGCGCAAGACCAAGGCCACCACTGATGATGCTCCACTGACCAAGAAGAGAAAAACCAAGAAGAAAGATCGGGCTGCTCCCACAGAGCCCCTTGTCGTCGAGCCAATCTCAGTTTCCCGTCCTGCGTCTAAACACTGTGAGTGCCAGTTGATAGTTCATGAGCCTGCTTCCAAAGAGGCTCCAGAAGTTGAAGACATTCCAGCTGTTGACCCCACCGCAGCTGAAGACATTGGTCATCAAGAAAATGTTGAAGATGATGAAGTCCTTCCTCAGATCGAAAACAATGTGGTATCATCGCCTATTCTCACAAACAGTGAATTCATCAGCATTGGTTGTCCATTGACACCAATGGCTCAAGATGACTCATGGGCTGATCACCCACAAGACTCCCCCCCTTCAAGAAGAATCCCCAAGTACTCCCCCACCTCAAGTCACCACTTCGGTGCTTGAAGATAATGACTTTGTGTCCCAGCCAACTCCCTCTCCAAAGGTGTCGCCCGCACTCCGCAGGCTTTGCAATGGACCAAGGCCACAGGTCACTTTGTCAAGTGTCCAGAAGGAGAAGAGCGCCGATCCGTTTCACGCCAAGTCTTTCCTGAAGCCTCTCCTACTGCGGACATCCCCAAGTCTGAAGCCAAAGCGGATGATGATATTCTGGCTGCATCAGCCGATGAACAAGAAGAGCCAAGACATGAAGAAGAACGTGTTGCTACACCCCCAACCAACCCTGAAGTTGTTCTCGAGGAGAATGTGTTCGACCCTCCAGCTACTCGAGTGGAGGTTGAAAACTCTGAGGCGGCCACTAACACTAACACTGAAGCCAATGACGTTGTCATGGCCGAGGCTAGTGTGGCGCCTGAAGCTACTGTGGCGCTTGAAGTTAATGTGGTGCCAGAAGTGATTGCACCTGAAGCCAATCTGCAGCCCGAAGCCAATGCCACTGCTCCTGTACCACCTCCACGACCACACACTCTTGAGAAGGCATTCTATCAAGGCTAACTTACCACCGTCCGCTGGCCCATTCTGGTTCATCCACCTGCTGCTGGTCGGCAGTTTGACTATCATGTGGAGCACAGGCCTCAGGTCCAGAAGCCAAAGCCTAGGCTGCCAAGGTTTCTAGGTAGTGCAACTTCACCAGGATCATTTAATCTGAATGGTTTCAAGGCACACAAAACATTCTTTGACAGTGCCAAGAACCCCTACACAAGGCCAAGAATCTCCTTAGATCGATTCTGGAGTTATCAGCAGCGCAGCTACTATTCCTGCATTTTATACAATCAGGGGCACATTTTCCCTCATCTACATCTAGACAGCGAAGCCATGGCTGGCCTACCCTGCCTAGAAGAAGCCCTTGACTGCTTCAGAGATGCTGGCCTTCTACAGTTTGTGACTGCCAAAGAACATTGGAATGAAGAGCTTCTGCTACAATTCTACGCTACCCTTCACATTCGCGGCTACAACAGGGATCCGAAGACTTGGATCCTTGAGTGGATGACACGCGATGTACACCATGAAGCTAAAGCCCAAGACATCATTGAGCTTACTGCCCTGCCCACTCCTGGCAAACATTATGAACCAGGTTGTCAGCTACACCAGAATGCGTTGGAAAGCATCTTCCAAAAGCTAGAGCCAAATATGAGCCAAATGCTGAGCATGATGAAGCCACTGCCACAAGACGCTCACTATCCTAAGGAGTTCTTTGTTGAAGACCTAGAGTATCTGCCCCGCACTATTTATCATATTATCAGGCAAACTCTCTGGCCGGTCAAAGGACATTCTCCTGTAGTGAATCTTGAAGGAGCACTGAAGACATTGGTTTTCTATATCTTCAATGGCATCAACTTCAATGCTCAAGACTTCTTCATCAGATAATTGGCTGCATCTGGCTCCGATATCTTTGGTCTGAAGTTCTATGCTCCATGGGTAATGCGCCTCTTCAAGCTTCACTCTACTATCAACTATCAGCCGTTTGCGCGCAATCACCTTATATTCTTGCCAGAGGATGATCTTTCTGTCGAAGCCATTTACCCAGAGCCTGCAAAGGAGCCAATTTATCTTCACAATGTCGATCATCAAAGCTTCACCCAGCCCATTTAAGGAGTTCAGGCCGTTTCACGTGTTTATCCCTTGGCTGGCAATACACGTGCTCCTCGCACCCAAACTGAAGCCACTGCAAGTACCATCGCCCAAAGGCCTCAGAAGCGATCTCGTGTTCTCAATGACTGAGAGCTTCTCGTCGCTCTACATCAGAAACAGGATAAGCATAATGACTGGCTTAAGCGCCAGATGCAAAGCCTCTTGGTGGATGTCAATCGCATTCGAAATCTTGCCACCAAGAATGCCTTTGTTACACATGAAACCTGTCGGAGGTCATGGAAGAGCTTGACATTGCTCAGTGCTGAAGCTGATCTTCAAGACGATCGCTTCACAGAGAGATTCAAGTTTGACTCAACTCCTCCAAGGAATACTCACTTGCGTCGGACTCCATCACTTGAAGACTCTAACTATTCTTCCTCAGCTGCAACAGTTAATGCCAGCGTCATAGATGATCAAGATGATCCTACCTCACCACCTCCAACTTCGGCGCGTATCGACACTGCACCAAGTTCGTCTACACCACCAAACCTCAACGATGACCCTGCTGCATCGCCTACTCCACATGGGAACGAGTAGCAAGCTCTATGTCTTCAAACCTTTTTGGTCATTACTGACAAAAGGGGGAGAAGCATATGAGTTGATAGTCTTCAAGCGGGTCCATATGGGTGGTTGCTATACTTTTGCTACATTTGCCAAGTGCTTAAAACTCTCGCTTTTGATACATTTGGTTCTTTTGAGTTGTAACACTTAAACTTGATGGTGGTCTGCTACCTTTTCATCAACTATGTGATGCGATGATAAATTCCGCATGTGCGATGATAAATCCCGCACGAAGTCATTTTGCAGACGTCCATTTTTCATTATGCATGTCATTATCTTCGTTATATCGTTTCATGCATGATGAATTGTCTTCATAAGTAGAAGAGGAGCTCCGCAAATACAACCTGCCATGTGCATTTGCATTCAAAAGCAAAATACTTATATGCACATCTTCAAGGGAACCTTTCTGCTACTTACGAAGACAATACCTAAATCCTTTACAATTTCACATACTCTTATCCCCGTTGAAAACTTCAACCAATTTGTCATCAATCACCAAAAAGGGGGAGATTTTAAGTGCATCTAGTGCCACCCCTAGTAAGTTTTGGAGTATTGACGACAAACCTGGTTGAGGGACTAATGTGTTTGTGAGAATTGCAGGACAACACAGGTAGTAGTCCCTCATTGATTCGGTTTACCTATCGGAGATGACCCCTAAAAATGTATGAAGACATTGAAGACAAAGGTGGTATGTGAAGACATTCACATTGAAGACTATGACAAGAGAAGACATCGGGTGAAGACTATGGAGCGCGAAGACTTAGTTGTTTCGTTGTTTCCTTTATTCTTTGTTGAATCATAGGGACCACTGTACTGTTAAGTGGGGTCCCAGTGAACAAAGTCAGAGAGACTGAAGTGATGCTTAACCAAAATCCTATGTCTTCGAGCGAAGACAATGAGAGCAAATCTTTTCCAGAGCTGGATAAGTCAGGTTTACTTGTAGCCCAAGTAAAGTTGCCGCGTGTGTTTGAAATCTGACCATTGGAACACGTGTCAGTTCCTTAGTGACCCAGGGTCATTTCGGACAAATCAGGTCGGGTTGCCTAGTGGCTATAAATAGCCCACCCCCTACACCATAAATTGGTGGATGCTCAGAGTTAGTGCACGGCTTTTGTCGTTTGAGAGCAACCCACCTCGAAGCCTTTGAGAGAGAAATCCTTGCGAGGACAAAGCCCTAAACACCCAGAGCCAAAGAGTGTTAGGCATTACTGAAGTCTTCCTGTCTGTGTGATCTGAAGACTTGTTACACTTGAGGACTATGAATCCTCCAGCTGGTTAGGCGTCGCGTTCTGAGCATCCAAGAGTCATTGTGGATCAGCGGTGAACGAAGTCTATGAAGATTTGGAAGTCTACCTTGAAGACTTACCAGAGTGATTGAGCGAGGATTGGGTGTCCTTAGCTCAAGGGGAATAAGGTGAAGACACGGTCTTCTGAGTTAAATCTCAGCCTCCCTAACCAGACGTACAGTTTTCACAACAATTGGAACTGGTCCAACAAATCATTGTCTTCAACAAGCAACTAGTTCTATCCTTCCCATCTCTTTATTTACACTTGGTCCTTGTGAAGTCATTGCCTATTTGCATTATCCATTTGTCTTCACTGGGTGACTGTTTTTTCTGATTGGTTTCATACTTTCTTCCATCCTGATCCATACTGCCTAGCTGCTATTAGTCTTCATGCTCTCACTTCATTGAATACTTGACTATGGCTTATCTAGAGTAGTCTACCTTCCGCTGCATGGTTATAGGTTCATTTCTATCGTTTGTCTTCGAAACTCCCGTGTCTTGAAGACTTCCATAAAAATTGCCTATTCACCCCCCTCTAGTCGATAACTAGAACTTTCAACCCGGAGGAGCACCTCAGTAGAGAAAGCCGAAAACTGACTGTCATGATGCGGCGAGAGCCGGTCAGCTCTTTGAAGGTCTCAAATCTTTAGAGATTTTTTCCGCATTATGCGTGGGATCGGTACTTACCTGATCAGGTGTTTGCAGCATCCTAGTTCAGATACTAGGGGCTGCGCCTATATTTTTATTGTCAAACTCCTATGGCCAAGTGAGGGTGCTAAAGCCGCATAGTCCGATTGCCTGGTCCGTCGCGCTAAACACCTCCTTCAAGGACCAAACGATTGGATCAAGAGTGTTTAGATTACATCCCGAACACCCCCGTACTACCTAAGTTGGGGTAGAAGCCGAAGACTAGCCAACTCTCAGATTTCATACAACACGGCCACACATGAGGTGAAATTTTTAAATAACAAACATTATATTACATAACGACTTCGTTTCATCGGACAAGGCAGAGACAACATGAATGTATTCATTCGAAAATAATGTCTTGCACACATTGTGTCGCCACAATACGAGACCCCTCCAGGACGTCTTCAAAATACCGCTCAGGCGTGGGGTGCTCCTTGCCCTCTGGCGGTTCCCCGGTCATAAGCTTGACGACGTCCATCTTCGCCCACCACACCTTGACGCAGGCTAAGGCAATGCACGTGCCCTCGATGCAGACCGACCGCTTGACAACATCCAGCCGACAGCAGGCATTCACCAGCCGCTTCACGAGCCCAAAGTAGCTGCCGGGTATAGCTTCGGTAGGCCATAGCCGACAGTTCGGCCACCCTATGCAGCTCGACCACCTATTTTAACTCATCGCTAAAGGGCACTGGATGTTCTAGCACAATATATTGCGACCAGAACAACTTCTCTGTAGAGCTCCCTTCTTCGGCTCGGAAGAGCATAAGACACACTGCGCGGCAGATCCGCAAACGCCCCTGGAGAACTCCGAATCCGGGTTAGTAAGAGATAATTCTTTTTCACATATTTGCTTTGCATACTAAACGCCTTACCCACCGCGATTTTCTTGGCCTCTTGGATCTCCTGGAGGGTGCCCTGGGCCTCAATCCGGGCATCTTCCGCGATTTGGCGGGCCGTAGCGAGTTCGGTCTCTTGAGCCGAAACGTCGCGCTCCAAGGATTCACATTTCTTCACCGCTTCCTGGAGCTCTTGCTGGACCTCATCAAGACGGGCCTCGTGCCTCTCGCGGGCGTCTTTTTCCTTGGCAGCTTTTTCCTCGGCCTGGGCCAGGGCCTGTTTAAGGACCTCGACCTCGGTCGCCGCTCCTACACATATCATGGCACTACAGTAAATATGCATTACTTATTCTTTCCGAATATACAGCCAGTCAGTACATACCTTGCTTATCTTCTAGCTGCTTCCTCGCTTGGCCGAGCTCCTCCTCGGCCCGCTCAAGTCTGTGCTTTAGTCCGGAGACTTCGGCAGTGTGTGAGGTCGCGGCCAGCAACGACGCATGCTTATTCATATAAGACATATTTAGTTAGTTTCCTGTGAAAATAAATTGATCCTCTGTCCGGATCTTCTTTCCGAACATCGGACAGTGTCTCAGGGGCTATTGTCTATATTGGGATTTTCTATTTTGCGTCGCTTACCTCAAAACCTGTCACGAGATGCTGCAGGCTTCAGTTAGTCTGCTCTTGACGAACTGAACCCTCTCAATCACCGTACCCATAAGGATACGGTGTTCATCCACAATGGAAGCGCTTGTAGTGCTTCCAACAGGTTATCCGGTGCCTCTGGTTGGACAGAGGTCACGGCGGAATAGGCACACCACCTTCTTTCGAAGGAGGTTGCTCGGCGGATTCCGGATCCATATAGGTCTCCGGCCTTGTATCTGGATGGGGGCCGAACTGAGCAAAGCCCCCATCCTCAGTCGCCATGGGGCTCTGCTGCCCCATGTGTCCGGCAGCCGAGATTTCGCCCTCTGGCGTCACCCTGGCGGCCTCCTAAACCTCTCCCTGGCCGGGGCAGGTCCTTTGGGACAACGCCTCATCGTCGCCCTTGGCCGTGGGAGAGTGAGCGGTCGGTGGTGACTCGCTGGCTATCGCCTTCTAATCCAACGAACCTCTTGATGAGGATCATAGGGAGTCATCGTGGGCCCAACAGCAATGGCATAAATTAACATATTATATTATGAAGCAAGAGAGGCCGGATGCATGGACATATGCGGGTTTTTAGTACTTACGACGTGGCCAGAGGCTTGTTTTGGGGGCGTCGCTCCGGGCTACTGTCGACGTCCCACGCGGAGTTATCCGCATGGGGACCCTTCCCCCTCTTGGGCGCCTCCGCCTCTAGATTTGTGGAGGCCGCCCTATTCTTCCCCCCCCCCATCAGGGGGAGAGGTGCTTTCTTCCTCCTCCTCGTCATCATCTTCAGCGTCGGAGGAGAGTGTCTTGTCTTCAGATTACACATCCAAAGCTCCCTTGCGATGGGGGCCACTCCGGACCCCCTTGGCCTTCTTCTTGGCCTTTTTCTCCAGTGCCTTATATGCCGCCGGCACCAGCATCTTCTCTAGGAGCGGGATGACTAGTTCCTCAGGCAGCGGAGCCGAACATTGAATCTGCTCTGCCCTCTCCGCCCATACCTGGAAAAAAAGTTTAGATATCCTCCTTGAAACAAGCAAGTAGAGGATGCTTCTGGAGACGGGAAAGGCTTACCGCATTGGCAGAATGTAATATCATGCCAGCGGTCCGAGTCTATGGCTGGTGGCGTCTCGTTGCCCTTAAAGAGCAACTCCCAGGCATCTTCGTGAGTGGTTGTGAAGAGCCTTTGCATGGTTTTGTGGTTCTTCGGGTCGAATTCCCATAAGGGGCGGCTTCGGCTTTGGCATGGGAGGATCCGGCGAACCAGCATCACCTGAATTACGTCGATGAGCTTGATGTTTTTATCCACCATGCTTTTAATGCGCATTTGCAGCGCTATCAGCTCGTCCGACGAAGACCAATTTGGGCCCTTCTCTGTCCAGGAGGTGAGCCACGTTGGAGCTCCGGACTTGAATTCGGAAGCCGCCACCCAGGTGGCGTCGCAGGGCTCTGTGATATAGAACCACAGTTTCTGCCACTCCTTGACAGTCTCCACAAAAGTACCCTTTGTCCATGTGACATTGGGCAGCTTTCTCACCATGGCGCCTCCGCACTCCGTGTGCTGGCCATCCACCACCTTCAGCTTCATGTTGAAAATCTTGAGCCACAGTCCGAAGTGGGGTTGGATGCGGAGGAAGGCCTCACACATGACAATGAATGTCAAGATGTTGAGGAAAGATTTCGGGGCTTGGTCATGGAAGTCTAGCCCGTAGTAGAACATAAGCCCGCGGAAAAAAGTGTGGAGAGGAAACCCTAACCCGCGGATGAAATGAGGGATGAACACCACCCTCTCATTGGGTTTTGGGGTGGGGATGATTTGCCCCTTGGCTGGAAGCCGGTGGGCGATTTCATTCGCCAGATACCCGGCCTCCCGAAGCCTGGTGATATCCTTCTCCCTAGCGGAGGAGGCCATCCACTTGCCTTGCCCTCCAGATCCGGACATGGTTGAGTGCTTCCTTGAGGCGAAAAGAATGAGGACTTGGGCGCTGGAGCTTGATAATGGAAGGGCAAAGAAACAGAGAAGGCGTGGGTGAATAAAAAGGAATCCTTAGCTGCTTATAAAGGCAGTGAATATCAAGCGCCTCCCCACTCACCTTAAAACTCGCCTGTTCCCAAGGGCTGTGTAAACGACACGGTTAGATTACCCTCACCCGTAATGATGAGAATTCCACAATAAGGGGACACGATCTCTGCTTCGACAAGATGTGCCTATGAAAACCGCGTCTCGAAACGTGGAACAGCAGACAGAAAACGGTTCTCAATGATGACCAAGCAGTCGTGATGTTAGATTACAAAAAGTTATCAGCGGATTGGACTCGTGCAATATTATATTCTCTTCAGTTGTGTGTGGTACTTTTGTTATAGTTCCGGACACGTTATTGCGTCTGAAGGCTATCTTGGAGTATTTGGAAAGGGGAACCCGCCTTGCAATGCCGAAGACAATTGCGCGCCGGACACCTCGTCATTGAAGCCTAGTTCCTGGACTAAGGGGTCCTCGGGCGTCCCACCTATTAGACATGGGCCGGACAGATGGGATGTGAAGATACAAAGACCGAAGACTCTACCCGTGTACGGATATGAAGATTCCTTTCTTTGTAACCGACCTTATGTAACCCTAGATCCCTCCCGTGTCTATATAAACCGGAGGGCTAGGTCTGTAGACGGCTTTCCTGATAATCATAGTCAGACAAGCTAGACTTTTAGGTTTAGCCATTACGATCTCGTGGTACATCAACTCTTGTAATACTCATATACATCAAGATCAATCAAGTAGGAAGTAGGGTATTACCTCCATAGAGAGGGCCCGAACCTGGGTAAACATTGTGTCCCTTGTCTCCTGTTACCATCGACCTTAGACGCACAGTTTGGGACCCCCTACCCGAGATCCGCCGGATTTGACACCGACAATAGGCATCACGTCCATGTCAAGTAGACCGAAATGATTTTGCATCTATTACTATTACTCCACACATGGACAGACTCCTGCTTGCACCTAGAGTATTAAGTTCATAAGAATAGAGTAATGCATTAAGTAAGATGACATGATGTAGCGGGATTAACTCAAGCAATATGATGAAAACCCCATCTTGTTATCCTCGATGGCCATAATACAATATGTGGTGGTTCCCCTTCTGTCACTAGCATTGAGCACCGCAAGATTGAACCCAAAGCTAAGCACTTCTCCCATTGCAAGAAAAACCAATCTAGTTGGCAAAACCAAATCGATAGTTCGAAGAGACTCTCAAAGATATCAAATCATGCATATAAGAATTCATAGGAGATTCAAATAAAATTCATAGATAAGCTGATCATAAATCCACAATTCATCGGATCTCGGCAAACACACCGCAAAAAAGTATTACATAGAATAGATCTCCAAGAACATCGAGGACCCATAGGTCTGTGGTAAACTAGCTCACCCTTCATCGGAGAGAAAGTGGTGTTGATGTAGAAGCCCCCCGTGATCGAATCCCCCTCTGACAGGATGCCGGAAAAGGCCCCTAGATTGGATCTCATGGGTACAGAAGGTTGCGACGGTGGAAAAGTGGTTTTGTGTCTCCCCTAGAAGGTTTTGGGGCATTTGAGAATATATAGGCACAAGAAATAGGTCAGTGGAGTCACGAGAGCCCCACAATGGTGGGGGCGTGCCCTACTCACCTGGGCGCGCCCTCCAACCTTGTGGCCGTCTCGTGCCTTCTCTGACTTGTAGTCCAAGTCCTCTGGATGTCTTCTGTTCCAAGAAAAATCATCGCCAAAGTTTCAGTCCGCTTGGACTCCGTTTGGTATTCCTTTTCTGCGAAACTCTAAAACAAGAAAAAAACACAGAATCTTGCACTGGGCTCTAGGTTAATAGGTTAGTTCCAAAAATCATATAAAATAGCATATAAATGCATATAAAACATCCAAAATAGATAATATAATAGCATGGAACAATAAAAATTATAGATACGTTGGAGAGGTATCAGGCATCCCCAAGCTTAATTCCTACTCGTCCTCGAGTAGGTAAATGGTAAAAATAGAATTTTTTGATGTGGAATGCTACCTAACATATTTATCCATGTAATTCTCATTATTGTGGCATGAATGTTCAGATCCGTATGATTCGAAAGAAAAGTTTAATATTGACATAAAAACAATAATACTTCAAGCATACTAACAAAATAATTATGTCTTCTCAAAATAACATGGCCAAAGAAAGCTTATCCCTACAAAATCATATAGTCTGGCTATGCTCCATCTTCATCACACAAAATATTCAAATCATGCACAACCTCAATGAAAATCCAATCAATTGTTTCATACTTTTGATGTTGTGAAATTTTTTCAAGTTTCACGTAATACATGAGCGTGAGCCATGGTTATAGCACTATATGTGGAAATAGAAGGTGGTTGTGGAGAAGACAAAAAGAAGAAGATAGTCTCACATCAACTAGGAGTATCAACGGGCTATGGAGATGCCCATAAATAGATATAAATGTGAGTGAGTAGGGATTGCCATGCACCAGATGCACTAGACCTATAAATTTATGAAAGCTCAAAAAGAAACTAAGTGGGTGTGCATCCAACTCGCTTGTTCACGAAGACCTAGGGCATTTTGAGGAAGCCCATCATTTGAATATACAAGCCAAGTTCTATAATGAATTTCCACTAGTGTATGAAGGTGATATCATAGGAAACTCTCTATCATGAAGATCATGGTGCTAGTTTGAAGCACAAGTGTGGTAAAAGGATAGTAACATTGCCCCTTCTCTCTTTAATCTCATTTTTTATTTGGGCCTTCTCTCATTTTTTTGGCCGCTTTTTTCGTCCGGAGTCTCATCCCGACTTGCGGGGGAATCATAGTTTCCATCATCCTTTCCTCACATGGGATAGTGCTCTAATAATGAAGATCATCACAATTTTATTTACTTACAACTCTAGAATTACAACTCGATACTTAGAACAAAATATGACTCTATGTGCATGCCACCGGCGGTGTACCGGGATGTGCAATGAATCAAGAGCGACATGTATGCACGAATTATGAACGGTGTCTTTGCCACAAATACGATGTCAACTACATGAACATGCAAAGCAATATAACAATGATGGAGCGTGTCATATAAACAGAATGGTGAAAAGTTGCATGGGAATATATCTCGGAATGGCTATGGAAATTTCATAATTGGTGGGTATGGTGGCTGTTTTGAGGAAGGTATATGGTGGATTTATGGTACCGGCGAAAGTTGCATGGTACAAGAGAGGCTAGCAATGGCGGAATGGTGAGAGTGCGTACAATCCCTGGACTCAACATTAGTCATAAAGAACTCACATACTTATTGAAAACATCTATTAGTCATCGAAACAAATTACTACGTGCATGCTCCTAGGGGATAGATTGGTAGGAAAAGACCATCGCTCGTCCTCGACCGCCACTCTTAAGGAAGACAATCAATAAATAAATCATGCTCCGACTTCATCACATAATAGTTCACCATACGTGCATGCTACAGGACTCACAAACTTTAACAGAAGTATTTCTCAAATTTACAACTACTCACTAGCATGATTCTAATATCACCATCTTCATATCTCAAAACAATCATAAGGAATCAAACTTCTCATAGTATTCAATGCACTTTATATGAAAGTTTTTATTATATCCCTCTTGGATGCCTATCATATTAGGACTAATTTTATAACCAAAGAAAATTACCACGCTCTTTTTCAAGACTCTAAAAATAATATAAGTGAAGCATGAGAGTTCAACAATTTCTATAAAAAAAACCACTGCCGTGCACTAAAAAGATATACATGAAGCACTAGAGCAATTTTGCCTAGCTCAAAAGATATAAGTGAAGCACATAGAGTATTCTAATAAATCACGATTCATGCATATCTCTTTCAAAAGGTGTGTAAAGCAAGGATGATTTTGGCAAACTAAAAAGAAAAGACTCAAATCATATAAGGCGCTCCAAGCAAAACACATATCATGTGGTGCATAAAAATATAGCCTCAAGTAAAGTTACCGATAAACGAAGACGAAAGAGGGGATGCCTTCCCGGGGCATCCCCAAGCTTAGGCTCTTTGGCATCCTTGAATATTACCTTGGGGTGCCTTGGGCATCCCCAAGCTTAGGCTCTTGCCAATCCTTATTCCATAGTCCATCAAATCCTTACCCAAAACATGAAAACTTCACAACACAAAACTTCAACAAAAAATATCGTAAGCTCCGTTAATATAAGAAAATAAATCACCACCTTTGGTACTATTGTGAACTCATTACTTATTTATATTGGTGTAATATATAAAGTATTCCAACTTTTCCATGTTTCATACCCCCTGATACTAGCCATAGATGCATCAAAATAAGCAAACAACACGCGAAAAACGGAATCTGTCAAAAACAAAATAGTTTATAGATCAGGAGATTTCGAATACTTCCGTAACTCCGAAAATCCTGAGAAATTACGAAGTCCTAGGAAATTTGTTTATTAATGCTCTGCAAAAATAATCAGTATTTTATCGCGCTTCTGTTAAAAAAGAAAACTAATCTCCTGGGTGCAAAAGTTTCTATTTTTTGGCAGCATCAAATCAATTATCACCGTAAGCTATCCCAAAGGTCTACTCGGCACATACACTAATTAAAATCTAAAACCACATCTAACCAAAGGATAGATGTAGATGAATTATTTATTGCAAAACAGGACCTAAAAAGCAAGAAGAAAAATAAAATTGGGTTGTCTCCCAACATGCACTATTGTTTAACGCCCTTAGTTAGGCATAAAACACGAATAGATCTAAGTATTATCATCCTTGATATGAAATCCATAAGTGGCTCTCGTAATAGATTCATAAGGAAATCCAGTTTTCTTTCTAGGGAAGTTCTCCATGCCTTTTGTTAACGCAAATTGAAATCTAATGTTTCCTTCTTTCATATCAATAATTGCACCAATCGTTCTAAGGAAAGGTCTACCAAGAATAATAGGACATGTAGGATTGCAATCTATATCAAGAATAATGAAATATAAGGGCCCATAATTCCTATTTGCAATAATAAGAACATCATTAATTCTTCCCATAGGTTTCTTAATAGTAGAATCCGCAAGATGCAAATTTAAGGAACAATCATCAAATTCACGGAAACCTAACACATCACATAAAGTTTTTGGAATCGTGGAAACACTAGCACCCAAATCACACAAAGCATAGCATTCATAATCTTTAATCTTAATAGTAGGTTCCCACTCATCATAAAATTTTCTAGGGATAGAAACTTCCAATTCAAGCTTTTCTTCAAAAGATTGCATCATAGCATCAACGATATGTTTATTAAAAGCTTTGTTTTGATTATAAGAATGAGGAGAATTCAACATAGATTGCAACAAGGAAATACAACCTATTAAAAAAACAATTTTCATAATTAAAGTCGTTGAAATCCAAAAGAGTGGATTCATTGCTACCTAAAGTTTTGACCTCTCCAATCCAACTTTTATCAATTTTTGCATTAAGATCTAAAAACTACGAATCATTGGGACACCTTTTAACTAAAGTTGACTCATCTCTAGTCCCGTCTTTATCAATATTTACACTTGAAAGCAAAGATTCAATAGGAGCCACATCAATCACTTTAAGATATTCATCATTATTTTCACGTGAACTAGAAGTACACGCTTTTATAAACCAAGCTTTTTTAGCACACATCCTAGCGGTTCTTTCCTTGTACTCATCAATGGAAATTCTCATGGCTTTGAGAGACTCATTGATATCATGCTTAGGTGGAATAGATCTAAGTTTCAAAGCATCAACATCAAGATAAATTCTATCCACGTTCCTAGCCAAATCATCAACCTTAAGCAATTTTTCGTCAATCAAAACATTCAAATTCTTTTGCGAACTTATAAATTATTTAACACTATCTCAAAATCAGAGGGCATATTATTATGATTTCCATAAGAATTGTTGTAGGAAATACCATAATTATTAGAGGAATTACAAGGAAACGCCCTAGGATTAAAATTACCTCTATATGCGTTATTACCAAAATTGTTAATACCAACAAAATTCACATCCATAAATTCATTATTATTCTCAATCAAAGTAGACAAAATCATATCATTAGGATCAGTAGGAGCACTCTTGCTAGAAAATAATTTCATAAGATCTTCCATCTTTCCACTGAAAGCATTAATCTCTGCAATTGCATACACTCTTTTACTAGTGGAAGATCTTTCGGTGTGCCATTGAGAATAATTAACCATCATATTATCTAGGAGTTTAGTAGCTTTTCCTTTATAAATTTCCATAAAAGTACCTCCCGTGGCCGAATCTAAAAGATTTCTAGAAGCAAAATTCAATCCGGCATAAAAGTTTTGTATAATCATCCACAAATTCAAACCATGAGTAAGGCAATTTCTAATCATTAATTTCATCCTCTCGCAAAGTTGTGCAACATGTTCATGATCAAGTTGCTTAAAATTCATAATATCATTCCTAAGGGAGATGATCTTAGTGGGAGGAAAATACTTGGAAATAAAAGCATGTTTACACTTATTCCATGAATCAATACTGTTTTTAGGCAAAGTTGAAAACCAAGTTTTAGCACGATCTTGGAGTAAGAATGGAAATAGCTTCAATTTAAAAATAACATTATCCACATCTTTTTTCGTTTGCATATCACACAAATCAATGAAATTATAAAGATGGGATGCGGCATCTTCATTGGGAAGGCCGGAAAATTGATCTTTTATAACAAGATTCAGGAAAGAAGTATTAATCTCACAAGATTCCGCATTAGTAGCGGGAATAGTCGGAGTACTAATGAAATCATTGTTGTTGGTATTGGAAAAGTCACACAATTTGGTATTATCTGGAGCCATCATGACAAATCAAGCAATCCAACACATGATCACACAAAAACCAATCGAACGGAAGAGGGGCGAAGAAAAGGCGAATCTTTTTGAAAAATTGTTTTAGAAGTGGGGGAGAGGAAAACCAAAGGTGAATGGAAAATAATGTGATGCGAGGGATGAGAGTTTATGACGGGTACTTGGTATGTCTCGGCTTGGCGTAGATCTCCCTGGCAATGACGCCATAAATTCTTACTGCTACCTCTTGAGCTTGCGTTGGTTTTTCCCTTGAAGAGGAAAGGGTGATGCAACAAAGTAGAGTAAATATTTCCCTCAGCTTTTGAGAAACAAGGTATCAATCAAGTAGGATACAATGCAACAATCCACCGAATACCTGCACAAACAAATACCAACTTGCACCCAACGCGACAAAGGGGTTGTCAGTCCCTTCACGGTTATTTGCAAAGTGAGATATGATATAGATCGATAAATGGTAAAGTAATATTTTTGGTATTTTTGGTTTATAGGTCGGAAAGTAAAAGATTGCAAAAAAAGTAAATAGGAAACTAAAATTGTAGATAGGAAATTATATGGTGGAAAATAGACCCAAGGGCCATAGGTTTCACTAGAGGCTTCTCTCAAGATAGAAAATATTACCGTGGTTGAACAAATAACTGCCGAGCAATTGATAGAAAAGCGAAAGTTATGACGATATCTAAGGCAGTGATCATGAATATAGGCATCACGTCCGTGTCAAGTAGACTGAAAAAATTCTGCATCTACTACTATTACTCCACACATCGACCGACTACTGCCTGCATCTAGAGTATTAAGTTCATAAGAAGAGAGTAACGCATAAAGTAAGATGACACAATGTAGCAGGATTAACTCGAGCAATATGATGAAAACCCCATCTTGTTATGCATGATGGCAGCAATACAATACGTGTTGGTTCCCCCTTCTGTCACTAGTATCGAGCACCGCAAAATTGAACCCAAAGCTAAGCACATCTCCCATTGCAAGAAAAACCAATCTAGTTGGCCAAACCAAATCGATAGTTCAAAGGGACTTGCAAAGATATCAAATTATGCATATAAGAATTCAGAGAAGACTCAAATAATATTAATAGATAAGCTGGTTATAAATCCACAATTCATCAGATCTCGGCAAACACACCGCAAAAAAGTATTACATCGAATAGATCTCCAAGAACATCGAGGAGAACTTTGTATTGAGAATCAAAGAGAGAGAAGAAGCCATCTAGCTGCTAGCTGTGGACCCGCAGGTCTGTGGTAAACTGCTCACGCTTCATCGGAGAGACAATGGTGTTGATGTCGAAGCCCTCCGTGATTGAATCCCCCTCCGGCAGGATGCCGGAAAAGGCCCCTAGATGGGATCTCATGGTTACAAAAGGTTGCGGCGGTGGAAAAGTGGTTTTGTGGCTCCCTTGGAAGGTTTTGGGGAATTTAAGAATATATAGGTGGAAGAAATAGGTCGGTGGAGTAACGAGGGGCCCACAAGGGTGGGGGGCGCGCCCTCCCACCTAGGTGCGCCCTCCAACCTTGTGGCCGCCTCGTGTCTTCTCTGAGTTGCACTCCAAGTCCTCTGGATGTCTTCTGTTACAAGAAAAATCATCACAAAAGTTTCATTCCATTTGGACTCAGTTTGGTATTCCTTTTCTGTGAAACTCTAAAACTAGGAAAAAATAGAAACATGCATTGGTCTCTAGGTTAATAGGTTAGTCCCAAAAATCATATAAAATATCATATTAATGCATATAAAACATCCAAAATAGATAATACAATAGCATGGAACAATAAAAAATTATAGATACATTGGAGACGCATCACCCATGCAGAAAACAACATAGTTGATCATCTGTCAAAGTGTGCTACGCAGAAGCTTCTTGTGGAACCAGGGACTTTTGTTCTCCATCTTACTCAGCCCTCCGTATCCCCAACAACAATGGCCCAAAACAGGAGAAAGTTGGACTCCAGTAAGCCTCTCCCGGTAGAGCAGTCCGCTCCTAGCAGAGACCCTGCCGGCAACAACTCCTCACCACCTGCCAAACCGCACCCTCCAGCCGGACCAATGGTCCCCGCGAACAAGGAATGTGCCCCACAATAGAGGAGGTGCCTCTAGTCCTTGTTGCCGAGCCCTAGGCTCCAAATTGGGCAAGGCACATACTCCACTTCCTCCAAACCGAAGGGCCAGTATGTATCAGTTTGTCGATGACACTCTATACAGAAGGAGGCCCAACATTCTGAAATCGAAGCGCATCTGCCGGGAAGAAGGAAACGAACTGCTGTCTGAGATACACAAAGGCATGTGCAGCCCCCACATTGTATCAAGGGCATTAGTTGGGAAAGCATTCCGGTAAGGATTCTATTGGCCCACATCCAAGATGCAGTCAAGCTTGTCACCAAGTGTGAAGCCTGACAGTTCCAGTCCAGGAACATACACCTGCCCACCCAAGCTCTTCACACAATCCCTTTATCATGGCCATTTTCGGTTTGGGGGCTCGATATCCTCGGCCCCTTCCCCCAGGCGATTGGGGCCTTTGCATTCTTGTTCGTTGCTATCGACAAGTTTACAAAGTGGTTGGAAGTGATTGCCGTGAGAAAGGTGACTACTGAGTTAGCTATCAAGTTCTTGAAAGAATTGGTGTGCCATTTTGGAGTTTCGGCAAGGATCATTACCGACAATGGCACCTAGTTCATGAGCCCGCCTTCATGAAATATGTTCATGCCATCAGATGCAAAATCTCATTTGCCTCTATTGCACATCCCAGAAGCAATGGACAAGCTAAGAGGGCAAACGCTAAAGTGCTGCGAGGGCTCAAGACAAGAACCTTTGATACGATGTAGAAGCACGGTAGGCAGTGGATCAATGATCTGTCGGTAGTTATCTGGTCCCTTGGAACAACACCAAGTCGAGCTACCGGGCAGAGTCCTTTCTCCCTAGCCTACGGGGCAGAAGCATTTATCCCCACAGAACTCATTTACGGGTCGCCTCGAGTGCTTGGCCACGATGAAGTAGCGCAAGATCAGCACCGGCGTGACCATGCTGTGCTACTCGAGGAGAACCGTTTCAGGGCTGCTACGTGTGTTGCATGCTATCAGCAAGCCCTGTGTCGGTATCATAGCCGCAGGGTTCATGCCCGGTGTTTTGAGGAAGGCAACCTTGTCCTTAGGCGCATTCAGTCAACCAAGGGTACAAACAAGTGGACGCTGAATTGGGAAGGCCCTTACCGGGTAGTACGAGTCACCTGACCTGACGCAGTCCATCTGGAGACCGGAGATGGCATTCAATTGCAAAACTCATGGGATATTGAGCATCTCCACAAGTTTTACTAGTGAGGCGTGGATGTCGAGCCCTGCCCGACATCTACCCTTCTATACAGGCTTTGCCTCAGTTGCATGTAACCCCTTGTACAAAGCCAGGGCGATGACCCTGAGCAAGAGAAAATAAATGAAGCGCTGGGGGCCCCTGAACAATTCACATGCATGCATGAGCATTCCAAAAGCACTGCATAAGCATTTCATGAGCATCTGCATATGCATATAGATAGGATCGCATTTTGCATCATTCCCATCTGCATGAAGCTGCAGGTTCCTGCCGGGAACTTGGCCTCTACAAGAAGTTCGGAGGATGAACCAAGATTGTGATCTCCGGCAAGCCAAACAGATAAGTTCTACCTCTTGTCCATTAGTGTTCTGTGAGCTATAGCTTGTGCATGAGAAAACCTCGCCACTCTTTTGAGCCTTAGGTGCTCACATCCTTGAATCGAACGTTGCTTTGGTCAGGATGGTTGCAGTGGCCTTTGGTAAAAGGAAGTTGGCGGGGGGCTGGCCCCTTTATTTTTACCCGGTAGACACAGTTCTGTGACAAGAAAAAGGGTGCCAAGAGGGTAGTTTGCAGGGGAAAACTGGTTTATTTACACAAAAGAGGCATCCCGCCTCTGCATGGACATATACATGCATGGGTTCCCGCCAAGGTTCATCTTTTTTGTTAATATATTGATAATAAAAGTACAAGCATTACAGAACACAAACATGGACTCGAGATTACATTATTTGAATTAAAATTGGGCAAGTTACTTGAGGTTTAAGATTAAAAAAAGATAATTGCCATGTAATCCCCTTTCTTGTCCCTCTCCTCCTAGGCATGGCCATCGAAGGTGAGGAGGGCAAAAGGAGCGCCTGGGAAGTAGCCCAGCCCGCCACTCTCGGGCTCCAGGAGAGGTAGCCCGGCGGGAGCGGGAGAGCACGGGGAGCACATAAATGGAGAGCACAGTGGAGGCGACCTAACGATCACCGCCACTAGGGCTAGCAGGACACGGCAGGGCTAATGGAGCTCCAGGCCGAGAGGAAGCCTGCTGGGGTCCAGCTGGAGGACTACTGGAGGAGCCAGGGAGCACCATCCCCACCTCCGCATCCAACTCCCCGGCGAAGATGGCCGCACGGAGGCTTATACAGCCTGATGATTAACTCCCGAGGCTGACCCCGACATGGCCTTCCATCGGAGGGAGGGCCGCCAGCAAGGGCCCGACTAAACCGCCCCGTCCTACTCTTCCTCGGGAGCCGCGGCAGCCTCAACCTCGCCCTCTGAGGGAGTCCTGGATTAGGGGGTTCCCGGGCGTCCGGGCTATGCAACATGGGCCGGACTGGTGGGCCATGAAGATACAAGATTGAAGGCTTCCCCCCGTGTCCCGATTGGACTCTCCTTGGTGTGGGAGGCAAGCTTGTCGTTCAGATATGAAGATTCCTTTCTCTATAAACTGACTCTGTACAACCCTAGTCCCCTCTGGTGTCTATATAAACCGGAGGGTTTAGTCCTTAGAGGCAGTCATAATCATACAGGATATACATCTAGGGTTTAGTCATTACGATCTCGTGGTAGATCAACTCTTGTAACCCCTATACTCATCAAAGTCAATCAAGTAGGAAGTAGGGTTTACCTCCATCAAGAGGGCCGGAACCTGGGTAAACATCATGTCCCCTGCCTCCTGTTACCTTCGGTCCCTAGAAGCATAGTTCGGGACCCCCAACCCGAGATCTGCTAGTTTTGAGACCGACATTGGTGCTTTCTTGAGAGTTCCACTGTGCTGTTGACAAAGGATTCGATGGCTCGTTCGATCATCCACAATGATGTTGTTTCGGGGGGGATTTCCCCCCAGGCCAAATTTTCGTATTCGGCGGCTTCGCACTATGTGCCAACTCGATTGACCACCTCGAGCAAATCGACAGCTACGCCCCGGCTCATCAGATCAGTTTTGAGAACCTAAGCTATGTCACCGATATCCGAGGAGATTTGATCTTCGAAGGGTTCGCGACCCTGATCACCGCTCTGGCCTTAGATCCGGAGCAGGCTATCAAGTCCGAAGACGGGAGTTTAGAGCTCGCCGGACTCTCTGCAATTATGGAACTTGTTATCGGAGATCCGGAGGGGACGGTGTCATCAGCTAAACCGAAGACGAACCAAACTCCTCTTGTCACTCAAGCACCGGATACTCCACCGGACCTTAAGTCTGAACTCTCGAGGTCCGTGTCAAGTGGGCGCTGCTAGGAGGCTCCAACTACAGACAGCCCCAAGCACTCCCGTTTCTCTATCCGACCCTCGCCTTTAAACGAGGCTCTAGACTTAATGCGATCACTTGCCCATACGGAAGGATCGCTTCCGTACTATGCCCAACCCAGACTAGGGGCTAAGAGTGGCGAATTTTACGTCCCACCCACCACCCACTTCATAGCCACTATCGAAGATCTAACCGACATGCTAGACTATGCCTCCGAAGACATCGATGGTATGGACGTCGATGCCGAAGATGAACAAGTCCAAAACCCTCTGTTTACCGGACGATGGACGACCACCACCACATATGACGTGTACATGGTGGGCACACCCAAAGATGATGGCGACGATGGAAAAAAAGGATCCGGTTGAGGACAAGCCTGCCGAAGCCCCTCCGAAGCGTCAATGTCAGCGGCGTCTCTCAAAATCGTGTCACGACAAAGACGACAATACCGGCACCGAAGACAATAATACTCTGGAGAATGCCGAAGACCCTGAAGCCCCTATAGAACCAACATCCGAACAGGATGATTGGGAGGATGGGCTAGTAAACCCTGACGATCCTGTCGGGAACAAGGACTCGGAGGACAGCAACTACCTACCAAACTCCGAAGAGGATACGAGCCTCGGCAATGAATATTTTATCGTGCCGGAGGAACCCCTCGAACAAGATCGCTTTAAGCGCCGGCTAGTCACCACTGTAAGAAGTCTAAAAAAGAAGCAGCAATAGCTTCAGGCTGATCTGGAATTGCTCAACAACAGATGGACTAACGTCCTGGTAGCCGAGGAATACGGCCTCGAACACCCAACAAAGAGCTACCTCAAACGCAAGTTGTTACCCCAATTCGATGATGAGGCCCTGGAGCTCATACAGCCAACGCGTGGCGTTACTGACAGACCAGACCGACCACCACGTGGCTGGGACAGAGCGGCAATGCAAGCCAAACACCAACCCGTATGCCGTAAAGGCAGGGGAACAGCGGCTCCGGGATACACCTATGACCTACAACAGGACCTGGACAATAGAGCCGGTCAGACCAGATCAATCTACGGATCACGGGGCCGTGCTCCAGCACGGAAGACGACCATCAGGCCTGGCGCGACAAGCACAACCTCACCCATGCCGAAAACCACATTCGGACTTCATCCGAACTACGTCATGATGCGGCCCGATACAGAGGCACCGCACACCCCCTACGCTTCACCAATGAGGTAATGGAGCACCAGTTCCCATAAGGGTTTAAACCGGTGAACATCGAATCACATAACGGTACAACAGATCCCGCCATATGGATGGAAGATTTTCTTCTCCACATTCACATGGCTCGTAGCGACGATCTGCATGCCATCAAATACCTCCCCCTAAAGCTTAAGGGACCATCTTGGCACTGGTTAAATAGCCTCCCAGAGAACTCTATTGGAAGCTGGGAAGACTTTGAAAACTTCTTCAGAGACAACTTCCATGGCACTTATATTTGACCTCCGGACGCTGATGACCTCAGCCATATAGTCCAACAGCCCGAAGAGTCAGCCAGAAAATTTTGGACCAGGTTGCTAATTAAAAAGAACCAGATTCTTGACTGCCTGGACGTCGAAGCCCTAGCGGCCTTTAAACACAGCATCCGCGATGACTGGCTTGCCCGACACCTTGGCCAAGAGAAGCCAAAGTCCATGGCAGCCCTTACAACGCTCATGACCCGCTTTTGCACAGGAGAAGACACCTGGTTAGCCCGTAGCAACAATGGTGCCAGCAACCCGGGTACTTCAGAAACCAGAAATGGCAACGGCAGGCCCCGATGCAACAAACACAAGCGTCGAAGCATCAATAACAATACCGAAAACATGGCGGTCAACACCTGATTCAGTGGCTCCTAGTCTGGTCAGTGGAAGAATCCATTTAAAAGAAATAAAGACGGCTCATCCAGCCTGGACCGAATACTAGATCAACCCTGCCAGATTCACGGCACCCCCGACAAGCCTGCCAACCATACCAACTATCACAGCCGTAGCATTAGCCTCGGCTTGTCTTTGCATCTCATCACCATATTAAGTTCATGAGAGTTGAGTTGAGGTTAGTTGAAACCCTCAAAAATCAGTTCAGAAATAATCAACATTAAAATCTCATCAAAGAAGCCCAAGAAAATGTTCTTGTTAAATCTTGAAAAATATTGGCAACAATAAAATTCAAACCAATATTTTTGGAGGATTCAAAATATTTATTTTGGGCCTTTGATTTAAATCATAAACTATTTGAATTGGATTTATTTATTTTATAAAAGAGATACTTGTCCAATAATCATGAAACTTTATGAGTGGCTCTGGTATTATATCCACAGAACACATGAATATTTTCAGGAGCAACAAAAATGATTTAGTATTTTTACCAAATCCAAAACTACAGAAAAAATAGAAAACAAAAACAAAGAGAGAGAGAGAGAGAGAGAGAGAGAGAGAGAAGGCCACTGGGCCACTTACCCGACAGCCTACTTGGCGCAGCACTAATGTGCAAGGCCCAGCCAGCCACAGCACCATCTTCAACCTCCTGCCAATAGGCAGGATGGCGTGTGCCCGATGTGCGCGCGCACACATGACGCCACCTCCAGCCCGCCTGCTTGCACTGTACGCCTCCCGTGACACCACATACTCCCCCTCGACCCCCTGCACCTCTCCTATCTCCCTCGAGTGCTCACCCCGCCTTTGCCTCTCTCCCACGCGACCATCACGTGTGCACGTCGCCGCTGCTCGTTGTTGCCATAGCAACAGCCACCCCCGCGCCCCTCTGAACGTGCCCATGGGCTCCGCCTCTGTCGTCTACGCCTCCTCGACGACTCACGTGATGTCGGACGCGCTACAACGAAGCCCCCGCCGCCGACTTCCTCGTTTGTTCGGACATACTACTTACCACCAACGCCTTATTTTGATTCAACAGTATTGTGGGATGAAGCAGCCCGGACCAACCTTATATGTACATGCACATGAGACCGGTTGCACCGACAGACATGCAACTAGTTTTGCATAAAGGTGGCTGGCGGGTGTCTACTTATCCTACTTTAGTTGAATCAAATTTGACTATGGACGGTCCTTGAAGAAGGTTAAAACAGCAAACTTGAAGAAACACCATTGTGGTTTGATGCGTAGGTAAGAAGGGTTCTTGCTAGAAGCTCGTAGCAGCCACATAAAACTTGCAACAACAAAGTAGAGGACGTCCAACTTGTTTTTGTAGGGCATGTTGTGATGTGATATGGTCAAGACATGATGTGATATACGTTATTGTATGAGATGATCATGTTTTGTAAAGTTCACTGGCAATAGGTAGGAGTCTTAAGGTTGTTCTCTTTATTGTATAAAATGAAAACACCATGTAATTCCTTTACTTTATCACTATGCGTTAGCGATAGTTGTAGAAGCAATAGTTGGCATTACAACCATGATGCTACGATGGAGATCAAGGTGTTAAGCTGGTAATGATGGAGATCATGGCGGTGCTTTGGAGATGCAGATCAAAGGCACAAGATGATGATGGCCATATCATGTCACATATTTTGATTTCATGTGATGTTTATCTTTTATGCATCTTATTTTGCTTAGTACGACAGTAGCAGTATAAGATGATCCCTTAACAAAATTTCAAGGAATAAGTGTTCTCCCTGAGTATGCACCATTGCGACAGTTCATTGTGCTAAGACACAACATGATGATCGGGTGTGATAGGCTCTACGTCCACATACAGTGGGTGCAAGACAGTTTTGCACATGCGGAATACTCGGGTTAAACTTGACGAGCCTAGCATTTATAGACATGGCCTCGGAACACTAGAGACCGAAAGGTCGAACGTGAATCATATAGTAGATATGATCAACATAGAGATGTTCACCACTAAAGACTAATACATCTCACGTGATGATCGGACATGGGTTAGTTGATTTGGATCACGTAATCATTTAGATGACTCGAGGGATGTCTATCTAAGTGGGAGTTCTTAAGTAATATGATTAATTGATCTTAATTTCTCACGAACTTAGTCTTGATAGTTTTTGCATATCTATATTGTAGATCAATAGCTCGCGTTATAGCTCCTATATATTTTTTGTTATGGTCCTAGAGAAAACTAAGTTGAAAGATGATAGTAGCAATGATGTGGACTGGGTCAATGATAGGAGGATTATCCCCATTGCTGCACAAAAGAATTATGTCCTTGATTCACCGCTAGGTGACAAACCTGTTGCAGGAGCATATGCAGACGTTATGAACATTTGACAAGCTCGGTATGATGACTATTTGATAGTTTAGTGCACCATGCTTTACAACTTAGAATAGGGACTTTAAAAATGCTTTGAATGCCATGGAGCATATGAGATGTTCCAAGAGCTAAAAATGATATTTCAGACTCATGCCTGTGTTAAGAGGTATGAGACCTCTGACAAGGACTGCCTACAAGATGGAGAAGAATAGCTCAGCTAGTGAGCATGTGCTCAGAATGACTGGATACTACAATCGCTTGAATCAAGTGGAAGTTAATCTTCCAGATAAGGTAGTGATTGACAGAGTTCTCTAGTCACTATCTCCAAGCTACTACAACTTCATAATGAACTATAATATGCAAGGGATGACGAAAACAATTCCCAAGCTCTTCGCGATGCTGAAATTGTCGAAGGTAGAAATCAAGATGTAGCATCAAGTGTTGATGGTTAACAAAACCACTAATTTCAAGAAAAGGGCAGAGGAAAAGAAAGACAACTTCAAGAAGAATGACAAGAAAGTTGCCACTCCCGTGAAGAAGCCCAAAGCTAGACCTAAGCCTAAAACTGAGTGCTTCTACTTCAAAGGGAAGGGTCACTGTAAGCGGGAATGCCCAAAATACTTGGCGGATAAGAAGGATGGCGAAGTGAACAAAGTTATATTTGATATACACTCTACCAGTGTTCATAGTAACCCCAGGGTATTTGATACCGGTTCACTTGCTTAGATTAGTAACTCAAAACAACAGTTGCAAAATGAACAGAGACTAGTTAAGGGAGAGGTGACGATGTGTGTTGGAAGTGAGTCCAAGGTTGATACGATCACCATCACACACTCCCTCTACCTACGAGATTAGTGTTGAACCTAAAATAAATGTTATTTGGTGTTTGTGTTAACCATGAATATGATTAGATCATGTTTACTGCAATACAGTTATTCATTCAAGTCAAAGAATAATTGTTGTTATGTTTACATGAATTAAACCTTCTGTGGTCATACACCCAAGGTGAATGGTTTATTTAATCTCGATCGTAGTGATACACATATTCATAATATTGATGCCAAAAGATGCAAAGTTGATAATGATAGTGCAACAAACTTGTGGTACTGCCATTTAGGTCATATTAGTGTAAAGCACATGAAGAAACTCCATGCAGATGGGCTTTTGGAATCACTTGATTATGAATCATTTGATACTTGCGAACCATGCCTCATGGGCAAGATGACTAAAACTCTGTTCTCTGGGACAATGGAGCGAGCTAATGACTTATTGGAAATAATACATAGCGATGTATGTGGTCCCATGAGTGTTGAAGCTCCCAGCGGGTATCATTATTTTCTGACCGTCACAAATGATTTGGGAAAATATGGGTATATCTACTTAATGAAACACAAGTCTGAAATGTTCAAAGAATTTAGTGAAGTGGAGAATCATCGTAACAAGAAAATATAGTTTCTACGATCTGATCTTAGAAGCGAATATTTGATTTACGAGTTTTTCCTTCATTTAAAACAACGTGGAATAGTTTCACAACTCACGCCATAGATTGGAGACTTGCGTGTATGTCCTACTGGATTGATACCTTGGTTTTCAAAACTTAGGGAAATACTTACCTCTACTTTTTTGCATCACCCTTTCCTCTTGAAGGGAAAAACCAACGCAAGCTCTAGATGTAGCACCCGGTTACACTCACTGCTGACTGACACGTGCATTGCTGGGTCATGTATGCCTGTCCCCGTAAGTTTGTTGCCACCTTTGATTTACGACTAGTCATGTCGGCCCGAGTTATCTGTGAGGTGGATGCTATTGGCACAATCATATACGTGAGGCAAAAGGCCAAACTGTCTCGGCCTAGGTAAGGCTGCAGCCATGGGAATACCGTGCGTGAGGCCAGAAAGTGGTATGATGTGTTACATGCTAGATCGTGTGACTTAGGATCGGGGTCCTGACATGATGCCCATGAGGAGGACCTTGTGTCGGTTCTATATCCGACATATCTCGAAGTAGGGGTCCTAAGCTAGGCATCTTGGAGCAATGGTCGTTGACACGGGATTTTACCCAGGTTTGGGATCTCTCGAAGAGATAATACCCTATGTCCTGATTTTGATTGTATTCATATGGGGTGTATTACAGAGTAAATGTATCTACCATGAGATTGTTATAATGAATATGAGATCATCTATTGACTAGCCTGGCCCCGATTTATATAATACACCGGAGGCCTAGGGTTTAGGAGAGTCCTCGGCTTGGGCGCCAAGTCTTCTGGAGTCTTCCTTGTATGCATCATGGGCTGCCAAAAGTGGCCCATGAGAGAACCACCATGGGTGTGCTCGGTCCGATCCACCTGTCAGGAGAAGACGTGGTGAGAACCCCCTAGTCCAGGACACCGTCAGTAGCCCCGTGAACCGGTCTTCAAGTTGGGGACGCTCCTCGGTTCTTCCAAACTGTTCCTCATCTTCGGCCGTCGGTCTTGAAAACTGGTTCAACAAATCTACCCATCTTTAATCTTGAGGATTGCCGAGCAAAATCCGAAGAGTTTAGAAGTCGGGCATCCGAGGAGCCCATTAAGTATTCGGCCTTTATCAATGCCTTGTTATTTTTTACGCCACACCTCGGGTTTGAAGTGTTTGCTGTGCAGCAGTGTCCTCTTGTGTACAAGCTCCAACGCTAGACTGCATCCGAGGTGTCTTTTTGCTGCCGAGCTCCGATGCCGACCTGCATATCAGCTGTATTTTTGCAGCTGAGTGATAACCCACAAGTGTAGGGGATCGCAAAAGTTTTTGAGGGTAAAGTACTCAACCCAAACTTATAGATTCGACACAAGGGGAGCCAAAGAATAATTGAAGGTATTAGCAGCTGAGTTGTCAAATCAACGACAATCAAAGATCAATTATCTGCAGCAAAGTGATCACTAGCAAAGTAGTTTGATAGTTTTGATAGCAGTGACAGTAGCAATAGTAAGAGTAACAGTGATAGCAGTAATTTTGTAGAAAGTGTAACAGTGATGATAGCAGTAGTAACTTAGCAGTAACAACATAGAAACATTCGTAGGCATTGGATCGATGACTTGTTGGATGATATTCATCATAAGACAGTTATAACCTAGGGCGATACGACACTAGCTCCAATTCATCGATATAATGTTGGCATGTATTCCGTAAATAGTCATACGTGCTTTATTAAAAAACATGTATGACATCTTTTGTCCTACCCTCCTGTGGCAACGGGGTCCATATTGGAAACTAAGTGATATTAAGGCCTCCTTTGAATAGAGAACCAGAACAAAGCATTAACACATAGTGAATACATGAACTCCTCAAACTACGACCATCACCGGGAGTGGGCCCGATTATTGTCACACCGGGGTTGCTGAATTATAACACGTAGTAGGTGACTATAACTTGCTAGATCGGGTCTAGAACATGGATATAATGATGAATTCATAAACGGTTCAGATCTGAAATCATGGCACCAGTACCCAAAGTGACAAGCATTAAGCATGGAAAAATCGTAGCAACATCAATCTAAGAACATAGTGGATACTAGGGATCGGGCCCTAACAAAACTAACTCGATTACATGATGAATCTCCTCCAACTCCTCAACGACCAACGAGCCTATGAAGAAATTACTCACTCCCGGTGGGGAGCATCATGGAATTGGCGATGGAGAACGGTTGGTGATGACGAAGAACATAGATCCCCATCTCAGGAGCCCAAAATGGACTCCAGATTTGCCCTCTTGAGGAAGAACGGGGCTTGGCAGCGGCTCCGTCTCATGGATCGTGATAATTCTTTCTCCCTTATTTTTTCTCCAAAAATAGGAATTTATAGTGTCAGGGTTGAGGTCTTCGGGGCCACCAGGTGGGTACAACCCACCTGGGCGTGCCAGGAGAGGGGGGAGGGCCCTGGTGGGTTCTGCGCACCCAGGGACCCCTCTCAAGTAGGTCTTGGCTCCAGAAATTCTTATATATCATATAAAAATTCTTCAAAAAGTTTCGTTCCATTCCGAGAACTTTTATTTATGCACAAAAACAACACCATGGTAGTTCTGCTGAAAACAACGTTAGTCCGTGGTTAGTTTCCTTCGAATCATGCAAATTAGAATTTAAAACAAGAGGAAAAGCTTGAGAAAAAGTAGATACGTTGGAGACGTATCACCGAGCTGCAATGTCAAGCTGCATCTGAGGTGTCATAGATCACCTTGGTTCGAAAAAGTTGAAGGAGTTCAGCCGAGCTTAATGCCAGAAATGCCCTGTAACACCGTCGATGCGACTATAGCTCCCACGTGTCGAGGCACGACTTAGAGACATAATCACATTGAAGGCATATGTCGCAAGTAAGGTAATCTTTACACATCACATGTAATATAATAATAAATGGGAGATAACATAGTTGGCTTACACTCGCCACGTCAATCAAGGTACATAAATAACATTACATCATCCAAACACTCATGGCCCGACTACGGCGCCAAAATAAAAGATAACCCAACATGCGACACGGTCCCGATCACCCCCAACTGGGCACCACTACTGATCGTCAGGAAAGGAAACATAATAACGCGGAGAGTCCTCGTCGAACTCCCACTTGAGCTCGAGCGCGTCACCTGGAGAGGAATCATCAGGCCCTGCATCTGGTGTAATAGTAAACTGTGAGCCACAGGGACTCAGCAATCTCGCACCCTCACGATCAAGACTATTTAAGCTTATGGGTAAGGCAAGGTAAATATAAGTGGAGCTGCAGCAAGCGACTAGCATATATGGTGGCTAACCTGTTCGCAAAAGAGAGCGAGAAGAGGAGGCAAAGCGCGAGCGAGAAACTAGAGAGCAACCTGCGCAAGCATTACTCCAACAACGTGTCCACTTCCCGGACTCCGCCGAGAAGAGGCCATCACGGTAACACACTCAGTTGATTCATTTTAATTAAGTTAAGGTTCAAGTTATCTACAACCGGACATTAACAAATTCCCATCTGCCCATAACCGCGGGCACGGCTTTCGAAAGTTCAAATCCCTGCAGGGGAGTCCCAACTTAGCCCATGACAAGCTCTCACGGTCAACGAAGGAATAGACCTCCTCCCAAGACGTTCCGGTCAGACAAGGTATCTCGGTTCTTCAAGACACTTCGACAGGTTAAAACAAGACCAGCAACACCGCCCGAATGTGCTGACAAATCCCGATAGGAGCTGCACATATCTCTTTCTCAGGGCACACTCAGATTGTCTTAGGTACGGGTAGGCCAGCCCAGAGTTGCCCCTGGTGGCCACCGGCAGCTGACAGGTGGACTAACACTCAGAGGAGCACTGGCCTAGGGGGGTTTAAATAAGATGACCCTCAGGCTCCGGAAACCCAAGGGAAAAAGAGGCTAGGTGGCAAATGGTAAAACCAAGGTTGGGCATTGCTGGAAAAGCTTTAATCAAGGCGAACTATCAAGGGGTTCCCATTATAACCCAACCGCGTAAGGAACGCAAAATCTGGGAACATAACACCGATATGACGGAAACTAGGGCGGCAAGAGTGGAACAAAACACTAGGCGAGAGGCCGAGGCTTCCACCCTTTACCAAGTATATAGATGCATTAATATAACAAGATAATATAATGATATCCCAACAAGTAAATAAAGGTTCCAACAAGGAACGGCCTCCAATCTTCACCTGCAACTAGCAACGCTATAAGAGGGGCTGAGCAAAGCGGTAACATAGCCAATCAACGGTTTGCTAGGACAAGGTGGGTTAGAGGTTTGACATGGCAATTTGGGAGGCTTGAAAGCAAGTGGTAGGCATCGTAGCATTGGCATAGCAAAAGAGCGAGCAAATCTAGCATAGCAAAGATAGTAGTGATTTCGAGGGTATGATCATCTTGCCTGCACAGTTGTCAGAGTTGACTGGATCCTCAAAAGAAAACTCAACGGGCTCCTCGTTAGCGAACTCGTCTCCCGGCTCTACCCAAACAAGACAAACAAGCAACAAGGACACAATCAACCACGTGCAATGATCAAACAATGTGATGCAAGGATGGTATGCTATGCGGGATGCGATGCGGGATGCATATGCAAGATTTGACAGGAAATGCAAGATCCTGGCCTCAACATGGAAATCCAAGTGTGCCACTGGAAAGATGAGATGAAATCGCTTGAAAACGATATAAAGATCACCGGAATCGGAGTTACGGTTTGGAAATGGCAAGCGATTCAATTATGACACCGGTCTGCGATTTACAGCAAGTGGTCATCTAAATGCAATGAGATGAACAAGATACAGCACCCAAACATGACAACAAAATACATGTCAGGGCTGAATTCAAGATGCTTAACAAAAGTCTAGCACTGAGCTACGGCCAATTCATCCATTAACAGGTTCAAACAAGCATGGCAAAAATGCATATGGCAAACAGATCTCAGACTTAGTGAAATTAACACTTGTCTGGAATTTCAGATCAGGTAGCCCTCTTCGGAGCAACAAAACTACATGCTACAGGACCTGAACATGGAAAAGTAAAGCATGGCATGGAGCTACTCAAAGATCTTAACAAAAGTACCTTAGTGACCTTAAGCCAAAAGGGATCAGAAAATACAATTGCAAGCATGTGAACATGGCAAAAAACATAATCAGATCACAAACTTAGTGAAAACTGGAGCATGCTGAAAACAGATATCAAGTAGGCATGTTTACGAGCTCGATGCACTCACTACGGAGCAAGTCATGATAAACTAAGAATAAGCCCATCAAGAATACACAAAATGCAAGCTAGACATGGCAAGAACAATAGCATAGCATACACGGATCAACTACAACATCATCGGCAAAATTGCAAACAAGTTGACAATCTGCCCAGATTCACAAAGTAGCAAAAATAGAGCTCGATTGACTCAAGCTAGGGTGCTCCATAATTGCAAACAAAGACATGGATGGATTGAGCACTACAAGATTAACATAACACCCTTACTGATTATCCTCAAAAGAGGCACGGAACAATCGGAAACAACAAGAACATATGGCCATATGAAATAAACAGATCAAGGACTTAGTGAAATTGCTAAGTCCCTGAAATCAGCACTACCAAGTGCCCCACTTCGCAAGCTTGTGCTAGTCACCACACACATCACAAAAATACATGGGTTGCACCTCTGGAAAGATGACAAAACCCTTAACAAAACATATGTAGAGCTCATGGGCAGATCATGCACACAATAATCATGGCAAAAATGACAAATATAGAAATGGAGTAGCAGATCTGATAATTATCTCAGGTAGGCCTCTTCTAACAGCATTTCGGGCATCAAGATGAACTCAAATGAAAACGATGCAATGGAATGAAATGATGTACTCTCTGATATGAACATTTTGATATGCTATATGCCCAAAACGGAGCTACGGATGAGGAGATACGATGCTATGAACATGAGCACATGGATCTGCAATCTCAGGACTTAGGAAAAAATCGAGGCCAACCCTAGGGTTAGCCCGGATCTGGATCTGGCGCACGCCGACCGAGGCAAGTCCGGCGAGCTCGTCGGGGAGGCAGGCCGGCAGCTTGCCGGAGAGGAGAGGAGGCCGGGCGGCGGGGCGGCGGACCCGGCAGCGGGGCGGCAAGGCGACGATGGCGCCGCGGTGGTCGGCGAAGGTGGCGGCGTCGGGCGCGCGGGGCGGCCGGAGAGGCGGCCGGAGCGGGCGGCGGTGGCGGCCGTCGACGCCGGCGAGGGGCGCGACGATGGCGGCGGCAGCGCAAGGGACCGGCGACGGGGAAGAGGAGGCGCGGGGCGGCGCTGGCTCTTCGGGCCGAGAGGGCCGGACGCGGGCCCCGCGGGCCCTGGCGGCGGCGGAGTGGGCGCCCGGGCGGGCGAATCAGACGGCGACAAGTGGCGGCGGCGGGATTTTTGTCCGGTCGCGAGGAGAGGGAGAGATCTAGGGTTTGCCTCGAAAATTTCAGGGAGTGATCTTTAAATAGAGGTGGAGGGAGCTAGGAGAGTCCAAATGAGGTGCGGTTTTCGGCCACGCGATCGTGATCGAATGCTCTAGATGATGGAGCAGGTTTCGGTGGGTTTTGGGCCAAATTGGAGGGGTGTTGGGCTGCAACACACACGAGGCCTTTTTGGTCCGTCGGTTAACCGTTGGAGTATCAAACGAAGTCCAAATGATACGAAACTTGACAGGCGGTCTACCGGTAGTAAACCAAGGCCGCATGGCAACTCTCGGTCCAATCCGGAAATGTTTAATCCCCACACACGAAAGAAAGGTAGAAATGACCACCGGAGGAGAACGAAGCGCCGGAATGCAAAACGGACAACGGGGAAAATGCTCGAATGCATGAGATGAACACGTATGCAAATGCAATGCACATGACAACAACACACGGAGACAAAAACCCAAACCCGAGAAAATAAAATAACTTAATGCCGGAAACGGCAAGAGTTGGAGTACAAATTGGGTAAGTTACATCCGGGGTGTTACAACACTCCACCACTACGAAAGGATCTCGTCCCGAGATCTAGGACTGAAAGAACGCCGGGTACTCAGAACGGAGGTGATCCTCGCGTTCCCAGGTAGCTTCACGGTCGGATTGATGTGACCACTTGACTTTGAGGAATTTGATTGACTTATTGCGAGTCTTGCGTTCTGTCTCTTCAAGAATAGCAACGGGGTGCTCACGATAGGAAAGATCTTCTTGGAGCTCAATGTCCTCGAAGTTGACGGTGCAGTCAGGAGTCTTGAAGCACTTTCGGAGCTGAGAGACATGGAACACATCATGAACATTTGCAAAGTTTGAAGGAAGCTCGAGTTGATAGGCGAGATCGCCTCTCTTGCTGACAATCTTGAAAGGTCCCACATATCTAGGGCAAGCTTCCCTTTGATACCGAAGCGACGAGTACCTTTCATAGGAGAGACACGGAGGTACACATGATCTCCGATCTCGAAAGCCAAATCACGGTGCTTACTATCATAGTGGCTCTTCTAACGGGATTGGGCTGCTTTGAGGTTATCACGAATGACTTTGCACATTTCCTCTGCCTCTGTGATTAAGTCATTACCCAAAAGCTGACGTTCACCGGTTTCAGACCAGTTGAGAGGGGTACGGCACTTCCTGCCATACAGAATTTCAAAAGGGGCCTTGCCCGAACTTGCTTGGAAACTGTTGTTGTAGGAGAATTCAGGATAAGGAAGACAATCCTCCTAGTTCATGCCGAAGGAGATCACACAAGCCCTGAGCATATCTTCAAGAATCTGGTTGACACGCTCGACTTGACCGCTAGTTTGAGGATGGAAAGCTATGCTGAAGTGGATGTTGGTGCCCATGGCCTTCTGAAAAGAATCCCAAAACTTGGAGGTAAAGATGCTGCCACGGTCTGAAGATATCACTTGTGGAATACCGTGCAAAGAGACAATTCGAGAGGTATAGAGTTCCGCCAATTGAGCTGCAGTGATCGACTCTTTGATAGGCAGAAAATGAGCCACTTCGGTGAGTTTGTCGATGAAAACGAATATTGCATCTTGCCACGCTTGGACTTTGGAAACCCAGTCACGAAGTCCATTTCAATGTGGTCAAACTTTCATTCTGGAATGGCAAGAGGTTGGAGGAGACCAGCTGGCCTTTGGTGTTCTGCCTTCACTCTTCTGCAGACATCACATTCATTCACGAATTGAGCAATCCTGCGCTTCATTCGAGTCCACCAATAAGCCTGCTTAAGATCCTGATACATCTTCATGCTCCCAGGGTGGATGGAGAGGAGAGAATTGTGAGCCTCGTTCATGATCACTTTATGGAGTTCACCTTTGGGCACAACAATACGATCCTCGAAGAAGAGAGTGTCCTTGTCATCAAGACGGTAGCACTTGTACTTGGGTTGACTCTTGGCAATCCCAATCTTCACGTTTTTCACCATAGCATCAAGAAGCTGGGCTTGGCGAATCTGATCTTCTAAGGTAGGAGAGACTTGAAGGTTGGCGAGGAAACCTTGAGGAACAACTTGCAGATTAAGTTTGCTGTAGTGACCAGACCTCAAACAGTCTGATCTCTGTGCTCCGGTGTCATCCCTGGATCAGTAATGCTGACACCACACAATACTCGGAGGATTTATAGCAGAGTAGCAATCACACACTTATTACATCGAGTGTCTCAAAAGAGAACTTATTACAATAAATATGGCTTAAGGCCATCTAGTGACGTTAACAGCGGAAGGCTTGGAAGATAAGTGAGTCCATCAACTCCAACGGCATCACTGAGTATAGAACCACGACCTAAAAACTCCTTAATCGTCATCTGAAAAGTCTGCAACATTAACGTTGCAGCCCGAAAACGGGTCAGCACATGGAATATGCTGGCAAGGTAACACATAGAGAGTAATGGAATGCAACAACTATACTATATGCATATTTGGCTGGTGGAAAGCTCTATGGTTACAGTTTTTGCGTAAAGCCAATTTTTCCCTACTTCAAAGGAATAAGATTAATTACTACCATGGTGGTTGTTAAACATTGAGAATGGTTGACAGCATTCTCAATCCCAATTAAGTAACATCATTAAAACCCATCAAAATTAATTTAGAGTAACATGTTGAGATTCACATGATAATCCAGGTACTAGATACTCAAGATGTCCATAACCGGGGACACGGCTAACCATGATTAGTTTGTTACACTCTGCAGAGGTTTGCGCACTTTTCCCCACAAGACTCGATCGCCTTCGTTTGGTTTCTCGCACTACAGGGTGTTTGAGAAGACGGATGACCGAGACACAGTCTTTCAGAAGCGCTAGCACCTTACGACGGATAGATCGGTACACCTACTTTCCCCTACATCTGCTAGTCTACCCTGTAAGAGTTCGCACAACTTAGTCAACTATGCGAGAGCCCATAATGGCTTGTGGCTGCACACGGAAGTTTCTAGCATGACTAATCTCATGATCCCTTTAGGCCTGGGTGGCGGTCGAAATAAAAACAGGCAAGTCCTGGAAACCCCAGGTGCCTCAATCCACCCAGATGTGTGTTAGGTTGCCACCTTAGATAAACCCTTAATTATCAATCTCACATCTGTCATGGATATCACTCACCCAATCCACGTCTACTAGCACAGCATGGCATAATAAGCAAACGTAGAAGTAACTCCCAAAGGTTTGATAATAAACAGGTAATAGGTACTACCTCATCTACTTCCCATCCCACAATTTAATTAGATCCTAATCATGCAATGTGTGAGGATTGATCTAATGCAATAAAACTGGGTTGTAGAAAAGGTATGATCAAAGTGTTACTTGCCTTGCTGATGATCCGCGAAACCTAGAGATTCAACGTAACAAGCGGCGCACTCCGGGTATTCTATCACAGACAAACAACAAGCATACAATAAGTACTCATCTAATGCACAGGTAAAACTCAAATAGAAGATCTAACCAGAAAGTTCAACTTAAGAACTCCGGTTGGCAAAAAGAATCAAATCGAACGAAGCAAAAGAAATCAAACGGTGAAAGAAAACAACTTCGTTCTAGTAATCTGGATCTAGGGCAAATTTTATAGTAGCAAAAACTTGTTTACGTTGATTATTCGGAAAGAGGGTTTCGAGACGAAACTCCAGGCGCTTGAATCGTCTGATTCCGATAAACGAGCGAAAAGTTATACTAAAACGAAAATCGGATCAGAAATCGCGATCAGAAAATAACCGCGAAAAATCCGACGAAAAAGAAAAAAACGACGAACAGAATTTTTTTTCCTTTTTTTTAAAAAAAACATCACGGAAAACGAGGCGGCGGCGAACCGCGAAACGCGCGCGGCGGCGGCGGTGGCGGCGGCGGCTAGAGGCGGCGGCGGCTAGGGTTTCGGTGGCGGTGGGCTGGCTCTCGGCCGGGCCTCGGGCGCTATATAAAGGCCCCGGCCAGGGGAGTCCTGGCCGAGTACGGCCTGTAGTCGGTTACGCGTTTTTTTTAATTCCGCTCTAAACGGACTCCAAAAAGAAATACTAAACGGACTCCAAAAATAAAAAGAAATACTAAATGGACTCCAAAAATCATGAAATAAATTTTGCGGGGTTCCTAAAATCAAGCCTGATAAAGTGAACATTTATCTGGGCCCAAACTACAACTTTGAAAAACGCGCATTTTTCCTAAATTCAATTAAAAATACCGAAAAACTCCGAAATAAATCTTATTTTAGTTTTTTATTAAATCCTCAATATTTCTATATTTTGGGAAAGTCGTTTTATTCCCTCTCTCATATTTTTGTAATAGAAATAATTGATGAAAAAATAAATAAAATCAAATGATCCTGTTTACATAATTTGAGAAACTCAAATATGTAAATAATGAAATCCCGAACTCTCTCCGTGGGTCCTTGAGTTGCTTAGGATTTTCTAGGATCAAAACCAAAGGCAAAATAAAATATGATATGCATGATGATCTAATGTATAACATTCCAAATTGAAAATTTGGGATGTTACAAACCTACCCCCCTTAAGATGAATCTCGCCCTCGAGATTCGGGTTGGCTAGAAAATAGGTGAGGGTGGTCTTTGAGCAAATCTTCCTCTCGCTCCCAGGTGGCTTCATCCTCTGTGTGGTGGCTCCACTGAACTTTGCAAAACTTGATAACCTTGCTGCGAGTAACTTGACTGGCAAACTCGAGGATCTTGACCGGTTTCTCCTCATAGGTCAAATTGTTATCCAACTGAATTGCTTCCAATGGCACTGTGTCTCTCAAAGTTATGTCAGTCATCTCCGCGTGACACTTCTTCAACTGAGAAACGTGGAACACATCATGCACTCCTGCCAATCCTTCTGGCAATTCCAACTTGTAGGCCACTTCTCCCATACGCTCCAAGACTCGATATGGTCCTACAAATCGTGGCGCTAACTTCCCCTTAACTCCAAAACCGCTTAATCCCTCGAAGTGGGGATACTCGAAGATAAACTCTGTCTCCAACTTCGTAAACTGTCTCCTTGCGTTTAGAATCTGCGTAGCTCTTCTGCCTGGACTGGGCTACCTTGAGCCTATCGCGAATCAACTTCACCTTCTATTCAGACTCCTTAATCAGATCTGGTCCAAACAACTGGCGGTCTCCAACTTCGTCCCATGACAACGGTGTCCTGCACCTCCTTCCTTACAAAGCTTCAAAAGGTGTCATCTTCAAACTGGTCTGATAGCTATTATTGTAAGAGAACTCTGCATATGGCAAATTATCGTCCCAACTAGATCCATAATCTAGCGCACAAGCTCTTAACATATCCTCCAAAATCTGATTGACTCTCTCGGTCTGTCCATCTGTCTGCGGGTGAAAAGCTGTACTAAATTCTAACCTAGTACCCAAAGTCTCATGCAACTGCTTCCAGAACTTTGAGGTAAACTGGGTTCCTCTATTTGATATGATGCTCCTCGGAACTCCATGCAAACATACGATCCTGGTCATGTATATCTTTGCCAACTTAGCATTGGTGTAAGTGGTCTTTACTGGGATGAAATGAGCTACCTTCGTCAATCGATCGACTACAACCCAAATCAAGTCATAGCATGAACGAGTCCTTGGTAATCCCATGATAAAATCCATTCCTAGCTTATCCCACTTCCATTTGGGTATCGGCAATGGTTGCAACAATCCTGCTGGCTTCTGATGCTCTGCCTTTACTCGCTGACATACGTCACAAACTGCTACATACTCCGCTATATCCTTGTTCATTCCAGTCCACTAGAAAATATCCTTCAAATCCAAATACATCTTGGTATTTCCTGGGTGAATCGAATACGGTGAATCATGTGCCTCTTGCAGAATCAACTTCCTGATTTCTAGGTTATTGGGCACGTAAACACGGTCTTCAAACCATAGGGTGTCGTGCTCATCCTCACGAAATCCTTTAGCTTTTCCTTTGCTCAGTTTATCCTTTATAGCGGCAATCTCTTTGTCAGTTTTCTGAGCTTCTCTGATTCTATCCATCAAAGTTGACTGAATTTCCAACGTTGCTACATAGCCTCTCGGAACTATTTCCAAACATAGTTCACTAAAATTTTCTGCTAACTCCTTGGGTATTTCTCCCGTCATTAACATATTGACATGACTCTTGCGGCTTAATGCATCAGCTACTACATTAGCTTTTCCGGGATGATAATGCAATTTCATATCATAATCCTTGATAAGCTCCAACCATCTCCTTTGTCTGAGGTCCAACTCCTTCTGCGTGAAAATGTACTTCAAACTCTTATGATCCGTGTACACCTCACAATGATTTCCAATGAGGAAATGTCTCCATGTCTTCAATGCATGCACTACGGCTGCTAACTCCAAATCATGTGTGGCATAATTCAATTCGTGAGGCTTCAGTTGTCGTGAAGCATACGAAACAACTCTTCCTTCCTGCATAAGCACTGCTCCAAGTCCTCGACGTGAAGCGTCGCAATACACCTCATAATCCTTGGTTTGATCTGGCAAAATCAACACTGGTGAGGTAACCAAACGTTTCTTCAATTCCTGAAAACTTGCCTCACACTCCTCAGTCCATTTGAACTTAGTATCCTTCTTCAGCAACTCCATCATAGGTTTTGCAATCTTTGAGAAATTCTCAATAAACCTCCAGTAGTATCCTGCGAGTCCAAGAAAACTCCGGATCTCTCCAACTGTTGTTGGTGCTTCCCACTTGGTCACAGTTTCAACTTTAGCGGGATCTACTGCTATACCTTCTCCAGATATAACGTGTCCGAGGAATCCTACTTCCTTCAACCAAAACTCACATTTGCTGAACTTGGCATATAATTGATGTTCTCTGAGCTTTCCAAGTACCAAACGCAAATGTTCCTTATGTTCCTCTTCATTCTTTGAATAAACCAGGATATCATCAATGAACACTACGACGAACTTATCCAAAAACTCCATAAACACTTTGTTCATCATGTTCATAAAATAGGCAGGTGTGTTAGTCAGTCCAAATGACATAACGGTATACTCATATAGTCCATATCTTGTGGTGAATGCTGTCTTCAGGATATCCTATTCTCGAATCTTCAACTGATGGTACCCTGATCGCAAATCGATCTTGGAAAACACTTTAGCTCCTTGCAATCGATAAAACAGATCATTGATCATTGGTAGCGGGTACTTGTTCTTGATTGTTACTTTGTTCAATCCTCGATAGTCAACAACCATCCTTAACGATCCATCCTTCTTCTCCACTAGAAGTACTGGTGATCCCCAAGGCAAAGAACTTGGGTGAATATATCCCTTATCCAGTAACTCCTTAATCTGCTTCTTAATTTCCACCAAATCTTTTGCTGGCATCCTATATGGTCTCTTCGATATTGGCCCAGTGCCTGGCAAAAGCTCAATCAAAAACTCAATGTCTCTATCCAGTGGCATGCCTGGCAACTCTTCGGGAAATACATCAGGAAAATCCTTTACCACTGGTACTTCCTCCTGCACCACTCCTGATAAGGAATTTACTTGTGTCCTGTTTGGCACATGTCGGGATACATACTTGATCCTTCTTCCTTCTGGCGTTGTGAGCAAAATTGTCTTACTGGCGCAATTGATGTTTCCCCCATACATCGACAGCCAATCCATACCAAGAATCACATCCAGACCTTGGGATTCCAAAATAATTAAATCCGTTGGGAAAACATGTCTTCCTATGCTTAATGGCACTTGAAAACATCCTTGACTGGCCATGTACTCCGCTCCTGGTGAGCTTACTAGCATAGGTGTTTTAAGAATCCTAGTGGGCAAGCTATACTTTTCCAGAAATCCCCTTGATATGTATGAATGCGATGCACCAGTATCAAAAAGAACAAGTGCAGTAAATGACTTAACCAAAAACTTACCTATTACTGCATCGGGCTGAGCTTCAACCTCCTCCACATTAACGTGGTTCACCTGTCCCCTGTTGAAAGGGTTCGGCTTCTTCCCAGAGCTTCCATTGCCATTTTTTCCTTCCCGACAGTCATTCGCACAATGTCCTGGCTTCGAACACTTATAGCAAGTGACGTGGCTCAAGTCCTTCTTGACTGGGGTTGATGGGGTGCTGCGGTTATGGCCATTGCTTCCTCCATTCCCATTACCATTCTTGGTGCCATTGTGATTGTGCGAGCTACCTACTCCATGGGTATGCTGAAAATGTCCTCCCGGTCTAGGGGTAAAACGAGGCTTCTGCTGAGCTCCTGAATTATACTTTCCTTGTCCATACTTCCTCTTGTGGTTCTCAATTTGCTGCTGCTTCCCTTCAATCATAAGAGCACGGTCTACCAACTCCTGGTAGTTGTTGAAGGTGGCTACCATCAACTGCATACTCAACTCATCATTCAGTCCTTCCAGGAATTTCTCCTGCTTAGCTGCATCTGTAGCAACGTCATCTGGGGCATAACGTGCTAGCTTGCTAAACTCCTCCACATACTGGCCAACTGTCCGTCCTCCTTGGCGCAAGTTACGAAACTCACGCTTCTTCATGGCCATTGCTCCTGCTGAAACATGGGCAGTACGAAAAGCCTGCTGAAACTGGTCCCATGTGACAGTGTCGACTGGGAAGGTGGCTGTGAAATTTTCCCACCAAGATGCTGCGGGTCCTTCCAACTGATGTGCGGCAAACTTCACCTTCTCCGCATCTGTGCATCCTGCTGTGGTCAACTCCCTAGCTATCTTGCGGAGCCAATCATCTGCTACTATTGGCTCGGTGCTACTGGAAAACACCGGCGGATTTAGCCTAAGAAAACGGGCTAAGTGGTCAACTGGTGATGGTGGTGGTGGGTTGTTGTTGTTGTTCCCCTGATTCTGATTCTGAACTAGCAACTACATCAAGGTGTTCTGCTGTTGGATCAACTGGGTGAGCTCCGGCGGAAAGGCAAATCCGGGGTCACATCTCGGAGGCATCTAAGGGTTTAGAAAAGATGAGATATAAGAATAGAGGTGGTCTAAAGAGAAAACACTACCCATATGCACATGAGGCAAAAGCACACAATTCACTTCAATCAATCAAACAAGGCATATAATCGATCTAGCTATCGCAACAGTGCTCGGACTACTATATTTACATGGTGGACTACTACTACTGATGAGGTGGTCTACTAGAAATATTCTACGGTTTTAGACTCCATGATATCGGCTCCTGCTTCATCCACATAGTCATCATCGCTACTATCTTGCTCCGAGTCGGTGCTGTCGATGATGATGTAGTCGTCTGGACTAATCTCCTTGGGTTCTTCGTCTTCATCTACTGGTGTCAGGCCTCCCATAAATATTCCAATCTTCTTGATTAGATCGTCATTCTTCTCCACCAATACTTCAATTTCTTCTTCATAATCTTCACGTGTAGCCTTGAGTTCTTCCTCTAGTTCCTTGATTCTAGTCTTAGCCTTCTTCAGATCTATCATGTCGGCGCACATCTGATTCTCCTGTCGTCGAATGTGCTGGTTTAACTCCTGGATAAAAGCTGCAATTGATCTATCTTTCTTGGTGCTGATCATCTCCCAGTGTTCATCTCGGCGCCCACAAATCTGGTAGATAGTATCCTTAAGATCCTTGCGGTAGACTTCTCCAATGCGTCCCATGGCGATGTGAGCTGCCATACTCTTTCCTAGACTCCAAGTTGGTGCATCAAAAGAAAACTCTATGGGCTCAGTGACTGGCATGAACGTCCTTCCTGGAACTTGAACTTGAATGATCCAGCGCTCTTCTTCAGGTAAAGTGGCGTTGTAGGTTCCCGTGAAGCTTGGTACTCCTATGTTCAGGTATCTAGTGACTTCCTTCAAGTGGCGTCCAAAGGGTGTATCTTCATCTGGTTGTGTGAACTTGTTCCTTGCATCCGCCATCCTAAAGAGTAGAAAAGATGAGAAGTCAGAAGAGAAGAGAGTGAGTAGTGATCTAGGTCTTTAGCTTAGTGGTCGTGTCCTACAGTCAGCGTGTGCTCTGATACCATCTCTGTAGCGATCAGACCTCAAATAGTCTGATCTCTGTGCTCCGGTGTCATCCCTGGATCAGTAATGCTGACACCACACAATACTTGGAGGATTTATAGCAGAGTAGCAATCACACACTTATTACATCGAGTGTCTCAAAAGAGAACTTATTACAATAAATATGGCTTAAGGCCATCTAGTGACGTTAATAGCAGAAGGCTTGGAAGATAAGTGAGTCCATCAACTCCAACAGCATCACTGACTATAGAACCACGACCTAAAAACTCCTTAATCATCGTCTGAAAAGTCTGCAACATTAACGTTGCAGCCCGAAAACGGGTCAGCACATGGAATATGCTGGCAAGGTAACACATAGAGAGTAATGGAATGCAACAACTATACTATATGCATATTTGGCTGGTGGAAAGCTCTATGGTTACAGTTTTTGCGTAAAGCCAATTTTTCCCTACTTCGAAGGAATAAGATTAATTACTATCATGGTGGTTGTTAAACATTAAGAATGGTTGACAGCATTCTCAATCCCAATTAATTAACATCATTAAAACCCATCAAAATTAATTTAGAGTAACATGTTGAGATTCACATGATAATCCAGGTACTAGATACTCAAGATGTCCATAACCGGGGACACGGCTAACCATGATTAGTTTGTTACACTCTGCAGAGGTTTGCGCACTTTTCCCCACAAGACTCGATCGCCTCCGTTTTGTTTCTCGCACTACAGGGTGTTTGAGAAGACGGATGACCGAGACACAGTCTTTCAAAAGCGCTAGCACCTTACAACGGATAGACCGGTACACCTAATTTCCCCCACATCTGCTAGTCTACCCTGTAAGAGTTCGCACAACTTAGTCAACTATGCCAGAGCCCATCATGGCTTGTGGCTGCACACGGAAGTTTCTAGCATGAATAATCTCATGATCCCTTTGGGCCTGGGTGGCGGTCCAAATAAAAACAGGCAAGTCCTGGAAACCCCAGGTGCCTCAATCCACCCAGATGTGTGTTAGGTTGCCACCTTAGATAAACCCTTAATTATCAATCTCACATCTGTCATGGATATCACTCACCCAATCCACGTCTACTAGCATAGCATGGCATAATAAGCAAACATAGAAGTAACTCCCAAAGGTTTGATAATAAACAGGTAATAGGTACTACCTCATCTACTTCCATCCCACAATTTAATTAGATCCTAATCATGCAATGTGTGAGGATTGATCTAATGCAATAAAACTGGATTTTAGAAAAGGTATGATCAAAGTGTTACTTGCCTTGCTGATGATCCGCGAAACCTAGAGATTCAACGTAACAGGCGGCGCACTCCGGGTATTCTATCGCAGACAAACAACAAGCATACAATAAGTACTCATCTAATGCACAGGTAAAACTCAAATAGAAGATCTAACCAAAAAGTTCAACTTAAGAACTCCGGTTGGCAAAAAGAATCAAATCGAACGAAGCAAAAGAAATCAAACGGGGAAAGAAAACAACTTCGTTCTAGTAATCTGGATCTAGGGCAAATTTTATAGTAGCAAAAACTTGTTTACGTTGATTATTCGGAAAGAGGGTTTCGAGACGAAACTCCAGGCGCTTGAATCGCCTGATTCCGATAAACGAGCGAAAAGTTATACTAAAACGAAAATCGGATCAGAAATCGCGATCAGAAAATAACCGCGAAAAATCCGACGAAAAAGAAAAAAAACGACGAACTGAATTTTTTTTCTTTTAAAAAAAACAGCAAGGAAAACGAGGCGGCGGCGAACCTCGAAAGGCGCGCGGCTCCGGCGGGCGGCGGCGGCGGCTAGAGGCGGCGGCGGCTAGGGTTTCGGTGGCGGTGGGCTGGCTCTCGGCCGGGCCTCGGGCGCTATATAAAGGCCGCGGCCAGGGGAGTCCTGGCCGAGTACGGCCCGTAGTCGGTTACGCGTTTTTTTAATTCCGCTCGGAAGAAAAATAAAAAGAAATACTAAACGGACTCCAAAAATCACGAAATAAATTTTTCCAGGTTCCTAAAATCAAGCCCGATAAAGTGAACATTTATCTGGGCCCAAACGACAACTTTGAAAAACGCGCATTTTTTCTAAATTCAATTAAAAACACCGAAATTCTCCGAAATAAATCTTATTTGATTTTTTTATTAAATCCTCAATATTTCTATATTTTGGGAAAGTCATTTTATTCCCTCTCTCATATTTTTGTAATAGAAATAATTGATGAAAAAATAAATAAAATCAAATGATCCTGTTTACACAATTTGAGAAACTCAAATATGTAAATAACGAAATCCCCAACTCTCTCCGTGGGTCCTTGAGTTGCTTAGGATTTTCTAGGATCAAAACCAAAGGCAAAATAAAATATGATATGCATGATGATCTAATGTATAACATTCCAAATTGAAAATTTGGGATGTTACATTTGCGGAAAGCTTCACAAAGCTCGGGTTGATAAGACTTAAGAATAAGACTGTTGCAATAAGCCTTTCTGCTCAATGCGTCAGCAACCACATTAGCCTTGCCTGGAGTATACTCGATACTCGGATTATACTCTTGAATCATTTCGACCCATCGAGTTTGCCTGAGGTTGAGATTAGGCTGAGTGAAGATATACTTGAGACTCTTGTGATTAGGGAAAATGTCCACTTTTCTTCCCAATAAGAGATGTCTCCAAGTCAAAAGAGCATGCACAACTGCCGCCAACTCGAGATCATGAGTGGGGTAGTTCTTCTCATTGGGCTTCAATTGGCGAGAGGTATAAGCAACAACTTTCTTCTCTAGCATCAACACTGCGCCAAGACCTTGGAGAGAGGCATCACAAAAGACCTCGTACGGCTTGGATTCATCAGGCGGAGTCAGAACTGGAGCAGTGATCAATTTCTCTTTCAAAGTGTTGAAAGAAATGTCACACTCCGGAGACCAAACGTACTTGACGTGCTTCTGGAGAAGATTTTAGAGAGGCTTCGTGATCTTGGAGAAGTTTTCAACGAATCTTCGACAGTAGCTTGCGAGACCGAGGAAGCTACGGAGTTGCTTCACGTTCTGAGGAGGTTCCCAATTCACAATTGCAGACACCTTCTCAGGATTCACGGCAATGCCCTTGGCAAAGATGATATGGCCAAGATAAAGAGCCTCATCGAGCCAAAATTCACACTTGGAGAACTTGCCGTAGAACTGATGTTCCCTGAGCTTATCTAGTACCAAACGAAAGTGCTTGGCATGATCTTCCTTGTTCTTCGAGAAAACCAGAATGTTGTCGAGATAGACCAAAACAAAGTCATTGGTGTAGGCGTTGAAGATGAAGTTCATCATGCGAGAGAAAGTCGGAGGAGCGTTGACGAGGCCAAAAGACATGACAGTGTATTCATATGAACCATAGCTTGTCCTGAAAGCCGTCTTGGGAATATCTTGCTCACGGATTCGAATCTGATGATAACCCATACGGAGATCAAGCTTGGAGAATACTTGGGCACCTTTGAGTTGTTCGAACAGCTCATTGATGTTGGGCAGTGGGTATTTGTTCTTGATGGTCTTCTTGTTCAATGGACGGTAATCAACACAAAGTCGGTCTGTTCCATCCTTCTTCTTCACAAAAAGAACACCACAACCCCACGGAGAAGAACTAGGCCGGATGAGACCCATTTTCTCTTGAATATCGAGTTGCTTCTTCAGCTCCTTCAGCTCTTCAGGTCCGAGCTTGTAAGGACGCTTGCACACAGGTTCCGTGCCGGTCTCAAGATCAATAACGAATTCAACTGGCCGGTGCGGAGGCATTCCTGGAAGCTCTTCTGGAAAGACGTCTTGATATTCGGAAACGACCGGAATCTGCGAGATAGCATCCAGTTCACCCTTCTCATTGAGAGAAAACAGACGGATGGTATTATCCCGAGCGGTAAAGACAATTACATCCTCAGACGAATGAGTCAATTGAATCTGCCTGGCAGCACAATCAAGATGCGCCTTGTGCTTAGAAAGCCAATCCATTCCGAGAATAAGATCAATATCCGAGTCACCAAGAACCGTAGGAGAAGATAGAAACTTGTAGTCACCCAAGTTGATAGTAACATCCGGAGCAATGGAGTTAGCATGCATGCGCCTACCGGGAGAGACAACCGCTAATGGACTAGGCAAAATTTGCATAGCCAAACCATGCTTAGATGAAAACGGTCTTGAGATGAAACAATGCGATGCACCCGTGTCAAAAAGAACTTTTGCAGGAATATCATTAACAGGAAGGTTACCCATGATGACATCTGACGAATCCTCTGCCTGAGCTACGTTCATCAAGTTGACCTTGGCATGCTTGGGGTTATGCTTGACCACAGCTAGACTTGCCGATCTGACAGGAGGAGGAGGAGGAAGACGCCTCTGGTTGAAGCACTTGTTGGCATAGTGACCCTTCTGTTGGCACTTGTTGCACGTGACCTCTGAAAGCGGACGGTGATACGGAGCACTCGATCTTGGAGCTTGAGACGAAGTCTTGTTCTGAAAGCCAGGGTTGGGTGGGTGGGAAGATCCACTGCCACCTTTGCTCTTCTGCTGATACGGCTGACGGAACGGAGGAGGAGGAAGCCAATACTTCTGCTGCTTGGCGACTTGAGTAGAGGAAGAAGGAGTAACATCTCTGACTCGCTTCTTGGAAGCATCACACCTCAACTGAGCAGCCTCTTGCTTCAGTGCCATGTTGTAGAACTCATCATACCTCAAGGGCTCAAAGAGAACAAGAGCTAGCTGAATTTCTTCTCTGAGACCACCTCTGAACTGGTATATCATGCTCTTCTCATCATGGACGTCCTGCTTGGCAAAGCGGGCAAGCTTCTGAAACAACTTGTTGTAGTCATAGACAGACAAAGAGCCTTGCTTCAGATGGTGGAATTCCTCACGCTTGCTTTCAACCACGCTCTGAGGGATATGGTGAGCTCTAAAATCTTGACGGAATTCATCCCAAGTGATAACACGTCCACCTCTGGAGTCCTTGTACTGCTGGAACCATTCTGCAGCTTGATCTTTGAGTTGGAAGGAAGCGAACTTGACAAAGTCCTCGGGCCTGACGTTACTGCACTCGAAATGCTTGGACAGATCCACAAGCCAATCGTCAGCATCGGTTGCCTCAACACAATTGCTGAAAGTCTTTGGCCCGTTAGCAAGGAACTGGTTGAGTGTAGCAGAGTGATTCTGATTGTTGCCTTGGTTCCCTTGGTTGCCTTGATTGCATTCTTGAAGAATTTGCATGATCAACTGTGTGTTTTCATTGGTTGCGGCCATCACAGCTTGCCATGCCTCCGGAGGAGGTGGAGGTGGTGGCGGATCAGGATTCAGAGTCGTGCGCGTTGGAGGAGCCATCCTGAAGAGGTTGACATCCATTAGCACATTGATAGACAAATATTGAAGCTGAATCCAACGGAATGAAAATTGCAACATATAGTCTTCACATCCGAACAAAATGAACGAATGCATTCCTCTTGAAATGGTCACATATCCATAAATTGAGAAGCCACGTAGAATTAAGGTAGAGAAATAAATCAACAAGGTATGGATCAAGAACGAATAATCAGTAAGAAATCCCAATCTCAAACCAATATCCGTGGAAGAAGAACTAGAGCTACGAGAATTCCCACCTATGAAACTCCTGAACCTTTTCGGTTATGCAATCAGGTGTTGGGGATACAGGGGAAGCATAATATCTCACCCAATTCTAGCAAATCCTACATCCAGCTGTATCCATCCTTCAACACATAACCAAGAAAAACTTCGGAAACCATCTACCTCAACCTTCGAAAAGCATCCGTTATACAAGTTATGGCGATACTGCCGAACTCCCGCCCCAGTACTGGGTGGCGTCGAGGTTATCTCACCAACGAACTGCATAAAAGAGATTTTCGATGTCGGCGTACTAAACTCAGGTATTCCAGAACTGCAACGATAAAATTATGATGACAACACCTCAGAGCTCAACTCCCCGGGACACTTCCACAAAACCCCTGACAGGAGGCACCAAGACAATGTTCTCGCCATAAAACCATCGGAACGATTCCAAGATACCCGCGTGATCCTAATTTTTTTTGTGAAATTTGAGAAGAGAAGAGTCAAAACTCTACGTCAGGATGCCTTACCAGAGCGATGAGGAGACTGGGAAGTAAAAAGAATTCCTAAACTCTCTGATATATAATTCCTAAATGACTCAAAACATTTTTCTAGACACAACTCGGCCGCTAAAAATGATCAAGCAATGGGGCTCCTAAGGTCGGGGAAGGCTCTGATTACCAACTTGTAACACCCTCGATGCGACTGTAGCTCCCACGTGTCGAGGCACGACTTAGAGACATAATCGCATTGAAGGCATATGTCGCAAGTAAGGTAATCTTTACACATCCCATGTAATGTAATAATAAAGGGGAGATAACATAGTTGGCTTACACTCGCCACGTCAATCAAGGTACATAAATAACATTACATCATCCAAACACTCATGGCCCGACTACGGCGCCAAAATAAAAGATAACCCAACATGCGACACGGTCCCGATCACCCCCAACTGGGAACCACTACTGATCATCAGGAAAGGAAACATAATAACGCGGAGAGTCCTCGTCGAACTCCCAATTGAGCTCGAGCGCGTCACCTGGAGCAGAATCATCAGGTCCTGCATCTGGTGTAATAGTAAACTGTGAGCCACAGGGACTCAGCAATCTCGCACCCTCACGATCAAGACTATTTAAGCTTATGGGTAAGGCAAGGTAAATATAAGTGGAGCTGCAGCAAGCGACTAGCATATATGGTGGCTAACCTGTTCGCAAAAGAGAGCGAGAAGAGGAGGCAAAGCACGAGCGAGAAACTAGAGAGCAACCTGCACAAGCATTACTCCAACACCGTGTCCACTTCCCGGACTCCACCGAGAAGAGGCCATCACGGTAACACACTCAGTTGATTCATTTTAATTAAGTTAAGGTTCAAGTTATCTACAACCGGACATTAACAAATACCCATCTGCCCATAACCGCGGGCACGGCTTTCGAAAGTTCAAATCCCCGCAGGGGAGTCCCAACTTAGCCCATGACAAGCTCTCATGGTCAACGAAGGAATAGACCTCCTCCCAAGACGTTCCGATCAGACTAGGTATCTCGGTTCTTCAAGACACTTCGACAGGTTAAAACAAGACCAACAACACCGCCCGAATGTGCAGACAAATCCCGATAGGAGCTGCACATATCTCTTTCTTAGGGCACACTCAGATTGTCTTAGGTACGGGTAGGCTAGCCCATAGTTGCCCCTGGTGGCCACCGGCAGCTGACAGGTGGACCAACACTCAAAGGAGCACTAGCCCGGGGGGGTTTAAATAAGATGACCCTCGGGCTCCAGAAACCCAAGGGAAAAAGAGGCTAGGTGGCAGATGGTAAAACCAAGGTTGGGCATTGTTGGAAAAGCTTTAATCAAGGCGAACTATCAAGGGTTCCCATTATAACCCAACCGCGTAAGGAACGCAAAATCCGGGAACATAACACCGATATGACGTAAACTAGGGCGGCAAGAGTGGAACAAAACACTAGGCGAGAGGCCGAGCCTTCCACCCTTTACCAAGTATATAGATGCACTAATATAACAAGATAATATAATGATATCCCAACAAGTAAATAAAGGTTCCAACAAGGAACGGCCTCCAATCTTCACCTTCAACTAGCAACGCTATAAGAGGGGCTGAGCAAAGCAGTAACATAGCCAATCAACGGTTTGCTAGGACAAGGTGGGTTAGAGGTTTGACATGGCAATTTGGGAGGCTTGAAATCAAGTGGTAGGCATCGTAGCATTGGCATAGCAAAAGAGCGAGCAAATCTAGCATAGCAAAGATAGTAGTGATTTCGAGGGTATGATCATCTTGCCTGCACAGTTGTCAGAGTTGACTGGATCCTCGAAAGCAAACTCAACGGGCTTCTCGTTAGCGAACTCGTCTCCCGGCTCTACCCAAACAAGACAAACAAGCAACAAGGACACAATCAACCACGTGCAATGATTGAACAATGTGATGCAAGGATGGTATGCTATGCGGGATGCGATGCGGGATGCATATGCAAGATTTGACAGGAAATGCAAGATCCTGGCCTCAACCTGGAAATCCAGGTGTGCCACTGGAAAGATGAGATGAAATCGCTTGAAAACGATATAAAGATCACCGGAATCGGAGTTACGGTTTGGAAATGGCAAGCGATTCAATTATGACACCGGTCTGCGATTCACAGCAAGTGGTCATCTAAATGCAATGAGATGAACATGATACAGCACCCAAACATGACAACAAAACACATGGCAGGGATTAATTCAAGATGCTTAACAAAATTTCATCCATTAACAGGTTCAAACAAGCATGGCAAAAATGCATATGGCAAACAGATCTCAGACTTAGTGAAATTAACACTTGTCTGGAATTTCAGATCAGGTAGCCCTCTTCGGAGCAACAAAACTACATGCTACAGGACCTGAACATGGGAAAGTAAAGCATGGCATGGAGCTACTCAAAGAGCTTAACAAAAGTCCCTTAGTAACCTTAAGCCAAAAGGGATTAGAAAATACAACTGCAAGCATGTGAACATGGCAAAAAACATAATCAGATCACAGACTTAGTGAAAACTGGAGCATGCTGAAAACAGATACCAAGTAGGCATGTTTACGAGCTCGATGCACTCACTATGGAGCAAGTCATGATAAACTAAGCATACGCACATCAATAATACACAAAATTCAAGCTAGACATGGCAAGAACAATAGCATAGCATACACGGATCAACTACAACATCATCGGCAAAATTGCAAACAAGTTGACAATCTGCCCAGATTCACAAAGTAGCAAAAATAGAGCTCGATTGACTCAAGCTAGCGTGCTCCATTAGCACTACAATATTAACATAACACCCTTACTGATCATCCTCAAAAGAGGCACGGAACACTCGGAAACAACAAGAACATATGGCCATATGAAATAAACAGATCAAGGACTTAGTGAAATTGCTAAGTCCCTGAAATCAGCACTACCAAGTGCCCCACTTCGCAAGCTTGTGCTAGTCACCACACACATCACAAAAATACACGGGTGGAACCTCTGGATAGATGACAAAACCCTTAACAAAATATATGTAGAGCTCATGGGCAGATCATGCACACAATAATCATGGCAAAAATGACAAATATGCAAATGGAGTAGCAGATCTGATAATTATCTCAGGTAGCCCTCTTCTAACAGCATTTCGGGCATCAAGATGAACTCAAATGAAAACGATGCAATGGAATGAAATGATGTACTCTCTGATATGAACATTTTGATATGCTATATGCCCAAAACGGAGCTACGGATGAGGAGATACGATGCTATGAACATGAGCACATGGATCTGCAATCTCAGGACTTAGGAAAAAATCGAGGTCAACCCTAGGGTTAGCCCGGATCTGGATCTGGCGCACGCCGACCGAGGCAAGTCCGGCGAGCTCGTCGGGGAGGCAGACCGTCGGCTTGCCGGAGAGGAGAGGAGGCCGGGCGGCGGGGCGGCGGACCCGGCCGCGGGGCGGCAGGCGACGATGGCGCCGCGGTGGTCGGCGAAGGCGGCGGCGTCGGGCGCGCGGGGCGGCCGGAGAGGCGGCCGGAGCGAGCGGCGGTGGCGGCCGTCAACGCCGGCGAGGGGCGCGACGATGGCGGCGGCGGCGCATGGGACCGGCGACAGGGAAGAGGAGGCGCGGGGCGGCGCTGGCTCTTCGGGCCGGGAGGGCCGGACGCGGGCCCCGCGGGCCCTGGCGGCGGCGGAGTGGGCGCCCGGGCGGGCGAATCAGACGGCGACAAGTGGTGGTGGCGGGGTGGAAATGGACATGTCCGGCGGCGGGATTTTTGTCCGATCGCGAGGAGAGGGAGAGATCTAGGGTTTACCCCGAAAATTTCGGGGAGTGATCTTTAAATAGAGGTGGAGGGAGCTAGGAGAGTCCAAATGAGGTGCGGTTTTCGGCCACGCGATCGTGATCGAACGCTCTAGATGATGGAGCAGGTTTAGGTGGGTTTTGGGCCAAATTGGAGGGGTGTTGGGCTGCAACACACACGAGGCCTTTTTGGTCCCTCGATTAACCGTTGGAGTATCAAACGAAGTCCAAATGATACGAAACTTGACAGGCGGTCTACCGGTAGTAAACCAAGGCCGCATGGCAAGTCTCGGTCCAATCCGGAAATGTTTAATCCCCACACACGAAAGAAAGGTAGAAATGACCACCGGAGGAGAACGAAGCGCCGGAATGCAAAACGGACAACGGGGAAAATGCTCGAATGCATGAGATGAACACGTATGCAAATGCAATGCACATGACAACAACACACGAAGACAAAAACCCGAACCCGAGAAAATAAAATAACTTAACGCCGGAAACGACAAGAGTTGGAGTACAAATTGGGTAAGTTACATCCGGGGTGTTACATGCCCTCTATGGAGCCAGCCACTTGTAGCCGAGCTTTAGGCCGAATTCCTTCCGAGGTAATGCACCACCTTGGTCTTGGGCTACTCTTTTGTGGATATATTTTCTCGATTGGTGCATTTTATTCTTTCCCGAGATATATTGCTAGTTGCCCTCAAGGTGTGTGTCGGCCTAAAATCTGAGATGCACCTGAAGGAAAACATGAAACAGCTGACCCTAGTTGCCCCTAACACTCAAGCTGAATCACGAAATCGTCTCGAGGATAGATTCCTAGCTGGGCAGCATACATAGGAACAAACACGCAGTGCACAATAGTTCCTGAGGCTCAGGTTGGGGCGGCCGACCAACCTAAGGATTGTGATCTCCTCGGAAACTATTTTGCACTTTGAATCTTCTGCATTGAATAGGCAATGCAATAGCCCCCGAGTCACTAGTCGGGTGGCAACACCAGATCGGGGGATTGATGTAACCTGCTAATGGATTTTAAGTGATAAGCACGGAGCCCAGTAGCCCCCGAGCATTAATTTGGGCAATGGTGGCTGACCTAAGTATCGATATCTAGATTAAATTGACTTTAATGACAATTCATGTGTAATGATTATATGTATCCAAGTACTTTACATCATGAATGCTCAGATCCGCATTGTACAAAACATTGTTGACTGGCCATCTTCAATCTTCTCGGCCAGTAGCCGAGGATTGTTTGTCGTACTTTATAAAGCCTTTATAAGGGCAAAGATTTATGACAAACAAGGCAATCCAGCCATATGGTTTTATAAACAAAGGTACACAGAGAGATATGTTATATTTTACTATTAACGTAAGAAACATCTTCTAGGAAAAATAGTTCCTTTATAAGTTCCTTTTACCAGGTTGTCATGCTGATCATGATCTTGAAACCTCGCCTCCAATCAAGGTGGGAGCAAAATATCAAGGATTTAGTTATAGAAAAGTTCCTGAACACTTCTTGCTAACCCCATCTATGTAGTTAGGTATCCTTGCAACAAAAAAACATTCATCTCTCTATACTATCTCTTTCTACGACACACAACCATCCACCCCCTAGCCAGTCGTGCTGTCGAGGTCTATCTAGCTCCCTCACACGCAAATAGATGTTGTCTCTATGTCCGTTCATCGCACACACTATAGCTCTCCCATATCCCCAACCTCGTAACCTTGTCGATCCAGACGTTACACACACCTCTCTCTCTCTCTCTAACACACACACAGACACGCACACACCCTCTCTCTCTCTCTCCCTTTCAGACACTCCTCTCTATAGAACACACACATTCTTTCCAACATGCATATGCCCCTCTCTCGTTAGGTATCGCTGCCCCTGATAACCCCTAAGTATAGGGGATCGCAACATTTTTTGAGGGTAGAGTGTTCAACCCAAATTTATTGATTCGGGAGCCAAAGAATATTCTCAAGTATTAGCATATGAGTTCTGAATTCAACCACACCCGAAAGACGTAATATCCGCAGCAAACTATTTAGTAGCAAAGTAATATGGAAGTAACAGTAATGGTGACAAAAGTAAAAGTAACGGTTCTGTAGGAATCGTACCAGTGGTAACTGAAAAGTAACGGAGCAAAGATCAATACGAAATGAGCTCACAGGCAATAGATCAATGATGGAGAATTATGTCCGATGGCATTCATCATGGAACGGTTATACAACAGGGTGACACAAAACTAGCTCTAGTTCATCAATATAATGTAGGCATGTATTCCGAATATAGTCATACGTGCTTATGGAAAAGAACTTGCATGACATCTTTTGTCCTACCCTCCCATGGCAGCGGGGTCCTGTTCGAAACTAAGGGATATTAAGGCCTCCTTTTAATAGAGTACCGGACCAAACCATTAGCACTTAGTGAATACATGAACTACTCAAACTACGGTCATCACCGGGAAGTGTCCCGACTATTGTCACTCTAGGGTTGCCGGATCATAACACAGAGTAGGTGACTATAACTTGCAATATCGGAGCAAGAACACAAATATATTCATGAAAACATAATAGGTTCATATCTGAAATCATGGCACTTGGGCCCTAGTGACAAGCATTAGGCATAGCAAAGTCATAGCAACATCAATCTTAGAACATAGTGGATACTAGGGATCAAACCCTAACAAAACTAACTTGATTATATGGCAAATCTCATCAATCCCATCACTGTCCAGCAAGCCTACGACGGGATTACTCATGCACGGCGGTGAGTATCATGAAATTGGTGATGGAGGATGGCTGATGATGATGGCGGCGATTTCCCATCTCTGGAGCCCAAAACGGACTCCAGATCGGCCATCCCGAGGAAGAACAGGGCTTGGTGGCGGCTCCGTATCGTAAAACGCAATGAATCATTCTCTCTGATTTTTTTCTCCCTAAACGTGAATATATGGAGTTGGAGTCGAGGTCGGTGGAGGTCCAGGGGGGCCCATAAGGTTAGAGGGTGAGCCCCCACTCTTGTGGCCAGGGTGTGTGCCCCCTTCAGTTGATTCTTTCGCCAATATTTTTATTAATTCCAAAAATTGTCTCCGTGAAGTTTCAGGTCATCCGAGAACTTCTATTTCAGAACAAAAATAACAGCATGGCAATTCTGCTGAAAAAAACATCCTCGGTCCAGGTTAGTTCCTATTCAAATCATGCAAGTTAGAGTACAAAACAAGGGCAAAAGAGTTTGGAAAAGTAGATACGATGGATGTGTATCAACTTCCTCAAGCTTAACCCATTGCTTGTCCTCAAGAAATTCTGTTGAAAAACTAAAATGATAAAGAAAAACTTTTACAAACTCTGTTTGATCTTGTTGCTGAAAATATGTAAAGCCGGCATTCAAGTTTTCAGCAAAAATGATAAACTAACGATATCCACAATAACATTTAGGTCTCACATTTACTCATATCAATGGCATAATCAACTAGCGAGCAATAATAATAAATCTCAGATGACAACACTATCTCAAAACAATCATGATATGTTAGAACAAAATGGTATCTCACTATCCCTTTCTAAGACCGGAAACATAAATGTAGAGCACCCCTAAAGATCAAAGACTGGCTAGACATCGTAATTCATGGTAAAAGAGACCCACTCACAGTCATACTCAATATAAATTAATAACAATGCATACAAATGACAGCACTGCTCTCTAACTGGTGCTTTTTATAAGAGGATGATGACTCATCAATAAAACTAAATAGATCGGCCCTTCGCAGAGGGAAGTAGGGATTTGCAGAGGTGACAGAGCTTGAGTTTTTAAATATAGAGGAATATTATTTTGAGCAGTATGCTTTCTTTGTCAACATAACAACCAAGAGATCTCGGTATCTTCCAAGCTACATACATTATAGGCTTATTATTTGAAGGCTTAGAGTTTGGCACATGCAAATTTACTTGGAACGGCAGGTAAATACCGCATATAGGAAGGTATGGTGGACTCATATGGAACAACTTTGGGGTTTATGGAAGTGGATGCACAAGCAGTATTCCCGCTTAGTAGAAGTGAAGGCTAGAAAAAGACTAGAAAGCGACCATCTAGAAAGCGACAACAGTCATAAACATGCATTGAGATTAACCAACATTGAATGCAAGCATGAGTAGGATATAAATCACCATGAACATAAATATCATGGAGGCTATGTTGATTTTGTTTCCACTACATGTGTGAACATGTGCCAAGTCAAGCCACTCAAATCATTCAAAGGAGGATACCTTCCTATCATACTACATCACAACCATTTGAATTTCCATGTTGACACGGAAGGTAAACCATTATAAACTCCTAGCTAATTAAGCATGGCATGAGTAACTGTAATCTCCAATTTGTCATTGCAAACATGTTTCATTCATAATAGGATAAATTAGGAATGATGACTAATCATATTTACAAAAACAAGAAAGGTCGAGTTCATACCAGCCTTTCCTCATCTAAACAAGAACGATGAACTGGGCTGTTAAACACTACAGTCAAATGGGCTTTCTCTTCCAAACCTCAGGGTGCAGCCATTTGCGTGCGAGCAAGGACCAGCTTACCGTTCATCCTTCCTTCATGGTGAGGGAAGGGCAAACCTATAGCTTTTTGTTTCATGTATTCGGTGCAAAACTCAACCACCTACTTCGCGGTATAACATTGTAGGATGCTTGCCTCTGGATAGTTTCGGTTCCGACAATAGCACATCAGTATTCCCATGAACCGCTCGAAGGGATACATGTTGCAAAGAAACACAGGACCACAATAATTTATCTCGTCGACAAGGTGCATAGTGAGATGGACCATGACATCAAAGAATGGTGGTGGGAAAACATCTCTAGGTTGGATAATATGCTTGCAATATCCTATTGCATATGACCCAACTCTTCAGGATCTACAAATTTCTGCCATAGTTGGTTGAAGAAATCATAAAGCTCAATGAGTGTGTTTCTTATATCTTTGTCCACCAAATTCCTAATGGCCATTGAGAGGATTTGTGTCAACATTAGGTGGCAATCGTGTGACTTCATGTATCCCAACTTCATTTTACCTGAGCTCACATCCACAAGACTACGGATGTTTGTGGAGTAGGAAAAGGGTGTCTTAACTGACAACAAGTAGGTAAAGAACTATGTTTCTTCTTTTGTATTGAAATTGTAACTCTGGCAAGCTTTGATGAATTTTTCATCATCTTCTGCTTCACTCTAGCGTTTTGATTGATCAACAAGCATATCGAGCCGTGCACCATCACCATCCTTTGTTTTACCTTTAATCTTTAGCAGAGTGCCAAGGACACTTTTACATACGTTCTTCTCTACGTGCATGATGTCGGATTCAGGGATCCGCAGACCCAAGGAAGGTTCCAACTATGGGGCATGTGTGAAGAACTTAACCTCCCCAGCCAGCCAGTTCATCGCCCCCACATCCTATCTCAATGAACAAGGAAGAAAATGGACACCGCAGTTTACCCAGGTTCAGGCTATCTTGCGGTGTAAGACCCTACTCCTGCTTTGGGGTGGATTAGCCTCACGAGGGGCTGAGGATGAACTAGTACAGAGGAAGAACAACCTCACGAGGTCTGCTCTGGTGAGGGGATGAGTTGAGGATTGGGTAGACCGACCCCTTCTATGGTGGTGGCTAACCTATATTTATAGTGGCCTTGGTCCTCTTCCCCCAAAGCATAGGGGGGATCCCATAGTGGCCAATTTGAAAGGGGACAAGTAGTACATCTTATCCTGACGAAAGGTGGTCTTCGCCTGCAAAGCTTCTGGTCTTGGCGTCATGGTGGGCTCGATGATGACATCCGTCCTGGAGGTCTTGGTCCTATTGCATGGGAATGGAAACCTTCGGCTGATACCCGGGGACCCCGCGCCTATTCTTGCCTCCTTAGCACCAAAGAGCAAACCTGCTGCTCTGCACCGACCAGGCCTTCGTCATCATGGCTTGCATCACCACAACCTCGGGAGCTGGGTACCTGCATAGAGATGTCTACTCCTCGGGAGCCAGTCTGCGGAGGCCTTGCCCCCCCTCTCGCGAGGCTAGGCCCCTCGCGTGTCTTGGAGGTGTTGTAGATGGGCAGTACCAGGCCATCGATGGAGCCACGCCATGAGGCACATGCATGCAATCCTGGGTACCCTGGTTCCCATAATGCTAACACATGACATCGATGAAGTGACGTACACATGGAATCTCCTAGTAAGGTAATTTCCAGAACACCGATTTCTTCTTAAACACTTGACCCTTAGGTGTTTGTTTCACCGCCAAAGTGTGCTTCTTCCCAAGCGCAACATTAATTTGTTTAGCCATGTTGTGGACCACCTCCCCATCATAGGGTGTAGGGCCCACATCTACCTCTGTCATGCCATCAAATTCAGATTTTATCTTTCGGTATGGGTGACTTCTCCGTAAGAACCTACGATGATGCAAATACACAATTTTGCATGAGTTGGGAAGAAATATGCTAGCTGTCCTATCCATGCATGTGATACACCCTACATCTCCCATTGTTTTCTACCATGATGTTTTGCCTAATGCGGGCATATCTTCAATGGTGTGCACCAGCATCGCATGTATATCGGAAATCTCCTTTTTGTAAGCATCATAACATTTTACAGCAGGCGCATCTATCCACACTGTCCGCAGTTCTTCTACCAGTCGTCGAAAGTAAATGTCGATGTCATTTCCAGGTTGCTTTGGGCCTTGGAAAATCATTGACATCATAATGCATTTTTTCTTCATACACGACCAAGGAGCTAGGTTAAATATGCATAGAAGCACGTGCCATGTGCTGTGATTGGTGCTCATACCGCCAAAAGTATTCATCCCGTCTACACTCACCGAGCCTTATACTTCCAGGATCATTGGCAAAGTCATGAAACTTGTTGTCGATTAACTCCCACTGAGCCCCATCTTTCGGGTGCCTGATATATTTATCTGCAGTTCGCTCATCATGATGCCACCGCAACCTCTTTGCATCTCTAGGGATTGCAAACAAACACCTCAACCTTGGAATTAAAGGCAAGTACCAAACAACCTTCAACGAGATTCCTGTCTTGATATTGTCGTCCAATTTGTACTTGTCCTTTGCTATCCTGCGCTTGTATCGTGCATGCTTGCATGTGGGACATGCACGCATATCTTTGGACTCACCATGGTACAATATACAATCATTCACACAAGTGTGTATCTTCTGTACTTCAAGTTCCAATGGGCAAATAATTTTCTTCGCTTCGTTCATGCTTCTGGGGAGCTTATTATCTTCCAGAAGAATTTCTTTGAAAAGACCTAACATCTATGTGAAGCCCTTGTTTGATAGACCTCTTGCCGCTTTAAATCTGAGAAGCGCTAGGGTGGCACTCAGCTTGGAATATTTGTTCTTGCAACCTATATACAATTATTTCTTAGAGTCTGCATCAATGGTCAGCAGATCCTTGTACCCAATCATATCATATTTTGGGCCCTTGAAATCTGCAATCATAATAGCAAAATGTGGCATATCAAGATCGTCGTCATCTGTCTCGACGTCTTGGTTTTTCCAGTGGGTGTTTTGGCTTTTCGGTGTTCCATTGGTAGATTGACGCCTCTACCCTGATATTAGATTCAACATCCATTTGAAACTAACCAGGGTTTGGCATCTCCCAGCCCTGGGTAAAATCATCCATGACCTGCTCTTCACCATGTATTTTCCAACGTGTATATCCATCCATGAATCCCCGAGAGACTAAGTGCCACTGGACATCTCCAACTTCACGTGACTCTGTATTGGCACAATGAGTACATGCACACATGATTTAATCCTCATCACCAATTCTCCTCTTTGTACTTTCAGCCAAATTCATGAACTCTGTCACGCCACTTATAAAATATGTGGTTCTCCGATTCTTCATCCATTGAGATTGTTCCATGTGCGCTACACGAATGGTAATTAAAAACAAAACAACAACATTAATACACAGATTAACTGATATGCAAAGATGCATCCATAAATCACAAGGTTTTATTTTCATAACTACTGAGGGTGCTCCATATTGGTATCAAGACGTGCAATGACAAAAATTAATGGCCAGTCAATTTACACGCAGAGTACTACACCACTACCCTTAGGAATTGAATACCTTAATTAAGCCACTCAAGAAAACAATACCTTAGTTAATTAGCCATGCGGTGACCTCCACCGAGCAGACATAGAAGCGCGATGAGGCGGCACGCCGAGACAGCAGGGTCAAGGAGAAAATCCTAGTGCGGCTTCTACCTGAAGTTCGACCTCCACTATACCGCCATCGACCGCGATGGATGTCCTCCAATCACGCCGCTGCCGACCTCGATGGTTGAGCTCCTCGTATCCCCCCCCCCCCGCAGACCGTGGATTGACCTCCTATGACGCCGCCATCGACCACTGACCGAGGATTGACCTCTTATCCGATAGCCGCTGCCTAGGCCGCCGCCGCCATCTCTACCTGCTGAGCGGCTCTTTTATTTTTTGACGGATATCTGCAGAGTAGCTGTTTAGACGATAGCACTGTAACACAATTATATGTACAGGTGTCACATCCCTTGAATTTGTTTGCGGATAATTGCATCAGTGAGCATCATGCATCCTGCTAATTTCAAGAAATTTGAAATTAGGATTATTCAAGCCTCAGAAATTATTTTAAAGGAAGGGCAAGGAACCCTAAAATCTCATTCAATGAACCCAAAATGACCTTCATCAATGTTTGCTAATTTTGTCAAGGTTTTGAGACCAAACCAAAAAATAGTGAACATTTTTGTGGAATATTTTGGTCACTGAATTTAAATCATTATTGTATTTGAGTTTGAATTTATATTCCTATATTTAGAATATAAATTCAAATGCTTCTGAAATGAATTACGTGCATTTGGCTAGGTCCATATCTGTATCATAAATTATTTCAGAAATTTTTGGCATTGTTTGACTTTTTCTAAACTCAAAATAGTGGCAGAAAAAATAAATAAAAACAAACAAAACAGAAAGAAAACAGGGAACAATAACCTCACCTGAAGCTCACCTGGCGGCCCAACACTGTTGGCCCATCCCATCTCTCTCCCTTGTCTTCTTCCAGCTCGCGCCAGAAGGACTCGAGCGCGCGTGGCCGACGCCCGCCGCCACGCGCGTGGCCACCTCTAGCCTGCTTGCTCGCCCTGGAAGGCTCTGGATGATGCCACACATCCCCTCAACCACCTCCCACCCCCCCTCGTCCTCACCCTCCCCTGGACCTCTCTCTTTCACCATCGAACGGACCCAGTGACACCTTCACCGCTGCCACCGACCTCCCCACGCCCATCCAGCTATGCCATGAGCTCCGCCTTGACCGCCGCGTCCTTTGCACCAATCAAGGGGCCGCCAGGGGCTCCGTGACGACAACCCTGAGCTCTTCTTCCTCCCTCAGATGCCGAGATCACCAGCGACCTCCTGCCATCACTAGCCCTTCCCTGACCTCACCGAAGCCACCGTTGCACTCACTGTGAGCTCCTCTTCCTTCTCCCCCTAGTCATATCGCAAGAGCTGCCCCCTAACCCCGCTAGCCATCACAGCCGTGAGCTCGGCTCCGCCGGCCATGTCGCCGTCATGGCCACAGACGCGTAAGCTCAAAACCGAGCGTGTCACCGTGCTCAGCACATCACCAAGAGGCCGTAGTACCCGGCCGTTCCCCTCGCCATGGCGCACATCACCATTCCCAAGCTCGCCCGAACTCCGACCACCGCAGGAGTGGACGCCGCCATCATTCTAGGCCACCTCCGGCTAAACCAATGGCACTGGTCGATGCGGCCGAGCCTCCTCATCAAGTAGATGGCCTCGGCCACCCTTTTGGTCGCCGGAGCACGAAACCCGCAGCTGCCCGCCGCGCTCGACCTCGCCGGCGGTGAACTGCCGATGGGTTTGACCCACTTTGATCCTGGCTGGACCCCACCTGAGTCCATGACATGTGGCGCCAGCCCCTGACTCAAATTAGTTTAGGTTTTAATTAGTGTTAATTACCATAGTTATGGGTTAATCACCTCGTTTACTAAACTCTGTGTCACTGACATGTGAGCCCAGGCCGTTAACTAACCAGGGTTAGGATTAAACTAATGGTAATTAACTCGGTTAGTTAGGTCAAGTCACTGAAATGTGGGCCCAGACCCTTAACTAACCTGGGTTATGATTAAATTAATCGTAATTAATTCGGTTACTTACATTAAGTCACTAACCGGTGGGCCCCGCTGGTCAGGTTTGACCTAGACTGGCTATTGTTGACTTGCTGATGTCACACCAATGTCACGCTGACGGAGTAACTATTTTTGGAATTTAAATAAATCTAAATAATTTATTTATTTTCAGAAATGTTCCTAAACTTCTAAAATAATAGAAAATAATCTATAGCTCAGAATGAAATAATATATATATATGAAAAAGTATTAGAAAAATCCAAAGAATCTATTTATGGCATTTTCATGCATGTTTGAACAACTTATACCTGCTGATCAGGTCAAACCAATGGAATGGCATATGAATAGTCACATATGGAGTTTGAATTTGAATCTTGTATACAAAACAACTCCATTTAATGTGTTGCTAGTGGCATTAGCTCGATCAACATCATATTTCCATGTAATTATCATGCATCATATTGTTGCATTGCATTGGTTGTGTTCCTTCTCTATTTGCCAGTTTTGTTCTCTCTTAGTGGACGTTGTTCCGACATTAAGATCGATGACACTGATGAAGAGCTAGCTATCTTTAGAAGTGCCAAGCAAGCAGCCCAATGTCCCAAACTGTGCGTCTGAAGATCAACGGTAACAGGAGACAAAGGGGACACGATGTTTACCCAAGTTTGGGCTCTCTTAATGGAGGTAAAACCCTATTTCCTGCTTGATTGACTTTGATGAATATAGGGGTTATAAGAGTTGATCTACCTCGAGATCATAATGGCTAAACCCTATATGTCTAGCCTATAAGAATTCTGATAGCCTCTATGGACTAAACCCCTCCGATTTATATAGGCACCGGAAGGGCCTAGGGTTGTACAGAGTCGGTTTATAGAGGAAGGAAACTATACATCTGGACGCCAATCCTGCCATCCACGCAAATGATAGTCCTATCCGGATACAGGGGAAGGCCTTCTACCTTGTATCTTCTCGGCCCATCAGTCCGACCCTTATCATACAGCCTAGACACCCGAGGACCCCTTAATCCAGGACTCCCTCAGTAGCCCCTGAACCAGTCCGACCCTTATCATTTGCTTGATTCAACGCGGTGCCACACTACGCTTATCTCAAGCTCAAGATGCCCAAACCGCATGACGTCATAACAGTTAATGGAAACATGGAACGCCCCCTCCGCACTGAGGAGCACACCGCTGCCTTAGCAGCAGAAGTACAGAGTGGCCTTTTCAAGCAGAACCGTAATTCGGTGGCCGAGCTCCCGGACACTGTCAAGAGAGTCCGGACTATTCTGCAGGAGGACAACTCGGCTCGTAAAGAGATCAACTAGCAATTCGGCCTCCCTCCCAGTCCTGACCAAGTGGTGGCAATTGTATCATGTGTACATAACTACGCACTCAAAATACCATGGGCATGGAGGGAGGCATAACTAGCTTGAGATCCACAATACGGCTCGACCGCCCCCGAACACACGTACATTCACTTTTTCTTCTTTCTCCTTTTCAGGTTTCTTTTCCACGGGCCTTCCCTGACGGCCTGATCATCGGTCCTTTTCGAAGGATAAATACACCAAGACGGCAAGAAGCATGGACGTACCGGGGATTTTTTAGGTGGTTTCTTTAACGATCCCTTTACCTGTTTTCAGGACCCACACGCAGCTCTCCCTTGGTTAAGGCATAATTAGATAGCCTTCTTCTTATTTCACTACGTGTATAAATGCGCTTTAACACACCAATGAAGTTATAATGGAAACAGTTTGCATCCCAAATTTTACGGCTCTAGCTTACTACCCTTTCTTCTTTTTTTGATAACTTTGTCAAACAGCACCCGTACACTTTGGTACGTTTCAATTAGCCAGGTGCTTCATAGCGCCCCACAATGCATATAGCGCCCCACAGGCAATTCTCCGAACACTTTTTACAGTATAGTTCGGCACCCCGAATTTAGCACTATATGCATTGGCTCTGAATCATGTCTTCGGTCAATAGTTGGGTTGCCAGGCTCATGTGCTTGCTACCTTACGTTCCGTTATATCGGCTAGGGTAGTAAAGGGAGAACTACTGCGATTGTGCCCTAGTTTACCCGTGTAAGTGCATCTAGTGCCACCCCTAGTTGGTTTTGGAGTATTGACGACAAACCTGGTTGAGGGAATAATGTGTTTGTGAGAATTGTAGGACAACACAGGTAGTAGTCCCCCATTGATTCGGTTTACCTATCGGAGATGACCCCTAAAAATGTATGAAGACATTGAAGGCAAAGGTGGTATGTGAAGACATTCACATTGAAGACTATGACAAGAGAAGACATTGGGTGAAGACTATGGAGCGCAAAGAGTTAGTTGTTTCATTGTTTCCTTTCTTCTTTGTTGAGTCATAGGAACCACCGTACTGTTAACTGGAGTCCCAGTGAACAAAGTCAGAGTGACTGAAGTGATGCTTAACCAAAATCATATGTCTTTGAGCGAAGACAATGAGATCAAATCTTATCCAGACCTGGATAAGTCAGCTTTACTTGTAGCCCAAGTAAAGTTGCCAGTTTTGTTTGAAATCTGACCGTTGGAACACGTGTCAGTTCCTTAGTGACCTAGGGTCATTTCGGAGAAATCAGGTCGGGTTGCCTAGTGGCTATAAATAGCCCACCCCCTACACCATAAATTGGTGGCTGCTCAGAGTTAGTGCACGGCTTTTGTCATTTAAGAGCAACCCACCTCGAAGCCTTTGAGAGAGAAATCCTTGCAAGGACAAAGCCCTAAACACCCAGAGCCAAAGAGTGTTAGGCATCACTGAAGTGTCCGATCTTTGTGATCTGAAGACTTGTTACACTTGAGGACTATGAATCCTCCAGCCGGTTAGGCGTCACGTTCTAAGCATCCAAGAGTCATTGTGGATCGCCGGTGAACAATGTCTGTGAAGGTTTGGAAGTCTACCGTGAAGACTTACCAGAGTGATTGAGCGAGGACTGGGTGTCCTTAGCTCAAGGGGAATAAGGTGAAGACACGGTCTTCTGAGTTAAATCTTAGCCTCCCTAACCAGACATAGAGTTGTCACAGCAACTGGAACTGGTCCAGCAAATCATTGTCTTCAACAAGCAACTGGTTCTATCCTTCCCATCTCTTTATTTACACTTGGTCCTTGTGAAGTCATTGCCTGTTTGCATTATCCACTTGTATTCACTGTGTGACTGTTTGTTCTGATTGGTTTCATACTTTCTTCCATCCTGATCCCTACTACCTAGCTGCTATTAGTCTTCGTGCTCTCACTTCATTGAATACTAGACTATGGCTTGTCTAGAGTAGTCTACCTTCCGCTGCATGGTTATAGCTTCATTTCTATCGTTTGTCTTTGAAACTCCCATGTTTTGAAGACTTTCATAAAAATCACCTATTCACCCCCCCTCTAGTCGATAACTAGCACTTTCAATTGGTATCAGAGCAAGGTAATCCCTTGTTCTGTGTGATTCGGTTTAACCACCTGGAGTTTTAGCTATGTCGGCTGCAGGGATAATCAAAGTCTCCGCTGCGTGCCCTATCTTCGATGGCACTGATTATTCCAAATGGAAGACTATGATGAGGAAGCGACTCCTTGCAATGGACAGTGAGCTTTGGGTGGTCACGGAGATTGGCCTCACCGACTTATGCAAGATGGCGGATGCCGAAGATATTCAAAAGTTCACTCTGCTGGATATCAAGGAAAAGGAGATTATATGCTCCTCTCTATCCAGAGATGAGTTCAGGCGCATCATGCATCTCTGCAATGCAAAGCTTATAGGGATCAGATTTCTGATGTTTATGAAGGTCATCGGACACGTCAGGATCCCTGGTTCCTCGACTTCAAGGAGTCTCTCAAAACAATGTCTCCCGAACCCGAGCCATCCTCTCCAACCTACTGCTTCATGGCACGTGGTGCCAAGGTAAACTCATGTGATGCCTACTTTCAAACTTCAAGTGAAGATGATTCTAATTGTGATTCCAAACCCAGCTACAAAACACTTGCTAAAATTGCAACTGAACAACATAAAGCTATGGAACATATTCAAAAATGGTTAGACAAAAGCGATGACCTGTTGGACGCGGAAATGACTCGATCTCAGTCCTTAATTGAAGACATAAAAAATCTTCATGTTAAGTATGAGGAACTTGAAAGTCGTCATGAAATGCTCTCAACATCTCATGAAATGCTTTCCTATGATTATCTTCAAAGGAAGAAAGAACTTGAGAAATTGAGAGCGGTTCATGAAGATCTTCAAAAGGAAAATGAGTCACTTCGCGCTCAACAGATCAATCCCGATCAGGAAGGATTTGAACCACCATGTCTAAAATGCCTTGAGCGTGATAACACTACTTCTGTTGCTGAATGTTCTACTGTTGCTACTATTGCAATATCTTCAACTGTTGATTTGGTAACTAACCCCTCTGCCGAGGATGCCACTGCTATTGCTGATGAAAATGCTAGGTTGAAGACATTGCTTGAAACAGGGATGTACAAAAGTCTCAAAGGGCATCAGACACTATGTGATGTCCTCAAAAGGCAGATTCTGAACCGAAACCCAAGGAAAGAGGGTGTTGGGCTCGAAAGGAAAATGAATGCTGATGGCTCTTACTGGAAGCCTAAGCAGTACCCCAAAACCACATGGGTTGTTGCAAAGGAACCTTCAGTGGATCCATCCACCCTATCTGGCTTCACTTGTGCTAATCCTATTGTCATTGATGAATCCTTTGATGCAAACTATAAACTGTTTAAGAATCAGAATGGTGAAGTGTTTGCCAAGTATATTGGTACTAACTGCAGGAATGGGCCACCTATGAAGAAAGTATGGGTGCCCAAAAGGTGTCTAGAGAATATTCCTGTGAATGTCGTCATGACACCACAAGGGAAGAATACAAACTCCAGACCACAGGCTTCATATGGTCCAAAGGCTTCATACAGACAAAGGACTCACCTAAGTCGCACTAGCACAAACGTTTTGCAGGGAAATCATACCCAGGCCTATGAATATGAGTGTGTTTCATCGAACCGCCATGTTCATAAGACCAAGAACTACTCTACTTATTCCTATGAGTATTATTCACCTCCTGCAAAACTATTTGCCAGGGCTTCAAAGCCAAAGTTCTCAGATGCTGCACTTAGACTCATTGCTTCGAAACCACCCTGGAAGATGTGGGTGGCTAAGAAAGCTTAACTCTCTTTTGCAGGGAAAGGTCTCCAGCCGAAAATCAAATGCGTCTGAAGCTATTGCTGGGGACCTAAAACATCTTGTAGGGTGCAAGATCAAATGCCCAAATGGTCTTATTATTTATTTTTCTCCTGAGTTGCTTGCTATTTGTCCTATCAGTCCTAACCTCTATCCAAGCTTTCATAATCCACTTGCTCATCAAATGTTTATGCTTCACAATGCTCTTCATGAAGCCTATCCCCCTAACTGCACTGTAGGATATGACACTAGCTGCTTCAGAATGGATTATTGATCGTGGATGTACTAATCACATGACTGGCGAACGAAGTCTTCTCATGGACTCATCCTTACGTTCATCTGACAAAAGTCACATCACATTTGCTGATACTGGTAAAAGGAAGGTATTGGGTCTGGGTAGAGTTGCAATCTCAAAGGATCATCGCATGGATAAAGTGAAACTTGTTGAATCCCTTGGTTTCAACTTAATGTCTGTCTCAATGCTTTGCGATTTGAACATGTTTGTGATATTTGGAAAATATTGTTTCCTTGTTCTAATGGAATCTGACAAGTCTCTAGTCTTTGAAGGGTATCGGAAAGATGATTTGTACATGGTAGATTTCTCAGCAGGACCACAGCTTTCCGTACGTCTTCTTGGAAAAGCTTCAGAGTGCTAGCTTTGGCATCGGAGGTTAGGGCATGCTGGCATCAGGAACATGCATACTCTTGCAAAGAAGAAGCACGTCATAGGCATCGAGGGCGTCAAGTTCAAGAAGGATCACTTATATGGTGCCTGGGAAGCTGGAAAGATGACGAGGGCCAAGCATCTCTCGAAGACAATCTTGACAACGACTCAACCCTTCGAACTGCTACACATGGACCTCTTCGGCCCTACTCACTTCTCTACCCTTACTACTACTGCTTGTCTCTATGGCTTCGTCATTGTTGATGATTATTCAAGATATACATGGGTACACATAATCCTCTACAAGACTGAAGTGCAGGATGTCTTCAGACGCTTCGCCAATCGAGCCATGAACTACTATGGCATCAAGATCAAGCACATCAGAAGTGACAATGGCACTAAATTTAAGAACACCGGCCTCGACAATTATCTTGATACACTGGGCATCACTCATGAGTTCTCGGCTCCGTACACGCCGCAGCAGAATGGCATCATGGAACGCAAGAACAGAACACTCATTGAGATGGCTCGGACGATGCTCGATGAATACAAGACACCAAGAATGTTCTGGCCTGAAGCTATTGATACTGCATGCCATGTCATCAACCGAGTTTATCTTCACAAGCTTCTGAAGAAAACATCCTATGCACTCCTCACTGGTAAGAAGCCAAATGTCAGCTACTTCAGAGTATTTGGTGCTAGGTGCTGGATCAAGGATCCACATCACACTTGAAAATTTGCACCGAAAGCACATGAAGGTTTTATGCTTGGTTATGGCAAGGATTCGCACTCCCACAGATTCTTCAACTTCTTTCACTATAAAGTGGTTGAAACTGTGGATGTGCGATTCGATGAGACTAACAGCTCGCAAAGAGAGCACCTACCAAATGTGCTAGATGAAATTCCACCAGGTGAATCCATCAAGCTTATGGGAACTGGAGAAATCATACCGTCTGAAGTACAGCCTGAAGAGGAACTTATCATTTCTGCACCTAATCAACCTGAAGACAATGCTCAGCATGAAGACAATCCTTCAAACGATGACAATGATCAGCAAGAGCAAAATCTTCGTCCAGTTATCCCCGTGTTGCAAATGAAGTACATATTGAGAATATAATTGATAGCATCAGTGCACCTGGTCCACTCACTCGTTCAAGGGCAACACAACTAGCAAATTTCTGTGGTCACTTTGCATTCGTCTCAATATCTGAACCCAAGAAAGTTGATGAAGCCTTCATGGAACCTAAATGTATTCAAGCTATGCAAGAAGAGCTTCAACAATTCGAGCTGAATAATGTATGGGAACTGGTTAAGCATCCTGATCCTTGTAAACACATTATCATAGGCACTAAATGGATATATCGCAACAAGCAAGATGAGCATGGTCAAGTTGTCAGAAACAAGGCTCGTCTCGTTGCTCAAGGATACACTCAAGTTGAAGGAATTGACTTCGATGAAACATTTGCTCCTGTGGCTAGGCTTGAAGCTATACGCATACTGCTAGCCTATGCAAATCATCATAACATCCTTTTGTATCAAATGGATGTGAAGAGTGCCTTTCTCAATGGCAAGATTGAAGAAGAAGTGTATGTTGCACACCTGCCTAGTTTTGAAGATCCAAAACATCCTGACATGGTTTACAAGCTCAACAAGGCACTGTATGGCCTCAAACAAGCCCCTCATGCTTGGTATGACACACTCAAATACTTCCTAAAGAGCAAAGGCTTCAAACTTAGTTCCCTGGATCCCACACTCTTCACGAAGACATATGATGGTGAACTGTTTGTGTGCCAAATATATGTGTGTCGGTGTCAAAACCGGTGGATCTCTGGTAGGGGGTCCCGAACAGTGTGTCTAAGGCGGATGGTAACAAGAGGTAGGGGACACGTTGTTTTACCCAGGTTAGGGACGTCTAGGCGGAGGTAAAACCCTACGTCTTGCTTGGTTATTCTTGATAATATGAGTAGTACAAGAGTTGATCTACAACGAGTTCAGAGAGGCTAAACCCTAGAAGCTAGCCTATGGTATGATTGTATGTTGTCCTACGGACTAAAACCCTCCGGTTTATATAGACACCGGAGGGGGCTAGGGTTACAGAGAGTCGGTTACAGGGAAGGAGATCTACATATCCGTATTGCCAAGCTTGCCTTCCACGCCAAGGAGAGTCCCATCCAGACACGGGACGAAGTCTTCAATCTTGTATCTCCATAGTCCAACAGTCCGGCCAAAGGATATAATCCGGCTGTCCGGATACCCCCTAATCCAGGACTCCCTCAGTAGCCCCTGAACCAGGCTTCAATGACGATGAGTCCGGCGCGCAGATTGTCTTCGGCATTGCAAGGCGGTATCCTCCTCCGAATACTTCATAGAAGATTTTGAACACGAGGATCGTGTCCGGCTCTGCAAAATAAGTTCCATATACCACCGTAGAGGGAATAATATTTACACAAGTCTAATCTGCTGACGTTCCCCGTATTGTGACATCACACCAAAGCCAGGTCTTTATTCGAATCGTTTTTCATAATCCATCTCAGCGTGTTTCGTGAGGCGGTTTCCTTGGCACGTCTTGTCGAAGCAGAGATCGTGTCCCCTTATTACGGGATTCCCATTAATACGGACATGGGTAACCCAACCGCGCCATCAATTACGGCACTTGGGGGATAAGCAAGTTTTACCAGGCTGGTGGGGGCGCATAGTTTTATACGCCCTTATAAAGGGATAAGGTCTCACCTTTTTCTACCCACGCCTTCTTCCTCCTTGCCCATCCATTCTCGCGCACTCGAGCTCCAGCAACCAAGTCCACATCCTTTTCCTCAACTCTCTCCAAACATGTCCGGAGCGGGAGGCAAGTGGATGGCCTCCTCTGTCACGGAGGGACACATAAAAAAACTACGTGGAGCCGGATACTTAGCCGCGGATATCGCGCACCGGGTGCCAGCCGCGGGGCAGATCGTCCCTGCCCCGGAACCTCACGAAAGGGTGGTTTTCCTCCCCCACTTCGTCCGTGGACTAGGGTTTCCCCTCCATCCATTCGTCCGCAGCCTTATGTTCTATTATGGGCTAGACTTTCATGATCTGGCTCCGAATTTCATCCTCAACATCTCGGCGTTCATCGTCGTGTGCGAGACTTTCCTCCGCATCCGGCCCCACTTCAGCCTATGGCTGAAGAACTTCAATATCAAGCCGAAGGTAGTAGGCGGCCAACAAGCGGAATGCGGCGGACCCATGGTGGGCAAAATGCCCAATGTTACATGGCTCGAGGGCTCCTTCATGGAGACCATAAAGGGGTGGCAATCGGGGTGGTTCTACGTCATCGAGCCGCACCACACCAACTGGGTGGCGGCCCCCGAGTTTCGATCCGGAATCCCCACGCGGCTCACTTCCTGGAAGGAGAAGCGCCTGTCTTGGGGCTCATCGGTGGAGCTGGACGGACTCCAGAAGTGTATCCGGAACATGACAAGCAAGAAACTTAAGCTTGTCAACATAGTCCAGGTCATGCTCTTCCGCCGGATCCTCCCGTGTCAACAACGGGCTTTCAACTTACGGGAGTTCGACCCGGCCCAGCACCAGACTTTGCGCGAGCTCTTCGACACGACACATAAGGACGTCTGGAAGGTGCTGTTCAAAGGCGCCGAGGTCCCCCCTTATCTTACCGAGGACCGTGGGTTAAGCATGAAGCGCCCCGCGAATCCGGTAAGCTCTGTACATCGGGTAGGGTATTTACTTCCCATAGCTTAACCATGTGCGGGGTCTGAGCTCCCATGCCTTCGACAGGACTGGGTGGAGACATCGGAGTAGATTAACTGTCCGGCCCCTCTTCCCGAAGACCCTGCAGACGCTCTCCTAATGGAGATGCGGACTCCGGCTCCTTATTAGGTGCCGGAGAAGACCAAGAAGAAGGTCGCGGGAACCCGAAAGAGCTCCCGGCGCTAGGTGGTATCGGACACATCGTCCGATAACTCCAAGACGCACTCCTCCCGTGAAAACGAGGAGAAGGAAGATGAAGATTCTCCCCCTCCAGCCGGGGGAGACAAGAAAAGGAAGGCTGCCCCAACCGGGGAGGCCGAAGGGTCCAAGAAGGGAAGGACTCTCCTTCCGGAGTGCTCCACCACCGCCGCCGACGGCGAAGACGAGTGGCTGCTCAGGGTCAAGCCCCTGGCGAAGTCGTAAGTATTCGGATACCAGAGTAACTCATAGGATACTTTTGTTGCACCGCTTCTCCTAAAGTCGAATATGATTATGCAGTCCGCCCCAAGCCCGTATCGACGTATCCTCGTCGGACGGTTCCTTGGACTCGTCAGACATGAATAGTGATACACTTCCAACCGCCTCCTCTCCTTGCCCTACAGACAATGCCGAGGTATTGTCTCAAGGGGCACTGAGCCGTGGGGAGATAGTCCCGGAGGTGCCTCAAGGCGACATTCTGGGAGCGCTTCGCGGCGCGCTTCCATCAACAAAGAGCACCGCGCTATTATGAGTGCGGTGATCAAGAAGGTTCAGTCCACCAAGAGCGGACTGACTGAAGCCTGTGCCAGCCTTCTAACAGGCTTTGAGGTAAGTGTTTAAAATATAGGAAAAATATTACCGCATAGACAGTAGCCCCTGATGCTCTGTTTGGTGTTCACAAAGAAAAGCCGAATAGAGGATCAAATAATATCTGTAGGAGTCTAATATAAGTATGTCTGTATGCGTATGCAGGCTTCACTGCTGACCTCTGCTGCACTGACTGCGGAGTTCGCCGCACTAAAGAAGAACCTCAAGCGGTCTGAGAAAGAGCTCGGCCTTGCCAAGAGGCAGCTCGAGGAGAACAAACGTAAGTAATACCTTGTCTATATAAAAAAGAAAATGTGGTTGCGAAATGACAGGATCATCATGAAATGTGCCAGGGGCCACAACCGAAGTGGTGACCCTGAAGCAAGCGTTGTCCGAGACCGAAAACAAAGTGGCCAAGGAGCGCACCGAGCGGGAGAAACAAGAGGCACGGGTGGGCGAGGTGCAGCAAGAGCTCCAGGCTCTCGTGAAGAAACACGAGACTTTGGAGCTTGACTCGAAGACGCGAGAGTCCGAGCATGCTGCGGCCCTCCAGAGCACAAAGCATGCCAAGGCTGAAGCCCAAAAGGCCCTCCAGGAAATTGAGGTGATGAGGAAGATAGAGGCGGGTAAGGCATTCAATATGCAAAGCAAGCATGTTAAAGTAAATTACTTGTTACTTACCCGAGTCCGGATCTCTCCAAGAGCATTCGAAGATTTGCCCCGCAGCGTGTCGGATGCCGCGAAATATTACCAGGCCGAGGAGGGAATCTCGATGGAGAAGTTGTTCTGGTCTCAGTATACTGGGACCGAACACCCGATGCCTATGAGCGACCAGCTGAAGCAATTGGTTGAGCTGCACAAGGTGGCTGAACAGGCCATGAGGGGCCTTATAGTCCGGATGTGGCCTGGCGAATCCCTTCCCAACAGCTACTTTGGCCTGGTGAGGCGGCTTGTGGACGCCTGCCCCCGGCTAGAAGTCATCAAGCGGTCCGTCTGCATTGAAGGTGCCCACCAGGCTTTTGCCCGTGAGAAGGTGCACTGGGCCAAGATGGACGCCGAGAAGCTGGTGAAGGAGGGGCCGCCGCCGGGCAAGGAGCATCGCCACCCCGAAATGTATTATGAGGGTGTCCTGAAGGGTGCCCGTCTTGTGGCAGACGAGTGTGCGATGGATGTAATTTTTGAACGAACTTGCTCGTGTGATCCTGTATTATGAAAACTTGTTCATATGCTTGTTTGAATTTAAAATATTACCTTCTATGCGGCTGTTTATTAAATCTAAGAGATGGCCAGTCGTCGGCTTCTGCCCCCATACCTTAAGTGCTGGGGTGTTCGGGATAAATTTGAGCACTCTTTTTCCCATTGTTGGGTCCTTCGAGGGAGGTGCTCAGCACAATGAACAAGGCAATCAGACTATAATGCTTTATCACTCTCACTTAGCCATAGAAGTCTATAATTTTAAATTTTGGCGAAGCCCCTAGTATTCTGAAGGCCGAATTCGGGGCGCTATACACGCCTTAAGCCGGACAAAGCCGACTCCTCGCTCTAAGCGGCATAAGTCTTTTGGGACTCGAGACCTCTCGAATAGCGACCAACTCTTGCCTTATCATGACAGTCAGTCTTAGCTTTCTCTAGTGAGGTGCTTGCCTAGATGAACCGGGGCACAATCGTAGTAGTTCTCCTAGTGCTACCTTAGCCGATATAGCGGAACGTAAGGTACCAAAACATGGGAGCCGGGCAAACCCAACAATTGACTCAAGACATGATTCGGAGCTGATGCATATAATGCTATAAGTTCGGGGTGCCGCACTGTTGAAAGTGTTCGGGCTTCTCACGCCGTATTATGGGGTACGCTTAAGCCCCTGGCATATTGGCCGTACCAAAGTGTACGGGTGCTGAATGTTGTGAATGAACATATATATATATATAAGAAGAAGAAGAAGAAGAATAGAGAATGTGGTAATAGTCTAGTGCTATGCATTGTTTATTCAAAAAGGTGCGTCGAAGCAGAATGATACAAGTAGTGCGATAAGAAAAAAGTAGGACTATTTGACATGTCCGCTCCAAGGGCAACCTGAGGAATGGTATTTGAAGCAAGTATTTCACTCGTTATCAGAGACCACCTGGGAGTTCCGTGGTGCGATGTCGCTTTCTGCCTCCTTGGTTGTTGCATCGTGTGTCCGGCAATCGTACTGCCGGACGGGGTTTCCAGAGATTAAAGTCCTGAAAGAGAGAAAAATAACAAAGCGGGAAGCCCCTAGTGCGGTTGAGTCGCGTCTTGGGGCGTGCCATAGTCATGCCCCCATCCCCACCTGTGCCCATGGTATTTTTAATGCCTAATTATGTATGCGTGGCACGGATTTTGCCGTTTGGCTGGGACTGGGGTGGGGGCCGCATTGCTATGCGAGCTCGCAACGTGCCAGGTGGTCTTGTTGGCGATTACTTCGGGCGAGCTTGAAGGTGTCCGGGTCTTTAATCGCCGAACTAGTGGATTGCCTTAGGAGGCTGCTTTGCGCTTCTGCTGCGAGGGCCGCAATGTGCTCCTCCGTGCGGAGAGAGCGCTCGGTGTTTCCATTGACTGTAATTACCCCGCCCCCCTGAGGTCCTGGCATCTTAAGCTTGAGATATGCATAGTGCAGTACCACGTTGAATCTCGCAAATGCGGTTCGCCCGAGCAGTTCATGATAGCCACTGTGGAGCGGGACTATATCAAAGATTAAATCCTCGCTTCGGAAGTTATCCGGGGATCCGAAGACCACTTCCAGTGTGACTGAGCCTGTGCAATGGGCCTCTACACCTGGTATGATGCCTTTGAAGGTCGTTTTTGTGGGTTTGATCCTTGAGGGGTCTATACCCATTTTGCGCACTGTGTCCTGATAAAGCAGGTTCAGGCTGCTGCCGCTGTCCATAAGGACTCGAGTGAGGTGAAATCCGTCGATGATTGGGTCTAGGACCAGTGCAGCGAATCCGCCATGACGGATACTAGTGGGATGGTCCCTGCGATCGAAGGTGATCGGACAGGAGGACCATGGGTTGAACTTTGGGGCGACTGGCTCCGACGCATATGCATCCCTTAACACACGCTTTCCTCCATGTTGGGGATATGGGTTGCATATATCATGTTCACCGTCTGCACTTGTGGGGGGAACCTCTTCTGTCCTCCGATGTTCGGCTGCCGGGGCTCTTCCTCGTCATCGCTATGTAGCCCCTTATCTTTCTTTTCGGCGTTTAACTTGTCGGCCTGCTTGAACACCCAACATTCCCTGTTGGTGTGGTTGGCTGGCTTGTCGGGGGTGCCATGTATTTGGCACGAGCGATCGAGTATACGGTCCAAACTGGACGGGCCCGGAGTGCTTCTTTTGAATGGCTTTTTCCACTGACCGGGTTTAGAGCCTCTGAATCCGGCATTGACTGCCGTATCCTCGGTATTGTCGCTATTGACGCATCGCTTATGTTTGTTGCGACGTGACCTGCCATTGCTATCCTTGGTATCTGAAGTACCATGGTTCTTTGATATGTTATTGCTGCGAGCCAGCCAGCTGTCTTCTCCCGTGCAAAAGCGGGTCATGAGTGTCGTGAGGGCTGCCATAGATTTCGGCTTTTCCTGGACAAGGTGCCGGGCGAGCCACTCGTCGCGGATGTTGTGCTTAAAAGCTACTAGGGCCTCTGCATCCGGACAGTCGACGATTTGATTTTTCTTTGTCAGGAACCGTGTCCAGAATTGCCTGGCCGATTCCTCTGGCTGCTGAATTATGTGCCTCAAGTCATCAGCATCTGGTGGTCGCACATAAGTGCCATGGAAGTTGTCGAGGAATTCGGCTTCCAAATCTTCCCAACAACCAATGGATTCTGCTGGCAGGTTGTTGAGCCAATGCCGAGATGGTCCTTTGAGCTTGAGTGGGAGGTATTTGATGGCATGTAGATCGTCACCGCGGGCCATTTGGATGTGTAGGAGGAAGTCTTTGATCCATACCGCAGGATCTGTTGTGCCGTCGTATGATTCGATATTTACGGGTTTGAAACTCTCTGGGATTTGGTGACCATTACTTCGTTTGTGAAGCATATGGGGTGTGCGGCGCCTCTGTAGTGGGCTATGTCGCGACGCAGCTCGAATGAGCCTTGTCCGTTGTGTTCGGCCTGACCGGATTTACTTTTACTGTATCCGGCGTGATGGTTATCGTCTCGCGTAGTGGCGCGCCCTCGTGATCTTTAGATCGATCTTGCGTGTTTTGCTTTGTCCTCCAATACATCTCGCAGGTCTAGCGTGTTTCCCCGTGCCTTGTCATTTTTATTTGAGTGGCGTCGGGGTGCGGGCTGAGTTTTTTGCTGAAATGCCTCTTTGTCGCGGCCACGAGGTGGCCGATCAGCCGCGTCATATGATGGAGATGTAGGTTTTAATGCTTCCTCCTCTAGTCGGGGTAGCAACCTGCGCTTTGGGTAACTCTTGGAGGGGCGTTCGAGTTCATATTCCTCGGCCGCAAGGACTTCAGTCCATCTGTCAGCTAGCAAATCTTGATCAACTTGAAGCTGCTGCTGCTTTTTCTTAAGGCTATTTGTCGTGGCTATAAGGCGGCGCTTGAAGCGCTCTTGCTCGGCAGGATCCTCCAGCACGACAAATTCGTCATCGTCGAGGCTTGCCTCATCTTCGGAGGGAGGCATGTAATTATCATCCTCTGCCTCTCCATCTGCCGCTCTCTCGGGAGGGCTGGATTCTCCATCCTCCTGCTCCAAATCTTGCTGGAGGGGATTGTTGTCGTCTTCGGCACTATCCGGAGTGCTATTATCTCCCGTGCTGGTGTCACCGCTTTTTCTTTGGCAAGACTTAGAGCGGCGCCGCTGATGTCGGCGCTTGGGTTGCTTCTTGGAGGGGTCATCCTCCGCTGTCCCGTCGCCATTGCCTTCTTTGGGTGTGTCCACAATGTATATATCATATGATGAGTTGGTTGTCCAGTGCCTTGTGGGCAGTGGTTCCTCTTCATCTCCCGCATTGTCGTCCATACCGTCGATGTCTTCGGAGTCGAAGTCAAGCATGTCGGTCAAATAGTCGACAGTGGCTACTAAGTGGGTGGTGGGTGGGCGGCGAATTTCTTCGTCATCTGCATCCCAATCCTGCCGAACATAGTTCGGCCAGGACTCTCCTAACAGGGAGAGAGACCTTAATGAGTTCAGCATGTCGCCGAAGGGCGAGTGCCGAAAGATATCCGCGGAGGTGAACTCCAGGATCGGCGCCCAATTGGATTTGATAGGCACGGGCGCAGGCGGTTCGGAGTCTGTGGCTAGGGAAGAATCTGGCAATTTGGCATCATGGCTCTCGTGAAGGGTAAGGTCATTACTCGGCTCGATCGCCGCTGAGAATGCGGCCTCCGTGGCGGGGTCTATCCCCCCGTCCGTGGATGGCGCAATCGGCTCCGAATTGAGGGTTGGAGCAGTTGCCGATGCGATCTCCTGCACACTGTCCGACGGTAGAGCTAAATCATGCTCATCGTGACCGTGCGGCGTACACGGCAGGGGCTCGAATCCGTCGAATATCAAGTCTCCGCGGATGTCGGCCGTGTAATTTAAGCTTCCAAACCTGACCTGGTGGCCAGGGGCGTAACTCTCGATCTGCTCCAGATGGCCAAGCGAGTTGGCCCGCAGTGCGAAACCGCCGAATACAAAGATCTGTCCGGGGAGAAAAGTCTCACCCTGGACTGCATCGCTATCGATGATCGAAGGAGCCATCAATCCTAATGATGACGACACAGAGGAACTCTCAATGAAAACACCAATGTCGGTGTCAAAACCGGCGGATCTCGGGTAGGGGGTCCCGAACTGTGCGTCTAAGGTGGATGGTAACAGGAGGCAGGGGACACGATGTTTTACCTAGGTTCGGGCCCTCTTGATGGAGGTAAAACCCTACGTCCTGCTTGATTATTCTTGATAATATGAGTAGTACAAGAGTTGATCTACCACGAGATCAGAGAGGCTAAACCCTAGAAGCTAGCCTATGGTATGATTGTATGTTGTCCTACGGACTAAAACCCTCCGGTTTATATAGACACCGGAGGGGGCTAGTGTTACACAGAGTCGGTTAAGTGGAAGGAGATCTACATATCCGTATTGCCAAGCTTGCCTTCCACGCCAAGGAGAGTCCCATCCGAACACGGGACGAAGTCTTCAATCTTGGATCTCCATTATCCAACAGTCCAGCCAAAGGATATAATCCGGCTGTCCGGATACCCCCTAATCTAGGAATCCCTCAATATGGATGACATTATCTTCGGCTACACTAATCAGAAATACAGTGATGAGTTTGGACACATGCTACAAGAGCAATATCAGATGTCCATGATGGGTGAGCTGAAGTTCTTCCTTGGTCTTCAAGTACGATAGCAACGCAACGACATCTTCATATCTCAAGAGAAATACCTCAAAGATTGCCTGAAGAAGTTTGGAATGCAAGACTATAGTGATTATACGACGCCCATGCCAACCAAAAGTCATCTGGGTCCCGACGCCAATGGTAAAGAGTTCGATCAAAAGGTATACCGCTCCATGATTGGTTCTTTGCTTTATTTATGTGCATCTAGGCCAGATATCATGCTTAGTGTTTGCATGTGTGCCCGATTCCAAGCGGCACCAAAGGAATTACATCACTTAGCTGTGAAGCAAATTCTTCGATATTTGGCTTACACCCCAACACTAGGATTATGGTATCCAAAGGGCTCAGAGTTTGATCTAGTTGGATTCTTGGATGCTGATTGTGCTGGTGACAAGGTGGATCACAAGTCTACATCAGGCACATGTCATTTTCTGGGACGATCACTTGTGTGTTGGTCTTCAAAGAAGCAGAACTATGTATCTCTTTCCACTGCTAAATCTGAATACATGGCTGCTGGATTTTGTTGCGCTCAGCTTCTATGGATGAAGCAGACACTCAAAGACAATGGCATTCATCTGAAGCAAGTGCCACTCTACTGTGGCAATGAAAGCTCCATCAAGATTGCCAACAACCCACTACAGCACTCGAAGACAAAGCACATTCAGATCCGTCATCACTTTCTCAGAGATCATGTCATGAAGGAAGATATTGATATCATTCACGTCCACACTGAAGAGCAACTAGCAGATATCTTCACAATGCCCTTGGATGAGAAAAGATTTTGCAAGTTGTGGTATGAGCTAAATATCTTGGAATCCTCAAATGTCCTGTGATCATGCACACATCCTAACACTTATGCATGTTGATGACTTAGATGTGCAACACATGAAGTAACGTATATCTTCAACTAATGAAGACTTACACTCTAAGTGTGAATACATTAACGTGTAATTTGACTTCGGAGCGCCACGATAATTATGTGCCGTGTCTGGGTCTAATACTTCCTATACGTTGGGTAACGCCACCACCAAACTTTTGCTTGAAGTATTTTCTGTTGGCGTTACATCTACAAAATCTTCGCGTTTGGTTTGTCTTCAATATTAACATGAATTCATGTTTATATTCACTATATTGATTTGGTCTTATTCGGATATATTCATATATTAGCATTCTGTCCTCTACAACATTCACTTATAGCTATGTCTTCTCGTTTTGAATCTTTTGAACTAAGTGAATGTGATCGGACCCTAAACTCTCTATGCTCCCGTCTCAAATCTATCTGTCCAAATCATGTGCATTCTATTGAAACCGTCGAATGTCTTCTCTGCGTCCTTGTCAGAACATTAAATCTAATTTAAATGCTTCAGATGTGAACCATGGCATGCGTGGGAACATGGAACAACCTCCAATGTGTTGCATGTTCGGCACGTGTCCTTCAGATGTGAACCGCCAGGGGCACCTGCGTAATAACATGGCGCCATCCCTGTCCTGATAAATACACACCACACCCCATACATTATCTCTTCTTCCACTTCTCCTTCTCGCACAAACCCTAGCGCCACCACTAGCCCTCGACGACGCCGGCGATGAAGCGCTTAGCTACCGTGACCTCACCGACGCCGTCCTCACGCCAGCCGCGGACATTGTCTTCTCCGCCGTCGCCGTAGGTGTCCTCCGTCGCCAAGTTAGGGCATGGAAGATCGAACTGCTCGACCTCATCTGCTACTCTATCTAGCAGTTCCTCGAGTGGTAAATAAAAACTCTTTTTACAGTCCTTTTTGATCCGATAGATTCATCTTTTTCATTCACAAGTGGTTTCTGTCCCAACAAATTGAATCTATCCTTTTCTGAATCTCATAACATGCCAAGTATGTTCACTTATGCTTCACAAAGTAGTTAGATTCCTCACTTGTACTTATTCATGGATCCGTACAAATCTGGAACAAACTCTCTACATATGAGTGAATGTCTTCGCACTATGAGTTCAATGTCTTCTAAACGGATTTATCTTCAAAATCTTCTGAGAATGCATATGACATCTTCTCCTTCCCTCGCATCTCTAATGCTGTCACAGGTACATGTCCATGGGAGAATCCCTTGGTTCTCATAGTCTGCATTCATTTGCAGAGTTCTTACAGCATCACATCAATTCTCCCGAAGCTAATTCCTGTCTGACCAGCCGAAGGAAGACTTTGCAAGTTCTGAAGCCATTCAGTATGAACTTCATGGCGATAGAAAAATCAGTCAGGAAGGGCCGCAGACAGCGCCGTGATAACACTGCCAAGGACCTGCCACCGGATCTCTATGAGCTATACAAGTCAGATCCAGAAGAGACCTATGGAGAATGCAAGAACCGAATCCAATGGATTCGAAGACATTGGGCAGAGGAATGGTTCAAGTACAAATTTGTCACTGACGAATATGCTGAAAAGAATGCCATCAAGGGCCCCTGGGGAGATATTATATACAAAGGTCTTCAGCCTAAGTCGAAGTCTGAGGCTATTGCTCAAGGATTCTACCCCTGCATGATCTGTGAACCTTAGCCTACTAATGCCGATCCATCCTCTTTGTTATGGTGTCGTGAAGACAATCTCTTTAAGCACAACTTCCAGTTTGCCAAAACTTCTGCCAAAGAGAACAAGAAGTCACTACAGTTAGACTTAAACCCGGGCCCTCTGCTCCTCGTGCCGACGGCACACGCGATGCTGAATCCAATATTGTTGGGCCCTTCTACAACATTGAAGGTCTCATCACTCACATTCAGGTTCAAGGGGCAGCCGTGGATCACTCTGCAGATGACGCTGATTCTGACAAAGCGCCTGCACCATCGAAGCCTGTGAAGCAAAAGAAACCAAAGGCTTCAAAGCCCTCCTCCGCACCAAAGGTCTTGCGGGCGAAGCCTCTGGCCACTACGCCTCCTAAAGCCAGTGTGCAGTCTGAAGATCTCTCTCGCATCTCCAAGTCTGACAAGATGAAGAAGCCCATGCAACCAACTGGTCAAGCATTGACCCCTACTGCCGTTCTGAGGAACGGGAACGAAGCCATTGATCTGTCTAGCAATGACGATCTTGGCGATGATGCTCTTGAGCTGCTTATAAAGAGCAAGCAAGAGGCGGAAATCTTCAATGATCTTCCCCTCTTTGATGTGTAGGTCATGTACAAGTTCATTGATGAGTGGTTTGACAGCCCAGACCTTAGTTTTGATGATCTTTAGCTCCCAATTGGCCTCAGCATCTCTTTCCATGGAGCCATTTCTCCTGAGCTGTCTCTTGCACAAAAAATTGTTGAGCTGAAGCACAAGATTGATTATGAAAAGGCTCAGTTCAAGAAGCACATGGCCAAGCTCAACGTGGAAGACGTCCAAAACTTCAAGGTCATGCTGCATGAGCTCAAGGAGGCGTTCCACAAGAAACGTGAAGAAGCTAAAGGTTCTCGAGAGCGCATGAAACACCTGGCTGCCAAATGTGTTCAAGGCTACAATGAAGCTGAAAAGCGCAAGGCTTTGGGGCGACCTGGCATCGACCCCAGAATGGCTCCGAAGAAGAAGCCTGTTGTGGCCCAACCAGAAGCATCAAGGCAGGAAGAACCTTGCATTGTCTTCCCGGCCAGTATGACAGGCTCGAAGCCTAAAGTCCCAAAGTGGCTTCGGAGCTCAAGAAAACTAGGGCAGCTGAAGCCGAAGCACGAAAGCGCAAGACCAAGGCCACCACTGATGATTCTCCACCGACCAAGAAGAGAAAAACCAAGAAGAAAGATCGGGCTGCTCCCACAGAGCCCCTTGTCGTTGAGCCAATCTCAGTTGCCCGTCCTGCGTCTAAACACTGTGAGCGCCAGTTGATAGTTCATGAGCCTGCTTCCACAAAGGCTCCAGAAGTTGAAGACATTCCAGCTGTTGACCCCACCGCAGCTGAAGATATTGGTCATCAAGAAAATGTTGAAGATGATGAAGTCCTTCCTCAGATCGAACACAATGTGGTATCATCGCCTGTTCTCACAAACAGTGAACTCATCAGCATTGGTCGTCCATTGACGCCAATTGCTCAGGATGACTCATGGACTGATCACCCACAAGACTCCCCCCGTCAAGAAGAATCCCCAAGTACCCCCCCACCTCAAGTCACCACTTCGGTTCTTGAAGACAATGAATTTGTGGCCCAGCCAACTCCCTCTCCAAAGGCGTCGCCCGCGCTCCGCAGGCTTCGCAATGGACCAAGGCCACAGGTCACTTTGTCAAGTGTTCCAGAAGGAGAACAGCGCCAATCCGTTTCACGCCAAGTCTTTCCTAAAGCCTCTCGTACTGCGAACATCCCCGAGTCTAAAACCAAAGCGGATGATGATATTCTGGTTGCATCAGCCGATGAACAAGAAGAGCCAAGACATGAAGAAGAACATGTTGCTACACCCCCAACCAACCCTGAAGTTGTTCTCGAGGAGAACGTGTACGACCCTCCAGTTACTCGAGTGGAGGTTGAAAACTCTGAGGCAGCCACTAACACTAACACTGAAGCCAATGACGTTGTCATGGCCGAGGCTAGTGTGGCGCCTGAAGCTACAGTGGCGCGTGAAGTTAATGTGGTGCCAGAAGTGATTGCACCTGAAGCCTATCTGCAGCCCGAAGCCAATGCCACTGCTCCTATACCACCTCCACGGCCACACACTCTTGAGTAGGCATTCTATCAAGGCCAACTTACCACCATCCACTAGCCCTTTCTGGTTCATCCACCTGCTGCCGGTCCGCAATTTGACTATCATGTGGAGCACAGGCCTCAGGTCCAGAAGCCAAAGCCTAGGCTGCCAAGGTTTCCAGGTACTGCAACTTTACCAGGATCGTTTAATCTGAATGGCTTCAAGGCACACAACACATTCTTTGACAGTGCCAAGAACCCCTACACAAGGCCAAGAATCTCCTCAGATCGATTCTGGAGTTATCAGCAGCGCAACTACTATTCCTGCATCTTATACAATCAGGGGCACATTTTCCCTCATATGCGTCTAGACAGCGAAGCCATGGCTGGCCTGCCCTGCCTAGAAGAAGCCCTTGACTGCTTCAGAGATGCTGGCCTGCTACAGTTTGTGACTGCCAAAGATCATTGGAATGAAGAGCTTCTGCTACAATTCTGCGCTACCCTTCACATTCGCGGCTACAACAGGGATCCGAAGACTTGGATCCTTGAGTGGATGACAGGCGATGTACACCATGAAGCTAAAGCCCAAGACATCATCGAGCTTACTGCCCTGCCCACTCCTGGCGAACATTATGAACCAGGTTGTCAGCTACACAAGAATGCGTTGGAAAGCATCTTCCAGAAACCAGAGCCAAATATGAGCCAAATGATGAGCATGATGAAGCCACTGCCACAAGACACTGACTATCCTAAGGAGTTCTTGGTTGAAGACCTAGAGTATCTGCCACACACTATTTATCATATTATCAGGCGAACTCTCTGGCCGATCAAAGGACATTCTCCTGCAGCGAAGCTTGAAGGAGCACTGAAGACATTGGTTTTCTATATCTTCAATGGCATCAACTTGAATGCTCAAGACTTCTTCATCAGACAATTGGTTGCATCTGGCTCCGATATCTTTGGTCTGAAGTTCTATGCTCCATGGGTAATGCGCCTCATCAAGCTTCACTCTGCTATCAACTATCAGCCGTCTGCGCACAATCACCTTATATTCTTGCCAGAGGTTGATCTGTCTGTCGAAGCCATTTTCCCAGAGCCTGCAAAGGAGCCAATTTATCTTCACAATGTCGACCATCAAAGCTTCACCCAGCCCATTGAAGGAGTTCAGGCCGTTTCATGTGTTTATCCCTTGGCAGGCAATACACGTGTCCCTCGCACCCAAACTGAAGCCACTGCAAGTACCATCGCCCAAAGGCCTCGAAAGCGATCTCGTGTTCTCAATGACCGAGAGCTTCTTGTCGCTCTACATCAAAAACAGGATAAGCATCATGGCTGGCTTAAGCGCCAGATGCAAAGCCTCTTGGTGGATGTCAATCGCATTCAAAATCTTGCCACCAAGAATGCCTTTGTTACACATGAAACCTGTCGGAGGTCATGGAAGAGCTTGACATTGCTCAGTGCTGAAGCTGATCTTCAAGACGATGGCTTCATAGAGAGATTCAAGTTTGACTCAACTCCTCCAAGGAATGCTCACTTGTGTCGGACTCCATCACTTGAAAACTCTAACTATTCTTCCTCAGCTGCAATAGTTAATGCCAGAGTCATAGATGATCAAGATGATGCTACCTCACCACCTCCAACTTCGGCATGTATCGACACTGCACCAAGTTCGTCTGCACCACCAAACCTCAACGACGACCCTGCTGCATCGCCTACTCCACATGGGAACGAGTAGCAAGCTCTATGTTTTCAAACCTTTTTGGTCATTACTGACAAAAGGGGGATAAGCATATGAGTTGACAGTCTTCAAGCGGGTCCATATGGGTGGTTGCTATACTTTTGCTACATTTGCCAAGTGCATACAACTCTCTCTTTTGATACATTTGGTTCTTTTGAGTTGTAACACTTAAACTTGATGGTCGTCTGCTACCTTTTCATCAACTATGTGATGCGATGATAAATTCCGCATGTGCGATGATAAATCCCGCACAAAGTCATTTTGCAGACGTCCATTTTTCATTATGCATGTCATTATCTTCGTTATATCGTTTATGCATGATGAATTGTCTTCATAAGTGGAAGAGGAGATCCGCAAATACAACCCTCCATGTGCATTTGCATTCAAAAAAAAATACTTATATGCACATCTTCAGGGGGAGCCTTTTTGCTACTTACGAAGACAATACCTAAATCCTTTACAATTTTACATACTCTTATCCCCATTGAAAACTTCAACCAATTTGTCATCAATCACCAAAAAGGGGGAGATTGTAAGTGCATCTAGTGCCACCCCTAGTCAGTTTGGAGTATTGACGACAAACCTGGTTGAGGGACTAATGTGTTTGTGAGAATTGCAGGACAACACAAGTAGTACTCCCTCATTGATTCAGTTTACCTACTGGAGATGACCCCTAAAAATGTATGAAGACATTGAAGACAAAGGTGGTATGTGAAGACATTCACATTGAAGACTATGACAAGAGAAGACATCGGGTGAAGACTATGGAGCACGAAGACTTAGTTGTTTCGTTGTTTCCTTTCTTCTTTGTTTAGTCATAGGGACCACCGTACTGTTAAGTGGGGTCCTAGTGAACAAAGTCAGAGTGACTGAAGTGATGCTTAACCAAAATCCTATGTCTTTGAGCGAAGACAATGAGAGAAAATCTTATCCAGAGCTGGATAAGTCAGCTTTACTTGTAGCCCAAGTAAAGTTGCTGCGTGTTTTTGAAATCCGACCGTTGGAACACGTGTTAGTTCCTTAGTGACCCAGGGTCATTTCGGACAAATCAAGTCGGGTTGCCTGTTGGCTATAAATAGCCCACCCCCTACACCATAAATTGGTGGATACTCAGAGTTAGTGCACGGCTTTTGTCATTTGAGAGCAACCCACCTCGAAGCCATTGAGAGAGAAATCCTTGCGAGGACAAAGCCCTAAACACCCAGAGCCAAAGAGTGTTAGGCATCACTGAAGTCTTCCTGTCTGTGTGATCTGAAGACTTGTTACACTTGAGGACTGTGAATCCTCCAGCCGGTTAGGCGTCGCGTTCTGAGCATCCAGGAGTCATTGTGGATCGCCGGTGAACAAAGTCTGTGAAGATTTGGAAGTCTACCTTGAAGACTTACCAGAGTGATTGAGCCAGGACCGGGTGTCCTTAGCTCAAGGGGAATAAGGTGAAGACACGGTCTTCTGAGTTAAATCTCAGCCTCCCTAACCAGACGTACAGTTTTCACAGCAACTGGAACTGGTCCAACAAATCATTGTCTTCAACAAGCAACTGGTTCTATCCTTCCCATCTCTTTATTTACACTTGGTCCTTGTGAAGTCATTGCCTGTTTGCATTATCCATTTGTCTTCACCGGGTGACTGTTTGTTCTGATTGGTTTCATACTTTCTTCCATCCTGATCCGTACTGCCTAGCTGCTATTAGTCTTCGTGCTCCAATTCATTGAATACTTGACTATGGCTTGTCTAGAGTAGTCTACCTTCCGCTGCATGGTTATAGGTTCATTTCTATCGTTTGTCTTCGAAACTCCCATGTTTTGAAGACTTTCATAAAAATTGCCTATTCACCCCCCTCTAGTCGATAACTAGAACTTTCAACCCGGAGGAGCATCTCAGTAGAGAAAGCCGAAAATTGACTGTCATGATGCGGCGAGAGCCGGTCAGCTCTTCGAAGGTCTCAAATCTTTAGAGATTTTTTCTGCATTACGCGAGGGGTCGGTACTTACTTGATCAGGTGTTTGCAGCATCCTAGTTCAGATACTAGGGGCTGCGCCTATATTTTTATTGTCAAACTCCTATGGCTAAGTGAGGGTGCTAAAGCCGCATAGTTCGATTGCCTTGTCCGTCGCGCTAAACACCTCCTTCAAGGACCAAACAATTGGATCAAGAGTGTTTAGATTACAACCTGAACACCCCCATACTACCTACGTTGGGGTAGAAGCCGAAGACTGGCCAACTCTCAGATTTCATACAACACGGCCGCACATGAGGTGAAATTTTTAAATAACAAACATTATATTACATAACGACTTAGTTTCATCAGACAAGGCAGAGACAACATGAATGTATTCATTCCAAAATAATGTCTTGCGCACATTGCGTCGCCACAATACGAGACCCCTCCAGGACGTCTTCAAAATACCGCTCAAGCGTGCGGTGCTCCTTGCCCTCTGATTGTCCCCCGGTCATAAGCTTGACAGTGTCCATCTTCGCCCACCACACCTTGACGCGAGCGAAGGCCATGCACGTTCCCTCGATGTAGACCGATCGCTTGACGACGTCCAGCCGACGGCAGGCATTCATCAGCCGCTTCACGAGCCCATAGTAGCTACCGGGTATAGCTTCGGCAGGCCACAGCCGGATTATTAAATCCTTCATGGCCAGTTCGGCCACCCTATGCAGCTCGACCACCTATTTTAGCTGATCGCTAAAGGGCACTGGATGTTCTGGCGCAATATATTGCGACCAGAACAACTTCTCTGTAGAGCTCCCTTCTTCGGCTCGAAAGAACTCTGCAACGTCACACACACTGCACGGCAGATCCGCAAACGCGCCTTCTTCGGCTCCCTACTTCTTTTTCACATATTTTCTTTGCATACTAGACACCTTACCCACTACGATTTTCTTGGCCTCTTGGGTCTCCTGGAGGGCGCCCTGGGCCTCAATCCGGGCCTCTTCCGTGATTTGGCGAGCCGTAGCGATTTTGGTCTCTTTTGCTGAAACGCCGCGCTCCAAGGATTTGGATTTCTTCACCGCATCCTGGAGCTCTTGCTGGACCTCCTCAAGACGGGCCTCGTGCCTCTCGCAGGGGCTTTTTCCTTGGCAGCTTTTTCCTCGGCCTGGGCCAGGGCCTGTTTAAGGACCACGACCTCGATTGCCACTCCTACACATATCATGGCACTACGGTAAATATGCATTACTTATTCTTTCCGAATATACAGCCAGTTAGTACATACCTTTCTTGTCTTCTAGCTTCTTCCTCGCTTGGCCGAGCTCCTCCTCGGCCCACTCAAGTCTGTGCTTTAGTCCGGAGACTTCGCCAGTGTGTGAGGTCGCGGCCGGCAACGACGCCTGCTTATTCATATAAGACATATTTAGTTAGTTTCCTGCGAAAATAAATTGATCCTTTGTCCGGCTCTTCTTTTTGAACATTGGACAGTGTCTCAGGGGCTACTGTCTATATTGGGATTTTCTCTTTTGCGTCGCTTACCTCAAAACATGTCACGGGCTGCTGCAGGCTTTAGTTAGTCAGCTCTTGACGAACTAAACCCTCTCAATCACCGTACCCATAAGGATACGGTGTTCATCCACAATGGAAGCGCCTCGTACCGCTTCCAGTAGGTTATCCAGTGCCTCTGGTTGGACAGAGGTCACCGGCGGAATAGGCACACCACCTTCTTTCGAAGGAGGTTGCTCGGCGGATTCCGGATCCGTATAGGTCTCCGGCCTTGTATTTGGCTGGGGGCCGAACTGAGCAAATCCCCCATCCTCAGTCGCCATGGGGCTCTGCTGCCCCGTGTGTCCGGCAGCCGAGGTTTCGCCCTCTGGCGTCACCCTGGCGGCCTCCTAAACCTCTCCCTGGCCAGGGAAGGTCCTCTGGGACATCACCTCGTCGTCGCCCTTGGCCGTGGGAGAGTGAGCGGTCGGCGGTGACTCTCTGGCTATCGCCTTCTAATCCAACGAACCTCTTGATGAGGATCGCAGGGAGCTATCATGGGCTCGACTGCAATGGCATAAATTAACATATTATATTATGAAGCAAGAGAGGCCGGATGCATGGACATATGTGAGTTTTTAGTACTTACGACGGGGCCAGAGGCTTGTTTTGGGGGCGTCGCTCCGGGCTGCTGTCGACGTCCCACGCGGAGTTATCCGCATGCGGACCCATCCCCCTCTTGGGCGCCTCCGCCTCCAGATTTGTGGAGGCCGCCCTCTTCTTCCTCCCCAATCAGGGGGAGAGGTTCTTTCTTCCTCCTCCTCCTCATCGTCTTCAGCAGCGGAGGAGAGTGTCTTGTCTTCAGATTACACGTCCGAAGCTCCCTTGCGGCGGGGGCCACTATGGACCCCCTTGGCCTTCTTCTTGGCCTTTTTCTCCAGCGCCTTATATGGCGCCGGCACCAGCATCTTCGCTAGGAGTGGGATGACTGGTTCCTCGGGCAGCGGAGCCGAACATTGAATCCGCTCTGCACTCTCCGCCCATACCTAAAAAAGTTTAGATATCCTCCTTGAAACAAGCAAGTAGAGGATGCGTCTGGAGACATGAAAGGCTTACCGCATTGGCAGAATGTAATATCATGCCAGCGGTCCGAGTCTATGGCTGGCGGCGTCTCGTTGCCCTTAAAGAGCGACTTCCAGGCATCTTCGTGAGTGGTTACAAAGAGCCTTTGCATGGTTTGGTGCTTCTTCGGGTCGAATTCCCATAAGGGGCGACTTCGGCTTTGGCATGGGAGGATCCGGCGAACCAGCATCACCTGGATTACCTATTTGGGCCCTTCTCTGTCCAGGAGGTGAGCCGCGTTGGAGCTGCAGACTTGAATTCGGAAGCCGCCGCCTAGGTGGCGTCGCAGGGCTCTGTGATATAGAACCACAGTTTCTGCCACTCCTTGGCGGTCTCCACAAAAGTACCCTTTGGCCATGTAACATTGGGCAGCTTGCTCACCATGGCGCCTCCGCACTCCGCGAGCTGGCCATCCACCACCTTCGGCTTCATGTTGAAAATCTTGAGCCACAGTCCGAAGTGGGGTTGGATGCGGAGGAAGGCCTCACACATGACAATGAATGCCGAGATGTTGAGGAAAGAATTCGGGGCTAGGTCATGGAAGTCTAGACCGTAGTAGAACATAAGCCGGGGACAAAAGTGTGGAGAGGAGACCCTAACCCGCAAATGAAATGAGGGATGAACAACACCCTCTCATTGGGCTTCGGGGTGGGGATGATTTTCCCCTTGGTTGGAAGCCGGTGGGTGATTTCATTCGCCAGATACCCAGCCTCCCGAAGCCTAGTGATATCCTTCTCCCGAACGGAGGAGGCCATCCACTTGCCTTGCCCTCCAGATCCGGACATGGTTGAGTGCTTCCTTGAGGCGAAAAGAATGAGGAATTGGGCGCTGGAGCTCGAGAATGGAAGGGCAAAGAAAGAGAGAAGGCGTGGGTGAAGAAAAGGGAATCCTTATATGCTTATAAAGGCAGTGAATATCAAGCGCCTCCCCACTCACCTTAAAACTCGCCTGTTCCCAAGGGCTGTGTAAACGACACGGTTAGATTACCCTCGCCCGTATTGATGAGAATCTCGCAATAAGGGGACACGATCTCTGCTTTGACAAGATGTGCCTATGAAAACCGCGTCTCGAAACGTGGAACGGCAGACGGAAAACGGTTCGAAATGATGACCAAGCAGACATCATGTTAGATTACAAAAAGTTGTCAGTGGATTGGACTCGTGCAATATTATATTCTCTGCGGTTGTGTGTGGTACTTTTGTTATAGATCCGGACACGTTATTGCGTCTGAAGGCTATCTTGGAGTATTCGGAAAGGGGAACCCGTCTTGCAATGTCGAAGACAATTTGCGTGCCGGACACCTCGTCATTGAAGCCTGGTTCCTGGACTAAGGGGTCCTCGGGCATCCCACCTATTTGATATGGGCCGGACAGATGGGATGTGAAGATACAAAGACCGAAGACTCTACCCGTGTCAGTATATGAAGTTTCCTTTCTTTGTAACCGGCCTTATGTAACCCTAGATCCCTCCGGTGTCTATATAAACCGGAGGGCTAGGTCTGTAGACGGCTTTCCTGATAATCATAGTTAGACAAGCTAGACTTTTAGGGTTTAGCCATTACGATCTCGTGGTAGATCAACTCTTGTAATACTCATATTCATCAAGATCAATCAAGTAGGAAGTAGGGTATTACCTCCATAGAGAGGGCCCGAACCTGGGTAAACATTGTGTCCCTTATCTCCTGTTACCATCGACCTTAGACGCACAGTTTGGGACCCCCTACCCGAGATCCGCCGGTTTTGACACCGACAATAGGCATCACGTCCATGTCAAGTAGACCGAAATGATTTTGCATCTATTACTATTACTCCACACATCGACCGACTCCTGCTTGCATCTAGAGTATTAAGTTCATAAGAATAGAGTAACGCATTAAGTAAGATGACATGATGTAGCCGGATTAACTCAAGCAATATGATGAAAACCCCATCTTGTTATCCTCGATGGCGACAATACAATACGTGTCGGTTCCCCTTCTGTCACTAGCATCGAGCACCGCAAGATTGAACCCAAAGTTAAGCACTTATCCCATTGTAAGAAAAACCAATCTAGTTGGCAAAACCAAATCGATAGTTCGAAGAGACTCGCAAAGATATCAAATCATGCATATAAGAATTCATAGGAGATTCAAATAATATTCATAGATAAGCTGATCATAAATCCACAATTCATCGGACCTCGGCAAACACACTGCAAAAAAGTATTTCATAGAATAGATCTCCAAGAACATCGAGGACCCATAGGTCTGTGGTAAACTAGCTCACCCTTCATCGGAGAGAAACTGGTGTTGATGTAGAAGCCCTCCGACAGGATGCCCGAAAAGGCCCCTAGATTGGATCTCACGGGTACAGACGGTTGTGATGGTGGAAAAGTGGTTTCGTGTCTCCCCTAGAAGGTTTTGGGGCATTTGAGAATATATAGGCACAAGAAATAGGTCAGTGGAGTCACGAGGGCCCCACAATGGTGGGGGCATGCCCTACTCACCTGGGCGCGCCCTCCAACCTTGTGGCCGCCTCGTGGCTTCTTTGACTTGCAGTCCAAGTCCTCTGGATATCTTCTGTTCCAAGAAAAATCATCGCCAAAGTTTCAGTCCGTTTGGACTCCGTTTGGTATTCCTTTTCTGCGAAACTCTAAAACAAGGAAAAAACAGAATCTTGCACTAGGCTCTAGGTTAATAGGTTAGTCCCAAAAATCATATAAAATATCATATAAATGCATATAAAACATCCAAAATAGATCATATAATAGCATGGAACAATAAAAAATTATAGATACATTCGAGAGGTATCAGGCATCCCCAAGCTTAATTCCTACTCGTCCTCGAGTAGGTAAATGGTAAAAACAGAATTTTTTGATGTGGAATGCTACCTAACATATTTATCCATGTAATTGTCATTATTGTGGCATGAATGTTCTGATCCGTATGATTCAAACCAAAAGTTTAATATTGACGTAAAAACAATAATACTTCAAGCATACTATCAAAATAATTATGTCTTCTCAAAATAACATGTCCGAAGAAAGCTTATCCCTACAAAATCATATAGTCTGACTATGCTCCATCTTCATCACACAAAGTATTCAAATCATGCACAACCTCGATGACCAGCCAAGCAATTGTTTCATACTTTTGATGTTCTCAATTTTTTTCAAGTTTCACGTAATACATGAGCGTGAGCCATGGTTATAGCATTGAATGTGGAAATAGAAGGTGGTTGTGGAGAAGACAAAAAGAAGAAGATAGTCTCAGATCAACTAGGAGTATCAACGGGCTATGGAGATGCCCATAAATAGATATCAATGTGAGTGAGTAGGGATTGCCATGCACCAGATGCACTAGAGCTATAAGTTTATGAAAGCTCAAAAAGAAACTAAGTGGGTGTGCATCCAACTCGCTTGCTCACGAAGACCTAGGGCATTTTGAGGAAGCCCATCATTCGAATATACAAGCCAAGTTCTATAATGAATTCCCACTAGTATATGAAGGTGATATCATAGGAAACTCTCTATCATGAAGATCATGGCACTACTTTGAAGCACAAGTGTGGTAAAAGGATAGTAACATTGCCCCTTCTCTCTTTAATCTCATTTTTTATTTTGACCTTCTCTCATTTTTTTGGCCGCTTTTTTCGTCCGGAGTCTCATCCCGACTTGTGGGGGAATCATACTCTCCATCATCCTTTCCTCACATGGGACAATGCTCTAATAATGAAGATCATCACAATTTTATTTACTTACAACTCTAGAATTACAACTCGATACTTAGAACAAAATATGACTCTATGTGCATGCCACCGGCGGTGTACCGGGATGTGCAATGAATCAAGAGCGACATGTATGAACGAATTATGAATGGTGGCTTTGCCACAAATACGATGTCAACTACATGATCATGCAAACCAATATAACATTGATGGAGCGTGTCATATAAACGGAACGGTGAAAAGTTGCATGGCAATATATCTCGGAATGGCTATGGAACTGTCATAATAGGTAAGTATGGTGGCTGTTTTGAGGAAGGTATATGGTGGGTTTATGGTACCGGCGAAAGATGCATGGTACAAGAGAGGCTAGCAATGGCGGAATGGTGAGAGTGCGTATAATCCATGGACTCAACATTAGTCATAAAGAACTCACATACTTATTGAAAACATCTATTAGTCATCAAAACAAATTACTACGCACATGCTCCTAGGGGATAGATTGGTAGGAATAGACCATCACTCGTCCTCGACCGCCACTCTTAAGGAAGACAATCAATAAATAAATCATGCTCCGACTTCATCACATAACAGTTCACCATACGTGCACGCTACAGGACTCACAAACTTTAACAGAAGTAGTTCTCAAATTTACAACTACTCACTAGCATGATTCTAATATCACCATCTTCATATCTCAAAACAATCATAAGGAATCAAACTTCTCATAGTATTCAATGCACTTTATATGAAAGTTTTTATTATATCCCTCTTGGATGCCTATCATATTAGGACTAATTTTATAACCAGAGAAAATTACCACGCTCTTTTTCAAGACTCTAAAAATAATATAAGTGAAGCATGACAGTTCAACAATTTCTATAAAATAAAACCACTGCCGTGCACTAAAAAGATATACGTGAAGCACTCGAGCAATTTTGCCTAGCTCAAAAGATATAAGTCAAGCACATAGAGTATTCTAATAAATCACGATTCATGCATATGTCTTTCAAAAGGTGTGTAAAGCAAGGATGATTTTGGCAAACTAAAAAGCAAAGACTCAAATCATACAAGGTGCTCCAAGCAAAACACATATCATGTGGTGAATAAAAATATAGCCTCAAGTAAAGTTACTGATAAACAAAGACAAAAGAGGGGATGCCTTCGAGGGCATCCCCAAGCTAAGGCTCTTTGGCATCCTTGAATATTACCTTGGGGTGCCTTGGGCATGCCCAAGCTTAGGCTCTTGCCAATCCTTATTCCATAGTCCATCAAATGCTTACCCAAAACATGAAAACTTCACAACACAAAACTTCAACAGAAAATCTCGTAAGCTCCGTTAATATAATAAAATAAATCACCACCTTTCGTACTGTTGTGAACTCATTACTTATTTATATTGGTGTAATATATAAAGTATTCCAAAATTTCCATGGTTCATACCCCCTGATACTAGCCATAGATGCATCAAAATAAGCAAACAACACTAGAAAAATAGAATCTCTCAAAAACGAAAACTAATCTCCTGGGTGCAAAAGTTTCTATTTTTCAGCAGGATCAAATCAACTATCAACGTAAGCTATCCCAAAGGTCTTACTTGGCACAAACACTAATTAAAATCTAAAACCACATCTAACCAGAGGCTAGATGAATTATTTATTGCAAAACAGGACCTAAAAAGCAAGAAGAAAAATAAAATTGGGTTGTCTCCCAACAGGCACTATTGTTTAACGCCCTTAGTTAGGCATAAAACACAAATAGATCTAAGTATTATCATCCTTGATATGCAATCCATAAGTGTCTCTCGTAATAGATTCATAAGGAAATCTAGTTTTCTTTCTAGGGAAGTTCTCCATGCCTTTTGTTAACGCAAATTGAAATCTAATGTTTCCTTCTTTTATCAATTTTTGCATTAAGATCTAAAAACTCCGAATCATTGGGACGCCTTTTAACTAAAGTTGACTCATCTCCAGTCCCGTCTTTATCAAGATTTACATTGGAAAGCAAAGATTCAATAGGATCCACATCAATCACTTTAAGATCTTCATCATTATTTTCACGTGAACTAGAAGAACACGCTTTTATAAACCAAGCTTTTTTAGCACACATCTTAGCGGTTCTTTCCTTGCACTCATCAATGGAAATTCTCATGGCTTTGAGAGACTCATTGATATCATGCTTAGGTGGAATGGATCTATGTTTCAAAGCATCAACATCAAGATAAATTCTATCCATGTTTCTAGCCAAATCATCAATCTTAAGCAATTTTTTGTCAATCAAAACATTTAAATTCTTTTGAGAACTTATAAATTATTTAACACTATCTCAAAATCAGAGGGAATCTTATTATAATTTCCATAAGAATTGTTGTAGGAAATATGATAATTATTAGAGGAATTACTAGGAAACGGCCTAGGATTAAAATTACCTCTATACGCGTTATTACCAAAATTGTTCCTACCAACAAAATTCACATCCATAAATTCATTATTATTCTCAATCAAAGTAGAAAGAATCGTATCATTAGGATCAGTAGGAGCAATCTTGCTAGCAAATAATTTTATAAGATCTTCCATCTTTCCACTCAATGCATTAATCTCTGCAATTGCATACACTCTTTTACTAGTGGAAGATCTTTCGGTGTTCCATTGAGAATAATTAACCATCATATTATCTAGGAGTTTAGTAGCTTCTCCTTTATAAATTTCCATAAAAGTACCTCCCGCGGCCGAATCTAAAAGATTTCTAGAAGCAAAATTCAATCCGGCATAAAAGTTTTATATAATCATCCACAAATTCAAACCATGAGTAGGGAAATTTCTAATCATTAATTTCATCCTCTCCCAAAGTTGTGCAACATGTTCATGATCAAGTTGCTTAAAATTCATAATATCATTCCTAAGGGAGATGATCTTAGCGGGAGGAAAATACTTGGAAATAAAAGCATGTTTACACTTATTCCATGAATCAATACTATTTTTAGGCAAAGATGAAAACCAAGTTTTAGCACGGTCTCGGAGTACTTAAATTTAAAAATGACATTATCCACATCTTTTTTCTTTTGCATATCACACAAATCAATGAAATTATAAAGATGGGATGCGACATCTTCATTGGGAAGGCCGGAAAATTGATCTTTCATAACAAGATTCAGGAAAGAAGTATTAATCTCACAAGATTCCGCATTAGTAGCGGGAATAGTCGGAGTACTAATAAAATCATTGTTGTTGGTATTGGAAAAGTCACACAATCTGGTATTATCTTGAGCCATCATGACAAATCAAGCAATCCAACACATGATCACACAAAAACCAAGCAAACGGAAGAGGGGCGAAGAAAAGGCGAATCTTTTTGAAAAATTGTTTTAGAAGTGGGGGAGAGGAAAACCAAAGGTGAATGGCAAATAATGTGATGTGAGGGACGAGAGTCTATGACTGGTACTTGGTATGTCTCGGCTTGGCGTACATCTCCCTGGAAATGATGCCAGAAATTCTTACTGCTACCTCTTGAGCTTGCGTTGGTTTTTCCCTTGAAGAGGAAAGGGTGATGCAACAAAGTAGAGTAAATATTTCCCTCGGCTTTTGAGAAACAAGGTATCAATCGAGTAGGAGACAATGCAACAATCCACCGAATACCTGCACAAACAAACACCAACTTGCACCCAATGCGACAAAGGGGTTGTCAGTCCCTTCACGGTTATTTGCAAAGTGAGATCTGATATAGATGGATAAATGGTAAAGTAATATTTTTGGTATTTTTGGTTTATAGGTAGGAAAGTAAAAGATTGCAAAAAAAGTAAATAGGAAACTAAAATTGTAGATAGGAAATTATATGATGGAAAATAGACCCAAGGGCCATAGGTTTCACTAGAGGCTTCTCTCAAGATAGAAAATATTACCGCGGTTGAACAAATAACTGCCGAGCAATTGATAGAAAAGCGCAAAGTTATGACGATATCTAAGGCAGTGGTCATGAATATAGGCATCACGTCTTTGTCAAGTAGACTGAAACAATTCTGCATCTATTACTATTACTCCACACATCGACTGACTCCTGCCTGCATCTAGAGTATTAAGTTCATAAGAACAGAGTAACGCATTAAGTAAGATGACACAATGTAGCGGGATTAACTCAAGCAATATGATGAAAACCCCATCTTGTTATGCATGATGGCAACAATACAATACGTGTTGGTTCCCCCTTCTATCACTAGGATCGAGCACCGCAAGATTGAACCCAAAGCTAAGCAAATTTGCCATTGCAATAAAAACCAATCTAGTTTGCCAAACCAAATCGATAGTTCAAAGGGACTTGCAAAGATATAAAATTATGCATATAAGATTTCAGAGAAGATTCAAATAATATTAATAGATAAGCTGGTCATAAATCCACAATTCATCAGATCTCGGCAAACACACCGCAAAAAAGTATTACATCGAATAGATCTCCAAGAACATCGAGGAGAACTTTGTATTGAGAATCAAAGAGAGAGAAGAAGCCATCTAGCTACTAGTTGTGGACCCGCAGGTCTGTGGTAAAGTACTCATGCTTCATCGGAGAGACAATGGTGTTGATGTCGAAGCCCTCCGTGATCGAATCCCCTCCTACAGGATGCCGGAAAAGGCCCCTAGATGGGATCTCATGGTTACAGAATGTTGTGGCGGTGGAAAAGTGGATTTGTTAGAAGGTTTTGGGGATTTTGAGAATATATAGGCGGAAGAAATAGGTCGGTGGAGTAACGCGGGGCCCACAAGGGTGGGGCCGCGCCCTCCCACCTAGGTGTGCCCTCCAACCTTGTGGTCGCCTCGTGTCTTCTCTGAGTTGCACTCCAAGTCCTCTGGATGTCTTCTGTTACAAGAAAAATCATCACAAAAGTTTCATTCCATTTGGACTCAGTTTGGTATTCCTTTTCTGCGAAACTCTAAAATAAGGAAAAACAGAAACATGCATTGGTCTCTAGGTTAATAGGTTAGTCCCCAAAATCATATAAAATATCATATTAATGCATATAAAACTTCCAAAATAGATAATATAATAGCATGGAACAATAAAAAATTATAGATACATTGGAGACGCATCACACATGCGGAAAACAACATAGTTGTTCATCTGTCAAAGTGTGCTACGCAGAAGCTTCTTGTGGAACCAGGGACTTTTGTTCTCAATCTTGCTCAGCCCTCCGTATCCCCAACAACAATGGCCCAAAAAAGGAGAAAGTTGGACTCCAGTAAGCCACTCCCAGTAGAGCCGTCCGCTCCTAGCAGAGACCCTACCGGCAACAACTCCTCACCACCTACCGGACCGCACCCTCCAGCCGGACCAATGGTCCCCACGAACAAGGAATGTACCCCCACAATAGAGGAGGTGCCGCTAGTCCTTGTTGGCGAGCCCTAGGCTCCAACTTGGGCAAGGCACATAGTCCACTTCCTCCAAACCGGAGGGCCAGTATGTATCAGTTTGTCGATGACACTCTATACAGAAGGAGGCCCAACATTGTGAAATCGAAGCACATCTGCCGGGAAGAAGGAAACGAACTGCTGTTTGAGATACACAAAGGCATGTGCGGCCCCCACATTGTATCAAGGGCATTAGTTGGGAAAGCATTCCGGCAAGGATTCTATTGGCCCACAACCCTCCAAGATGCGGCCAAGCTTGTCACCAAGTGTGAAGCCTGTCAGTTCTAATCCAGGAACATACACATGCCTGCCCAAGCTCTTCACACAATCCCTTTATCATGGCCATTTTCGGTCTGGGGGCTCGATATCCTCGGCCCTTTCCCCCAGGCGATTGGGGGCTTTGAATTCTTGTTCGTTGCTATGGACAAGTTTACAAAGTGGTCGGAAGTGACTGCCGTGAGAAAGGTGACTACTGAGTTAGCTATCAAGTTCTTGAAAGAATTGGTGTGCCATTTTGGAGTTTCGGCAAGGATCATTACCGACAATGGCACCCAGTTCATGAGCCCGCCTTCATGGAATATGTTCATGCCATCAGATGCATGATCTCATTTGCCTCTATTGCACATCCTAGAAGCAATGGACAAGCTAAGAGGGCGAATGCTAAAGTGTTACGCGGACTCAAGACAAGAACCTTTGATATGATGTAGAAACACGACAGGCAGTGGATCAATGAGCTATCGGTAGTTGTCTGGTCCCTCGGAACGACAGCAAGTCGAGCTACCGGGCAGAGTCCTTTCTCCCTGGTCTATGGGGCAGAAGCAGTTATCCCCACAGAACTCATTTACGGGTCACCTCGTGTGCTTGGCCATGATGAAGTAGAGCAAGATCAGCACTGGCGTGACCATGCTGTGCTACTCGAGGAGAACCGTCTCAGGACTGCTACGTGTGTTGCATGCTATCAGCAAGCCCTGCGTCGGTATCATAGCCGCAGGGTTCATGCCCGGTGTGTTGAGGAAGGTGACCTTGTCCTTAGGTGCATTCAGTCCACCAAGGGTACAAACAAGTGGATGCTAAATTGGGAAGGCCCTTACCAGGTAGTACGAGTCACCTGACCTGACGCAGTCCATCTGGAGACCGGAGATGGCATTCAATTGCAAAACTCATGGGATATTGAGCATCTCCACAAGTTTTACTAGTGAGGCGTGGCTGTCGAGCCCTGCCCGACATCTACCCTTCTATACAGGCTTTGCCTCAGTTGCATGTAACCCCTTGTACAAAGCCAGGGCGATGACCCTGAGCAAGAGAAAATAAACGAAGCGCTGGGGGGCCCCTGAACAATTCACATGCATGCATGAGCATTCTAAAAGCACTGCATAAGCATTTCATGAGCATCTGCATATTCATATAGATAGGATCGCATTTTGCATCATTCCCATCTGCATGAAGCTGCAGGTTCCTGCCGGGAACTTGGCCTCTACAAGAAGTTCGGAGGATGAACCAACATTGCAATCTCCGGCAAGCCAAACAGATAAGTTTTACCTCTTGTCCATTAGTGTTCTGTGAGCTATAGCATGTGCATGAGAAAACCTCGCCACTCTTTTGAGCCTTAGGTGCTCCCATCCTTGAATCGAACGTTGCTTTGGTCAGGATGGTAGCAGTGGCCTTTGGTAAAAGGAAGTTGGCGGGGGGCTGGCCCCTTTAGTTTTTGCCCGGAAGACACGGTTCTCTGACAAGAAAAAGGGTGCCGACAGGGTAGCTTGCCAGGGACAACTCGTTTATTTACACAAAAGAGGCATCGCACCTCTGCATGGACATATACATGCATGGGTTCCCGGCAAGGTTCATCTTTTTCGTTAATATGTTGATAATATAAGTACAAGCATTACAGAACACAAACATAGACTCGAGAGATTACATTATTTGAATTAAAATTGGGCAAGTTACTTGAGGTTTAAGATTAAAAAAAGATAATTGCCCCATAATCCCCTTTCTTGTCCCTCTCCTCCTAGGCATGGCCGTCGAAGGTGAGGAGGGCAAAAGGAGCGCCTGGGCAGTAGCCCAGCCCGCCCCTCTCGGCCTCTAGGAGAGGTAGCCCGGCGGGAGTGGGAGAGCACGGGGAGCTCATAAATGGAGAGCATAGTGGAGGCGACCTGACGATCACCGCCACCAGGGCTAGCAGGACACGACAGGGCTAACGGAGCTGCAGCCCGAGAGGAAGCATGCTGGGGTCCAACTGGAGGACTACTGGAGGAGCCAGGGAGCACCATCCCCACCTCTGCATCCAACTCCCCGGCGAAGATGGCCGCATGGAGGCTTATACAACCTGATGATTAACTCCCGAGGCTGACCCCGACATGGCCTTCCATCAGAGGGAGGGCCGCCAGCATGGGCCCGGCTAAACTGCCCCGTCCTCCTCTTCCTTGGGAGCCGCGGCAGCCTCGACCTCGACCTCTGAGGGAGTCCTGGATTAGGGGGTTATCGGGCGTCCGGGCTATGCAACGTGGGCCGGACTGGTGGGCCGTGAAGATACAAGATTGAAGGCTTCCCCCCGTGTCCCGATGGGACTCTCCTTGGTGTGGTAGGTAAGCTTGTCGTTCAGATATGAAGATTCCTTTCTCTGTAAACTGACTCTGTACAACCCTAGTCCCCTCCGGTGTCTATATAAACCGGAGGGTTTAGTCCTTAGAGGCAGTCATAATCATACAGACTATACATCTAGGGTTTAGTCATTACGGTCTCGTGGTAGATCAACTCTTGTAACCCCTATACTCATCAAAGTCAATCAAGTAGGAAGTAAGGTATTACCTCCATCAAGAGGGCCCGAACCTAGGTAAACATCGTGTCCCCTGACTCCTATTACCTTCGATCCCTAGACGCATAGTTCGGGACCCCCAACCCAAGATCTGCTGGTTTTGAGATTGACATTGGTGCTTTCATTGAGATTTCCACTGTGCTTTGACAAAGGATTCGATGGCTCGTTCGATCATCCACAATGATGCTGTTTCGGGGAGATATCCCCCCGGCCAAATTTTCGTATTCGGCGGCCTCGCGCTATGTGCCAACTCGATTGACCACCTTGAGCAAATCGACAGCTACGCCCTGTCTCATCAGATCAGTTTCGGGAACCTAAGCTATGTCACCAATATCCGAGGAGATTTGATCTTCGAAGGCTTCGCGACCCTGATCACCGCTCTGGCCTTAGATCCGGACCAGGCTGTCAAGTACGAAGACGGGAGTTTAGAGATCGCTGGACTCTCTGCAATTATGGAACTTGTTACCGGAGATCCGGAGGGGATGGTGTCATCGGCTAAACCGAAGACGAACCGAACTCCTCTTATCACTCAAGCACCAGATACTCCACCGGACCTTAAGTATGAACTCTCGAGGTCCATGTCAAGCGGGTGTTGCTAGGAGGCTCCAACTACAGACAACCCCAAGCACTCTCATTTCTTTGTCCGACCCTCGCCTTTAAACGAGGCTCTAGACTTAATGCGATCACTCGCCCATACGGAAGGATCGGTTCCGAACTATGCCCAGCCCAGACTAGGGGCTAAGAGTGGGGAATTTTACGTCCCACCCACCACCCATTTCATAGCCACTATCGAAGATCTAACCGACATGCTGGACTATGCCTCCGAAGACATCGATGGTACGGACAACGATGCGAGAGATGAACAAGTCCAAAACCCTCTGTTTACCGGATGATGGACGGCCACCACCACATATGACGTGTACATGGTGGGCACACCCAAAGAGGATGACGACGATGGAAAAAGGATCCGGTTGAGGACAAGCCTGCCGAAGCCCCTCTAAAGCGTGGACGTCAGCGGCGTCGCTCAAAATCGTGTCGCGACAAAGACAACAATACCGGCACCGAAGACAATAATACTCCGGAAAATGCCGAAGACCCTGAAGCCCCTGTAGAGCCAACATCCGAACAGGATGATTGGGAGGATGGGCTAGTAAACCCCGACGATCCTGTCAGGAACAAGGACTCGGAGGATAGCAACTACCTACCAAACATAGAAGAGGATACGAGCCTCGGCAATGAAGATTTTATCATGCTGGAGGAACCCCTCGAACAAGATCTCTTTAAGCACCGGCTAGTAGCCACTGTAAGAAGCCTGAAAAAGAAGCAGCAACAACTTCAGGAATACAACCTCGAACGCCCAACAAAGAGCTACTTCAAACGCAAGTTGTTACCCCAATTCGACAATGAGGCCCTGGAGCTCATACAGCCAACGCGTGGCGTTACTGACAGACCAGACCGACCACCACGTGGCTGGGACAGAGCGGCAATGCAAGCCGAACACCAGCCCGTACGCCGTAAAGGCAGGGGAACAGCGGCTCCGGGATACACCTACGACCTACAACAGGACCTGGACAATAGAGCCGGTCAGACCAGATCAATCTACGGATCACGGTGCCGTGCTCCAGCATGGAAGACGGCCATCAGGCCTGGCGCGACAAGCACAACCTCACCCAGGCCGAAAACCGCATTCGGACTTCATCCGAACTACGTCATGATGCAGCCCGATAAAGAGGCGCCCGCACAACCCCTACGCTTCACCAATGAGGTAATGGAGCACCAGTTCCCAGAAGGGTTTAAACCCGTGAATATCGAATCACATAACACTACAACAGATCCCGCCGTATGGATGGAAGATTTTCTTCTCCACATTCACATGGCTCGCAACGACGATCTGCATGCCATCAAATACCTTCCCCTAAAGCTTAAGGGACCAGCTCGGCACTGGTTAAATAGCCTCCCAGAGAACTCTATTGGAAGCTGGGAAGACTTGGAAGACTTCTTTAGAGACAACTTCCATGGCACTTATATCCGACCTCCAGACGCCGATGAGCTCAGCCATATAGTCCAACAGCCCGAAGAGTCAGCCAGAAAATTTTGGACTAGGTTGCTAATTAAAAAGAACCAGATTCTCGACTGCCTGGACGACGAAGCCCTAGCGGCCTTTAAACACAGCATCCGCGACGACTAGCTCGCCCGACACCTTGGCCAAGAGAAGCCAAAGTGCATGGCAGCCCTTACAGCGCTCATGACCCGCTTTTGCACGGGAGAAGACACCTGGTTAGCCCGTAGCAACAATGGTGCTAGCAACCCGGGTACTTCAGAAACCAGAAATGGCAATGGTAGGCCCCGACGCAACAAACACAAGCATCGAAGTAGCAATAACAATACCGAAGACATGGCGGTCAACGCCGAATTCAGTGGCTCCTAGTCCGGTCAGCGGAAGAATCCATTTAAAAGAAATAAAGATGGCTCATCCAGCCTAGACCGAATACTAGATCGACCCTGCCAGATTCACGGCACCCCCGACAAGCCTGCCAACCATACCAACTGTCACTACCGTAGCATTAGCTTTGGCTTGTATTTGCATCTCATCACCATATTAAGTTCATGAAAGTTTGGTTGAGGTTAGTTGAAACCCTCAGAAATCAGTTCAGAAATAATCAACATTAAAATCTCATCAAAGAAGCCCAAGAAAATGTTCCTGTTAAATCTTGAAAAATATTGGCAAGAATAAAATTCAAACCAATATTTTTGGAGGCTTTAAAATATTTATTTTCGGCCTTTGATTTAAATCATAAACTATTTGAATTGGATTTATTTCTTTTGTAAAAGAGATACTTGTCCAATAATCATGAAACTTTATGAGTGGCTCTAGTATTATATCTACAGACCACATGAACATTTTCAGGAGCAACAAAAATGATTTAGTATTTTTACCAAATCCAAAACTACAGAAAAAATAGAAAACAAAAACAAAGAGAGAGAGAGAGAGAGAGAGAGAGAGAGAAGGCCACTGGGCCACTTACCCGACAGCCTACTTGGTGGTGCACTAATGTGCAAGGCCCAGCCAGCCACGACACCGTCTTCAACCTCCTGCCAGTAGGCAGGATGGCGTGTGCCCGATGCGCGCGCGCACGCACGACGCCACCTCCAGCCCGCCTGCTTGCACTGGACGCCTCCCGTGACGCCACGTACTCCCCCTCGACCCCCTGCACCTCTCCTATCTCCCTCGAGCGCTCACGCCGCCTCTGCCTCTCTCCCACGCGAACATCACGCGTGCACGTCGCTGCCTCTCATTGTTGCCGTAGCAACAGCCACCCCGCGCCCCTCTAAATGTGCCCATGGGCTCCGCCTCCGTCGTCTACGCCTCCTCGACGACTCACGTGATGTCGGACGCACTGCAACGAAGCCCCTGCCACCGACTTCCTCGTTCGTTCGGACATACTACTTACCACCAACACCTTATTTTGATTCGACGGTATTGTGGGTTGAAGCAGCCCGGACCAACCTTATATGTACATGCACATGAGACCGGTTGCACCGACAGACATGCAACTAGTTTTGCATAAAGGTGGTTGGCGGGTGTCTATTTATCCTACTTTAGTTGAATCAAATTTTACTATGGCCGTGTAGCGACCCGACCCGAATGGATCAAGTCTCTGTGCTTATGTGTCATCCCTGGATCAGTATGCTGACACACACAGTACTCGAAGGATTTATAACAGAGGTAAATCACATGTATAAAGTAACTTAAATACTGTTACCTCAAATCCAAAATCGCGGAAGCAACAAGGTTGTGGTTACCCATCAACACCAACGGCAAAGTTGAGTGTAGAAATCGTAACCCTAACGCATCACTTACTCGTCGTAAGAAACCTGCAACATGAGACGTTGCAGCCCAAAACGGGTCAGTACATTGAATGTACTGGCAAATTCACACCATAGAGAATGATGAATCAATGGCTATCACTACATGCATATTTGGCTGGTGGAAAAGCTCTATGGTTATAAGGTTTTTGCGTAAAGCCAATTTTTCCCTACTGCAAAGGAATAAATTTATTTAACTATCATGGTGGTTGTGAAACATTGAGAATGGTTGACAGCATTCTCAATCCCAATTAAAAGTAATTAAAACCCAACAACATTAATTAGAAGTAACATGTTGAGATTCACAATGATATTCAAGTACTAGATACTCAAGTTGTCCATAACCGGGGACACGGCTAATCATGATTAGTTTGTTACTCTGCAGAGGTTGCGCACTTTTCCCCACATGACTCGATCGCCTCCGTTTGTTTTCTCGCACTACATGATGTTTGAGAAACGGATGACCGAGACATAGTCTTTCAGAAGCACTAGCACCTTACATGTGGGGTAGACCGGTACACCTACATCCCCTACATCTGCTAGTCCACCCCGTAAGAGTTCGCACTACTTAGTCAACTATGCCAGAGCCCATAATGGCTTGTGGCTGCACACGAAAGTTTCTAGCATGAAAGATCTTATGATCCCTTTGAGCCTGGGTGGCGGTCCAAAAAAAACAGGCAAGTCCTGATAGACATCAGGTGCCTCAATCCATCCAGATGTGTGTTTAAGTTGCCACCTTAGATAAACCATTAAAATTATCATCTCACATCTGTCATGGATATCACTCACCCAATCCACGTCTACTAGCATAGCATGGCATAATAAGCAACATAGAAGTAACTCCCAAGGGTTTGATAATAATACAGGTAATAGGTACTACCTCATCTACTTCCCATCCCACAATTTAATTAGATCCTAATCATGCAATGTGTGAGGATTGATCTAATGCCATAAAACTGGGTTGTAGAAAAGGTATGATCAAAGTGTGAACTTGCCTGCAATGTTGATGAAGATGATGCGCACTCAAAACTCTTGATAGATCTACTCGTCACACTCCGGTCAATCTATCGTAATCAAGCAATTGTAACCACACAATAAGTACTCATCTAATTCACAAGTAAAACTCAAACAAGAGAAAGAACCAGATAGTTCAACTTAAGAACTCCGGTTGCAAAGAAAGAAGGAACCGAACAAAGAAACGGAAAACAAACGGCGGAAGAAAACAACTCGGTTCTAGCAAGTTGAACTAGGTCAAAATTTTACAGTAGCAAAAACTTGTTCAAGTTGATTAGACGGAACGGCGGTTTCGAGATGAAACTCCAGGCGCTTGAATCACCTGATTCCGATAAACAAGCGAGAAGATAAACTAGAACGAAGATCGGATCTGAGATCGCGATCGCGGAATAAATCCGACGAGAAGAAAAAGAAGAACGGTTAAACGAACGGACGTTCGTTAACCTAGAAGAATCCGGTGATCACGTTCGTTAGGACGAACGGTCCGGCGAACGGTCCAAGGCAACTAAATCGGAAAAGAAAACGAATCCGATCTAGGGTTTTGGAGAAGAAAACCGAAACGAAAACCGATCTAGAAAACCGGAACGGTTTAGCGAAGAATCGGAAAGAAAAACGAATCGGTGGAGAAGAAAAGAATCGGAACGATTTATAGGAAAAACCGAACTGAGGGAAAGAAGAGACGCGGCGCGGTACCTCCGGCGAACGGCGGCGACGGCGGCGTTGGGTGGCGGCGGCGGTGCATAAGGTGCGGCGGCGGCGGTGACGCAGGGCGGCGGCGGCGCGGCAAGGTGCGGCGGCGGCGCGGCAAGGTGCGGCGGCGGCGGTGACGCAGGGCGGCGGCGGCGCGGCAAGGTGCGGTGGCGGCGGTGACGCAGGGCGGCGGAGGCTTGAGGCTTTTGGGTTTGATGATTTAGAGGGGGGTGTGGGAGTATTTATATTGGGGAGGGGTGAGGAGACTTGGGGCAGGGGACAAGAAATAGACTAGGAATAGGAAAGATCTAGAAAAAGAAACGGAATAAGGACAAAAGTCCTACTAGGACTTCCAAAAGACAACGGCGGCGGCTCCTGGAGCCTGGGCACGCGCGCGGTGCGGCGATGGCCTTGGCCTTGGCTGGCCGGCCGGTGAGTTTTTTTTTCTTTTTTTTACAACGGTTCCGCGCTCGGAAAAACACAGAAAAACAAAATCTATCGAACTCCAAAACTAATAAAGTAACTTTTCCCCGACTCCTAAAAATGAGCCGAACAAAATGAACTTTTCTCCGGGCCTAAAATAAAATTTTCAAAAACGCGCAATTTTGCCTATCCAAAGAAAAACAAACAAACACCGGAAAACGAAATTTGATCTATTTATTAAATCTTCATTTTTCCTATATTTTGGGAAAGTCATATTATTCCCTCTCTTATATTTTTGATAACGGAAAAATTATTGAAGAGGAAATAAATAAATCAAATGATCCTTTTTTTTCAAATTCGAGAAAACTCTCAAATATGAAAATAACGAAATCTCCAACTCTCTCCGAAGGTCCTTGAGTTGCGTGAAATTTCTAGGATCGACCAAAATGCAAGAAAATAGGATATGCATGATGATCTAATGTATTCCAATTTGAAAAATAAATTCAAAAGAACTTTGAATTTAATTCTTTGAAACTCCCAACTCATATTTCATAATTTGAAGAAGTCATTTTATCTTCTCTCGTGAAAATCATTGAGTTGCTTAAAGTTTCTGAATTGGAAATATTTTCAAATGAAATTCAAATATTTTCAACACCCCTTGTCATTTAAATAAATGGAAGAAGTCATGTCATCTTCTCTCCGGGGTTTTGTGTTGAAAAGAATTTGAATTCACGAAGATCAGAAAACCAATATGAAAGTTTGGGAAAGTCCTTTTATTCCCTCTCATTTAACTTTCAAAAAGAATTCGAATTTCACTCAATTCACGCAATCAATCAAACAATCAATCGATCTATCTATGTGTTTATAACATTCCAGAATTTAGAATTTTGGGATGTTACAGGCCGGTCCTTGAAGAAGGTTAAAACAGCAAAGTTGAAGAAACACCATTGTGGTTTGATGTGTAGGTAAGAAGGGTTCTTGCTAGAAGCTCGTAGCAGCCACGTAAAACTTGCAACAACAAAGTAGAGGACGTCTAAGTTGTTTTTGTAGGGCATGTTGTGATGTGATATGGTCAAGACATGATGTGATATACGTTATTGTATGAGATGATCATGGTTTGTAAAGGTCACTGGCAACCGGCAGGAGTCTTAAGGTTGTCTCTTTATTGTATAAAATGCAAACACCATGTAATTGCTTTACTTTATCACCATGCGTTAGCGATAGTTGTAGAAGCAATAGTTGGCATTACGACCACGATGCTACGATGGAGATCAAGGTGTTAAGCTGGTAAGGATGGAGATCATGGTGGTGCTTTGGAGATGCAGATCCAAGGCACAAGATGATGATGGCCATATCATGTCACATATTTTGATTTCATGTGACGTTTATCTTTTATGCATCTTATTTTGCTTAGTACGACAGTAGCATTATAAGACGATCCCTTAACAAAATTTCAAGGAATAAGTGTTCTCCCTGAGTATGCACCATTGCGACAGTTCATTGTGCTGAGACACAACAGGATGATCGGGTGTGATAGGCTCGACGTCCACATACAATGGGTGCAATACAGTTTTGCACATGCGGAATACTCGGGTTAAACTTGACGAGCCTAGCATTTATAGACATGGCCTCGGAACACTGGAGACCGAAAGGTCAAACGTGAATCATATAGTAGATATGATCAACATAGAGATGATCAACACTAAAGACTAATCCATCTCACATGATGATAGGACATGGGTTAGTTGGTTTGGATCATGTAATCATTTAGATGACTCGAGGGATGTCTATCTAAGTGGGAGTTCTTAAGTAATATGATTAATTGAACTTAATTTCTCACGAACTTAGTCCTGATAGTTTTTGCATATCTATATTGTAGATCAATAGCTCGCGTTATAGCTCCTATATATTTTTGTTATGGTCCTAGAGAAAACTAAGTTGAATGATGATAGTAGCAATGATGCGGACTGGGTCAATGATAGGAGGATTATCCTCATTGCTGCACAAAACAATTATGTCCTTGATTCACCGCTAGGTGACAAACCTGTTGCAGGAGCATATGCAGACGTTATGAACATTTGACAAGCTTGGTATGATGACTATTTGATAGTTTAGTGCACCATGCTTTACAACTTAGAATAAGGACTTTAAAATGTTTTGAATGCCATGGAGCATATGAGAAGTTCCAAGAGCTAAAAATGATATTTCAGACTCATGCCTGTGTTAAGAGGTATGAGATTCTGACAAGGACTGCCTACAAGATGGAGGAGAATAGCTCAGCTAGTGAGTATGTGCTCAGAATGTCTGGATACTACAATCGCTTGAATCAAGTGGAAATTAATCTTCCAGATAAGGTAGTGATTGATAGAGTTCTCTAGTCACTATCTCCAAGCTAGTACAACATCGTGATGAACTATAATATGCAAGGGATGATGAAAACAATTCCCAAGCTCTTCGCGATGCTGAAATTGTCGACGGTAGAAATCAAGAAGTAGCATCAAGTGTTGATGGTTAACAAAACCACTTATTTCAAGAAAAGGGCAGAGGAAAAGACAAACAACTTCAAGAAGAATGACAAGCAAGTTTCCACTCCCGTGAAGAAGCCCAAAGCTAGACCTAAGCCTAAAACTAAGTGCTTCTACTTCAAAGGGAAGGGTCACTGGAAGCGGGACTGCCCAAAATACTTGGCGGATAAGAAGGATGGCGAAGTGAACAAAGTTATATTTGATATACACTCTACTAGTGTTCATAGTAACCCCAGGGTATTTGATACCGGTTCAATTTCTTAGATTAGTAACTCAAAACAGGAGTTGCAAAATGAACAGAGACTAGTTAAGGGAGAGGTGACGATGTGTGTTGGAAGTGATTCCAAGGTTGATACGATCACCATCACACACTCCCTCTACCTATGAGATTAGTGTTGAACCTAAAATAAATGTTATTTGGTGTTTGTGTTAAGCATGAATATGATTAGATCATGTTTACTGCAATACAGTTATTCATTCAAGTCAAAGAATAATTGTTGTTATCTTTACATGAATTAAACCTTCTGTGGTCATACACCCAAGGTGAATGGTTTATTTAATCTCGATCGTAGTGATACACATATTCATAATATTGATGCCAAAAGATGCAAAGTTGATAATGATAGTGCAACAAACTTGTGGCACTGCCATTTAGGTCATATTAGTGTAAAGCGCATGAAGAAACTCCATGCAGATGGGCTTTTGGAATCACTTGATTATGAATCATTTGATACTTGCAAACCATGCCTCATGGGCAAGATGACAAAAACTCTGTTCTCCGGAACAATGGAGCGAGCTAATGACTTATTGGAAATAATACATAGCGATGTATGTGGTCCCATGAGTGTTGAAGCTCCCAGCGGGTATCGTTATTTTCTGACTGTCACAAATGATTTGGGAAAATATGGGTATATCTTCTTAATGAAACACAAGTCTGAAATGTTCAAAGAATTTAGTGAAGTGGGGAATCATAGTAACAAGAAAATAAAGTTTCTATGATCTGATCTTAGAAGTGAATATTTGAGTTACGAGTTTGGCCTTCATTTAAAACAACGTGGAATAGTTTCACAACTCACTCCATAGATTGGAGACTTGCGTGTATGTCCTACTGGATTGATACCTTGGTTCTCAAAACTGAGGGAAATACTTATCTCTACTTTGTTGCATCACCCTTTCCTCTTGAAGGGAAAAACCAACGCAAGCTCTAGATGTAGCACCCAGTTACACTCACTGCTGACCGACACGTGCATTGCTGGGTCATGTATGCCTGTCCCTGTAAGTTTGTTGCCACCTTGGATTACGGCTAGTCATGTCGGCCCGAGTTATCTGTGAGGTGGATGCTGTTGGCACAATCATATACATGAGCCAAAAGGCCAAACGTCCCGGCCTAGGTAAGGCTGCAGCCGTGGGAATACCGTGCGTGCGGCCAGAAAGTGGTATGATGTGTTACATGCTAGATCGGTGTGACTTAGGATCAGGGTCCTGACATGATGCCCATGAGGAGGACCTTGTGTCGGTTCTATATCCGACATATCTCTAAGTAGGGGTCCTAAGCTAGGCGTCTTGGAGCAATGGTCGTTGACACAGGATTTTACCCAGGTTTAGGCTCTCTCGAAGAGATAATACCCTATGTCCTGATTTTGATTATATTCATATGGGGTGTAGTACAGAGTAAATGTATCTACCATGAGATTGTTATAATGAATATGAGATCATCTATTGACTAGCCTGGCCCCAATTTATATAATACACCGGAGGCCTAAGGTTTAGGAGAGTCCTCGGCTTGGGCGCCAAGTCTTCTGGAGACTTCCTTGTATGGATCATGGGCTGCCAAAAGGGGCCCATGAGAGAACCACCATGGGTGTGCTTGGTCCGATCCACCTGGTCAGCAGAAGACGTGGTGAGTACCCCCTAGTCTAGGACACCGTCAGTAGCGCCCTGAACCGGTCTTCAAGTTGGGGACGCTCCTCGGTTCTTCCGAACTGTTCTTCATCTTCAGACGTCGGTCTTGAAAACTGGTTCAACAAATCTACCCATCTTTGATCTTGAGGATTGCCGAGCAAAATCCGAAGAGTTCAGAAGTCGGGTTTGAAGTGTTTTCCATGTTATACGGCCTTTATCAATGCCTTGTTATTTTTTACGCCACACCTCGGGTTTGAAGTGTTTTCCATGCAGCAGTGGCCTCTTGCGTACAAGATCCAACGCCGGACTGCATCCGAGGTGTCTTTTTGCTGCCGAGCTCCAATGCCGACCTGCATCTCAGATATATTTTTGCTGCCGAGCTCCAATGCCGACCTGCATCTCAGATATATTTTTGCAGCCGAGTGATAACCCACAAGTATAGGGGATCGCAACAGTTTTTAAGGGTAATGTATTCAACCCAAACTTATAGATTCGACACAAGGGGAGCCAAAGAATAATTGAAGGTATTAGCAGCTGAGTTGTCAAATCAACGACAACTGAAGATTAATTATCTGCAGCAAAGTGATCACTAGCAAAGTAGTTTGATAGTTTTGATAGTAGTGACAGTAGCAATAGTAAGAGTAACAGCGATAGCAGTAATTTTGTAGAAAGTGTAACAGTGATGATAGCAGTAGTAACTTAGCAGTAACAATATAGAAACATTCGTAGGCATTGGACCGATGACTTGTTGGACGATATTCATCATGAGACAGTTATAACCTAGGGCGATACGACACTAGCTCCAGTTCCTCGATATAATGTTGGCATGTATTCTGTAAATAGTCATACATGCTTTATTAAAAGAACTTGTATGCCATCTTTTGTCCTACCCTCCTGTGGCAGCGGGGTCCATATTGGAAACTAAGTGATATTAAGGCATCCTTTGAATAGAGAACCGGAACAAAGCATTAACACATAGTGAATACATGAACTCCTCAAACTACGGCCATCACCGGGAGTGGGCCCGATTATTGTCACACCGGGGTTGTCGGATTATAACACGTAGTAGGTGACTATAACTTGCTAGGTCGGGTCTAGAACATGGATATAATGATGGATTCATAAACGGTTCAGATCTGAAATCATGGCACCCGTACCCAAAGTGACAAGCATTAAGCATGGAAAAATCGTAGCAACATCAATCTAAGAACATAGTGGATACAAGGGATCAAGCCCTAACAAAACTAACTCGATTACATGATGAATCTCATCCAACTCCTCAACAACCAACGAGCCTATGAAAGAATTACTCACTCCCAGTGGGGAGCATCATGGAATTGGCGATGGAGAAGGGTTGGTGATGACGAAGAACATAGATCCCCATCTCAGGAGCCCGAAACGGACTCCAGATCTGCCCTCCCGAGGAAGAACAGGGCTTGGCGGCGGCTCCATCTCATGGATCGTGATAATTCTTTCTCCCTTATTTTTTCTCCAAAAATAGAAATTTATAGTGTCAGGGTTGAGGTCTTCGGGGCCACCAGGTGGGTACAACCCACCTGGGTGCGTCAGGAGAGGGGGGCGCGCCCCGATGGGTTCTGCGCACCCAGGGACCCCTCTCTGGTAGGTCTTGGCTCCAGAAATTCTTATATATCATATAAAAATTCTTCAAAAAGTTTCGTTCCATTCCGAGAACTTTTATTTCTGCACAAAAACAACACAATGGTAGTTCTGCTAAAAACAGCGTTAGTCCGTGGTTAGTTTCCTTCGAATCATGCAAATTAGAATCCAAAACAAGAGGTAAAGCTTGAGAAAAAGTAGATACGTTGGAGACGTATCATCGAGCTGCAATGTCGAGCTACATCCGAGGTGTCATCGATCACCTTGGTTCGAAAAAGTTGAAGGAGTTCTGCCGAGCTTAATGCCGGAAATGCCCTCTATGGAGCCAGCCACTTGTAGCCGAGCTTTAGGTCGGATTCCTTCCGAGGTAATGCACCACCTTGGTCTTGGGCTACTCTTTTGTGGATATATTTTCTCGATTGGTGCATTTTATTCTTTCCCGAGATATATAGCTAGTAGCCCTCAAGGTGTGTGTCGGCCTAAAATCTGAGATGCACCTGAAGGAAAACATGAAATAGCCGATCCTAGTTGCCCCTGATTCTCAAGTTGAATCACGAAATCGTCGTGAGGATAGATTCCTACCTGGGCAGCATACATAGGAACAGACACGCAGTGCACAATAGTTCCCGAGGCTCAGGTTGGGGGCGGCCGACCAACCTAAGGATTGTGATCTCCTTGGAAACTGTTTTGCACTTTGAATCTTCTGCATTGAATAGGCAATGCAGTAGCCCCCGGGTCACTAGTCGGGTGGCAACACCAGATCGGGGGATTGATGTAACCCACTCGTGGATTTTAAGTGATAAGCACGGAGCCCAGTAGCCCCCGAGCATTAATTTGGGCAATGGTGGCTGACCGAAGTATCGATATCCAGAGTAAATTGACTTTAACCACAATTCATGTGTAATGATTATATGTATCCAAGTACTTTACATCATGAATGCTCGGATCCGCATTGTACAAAACATTGTTGACTAACTATCTTCAATCTTCTCAGCCAGTAGCCAAGGATAGTTTGTCGTACTTTATAAAGCCTTTATAAGGGCAAAGATTTATGACAAACAAGGCAATCCAGCCATATGGTTTTATAAACAAAGGTACACAGAGAGATATTTTATATTACTATTAACATAAGAAACATCTTCTAGGAAAAATAGTTCCTTTATAAGTTCCTTTTACCAGGCTGTCATGCTGATCATGATCTTGAAACCTCACCTCCAATCAAGGTGGGAGCAAAATATCAAGGATTTAGCTATAGAAAAGTTCCTGAACACTTCTTGCTAACCCATCTATGTAGTTAGGTATCCTTGCAACAAAAAAACATTCATCTCTCTATACTATCTCTTTCTACGACACACAACCTTCCACCCCCTAGCTAGTCGTGCTGTCGAGGTCTATCTAGCTCTCTCACACGCAAATAGATGTTGTCTCTATGTCCCTTCATCGCACACACTATCGCTCTCCTATACCCCCAATCTCGTAACCTTGTCGATCCAGACGTTACACACACCTCTCTCTCTCTAACACACACGCAGACACGCACACACCCTCTCTCTCCCTTTCAGACACTCCTCTCTCTAGAACACACACAATCTTCCCAACATGCATATGCCCCTCTCTCATTAGGTATCGCTGCCCCTGATAACCACCAAGTATAGGGGATCGCAACAGTTTTTGAGGGTAGAGTATTCAACCCAAATTTATTGATTCGGGAGCCAAAGAATATTATCAAGTATTAGCAGCTGAGTTCTCAATTCAACCACACCCGAAAGACGTAATATCCGCAGCAAACTATTTAGTACCAAACTAATATGGAAGTAACAGTAATGGTGACAAAAGTAATAGTAACAGTTCTGTAGGAATCATACCAGTGGCAACGAAAAAGTAATGGAGCAAAGATCAATACGAAACGAGCTCGTAGGCAATAGATCAATGATGGATAATTATGTCCGATGGCATTCATCATGGAACAGTTATACAACAGGATGACACAAAACTAGCTCCATTTCATCAATATAATGTAGGCATGTATTCCGAATATAGTCATACGTGCTTATGGAAAAGAACTTTCATGACATCTTTTGTCCTACCCTCCCGTGGCAGCAGGGTCCTATTGGAAACTAAGGGATATTAAGGCCTCCTTTTAATAGAGTACTGGACCAAACCATTAGCACTTAGTGAATACATGGACTCCTCAAACTACGGTCATCACCGGGAAGTGTCCCGACTGTTATCACTCTGGGGTTGCCGGATCATAACACATAGTAGGTGACTATAACTTGCAATATTGGAGCAAGAACACAAATATATTCATGAAAACATAATAGGTTCAGATCTGAAATCATGGCACTCGGGCCCTAGTGACAAGAATTAGGCATAGCAAAGTCATAGCAATATCAATCTTAGAACATAATGGATACTAGGGATCAAACCCTAACGAAACTAACTTGATTACATGGAAAATCTCATCAATCCCATCACTGTCCAGCAAGCCAACGACGGGATTACTCATGCACGGCGGTGAGCATCATGAAATTGGTGATGGAGGATGGTTGATGATGACGATGGCGGCAATTTCCCATCTCCGAAGTCCAAAACGGACTCCAGATCGGCCCTCCCGAGGAAGAACAGGGCTTGGTGGCAGCTCCATATCGTAAAATGCAATGAATCATTATCTCTGATTTTTTTTCTCCCCGAACGTGAATATATGGAGTTGGAGTCGAGGTCGGTGGAGGTCCAGGGGGGGCCATAAGGTTAGAGGGTGGGCCCCCACTCTTGTGGCCAGGGTGTGGGCCCCATTCAGTTGATTCTTTCGCCAATATTTTTTATTAATTCCAAAAATCATCTCCATGAAGTTGCAGGTCATCAGAGAACTTTTATTTCGGCACAAAAATAACACCATAGAAATTCTGCTGAAAAAAACATCCTCAGTCCGGGTTAGTTCCTATCTAAATCATGCAAGTTAGAGTACAAAACAAGGGCAAAAGAGTTTGGAAAAGTAGATACGATGGATACGTATCAACTCTCGCAAGCTTAACCCATTACTTGTCCTCAAGAAATTCTGTTGACAAACTAAAATGACAAAGAAAAACTTTTACAAACTCTGTTTGATCTTGTTGCTGCAAATATGTAAAGCCGGCATTCAAGTTTTCAGCAAAAATTATAAACTAACAATATCCACAATAACATTTAGGTCTCACATTTACACATATCAATGGCATAATCAACTAGCGAGCAATAATAATAAATCTCAGATGACAACACCTTCTCAAAACAATCATGATATGTTAGAACAAAATGGTATCTCACTAGCCCTTTCCGAGACTGGAAACATAAATGTAGACCACCCCCGAAGATCAAGGACTGGCTAGACATCGTAATTCATGGTAAAAGAGATCCAGTCACAGTCATACTCAATATAAATTAATAACAATGCATACAAATGACAGCGGTGCTCTCTAACTGGTGCTTTTTGTAAGAGGATGATGACCCAGCAATAAAATTAAATAGATAGGCCCTTCACAGAGGGAAATAGGGATTTGTAGAGGTGCCGGAGCTCGAGTTTTTAAATATAGAGGAATATTATTTTGAGCGGTATGCTTTCTTTGTCAACATAACACCCAAGAGATCTCGGTATCTTCCAAGCTACATACATTATAGGCGGTTCCCAAACAAATTGGTAAAGTTTATACTCCCCCACCACCAACAAGCACATTCCACGGCTGGTCCGAAACAACGGGTAACGTCCAACTAACAACATTCCTGGGGGAGTTTTGTTTGCAATTATTTTGATTTGATTTGAGCATGGGACTAGGTATCCCGGTTAACCGCCATTTTCTCGTGAATGATGAGTGGAGTCCACTCATCATGAGAATAACCCACCTAGCATGGAAGATATTGACAGCCCTAGTTGGTATATGAGCGGTTTGAGCATACAAAATAGATTATTATTTGAAGGCTTAGAGTTTGGCACATGAAAATTTACTTGGAACGGCAGGTAAATACCGCATATAGGAAGGTATGGTGGACTCATGTGGAACAACTTTGGGGTTTATGGAAGTGGATGCACAAGAAGTATTCCCGCTTAGTACAAGTGAAGGCTAGAAAAAGAATGGAAAGCGGCCATCTAGAGAGCGACAATAGTCATAAACATGCATTGAGATTAACCAACATTGAACGCAAGCATGAGTAGGATATAAATCACCATGAACATAAATATCGTGGAGGCTATGTTGATTTTGTTTCCACTACATGTGTGAACATGTGCCAAGTCAATCCACTCAAATCATTCAAAGTAGGATACCTTCCTATCATACTACATCACAACCATTTGAATTTCCATGTTGACACGGAAGGTAAACCAATATAAACTCCTAGCTAATTAAGCATGGCATGAGTAACTGTAATCTCCAATTTGTCATTGCAAACATGTTTCATTCATAATAGGATAAATTAGGAACGATGACTAATCATATTTACAAAAATAAGAAAGGTCGAGTTCATACCAGCTTTTCCTCATCTAAATAAGAATGCTGAACTGGGTTGTTAAACACTACAGTCAAATGGGCTTTCTCTTCCAAACCTCAGGGTGCAGCCATTTGCGTGCCAGCAAGGACCGGCTTACCGTTCAGCCTTCCTTCATGGCGAGGGAAGGGCAAACCTATAGCTCTTTGTTTCATGTATTCGGTGCAAAAATCATCCACCTACTTCGCGGTATAACATTGTAGGATGCTTGCCTCTGGATGGTTTCAGTTTTGACAATAGCACATCAGTATTCCCATGAACCGCTCGAAGGGATAAATCTTGCAAAGAAACACATGACCACAATAATTTATCTCATCGACAAGGTGCATAGTGAGATGGACCATGACATCAAAGAATGGTGGTGGGAAAACATCTCTAGGTTGGATAATATGCTTGCAATATCCTCTTGCATATGATCCAACTCTTCAGGATCTACAACTTTCTGCCATAGTTGGTTGAAGAAATCATAAAGCTCAATGAGTGTGTTTCTTATATCTTTGTCCATCAAATTCCTAATGGCCACCGAGAGGATTTGTGTCAACATTAGGTGGCAATCATGTGACTTCATGTATCCCAACTTCATTTTACCTGAGCTCACATCCACAAGACTACGGATGTTTGTGGAGTAGGAAAAGGGTGTCTTAACTGACAACAAATAGGTAAAGAACTATGTTTATTCTTTTGTATGGAAATTGTAACTCTGGCAAGCTTTGATGAATGTTTCATCATCTTCTACTTTAATCTAGCGTTTTGATTGATCAACAAGCATATCGAGCCGTGCACTGTCACCATCCTTTGTTTTAACTTCAATCTTGAGCAGAGTACCAAGGACACTTTTACATACATTCTTCTCTACGTGCATGATGTCGGATTCAGGGCTCCGCAGACCCAAGGAAGGTTCCAACTATGGGGCGTGTGCGAAGAACTTAACCTCCCCAGCCAACCAGTTCATCGCCCCCACATCCTATATCAATGAACAAGGAAGAAAATGGACACATCAGTTTACCCAGGTTCGGGCTACCTTGCGGTGTAAGACCCTACTCCTGCTTTGGGGTGGATTAGCCTCACGAGGGGCTAAGGATGAACTAGTACAGAGGAAGAACAACCTTGCGAGGTCTGCTCTGGTGAGGGGATGAGTTGAGGATTGGGTAGACCGACCCTTCTATGGTGGTGGCTAACCTATATTTATAGTGGCCTTGGTCCTCTTCCCCCAAAGCATAGGGGGGAAGGGATCCCATAGTGGCAAATTTGAAAGGGGACAAGTAGTACATCTTATCTTGACGAAAGGTGGTCTTCGCCTGCAAAGCTTCTGGTCTTGACGTCATGGTGGGCTCGACGATGACATCCGTCCTGCCGTCCTGGCGGTCTTGGTCCTATTGCATGGGAATGGAAACCTTTGGCTGATACCCGGGGACCCCGCGCCTGTGCTTGCCTCCTTAGCACCAAAGAGCAAACCTGCTGCACTGCACCCACCGGGCCTTGGTCGTCATGGCTTGCATCACCACAACCCCGGGAGCTGGGTATCTGCATAGAGATCTCCGCTCCTCGGGAGCCAGTCTGCGAAGGCCTTGCCCCCCCTCTCGCGAGGCTAGGCCCCTCGCGAGGGTCTTGTCTTGGAGGTGTTGTAGATGGGCAGTACCAGGCCCTCGATGGAGCCACGCCATGAGCCACATGCAGGCAAGTCTGGGTACCCTGGTTCCTAGAATGCTAACACATGACATCGATAAAGTGCGTTACACGTAGAATCTCCTAGTAAGGTAATTTCCAGAACATCGATTTCTTATTAAACACTTGACCCTTAGGTGTTTGTTTCACCGCTAAAGCGTGCTTCTTCCCAAGCGCAACATTAATTTGTTTAGCCATGTTGTGGACCACCTACCCATCATAGGGTGTAGGGCCCACATCTACCTTTGTCATGCCATCAAATTCAGATTTCATCTTTCGGTATGGGTGATTTCTCCGTAAGAACCTACGATGATGCAAATACATAATTTTGCACGAGTTGGGAAGAAATATGCTAGCTGTCCTATCCATGCATGTGACACACCCTACATCTCCTTTTTTTCTACCGTGATGTTTTGCCTAATGCCGGCATATCTTGAATGGTGTGCACCAGCATCGCATGTAGATCAGAAATCTCCTTTTTGTAAGCATCATAACATTTTACAACAGGCGCATCTATCCACACTGTCAGTAGTTCTTCTACCAGTAGCCGAAAGTAAATGTCGATGTCATTTCTAGGTTGCTTTGGGCCTTGGATAATCATTAACATCATAATTTATTTTTTCTTCATACACAACCAAGGAGCTAGGTTATATATGCATAGAAGCACGTGCCATGTGCTGTGATTGGTGCTCATACCGCCAAAAGGATTCATCCCGTCTACACTCACCGAGCCTTATACTTCCAGGATCGTTGGCAAAGTCATGAAACTTGTTGTCGATTAACTCCCACTGAGCCCCATCTTTCGGGTGCCTGATATATTTATCTGCAGTTCGCTCATCATGATGCCACCGCAACCTCTTTGCATCTCTAGGGTTTGCAAACAAACGCCTCAACCTTGGAATTAAAGGCAAGTACCAAACAACCTTCAACGAGATTCCTGTCTTGATCTTGTTGTCCAATTTGTACTTGCCCTTTTCTATCCTATGCTTGTATCGTGCATGCTTGCATGTGGGACATGCACGCATATCTTTGTACTCACCATGGTACAATATACAATCATTCACACAAGCGTGTATCTTCTGTACTTCAAGTTCCAATGGGAAAATAATTTTCTTCTCTTCGTTCATGCTTCTAGGGAGCACATTATCTTCTAGAAGAATTTCTTTGAAAAGACCTAACATCTATGTGAAGCCCTTGTTTGATAGACCTCTTGCCGCTTTAAATCTGAGAAGCGCTAGGGTGGCACTCAGCTTGGAATATTTCTTCTTCCAACCTAGATACAATTATTTCTTGGAGTCTGCATCAATGGTCGGCAGATCCTTGTACCCAATCATATCATATTTTGGGCCCTTGAAATCTGCAATCATACTAGAAAAATCTGGCATATCAAGATCGTCGTCATATGTCTCGACGTCTTGGTTTTTCAAGTGGGCGTTTTGGCTTTCCAGTGTTCCATTGGTAGCTTGACGCCTCTACCCTGATATTAGATTCAACATCCATTTGACACTGACCGGGGTTTGGCATCTCCCAGCCCTGGGTAAATTCATCCATGACCTGCTCTTCACCATGTCTTTCCCAACGTGTATATCCATCCATGAATCCCCGAGAGAGTAAGTGACACTGGACATCTCCAACTTCACGTGACTCTGTATTAGCACAATGAGTACATGGACACATGATTTAATCCGCATCACCAATTCTCCTCTTTGTACTTTCAGCCAAATTCATGAACTCTGTCACGCCACTGATAAAATATGTGGTTCTCCGATTCTTCATCCATTGAGATTGTTCCATGTGCACTACACGAATGGTAATTAAAAACAAAACAACAACATTAATACACATATTAACTGATACACAAAGATGCATCCGTAAATCACAAGGTTTTATTTTCATAACTACTGAGGGTGCTCCATATTGGTATCCAGACGTGCAATGACAAAAATTAATGGCCAGTCAATTTACACGCAGAGTACTACACCACTACACTTAGGAATTGAATACCTTAATTAAGCAACTCAAGAAAACAATAGCTTAATTAATTATCCGTGCGGTGACCTCCACCGAGCAGACATAGAAGCGCGATGAGGCGGCACGCCGAGATAGCAGGGTCGAGGAGAAAAGCCTAGTGCGGCTGCCACCTGAAGTTCGACCTCCGCTATACCGCCATCGACCACGATGGATGTCCTCCAATCACGCCGCCGCTGACCTCGATGGTTGAGCTCCTCATATCTCCCCCCCCCCCCCGCAGACCGCGGATTGACCTCCTATGACGCCGCCATCGACCACTGACCGAGGATTGACCTCTTATCCGATAGCCACAGCCTAGGCCGCCGCCGCCATCTCTATCTGCTGAGCGGCTTATTTATTTTTTGACAAATATCCGCAGAGTAGCTGTTTAGACGATAGCACTGTAACACAATTATATGTACAGGTGTCACATCCCTTGAATTTGTTTGCAGATAATTGCATCAGTGAGCATCATGCATCCTGTTAATTTCAAGAAAATTGAAATTAGGATTATTCAAGCCTCAGAAATTATTTTAAAGGAAGGGCAAGGAACCCTAAAATCTCATTCAATGAACCCAAAATGACCTTCATCAATGTTTGCTAATTTTGGCAAGGTTTTGAGACCAAACCAAAAACAGTGAACATTTTTGTGGAATATTTTGGCCACTGAATTTAAATCATTATTGTATTTGAGTTTGAATTTATATTCACATATTTAGAATATAAATTTAAATGCTTCTAAAATGAATTATGTGCATTTGGTTAGGTCCATACCTGTATCATAAAATATTTCAGAAACTTTTTGGCACTGTTTGACTTTGTCTAAACTGAAAATAGTGCCAGAAAAAAGAAATAAAAACAAACAAAACAGAAAGAAAACATGGAACAATAACCTCACCTGAAGCTCAGCTGGGAGCCCAACACTGTTGGCCCAGCCCATCTCTCTCCCTTGTCTTCTTCCATCTCGTCCCAGAAGGACTCGAGCGCGCGTGGCCGACGCCCGCCGGCACGCGCCTGGCCACCTCTAGCCTGCCTGCTTGCCCTGGAAGGCTCTAGATGATGCCACACATCCCCTCAACCCCCTCCCACTCCCCCTCATCCTCACCCCTCCCCTGGACCTCTCTCTTTCACCATCGAACGGACCCACCGCCACCTTCACCGCTGCCACCGACCACCCCACACCCATCCAGCTATGCCACGAGCTCCGCCTTGACCGCCGCGTCCTTAGCACCAAGCAAGGGGCCGCCAGGGGCTCCGTGACGACGACCCTGAGCTCTTCTTCCTCCCTCGGATGCCGAGATCACCGGCGACCTCCTGCCATCACTAGCCCTTCCCTGACCTCACCGAAGCCACCGTTGCACTCACCATGAGCTCCTCTTCCTTCTCCCCCAAGCCATATCGCAAGAGCTGCCCCCTAACCCCACTGCCCATCACGGCCGCGAGCTCGGCTCCGCCGGCCATGTCGCTGCCGTGGCCACAGACGCGTAAGCTCAAAACCAAGCGCGTCACCGTGCTCAACTCATCACCAAGAGGCCGTAGTACTCGGCCGTTCGCTCCGCCATGGCGCACAGCACCATTCCCAAGCTCGCCCGAACTCCGACCACCGCAGGAGTGGACGCCGCCATCGTTCTAGGCCACCTCCGGCTAAACCAATGGCATTGGTCGATGCGGCCGAGCCCCCTCATCAAGTAGATGGCCTCGGCCGCCCTTTTGGTCGCCGGAGCGCGAAACCCGCAGCTGCCCACCGCGCTCGACCTCGCCGGCGGTGAAATGCCGGTGGGTTTGACCCACTTTGATCCTAGCTGGACCCCACCTGAGTCCATGACATGTGGCGCCGGCCCCTGACTAAAATTAGTTTAGGTTTTAATTAGTGTTAATTACCATAGTTATGGGTTAATCACCTTGGTTACTAAACTCTATGTCACTCACATGTGAGCCCAGGCCATTAACTAACCAGGGTTAGGATTAAACTAATGGTAATTAACTCGGTTAGTTAGGTTAAGTCACTGAAATGTGGGCCCAGGCCCTTAACTAACCTGGGTTATGATTAAATTAATCGTAATTAATTCGGTTACTTACATTATGTCAATAACCGATGGGCCCCGCTGGTCAGGTTTGACCTAGACTGGCTATTGTTGACTTGCTGATGTCACACCAACGTCACGCTGATGGAGTAACTATTTTTGGAATTTAAATAAATCTAAATAATTTATTTATTTTCAGAAATGTGCCTAAACTTCTAAAAATCATAGAAAATAATCTATAGCTCAGAATGAAATAATATATATATATATGAAAAAGTATTAGAAAAATCCAAAGAATCTATTTATGGCATTTTCATGCATGTTTCAACAACTTATACCTGTTGATCAGGTCAAACCAATTGAATGGCATATGAATAGTCACATATGGAGTTTGAATTTGAATCTTGTATACAAACCAACTCCATTTAATGTGTTGCTAGTGGCATTAGCTCGATCAACATCATATTTCCATGTAATTATCATGCATCATATTGTTGCATTGCATTGATTGTGTTCCTTCTCTGTTTGCCGGTTTTGTTCTCTCTCAGTAGATGTTGTTCCGACATTAAGATCGATGACACTGATGAAGTGCTAGCTATCTTCAGAAGTGCCAGGCAAGCAACCCACTGTCCCAAACTGTGCATCTGAAGATCGAAGGTAACAGGAGACAAAGGGGACACGATGTTTACCCAAGTTTGGGCTCTCTTAGTGGAGGTAAAACCCTATTTCCCGCTTGATTGACTTTGATGAATATAGGGGTTACAAGAGTTGATCTACCTCGAGATCATAATGGCTAAACCCTAGATGTCTAGCCTATAAGAATTCTGATAGCCTCTACGGACTAAACCCCTTCGATTTATATAGGCACCGGAAGGGCCTAGGGTTGTACAGAGTCAGTTTACAGAGGAAGGAAACTATACATCTGGACACCAATCCTACCATCCACACAAATGACAGTCCTATCCGGATACAGGGGAAGGCCTTCTACCTTGTATCTTCACGGCCCATCAGTCCGACCCTTATCATACAACCCGGACACCCGAGGACCCCTTAACCCAGGAGTCCCTCAGTAGCCCCTGAACCAGTCTTTAGCATTGCAAGGTGGGTTCCTCCTCCGAATACTTCAAAGCAATCTTCTGAATGAAAGAACTGTATCCGTCTCTGCATGACGGCCACAACACTCAACCATGAAGCTATAATATTCAATCAAAGTTATGTCTGTCAACTGACAACTTTTTTGGCGAAACGCTATATCTGGCCTCTTTATCATTTTAAACCTTTTTTGGCCTCCCACTTCGCGTTTCGAGGCGCGGCCTCTGTTGACACTTCTTGTCAAACAGAGATCGTTCCCACTTATTATGGGATCCTCATCAACACGGGTTTCGGTAATCCAACTGTGTCATTCACACGACCCCTTGGGAACATGCGAGTTTTAAGGCTTAAGGGGGGGGCTTGATATTCACTGCCTATATTAGTGGATAAAAATACCTCTTTTCACCCCACGCCTTCTCCATTCTCCTATTCCCCATCCTCAAGCTCCAGCGCCCAAGCTTCAATCTTTCCCACCGCCACCAGCCTCTCTAGCCATGTCCGGATCCAGCTTACAGGGCAAGTGGGTGGCCTTCGTCGTCATGGAGAAGGACGTCAAGGAGATCTTGGAGGCAGGGTACCTGACTACGGACGTCGCGCATAGGCTCCCTGCAAGAAGAAAGTCACCCCCACCCCGAAGCCTGGAGAAAGGGTTGTGTTCATCCCCAATTTTTCCGCAGGCTAGGGTTTCCTCTCCACCCATTTTTCTGTGGCATCATTTTCTACAATGGGCTAGATTTTCACGATCTAGCCCAAAATTCTTTCCTCCACATCTCGACGTTCATCATCGTGTGCGAGGCACTTCTCTGCATCCCCCCACACTTCAACCTATGGATCAAGGTCTTCAACGTAAAGCCGAAGCTGGTCGATGGGCAGCACGCGGACTGCGGCGGTGCCATGGTGAGCAAGCTCCCAAACACCACTTGGCCCAAAGGGGCCTTCGTGGAGACCATCAAGGTATGGCAGCAGGAGTGGTTCTACATCACCGAACCTCGCGGCGCCGCATGGGCGGCCACTCCTAAGTTTATATCTGGACCCCCTATGCGGCTTGCGTCATGGACCAATAAGGGTCTGGATTGGGGGTCGAACACGGAAGTGATGACGCTGCAAAAGCGCATTAAAAACATGATAAGCAAGAACACAAGCGTCACCGACATGATTCAGGTGATGCTCTTCCGTCGGACCCTCCCTTGCTAGCGCCAGCCTCTCCATATGTGGGAGTTCAATCCGGAAGGTCCCTGGACCCTGCACCACTTCTTTGTCACAACGCACGAAGAGATCTGGAAGATGCTCTTCAAAGCCCAGAAGTCGTGGCCGAAGAAGACCGAAGACATCGGCCTCGACAACACGAATCCGGCTACTCCGGTAAGTGTTTTATTCAAATATACACTTCGGTCCATAAATTCTTAGGCATAATGAGTTTCCGTCCTTCTCACAGGGCTGGACAACAAAGGCGGAGCAGATCAAGTGTCCAGCTCCGCTGCAAGAAGATCTGGCCACATCCCAGCTCACAAAGATGCTAGTTCCGGTGCCCTATCAGGCACCGGAGAAGAAGGCCAAGAAGAAGAGCAAGGAGGCCAAGGGCGGCCTCCGCCATAAAGGTATTTCGGACGCTGTGTCTTGAGAGACCGAAGCCCCCTCCTCCCATGAGGGAGATGAAGACGAAGAGGAGGAGGAGGTGGAAGTGGCTCTCCCCACAAGGGGAGGAAAAAGAAAAGGACAACCTCCACAGTCCCGGAGGAGGGGGTGTCCAAGAGGTGGAAGATAACCCTCTCGGATGGTTCGGACTCAGATGCCGAACACATCTCCAAGAGGCGCCCCCAGGGCGAAGCCCTTGGTCGAATCGTAAGTACCAAAGGTTTTATTACAAATATTTGGTCTTCTATGCTTTTCATGTAACATGTTCTCTTGCGTGTATTTCAGCCCTGCTCGTGACCTCCCCAAACCATCGCTATCTAAGGGGAACTCTCTGGCACCAAATATGGTGGAGAGCGAGATGCCCCTACAAGCCTCTCCGCCAACCATCACGGATGGCACCGAGGTGTTGTCCCAAAGAGCCTCTACAGGCCACGGAGAGGTGTGGGAGACTGCAAATACGGCGCCTGAGGGTGAGGCCTCGGTTGCTGAGAACGTGGGGAGTGCAACCCCCATGGAGACCGATGGTTGGGGCCCTTACCAGTCTGGTCCCCAACCGAACACCATTTCGGAGACCCACGAGGTTCCGGAATCGAGCGAGCAATCACCTTTGAAAGAGGGGGAAGCGTTGACTCTGACGGCGACCTCCACTAATCCGGAGGTGCCGAATACATTGGTGGAGGCACTACAATGCGTTGCCATTGTGGAGGAGCACCGCACCCTGATGGGTGCGGTGGTTGAAAAGGTTCAGTCCACAAGAGTGGGTTGATCGAAGACTGCACCGGCCTGCTAATAGGCTTCGAGGTATGGGACGTAGTGCTCTTAGACACTGTTCTTATGGTGGAAATATGCCTGTATATAGATAGTAGCCCCTAAGACTCTGGTCGGTTTTGAAAAAAGGCCGAATAGAGGATCGAATAGCTATTGTAGGAGGTAACATACTTGTCTATTGAAATAACATGCTTCCCTACTGGCGGCAACTTCTGAGGCCGTTGAAGTTTCTGAACTCAATCGGAAGCTAGAACTGGCTGATGATGAAATCGTCTGGATTCAAAAGCGGTTTGATGAGGCACATGGTATGTTTAAAAGAGCTAAAGTTGTTATGATTATGATTGTAGGTAGCGCGACGGAGGTAGAGGCCCTCATGAGCGCCCTTTCCCAGGCCAAGGAGTAGGCGAAGGCGAGCCTACGCGGCCGCTGATAAAGCGGCTGCGGATTTAAAGACCGTACAGATCACCTGCCGCCAGCACGAGGAGAGGATGGCTGAGGTAGAACAAGAGCTAAAGGATGCCATCGGCAAGTGTGAGGCATTGGAGGAGAAGAGTGCGGCCATGGCGATCGAACTCACCAAGGTCGTCCAAGAGGCAAAACAAGTGCGGTCCGAGTCTCAGGTGGCTCACGAGGAGATCCGGCAGGCCGGACAGATAGCGGCTGGTAAGCCCTTTCTTTTGTAGAGTATATTTGGCAACAGAGATATGCCTTGCTCACTCGACTATGGAGTTCTCCAAATGCCTTTGCGGATCTTCCAAAGAGTACGGCCGGCGCCGCATAGTTCTTCCAGGCCCAGGAGGGAAACACAACGGAGAAGCTCTTTTGGTCATAGTACATTGCGCCAGAGCGTCCAGCGCTATTGAACAACCAAATGATGCAGCTGGCGGAGCTGCATAGGATGCCCGGCTTGGCAATGAAGGACGTCATAGTCCGGCTTTGGCCAACCGAACCCATTCCTAGCAGCTACTTTGGCCTGGTGAAGCGACTCGCCGACGCGCTACCCCGAGTTGAAGCTGTCAAGCGCTCGTGGTGCACAGAAGGTGCGCGGATGGCCATTGCCCATGTCAAGATGCACTAGGTGAAGATGAAGGCCACCGCCGTGGCGACCGAGGGCCCACCTGAAGGTAAGGACCACCGCAAGCCAGAGCGGTATTTTGATGACGTCCTGGAGGGTGCCCAGTTAGTGGAGGGCCCGTGCTCGAAGGATATCATGTTTGAGTGAATGTATCCGAGCACTCCGGATGTTGTCTTGTGAAACAAGGCTTCATAATATATCAATGCCTTTATCTGAAATTACTTTCCTCTTGTGCGGCCGTTTTTAGTCCTGAGAGTTTACTAGTCGTCGGCTTCAACCCTCATGTAGATGCTACGGGGTTGTTCAGAATAGCGCACGATCACACTAGACCCAATGTCTTGGTCCGTAAAGGAGGTGTCTGCGCAGCGAACCAGGCAATCAGACTATGTGGCTTTATCACTTTCACTTAGCCATAGGAGTTTGACAGTGGGACTAAGAACTAGCCCCTAGTGCGTATGCGGCTATCCGAACTGGGATGCCTTAGGCACATGACTCGATGAAGGCCAATCCTTCGTATAATACGGAAGAAATCGTAAGAGATTTATAGCAAGTCGCCGAATCGCCGACCAGCTCTCGCCGTATCATGACAGTCAGTTCTCGGCTATCTCTACTGAGGTATTTGACCGGACGAACCAGAAACACAATTGCATTAGTTCTCCCTTTACTCCCCTAGCCAAACAAGCGGAATGTAAGGTAGTAATCACAGGAGCCGAGCAACCCAACTATTGACCAAAGACATGATTCGGAGCTGATGCATATAATGCCAAATTCGGGACGCCCAAGTGTACTATAGAAGTGTTCAGACTTCTTGAAAATATATGTGGACGAATAGAGCCCCTGGCATTTAAGCCGTACCAAGATATATGTATGGCAACCTTAACACGAAGGAAGAATGCAGATTACGAAATAAAACAGTACCGAACAAGGGTTGGTGAAAAAACTGTTTCCATTATAATCTGTTTGATACATCAAAACATGCTATTACAGATGATGCCATAAAAATCAAGGCTATTTTACATGTTGAGAATTTGTGAATAAGGAAAAGCTGTATGTAGATCCTAAAAAGAGAAAGGTAGACTTGAAGATCCCCTCGACACCCTGCCGCACGTCCGCACCGCTTTTCACCTTGGTGCAACATCCTTGAGAGGAGCAATCAGTGGTCGTTTGTATAGAAGGGGCCTGGGAAAGGGCCCTTGTACGACCATGAAGTAATTAGGTTTTAATGAACCTGTAATATAAGAAGAAAAAAGGAAATAAAAAAGGTTTAAGGTCTGAATAGGGTCGAGCCACACTATGAACCTGTAACACCCCGAGACCGATGCTTCAGTTGCCTTTCCATTTATTTTAGTTGTTGATGTGTGTTTATTATGTTTGTTGCATTATCATAATTGTTTTGCATATTTCATTCCTATATGTTTATGCCATGATCATGATGAGTGCCATTGTCATATATTGCTTCTTGCATCATGTTCGTTTTTGATTATAGTATGCCATCCTTGTTGTTGCCATGATCATCTTGCTTTGCTATGCTATATGATTTGGTATGCCTTGTGTCATTTTATTGCATTCTATCATTATCATCATTTGGGTTGCATTCTTCATGTTGATGAATTGTTGGTGTGCTGTCCATCTTGATCTTTTCCATCAACATTTTTCCCCAAGTGCACAACCTATCCACTTCTTCATCTATTTCTAATTTTGGATTTTATATCTCCATTAATGTTCATTCTTTCCCTATTAATCTTAATCCATGCCTAAACCCTCTCTGCCAATGTTCAGCTCTTTTCGAATGTCTTGGTTTGGTTGGAATCAAAATTAGCTTGCTTTGGTAGGAATAAAAATTAGCTCAAGTTTGAATTTAATTCAAACTTGCGATAATTTTATTTTTCTAAAAAAAATTCCCAAACCAATTTACTCAAATAGTGTATGGCTCTAGGAGCATGAGTATATCATTATATCTTAGAAACACTTTCCTTGCTTCCCTTTCTTTTCCTTTTCTGAAATCTATTGATTATAAAAGAAAATAGAAGATTAGAGAAGGAGGGAGAGAGAATCCATCCCAACTGGGAATTCCTTGCTCTAGCCGCAACCCAGCCACGCAAGAGCAGCCAACCGCAGCCCATCTCCCGATCACCTCCCTGGTAAAAACTTCCCGGTGCCAGCTGGTCACCCTCATGACCCCACCTGCCAGCGTCTCCCTCCTCTGCTTTCTTGCTCCTCTCGTTCTTTCCCCCCCTCACAGTAAAAACGCAGCAGGTAGCACGCATGGCCACCGTGGCCACGACACCGCACCCGCTCCTCCTATAAACCCCTCAGCATCCCTAGGGTTTCCCTCGATCCCCCTCTTTCCTCATCTCCGCCGCCACCCAAGGGCATCTCCCCTGCCTTCCTCCTCCTTCCCCGTGAGAGACCCGAGAGAGCGCAGGAGCATGTGCTCGTCGTCTGCGTTCTCTCCTTCAAGTCTAGCCGCAGCCAAGGTCGCCAGGAGTACCCCGACATCGACTACTTCCTATACATCACGGATCGGATGCCATCTCGCCTTCACGCCGTCTTCTACGACATCTTCTTCCTCTGCTCAACTTCTTCAGGGAACACGAACACCTCCATGATCAGCGCGTCTTGATGTCATCTCCGTCAACGCCTCCCCACGCCACCTCTCCATCGTCTCCTTCCAGTACGTTCACGTCCACGTGCCCCGGATCGGCAAGATATTATTCCTGGAGCGTGTCTTCATCTACTTCCTCCCGTATGTCTCCGTCAGTGCGTCCTCGCATCGAGTCCACCACGCCTTCACCATGTTCGACGACACCGACAAAACCCACGGTGAAGCCTCGATTCTTCCCATCTTCCTCTTTGGTCTTGTTTGTCCGCTTGGACATCATCCGCGTGTCGCTGTTTCAGCCACCATGGCCCTGACCTCCAGTTCGAGTCCGTGCTCGTGCACGTTGCTGCACACCTTTGTTTTTCTCTGCTTTGGCATGCACGCGCACGCGCAAGCAAACGCAGCTCCACGCTCTCACGCCCTTCCTGCATATCACACACATTCCACCATGGCCACCGCAAGCCTTTTGCGCACTCCCGTCGGCGCTTGGTCGCCGCAGCAGTTGCCGCTGCTTGTTCCTGTCGTCAACAAGGGATAGCCGTCCGCCATGTAGAAGGAAGGCTCGACTGTGAGATCCCACACAACCCGAACCTTTGCTGTGCCTACCTCGCCGCCTGTGCATCCACCTTCCAAACCCGCACCCCCGATGGTGTTCTGCTGCACCGGCAGCCGCTGCTTTGCTTGCCGTCGTCGCCGGCAAGTTGCTGTCGCGTTTCCAAGACCGAGCCTCTGCTTTTTCAAAAAGATCTATCCCGCTTCCTAATCATAAACACTCAGTTAGGCCAGCTGGTGAACGCTCTGCTCCTCTACCCAAGAGGTCTTGGAATCAAGTCCCAGCTGGCCGCATTTTGCCCTGTTTTCCTGTTATTTTGCACACCCACATCCGCTTCGGGCCAGATCTGCTGCCGGGCTTGCATAGTGCGTTGCATTCGGCGTGCAGATGTTTTTTTCATTCTAGGATTTTGGCATATATCTAGTGCATGCATATTTATTCTAAATGCCATCATTTTAAAATGCTCATACCTAAATGTCCACGCATCCAAATATAACATGTTATATATATAATGCTCAGATTTTCCTGTACTTTTATAATCTGCATCTTTCATCCATGTTTGGAATGTTGAAATTGATGTTTGCACTTAATTTGTATAATGACATGTTAAAATTGTTTATTGCATAACTAAATAACCGTAACTCCGAATTAAATAAACTTTATATGTAAATGGGGTAGAAAATGCATAGATTAACTTGGTGCGCTTTATTTTGCTGTTTAAAAACATTAAAATTGTGTATAGGGCGGAACAATACCAAATTCGAAATATGCACATGGGGATTTTCTGAATTTGTTGTTTATTATTCCAGCCTCATCTAAACTTGTCTAGATGTGTAGTTTGCTTATGCTTCATCTCCTGCCATATTAACCAACATTTAATATTGATGATTAGCTAAATGAGAGTGAACTAAATAATTGTGTGATGTTTCGTCAATAGGCAAACCATTGCATATTGAGCTCCACTTAATTTTTAGTATTGTTTGTTGCACTTTGCCATGCCATGAATCATTAAACCGGATATGCATCATACTTGAATGTGCATCATGCCATGATTATGGTTGTTGGTTTACCATGTTGTTTGCTTCTTTCCGGTTGTGCTTCTTCTCGATAGTTCCGGTTTCGTTAGTGTCGTGGGATTGTCATGGCAGATGTCCCGGTGTGAGGACTTAGTCATGGAGCCATCACGACATAGTTAGCTTAAAGGGGCTAAAGCAGACAAAGGACGCAAGGAATTATACTGGTTTGGCCCCTTGCGGTGAAGGTAAAGCCTACTCCAGTTATGATGGGATTGCTAGGGTTTTGATGACCAGGGAGTGAGTCCGCTTTGCCTGGCTCTTGAGTTGTTGTTTCTTATCCTTGAACGATCGCTGGGTCGTCCCTTTATATACACAGGCTGCGCCCAGCGGTTTACAGAATCCCGGACGGCTTATACACGTGTCCGGCTCGGTTTCTACTCTTTCCTATCTTACAACACAAGTTACACACCTTATGGTGGTTTGTGTCTACGGGCCATAATCCTCCTTTTGGCCCTAGGCTTTTAGACCTCTCATATTAAAGCGCCATACTCCTTGTCTTCATGGGCTTCAATATGAATAACTCATTACAGGTATAACCCGGCCCCTCCTGCGTGGTTTACACTCAGTAGTTATATCTCCAACATTAGGCCCCAGATTGATTTGAACCTGTTCATGTCAATCTTCAACACTTAGAAAAACTTCCTCTTCAGCACCTTCGAGTAAACCTTATAATCCGCCATGACGTCATCTTCCAGGATTATAATAAACCTCCATGACGTCACCTGTTCATTAAAAAACCATATATACCTTACTTTTATTAATGAGCCTCCGAAAATCGAGGCGACAGCTCTGGGACATATTCAATTTTTGGGCTTCCAGAATTCCCACGCCTGTCACTTATCCCTTCGTCTTATAAATAGGCTCGAAGGTCCCTTTACTTTTCTCCCCTTGCCCCTTCGTCTTTCTTCCTCCTTGCGTCGCCTCAACACTCGAGCACTGTCGCCACCGTCGACCTTCTCATCTACCCCAACAACAGCCGCTGCATCAACCTGATTCGACCAGAGAACCACAGCGCCTTTCCGCTTTTCAACAGCCTCGGTGAGTTCTTCTTTCTTTCCTCTGTAGATCCGTTTTTAGGGTTCGCACAGGCTCATGGAACTTTGCGTTGTTCTTCCCCTATTCTTCGTTATAGCCTATATCATAGGTTCCAAACATAATACACTCTTGTGCGGTAGCAATGACAGTCCCTTTTTTGGCATTAGATCATTCCATTTGCATAGAAAAACCTGATCTGGAACTTCATAAACTGCTCAAGCACCAACCCTTAGGTCTGAATATTTTCCTTTTCCTGACATGCGGTAGATCTGAAATTCTAATGTAAAACTGTGAAACTTGTTCTTCTTCACTTAGTCATTTTTTGGCTTCAGATCTATACTCCGATTGTCCATGTAGGCGGTTTATCTTTTAGAAAATAACCTGCCATATTCCATTAGTCCCCTTATAAACCGCCAATCACTTTGTCCTTTATACTAGCATTAACCTTTGGTTTAACAACTGTTGCATGCTGGAAAACCTTTTGTCCTTTAACCTGTAACGCTTTATGCTTGTCAACCATGACTCTTAAACTGGCACAAACCTTCCTTTAGGTTGTCTAAGAAATGGCCAAGACCTTCTATGCTTGTAACTGGGTTCCATCTCGGATTAAGGAAGAAGATCTGAAAGGATGTGTTATCACTGGTGCTTTACCAAAGCAGAGTGAAATCCACTGGCGAAGCCCCGGTTCAGAAAATCCTCCTACACCCAAGGATGGTGAGATAGTTGTGTTTTTTGATCATCTGAGCCATGGTTTTAAACCTCCCGGGTCAAAATTCTTCCGTGATGTGCTTGCCAGCTTCTAGATCCACCCTCAAGATATTGGACCTAACTCAGTATCCAATATTTGTAATTTTCAAGTTTTTTGTGAGGCTTATCTGCAAGAAGAACCGACTGTTGAACTATTCAGGGACTTTTTCTATTTAAACCGCCGCACTGAATTTGTGGATGGGCCCAATACAGAACTTGGCGGCGTTTCAATTCAAAAAAGAAAGATGTCAGCTTCCCTCACGCCAAGCATCATAGTCATCCTAAGGATTGGAAAGAGACTTGGTTATATTGCAAAGATACTTCCCCTGAAGATGAGAATCCTATGCCGGGTTATTGTCATCACCGGTTGACTGCAAAGGAATGAGCCAAATATGCACTACAACTCGCCAAGCTCAGCGCCTTTGTGGCTAATGGTTTGACAGGAATTGATTTTGTTTGTTGCTGGATATCTTGGAGTATTTTCCCTTTAAGTCGTCGTCCCGGTTTAATGTGCGAATATACAGGGGACTCAAAAGATCCTCAACAGCGCACTGACATTTAGTTGACTGACGCTGAAATCACTGAAGCTGTTAAAAAGATACTGGATGAATCGGTGGGTGTCTGTAGTAAAACAGGGCTAAGTCCCTTCTGCGTTTTGAATAAACCGCCAGCTATAAGAATTGCCTAACTCCTATTTGTACCTGATATTTTTAACTGTTTCTTATAAACTTTGTCAATCTTTGGTAGGGTGATGATCCGTTCTGGAAGAAGAAACCTCAGGATAAACCGGCAAAGACGCCTCGCCACAAGACCAAGGTTACTAAAAGACTTGCCAAGAAGAAAACTGCTGAATCCACCGGGCTCAACCTCGACGAGGATCTTGATAATCCTGACTCAGAGGTAGAACTTGATTCTCTTGGTTCATTTTTCATACACCTCATTCACAATGACCCTTACCAGGAGGACGCTGAAGCTAGCCGGGCTGAAGATGTAGAGGTAATTATTCTTTCCTCCGGTTCAGATCGTCAGCCAACAAAGAAAATCCGTCAAGCAAACCGGAAAGTAAAATTTTCACACCCTCTAGCTTATCTGGATCCCAACTTTCTTTTGAAGAAACAACAGCATGAAGCTCGCCGCACAACACGGCACAGCAGCCAGTTACTTCAGCCAGTTTACCAAACACTCCAACCCGAAAACGTCGATCAGAGGTCTCATATATTTCTGATACTTCTTATCCCAAGGCGGGTTATTTTAGGTAACCTCTTAATCTGTCTGATTCAACCTATCAGGGAACACCTCATTCATCATCTGGCGAGTCAACGACCACATAACTCCCTCCTCTAAAGACTGTTCCTGGGTGAGCACTTTCAACATAACTCTTGATGCTTTATACTTATTTGTTATATCTAACCTTTATGTCTTTTCCTTTCAGAGCCAAAGCCAGGCCCAGCAAAAAGGCCAAATTCAATAAGCCAACTGATGATAACCTGGGTGACGATAACCCGGCAGAGACTCCAGAACAATTTGAGCCGAATGCTGACGCTATACATGATGATCCACCACCAGAAAATCCTGAGACCTTTGCTGAACCAATGGAAGAGGATCCCATCAGCCATGCTACTGATCCGCCAAGCCCGGCCAGAGCTGCAAACGAACCGCCAACCCCAGCCAAAGTAGCTAATGAACCGCCAAATCTAGCCAAAGCGGCTGCAGACCAATCGGACGATGTCATTGTCACTGGCATCGGCCACACCACCCCTGGCAATCCTATCACTTTATACAAAGCATAGTGCCAAGGAATAGTTTTCTGCTATGGATAAGGGCAGGTGGAAAACAGATTTATCTAGCTATGCCAACCTCAGTGCCCAACAGATTCATTCTGGCTTCTTGAACCGCCCGTATACCAGCCGCGACTATGAAGCCGGTTTAGTAGGCTTGATGAAGGAGCGATATGAGGTAAACACTGTTTAACTCTTCATAATTGTTTCTCTTGTTCAATTTCTAATATCAACTCCTGTAGCCCCCAAGGGTCGGTTTATGATATCAACATGAACCGGGACTTTGTAATACTTCAACTTTGCCTACGTATCCCCCAAGGGCCGGTTTGTCGTTTCATGATGAATCGGGACAAGTATGAATCATGCAATTTTTGCTTGTGTAGTCCCCAGGGATCGGTTTATACCTTTAGGATGAATCAGTACCTTTCTGTCATAAAGCTTCCAAAATGCTAGATAACCATCTTTGTAAACCGATTGATGAAGAAAAATCCATACTTGTGACTTGAGAAAATATACATTAGCCCCCAAGTGCAAAGTGCATAACTTGTTATGTGCTTGGGACATGAAAATGTTAGTTGACAAAAGCCATATGCATAACCCCCAAGTGCCAAGTGTATAACTTGCCATGTGCTTGGGACTTCAAATATGCACTACTAACTCCTTTCATGTCGCTTTCAGGACGATCTAAGCCAAAAAGAATCTCAAATTGCCGATCTTCAGGAAAATATTAAGTCCTAGCAGGCAGAAACTTCCAAAGCTAAAGAAGAGCTGACTGGCGCTTTAACAGCCATGGAACAACTGAAAGAAGGGTTTAAAAGCGAACGGGCAGGATGGGAAGCTGAAAAAGAAACGCTGCTAAAGCGGGCGGAGCATGCTGAAGCTGCTCTTAAACCAGTAGTAGAAGAATTGACTGGCTTGATGCGGCAAATCAATGCCATGACAACTGCTGTGTTTGGTAAGTACCCTTATGATAATCTTCAACATGTATTGTCCTATAAACTGCCGGTTTATCAATATATTTAATGATGCAGGATCTCGCATTACCCACATGGGCTCTAATATGCAGAAGAAATTGAATAGAGCGGTTATATACCGACGCACAATGGATCATTTGCACTACTACTCATAACAAACTGCCCCCCCCACCTGATCAAGGAAACCTTAGAAAAGCTGTCAATGCTATCTGCCCGGTTGGACGAGTTGAAAAGATCAGCTGCAAGGGCAGGTGCTCTGACTGCGCTAATCCGGGCTAAAGCCTGGATACTAGATCTTGACTCAGCTGACATAGGACGCGGCTATCCCAGCATAAAGGAAGACGGGTCAGAGTTTGATAATGATGATCTTCGAACATTGACAAAGGACATGCGCCCATTAGCGAGTAAATTGGCCGAAGAAACAGATCTTTCTCACTATCAGCCGGTTTATGATGCTGACAACAAACGACTTGCTGCACCAACTCATGATGTGGAGGATCTTATCCCGCCACTCCGTAAGCATACCTACGCTCCTAATGTTGACCTCTTCAAACTTCTAAGCGACGAAGCTATATTCAAGGCCCTAACTGGAATCGACTGGACCACCATTGATTTTTAGCTGCTGGGTGGAGAGGAGGAGGGTGAACCGGTGCAGGATGATCCACAACCGTCAAGACAGCCTGTTGAAGAGTCATGATCCAGAGGCCGGTTTAATCTTCTTCATAATGTAATACTTGCTGAAAACAATTATCATTTTTGGCATCAAAACGCCTTGTAATAGGCTAGTTAAAACACTTGATCTGCTATGCCATCGTGCATATTCACTTTGCATGACACTGTTAATCCGCCTTGGTTTATGTTATGTCTCCTTATGATCTTAGCAGCTTTATTTGACCTGTTTCTGCTTATAACAAGTTGAAAGTGTCCTGGCGGTTTATCGCCGGATGGGTCATAATACCCAACATATAATCCGGGTTTATAACTAGGCTATTTTGAATGACAATCAAATATGAAATATATCATACCTTTGACACTGAATCACATCGTTGGCCTCACGAACTTTCTGTAGTAAGGGTGATAACCCAAATCTTTAGTACTGATAACTCCTCCCTGTTTTGCCGATTTACAGTAAAGCCAGACCGGTTTGTAATAAACACCAGTTTATTCATATATCATACTGGTGACTTGTAGTCAAAGCCAGACCGGGTCAATCAACATCGGTTTATATCTGATTGTATACTGACCACTTATAATCGACAGTGAAGCCGGATCAATAGATACCAGCAATATTCTCAATTTGTTCGGCCGACATATAGTCAACAGCCAGGCCGGGTCAATAAACACCGGTTTAGTATAAAAATCATCAAAAGAAATATCAAAAATAAAGATTTCAGAAGAAAACATATAAAAAGGGCGAGGCTTTTCATGGGCTGCCAGGCCAGTGAGTTAAACCATTTTACAAACCCTTTATAAGATGGACCTCACATCAACCAATCGTCATTTTAACTATGACAAGTTCAGGGTCTTTATTAGATTGACTTGTCAAATGTTCGACGGGTCTACCAGGATTACCTGGAAGGAGTGGCTTACATAAAAAAGGCTGGATAACCCGAGGTTTTATGTGAATACACCTGGCTTCCAAGCCTGGCTTTTATAGCCTATTACAAGGTTATAGACTCTTGGTTCTCGTAGAAGCAAAGAGCCCCCTAGTAATATTTTGAGATGTGCTCAATGGGTGCCTATGTTTGAGTTTTGTTTTGCAACAGACTCTCTTTGGCTCCTTTTGACCTAGGGTGGCAAGCCCCCAAGTGGTTTTTATGTGTGGCTTATGAGCCGGATCAATCGGTAATTAGAACTCCGCTTTATAAACAGAAGCCCCCATGTAACCAAAAACCTTTCAAGGAATAACAGCAGAGGCCCTGCTTTAGTAGGGATGCTAGTTTATTATATTGATATCTTATATACATTGTCAATAATATGTACATAATAGGAGCCTATGGCTCAGGTGTAGTAAGGCCGAAGATGAGCTATATTCCACGGCTGGTGGGTCTCCTCCGATTTATATGAGTCTTTGTGCTCTCGAACATCGATAAGGTAGTATGATCCGTTGTGCAGATTCTTGCTGACCACAAAGGGTCCTTCCCAAGGCGGGGATAACTTGTGCATATCAGTCTGATCCTGGATGAGCCAGAGCACCAGATCCCCTTCTTGAAACATTCTGGTTTTAACCCGATGACTGTAATAACGACGCAGATCTTGCTGATAAATCGCCGAACGCGTCGCTGCAATATCACGCTCCTCATCTAACAGGTCAAGTGCTTCCTGGCATGTCTTCTCATTGTCGGCTTCAACATAAGCCACCACACGAGATGAATCATGACGGATGTCACTAGGGAGGTACGCCTCTGCTCCATAAACCATGAAGAAAGGTGTATAACCCATAGATCTATTGGGCGTGGTATTAGTGCTCCATAACACAGAAAGTAAATCCTCCACCCAACAACCCGGAGTCCGCTTTAAAGGAACCATAAGCCGGGGCTTGATGCCTCTTAGGATCTCTTGATTCACTCTCTCCGCTTGACCATTAGATTGTGGGTGAGCCACTGATGACACGTCAAGCCGGATGTGCTCACGTTGACAAAATTCTTCCATAGCACCCTTGGATAGATTAGTACCATTATCTGTTATGATGTTGTGTGGAAAACTAAAGCGGAAAATCACCTTCTTGATGAATCGAACCGCCGTGGGTGCATCACACTTACTGATTGGGTCTACCTCCACCCACTTAGTGAACTTATCAACCGCCACTAGAAGGTGGGTCTTCTTATCCTTGGACCTCTTAAAGGGCCCAACCGTATCCAGCCCCCAAGTTGCAAACGGCCAAGTGATTGGAATCATCCTCAATTCTTCAGCCGAAACATGAGCGCGACGTGCAAACTTCTGACAACCATCACACCTCTTTACAATGGAAGCTGTGACAAAAAGCCTTAGCTACCAGGGATTTTGAACCGACGTGGTGACCACAATCTCCTTCGTGGATCTCACGCAAAATCTCATAGCCTTCTTCAGGAGACACACAACGCTGAAACGCCCCTGTTACACTGCAATGATGCAATTCCCCATTGATAATGGTCATTGACTTGGATCGTCGGATTATCTGCCTGGCCAAAATTTCGTCCTTTGGTAACTCGCCCCGGTTCATATACGCCAAATATGGGACCGTCCAATCCAGGATAACATGAAGAGCTGGCACTAACTGAGCCTCCGAGCCAGGAATAGCCAAATCCTCCTCCGCAGGTAGCTTGACCGACGGGTTATGCAAAACATCCAGAAAAACATTGGGTGGAACCAGTTTATGTTGGGAACCCAAATGGCTTAAAGCGTCCGCCGCTTCATTCTTTCGCCGGTCCACATGGTCAACCTGATAACCCTTGAAGTGACCTGCAATAATATCTACTTCTCGATGATACGCTACCATGAGTGGGTCCTTGGAATCCCAAGTACCAAATACTTGCTGAGGCACCAGGTCTAAGTCACCATAACACTTAACTCGGCTTAGATTCATCTCCTTAGCCATTCGAAGACCATGGAGTAAAGCCTCATATTCAGCTACATTGTTAGTGCAAGGGAACATTAAACGGAGAACATAACAAAACTTATCACCTCGTGGGGAAGTTAACACGACTCCAGCCCCTGAGCCCTCTAATTGCCTGGACCCATCAAAATGAATAGTCCAATAAGTATGATCCGGCTTTTCTTCCGGTGCCTGTAACTCTGTCCAGTCATTGATAAAATCCACAAGCGCTTGGGACTTGATCGCCGTGTGAGGCATATATTTTAACCCGTGAGGTCCAAGCTCAATAGCCCACTTGGCAACCCGGCCTGTTGCTTCCGTGTTTTGGATGATATCTCCCAAAGGGGCAGAACTGAGCACAGTGATGGGATGATCCTGAAAATACTGCTTAAGCTTCCAGCTTGCCATGATGACTCCATACACCAGTTTCTGCCAATGTGGGTACCTCTGTTTGGAGTCAATGAGCACCTCACTGATATAATAAACCAGCCATTGAACCGGATACTTCTTCCCAGCTTCCTTGCGCTCCACCACAATGGACACACTAACTGCCTGGGCATTAGCAGCCACATATGACAACAGCGGCTCTTTATCGACCGGAGCAGCAAGGATAGGAGGCTTAGCTAACTGCTTTTCAAGTCCTCAAACGCCACATTAGCAGCATCACTCTAGGCAAAATTGTCTGTTTTCTTCATCATCTGATATAGAGGGGTTGCTTTCTCTCCCAAACGGCTGATAAACCGGCTCAATGCTACAACACAGCCCACCAGACGTTGAACATCGTTGATACACGCCGGTTTAGCCAGAGATGTAATAGCTTTGATCTTTTCCGGATTAGCTTCAATACCCCTGTTAGACACTAGAAAACCCAAGAGCTTTCCTACCGGAACGCCAAAAACACACTTGGCCGAATTAAGTATCATCTTATAGACCCCGAAGATTATCAAATGTTTCCTTCAAGTCAGCTATCAACGTCGCCTCCTTTCTAGACTTCACCACAATATCATCCACATAAGCATGAACATTGCGCCCAATCTGGTCATGAAGACAATTCTGCACACAGCACTGATAAGTCGCCTGGGCACTCTTAAGCCCAAAAGGCATAGATACATAGCAGAAGGCTCCAAAGGGAGTTATAAAAGTTGTCCTCTCCTGGTCTTTAACTGCAATTTTGATCTGATGATAACCAAAATAAGCATCCAGAAAGCTCAAATGCTCACAGCATGCCGTAGCATCAATGATTTGATCAATACGAGGGAGAGCAAAGGGATCAGCTGGACAAGCTTTGTTCAAATCTGTGTAGTCCACACACATCCGCCAAGTGTCGTTCTTCTTAAGCACTAGCACTGGGTTAGCTAACCACTATGGGTGAAAAAACCTCCACAATAAACCCTACTGCCAAGAGTCGGGCTACCTCCTCACCAATAGCCTTACACCTTTCTTCATTGAAGCGGTGGAGAAACTGCCTGACCGGTTTAAACTTAAGATCAATATTAAGAGTGTGCTCAGCGAGTTCCCTCGGTACACCTGGCATGTCAGAAGGTTTCCATGCAAAGATGTCCCGGTTCTCACGGTTGAACTCGATGAGCGCGCCTTCCTATTTCGGATCCAGGTTAGCGCTGATGCTGAATTGCTTGGATGAATCGCCAGGGACAAAGTCAACCAGCTTTGTCTCCTCAGCCGATTTAAACTTGAAGGCTGGATCATGCTCTGTAGTTGGCTTTTTTTAAAGAAGTCATATCTGCCGGATCAACATTGTCCTTGTAGAACTTCAACTCCTCTGTTGCACAAACCGACTCAGCATAAGCCGCATCACCTTCTTCATATTCCAAAGCAATCTTATGATTCCCGTGTACCGTAATGGTCCCCTTATGACCCGACATCTTGAGCTACAGGTAAACATAACAAGGCCTTGCCATCAACTTAGCATAAGACGGCCGTCCAAACAGGGCATGATATGGGCTCTTGATTTTCACCACTTCAAAAGTCAATGTCTCTAATCTTGAGTCCTGATCATCTCCAAAAGCATCCTCTAGAGCTATCTTACCAACTAGATACGCCGATTTACCAGGACCACACCATGGAAAACAGTGTTCGACGGTTTAAGATTTTTATCTGTCAACCCCACACGACGGAAAGTTTCATAATAAAGGATATTGATACTGCTCCCTCCATCCATGAGCACCTTGGTGAATTTATATCCTCCAACCTGAGGCGCCACCACCAATGCCAGATGAACCGGATTGTCAACTCGGGGTGGATGATCCTCTCAACTCCACAAAATGGGATGTTCAGACCAGCGCAGATAACGGGGCACTGCCGGTTCAACGGAGTTTACTACCCTTTTCTGAAGCTTCTGATCGCGCTTGCATAAGCTAGTGGTTAAGACATGATACTGCCCACTATTCAAATGCTTCGGATTACTCTGGTAACCCGACTGCTACTGCTTTTGACTCCCCTGATGATTATAACCACCCTGGTTGCCTGACTGCCTTGATTGCCATGTCTGCTTTGGTTGCCTTGAAATCCTAAACCAGAACTGCCTCCACCATAACCCGGCCCATGAGAACTGCCTCCTGAACTGCTAGGCGGTCCATGATCGTATTGGAAAAGATCCGAGTTTTTGAACTCCCACATAATAAAGCAATCCTTCCAAAGGTGTGTGGCTAGTCTCTCTCGCGTCTCGTGCCTTGGGCAGGGCTGGTTTAACAGGTGCTCGAGATTGACACTTGACCCTCCACCCCGCGGGGGCGGTTTACCCTTGCGACGCTGATTGTTATTCTGCGTGGTGGTGTTAGCTACAAAATCCAAACTGTTATCTCCTTTGCTCTTACCGTTGTTTCCATGACCCGCCGGGTTATGCTGCTGCCCGTTATTACTGCCACTCTTCTTTCCCTTCCCCGGCTTTTCATCATCATACTTGGGGTCCTTGGGACTATCAGAGTCGGCATACTTAACCAGAGCTGCCATAAGCGTTCCCATGTCATTAAAGTGACGCCTGAGCCGTCGTAATTTCAGCTTCAAAGGCATGAACCGGCAATTGCCCTCCAACATTAAGACTGCTGTATCAGCGTTAATGCGGTCCGATGAATGTAAGATTTCTGAAACCTAGCGCACCCAACGAGTTGTCGATTCACCTTCTTTTTGGACACAGGTGGCTAAGTCTAAAATTGACATGGGTTGCTTGCACATGTCCTTGAAATTCTGGATAAACCGGGCCTTTAATGCAACCCATGACCCGATGGAGTTAGCTGGCAAACTTTTTAGCCAAGTTCGAGTTGTTCCTTCCAACATCATGGTGAAGTATTTAGCACAGGCCGCATCATCCATATCCAGCATCTCCATTGCCATCTCGTAGCTTTCGATCCATGAATCGGGGGGTAAATCGGCAATATAATTGGGCACTTTGCGGGGCCCTTTGAAATCCTTGGGAAGCCGTACATTACGTAGAGCTGGGATGAGACAAGGGACCCCCAAAGACATGGAGGTAACTCCTGGCGCCACCGAAGTTGTTGGACAAACTGGAGTAAGCTGACGGGCCGCGTACTGTGCCGCTAACTCGGCTTCTCGACGCGCTCTACCCTGATCCACCAAATCCCGAGCATTAGTACCACCACTTGCCGGATTATGCCCTCGCGGCGGGTTACGGTCCCGCGCACTGCTTGACACGGCCGGATCATCAAAGTGCCTACTGTAACTCCGGCTTGGGCGGGGGGTGGAATGAATACTCTCGCGGCTGCATGAATACGCCTGCTGCTGAGTCAAAGTTGTCTGAAGGAGCTCCCTAGCCCGTCGCGTCTCAACCACTATTAGGAACTCACCTTCGACTGGGAGGGCCGCCAATCGTGAAGCGGCGGTGACTATGTTATCCAGGGGGGTTGGAGAAATGACCCAGAGGTATTGACATGCGCTGTGACGAGGCAGATCCACTGTGCGCGGCTGAACCGGCGCCCCCATTCCATGTGCTTCTACCCGGTTTACCACTGGCTAATTGCTGGTTCCTTCTCCTGGCGTGTTAAAGAGGTTCCTTGGCTCATAAATCGGAGGTAGGTGGGACCGGTACCTTATCCTCATTACATTGTTTGATGTGTTCTGATCCAGCATAAGCCGATATGCCTGTGCATCCAACTCGGCCCGCTCCGTAGCCTTCCTGGTGTTCTCGACTGCCAGGTTTGCCTTGGCTTGAGCTATCTGCTCCTTCACTTTCGCGACTTTTGCGTTATGATGATCCTGATTCGCTGCGTTAACTTCAGTCGCGAGCAGTGCTGCCAAAGCGTCGAACAAGTTGGACAAAACCTGAGCCGGCAGTGGAGCAGGGCCTCCTGCCCAGCTCTTGTCGCTGCTGCTGAACCGGAGATCATCGTTGTTGCGGTTGAAGAATGCTGCACTGGCTGTGTACCAGCCATGAAGACCGCAACTCAACTCGGCGGATCAAGGGGGTCCGGAATACTGTCGCCATCGGAATAGCCCCTAAACCGGCCATCTTGCAGTTGGTACAATGACTCGGTCTCTTCGGTAGATGACTCGTCATCAGAGTAAATGATGGTTTCACCACCAGATATCGATCTATCCTCAGATTCCACTATGTGGATGACTGCCACGAAGGCACGCTTCATGGCAGGCTGAACCCGGGCGGATCTCGCACGCTGAGCCGTTTCGACGATGTCGGTGTAGATGTCCGGCTCATGGCTGGTTCGCCAATGTTTCCAATGAAGACGTGAATACCCTGAAGGGGACCCGATATCCATACTCAATTGAACCGGCCTCGGGGCCCCAGCCTTCATCGTCGATGTAGAGCTTGCCGCGGCAACTCTTGGTCACCCGGCCCACAACGTATCCCTTGAGCCATTCGAAGCTGCCCTCTAAGAACTTGAAACCATCGTGCGATAGCCCCACGGTGGGCGCCAACTGTCGTGGGATTGTCACGACAAATGTCCTAGTGTGAGGACTTAGTCGTGGAGCCATCACAATGTAGTTAGCTTAAAGGGGTTAAAGCGGACAAAGGACGCAAGGAATTATACTGGTTCGCCCCCTTGTGGTGAAGGTAAAGCCTACTCCAGTTATGATGGGATTGCTAGGGTTTTGATGACCAGGGAGCGAATCCGCTTTGCCTGGCTCTCGAGTTGTTGTTTCTTATCCTTGAACCGCCGCCGGGTCGTCCCTCTATATACACAGGCTGACGCCCCGGCGGTTTACAGAATCCCAGCCGGCTTATAAACGTGTCCGGCTCGGTTTCTACTCTTTCCTATCTTACAACATAAGTTACACACCTTATGGAGGTTTATGTCTACGGGCCCTAATCCTCCTTTGGGCCCTGGGCTATTAGACCTCTCATATTAAAGCCCCATACTCCTTGTCTTCACGGGCTTCAATATGAATAACTCATTACAGGTATAACCCGGCCCTCCTGGGCGGTTTATACTCAGTAGTTATATCTCCAACAGTTAGGATTGTGAGGATTCATTCGACTACGAGGGTTCATCTACTTCATGGACTTGATATTCTTCCGGGTGGGATTTTAGGCAAGATGACTGTCACCTTGGATCTCACTACTATCTTTGCTAAGCTAGTTGTCTTGATGCTATCGCTATGTTGCGGTACCTACCACTTGTTTATCAAGCCTCCCAATATGCCATGAAGCAACCTCTAACCTTTTTCACCATCCTAGCAAACCGTTGTTTGGCTATGCTACCGCTTTGCTCAACCCGTCTTATAGCGTTGCTAGTTGCAGGTTGTTCCATGTTGGGACATGGATATCATGTATATCTTGGGATAACACAATATCTCTTATTTAGTTAATGCATCTATATACTTGGTAAAGGGTGGAAGGCTTAGCCTTTTGATGATGTTTTGTTCCACTCTTGCCACCTTATTTTCCATCATACTGGTGTTATGTTCCTTGATTTTGCGTCCCCAACATGGTGAGGGTTTATGGGCCCCTCTTAACAGTTCGGTTTGAATAAGTCTCTTCCAGCAAGAACCAACATTTGTTTTACCATTTGATCAACCTAATAACTAAACATGATAATAAATTTTACGCATAGGGAGTTAGCGCTACCCGAGGTTCGTTATTGAACCGAATACAGGGGTGAGTCAGTGTTGTTGGTGCTGGTCCAAACTAGAGCACTGTGCATGGCCGCCCCGGGGCAACCTGGGTTATTTTCTTTGGCACCTGTACGCATAGCTCATCAATCGTGGCCTGAGAAAATATACCCGCGACTGCTATTAGGGTGTCGGCACGTCAGGAGGTCTTGCTGGACTTGTTTTAGCATTGTCAAAATGTATTGTGCACCAGGATTCTGGGTCTGATCGGAGGGTCCCGAGATGGAGGATTGTCTCTGCAGATCCTAGGCTAAGTTGGGACACCCCTACAGGGTTTAAACTTTCGACAGCCGTGCCCGCGGTTATGTGGCAGATGGGAATTTTTAATATCCAGTTGTAGAGAACTTGATACCAGATTCGAAATAGAATACACCAACCGTGTGCGTAACCGTGACCGTCTCTTTTCGAGTGAGTTTGAGACGAGAATATGGTGGGGTTATGTTTGAATGTAAGTAGTTCAGGATCACTTATTGATCATTACTAGTTTGCGACCGTTTGCGTAGTTTCTCATCTTACTCTTGTACTCGGAAGTTAGCCACCATACAATGCTTAGTCGCTTGCTGCAACCTCACCACTTATCATTTCCATACCCATTAAGCTTTGCTAGTCTTGATACCCATGGTAATAGGATTGCTGAGTCCTCGTGGATCACATGTTACTACAACAACAGTTGCAGGTACAGGTAATGCGATGATCTGACGTCAGAGCAACATTTTCTTGTTTTGGAGTTCTTCTTCTGCTTCTTCTTCTTCGATGAGGGGATAGGTTCCTGGTCAGCAGCATGGGCTAGTAGGGTGGATGTCATTTGAGTTTCTGATTGTGTTGCATCCGTAGTCAGATGTTGTTCTCATACATGATGTTTGATGTATTCTTGTGGCAGTATTATGCCCTTTGTATGTATCCCCATCTATTATGCAATGGTTCGATGTAATGATATCCACCTTGCAAAAGCATCTTCAATATGCAGATCTATCCTTGGTGGGACCTTGGAATTACGCTCGGATAGGATCGCATATTAGGCGTTACAAGTTGGTATCAGAGCCTCGACAAACCATAGGAGCCCCTTTGATTGATCGTAGTTGGCCGTTGTCGAGTCTAGAAGAAAACTTTTTCGGAGTTTGGTTATATTGGAGAGTAGGAATTCTTTTTACTCCTTATCCCCTTCGTCACTCTGGTAAGGAATTGTGACGTAGGTTTTTTGACTTACTCCTCTTCCCCTTCAATTGTTTTAGGATCACACAGGTGTTTTCGCTTGTTGTCTATCCTTTGTTCAACCGGTGAACTTCTCTTCGAGTTATTCCATCCTCTTAAACTTTTGCAACATCGTATCTCAGTTTTCCCAATGGTGTTTGGTCTTTTTCAAGTTCAGCCCTCAGTTCTTCTCAAACAGTGTCCATTCCATCCGTCCCAAGTTTACTTTATTTTTCCCACCAACCCGCCCTTTCTCTTCCCAAAGTTTCAGGAATCTAATCGAGCATCCTTTTTGTTCATGTGAAGCGTATTCATTCTTTCCTTAATTGTTTCAACTGGTGGATTCTAGTTCGTCATTCTCTCTCTCTCATTAAAATTCAAGTATTCAGTGTAGATTATATTCTTTCCCTCAGCTCATATGTTTCCCCTTCCTCGTTCGCCTCCCGCCATTTAATCGTCCTGGAGTGCTGAAGACATCTCAGAGGATTTGTGTTTTGTGTTATAATCAATTCGAGGTTGTCGCCTCATTAAAGTATTCAAATTGTTCCGGTGCATCATCTCTTCTTCAATCCTTTTCAACGGTGTTTTCTTTTCCAAAGCTATTCTCGAATTCTTTGTGAAGCTCGTAAGAATGAATTTCATCAGTCAGATGCTTTTCAATGATTGATTTCAAATTATTTTCATAGTTGGCTCAACATCTTCTCTTTTCATTCTTTCAGAGTATCTCAACAATATTGGTGGTGTTCCTCGTCCTCATTCTCAACCTTTGAAGACCAAAGAAGAGTTTTCCTCTAAATCTTGTCCGTTCTCTCGAAGATTCACGGTTCTAGCTTCATGTTATACTCTCAAATTATTCCGTTTGTCAGAAATTCTTTCCTTACCCATCCGGAGTATGTCAGGAGTTGTTTTCCGTCTCATTTCTCCGAAGGTCATCATTCCAGAAGTACTATTCATCCTCATATTCCAAGTATCATTCTCCAATTATCCTGGCGCGTCTCTCAAGTATTCTTTAAACAGTTTGCGATCTCTTTGTTCTCTTGCATCCAAATCATCTCAAGTATCTTCGTTCGTTTTCTAATTCTTCCCGATGAGGAATTCTCTTTCTTCATTCATTTTCAAATTCTTACGGTGGTTCATTCAAGATTCCTTTTCCTTTTTTATCACATCAATTCATTCGTCCCTTCCAATCCTACAGGTGGTTCATGAAGACCTTCCCAAATTTTGCGCTATATCTCTCCTTCATCATTTTCAACACGAATAAGTAGTATGCAAATCCATTGCTTCTCATCAGTGTAACTGATGGAGGATAAGCATAACATAATTCTTATTCTTTTTCATCAAGTTGATTAATCCCTTCCTTCGGAGTCTGTTCATGATGAATAAATTCTAGTCCCAATGTTTTCATCTTTTCTTATCCGAAGTTCCAAGTTTTCTAGCTTGGCTCGTCGTGAAGCTCCATCTAAATCATCGCAAGGCTTCATCTTGTTATTTTCAACCTTCAGTTCTTTAATCCTTTTGTTACCGGGAGTTCTTCATGGTGGTTCGTTAAGGATTTAATTCTTTCTTCAAGTGCTCATCAAGATTCTTCTTGGAAGAGCTCAAGTCTCTTTTCTTCTTGCATCTCGAAGTGCAATTAATTCTCCATATTCTTTTGAAGTGGAGATTAGCACTACTTTGTTCTTCTTAGCTATTCAGGCATTCGATTGGGGTATAATTTCAGCTCAAGTTTTGAGATGTTTTCCATAAGCCCACAACAAGCTTATTCTTTTCGTTGTTGAATTTCCAACAACTTCGTTCAATCCTTCCTTGCAAGGATGCTTCTCAATTCAATTATGGCGGAAGTTTTATTTTGTTTCCCCCCTTCTTTTCCTTCCAATGATTTACTTTCTGTTTTTTCGTTTTGGAGGCATGGTGATATTTCTCCCTTCGACCCATTATATCGTTTCTCCAAGACCATTTTCCCTTGATTATTCATTTACCGGAGTGTGGTGTCCTCTTGTCAAATCTCTTATCTTGTCTACCTCTCCTTTTTCTCTTATACCGGGATGCTATCCCAATTCTTTCATTCTTATTCCTTTTCTATCTTGTTCTAAACGGAGTGGTTTCAGAGTCTATCTTGTTCCTTGAGCTTTTAATTTTTGTCGTAATTGACGTTCCTATTTTGTACCTGAGTGCTCTCGATTTTGTTCATCTTCTCTCTGCAGCCTTGTTTTACCTCATCCTCTTCCTCTTCCGTCTCATTCCTAAGATCTCATGACGAGATCTTCTATTAGTGGAGGAGACTTGTAACGCCCCGAGACTGACACTTGAGTTGCCCTTTCATTCTTTAGTTGTTGACGTGTGTTTGTTGCATTATCATAATTGTTTTGCATACTTCATTCCTATATATTTATGCCATGATCATGATGAGTGCCATTGTCATATTTTGCTTCCTGCATCATGTTCATTATTGATTATAGTATGCCATCCTTGTTGTTGCCATGATCATCTTGCTTTGGTATGTTATATGATTTGATATGCCTTGTGTCATTTTATTGCATTCTATCATGATCATCATGTGGGTTGCATTCTTTATGTTGATGAATTGTTGGTGTGCTGTCCATCTTGATCTTTTCCATCAACATTTCCCCAAGTGCACAAGCTATCCACTTCTTCATCTATTTCAAATTTTGGCTTTCATGTCATGTGACATTATTCCTGCCTCCATTAATGTTCATTATTTCCCTATTAATCTTAAACCATGCCTAAAACCTCTCTGCCAATTTTTAGCTCTTTTGGACTTGGTTTGGTTGGAATCAAAATTGCCTCAAGTTTGAATTTAATTCAAACTTGCGATAATTTTCTTTCTCTAAAAATTTCCCAAACCCATTTATTCAAATAGTGCATCGCTTCAGGAGCACGCGTATATCATTATATCTTCGAAAGTCTTTTCCTAGATTCCCCTTTTTTTCCTTGTCTGAAATCTGTTGATTATAAAAGAAAACAGAAGATAAGAGAAGGAGGGAGAAAGAATCCGGCCCACCCGGGCCTTCCGTGCTCCAGCCGCAACCCAGCCGCGCAATTGCAGCCACCCGCAGCCCATCTCCCGATCACCTCCCTGGTAAAAACATCCCCGCGCCAGCTGGTCACACCCGCGATGCCACCTGCCAGCATCTCTTTCCTCTGCTTGCTCACAGTAAAAACATAGCAGGCAGCACACATGGCAGCCGTGGCCACGACACAGCACCTGCTCCTCTTATAAACCCCCCGGCATCCCTAGGTTTTCCCTCGATCCCCCTCTTTCATCATCTCTGTTGCCACCCAAAGGCATGTCCCCTGCCTTCCTCCTCCTTCCCCGTGAGAGACCCGAGAGAGCACAGGAGCATGTGCTCGTCGCTGGCGTGCTCTCCGTCAAGTCCAGCCACAACCAAGGTCACCAGGAGTACCCCGACGTCGACTACTTCCTCTACATCATGGATTTGACGCCATCTCGCCTTCATGCCGTCTTCTACAACATCTTCTTCCTCTGCTCGACTTCTTCAGGGAACCCGAACATCTCCAAGATCAGCGTGTCCTCATGTCATCTCTGTCAGCGCCTCCCCACGCCGCCTCTCCTTCATCTCCTTCCACTATGTTCGTGTCCACGTGCCCCGGATATGCTAGATCTTGTTCCTGGAGCACGTCTTCATCTACTTCCTGCCATGCGTCTCCGATGGTGCGTCCTCGCGTCGACTCCACCACGCCTTCACCATGTGCAACGACACCGACAAAACCCATGGTGAAGCCCTGATCCTTCCCATCTCCCTCTCTGGTCTCGATTGTCCGCTTGGCCATCATCTGCGCATCACTGGTTTCAGCTGCCATGGCTGTGACATCGAGTTCGAGTTCGTGGTCGTGCACGTCGTTGCACACCTCTTTTTTGCTCTGCTTCGGCACGCACGCGCACGTGCAAGCAACCACAGCTCCACGCGCTCACGCCTTTCCTGCATATCACACACATCCCACCACGGCCACCGCAAGCCTTTTGCGCACTCTGGCATGCGCTTGGTAGCCGCAGCAGTCGTCGCTGCTTGTTCCTATCGCCGACGAGGGATAGCCGTCCGCCATGTAGAAGGAAGGCTCGACCATGAGATCCCGCACAACCCGAACCTTTGTTGCGCCTACCTCGCCGCCTGCGCATCCACCTTACAAACCTGCTCCCCCGCCAGTGTTCAGCTACACCACCAGGCACTGCTTTGCTTGTTGTCGTCACCGGCAAGTTGCTATCGCATTTGCAAGACCAAGCCTCTGCTTGTTTAAAAAGATCGATGCCTCTTCCTAATCAGAAACACTCAGTTAGGCTAGCTGGTTAGTGCTCTGCTCCTCTATGCAGGAGGTCTTGTGATCAACTCCCAGCCGGCCCCATTTTGCTCTATTTTCCTGTTATTTTGCACATCCACATCCTCTTTGGGCCAGATTTGCTGCCGGGCATGCACAGTGCGTTGCATTCGGCCGGCAGCTATTTTTATTTCATTATGGGATTTTGGCATATATCTAGTGCATGCATATTAACAGTAAATGCCATCATTTTAAAATGCTCATAACTAAATGTCCATGCATCCAAACAAAACATGTTATATATGTAAAATGCTAAGATTTTCCTATACTTTCATAATTTGCATCTTTCATCCATGTTTGAAATGTTTAAATTGATGTTTGCATTTAATTTGTATAATGACATGTTAAAATGGTTTATTTCATAACTAAATAGCTGTAACTCCGAATTAAATAAACTTTATATGTAAATGGGGTAGAAAAATACATAGATTAACTTGGTGCACTTTATTTTGCTGTTTAACAACATTAAAATTGTGTATAGGGCAGAACAGTACCATATTCGAAATATGCATATGGGGATTTTCCAGATTTGTTGTTTGTTGTTCCGGCCACATTTAAACTTGCCTAGATGTGTAGTTTGCTTATGCTTCACCTCCTGCCATGTTAACGAAGCTTGTTTCTTATTAAACTTGCCTAGATGTGTAGTCTTCTTATGCTTCACATTCTTGAATTTGCACAAAATTATATATTTCCCTTAAAGCAGCTTGTTTCTTATTAGCGGGGAAATATTTAGCAGAGAAGTAATAAATCATATCCTGGGGACTATGCACACAACCAGGATCAAGAGAATTAAACCATATTTTAGCATCACCCTTTAATGAGAACGGAAATAATTTAAGGATATAATAGTAGCGAGTTTTCTCATCTTTAGTGAATAGGGTGGCTATATCATTTAATTTAGTTAGATGTGCCACAACAGTTTTAGATTCATAGCCATAGAAAGGATCAGATTCAACCGAAGTAATTAACTCAGGCTCAACAGAGAAATTATAATCCTTATCAGTAACAAAGATAGGTGAAGTAGCATAAGCAGGATCATATACCATTCTTAAGATCACTCCTATCATTGCAAGCAAGAAAGCCTCTAACAGCTTCTTCATCCATAATATAACCCTCAAGAACAACAGGTAATTCATATCTAGGGGGAGAATCTTCATCATCACTTTCATCAGTATTATAAGTTTCAATAATTTCATTCTCTCTAGCCCTAGCAAGTTGTTCATCAAGAAATTCACCAAGTGGCACAGTAGTATCAAGCATAGAAGTAGTTCCATCATAAGTATCATGCATAGCAGAAGTGGGATCATCAATAACATGCGGCATATCAGAATTAATAGCAGAAGCAGGTATAGGTGTCGCAAGCTTACTCAAAACAGAAGGTGAATGAAGTGCAGAGCTAGATGGCAGTTCCTGACCTCCCCTCGTAGTTGAGGGATAAATCTTGTTTCTTGGATCTTTCAAGTTCTTCATAATGATAAGCAGATATAAATCCCAAGTGACTCAAAGAATAGAGCTATGCTCCCTGGCAACAGCGCCAGAAAATAGTCTTGATAACCCACAAGTATAGGGGATCGCAATAGTTATCGAGGGTAGACTATTCAACCCAAATTTATTGATTCGACACAAGGGGAGCCAAAGAATATTCTCAAGTATTAGCAGCCGAGTTGTCAATTCAACCACACCCGGAAACTTAATATCTGCAGCAAGGTATTTAGTAGCAAAGTAATATGATAGTAGTGGTAACGGTGGTAAAAGGTAACGGTAGCAAAAGTAATATTTTTGGTGTTTTATAGTGATTGTAACAATAGCAACGGAAAAGTAAATAAGCGAAGAACAATATATGGAAAGCTCGTTCGCAATGGATCGGGTGATAGAGAATTATGCCAGATGCGATCAATCATTTAACAGTTATAACCTAGGGTGACACAGAACTAGCTCCAGTTCATCAATGTAATGTAGGCATGTATTCCGAATATAGTCATATGTGCTTATGGAAAGAACTTGCATGACATCTTTTGTCCTACCCTCCCGTGGCAGCGGGGTCCTATTGGAAACTAAGGGATATTAAGGCCTCCTTTTAATAGAGTACCAGACCAAAGCATTAACACATAGTGAATACATGAACTCCTGAAACTATGGTCATCACCGGGAGTGGTTCCGACTATTGTCACTTCGGGGTTGCCGGATCATAACACATAGTAGGTGACTATAGACTTGCAAGATAGGATCAAGAACTCTCATATATTGATGAAAACATAATAGGTTTAGATCTGAAATCATGACACTCGGGCCCTAGTGACAAGCATTAAGCATAGAAAACTCATAGCAACATCAATCTCAGAACATAGTGGATACCAGGGATCAAACCCTAACAAAACTAACTCGATTACATGATAAATCTCATCCAACCCATCACCGTCCAGCAAGCCTACGATGGAATTAATCACACATGGTGGTGAGCATCATGAAATTGGTGATGGAGGATGGTTGATGATGACGATGGCGACGAATTCCCCTCTCCGGAGCCCCGAACGGACTCCAGATCAGCCCTCCCGAGAGAGTTTAGTGCTTGGCGGCGGCTCCGTATCGTAAAACATGATGAATCCTTCTCTCCGGTTTTTTCCTCCCCGAAAGTGAATATATGGAGTCAGGGTTGAGGTCGGTGGAACGTCAGGGGGCCCACGAGGCAGGGGGCGCGCCCCCACCCTCGTGGACAGGTGGAGGCCCCCCTGACGTGGATCTTCCTTCCAGTATTTTTTATATATTCCAAAATAATTCTCCGTTTATTTTCAGGTCATTCCGAGAAGTTTTATTTCTGCACAAAAATAACACCATGGCAATTCTGCTGAAAACAGCGTCAGTCTGGGTTAGTTCCATTCAAATCATACAAGTTAGAGTCCAAAACAAGGTCAAAAGTGTTTGGAAAAGTAGATACGACGGAGACGTATCAGGGATTAGCCGCGTCCTCACCCTGGTCGGGGACACCAAGGAAGCACTGGCAGCTCTCAAGATCACCTTCAGGGCTGCGATTGCCGTGCGGCCGGAGGCGGAAGAGGTCCCCAAGGCCCTGGGGGCTGCTCCGGTGCTACCTCTCGAGCACTGCGTTGGTTTTCCCCGAAGAGGAAAGGATGATGCAGCAAAGTAGCGTAAGTATTTCCCTCAGTTTTTTAGAACCAAGGTATCAATCCAGTAGGAGGCTATGCGCGAGTCCCTCGTACCTGCAGAAAACAAATAAATCCTCGCAACCAACGCGAATAAGAGTTGTCAATCCCTACACGGCCACTTACAAGAGTGAGATCTAATAGATATGACAAGATAATATTTTTGGTACTTTTATGATAAAGATGCAACGTAAAATAAAGGCAAAGTAAAAAGCAAAGGAAATAACTAAGTAATAGGAGATTAATATGATGAAGATTGACCCGGGGGCCATAGGTTTCACAAGTGGCTTCTCTCGAGATCATAAGTATTCTACGGTGGGTGAACAAATTATTGTTGAGCAATTGACAGAATTGAGCATAGTTATGAGAATATCTAGGTATGATCATGTATATAGGCATCACGTCCGAGAAAAGTAGACCGACTCCTGCCTGCATCTACTACTATTACTCCACTCATCGACCGCTATCCAGCATGCATCTAGAGTATTAAGTTAAAAACAGAGTAACGCCTTAAGCAACATAACATGATGTAGAGGGATAAACTCATGCAATATGATGAAAACCCCATCTTGTTATCCTTGATGGCAACAATACAATACGTGCCTTGCTGCCCCTACTGTCACTGGGAAAGGACACCGCAAGATTGAACCCAAAGCTAAGCACTTATCCCATTGCAAGAAAGATCAATCTATTAGGCCAAACCAGACTGATAATTCGAAGAGACTTGCAAAGATAACCAATCATACATAAAAGAATTCAGAGAAGATTCAAAGATTGTTCATAGATAGACTTGATCATAAACACACAATTCATCGGTCTCAACAGACACACTGCAAAATGTAACATCCCAAATTTTCAATTTGGAATGTTATACAATAGATCATCTTTGCATAGCATATTTTATTTGCATTTTGGGGTTGATCCTAGAAATTCTACGCAACTCAAGGACCCTCAGAGAGAGTTGGGGATTTCGTTATTTTCATATTTGAGTTTTCTCAAATTTTGAAAATAGGATCATTTGATTTTATTTATTTTTATCTTCAATTATTTCTATTATCAAAATATGAGAGTGGGAATAAAATGACTTTCCCAAAATAAAGAAATATTGAGGATTTAAATGATAAAATCAAATAAGATTTTATTTTGGTTTTATTTGCTACTTTATTGAATTTCGGAAAAATGCGCGTCTTTCAAAATTGCATTTAGGCCTAAATAAATGTTCATCCTGTGCGGCTTGATTTTAGAAGCCGGGGAAAATTTATTTCAGGATTTTTGGACTCCATTTAGTATTCCTTTTGTTTGTTTTTCTGTGTGTAATAATTTTTTTAAAGGGAGCGAACCGACTACGGGCCGGTTTCGGCCAGGACTCCCTGGTCGGGGCCTTTATATAGCGTGACCCCGGGGCCGACTAGCCCAAAGCCGCCGCCGCCCTCAAACCCTAGCCCCAAGCCGCCCGCCGCCCAGCCGCCGTCGCCGCCGCCCGCCGCCGCCCGCCGTCGCCGCCCCGCCACCCACCGCCGCCGGAGCTCCGCCGCCGCCGATGAGGTTGATCTCACTGCCACTGTTTTTTTTAGAAAACAATTGGTTTTCGCCGGTTTTCATTCGGTTTTTTTAGATCCGTTTTTTAGAGAGATCGGTTTTGTTCCGGAAGTTTAATTAGCGAGCGTTCGCTCGTTTGTTCGTTTTAATGAACGCATTCATCGTTTAGATCCGGATAACGAACGTTCATTCGTTAATCTATTCGTCATTTTTTATTTTCTCAGATTTATTCCGTGATTTTTCTGATCGCGATTTCTTATCTGATTTTCGTTCTAGTATAACTTTTCGCTCGTTTATCGGAATCAGGCGACTCAAGCGCCTGGAGTTTCGTCTCGAAACCCTGTTTCCATTTAACCAACTCAAAAAAGTTTTTGACTCTGTAAAATTTGACCTAGATCCAGATTAGTAAACGAAGCTTGTTTCTTTTGCCATTTGTCTTTCGTTGCTTCGTTCGATGTGATTCTTTTTGCCAACCGGAGTTCTTAAGTTGAACTTTCTGGTTAGATCTCTTATTTGAGTTTTACCTGTGCATTAGTTGAGTACTTATTGTATGCTTGTTTGTTTGCGATAGAGTACTCGGAGTGCGCCGCTTACTACTTTGAATCGCTAGGTTTTGCGGATCATCAGCAAGGCAAGTAACACTTTGATCATACTTCCTATTACCCAGTTTTTATTGCATTAGATCAACCATCACACATTGCATGATTAGGATCTAATTAAATTGTGTGTTTGGGAAGTAGATGAGGTAGTACCTATTACCTGTTATTATCAAACCTTTGGGAGTTACTTCTACGTTTGTTTATTATGCCATGCTATGCTAGTAGACGTGGATTAGGTGAGTGTATCCATGACAGATGTGAGTTTGTTAAATTAATGGTTTATCTAAGGTGGCAACTTAAATACACATCTGGGTGGATTGAGGCACCTGGGTATTCCAGCGATTGCATGTTTTTCTTTTGGACCGCCACCCAGGCTCAAAGGGATCATGAGATTATTCATACTAGAAACTTCCGTGTGCAGCCACAAGCTACTACGGGCTCTAGCATAGTTGACTAAGTTGTGCGAACTCTTACAGTGGTAGACTAGCAGATGTAGGGGAAAGTAGGTGTAACGGTCTACCCGTTCGTAAGGTGCTAGCGCTTCTAAAAATCCCAACGGAGGAGATCGAGTCTTGTGGGGAAAAGTGTGCAAACCTCTGCAGAGTGTATAAACTAATCATGGTTACCCGTGTCCCCGGTTATGCACAACTTGAGTATCTAGTTCTTGGATTATCATGTGAATCTCATCATGTTACTCTAATTAATTTTGTTGGGTTTTAATGATGATGTTTAATTGGGATTGAGAGGGTGTCTACACTCTCAATGTTTAACAACCACCATGATAGTTAAATAAAATGTATTCCTTTGCAGTACGGAAAAGTTGGCTTTACGCAAAACTGTAACCATAGAGCTTTCCACCAGCCAAATATGCATGTAGTATAGCCTTATTCCTTCATTGCTCTCTATGTGTTACATTGCCAGCATATTCCATGTGCGGACCCGTTTCGGGCTGCAACGTTCATGTTGCAGACTTTTCAGACGACGAGTAAGGTGCCTTTAGGTCGTGGTTCTATACTCAGTGATGCCGTTGGAGTTGATGGACTCACTTATCTTCCAAGCCTTCCGCTGTTATCGTTATTAGATGGCCTTAAGTCATATTTATTGTAATAAGTTCTCTTTTGAGACACTCGATGTACTAAGTATGTGATTGCTACTCTGTTATAAATCCTTCAAGTACTATGTGGTGTCAGCATTACTTATCTAGGGATGACACCAGAGCACTGAGATTGGACCGTTTGAGGTCTGGTCGCTACACAAAAAGAAGATTACATCGAATAGTTATCCACAAGAGAGTGGGAGAACATTGTATTGAGATCCAAAAAGATAGAAGAAGCCATCTAGCTACTAACTATGGACCCGTAGGCCTGAGGTAAACTACTCACACTTCATCGGAGGGGCTATGGTGTTGATGTAGAAGCCCTCCGTGATCGATGCCCCCTCCGGTGGAGCTCTGGAACAGGCCCCAAGATGGGATCTCGTGGATACAGAAAGTTACGGTGGTGGAATTAGGGTTTTGGCTCCGTATCTGATCGTTTGGGGGTACGTAGGTATATATAGGAGGCAGGAGTACATCGGTGGAGCAACAGGGGGCCCATGAGGGTGGAGGGCGTGCCTGGGGGGGGGTAGGTGCACCCACCTACCTCGTGGCCTCCTCTTTTGTGTCTTGACGTAGGGTCTAAGTCTCCTTGGTCTTGTTCGTTGAGAAAATCACGTTCCCGAAGGTTTCATTCCGTTTGGACTCTGTTTGGTATTCCCGTTCTTCGAAACCCTAAAACAGGCAAAAAACAGCAACTCTGGGTTGGGCCTCCGGTTAATAGGTTAGTCCCAAAAATAATATAAAAGTGGATAATAAAGCCCAATAATGTCCAAAATAGTAGATAATATAGCATGGAGCAATCAAAAATTATAGATACGTTGGAGACGTATCAAGCTTCCCCAAGCTTTATTCCTGCTCGTCCTCGAGTAGGTAAATGATAAAAACAGAATTTTTGATGCGGAGTGCTACTTGGCATAATTTTAATGTAATTCTTCTTAATTGTGGTATGAATATTCAGATCCGAAAGATTCAAGATAAAAGTTTAATATTGACATAAAATAATAATACTTCAAGCATACTAACAAAGCAATCATGTCTTCTCAAAATAACATGGCTAAAGAAAGTGATCCCTACAAAATCATATAGTCTCGCTATGCTCCACCTTCACCACACAAAATATTTAAATCATGAACAACCCCGATGACAAGCCAAGCAATTATTTCATACTCTTGGTGTTCTCAAACTTTTTCAATCTTCACGCAATACATGAGCGTGAGCCATGGACATAGCACTATAGGTGGAATAGAATGGTGGTTGTGGAGAATACAAAAAGGGAGAAGATAGTCTCACATCAACTAGGCTTATCAATGGGTGATGGAGATGCCCATCAATAGATATCAATGTGAGTGAGTAGGGATTGCCATGCAACGGATGCACTAGAGCTATAAGTATATGAAAGCTCAACAAAATAAACTAAGTGGGTGTGCATCCAACTTGCTTGCTCATGAAGACCTAGGGCATTTTGAGGAAGCCCACCATTGGAATATACAAGCCAAGTTCTATAATGAAAAATTCCCACTAGTATATGAAAGTGATAACATAGGAGACTCTCTATCATGAATATCATGGTGCTACTTTGAAGCACAAGTGTGGTAAAAGGATAGTAACATTGTCCCTTCTCTCTTTTTCTCTCATTTTTTTCTTTTTTTAGTTGGGCCTTTTCTTTTTTTTTGCCTCTTTTCTTCCCCTTTTTTTATTTTTCGTCTGGAGTCTCATCCCGACTTGTGGGGGAATCATAGTCTCCATCATCCTTTCCTCACTGGGACAATGCTCTAATAATGATGATCATCACACTTTTATTTTTCTTACAACTCAACAATTACAACTCGATACTTAGAACAAAATATGACTCTATATGAATGCCTCCGGTAGTGTACCGGGATATGCAATGAATCAAGAGTGACACGTATGAAAGAATTATGAATGGTGGCTTTGCCACAAATACGATGTCAACTACATGATCATGCTAAGCAATATGACAATGATGAAGTGTGTCATAATAAATGGAACGGTGGAAAGTTGCATGGCAATATATCTCGGAATGGCTATGGAAATGCCATAATAGGTAGGTATGGTGGCTGTTTTGAGGAAGGTATATGGTGGGTGTATGATACCGGCGAAAGGTGCGCGGTATTAGAGAGGCTAGCAAAGGTGGAAGGGTGAGAAAAGTGCGTATAATCCATGGACTCAACATTAGTCATAAAGAACTCATATACTTATTGCAAAAATATACAAGTTATCAAAGCAAAGTATTACATGCATGCTCCTAGGGGGATAGATTGGTAGGAAAAGACCATCGCTCGTCCCCGACCGCCACTCATAAGGAAGACAATCAAAAAATAAATCATGCTCCGACTTCATCACATAACGGTTCACCATACGTGCATGCTACGGGAATCACAAACTTTAACACAAGTATTTCTCAAATTCACAACTAATCAACTAGCACAACTTTAATATCACCATCTTCATATCTCAAAACAATTATCAAGCATCAAACTTCTCATAGTATTCAACACACTCATAAGGAAGTTCTTTTACTATTCTTGAATTCCAAGCATATTAGGATTATTTAAGAAAATTACCATGCTATTTAAGACTCTCAAAAGAATATAAGTGAAGCATGAGAGATCAATAGTTTCTATAAAACAAATCCACCACCGTGCTCTAAAAAGATATAAGTGAAGTACTAGAGCAAAACTGTATAACTCAAAAGATATAAGTGAAGCACATAGAGTATTCTAGCAAATTCCAAATCATGTATGGCTGACTAAAAAGGTGTGTATAGCAAGGATGATTGTGGTAAACTAAAAAGCAAAGACTCAAATCATACAAGACGCTCCAAGCAAAACACATATCATGTGGTGAATAAAAATATAGCTCCAAGTAAAGTTACCGATAGAAGTTGACGAAAGAGGGGATGCCTTCCGGGACATCCCCAAGATTTGGATTTTAGGTTTCCTTAGATTATCTTGGGGGTACCATGGGCATCCCCAAGCTTAGGCTCTTGCCACTCCTTGTTCCATAACCCATCAAATCTTTAGCCAAAACTTGAAAACTTCACAACACAAAACTTAAAGTAGAAAATCTCGTGAGCTCCGTTAGCAAAAGAAAACAAAAGACCACTTAAAGGCACTGTAATTAACTCATTATTTATTTATATTGGTGTTATACCTACTGTATTCCAACTTCTCTATGGCTTATAAACTATTTTACTATCCATAGATTCATCAAAATAAGCAAACAACACACGAAAAACAGAATCTGTCAAAAACAGAACAGTCTGTAATAATCTGTAACTAGCGCAAGATCTGGAACCCCAAAAATTCTAAACTAAATTGCTGGACGTGAGGAATTTATATATTAATCATCTGCAAAAAGAATTAACTAAATATCACTTCCCAAATAAAAATGGCAGCAGTTATCGTGAGCGCTAAAGTTTCTGTTTTTTACAGCAAGATATCAAGACTTTCCCCAAGTCTTCCCAACGGTTCTACTTAGCACAAACACTAATTAAACACAAAAAACACAACCTAAACAGAGTCTAGATAAATTATTTATCACTAAACAGGAGCAAAAATCAAGGAATAAAAATAAAATTGGGTTGCCTCCCAACAAGCGCTATCGTTTAACGCCCCTAGCTAGGCATAATAAGCAAGGATAGATCTAGGTATTGCCATAATAGTAAGATAGATTATTAAAATTCTTTCATATTCTCTACGTTCGGCAGCAAGTTTTCTTTGAGCAAGCAAAAGTAATCGAAAGGGCTAAATTTAATGGGACAAAAGTCCCCAAGATCAACCTTGGGAGGTATAGGTTCCTCCTTTGGTCCTTCATATTGCACAACCAATTCATCATTATAAGCATTCTTTTGAAAGAACTTTGTGAGCCTATATTCAAGAGAATATCCAAGTTTATTATTTCGAATAGCCAAATCATAATTAAGTTCAGAAATTCTATCAACTAAAACATTGGTAGGAACCCTTTTTCTAAGATTTTCATTGAAGGCAACACAGTCTAGAGATTGAAAACGCATTATTTCTTCTTGATCAAAGAGGATAGCCTCTATGGGAGGACGGCAAGCGTCCACCCTATAATGTGCAAATATTTCTTTGGCCTCTTTTATCATGAATCTAAACTCATGAGCCAAAAATATAGTAGCGGCACGCTTAACAGAAGAATGCTCAATATTAGAAAAATCTAGGAAAATCCTTTGTATGCAAGGATGCATGTGCATGAATTGTCTTTCTAGTTCAACTACAAGCATGGCAATCACGTCCGCAAGACTACTAGTTCTATGAAGGATAGAACTAACCATAGAAGGTAAAGCACCAGCACAAGTAAAGAAATCTTGAATAACTACTTTTCCAATAATATTACCACTACCAACACGGAATCTTTTTGTATGTAAGATGGGTGGTTCTTTAGCAGGAGCATCAGAATTTTTCATGATATTATTATTGTCCATATCGACAATAATTTCCCCACTTTCAGACATAGAGACAGAAGGTAAAGGACTAGCCATAATGACGAGCAAACGAACTAACGCACAACCAAACAAAAAGCAAGCAGGCAAAAAGAGGCAAGTAGAGAAAGAGAGGGAGGATAGAGAGAGAGGGCGAATAAAACGACAAGGGTGAAGTGGGGGAGAGGAAAACGAGAGGCAAATGGCAAATAATGTAATGCAGGATATAAGGGTATGTGATGGGTACTTGGTATATTGACTTTTTCGTAGACCTCCCCGGCAACGGTGCCAGAAATCCTTCTTGCTACCTCTTGAGCATTGCGTTGGTTTTCCCCGAAGAGGAAGGGATGATGCAGCAAAGTAGCGTAAGTATTTCCCTTAGTTTTTGAGAACCAATGTATCAATCCAGTAGGAGGCTACGCGTGAGTCCCTCATACCTGCACAAAGCAAATAAATCCTCGCAACGAACGCGAATAGGGGTTTTCAATCCCTACACGGCCACTTACGAGAGTGAGATCTGATAGATATGATAAGATAATATTTTTGGTATTTTTATGATAAAGATGCAAAGTAAAATAAAGGCAAAGTAAAAAAGCAAAGGAAATAACTAAGTAATAGGAGATTAATATGATGAAGATAGACCTGGGGGCCATATGTTTCACTAGTGTCTTCTCTCGAGAGCATAAGTATTCTACGGTGGGTGAACAAATTACTGTGGAGCAATTCACAGAATTGAGCATAGTTATGAGAATATCTAGGTATGATCACGTATATAGGCATCATGTCCGAGACAAGTAGACTGACTCCTGCCTGCATCTACTACTATTACTCCACTCATCGACCGCTATCCAGCATGCATCTAGAGTATTAAGTTAAAAACAGAGTAACGCCTTAAGCAAGATGACATGATGTAGAGGGATAAACTCATGCAATATGATGAAAACCCCATCTTGTTATCCTCGATGGCAACAATACAATACGTGCCTTGCTGCCCCTACTATCACTAGGAAAGGACACCGCAAGATTGAACCCAAAGCTAAGCACTTCTCCCATTGCAAGAAAGATCAATCTAGTAGGCCAAACCAAACTGATAATTCGAAGAGACTTGCAAAGATAACCAATCATACATAAAAGAATTCAGAGAAGATTCAAATATTGTTCATAGATAGAGTTGATCATAGACCCACAATTAATCGGTCTCAACAAACACACCGCAAAAAGATTACATAGAATAGTTCTCCACAAGAGAGGGGGAGAACATTGTATTGAGATCCAAAAAGAGAGAAGAAGCCATCTAGCTACTAACTATGGACCCGTAGGCCTGAGGTAAACTACTCACACTTCATCGGAGGGGCTATGTTGTTGATGTAGAAGCCCTCCATGATCGATGCCCCCTCCGGCGGAGCTCCGAAACAGGCCCCAATACGGGATCTTGTGGATAGAGAAAGTTACGACGGTGGAATTAGGGTTTTGGCTCCGTATCTGATCGTTTGGGGGTACGTAGGTATATATATGAGGAAGGAGTACGTCGGTGGAGCAACAGGGGGCCCACGAGGGTGGAGGGCGCGCTTGGGGGAGAGGGGGGTAGGCCCGACCCTACCTCGTGGCCTCCTCTTTCGTGTCTTGACGTAGGGTCCAAGTCTCCTGGGTCTTGTTCGTGGAGAAAATCACGTTCCCGAAGGTTTCATTCCATTTGGACTCCGTTTGGTATTCCTTTTCTTCAAAACCCTAAAACATGCAAAAAGCAGCAATTCTGGGCTGGGCCTCCGGTTAATAGGGTAGTCCCAATAATAATATAAAAGTGGATAATAAAGCCCAATAATGTCCAAAACAGTAGATAATATAGCATGGAGCAATCAAAAATTATAGATACGCTAGAGACGTCTCATCCGGCGAAGAAGAAGTAGTTGTTCTCTCAAGACCAAGCCGAGACGAAGCAGGTACCGGTCAACCAAGATGGCGCGTCGGGAGCCACCTTCACCATAGGTGCCCACCTCGCCCCGGACTAGGAAAAGGCGCTGGTCAGTTTCCTGCGCTCGAACAAGGAGTTGTTAGCATGGGAGCCCACGGACCTGGCCGTAGTTCCAAGGGGGGTGATTGAGCATCACCTCAATGAATGCCCCAATGTACGCTTGGTGAAGCAGAAGGCACGAAGGCAGTCCATAGGGAAGCAGTCGTTCATTGTCCAAGAAACCCGCAAGCTGCTGGAGGCTGGCGTCATTCGTGAGGTGTGATACACGGAATGGCTGGCTAACCCCGTGGTGGTCCCTAAGAATGGTGGGAAGGAACGCATGTGCGTCAAATTGACCAACCTCAACAAGGCATGCCCTCAAGACCCCTTCCCGCTACCATGCATCGACCAGATCATCAACTCGACTGCCGAATGCAACCTGCTAAGCTTCGTGGATGCATTTTTAGGGTATAACCAAATCAAGATGGCGGTGCAGGATGTCAAGAAGACGGCCTTCCTGACCTCGTGTGGGGTCTACTGCTACACCTGCATGCCCTTTGGGCTGCACAACGATAGGGCAACCTTCCAATGGCTCATGCACATCGCTCTGGGCCAGCAGTGTGACATCCTTGTTTTTGCCCTCTTTCATTTGCCTGATTTTCTTTTGAAATGATTTTGGAAGTTGGAGTTTTTGAATCTTTTCATGGGGACTTAAACACTTGGGTACCCTTGGCTTTCACCCAAGTGCCTCATCTCCCTCTCTTATCATCATTTCCTCTCTGGTTCACCTCATAATAATATTTGGAATATTTTTCATTAATAAAAAATATTCATTTCTAAGGGAGTCCTGGATTAGGGGGTCTCCGGACAGCTGGACTATATCCTTTAGCCGGACTGTTGGACTATGAAGATACAAGATTGAAGACTTCGTCCCGTGTCCGGATGGGACTTTCCTTTGCGTGGAAGGCAAGCTTGGAAATACGGATATGTAGATCTCCTCCCTTGTAACCGACTATGTGTAACCCTAGCCCCTCCGGTGTCTATATAAACCGGAGGGTTTAGTCCATAGGACAACATACAATCATACCATAGGACAGCTTCTAGGGTTTAGCCTCTATGATCTCGCGGTAGATAAACTATTTTAATACTCATATAATCAAGAACAATCAAGCAGGACGTAGGGTATTTCCTCCATCAAGAGGGCCCGAACCTGGGTAAACATCGTGTCCCCTGCCTCCTGTTACCATCCGCCTTAGATGCATAGTTCGGGACCCCCTACCCGAGATCCTCCGGTTTTGACACCTACATTGGTGCTTTCATTGAGAGTTCCACTATGCCATCACCATAAGGATCGATGGCCCCTTCGATCATCGGTAACGATGCAGTCCAGGGTGAGGTTTTCCTTCCCAGATCGATCTTCGTATTCGGCAGCTTCGCACTACGGGCCAATTCGCTTGTCCATCTGGAGCAGATCGGGAGCTATGCCCCTGGCCATCAGGTCAGGTTCGGAAACTTAAACTACACTGCCGACATCCGCAGAGACTTGATCTTCGACGGATTCGAGCCCATCTCTGGTGCGCCGCACGATCACGACGAGCATGATTTAGCTCTGCCGTCGGATAGTTTTCGGGAGATCACACCTACAACTACTCCAGCCTTCAATCTGGAGCAAACAGCGCCATCCGAGGACGGAGGGATAGACCACGCCACGGAGGCCGCACTCTCGGTGGCTATGGAGCCGGATACTGACTTCACCACTTACGAGAGCCGTGTCGCTGAACCACTGGATTCGTCTCCGGCCACGGACTCCGAGCCGCTTGCATCCGTGCCTATAGAATCCGATTGGGCGCCGATCATGGAGTTCACCTCTGCGGATATCTTTCAACACCTCGGCTGGACTTGGGGCTCCGCTATTTCTTCGTCAACCTACTCCGGAGACTTCGGCGTCACCAGCCGACCAGTTTCGTTACGTTAGCTGGACCGGGGCTTTGCATCGGCGAGACAATCTTTGCCAGCATCGCCATGCCGTCGCTTCATCATCGATCAGGCAATGGGTGTGCGGATCGAGTCCCAATTTTTGGAGTAACCTTTCTTCAGACTACTACAACAAATAAATCAGGTGCTATTAATCCTAGCAATTTTTGTTTGTTTGGGTTTATCTTTTCCAAGGAATTATTACTCTGGTTTGTTCCATCATCTGTACACAGGTCTATCAAATGGTCGCATTAACGACGGTCGTGTGGTGGTTCGGTCAGTTTCCGTACATAGTTCGGCGAACGCCGCATCCGGAGCACGGACCGACCTGTGGATTCAGCTTTGCCACACCTTTAACGCATCATGCCGATGCCCTGCATCGACATTGACTTCTGCGCCAGGCCACATATCTTTAAATAAATTATTTTTGCGAAAAGCAATTATGCAAGGATTATATATATATTTATATTATTCGATTTGGACCGCACTATTTTATGTGTGTAGGTGATCAAATTCGACTGCGTCACGCGGTCACTTCGGCAAGCCAATGTCATCGTCCCAATTGGTCGGTTCGCATGATAATCTTGTTGATTGAATTGCTATACCGACATGTTCGGTTGCCTCGGGGACTTCGGCATCGTCAAGACGGTCCTACCTCATCGGTTGTTTGAAAGCGGGCCCTTTTTTATTACTATTATCTCCGGCTTGCACTATCTTCTGTGCACTGGTAAATGATCTGGATTGGGCAGCGCTATCACCTCGGCTGGACCGGGGGCTTCGTCATCACTTCATTAACCCACGTCGGGGACTTCGGCGTCACTCTGTTGGCCTGCATTGGCCGAGCCGTGTAACTACCATGGAGTGCCGAATTCCTTGCTCGGACACATCGGGCTTGGAGGCTGGGACCTCGGCCATGACGAGGACTGCAGACCTTGTCGAATCTGTCACAGATCAATGGGCGTTTTCGTCCCGCCACAAGCCCGAATCACGTCATCAACACCGAGCACATTAACTAGCTAAGTCGCTTTCATGCTAAAAAACTTTCAGTTTTAAATTTGTTCGGTTCGACCAAGCATTATACTTTTTTGGCAAAAAAGTTGTTTGTGACAAAATTCCTTGTCAAAACTTTGTTCATGACACACAAATTCAAATACCCCGTTTATTTAGGGGCTTCCTTTATGAAGCCTTTCCTCTTGCATATGATTATACTTGTATGGCTTCATTCCTTGTTCGTGTATTACGCCACATTATGCACCATGTTGACTTAAGTGTTTCGCAAGATGGGTTGCCTGGCTCCTGTGCTTACACCTACGTTCCCGATTGTTCGGCTAGGCGGTAAAGGGAGCACCTCTGTGATAGTTACTACCGGGTCATCCGAGTTAGTACCTCAGACTATTTGAAGCCGAAAGCTAGCGCTCTTATTGTTTTCAATCATGATCGGCACACAACGAAACTCATGAGTACAAAAAATCTGTTGCACAAGTCTCATAGTAACAATGAGCAACCGGAGAAAGGTATCAGTGGAGGTACTATTTTCTTCGAAGATGCTTCTTACACTTCGTCGGTAATATAGCATAAGTTACCTGAGCACGCTTTGTCTGTTATAGCCTCATGGCATGTTTGCCTGGTTATCGGAAACACCGTCGATACTCTCGACAGGTGGAATATGTAACACTTGTCGGCCCTTGACCAAAGAGGGAGAAACTGACGGTCGGTTAAGACGCATTTAAAGTTCGGGTGAACACATATATTATATAAGTACTTCGGTACATGCAATCATTATACATAAAATTCTTTTACCCAAATCACTTGGGGGCTCTTAAATTAATATGAGCGGTTTTCTTCTTAGTCGTTGCCAAATCTTTTTCTACCACTCCTTTATCAACTCAGGTGTATGGTCAATAGCTGGGTAGCCTGGTTTCTCTCAAAAGCCGCTCGCATTTAGTTCGCTAAATTGGCCTGAGAAACACTCCGCCTTCGGGGTAGGGAGGTTGAAGCCGAAGGCTAACCCACTTGAAGTCTAGAGATCGGATTTGTCATGTCAAAGCACGACGGGAGTACAATTTTAAGACCAATTTCTTATTGGCACCAAAACAGCTTGATTCAATCTAGACGTAAAGTTTTTTACGCATGTTTTTGGCCTTTGAGCTTATAACATCTTTTCACCTATTTTACGTTTTCCTTTCAGGAAGCAGGACATTCTCTTGGTTGAGGTGTTAGGCGTGAAACTCTTTTCTAAAACTACAGTTCGGCATCTTTTCTGCCGAACCCCACCTCGGTATTGTCAAAACATACATGACAGTTGAAGTAGTTCCCGAGTAGGTACGATCCTAGGGTTGGCCATGTTGCCCAACCCAATTCTCGGGGGGGCTACTGCATTGGCAATCCAATGCAGAAAATTTAAGTGCAATATAGTTTTCGAGGAGATTATGATCCTCAGGTTGGTCGGCCGGACCCAACCTGAGTCTCGAGGACTTTGCACATTGTTTTTTGTGTCCCGAAGTATTTTGCCGAGCTAGGAGTTGATCCTCAGGCCGATTTTGCGAATCAGCCTGAGTCTCAGGGGCTACTAGGATCAGCGGTCTTATGTCATCCTTCAGGTGCACCTCGGGTTTTAGACCGATGCACACCTCGAGGGCTACTGGCTATATATCTCAGCAGAGAATAAATTGCACCAATAAAAATATTGAGAAAAAATAGGCCCGCAGTCGGGGTGGTGCACCACCTCGAAAGTAGTCCGGCATAAATCTCGGGCGCTAGTGGCTGGCTCCATAGAGGGCATTTTCGGCATTAAGCTCGGCTAAACTCCTTCAACTTTTTTGAACAAGGTGATCTATGACACCTCGGATATAGTCCGGCGTTGGAGCTTGGACATAGTTCGGCGTTGGAGCTCGGATATAGTTCGGCGTTGGAGCTCGTTTGTAACAATACTCCTCGGATACAGTCCAACGTTGGAGCTCGGATACATTCTAGCGTCGGATCTTGGAAGCGGTCTGACATTGGTGCTCGGCTGCCAAAGATAACTTGAATGCAGTCCCGCGTTGGAGCTCGGACGCAAGAGGACACTGCCGCCTGGGAACAACTTCAAACCCGAGGTGTGGCATAAAAATAACAAGGCATTGATAAAGGCTGAAGACTTAAAGGGCTCCTCGGATACCTGACGTGTAAACTCTTCGGATTCACTTTGGCAATCCTCAAGATCGAAGATGAGAAGATTTCTTGAACCAGTTTTCAAGACCGACAGCCGAAGATGAAGAACAGTTTGGAAGAATCAAGGAGTGTCCCCAACTTGAATACCGGTTCAGGGGGCTACAGACGGTGTCCTGGACTAGGGGGTACTCACCACATCGTTTCCCGACCAGGTGGATCGGGCCGAGGACCCCCATGGCGATTCACTCATGGGCCACTTCGGGCAGCCCATGCCGCATACAAGGAGTATTCCACAAGACTTGGTGATCAAGACAAGGACTCCTCTCCACCAACGTATTCGGCTAGGACTCTTGTTATCCTAGGCCTCGGGTGCATTATATAAGCTAAGGCCAGGCTAGTCGATAGATTATTATGATAATCACACAAGATAGACTTCTAGGGTTTAGCCATTACGATCTCGTGGTAGATCAACTCTTGTAATACTCGTATTCATCAATATCAATCAAGTAGGACGTAGGGTATTACCTCCATAGAGAGGGCCCGAACCAGGGTAAACATCGTGTCCCCTGTCTCCTGTTACCATCGATCCTAGACACACAGTTCGGGACCCCCTACCTGAGATTCGCCAGTTTTGACACCGACACCCATATCAACATAGTGTAGTTGTACTTGATGGTCTTGACAGTTCCACATCGATCGTAGTGGGCCATGTACCGTAGATGTTCGGGGTCAAAAGTAGTGGAACTTGGTGCACCCTAGTACCATCGGCTACTTGGCGTTTCAAAATGAAGATGGCAAAGGGCCTCAGGGTGGTGGTGGTGCAGCTCTACACCCCACAGGAGGAAGACCTTGGGCAAGAGGCATCCATGGAGGCCAGAGCCGTGGTGGATGACAAAGTAGCTGTCCCACGGTGCCAGGAATGGACGCGGGAGGTGCGGCTCCGGAGCCAGAAGGGTAGCTCCGACCGGGTCCAGGACAAGGACGGCGGAGATGGCCGGCGGGACAAGAGGCGCAGCGAGGTCGGGTTTGGAAGGAGACGGCATGGACGATCATGAAGTTGGGGCGCGCAGAAGGAGGCAACAGCAGCGGAGGTCGCCTGTAGAGGGACCGGGCATGAGGGTGCGGCCTGACGAGGTGATGCGGGGCGACGGAGGCGTCACATGGACGACGGTGATCCATAGGAGGTGGCCGGCGGACGCCATACGAGCTCGAGGAAGGAGGAGTCAGGCAGCGCGCGGACACGGAGGAGAGTGAGGACGCGGCTGCTTGTTCCGCCACGGGCGGAGGCAAGGTCTTGGCGGTTGCGCAGGGAGAATGAGAAGGAGAGGGTCGAGGGGATCAGGCGCGGCACTAGGGGGTCGGGCGCGGGGTTCTGGCGGCGCGAGGTGGAGACGAGGGAGAGGGAGAGATGGGGATCGATCGGGAAGATAACGGGCTAGGGTTCTGGCGGGAGAGGGAGAGGGAGAGGGTCCTGGTGGGCTGAGGGGAGCAGGGCGGCCTGGCTGGGCCTAGGTGGGCTGACCTGCTGGGAGCACCAAGTGGCCAGCTGGGCTTCTCTCTCTAATCTCCCACTTCTCTTTTGTTTACCAAAAACAGTAAATAGCAAACAAATAAAATGAGAGAAAGAAAGGAGTTGGAGAAAGAATGTGGGAATGGGGGTTATTTTCTTGGACTCACAAAAATAAGCTTGGTCCGAGAAAATTAGAAGTGGCAAGATCGAAAGATATGAATTCAAACTCATTTGAATTTAATTCAAATGGGTCTGAACTAGGACTTGGTAAAAGGAAGGTCCAAAAATGTTGAGATTTTTGGTGGAGCTCCGGAAAGTGATGAAAGAATTTATGGGCAAAGTTGGAGACCAAGAATTCAGATAAGAATGGCATGGAATATTTTGCAAGTGTGTTATGATTAATTCCACATCAATGGAATATTTTATAATAGCTCCCTATTATTGGGAGGATAAGTTATAAAAAGAAGTCACCCTTCCCTCGATTTAAACGGATCGAAGATCCATACAATTTATTTAAAAGAGTTATAAAATGGTTGGAAAAAATTAATGGCATGATGACATGATGCAATGCGAATGATGACATGATGCAATGCAACAAACAAATAAAACAAACGGGGACAACGAAAAACATGGAAGGCTTCTGGAGCATCGGTGTTGGGGCGTCACAACTCTCTTCCACTTACAAGTGATCTCGACCAGAGATCTAAGGATGGCACCGGGGAGAAACGAAAGGGGAAGAGGTAAAACAACTTGCTTCATTGTCAAACGAATGAAACCAATGAACCTTGAGAGGTTGAAAAACTTGGAAGAAATAATAGAGCGGAGATGAAGGGGATTGCAAACACTCCGTTATCAAAGAGGAACAAGGAACATTACGAGAACCTTGTAGGTTGAGAGACATGGAATAAGAGCTTCAAAAACCAAAAGAATATGACCACACCAGTATAACGAGATAGCCAAGGAACAAGGATGACAGAATTTGCACTGCCCTCCGGTAGAAAAGAGAAGGAAAACTTGATAATATGAAAAGGAATTGAAGAGATGATACAACTCTCAAGTTAAATTGATAAGCAAAGAAAAGAACATGATCTTGGCAAAAACGAGGCGACGGGACGAAGAGAGCAACATCACAATGCCTCCGGTAGAAATGAATGAATGGAATGAAAATAATGGATAAGAAAACAACAGGTTCTACGTCGAATGAATTTGAGAGAGCATCCTTAAAAACAAGGATTGAACGGAGTTGCTGAAAATTTAACAACGAAAAGACCAAGCTTGTTGTGGGTTTATAGAAACATCTCACCATTATGAGGTGACAAATGGCCACTAACGGAAACCATTGATTTGTGTGAGAGCACCAAAGAGATGAAAAAACTTGTTTCACCATGAGAATAGGAGGAAACTTGGATTATTAATAAGTACCACAATTAGCAACATTCCGTAGGGAAGGCTTTAGGTGAAATCTTTACCAACATAACTCCAACGAAGAGATTGATGGATTTAAAATACCTCATTCTTGACAACATCTGAATCATAAAACACGAAGGGAAAATGTCAAGAATGACATAACACCACCTCAAAAGATAAGGCAGAAAGAATTGCACTTTGGAACGCAAGAAGAATAATACTAGAGCTCCAACAAGAATCTTGAAGAACACTTTGAGAATGGATTAAATCTTTAATGAACCACCATGTAGAAACTCTCGAAGAACTCCGGATGGATAAAAATATGGTCGCAAAGAAAAGAAGCTTGAAAACAATAAGATGAACCCTTGAAATGATTTAGATGGATCTTTGTGGAGAGTTAACTGAGAGTTCTCGGAACTCCAAAAACAAAAGATGAACAACTTAGCACCGACAAATTGATATCATGAACAAACTCCGGAAGTAAAGAATTGAATCACCTCAAGGAAACAAGAATAAAATTTACTGTATGTTTATCCTCATCAAATTTAATTGATGACAAACGGATTTGGCATGCAACTTATTCCTCTTGAAAAGGATTGAGGAGATATATAGCGCAAACTTGGGAAAATCTTCAACGAACCACCGGTATGATTTCGGTAAGAACGAATGAATTGATATGGTAACAAAGGAAAATGTATCTTGAATGAACCATTGTAAGAACTGAAAACGATTGAACAAAAGTGAACGAATCACCTGGAAGAATTTAGAAAACGGACGAAGATACTTGAGGGAATTCAGATACGAGAGAACAAAGAGACCATGACCTGATTAGAGGATATTTGAACGATGCACCAGTAAGATTTGGAGAATGAGAGATGAAAGTTGAGAATGAATAATTCTAAGATGATGGGCTCCAGAGAATCAAACTGAAAAGACTCCTAAATTGCTCCAGATGGTTGAAAAGAATTCTCACAACCGAAAACAATTATGAGAGGATGGTGGCAAGCTTGAACTACCTATCTTTGGAAGAACGGGTAAGGATTGAAGAGAAACTCTTCTTCGGTCTTGAAATCCGAGAATGACGACAAGAAACACCACCATGAATTGTTGAGGCACTGCGGAATGAAGAATAGAAAGGCTGAACCAATGATGAAAGAATTCGAAAGATCTTGGAGAAAGACAAATGACGGATGATAATTCATTCTTACATCAAACTTTAAAAAGAATTTGAGAATAGCTCCGGAAAAATAGAAGAGTCAGGTAAGATCCTAGAAAAAGACATGTGTGATAGGGCCCACTCAAGAGAAACACAGTTGAAATGATTTTGAAGAGAGATTGCACCGGTTGAATTAAATGACTTGAATGAGGTAATAATCTCCTAATAGCTTGAATGGATTAAGAATGGAAACATGAATCTTTTGAGATATCTTGAGCACTCCGGATATGAATAGAGAGAGGTGAATAAATAAGATTGACTTGGTTATGATATTGCAACATGATAAATCATGTGAAACAAAAGAAAGGGATATGATTAAGACAGAAGCTATAATTAAGTCCACCGGAGAAGAAAAGGGAATGAAAAATGATAAGATTGAAGCTCTTGAGCATCTTCCTAAGAATCACCGGATAAGAACATTGAAAGAAAAGAATGAAGAGAAAGAATGAAAGACTTCACATGAATAAAATGGATAGTTGATTTGATATCTCTGAGTCTTTGAAGAAAAAGGGTGGGAGGGCTGGAAAACAAAGGCAACTTGCAGACGGATGAAATGAAGAACGTTGGGAAAACTGAGAGGTGATCTTGCGAATGGGGAAAATGATAGGATCATCTTGACGAGAAGCGAACCGGTTGGAAAAGAATTGACATGCCAATCTCGATATAAAAAAAGGATTAGAATCCACATAGAAATATGAGAACACCGTTTAGGAAAGAGGTATGGAATCCACATTTTACTTCGAAGCAACTCGAATACCACAACAGAAAATAAAAAAAGGATTGGCTTGCAGAATAAGTCAGAAACAAACATATGATAGATATTTCGTCCGAAGTTTTCGTGGTGGGACCCGCACGGGCTCGATCATACAACACCATCATGTACATGGCAGTGCACATGACATAAGCAGTGTCCTCGAGTCAGCATACCCAAGGACTCTTTAAGACACAACAAGACCACTTAATACCAACCGTGGACAGGCGGACCACTAGATGTCGAACCCCAATCTCATATCATGCATCTGTCAAAAAGATATCCTAGGTAACTACTTGGATTCCCACCTATTAACTCCCGAAACTTTCTGGTTATGCAATTTGGTGTTGGGGATACAGGGAGGCACAACTATCTCACATAACTAACAATTCCTACACTCCAACTGTATCCATCCGTCAACACATAACCAAGAAACCTTCGGAAATCGTGTACCTCAGACCTTCGAACACATCCGATATACTAGATGTGGCAATACATCTGATCGCTCTCCCCAGTACTGGGTGTCGCCAAACTACTCTCACCACAAAGAGTATAGAAGAGTTTTCGATGTCGGCGAACTCTGGTATTCCGGACCTGAAATGATATGCACTATGACAAAAACACCTTGGAGCTCAACTCCCCGACACACTGCCACAACCCCTAAATGTCAGGAGGCACCAAGACAGAATTCCCATCACAACGATATTGCAATGATCCAACAATACTCGTGTGATCCTAAGAAAATTTGAGTGAAAAAGGTTAGAAGAGTGTGAAAATACCTATGTCAGGAGTCCTCTCCAGAGCGACGAAGGGGCTGAGGAGTAAAAAGAATTCCTACTCTCCGATATATAACTAGACTCAAAATAGTTTTCTTCTCGACTCAACAATGGCAACGGTGCGATCAATCAAGGGGGCTCCTAAGGTCGGTAAGGCTCTGATACCAACTTGTAGCGCCCAAGATGCGATTCTATCCCAATCACATGATGAATTCATGATCGGGGCACAATTGCATTTCATGCGCATAGCAAGGTGGATACCATTACAACATACCATTGTACGAAATAGATGAGAATACAAGATAAAGGCTTACACTCGCCACAAGTTACAACATGAATACAACAATACATCAATACATAGCAATGGACATACAGAAGAGCAGGATCCAATTACGAATGAAACCAAACGAAAAGAAGAACGACATCCACCCTGCTAGCCCAGTTTCCCTGACCCGGAACCTATCCCTTGATCGAAGAAGAAGTAGAAGAACTCCAAACAAGCAAGCATCGCACTCGGGTCAGATCATCGCATTACCTGTACCTGCAACTGTTGTTGTAGTAGTCTATGAGCCACGAGGACTTATGCCTATTCTCTATTATTTTACAAGGTTTACATAAAGAGGGAGAATGCTGGCAGCTAGAATTCTGGGCTAGAAAAGGAGCAAATATTAGAGACCTATTCTGCACAGCTCCAAAAGTCCTGAAACTTCACGGAAGATGTTTTCAGAATATATAAAAAATACTGAGCGCAAGAAGTTCACCAGGGGGCCACACCCTACCCACGAGGGTGGGGGCGCGCCCTACCCCCCTGGGCACGCCCCTCTACCTTGTGGGCCCCCTGGTGGCCCTCCGATGTCCATCTTCTGCTATATGGAGTCTTTCAATGAGGAAAAAAATCATAAGCCATCTTCTCGGACAAAACTCCGCCGCCACGAGGCGGAACCTTGGCGGATCCAATCTAGGGCTCCGGCAAAGCTGTTTTGACGGGGAAATTTCCCTCCGGGAGGGGAAATCATTGCCATCGTCATCACCAACGCTCCTCCCATCGGGAGAGGGCAATCTCCATCAACATCTTCATCAGCACCTTCTCCTCTCAAAACCCTAGTTCATCTCTTGTATCCAATTCTTGTCTTCAAGTCCGAGATTGGTGCTAGTAGGTTGCTAGTAGTGTTAATTACTCCTTGTAGTTGATGCTAGTTTGGTTTATTTGGAGGAAGATAATATGTTCAGATCCTATATGCATATTAATACCCCTCTGATTATGAACATGAATATGCTTTGTGAGTAGTTACGTTTGTTCCTGAGGACATGGGAGAAGTCTTGCTATTAATAGTCATGTGAATTTGGTATTCGTTCGATATTTTGATGAGATGTATGTTGCCTCTCCTCTAGTGGTGTTATGTGAACGTCGACTAGATAACACTTCACCATGATTTGGGCCTAGAGGAAGGCATTGGGATGAAATAACTAGATGATGGGTTGCTAGAGTGACAGAAGCTTAAACCCTAGTTTATGCGTTGCTTCGTAAGGGGCTGATTTGGATCCATATGTTTAATGCTATGGTTAGCTTTACCATAATACTTTTGTTGTAGTTGCGGATGCTTGCAATAGAGGTTGATCATAAGTGGGATGCTTGTCCAAGTAAGGATAGTACCCAAGCACTGGTCCACCCACATACCAAATTATCAAAGTACCGAACGCGAATCATACGAACGTGATGAAAACTAGCTTGACAATATTCCCATGTGTCCTCGGGAGCACTTTTCTCTATATAAGAGTTTGTCCAGGCTTGTCCTTTGCTACAAAAAGGATTGGGCCACCTTGCTGCACTTTCTTTACTTTTGTTACTTGTTGCTCCTTACAAATTATCCTATCACAAAACTATCTATTACCACTTATTTCAGTACTTGCAGAGAATACCTTGCTGGAAACCGCTTATCATTTCCTTCTGCTCCTTGTTGGGTTCGACACTCTTACTTATCAAAAGGACTACGATAGATCCCCTATACTTGTGGGTCATCAAGACTCTTTTCTGGCGCCGTTGCCGGGGAGTGAAGCGCCTTTGGTAGGTGGAATTTGGTAAGGAAAAATTTATATAGTGTGCTGAAATTTACTGTCACTATGGAAAGTAATCCTCTGAGGGGCTTGTTCGGGGTATCTTTACCCCGACCAGAGCAAAGAGTTGCTCCACAACCTACTGAACCAAATGAAAATGAAAATGTCAGCTTTGAAATTCCTTCGGGTATGATAGAAAAACTGCTAGCTAATCCCTTTATAGGAGATGGAACAAAGCATCCTAATGAGCATCTAATATATGTGGATGAAGTTTGTGGATTATTTAAGATTGCAGGTGTACCCAAAGATGTTGTTAAGAATAAGGTCTTCCCTTTATCTTTGAAGGGAGATGCATCGACATGGTATAGGCTATGTGATGATACGGGATCATGGAACTACAAACGATTGAAATTGGAATTTCATCAGAAATTTTATCCTATGCATCTTGTTCATCGTGATCACAATCATATATATAATTTTTGGCCTCCCGAAGGAGAAATCATCGCTCAAGCTTGGGGGAGGCTTAAATCAATGTTATATTCATGCCCCAATCATGATCTCTCAAGAGAAATGATTATTCAAAAATTTTATGCTCGGCTTTCTGATAGCAATCGCACCATGCTTGATACTTCTTGTGCTAGCTCTTTTATGATTAAGACTATTGAATTCAAATGGGATTTATTGGAAAGAATTAAATGCAACTCTAAAGATTGGGACCTCGACAAAGGAAAGGAGTCAGGTATGACACCTAGGTTTGATTGTGTTAAATCTTTTATGGATACTGATGTTTTCCGTAAATTTAGCAATAAATATGGACTTGACTCTAAGATAGTAGCTTCTTTCTATGAATCTTTTGCTACTTATGTTGATCTCCCCAAGGAGAAGTGGTTTAAATATCATCCTCCCATAGAAGTAAAAGTAGCTGCACCTATTAAAGTTGAAGAGAAGACTATCACTTATAATGATCCTATTGTTCCTACTTGTTATGTTGAGAAACCACCTTTCCCTGTCAGAATAAAGGATCATGCTAAAGCTTCAACTGTGGTTCGTAAAAGCAATATTAAAACTTATACACCTTCTAAGCAAATTAAAGTTGAACCTGATATTACTATTGTTAAAGATCTCTTGGCTGATAATATTGATGGGCATGTTATTTTTTTCTGTGATGAAACTGCTAGAATTGATAAACCTTGTGCTGAAGATAAACCTAGACCTGTGGTAGGCATGCCTGTTATTTCTGTTAAAATAGGAGATCATTGTTATCATGGTTTATGTGCTATGGGTGCCAGTGCTAGTGCAATACCTATTCGCCTATATAGAGAAATTATGCATGATATTGCACCTGTTGAATTAGAAGATATTGATGTCACAATTAAACTTGCCAATAGAGATACTATTTCACCAATGGGAATTGTTAGGGATGTTGAAGTCTTGTGTCGAAAAACTAAATATCATGCTGATTTTCTTGTTCTTGGTTCCCCACAAGATAGCTTTTGTCCCATTATATTTGGTAGACCCTTCTTAAACACTGTTAATGCTAAGATACATTGCAAAAAGGATGTTGTTACTATCGGTTTAGATGATATGTCTCACGAATTTAATTTCTCTAAATTTAGTAGACAACACCGTGAAGAAGAATTACCTAGTTGATGAAAATGATATTTGCTAGACCATGAAAATGATATGTTTATGAATGAAAGAAGTGAAATAGATGAAGTATTCTTTAAACAGGAACCTATTCTGAAACACAATTTGCCTGTTGAAATCCTAGGGGAACCTCCTCCACCCAAGGGTGATCCCGTGTTTGAGCTTAAACCGTTGCCTGATACTCTTAAATATGCTTATCTTGATGAGAAAAAGATATATCATGTTATTATTAGTGCTAACCTTTCAGAGCATGAGGAAGAGAGATTATTGAAAACATTGAAGAAGCAACGTGCTGCTATTGGGTATACTCTTGATGATCTTAAGGGCATTAGTCCCACTCTATGTAAACATAAAATAAATTTGGAAGAAGATGCTAAACCAGTTCGTTATCATCAACGACATCTGAATCCTAAAATGAAAGAACTGGTAAGAAAGGAAATACTAAAGCTCCTTGAGGCAGGTATAATTTATCCCGTTGCTGATAGTTAGTCGGTAAGTCCTGTCCATTGTGTCCCTAAGAAGGGAGGTACTACTATCGTTCCTAATGATAAAGATGAATTGATTCCTCAAAGAATTATTATAGGTTATAGGATGGTAATTGATTTCCGCAAATTAAATAAGGCCACTAAAAAGGATCATTACCCCTTACCTTTTATCGATCAAATGCTAGAAAGATTATCCAAACATACACATTTTTGCTTTCTAGATGGTTACTCTGGTTTCTCTCAAATACCTGTGTCAGCCAAAGATCAATCAAAGACAAATTTTACTTGCCCATTTGGTACTTTTGCTTATAGACGTATGCCTTTTGGTTTATGTAATGCACCTACTATCTTTCAAAGATGCATGATGGCTATATTCTCTGACTTTTGTGAAAAGATTTGTGAGGTTTTCATGGACGATTTCTCCATCTATGGATCTTCTTTTGATGATTTCTTGAGCAACCTTGATCGAGTTTTGCAGAGATGTGAAGAAACTAATCTTGTCTTGAATTGGGAAAAGTGCCACTTTATGGTTAATGAAGGTATTGTCTTGGGGCATAAAGTTTTGAAAGAGGTATTGAAGTTGATAAAGCCAAGGTTGATGCTATTGAAAAGATGGCATGCCCCAAGGACATCAAAGGTATAAGAAGTTTCCTTGGCCACGCCGGATTTTATTCGAGGTTCATTAAGGACTTCTCAAAAATTTCTCGTCCTTTGACTAATTTATTACAAAAAGATATACCATTTGTCTTTGATGATGATTGTGTAGAAGCATTTGAAATTCTTAAGAAATCATTGATCTCTGCACCTATTGTTCAGCCACCTGATTGGAATTTACCCTTTGAAATTATGTGTGATGCTAGTGATTATGCTGTAGGTGCTGTTATAGGGCAAAGAGTTGATAAGAAATTAAACGTTATTCAATATGCTAGTAAAACCCTAGACAATGCTCAAAGAAATTATGCTACTACTGAAAAAGAATTCTTAGCAGTTGTATTTGCTTGTGATAAGTTCAGACCTTATATTGTTGATTAAAAATTAACTATTCACACTGATCATGCTGCTATTAAATATCTTATGGGAAAGAAAGATGCTAAACCTAGACTTATTAGATGGGTTCTCTTGCTACAAGAATTTGACTTACATATTGTTGATAGAATGGGAGCTGAGAACCCCGTTGCAGACAACTTGTCTATGTTAGAAAATGTGCTTGATGACCCACTACCTATTGATGATATCTTTCCTGATGAGCAATTAAATGTCATAAATGCTTCTCATACTGCTCCATGGTATGATGATTATGCTAATTACATTGTTGCTAAGTTTGTACCACCTAGTTTCACATACCAGCAACAGAAATAGTTCTTCTATGATTTGAGGCATTACTTTTGGGATGACCCACTTATTTATAAAGAATGAGTAGATGGTGTTATTAGACGTTGTGTACCTGAGCATGAATAGGAACAGATCCTATGCAAGTGTCACTCCGAAGCTTATGGAGGACACCATGCTGGAGATAGAACTGCACATAAGGTATTGCAATATGGTTTTTATTGGCCTACTCTCTTGAAGGATGCCCATAAGTTTGTCTTATCTTGTGATGAATGTCAAAAAATTGGTAATATTAGTAGATGTCAAGAAATGCCTATGAACTATTCACTCGTTATTGAACCATTTGATGTTTGGGGCTTTGACTATATGGGACCTTTTCCTTCCTCTAATGGGTATACACATATTTTAGTTGTTGTTGATTACGTTACTAAGTGGGTTGAAGCTATTCAAACTAGTAGTGCTGATCATAACACTTCTATTAAAATGCTTAAAGAAGTTATTTTTCCAATATTTTGAGTCCCTAGATATTTAATGATTGATGCTGGTTCACATTTTATTCATGGTGCTTTTCGTAAAATGCTTGCTAAGTATGATGTTAATCATAGAATTGCATCCCCTTATCACCCTCAGTCTAGTGGTCAAGTAGAATTGAGTAATACATAGCTCAAATTAATTTTGCAAAAGACTGTTAATAGATCTAGAAAGAATCGGTCCAAGAAACTTGATGATGCATTATGGGCCTATAGAACTGCATATAAAAATCCTATGGGTATGTCTCCGTATAAAATGGTTTATGGAAAAGCATGTCACTTACCTCTCAAACTAGAACACAAGACATATTGGCTATTAAAGAGATCAATTATGATTTTAAACTTGTTGGTGAGAAGAGGTTATTTGATATTAGCTCACTTGATGAACGTAGAACCCAAGCCTACGAAAATGCCAAGTTGTTTAAAGAAAAAGTTAAAAGATGGCATGATAAAAGGATACAAAAGCGTGAGTTTAATGTAGGTGATTATGTATTGCTATACAACTCTCGTTTAAGATTTTTTGTAGGAAAACTTCTCTCTAAATGGGAAGGTCCTTACGTTATCGAGGAGGTCTATCGTTCCGGTGCCATAAAAATCAACAACTTTGAAGGCACAATCCGAAGGTGTTGAACAGTCAAAGAATCAAACATTATATCTCAGGTAATCCCATAAATGTTGAAACCAATGTTATTGAAACCGTAACCTCGGAGGAATACATAAGGGACACTTTTTGGAATGTTTTAGAATCCGAAAAGGAATAGGTATGTGGTACGGTAAGTAAACCGACTCCAAAACAGTTTTTAAGGCAATATTTCTCCGTTTTGGAATATTTAGAAAAATAAGAAGCAGTCCGGGAAGGACACGAGGGCTCCACGAGGGTGGACGGCATGCCCTACCCTCCTGGGTGCCCCGCTACCTCGTGGGCACCTCGTGCGCTCTCTGGGCTCCGTTTTCTTACACGTTACTTATTTTGATCGGTAAAAATTCATTATATAATATCCCGGGGGTTTTGACTCCCGTATCATGCAAGAATCTCCTGTTTTTGTTTCAAGCTATTTTTCTGACAGATCCAGGTCGTCATGTCGTCTTCAAGCGCCCCCAAGGACCAGTTCTTCGAGAAGTTCATCAACCCCTACCTTGCAGAAGTGCTACAACACCCTCAACCATTGAGATGCGTGAGGAGTTGTTGCACATCCGCGATGCTGAGGGACAAAGGAAGACCGGAAGCACGGAGGCAAGGCTCGAGGTAGTGGAGCAAGAAGTTTTCAAGTGTCAGGAGATGGTGGAGCGTGGACCCGTTTCCAATCACATTATGATCACGGAGTTCACCAACAACCACAAGCTAGACGTCAAGGACATTGGGGAGGCCATGTTCAAGCTTCATGAGAAAAACGAGCACCTCCAAGCCCAGATCTATGACCTGCAAAATCAAAACTGTGAGTATGAATATAGATTCAAGAGGATGAGTTTGGCTACAGATTTGAGGTTTCAGGAGACTCGATCATCCTTCTATGATGGTGAGCCTATGCCTTGGAAGAAGGACGACAAGCCTACACCATCAACAAAGCCATCACCTTCTCCACCAACAAAGAAGAATTGAGTATCTGGTATGGGCACTCCCCTTGGCAACTACCAAGCTTGGGGGAGTGCCCCGGTATTGTATCACCATCACTTTTATCTTTACCATTTTTATTAGTTCGATCCTTTTGGTAATATCTTGATCTAGTAGAATAAAAGTTCTTATTATGATCTAGTTGTGAGTATTGCTTTATAATTCCTCTATGTAATCGAGTCCATGAGCTACATAATAAAGATTAGTGCTGAGTCAAGGGCTTGATTATTTTGCCATGATCCTAAGGGAATAAAAGAAAATAATAAAAAAGGGAAACAAAGAGATCATATGGATCTTATGGAGAGTAATGAGCTCACATAGAAAAAGTATGATGAATAAAAGATGTTGAGAGTTGACAAGCATAGTTTTGGTCATCATTGCAATTAATAGGAAGAAATAAAGAAAGAGAGGTCTTCACATATAAATATATTATCTTGGACATCTTTTATGATTGTGAGCACTCATTAAAATATGACATGCTAAAGACTTGATGTTGGACAAGGAAGACAACATAATGGGTTATGTTTTCTTACATCTGAGATAAATTATATTGTCATGGATCATCCAACATGGTTGAGCTTGCCTTTCCCCCTCATGCTAGCCAAATTCATCGTACCAAGTAGAGATACTACTTGTGCTTCCAAATACCCTTAAACCATTTTTGCCATGAGAGTCCACCGTACCTACCTATGGATTGAGTAAGATCCTCCAAGTAAGTTGTCATCGATGCAAGCAATAAAAATTGCTCTCTAAATATGTATGACTTATTAGTGTGGGAGGAAATAAACTTTATACGATCGTGTGATATGGAAGAAATAAAAGCGACAGAGTGCATAATAAAGGTCCATATCACAAGTGGCAATATAAAGTGACGTTCTTTTGCACTAAGATTTTCTGCATCCAACCATGAAAGCGCATGACAACCTCTGCTTCCCTCTATGAAGAGCCTATATTTTACTTTTATCTCCTACCTTGCATAAGAGTCATGGTGATCTTCACCCTTCCTTTTTACATTTTATCCTTTGAAAAGCACAGTATGTTGGAAAAGATCCTGGTATATATGGCTAATTAGCTAAAGTTTACTATTCATACTTGAGATTGTGATTGAATTTTTACTCTAGCATAAGAAATCATATGACAAGAATTATATAAGTTGTTGTTCTAAGAATGATCATGATGCCCTCATGTCCGTATTTTATTTTTATTGACACCTCTATCTCTAAACGTGTGGACATATTTTTCGATTTCGGCTTTCGCTTGAGGACAAGCGAGGTCTAAGCTTGGGGGAGTTGATACGTCCATTTTGCATAATGCTTTTATATCGATATTTATTGCATTATGGGCCGTTATTACACATTATGTCACAATACTTATGCCTATTCTCTCTTATTTTACAAGGTTTAAATAAAGAGGGAGAATGCCGGCAACTGGGATTCTAGGTTGGAAAAGGAGCAAATATTAGAGACCTATTCTGCACAGCTCCAAATGTCCTGAAACTTCACGAAAGACGTTTTCAGAATATATAAAAAATACTGAGCCTAAGAAGTTCACCAGGGGGCCACACCCTGCCCACGAGGGTGGGGGCGCGCCCTACCCCCCTAGGCATGCCCCCCTACCTCATGGGCCCCCTTGTGGCTCTCCGATGTCCATCTTCTGCTATATGGAGTCTTTCGATGAGGAAAAAAAATCATAAGCCATCTTCTCAGATGAAACACCGCAGCCACGAGGCAGAACCTTGGCGGATCCAATCTAGGGCTCCGGTAGAGCTGTTCTATCAGGGAAATTTCCCTCCGGGAGGGGAAAATCATCACCATTGTCATCACCAACGCTCCTCTCATCAGGAGAGGGCAATCTCCATCAACATCTTCATCAGCACCATCTCCTCTCAAAACCCTAGTTCATCTCTTGTATCCAATTCTTGTCTTCAAGTCCGGGATTGGTGCTAGTAGGTTGCTAATAGTGTTAATTACTCCTTGTAGTTGATGCTAGTTTGTTTATTTGGTGGAAGATCATATGTTCAGATCCTATATGCATATTAATACCCCTCTGATTATGAACATGAATATGCTTTGTGAGTAGTTACGTTTGTTCCTGAGGACATGGGAGAAGTCTTGCCATTAGTAGTCGTGTGAATTTTGTATTCGTTCGATATTTTGATGAGATGTATGTTGTCTCTCCTCTAGTGGTGTTATGTGAACGTCGACTACATAACACTTCACCATGATTTGGGCCTAGAGGCAGGCATTGGGAAGAAATAAGTAGATGATGGGTTGCTAGAGTGACAGAAGCTTAAACCCTAGTTTATGTGTTGCTTCATAAGGGGCTGATTTGGATCCATATGCTTCATGTTATCGTTAGGTTTACCTTAATACTTTTGTTGTAGTTGCGGATGCTTGCAATAGAGGTTAATCATAAGTGGGATGCTTGTCCAAGTAAGGACAGTACCCAAGCACCGGTCCACCCACATACTAAATTATCAAAGTACCGAACGTGAATCATACGAACATGATGAAAACTAGCTTGACAATATTCCCGTGTGTCCTCGGGAGCGCTTTTCTCTATTTAAGAGTTTGTCCAGGCTTGTCCTTTGCTACAAAAAGAATTTGGCCACCTTGCTGCACTTTATTTACTTTTTTTACTTGTTGCTTGTTAAAAATTATCCTATCACAAAACTATCTGTTACCACTTATTTCAGTACTTGCAGAGAATACCTTGCTAGAAACCGCTTATCATTTCCTTCTGCTCCGCGTTGGGTTCGACACTCTTACTTATTGAAAGGACTACGATAGATCCCCTATACTTGTGGGTCATCAGGTCGTCAGTGATGGTAGATGTACATGGCAAAGGTAGAGGTACTATGCGTCAATTGTCGTGGTACTTGGGGTCTTCGGACTTCCCGGTCTCGGTTCTTGCGATGGTAGTGGTTCCCGTATCAACGTAGTCTATTTGTACTTGACGGTGTTGATGGTTCCACATCGATCATAGAGGTCCACGTATTGTAGATGTTCGGGGTCAATGGTATTGGAACCGTGCGCACCCTTGTGCCATCGACTACTTGGCATTCCAAAATGAAGACGGCAAAGGACCTCGAGGTGGTGGTGGTGCATCTATACAACCCACAGGAGGATGAGCTTGGGCAAGAGGCTTCCATGGTGGCTAGAGCCGTGGTGGATGATTAAGCAGCGGTCCCGCAGTGCCGGGAATGGACGCGAGAGGTGCAGATCCAGAGCCGGAGGGCGTGGATGGCGACGATGGCCGGCGGGGCAGGAGGCGCGGTGAGGTCTGGTCGGGGTACGCAATAGGAGGCAACGGTAGCGGAGGTCGCCGGCAGAGAGACCGAGCACAGGGGTGCGGCCTGACGAGGTGCTGCAGGGCGACAGAGGTGTCACATCGGACGATGGTGATCCACAGGAGGAGGCCGGAGGACGCCATACGAGCTCGAGGAAGGAGGATTCGGGCAGCGCGCAGACAAGGAGGAGAGGGAGGACGCGGCGGGTTGCTCCAGCACGGGCGGAGGCAAGGTCTTGGCGGCAGCGCTAGGAGAATGAGAGGGAGAGGGTCGAGGGGATCGGGCACGGCACCAGGGGATCGAGCACATGGTTCTGGCGGCGCGATATGGAGATGAGGGAGAGGGAGAGATGGGGAATGATCGGGAAGATAATGGGCTAGGGTTCTGACGCGAGAGGGACAGGGTCCTGGTGGGCTGTGGGGAGCAGGGCGGCCTGGCTGGGCCTAGGTGGGCCGACCTGCTGGGAGGACCAAGTGGCCAGCTGGGCTTCCTCTCTAATCTCCTTCTTCTCTTTTATTTATCAAAAATAGTAAATAGCAAAGAAATAAAATGAGAGAAGGAAAGGGGTTGGAGAAAGAATTTGGGCATGGGGGTTATTTTCTTGGACTCACAAAAATATGCTTGGTCCGAGAAAATTAGAAGTGGCAAGACCAAAAGATATGAATTCAAACTCATTTGAATTTAATTCAAATCGGTTTGAACTAGGACTTGGTAAAAGGAAGGTCCAAAAATGTTGAGATTTTTGATGGAGCTCCGGAAAGTGATGAAAGAAATTAAGGGCAAAGTTGGAGACCAAGAACTGAGATAACAAAGGCATGGAATATTTTGCAAGTGTGATATGGTTAATTCCACCTCAATGGAATATTTTACAATAGCTCCCTTATATTGGGAGGATAAGTTATAAAGATAAGTCACCCTTCCCTCAATTTAAATGGATCGAAGATCCATACAATTTATTTAAAAGATTTATAAAACAGTTGCAAAAAATTAATGGCATGATGACATGATGCAATGCGAATGATGACATGATGCAATGCAACAAACAAATAAAACAAACGGGGACAACGGAAAACATGGAAGGCGTTTGGAGCGTCGGTCTTGGGGCATCACACTAGGGCAGATCCACCTCCTTGTCACCTTCGGTACCCGCGACAACTACCGCACTGAGCTCATCGACTTCAACATCGCCCGTATCGACCTCCCGTACAACGCCATCCTCGGGTACCCGGCGCTGGCCAAGTTCATGGAAATGGCTCACCCCACATACAACCTCATGAAGATGCCAGGGAGCAGCGGCATCCTCACCACGGTGGGGGACACCAAGGAAGCACTGGAGGCTCTCAAGATCACCTTCAGGGATGCAGCTGCCGCGCGGCCGGAGGCGGAAGAGGTCCCCAAGGCCCCGGGGGCTACTCCGGCGAAGAAGAAGCAGTTGTTCTCTCAAGACCTCGCTGAGACGAAGTAGGTACCGGTCGACCAAGTTGGGGTGTCGGGAGCCACCTTCACCATAGTCTCCCACCTCGCCCCAGACCAGGAAAAGGCGCTGGTCGGTTTCCGCTCGAACAAGGAGGTGTTTGCGTGGGAGCCCAAGGACCTGGCCAGATTCCCAAGGGGGTTGATTGAGCATCACCTTAATGTATGCCCCAATGTACGCCCAGTGAAGCAGAAGGAACGGTGGCAGTCCATAGGGAAGCAGTTGTTCATTGTCCAAGAAACCCGCAAGCTACTAGACGCTGGCGTCATTCATGAGGTGCGATACCCGGAATGGCTGGCGAACCCCGTCATGGTCGCTAAGAATGGCGGGAAGGAACACATGTGCGTCGACTTCACCAACCTCAACAAGGCATGCCCTCAAGACCCCTTCCCGCTACCACGCATCGACCAGACCATCGACTCCACTACCGAATGCGACCTGCTATCCTTCCTGGATGCTATCCTTCCTAACCCCGTGTGGGGTGTACTGCTACACCTGCATGCCCTTTGGGCTGCACAACGCCGCGGCAACCTTCCAATGACTCATGCACATCACTATGGGCCAGCAGCTTGGGAGGAACGCTGAGGCCTATGTCGACGACATAGTGGTGAAATCTCGGGAGGAAAGGACCCTCATCAAGGATCTAGAAGAGACGTTGGCCAGCCTACGTGAGGTGGACCTACGGCTCAATCCAGAGAAATGTGTGTATGGCGTAACCTCCGGCAAGCTGTTGGGCTTTCTGGTATCACATAGGGGGATTGAGGCAAATCCGGAGAAGGTCAAGGCAATAGAAAGGATGAGTCCACCACAGACTCTTTAGGAAATGCAAAAGCTGGCAGGCTGTGTGACCTCGCTGGGGCGCTTCATCTTCAAACTGATGAAGAAGTTGGGGCGTTTGAGTGGACTCTGAAGGCTGACGCAGTGTTTCAAGATCACAAAAGATACCTCACAAACCCACTGGTGATGGTGGTGCCGCGCCCCCTCGAGCCCCTAGTGCTTTACCTAGCTGTCACACCTCACTCTACCAGCGCAGCACTAGTAGTGGTCCGGGAGGAGCACCAAACAAAGGGCCTACTGGGCAATGCCCCACGGTAGGACAAGGCGACGCAGCTTCAGGACGGCGTCCCTGATGCCTCGACGATACCAACGGATGACCAGGTTCCACAAGACGATGCTCACAATGCCATCATTGCCCCAACAGGCGACCAAACTCCTGAGGTCCTCTAGCATCAGGAGGCTTCATGTTCCGCCAACACTTCCGCCCTCGTCAAGCACCCTGTGTACTTCGTCAGCACGGTGCTACGGGACGTGCGGGCACACTACCCCATGCCACAAAAGCTCTTTCTCGCACTCCTCGTCGCCTCGCGCAAGCTGCGCCACTACCTCCAAGGACTCCCCATTAAGGTCGTTTCGGCTTACCCACTAGAGAGGGTACACCGGAGACCCAACGCCGCAGGTAGAGTCGCCGAATGGAACATCAAGCTACAGGCATTGCAAATGGAGTTCAGCACCACCAGGGTCATCAAGGGGGTTGCGCTTACCGACTTCGTGGCAGAGTGGACTGATGCCCCAGGGCCAGAGGTAGGCGAGGACCGGACGCTCTCACCAGGGGACGAAAGCACTAGACAGCTGGGTCATGTAATTCGATGGCTCCTACGCACGACCATGCGCGGTGGGTGGAGTCGTGTTTGTTTCGCCTACTCAACACAACCTCTACTACGCCGTGCAACTCTGCTTCCAACACGGCGGAAAGGTCTCCAACAACATCGCGGAGTACAACGGCTTGATCGCCAACCTCAAGGCCGCATCTACTTTGGTCGTGAAGCGCCTCACCACTAAAGGCGACTCTTAGCTCCTTATCATCTTCTCCAACAAAGTGTATGAGCCGAAGGATGAACACATGAAGGCCTACCTGGTGGAGGTACACAAGATGTAGAAGAAATTCCTGGGCCTGGAGCTACAACACGTGCCCCGCGGCACGAACAAGGATGCCGACCATATTGCCAAGAGGGCGTCCAAGAGCCAGCCTCGGGAGACCGGTGTCTTCGAAGAACGGCTCTTCAAGCCCTCAGCAGCCCCTCCTGTTGCGGAGCCAGCACTCCCTCAGGTGGAGCTCCCGCCAGCACCAACCTCGGGGGGCCCGACCTACGGCCCGACCTCAGGAGCGCGCTTGCTCCTTGTGCTCGAGTCTCAGGAGGGGTGCTGGAGTGAAGAATTCAAGGCGTACCTGCTTCAGGGAATCCTGCTTGAGAAGGAAGAAGACGCCGAACGAGTAGCTCGGTAGGCCACAGTCTACTGCATTCAGGACGGTGAGCTTTTCCGAAAATGACCAAATGATGTTTCCTTGCGATGCATCTCCAAGGAACAGGGGCATGAGCTCTTAGCCGACATACACAGAGGAGACTGCAGGCACCATTCATCATCACGCACGCTCGTGGTCAAGGCATTCCGCAGCGGATTCTACTGGCCCACGGTGCTCACCGACGCGGCCGAGCTGGTGAGGTCATGTGAACCCTACCAGTTCCACGCCAAGCAAATCCACCAGCCTGCCCAGGGCCTCCAGACCATCCCACACTCATGGTCGTTTGTGGTCTAGGGGCTTGACATCTTGGGTCCATTCCCCAGAGCGCCCGGGGGCTACCGCAACCTCTAGATCGCCATCGACAAGTTCACCAAATGGGTGGAAGTGGAAGCACTCCGCACCATCCTTGCCAGCTTGGCGGTCAAGTTCATGAACGGCCTCGTGAGCCAATTCGGAGTCCCAAACCGCATCATCAACGATAACGGCTCATAGTTAACTAGCAACCTCTTCAAAACATATTGTGCTAACCTTGGAACGTAGATATGCTACGCCTAGTTAGCACACCCATGGAGCAACGGCCAGGCTGAGCGCGCCAATGTAGAGGTCCTGAGAGGCCTTAAGACAAGATCCTTCAAGAAGAAGCTCGTGGCCTACGGCAGGGGCTGTCTCGACGAGCTCTAGTCCGTGCTGTGGTCCGTCTGCACCACTGCGACCAAGCCAACCGGCAAAACTCTGTTCTTGCTTGTCTACGGAGCCGAAACAATTATCCCACACGAGGTCAGGCATCGCTCCGCACGGGTTTTGGCATTTGAAAAGGCATGCCTGGACGCCGAGTGGGGCATGGACCTCGTACTGGGGGAGGAACTCCGCCGTCAAGCCTCGCTCCGAGCGGCAAGGTACCAGCAGGCACTACGACGGTACCACTGCCGCAACGTCCGCTCCAGGACGCTCGAGGTGGGAGATCTCGTCCTATGACAGGTGCTATCTAGGGAAGGGCTTCATAAGCTCTCACCCATGTGGGAGGGCCCGTTTAGGGTCGCCCGCGTCTCTAGGCCTGGCGCCGCGCGCTTGGAGACGCAGGACGGGATACCCATCCAGAACGGCTGGAACATCCAGCACCTCCGGAGGTTCTACCCATGAAGCAAGGCCCAGTGCCTGTGAGGATCTCCGCTCGTCACACTCTCATATAATAATGAGTGGGTTTGTACACGCCCGGAGTCTCCAGAGTGACGCCCTCCAGCCTCGGCGACTCCCTCCCATGAGGTTAGGCTTCGCTTCGCACTTAGCTCCGTTCTGGTGATTGACGCAGTTGTTCATTTGCTTTTTGTATCTGGTATGCAAGCTTTTAATGAATTTCGAGTTCGCATGCTTTCAGTTGCTTGACCGACTTCCCCCTCCGTTTTCTCTTTTGCGTTCTGGTCCTGGTTCTAGAGGAGCGGCAGTTGCCCATCGCTCATTCTCGCGCATCTCGCGCATGGGGGCTGGGCAGGTGTTTGCGTGCGACAGGCTTGACCTGCACATAGAACACACATCGCCGTAGCCCCGCTCCTTCAGAGCTCCGACTTCTTCTATCCTCGCGAGACGCCATCGAGCAAGCTCGTGATCTGCGCACCCTCTTGATGTCCATGCCCCTCGGGTACTGGGCGCGGTGCACTGACCCACGATAGACTCACAACTGAGGGCTCGCATGAATAAGAACAAGGACACCCAAAAGAGCTTTCTAACAACTTCACAGCCTCGTGACACCCCCTGAGTTCGGATACTCCCGAGCCAACGGCAAGAAGGGCCGCACTAGATAGTGGAATGCGCGCAGCCTCACGAGGAGGGGAGCTACCACAAGCGCATGAAGCTCAGTATCCTATCGTACGCATCAGAGCACTAAGCGTAACATAGTAGCATAAATATCATATTCCATTACATGCCCATAGGGCCCCATGCTTGTTTTTTTAATGATGCAGGAAGAAAAGGAAGGATAAAAAAAGCGGACGCACAGTCGCGGCAGCACACAAGGGTTGGCTCCAAGGGCCCCCGGGCTCAGCCGGAGTCCTCCTCGCGCTTCACCTGAGCACGGCGGGACGACCTGCCGCCCTCCTCGAAGCAAGCTCGATGGCGTGGTGGCTGTTCGTAGCCACCGCTGCTGGTGCTCTCGTTAGAGGAGGAGCCGCCGCCGCTGGACAAGCCACGACCGTCGCTAGGGGTAGGCTTGCCTTCCTTGTTGTCGCGGCCATCGTCAAGGCCGAGCCCACCGTCATCATCGTTGTCTTCGGGGCGGCACCCTGCGCGGCGACCATCTTCCCCAAACACCCTCACGTAGAGGGTCACGATGCCATCAAACTTTGAGTGGAGGGTGCACCTCCTGCTAAGGCCGCGCGCGCAAGCGAACGTCTACCAACCGTGGGCCAGGACCGCATTGCCCGCGGCGGAAACCTCCACCACGGCCCACGATGCCTTGCTGCAGCAGCCGTCAGCTTGCAACCAGAAGCCACAAGGGCTCGCGGCTAGTAGATCGCCGGCAAAGGAGCGTGGGAGCTAGAGCCAGGCACTGGCCAGCCGCTCTGACCACACGACGAACTCCAGGAGCACCTTCGCCGAATGGAAGCACGGACGAGCAGGCCGAGCGACCACGGCACACCTTCCCTCTGTGCAAGGACTGCCTCGCCTCGAGTAGCCCCCGCCACAAGAGGAGGCACCGCTGCAGCCGTAGAGGACGACACCGGTCCCCGAAGGAGTATGCATGTGCCCGAAGGAGTATGCACGTGCCCCCGAGGAGCCATAGCAGGAGTCGTGTCGTGCTTATGAGGGCGGCCCAGCCCCCTCTTGGGCGGCGGTGATCCAGGCCCCTCTTGGTGAGCCTTCCCCTTCTCTACGGTCGAGAACTTCTTCTTTGGTGCCATGGGGGCTGCGGCAAGCCGGCGAGGCGAGGAGGAGGAAGAAGGAGCGGGCGGCAAGAAGAGGGAGATGAGCGAGGGGGCTCTGCCCCCTCCCTCATTTACAGCCAGGAGAAGGCCAACCGCCGGTCAACACGATCGCACGTAATGATGGTTTTCCTCTGCATGCAGCGGAGCCCCGTCAAGTCGAACAGTTACCAAGGCAGCATGGGGAAGCGGAGGCGCCCACGTCCCATCAATCACCACGTGTCGACCAAGGCCGCGGGAGGTTGGAGCCCACGGCCCTCCGTGCTTGCCCTTTGGCTTCGCCTCGAAGCCAAGCTCGAGCGCGCCTTGGGCCCGGGGGCTACTGTCGGTGTTCTGGGACCGAGGGTACGCAAACTTGCCTGCCTGCAGCCCATGGCGTGGCTCCACCAGCGGCGTGGTACGGCCCAGTTAGGCAGCAACAACTCAAGACCCTTGTGAGAGGCCAAGCCTCGCGAGGCGGATGACGCCAAGAACTCCCTGGGGGCGTCCTCACTAGGGTGGCTCCCGAGGAGTGGAGATATCAAGGCAGGGTGCACATCGCGAGGTTCACATGAGGTGAGCCATGACGACCAAGGCCAGGAGGGCGCCAGCGGGCGCACTATAGCAGTTTCATCTTTGGTGCTAAGGAGGCAAGCACAGGTGCGGGGTCCTGAGGCATCAGGCAAAGGTTTCCATGTTGGTGCAACAAGACCAAGACAGCCAGGACTACAGGACGGAGGTCATCGCGGAGCCCACTACAGCATCACCACCAGAGCCTTTGCAGGCGAAGACTACTTTTGTCTGGATAGCCTGTACTAGTTGTGTCCCTTCGAATTTGGCCATTGTGGGATCCCTTCCCGCCTAACATTTGGGAAGAGGACCAAGGCCACTATAAATAGGACCTAGCCACCACCGTAGGGAGCATCAGATCCATTCCACCCTGACCAGCTCACTAGCTCATCTAGCCCAAGAGCACCTCACCTCCCGAGGCTGTTCACCCACTATACTAGTGCATCCTGAGCCCCTCAAGGCAATCCACCACAAAGCTGGAGTAGGGAATTACACCGCAAGGTGGCCCAAACCAAGATAAATCACTCTGTCTCTCGTTCTTTGGGTCCGTCGAGCTAGGCCGTCGGATAGTTAGCGAGCGAGCTAGGGAGAGAGTGTTCTTCGTGCGCACCCTAATGTTTGAACCTTCGACCGTGGCCGGTTGAACACAAGGCCATTTCGTCCGTTCTTCGGTACGCCATGCCTCGTTTCAATCAGATGTTCCATCCAAGCCAGTTGGCTCCTGATGAACATGATGTATTCCGTTGCCTCCCGATGAACACGACGCATTCCATTGCCTCCCGATGAACACGATGACGCGGTTTCTTCGTTCCGACCCAGCCGGTTGGCATCCGATGAACAGGATTAGTCATTGTATGCGTTAGAGACCCTGCTCGTATGTACATAGCCGTATTTACTATGTTGCAGCGCGGTCGTACGTACGTGTACACGATATAGACAGGACTACGTGACATGCTATGTCGGCGCCTCTACTTTAACACGTGCCGCTCCTTACTCAGCCACGGTACGTTGCTAAAGAGACATCGATCGACCGCTATGTACGTACATGTTCGCGGCCAGATAGATAACGCTACCTTAGCTTCAACCTGGTGGGTCCCAGCTATCAGGGAGTAAGAAGGCAGTTCCTTCCGTGCCAAGATAAACCTGGTGGATCCCAGATGCCAGGGGCAAAACGTTTTTTTCGTGAAATAAAGAGGCCCTTCCGGTAGGTCCAAGGTGTCAGGTGGAGGAATCATTTTTTTGCACGTAATAAGGAGGAACTTCCTTGCGTGGAGCCATGGACCCAGCTGTCAGCCTCTCCACTTACAGTCCTCTTCTGATGGTCGTAGTTCGTTGACCACATTGACGACGCCATACCACCAAGAGCACCAAGGTGGTGGATGATGGTGCGACCTAGGAAGGGAATGACCCGGAGCCAGGGAATACGCAGCAGTGGATGCCCACGCGGAGGGGAGTTTGAGGGTTGACTGCTTCGGCTGTAGTTTGAGGCTGCCATCTCCGGAGAATAACAGGGGTGTGGGTGAGTAGAGGGAAGGCCTGGCCAGTAGTAGTATGGTCGAGCGGTGAGGCCTGCGCGGCAGCACAGCCGGCCACGGGAGGCTGGAGGAGGCGGTATGGCGGGCACAGGTTTGGGCGACTGGAGCAACAAGACAAGATGTTGAAGACGCAACTTGGCCGTGGGATTAACATCGAACGGTCAGTGCAGCTAGAATCATTTATTGACTAAGTTGACAAAGCCCTGCGTACGCGTTAACTTGGTAGACCCACAAGTCAGCCTACAAATCTGGTGGGCCCCAGCTAGCAGGGGGAATCAGTTTTTTTCGCGTAATAAGGTGGCACTTCATTGCGTGCGAAGATGTTTTTTTGGTTTTTTTATTTCTTCTTTTTCTAGTTAGAATAAAAAGAAAACAATTTAGTATCTCTGGTACAATCTATATTTTCACGAAAAGGATGATAATAAAGGTGGTGGGACCGAGCTATCATGGAGAGGAAACTTTTTATTTCCGCGTAATAAAGGAAGCACTTCCTTGCGTGCGAAGATGTAGCTGGTGAGTCAAACCTGTCAGGGGGAGAAATTATTTGTTTTCGCATAATACAGGGGCACTTGCTGCGTGCGGCCATGGTCCATGTGCATCCGTACTGTCAGCCAATCCACGTACATGCCTCATCTGAGCCCCCCAGATCCAACGGCTGGCTAGCCGCCAGTTACGCCATGCCTTGCTATGGGCAAGGCACTGGGTTTATCCCCAATGGCTGTCGTTTGTTGACAAAGTTGACCACGCCGCGCCGAGTGAGCCAACACAGTGAACGATGGTGAGTATTACGAATGGAACGACCTGGAGCCGGCAAAGACACAGAAGTGGATGCCCATGCCAAGGGGAGTACGAGGGTTCACTGGTTCGACTGCGGTGCGAGGCTTCCGTCACCTGTGAAGAACAGGAGGTGTTGGTGAGTAGAGGAATGGCCTGGACGGTGTTGGGGACTAGAGTGGGCCGGTGAAGCCTGCGCGGCAGCACAGCTGGCCACGGGAGGCGGTAGCAGGTGGTACTGCCGGCGGTGGTTTGGGCGGCTGAAGCAAGATCCGAGATTGAAGAAGCACTAAAGCCATTGGATGGACATCCAATGGCCGCTGCTGCTAGAATCGTGCCTTGCCTATAAGTTTACAAAGCCTTCTGTACGCCTTAGTAGGCCCACAAGCCTTCCGTACACGTCATTGACTATAATTCTCAAAAAATAGTAGGCCCACAAGTGAGCATCACATCTATGGCAGAGAACATATAGCCCATTTGCGATTTATAATAGTGTACAACCCATTTTTGAATTCTAATGGAATTTACTATGACCCATTTACAATATGTTAATATTACAGCCCATTTTCTAGCCATGACAACGATTAATAATTTAAACCAACCTCTTGAAACATAATTCAACCAAAAATCCCACATTTTGATGGGACCTCAAAAAATTATCCCAAAATTTCGAGTCAGATTGAATATAATTTCGAAATGAATTTGAATTAGGTAAAAATCTAAAAAATACCGCGCGCGCAATAAGTAAGGAAATGAAAATTTCAAAATTCAAAAATAATATTTTTGAAACTAATTACCTGCTTGGTGTGTTTTTGTATATTTACAGCCCGGTTTTTATAATTACATCCCATTTATTATTTCTTAAAGTCCATTTTCTTGTTAGGCCTAATAGGAAAGATTTACAGCCCTATGGGGCAGAGAATAACAAGTTGACCTAGGTTGGGTATTCCACAAAAAAAGTATAGCTGAGCTAGCCATTTTCACCTTGAAAAAAAATAATATTTGGGCTGCATATTTGGTGCACATAAAATAATAGCCTTGGCTAGACGGGACACAGCCCGCCAAGTTGATACCCTGCTCCTCTGAACAACAACAAAAACATTGCTCAAGAAAAACCCCGCATACACCTAAAAAAATAAATACCGCTCGAGCTGTTGGGTCCCAACTGTCGGCCGCTCCTTATGCAATTTTGTCGTTTATTGACCATATAGGTTGACGATGGTGTGGGACCGTGATGTCAGGAAACCAGGAGAAAGAAAAAAAATATAGTTTTATATAATAAGGAGGAACTTGCGTACGTTCGGCTATGGCCCTTGTGGGTCCCTACTGTCATCCAGTCAAAATAAATTCATTCCTGAATCCTCAATTATCGTTGACCATGTTGACAATGCTCGGTGCCACAGCGAGCACAACAACTCGAAGGACGACCGAGAGGGCATTGCGGGCCCTATGTATGGTCTGATACAGCACCCGCTGCTCATTCAGCAAGCCAGGATCGACGGACACCTTTGAGCACCTTTGAGAGATTCAAAAGGCATGAAACGGTAAGGCCACGCTTGGGAGCTCTAGTTTATTTCACACCTGTATTAAGATACAAGTGTAATTTACTCGTCATCGGAAACAACGCGTAAAATACATGCAAAATGAAACCGAGGGCTCGAGGTCTGTAACGAAAACCGGCGTGTTACGTGTGTAATTTGAGAGACCAATGTGTATTTTACTAGTCGAAACCGACCAACCAAGCGCCTCACCTGAGACCATCTGCTTTTATTTACAAGCGGTTTTGGTTGGAAAACGACGATCCAATCACGGCCTAAGATGATGAGTTGGTCAGAAGATAATATGGTTTCACCTCTAACCTACCCAAGTTGTCGTATAGGCTATGAATGAAACATAAGAAAATGATCTTCTTTAGCACAGAAACAACAGAAGAGGATGATCTTCTTAACATGCAAATCAATGGCATTAGCTCAACATGCAAAACAATATGAAGCATTATTCTCAGGAGGCATGGTGAACAGCTCATGAGGCCACATGCCATAGCATTCCAAGCTCAACTTTGCAATATAACTCATAAGGCCTGGCATTACATAGACAACATTCAGAACAAACTCTTAAAATACCTTACATAAGTCAACATTCATGTGACTATGTATCTCAGCAGATAAATATTTACTTCTGAACTGAAGAGAGGAATAGGAAAAAATGATCGACGTTGCTCACAGAAAAGGGCGTCCCACTCAAAAATATCAAATGCATGTCTTCTGGCTAATATCAATGAGCAAAATTTGACAAGATTTTCCAATTCCAATATATTAAACTAATGTCTTCTTGCTAACATCAATGATTAAAGTTTGACAAGATTTTCCCATTCAAAATATGTAATGCCTATGATTGTGGAACATGCAGGATTTGTCATCAGTTTGTCATCTGATTGTCCGGTGGCTCAAGGTGAGAATGAATGATTAGAGAACCATTCGATGTATTGTGCATGATGAAGTATTATGGAGGAAATGAACCATTTGAACATTTTGTGCAGTTCCACTAAAATCAAGCTGAGCATCCCTGTGGATTTCATATTTATATGCTGCAAGAAAACAAAGACACATCATCACACACATGAATATTGGACCCAGTGTCAACCCACCAATCGGTGGGCTAACAAACTGAAAGTATGGTAAATAGATTACCATACCCAGATGCCCAATCATTGTTGATTAGAATGACATTGACAGACTTGGAGTGCTATCCTGGCTTCTTGTACTTGTTTGGGCACTTTTTGCCCAGTGCACTCCACGTGTTGTAGAGTTGCCTATGCTCTCTGCAGACTAGTCATGTCACCAGCGTCTACTAATACTCTGTAAAGCTTCTCGATCATTCCTTTCGTAATGTAGCACAAACAGTGACTGCTTCTTTCTGCAAAGTGGTAAGACCTACTGGACCCAACGATGCAGCAGTTTGCCTTAGACACATTGGCTCCTTTTGTGTAGTTCATCTAAAATCAAAGTCGGAATAAAACCGAGCTTCAATTTTGATATCCCTGTAAGAAACAATAGGTATAAGGAAAACAATTACTGAGAAATAATGGTTGATGACTCGTACTCCGAGAAGAAAAACATCTACTAATCTACCTTATCTTAATGGGAAACAAAGCAGGAGAGTAGAAATTCTCAATTAGTGTGATTCATTCATATTAACTGAGACATTATCTTAACAATGCCTTGCTTCAACATGTATAAAGACCGACAAAGAAGAAAGTACCATTCCTAAAACAATGCGACTTATTCATTTTAATAGAGACATTATCTTAACAATACCTTGGTTAAACATGTAGAAAGATATACAAAGCAGGATGGTACCATTTGTAAAACACTGTAACTGATATATAATAACACAGACATTATCTGAACAATACTTTTCTTAAACATGTACATGGGCCGATCCCTAACATAAATGGTACTCCCGCCGATCCCTAACAAGTGTTGCAGTTTTGAACTAAGATTCAGTAGTTAATTTTTAGGAAAGTCGGTACTGAAAGTCGATGCTGACCTTTCAAGGCCAATATTTGAAACATATCATGAGGAAGACCTGAAAGAGATCTCAACACATATAAAGGGGGTTATGTAGAGTTTGTTGTAACAAAGCAACAAGCATCATGTCTGGGTTGGACCCATTTCTGTTCACTACTTAATGGGAAAAGTCAACAATACAATAGCTTCAATTCAACATTTATTTAAAATAGTACCAATACAAGTAGCATAGCATCTCAAAGCACACTACACAATCATGTGGATGAAGGCCTGTACTGAGCTTTCATGAGACGAACAAGATAAAATAAGAATCTACCAAGACGAATAGGAAATCCAATCTCGTTTTGTGCAGTTGCACTGAAATCAAGCAAACTTCCCATTGTAACATTTAAGTTCTCTATAGCAACAAGTTGAACAGATACCCCTGTTTTAACAGAGGCAAAAAAGGAAATAATTACTAGCCAACAAAGGAGGATGAAACAAACGGCGACAAAAAGAAGCATCTAACATATCTTGATGGAAACAGAGTAGGACAGTAGAATTTCTAAAATGGTTGCACTAATTCATATTAACAGACACATTCTCTTAAAACAACATTCGTTAAAAATGTAATTTACTATTAACAGTGACATTGCTTCAATTTTCCAGTGGCATTCTTAGATTAACAATAGTAAAATAGTTGTATGGGACATGGGACATGGCACATGCCAGCACCATGTCCGTCCACACATATAAATGGGTGATGCAGATTATGTTGCCAAGGCACATATTTGCGTTGGTCCCACATTTGTTCTCTTTGAACCGCTTTCCTACATGAGGGCAGCAAATCTAGTCCTGCACAAACTACCCGACCACCTAGTTTCTTTCCTTTTTCAACAAAGAGATCGGTTCCTTACAGATGTGTGTACTAGGTTACCCCCTTTTTCCCTTTTCGACCGACAAAGCGGTTGGATAGTCAGTCTATACTACCTTACGTCCCTCCTTTCCTCATTGAACCACATCCTAGATTTATGGTCCATCCCACCGCACCCTTCTTTCCTCTTTGAACCAAGACCTAGATTTGACTATAGAAACGAAAAAGATCTGCATGCAGCTAGAGCAATGATGGTTTCAAAGAAACTTATACCTTAGGGTCATCGGGATGTGGCTAGGCGTGCAGCGGTAGGCCGGACCTGCCCACACTATGTACAGCAACGAGGAAGAAGGAGTCCGTGGACCTCCCGCATAGGCGCTGGGTGAAAGAGAACAATGCAGTTAGTAGTGGATTGTGTCCCTCGCCGAAGGCGATAGAGTGAACGCTGCACCTCCTCCCCTTCCTAGTGCGATGGAATGCGGACGCCTCCATCACCAGCTGTGAGGGGGGAGAGAGAGACAGCATCCAACGCAGTCTTGTTTAGATCTCGTGAAGAGGGTGAGAGACTGTGAATATAGCAAACCCTAGCAAAGGAACGTTAAGCCTCCAGTGTGTGTATATATATATATGTAGTGAGGCGAGAGTGTGAAGAGTGCAAACCCTAGCGAACAAGCGCTGAGGCCCCAACTTATATAGTACTACATATGTACTATAGTACGGATTGAGCTTGGTGCCTTAACTGCACCTGCCTTTGGTTGTATGACAGGTGAACTAAGACAATGAAGTTGCATCCATATAGTACTCGTGTATACTACTAATATATAGTGGAGTGGTTTTCTTATTCTCTCCATAACAATCATTTTAAATTTTGCCAGTACGAAGCGAAACTATTTATTTAACGTACCAGAGAAGAAAACTACTACTTCTGATGAACTAATGATCCACACGTCCTGGTCGCACTTCCTGTCCTTGACGTGGGGTACACTACCCTCCCTTATGTGAACAACCACACATGCGCCAAATTATCGAAAACATGTCAGAGTGTGAACAAATAAAGAAATTTAATTTCAATTATCGGAAAGGTTCGAGAGTATGTACAGTTCGCCCTCTCTCAATAATTATGGTTTTTTGTGTTCGGCCTAAACTTTGTCAAAATTTACAAAGTTTGACTTCAGTCAAATCTAATATGCAGAGTAAATAAAATTGGAGGGCTTCTACGTCCATCCGGGTTTCTAGTCCACACCATTTTTTAATCAAAGTTAATAGCTCGACAAATAAAATTACAGGGGAGCTGAAGGCAAAGTTGTGAGAAGGCTTTGAAATTAATACAAAACTTATGCTTTTAGTACCAACGTCAATCCTTCTTTGAGGAAACATTTGGTTCATAGCCAATTGTGTGATAAAATTGCAGCAACGTGAAAGATGACTACATCTCCAACACAACCAAGGTGAACTGATGAAGGATATCATCTTTGTGGGTAACAAACAAAGAGCACTGATGGAAGACAGCTTGTTTTTCATTGAAAATCGATCAACTTCACCAGCCGATGCAACCATGAGGCGCAACACTACTAGGGAAAACCCTAGTGGTAGAACTTGTTTTATAGCTAGCAGTAGCGCTTGTACGAGCACTACCACTAAGGCGCTATAGCTAACTAGTAGTTGTAGTAGCGCTGGAAAGGGAGCGCTACTGCTATACGTAGTTAGCAGTAGCGCTTTCGTTGGGAAAGCGCTACTGGTATTAGTAAGTAGAAGTAGCGTTTCTTCTGAAAAGCACTGCTGCTAACTTTTTCCTGTATTTTAAAAAATACAGCTTATTTTCATTGTGGTTTTATATACAGTACTTTCATCATATGATTTTATGACCATGATTAGTTATTATATATAACAGTGGGTGAAATGAACATGGAGTAGTTTCATGTGGCGGTAATATGTGGTGCATGTCGAAAGTACTACTCTAATCCAAACTTGATCTAGTTTGGATTAGTAGTATTTTGATGTGCACCACATGTTGCCTCCACTTGAATCTAATCCATGTTCATTTCACCTACTGATATATATAATAACTCATCATGCTCACAAAACAACTTAGCATCATGCCTCATCAATCATAATAACAAATAACTCATCATTGGTATCATAATAACAAGTCATACTCATCATCATCTACAACTTCTACTCGATACCACATCATCATCTAGTCATCTAACCAATCCTACTTAGTTGTTCTTAGCACATGATCATGAGTATCAGCTAGGACCTACTACCTTCTCTTAGGTAAAATAGCATAAAACAAGATAGGCCCTGACTCTCCATTATCGAGATTGGAGATTATCCTGTCTCCAATTCTTGCCTTTCGCACAATGTTGCTTCCAAGTACCTCCTTACGACTATCCATACATTTTTTCTATCTTTGATTTTCATGTCTTCATTGGTTTTAGAAATCCGATATGGACAGGTGTCATTCGTAGGATGACCTGGCAGTATGTTCAAAACATTAAGGCGGACATTCTGAAACATTAGATGAGGCACACAATCCTTCGGGATTTTCTGTTGAAAAAGATAGTAAGAACTTTGTAGTTAGCAATGCAGTTCAGTTTTAGAAGAATTTATGCAAAACATGCACGGATGTCGTAATAGTAAAAAATCTTACCATGACATGTCCATGGATGTTACCTTAGTTCAACACGTGCACTAGTGGCACGTATTGACCATAATGTGTTGGAGTTTGATAATAGATATTGTAATTCTCAAGATCAGTACAAAATGCGATGAGATGATTTTTCTCTTGATAGGTTAATTCTGAGCCATCGGTGTAGTAGGTTCTGTCTACCATCTTCCGGACATTGTTTGAAGAATGAAAATAAGCTTCCAATGGAAATAAGATATCAACTATTTTGAAATAAACAATATAAATTAGTTAATAACTATGTTTGAGAAACTCACATAGCGGTAGAATTGGAAGCATGTCAACAAGGACCCAAATGTCCATATTGTCTTGGTCGATGTCAGGATCATCAAGATCCATGGTAACAAGCATACCCTCATTAAAACCATACATGTTGCAAAGTCCTTCCCAATTTGTGCAACCAAAATGGGTTACTGTCTCAGAATTATACAGATTTACTTCAAAATGCATACCATGATGGGTCCTTAGGTGAATTGTCTTTGTGTCAAAATTTTCATGGTCTTCAAAATCCATCATCTCCAAGACATAGCATCTTGCATGGCATGGGATAAGCTACTCGAATTGTAAAAGATGAAAATTACACGTTGAAATAGTTGAAGTCATGCTTAATTACGAAAATACACTTGTCGTCGTTGTGTACCCTTTCAACATTGAAGGTCTCCTGGAGCTTAATGTTGAACCGTCGACCTTCGTCTAGGTGAGGCCTGTCGCACAGACCCCGGTCGTGCACGAGTGGCACTCCCCCGGGAGACTTTCGTCGTTCGATAACGACATTTCCTAGGTTTATAATTCAAAGATTAAACTTGTACAATTAAATATATGTACTGCAAAAAGTAAATTAGATCATTATTATTCATCACGGGTTGACTATCGGTCTGCCGAGTCTTTTTCTTGAAAACTCTTAGCTCGCGTGGTGTATACATTCGGCCGTTGGTGATGATCGCTCCTGCTCTCGTCCCGAAGTGCATTACACCAAAATGTCTAGCACACGGGAACGAAGGAGTAGCGACCCCCACGACAACACTCGGGATTATTCGTCCTCTCATATGTGGTGCAGACTCTCACTTTCTGATTCCTCTCTGACATTTGCGACCGTTGGTGATGGACGTTACTCCTCCTTCCCCTAGTGCATAACAAAGGTCTAGCACCCGGAGAAGAAGGAGAAACGACCCCCACGACAACAGTCGAGATTCTTCGTCCTCTCTCATATATGGTGGATACACTCGCTCACTAGTTTTTTGACCGTAGGTGATGGAGCCTCGACAGACTTAAAGTCAACCCAAAATCTCGTTCAATTATTTTTCTAGAAAATCCAGGACACTCGATATTTCCTACATATTCTAGTACAAATCATGCTAGAATTCACGAAAAAATTCGGCATGACCTTTGCTAAAAAAGGACATATCGAGCGCCTGAAATTTGCCGAAACAGAAATTAATCAACACTCCGGCAAAACATAGGCCACCTGGAGGTGTAACCTGCAAACATGGCTGGCCACTTGGGCAAGAACCTATCCTATTTGAGCAACACAAGATATACATGTTTATATCTACATCATATGAGCATTCAAACTTGATGGTCATTGCATTTCAATGGTTCAAAATATAAAAAAACATTTTGAAATGTCTAATAGGACTCATATTGATCTGGAGAATTTGCAAGTCTCACCTCGAGGTCGGAGGGGGTCGGTGACAGGGACGATGGCGGTGATGATGGAGGGGCTCCTTGTTTTTTGCAAGAACAAAAACCCTCTAAGCATAGTGCTCTCCAATTTGAGCATTCAAAGTAGGAGTCATTTTCCAATTTGAGCATTCAATAAGCAAAACCAAATCATAAAACAAATTTGTATTCAAATTAGCATGCATTCAATAAGCAAAACTAAATCATCTCTTTCGTCTGTACATCGTCGAATATTATCACTAATACATCTCGAATAGTATCATACATATAACATCACTAATACAACTAAAACTGTAGAGAACAACGGGTACCTACGCGGGCGGTGGACACCCAAAGAGAAGGAACCGTCACAGGATCATAGCTCCAGTGAGATCCCTGAAGAACCTGCCAGGTATTGGAGAACCTGCCCTCCAATGCAACCATGTAGCGATGGACGTGCTCGTCCTCCCCGTTGACACAGGGACGTACCACCTCGGCGGGGTCCTCAAGCCTCCGCACCGTCACTGGCCCATGTGACCGCCACCAAAGAAGGTTCGGGTCAACACGGGCTGGCTCCTCACCAAGCTGCGCCCCCTGGAAGGTAGCACCTCCTAGTGCCAGCCCAGCGGAGCCCAGTCTCGGACATGGCCCCTCTGATCTAGCAGGCCTCCTCCGCCGAGTCGACGACGAGGATGTGGGATAGGCATTGTCGACGTCAATGTGGGAATAATTTGTTTAACTCAAAAAATAACAAATTTGACATGTTCGAAATATGACATGTCCACTTCAAAATGAATCAACCTAGAATTCTGTTAAATACACCTAAAACACCTAAATTCTATTAACTACACCTAATTAAAAACCTACATTTTGAACATGATTCGATCATAACTAGGGTACATACTACATTATTCTAAGATTAAAAACCTAAAATACCAAAATTAAATTAACAACATGGGGTGACTGGTCTCACCTCGATCGTGGTCGGAGGGGTTCGGTGACGGGGATGATGCAGGGGTCCTTGATTTCTGCAGAAACAAAAAATGAACAAAAACATTATTATCGTCATCTTAGGATTAGTGAAACTCCATAAGGTATCAAGTAAATATACAGTTTGATTCCAAATAAAATTTTCAATTGTCTGCAATTTGTTTCCGAAACCCTAAGAACATTGTTATCGTCATTTTTTACCTACTGTCTACTTCTTGAACCATAGAAAAATGTACTAATTTCACATAAGTTAGAAAAATTCCTATTCTATTCAAAAGACCTACATTTACTTATTTTTTCAATTTTATTCAGAAAACGTACATTGACTAAAATAATCTTTCATAACATAATATATTTCTCTACCTGACAATTTCTACAACTAAATTCTTTTACTAAAAAAATTATACCTAAATTTTTAAGAGAGGATGGCAGTGGGAGGAGGAAGAGGGAGGAGTGTGGGCTTCGAGCGGCTGGGGACGAAGGGAGGAGAGAGGAGGGAGCAGGCAATAGGGCGGCGGTCGGAAGAGGGAGAGAAGGGAGGAGCGACGCCCGCCGGCGCGAGAGGACGGTCGTGGGGGGAGGGAGAGAGGACGTCGGCGAAAGAAGGAGGGAGGGAGGCAGATAGAATGGGGGTGACAGCGGGCGACGGCGGTGACGGTGGGCGGCGGACTAGTATGGTGGGCGAGTGAGAGTGTGTGAGGGGAGAGTGAGAGGGATGCGCGGGTGTGGGTATGGTAAGTGTAGTAGTAGCGCTGTTAAGAACTCACCGCTACTGCTATTTAGCAGTAGCACTGGTTATACAACAACGCTATTGCTACATAGAATAGTAGTAGCACTTGTTGCTTATGAGCGCTACTAGTATGGCTACACGGCCTGCAACGGTTATGGTAATTACAGTAGCAGCATGTTTTGTGGAAAAAGTGCTACTGCTATATGCATAGTAGCAGCGGTCTTCGGGCACAAGCGCTACCGTTATTTAGCAGCAGCGCGTTGTTGGAAAAATCGCTATTGGTGAGCTCCTTTGTATAAGCATTTCCCTAGTAGTGCAACCATGAGCATCGATAGGTCATCGTGGTGATGCATAATCCATTTGGCATCAAGTTTGGGTGAGGCACCTACGAAGTTCAACCAATCCTCACTATGGTCTGTTTCTTCTCAGTAATCAAGCTCAAGTAAGGAAGAACCACGTGGCAGAGGACAGTGAGGCGGAACAACAATGACCATCCAATTTTGTGCAGTTCCACTAAAATTGAGGAAGACATGCTCGGGTATGAAGATACGCATCACAGTTTGCAAAAATGTAAAAAAGCGATATAGTGTTCTTACTTTGTTTTGGCAGTGATACAAGATTAACAGCGACATCTCCATTGTCAATAAGAATTAATGAAAAGTACACCAACAAATAGAAGCATCATGATTATCTTGATGGGAACTAAACTAGGATACCCGAGAAAAAAAGCATTTATTCATTTAACCAGTGATAGTATTAGATTAGTAGTAGCAATAGGAGCATATGGACAATGACTGCACAACCACCATGTACTTTTTGTCGAAACAACATGTATACCTCAACTGAGGCATAAACTAGGATAACTTTTTGAGTGGCCTTTCCTCTATAATAGTAGGTGATGTTGGACCAGCCGACGAACCCTAGCTGTACATGGGGAGCTGGGGAGTAGTCGCATAGAAGAAAACCCGCATTCAGTGACCTGGGGAGCTAGACCAGTACAAGAAGTTATACCTCAGGTGGGCGAGATGTCATTTAGGCGGGCGGGCAGGATCTGGCCACACGATGATAGCGAACAAGGGCACGGAGGACCTTCGTCCATGCCAGCACCGACTCCGAGAGGACGGTGCGCATTAGCTTCCTCCATCACCGACAGCGACAACGTCAACGCTGCACCTCCTCACCTCCTGCACCAGACGGGATTCAGTCGGATCTGTGACCACCGGTGAGGAGAGAGATAGAGTGGACACTATCATCTTGTTTTGATATGGAGAGTGTGAGAGAGAGACGCGAGAAACCCTATCAAACAAGAGGCTATATATACAATGGAGTAAAAAATCTCTCCATAGCAGTGGTTTTAAATAGAATACGCCTGTTCCCGGAAAAAATAAACGAAAACTGGCGGATAATTTTTTACCATACCAAGAAAGAAAACTCGATCAAAAACACGCCGCCGCTTCCAAGTCGCGAGAGTCGTCGCGCACACACACATAGACATAGACATGCACATTATTCATCTCCATCTCTAATCATATTTGTCCAAATGGCACATTATTTATGTTGTTAATTATATACGCAGCAATATTAACGTAACAACATCTCTTGTTTGCAGGCGTACGGGCTGCTGCCACGCCCTCTCCTGACCAACCCAAGTCCTCTTCATCACCCGCACGTGCTTCCCGCTTGAAACGTTCAGTGCCGCATTCATGCCCGGCCAGAGCCGACGCGACCTCAAACTGGCGCCGGGCGAGAGAGCGTCGCCCGTGCCGCTTCCCGGTGCACGTGACTGCTCCGCGTTCAAAGGTCGCAATAGTCGGCCACCACATGCATGTAAAAAGTTCTTGGGAGTCCGTGCTACAGCTAGCTGTCCTCCCCCAACTCATCAATCTCTTCCAGTAGTTCTAGTTATCCATGGCGCGATCCATCGAAAAGCAGGCGGGAAAGTTATCTATACTAGGTTTGCAGTGAGTGGCATGTCGAGCGACCATATGGGGTGGAGCCGTGGAGGAGGGTGAGACACGAATGCGACAGACGTGATTTAAACATTGGTTTTGCTCGATGGCACGATCCAACGAAACGAAACGTTGGTTTCTCTGTGTTTCCATTTTTTCTCCGGAAAAATGGAAACTTTCCACTCCATTTTCATTCCTACGCCAAGGTTGCCCCGTTACAACATTCCATCCAATACAAATGAAAACTAACACGCATGCTGATGCAACTCAATGATTCACATATCATAGCCAATATTTACTTCACAACCAAAGACAAAAGTTGTGAGAGCGTGTACAAAAGAAAAACTACTGATGGGGTCACTATGACTTAAACCCTAAACCCTAAACATGATTTAATTTCCTAGCTAGGTAGAACTTGTCGAAGGAAAGACTGCTGGCACCCTCGGATCATACGATGCTTTTGTGCAGTTCCACTAAAATTGAGCTGAGCATCCCTGATGGCAAAGATACTGAAGAACTGTGATTAGAATAATAGTACTGGCACTAGTTCATGAGACATAAACTCATCACAAGTAGAAGCCGGTAGAAGTAGAGGAAGATTTACACGGAGATGGAGCTACATGGGGAGCTGCGGCAGTGGTGCAAGCCGGCTCCAAAAGGAAGATGTACCTCGGACATCGGGCTGTAGCTAGAAGGGCGGTTGGGACGCGGCATCAGCCCATACCATGGGGATCCCCGATTGCGACGCACCAACTATGGGTTTTCTCCCTCGCCGATGTCGTCTGCGTCTACGCAGAGCATCGTTCCCTAGCCCCAGCGGCGGGATCAGGCCGGATCTATGACCAGTGGTGTGGCCACCATCATTCTATGCTTGTGAAGAGAGAAACCCAAGCAAGCAGGCTTGTAGCTTAGGCTCCTGCTAGTGTATATATAGTGGTTTTCTTTTTCTCTCCATATCAACAATTTTATATCTCGTACGTGTCATTGAAGAGTGAAATGATGGTTGCTTCTTCCCACTCACTTACTGTGTGATTTGACTGCTCTTTAGTGGCCCCTACATGTACTCCCCCTACATGTATGACCGTTCCTGAGTCTCACTTGTACTTATCTCTATTTTCTTGCATAACACGTAGACATGATGCGCATCAAGGAATTTTGTTACTACACGTTGTTACGTAGTACTACTAGCACCTACTCTTCCTTCCGGTTCAGTACTGGTACTCCCCCCGTCCTGGCTTATTGGTCCCCTTTGTACTCAATTCATGGGCTCGTTTTCCTCAAGAAATTGTCTTTACCAACGTATGAATATCGGGAATGGATGCGTGAACAACGAATGATTAAACCTTGCATGCATGGTTTTGACAAAGCATTGACTTATGAACATGTGAATGTGAGGGACTACAACCTTGTGCATGCATGCAACAGTCACACACACACATGGACCCAAAAACGTGCGCAACGCCCTAATGCATGCATGTCCGAGCACACGATGGAACACACACGGTCATGCTCAAGTGCTCAACCTACTTGTGCATACACACACATACTCAGCCAGGGTGAGCTAGTGACCATATAAACACCGGAAAATGTGTATATTGAGTGCAATGAGCGTATTATGAAGTTCACTGACCATATTTTTACAAATATACAGTTACAGACAGTGTATTTATCTCGTTTGAAATTAAGCCATATTAAACGGAAGGGTGGCAATATGGACTAGCATTACTTTGATGTGTCCCGTCAACTTGCCGAATGAGGAGTAGCTTGCAGGACGGGAGAAGCTTGCGCGTGGTGGCTCGCAGGACAAGGAGAAACTTTTGACTAATGCAAGCTCTCCCTCGCTCATGCGGTGGACGTGCAACAGTTAATTCGATGTCAGATTGCCAAAAGCATAAACTATGATAGTACCATTATTGTTCGACTTACCGAAGAGGCGAACAACCAAGCGCAAAGTTTACTAGTACTAGTACTACTACTATAGAGGTATGTACTACTACTCGGAACCGGATGGAGGAGCGTTTGCAGTCTTATTTTATTTTAAAATGTGATAAAGCAATCTTCAACACATTTGGTTATCTTCGAGGGTTCTCGCATGTGATAATGGAAGTTGATTGCATGGAACAATTGCCACAATTCTCGCTTAATTCTGGCTCATATCCTGTTACAAATAGGAGTAATCGATAATATTCTCTTTCTTTGTTATTCAACATGTAAACAGGTCAGCAAACCTTGTGGCGCATCTTTGTGAGAACCGTGCTTTTTGCACTTTGAATGTGGCCACGAGCTGGCTTGATGAAACACCTCGCTTCCTTCTTATTTTTTTGCAAGGTACCTCGCTTCCTAGTGACCAGTTTCTTGGTTGATCGTCCTAAGAATGTGTAACGCCCCAGATACAACTTTCCATATTTGTAACTCCGACTCTTGCCATTTCCGGCTTTAAGTTATGAGATTCCCTTCGTGGTTGGGTTTTGTCTTTGTTTTTCATTTTGTTCATGTCATGCATTTCATATCATGTCATCATGTGCATCGCATTTGCATACATGTTCGTCTCATGCATCCGAGCATTTTCCCCGTTGTCTGTTTCGCAATCCGACACTCCCACGTGCACCACCGTACCCCTTTTGTCTCTTTTCGTGAGTGGGCGTTAAACGTTCTTGGAATGGACCGAGATTTTCCAAGTGGCCGTAGTACACCACCGTTAGACCGCCTGTCAAATTTCGTTCCATTTGGAGTCCGTTTGATACTCCAATGGTTAACCGGGGAACCGCAAAAGCCTCGTGTGTGTTGCAGCCTAAAACCCCTCCAAAACGGCCCAATAACCCTTCCAAACCACTCCCATGTCCTCCGCCGTCGTATCACGATCGTGTGGGTGAAAACTACACTCCATTTGGACATCCTACCTCCTCCTTGCTATAAATATGTGGACCCCGTCCAAATTCGCGGTCTAACCCTAGCCCCTTCTCCACCACGCCGCCGGACATGTCCATCCGCGCCGGACATGTCCGCCGGACACATCACTCCGTCCAATCCCATCTCGCCACCTCAGCACCACCGCCTCCCGCGCCAACCCCGCCGTGCCACGTGTCGCCTCCGCCGCGGCCCGTCCCGCACGCCGTCGCGGCCCGCCAAGCCCATTGCGGGCCCGCGCGAGCCCGGAGCCGCGGCGGCCGCCCGAGTGCCTTGCTCCTCCGCGCTGGAACCACCGTGCCTCCCAGCGCGCTGGAGTGCCGCCACGCCCCCTCTCCGCCACCACCTCGGCTCCAGCGCCGCCGTCCCTCGTCCTCTCCTACCCGCACCACCAGGGATCCCCGCCTCCTCTCCGACCCTACCCCGTCCAGATCCGGCATGGAGCTCGCCGGATCTACCCTCCTCGCTGTGATCTGATGTCGTCACCGCTGCCAGCCGCCGGAGCCGAGCTCCCTCATGCCGCCGCTGCCCGCCAGGGGGATCGGGAGGAGCCCCGATCCAGTCACCACGTTGATCGCGCGTGGCCTGCGTGTCGGCCACGGCCTCGCAAGGCCCGCTTCCGCTGGCCCACCTGCCTCCTCTCCACTCTGGGCCTCGGCCCGCTTCAGTGAGCAGCCCGCTATAGCCCTCCCTGAGCACACTTTATCAATCGTGCGCTCATCTATTTAGTTCTAGAAATGGCTAAGTCCTGAGATTCCAGATTCATGTGCTCATGTTCATATTGCCATATCTCCATGACCGTAGCTCCGTTTCATCCGCATGATATATCAAAATGTTCATTGGGAGATGCTATTCATTTCATTCCATTGTGGTATGCTTGTTTGAGTTCATCTTGATTCCCTAATCATTGATGCAAGAGTGCTATAAATTGTTTACTGCTGCTACTTATCAGTTTAGGCTGATTTGTCATTTTTGTCACATTTGATGTGTGCTTCATATGGGCATGAGCTCTACATGTGTTTTGAACTATGCCATGCCATCTTTACAGGTGTGCTTGCCATGTATTTTTTGATCTTTGTGGTGACTAGCACAAGCATGCAAAGTAGCCTTTGTGATATTGTTGTTTTCAGGGACTTAGGTTTTTACTAAGTCATTTTCCTGCTGTCATTTTGATGCCATGTAACCATGATGCTACAGTGAGATACATGCTTGTTTTCAGTATCTTCAGTAAGGATGTTTTCGACATATGGTTAGGCTCTATCCATCCATGCCTCTGTTTTCATTAATGGAGTGACCTAACATGTCTTAATCTTGCTCTACTTTTGCTATAAAATGTTCCTGGCAGATTGTTTACATGTTAATCAATTTTGCCATGGTTGTTGTTGTTGTTGTTGTTTATCCATGCATGATATGAACTTGCTATTGCCATGGTTAGCTTGTTTAACATGTATTCTTGTTTTTAGTATGCTTATCTTGTCATGCAAGGCTTTGTGATGAGTGACTTGAGCTTGGAAAGATGCCTTCATAACTCTGTTTATGCCATGCTCTCTTTTCTGCAAAATCTGAAACTGATAATAAAACTTGCTATGTTTACATGAGTGCCATCATATCTTCTGTGCCATTTTGGCTGATGATCAGTAAGGGACTTTTGTTCTATGCATTTATTAGATTCATGCCATTCCGTGTTTTGCTATGATATGTTCATGTAGCATGTTTTTTGCTTGCTCTAAACATGGCTTCCTGATGTTATTTCTGGCAAGTCTGTGAAGCTGATATCTTTTGCACTATTTGCCATGCTTGTTTGAACTTGTTCTAGTGTGATTTAGCCGTAGCTCAATGTTCATGTTTTGTCAAGCATATTGAGTGCATCACTGACATATGCTTTGTTGCTATGTTGGAGTGCAGTAGCTTAGTTTCTTGTTGCATCCTAGATGGCATCTTGCTGTTAGTCGCAGAATTGTGCTATTCTTGTTTTGCTTGCCATTTGCAAACCATGCATCCGACTCCGGTGATCCTTATATCGATTTCGACCGAAATCATCTCATATTTCCAGCGGCACACTTGGTTTGCCAAGTTGATGCCTTGATCAATCTTTCTCTTCCGGAGCACGCATATGCATTGCATATCACATCTCGCATATCATGCCATGTTTTGCATCATGTTGCTTGTGCATTGCACTGTGATTGATTTTTGGTCCTTTTGCTAGTGTTCTTGCTTTGGGTAGAGCCGGGAGACGAGTACGTGATCGAGGAACCTATTGAGTATGCTAACGAGGATCACGCTTTTGTCAACTCTGAGAACTTTGCAGGCAAGATGACCATACCCTCAAAATCACTTCTATCTTTGCTTGCTAGCTGTTTGCTCTATTGGTATGCCACGATACCTACCACTTGATATATCATGACTCCCATATTGCCAGGTCAAGCCTCTAACCCACCTTTCCTAGCAAACCGTTCTTTGGCTATGTTACCGCTTTTGCTCAACCCCTCTTATAGCGTTGCTAGTTGCAGGAGAAGATGAAGTTTGTTCCATGTTGGAACATGGATATTGTTGGGATACCATTATTATATATTATTTAATTTAATGCATCTATATACTTGGTAGAGGGTGGAAGGCTCGGCCTTATGCCTGGTGTTTTGTTCCACTCTTGCCGCCCTAGATTTTGCCATACCGGTGTTATGTTCCTTGATTTGCGTTCCTTACGCAGTTGGGTGTTATGGGAACCCCTTGATAGTTGGCCTTGAATAAAACTCCTCCAGCAAGGCCCAACCTTGGTTTTACCATTTGCCACCTAAGCCTTTTCCCTTGGGTTCTGCAGAATCAAGGGTCATCTTTATTTTAAACCCTCGGGCCAGTGCTCCTCTAAGTGTTGGTCCAACTTGTCAGCCGCCGGTGGCCACCAGGGGCAACTCTGGGTTGGCCTACCGGAACTTTGGGCAATCCGGTGTGCCCTGAGAACGAGATATGTGCATCTCCTATCGGGATTTGTCAGTACATTCGGGTGGATTTGCTGGTGTTGTTTTACCATTGTCAACATGTCTTGTAACCAGGGTTCCGAGTCTGATTGGGTCTTCCTGGGAGAAGGAATATCGTCCGTTGACCGTGAGATCTTGTGATGGGCTAAGTTGGGACACCCCTGCAGGGTTTTGAACTTTTGAAAGCCGTGCCCACGGTTATGGGCAGATGGGAATTTGTTAATATCCGGTTGTGGAGAACTTGACACTTAACTTAATTGAAATGAATCAACCACGTGTGTAGCCGTGATGGTCTCTTCTCGGCGGAGTCCGGGAAGAGAACACGGTCTCGTGTTATGCTTGAATGTAAGTAGCTTCAGGATCACTTCTTGATCACTTTTAGCTTCTCGACCGTGCTTTGCTTCTCTTCTCGCTCTCTTTTGCGTAAGTTAGCCACCATATATGCTTAGTGCTTTGCTGCAGCTCCACCTCACAACCCTTTCTTACCCATAAGATTAAATAGTCTTGATCTCGCAGGTGTGAGATTGTTGAGTCGCCGTGACTCACAGATACTTCCAAACAGATGCAGGTGCCGATGATGCCAGTGCAGGGGACACTACCGAACTCATGTGGGAGTTCGACGAGGATTCGGGTCGTTACTATGTTTCTTTTCCAGATGATCAGTAGAGGAGCCCAGTTAGGATGATCGGGGATCTAGCTTTTGGGGTTGTCTTTCTTTGTTTTGGTTCTGTAGTCAGACCTTGATTGTATTCTGGATGATGTATGACTATTTATGTATTGTGTGAAGAGGCGATGGTAAGCCGACTCTTTATCCCTTTCTTATTCAGTACATGGGATGTGTAAAGATTACCCCCCTTGCGACATGCCTACCATGCGGCTATGCCTCTAAGTCGTGCCCCGACACATGGGAGATATAGCCGCATTGTGGGTGTCACATGTTGCCAATCAGAGCCTTCCCAGACTTAGGAGCCCCCTGCTTGACCGAATCGCTGACGTTGTTGAGTCTAGAAGAAAATATTTTGAGTCTTAGGATTATATATATCGGAGAGTAGGATTCTTTTTACTCCTCAGTCCCTTCGTCGCTCTGGTGAGGTCTCCTAACGTAAAGTTTTGACTCTTCTCTCCTCAAATTTCATGAAAAAAAAAATTAGGATCACGCGGGTATGTTGGAATCGTTTCGATGGTTTTGTGACGAGAACATTGTTCTTGGTGCCTCCTGACATTAAGGAGTTGTGGCAGTATCCTGGGGAGTTGAGCTCCGAGGTGTTGTCGTCACAATTTTATCGTTGCAGTTATGGAATACCTGAGTTCGCCGACATCGAAAATCTCTTTTATGCAGTTGTTGGTGAGATAACCTCGACGCCACCCAGTACTGGGGCGGGAGTTCGGGAGTATTGTCATAACTCGTATAACGGATGCTTTTCGAAGGTTGAGGTAAATGATTTCCGAAGGTTTCTTGGTTATGTGTTGAAGGATGGATACAACTGGATGTAGGATTTGCTAGTTTTGGGTGAGATATTATGCTTCCCCCGTATCCCCAACACCTGATTGCATAACCAGAAAGTTTCGGGAGTTTTATAAGTGGGAATTCAAGTATCACGTAGAATATCCTTCCAACAGATACATGATACGATATGGGGTCTATCATATGTTTGTTCCGGCTTATTTTGCAAGACAATCCTTTGTTTTGTTTTTAGTTGTGGTATTCGAGTTGCTTCAATGTCAAGTGTTGATTCCATAAGTGGTGTTCTCACACTTCTATATGAATACCAATCCTTCTTGATCATCGAGGTTGTCATGTCAATTCTTTCCAACCGGTGTGATTCTCTTCAAGATGATCCTATCATTTTTCCCATTCATAAGATCCAATCTCAGTTTTCGTCAACGGTGTTTGTTTCACCTGTTTCCAAGTTGCCTTTGTTTTCCCGCCCTCCCACCCTTCTCATCAAGGACTCATATATCTTAATCAAGCATCCATTTTTATTGGTGTGAAGTCTCTTCATTATTTTGCTTCAATGTTCTTACCCGGTGGTTCTCAAGAAGATGCTCTACAAGTTCATTGTTCTTCATTCTTTTTCTTCTCTAGTGGATTCAATTCAAGCCTTGTCAATCATATCCTTTTCTCATTTCAAATGTGTTCTCATGCCGGTGCACTCTTAATCATTCACTTCTCGTTATTCATTTATTCTGGAGTGTTGAAGTATCTCGAAGATTCATGTTTCCACTCTCCATTCGTTCAAGCTCTTTCGAGGATGTTATCTCATTCAAGCTATTTAATTCAACCGGTGCAATCTCTCTTCAAAACCATTTCAACGGTGTATCTTTTGAGTGGGCCCTAACCCACAGGTCTTTTCCCAGGATCTTACCTGACTCTTCTAATCTTCCAGAGTTATCCTCAAATTCAGTTCAAAGTTTGACGTAAGAATGAGTTGTCATCAGTCAAATGTATTTCTCCAAGACCCTTCAAATTCTTTTCATTTTTTGGTTCAACCTTTCAAAAAATTTCATTCCGGAGTGCCTCAAAAATTCATGGTGGTGTTTCTTATCGTCATTCTCGACAGTTGAAGACCGAAGAAGAGTTTTTCCTCCATATCTTATCCGTTCTCTCAGTGATGCGTAGTTCAAGCTTGCTGCCATCCTCTCATAATTGTTTTGATTGTGAGAATTATTGTCACCCATCCGGAGCAATTCAAGAGTCTTTTCAGTTTGATTCTCCAAAGGCCAGCATTTTGGGTTTATTCATTCTCAGCTTTCAGCTCTCGTTCTCAAATCTTACCGGTGGTTCGTTTAAGAGTTCTCTTACTTTGTTATCAGATAGATTCATTCGTTCTTTCCAACCCTACCGGTGGTTCATTGAGTTTGCGCTATATCGCTCTTTAATCCTTTTCAATGAGAATAAGTAGTGTGCCAAATCCATTGCTTGTCATCAATCTAAATTGGTGAAGGATACACATAACATAATTCTTATTCTTGTTTCATCCAAGTGATCTAATTCTTTATTCCGGAGGTTCATCAAAATTCTTGATTTCATTTGTTCATATTTTCTTTCAGGAGTTCCAAGTTTTTCTTCGTTATATCATCGCAAAGCTCCATCTAATCATTGCAAGGCTTCAATCTTGTTCGCTTCAAACCTTCATTTCTTTTATGTTATCTTTTCCTATCCGGAGTTCTTCATGGAGGCTCCACATGGTGGTTCGTCAAGGATTCTTTTCATTCTTCTATTGTTCTTAAAGATATCTCTCAAAACTAAGATCCGCCAAGCTATACTATGAAATAAACATGTTGTTCAACACATGTCTTGTTTTGAGGAGTTCAAGTATTCTACATCTTGCATACTGAAGTGCAATTCTTTCTATCTTATCTTTTTCAGGTGGTGTTATGTCATTGTTGACAATTTACCTTTGTGTTTCATGATTCGCAAGTTGTCAAGAATGAGATATTGAAACCCATCATTTTCTTCCTTGTAGTTATCTTGGTATAGTTTCACCTAAAGCCTTCCATTGGGAATGTTGCCATTATGGTGCTTATCTATGATCCAATTTTCGCTTCTCATCTCGATGAAGGAGTTTTCATCTCCTTTTTGATCTCAATCCAATTGATTGATTTCGTTAGTGGCTGGTCTTCACGTCATAATTTGGGGATGTTTTCCTTAAGACCATTGGAAATCATATCTTTTGTTGTCGATTTGCAACAACTCCGTTCAACCCTTCATAAGAGTGCTCTCTTAAGTTCAGTTGTGAGAGATGTTGGTTCTCTCATCTCCGTTCTTTTCATTCCATTCTTACGTTCCAGAGGCATTGTGGTGTTGCTCTCTTTGACCCATCATCTCATTTTGTAATATCATGTTCTTTCCCTTGCTTATCCGTTTAGCAGGAGTGTTGTGTCCTCTGCTCAAGTTCTTTTCATCTTATCAAGTCTTGCATCTCTTTTCAACCAGAGTGATGTCGTAATTTTTCTTCCTCGTTCCTATTTTCTAACGGAGTGTTTTCAACTTTGTTCATATTCGTGGTATTCTTTCTTTCAATTTGTTTTACCTCTTATCTTCCTCTTCCTTTTCCCTCCAGTGCCATCCTAGATCTCAGGATGAGATCTTCTCGTAGTGGTGGAGTGTTGTAACGCCCCGGATCCAACTTTCCATATTTGTAACTCCGACTCTTGCCATTTCCGGCTTTAAGTTATGGGATTCCCTTCGTGGTTGGTTTTGTATTTGTTTTGCATTTTCTTCATGTCATGTATTTCATATCATGTCATCATGTGCATCGCATTGTCATACATGTTTGTCTCATGCATCCGAGCATTTTCCCCGTTGTCCGTTTCACAATCCATCATTCCACGTGCACCGGCATACCCCTTTTGTCTCTTTTCGTGAGCGGGTGTTAAATGTTGTCGGAATGGACCGAGATTTGCCAAGTGGCCTTGGTACACCACTGGTAGACAGCTTGTCAAATTTCGTTCCATTTGGAGTCCGTTTGATACTCCAACAGTTAACCGAGGAATCGCAAAGGCCTCGTGTGTGTTGCAGCCAAACAGCCCTACAAAACGGTCCAATAACCCTTCCAAACCACTCCCATGTCCTCCGTCGTTGGATCACAATCGTGTGGGCGAAAACTACACTCCATTTGGACACTCCTACCTCCTCCTAGCTATAAACATGTGCACCCCGTCCAAATTCGCGGTATAACCCTAGCCCCTTCTCCACCGCGCCGCCGGACATGTCCATCCGCGCCGGAGATGTCCGCCGGACACATCACTCTGGCCAATCCCATCTCGCCACCTCAGCACCACCACCTCCCGCGCCAACCCCGCCGTGCCACGTGTTGCTTCCGCCGCCGCCCGCCAAGCCCATCGCGGGCCCGCGCGAGCCGGGAGCCGCCGCGGCCGCCCGAGTGCCTCTCTCCTCCGCGTCGGTCCCATCGTGCCTCCCAGCTCGCCGGAGCGCCGCCCTGCGCTACTGCCGGAGCGTCGCCGCGCCCCGTCTCTGCCACCACCTCGGCTCCGGCGCCGCCGTCCCTCGTCCTCTCCTACCCGCGCCGACCCTACCCCGTCCAGATCTGGCATGGAGCTTGCCGGATCTGCCCTCCTTGCCATGCTCCAACGTCTCACCATTGCTAGCCGCCGGAGCCGAGCTCCCTAATGCCGCCGCTGCCCGCCAGGGGGGTCGGGAGGAGCCCCGATCCAGTCGCCGCGCTGACCGCGCGTGGCCTGCTCGTGGGCCACGGCCTCGCAAGGCCCGCTTCCGCTGGCCCACCTGCCTCCTCTCCACTCTGGGCCTCGGCCCGCTTCGGTGAGCATCCCGCTATACCCCGCCCTAAGCACACTTTATCAATCGTGTGCTCGTCTGTTTAGTTCCAAAAAACGGCTAAGTCCTAAGATTCCAGATTCATGCGCCCATGTTCATATTGCCATATTTCCATGACCGTAGCTCCATTTCATGCACATGATATATCATAATGTTCATTGCGAGATGCTATTCATTTCATTCCATTGTGGTATGCTTGTTTGAGATCATCTTGATTCCCTAATCATTGATGCAAGAGTGCTATAAATTGTTTAATGCTGCTACTTATCAGTTTAGGGCGATTTGTCATTTTTGTCACATTTGATGTGTGCTTCATATGGGCATGAGCTCTACATGTGTTTTGAACTATGCCATGCCATCTTTACAGGGGTGCTTGCCATGTATTTTTGTGATCTGTGTGGCGACTAGCACAAGCATGCAAAGTAGCCTTCGTGATATTGCTTTTTTCAGGGACTTAGGTTTTTACTAAGTCATTTTCCTGCTGTTATTTTGATGCCATGTAACCATGATGCTACAGTGAGATACATCCTTGTTTTGAGTATCTCCAATAAGGACGTTTTCGACATATGGTTATGCTTTATCAATCCATGCCCCTGTTTGCATTTATGTAGTGACCTAGCTTGTCTTAATCTTGCACTACTTTTGCTATAAAATGTTCCTGGCAGATTGTTTACATGTTAGTCAATTTTGCCATGGTTGTTGTTGTTGATCCATGCATGTTATGAACTTGCTCTTTCCATGATTATTTTCTTGAACATGTCTTCTTGCTGTTAGTATGCTTATCTTGTCACGCAAGGCTTTGTGATGAGTGACTTGACCTCGCAAAGATGCCTTCATAACTCTGTTTATGCCATGCTCTGTTTTCTGCTAAGTCTGAAACTGATAATAAAACTTGCTATGACTACATGAGTGCCATCATATCTTCTGTGCCTTTTTGGCTCATGATCAGTAAGGGACTTTTGTTCTATGCATTTAGTATATTCATTGCATGCCTTGTTTTGCTATGATATGTTCCAGTAGCATGTTGCTTGCTTGCTCTAAACAAGGCTTCCTGATGTTATTTCTGGCATGTTAATATTTTCACTAAGTCTGTGAAGCTGATATTTTTTATACTTTTGCCATGCTTGTTTGAACTTGTTCTAGTCTGATTTAGCCGTAGCTCAGTGTTCATGATTTGTCAAGCATCATGAGTACATCACTAACATATGCTTTGTTGTTATGTTGGACTGCAGTAGCTTAGTTTCATGTTGCATTCCAGATGGCATCTTCCTGTTAATCACAGAATTGTGCCACTCTTGTTTTGCTTGCCATTTGCAAACCGTGCATCCGATTCCGGTGATCCTTATATCGATTTCGACCGAAATCGTCTCATATTTCCAGCGGCACACTTGGTTTTCCAAGTTTATGCCTTGATAAATCTTTCCCTTCTGGAGGACGCATATGCATTGCATATCACATCTCGCATATCATGCCATGTTTAGCATCATGTGGCTTGTGCATTGCACCGTGATTGATTGTTGGTCCTTTGGTTGTGTTCTTTCTTTGGGTAGAGCTGGGAGACGAGTACGTGATTGAGGAACCTCTTGAGTACGCTAACGAGGATCACGCTTTCGTCAACTCTGAGAACTTTGCAGGCAAGATGACCATACCCTCGAAATCTCTTCTATCTTTGCTTGCTAGTTGTTCGCTCTATTGCTATGCCGCGATACATACCACTTGCCATATTATGCCTCCCATATTGCCATGTCAAGCCTGTAACTCACCTTTCCTAGCAAACCGTTGTTTGGCAATGTTACCGCTTTTCCTCAACCCCTCTTATAGCGTTGCTAGTTGCAGGAGAAGATGAAGTTTGTTCCATTGTGGAACATGCATATTGTTGGGATATCATTATTATATATTATTTACTTTAATGCATCTATATACTTGGTAAAGGGTGGAAGGCTCGGACTTATGCCTAGTGTTATGTTCCACTCTTGCCGCCCTAGTTTCCGTCATACCGGTGTTATGTTCCTTGATTTACGTTCCTTAAGCGGTTGGGTGTTATGGGAACCCCTTGACAGTTCACCTTGAATAAAACTCCTCCAGCAAGGCCCAACCTTGGTTTTACCATTTGCCACCTAAGCCTTTTCCCCTGGGTTCCGTGGACTCAAGGGTCATCTTTATTCTAAACCCTCGGGCCAGTGCTCCTCTGAGTGTTTGTCCAACTTGTGAGTCGCCGGTGGCCACCAGGGGCAACTCTGGGTTGGCCTACCGGAAGTTTGGACAATCCGGTGTGCCCTAAGAACGAGATATGTGTATCTCCTATCGGGATTTGTCGGCACATTCGGGCGGCTTTGCTAGTCTTGTTTTAACATTGACGAAATGTCTTGTAACCGGGATTCCGAGTCTGATCGGGTATTCCTGGGAGAAGGAATATCCTTCGTTGACCATGAGAGCTTGTGATGGGCTAAGTTGGGACACCCCTGCAGGGTTTTGAACTTTCAAAAGCCGTGCCCGCGGTTATGGGCAGATGGGAATTTGTTAATATCTGGTTGAAGTGAACTGGACACTTAACTTAATTAAGATGAATCAACCGCGTGTGTAGCCGTGATGGTCTCTTTTCGGCGGAGTCCGGGAAGAGAACACGGTCTCGTGTTATGCTTGAACGTAAGTAGCTTCAGGATCACTTCTTGATCACTTTTAGCATCTCGACTATGCTTTGCTTCTCTTCTCGCTCTCTTTTGCATAAGTTAGCCACCTTATATGCTTAGTGCTTTGCTGCAGCTCCACCTCACAACCCTTTCTTACCCATAAGCTTAAATAGTCTTGATCTCGCGGGTGTGAGATTGCTGAGTCCCCATGACTCACAGATACTTCCAAACAGATGCAGGTGCCAATGATGCCAGTGCAGGGGACGCTACCAAACTCAAGTGGGAGTTCGACGAGGATTCGGGTCGTTACTATGTTTCTTTTCCGGATGATCAGTAGAGAAGCCCAGTTGGGACGACCGGAAATCTAGCTTTTGGGGTTGTCTTTCTTTGTTTTGGTTCCGTAGTCGGACCTTGATTATATTCTGGATGATGTATGACTATTTATGTATTGTGTGAAGTGGCGATTGTAAGCCGACTCTTTATCCCTTTCTTATTCACTACATGGGATGTGTAAAGATTACCCCTCTTGCGACATGCCTACCATGCGGCTATGCCTATAAGTCATGCCCCGACACGTGGGAAATATAGCCGCATTGTGGGTGTTACAGAATGCTTATATATGAATAAAGCTCTCTCACTTACCCAAAAAAAAGATTAAGCCATATTAACCGGAAAGGAGGCTCAATCACACTAGATGTTGTCTTTGGATCTCCGGACAACTTCGGAAGCGAGGAGTTAATCTTTGATATTGTCCCCTTTCGTAGCGGCTATCATGCACTGCTCGGACGAACTGCATTTGCTTGATTCAACGTGGTGCCACACTACGCTTATCTCAAGCACAAGATGCCCGGACCACGCGGCGTCATAACAGTCAATGGAAACACGGAACGCTCCCTCCGCACCGGGGAGCACACCGCCGCCTTAGCGGCAGAGGTACGGGGTGGCCTTTTCAAGTAGAACATCAATTTGGCGGCCGATCCCCCGGACTCTGTTAAGAGAGTCCGAACCATCCCGCAGAAGGACAACTCGGCTCGTCAAGAGCTCGACTAGCAATTTGTCCTCCGTCCCAGTCCTGACCAAGTGGCGGCAATTGTACCGCGCATACATAATTATGCACTAAAAGTACCATGGACAATTATGGAGGCATAATCAGCTTGTGATCCGCAATACAGCTTGACCGCCTCGGACACACATAATTTCACTATTTCCTTTTTACCTTTCTTCCTTTTTATAGGCCTTTTCTGGCGGCTTGACCATCGATTCTTTTCGAAGGATAAAAACACCAAGGCGACAAGAAGCATGGACGTACTGGGGAATCTTTAGGTGGTTTCTTTAACTACCCCTTTTTACCTGTTTTCATGACCCACACGCAACTCTCCCTTGGTTAAGGCATAGTAAATAGCCTTCTGCTTGATGCATTATTTGTAAAGATGCGCTTAAACGCACCAATGAAATTATCATAGAAACAATTTTTGGCCCAAATTTTACGACCCTAGCTTACCACTTGTTCTTCTTTTGTTTCCTTTTTGTCTTTTCTTTTCTGGTAACTTTATCAGATAACATCCATACACTCTCGTGCGTTTCAACTTGGCAGGGGCTTCATAGCGCCGCACAACATGACAACAAAAGTACGAACACTATGCAGCATTGGCTCCGAATCATGTCTTTGGTCAATAGTTAGGTTGCCCGGCTCCTGTGCTTACTACCTTACTTTCCGTTGTATCAACTAGGGTAGTAAAGGGAGAACTACTGCGATTGTGCCCTAGTTTACCCAAGTGAGCACCTCAGTAGAGAAAGCCGAAAACTGACTGTCATGATGCGGCCAGAGCCAGTTAGCTCTTCAGAGGCCTCAAATCCATAGTGATTATTTCCGCATTATGCGAGGGATCGGTACTTACCCGATCATGTGTTTACAGCTTCCTAGTCCAGATACTAGGGGTTGCGCCTATATTTCTATTGTCAAACTCCTATGGCTAAGTGAGGGTGCTAAAGCTGCATAGTCCAATTGCCTGGTTCGTCGCGCTAAACACCTCCTTCGAGGACCACACAATTGGATCAAGAGTGTTTAGATTATATCCCGAACACCCCCGTATTTCCTACGTGGGGGCAGAAGCCGACGACTGGCCAACTCTCAGATTTCACATAAGACAGCCGCACGGGAGGAGAATTTTTTTAACAAAACATTATATTACATAGCGATTTTGTTTCATCATGCAAGGAAAAGGCAACATGAATGTATTCATTCAAAAATAATGTCTTGCGCACATTGTGTTGCTACAATGCGAGACCCCTCCAGTACGTCCGCAAAATACCGCTCGGGCGTGCAGTGCTCCTTTCCCTCTACCGGCCCTTCAGTCGTCAGCTTGACGGCGTCCATCTTCGCCCACCACACCTTGACTCGGGCGAAGGCCATGTGTGCACCTTCAATGCAGGCCAATCGCTTGATGACATCCAGCCGAGGACAGGCGTTCTCCAGCCGCTTCACAAGGCCGAAGTAACTGCCGGGCATAGCTTCAGCAGGCCACAGCGGGATTATCAAATCCTTCATGGCCAGTTCGGCCACCCTATGCAGATCAACCAGTTTGTTTTAGCTGATCGATGCAGGGCACGGGATGCTCTGGCACAAGGTATTGCGACCAGAACAGTTTCTCCGTTGAGCTCCCTTCTTCGGCCCGGAAGAACTCCGCGGTGTCGGACACACTGCGCGGCAGATCCGCAAATGCCCCTGGAGAACTCCGAATCCGGGTTAGTAGGAAATATTTCTTCTTCACATACTTTCTTCGCATACTAAATGCCTTATCCGCTGCGATCTTCTTGGCCTCCTGGATCTCCAGGAGGGCACCCTGGGCTTCAACCCGGGCCGCTTCCACGCTTTGGTGAGCCTTTGAGAATTTGGCCTCTCGAGCCGAAACATCTCCCTCCAATGCCTCATACTTCTCCACAGCATCTTGGAGCTCTTGATGGACCTCATTCAGCCTGGCCTTAATCTTCTTACGAGCAGCCTGCTACTTGACATCTTTCCCCTCAGCTTCGGCCAGGGCCTTTTTTAGGGCCTCTACCTCACTCGTCGCTCCTACATATATCATGACACTAAGGTCAGTATACATAGCGAGTTACTACATACCGTGCTGGTCCTCCAGCTGCTTCCTCGCCTGGCCGAGCTCCTCTTCGGCCCGCTCCAGTTTTTGATTTAGTCCGGAGACTTCGGTAGTGTGAGAGGTCGCGGCCAGCAGCGATGCCTGCTTATTCCAATTAAACACAGTTTGGTTAGCTTCCTGCGAAATTTAATTGATCCTATGTCCGTCTTTTCTTTCCGAACACTGGACAGTGTCTTAGGGGCTACTGTCTATATTGGGATTTTCTCGGTTAACGCCGCTTACCTCAAAACTTGTCAGTAGGCCGCTGCAGGCTTCGGTCAGTCCACTCTTAACGGACTGAACCTTGTCAATCACCGTACCCAAAGGATACGGTGTTCTTCCACAATGAAAGCGCCCCGTAGCGCTTCCAATAGATTATCCGGCGCCTCTGGATGAACAGAGGTCGCCGGCGGGACGGGGACACCTTCTTCTCTTGAAGGAGGCTACTTGTCGGACTCCGGGGCCGTATGGGTCTCCGGATCCGTGCTCAGAGGGGGCCGAATTGAGCACGGCCCCCATTGTCAGTCTCCATGGGGGTCTGTTCCCCCATGTGCCCGGCGGCCGAGGTGTCGCCCTCCGGCGCTTCGATGACGGCCTCCTAAACCTCTCCCTGGCCTGGGAAGGTCCTTTGGGACAGCACCTTGTCATCTCCCTTGGCCTTGGGAGAGTAAGCGACCGGCGGTGTCTCACTGGCCATTTCCTTTGAGTCCAACGAGCCTCGTGATGAGGATCGCTGGGAGCTGTCGTGGGCCAGACTACAATAACATGATTAAACCATATAAAATACCATAAGGTGGAAAGGCCGGATAAATGGACGTGTACGGGTTCTTAGTACTCACGATGCGGCCAGGGGCTTGTTCCTGGGGTGTCGCTCCAGACTGCTGTTGACGCCCCACGAGGAGCTGCCCATGAGAGGGCCTTTCCCTTTCTTGGGCGCCTCCACCTCCAGATTTGTGGAGACCAGCCTCTTCTTCCTCCCCCCGTCAGGGGGGGAGTCGCTCTCCTCCTCCTCCTCATCGTCGTCGTCTTCGGCGGCGGAGGAGCGGGTCTTGTCTTCGGACGTCACGTCTGAAGCGCCCTTGCGGCGGGGGCCACTCCGGACCCCTTGGCCTTCTTCTTCGGCGCCTTATAGGGCACCGGCACCAGCATCTCCGCTAGACGCTGGATGACTAGTTCTTCAGGCAGCGGAGCCAGACACTAGATACGCTTCACCCTCTCCATCCATTCCTGAAGAAGCATTGATAATAAAAGCTCAGATATCATCCTTGAAACAAGCAAGTAAAGGATGCATAAGAAACATACCTCGTTGGCGAGGTGGTTAATGTCATGCCCGCGGTCCGAGTCTGTGGCTAGCGGTGTCTCATTGCCCTTTAAGAGCAACTTCCAGGCATCTTCGTGAGTGGTTTCAAAGAGCCTCTTCAGGGCATGGTGCTTCTTCGGATTGAACTCCCACAAAGGGCGACTTCGGCTTTGTCACGGGAGAATCCAGTGAACTAGCATCACCTGGATTACATCGACGAGCTTGATATCTTCGTCCACCATGCTTTGCACGCACGTCTACAGTGCTATCAGCTTGTCTGGCAAAGACCAATTCGAGCTCTTCTCCACCCAGGAGGTGAGTCACATGGGAGCGCCGGAGTTGAATTCGGTAGCTGCGGCCCAGGTGGCGCCACGGGGTTCTATGATGTAGAACCACTGTTTCTGCCATTCCTTGACAGTCTCCATGAAAGTGCCTTTTGGCCAGGAGACACTGGTCAGCTTTCTTACCATGGCGCCTCCGCACTCCGTGTGTTGGCCATCCACCACCTTCAGCTTCACGTTGAAGACCTTGAGCCACAACCCGAATTGGGGTTGGATACGGAGGAAGGCCTCACACACGATGAAGAACACCGAGATGTTGAGGAAAGATTTTGGGGATAGATCATGAAAGTCTAGCCCATAATAGATCATCAGCTCGCGGATGAAAGGATGGAGTGGAAACCCTAGCCCACGTAGGAAATGAGGGATGAATACCACCCTCTCGTTGGGCTTCGGTGTGGGGACGACTTGCCCCTGGGCTGGAAGACGGTGGGCAATTTCCTTCGCCAGATACCCGGCCGCCCGAAGCTCGGTAATGACCTTGTCCTTGATAGAGGAGGCCATCCACTTGCCTTGACCTCCTGATCCGGACATGGTTGAGTGCTTGCTCGAGTGGGAAGATGGAGAACTTGGGCTCTAGAGCTCAAGAGTGGAAGGGCAGAGGAAGAGAGAAGGCGTGGGAGAAGGAGGGGAATCCTTATCCCCTTATAAAGGCTGTGAATATCGAACGCCTCCCCACTCGCCCTAAAACTCGCCTATTCCCAAGGGCTGTGTAAACGACATGGTTGGGTTACCCACACCCGTATTGATGAGAATCCCGTGATAAGGGGGCATGATGTCTGCTTTGACAAGACGTGCCAATGGAAACCGCATCTCGAAACGCGGAACGACAGACAAAAACGGTTCAATATAATGGCCGGACAGACGTGATGTCATCTTGTGAAAAGTTGTCAGCAAATAGGGATTCGTGAAATATTATATTCCCTGCAGTCATGTGGGGTACTTGTGTTACAGATCCGGACACCTTCGTTTTATCCGAAAACTATCTTGGAGTATTCGGAAAGTGGAACCCGCCTTGCAATGCCGAAGACAATCTGCGCGCCGGACAAATCGTCATTGAAGCCTGGTTCAGGGGCTACTGAGGGAGTCCTGGACTAAGGAGTCCTCGGGTGTCCGACCTATTGGATATGGGTTGGACTATTGGGCAGTGAAGATACAAAGACCGAAGACTCTACCCGTGTCCGGATGGGGCTCTCCTTGTTGTGGAAGGCAAGCTTGGCGACCAACTATGAATATTCCTTTCTTTGTAACTAACCTTGTGTAAACCTAGATCCTTCTTGTGTCTATATGAACCGGAGGGCTACGGTTTTAGGGTTTTAGGGTTTAGCCATTACAATCTCGCGGTAGATCAACTCTTGTAATACTCATATTCATCAAGATCAATCAAGCAGGAAGTAGGGTATCACCTCCATAGAGAGGGCCCGAACCTGGGTAAACATTGTGTCCCCTATCTCCTGTTACCATCGATCCTAGATGCACAGTTCGGGACCCCCTACCCGAGATCTGCCGGTTTTGACACCAACACCCTTCGTCACAGTTTACAGGGCATGCCTTATTTTGATGCATTTCTCTCTGTGCATTTCCACCACCAGAGAGGTTGTAGACGTTTTTGGTTTAATGCTCAATTAATTAGGACGTGGTAACCGCAATCAAGTCCACAATTTTCTCTTGATGTAATACGGAGTGGAGTAAGTGCATGCATGTGTGTACCCTAGGTGGAAGCACTGCATGCATGTGTGTATGCATTATTTCCTCTAGTAAAAGACGCCGTGCTATAACTACCAATGCTAATTTTCAAGCCGATCGCTAGTCGCCTTGGTCCCAGTGATATTGTTTTTGTAGTGTGCTCTATAAACAATGATGGAGGGAGTAGTATGAGCGGATTCAAAGAAGAGTGTATTGATGGTTTCTTCTTCCGAGCAACTTACAGTGGGAAAGGTGGGGTTTATGATTTGACTAGTCATTACTCACTATTATTGCGGCGCAACGACCGGGCTGAGTCTCCCATGTGGTTGTGCACAACTCCCTCCATTGTTATCATAATTGACGTACTATACAAATAATTTTCCAGTGACATAATTGACGTACTATACAAATAATTTTCCAGTGACATAATTGACGTACTATACAAATAATTTTCCAGCGACATGAAGTTGTACAATGCTCTGAGCTTTCAGCTTTTGTTTCATGTGTCTTGCCATCCGTGCTCCTTCAGAAACAATAAAAAACTAATTTCCTTGCTAATGCATCTCAATGATTAGCAGATCAAAGCTAATATTTACATCAGAACGTAAGACAAAGTTGTGAGAAGGTGTTAAATTAAAATTGATCCATGATTTCATTGGCAGCAATGTCCCCCCATCTCTGTCTAAATCAACAAGGCATGCTTGGAAAAAAAGTAGATGCCTGGAGCATGCAACATTCCAATCATTTTGTGCAGTTCCACTAAAATTAGAGATGAGCGTCCATGTTCCAAAGATATTAAGTGTGATTTCAATAATAGAGGACTGAAGTTGGAACAATAAACACACAAATAGAAGCCGGTCACCTTTGCAGTCTCTCTTAAAGCTAACTAGTTGGAGAAGGTTATGCAAATAGTTGGAGAAGATTAGGCTCGGAGTTGGATGAGGAGGATAGAGCAAAACCAATCTCCCTTTGTGCAGTTACATTGAAATGTGGAGACGTTCCCCGTGTGACATTTTAGTACAACTTCACAAAAGACTCGTAAGAAAAAAGTGATTTGTGCAGTTCACCAAAAGGTCGCAATAGCCACGTGGTGAAATGGATAGCCCTGTTTGCAAAAAAAGAGGTAGAAAGGAAACAATTACTGGCCAATCACAGTTGATGACACATACAACGACAAAAAAGAAGCATATACCTTGTCTAAGGAAGATAACATCACAGTTGTGTTTGTCTAAAACGTTGTGAGGATGAGATTGCAATATGCAAAGTACGCCGGACGATCTATGTTTTGGGAAAAGAACTATGGAAGATCCACATGCAGCGACGTGGGAAGACGGGCAGTGGAGCAAGGCCGGAGGGTATACCTAGGGGTCGTCGGGTGTAACTAGGAGAGCGGTGGCGGGCAGGATCTGCCCATACTGCAGCAGCGAGCAGGTGGCATAGGCCCTACCGCGCTGGAGCTTGGTTAGAGAGAACAGCGGGTACCGAAGATCGGGACGTTCTGCCTCGGTGCCGTCGAACGGAGAAACGTTGCACATCCTCCCTTTCCACCGGTGAACGGGATGCTGCCGGATCAGTGACCAACGGTGAGAGAGAGAGAGAGAGAGGCCACCGACGCCTTGTGTGAGATAATCTGAAGAGAGACAAACCCAGGCAGGCAGGCTCCATTGTATATATTGTAGCGGACTACCTTTTTCTCCATAAAAATCATTTTATATTCTGTGTACGTGCCATTAAGTGATATAACTTTATTTAAAAATAATGCGCCAACGCATCAAGTCGAACTTTGTTTCGTGCACACGTGGTACACGACCTCCGTAGGTAAAGAACTGCTACACGTGTTCAAATTAGCACATGGGCTTCCATTTCATATAGAAATGACCTCCACCGTGTACCTGCAGGGGTGTGGCTGGGCACGAAGCATGAGTACGTGCACCAATTCTCTTCGTGTACATACGCCACCTACGTGTGTGAGAGAGATACAAACGTAGAGAGATATAGTGTGTGGGTTCGTGAGGGCTTTTTGGGGGCAGGGGTTGAGAAATAGACAAGCAATATATGTGGATGATATTTCAATAAAAATGTAGCATATGCAATGTGTGTGAAATAGAGTCCTGGATATATCATATATATAGAGGGGGCGATCCACGAGAAGAGAGTGGAGGTATCATCGGCTTGAGGTATCCATAGAATTGAAGTTAGGGATGATGTGTGTGTGTCCGCGCGCGATCAATAAAGAGTGCCATCGAATTTGTGTGCCCACGTCAAAGATATAGGGTGGCGGGCCTACTGGAATGTGAGAGGGGACAGGTGCAGTTTGTCTCTGTGAAATGGATACCTACCTATAGCGCTTGACTATTGGTGTGTGGTGGGGGTGGTAGGGGAGACCTAATTAACTATATAGGTACAATGGCTGGTATATGTGTGGAGGAGGAGAGAGGCATACCTTATGTATTGAGGGAGATTGATCGGCATCCAAGCATATGTGTAGGAGAGGAATTATGTTGGGAGAGAGAAAGAGCTAGAGTGTTGGACGGAGTGGTGGTGGAGTTGCTTCTAATAAATGGTGGGAGAGGCTTGCTAGACAAATGGAGGGCACACCTGCAATATCAACAAGAGAGGGGATGGCGGCCTGTCTGAGCACATGCGTGTGAGAAACGGGTCAGGAGGCATGCACGAATGATGAGGTGGGACGATATGGCTATGGTAAGTAGACGTAACTACATAGGAAGATCAATTGTCCTTTGTTAGAGAAAGGAAAGACATAACTTGTGAGGTACCTCGATCGATGGGTGGGTGAAAATAGTTAAATTAGACCTAGGTATATATAGGGAGATCGATCGGTATACATGCATGTATGTGTTAGAAGCAAATAAGGCCCGGCAGAAGGATAGAGAGAGAGGGATGCAGCTAGGAGGTGGTGCAAGAGGCATACTATATCAAGGGGGAAGGAGTGTGCGAGTACGAGATCGATGAAAAGAGGGGTGTGAGTGAGGTATGGACGGTGAGAAGAGAAGAGGGAAAGCTTGTGTTTGTGGTAGGCACATCTGGCTAGAGAGGCATATCAATCGTTGTGTGATGTAAAGAAGGAGCTGGGGGGCCTACACCCACCGTGGGTGAACAACCTAAAGTGAAAAGACGAATTTGCGCAATGGAGCTAGAGAATGCTGAGGGAGGGTGAGAGGGATGCGAGCGTGTGCATGCACGAGAGAAAGTTAGCGCTAGCTGCAAAGATAAGAGGATTGTGTGGGTGTAAAAGACGAATAGATATCATAATTCATTATAAAAAGTGAATTTGGATATTTGAAGAATTTATCATAGTGTTTTAAACTGACGCATGCGGGAATATATATAACGGCGATACACATGGTGTGGTTATGAACATGTTATACTACATCTAATATATTTTATCTCTACTCTTATAAAAACATTTTATCTCTACTCTTATAAAAACAGAGTTGTTGATCATGGTGCCTGCCATCCTGCAATATTGGTCATCCAATTTATATTTGATGGATAGGAAGGAAACTATGGCAATTTTGAAAAAAAGATACCCATGCCCCTCTCCACATTTGCAAATAAGGCTTCCCCTCGATCATCTTGATGTTCCATGGAACGCATGGGCATCTTGCTAATACTACATTAATATATATAATATTGATTATAATTTGGGCTAATGCATTGCTTTTTTAGCTCAGGGCTAAATACTTGTCATAATGCAGGGGCGGGGCGCTATACTCTGTGTGATAAACATGTTGTACATATGGAACAATGTTTAGATTATGAATATATAGTTAGTACATCAAATGTACTATTATTTGGAATCAACATCAAGTGCATTCAAAAAATTGAATTCGAGTTCATATAGTACACATAGTTCATATCTATCTCTATAGTAATCATGTGGTGTGTTGTTAAGGTAACACACGAAGGATGATTGTAGATTGTTATTGAAATAGATAAACGAATTCAAATTTAGTTCAAATTGCAGAGGTAGTATAGACATTTGGAATGCACCAAAATGTTGGTATGAGTAGGTTACATGTATTATATAGCCAGCGAAAAAATTTAATTCGACATAACATGGATTCATACTCTGTTTTGAATAGCATTTGTATAGTAAAATGGGACATGACTCTCTCTCTTTGTTTGGTGTGAATAGTTTTATTATTCTCGTTTTTTCGCCGAGGGAAGTGCGAATTGATTTCGTACATAGAAGTACAATATTACACGTTAGGCTTGTCCCTAAAATTCAACCCGCGCCTTGTTATATCCAGAAAATTCATATATCGTGCTCCCAAAACTGGCGCCTTCACAACCCGCGCCTTGCTATCCCGAAATTACAATGCGTGTGAAAACTCCCTCAAGCTGTCAAATCCCGACACCCAAAATCCCCCTTCTAACCGTCAGCCGAAAGGGCCGCTAGTTCAAATCGGTGGGGGTACTTTTGTAACACACCCTACATTTTGGACAAGCGTTTCCCTAAGTCATGGTTCCCCCTCCCATTGCCTCATTTTTGCCATTCGAAATCCCAGGCCGCCATAACCTCTCCGCTCCAGCCGCGAAACCCCACCCTCCTTCGTCCGCCACCTCACTGCTGCCCAGACGGAGCCTCTTCCCTGACGATGTCGTCCACCGCAATAACTCGACGTCCCTCATCGACTTCCCCGGATGAGGATCCTCCGTCCATCTCATCGTCCTGCCGGTTCAGCCGCCCCGTCCTCCACCTCCAAGTTGTTGCTCCAACGATCGCCTCGTCTATCGCGGCTGCTCCATCCCCACAGCACCGCCTTAACCCGCCCCACCGGAACCGTAGCATCCTCAGTGACTCCTCGGAAGAAGCCGATGCCTACTCGGCGCCACCAAAGAGGTTGTACACTCATCGCATCACACCCTCCTTAACTCGACCTGTCGGTGCCGACAGTGCTCCATCTCGCACCCACATGGAACGGCTACCTCGAAGCCGGCACCGCGGGCGACATATCCACGGCCGCTCTCCTCCAGTGCGTGGCCCCTTCGGCGGCGACAGCCATACGAGCCGGATCTGCTGCTGCTGCTCCGGCTCTCACTCGCTCGCTCACGCTGCTGTTGCTCCAGCTCTCGCTCGCTCGTGCAGCTGCTGCTATGACTCCCACTCGCTCGCGTTGCTGCTGCTGCTCCGGTTCTCTCTCGCTCGCTCGCCTACTGCTGCTCCGCCTCGCGCTGCTACTGCTGCTCCGACTCTCGTTCGCTTGCTCGCGCAGCTACTGCTCTCCCCCTCGCTCGTGCTGCTGCTCTACTCCGATTTAGCTACACTTCAGTCGACTGAATCAACTTTTGGGTCTGTCGATTTTTAGGATGTGGGGGGGGGGGGGGGCTCCCCAGAGTTAAGGAAGAAACACCCACAACGGGAAGGGGGCTCGCCGGAGAGTTACCCCACTATCTATCTTAGGGTTCAGGGTGGGGGTGATGGTCGCCGATAGTGGGGGGCATGGTGGTGGGGCGGTGGCGTGGGGATCGCCGGAGAAAAACCTTGGCATGCGGGGGGTGGGGGCTAGAGGGATGGCTGGGGCGGCGGAGGTCCGGCGGTGGGGAGTTGTTTCGGGGCGGCAAGGCGGCGCGGGGGCTAGCCGTTCGGCCGGTGGTGGCTGGTGGCTCAGGGGGTTGTAGGTTGAAGATGAACTGCAGGCCCTCCCTAAACTACATGTTTAGTGCCTCTCTACTACCATTGCATTCAGTTTCAACAGTAACAGTCAGATTCCACAGTAAATTTTAGTTTCGACAGTTAAGTTCAGAGTCAACAATTTTTACCTCATCTGTAGTAGTCAGGTGGTTTTTGGTGGTAATGTATTTTACATCATCTATAGTAGATGCTATTAGAATCCCACTTTAGATTTACAATGTATGTCTTGTGTTGCTTCAGCCTCAACGTCTTACGGCTCACCGGAGCTGTTCCAATGAAGGAACGATCCATCACAATAAAGCAGTGCCCTGGACGCCGTCTATAGATTCCTCAGATCTTCCTCCACACCTCCGACAGCCACCTCCACCTCAACTTCTTCAGCGACCAACCCAATGATGCTGAGGTCAACACGGCAACGACAAAGAGGTTGTACACTTGTCACATCACTTATTACTCTAGATTCATGTCGATCCATTAGGGTTATTTTGGTTCAACGGAAAAACATAGCAATATGAAATTTTCCTATGGCACTCTACTATTCAATTATTCATGCATTCTGTTGAAAGGAATGGAGCAAAACATCCACCTGGACCTACTTTTCAAAATCCTATGCATGAAAACAAGACCAAGTGCATTAGTGGCAGAATAACATTCTAACTGTACACACTTTTGTATGGTTTCACTTTATTTTGGCCATGTTTCTTTGTATTCCTCTGCTCCTCCAATTCCTATGAACCAAACACCCAAGTTGACAGAAATCCTATGTTCACAAATGCTCTGTTTCCCATGAGCATTCCTAACCTATTCCAGTGTTTTTTCTCCTATCACTGCTTTCTTAGAATCATGCAAGCCAAATGAGCCCTTACAGAATTACTTCAGTTACAGGTAGGTGTCGAAGAAAACTTTGTGTGATTTCTCCTGCTCCTGTCACGACATTGTCCACCTCACCTGAGCTCCTCCGTCGACAGAAGCATCCACCAAACCAGACATGTGATGGCCTAGCTTATTAGGGATGATAGACTACTCATATCAATAAGGAATTCCTTCTTTTCCGGGAGCCCATTCGGAAAGAACTCCAAAGTTAAGCATGCTCATCTTGGAGTAGTTTCAGGATGGGTGACCGACCGAGAAGTTGCTCCCGGGTGCGCATGAGTGAGGACAAAGTGCGCAGAAAAGACTAGTATTGATCTGTGGGGCCAGTCTAGATCCCGCCAGGAGTAACGACCACCGGCGGGTGCGTCCGGGGCGTTACAAGTTGGTATCAGGGCCGACCCTCGCGGTTACACGGATGTTTGTGGACAGGTGCGCGGTCATGTTGTTCATGATGTTCGTGACCTGTCGTGGCACACGGCATGGTACATGTACCGGACTGGATGCACAGACGTATGTGCCAAGATGGAACATTCCTGTGGCCCAACAAGGACGTGGGTTCCTCTGAGTGGGGGTGTATGTGATGGCCTGGCTTCTTAGGGATGATAGACTACTCATATGAATACGGAATTCCTTCTTTTCCGGGAGCCCATTCGTAAAGAACTCCAAAGTTAAGCGTGCTCAGCTTGGAGTAGTTTCAGGATGGGTGACCGACCAAGAAGTTGCTCCCGGTTCCGCACATGTGAGGAAAAAGTGCGCAGAAAAGACTAGTATTGGTCTGTGGGGTCAGTCTAGATCCCGCCAGGAGTAACGACCACTGGTGGGTGTGTCCGGGGCGTTACAAGACATCATGACTCCTGACCGTCTTTTGCCGCCTCACATCTCCTTCCCTGCTGCCGGCACCCACCACAACGGCATCACCATCATCGACTCAGCAGATGAACCTGACTAGTACACGGGTCCACAAGAGAGGTCGCACTCTTTTGTTTCTGTTTATGTTATGCATTGCTTAATATTACCTGCTACTGTATTGTCCTATTCACCTCTTAGACTCCAAGTCAGGTCCAAATTGATGTTCAAACTTGAGTTCTAAATTAGTTGTGGTGCACATATCGAGGCAGCAATGAATAGTATCTCTGTCTAATATCTGGTTCACCTAGGATATGCCTATGGTGTTCATCTTGGGTGGGAAACAAATACTAAAGCAATGAACATCTATTTTTTATTAAATTAAAGTAATCATCAGCCTGCTATCATTATTTTTGGATCCATCCACTAGTTGTTACCATTACTCTAGATTTCTGCATGCTCTTCTTACATAATCATACTATATTTTTTTGTACGCATGCCAGATATTGTACACAGTCTTGGTGAACATGTAGAGAAAAAGAGAAGAGTTTTGCACGGCAATACAATGTCATGCAAACATCGCTCCATGGTGGGTTCAATGGCAAACCCTCCCCTCTCTCCATATTGTAATCCAGAGGAAGATATCTGTTCTGAGGCGGATTCAGACACAGCTGACCACTCCTATTTACCCCCAAGGTGTTTTCTCTAACTTGGCATGATGGTGTTAGTCATATCTTGCATATGTTGCCTTCAGTGCCTACGTTCGACATCATATATGTCATCTGGTTAGTTTAGACATGTTCTGTAATGCCACCTGTTTAGTTTCAATATCATATATGGGAATTATGAACTCTCATGTATTTTAGCCAGCCATAATATATGTGAAATCTGCAATGCTATCCTATTTAACCAGGAATCATATATTTGAATCATATCTTGCCCATCCTTTTCTTCATTACATTTCCATTTGTCAACAATGTTTGTACATTAAACTACTCTTCCTGTGAATCGGCCGTTTGAGTGGGTGATGGAAAAATCTAGAGTGAAAACAAGGCCTTCAGAGTAGACAGTGCTACCTGTCGAAGCAAATCTCTTGGTGGGTCCCAATAGCTCCTTAGAGATGTATTCTGAGACAGATGACCAGTCTTATTCCCCCACCGAGGTGTATGCTCTAACTTTGCACGGTTATACTGCTCATATCATGCATATGGTGTCTTGCATTGCATAGTTTAGACATCATACACACAATATTCAACACCATGTTCTTAGTTCAGACATCATATATGTGAATGCCCTATGCTTAGCATATAAATCACATATGTGAATTAAATCATGCGATCCTTATTACTTAGATAACATGTATGTGAATTATGTCATGTGATCCTGTTTAGTTACTCATCATATCTTTGAATTATCTTATGCTACGCTATCCAGTTTTGATAGACATCATATATGTGAAATTATGTCATGCTATCCGTTTTAGTTAAACAATATACATGTCAACTATTTCATGCCCTCTTTTTTCCACACTATCTATTGCATCCGTCTCTCATACAATGTATGTACATTCAACTATGTTTCCTGTTTATCAGCCATTTGAATTGGAGCAGGTGATGATACTATCTAGCAGAGTAAAAACACAGTCTTCCAAAAAAACAATGCTACCTCTTGGTGTAGATAGCACCCCGGTTGTACATGCACAAGAACCAACCCTACCACACATAATCCAGACTCTCGCTGATTTTACCCCTACTGCGATGGAAAGAGAATCATCTTCACCCAATCTAACCCCAATCCCAGCAGATAGTAACCCAGTGCCTGTTGACACAACACCATCTCCACCATAGAGCTCCCAACCAAGAGTAGTTAGTAAGGCAGCTCCAGTGCCCAAAGCACCTGTACTACCACGGCAAACCCCAACTCCACCAGTTAGCGCACCTATTCCTGTGGTGGAAGCACAACCAGCCATTCATAGTTTAGCATCTATCGCATTTGATGTTGTTAAATCCTATGTGTGTATCTTCCCATCATGGAAATATTATACTGGAGATGAAGGAAAATGCCAGTTGTAGGTGTTTGTCTAGGAGTTCTGTGTAAGTAATGTTATTCATGGCAATTACTTTGCTTTGTCCCATACATTCTACCTCCATGATGGTTATAATACAGAAATTTTTCCCATTTTTCTCTATAGATAAGGACCGATTTGGAAACTCAGGAAGAGGTAACCTGTGCTAATACTCTTCTATCTTCAAGAATGCTTGGTGGCAGTATTGGAATTACCTGAAGAAAACGCACTTCACTGGCAAAGAAACTCAACAAATTCCCTTATGTTCTCCTGAGTCACATTTACCGGATGAGGATTGGGAACGCCTTGTTCTGTACTACTCCCGAACAAAGAATGTTGTAAGGTCTATGAGCTCATTTTATTTTAAGTACTATAGGCTTGCGTCTTACTATACTCTGTTTCATGTAGAACAAGTGCTTAAACCTGAAGAACAACTGTTCTCATTTAAGATTACATTGCTATCGTGCATACTGATTTGCTCTTGTATCACTTTATTTACTCATACAAACTTATTTTTAAATTGAATGATCCAATGGAATCTCCAATGGCACAACAGGTATGTTTACGCATGTTTCTTTAATAGGTTTTCTCTTATAAATAGCTCTCTTGATTTCAATTTCAATTGTGTATACAGTTTAGTTCTCATATCATGCACATTACTAGCATCACAAGAGGGCCAATAGTGTTGTTGTACATGTAGACCCGTGGTACCCATCTGAAATCTTGTTGTGTTGTGTAGTTTCCCACGCTTTGTATTCTTTGAGTGCTACTTTCTCTTGAACTGATATGATTTGAACCGTGTCTCTATTTTGATCAAGACAATGCAGTGACTATAGGACATAGATATATGTTTGTTTGATGCTTTTATAATGTACAACTTGGCAATAGAAGACTTGGTAGTTTAGTCTTGTCCACCTTACTAATGAACTGGTTCACCGAAATGAGTTTCATATACAAGTACATGCTAAACATGTTATCTGTCTGCTTGTTTCTTCTTTTAGAAAGCTGATAGAAAATTGGGGATGAGTGCCTTATTAAGCAATGGTATATGAAGTAATGCAAATAAGGTTCAGGATAGTGAGACATCCTTGGTGGTCTCCAACAAAGTCCTGTCTTGGTTTACTGTTCAAGTTACCGCCACTACTACTTGCACAAGCTATTCAAACTCATTGTCTGAATCAGTCCGGCTTCTTGAGTCTCAACTACAAGCTGAAAGACATCGATCAGCTATGATGCGACAAGAAGCATAAGGACTGCAGAAGTCCCTGGAGCATTCAGATGCATACTTTCTGGTGCAACATCAAGCATTGGAGGATTTTAGCGCCAAACAGGACAAAGCCAATAAGCTTGCTAAGCTTATTGCCAGCATGGTGGATACCTAGGATAACATGTGTTGAGCTCTTCTGAAGTTGTTTCAGTTATGGACTTGTTTTGCTGCCGCGCTTATTTGCGCTGGTGGCCAATTTTGACGGCCAGTGTATGTAATATGCTGCTTTGTTCCCTATATTTGCACTGGTGGCGAACTTTGATGACTAGTGGATGTAATATGTGTAATAGCTGTAATAGGCTAGCATTAGTTGCTTGCTTATTTATTTCCTTATTTTCTTGTTTAGTTGTTTTCTTGTAGTCATTGCAGTTCTTTTTCTGCGTTTTTCTAGTGGCCACAATAACCTATTTTTGGTAATTAGGCCACAATAATCATGGCAACACATGGACTGTTGTAACAATGGGCCTCCTACAGGCTGTAGGATCCATGGGCCTTCTGCGGGCCGTAGGATCCATGGGCCTTCTACGGGCTGTAGGATCCACGGACTTTCTATGGGACGTATGATCCATGGGCCTTCTACGGGCCGTAGAATCCATTGGTCTTCTACAGGTTATAGGATCCATGGGCCTTCTACGGGGTGTATCATCATTTCGCCAAACATGGGTTGTACTATTCATGGACCATAACGGGCCATTAATAGGTCATGTTTGATAACACTATGAAAACAGCCCAATGGGATAACGGGCCACAAACGGGCCGAATGTAACCACAGGCTGAATTTGGCCCACAAATGGAACAGGCCAGTAACAGACTGTAACTAACCGAATTTCTAGAAATAAGCCCAAGGATAATTGGGCCCTTAGAAGGCCAAAAGTTTACACGGGCTAGAAACAACCAATGAAATAATGGGTATAAAGTGATACACTGTTCATTATGGGCCAGTTTCATCTCCGGCCTTTAATGGGCCCAGAGTTACAAAGGGCCTCATATGGGCCGAAAGACATCATGAGCCATACATGGGCCAGAAGTTATAACAGGCGGGAATCATATTGGACGGCCCAGATGAAGCTAGTGGGCTTAATTTCGATAGGTCGTAATGGGCCGGGAGTTAGCAGGCCGTAAATGGGCTATATACGAATAGGCCGTTGACAGGCTTTCCATGGGCCAGCCCGTTACCTTTTGGCCAAGTCAAATGGGCCGGCCTTTTCACCAGAATGGGCTTCTGTTGGGCCGTGCCACGTGTCGACGTATCATAGGCGCCTCCTGTCCAATGAGTGGATGACATCATTCCCAATGGTGAGCCAACACGTGTTTCCTCTGGCCAATGAGAATTTTACACATGGAAAATTACCATTGGTCCGGACTGTTAACGGGTTATCGGATCCAAAACCGAACCCGATAGCTTAACGGCGACCTGTTACGGTGGATGCCACGTGTCGGTTACCTTTGAAGAAAACACTTCCATGACGCGCCATTCATTGTCGTGGAAGTGGACACTTTCATGATGATAATTTTGGTAATGTCATGGAACACTTCTATAACATCATAGGTGTGACTATCTTGATTCTGTCATAAAATCGTCATGGATGTACATGCATGACAGAAAACATGACCTACTTTGACAAACACGTATCATCACAGAAGTGTATTTTTTTGTAGTGTTAACCAATGTCGTGTTGGTCCTTTTAGCTTTAGGGGGAGGTATTTAATGGTGTGGAGACCGTCACCACAAGCCATGTGAATATGGAGAAGAAAATCTTAAATCCATACCACGGGATCTGTCATTCCATCGTATGCTTCAATGTTCACGGGTTTAAAACCTTGTGGGAACCGGTACTGCATTACCTCATCGGTAAAGCATAAGGGCTGTGCGGCGCCTCTGTATCGGGCCTGGTGTAGGTCGTAGGTGTAGCCCGGAGTCGCTACCTCTTTGCCTCGACAGCTAGGTGGTGCGGTGTGGTGTTCGGCATATGCAGCCGCTTTGTCTCAACCACGTGGCGGTCGTTCTGGTTCATCAGCATGATTATAACTTGATGGTATTGACTCAAGGGCCTCGTCATCGAATTGTGGCAGTAGCTGATGTTTCAGATAACTCTTTGTTGTGCGCTCGAGGCCATATTCCTTGGCAGCTAGGACCTAGGTCCACCTGTCGTTGAGTGTATCCTGTTCGGCTTGAAGCTGTTGTTGTTTCTTTTTTAGGCTCCTCACGGTTTTGATTAGCTGTATCTTAAAGTGTTCTTGCTTGAGGGGCTCCTCTGGCATGATGAAGTCTTTGTTGCCAAGGCTGACATCCTCCTCGGAGACCGGTAGGTAGTTACTATCCTCCAAATCCTCGTCCCCGACAGGTTCATCGGGGTTAACTTGTCCCTCCTCCCATTCATCCTGCTCGGACGCAGGCTCGGCGGGGTCTTCTGGATCTTCGGCATCGTCCAGAGTGTTATTGTCTCCGGTGCCAGTATTGATGTCCTTTTCGCGACGCGATTTTTAGTGGCGCCGCTGACGTCGATGTTTTGGTGCTGCCTCGACATGCTTGTCCTCATTCAGATTCTTCCTGCCATTGTCATCATCCTTTTTAGGTGTATGCACCATATACACATCATATGTAGAGGTGGCCGTCCATTGCCTGGTAAATGGTGGGTCTTGGCCTAGTTTGTCTCCGGTATCGTCGTCCATACCGTCGATGTCTTCGGAGGTGTAATCTAGCATGTTGGTTAAGTCTTCGACAGTGGCTATTAAGTGGGTGGTGGGTCGGAAGTAAAATTCCCCGCTCTCAGCCCCTAGTCTGGGCTGGGCATAATTCGGAGGTGATACTTCCATAATGGAGAGAGATCGCATTAAGTCTAGGGCCTCATTTAGAAGCGAAGGCCGGACGAGGAACTGGGTCCTGCGGAGCTCGGCATGGTACATGACACCTGGCCGTGCTCAATGGGCGCAGACCTTGACAATTCGGAGCTAGCCTCCAGGGGCGAGTTCGGCTCTCCGCTGATAGGGAGAGTCCCGCTTGAATCCAGGCTTGCCGAAGATAAGGTCGCCCCTTGGTCTCTGGCAAAGAACTATGTAGTTGAAGAAAGTATGGTGGGTTTCAAACTCCCATCTTCGGATGAGGTGGCCTGTTTTGGATCTACGGTCAGGGTAGGTATGATACTTGGTCTTTGAACAATGCCTGGTGATGGATCCAATCGGTGTCCTTCTTGGAGCCAAGGGATAGTGGCCGGGGCCGTGAACTCTTCAAAGATCAGGTCTCCTCGAATATCAGCAATGTAATTCAGGTTCCTGAATCTGGTCTGATGACGAGGGGCGTAGCTATTGATCTATTCAAGGCGACCACTTGAATTGGCACGCAGAGCGAAGCCACTATACAAAAAAAGTTGACCGGGGAGCAAAGCTTCCCTGAAAACAACATCATTGTTGATGATCAAACGAGCCATCGAACCTTTGCCGGGGTTGCTGATCCACGGGCACCTATGGGACCGGCGGACCGGGTCCCTTTCGGTTCGGCAGGGGCGGAGGTCGCGCAAAGAGCAGATCGAGGCAAAGCATGCGAGCGATTTACCCAGGTTCGGTCCGCACGGATGCGTAAAACCCTACTCCTGCTTTGTGGTTTGGTATTGATTTCTAGCTCGGGAGCGCGGAGTGCTACAGTACACACCGGCGGCTAGCAAGACCGAGCGTGAGTGTTGGAACTAGCTCCCCCCTTTCCCCGTTGCACACGGGCCTCCTCTTATATGCTCAAGGGGTTACCGACATAGCAACGGAGATAAAGGGCAAAAATGGAAAGGCGCTGTGATAGGCACAGCTACCTGCTATAGTGTTATCATACCTAACCCTGACGGCAGGGGACAAGGGCATTAAATGCCCGTCTGTGTCGCCTAAACAGTACCGAGAGGGACCGCTAGGGACGCCACCGTTTGCCACGATGGTTATCTTGTCAGCGCCTGCTTGCCACCTCGCACCCCTAGCTGCACGGCCTCCTGCCACGTGTGCTTGGGAAGGTCCCAGAGCGGCACGTGGCGGGTGTGCTAGAGCGCCGGCACGAAGTGGGGGTTTCCCGCGGCAAGCGCCTTGCCGCGGTTGTCGTCTTGTCGTGCTCGGGAGCTTGTCGCTCACCGGGCCTTGCCGGGACGCGTGGCGCGTCGCGGCGAGTTTTCTTGGTACGCCTTGGTTGGCCTTCCAGGCAAGCTCCACTTGCCGGGGTCTTGTCTTCTTCCCGGCAAGCTCCTCTTGCCGGGGTCATGGTTTGAGTACTTTGTTGTTGAATGGCTCCAAAGGAACCACGGAGGATCTTGGCGGTCGCCCGGCAAGCCTTGCCGCGGGGTGCTGCGACTGCCCGTGCACAAGTTCGGGATACTAGGGTACCCCTACTCTAGTACACCGACAGGAGCCCCCGGGCCTGGGCCATACACGTTGCCGAGCGCTGCTGGGCCAGGCCCAAAACAGTGCACGGGCGCGCGCGGCCTAGGTCACGCCGCATATCTCTCTGCTTCCACCACGCACGCCCGGAACGGCACGCGTCAAACGCGGCGTCGTGGGCGAGATCGTGGGTGGTTATTTTATTCGGAAATGCGGAACGTCCGCCCCCTCCCCTTTTATAAGCAGGGGAAACAGGGGCAGTCGGCCCACTCGCCCTTTGTCGTTCCCAATCTCAGAAACCTCCGCCGCTCCCTCGCCTTCCCAGAGCAGAGAGAGAGAGCAGCGCCCCGCCCCCCATTGCCGCCAGCATCACCAACGCCGTCGGCCTCCTCCACTGCTTCCGCCATGGCTCCGAAAGCCGACAAGGGGAAGACCGTGAAGTCGACCGAGGCGCAGCGGCTCGCGGCGCTGCGGAAGGAGCGGTCCGTTTTCCCCCCCAAGCTCGGCGCGAAGGAGCTGAGGGAGAACTACTATCTGTTCTGGTCGGCGGAGACGCGCGCGCATCCGCGCACAAAGGTTCTCCCAGCCGCCGCTTGGAAGGAGGCTCCAAATGGGTACCCCTTCTTCGCGTTGTTCTTTTATTGCGGGCTCTGCCCGCCCTTCTCGGATTTCTTCTGCGACATTATGAACACCTATGGATTCCACCTCCTCGACTTCACCCCCAACGTCGTTCTGACAATGGCAGTTTTTGCACACCTCTGCGAAAACTTTGTCGGAGTCCTTCCCAACGTAGCCCTCTTCCGCCACTTCTTTTCATTCCCCGAGTAGAGAGAGGAGAGGCTCTATCCGGCGGAATCGCCTGGATCTCGAGGGCCGGCAAGAAGGAGACCTACCTGGAGGGAGAGTTCCGCGGCAAGTGGGAGGAGTGGAGGGCTGATTGGTGCTGGATCGTCGAGGAGAGCCTGCAGCCTTTCACCACCCGGCGCCGAACCCCAGTGGCGCGCGGTAGTGACTAGAGCGACGTGGCCCCGGAGGACGACAGGCTGAGGATTGCCGTCACCAGGATCCTGCGCCTCAGGCGTGCCGGGCTTACTGTAGGCGCAGACTTCCTTCGCCGCCACATCGCCCCCTTGCAGGAACGGGGGAGGCCCACTTGGGAGTTCAAGAACGCGGCAGACATCATGAGGCTGCGGCCAGGCCTCAATTACAACTTCACAGTCCTGGAGCTCGATGCGATGCTGCAGGAGCTGTTCAAATATGACCCCCAACATCACGAGGTGTTCAGGTTGCCGGGGGGCGTTGTGCCGTTGTGCAACAATTCCTCGCTCGATCGCATCCGCGCAATGATGCCGGAGTGCGACTTGCACGGAATTGTGCCAACTTGGCAGGAGCCTGCAGACGAGGTCGTGCAGCAATTCTTCGACGATTTGGTGGAGGTGCCAGTCCGTCTTGACGAGAAGGACGGCCTCACCCGCGACACCACGGATGCGGAGATGGCGCTCATCGCCACTAGGCTGGAGGAGGCAGCGGCAGCCGCAGCCGCGGGTGAGTTCGGGTTCACTGCGGAGGAGGCCGATGCAGCAGAAGCGGCAAGCCGTGCCGAGCTAGGGGAGCCTGCCGGCAAGGAGGGGCTTGCCGGGCAAGCCCCCGAGCCGAGCGAGCCCGCCAAGGATGCGAGCGGCTCGTTGCAAATCGACTCTTCTTCAACCTCGTCTTCGGACAGCCCATCAGAAGCAGAGCCTCCATCCCCACCGAGAAGGCGCCTCCGCAAGGTTGGTGATGCGGCGGAGCGGCAAGCGGGTCAACAGTCGCCACGCCGTGTGACACGCTCGACCACGGCAAACACCGTTGCCGCGGGAGCGCCTCATGCTACGACGGCAACTGGAGCGGAGCCTAGCCGGACCACCGCTTCAGTCCTTGCCGCTACTCACGCCGCGCCGACAGCCGGAGCGGGGTCGTCTCAGACCGCCGCCACTGCTCCCGCCAAGCGGCCAAGGGAAGCTTCTCCTCCGCCTCCTCGCGCCGGGCGCGCGCCGGGCTTCGACTTCTCCGCGTTAAGCTCCGACGAGGAAGAAGAAGAAGAGTAAGCTTCTCTTGTTGTACTTGCATTTCTTCAACTCTTGCTGTTGGTCTTGTATCTCATTTGCTTTGCTTTGAATTTGTTCCTTCTCAGTACTCTGGCTTAGAGAGCAGCAAAGAGAGCCAAGGCCCCGGTGATCGTCGTCGAGGACGAGCCCACCGCGACAGCGGGTGGCGCGCCCGAGACGAGCTTGCCGGACCTGGCGACTTTCCTCCATGGCAGCCCCCAGCGTAAGTGTACGGTTTACTTTCTGCTGCGAGGCATGTTCGGGTACTTGTCTTTGCTGATATCTGCTTGTTGACTTGTGTAGGAACCGAGCAGCCTCACCAGGAGCCAAGGGAAAATCCCCCGACAAGGGAGAACTCTCCGGCAAGGGAGGGATCTCCAGCAAGGGAGAAGTCTCCGGCAAGGGAGGGTTCTCCGGCGAGGGACAACGCCAGCGGCCCCCCGACGGCGGAGACCATGACTGCGGGACCTAGTGCAGGTACTCCTCTTGCTTCAAAACTTCCCTTGGGTTCTTCTCTTGATCTTCTTGAGTTTTTGCTGGATTTTGCTTGACTCTTCCCCCTTTCCCGGTCATCAGATCCACCCGCTGCGGAGCAGATGGAAACCGAGGTCGCCGCTGACGAGGCAACCGGTGGTGGCGACACCGCCGGCGCACAGGCCGCCAAGGCAGACGCCGCCGCAACTGGCGAAGGGTCCGGCGATCGCACTGACGGCCCTGAGGCCGCAGGAGCGCCAGGTGCTACACCGACCGCCGATCCGTCCGCCGCCGCCGCAGCGCCAGGCTCCGGAGAGCCCCAGCCAGGCATCTACCTGAAGGCCGGCGACGACGTCTTCATCAATCTTCCCTGGGCATCAAGCTCCAGAGCGCCGGTCGAGGGGGAGATTTTTGACGGAGAAGTGCTTGCCTCCGCGGGGTTGACGCTGGTCGACGCGCCAAGCAGCAGCAGCAACGAGCCCGAAGAAGAGCGGCTGCTGCGTAGGTTGATGTCGCTCTACCGTGCGCGACAAGCCAAGCTGGAGTCCCGTGAGGCGCTTGTCGCGAAAGCGGGAGCAGACATTGAAATGCGCGCAGAAGAGCTCGGGGGTTTCCACTGGGAATCCCTCTGATCCCTGGCGGAGGAGCGGGAGCAGCTCGCTGAAGCGCGGAAGGCCTTTCTCCTCGAGAGGGCCGAAGCCGAAGAGCTGCAGCGACTGGCCGCTGCGAAGCTAGCCGCGGAGGAGGGCGAGCTGGCGCAGCGGAAGGTCAACCTCGACGCTCACGAGGAAGAGCTTGCTGCGCGCGAGGAGAAGCTTGGCGGAGCCCTCAAGCAAGCGAAGGACGCTGCCGCCGCCGCCGAGGCCGCCAAGGAGGAGTTGAAGACGAAGGTGGCGCGGCTGGAGGCCGATCTCTCCGAGAAGGGCAGGGAGCTCAGCGCCGCCAAGGTCTCCAATGTGGATCTTGAGTTGAAGCTAACCACTTTGACCAAGACTCTGGACAGCGCCAAGAAGCGGGAGGCAGCCTTGAAGGAGGAGATCAAGGCCGACAAGGCGCTGTTGGAGAGCGCTGCCGCCGCCCAGAACGCCTTCAGTGAGACTGTGACGCACTGGACGGAGAGTCTGGTGAACGTCGCCACAGATATCGACAAGGAGCTGGCGCAGCTGGGAATGGTGGATCTTGGGTATCCCTCCGACGACAACCTCCAGCCCAGCGCCAAGCTCGTCCTGTTCTTCAAGGGCATGGCGACAGCCCTTCAGCGACTCCGGGAGAGGATCCCCAAGCAACTAGCTGACGAGTCGCGCGAGATCTACGCAGGAGCCCTCGAGAAAGTGTTGATGAAGGTGGCCTTCCGCAATCCGGGCCTCCGCCTCACCAACATCCTCAGGTCCTTGCCGCCAGAAGCTGATATGGAGGAGCTCAAGGCCCTTGTCGCACCCATTGTGGACAAAGTGAGCGGGATCAAGCGGTCGAAGGCGATCGCGTAGATTAGGTCGCTCATTTCTTCTTTTTTCTTGTCGCTGTCGATCAAGTTATGAAAACGATCTGTTAGAGCTGCGACAAGCTATTTTGTAATATATCTTTATTTTGGGCAGCCATTGCAGTGTTATTCCCTTTACTCGACTCCTCCTTTTGTATGTTTTTGCCCTACGCTTCTAGGGAACTTGCCGGTGCAGGCACCTGAGCCGCGAGCGCTGAGTGCGGAACGTCAGCAGCCTGCTGGCGGTGCCGCTACCGGCAAGAAACCTTGTCGCAACTAGCTGCAGCTCACTTAAGTTGCTGAGCGGGCTCGAAGCAAGGTAAGGGCGCGGCTAGTTAAGCAACTAGTCGCAGCTCACTTACGTTGTTGAGCAGGCTCGGAACAATGCAAGGGCGCGGCTAGTTAAGCAACTAGCCGCAGCTCACTTAATGTTGTTGAGCGAGCTCGAAACAACGCAAGGGCGCAGCTAGCCACGAGTTGGCTCCTCCGCGCACAGGTTTTCCATACAAAGGGCGGCCGTTCAGGGGAGATAACTTAAAAAATTAAAAATTTGATTGCTCAAACTTTGGCAACTTAGCTTTTCTGTTGTTGGCTTCCCGGCAAGGCGAAGTTCTTGAACGACGCCTGGTCCATACCTTTTTCTTCTCCTTTCCCCCCGGCAAACTTGTGCGCGAGGGAGCCTTCCTTTCCTTGTGAAAAAGAAATAAGAGAAAATACAGATACGGAGCCTTATGGCTCGTTATTGCTTACCGGGGATTAGGTGCTGCACAAAGTTCAGATCATATATGCCAAAAAATAGAAAGCATAAAATTGACAAAATGTGCGGAGCACATGAGCTTTACGTGTGCACGGGATCTGCGCCCGGCTTTGTACAAAGGATTACATGCAACAGCGGCAAGACTTGTACAAAAGGGTGGTTGTCGGACAGGGTCCGACAACCGCGCCTTACGGGTAAAACTTGCGAAGATGCTCGATGTTCCAGGAGTTGCTCACCGGAATGCCATCTTCAGTCTCAAGGCGGACAGCGCCAAGCCTTGTGACTCGTTTCACCCGGTAAGGGCCTCCTGATGATTGCAACATTACTCCCTTTACTTGATTCCTTGCCTTGTATGCTTTTACCCTACGCTTTTAGGGAACTTGTCGGTGCAGGCACCCGAGCCGCGAGTGCTGAGTGCGGGACGTCAGCAGCCTGCTGGCGGTGCCGCTGCCGACAAGAAACCTTGTCGCAACTAGCTGCAGCTCACTTAAGTTGCTGAGCGGGCTCGAAGCAAAGTAAGGGCGCGGCTAGTTAAGCAACTAGTCGCAGCTCACTTACGTTGTTGAGCAGGCTCGACACAATGCAAGGGCGCAGCTAGTTAAGCAACTAGCCGCAGCTCACTTAATGTTGTTGAGCGAGCTCGAAACAACGCAAGGGCGCAGCTAGCTATGAGCTGGTTCCTCCGCGCACAGGTTTTCCATACAAAGTGCGGTCGTTCAAGGGAAGTAACTCAAAATTAATGCCCTTACCCCCTACCTGGCGCGCCAGAGATGCCGGGGTTGCTGATCCACGGGCACCTATGGGACCGGCGGACCAGGTCCCTTTCGGTTCGGCGGGGGCGGAGGTCGCGCAAAGAGCAGATCGAGGCGAAGCACGCGAGCGATTTACCCAGGTTTGGGCCGCACGGATGCGTAAAACCCTACTCCTGCTTTGTGGTTTGGTATTGATTTCTAGCTCGGGACCGCGGAGTGCTACAGTACACACCGGCGGCTAGCAAGACCGAGCGTGAGTGTTGGAACTGGCTCCCCCCTTTCCCCGTTGCACACGGGCCTCCTTTTATATGCTCAAGGGGTTACCGACATAGCAACGGAGATAAAGGGAAAAAATGGAAAGGCGCTGTGGTAGGCACAGCTACCTGCTACAGTGTTATCATACCTAACCCTGACGGTAGGGGACAAGGGCATTAAATGCCCGTCTGTGTCGCCTAAACAGTACCGAGAGGGACCGCTAGGGACGCCACCATTTGCCACGATGGTTATCTTGTCAGCGCCTGCTTGCCACCTCGCACCCCTAGCTGCACGGCCTCCTGCCACGTGTGCTTGGGAAGGTCCCAGAGCGGCACGTGGCGGGTGTGCTGGAGCGCGGGCACAAAGTGGGGGTTTCCCGCGGCAAGCGCCTTGCCGCGGTTGTCGTCTTGTCGTGCTCGGGAGCTTGTCGCTCACCGGGCCTTGCCGGGACGCGTGGCGCGTCGCGGCGAGTTTTCTTGGTACGCCTTGGTTGGCCTTCCCGGCAAGCTCCTCTTGCCGGGGTCTTGTCTTCTTCCCGGCAAGCTCCTCTTGCCGGGGTCTTGGTTTGAGTACTTTGTTCTTGAATGGCTCCAAAGGAACCACGGAGGATCTTGGCGGTCACCCGGCAAGCCTTGCCGCGGGGTGCTGCGACTGCCCGTGCACAAGTTCGGGATACTAGGGTACCCCTACTCTAGTACACCGACAACCTTCCGCCGACAACACAGTGGAACTCTCAATGAAAGCACCAATATTGGTGTCAAAACCGGCTGATCTCGGGTAGGGGAACCCAAACTGTGCGTCTAAGGATCGAAGGTAACAGGAGACAAAGGGGACACGATGTTTACCCAGGTTTGGGCCCTCTTAAGGTAAAACCCTACTTCCTACTTGATTGACTTTGATGAATATAGGGGTTACAATAGTTGATCTACCTTGAGATCGTAATGGCTAAAACCTAGATGTCTAGCCTATATGAATTATGATAGCCTCTACGGACTAAATCCCTCTAGTTTATATTTGCACCAGAAGGTCCTAGGGTTGTACAGAGTCGGTTTAAAGAGGAAGGAAACTATACATCTGGACGCCAATCCTGCCATCCACGCAAAGGAGAGTCCTATCCAGACACAGGGGAAGGCCTTCTACCTTGTATCTTCACGACCCATCAGTCCGGCCCATGTCATACAGCCCGGACACCAGAGGACCCCTTAATCCAGGACTCCCTCACCCACCCTCTCGCTCCTGCTCTCTTTTATTGCATTAGGACAACAATGATTCAACTGTTACCTGTTGCGGTTGTTGAACCCATTTCCTCTGCGTGACCTATCTTTGCCATAGTAAATAGTTAAAACCCACTAGCATGAGTAGGAGTTGTTTGAGCCATGATGTGCCTACTCATTTATGCTTGCTTGTTATGCCTACTGCTACGTCTTGAGCTCGCGTTGGTTTTCCCCGAAGAGGAAGGGATGATGCAGCAGAGTAGCGTAAGTATTTCCCTTAGTTTTTGAGAACCAAGGTATCAATCCAGTAGGAGCCCACTCTCAAGTCCCTCGTACCTGCACAAAGCGATAGCTACTCGCAACCAACGCGATTAGGGGTTGTCAAGCCCTTCATGGTCACTTACGAGAGTGAGATCTGATAGATAGAATATTTTTCGTATTTTTGATATAAAGATGCAAAGTAAAAATTAAAAGCAAAGCAAATAGAAAAACAATATAAAAGTGATGGAGATTGATATGATGAGAATAGACCCGGGGGCCATAGGTTTCACTAGTGGCTTCTCTCAAGAACATAAGTATTCTACGATGGGTGAACAAATTACTGTTGAGCAATTGATAGAATTGTACATAATTATGAGAATATCTAGGCATGATCATGTATATAGGCATCACGTTCATGACAAGTAGATCGAAATGACTCTGCATCTACTACTATTACTCCACTCATCGACCGCTATCCAGCATGCATCTAGAGTATTAAGTTAAAAATAGAGTAACACCTTAAGCAAGATGACATGATGTAGAGAGATAAATTCATGCAATATGAAATAAACCCCATCTTGTTATCCTCGTTGGCAACGATACAATACGTGCCTTGCTGCCCCTTCTGTCACTGGGTAAGGACACCGCAAGATCGAGCCCAAATCTAAGCACTTCTCCCATGGCAAGAACTACCAATCTAGTTGGCCAAACCAAATGGATAATTCGAAGAGACTTGCAAAGATAACCAATCATGCATAAAAGAATTCAAAGAAGATTCAAATATTATTCATAGATAGACTTTATCATAAACCCACAATTCATCAGTCTCAACAAACACACCGCAAAAAGAAGATTACATCGAATAGATCTCCACAAGAGAGGGGGGAACATTGTATTGAGATTCAAAGAAAGAGAAGAAGCCATCTAGCTACTAACTATGGACCCGAAGGTCTGAGGTAAACTACTCACACTTCATCGGAGGGTCTAGAATGATGTAGAAGCACTCCGTGATGACGGCCCTCTTCCGGTGGAGCTCCAGAACAGGCCCCAAGATGGGATCTCGTGGATACAGAAAGTTGCGGTGGTGGAATTAGGTTTTTGGCTCCTGTTCTGATCGTTTGGGGGTACATGTGTATATATAGGAGGAAGGAGTACGTCGGTGGAGCACCGAAGGGCCCACAAGGCAGGGGGCGCGCCCTAGGGGGGGCGCCCCCCACCCTCGTGACCACCTCTTTGATCCCTTGCAGTAGGGTCCAAGTCTCCTGGATCAGGTTCGGTGAGAAAATCACGTTTCCGAAGATTTTATTCCGTTTGGACCCCGTTTGATATTCTGTTTATCCAAAACACTGAAATAGGGAAAAAACAGCAATTCTGGGTTGGGCCTCCGGTTAATAGGTTAGTCCCAAAAATAATATAAAAGTGGAAAATAAAGCCCAATATAGTCCAAAACAGTAGATAATATAGCATGGAGCAATCAAAAATTATAGATACGTTCGAGACGTATCAGGCATCCCCAAGCTTAATTCCTGCTCGTCCTCGAGTAGGTAAATGATAAAAAGAGAATTTTTGATGCGGAGTGCTACTTGGCATAATTTCAATGCAAATCTACTTAATTGTGGTATGAATATTCAGATTAGAAAGATTCAAGACAAAAGTTTATATTGACATAGAAAATAATAATACTTCAAGCATACTAACAAAGCAATTATGTCTTCTCAAAATAGCATGGCCAAAGAAAGTTATCCCTACAAAATCATATAGTTTGGCTATGCTCAATCTTCCCCACACAAAGTACTTAAATCATGCACAAACCCGATGACAAGCCAAGCAATTGTTTCATACTCTAACTTTTTCAAAACTTTTACAATCTTCACGCAATACTTGAGCGTGAGCCATGGATATAGCACTATAGGTGGAATGGAATGGTGGTTGTGGAGAAGACAAAAAGGAGAAGATAGTCTCACATTGACTAGGCGTATCAACAGGCTATGGAGATGCCCATCAATAGATATCAATGTGAGTGAGTAGAGATTGCCATGCAACGGATGCACTAGAGCTATAAATGTATGAAAGCTCAACAAAAGAAACTAGTGGGTGTGCATCCAACTTGCTTGCTCACGAAGACCTAGGGCAATTTGAGGAAGCCCATCATTGGAATATACAAGCCAAGTTCTATAACGTAAAATTCCCACTAGTATATGAAAGTATCAACATATGATACTCTCTATATGAAGAGCATGGTGCTACTTTCAAGCACAATATATGAGACTTGCTATATCATGGTGCTACTTTGAAGCACAAGTGTGGAAAAAAGGATAGTAGCATTGCCCCTTTTTTGGGCCTTATTTTTTTTCTTTAGCCTTTCTCTTTTTTTTGGGACAATGCTCTATTGAATGATTATCATCACACTTCTATTTATTTACAACTCAATGATTACAACTTGATACTAAAACAAAGTATGACTCTATATGAATGCCTCCGGCGGTGTACCGGGATATGCAATGAATCACAAGTGACAAGTATGAAAGAATTATGAACGGTGGCTTTGCCACAAATACTATGCCAACTACATGATCATGTAAGCAATATGACAATGATGGATGTGTCATGATGAACTAGATGGTGGAAAGTTGTATGGCAATATATCTCGGAATGGCTATGGAAATGCCATAGTAGGTAGGTATGGTGGCTGTTTTGAGGAAGGTATATGGTAGGTGTATGATACCGACGAAAGTTGTGCGGTATTAGAGAGGCTAGCAAGGGTGGAAGGGTGGGAGTGCGTATAATCCATGGACTCAACATTAGTCATAAAGAACTCATATACTTATTGCAAAAATTTAGAAGTTATCAAAGCAAAGTATTACGCGCATGATCCTAGAGGGATAGATTGGTAGGAAAAGACCATCGCTCGTCCCCGACCACCACTCATAAGGAAGACAATCAAAAAAATAAATCATGCTCCGACTTCATCACATAACGGTTCACCATATGTGCATGCTACAGGAATCACAAACTTCAACACAAGTATTCTTTAAATTCACAAATACTCAAGAAGCATGACTTTAATATTATCACCTCCATATCTCAAAACAATTATCATGCTTCAATCTTTTCTTAGCATTCAACACACTCAAAAGAAAGTTTCAAAAATCTTTAATACCAAGCATATTATTATTAAGCAAATTACCATGCTATTAAGAGACTCTCAAATTAATTTAAGTGAAGCATGAGAGACCAATAGTTTCTTTAAAACGAATCCACCACCGTGCTCTAAAAGATCTAAGTGAAGCACATAGAGCAAAATTATCTAGCTCAAAAGGATATAAGTGAAGCACATAGAGCAAAATTATCTAGCTCAAAAGATATAAGTGAAGCACATCGAGCAAAATTATCTAGCTCAAAAGATATAAGTGAAGCATATAGAGCAAAATTATCTAGCTCAAAGGATATAAGTGAAGCACATAGAGTATTCTATCAGATTTTAATTCATGTATGGCTCTCTCAAAAGGTGTGTACAGCAAGGATGATTGTGGCATACTAACAAACAAAGACACAAATAATACAACACGCTCCAAGCAAAACACATATCATGTTGGTGAATAAAAATATATCTCCAAGTAAATTACCGATGGAAGTGGACGAAAGAGGGGATGCCTTCCGGGGCATCCCCAAGCTTTGACTTTTTGGTGTCCTTGGATTATCTTGGGGGTGCCATGGGCATCCCCAAGCTTAGGCTCTTGCCACTTCTTGTTCCATGATCCATCAAAAGAATTCACCCAAAACTTGAAAACTTCACAACACAAAACTCAAAATAGAAAACTCGTGAGCTCCGTTAGCGAAAGAAAACAAAAGACCACTTGAAGGTACTGTAATGAACTCATTCTTTATTTATATTGGTGTGAAACCTACTTTATTCCAACTTCTCTATGGATTATAAACTATTTTAGTAGCCATAGATTCATCAAAATAAGCAAACAACACACGAAAAACAGAATCTGTCAAAAACAGAACAGTCTGTAGTAATCTGTAGCTAGCGCAAGATCTGGAACCTCAAAAATTCTAAAATAAATTTCCAGACGTGAGAAATTTATCTATTAATCATCTGCGAAAAGAATTAACTAAATATCACTCTTCAAATAAAAATGACAGTAGTTCTCGTGAGCGCTAAAGTTTCTGTTTTTTACAGCAAGTTCAACAAGACTTTCCCCAAGTCTTCCGAACGGTTCTACTTGGCACAAACACTAATTAAACACAAAAAACACAACCAAAACATAGTATAAATAATTTATTTATTACTAAACAGGTGAAAAAAGCAAGGAATAAAAATAAAATTGGGTTGCCTCCCAACAAGCGCTATCGTTTAACGCCCCTAGCTAGGCATAACGAGCAAGGATAGATCTAGGTATTGCCATCTTTGGTAGGCAATCCATAAGTGGCTCTCATGATAGTTTCATATGGTAATTTTATTTTATTTCTTGGAAAGTGTTCCATGCCCTTTTTGAACGGAAATTGAAATCTAACATTCTCTTCCTTCATATCAATAATCGCACCAACCGTTCTAAGGAAAGGTCTACCAAGAATAATAGGGCAAGTAGGATTGCAATCTATATCAAGAACAATGAAATCTATGGGCACATAATTCCTATTAGCAACAATAAGAACATTATTAATTCTTCCCATATGTTTGTTAATAGTGGAATCCGCAAGATGCAAGTTTAGAGAGCAATCATCAAAATTACGGAAATCTAGTAAATCACACAAAGTCTTGGGAATAGTAGAGACACTAGCACCCAAATCACCCAAAGCATAAAACTCATGATCTTTAATTTTAATTTTAATAGTTGGTTCCCACTCATCATAGAGTTTTCTAGGGATAGAATCCTTCAACTCAAGTTTTTCTTCATAAGATTTCATCAAGGCATCAACAATATGTTCGGTGAAGGCTTTATTTTGACTATAAGCATGTGGAGAATTTAGCACGGATTGCATCAAGGAAATACAATAAATCAAAGAGAAATTTTCATAATTAAATTCCTTGAAATCTAATATAGTGGGTTTAGCAACATCTAGATTTTTATTTCTTTCAATTCCACTTTCATCAATTTCATCATTAAGATCTAAACACTCAAATTCATCATTAAGATCTAAACACGCCTTCTAGGTAAAGGAAGATCATATCCAGTTTCATCAAGATTCATATTGAAAAATAAAGATTTAATTGGAGACACATCAATAACTTTTAGATCTTCATTTTGATTTTCATAGGTATTCGGTTTAGCGGCCATCTTATTGACTAAGGTGGCTTGCATATCCGAAATTTCAGCAGTCGTCTTCTCTAGACGAGCAATATGGGATCTTATACCCTCAAATTCTTTAGACATATCATCAAGCTCTTTATTCATATAACTCATACAGCTTTTTTGTTCCTTCAGCTCGTTTCTAAAGAAATTATTATGCTCAAATTGCAAAACCATAAACTTCCTAACGTTGTTTTCGATCTCCTCTAACCTTTTAAGGTGAAGATCACCAAATCTTGGTTGATCCATCGCCACAAACAAGCAATCTAACACACGGGAAAACAAAAAGCAAGTGGACAAAAAGAGGCAAATAGAGAGGGAGGATAGAGAGAGAGGGCGAAAAACACGGCAAGGGTGAATTGGGGGGAGAGGAAAACGAGAGGCAAATGGCAAATAATGTAATGTGAGAGATAGGGATTATGATGGGTACTTGGTATATTGACTTTTTGCGTAGACTCCCCGGCAACGGCGCCAGAAATTCTTCTTGATACGTGTTGAGCTCGCGTTGGTTTTCCCCGAAGAGCAAGGGATGATGCAGCAGAGTAGCGTAAGTATTTCCCTCAGTTTTTGAGAACCAAGGTATCAATCCAGTAGGAGCCCACGCTCAAGTCCCTCGTACCTACACAAAGCGATAGCTACTCGCAACCAACACGATTAGGGTTGTCAAGCCCTTCACGGTCACTTACGAGAGTGAGATCTGATAGATAGAATATTTTTGGTATTTTTGATATAAAGATACAAAGTAAAAAGTAAAAGCAAAGCAAATAGAAAAACAATATAAAAGTGATGGAGATTGATATGGTGAGAATAGACCCGGGGGCCATAGGTTTCACTAGTGGCTTCTCTCAAGAGCATAAGTATTCTACGGTGGGTGAACAAATTATTGTTGAGCAATTGATAGAATTGTGCATAATTATGAGAATATCTAGGCATGATCATGTATATAGGCATCACGTCCGTGACAAGTAGATCGAAACGATTCTGCATCTACTACTATTACTCCACTCATCGACCGCTATCTAGCATGCATCTAGAGTATTAAGTTAAAAACAGAGTAATGCCTTAAGCAACATGACATGATGTAGAGAGATAAATTCATGCAATATGAAATAAACCCCATCTTGTTATCCTCGATTGCAATGATACAATACGTGCCTTGCTGCCCCTTCTATCACTGGGTAAGGACACCGCAAGATCGAACCCAAAGCTAAGCACTTCTCCCATGGCAAGAACTACCAATCTAGTTGGCCAAACCAAACGGATAATTCGAAGAGACTTGCAAAGATAACCAATCATGCATAAAAGAATTCAGAGAAGATTCAAATATTATTCATAGATAGAATTGATCATAAGCCCACAATTCATCGGTCTCAACAAACACACCGCAAAAAGAAGATTACATCGAATAGATCTCCAGAAGAGAGGGGGAGAACTTTGTATTGAGATTCAAACAGAGAGAACAATCCATCTAGCTACTAACTATGGACCCGAAGGTCTGAGGTAAACTACTCACACTTCATCGGAGGGGCTAGGATGATGTAGAAGCCCTCCGAGATGACGGCCCTCTTCCGCCGGAGCTCCGGAATAGGCCCCAAGATGGGATCTCGTGGATACAGAAAGTGGCGGCGGTGGAATTAGGTTTTTGGCTCCTATTCTGATCGTTTGGGGGTACGTGTGTATATATAGGAGGAAGGAGTACGTCGGTTGAGCACCGAGTGGCCCACGAGGCAGGGGGCGCGCCCTAGGGGGCGCGCGCCCCCACCCTCATGACCACCTCTTTGATCCCTTGCAGTAGGGTCCAAGTCTCCTGGATCACGTTCGGTGAGAAAATCATGTTTCTGAAGATTTTATTCCGTTTGGACTCCGTTTGATATTCTGTTTATCCGAAACACTGAAATAGGCAAAAAAAACAGCAATTCTGGGCTGGGCCTCCAGTTAATAGGTTAGTCCCAAAAATAATATAAAAGTGGAAAATAAAGCCCAATATAGTCCAAAACAGTAGATAATATAGCATGGAGCAATCAAAAATTATAGATACGTTAGAGACGTATCACCTACTATTGCTTAGAGTTGTGTCAGGTCTGATTCATCGAGGATGAATTGGAATGTGGTCATCATGTCCTACTTTTGAGAGCTAAGTGTGTGAACACGATTTGGTAATGGTAGCGCTGATAGGCCATGTAGGAGTACATGGTGGGTTGTCTCATTGAAACCGTCCTCAGAAACTGAGTTTTGTGTTTGTGATCCAAGACAGTTACTACTACACATTGGGCTCCGGGCACTCCAAGCTCTCCTGACTTATTAACCCCCTGTCCTTTGTCTAGGAGTTACATGTAGTTTCTGGTGTATGTACCATACTGGAGGTCGTGCACTGCGCTGACACTATAGGTAGTCTATGATGCGGTAGGTACATGGCCTGGTGTACCGGGACGCCCGTTTGGTGCCTCGGGGACCCTGCACACATCGTTCGGGGCCGTAGTGGAAACCTCGGCCGGACTCCTTGCGGATGGAACCTGAATAGGCGATAAACTTCTCCAAGAGACTTGTGTGGTTGGTCAGGTTGTCGAGTTACATGACGTGTACATGGCGGTAAGTGGCGAGAGCCTGTGTGAAGATGTACACCCATGCAGGGTTATCATGATCTATTCGAATAGCCGCGTTTGTGTTAATGGACTACTGGGTTGCTTATGCAGTTCATAGCCAAGTTAAAGTGGATACTCTAAAATGCCCAAGATAAGCGTGAGTACTATGGATGTCCTTCTCAGAGGGAGACGGGAGCGGATCCCTAGTGGTGTATTGATATGATGAATATGTGGACTCTGGTGCGCCACCTCAAGAGAGTTACCAGTAGTCGTAGTACATGATAGCCACTAAGTCAAAGGTGGCTTGTTGCAGTTAAATTCCACCACCCCTTTGTTGATACGGATTTATATGTAGCTAGTTCTGATGTAAGTATTGCTGGGTACATTTGTACTCATGTTTGCTTAATTTGCGCTTTTGCAGAGAGACTTTACTCTCACTAGTAGTTCCGCATGGCTTTGACATTTATCTTGTTACCACAGCTATGATCTTGTACCCATGGGAGGGTCTTGTAGATAGCCAGGCTTCTCTGCCCCTTTTCATTTGTAGTTGTCTGTACTCAGACATGTTAAACTTCCGTTGCCTGTGTGCTCTGTATATCGGGTCATGTGACCCATGATTGTAATTCTTACTATGTATGACTCTTCGGAGCCTTCTGAATAAACACTTTGAGTCATAGAGTTTTTTTGTGATGCCATGTTGTATTTGCACATATCGAGCATATTGTGTGTATGATTTTGAAATGCTTGGTATGTGTGGGATCCGACAATCTAGTTGTTTATTCTTGGTAGCCTCTCTTATGCGAAAATGTCTCCTAGTGCTTCTACCGAGCCATGGTAGCTTGCTACTTCTCCAGAACACATGGGATGATCGGCATGTGGCCTTTGTTCCTGTGTCTGTCCCTTTGCGGAAATGTCACACATTGTTCGTTTAAGTTCTTGTAGCTTGCTACGACTTGGGTTCTTACTTTGATGAACGACACGTGCTTTGCTGGGTCATGTATGCCTCCCTGTAAGTTAGTGCCACCTTGGGTTTACGACTAGTCATGTTGGCCCAGGTTCTTTGTCACATGGATGCTAGCGACACTATCATATACGTGAGCCGAAAGGCGCAAACGTTCCCAGGCCAGGTAAGGTGGCACCTGTGGGGATACCGTGCGTGAGGCCGCAAAGTGATATGATGTGTTACATGCTAGATTGGTGTGACTTAGGATCGGGGTCCTGACAGCTTTGGTATCACAGCCTGACTGCATGTAGGATTACCCAGCCAAAGTGGTCGAAGTAGAGTCTAGAAATGCTTTAGTTATAGAAGGGAAATGATTGTGTAAGAGAACGTAAGGACCTTTTTACTCCTTTACCTTATGGCCTTCTGATCCGAGTCATCCTATCTTTCCTGTGGGGTTAAGGAACTAGACTTTCTCTTCTTTCTATCAGGATCACGTGTTACTAATCTGTAGACTTATAAGATTGATGGGTTCAAGTCTCAGTTCAGTTTCTACTACCTATGTGTGATAACAGTTGGTCTCGAAACCTTGATATCGTGATGCTCAGTAGTTATGCCACCATTTTGCAGGATGTCTCAAAACTTTTTGAGCATTTACAGCGGTTATGAGGTCTGGGTCATCCCAGGTTTTTAAATAGTTTGATGCACATGCAAATATTTCCTCCATGTTCCCAATGTCTTTTTGGGTAAGATTAATCACACTAATTGGTGTGAAGTACTCCATTGCCTCGACATATATGTTGGAGCTATTATTATGACACTAGGGTATCTCAGAGAACCACCTAGTAATCTAGCCATGATTTTTGTTTCTAGTGTGATGATTCTGACCACCATTCTCAGAAGCATCTCGTGATGCCATTTAGTTCGTAGGTATTCCATCTCTAGGTTCTTGGTCCCAAGATCCACTGGACCTACTTCCTGGGTAGTGTTTTCTCATTCCTTCAGGATATTAGTAACCTTTGTGTTAGCCTTCGAGGTCCATGGTATATCGTTCTTCCAATACCATGAATGAATATGGCAGAAGTTCTTTTGCACCAAAAGATCAGAACTAGAGTGCTTCTAATGACTTCTCCATTTACAATGTGAATTTGCCCCTCTTGCCTTTCTGCATGGGTTATCTGGAAGAAATATGTTGAACTTAGTTCGACGTACGAACCTACGCATTCATATCTCAGAAAATCATATGTTCCTTTGAGTTGTCCTTCTTTAGCTGTATCTCGACACTCATCTATGACCTCATAGTCAGGAGTAATGGTACATTCCAGTCATCGATGCATGTAATTCTTGTGGTCCGTCGAGCCATTCTATCCTGGAATGACTAGGAGAAACAAAGTCCAGTACCTTATTGCTACCTCTTGAGCTTGTGTTGGTTCCCTTGAAGAGAAAAGGGTGATGCAGCAAAGTAGAGTACATATTTCCCTCATTTTTGAGATCCAATATATAAATCTAGTAGGAGACAACACGCAAGCCACCGAATACCTACACAAACAAACACCAACTTGCACCCAACGCGATAAAGGGTTTGTCAATCGTTTCACGGTTATTTGCAACGTGAGGTCTGATAGAGATAGATAAATGACAAAGTAATGTTTTTGGTATTTTTGGTTTATGGAACGGAAAGTAAAAGATTGCAAAGAAAGTAAATAGGAAACTAAAAGTGTAGATCAGAGACTTATATGATGGAAAATAGACCTGGGGGCCATAGGTTTCACTAGAGGGCTTCTCTCAAGAACGGAACTATTACGGTGGGTGAACAAATTACTGCCGAGCAATTGATAGAAAAGCACAAAGTTATGACGATGTCTAAGGCAATGATCAGGAACATAGGCATGACGTCCGTGTCAAGTAGACCGAAACGATTCTTCCTCTACTACTATTACTCCACACATCGACCACTATCCAGCATGCATCTAGAGTATTAAGTTCATAAGAATAGAGTAACACTTTAAACAAGATGACATTATGTAGAGGAATTAACTCAAACAATATGATGAAAACCCCATCTTGTTATCCTCGATGGCAACAATACAATATGTGCCTTCCTGCCCCTACTCTCACTCGGAAAGGACACCGCGAGATTGAACCCAAAGCTAAGCACTTCTCCCATTGCAAGAAAAACCAATCTAGTTGGCCAAACCAAATCAATAGTTCAAAGAGACTTGCAAAGATATCAAATCATGCATATAAGAATTCAGAGGAGCTTCAAATAATATTCATAATTCATCAGATCTCGGCAAACACACCACAAAAGAGTATTACATCGCATAGATCTCCAAGAACATCGAGGAGAACTTTGTATTGAGAATCAAAGAGAGAGAAGAAGCCATCTAACTACTTGCTATGGACCCATAGGTCTATGGTAAACTACCCACGCTTCGTCAGAGAGGGAATGGTGTTGATGTAGAAGCCCTCTGTGATCAAATCCCCCTCCGGCAGGATGCCAGAAAAGGCCCCAAGATGGGATCTCACGGGTAAAGAAGGTTGCGGCGGCGGAAAAGTGGTTTCATCGCTCCCCTAGAAGTTTTTGGGGTATATGAGAATACAAAGGAGGAAGATCTAGGTCAGGGGGTCACCAAGGGGCCCACAAGTTTGGGGGCGCTCCCTACCCCCTGGGCGCGCCCTCCACCCTTGTGGCCACCTGGTGGCTCTTTTGACTTGCACTCCAAGTGTCCTAAGTGTCTTCTGGTCCAAGAAAAATCATCGCAAAAGTTTTATTCCATTTGGACTCCGTTTGGTATTCCTTTTTTTGCGAAACTCTAAAACAAGAAAAAAACAGAAACTGGCACTTGGCTCTAGGTTAATATGTTAGTCCGAAAAATCATATGAAATTGCATATTAATGCATATAAAACATCCAAAACAGAAAATATAATAGCATGGAACAATAAAAAATTATAGATACGTTGGATACATATTACTTATCCATCTCGAGGATTGGGTCAGAGTAGTTGTATTCCGCAGATCAAATGTCAATCCAGTTTTATTCTGTTCTACCTTGGAGTGACACCCTCTTTCATATCAAGTATGTCATGGGAATTGCACTATCTCTTATGGCTTCGTGACATAGTGATAATTCTTGAAGGAAATATGCCCTAGAGGTAATAATAAAGTTATTTTTTCTTTATATCATGATAAATGTTTATTATTCATGCTAGAATTGTATTAACCGGAAACTTAGTACCTGTGTGAATACATAGACAAACTGAGTGTCACTAGTATGCCTCTACTTGACTAGCTCGTTAATCAAAGATGGTTAAGTTTCCTAGTCATTGACAAGAGTTGTCATTTGCTGAACGGGATCACATCATTAGAGAATGATGTCATTGACTTGACCCATCCGTTAGCTTAGCACGATGATCGTTTAGTTTGTTGCTATTGCTTTCTTCATTACTTATACATGTTCCTATGACAATGAGATGATGCAACTCTCGGATACCGCAGGAACACTTAGTGTGCTATCAAACGTCACAACGTAACTGGGTGACTATAAAGCTGCTCTATAGGTGTCTCCAATGGTGTTTGTTGAGTTGGGATTTGTCACTCCATGTATTGGAGATGTATCTCTGGGCCCTCTCGGTAATGCACATCACTACAAGCCTTGCAATAAATGTTAATAATGAGTTAGTTACAGGATGTTGCATTACGGAACGAGTAAAGAGACTTTCCAATAACAAGATTGAACTAGGTATTAAGATACCGGCGATCGAATCTCGGGCAAGTAACATACCGATGACAAAGGGAACAACGTAACTGTTATGCGGTTTGACCGATAAAGATCTTCGTAGAATAAGTAGGAGCTAATATGAGCATCTAGGTTCCGCTATTGGTTATTGACCAGAGATGAGTCTCTGTCATGTCTACATAGTTCTCGAACCCGTAGGGTCTGCATGCTTAACGTTCGGTGATGATCGGTATTATGAGTTTATTTGTTTTGATGTATCGACGATTGTTCGGAGTCCCGGATGTGATCACGGGCATGACAAGGAGTCTCGAAATGGTCGAGACATAAAGATTGATATATTGGAAGCCTATGTTTGGACATTGAAATGGTTCCGGGTGAGTTCGGGAATATACTGGAGTACTGGGAGGTTACCGGAACCCCGCGGGAAGTATATGGGCCTTATTGGGCCATAGTGGGAGAGAGGAGAAGGGAGCCTAGGAGGGGGCGCCCCCCAAGCCCAATCTGAATTGGGTGGGGGCCGGCCCTCCCTTTCCTTTGCCCCTGTCTCCCTCTTCCTTCCTCTCCTAATCCAACTAGGGAAGGGGGGGAATCCTACTCCCGGTGGGAGTAGGACTCCCTTGGGCGTGCCATAGAGGGCCGTCCCCTCCCCCTCCTCCACTCCTTTATATATGGGGGAGGGGGCACCCCATAGACACAACAGACAACTGTCTTAGACGTGTGCGGTGCCCCCCTCCACCATAATCCAACTCGGTGATATCATCATAGTGCTTAGGCAAAGCCCTGCGTCGGTAACTTCATCATCCCCGTCATCATGCCATCGTGCTGACGAAGCTCTCCCTCGATACTCAGCTGGATCGAGAGTTCGTGGGATGTCACCGAGCTGAACCTGTGTAGATCACGGAGGTGCCGTACTTTCAGTACTAGGATCGGTCGGATCGTGAAGACGTACAACTACATCAACTGAGTTGTCGTAACGGTTTTTCTTACGGTCTACGAGGGTACGTGGACAACACTCTTCCCCTCTTGTTGTTGTGCATCACCATGATTGATCTTGCGTGTGCGTATCAATTTTTTTGAAATTATTGCGTTCCCCATTAGTGGTATCAGAGCCAGGTCTATGCGTAGATGTTATATGCACGAGTAGAACACAAAGGAGTTGTGGGCGTGGGTATATATATATATTGCTTGCCGTCACTAGTTGAATCTTGATTCAGTGGTATTGTTGGATGACGCGGCTCAGACTGACATTACGCGTACTCTTATGCTAGACTGGTTCTACCGACGTGCTTCACACAAAGGTGGCTGGTGGGTGTCAGTTTCTGTAACTTTAGTTGAATCGGATTCAATGAACAGGGTTCTTTCTGAAGGTCAAAATCAATCACTATACCAAGTTGTGGTTTTTGATGCATAGGTAAGAACGGTTCTTGCTCAACCCGTAGTAGCCACGTAAAACTTGCAACAACAAAGTAGAGGACGTCTAACTTGTTTTTGCAGGGCATGTTGTGATGTGATATGGTCAAGACATGATGCTAAATTTTATTATATGAGATGATCATGTTTTGTTAAAGTTATTGGCAACTAGCAGTAGCCTTATGGTTGTCTCTTTATTGAATAAGAGCAAGCGCCATATAATTGCTTTACTTTATTGCTATGCGATAGCAATAGTTGCAAAAGCAATAGTTGGCGAGACGACAATGTGACGACACGTTGATAAAGATCAAGATGATGGAGATCATGGTGTCATGTCAGTGACGATGGAGATCATGGTGTCATGTCGGTGACAATGGAGATCATGACGGTACTTTGGAGATGGAGATCAAAGGCACAAGATGATGATGACCATATCATGTCACATATTTTGATTGCATGTGATGTTTATCTTTTATGCATTTTATTTTGCTTAGTACGACGGTAGCATTATAAGATGAACCCTCACTAAATTTCAAGGTACAAGTGTTCTCCCTGAGTATGCACCGTTGCGACAGTTCGTCGTGCCGAGACACAATGTGATGATCGGGTGTGATAAGCTCTACGTTCACATACAATAGGTGCAAGCCAGTCTTCCACACGCAAAATAGTCAGGTTAAACTTGACGAGCCTGGCTTATGCAGATATGGCCTTAGAACATAGAGACCGAAAGGTCGAGCGTGAATCATATAGTAGATATGATCAACATAGTGACGTTCACCATTGAAAACTACTCCATCTCATGTGATGATCGGACATGGTTTTGTTGATATGGATCATGTGATCACTTAGATGATTAGAGGGATGTCTATCTAAGTGGGAGTTCTTAAGTAATATGATTAATTGAACTTTAATTTATCAGGAACTTAGTCCTGGTAGTATTTGCATAACTATGTTGTAGATCAATAGCTCCCGATGTAGATCCCCATTTATTTATGATATGTTCCTAGAGGAAACTATGTTGAAAGATGATAGTAGCAATGATGCGGATTGGATCATGATCTGAGGATTATCCTCGTTGCTGCACAGAAGAATTATGTCCTTGATGCACCGCTAGGTGACATAAATATTGCAGGAACAAATCCAGACGTTATGAACGTTTGACAAAGATCGATATGATGAATGCTTAATAGTTTAGTGCACAATGCTTTACGGCTTAGAACCGGGACTTCAAAAATGTTTTTGAATGCCATAGAGCACATAAGATGTTCTAAGAGTTGAAATTGGTATTTCATACTCATGCCCATGTCGAGAGGTAGGAGACCTCTGACCATACTTTGCCTAGAAGATGGAGGAGAATATCTCAACAAGTGAGCATGTGCTCAGATTGTCTGGGTACTACAATTGTTTGAATCAAGTGGGAGTTATCTTTGAGATAAGATAGTAATTGACAAAGTTCACTAGTCACTATCACCAAGTTACTAGAAATTAGTGATGAACTATAATATGCCAGGGATGACAAACGTAATTCGCAAGCTCTTCGCGATGCTGAAATCAGCGAAGGTAGAAATCAAGAGATAGCATCAAATGTTGATGGTTAACAAGACCACTAGTTTTAAGAAAAGGCAAAGGTAAAGAAAGAGGAACTTCAAAGAAGAATAGAAAGCAAGTTGCTGCTCCCAAGAAGAAGCCCAAAGCTAGACCCAAGCCTGGAACTGAGTGCTTCTACTACAAAGGAAATGGTCATTGGAAGTGGAACTGCCCTAGATACTTGGCAGATAAGAAGGATGGCAAAGTGAACAAAAGTATATTTGATATACATGTTATTGATGTGTACTTTACTAGTGTTTATAGCAACCCCTCAGTATTTGATACTGGTTCAGTTGCTAAGAGTAGTAACTCAAAATAGGAGTTGCAAAATAAACAGAGACTAGTTAAGGGCGAGGTCATGATGTGTGTTGGAAGTGATTCCAAGGTTGACAAGATCACCATCACACACTCCCTTTACCTTCGGGATTAGTGTTGAACCTAAAATAAATGTTATTTGGTGTTTGCGTTGAGGATAATATGATTGGATCATGTTTATTGCAATACGGTTATTCATTGAAGTCAAAGAATAATTGCTATTATTTTTACATGAATAAAACTTTCTAAGGTCGTACACCCAAGGTGATTGGTTTATTGAATCTCAATTGTAGTGATACACATATTCATAACATTGAAGCCAAAAGATGCGAAGTTAGTAATGATACTGCAACTTATATGTGGCACTGCCATTTAGGTCATATTTGTGTAAAGCGCATGAAGAAAATCCATGCTGATGGGCTTTTCAAATCACTTGATTATGAATGTTTGATGCTTGCGAACCATGCCTCGTGGGCAAGATTACTAAAACTCCATTCTCCGGAACAATGGAGCGAGCCACATACTTGTTGGAAATAATACATACTAATGTATGTGATCCGATGAGTGTTGATGCTCGCGGCGGGTATCGTTATTTTCTTACCTTCATAGATGATTTGAGCAGATATGAGTATATCTACTTAATGAAACATAAGTCTAAAACATTTGAAAAGTTCAAAGAATTTCAAAGTGAAGTGGAAAATCGTCGTAACAAGAAAATTAAGTTTCTGCGATCTGATCGTGGAGGTGAATATTTGAGTTATGAGTTTGGTCGTCATTTGAAACAATGCAGAATAGTTTCGCAACTCACGCCACCTGGAACATCACAGCGTGATGGTGTGTCCGAACGTTGTAACCGCACTTTATTAGATATGGTGTGATCTACGATGTCTCTCACTGATTTACTTCTATCGTTTTGGGGTTATGCTTTAGAGATAGCTGCATTCACGTTAAATAGGGCACCATCAAAATCCTTGATACGACACCTTATGAACTGTGGTTTGGCAAGAAACCCAAGTTGTCATTTCTTAAAGTTTGGGGCTGCCATGCTAATGTGAAAAAGCTTCAACCTGATAAGCTCGAACCCAAATCGGAGAAATGTGTCTTCATAGGATACCCAAAGGAGACTGTTGGGTACACATTCTATCACACATCCGAAGGCAAGATATTTGTTGCTAAGAATGGATCCTTTCTAGAGAAGGAGTTTATTTCGAAAGAAGTGAGTGGGAGGAAAGTAGAACTTGATGAGGTAATTGTACCTACTCCCTTATTGGAAAGTAGTTCATCACTGAAATCGGTTCCGGTGATTCCTACACCAGTAAGTGAGGAAGCTAATGATGATGATCATGAAACTTCTGATCAAGTTACTACCGAACCTCGTAGGTCAACCAAAGTAAGATCCTCACCAGAGTGGTATGGTAATCCTGTTTTGGAGGTCATGTTACTTGACCATGACGAACCTACGAACTATGAGGAAGCGATGATGAGCCCAGATTCCGCAAAATGTCTTGAGGCCATGAAATCTAAGATGCGATCCATGCATGAGAACAAAGTGTGGACTCTGATTTACTTGCCAATGATCTGCAGGCCATAGAGAATAAATGGAACTTCAAGAAGAAGACTGACGCTGACGGTAATGTTACTTTCTACAAACTCGACTTGTTGCAAAAGGTTTTCGACAAGTTCAAGGAGTTGACTACGATGAGACTTTCTCACCTGTAGCGATGCTTAAGTCCATCCGAATCATGTTAGCAATTACCGCATTTTATGATTATGATATTTGGCAAATGGATGTCAAAACTGCATTCCTTATGGATATCTTAAAGAAGAGTTGTATATGATGCGACCAGAAGGTTGTGTCGATCCAAAAGGTGCTAACAAAGTGTGCAAGCTCCAACGATCCATTTATGGAATGGTGCAAGACTCTCAGAGTTGGAATATACGCTTTGATGAGTTGATCAAAGCATATAGTTTTATACAGACTTTTGGAGAAGCCTATATTTATAAGAAAGTGAGTGGGAGCTCTGTAGCATTTCTGATATTATATGTGTATGACAAATTGTTGATCGGAAATGATACTGAATTTCTGGATAGCATAAAAGGATACTCGAATAAGAATTTTTCAAAGAAAGACCTCGGTAAAGCTGCTTACATGTTGGGCATCAAGATCTATAGAGATAGATCAAGACGCTTGACAAATTTTTCAATGAGTACATACCTTGACAAGTTTTTGAAGTAGTTCTAAATGGAACAGACAAAGAAGGAGTTCTTGACTGTGTTGCAAGGTGTTAAGTTGAGTAACGACTAAAAAAACCCGGCCACAACAGAAAATAGAAAGAGAATGAAAAATTCATTCCCTATGCCTCAGTCATAGGTTCTGTAAAGTATGCTATGCTGTGTACCAGACCTATTGTATACCTTAGCATGATTTTGGCAAGGGAGTACAATAATGATTTAGGAGTAGATCATTAGACAGCAGTCAAAATTATCCTCAGAGGACTAAGGAAATATTTCTTAGTTATGGAGGTGATAAAAGAGTTCGTCATAAAGAGTTACATCGATGCAAGCTTTTCACACCGATCTAGATGACTCTAAGTCTTGATCTAGATACATATTGAAAGTGGGAGGAATTAGCTAGAGTAGCTCCGTTCAGAGTATTGTAGACATAGAAATTTGCAAAATACATACGGATCTGAATGTTGCAGACCCGTAGACTAAACTTCTCTCACAAGCAAAACATGATCACTCTTTGGGTGTTAATCACATAGTGATGTGAACTAGAGTATTGACTCTAGTAAACCCTTCGGGTATTAGTCACATGGAGATGTGAACTAATCACATAAAGATGTGAACTATTGCTATTAAATCACATGATGATGTGAAGTAGATTATTGACTCTAGTGCAAGTGGGAGACTGAAGGAAATATGCCCTAGAGGAAATAATAAAGTTATTATTTATTTCCTTATATCATGATAAATGTTTATTGTTCTTGCTAGAATTGTATTAACTGGAAACTTAGTACATGTGTGAATACATAGACAAACTGAGTGTCATGTTCCTATGAGTATGAGATTATGAAACTCCCGGATACCGGAGGAAAACTTAGTGTGCTATCAAACATCACAACGTAACTAGATGACTATAAAGATGCTCTACAAGTGTCTCCGATGGTGTTTGTTGAGTTGGCATAGATTGAGATTAGGATTTGTCACTCCATGCATCGGAGAGGTATCTCTGGGCCCTCTCGGTAATGCACATCACTATAAGCCTTGGAAGCAATGTGACTAATGAGTTAGTTACGGGATGTTGCATTACGGAACGAGTAAATAGACTTGCAGGTAACGAGATTGAACTAGGTATTGAGATATTGACGATCAAATCTCGGGCAAGTAACATACCGATGACAAAGGGAACAATGTATGTTGTTATGCGGTTTGACCGATAAAGATCTTCGTAGAATATGTAGGAGCTAATATGAGCATCCAGGTTCCGCTATTTGTTATTGACCGGAGATGAGTCTTGGTCATGCCTACATAGTTCTCGAACCCGTAGGGTCCACACGCTTAACGTTCAGTGACAATCGGTATTATGAGTTTATATGTTTTGATGTACCGAAGGTTGTTCGGAGTCCTGAATGTGATCACGGGCATGATGAGGAGTCTCGAAATGGTCGATACATAAATATTGATATAATGGAAGCCTATGTTTGGACATCGGAATGGTTACGGGTCAGTTCAGGAATATACCCGAGTACCGGGAGGTTACCTGAACCCCCCGGGAAGTGAGCCTAGGAGGGGGCGCCCCCCTTCAAGCCCAATCCGAATTGGGTGGGCCCCCCTTTCCTTTCCCCCAATCTCCCCCTTCCTTCCTGACCTAATCAAACTAGGGAAGGGGGGAATCCTACTACCAGTGGGAGTAGGACTGCCTTGGGCACGCCATAGAGGGCCGACCCTCTCCCCCTCCTCCATTCCTTTATATACGGGGGAGCGGGGCACCCCATAGACACAACAGACTACTGTCTTAGCCATGTGCGTTACCCCTCTCCACCATAATCCACCTCGGTCATATCATCATAGTGCTTAGGACAAGCCCTACAACGGTAACTTCATCATCACCGTCATCACGCCGTCGTGCTGACGAAGCTCTCCCTCGACACTCAGACGGATCGAGAGTTCGTGGGACGTCACCGAGCCGAGCATGTGCAGATCGCGGAGGTGCCATACTTTCGGTACTAGGATCAGTCGAATCGTGAAGACATACGACTACATCAACTGCGTTGTCATAATGCTTCCTCTTATGGTCTATGAGGGTACGTGGACAACACTCTTCCCCTCTCATTGTTGTGCATCGCCATGATAGATCTTGTGTGTGCGTAGGAATTTTTTTTTAAATTACTGTGTTCCCCATCACTTCTCGCCATCATCATTTATTCCTCGATTCCCGTGTTTTTGCAACCGGAATACCGACAAATGAAATGTGATGTGTGAAATCAATACTCCTACCAACCATGTTGCTTGGGAGTTAATGGACGATAACTCCATTATTAGTGTGTTGGTTATTGAATAACCACTGTAAGATTGATCGTGCTACCCAGTCCATTTTACTAGTGCACCTTTCGATCATTGAGTGAGGATTGTGTCAAGCTTAATAAACATATTGTTAAACTCTTTTGATCATATCGTCTTGCCCTGAAAAGCAAGATTGTTCTCGAGCTTAATAACATATCAATGGTTCACGATTTTCCAGATATCTTCCTGGAAGTAGCACCAGGTTGTTCCCTCATTGTTATGTTGAGATTGTGATCAAGTTGGGTTTTCTATAAACCACCCTTCCTTCAAGAATCTATGTTGGATACCCTTGAGCTAGTTGGCTAAGCTGAACAACAACATGGATAATTGGAAGATAAACGCTTGCTTGACTTAACTCATTTCAATGGGATATCTTGTGTGTGTGTGTGTGTTGATGAAAGATGACATCTTCATCGATTGGTCCTCGTGATCAGTTGTTGGATCTACTATCTTGTTAAAACTTTGATTTGAGTGTGGGCTATCATCAAATCAAATCAAAACTGATGATATCTATAATGTTGTCTTACTCGTGGTTGATCCCTCGAGCATACACCATCACATCCTTTGGTCTGACCAATGCTATCACCGTGCTCACTTAATTGTGGAACTCCATTTATTTGGACACCTGGATGAATTGTTTTTGATTCCGTCTGCAACATAATTATCATCTCCATGATTTGTGTTGAACATTAAAGCTAGTGTTGGGAACTTGTGTAAGCATTTTCTTCTTGTCTCGTTCATGAAGCATATGTTGAAAGAAAGAAGTGACTCTCTCTAAGTTCATGTGCATTTGATGCAAGTTGCCGCCGTGAACTCGAGAAAAGTTGTTTCGCTTCCTATGGAATCATCCCAAGTCAGCCATGCATGCACGTGTGAAGTATGCTATGGTTTGATAGATAGATCATCTCCATTCCATATGCAATTCCTAGCAAACCAAGCCACTAATTGATTTGTTCAAGGAGAAGAAGTTCCTTTTTAAGAGCTAATCTGGACTTATGTAAGGACTTGGACATCCTCAATAATGGTTCCCCAGCTGAACTCGGTAGTGTTTTATTATAATACTACTATGTGGTCATGCTTGTGTAAGACAACATGTTCACATGTGTGTAGCAGAACACGCTCATGTTTTGGAGCTTACTACTATAGTCCATCTCTCGAGAATCTCGCAACTTTATCTCTTCACTTTGTGTTGCAAACTTTCCTTTTCAGACATGTTGAGCCTAGAATATCCCGATGCCAATCAGATCTGAATCTTAGGCAGATATGATGGTTGGAACGTTTCCCAAGAATTATAATATTGGTCTTTCTAAACTGGTAATGTGGAAGTTGTGGCCAACACACCTAGCCGGAAGACCTAGTATTGTAGTATCATGAGTGGAAAAAGTTGGCCGCTTCCCATAAGGATTTCATATGACTTATCCTCGAAGTTATTCCTTATGGATTCGTTGTGTTCCCAAAGTCCAACCTTACTTTATAACCATATCGATGATGCTTTTAAGCATGATCGTGGTTGCCAATACATCAAGGAGAACATTAGAAGCGGAGTGCTAAATGTCTCTCGGTCGACCATCCAGGTTTTGTTCCTTGGCATTGCTAAGGTAAAATCTAAGAAAGTGTTGTCTTCCTTTGCATCTCCATCCTCCATCGCTATTCATCATGGTAGTATGATGTGTCACCAGGATCCTCGGCACGGATGTTGGTAAGAGCTTGATGAGTATGGAAATGCTCAAGTTCTTGTGAGCACGCGCAAGCACTAGATTTTATCGTCGGCATTAATTGGAATGTGCTCTCAGTTTCCTCGGTTATGCTATAACCATTTAAATAGTGGAATCACTCTCTACTGTTGAGCTTCTTCCCCGTTACTAGAATTGTTCCCGGCAATTGCATTTTGTTCCTAGCTTGCACCCGCCATTATGCCATTTTACTATGGTTTGCCTTCTCAGTAATTGTTGTTCATGTTCATCTTGAAAAGTGGGCTTACCCTGGGCCCCATCCTTTCCCTATGATAAGAAGAAATCATCCATCGCGTTGTCTTCAACAAGGTAGTCCACATCATCCATTCTACCCCGAGTATGCCATTCTCTCGAACCCCGTCAAACGATCATTGTGAATTTCCTTATCCTTGTATAAAGAGATTCAATGATCTATGTATCAAAAGTAATTCTTTTTGCCACTTTAAGGGAATAATTCTACGGGTCACCTTCCCTAAGGTGCCCGATAAGGAATCATGGCAATTATTTTGTCGCTACTTTGAAGCCATGCACCATCGTACTTCGGCGTCGAATTGTTGCCTACCAGATTGAACTCTCGTCCTATATTTCTTTTCATTCCTCTTGGTGTGTGTTCCGATGTCTCATCTCAAGAGATCTTTCAATGTCTCACTCCATTCCTTGATCCTGAGTTGCAGGATCCTTGCGAAGATCGATTCCTATAGAGTTTCTTCTATCGTCACTGCGTTGGACAAAGATCTCGAAAGCAAGGATGTCAAGATCAACATGATGGAAGCAATCAACATTGTTATGAAGTGCAATCCTGATCGTGAAGTTTGTGTTGGCCTGGTGTCTCCTCGGTCTTCTTACCTCACGTCTTGAATATCGGGACGAGATTCTTGTTTAGTGGGGGTGAGTTGTCACAACCCTAGAATTTGTTTGCAGATAGTTGCATTAGTGAGCATCATGCATCCTCTTAATTTCAAGAAAATTGAAATGAGGATTATTCAAGCCTTAGAAATTATTTTAAAAGAAGGGCAAGGAACCCTAAAATCTCATTCAATGAACCCAAAATGGCCTTCATCAATGTTTGCTAATTTTGGCAAGGTTTTCAGACAAAAACCAAAAAATAGTGAACATTTGTGTGGAATATTTTGGTCACTGAATCTAAATCATTATTGTATTCGAGTTTGAATTTACCTTTGCCACATCGGGACTTTTAACTGAAATGCATCAATCCACGATACTTGTACCTGCTCTACAATCTCAGTGGTTAATGATGCATGTCACTATGATGTTATTAAGCTATGCAACTCTTTTGTGCGGATCCTTATTATCTGCCGCTATTCTAATCATTAGATTTCGAAATAATTTCCATTTCTTTTCTAAAAAGAAAAAATGTTTTGAATAAAACATTTTTCTCTAGTGATATTAAATATTTTTATGCAAAAATAAGTGCTTTAAAAAGAATTGATATATTTTGAATATAAATTCAAATGCTTCTGAAATGAATTATGTGCATATGGCTAGGTCCAGACCTATATCATAAAATATTTCAGAAACTTTTTGGCATTGTTTGAATTTCTCTAAACTCAAAACTGTGGCAGAAAGAAATAAATAAAAACAAACAAAACAGAAAGAAAATAGGGAACAGTAACCTCACCTGAAGCTCACCTAGCGGCCCAAAACTGTTGGCCCAGCCAATCTATCTCTCTTGTCTTCTTCCAACTCGTGCCAGAAGTACAAGAGTGCGAGTGGCCGATGCCCGCCAGCATGCGCCCGAGCACCTCCAGCCTGCCTGCTCGCCCTGGACGGCTCTAGACGATGCCATGCATCCCCTCGACCCCTCCCACTCCCCCTCGTCCTCAACCCCTCCCCTGGGCCTCTCTCCCTCACCACCGAATGGAGCCGCCGCCACCGTCGCTATAGCCGCTGCCAGCGACCTTCCCACGCCCATCCAGCTATGCCATGAGCTCCACCTTGACCCCCGCGTCCTCTGCAACAAGCCTGGCACCGCCAGGGGCTCTGTGATGACGACCCCGAGCTCTTCTTCCTCCCTCGGACGCCGAGATTTCCGACGACCTCCTGCCATCACCAGCCCATTCCCGAGCTCGCCGAGGCCACCGCTACACTCGCTGTGAGCTCCTCTTCCTTCTTCCCTGACCACGTCGCACGAGCTACACCTAACCCCGTAAGCTCGAAATCGAGCGCGTCACCATACTCTGCACATCACTAGGAGGTCGTACCACTCGGCCATTCACAGCACCATTCCCAACCTCGCCCGAACTATGGCCACCACGGGAGTGTATGCCGCCATCATTCTAGGCCACCTCCGGCGAAGCCAATGGCACTAGTCGATGCGGCCGAGCCTCCTCATCACGTAGATGGCCTCGGCCGCCCTTTTATTGCCGGAGCGTGAAACCCACAACTCCCCGCTGCGTTCGACCTTGCCGGCGGTGAACTGCCGGTGGGTTCGACCCACTTTGACCCCGGCTGGACCCCACCCGAGTCCATGACACGTGGTGTCGGCCCCTTACAGAAATTAGTTTAGGTTTTAATTAGTGTTAATTACCACTATTAGGGGTTAATCACCTCTCTAACTAAACTCTACATCACTGACATGTGGGCCCAGGCCCTTAACTAACTTGGGTCAGGATTAAATTAATGGTAATTAACTCGGTTAGTTAGGTTAAGTCACTGACCAGTGGGCCCCGCTGGTCAGGTTTGACCAGGACCTACTCCCATTGACTTGTTGATGTCACACTGATGTCACACTGATGCAGTAACTATTTCTGGGATTTAAATTAATCTAAATGATTTATTTATTTATTTATATAAATTTGCCTAAATTTCTAAAAATCATAGAAAATAATCCATAGCTCAGAATGAAATAATTTATATATGAAAAATTTTCAGAAAAATCCAAAGAATCTATTTATGGCATTTTCATGCATGTTTGAACAACTTATACCTGTTGATCAGGTCAAACCAATTAAATGGCATATGAATAGTCACATATGGAATTGGAATTTCAATCTTGTATTCAAACCAACTCCATTTAAAGTGTTGCTAGTGGCATTAGCTCAATCAACATCATATTGCCATGTCATGATCATGCATCATATTGTTGCATTGCATTGATTGTGTTCCTTCTCTGTTTGCCGGTGTTGTTCTCTCTTAGTGGATGTTGTTCCAACGTTGAGATGGATGACACTGATGAAGAGCTATGCTATCTTTAGAAGTGCCAGGTAAGGAACCCCCATTGATCATCTCGACACGAACCCACCCTCTCGCTCCTGCTCTGTTTTATTGCATTCAGACAACAAGGATTCAATTGTTACCTGTTGCGGTAGTTGAACCCCTTTCCTCTGCATGACCTGTCTTTGCCACAGTAAATAGTAAAAACCCACTAGCATGAGTAGGAGTTGTTTGAGCCATGATGTGCCTACTCATTTATGCTTGCCTGTAATGCCTGCTATTGATTAGGGTTGTGTTAGTTCCGATTCACCGGGCATGAATTGAAATGTAGTCATCATGTCCTACTGTTGGGAGCTAAGTGTGTGAACACGATTTGGTAAAGGTAGCGGTGAGAGGCCATGTAGGAGTACATGGTGGGTTGTCTCATTGAAACCGTCCTCGGGAACTGAGTTCTGTGTAGCGCCCAAGATGCGATTCTATCCCAATCACGTGATGAATTCATGATCGGGGCACAATCGCATTTCTAGCGCATAGCAAGGTGAACATCATTACAGCATAACATGTACTGAATAGATGAGAATACAAGATAAAGGCTTACACTCGCCACAAGCTACACCATGAATACAACAATTCATCAATACATAGCAATCATCATACGAAAGAGCAGGATCCAACTACGAATGAAATCAAACGAAAAAGAAGAACAACATCCACCCTACTAATCCCAGGCTCCCCGACCCGTAACCTATTCCCTTGATCGAAGAAGAAGCAGAAGAAGAACTCCAAAAGCAAGCATCACACTCACGTCAGACCATCACATTACCTATACCTGCAACTGTTCTTGTAGTAATCAGTGAGCCACGAGGACTCAGCAATCCCATTACCATGGGTGTCAAGACTAGCAAAGCTTAATGGGGATGGAATGGATAAGTGGTGAGGTTGCAGTAGCACTAAGCATTGTATGGTGGCTAACTTACGAATACAAGAATAAGATGAGAAACTACGCAACGGTCGCAAACTAGTAATGATCAAGAAGTGATCCTGAACTACTTACGTTCAAATATAACCCCACCGTGTTCTCTTCGCGAACTCTCCCGAAAAAAGAAGATCAAGGTTACACACGCGGTTGGTGTATTTTATTCCGAAACTGGTGTCAAGTTTTCTACAACCGGATATTAAAGACTCCCATCTACCACATAACCGCGGGCACGGCTCTCGAAAGTTTAAACCCTATAGGGGTGTCCCAACTTAGCCCATGACAAGCTCATGATCCACGGAGACAATCCTCCATCGTGGAACACCTGATCAGACTCGGGATCCCGATGCATAAGACATTTCGACAATGGTAAAGCAAGTCTAGCAAGACCTCCCGACGTGCCATCACCCTGATTGTAGCCGTGCGTATCTCGTCTCAGTCCACGATCGGATGGGTCAAGCTATGAGTAAAGCCAGACCTCGAGTATCCCTGAGGTGGCCCCGCAGGCTACCCATTTGGGACCAACACCATTAGCGCTGCCCCCCGTATAATGTTGTAAAACGAACCTCGGGTAGCGCTAACTCCCTATGCATCAAATTTATTAAAATGTTTAGTTATTATGTTGAGCAAATGGTAAAACCAATGTTGGGCCTTGCTGGAAGAGTTTTATTCAACGCGAACTGTCAAGAGGGGCCCATAAACCCTCACTGTGTTAGGGACGCAAAATCAAGGAACATAACACCGGTATGACGGAAACTAAGGCAGTAAGAGTGGAACAAAGCACCAAGCAAAAGGCTAAGCTTCCACCCTTTAGCAAGTATATAGATGCATTAATTAAATAAGAGATATTTTGATATTCCAAGATATCCATGATATCCATGTCCCAACATGGAACAACCTGCAACTAGGAACGCTATTAGAGGGGCTAATCAAAGCGGTAACGTAGCCAAACAACGGCTTGCAAGGATGGTGGAAAAGGTTAGAGGCTATCATGGCAATTTGGGAGGCTTGATAAACAAGTGGTAGGTAGCATGATATAGCGATAGCATCGAGAAAACTAGCAAAGCAAAGATAGTAGTGGTATCCAGGGTAATAGTCATCTTGCCTGAAATCCCGGTAGGAAGAAGATTGAATCCATGAAGAAGAAGATGAACCAACGTAGTTAAACCGATCCTCACAATCGCAACATAACCGAATCTTTTGGGAAGCACAACCAAAAAAGAAGCAAACAACATGGTAAAGAACCACCATAAAAACATGACATGTTGCGCAACCAAGTATGATGCTTTTCCGGTTTAATGAGTCGTGGCATGGCAATGTGCAACAATCAATTGTACACATTAAGTGGAGCTAAATATGGAACGCGTTGCATATTGAGAAACACCACATTCAAGTTATTTAGTTCGCACCCGTTTATGTACCCAACAATATTAAATGTTGATTAACATAGCAAGTGGTCAAGCATAAGTAAACTAACTATTTAGGCAAGTTTAAATGAGGCTGGAACAACAAACAACAATTCCGAAAAAATCCTCATATGCATATTTTGGAATTGGTACTGTTCTGACCTAAACCATATTTTAGAGTTATTAAACATGCAAAGTAATGACACCATGTTAAACTATGCATTTTTCTAGACAAGTTACGTATAAAGTTTATTTAATTTGGAGCTATGGTTAATTAGTTATGAAATAAATGATTTCAGCATGTCATTTATGCAAATTTAATCAAACAACACTTTAAAAAAATTTAACATGGATGAAAGAAGCACGTTATGAAAGTACATGAAATTCTAAGAATTATACATCTATAGATTATTTTAATCCGACGCATGGTTATGAACTTATTATGTGCATGAAAATTAAGGGGTTTTCTGAAAAATTGCAGTTCTCTGATTAATTAGCAAATACGTCCGCTGAAAAAAACAGGAGTTGGGTTGAAACTAGTTGGCCCAATAGTGCATGATCAAGGGGCTGGGCGGATGCTAACATTGGGCCTGGCCCGGTCAGTGGAGCAGGCTGCGGAGGTGGTGCTGGTCCTTAGCGCAAAAGTGGCCCAGGGCGTGTGGAGTGGAAGCGGACAACGCGGGCACTCCTGGCTGCGGCTGTTTGTTGTCTCGTTCCAGGAGAAGGAGCAGGGCAAAGCAGAGGAGCTGCAGAGGGACTTGGCGCGGAGGAAGGAGGTCTGGCGAGGGACCTGGCGCCGGGCTTGAGAGGAGGCCGTCGTCCATGGCATGGAGATCCCTCGTTCATGGCGCCCGTGCGCGTGCAGGTGCGAGGAGGGCCTCGCCAGGTTTGTGTGGGAGGCGTGTAGGAGGCGCGTGATGCTGGGGTGCTACAGACGAGGAGCGGCGTCGGGGATGGCTTGCGGGAGCTCTGGCGTCGAAGGAGAACGGCAGGTCGCCAGTGCTTGCTGGAACCGGGGGGAGGAGGAGGGAATCCAGGGTTGGGGATGCCAGATCGGGCAGAGGCGACGTCCGGCAGTTCCATGGTGGAGACGTGCGGCTTAGGGCGGCGGCGGAGCTCCTGTGGCCCTCCATGGTGATGGGCCGCAGAAGAGGTTCCTAAGAGAGAGAGGGGAGATGTGAGATGAGACAGAAAGAGAAGCGGGAGGGGAAAGGAGCAGGGCTGTCGGGACTCATCTCCGGCGAGGGTCCAGTCGCCGGATTTGGCAGAACGACGAGGCGGGGTCGGGGTTGACGGGGAGCTGCGGGAGGAGCTCGGGAAGAGGATCGAGGAGGCTTGCGAGGATGCAGTGAGCGAGGTGGAGTTGGATCGAGGGGAGCTATGGTTGGTGGGGATCGATGGATGGATGGATTGACAGGACTGGGTGGATGGGGAGACCAGGTGGCTGCAGGGTGGATCCCGAGAGAGTGGCGGCGGAGGATGGATAGATGGGATAGGATGTCTAGGTCTAGGGTTAGTCGTCCATTTATCAGAAGGGTTAGCCTAGGGGCTACTCAGTCCCTCCGATCGTAATCGGGCGGATGAGAATAAATAGGTTACGAGAGTCCAACAAAGAACCGAAGATGTTTTACGGATGTTTGGAGATGATCCGGACCCATCGGTCATGACTACCCAGGTCAGGTTAGGGACAGCTATCGGATACGCGTGACGGTTTGACAAAAGGCCATGGAGACAAGGGGTTTGACAGACTCTGGAAAGAGAGAGAAGAGAGTGGTCCGATTGATCTGAGAGATGGTCAATAGAGACAAGAAAGAAGCGGCAACTACAAGCGGATGCAAGTTTTGAAAACAATGACGGAAACGGAGTGCCGATGCAATGCAGATGAGGACATGATGAAATGCAACAAGAGAATATAACACACGCAACAACAAAATAACTGGAAGTCGTCTGGAGCATCGGTCTTTGTCGCAGGATATCCGCGGTCACCTATGGGACCGGGCGGCCCCTTGCAGGTTCGGCGGGGGATGTTGCAATACACAAAGAGTAGACCAGCACGCGGCAGCATGGTAGAGAGCACACAAGCAATTTACCCAGGTTCGGGCTGCCGTGATACGTAAGACCCTACTCCTGCTTTGGTGGATTGATGGTGGAAATGAACGGCGTGGTGCGTGGTACACTTGCCCAGCAAGGCCTGCCTCTGGGCTACGGAGACCACAAGCGTATGGTGGCTTGGGTTTGTGAAGTTTCCAAACCTCTAACCCCCTCATACAATCGCCATGGGCCTCCTATAGATTAAGGGGTCACCACAGTGGCAAAAAAGTCATTACCCACTAATATGATAGCAAACAGTGCTATCATACCTAACTCTAGGGGCTGGCAGGGTGCATTAAATGCACCTCTCAGTGTCACATCACTAGTTGCTCGACACGGCCTTCCGGGCTTATCTCGCCAGCTCCGCATCTGTTCTCTTGACACGTCATTGGATGGGTGTCACCCGTGGGTTTCTTCTGTAGGAGATGGCTGCCATGTGGCCAACGGTGCCACTTAATCACCTTGCGGCTTGACACCATACTGGTTGACAATGATGGTCGTACTTGCGCGGTTGGCGGGGCGGTTCAGTGTAACGCCCTCGATGTGGCTATAGCTCCCATGTGTCGAGGCACGACTTAGAGACATAACCGCATTGAAAGCAATGTCGCAAGTTAGGCAATCATCACAACATCCCATGTAATATAGATAATCAAAAGGGGAGATACATAGTTGGCTTACACTCGCCACGTCAATCATGTACATAAATAGCATTACAACATTCAAACACTCATGGCCCGACTACGGCGCCAAAATAAAAGATAAACCCAACATGTGACACGGTCCCGATCACCCCAACTGGGCACCAATACTGATCATCAGGGAAAGACACGTAGTAACGGCGTGAGTCCTCGTCGAACTCCCACTTGAGCTCAAGCGCGTCATCTGGAACGGAATCATCAGGCCCTGCATCTGGTTTGGAAGTAATCTGTGAGCCACAGGGACTCAGCAATCTCGCACCCTCGCGATCAGGACTATTTAAGCTTATGGGTAAGGCAAGGTAAATATGTGGAGCAACAACAAGCGACTAGCATATATGGTGGCTATCCTGTTCGCAAAAGAGAGCGAGAAGAGGAGGTAAAGCGCGAGCGAGTAACTAGAGGGCATCCTGCGGCAAGCATTACTCCAACACTGTGTTAACTTCCCGGACTCCGCCGAGAAGAGACCATCACGATAACTCACACTGTTGATTCATTTTAATTAAATTAAGGTTCAAGTTATCTACAACCGGACATTAACAAATTCCCATCTGCCCATAACCATGGGCACGGCTTTCGAAAGTTCAAAACCCTGCAGGGGAGTCCCAACTTAGCCCATGACAAGCTCTCACGGTCAACAAAGGAATAGAACTTCTCCCGAGACATTCCGATCAGACTCGGTATCCCGGTTCTACAAGACACTTCGACAAGTTAAAACAAGTCCAGCAACACCGCTCGAATGTGCCGACAAATCCCGATAGGAGCTGCACATATCTCATTCTCAGGGCACACTCAGATTGTCCTAACTTCCGGTACGCCAGCCCAGAGTTGCCCCTGGTGGCCACCGGCGGCTGACGAGTTGGACCAACACTCAGGGGAGCACTGGCCCGGGGGTTTAAAATAAGATGACCCTCGGGCTCCGGAAACCCAAGGGAAAAAGAGGCTAGGTGGCAAATGGTAAAACCAAGGTTGGGCATTGCTGGAAAAGCTTTAATCGAGGCGAACTATCAAGGGGTTCCCATTATAACCCAACCGCGTAAGGAACGCAAAATCCGGGAACATAACACCGACATGACGGTAACTAGGGCGGCAAGAGTGGAACAAAACACTAGGCGAGAGGCCGAGCCTTCCACCCTTTACCAAGTATATAGATGCATTAAGATAACAAGGCAATATAATGATATCCCAATAAGTAAATAATGTTCCAACAAGGAACGGTCTCCAATCTTCACCTGCAACTAGCAATGCTATAAGAGGGGCTGAGCAAAGCGGTAACACAGCCAATCAACGGTTTGCTAGAACATGGTGGGTTAGAGGTTGAACATGGCAATTTGGGAGGCATGATAAGCAAGTGGTAGGCATCGTAGCATAGGCATAGCAAAAGAGCGAGCATCTAGCAAAGCAAAGATAGTAGTGATTTTGAGGGTATGATCATCTTGCCTGCAAAGTTGTCAGAGTTGAGTGGATCCTCGAAAATAAACTCAACGGGCTCCTAGTTAGCGAACTCGTCTCCCGGCTCTACCCAAACAGGACAAACAAGCAAACGGAGCACAATCAACCACGTGCAAACTCAAACAACAAGATGCAAACATGGTATGCTATGCGGGATGCAATATGCGATGCATATGCAGGATTTGACAAGGGATGCATGAACCTGGCCTCAACATGGAAATCCAAGTGTGCCACTGGAAAGGTGAGATGAAATCGCTTGAAAACGATATAAAGAACGCCGGAATCGGAGTTACGGTTTGGAAATGGCAAGCAATTTAAATATGACACGGGTCTGCGATTTACAGCAAGTAGCCATCTAAATGCAACAAGATGAACATGCTACAGCACTCAAATATGGCAACAAAATACATGGAAGGGATCCATACATTATTCTTAACAAAAGTCTAGCACTGAGCTACGGCCAATTCATCCATTAACAGGTTCAAACAAGCATGGCAAAATGCATTTCGCAAACAAATTTCAGACTTAGTGAAATTAACACTAGTCTGGAATTTCAGATCAGATAGCACTCTTCGGAGCATGAAAACCATATTCTACAAGACCGTAACATGGAAAAGTAAAGCATGGCATGGAGCTACTCAAAGAGCTTAACAAAAGTCCCTTAGTGACCTTGAGCCAAAAGGTATCAGAAAATACATTTGCAAGCATGTGAACATGGGAAAATTATAATCAGTTCTCAGACTTAGTGAAAACTGGAGCATGCTCACAACAGATATCAAGTAGGCGTGTTTACGAGCTCGATGCACTCACTACAGAGCAAGTCATTACAATCTAAGCATGCACCCATCAAGAATACACAAAACACAAGCTAGACATGGCAAGAACAATAGCATAGCATTCACGGATCAACTACAACATCCTCGGCAAAATTGCTAACAAGTAGACAATCTGCCCAGATTCACGAAATGACAAAAGTAGAGCTCGATTGACTCCTGCTAGGGTGCTCCATAATTGCAAACAAATACATGGATGTATATAGCACTACAATATTAAGAAAACATCCTTACTGATCATCCTCAAAAGAGGCACGGATCACTAGGAAACAACATGAACATATGGCAATATGAGATACACAGTCCAAGGACTTGGTGGAAATGCTAAGTCCCTGAAATCAGCATTAACGAATGCACCACTTTACAAGCTTGTGCTAGTCACCACACACATCACAAAAATACATGGGTTGCACCTCTGGAAAGATGGAAAAACATATAACAAAACTCATGTAGAGCTCAGGGGCATAACATGCACACGATAATCAAGGCAAAAATGACAAATATCTAATTGGAGCAGCAGATCTGACAATTTTCTCAAATAGCACTCTTTTAACCGCATTTCGGGCATCAAGAAGAACCCAAATGAAAATGATGCAATGATATGAAATGATGTACTCTCTGAGACGAACATTTTGGTATGCTATATTCCCAAAACGGAGTTACGGATGAGGAGTAACGACATGATGAACATGAGGAAATAATTAGGGTTTCGGGCAGAAAAGTCAACCGAGATGGGATCTCAGATCCAGATCCGGGCACGTTTCCCGAGGTTCGCCGAGATCTCGTCGGAACAGTGGAAGCGGTGGCCGGACTTGCCGGATCTCGTCGGGAAGAAGAGGCCGGGGCGGCTCGTCGGAGCTCGCCGGGGCGGCGTTGGGCGGCGGGGAGGCGCGCGCCGGCGCGGATCCGCCGGAGGAGGTGAGGGCGGCGCCCTGGCGCAGCGGCGGGCGAACGCCGGCGGGGAGGCGACGGATGGCGGCGGGCGAAGGGTGGCGCCTCCCGATGGGCTTGGAGGGCCCGGTGCGGGCCTGCCCGGGCCGGCGGCGGGAGGAAGGAGGCGGCGACAGGTGGCGCGAGCTGAGTGGTGGCGGCGGTGTGTCCGGTGCGGACGGACAATGTCCGGCGCGGCGGAGACGATTTTTAGGGTTTCGGGGAAGAAGGAGATCCGGATTTCGGAGGGGGTCTTTATATAGACATAGAGGGTGCTAGGAGTGTCCAAATGAGGTGCGGTTTTCGGCCACGCGATCGTGATCGAACGCTCTAGAGGATGGAGAGGGTTTTGGTGGGTTTTGGGCCAAATTGGAGGGGTGTTGGGCTGCAACACACCCGAGGCCTTTTCGGTCCCTCGGTTAACCGTTGGAGCATCAAACGAAGTCCAAATGGTACGAAACTTGACAGGCGGTCTACCAGTAGTAAACCAAGGCCGCTTGGCAAGTATCGGTCCAATCCGGAAATGTTTAATCCCCACACACGAAAGAAAGGTAGAATTGACCACCGGAGGAGAACGAAGCGCCGGAATGCAAAACGGACAATGGGGAATGCACATGATGACATGATATGAGATGCATGACAACGACACAACACATGGAGACAAAAACCCGAACCCGAGAAAAATAAAATAACTTAACGCCGGAAACGGCAAGAGTTGGAGTACATATTGGGTAAATCACATCCGGGGTGTTACATTCAGGCCCCGTAAGCCCCGGCAAGCACTGCCTAGGAGTATTGGTTGGTTGTTTTAGGTGGTGGCCTGGCCCCTTGCCGGGCTCGCCTGCCCGACGAGGGAGGCTCTTTCCTCATACATATCTTGTTCTCTGACTCGTCCTTGGTCCTCCTTGGTTGCATACAGGTTCTTCAAATCTCTTGGGCCTTCAATCCCTACTTGAGATGGTGCTTCAGTCTTGATCTTGAGCCTGTGCATAGTTGGGAAATAGACCGAGGGTTTGTTGTACCAACAGAAGCCCCCAGGCCTACCCCAAACGTGGTTAAGAGCATCGTCGGGGTAGGGCCTAATAAGTGCACATGTAGAATTGTTGAAGGGGTTGGCCCCTTGAGGTTTTTCTTTGCTGCTTCATTAGTATTGATCTTGGGGCAGTTTCCGATTTCCCCGCACGTGATGTAAAGCCAACAGTGGTGGGGCCGCGGCAGTGATGTCCCGTGAATGACTTTAACGCACGGGATAGAAAACCGCCAAATTACTCTGCCCAGAGAGCACTCTTATCCTTAGCCACGTATGCCGCATGCATATCGCAGGGTAGGTAACGGAGGCGTGTAGTGCGGAAGAGCATCTTAAAGAGGGCATGTCTGCCTTGAATTGGCCGAGGAGGGAGGTGGTTTCCTGTTGATGGAGCAGCTACCCTTCCCCGCCCGGCCTATAAAAGGAGGGGCGGAGGAGGGTGAAGTCATTCATCCCTGTATCCTTCCTCCGCTTCTCTTAGTTCTCTGCTTCTTCTGGTAATATTGAAGGGAAGGGCCCGGGGCCAACCCCTAGGCTTCTGCTCGGGGCAATTGTTGTCTCATGTTGGTTCTTATGCTCGGCGAGTGAGCTTGGTCCTTGGTGTGGCGATCCTCTTGGTCTCTTTGAAGCTCGGCCAGGAGGGAGGGCTGGATATCACTGGTAAAACCACCATTGCCACTCCCGGAGGCCTTGGGCCTGTTGTTGATGAGGACGTGCCTTCTTGCCCGCCAAGGAGGGGTGTGGTGTGCCTCGAGCCCCCTGGCCATTTGAGCCGCTCACCATCTTCCCAGGGAGAGCACGGGACGGGTGTCTGGTCCTCCTCTTGGAACGGTGTTTATGGAGACAAAGCCTGGGGAGAAGGAGAAGACGGGAGGCAGGACAACCAGTAGGAGCACGAATACATCGATGCGTTCATGTCATACTGGCGACCTCCTGCCCATCTGCCTGGCTCTTCCCCCCTTTTCCCGGCGCCATCATCACTGTTTCTTCTGGCTGCCGGGAAAAGGCTTGTACCCCTGGTGCTCCCGTTGCCTTCTGGGGCCTTCTGACCGGGCCCCGGTGTCTTCCTCTGCCGGTGCCTGTGTTGGAGCCATCCTTCCGGTCCTGGAGGCGGTGACCAGGGATCCGTCGAGGCGCTCCGCATGTCTTCCTCATTTGCAGCCTCGCCACTCCTTATCCTGTCAGACTGGGTTCACCAGCTCCTGACGAAGATCGGGGTGGCGTTGTGCCGGCGCGGCACCCGTCCTCTTCTCTTCCCACCGCAATCCCTGGGATAAGAGGAACAAGGAGAAGATTTTACGGGGCACTTATCTTTTTTTAACCTTAAATCGGTAGGCGATCGCCAAATTTTAATTCAAGTAATGTAATCTCTCGAGTCCATCTTTGTATGTTGTAATGCATGTACTTGCAACTGCATATGAATGAAAAAAGATGTATCTCATCGGAACTCGTGCATGTGTATGTCCATCCAGAAGCAAAGTGCTTCTTTAATAGAATAAATGAGTTTTCCCCGGCAGGATATCCTGCTGGCACCCTCTTTGTCTGCCGAAGAACTTCGTTTGTCGGGGAACAGACAGAGGGGCTAACCCCCCGCAAACTCCTTTTTCCCAAAGGCCACTACGACCACCCTGACTAAAGCAGCGTTCACATCATGGATGGGAGAACCTAAGTTTCAAAGAGGGAGGGGAGGTTTTCTTATGCAAAGTTGTAGATTTACAGAATACTAATGGACAAGAGGTGAACTTATCTGTTTCGCTTGCTGGGGATCGCCGTGCCGTGCAATCTTCTCGTGCTTTGTCGAAGCCAGGTTCATGGCAAGAACCTGCAACTCCATGTAGATGAGAATGACTACAAGATGCAATCCTATTTATATGCATATGCAAATGCTCATGAAGTGCTTATGGAATGAAATGGGTGTGCTCGTGCATGCATGCAATCTTAGTTGCCCCCCCCCCTACATCACTTCTTTATTTTCTCTTGCATGGGGTCATCGCCCCGGCTTGTACAAGGGGTTACATGCAACTTCGGCAATGCCATGTACAATGGGTGGCTGCTGGGCAGGGCCCGGCAGCCTCTGCACCTTACGGGTAGAACTTACGGAGATGCTCAATGTTCCATGAGTTTTGCAATGGTGTGCCATCTCCGGTCTCCAGACGGACTGCACCGGGTCTAGAGACTCGTACTACCCGGTAAGGGCATTCCCACTTTGGTGATAACTTGTGTGTACCCTTGGCGGACTAAACGCGCCTAAGGACAAGGTCACCTTCCTCAAGACACCGGGCACGAACCCTGTGGCTGTGATAGCGACGCAGGGCTTGCTGATAGCATGTAGCATGCGTAGCGGCCCGGAGACGGTTCTCCTTGTGTAGCATAGCGTCGTCACATTGGTGCTGATCTTGCGCTACTTCATTGTAGGCAAGCACCCGAGGGGACCCGTAAATGAGTTCTGTGGGGATAACTACTTCTGCCCCGTAGACTAGCGAGAAGGGAGTCTGCCCAGTAGCTCGATTAGGTGTCGTTCTGAGGGACTAGAGAACTACCGGCAGCTCCTCGATCCACTGCCTGGCGTGCTTCTGCAGCATATCATAAGTCCTTGTCTTGAGTGCATGAAGCAATTTAGCGTTCGCCCTCTCAGCTTGTCCATTGCTCGGGGGGTGTGCCACAAAGGCAAATGAGATCTTGCATCCGAGGGTATGAACAAATTGCATGAAGGCATGGCTCATGAATTGGGTGTTGTTATTAGTGATGATCCTTGCCGGAACTCCAAATCGACACACCAATTCTCTCAAGAACTTGATAGTTGAGTGAGCAGTCACCTTCCTCATGGCATTTCATTCGCGGGGTCCATATACTCGGCTGGAGGGGGTGGTCCGGCTGGCTATGAGGAGTTGTTTCCGGCAGGGTCTCTACCGGGAGCGGATGGCTCGATTGGGAGAGGCTTACCGTAGTCCAACTTTCTCCTTTTCTGGTCCATTGTGGTTGGTGAAACGCAGGGTTGAGAGAGGTGGAGAACAAAAGTTCCTGGTTCCATAGGAAGCTTCGACGCAGCGCATTTTGACAGGTGATCAGCTATGAAGTTTTCCGCACAGGGTACATGCTCTGTTTGCAACCCGTCAAAGCGCTCCTCTAACCTCCTTGCTTCCTCAACGTATGCTTCCATCAATGGGCTTTGATAATCCTTGTTGACTTGTCTCACCACCAACTGTGAATCTCCTCGAATGATCAGCTTCTTGATTCCCAATTCTGCTCCAAATCTAAGCCTGGCAATGAGCCCTTCATACACAGCTTTTTGTTGGTGGCTTCTTCCCAGAGGGGGGCCACAAGAAGCACGCCAGCTCCTGCACCTTGTAGGGAAAAAGCACCATCAAAATACATAATCCATTCTTGGGGTGATTCCTTGCCGGGGAGAGCTGTTTATGTTGCTTCCTCAATAGGGGTTGGCGTCCGTTCTGCAATAAACTCTGCCAGCACCCTACTTTGAATGGTGTAAGTGCTCTAAAATTTCAAACCAAAACTGGATAACTCCAAAGCCCACTCCACTATTCTGCAACAGAAAAAGTGTAACAACCGTGATCTCATGGGCTTGGAAGTAGTGGCGTAGTTTTTTAAGGCCATGATGAGGCCAAAGATCAACTTTTGCACACCAGAGTACCTCGATGTAGCCCCTTGCAACAAGGAGCTGACGAAGTACACTAGGCAATGCACCACTTTCTTCCTTGCCGTGTCCTTGGGGTTGCACTCGTTGTCGTGCTTACTGCTATTCTGATCCTCTTCTGACTCTGTCGCGGTCTGGCCGGTCTCTGCTTCATCCATTTCTCGCTATGCTACCAAGGCTGCACTGACCACTTAGTTGGTTGTTGCCAAGTAAAGCAGTAATGGCTCTTGAGGTTTGGGTGCAACCAAGGTAGGCACAGATGACAGGTAAGCCTTCAACTCTTACAAGGTTGTATCTTCCTCTGAGGTCCACTTAATAGGCCATGCCTTCTTCAAAATTTTGAAGAACGGCAGGGCACGCTCGGCAGACTTGGAAATGTATCTGCTTAGCGCGGCAACACATCCCGTCAAGCGCCTCACATCCTTAACTGTGCTTGGAACTTGGATCTGCTTAATGGCCTTGATATTTTCGGGGTTAGCTTCGATCCCTCGGTGGGACACGAAGAATCCAAGTAGCTTGCCGGAGAGAACACCGAATATGCACTTCTCTGGGTTAAGCTTCAGGTTGACCTTGCACAAATTAGCAAATGTCTCCTCCAAATCCTAGATAAGGGTGGCCTTATCCTTGGTTTTGACTACAATGTCATCCATATAAGCTTCTATGTTTCTGTGTAGTTGTGTCTCGAAACCAATCTGGACTGCTCTTGCAAAAGTAGACCCGACACTCTTCAATCCGAAAGGCATGCAGACAAAATAGTATGTACCACATGGAGTGATGAATGATGCTTTCTCCTCATCTTCTTTGGACATGAAGATCTGGTGATATCCGGAGTATGCATCCAAAAAGGAGAGCAGATAACACCCTGAAGTAGAATCCACTATCTGATCGATGCGCGGCAAGGGGAATGGGTCCTTTGGGCAATCTTTTATTGAGATCTGTGAAATCAATGCAAAGCCTCAATTTCCCATTCTCCTTCCGGACTACCACTAGGTTTGCCAACGATGTAGGGTGCAGTACTCCTCTGACCAATCCAGCTGCCTCTAACTTCTTGATTTCCTCGGCAATGAACTGCTGCCACTCCAAGGCTTGCTTCCTAACTCTCTGCTTGACGAGTCGGGCATGTGGGCAGACAGCAAGGTGGTGCTCGATTACCTCCCTGGGAACGCTGGGATATTAGATGGTTGGCAGGCAAACACATCGATATTTGCCCACAAGAAGGCAACAAGCGTTCTTTCCTATTTGTCATAAAGGGTGGCGCTGATGGTGAAAGTACCATCAACACCAGCCAGCCCTGTCGGGACCTTCCTCACTTGGGGTGCTGCAACTTTGGACCTCTTGATGTTGGAACACTCCGACACGTCATCAACGGGTGCCGTGCACTTGGAGGGTCAAGCTTCTCGGACTCTTTGCCGGAGATCCTACAATCCATCTTCTTTCCTCTGCTTTCCTTGGCGGGGACTGTCGTGGGATTGTCACGGCGGATGTCCTAGTGTGAGGACCTAGTCGTGGAGCCATCGCAATGTAGTCAGCTTAAAGGGGTTAAAGCGGGACAAAGGACGCAAGGAGTTTATACTGGTTCGGCCCCTTGCAGTGAAGGTAAAAGCCTAATCCAGTTGTGATGGGATTTCTATGGTTTCGATGACCAGGGAGCGAATCCGCTTTGCCTGGCTCTCGAGTTGTTGGTTCTCTATCCTTGAACCGGCGCCGGGTCGGCCCTTTATATACACAGGTTGACGCCCAGCTGTTTACAGAATCCCGGCCGGTTCATAAACATTTCCGGCTCGGTTTCTATCCTTTCCTATCTTACAACACAAGTTACACACCTTATGGCGGTTTATGTCTACGGTCCCTAATTCGACTTTGGGCCCTGGGCTTTTAGATCTCTTATAGTAAAGCGCCATACTCCTTGTCTTCATGGGCTTCAATACAGATAACTCATTACAGGTATAACCCGCCCCCTCCAGGGCGGTTTATAATCAGTAGTTATATCCCCAACATTAGGCCCCAGATTGACTTGAACCCGCTCATGTCAATCTTCAACACTTCAGGAAAATTTCTTCTTCAGCACCTTGAAGTAAACCTTGTAACCCGCCATGACATCATCTTCCCGGATTATAATAAACCATCATGACGTCACCTGTTCATTAAAAAACCGTATATACCTTTCTTTTATTAATGAGCCTCCGAAAATCGAGGCGACAACTCTGTCACATATCCATTTTTGGCCTCCTTGATTCCGGCGCCTGTCGCTTATCCCTTCGTCTTATAAATAGGGCCGAGGGTCCCTTTCCTTTTCTCCCCTTTGCCTCTTCGTCTTTCTTCCACCTCGTGTCGCCTCAGTACTCGAGCGCTGCTACCGCCATCAACCTTCACCTGTTCCCCAACAACGGCTGCTGCATCAACCTGATTCGACCAGATTTTCTTCTGCACGTCTCCGCATTCAACAGCCCTGGTGAGTCTTTGTTTGCTCTTTCCCGTAGACCCTGTTTAGGGTTTCTGCGAGTTCATCGAAGCTTAGTGCTGATCTTCCCTGTTCTTCTCAGTAACGTAAATGGCGAGTTGAGATCTGATATTTTCCTGTGCAGTCGTAGTTATAGTTCCCTTTTTCATCATTAGATCATCCTCTTCGTATAGAAAAATCTCATCTGGAGCTGATGAACTGCTCAAGCACCTGCATTTTAGGTCTGAATATATTTTGATTTACTGACATGCTGCAGATCTGAAATTATCATATCAATCTATGAAACCTATTTTTCCATCACTTAGTTATTTCAGATCTGTATCTTCCATACCAAAGTAGGCGGTTTAACTTTTAGAAAATAACCTGCCATATACCATTAGTCCCCTTGTAAACCGCAATCACTTTATCATTTATAATAGATCAATCTTCGGTTTAACAATTTTGCATGCCTGAATACCTTTTGTCTCTTAACCTGCAACGCTTTATGTTTGTCAACCATGACTCTTAAACCGGCACAAACCTTCCTTCAGGTTGTCCAAAAACTGGCCAAGACTTTTTATGCTTGTAACTGGGTTCCATCCCGGGTTACGGAAGAAGATCTAAAAGGATGTGTTATAACTAGCTCTTTACCAAAACAGAGTGAAATCCACTGGCGAGCCCCAGGTCAAGAAAGTCCTCCTGAGCCCAAGGATGGTGAGATAGTTTTGTTTGTTGATCATCTGAACTGTGGTTTCAAACCTCCCGGATCAAGGTTTTTTGGTGATGTGCTTGCTAGCTTCTAGATCCACCCTCAAGATATTGGACCTAACTCTGTGTCCAATATTTGTAATTTTCAAGTGTTTTGTGAGGCTTATCTGCAAGAAGAACCGACCGTTGAACTGCTCAGGAACTTTTTCTATTTAAACCGCCGCACTGAATTTCTAAACGGGCCCAATACTGAACTTGGCGGCGTTTCAATTCAGAAAAGGAAAGACGTCAGCTTCCCTCATGCCAAACATCATAGTCACCCTAAGGATTGGAACCAGACTTGGTTCTACCAGAAGGATACTTCCCCTGATGATGAGAAACCTCTGCCGATTTATCGTGCTCACCAGCTTACCAAAACATATCCATTTCCGCAAAGGTTGACTGCAAAGGATTGGGCCAAATATGCACCACAACTCGCCAAGCTCAGAGCCTTTGTGGCGAATGGTTTGATACGAATTGACTTTCTACACTGCTGGATATCTTGGGGTACTTTGCCTTTAAGCCGTTGCCCCAGTTTAATGTGCGAGTACACAGGGAACTTGAAAGATCCTCAACGGCACACTGACATTCAGTTAACTGACGCTGAAATTATTAAAGCTGTCAAAAAGATACTGGATGAATCGGTGGCTGTCTCCAGCAAAACAGGACTAAGTCCCTTCTGCATTTCAAATAAACCGCCAGCTGTAAGAATTGCTTAACTCCTATTGGAACCTGCCATTCCTAACCCTTCCTTGTAACCTTTGTCAATCTTTGGAGGGTGATAATCCGTTCTGGAAGAAGAAACCTCAGGATAAACCGGCAAAGACGCCTTGCCCCAAGACCAAGGTTACTAAAAAACCTGCCAAGAAGAAAACCGTTGAACCCTCCGATTTAAACGTTGATGAAGAACTAGATAATCCGGGATCATAGGTAGAACTTGATTTTCTAGGCTCTTTTCTCATACACCTCATTGACAATGACTATTATCAGGATGACGTCAAAGCCAGCCATGCTGATGATGTAGAGATAATTATTCTTTCCTTCGGTTCAGATCATCTGGCAACACAGAAAACCCGTCAAGCAAACCGGAAAGTAAGATTTTCTCACCCCTAGCTTACATGGACCCAAACTTTCTTTTGAATAATCAGCAACACGAAGCTCGCCACACAACACGGCACAACGGCCATGTAGTTACTTCAGCCGGTTTACCGAACACTCTAGTTCAGAAACGTCGATCAGAGGTCTCATATATTTCTGATACTCCTTATCCCAAGGTGGGTTATTTCCGGCAATCTCTTAATCCATCTGATTCAAACTATCAGGGAACACCTCATTCATCATCCGGTGAATCAATGGCCACACAACTCCCTCCTCTCAAGACTGTTCCTGGGTGAGCACTTTAAACTTAACCCTTTATGCCTTATACTTGTTTCTTACACTAACATTTATGTCTATTCCTTTCAGGGCCAAGGCCAGAGCCAGTAAAAAGGCCAAACTAAATACACCGACTGATGATAACCCGACCTCTGAACTGGAGAAGACCCCTGAACCACTAGACCCAAATGCTGATGCTATCTTAGATGATTCGGTACCTCAAGTTCATGATACTTTTGTTGAACCGGTGGAGACAGATCCAATGAGTCAGGCTGCTGATCCGCCAAGCCCAGCAAAAACGGCTGATAAACCGCTGAGCCCAGCCAAAACTGCTGAGGATAACACACACGATATCATGATTACCGGCATTGGCCACACCACCCTGGCAATCCTATCGCTTTATCAAAGCATAGTGCCAAAGAAAAACATTCTACTATGCAAAAGGGCAGTGGAAAATAGATTTATCAAGCTATGCCCACCTCAACGCCCAAGATATGAAGCCAGTTCTTAAACCGCCTATACACAAGCCGCGACTATGAAGCCGGTTTTGGTGGGCCTGATAAAGGAACGATATGGGCATAATTGTTTCTCTTGTGTCCAATTTCTAGTGTCAACTCCAATAGCCCCCAAGGGTCAGTTTATGATATCAACGTAAACCGAGACTTCATATTATTTCAACTATGCCTGCGTAGCCCCCAAGGGTTGGTTTATCTTTCCAGGATGAACCGGGACATTTAGAGTACAAATTTTGTAATTTTTGCCTGTGTAGCCCTCAGGGACCGGTTTGTACCTCTAGGATGAATCGGTACATTTCTGTCATTAATATTCCAAAATTCTTGATAATCATCCTTGTAATCCGATTGACGAGGAAAAAAATCCATAACCTTGACTTGAGCAAATATGCATTAGCCCCCAAGTGCCAAGTGTATAACTTGTTATGTGCTTGGGACTTAAGATGTCAGTCGATAAAAAGCAATATGCATTAGCCCCCAAGTGCCAAGTGTATAACTTGTTATGTGCTTGGGACTTCAAATATGCACTTCCAACTCATTTAAATGTCTCTTGCAGGCTGATTTGAGGAAAAAGGAATCTCAAATCGCCGACCTTCAGGAAAATATCAAATCCCAGCAAGCAGAAACTTCCAAAGCTAAAGAGGAGCTGAATGGCGCCTTAACCACCATGGAACAGCTGAAGGAGAACTTTTAAATCGAACGGGCGAGATGGGACCCTGAAAAAGTAACTCTGCTAAAGCGGGTGGAGGACGCTGAAACAGCTCTTAAACCGGTAGCAGAAGAACTGACTAGCTTGAAGCGGCAAATCAATGCCATGACCACTGCTGTGTTTGGTAAGTACCCTTATGATAAGGTTCAACATGTATTATCCCATAAACTGCCGGTTTATCAATATGTTCAATGATGCAGGATCTCGCATTACCCATCTGGGCTCTGATATGCAGAAGAAGTTGAAGGCTACCTATACTCTTATGGAGCAGTTATATATCGGCACACAACGAATCATTTGTATTGCCGCTCATAACAAACTGCCTCCAACCCTGATCAAGGAAATATTAGAAAAGCTGCCAGTGTTGTCTGCCCGGTTAGACAAGTTAAAAAGATTAGCTGCAAGGGCAGGTGCTCTGACTGCGCTAATCCGGGCTAAAGCCTGGATACCAGATCTTGACTCGGCTGATATAGGAAGCGGCTATCCGAGCATAAAGCAAGACGGGTCAGAGTTTGATAATGATGATCTTCAAGATTTGACGAAGGAAATGCGCCCATTAGCGAACAAATTGGCCGAAGAAACATATCTTTCTCACTATCAGGCGGTTTATGATGCTGACAACAAATGACTTGCTGCGCCAACTCATGATGTGGAAAATCTTATCCCGCCAATCCATAAGCATACCTATGCCCCTGATGTTGACCCCTCCACCCTTATAAGCGATGAAGCTGTATTCAAGGCCCAAACTAGAATCAACTAGACAACCGTTGACTTCCAGCCGCTGGGTGGAGAGGAGGAGGATGAACCAGCGCAGGATGATCCGCAACTGTCAATTCAAACCAACGAAGAATCATGATCCGGAGACCGGTTTAGCCTTCTGCATACTGCAATCCTTGCTGAAAAGACAATTATCCTTTTGGGCATCAAAACGCCTTGTAATAGGCTTGTTTAAACACTTGGTCTGCTATGCCATCGTGCATATTCACTTTGCATGATACTGTTAATCCGCCATGATTTATGTTATGTCTGCTTATGATCCTTAGCAGCTTTATTTGACTTGTTTCTACATATAACAAGTTGAAAGTGTCCTGGCGGTTTATCGCTGGACGGGTCATAATGCCCAACATATAATCCGGGTTTATAACCAGGCTGTATTGAAGGATAATCAAATATGAAATATATCATACCTATGACATTGAATCACATCGTTGGCTCACCAACTTTCCGTAGTAAGGGTGATAACCCAAATCTTGAGTACTGATAACTCCTCCCTGTTTTGTCGGTTTATAGTAAAGCCGTACCGGGTTGTAATAAACACCGGATTATTCGTATATCATACTAGCGACTAGTAGTCGAAGCCAGACCGGGTAAATCAACACCGGTTTATATCTGATTGCATACTAACAACTTATAATCGACAGCGAAGCCGGGTCAATAGATACCAGCAATATTCTCAATTTGTTCGGCCGACTTATAGTCAACAGCCAGGCCAAGTCAATAAACACCGGTTTAGTATAAAACGCCTCAGAAAAGAAATATCAAAAAAGAAATATTTCAGAAGAAAACATATAAAAAAGGCGAGGCTTTTCATGGGCTGCCAGGCCACCGAGTTAAACCATTTTACAAAGCCTTATAAGATGGACCTCACATTAACCAATCGTCATTTTAACTATGACAAGTTCAGGGTCATTATAAGATTGACTTGTCAAACGTTCGACGGGCCTTACCAGGATTACCTGGGTGGAGTGGCTTACTTAAAAAGGCAGCATAACCTGGGGTTTTAGGTGAATACACCTGGCTTCCAAGCCTGACTCTTTGTTTCTTTGCAACAGACTCTCTTTGGCTCCTTTTGACCTTGGGTGGCAAGCCCCCAAGTTCTTTTTATGTGTGGCTTATGAGCTGGATCAATGGGTAATTAGAACTCTGCTTTATAAATAGAAGCCCCCATGTAACCAAAAACCTTTTAAGGAATAACAGCACAGGCCCCGCTTTAGCAGGGATGCCGCTTTATTACATTGGTCATCATAATATATACATTGTCAGTAATATGTACATAAGAGGAGCCTATGGCTCAGGTGTAGTAAGGCCGAAGATGATATATATTCCACGGCTGGTGGGTCTCCTCCTCCGATTTACATGAGTCTTTGTGCTCTGGAACATCGATAAGGTAGTATGACCCGTTGTGCAGATTCTTGCTGACCACAAAAGGTCCTTCCCAAGGCGGGGATAACTTGTGCATATCAGTCCGATCCTCGATGAGCCGGAGCACCAAATCCCCTTCTTGAAACACGTTGGCTTTAACCCGACGATTGTGATAACGACGCAGATCTTGCTGGTAAATCATCGAACGCGCCCAACAACTCGGCGTCCTCTGCAAAGGAACCATAAGCCAGGGCTTGATGCCTCTTAGGATCTCTTGATTGGCTCTCTCTGCTTGACCATTAGACTAAGGATGAGCCACGGATGACACGTCAAGCCAGATGTGCTCATACTGACAAAATTCTTTCATAGCACTTTTGGACAGATTAGTGCCATTATCAGTTATGATGATATGTGGAAAACCAAACCGGAAAATCACCATCTTGATGAATTGGACCGCCGTGGCTGCATCACACTTACTGACTAGCTCTTCCTCCACCCACTTAGTGAATTATCAACCGCCACTAGAAGGTGGGTCTTCTTATCCTTGGATCTCTTAAAGGGCCCAACCATATCCAGCCCCCAAGTTGCAAATGGCCAAGTGATTGGAGTCATCCTCAATTCTTGAGCCGAAACATGAGCGCGGCGTGAAAACTTCTGACAACCATCAGACCTTTCTACAAAGTCCTCAGAATCAGAATGAGCCATCAGCCAATAGAAGCCGTGACAAAAAGTCTTAGCTACCAAGGATTTTGAACCAACGTAGTGACCACAATCTCCTTCGTGGATCTCACGCAAAATCTCACAAACTTCTTCAGGAGATACACAATGCTGAAACGCACCTGTTACACTCCAATGATGCAATTCTCCATTGACAATGGTCATTGACTTGGATCATCGGACTATCTGCCTGGCCAAAGTTTCATCCTCCGGTAACTCGCCCCGGTTCATATACACCAAACATGGGACCGTCCAATCCGGGATAACATGAAGAGCTGCCACTAACTAAGCCTCCGGATCAAGAACAGCCAAATCCTCCTCTATAGGTATCTTGACCGATGGGTTATGCAAAACATCCAGAAAAACATTGGGTGGAACCGGCTTACGTTGGGAACCCAAACGGCTTAAAGCGTCCGCCGTTTCGTTCTTTCGCTGGTCCACATGGTCAACCTGATAACCCTTGAAGTGACCAGCAACAATATCTACTTCTCGACGATACACTGCCATGAGTAGGTCCTTGGAATCCCAAGTACCCGACACTTGCTGAGCCACCAAGTCCGAGTCACCGAAACACTTAACCCGGCTTAAATTCATCTCCTTAGCCATTCGAAGACCATGGAGTAAGGCCTCATATCCATATGCATTGTTTGTGCAAGGGAACATTAAATGGAGAACATAACAAAACTTATCACCTCGTGGGGAAGTTACCATGACTCCAGCCCCGAGCCTTCCAATTGCCTGGATCCATCGAAATGAATAGTCCAATAAGTATGATCCAGCTTTTCTTCCGGCGCCTGTAACTCTGTCCAGTCATTGATGAAATCCACAAGCGATTGGGACTTGATTGCCGTACGAGGCACATATTTTAACCCGTGAGGTCCAAGCTCAATAGCTCACTTAGAAACTCGGCCAGTTTCTTCCCTGTTTTGGATTATATCTCCCAAAGGAGCAGAACTGACCACAGTGATGGGATGACCCTGACAATACTGCTTAATCTTCCGGCTTGCCATGAGAACTCCATACACATGATTCTGCCAATGTGGGTACCTCTGTTTGGACTCGATCAACACCTCACTGATATAATAAACCGGTCGTTGAACCGGATACTCCTTCCCAGCTTCCTTGCGCTCCACCACAATGGCCACACTAACAGCCCGGGCATTAGCAGCTACATATAACAACAACGGCTCTTTATCAACCGGAGCAGCAAGGATAGGTGGCTCAGCTAACTGCTTTTTCAACTCCTCAAACGCTGCATTAGCAGCATCACTCCAGACAAAATTATCTGTCTTTTTCATCATTTGATATAGAGGGATAGCCTTCTCTCCTATTCGGCTGACAAACCGGCTGAATGCTGCAATACGACCCGCCAGACGTTGAACATCGTTAATACACGCCAGTTTAGCCAGAGACGTAATAGTTTGATCTTTTCCGGATTAGCTTCAATGCCCTTGTTAGACACTAGAAAACCCAAGAGCTTCCCTGCCGGAACACCAAAAACACACTTGGCCAGATTAAGCATCATCTTATAGACCCGGTGATTATCAAAAGTTTCCTTCAAGTCAGCTATCAACGTCTGCTCCTTTCTAGACTTCACCACAATATCATCCACATAAGCATGAACATTGCGCCCAATCTGATTATGAAAACAATTCTGCACGCAGTGCTGATAAGTCGTCTGGACATCTAGAGCCCCAAAGGCATAGATACATAGCAGAAGGCTCCAAAGGGAGTTATAAAAATTGTCTTCTCCTGGTCCTTAACTGCCATTTTGATCTGATGATAACCAGAAGAAGCATCCATAAAGCTCAAACGCTCACAACCCACCGTAGCATCAATGATTTGATCAATACGAGGGAGAGCAAAGGGATTAGCTGGACAAGCCTTGCTCAAATCTGTGTAGTCCACACACATCCGCCAAGTGCCGTTCTTCTTAAGCTCTAGCACCGGGTTAGCTAACCATTCAGGGTGAAAAACCTCCACAATAAACCCTGCTGCCAAGAGCCGGGCTACCTCCTCACCAATAGCCTTACGCCTTTCTTCATTGAAGCGGCGGAGAAGTTGCCTGACCGGTTTAACTTAGGATCAATATTAAGAGTGTGCTCAGTGAGTTCCCTCGGTACACCTGGCATGTCTGAAGGTTTCCATGCAAAGATGTCCTGGTTCTCATGGATGAACTCGATGAGCGCGCTTTCCTATTTCGGATCCAGATTAGCACTGATGCTAAAGTGCTTGGATGAATCGCCAAGAACAAAATCAACTAACTTGGTTTCCTCAGCCGATTTAAACTTCAATGCCGGATCATGCTGTGTAGTTGGTTTTGTCAAAGAAGTCATATCCACCGTATCAACATTGTCCTTATAAAATTTCAACTCCTCTGTTGCACAAATTGACTCAGCATAGGCCGCATCACCCTCTTCACATTCCAAAGCGATCTTATGGCTCCCATGTATCGTGATGGTCCCCTTATGACCCGGCATCTTGAGCTGCAGATACACATAACATGGCCTTGCCATGAACTTAGCATAAGCCGGCCGTCCAAACAGGGCATGATAAGGGCTCTTGATTTTCACTACTTCAAAAGTCAATGTCTCTTATCTTGAGTCATAATCATATCCAAAAGCAACCTCTAGAGCTATCTTACCAACTGGGTACACCGATTTACCAGGCACCACACCATGGAAAACAGTGTTCGACGGTTTAAGATTTTTGTCTGTCAACCCCATGCGACAGAAGGTTTCATAATAAAGGATATTGATACTTCTCCCTCCATCCATGAGCACCTTGGTGAACTTATACCCCCCAACCTGAGGTGCCACCACCAATGCCAGATGACCCGGATTATCAACCCGGGGTGGATGATCCTCTTGACTCCACAAAATGGGTTGTTCAGACCAGTGCAGATAACGGGGCACTACTGGTTCAACGGAGTTTGCTGCCCCTTTATGAAGCTTCTGATCGCGCTTGCATAAGCTAGTGGTGAAGACATGATACTTCCCACTATTCAACTACTTCGGATTGCTCTGGTAACCCGATTGCTGCTGCTGCTGACTCCCCTGATGATTATAACCACCCTGATTACCCTGACTGCCTTGATTGCCATGTCCGCTCTGGCTGCCTTAAAATTGTGAACCAAAACTTCCTCCACCATAACCCGGTCCATGAGAACCGCCTCCGGAACCGCCGGGCGGCACATGATCGTATTGGAAAAGATCCGACTTTTTGCACTCCCGCATGATAAAGCAATCCTTCTAAAGCTGCGTGGCTGGTCTCTCTCGCGTCCCATTCCTTGGAAAAGGCTGGGTTAATAGGCGCTCAAGGTTGACACTTGATCCTCCACTCCATGGGGGCGGTTTACCCTTACAACACTGATTATTATTCTGCGTGTTGGTGTTAGCCACAAAATCCAAACTGTTATCTGCTTTACTCTTACCGTTGTTTCCATGACCCGTCGGGTTATGCTGCTGCCCCTTGTTACTGCCACTCTTCTTTCCCTTCCCTGGCTTTTCATCATCAGACTCAGGGTCCTTGGTACTAGAAGAGTCGGTATACTTAACCAGAGCTGCCATAAGCGTTCCCATGTCATTGCAGTGATGCTTGAGCCATCCCAATTTTAGCTTCAAAGGCGTGAACCGACAATTGCCCTCCAACATTAAGACTGCTGTATCGGCATTAATGCAGTCCGATGAATGCAAGATTTCTGAAACCCGGCGCACCCAATGGGTTGTCGATTCACCTTCTTCTTGGACACAGGCGGCTAAGTCCACAATTGACATGGGCTACTTGCACGTGTCCTTGAAATTCTGGATAAACCGGGCCTTTAATGCAACCCATGACCCAATGGAGTTAGCTGGCAAACTTTTCAGCCAAGTGCGAGCTGTTCCTTCCAACATCATGGTGAAGTATTTAGCACAACCAGCATCATCCACATCCAGCATCTCCATTGGCATCTCATAGCTTTAGATCCATGACTCGGGGGGTAAATCGGCAGTATAGTTGGGCACTTTGCAGGGACCTTTGAAATCCTTGGGAAACCGTACATTACGTAGAGCCGGGGCGAGACACGGCACCCCCAAAGAGCTGGAGGTAACTCCTAGCTCCATCGAAGTTGACGGGCCGCATACTGCGCTGCTAACTCGGCTCCTCGACACGCTCTGCCCTGATCCACCAAATCCTGAGCATTAGTACCACCACCTGCCGGATTATGCCCTCGAGGCGATTTATGGTCCCGTGCACTGCATGACCCGACCGGTTCATCAAGGTGCCTGTTGTAACTCTGGCTTGGGCGGGGGGTGGAATGAATCCTCTCGTGGCTGTATGAATACGCCTGCTGCTGAGTCAAAGCTATCTGAAGGAGCTCCCTAGCGTGTCGCGTGTCAACCACAACGGGGGACTCATCTTCGACTGGGAGGGCTACCAATCGTGAAGTGGTGGCGACTATGTTATCAAGGGGGTTGGAGTAATGACCCAGAGGCATTGACACATGCTGCAGCGGGATATTCAGACGAGGCGGATCCATTATGCGCGGTTGATCCGGCGCCCTTGTTCCAGGTGCTTCTACCCGGTTTACCACTGGCTTGTTACTGGTTCCTACTCCTGGCGTGTTAAAGAGATTCCTTGGCTTATAAACCGGAGGCAGGTGGGACTGGTACCTTCTCCTCATTACATCATTTGATGCGTTCCGATCCAACATAAGCCGATAAGCCTGTGCATCCAACTCGGCCCGCTCCGCAGCCATTCTGGTGTTCTCGGCTACCAGGTCTGCCTTGGCTTGAGCTATCTGATCCTTTACCTTCGCGACTTCCATGTTAAGATGATCCTGATTCACCGGTTAACTTCAGCCGCCAGCAGTGTTGCCAAAATGTCGAATAAATCGGACAAAACCTGAGCCGGCGGTTGCGCAGGGCCTCCTGCCCCAGCTGTTGTCGTTGCTGCTGAACCGGAGATCATTGCTTCCGTGGTTGAAGAATGCTGCACTGACAGAGTACCGGCCATGAAGATCGCAACTCAGCTCGGCGGATCAAAGGGGTCCGCAATACTATAGCCATCGGAACAGGCCCCAAACCGGCCATCTTGCAGTTGGTACAATGACACACTCTCTCCGGTAGATGACTCGTCATCAGAGTAAACGACGGTTTCCCCACCAGATACCAATCTATCCTCAGATTCCACTCCATGGATGACTCCCACAAAGGCACGCTTCATGGCAGGCTGAACCCAGGCGGATCTCGCATGCTGAGCCATTTCGACGATGTCGGTGCAGATGTCCGGCTCAGGGCCCGATTCGCCGATCTTGCCAATGAAGACGTGAATGCTGCTGAAGGGGACCCGATATCCATACTCAATTGAACCGGCCTCTGGGCCTCAGCCTACATTGTCGATGTAGAGCTTGCCGCGATGACTCTTGGTCATCCGGGCCACAACGTATCCCTTGAGCCCTTTGAAGCTGCCCTCTGAGAAATTGAAACCATCGTGCGATAGCCCCACGGTAGGCGCCAACTGTCGTGGGATTGTCACGACAGATGTCCTAGTGTGAGGACTTAGTCGTGGAGCCATCGCAACGTAGCTAGCTTAAAGGGGTTAAAGCGGGACGGAGGACGCAAGGAGTTTATACTGGTTCGGCCCCTTGCGGTGAAGGTAAAAGCCTAATCCAGTTGTGATGGGATTGCTAGGGTTTCGATGACCAGGGAGCGAATCCGCTTTGCCTAGCTCTCGACTTGTTGTTTTTCTCTCCTTGAACCGCCGCTGGGTCATCCCTTTATATACACAGGTTGACGCCCGGCGGTTTACAGAATCCTGACCGGCTCATAAACGTGTCCGGCTCGGTTTCTATCCTTTCCTATCTTACAACACCAAGTTACACACCTCATGGCGGTTTATGTCTATGGGCCCTAATCCGCCTTTGGGCCCTGGGCTCTTAGATCTCTTATAGTAAAGTGCCATACTCCTTGTCTTCATGGGCTTCAATATGGAAAACTCATTACGGGTATAACCCGGCCCCTCCTGGGTGGTTTATATTCAGTAGTTATATCCCCAACAGGGACCATTGCCGCCGCAGCCCTTACGTAACCTGGGTTAGGATTAAATTAATGGTAATTAACGCGGTTAGTTAGGTTAAGTCACTGACCAATGGGCCCCGCTGGTCAGGTTTGACTTGGACCGACTCCTGTTGACTTGGTGATGTTACACTGATGCAGTAACTATTTCTGGAATTTAAATTAATCTAAATGATTTATTTATTTATAGAAATTTGCCTAAATTTCTAAAAATCCTAGAAAATAATCCATAGCTCCGAATGAAATAATTTATATATGAAAAATTATCAGAAAAATCCAAAGAATCTGTTTATGGCATTTTCATGCATGTTTGAACAACTTATACCTGCTGATCAGGTCAAAACAATTAAATGGCATATGAATAGTCACATATGGAATTGGAGCTTCAATCTTGTATTCAAACCAACTCCATTTAAAGTGTTGCATTGATTGTGTTCCTTCTCTGTTTGCTAGTGTTGTTCTCTCTTAGTGGATGTTGTTCCGACGTTGAGATGGATGACACTGATGAAGAGCTATGCTATTTTCAGAAGTGCCAGGTAAGAAACCCCCATTGATCATCTCGACACGAACCAACCCACTCGCTCCTGCTCTATTTTATTGCATTCAGACAACAAGGATTCAATTGTTACCTGTTGCGGTAGTTGAACCCCTTTCCTCTGCATGACCTGTCTTTGCCACAGTAAATAGTAAAAACCCACTAGCATGAGTAGGAGTTGTTTGAGCCATGATGTGCCTACTCATTTATGCTTGCTTGTTATGCCTTCTATTGCTTAGAGTTGTGTTAGTTCTGATTCATCGGGGATGAATTGGAATGTAGTCATCATGTCCTACTGTTGGGAGCTAAGTGTGTGAACACGATTTGGTAAAGGTAGCGGTGAGAGGCCATGTAGGACTACATGGTGGGTTGTCTCATTGAAACCGTCCTCAGGAATTGAGTTTTGCGTAGCGCCCAAGATGCGATTCTATCCCAATCACGTGATGAATTCAAGATCGGGGCACAATCGCATTTCGAGTGCATAGCAAGGTGAACATCATTACAACATACCATGTACTGAATAGATGAGAATAGAAGATAAAGGCTTACACTCGCCACAAGCTACATCATAAATAAAACAATTCATCAATCCATATCAATCATCATACAGAAGAGCAGGATCCGACTATGGATGAAATCAAACAAAAAAGAAGAACAACATCCACCCTACTGATCCCAGGGTCCCTTACCCATAACCTATTCCCTTGATCGAAGAAGAAGTAGAAGAAGAACTCCAAAAGCAGGCATCACACTCACGTCAGACCATCGCATTACATGTACCTACAACTGTTGTTGTAGTAATCAGTGAGCCACGAGGACTCAACAATCCCATTACCATGGATATCAAGACTAGGAAAGCTTAATGGGGATGGAATGGATAAGTGGTGAGGTTGCAGCAGCACTAAGCATTATATGGTGGCTAACTTACGAGTACAAGAAGAAGATGAGAAACTACGCAACGCTCGCAAACTTGTAATGATCAAGAAGTGATCCTGACTACTTACGTTCAAACATAACCCCACCGTGTTCTCTTCTCGAACTCACCCGAAAAGAGATGATCAAGGTAACACACGCGGTTGGTGTATTATATTCCGAAACTGGTGTCATGTTTCCTACAACCGGATATTAAAAACTCCCATCTACCACATAACTGCGGGCATGACTCTCGAAAGTTTGAACCCTGCAAGGGTATCCCAACTTAGCCCATGACAAGCTCACGATCCGCGGAGACAATCCTCCATCGTGGAACACCAGATCAGACTCAGGATCCCGTTGCACAAGACATTTCGATAATGGTAAAACAAGTCCAGCAAGACCTCCTGACGTGTCGTCACCCTAAACGTAGCCGCGCGTATCTTGTCTCAGGCCACGATCAGATGGGTCAAGCTATGAGTAAAACCAGACCTCGAGTATCCCCGAGGTGGCCCCGCAGGCTGCCCAGTTGAGACCAACACCATTAGCGCTACCCCCCCCCCCCCCCCGTATTATGTTGAAAAGCGAACCTTGGCTAGCTCTAACTCCCTATGCGTAAAATTTATTAACATGTTTAGTTATTATGTTGAGAAAATGGTAAAACCAATTATGGGCCTTGCTGGAAGAGTTTTATTCAAAGCGAACTGTCAATAGGGGCCCATAAACCCTCACTATGTTAGGGACGCTAAATCAAGGAACATAACACCGGTATGACGGAAACTACGGTGGTAAGAGTGGAACAAAACACCAAGCAAAAGGCTAAGCTTCCACCCTTTACCAAGTATATAGATGCATTAATTAAATAAGAGATATTGTGATATCCCAAGATATCCATGATATCCATCTCCCAACATGGAACAACCTGCAACTAGCAACGCTATTAGAGGGGCTATGCGAAGTGGTAACATAGCCAAACAAAGGTTTGCTAGGATGGTGGAAAAGGTTAGAGGCTATCATGGCAATTTGGGAGGCTTGATAAACAAGTGGTAGGTAGCGCGACGTAGTGATAGCATTGAGACAACCAGCAAAGCAAAGATTGTAGTGGTATCCAGGGTAACAATCATCTTGCCTGAAATCACGCTAGGAAGAAGATTGAATCCATGAAGAATAAGAAGATGAACCAACGTAGTGGAACCGATCCTCACAATCGCAACGTAACCGAAACTTTTCAGAAGCACAACCGAAAAGAACAAAACAACATGGTAAACAACCACCATAAAAACTTGACATGTTGCGCAACCAAGTATGATGCGTGTCTAGTTTAATGAGTCGTGGCATGGCAATGTGCAACAATCAATTGTACACATTAAGTGGAGCTCAATATGCAACGAGTTGCATATTGATGAAACACCACATTCAATTTATTTAGTTTGCTCTAATTAATGTACCCAACAATATTAAATGTTGATTAACATGGCAAGAGGTGAAGAATAAGTAAACTAACTATTTAGGCAAGTATAAATGAGGCGGGAACAACAAACAACAATTACGGAAAATCCTCATATGCATATTTTGTAATTGGTACTGTTCTGCCCTAAACAATATTTTAGAGTTGTTAAACATGCAAAGTAATTCCACTATGTTAAACTATGCATTTTTCTTGACAAGTTACGTATAAAGTTTATTTAATTCGGAGCTACGGTTCATTAGTTATGAAATAAATCATTTTAGCATGTCATTTATGCAAATTTAATCAAACAACACTTTAAAAAATTTAACATGGATGAAAGCAGCATATTATGAAAGAACATGAAATTCTAAGCATTTTACATGTATAGATTATTTTAATCAGATGCACGGTTATGAAGTTATTATATGCATGAACATTAAGGGGTTTTCTAAAAAACTGCAGTACTCTGATTAATTAGCAAATTCGTCCGCTAAAAAAATAGGAGTTGGGTTGAAACTGGCTGGCCCAACAGTGCACGGTCAAGGTGCTGGGCGGATGCTCACATTGGGCCTGGCCCGGTCAGTCGAGCAGGCTGCAGTGGTGTGCTGGTCCTTAGCACAAAAGTGGCCCAGGGCGAGTGGAGTGGAAGCGGTCAACGCGGGCGCTCCTAGCTACGGCTGTTCGTTGTCTCGTTCCAGGAGAAGGAGCAGGGCGAAGCAGAGGAGCTGCAGAGGGACTTGGCATGGAGGAAGGAGGTCTGGCGAGGAAGCATCTTGGCGGTGCCGGGCTTGAGAGGAGGCGGTCGTCCATGGCGTGGAGATCCCCCGCTTGTGGCGCTCATGCGCGTGCAGGTGCGAGGAGGGCCTCGCCAGGTTTGTGTGTGAGGATTGCAGGAGGCGCGTGAGGCCGAGGTGCTACAGACGAGGACCGGCGTCGGGGATGGCTTGCGCGAGCCCTGGCGTCGAAGGAGAACGGCAGGACGCCGGTGCTTGCTGGAATCGGGCGGAGGAGGAGCGAATCCAGGGTCGGGGATGCTAGATCCGGGCAGAGGCGACGTCCGGCGGTTCCCTGGTGGAGACATGCGGCTTAGGGCGGCCGCAGAAGAGGTTCCTGAGAGAGAGAGAGAGGCCGGAGGGGAAAGGAGCTAGGCTGTCGGGACTCATCTCCGGCGAGGGTCTGGTGGCCGGATTTGGCCGGACGATGAGGCGGGGTCGAGGTTGACGGGGAGCTGCGGGAGGAGCTCGGGCAGAGGATCGAGGAGGCCTGCGAGGATGCAGCGAGCGAGGTGGAGTTGGATCGCGGGGAGCTCTAGTTGGTGGGGATCGATGGATGGATGGATTGACGGGACTGGGTGGCAGGGGAGACCAGGTGGCTGTAGGGTGGATCCCGAGAGAGTGGCGGTGGAGGAGGGATGGATCCGAAGGGATGTCTAGGTCTAGGGTTAGGCGTCCATTTATAGGGAGGGTTAGCCTAGGGGCTACTCGGTCCCTCCGATCATAATCGGGCGGACAAGAATAAATAGCTTACAGGAGTCCAACAAAGAACCAAAGATGTTTTACGGATGTTTGGAGATGATCCAGATCCATCAGTCATGACTGCCCAGGTCAAGTTAGGGACAACTATCGGATGCGCGTGAGGGCTTTAACAAAAGGCCATGGAGACAAGGGGTTTGACAGGGCTCTGGAAAGAGAGAGAAGAGAGCAGTCCGGTTGATCTGAGAGATGGTCAAGAAAGACAAGAAAGAAGCGGCAACTACGAGCGGATGCAAGTTTTGAAAACAATGACGGCAATGGAGTGCCGATGCAATGCATATCATGACATGATGAAACGCAACAAGAAAATAAAACACACGCAACAACGAAATAACTAGAAGTCGTCTGGAGCATGGTTTCTGTCGCAGGATATCCGCGGCCATCTATGGGACCGGGCGGCCCCTTGCAGACTAGCGCGTGGCAACACGGCAGAGAGCGCACAAGCAATTTACCCAAGTTCGGGTTGCCGCGAGGCGTAAGACCCTATTCCTGCTTTGGTGGATTGATGGTGGAAATGAACGTCGTGGTGCGTGGTACACTTTCCCGGCAAGGCCTGCCTCTGGGCTACGGTGACCACAAGCGTATGGTGGCTTGGGTTTGTCAAGTTTCCAAACCTCCAACCCCCTCCTACGATCACCATGAGCCTCCTTTTATAGATTTTAGGGTCACCACAATGGCAAAACAGTCATTACCCACTGATATGATAGGAAACAGTGCTATCATACCTAACTCTGTGGACTGGCAGGGTGCATTAAATGCACCTCTCAGTGTCACATCACTAGTTGACCGGCAAGCCTGTCTGGCTTATGTCGCCAGCTCCGCATCTGTTCTCTTGACACGTCGCTGGACGGGTATCACCTGTGAGTTTCTTCTGTAGGAGATGGCTGCCATGTGGCAAACGCTGCCACTTAATCACCTTGCAGCTTGACACCGTACTGATTGACGATGAGGGTCGTACTTGCGCGGTTGGCGGGGTGGTTCAGGCCCCAAAAGCCCCGGCAAGTGCTGCCTAGGAGTATTGGTTGCTTGTTTTAGCTGGTGGCCTAGCCCCTTGCCGGGCTCGCCTGCCCGACGAGGGAGGCTCTTTCCTTGTAGATATCTTGTTCTCTGACTCGTCCTTGGTCCTCCTTGGTTGCATACAGGTTCTTCAAATCTCTTGGTCCTTCAATCCCTACTTGAGCTGGTGCTTCAATCTTTATCTTGTGCCTGTCCATAGTTGGGAAATAGACCGAGGGTTTGTTGTACCAACAGAAGCCCCCGGGCCTGCCCCGAACATGGTCGCGAGTATCGTGGGGGTAGGGCCTAATAAGTGCACATGTAGAATTGTCGAAGGGGTTGGCCCTTGAGGATTTTCTTTGCCGCTTCATTAGTCTTGATCTTGGTGCGGTTTCCGATTTCCCCGCACGTGATGTAAAGCCAACAGTGGTGGGGCCGCGACAGTGATGGCCCGTGAATGAGTTTAATGCACAGGGTAGAAACCGCCAAATTACTCTTCCCACAACGCGCTCTTATCCTTAGCCACGTATGCCGCATGCATAGCGTGGGGTAGGTGTAACGCCCTCGATGCGGCTATATCTCCCACGTGTCGAAGCACGACTTAGAGGCATAACCGCATTGAAAGCAATGTCGCAAGTGAGGTAATCTTCGCAAACAACCCATGTAATACATAAGGGAAAGAGATATATAGTTGGCTTACAATCGCCACTTCACACAATTACATGAATAAAGCATTACATCATCCAGATACAAACAAGGTCCGACTACGGAACTGATACGTCTCCGTCGTATCTACTTTTCCAAACACTTTTTCCCTTGTTTTGGACTCTAACTTGTATGATTTGAATGGAACTAACCTGGACTGATGCTGTTTTCAGCAGAATTGCCATGGTGTTGTTATATGTGCAGAAAACAAAAGTTCTCGGAATGACCTGAAACTCCACGGAATATCTTAGAATAAATAATAAAAAATCATCGCCAAAGATGAAGACCAGGGGGCCCACACCCTGTCCACGAGGGTGGGGGGCGCGCCCCTCCCCCCTGGGCGCGCCCCCTACCTCGTGGGCCCCTGGTGGCCCTCTGACGCCAACTCCAACTCCATATATTGGCTTTCGAGGAGAAAAAAATCAGAGAGAAAGTTTCATCGCGTTTTACGATACGGAGCCGCCGCCAAGCCCTAATCTCTCTCGGGAGGGTAGGACAAAAGATGTCATGCAAGTTCTTTTCCATAAGCACGTATGACTATTTACGGAATACATGCCTACACTATATTGATGAACTGGAGCTAGTTCTGTGTCACCCTATTTTATGACTATTACATGATGAACCACATCCGGCATAATTATCCATCATTGATCCGGTGCCTACGAGTTTTCCATATACTGGTTTACGCTTATTTACTTTTCCGTTGCTACTGTTATAATCACTACAAAAATACCAAAAACATTACTTTTGCTGTCTTTACTTTGTTACCGTTACCACCACTATCATATTACTTTGCTACTAAACACTTTGCTGCAGATACTAAGTTTCCAGGTGTGGTTGAATTAACAACTCAGCTGCTAATACTTGAGAATATTCTTTGGCTCCCCTTGTGTCGAATCAACAAATTTGGGTTGAATACTCTACCCTCGAAAAATGTTGCTATCCCCTATACTTGTGGGTTATCAAGACCTTTTTCTGGCGCTGTTGCCGGGGAGCATAGCTCTATTCTTTGAGTCACTTGGGATTTATATCTGCTGGACACTATGAAGAACTTGAAAGACGCTAAGACAAAAATTTATCCCTCAACTACGAGGGGAGGTAAGGAACTACCATCTAGCTCTGCACTTGATTCACCTTCTATTATGAGTAAGCTAGCGACACCTAAACCTACTACTGCTATGAATTCTGATATGTCACATGTTATTGATGATGCCACTTCTTCTATGCATGATACTTATGATGAAACTACTTCTATGCTTGATACTACTCTACCACTTGGTGAATTTCTAGATGAGAAAATTTCTAAGTCTAGAGAAAGAGAAATTAGTGAACCTGAACACGATGATGTTAGGGATGATGAACCTATGCCTGTTATTCCTGAGGGTTATCTTTTTAATAATGAATCTTATGAAGCTATTCTTGCTTGTCCGGATAAACCTGAATGTAAGAGGTTACTAATTAAGTGGAGTAAGGAATCTTTGAGAGGTAGGATGAGACCCGACCCTGCTTTTGCTACTTCACCTATCTGTGTTCCTGATCAGGATTATTATGATATTACTGTTGATCCAGATATAATTACTTTGGTTGAATCTGATCCTTTTTATGGCTATGAATCTGAAACTGTTGTGGCACATCTTCGTAAGTTAGATGAAATAGCTTCCCTGTTTACTAATAATCTGAGATCGCGCCACTTTTATATACTCAAAATATTTCCGTTCTCATTAAAGGGTGATGCTAAGAAATGGTTTAATTCTCTTGATCCTGCCTGTGTGCAAAGTCCCCAGGATATGATTTATTACTTCTCTGCTAAATATTTCCCTGCTCATAAGAAACAAGCTGCTTTGAGGGAAATATACAATTTTGTGCAAATTGAAGAAGAGAGTCTCCCACAAGCTTGGGGGAGGCTTCTCAAGTTACTTAATGCTTTGCCTGATCATCCTCTTAAGAAACCTGAAATATTTGATATCTTTTATAATGGACTAACTGATGCTTCCAGAGATTACCTGGATAGTTGTGCTGGTTCTCTTTTCAGGGAAAGAACACCGGATGACGCTGAAATTTTATAGAATAATATGTTGGCAAATGAAAATAATTGGGCACCTCCTGAGCCACCTCCCGAGCCAACTCCCGAGCCAGCTCCTGAGCCAATTACTGAGCCTATTCCTAAACCAACTCCGAAGAAGAGAGGTGTTCTATTTCTCAGTGCCGAAGATATGCAAGAGGCAAAGAAATCTATGAAAGAAAAAGGTATTAAAGCTGAAGATGTTAAGAATTTACCTCCTATTGAAGAAATACATGGTCTTAATTTACCGCCTGTTGAAGAAGTATATGATCTCAATTACTTATTTACTGAAGAACCTCCCGATATCCCGACACAGGTAGTAAAGGTAAATTCTCTCTATAGATATGATAAAGTTGAAGTCCCTCCTACTAAAATTGCTAGCCAGTGCTTGGATGAGTTTGATGACTTTATGTTTAAGCAAGATGACTTTAATGCTTATTTTGGTAGACAACTAAAGCAGAATACCTTTATGATTAAATGCTTAAGTGATTATATAGATAATATTAGAGGTGAACTTAAACTTGTTAGCAAACATGCTTCTATGGTTACCACTCAAGTAGAACAAGTACTTAAAGCTCAGAAAGAAATGCTTGATGAAATGAATAGTAAGAAAAATGATTATGCTGTTAGAGTGGCTACTAGAACTGGTAGAATTACTCAGGAACCTTTGTATCCTGAAGGCCACCCTAAGAGAATCGAGCAAGATTCTCAAAGAAATAATATTGATGCACCTAGTTCTTCTAAAACGAAGAAAAAGAAAAATGATAGAACTGTGCAAACTTCTAGTGAACCTATTGCTGAACCACCTGATAATCCAAATGATATCTCTATGTCTGATGCTGAAACACAATCTGGTAATGAACATGAACCTAGTGAAAATGTTAATGATGATGTTCATGATGATGCTCAACCTAGTAATGATAATGATGTAGAAGTTGAACCTGCTGTTGATCTTGATAACCCACAATCAAAGAATCAACGTTATGATAAAAGAGACTTCGTTGCTAGGAAACATGGTAAAGAAAGAGAACCATGGGTTCAGAAACCCATGCCTTTTCCTCCGAAACCATCCAAGAAAAAGGATGATGAGGATTTTGAGCGCTTTGCTGAAATGATTAGACCTATCTTTTTGCGTATGCGATTGACTGATGTGCTCAAAACAAATCCTTATGCTAAGTATATGAAGGATATCATTACTAATAAAAGAAAGATACCGGAGGCTGATTTCCACCATGCTTGCTAATTACACTTTTAAGGGTGGAATACCAAAGAAACTTGGAGATCCAGGAGTACCTACTATACCATGCTCCATTGAAAGAAATTATGTTAAAACTGCTTTATGTGATCTTGGAGTCGGTGTTAGTGTTATGCCTCTCTCTTTATATCGTAGACTTGACTTGAATAAGTTGACACCTACTGAAATACCTTTGCAAATGGCTGATAAATCAACTGCTATACCTGTCGGTATTTGTGAGGATGTGCCTGTTGTGGTTGCAAACATTACTATTTTAACAGACTTTGTTATTCTTGATATTCCCGAGGATGATAGTATGTCTATTATTATTGGAAGACCTTTCCTTAATACTGCAGGGGCTGTTATTGATTGCAACAAAGGCAATGTCACTTTTCATGTTAATGGTAATGAGCGTACGGTGCACTTTCCGAGGAAACAACCTCAAGTTTATAGTATCAACTCTATTGGAAAAATTCCATCGATTATATTTGGAGGTTTTGAATTTCCTCTTCCTACTGTCAAAAAGAAATATGATATACTTATTGTTGGGGATGTCCATATCCCCGTTGAGGTAACATAGTGTTATTCGAAATTTCTCCGGTTCCATGATTATCGGAATGAGTTTGTTAACAAGACTTGATCAACCTTGTTAGTGGATTCTTTTTGATGAGCATGAGATGGATGAAACTAGAAGCACAACCTTCTGTACCCTCTTTATATTTTATGTTCTTTAGTAGAAATAAAGTAAAATAGTATTTTTATGTCTGTTTCCTGACTTATCCGTGTAATATAAAAATATCCCAAAAATAAAAGTCCTCAGAATGCCATGCCAATTTAATATGATTTTTTCGGGAATATTTAAGGATTTTTAGTGCAAAAATTACCGCGGGGGGAGCTGCCACCTGGTCACGAGGGTGGAGGGCACGCCCTACCCCCCTGGGCGCGCCCCCCTACCTCGTGGGCCCACCGTGGCCCTCCTCCACTTATTCCTGCACCCATCTTCTTCCTCTGTCTCGCACAAACCCGAAAAACCAACTCAAGCTCGTGTTCCAGCAACTTTTGCTGCGATTTTCGATCTCCTTGCTCAAAGCACCTCTCGCAAAACTGCTTGGGGAGATTGTTCCTTGGTATGTGACTCCTCCATTGGTCCAATTAGTTTTTGTTCTAGTGCTTTATTCATTGCAAATTTTTGCTGCATAGGTGACCATGTTCTTGAGCTTGCATGTCAAATATATATGGTTCCAAGTAGTTCTAATGCTTGATATATGCTCTAGGCACTTGTATGAGTAGTTGCTATTAATCTTATTGAAGTTGGTTCACTTTTGTTTGAAGTTACTAAAAATTTCAGAATTATTTTTAGAGAAAACAGTATGCTTAGGAGGCTATTCCAAGGTGGTTCTTCAAGGAAGCAAGGTCCCAGACTTGCAATGCGTGATGGTGACAAGGAACCACCAAGAGACGCTCTCGTGAGGCCCTTTGAATGGCCTTCGGAAAATTTTATGAATCAAGTGGGAATTAAAGAAGAATTTTACACATATGTGCGTAATGCCGCTCTTGAGGACTTTGAAGCTGATAAATGCCCCCAGTATCGTTATCTCACAAGTTCATTTGTGGGGAGGTTTGATTATTCATCTTCGCGTAATTCTCCTTCAGTCATGTTTGACCTTTATGACAAGTCTTATACCATGGACTTAGAGGATTTCACTCATGCATGCAAACATCCATCTTGGGGTAGTATCAGGGATCCCCCTCAATCTGAATATAGAGATTTTCTTGCTAGAATAACTGTGGGGGAATCTAGAGATATAGCACAGGCCACTATAGGGAGCATTCACTTTCCTGCTATACATTATTTTGCTCTCTTCATTGGTCGATGTATAATTGCTAAGGATGAAGCATGTCACATGTGTGCCCCTAATCTCAGCATTCTCAGAAGTGCTATGTTAGGGGACCAAGCTTATCATATGGGAGCCATTGTAGCTCGTAGGTTCCATCTTAATAGACGTAACGGAGATTTCTTTGGAGGAATTTATGCAACCCGCTTAGCTAATTTTCTTGATGTAGACATTCGTGAGGGTGATGTGGAGTTGCCCACTTCTTATTTAGATCTTGATCCTATGTTTTCCCACCAGTTCATTTAGAGGACTAGACCACCTTACCAGTATCGACTAATCTTTGACAGACGGCGTGTGGTCCGTGTTGCTCTTCCTGCTCCTACCTTCTTTGATTTTCAGGCGAGAGGAAGATATATTATTACCAGAGAGGAGGCACATGAGTACGAGAGGGGAGTGGAAGCAGCCCGACGCTGTGCTACTGCTCAGCAGGCGGTAGCTGCTGCATCGCAGTACGACCCCAGCTTCACCTATGGATATCAGCCAGGTTATCCCTGGCAATAGACCAACTTAGGCCAAAATCCTAATCTTGGGGGAGTACGTATTTCCCACCGACATTACATTCATGTTCACACTCATTGCTAGATGTCGGTGCTCATACTCTTTCACTGTAATATCCATGCTAGTTTATTTTCGTTTTTCCTGCTTTCTTCTTGTGTGTTTAATAAACCTTAAGAAAAACAAAAAAAATTAGTGTTAGTCTACTTTCCATGCTTGTAGTAGAATTAAAAAGAAAACCCAAAAATATTTCCCGTCCTTCTTTTGCTTGTTGGGAGCTTTCCCGTGTAAATAGTTTTTATTTTTCTTTTCCTTTCTTTCGGGGTCGAGAAGACTATATTGAAAATGCTTAGTGGCTCTTATATGCATGATTGTTTATTTAACTTAGAGCCCATATTACTTGTCTTCTCTCTTGAGTTGAATGCTTGCAGATTCTAGCTTAGTCCAATGCACGTGCACTCTTATTATTATACACACCGTTCGGTCGTGCAAGTGAAAGGCAATAATGATGATATATGATGGACTCATTGGGATGAGAAAAGCTGGTATGAACTCGACCTCTCTTGTTTTTGTAAATATGATGATTCATCGTTCCTGATTCAGCTATTATGAAGTAAACATATTTGCAATGACATTTAGAGATTATAGTTGCTTGTGCCATGCTTGATTAGCTATGAGTTATAATGGTTAACCTTGCGTGCCAACATGCTATTGAGATGATTATGATGTGGTATGATAGGATGGTATCCTCGTTTAAATGAATTGAGTGACTCGACTTGGCACATGTTCACGCATGTAGTTGAATCAAATCAACATAGCCTTCATGATATTTATGTTCATGGTGGATTATATCCTACTCATGCTTATATTCGGTGTGAATTAATTTGAATGCATGTTTACGACTGTTGTCGCTCTCTCAGTTGGTTGCTTCCCAGTGTTTTGCTAGCCTTCACCTGTACTAAGCGGGAATACTGCTTGTGCATCCAAACTCCTTAAACCCCAAAGTTGTTCCATATGAGTCCACTATACCTTCCTATATGCGGTATCTACCTGCCGTTCCAAGTAAATTTGTATGTGCCAAACTCCAAACCTTCCAATGAAATTCTGTTTTGTATGCTCGAGCAGCTCATGTGCAACTATGGCTGCCTATATCTTCCATGCTAGGTGGGTTATTCTCAAGAGGAGTGGACTCTGCTCCTCATTCACGAAAAAGGGTCGGTAACCGGGATGCCCAGTCCCATGATCCAAAAAGATCAAAGCAAATCAAAATAATTAAACAAACCCCCCCCCCTGGGACCCGTTGAATGTTGGAGGCACTCGTTGTTTCGAGCAAGCCATGGATTGATGCTTGTGGAGGAGGGGGAGTATAAACCTTTACCATTCTGTTTGGGAACTGCCTATAATGCATGTAGTATGGAAGATACAGCCATCTCATAGTTGTTACGTTGACAGTGAAAGCATGCCACTCAAAATATTATTTATCTCTATTTCAAAAATCGAGCTCTGGCACCTCTACAAATCCCTGCTTCCCTCTGCGAAGGGCCTATCTATTTACTTTTATGTTGAGTCATCACCCTTCTTATTAAAAAGCACCCGCTAGAGAGCACACTGTCGTTTGCATTCATTATGATTGGTTTATATTGGGTATGACTTGACTGGATCTCTTTTACCATGAATTACAATGTTTAGTCAGTCCTTGATCTTTAAAGGTGCTTTGTATTTATGTTTTGCGGTCTCAGAACGGGCTAGCGAGATACCATTTTGTTATATCATGTTATGATTATTTTGAGAAAGTGTTGTCATCCGAGTTTTATTATTATGGCTCGCTAGCTGATTATGCTATTGATATGAGTAATTGTGAGACCTACGTGTTATTGTGAGTATGGTTAGTTCATAATAATTGCTGAAACTTGAATGCTGGCTTTTCATGTTTACAACAACAAGAGCAAACAGAGTTTGTAAAAGTTTTTCTTTTTCTCTTTCAGTTTGTCAACTGAATTGCTTGAGGACAAGCAAGGGTTTAAGCTTGGGGGAGTTGATACGTCTCCGTCGTATCTACTTTTCCAAACACTTTTGCCCTTGTTTTGGACTCTAACTTGTATGATTTGAATGGAACTAACCCGGACTGACGCTGTTTTCAGCAGAATTGCCATGGTGTTGTTTTATGTGCAGAAAACAAAAGTTCTCGGAATGACCTGAAACTCCACGGAATATCTTAGAATAAATAATAAAAAATCCTCGCCAAAGATGAAGACCAGGGGTCCCACACCCTGTCCACGAGGGTGGAGGGCGCGCCCCTCCCCCTGGGCGCGCCCCCTACCTCGTGGGCCCCCTGGTGGCCCTCCGACGCCAACTCCAACTCCATATATTTGCTTTCGAGGAGAAAAAAATCAGAGAGAAAGTTTCATCACGTTTTACAATACGGAGCCGCCGCCAAGCCCTTAATCTCTCTCGGGAGGGTAGGACAGAAGATGTCATGCAAGTTCTTTTCCATAAGCACGTATGACTATTTACGGAATACATGCCTACATTATATTGATGAACTGGAGCTAGTTCTGTGTCGCCCTATGTTATGACTGTTACATGATGAACCATATCCGGCATAATTATCCATCATTGATCCGGTGCCTACGAGTTTTCCATATACTGGTTTACGCTTATTTACTTTTCCGTTTCTACTGTTACAATCACTACAAAAATACCAAAAACATTACTTTTGCTGTCTTTACTTTGTTACCGTTACCACCACTATCATATTACTTTGCTACTAAACACTTTGCTGCAGATACTAAGTTTCCAGGTGTGGTTGAATTGACAACTCAGCTGCTAATACTTGAGAATATTCTTTGGCTCCCCTTGTGTCGAATCAACAAATTTGGGTTGAATACTCTACCCTCGAAAACTGTTGCGATCCCCTATACTTGTGGGTTATCAGGAACCAAAATAAAAGAAGACTACCCCAACTGCTACACAGATCCTCAATCGACCCCAACTGGGCTCCACTACTGATCAACTAGAACGAAACAACACAAAGGGCAAGATCTTCATCGAGCTCCTCCTTGAGCTTGGTTGCATCATCTGCATAGTTCAACGGCACCTGCAAGCTGGTTTTGGAAGTATCTGTGAGTCACAAGGACTCAGCAATCTCACACCCTCGCGATCAAGACTATTTAAGCTTATGGGAAAGGTAAAAGGTATGAGGTGGAAGTGCAGCAAGCGACTAGCATATATGGTGGCTAACATACGCAAATGAGAGCGAGAAGAGAAGGCAAAGCACAGACGAGAAACTATGATCAAGAAGTGATCCTAGAACAACTTACATCAAGCATAACTCCAACGCTGTGTTCACTTCCCGGACCCCGCCGAGAAGAGACCATCACGTCTACACATGCGGTTGATGTGTTTTAATTAAAGTCAACTTCAGGTTTTCTACAACCGGACATTAAAAAATTCCCATCTGCCCATAACCGCGGGCACGGCTTTCGAAAGTTCAAAACCCTGCAGGGGTGTCCCAACTTAGCCCATCACAAGCTCTCACGGTCAACAAAGGATATTCCTTCTAGCGGGAAGACCCGATCAGACTCGGAATCCCGGTTACAAGATATCCTCAACAATGGTAAAACAAGTCCAGCAAGACCACCCGCTGTGCCGACAAATCCCGATAGGAGCTGCACATATCTCGTTCTCAGGGCACACTGGATAAGCTAAGCGTACGGGAGCCAACGTAACCCAAGTTGCCAAGGGACGGCCCGCACGGTGCTCTGGGTTCGACCAATACTTAGAGAAGCACTGGCCCGGGGGGGGGGGGTAAAATAAGATGACCCTTGAGTCGGCCGACTCAAAGGAAAGAAAAGGCTAGGTGGCAAATGGTAAAACCAATGTTGGGCCTTGCTGGAGGAGTTTTATTCAAGGCGAACTGTCAAGGGGTTCCCATTATAACCCAACCGCGTAAGGAACGCAAAATCCGGGAACATAACACCGATATGATAGAAACTAGGGCGGCAATAGTGGAACAAAACACCAGGCATAAGGCCGAGCCTTCCACCCTTTACCAAGTATATAGATGTATTAATTAAATAAGAGATATTGTGATATCCGAACAATAAACATGTTACAACAAGGAACAACATCTCCATGTTCCAACAAGGAACAAACTTCAATCTTCACCTGCAACTAACAACGCTATAAGAGGGGCTGAGCAAAGCGGTAACATAGCCAAACAACGGTTTGCTAGGACAAGGTGGGTTATAGGCTTGGTTTAACAATATGGGAGGCATGATAAGCAAGTGGTAGGTATCGCAGCATAGGCATAGCAAAAGAGCGAGCAACTAGCAAGCAAAGATAGAAGTGATTTTGAGGGTATGTTCATCTTGCTTGAAATCCCGCAAGAAAGAAGAACGAGTCCATGAGGAAGACAAACGGGCGTAGACGAACGAATCCTCACAAACGCGACGTTATCGGAACCAACCCAAAGAAGCAACACCGGAAAGAAAGCAAACAACATAGTAAACAGCCACCACATAAGCATGTCACGATGCGCAAACAAGTATGATGCATGTCTGGTTTAACGAAGCATGGCATGGCAAAGTGCACAAGCAATTCTACAAATTAAGTGGAGATTAATATGCAACGAGTTGCATATTGACGAAACTCCACAACAAGTTATTTAGTTCGATCTCGTTTATGTACCCAACAATGTTGTTAAACATGGCAAGAGGGTGAAGCAAAAAGGAATTATCTATCTAAACAACTTAAATGGGGCCGGATATAGCAAACAACAAATCCGGTAAATCCCCATATGCATTTAGCAAATTAATACAAACAACAATTTTAAACATTCTTGATGTTGTTAACATGATGCGGATGACATGTGCAAGTTTATGCAATTTTTATTAAAAGTTTGACAAGAGTATTATGAAGCATTTGGTCGCCATGGCGGAACAAAAGGGGTGCCACGACAACTACAACGGAAATGGTGCCATGGCAAGATTCCGGGTGATCTGACAACTCATTGAGATGTCGGTGCAAGAGAAAATGTGGATGAGCGGATCATGCAAGGATGGTGGGAGTATTCCCGGATACCGTGTTACCCATGGGTCGACGGCATGGCAACCGAGGAGGAACGTGCAATGACAACTCGGACACGGTTCAAACATTAGCATCTCATACAACATGCATTCATTCTCGGAAGGTCGTTTCGGTGGTATACCTTCGAAGCATGTGTTTCGGGCGGAACGAGTTCGTAGAGGGAAGTAGACGTTCTTCCAACGGCGGTACTGGAAGTAGTTGTTCACGCGGCGGTAGTCGAACTTGACGATACCGTTACACGGGTCTTTGGCAATGGTAGTGGTACCTATTTTGTAGTCGTGCACATTCCGTAGATGTTCAAGGTCACGGCGAGGATCTTGACGTCCACGGAGTCTTCGAGGGTCGACGGTAGTGGTACTCGGGTCGTCGGCGACGGTAGTTGTTCTATGCATCGGGTGTCAAGGTACTTGCCGTTCTTAGCGGTTCTGAAAACGGCGGTAGATGAACAAGACGCGTCGTCATGGTACTTGGCAAAAAATCTCAAAGAAGATGCCTGACGGTCCCGGTTACGGTCGTGTGAACGTTCAGTGAAGACGAACTTCCGGACTTGCCGAACTGAAGGGGTACTTGGCGTTTTTAGGATTCCGAAGAAGGCATAGAGGTACTTGGCACTCCGGTTCTTGCGGAGTAGTCGAACTCGACAAATCCGAAGGGGTACTCAGCGAAACCGCGTAGTTGTACACCTGTTGAAGTAGTGGTACTCCGATGTCGACGATTTGTTGAACTTGGAGGGCCATCGCTAGTCTCCTGACTTGGGTCTCCGTGTACACGTCTTGACAGGTCCGGGGGTTCTCGGTGGTGGCCAGAGTCTTCCTGATGGTGCCGTGGTGGTCTAGCAGCCGCAGCAACAAGGGCGTCGAGGCCCATGGGCACAGAGGAGATGGAGAGGAGGCCGGTTCAGCGGTGAGGAGGATGCAGGGGAGGCCCGGGCAGTGCATGGGTCTGTTGTTGCTTCTCCGGCAAGCAGGGAGCGGGTCGAGGCACTCGGGATCCCGCGTCCAGATCGAGCGGGGCGAGGGAGCTGCGGGACGGCATGGAGGTCGAGGAAGATGAGCTCGAGGCGGCGCTGGAGCATGGTGGCGCGCCGACCGTATGAAGCAGGGGGACTCGATGGAGGTCGCCGGCGTGGAGAAGTCGCAGGCGAGGTGCGGGCAGCGGCTTCTGGGCGCGCAAGGCTCCTGGCATGGCGACGGCGAGGCAGCAACGGTGGAGGTGCTGGCTGCAGGAGAGCGGTCGGAAACGCGGCGCTCCGGGTCGCCGGCGTGAGGGGAGAAGGGCGACGGGCGCGACTTCAGGGACTTGGCGCGACGGCCTTGCTGGAGACGGGGAGGAGGCGAGATGGCATGGCGGCGGCCTCACCGGAGTGGAGAAGGCGGCTCCATGGGGCGGCGCTCGGGGTAGGAGGTGCGGCACACGAGGAGGACAAAGGGGGAAGGGAAGACAGCGAGAGAGGGAGGGATCGAGAGGTAGATGGATCGGGCAGCGCGCTCGCTGTCTCCTGGCGGCGCGAGGGAGACCGAGAGGAGGGGGTTGCGCGAGGGGCTCGGGCTGGGTATAGGTGGGAATGGGGCGGCCGGGCCTTAGGAGAGGGATGGGCTGGCGCTGGCTGAGCTAATGGGCCGGCCGGGTGGCCGAGGCCTAGGTAGCTGCTGCTGCTGCTTTTCTATTTCTTCAGACAGAAATACAAAAAGGAAAAAGCAGGAGGAAAAGGAGAGGAGCTAGAGAAATATAAAAATATATTCATGATCCTGAAAATGTGCTCTATTTAACAAAATTGGTTTGGAGATTTTAAAGGAAGTAAAAATAATTCAAGTTTGAATTAAATTCAAACTTGAACCATTTTAAACCCTAACCAAAACAATTTCAAAAGAGATGAAATTTGACAGAGAGGCTAGGTGCATGGTGTTAGAATATTGAGGCAAATATGAACATTAAAAGAGAAGGGAACGTGACACTTGCCAAAAGAAGGAAGTGGAGGGAAGGAGAAGGTGATGAAGCAAGAATCATGCATGGAACATGCAACAACTTAATATGTATGAAAAACACACAATGCACATGATGACATGAAAGATGCAACACGCAAGCAAATGACAAGGCAACAACAGCGAATAACTGGAAGACACCTGGCACATCGGTCACGGGGCGTTACAAACTCCACCACTACGAGAGGATCTCGTCCCAAGATCTAGAATGGTACCGGAGGGAAAACGGAGGAGGAAGAGGAAGAGAGGAGGTAAAAGTAAGTTGCTCCTTTGACAAAAGAATGAAACCAAAGAACCTTGAAAAGGTTAAGCCATCTCGAGAAAAGAATACAATGGAGATGAACGAAGTTGAAAGCACTCCGTTAGGAAAGAGGAACAAGGAAGAACAAACTCGAGCAGCACTCCAGTTGACAAGAGATGAAAGACTTGACAAGATGAAAAGAACTTGAGCAGAGGACACAACACTTCGGTTAAATGGATAAGCATGAAAAGAATAAGGTCCTGACAAGAACAAGAAAGAGGGTTTAAGAGAGCAACATCACAATGCCTCCGGAAGAAAAGAGAGAATGGAATGAGATGAACGGAGGAGAGAACAATATCTTCTATCTCGAATGAGCTTGAAAAAGGCATCCTTAGGAGAAGGGTCGAACGGAGTTGTTGGAAAACCAATAACGAAAAGAGTAAACTTGTAGTGGGCTTATGGAGAACATCTCAAAACTATGAGGTGAAATTCTGCCACTAACGAAACAATAGATTGGCTTGATAACAAGAAGGAGACGGGAAACTTATTTCACCGGGAGTTTAAAGAAGAACTTGGGTCCTTTATAAGCACCATGGATGGCAATAATCCTCAGGGAAGGCTCTAGGTGAAATATACCCAAAGATAACTCCAAAGAAGAGGTTGATGGATTTAAAATACCTCATTCTTAACAACATGTGGAACATGAAACATGAACTCAAATTATCAAGAATGACATAATACCACCTCCAATGATACGGAAGAAAGAATTGCACTCCGGATAGCAAGAAGAAGAAAACTTGAGCTCCCTAGAAAAGAATCTCGATGAAATCTTCAAGAAGGAATTAAATCCTTTAAGAACCATCATGTAGAGTCTCCATGAAGAATTCCGGTAAACAAAAGAATTATGAAGATAAAGAGAAGTTGGGAACACAAGGTGAAACCTTGTAATGATTTAGATGGATCTCCATGATAATGTAATTGCGAGAGCTTGGGACTCCGGGAAAGAAAGATGAACAAATGAAATCAAGAATTTATTCGTTATGAACAAGCTCCGAAGGAAGGAATTGATCACTTGGATGAAACAAGAATAAGAATTATGTTATGCGTATCCTTCACCAAATTAAATTGATGACAAGCAATGGATTTGGCATACTACTTATTCTCGTAGAAAGAACTAAGATAGATATAGCGCAAACTTGAGAAAATCTTCAACGAACCACTTGTAGGATTGGAAAGAACGAATGAATTGATACAATAACAAAGGAAGAGAAATCTTGAACGAGCCACCGTAAGAATTGGAAAAGAACGAATAAAACATGAAGAAACACTGGGAAGGATTAGCAAAAAATGAAGATGCTTGAGAGAATTTAGATCCATGAGAATGAAGAGATCATGAACTGATTAGAGGATATTTGAATGATGCACCGGTAAGATTTGGAGAATGATAACAGAAAGCTGAGAATGAATAAATCTTCTGAAATGATGGGCTTCGTAGAATCAAACTGAAAAGAATCTTGAATAGCTCCGGATGACTGAAAAGAATTCTCACAATCAAAACAATTATGAGAGGATGGCCTCGAACTAGAACCACGAATCTCTGAGAGAACGGATAGGATATGGAGGAAAAACTCTTCTTCGGTCTTCAAATACAGAGAATGACGACGAGAAACAACACCAAGAATTGTAGAGGCACTCCGGAATGAAGAATGGAAAGGTTGAGCCAACGATGAAAAGATTTTTAGAGATCTTGGAGAAGACATTTGACTGATGATATATCATTCTTACGTCAAACTTCGAAAAGAAATTTGAGGATATCTCCAAGAAAATAAGAAGAGTCAGGTAAGATCCTGGGAAAAGACCTGTGGGTTACGGCCCACTCAAAGAAACACCGTAGAAATGATTACTTGAAAAAGGAGATAGCACCGGTTGAATTAAAAGGCTTGAATGAGATAACAGACTCGAGATATCTTGAACACTCCGGAACAATTGAATAGCGAGAAGTGGATGATTAAGAGGTGCACCGGCATGAGAAAGCATTTGAAACAAGGAAAAAGGATATGATCAACACCAAATCTTGATTTGAATCCACCGGAGAAGAAAAGAATGAAGAATGATTAGCGCATAGAGCATCTTCACGAGAACCACCGGGTAAGAATATTGACGGAACAGAATGGGAAGACTTCATATGCATAAGATGGATGCTTGATTTAAGAAATCCGAGTCCTTGAAGTCAAAGGGTGGGTGGGCAGGAAAAACAAAGACAATTTGGGACGGATGAAACAAACACCGTTGAGAAGATGTGATAATTGATCTTGCGGAAGTTGAAATGATCGGATCCACTTGAAGATAAGCACACCGGTTAAAAAGGATTGACATGACAAACTCGATTATCATGAAGGATTAGTATTCACATGAGAACACCACTTAGGAAAAGGTATGGAATCAACATTTGACTTTGAAGCAACTCGAATACCACAACTCAAAACAAAACAAAGGATTGGCTTGCAGAATAAGCCGGAACAAACATATGATAGAGATTTCATCCGAAGTTTTCGTAGTGGGGCCTACTCGGGCTCGATCGTACAGCACCATCATGTACAAGGCAGTGCACATGACGAACGAAGCGTCCCCGAGTCGGCATAGCCAAGGACTCTTTAAGACACAACGAGACCACTGTAAAACCAACCGTGGATAGGCGGACCACTAGACATCGAACCCCAATTTCATATCATACATCGGTCGGAAAGATATCCTAGGAGCTAATTGAATTCCCACTTATAAACTCCCGAAATTTTTCCGGTTATGCAATCGGGTGTTGGGGATACAGGGGAAGCATAATATCTCACCCAAACTAGCAAATCCTACATCCAGCTGTATTCATCCTTCAACACATAACCAAGAAACCTTCAGAAATCGTCTACCTCAACCTTCGAAAAGCATCCGTTATACGAGTTATGGCAATACTCCCGAACCCCCGCCACAGTACTGGGTGGCGTCGAGGTTATCTCACCAACAACTTCATAAAAGAGATTTTCGATGTCGGCAAAACTATCTCAGGTATTCCAGAAGTGCAACGATAAAATTGTGACGACAACACCTCGGAGCTCAACTCCACGGGACACTGCCACAACCCCTAAATGTCAGGAGGCACCAAGAACAATGTTCTCGTCACAGAACCATCGGAACGATTCCAAGATACCCGCGTGATCCTAAATTTTTTTTGTGAAAATTTGAGAAGAGAAGAGTCAAAACTCTACGTCAAGATGCCTCACCAGAGCAACGAAGGGACTGAGGAGTAAAAAGAATTCCTAACTCTCCGATATATATAATCCTAAATGACTCAAAACATTTTTCTAGACTCAACAACGCCAACTATTCGATCAAGCAGGGGGCTCCTAAGGCTGGGGAAGGCTCTGATACCAACTTGTAACACCCTCGATGCGGCTATATCTCCCACGTGTCGAAGCACGACTTAGAGGCATAACCGCATTGAAAGCAATGTCGCAAGTGAGGTAATCTTCGCAAACAACCCATGTAATACATAAGGGAAAGAGATACATAGTTGGCTTACAATCGCCACTTCACACAATTACATGAATAAAGCATTACATCATCCAGATACAAACAAGGTCCGACTACGGAACCAAAATAAAAGAAGACTACCCCAACTGCTACACAGATCCCCGATCGACCCCAACTAGGCTCCACTACTGATCAACTAGAACGAAACAACACAAAGGGCAAGATCTTCATCGAGCTCCTCCTTGAGCTTCGTTGCGTCATCTGCACGGTTCAACGGCACCTGCAAGCTGGTTTTGGAAGTATCTGTGAGTCACAAGGACTCAGCAATATCACACCCTCGCGATCAAGACTATTTAAGCTTATGGGAAAGGTAAAAGGTATGAGGTGGAGCTGCAGCAAGCGACTAGCATATATGGTGGCTAACATACGCAAATGAGAGCGAGAAGAGAAGGCAAAGCACGAACGAGAAACTATGATCAAGAAGTGATCCTAGAACAACTTACATCAAGCATAACTCCAACGCTGTGTTCACTTCCCGGACCCCGCCGAGAAGAGACCATCACGTCTACACATGCGGTTGATGTGTTTTAATTAAAGTCAACTTCAGGTTTTCTACAACCGGACATTAAAAAATTCCCATCTGCCCATAACCGCGGGCACGGCTTTCGAAAGTTCAAAACCATGCAGGGGTGTCCCAACTTAGCCCATCACAAGCTCTCACGGTCAACAAAGGATATTCCTTCTAGCGGGAAGACCCGATCAGACTCGGAATCCCGGTTACAAGACATCCTCGATAATGGTAAAACAAGTCCAGCAAGACCACCCGCTGTGCCGACAAATCCCAATAGGAGCTCCACATATCTCCTTCTCAGGGCACACCGGATAAGCTAAGCATACAGGAGCCAACGTAACCCAAGTTGCCAAGGGACGGCCCCGCACGGTGCTCTAGGTTGGACCAACACTTAGAGAAGCACTGGCCCGGGGGGGGGGGTTAAAATAAGATGACCCTTGAGCCGGTCGACTCAAGGGAAAGAAAAGGCTAGGTGGCAAATGGTAAAACCAATGTTGGGCCTTGCTGGAGGAGTTTTATTCAAGGCGAACTGTCAAGGGATTCCCATTATAACCCAACCGCATAAGGAACGCAAAATCCGGGAACATAACACCGATATGACGGAAACTAGGGCGGCAAGAGTGGAACAAAACACCAGGCATAAGGGCGAGCCTTCCACCCTTTACCAAGTATATAGATGTATTAATTAAATAAGAGATATTGTGATATCCCAACAATAAACATGTTCCAACAAGGAACAACATCTCCATGTTCCAACAAGGAACAAACTTCAATCTTCACCTGCAACTAACAAAGCTATAAGAGGGGCTGAGCAAAGCGATAACATAGCCAAACAACGGTTTGCTAGGACAAGGTGGGTTATAGGCTTGGTTTAACAATATGGGAGGCATGATAAGCAAGTGGTAGGTATCGCAGCATAGGCATAGCAAAAGAGCGAGCAACTAGCAAGCAAAGATAGAAGTGATTTCAAGGGTATGGTCATCTTGCCTGAAATCCCGCAAGAAAGGAGAACGAGTCCATGAGGAAGACAAACGGGCGTAGACGAACGAATCCTCACAAACGCGACGTTATCGGAACCAACCCGAAGAAGCAACACCGGAAAGAAAGCAAACAACATAGTAAACAACCACCACATAAGCATGGCACGATGCGCAAACAAGTGCACATGCAATTCTACAAATTAAGTGGAGATTAATATGCAACGAGTTGCATATTGATGAAACACCACAACAAGTTATTTAGTTCGATCTCGTTTATGTACCCAACAATATTAAATGTTGTTAAACATGGCAAGAGGGTGAAGCAAAAAGGAATTATCTATCTAAACAATTTAAATGGGGCCGGATATAGCAAACAACAAATCCGGTAAATCCCCATATGCATTTAGCAAATTAATACAAACAACAATTTTAAACATTCTTGATGTTGTTAACATGATGCAGATGACATGTGCAAGTTTATGCAATTTTTATTAAAAGTTTGACAAGAGTATTATGAAGCATTTGGTCGCCATGGATCGATGGAGGTCGCCGGTGCGGAGAAGTCACAGGCGAGGTGTGGGCGGCGGCTTCCGGGCGTGCAAGGCTCCTGGCATGGCGACGGCGAGGCAGCGACGGTGGAGGCGCTGGCTGCAGGAGAGCGGTCGGAGACGCGACGCTCCCGGTTGCCGGCGCGAGGGGAGAAGGGCGACGGGCGCGGCTTCAGGGACTTGGCGCGGCGGCCTTGCTGGAGACGGGGAGGAGGCGAGATGGCGTGGCGGCGGCCTCACCAGAGTGGAGAAGGCGGCTCCATGGGGCGGCGCTCGGGGTAGGAGGTGCGGCGCACGAGGAGGACGAAGGGGGAAGGGAAGACAACGAGAGAGGGAGGGATCGAGAGGTAGATGGATCGGGCAGCGCGCTCGCTGTCTCCTGGCGGCGCGAGGGAGACCGAGAGGAGGGGGTTGCGCGAGGGGCTCGGGCTGGGTATAGGTGGGAATGGGGCGGCCGGGCCTTAGGAGAGGGATGGGCTGGCGCTGGCTGAGCTAATGGGCCGGCCGGGTGGCCGAGGCCTAGGTAGCTGCTGCTGCTGCTTTTCTATTTCTTCAGACAGAAATACAAAAAGGAAAAAGCAGGAGGAAAAGGAGAGGAGCTAGAGAAATATAAAAATATATTCATGATCCTGAAAATGTGCTCTATTTAACAAAATTGGTTTGGAGATTTTAACGGAAGTAAAAATAATTCAAGTTTGAATTAAATTCAAACTTGAACCATTTTAAACCCTAACCAAAACAATTTCAAAAGAGATGAAATTTGACAGAGAGGCTAGGTGCATGGTGTTAGAATATTGAGGCAAAGATGAACATTAAAAGAGAAGGGAACGTGACACTTTCCAAAAGAAGGAATAGGAGGGAAGGAGAAGGTGATGAAGCAAGAATCATGCATGGAACATGCAACAACTTAATATGTATGAAAAACACACAATGCACATGATGACATGAAAGATGCAACACGCAAGAAAATTACAAGGCAACAACAGCGAATAACTGGAAGACACCTGGCACATCGGTCACGGGGCATTACAGTAGGTAACGGAGGCGTGTAGTGCGGAAGAGCCTCTTGAAGAGGGCCTGTTGATACGTCCATTTTGCATCATGCTTTTATATAGATATTTATTGCATTATGGGCTGTTATTACACATTATGTCACAATACTTATGCCTATTCTCTCTTATTTTACAAGGTTTACATAAAGAGGGAGCATGCCAGCAGCTGGGATTCTGGGCTGGAAAAGGAGCAAATATTAGAGAACAATTCCGCACAGCTCCAAAAGTCCCGAAACTTCACGGAAGATGTTTTCCAAATATATAAAAAATACTGAGAGCAAGAACCTCACCAGGGGGCCACACCCTACCCACGAGGGTGGGGGGCGCGCCCTACCCCCCTGGGTGCGCCCCCTACCTTCTGGGCCCCTTGGTGGCCCTCCAGTGACCATCTTCTGCTATATGAAGTCTTTCGATGGGAAAAAAAATAACAAGCCATCTTCTCGGACGAAACTCCGCCGCCACAAGGCGGAACCTTGGCGGAACCAATCTAGGGCTCTGGCGGAGCTGTTCTGCCGGGGAAACATCCCCCCCGGAGGGGGAAATTATGGCCATCGTCATCACCAACGCTCCTCTCATCGGTAGAGGGCAATCTCCATCAACATCTTCATCAGCACCATTTGCTCTCAAAACCCTAGTTCATCTCTTTTATCCAATTCTTGTCTCCAAGTCCGGGATTGGTGCTAGTAGGTTGCTAGTAGTGTTAATTACTCATTGTAGTTGATGCTAGTTGGTTTAAGTGGTGGAAGATCGTATGTTCAGATCCTATATGCATATTAGTACCCCTCTGATTATGAACATGTTTATGCTTTGTGAGTAGTTATGTTTGTTCCTGAGGACATGGGAGAAGTCTTGCTATTAGTAGTCATGTGAATTTGGTATTCGTTCGATATTTTGATGAGATGTATGTTGTCTCTCCTCTAGTGGTGTTATGTGAACGTTGACTACATGACACTTCACCATTATTTGGGCCTAGAGGAAGGCATTGGGAAGTAATAAGTAGATGATGGGTTGCTAGAGTGACAGAAGCTTAAACCCTAGTTTATGTGTTGCTTCGTAAGGGCCTGATTTGGATCCATATGTTTCATGCTATGGTTAGGTTTACCTTAATACTTTTGTTGTAGTTGCAGATGCTTGCAATAGAGGTTAATCATAAGTGGGATGCTTGTCCAAGTAAGGGCAGCACCCAAGCACCGGTCCACCCACATACCAAATTATCAAAGTACCGAACGCGAATCATATGAGCGTGGTGAAAACTAGCTTGAGATATTCCCATGTGTCCTCGGGAGCGCTTTTCTCTATATAAGAGTTTGTCCAGGCTTGTCCTTTGCTACAAAAAGGATTGGGTCACCTTGCTGCCCTTTATTTACTTTTGTTACTTGTTGCTCGTTACAAATTATCCTATCACAAAACTATCTGTTGCCACTTATTTCAGTACTTGCAGAGAATACCTTGCTGGAAACCGCTTATCATTTCCTTCTGCTCCTCGTTGGGTTCGACACTCTTACTTCTTGAAAGGACTATGATAGATCCCCTATACTTCTGGGTCATCAAGACTCTTTTCTGGCGTCATTGTCGGGGAGTGAAGCGCCTTTGGTAGGTGGAATTTGGTAAGGAACAATGTATATAGTGTGCTGAAATTTACTGTCATTGTTACTACGGAAAGTAATCCTTTGAGGGGCTTGTTCGGGGTATCTTCACCCCGACCGGTAGAGCAAAGAGTTGCTCCTCAACCTACTAAACCTACTGAAAATGAATATGAAAATGAAAATGTCTGCTTTGAAATTGTTGCCTCATGTTGGTGCTGATGCTCGGGGAGTGAGCTTGGTCCTCGGTGCGGCGATCCTCTTGGTCTCTTTGAAGCTCGGCCAGGAGGCAGGGCTGGAGATCACTGGTAATCACAGCATTGCCACTCTCGGAGGCCTTGGGCCTGTTGTTGACGAGGCACGCGCCTTCTTGCCCGCCAAGGAGGGGTGCGGTGCGCCTCGAGCCCCCTGGCCATTTGAGCTGCTCGCCCTCTTCCCGGGAAGAGCACCAGATGGATGGGTGTCTTGGCCTCCTCTCGGAACAGTGTTGATGGAGACAAAGCCTGGGGAGAAGGAGAAGATGGGAGGCACGACAACCAGTAGGATCACGACTACATCGATGCATTCGTGTCATACTAGCGACCTCCTGCCCATCTGCCTGGCTCTTCCCGCCTTTTCCCGGTGCCATCATCACAGTTTCTTCTGGGTGGCGGGAAAAGGCTTGTACCCCTGGTGCTCCCGTTGCCTTCTGCGGCCTTCTGACTAGGCCCCGGTGTCTTCCTCTGCCGGTGCCTGTGCTGGAGCCATCCTTCTAGTCCTGGAGGCAGTGACCAGGGATCTGTCAAGGCGCTCCGCATGTCTTCCTCCTTCACAGCCTCGCCACTCCCGATCCTGTCAGACTGGGTTCGCCGGCTCCTGACGAAGATTGGGGTGGCGTTGTGCCGGCGCGGCGCCCGTCCTCTTCTCTTCCCACCACAATACCTGGGTTAAGAGGAACAGGGAGACGATTTTACGGGGCACTTATCTTTTTTTAACCTTAAATCTGTAGGCGATCGCCAAATTTTAATTCAAATAATGTAATCTCTCGAGTCCATCTTTGTATGATGTAATGCCCATACTTGCAACTGCATATGAATGAAAAAAGATGTATCTCATCGGGAACTCGTGCATTTGTATGTCCATGCATAGGCAAAGTGCTTCTTTAATAGAATAAACGAGTTTTCCCTGGCAAGATATCCTGCCAGCACCCTCTTTGTCTGCCAGAGAACTTCGTTTGCCAGGGAACAGACAGAGGGGCCAACCCCCTACCAACTCCTTTATCCCAAAGGCCACTGTGACCACCCTGACTGAAGCAGCGTTCGCGTCATGGATGGGACCACCTAAGTTTCAAAGAGGGAGGCAAGGTTTTCTTATGCAAAGTCGTAGATTTACATAATACTAATGGACAAGAGGTGAACTTATCTGTTTGGTTTGCCAGGGATCGCTGTGCTATGGAATCTTCTCTCGCTTTGTTGAAGCCAGGTTCATAGCAAGAACCTGCAACTCCATGCTGATGAGAATGAATGCAGGATGCAATCCTATTTACATGCATATGCAGATGCTCATGAAGTGCTTGTGTTTACCCTTGGCGTACTAAACGCGCCTAAGGACAATGTCACCTTCCTCAAGACACCGGCCACGAACCCTGTGGCTGTGATAGCGACACAGGGCTTGCTGATAGCATGCAGCACGCGTAGCGGCCCGGAGACAGTTCTCCTTGATTAGCATAGCGTCGTCATGCCGTTGCTGATCTTGCGCTACTTCATCATAGGCAAGCACCCGAGGAGACCCGTAAATGAGTTCTGTGGGGATAACTGCTTCTACCCCGTAGACCAGCGAGAAGGGAGTCTGCCCGGTAGCTCGATTAGGTGTCGTTCTGAGGGACCAGCGAACTACTGGGAGCTCGTCGATCCACCGCCTGGCATGCTTCTGCAGCGTATCGAAAGTCCTTGTCTTGAGTGCACGAAGCACTTCAGTGTTCGCCCTCTCAGCTTGTCCATTGCTCCGGGGGTGTGCCACAGAGGCAAATGAGATCTTGCATCCGGGGGTATGAACAAATTGCATGAAGGCATGGCTCATGAATTGGGTGCTGTTATCAGTGATGATCCTTGCCGGAACTCCGAAATGACACACCAATCCTCTCAAGAACTTGATAGCTGACTGAGCAGTCACCTTCCTCATGGCATTCCATTTCGGCCACGTTGTAAACTTGTCGATGGAAACGAACAAGAATTCAAAGCCCCCGATTGCTCGGGGGGAGGGATTGTCTAAAGAGCTTGGGCAGGCAGGTGTGTTTTCTTGGAATTGAACTGACAGGCTTCACATGTCGTGACGAGCTCAACTACGTCTTGGAGGGCTGTGGGCCAATAGAATCCTTGCCGGAATGCTTTCCAAACTAATGCCATTTATCCAATGTTTGAGCCGCACATTCCTCTGTGAATCTCAGCCAGCAGTTCCTTTCCATCCTCCCGGTAGACACACTTCTATTTCACACAGTTGGGCCTCCTTCTGTATAGAGTGTCATCGACAAATTTATACATATTGGCCCTCCGGGCTACTTTCTCACCTTCATTTGGGAGCCCGCGAGTTCTCCAGTTTGGAGGAAGCGGACGATGTGCCTTGCCCAAGTTGGAGCCTGAGGCACGGCAACGATGGCTAGCGGCACCTCCTCGGATGCGGGAGCACCAGCCTCATTCGTGGGGTCCATATGCATGGCTGGAGGGGGTGGTCCGGTAGCCTGTGAGGAGTTGTTTCTGGGAAGGTCTCTGCCAGGAGCAGATGGCTCGATCGGGAGAGGCATACCGTAGTCCAACTTTCTCCTTTTCCGGGCCATTGTGGTTGGTGATACGGAGGGTTGAGAGAGGTGGAGATCAAAAGTTCCTGGTCCCATAGGAAACTTCTGCGCAACACACTTTTACAGGTGATCAGCTATGCTGTTTTCCGCATGGGGTACATGCTCTGTTTGCAACCCGTCAAAGCGCTCCTCTAACCTCCTTACTTCCTTAACGTATGCTTCTATCAATTGGATTTGTAAATCGTTGTTTACTTGTCTCACCACCAACTGTGAATCTCCTTGAATGATCAGCTTCTTGATTCCCAATTCTGCTGCAATTCTAAGCACGGCAAGGAGCCCTTCATACTCAACTGTATTGTTGGTGGCTTCTTCCCGGGCAAAGTGCATTTGGTTGACGTACTTCAGGTGCTCCTTGAAGCAGGCCAGCTCATGCACCTTGTAGGTAACAAGCACCATCAAAATACATAATCCATTCTTGGGGTGATTCCTTGACGGGGAGAGTTGTTTCTGTTGCTTCCTCATCAGGGGTTGGCGCCCATTCTGCAATAAACTCTGTCAGCGCCCTGCTTTGAATGGTTGACGTGCTCTAAAATTTCAAACCAAACCTGGATAACTCCAAAGCCCACTCCACTATTCTGCAACGGAAAAAGTGTAACAACTATGATCTCATGGGCTTGGAAGTAGTGGCGTAGTTTCCTTGAGGCCATGATGAGGCCAAAGATCAGCTTTTGCACATCATAGTACCTCGATCTAGCCCCTTGCAATAAGGAGCTGACGAAGTACACTGGGCGATGCACCACTTTTTTCCTTGCCGCGTCCTTGGGGTTGCACTCGTTGTCATGCTTACTGTTGTTCTGATCCTCTTCTGACTCTGCCGCGGTCTGGCCAGTTTCTGCTTCATCCATTTCTCGCTATGCTACCAAGGTTGCACTGACCACTTGGTTGGTTGCTACCAAGTAAAGCAGTAACGGATCTTGAGGTTTGGGTGCAACCAAGGTAGGCACAGATGACAGGTAAGCCTTGAACTCTTGCAAGGCTGTATCTACCTCTGAGGTCCACTTCATAGGCCCTGCCTTCTTCTAAATTTTGAAGAACGGCAGGGCACGCTCGGCAGACTTGGAAATGACTCCGCTTAGCATGGCAACACATCCCGTCAAGCAGCTCACACCCTTAACTGTCCTTGGTGCTTGGATCTGCTTAATGGCCTTGATATTGTCGGGGTTAGCTTCGATCCCCCCGGTGGGACACGAAGAATCCAAGTAGCTTGCCAGAGATAACACCGAATATGCACTTCTCTGGGTTAAGCTTCAGGTTGACCTTGCACAAATTAGCAAATATCTCCTCCAAATCCTAGATAATGGTGGCCTTATCCTTGGTTTTGACTAAAATGCCGTCCATATAAGCTTCTATGTTGTAATATGAATTATGTTCCGCTAGCATCAATAAAGAGGTTGCTTTCTGTACCAAGATGTTGTGTATTGCCAGAAGACAAGATCTCTGGGCTAGCAATGCAAGGTAAACCGGTTGCTCTGAGCCGGGGTGCCACAACGCTTGGTATTAGAGCCGTACTGACTGTAGGACATGCTAGGCTACCGACGTGTTAACTGGACGTTGGTCAGGGTATAAGTGAGTGCCGGTAGTGATTATAGCTGGTTGTTGCATTGCTTGTGCTCGTTTATTTTTATTCTAACCTACTAATGGTTGTGGGTGTAGATGGCTCTGGTGCCGTATCCGTGCCAGTTGCAGCTGATGCCATACACATCGCCACATCTCCTCCGTAACATGTGGTGTCGGCTATACCCCCTCGGTGACGATCTAGTCTATCGTGTGTACCGGGAGCGTCTAGCAGACTCAGTGTATGAGTATCACGCAGTGGTCACTCTGTGCACCATTTCATCTCCCAACACTTATATTCGTACCTCCAGGAGCGGTTTCGCTTCTACCGCTTCTCAGGCTGTTCAGTTTGCTGCATTTGAGGTCCTTGTCGAGTTGCATTATAACGAGGTCCGAATGCGGAACCACCCAGTTTTCCACTACTATCCTTCCCTGCACGACAATGGTCGTGTCCGTTTTCCTATCATTGATCCAGAGTCTGATAGTACTGCCAGCCATCTTTCCTATCATTGAGATGGCTCTAGAGATGACTCATGTTCGTACTTCTTTAGCCGCTACTAGAGCTTCTACTACTCCATCGTCTACGGGATTTACTCCTTATATTTCCTCCAGTTCTGGTTCACCTATTTCACCGGTTACTCCCCCGAGTAGCTCGAGCACCTCGACCGTGAACCCTCTCAGTGCTCATGCTGAGTGGATTTCCCTTCTCATGATGCTAGTTGCCCCGATGCTCCAGCCCCATCCTGCACCTGCTCCAGAGGGAGAGCCCTCGAGGCAGCGTCGTCGTGTTACCTTTAACCCGGAGGTTTCGGTTAGCGTCATCAGTTCAGGATCCGAGTCCGCTTCAGGATTAGACCCTGCAGCACCAGCAGAGCTTTAAAGCACTCGAGTATCCACACTTTTCTGGATGATGTACGGATGTAGTCGTATGAGTAATGATGTTCCGTTCTATGTATGAGAGTAGTCGAACTTATCATGTCATTTATCTTTTATGTACGAGTCTATGTATAATTATGTTGGAACTTCCTTTTATTCTCTATGCTTTGTTCGTATTTTGTTTTTTTCGGGTTTTTGTCACTGGCTTTTCTCCACTATATTTTTGGATGTTGCTCATCTCGAATGTGTTGTCTTGGGAAAAACAAACAATAGGATGACGCGGGGAGGCAGCAGGACACTCTCCCGAGCCGTACATTCCACCACCGCCTCCACCACCAAATCCACACTCCACCGAGCAAATTCTGCGTATGTTTGAGGACAGGAGGAATAATGATCTGATTGAAATATTAAAAAGGGTGCAAGCTATGGTTGGACAGAACGGAAATCAGAACGGTCATCACTCCAAGCTGTCAGATATTCAGAGAACCAAGCCTCCCAGTTTCCGTCAGGTTATTGATTCCTTGGACACCGACGACTGGTTACGAACCATTGAGAAGAATATTGATATTGCTCGTACTGAAGAGGATGAGAAGGTTCCGTTTGCAACTCATTATCTTGATGGCGCTGCCATCCTATGGTGGGAAAATCCAAAAGCCATGTGGCCTGCGGATGAAGAAATCACATGGACAAAATTCAAGGATGAGTTTCGTAAATCATATTCCCATGGGAATTATGAAGCTCAAGCAGCAAGAATTCTGCTACAGAAAATATTGCATCACTTTTTGTAATATTTTCGCTATAGAAAATATTTTCTATTTTGGGCAGAAATGGTAGTTTCTACAGCAACTACCATTTTACTTGCTCAATTGCTGCTGAATTTTCTTGTGAATCACCACCCTCCTAGATGATTGCTAGCCTCCAAAGCTCAGCTTCCAACTCTTAGTAGTTTGACCACAGTAAGCTCTCAAAGTTACTGCCCAGAAACTTACCTTGAAGTAGAAATCCATCTTATTGCACCTGAGCTCAACCCAAAGTCTGGTAACTACTCAAACTACCAAGGACTACACACCAGACATGAAGTTTAGGCTTAGCGCGACCTGATGGCATAGTTCACGCGGTGACTGCGTTCGTCCAGGCATGCTGGCAAACGGCCGACGCGCTCTGCGACGCGCCTGAGCCGCTGTTGAGCGCATGCTCGCTTCCCCGCCTGCCGCGCCTTGCCAAACTTCGCCATGATCATCGTCCCGAACCCCTTAACTCCCTTCTGGCACTCGCCGATGCCAGAGCTTGCGGCAGCCAGCACGAGCGTGGTCCGACCAACCCAACAGTGCGTCACGCACTTTGTTCGTCGCCACCCCCTCGCTCATGTGCTCGTCTTCGCTCGCCCACAGTGCCTGCGTGAGCTGCGTCGCCTTCTCCCTCGCTCACTGACGCCGTTCGTCGCCGGGCGCCGTGTCCAAGTGTCCTCCGGCGGAGCCCTCACCCCGCTCGGCTATAAATACAGCCCTCCCAGCTTCCTCGAGCATCATCCACTCCTCTCACACACTCCACAAGACAGTAGATAGCTATAGCCCGGCCGGGCAGGCCACAGGCCACCGTCCCCGAGCTCAAGCTTGTCGGGATCCCCTCGGGTCGTCTCGGCAGCTCCATCCCCTCCCAAGCTTGGTCCACCCTTCCATGGCCGACGCCGTGCTTCGGTGGTGCCGTCCAGCCCGATTGGAGCCTCTGGTGCCACCTATAGCCGCCGTCATCTCCAACTCCAGCGACCTCCGCTCTCTGTCACCGCTAGAGAAGTCGTTTTCAATGCCGTCCGACCACCCCTGGCTAATCTACGGGTACGGGCAGGTGCGCCTTCGTCTTATCTTTAGATCCATTCCTTTATCTGGGGCAAGACGCCTTCCTCATAGGCGTGTGCTCCGGCGGAGCCCTGCCTCGCTCTGTTTCCCTATTTCCCCCCTCTCAAATGGCTAGCGGGGCCCGCTAGTCAGCCACTCTAGCGGGGCCTGAAGCGGTAGGAGTGGTGGCGCCTTGCGGGGTTTACGCCTTCGATGTCACCCCCAGTTCTGTTTTTATTTAAATCAAATTCAAATATTCCAGAGAGCTTCAAACAACCACAACTTTTTAACCACAAGTCCAAATGATTTGATTCTTTTTGCATTGTGTTCTTTATAAAAAGGTCTAGCAGCACACCAAAAATGAGATTTTTCTCTGTTGTCTAGATTTTCTGGTGAATTTCAGAGTGGTTCTTGATGTTTCCTTTTTGTGTTTATATTTGATTCTAGAAGGTGAAGCTTGTTGTCGGTGTCAAAACCGGCGGATCTTGGGTAGGGGGTCCCGAACTGTGCGTCTAGGCGGATGGTAACAGGAGGCAGGGGACACAATGTTTTACCCAGGTTCGGGCCCTCTTGATGGAGGTAAAACCCTACGTCCTTCTTGATTAATATTGATGATATGGGTAGTACAAGAGTAGATCTACCACGAGATCAAGGAGGCTAAACCCTAGAAGCTAGCCTATGGTATGATTGTTGTTCCTACGGACTAAAACCCTCCGGTTTATATCAACACAGGAGAGGGCTAGGGTTACACAGAGTCGGTTACAATGGTAGGAAATCTACATATCTGTATCGCGAAGCTTGCCTTCCACGCCAAGGAAAGTCCCTTCCATACACGGGGCGAAGTCTTCAATCTTGTATCTTCATAGTCCAGGAGTCTGGCTGAAGGTATAGTCCGGCTATCCGGACACCCCCTAATCCAGGACTCCCTCAGTAGCCCCCAAACCAGGCTACAATGACGACGAGTCCGGCACGAAAATTGTCTTCGGCATTGCAAGGCGGGTTCTCCTCCAAATTCCGTGTACCTGTTGAATAGTGTCCGGTTTCATGTAAATGTAGTGCTCCTTGGCTTCTATGCCTTATAATGGCCGTCCTCCACGTGTCAAATGAATACGAAAAGTTAGGGTGTTTTCTTTATATTTACACCCCTAGTCGCGTGAATGAGCCGCCTATTTAAGGGGACGAGGATTTAGACCCAATCCACACCTTCTCCCTTCCATGAGTATTCATCAGAGCATATCTGACAGAGGTCCATTCTATCATGGCCGGCCGCCGCAGCTCCTCCTCTCGCCCTTCCAGCCCTCAGCCTGGAGATTGGAAGAGGTGCTCCATCCCGCACAGCGAGCTAGCGACGCTCCAGACCAAGGGATTTCTCCCCCCGGCCTATATGGTCCCGGTTTGAGCCGGACTTGCCACCTATAATGGCGGAGAGCAAGCGGAGAGCACCCCATTCCCTCCAAAGGAGAGAGGGTATGCCTTGTCCCTTACCTAATAAAAGGGCTCGGATTTCCAATTCATCCGTTTCTCCGGGGGCTCCTGGAGTTCTATGGCCTCCAGCTGCACAACCTCACACCTACCTGCATATTGCATATCACGGGCTTCGTAGCCCTTTGTGAGCTGTTTTTGGGCTGCGAGGCTCATTTCGCGCTGTGGAAAAGGCTATTCTGCCTTCTGCCCCGTTCTCACAAGGGGTCAATATATCAAGTGGGCGAGACAAAGTGTGGCGCATCGCCAGGACCTGATATCTATCTGGAACCCCAAAGAAGGCGTCAGAGGACTGGCCTTCGGAATGGTTTTATATAGAGGACGTCACGCTGCCGGATCCTGTCCGGATCGGCCTCCCTGAGTTCAACAGTGCTCCCCTAAAGAAGCACCTAAGCTGGCGTCCACGAAGCTCTCAGAGGGAAAGCGACAAGGACGTTCTTTACCTGATGGCCCGGATAAGATTGTTAGCCCATTCCGGACTGACCATGATTTGGGTCATGGCCGCATGCATCATGCGAGGGGTGCAGCCACTCCAGTATAGAGGCCACCCCATGTGGGACTTCAACGGGGAGGACGACGCCACCCGCCACGGCCGTAAGGGGCCGGATTCGGCTGCCGCTCTAATAAAGACCTTGTCCGCTTTGTACAATGGAGAAGAGGAGGAATTTCTCCGCGTCAACCCATAGGGTGGATTTTCTATGTATAATCCCCCAAGTTGGGTAAGTGGACACTTTTACTTGCCCATCCGTTTTATATTCCCATCGTTAAATATTCAGTCTAACGACTTCAACACAGGAACTGCGCCAGGCTATTAAAGAAATAAACAGCCCTCCTCCACAACCCGAGGATCCAGGACGGTCCCTCGACCCAGCCTCTCAAGAGGATCCGGACTTATCTGTGGAGCTGATTGATGGGGTGTTTCATCAATTGAGCAAGGACAATGCCTTGGTGGCCATCACGGACGATTACCCAGGGCTACTCCCAGCCTCACAGGTAACTGAGACCGAAGTCCCAGCACTTTGAAAAGGGATCTATCCTCGCGTATTTTCGATTGCCGTATGACAACCGTGTTTTGCAGGGTAGGTCCTTGAGACGGGAGGCCGAGCCTGCGGCGACTAGCCAAAGAGGGGCGGCAAGGCCCCGCGGGCTGAAAAGAAGCCGGACTGAGGCGCCGGCGCAAAGGTATAGCGCGCCATCTTATTCCGAGGTGTTATTCCTTCAAGGCATACTAACGCTCGTGCTTTCTTCAGGACGAAGAGACCTCGCCGGACTATATCCAGAGAGGTTGCCAATCGCGCCTCCACCAGCCAGGCTCCAAAGCCTGGTCCGGAAGCGGAGGTGAACACGAGGCGCGCACTAGACGCTCCTCCGACAGAGGATGCGGACAGGCTGTCTGCCACCAATTCCGAGGTGCAGAGTGCCATGAACCACAGGCGTCGCCGGACAGTTCTTCCCGACGCTTGTTTCTCCCAAGAGGCATTGGATGCCTTCAATTCTGGAGATGCGTACCTCCGTGCCGCTCAAAATGGTCTAGCCAGAGCCACAGAGCAATATGCAAAATACATACGGGTAAGAAAATTTTGGTAATTATATATATACCAGTAGCCCCCGAGACTTGAAATAGTTAGAATAACTGGTTTAAGGATCATTTGTTATGCAGGTTCTTACAGAAAAGAATACCCTACTGTCCCAGGAGCTGGAAGAGTGCAAAGCCCAACTTGAGGCCGCACTAGCCGCGGCAGGGGAGCCCAAGGAGACCCCCTCTGGTAATATACGCTTCGAAAGATAAGTATTTTGCGAAGCACGACATGGGTGTGAATCTGACAAATGAAATTGCAGATGGCGCCGGATTGAATCCGGAAAGGCAACACCTCCTACGCCAGCTGAAGGCTGGTGAGAAGGTGCTGACAAAGCTGAGGCGGGAGAAGAACGATCTCCAAGATGCCAACACCAAGCTGGGCGTCGAGCTGAAAGATGTTCGTGCCCAGCTGTCGGACTCCGTTAAGGAGAATCAGCGGCTTCGGCGCGGCATATTCAGTAAGTGCTTGAGCGAACCTTTGGAGAAAAAAAGGTTCGACGGGGAAGTCGACTAACAGAGTAATGTCTGTAGGTGTGCTAACAGGTCGTCCTGCAGAGGATATGCCCGGCTCTACGGGTGACCTTCTTCCCGAGCTCTTGCAACTACTCGAGCGAGTTCGGAAGGCGATGCGAGGTGTCTCCCAGGCCCTGTGGCCATCCATCTCCGTGCCCAAAGGTCTTGGAGAGCTTGCGGAGAAGCTAAAGGGAGCACGGCGGCGCTTCCGATTGTGGAAGATATTGGCCTGCCGTCAAGGCGCTAGGGAGGCCTGGGCCATGGTGAAGACGCGGTACAAAAAGGCTGACCCCAACCACATGGCCGAGGTCGGTCCTGTGGGGCCCGATGGGAAGGAGATCCCTGTAAGCTTAGTATACGGCCAAGTAGAATTGGCCGCAAAGTATTCCCAGCAGGACTGTAAATTAGACAGCCTGTTAGATGGTATTGAAGAGGAATACAATCAGTCAGAATGACTATGTAATTTAATTGACATTTATAATGCCTTCTAGCCAGATTGTAGATCGTTTGTCATGGCCGACCTTTTCGCTTCAACCTCGGGACCTGACGGTCCGGAGTGTGTCCGAATTCCCATGTGGTTATATAAGAACCGGGGAATGCATGGAGACCAGGCATAGGGGTCATTAGTGCGTGAACAGACAAGTGCCCGACTAGTTATGTTATATTACATGGTTAGTAAGAAACATCTTCCAGGGAGAATAGTTCTGTTAGGGGTTCCTTTCCCTGGGAGGCATGCCCTAAAGTGCAAGCCCATTCTACGAAAAAGATGCAGGAAAAAGCATCTGGGGGCGCATAAATAAATAAGTAAAAAGATCATCTTTTAGGTTACCGACCGAATATTCCCTTAAGAACGCTAGCTTTCGGCTTCACCCAGTCTAAGGTACACATCCGGCTGATCCGGCAGTAACAATAGCAGAGGTGCTCCCTTTACCACCTAGCCGAATAATCGGGAACGTAGGGGTAAGCACAGGAGCCAGGCAACCCAGCTTGGCCAAAACTTAAGTCATATCGATGCATATAATGGTGAAATAAAAGGTACATGCGGAAGTGTCACACATGTGTTGGGCATGAAGCCCGTATAAATAAGCTTCTGGTAAAAGAAGCCCCCAGGTTTAATGAGTGCGAATATCACGTCATTTGATGAGCCTTTAAAGGCTATAAGAGAAAAGAAGGGGAGAAGGAGAGAAATGTAAGACAGATAGTATGTAAAAAATGGACAGAGGAAGGAGACGAACACAGATTCCGGCGCTAGGCATAGAATCTTTGGAGACGGGCTGCGTTCCATGGGTTCGGCTCGAGTCGGTTATCCGATGCATCTCGCAGGCGGTATGCTCCACCAGTCAGGACTTGGTCAATTATGAACAGACCATCCCACTTGGGCTTGAGTTTGTCCTTTTTCTTGTCCGACAAGCATAGAACTAATTCGCCAACGTTGTAATTTTTGGCCCATATTTCTCTGCTTTGGTATCTTCGAGCCTGCTGTTGATAGAATGCGGAACGGGATTTTGCCACGTCACGCTCCTCCTCCATTGCGTCCAAACTGTCCTGCCGATCGAGCTCGGCTTCTCTTTCTTCGTACATGCGCACTCGAGGTGAGTCATGAATTATGTCGCAAGGCAAAACTACCTCTGTGCCGTACACCATAAAGAATGGTGTCTATCCGGTGGTGCGATTCGGCGTGGTCCGCAGCCCCCAGAGTACAGAGTCGAGCTCCTCTACCCAGTGCATGTTAGATTCCTTGAGGGACCGCACTAATTTGGGTTTGATGCCGCTCATGATAAGACCATTTGCACATTCGACCTGGCCATTAGTTTGTGGGTGATAGACGGAAGCATAATCGAGCTTGATGCCCATGTTTTTGCACCAGAGTTTTACCTCGTCGGCCGTAAAGTTCGTGCCGTTATCAATGATGATGCTGTGGGGGATGCCGTAACAGTGTACAACCCCGGATATAAAGTCTATCACTGGTCCAGATTCGGCCGTCTTAACAGGCTTAGCTTCTATCCATTTGGTGAACTTAACAAGCTTGTGGGTTCCGCCTTTAAGGGGTCCAACCATGTCAAGCCCCAAGACTGTAAAGGGCCAAGTGATGGGGATAGTTCGGAGGGCGGTGGGTGGCATATGGCTTTGGTTTGCAAAGAGCTGGAAACCAACGCATCGTTGGACTAAGTCCTGGGCGTCTGCCCAGGCCGTCGGCCAATAAAAGCCTGTACGGAAGGCCTTGCTTATAAGGGACCGAGCTGCAGCGTGATGACCGCCGAGTCTGGCATGAATTTCAGCCAGGAGGTTCCGCCCTTCCTCTTCGGAGATGCACCTTTGAAGGACACCGGTAGTGCTTTTCTTATAAAGCTCTCCCTCATGGACTTTGTAGGCTTTGGATCGCCGCACTATGCAGCGTGCCTCATTTTGGTCCTCCGGGAGTTCCTGCCTAGTAAGGTAGGCGAGGAATGGTTCTGTCCACGGGGCGATGAAGGCCATTATTATGTGGGCTAAAGGTGTTATTTCATTGGCAGAGCCTCCGATTGTGTCAGAATGTTCGGTGTCGGGCAGTGTGGTTGGGTCCGGGCTGTTATTGTTCGACTCCCCTTCCCATACTACGGATGGCTTGAACAGCCTTTCCAAGAAGATGTTGGGGGGACTACATCGCGTTTTGCACCGATGCGTGCCAGGACATCTGCCGCCTGATTATTTTCCCGGGCTATATGGTGAAATTCAAGCCCTTCGAACCGAGCTGACATTTTGAGAACTGCGTTGAGATAGGCTGCCATTTTTGGATCCTTGGCATCAAAGTCTCCATTTATTTGGGATATTGCAAGGTTCGAGTCCCCGCGCACCTCTAGGCGTTGAATGCCCATGGATACTGCCATCCGGAGAGCATGTAGAAGGGCCTCATATTTGGCTGCATTGTTGGAGTCTGTATACATAATCTGGAGTACGTATTGAACTATGTCTCCTGTGGGGGACGTCAAAACGACACCAGCCCCTAGTCCGGCCAACATCTTGGAGCCGTCGAAGTGCATGATCCAATTTGAATATGTGCCGTACTCTTTAGGGAGTTTGGCCTCCGTCCATTCTGTGACGAAGTCAGCCAAAACTTGCGACTTGATGGCTCGCCATGGCTTATAAGTTATGTGAACGGGAGGAGCTCAATGGCCCATTTTGCAATCCGGCCCGTTGCATCACGGTTGTTTATAATATCGTTAAGTGGTACTTCCGAGGCTACTGTTATTGAACACTCTTGAAAGTAGTGTCGTAGCTTCCGGGATGCCATGAATACCGCGCACGCAATCTTTTGATAATGTGCGTATCGTGATTTGCACGGAGTGAGGACAGTGGACACATAATAGACCAGCTTTTGAAGGGGGAGTTTGTGTCCGTCCGTTTCTCGTTCGACGACGAGCACTGCGCTTACAACCTGATGTGTTGCTGTAATGTACAATAGCATTGGTTCGCCAATGTTTGGCGCGGCCAGGACTAGGTTTGTTGCCAATATGGCTTTCATTTCGTCGAGTCCGGCCATGGCTGCATCCGTCCATTCGAAGTGTTCGGTGCGCCGAAGGAGGCGATAAAGGGGTAGGGCCTTTTCTCCCAAGCGGGAGATAAAGTGGCTTAGAGCCGCCACGCATCCAGTTAACTTTTGTATTTGTTTGAGGTCCTTTGGGATATCCAATTGTGACAGAGCTCGGATCTTGGCTGGATTTGCTTCAATTCCTCTACCGGATACAATGAAGCCCAAGAGCTTTCCGGCTGGGATGCCGAAAACGCATTTTTCCGAGTTGAGCTTGATGTCGTATGTTCGGACGTTATCCAATGTGAGCCTCAAGTCGTCTACTAGAGATTCGACATGTCTTGTTTTGATGACCACATCATCCACATATGCCTCCACTGTTTTGCCGATCTGGTTTGCCAGACATGTCTGAATCATGCACTGATATGTTGCGCCGGCGTTTTTGAGCCCAAAGGGCGTTGTGTTGAAGGAGAATGGGCCGTATGGTGTAATAAATGCCGTTGCGGCTTGGTTCGATTCTGCCATCTTGATTTGATGGTAGCCGGAGTATACGTCAAGGAAACACAATGAATCGTGTCCTGCGGTAGCGTCGATAATTTGATCGATGCGGGGGAGGGGGAAGGGGTCCTTTGGGCAAGCCTTGTTAAGGTCTTTAAAATCAATGCACAGGCGCCAGGATTTGTCCTTCTTTGGTACCATCACCAGGTTTGCTAGCCAGTCCGGATGTTTTATATCTCTAATGAATCCGGCCTCCAATAGCTTTGTAACTCCTCTCCCATAGCCTGTCTCTTAGGTTCGGAAAAATGTCGAAGAGCTTGTTTGACAGGTTTGAATCCTTTTAGGATATTTAGGCTGTGCTCGGCCAGTCTGCGTGGGATTCCTGGCATGTCTGAAGGGTGCCAGGCGAAAATGTCCCAGTTCTCTCGTAGGAACTCTCGCAGTGCGGCGTCTACATCAGGGTTTAACTATGCCCCGATGGAAGCTGTTTTATTGGTGTCCGTTGGATGGACCTGGAATTTGACTATTTCGTCCGCCGGTTTAAAGGAGGTGGACTTGGATCTTTTGTCGAGTACCACATCGTCCCTATTCACCATGGAGTGCAGCGCAGTCAGTTCCTCAGCCGCTAGGGCTTCGGATAGTGCCTCGAGGGCTAGTGCGGCTGTCTTGTTTTTGGTGCGGAGTGCTATGTCCAGATCACTAGCGAGAGTGATGATCCCTTTAGGCCCGGGCATCTGGAGCTTCATGTACCCGTAATGGGGTATTGCTTGGAAGATTGTAAACGCTTCCCGCCCTAACAGAGCGAGATAACCGCTGCTGAACGGAGCCACATGGAACGTGGCCTCTTCGGACCTGCAATTATCCAGCGTGCCGAACACCATATCTAGTGTGATTTTTCCTGTACAGCGCGCTTCTCGGCTGGGGATTATTCCTCTAAAGGTTGTGCTGCTTCGCTCAATGCGTTTCCAGTATATTTCCATTTTTTGAAGGGTTTCCTCATAAATGAGGTTCAATCTGCTGCTGCCGTCCATGAGTACCTTGGTAAGACGAAAGCCGTCCACTATTGGACTGAGGACCAATGCGGCTGGTGCTCGGGCTGTTCGGAATTTAGGTTCATCACTGGCGTTAAAGGTAATAGCCGTGTCCCTCCATGGGTTTATTGTTGCTACTTGGTAGACTTCGGCAAGGTTGCGAAGTGTCCTTTTTCGCATATTATTTGATGCGAAAGTCTTGAAGACTGTTAATACCGTATTGGTGTCTCTGGGGTGGCTTTCTGTGGCCTCCGAAATTAGGAGATCTTCGCCAATTTTGGCCACCTGCCGGAGTATCCAACATGCTCTAAGGCTGTGAGTTGGTGTGGCGTCCTCTGTACTGTGAATTTTACAGGGTCCATTAAGCCATCCTTCCAGTATGGTTCCATGCCCTGTAGAGGGTTTTTGCTTTTTGGTGTTTGACCCGGGTGTCTGGCGATGATACACCCTTTTATTTCGGACTGGGTTTGTATTCAGGGCCGGATCGTCCCAAAATTTTATTTTGATTTTCCAGGCGCTTTCCATCGCATAGTATTTTCATACAATGGACGCCAAGTCAGCGAAGCGTGTAATATCACGGCAACTTATGGCGTTGAGGATTCCCTTTTCCATGCAATTATTGCAGAAGATTGAGATTGCGTCTTCCTCGCAGCATTCCCTTATCATGTTCCTAACCAGGAGGAATCTGGCCCAGTAATGATGTACTGTTTCTTCCGGCTCTTGCCTGATTTGGGATAGATCGCTTATGTTCGGGTGGGTGGGTGGAATTAGATCCAAAGCCTCACCCCATCTGAGGCTCAGAGGCCGAGGAATTTCCGAACTCGAAAATCTGGATTCCTGGATGTTGTCCAATGAATCCAACCCGTCACCGGACTCTGAGTTCAGGTCTTGAGTGATATCCTCCCCTCCGCAGATATCCGGCTTGGAGGGATCGGGAATCCGGACGTAGCTAGTCCTTAAGATAGATGAAGGGTCGCCGCACTGTCCCTCTACCACGGCAACGTGATGGGTGACTTGGGGAGAGTTAATCTCTCTCAGATCGGGCTTAGGCCCAATCTGGTCGTAATCCGTAGTGACTCCCTGGGCGGCGATGCGATCCAAGAGCTCGTTTATGGAGGAGAGCTCCATTGGATCTAACTGCTCGGCAAGTTCCGAGCTGACTTGAAGATTGTTTTTGATGGCTCGAGAGGTCATCGTCGGCGTAGAAGCCGAACAGGCGGTCATAAGAAAACCACCTAGCCGGAGGGTTTGGCCGACAGCCAAAGCTCCCTTAGCAACGGTGCCGTATTTAAAGACGGGGCGAGTCATCCTTCCTGATGGCGACGACACAAGGGAACTTTCAATGAAAGCACCAATGTCGGTGTCAAAACCGGCAGATCTCGGGTAGGGGGTCCGAACTGTGCGTCTAGGCCGGATGGTAACAGGAGGCAAGGGACACGAAGTTTTACCCAGGTTCGGGCCCTCTCGATAGAGGTAAAACCCTACGTCCTACTTGATTAATGTGGATGATATGGGTAGTACAAGAGTAGATCTACCACGAGATCAGAGAGGCTAAACCCTAGAAGCTAGCCTATGGTATGATTGTTGTTCTGTATGTTGTCCTACGGACTAAAACCCTCCGGTTTAAATAGACACCGGAGAGGGTTAGGGTTACACAAAGTCGGTTACAATGGTAGGAGATCTACATATCCGTATCGCCAAGCTTGCCTTCCACGCCAAGGAAAGTCCCTTCCGGACACGGGATGAAGTCTTCAATCTTGTATCTTCATAATCCAGGAGTCCGGCTGAAGGTATAGTCCAGCCATCCGGACACCCCCTAATCCAGGACTCCCTCACTCTCCCTCATGGACTTCATAGGCTTTAGATCGCCGCACTATGCAGCATGCCTCATTTTGGTCCTCAGGGATTTCCTGCCTGGTAAGGTAGGCGAGGAATGGTTCTGTCCACGGGGCGATGACGGCCATTATTACGTTGGCTGAAGGTGTTATTTCATTGGCAGAGCCTCCAATTATGTCAGAGTGTTCGGTGCCGGGCTATGCGGTTGGGTCCGGGCTGTTATTGCTAGGTTCCCCTTCCCATACTACGGACGGCTTGAACAGCCTTTCCAAGAAGGTGTTGGGGGGGACTACATCGCGTTTTGCGCCGATGCGTGCCAGGACATCTGCCGCCTGATTATTTTCCCGGGCTATATGGTGAAATTCGAGCCCTTCGAACCGAGCTGACATTTTTAGGATGGCGTTGCGATAAGCTGCCATTTTAGGATCCTTGGCATCAAAGTCTCCATTTATTTGGGATATTGCGAGGTTCGAGTCCCCGCGCACCTCTAGGCGTTGAATGCCCATGGATACTGCCATCCGGAGACCATGTAAAAGGGCCTCATATTCGGTTGCGTTGTTGGAGTCTGTGTACATTATCTGGAGTACGTATTGAACCGTGTCTCCTGTGCGGGACATCAAAACGACGGCAGCCTCTATACCGACCAACATTTTGGAGCCGTCGAAGTGCATGACCCAGTTTGAATATGTGTGATACTCTTTAGGGAGTTCGGCCTCCGTCCATTCTGCGACGAACTCGGCCAAGACTTGCGACTTGATAGCTCGCCGTGGCTTGTAAGTTATGTCGAACGGGAGGAGCTCAATGGCCCATTTTGCAATCCGGCCCGTCGCGTCGCGGTTGTTTATAATATCGTTAAGTGGCACTTCTTAGGCTCCTGTTATTGAACACTCTTGAAAGTAGTGTCGCAGCTTCCGGGATGCCATAAATACCGCGTATGCAATCTTTTGATAATGCGGGTACCGTGACTTGCACGGAGTAAGGACAGTGGACACATAGTAGACTGGCTTTTGAAGGGGGAATTTGTGTCCGTCCATTTCTCGTTCGACGACGAGCACTGCGCTTACGACCTGATGGGTTGCTGCAATGTATAATAGCATTGGTTCGCCAATGTTTGGCGCGGCCAGGACTGGGTTTGTTGCCAAGATGGCTTTTATTTTGTCGAGTCTGGCCGTGGCTGCATCCGTCCACTCGAAGTGTTCGGTGCGCCGAAGGAGGCGGTAAAGGGGTAGGGCCTTTTCTCCCAAGCGGGGGATAAAGCGGCTTAGAGCCGCCACGCATCCGGTTAATTTTTGTATTTGTTTGAGGTCCTTTGGGATATCCAATTATGACAGAGCTCGGATCTTGGCTGGATTTGCTTCAATTCCTCTACCAGATACAATGAAGCCCAAGAGCTTTCCGGCTGGAACGCCGAAAACGCATTTTTCCGGGTTGAGCTTGATGTCGTATGTTCGGCGGTTACCGAATGTTAGCCTCAAGTCGTCTACTAGAGATTCGACATGTCTTGTTTTAACGACCACATCATCTATGTATGCCTCCACTGTTTTGCTGATCTGGTTTGCTAGACATGTCTGAATCATGCGCTGATATGTTGCGCCGGCGTTTTTGAGCCCGAAGGGCATTGTGCTGAAGCAGAATGGGCCGTATGGTGTGATGAATGCCGTTGCGGCTTGGTCTGACTCTGCCATCTTTATTTGATGGTAGCCGGAGTATGTGCTGAGGAAACACAACGAATCGTGTCCTGCGGTAGCGTCGCTAATTTGATCGATGCGGGGGAGAGGGAAGGGATCATTTGGGCAAGCCTTGTTAAGGTCTTTAAAATCAACGCACAGGTGCCAGGATTTGTCCTTCTTTGGTACCATCACCAGGTTTGCTAGCCAGTCCGGGTGTTTTATATCTTTGATGAATCCGGCCTCCAATAGCTTGGCTACTTCCTCTCCCATGGCATGTCTCTTAGGTTCGGAAAAACACCGAAGAGCCTGTTTGACTGGCTTGAATCCTTTTAGGATATTTAAGCTGTGTTCGGCCAGCCTGCGTGGGATTCCTGGCATGTCTGAAGGGTGCCAGGCAAAAATGTCCTAGTTCTCTCATAGGAACTCTCGCAGTATGGCGTCTACATCAGGATTTAACTGTGCCCCGATGGAAGCTGTTTTATTGGGGTCTCTTGGATGGACCTGGAATTTGACTATTTCGTCCGCCGGTTTAAAGGAGGTGGACTTGGATCTTTTGTCGAGTATCACATCGTCCCTATTCACCATGGAGCGCAGCGCAGTCAGTTCCTCAGCCGCTAGGGCTTAGGATAGCACCTCGAGGGCCAGTGCAGCTGTCTTGTTTTCGGCGTGGAGTGCTATGTCCAGATCACTAGCGAGAGTGATGATTCCGTTAGGCCCGGGCATCTTGAGATTCATGTACCCGTAATGGGGTATTGCTTGGAAGATTGTAAACACTTCCCGCCCGAGCAGAGCGTGATATCCGCTACTGAACGGGGCCACTTGGAACATGACCTCTTCGGACCTGTAATTATCCAGCGTGCCGAACACCACATCTAGTGTGATTTTTCCTGTACATTGCGCTTCCCGACTGGGGATTATTCCTCTAAAGGTTGTACTGCTTTGCTTAATGCGGTTCCAGTCTATTTCCATTTTTTGAAGGGTTTCCTCATAAATGAGGTTCAATCCGCTGCCGCCATCCATGAGTACCTTGGTAAGACGAAAGCCGTCAACTATTGGACTGAGGACCAATGCGGCTAGTGCTCGGGCTTTTCGGAATTTAGGTTCATCACTGGCGTTAAAAGTAATAGCCGTGTCACTCCATGGGTTTATTGTTGCTACTTGGTAGACTTCGGCAAGGCTGCGGAGTGTTCTTTTCGCATATTATTTGATGCGAAAGTCTCGAAGACTGTTAATACCGTACTGGTGTCTCTGGGTGGCTTTCTGTGGCTTCTAGAATTAGAAGATCTTCGCCAATTTTTGCCACCTGCCGGAGTATCCAACATGCTCTAAGGCTATGAGTTGGTGTGGCGCCCTTTGCACTGTGAATTTTACAGGGTCCATTAAGCCATCCTTCCAACACGGTTCCGTGCCCTGTAGAGGGCTTTTGCTTTTTGGTATTGAACCCGGGTGTCTGGCGATGATGCACCCTTTTATTTCGGACTGGGTTTGTATTCAAGGCCGGATTGTCCCAAAATTTTATTTCTGTTTTCCAGGCGCTTTCCATCGCACAGTACTTTCGTACTATGGACGCCAAGTCAGCGAAGCGTGTAATATCATGATGACTTATGGCGTTGAGGATTCCCTTGTCCGTGCAATTATTTCAGAAGAATGAAATTGCGTCTTCCTCGCGGCAGTCCTTTATCTTGTTCATAACCAGGAGGAATCTGGCCCATTAATGATGTATTGTTTCTTCGGGCTCTTGCCTAATTTGGGATAGATCGCTTATGTACGGGTGGGTGGGTGGAATCAAATCCGAAACCTCACCCAATCTGAGACCCAGGGGCCATGGAGTTTCCGAACTCAGAAGTTTGGATTCTTGGATGCTATCCAATGAATCTAGCCCGTCGCCTAACTTTAAGTTCAGGTCTTGAGTGATGTCCTCCCCTCCGCGGGTATCCGGCTTGGAGCGATCGGGAATCCGGACATAGCTAGTACTTAAGATAGATGAAGGGTCGCCGCACTGTCCCTCTACAACGGCAACGTGATGGGTGACCTGGGGAGAGTTAATCTCTCTCAGATCGGGTTTAGGCCCAATCTGGTCGTAATCCGTAGCGACTCCCAGGGCGGCGAAGCGATCCAAGAGCTCGTTTAGGGAAGAGAGGTCCATTGGATCTAGCTGCTCTGCGAATTCCGAGCTGACGTGAAGATTGCATTCGATGACCCGAGAGGTCATCGTCGGCGCAGCAGCCGAACGGGCGGTCATAAGGAAACCACCTAGCCTGAGAGTCTGGCCGACAGTTAAAGCTCCCTTAGCAACGGTGCCGTCTTTAAAGACGGGATGAGGCATCCTTCCTGATGGTGACGACATAGAGGAACTCTCAACGAAAGCCCCAATGTCAGTGTCAAAACCGGCGGATCTCGGGTAGGGGGTCCCGAACTGTGCGTCTAGGCGGATGGTAACAGGAGGCAGGGGACACAATGTTTTACCCAGGTTCGAGCCCTCTTGATGGAGGTAAAACCCTACGTCCTGCTTGATTAATATTGATGATATGGGTAGTACAAGAGTATATCTACCACGAGATCAAGGAGGCTAAACCCTAGAAGCTAGCCTACGGTATGATTGTTGTTCCCACGGACTAAAACCCTCCGGTTTATATAGACACCGAAGAGGACTAGGGTTACACAGAGTCGGTTACAATGGTAGGTAATCGACATATCCGTATTGCCAAGCTTGCCTTCCACGCCAAGGAAAGTCCCTTCCAGACATCGGGCGAAGTCTTCAATCTTGTATCTTCATAGTCCGGGAGTCCGGCCGGAGGTATAGTCCGGCTATCCAGACACCCCCTAATCCAGGACTCCCTCACTTGTCTTGAGGATCACCCAGAGGAGTGTGACCCTCACCTGCACTAAGGCAAGCCACAACAACATTTTCATGGTGCCATTGCAATATTTTTGATATTTTCCAACTTGAACAAATGATTAAATCCATGCATTTAAATCACTAAAGTATATATTTTTATTCTATTGGATGCTTGTTTAAGTTGATACGGTTAGTATACATAAGTTTACAACTAACTAAGGTAGTTTAAGTCATTAGAAGTAACTTTTGATTATGAAGAAGTAATATGTTTAACAAAAGGGAATTAATTGGTTTAATATTTTCTTGAGTAAGAAAGGATTTATGCTAAGATATTGTCATGGTTAAATTGTTGAATAAACATGAATAGAGAAATGATGTGTGTTGTTGAGATCTATGCTTAGTAATTGATGAAGTTGAATCAGTTATTTTCGATGATTTGTGGTGCATATATTTTAGTGTTGCATTTTCATGGCATATCACGACATCGGTTACTTTCACCTTAAGTTGAACCTGATAATAATTCAACTTGAACATATCGTTGATCGGGTCATGGTGCCACTGAATCGAGATCTTCCCCAGTGCAACCACATTTGCCTTTCTGGGAAGGCCTTTATTCGGTCCATTGTCATGCCTCTAGTCGGTGCCTCCAACGAGGGAAGGTTATGGGCATGCGTTACCCTGGCCCGGTAAGCATACATAACCTTGTGTGCCCGTTGTTGTTATGGTACCTTGTCCCCATTTGGGACCGTATATGTTTTTCCACAATGCTGGCAGTTGGTGTCTTTGGTAGACACAGGGCCACCCATGACTTAGCCCAGTGGGGAGTTAGTCGGAATGGCCGGGAGAGTGTCATGGCAATGGAGGGGTTCTGTCAGAATGTCGTTGGTCCACCCGAATGGGAGTGCGAGGCCATGGGTTCTGAGGTGTGGGTACAGTGCTCTACCTCTGTAGAGTGTATTAAATCTATCAATAGCCGAGTCCACGATTACGGACAAGCTCGAAAGTAGGTCACACCATGGACCAACGTTTAAATAATTTTGCACACTAAGATAATAACCTTGCACTGTTGGAGAAAGGATGGATGAGAAATCATCTTGATGTTGGAGGCCAAGTTGTTGGCCAGTTTGTGATCCTAGTATGATCACAGTTTGGTTACAAGGTAACCCGATTAAAGACCAAGATGTTGGTATGATTGTGGTCTAAGAGGGATCACCGTTTGGTAAGCAAGTCCGAGGGACATAAGTCATGAAATCATGAGCACTTCATACCAAGTATTATTTTGCATTAATGAGTAAATGGTTGAATTATCATGATATTGTTTGTGATTATGTTTATGCTTGTCATGAGCTTGCAAGTACATTCAACGTACTAACCTGGCGTGTCATGTCAACGTTCAAGAAAGTCTCGTTGGAAAGGAGTGCCGTCCGAGTCTAGATCGCGTCCACATCGGTGTCCCTGTGCTATGGAGTCCCGCTTCGTCGTCGCTCTGCTGCCGCGTAGGTGTCACTAAATAATGTACATATTGTTCAGCCGCATCGTGGGTGCATCTTCGCCTTGCAACTTCTAATATGAACTATGTTCCGCTAGTATCAATAAAGCGGTTGCTTTCTCTACCAAGGTGTTGTGTATTGCCATAAGACAAGATCTCTGGGCTGGCAATGCAAGGTAAACCGGTTGCTCTGAGCCGGGGTGCCACATCGACTGCCGACAAGGGGGAGGGACAGGAAGGTGGGAGCTCCCGCCCGCACGTCTTATGCCCCTTCCTCCGAATGGTGCCCGAATGGCGAGAACGCCATACAAGCCGCCGGAATAAATCTACCGCCGTCAGCAGTGGTCTTGGCCGTAACAGTTGATGGCGCCATCGCTTTGCTCCCGCGTCTCCGCGGCCGCCACAGTTGATGGCACCGTCGAAGATGGAGGTGGTTATGAAGATAACACACTACACACGCTTTCAGGTTCAAGCAAGTGAGCCGCCTACCTGGAGCGCCAAAGATGTCACACGATATCCATGACCACCTATGGAACTAGGATGCCCCTTGCTGGTTCGGCAGGGGGACGTCGTGTTGTACAAAGAGCAGACCAGCGCATGGCAGCACGTCAGAGAGCACACAAGCAATCTACATAGGTTTGGGCTGCCGCGAGACGTAAAATCCTACTCCTGCTTTGGTGGATTGGTGGTGGAATGAGGATGGTGGAACGCAGTACACTTGTCCGGCAGGGGTTGCCGTAGGGCTGTAGTGATTACGCGCATATGGTGGTATGGGTTCGTCAACTTTAAACCTTCAAACCCCTCCTACGGGTGCCATGGGCCTCCTTTTATAGATTAAGGGGTCACCACAATGACAAAGTAGTCATTATCCACTAATATGATAGCAAACAGTGCTATCATACCTAACTTTGCGGGCTGACAGGGTGCATTAAATGCACCGCTTAGTGCCACATCATTGGTTGCCCGGCAAGGCTTGCCGGACTATCTTGCCAGCTCCGCCCCTGTTCTCTTGACACATCGCGGGACGGGTGTCACTTGTGGTTTTCTTCTATAGGAAATGGCTGCCATGTGGAGAATGGCTACCACTTAATCATCTTGCGGCATGACACCGCACTGATTGAGGGCGTGGGTCGCGCTTCAGTGGTTGGTGTGGTGGTTCTGCCTCCGCGAGCCCTAGCACACCTTGTCGGGAGCCTTGGTTGCTTGCTTCTGGTGGTGGCCTCGCCCCTTGACGGGCTCACCTGCCCAGCAAGGGAGGCCCTTCTCTTGCCAATATCTTGCTCCCCTGGCCTGATCTTGGATTCTCTGAACTATATGTTGGCTCTGCAAATATCTTGGTCCCCCAATCTCTCACTTAATCTTGGACTGTCCGTGCACGAGTTAGGGGAAATGCATACCCCCATATATTTGCCACCACATATACGGTTATGTAACGACAACCGTGTCTCACCTACGTTGTCTTCTCACACGGTTTGGTGTGGAAATCGTGTGTGAAGCTGTAATACCTAACACAAACGACATGTATAAACAGTGTGCCGTATACAACATATAGTGCCATAAGTAGTTCCCGGCCGTTAGCTTATCCCCACAGTTTCCCCATTTCCCCCACATCCCTATATAGCCTCCAAATTCCATCGTGTGGTGCTGACATTGGGGGAATGTAGATGAGTGGTGCTGATGGTTTCGGTGGAGCTTCTCCAACTTATATCACGACGGCGGTCGCCGCTGAGCACTTGGCTAAGGTCATTAGAAGTCAGGTGTACTACGGATCTGAATCGTCCTGTCAGGTTCCAATCCATCCCAATATTTTTTAGCATGTCCAACGTAGCTCCTTGTTGAATCTGTCCTGAATGACCCCCCACCAGGAAAGTGATCTGCCTCCAGATCTGGAGCATGACTCCACTCCTGCAACATGAGTTCGACTCTGAGTTTTGCACCATCGAGAAGTATCAAAAGCTGAGTTGTGTGCACGGGCACACTCCAGCGCGATGTGTATGCATGGGGGGATTCGACATTGGTGATACGTCCATTTTGCCTCATGCTTTTATATCAATATTTATTGCATTATGGGCTGTCATGACACATTATATCACAATCCTTATGCCTTTTTCTCTTATTTTATAAGGTTTACATGAAGAGGGAGAATGCCGGGAGCTGGAATTCTGGACTGGAAAAGGAGCAAATATTACAGACCTATTTTGCACAACTCCAAAAGTCCTGAAACTTCACAGAGAATATTTTGGGAATATAAAAAAAATATTGGCCGAAGAAAGCACCAGAGGGGGGCTACCTACCAGCCACAAGGGTGGAGGGCGTGCCCTACCACCTGGGTGCGCCCCCGTCCTTGAGGGCCCCCTGGCAGGACCCCGACACCCATCTTCTGCTATATGGTGTGTTTTGACCTGGAAAAATAAGAAGGAAGCTTTCGGGACGAAGCGCCGACGTCTCGAGGCAGAACCTGGGCAAAACCAATCTGGGGCTCCGGCTGACCTGTTCTGCCGGGGAAACTTCCCTCCGGCTGGGGGATATCCAAACCATCGTCATCACCAACGACCCTCTCATCGGGAGGGGGTCAATCTGCATCAACATCTTCACCAGCACCATCTGCTCTGAAACCCTAGTTCATCTCTTGTATACGATCTATGTCTCAAAACCTCTTATTGGTACCTGTGGGTTGCTAGTTGTGTTGATTACTCCTTGTTGTAGATGCTAGTTGGTTTATCCGGTGGAAGATCATATGTTTAGATCCTCAATGATAATTAATACTCCTATGATTATGAACATGAATATGCTTTGTGAGTAGTACGTTTGTTCCTGAGGACATGGGAGAAGTCTTATTATAAGTAATCATGTGAATTTGGTATTCGTTCGATCTTTTGATGAGATGTATGTTGTCTCTCCTCTAGTGGTGTTATGTGAACATCGACTACATGACACTTCACCATTATTTGGGCCTAGGGGAAGGCATTGGGAAGTAATAAGTAGATGATATGTTGGTAGAGTGACAGAAGCTTAAACCCTAGTTTATCCGTTGCTTCATAAGGGGCTGATTTGTATCCATATGTTTCATGCTATGGTTAGATTTATCTTAATTCTTCTTTCATAGTTGCGGATGCTTGCAAGAGGGGTTAATGAAAAGTCGGAGGCTTGTCCAATGAAGAGCAGTACCCAAGCACCGGTTGTAACGCCCAATATTCGACTATACTCCATAGGTGTCGAGGCACGACTTGGGGTATAAGTGCATATTGGTATGGTCACAAGTGTGGTTATATCTTTGCTCATCTCATGTACTGCATAGATAGAATACGGCTATGGTTTACAATCGCCACAATGTCACACAAATATCATCTATTTATACAATCATTCAAGATGAACACAAAGTCCGGCTACGGACGAAATCAAACGAATAAAAGACAACCACCCATGCTAAGTCCCGATCAACCCTACTAGGCACCACTACTGATCATACGAAAAGGAAACATAGTAACAGCCACGATCCTCGTCAAACTCCCACCTGAGTTCAGTGGCATCACCTATATCAGTCTCGTCGATACCTGCAAGTCTGTATGTAATACTTGGTGAGTCACGAGGACTCAGTAATCTCAAAATCCGCGATAGCAAGACTATTTAAGCTCATAGGAAAAGTTGGGTATATGGTGGAGTTGCAGCAAGCACTAAGCATTGTATGGTGGTTAGCTTACGAATATAGGAATAAGATGAGAAACTACGCAATGGTCGTAATCTAGTAATGATCAAGAAGTGATCCTGAACTACTTCCGTTCAATCGTAACCCCACCATGTTCTCCTCCTGAACCTCGTCGAAAAGAGACCATCACGGTTACACACGCGGTTGGTGTATTTTAAAGAGTTTGGTTTCAGTTTCACTACAATCGGATATTAAAAACTCCCATCTGCCACGTAACCGCAGGCATGGCTCTCAAAAGTTTAAACCTTAGAGGGGTGTCCCAACATAGCCCATGACAAGCTCATGATCCGCGGAGACAATCCTCCATTGCGGGACACCCGGAGTATTCTCGGAATCGCGCTGCACAAGCTCTTCGAAGAAAGGAAAACTATCCCAAGGAGATCTCCGCTGAGTCAGATCCGTGTCCAGAGCTGCGTGCTCTGTATCTACGGACTCATCCGTCTATGCTAACTAGACGATAGCCAAAGGGCGGCACCGCCGACTGCTAGGTAGGTGCACCAACACTCATGTCGAGCACTGGCCCGGGGGTTGATTAAGAGTCCTTGGGTTAATTACTCCTTATGCAAAATTTTAGTTGTTATTAGGCAAATAGTAAAACCAGTGTTGGATCTCCTCAGGAAATCTTTACTTTAGACGAAGAGACAAGGGGGTCCCATAACACCCCGACCGTGTTAGGAACGCAAAATTCAATGAACATAACACCGGTATGACACAAACTAAGGCAGCAAGAGTGGAACAAAACACCAAGCAGAAGGCCAAGGCTTCCACCCTTTACCAAGTATATAGATGCATTAATTAAATAAGAGATATTGTGATATCCATATCCATGTTCCAACATGGAACAACCTGCATGCACTTGCAACTAGCAACGCTAGAAGAGGGGTTGAGGAAAAGTGGGAACATAGCCAAACAATGGTTCGCTAGGATGGTGGGTTAGAAGCTTGACATGGCAATAAGGGAGGCCTGATAAACAAGTGGTAGGTAGCGTGAAATAGCGATAGAACGAACAACTAGCAAGCAAAGATAGAAATGATATCGGGGGTAATGGTCATCTTGCCTGCAATGTTTTCAGAGGTATTGAATCCTTGCTCCTCCTGAACGTACTCGACAGGGTCCTCGTTCACGAATTCATCTCCTGATTCTACCCAAAGAAAGAACACAACAACGGAACGACAATCAATCACGGTGCAATGCACAAGCAACATGATGCAAGACATGACATGGAATGCAAGATATGATGTGCAATGCATATGGGTACTCTGGAAGAGAAAGATGAATGTGGCACTAACTTGGCAAACCAAGCATGCCATTGGATAGATTGAGAGATTTCAGTTGAAATCGATATGAATATGACCAGAAAGGGATGCATAGTTTGCAAATTACAAGCCAAACAAGATGTAATGCAATATGGTGAAAACAGTAGCATGACAACTTAGATGCAAGGTTTAAATATGCTACAGCACCCAAACAGGAAAACAAAACACATGGCAGTGAATTACAGGTGAAGCTCTACAAAGCATGAACACTAAGCTACTACTAGAACTCACTAGAACAGATCTAAAACGACATGGCAAAAATGCAAAAGATGTCAAGTTAACAGATTTGGCAGAAATTCGCTGAGCATAACACAAACAACATTAGGTAGCAATGTTTATGCCTAGTAAACTATATGCTACAGGAACATATCATGGCATGCTAGTACTAACAACAATTAGTAAAACTCCCTTACTGTACTTGCTCCAAAGATCTACAGAAATGATGATAACATCAATGCAAACATGGCATGTGATATGAACAGATTTCATACTTCGAGGAAATTCATCCATGGCTGAAACAGATTCATGATAGCAACTTTGCAAGCTTGTGCCACTCAATATAAAGCATGTACTAGCATGTAATAAAATCTAGTATGGAGTAGACATGAAAAGGAAGCCACACATGTGCCAAAATACCTCATAGCATGTTTGCATAAATATACACATAAAAGACAAAACTATAACATGATGTTAAATGACATGGTCATGACCTTGCTCAAATGCAAAAACTAATGCCACCACTGGATTGGTGGGATTTTTCTAGCCCAAAAACATATATAATATGTTGGGATTCTTATAGGAAAATCCCCACAATTCAATTATATGCAACCTGCCAAAAATGGATATTACAGAAATGGCATTTTCCCAAAAGGGAAATGTCCAGAAATGGACTAGCCAAAAAAGGAAAGATGATCTATGCCAGAAATGGAATATTCTCTGGGAAAGAAATAATAAAAGAAAAGGAGAAAAGAGGAGAGGGGATGACAGGTGGGACCTAGTCCCTGAGAGGCTCACGGGTGGGTCCTCGGCGTTCGACCTATTAGACATGGGCCGGACTAATGGGTTGTGAAGATACGAAGACCGAAGACTTTACCCGTGTCCAGATGGGACTCTCCTTGGCGTGGAAGCAAGCTTGGCGTCCAAATATGAAGATTCCTTTCTCAGTAACCGACCTTATGTAACCCTAGATCCCTCCGTTGTCTATATAAACAGGAGGGCTAGGTCCGTAGACGGATATCCTAATAATCATAGTCAGATAGGCTAGACTTTTAGGGTTTGGCCGTTACGATCTCGTGGTAGATCTAATCTTGTAGTACTCATATTCATCAAGATCAATCAAGCAGGAAGTAGGGTATTACCTTCATAGAGAGGTCCTGGACCTGAGTAAACATTGTGTCCCTTGTCTCCTGTTACCATCGACCTTAGACGCATAGTTCGGGACCCCCTATCCGAGATACGCCGGTTTTGACACCGACATTGGTACTTTCACTCATAGTTCCACTGTGCCGTCGTCAAAAGGATTGACGGCTCCTTCGACCATCTACAACGACGCTGTCCAAGGCGAAGTCTTCCTCCCCGAACAGATCTTCATATTCGAAGGCTTTACACTGCGGGCGAACTCGCTTGGCCATCTAGAGCAGATTGAAAGCTACGCCCCTGGCCATGAGGTCAGATTTGGAAGCTTGAACTATGTCGCGGATATCTGTGGAGACTTGATCTTCAATGGATTCGAGACTGCGGCAGCCACTCCCTGCCACCATGATGAACATGACGTAAATTTGTCATCGGACCATACCCAGGGTATAGTACCTGTGGCTGCTCTGGCATTAGATCCGGAGCAGGCGGCGCCATCCAAGGACGGGAAGCGAAACCCTGCCGCGGAAGTTGTAGACTCAGCGGCGCTGGAGCCGCACACATACCTAACTTTAAGTGACATCTGTGTCACCGGAACCATGGACTCGTCTCCGGCTATAGGTTCCGAACCTTGTGCGTCCGCACACGTCGAGCTTGATCGGTCATCGATCGTCGAGTTGAGCTCCGCGGACATCTTCCAGCACTCACCTTTGGGCGATGTCTTAAACTCGTTAAGAGCACTATCCTTAGCGGGGGGGCTCACAGCCGAACTATATCCGGTTCGAACCGAAGGCTGGTGACGGAGAATTTTGCTTCCCACCCACCGCCCACTTCATTGCCACTATCGAAGACTTAACCAACACGCTCGATTATGGCTTCGAAGACATCGGCGACATGGATGATGATGCCGATAAGGAGCAGGGCCAAGACCCGCCGTTTACTATATGATGGACAGCCATCTCCTCATATGACGTATGCACGGTGGATGCACCAACACAAAATAGCGGCGATGACAAGGAAGATTCGGTTGAGGATAAACCTCCCGAGCTACAACCAAAGCACCGGCGTCAGCGGCGTCACTCTAGGTCACGCCGCAGCAAAGAAAGCAACATCGGCACAGGAGAAGACAACACTTCGGACGGTGCCGAAGACAATGAAGTTCCCGACGAACGAACTGTCGAACATGACGATCGGGAAGATGGGCAAGTTAGCCCTAATGAACATGCCATGAATGAAGACTCGGAGGACAGTAGTTATCTCCCGCTGTTCGAGGAGGAGGTGAGCCTCAACAACGAGGATTTTATCATACCTGAGGAACCTCTCGAGCAGGAGCTCTTTCAGCGCCAGCTAATAGCCACTGCAAGGAGCCTAAAAAATAAGCAGCAGCAGCATCAAGCTGACCAAGATCTGCTCAATGATAGATGGACCGATGTCCTAGCAGCCGAAGAATACGGCCTCAAGCGCCCAGCCAAAATCTAACCGAAGCAGAAATTGCTACCTCAATTCGACGAAGAGGCGCTGGAGCATATACCATCATCAAGCAATGCGGATGACCGACCACCACATGGTCGGGATAAAGCGGCAACTCAGGCCGAACACCAGCCCGCCACGCCTCATCGTAAAGGCAGAGATAAAACAGCTCGTGGTCATACATATGACCTTTGGCAGGACCTGAACAATAGAGTAGGACATACCAGATCGATCTACGGATCGCGAGGACGTGCCTCGACACGTGAGGACGGCTATCTATTCGGACGTGACAAACCTAGTCATGCGCGGGCCGAAAACCGCAGACGGACTCCATGGGAGCTACGTCGCAAGGTGGCCCGATATAGAGGCGCCGCACACCCTCTTTGCTTCACTGAGGAAGTAAGGGAGCATGAATTCCCAGAAGGGTTTAAACCCATGATTATTGAATCATACGATGGACCAACTGATCCCGCTGTGTGGATTGAGGATTTCCTTCTCCATATCCATATGGCCCGCGGAGATGACCTCCGCGCCATCAAATACCTTCCGTTAAAACTCAAAGGGCCAGCTCGGCACTGGTTAAATAGTCTACCCGAAAACTCTATTGGCAGCTGGGAGGATTTGGAAGACGCCTTCCATGACAACTTCCAAGGTACATATGTCCGGCCACCAGACGCCGATGACTTAAGCCATATAGTTCAACAGCCCGGACAGTCAGCCAGGAAATTTTGGATAGGTTTCTAACCAAAAAGAACCAGATCATCGACTTTCCGGATACCGAAGCCCTAGCGGCCTTTAAACACAACATGCGCGATGAATGGCTGGCTTGCCACCTCGGCCAAGAAAAACCGAAGTCCATGGCAGCCCTCACGGCACTCATGAGCCGCTTTTGTGCGGGTGAAGATAGTTGGCTGGCCTGCAACAAGAACAATGCGAGCAACGCCGGCACCTCTGAGGCCAGAAATACCAACGACAAGTCCCGACGCAACAGACACAAGCGTCGAAACAACAATGACAACACCGATGATACGGCGGTCAATGCCAGATTCAGTGGCTCTAAGTCCGGTTAGCAAAAGAAGTCGTTCAAGAAGAACAATTCAGGCTCATCCAGCTTGGACCCCATACTCGATCATCCGTTTCAGATCCATGGCACCCCAGACAAACCACCCAATCATACCAACAGAGATTGTTGGGTTTTTAAATAGGCCGGCAAGTTAAACACCGAGAGCAAGGAGAACGGATCACAAAGCGAGGACGACGACGAGCAGCCCCGGCCACCGAACACAGGGGGACAGAAGAAGTTTCGCCCTTAGGTCAAAACGGTGAACATGATATACGCTACCCACATCCCTAAGAGGGAGCGCAACCGCGCACTCAGGGACGTATATGCGATAGAGCCAGTTGCCCCAAAATTTAACCCATGGTCTTCATGCCTGATCACTTTCGATCATCGGGACCATCCGACCAGTATCTGTCATGGCGGTTTAGCCGCATTGGTCCTGGACCCAATAATTGATGGGTTCCACCTGACATGAGTCATGATGGACGGCGGCAGCAGCGTCAACATGCTCTATCAGGATACAGTGTGCAAAATGGGCATTAATCCATCACGGATCAAGCCCATAAAGACTACCTTTAAAGGAGTAATACCAGGTGTAGAGGCCCGTTGTACGGGCTCAATCACACTAGAGGATGTCTTCGGATCTCCGGACAACTTCCGAAGCGAGGAGTTACTCTTTGATATCGTCCCTTTTCACAGAGGTTATCACGCACTGCTTGGACGAACTGCATTTTCTCGATTCAACGCGGTGCCACGCTACGCTTATCTCAAGCTCAAGATGCCCAGACCACGCGGCATCATAACAGTCAATGAAAACACTGAACGCTCCCTCCGCACCGAGGAGCACACCACTGCCTTAGCAGCAGAAGTACAGAGCGGCCTTTTCAAGCAGAACCTTAATTCGGCGGCCGAGCTCCCGGACACTGTCAAGAGAGTTCGGACTATTCTGCAGCAGGACAGCTCGGCTCATCAAGAGCTCGACTAGCAATTCGGCCTCCGTCCCTGTCCCGACCAAGTGGCGGCAATTGTACCACGCGTACATAACTACGCACTCAAAATACCGTGGGCATGGATGGAGGCATAACTAGCTGGTGATCCACAATACGGCTCAACCGCCTCCGGACACATGCACTTTCGCTTTTTCTTCTTTCGCCTTTTCAGGTTTCTTTTCCATAGGCCTCCCCCGACGGCCTGACCATTGGTCCTTTTCGAAGGATAAATACACCAAGACGGCAAGAAGCATGGGACGCACGGGGAAATTTTAGGTGGTTTCTTTAAAGGTCCCTCTACCTATTTTTAGGACCCACACGCAGCTCTCCCTTGGTTAAGGCATATTAAATAGCCTTTTGCTTATTGCACTACTTGTATAAATGCGCTTTAACGCACCAATGAAATTATAATGGAAACAGTTTGCGGCCCAAATTTTACGGCTCTAGATTACTACATTTTATTCTTTTTCCTTTTTTGGTAACTTTATCAAATAGCACCCATACACTTTGGTACGTTTCAATTTGCCAGGGGCTCCATAGTGCCCCACAACATGGCAACAAAGTCTGAACACTTTTTACTGTATAGTTCGGCACCCGAATTTAGCACTATATGCATTGGCTCCGAATCACGTCTTTGGTCAATAGTTGGGTTGCCCAGCTCCTGTGCTTGCTACCTTACGTTCCGCTGTATCGGCTAGGGTAGTAAAGGGAGCACTACTGCGATTGTGCCCTGGATTACCCCGATGAGCACCTTAGTAGAGAAAGCCGAAAACTGACTGTCATGATGCGGCGAGAACCGGTCAGCTCTTCAGAGGTCTCAAATACTTAGAGATTTTTTCCGCATTACGCGAGGGATCGGTACTTACCAGATCAGGTGTTTACAACATCCTATTTCGGATACTAGGGGCTGCGCCTATATTTTATTATCAAACTCCTATGGCTCAGTGAGGGTGCTAAACACGCATAGTCCGATTGCCTGGTTCGTCGCGCTAAACACCTCCTTCAAGGACCAAACAATTGGATCAAGAGTGATTAGAATACATCCCGAACACCCCCGTACTACCTATGTGGGGGCAGAAGCCAACGACTGGCCAACTCTCAGATTTCACACAACACGATCGCACAGGAGGTGAATTTTTTTAAATAACAAACATTATATTACATAATGACTTTGTTTCATCATACAAGGCAGAGACAACATGAATGTATTCATTCAAAAATAATGTCTTGCACGCATTGCGTTGCCACAATACGAGACCCCTCCAGGACGTCTCCAAAATACCGCTGGGGCGTGCGGTGATCCTTGCCCTCTGGCGGTCCCTCGGTCGTAAGCTTGACGACATCCATCTTCACCCACCAGACCTTGATGCGGGAGAAGGCCATGCACGTGCCCTCGATGCAGACCGACCGCTTGACGACGTCCAGCCGAGGGCAGACATTCACCAGCCACTTCACGAGCCCGAAGTAACTGCCGGGCATAGCTTCGATAGGCCACAGCCGGATTATTAAATACTTCATGGCCAGTTCGGCCACCCTATGCAGCTCGACCAGCTATTTTAGCTGATCACTAAAGGGTACTTGATGTTCTGGTGCAAGATATTGCGACCAGAACAGCTTCTCTGTTGAGCTCCCTTCTTCGGCTCGGAAGAACTCCGCAGCGTCAGACACACTGCGCGACAGATCTGCAAACGCCACTGGAGAACTCTAAATCCAGGTTAGTAAGAAATACTTCTTCACATACTTTCTTCGCATAATAGACGCCTTATTAGCCGCGATTTTCCTGGCCTCCTGGATCTCCTAGAGGGCGGCCTAGGCCTCAACTCGGGCCTCTTCCGTGCTTTGGCGATCCTTAGCGAGTTCGGTCTCTCGAGCCGAAACGTCGCGCTCCAAGGATTCACATTTCTTCATGGCATCCTGGAGCTCTTGGTGGACCACATCAAGCCTGGCCTCGTGCTTCTCATGGGTGGCTTTTTTCATTTACAACACTCTCCTCGGCCCTGGCCAAGGCCTATTTAAAGACGTCGACCTCGGTCGCCCCACCTACACATATCATGGCACTACGGACAAAACACATCATTTACTCTTTCCGAATATATAGCAAGTCATTACATACCTTGCTTGTCTTCTTGCTACTTCCTCGCTTGGCTGAGCTCCTGCTCGGCCCGCTCCAGTCTCTGCTTTAGTCCAGAGACTTCTATAGTGTGTGAGGTCGCAGCCAGCAACGACGTCTGCTTATTCATATAAGACATTTAGTTAGTTTCGTGCGATAATTAATTGATCCTCTGTCTGGCTCTTCTTTCCGAACACCGGACAGTGTCTCAGGGGCTACTGTCCATATTAGGACTTTTTCTTTTGCGTCGCTTACCTCAAAACCTGTCAGCAGGCTACTGCAGGCTTCGGTTAGTCCACTCTTGACGTACTAAACCTTCTCAATCACCATACCCATTAGGAAACGGTGTTCATCCACAAGGGAAGCGCCTCGTAGCGCTTCTAGTAGATTATCCGGTGCCTCTGGTTGGACAGAACCGGCGGCATAGGCACAACCCCCTCTTTCAAAGGAGGTTTCTCGCCGGATTCCACAGCTGTATAGGCCTCCGGACTTGTATTCGGCTGGGGGCCGAACTGAGCAAAGCCCCCATCCTCATCGCCATGGGGGTCTACTCCCCGATGTGTCCGGCAGCCGAGGCTTCGCCCTCTGGCGCCACCCTGGCAGCTTCCTGAACCTCTCCCTGGCCAGGGAATGTCCTTTGGGACAACACTTCGTCGTCGCCCTTAGCCGTGGGAGAGTAAGCGGTCGGCGGTGACTCGCTGGAAATCACCTTTGAATCCAATGAACCTCTTGATGAGGATCGCTGGGAGCTGTTGTGGGCCGGACTGCAATGGCATCATTTAAACATATTAATATCATGAAGCAAGAGAGGTCGGACGTATGGACATATGCGGGTTTTTAGTACTTATGCAGGTTTTGGGGGCGTCGCTCCGGGCTGCTGTCAACATCACACGCGGAGTTATCCGCAGGGGGCCCTTCCCCCTCTTGGGAGCCTCCGCCTCCAGATTTTTGGAGGCTGCCCTCTTCTTCCTCCCCCCATCAGGGGGAGAGGTGCTTTCTTCCTCCTCCTCGTCATCGTCTTCGGCGGCGAAGGAGAGAGTCTTGTCTTCGGACGACATGTCCGAAGCTCCCTTTCGGCGGAGGCCACTCCAGACCTGGACTTCTTGGCCTTCTTCTCCGGCGCATTATAGGGCGCCAGCACCAGCATCTTCGCGAGGAGTGGGATGACTGGTTCCTCGGGCAGCGCAGCCGAACAGTGAATCCGCTCTGCCCTCTCCGTCCATACCTGAAAGAACAATAATAATAACGTTTATATATCCTCCTTGAAACAAGCAAGTAGAGGATGCGTCTGGAGATGTTAAAGGCTTACCGCATTGGCAGAATGGGTAATATCCTGCCCGCGGTCTGAGTCTATGGCTGGCGGCGTCTCGTTGCCCTTAAAGAACAACATCCATGCATCTTCGTGAGTGGTTCGGAAGAGCCTTTCCAAAGTTTGGTGCTTCTTCGGGTCGAATTCCCATAAGGGGCAGCTTCGGCTTTGGCATGGGAGGATCCGGCGAACCAGCATCACCTGGATTACGTCGACGAGCTTGATGTTTTTATCCACCATGCTTTGGATGTGTATTTGTAGTGCTATCAGTTCGTCCGAGGAAGACCAATTCGGGCCCTTCTCTATCCAGGAGGTGAGCCACATTGGAGCGCCGGAGTAGAATTCAGAAGCCGCGACACAGGTGGTGTCGCGGGGCTCTGTGATGTAGAACCATAGTTTCTGCCACTCCTTGACGGTCTCCACAAAGGTACCTTTGGCCCATGTGACATTGGGCATCTTTCTCACCATGGAGCCTCCGCACTCCGCGTGCTGGCCATCCACCACCTTCAGCTTCACGTTGAAAATCTTGATCCGCAGTCCGAAGTGGGGTTGGATGCGGAGGAAGGCGTCACACACGACAATGAATGTCGAGATGTTGAGGAAAGAATTCCGGGCTAGGTCATGGAAGTCTAGCTCAAAATAGAACATAAGCCTGCGGACGAAAGGGTGGAGGGGAAACCCTAACCCACAGACGAAATGAGGGATGAACACCACCCTCTCGTTGGGCTTCGGGGTGGGGACGATTTACCCCTTGGCCAGAAGCCGGTGGGCGATTTCTTTCGCCATATACTCGGCCTCCCAAATCTTGGTGATGTCCTTCTACCTAACGGAGGAGGCCATCCACTTGCCTTGCCCTCCAGATCCGGACATGGCTGAGTGCCTCCTTGAGGCGAAAAGAATGAGGACTTGGGCGCTAGAGCTCGAGAATGGAAGGGCAGAGAAAGAGACAAGGCGTGGGTGAAGAAAGGGAATCCTTATATCCTTATAAAGGCAGCGAATATCAAGCGCCTTAAAACTCGCCTGTTCCCAAGGACTGTGTCAATGGCACGATTATATTACCCACGCCGGTATTGATGAGGATCCCGCAATAAGGGGACACGACCTCTGCTTCGACAAGGCGTGGCTAGTAAAACCGCGTCTCGAAACGTGGAACGGCAGATGGAAAACTGTTTGAAATGATGACCAAGCAGACGTGATGTCACATTACAAAAAGTTGTCAGTGGATTGGACTCGTGCAATATTATATTCTCTGCGGTTGTGTGTGGTACTTGTGTTGCAGATCCGGACACATTCATTGCGTCTGAAGACTAACTTGGAGTATTCGGAAAGGAGAACCGGCTTGCAATGCCTAAGTCAATCTATGCGTCGGACACCTCCTCATTAAAGCCTGGTTCAAGGGCTACTGAGGGAGTCCTGGACTAAGGGGTCCTCGAGCGTCCGACCTATTAGACATGGGCCTAACTGATGGGCTGTGAAGATACAAAGACCGAAGACTTTACCCGTGTCTGGATGGGACTCTCCTTGGCGTGGAAGGCAAGCTTGGCGTCCAAATGTAACCCTAGATCCCTCCGGTGTCTATATAAACCGGAGGGCTAGGTCCGTAGACAGATATCCCGATAATCATAGTCAGACAGGCTAGACTTTTAGGGTTTAGCCATTACGACCTCGTGGTAGATCAACTCTTGTAATACTCATATTCATCAAGATTAATCAATCAGGAAGTAGGGTATTACCAACATAGAGAGGGCCCGAACATGGGTAAACATTGTGTCCCTTGTCTCCTGTTACCATCGACCTTAGACGCATAGTTTGGGACCCCCTACCCGAGATCCTCCGGTTTTGACACCGACATTGGTGCTTTCATTTAGAGTTCCACTGTGCCGTCGTCAAAAGGTTTGATGGCTCCTTGAATCATCTACAACGACGCTGTCCAAGGGGAAGTCTTCCTCCCTGGACAGTGGGCCAACTCTCTTGGCCATCTGGAGAAGATCAAAAGCTACGCCCCTGGCCATCAGGTCAGATTTGGAAGCTTGAACTACGTCGCGGATATCCGTGGGGACTTGATCTTCGATGGATTCGAGACCACGGCAGCCGCTCCCTGCCACCACGATGAACATGACGTAAATCTGTCATTGGTCCTTACACAGGAGATAGTACCTGTAGCTGCTTTGGCCCTAGATCTAGAGCAGATCGTGCCATCTGAAGACAGGAAGGTCAACCCCGCCGTGGAAGCCGCAGACTCAGCAGCGTTGGAGCCGCACACAGACCTAACTTCAAGTGACATCTGTGTCACCGGAAGCATGGACTCATCTCCGGCTACAGGTTCCGAACCTTGTGCGTCCGCATACGTCGATCTTGATCAGTCATCGATCGTCAAATTCAGCTCCACGGACATCTTCTGGCACTCACCTTTGGGCGACGTGTTAAACTCGTTAAGAGCACTATCCTTAGCGGGGGGCTCACAGCCGAATTATATCTAGTTCGAACTGGAGCCTGATGATGGAGAATTTTGTTTCCCACCCACCACCCACTTCATAGCCACTGTCGAAGACTTAACCGACACGCTCGATTATTTCTCCGATGATATCGACGGTATGGACGACGATGCCGTACAAGAAGAGGCCCAAAACCCGCCTTTTACCGGACGCTAGACGGCCACTTTCTCGTATGACATAATCATGGTGGATGCACCAAAAGAGAATAGCGGCGATGACAAGGAAGATCCGGTTGAGGATAAACCTCCCGGGATACAACCAAAGCGCCGGCGTCAGCGGCGCCGCTCTAAGTCATGTCACAACGAAGACAGCAACACCGGCATAGGAGAAGACAACACTGCAGACGGTGCCGAAGATAATGAAGACCCCGTTCAGCCAACTTCCGAACAGGATGAATGGGAAGATGGCCAAGTTAGTCCTGGTAAATAGGCCACACACGAAGACTCAGAGGATAGTAATTATGTTCCGCTCTCCGAGGACGAGGCAAGCCTTGGCACCGAGGATTTTACTGTGCCTAAGGAACCTCTCGAACAGGAGCGCCTCAAGCGCCAGCTAATAGCCATTGCAAGGAGCCTGAAAAAGAAACAACAGCAACTCTAAGCAGATCAAGATCTGCTCAATGATAGATGGACTGATGTCCTGGGAGCAGAGGAACACGGCCTCAAGCGACCACTCAAAAGTTACCCGAAGCACAAATTGCTACCTCAATTTGATGATGAGGAATTGGAGCCCAGGCCGCCAGTACACCATGCGCCTGACCGACCACCACGTGGTCGGGACAAAGCGGCAACACATGGTGAACACAAGCCCGCCTTACCTCGCCGTAAAGGCAGAGACAAAACTGTTCAGGGATACATGTATGATCTCCGGCAAGGCCTGAAGAATAAAACAGGCCCGGCCAGATCGATCTACGGATCACGGGGGCATGCATCGACGCGCAACGACGGCTATCATGCCCAGCATGACAAACCTAGTCACACCTGGGCCGAAAACCGCAGACGTACTCCATCGGAGCTACGTCGTAATGTGGCCCAATATAGAGGTGTCGCACACCCTCGGGCTTCACAGACGATGTAATGGAGCATGAATTCCCAGAAGGGTTTAAACCCATGAATATCGAATCATATGATGGAACAACTGATCCTGCAGTATGGATCAAGGATTTCCTTCTCCATATCCACATGGCCCACGGAGATGACCTTCATCCCATAAAATACCTCCCACTAAAACTCAAAGGGCTGGCTCGGTACTGGCTAAACGGTCTGCCTGAAAACTCTATTTGCACTTGGGAGGATTTGGAAGACGCCTTTCGCGACAACTTGCAAGGTACATATGTCCGGCCACTAGATGCCGATGACTTAAGTCACATTGTCCAGCAGCCCGGAGAGTCAGCCAGGAGGCTCTGGACTAGGTTCTTAGTTAAAAAGAATCAAATCGTCGACTATCCAGATGTGGAAGCCCTAGCGGCCTTCAAACACATTGTCCGGGACGAGTGGCTTGCCCGCCACATCGGTCAAGAAAAACTAAAATCCATGTCAGCCCTTACCGCTCTGATGACCTGCTTTTGCGCGGGAGAAGACAGGTGGCTTGCTCATAGAACCAACAGGGCCAGCTATCCGGGCACTTCCGATGTCCGAGACGGCAATGGCAAACTGATGAGGACATCACTTCTACTATTACACCCGCCGCGACTCCTACTTCAGTTATTCCACTTGGTCCTATTACTAGCGCACGATCGAGACAAATTAATGGCCAGGTACTATCGCTCCTTTGTATAAATGGCTTAACTAACGAGATGATGTTACACTCATGTCCCTAGTTACATGTACTTAGGAATGAGGGTATTGAAGAAATGATCAGAGAAATCCACATGTAGTTAAAGGATGGAAAATATTGCATGTTGATTCCAACAAGCAGCAATAGTATGTGCATGCAATTAGAATCAACCGAACCACCCAAGGAGCATGCTACGTGCATAGGACAGAAGGAGGATTAGGCTACCTGGACAAGAGAGAGCCACGTGCACAACAGCCCATCAAACAATCAATTAAGGAATGAGATAATTCTAACAAGGCCGTACAATATTCTGTCTCCATGTGGGACGTCTCCTAGTGGTCAATTCGTAGCCGATCTTGACACCTCATCGGGTAGCACCAACGCATGACCGTACTCAACAAATAGCTAGCTTTTTTAGGTTTAGACTCGGGTTTTATTGTATTGTCTAGCCATCGCTACAATTTGCATCTACGAGACGTGTAGGACTACCGCCTTGTCAGATCCACAGTGGAACCCCAACTTTTCATCTAGTTCGTGTGCTCAATTTTTCATCCGCAAGTTCAAATTGCAATTCATCATTGTTCTTGCTGGTTCTTCGCTTGCTTGCAGGAACACAAACTTGGTTGTTCAGGTTGATTGTGCCTATGGCAAGGTCAATAACCATCGGAGATTGGTTTAGCGATTGTCGAGGCCTCATTCAATCCGCTTTCCGCGGACAGGACCTTTTCAACCACCGTACCCATCAAGGTACGATGGTCCTCGGAGATGGGCGCCTGTCGCAGCATGTTCATCAATATATCCGGCGCTTCTGGATCTCCAGAAGTTTCTATAGCAGCATGACCTCCCTTCGAAGGGATCCGTTCATTCGTCCCTAGAGTTGTCTCCGGCTGTATGCCAGATAGTCCGGGGCCTTTATTGTTGGCCCCCGGAGCCTGGGCTACTGAAGTATCACCTTCAGTTAGTGTTTTCATCATCCCTCGCATCACTTGTTGATCAGGAGAGACCCTTCGGGACGCCACCTCGAAGTCGTCCACCCTGTTGGGTGAGGAGACCGGTGGAGGCGTCTCGGTTTCCATCATCTTCGGGAGAAGATCCCCAGAGGAAGAGGATTGTTGAAGAAGACTGTGTGCCGAGCTGCAAGAACATATACTCTAGATGTTACCCTAGTCACAGGAGAGGAACGAAATATGTTTAAAACACCCTTGTTCAGTTACGATTTACGCTTGCCCTTGCCGGGGGACTGCGCGATGACGTCGTCGTCCATACCCGAGCCGCCTAACAGGGGCATCTTGCCTCGCTTAGGAGCCTTTTCCTCCCAATCTCTGGAGACGACCCTTTTCTTACCGTGGGTATAAGGAATGTTGGCTTCTCCTTTACTTTCGTCTTCGGGCGATGGAATTTTGATCTCCCCGGACACAACATCTAATATATATTCAGGGTCAAGGCCACCTTCGGTCCTCCCGCTCTCCGTCTTGTCCTCCTTCACAGGCATCTGGTACGGTGCCAGGGCCAGCATGCTTGTTAATACGGGATCCGCTGAGTCTTTAGGAAGGGTGGCTGAACACCTAATTCACTCTGCTTTCTTTATCCAGCCTTGGAAGAGGATAGTGTGATTAGTATCGCATTACGGCATACATCACTTAAAATTGTTCGAAAGTCAAGAGCATACCGAGGTATTCGGATGGTTGCGGTCGAGGCCGATGTCCTCGATGGTGTCCGACCACTATTTTCGTTTCCCAAAAAACAACTTCCACATTTGTTTGTGCGTAGTACCAAAGAAGTCTTGGAGGGTCAGTGGTCCTTCCGGATTAAACTCCCACATACGGAGAGGCCGTCGCTGCCACGGCAGAACCCGTTGGACCAGCATTACTTGGACCACGTTGATAAGACCGACGTCCTTCTCGAGGAGGCTCCGGATGAGGCTCTGTAGAGTCTGCACTTTGTCGATTGATCCCCAGTCTAGCCCCTTATTAATCCATGATGCAAGCTGTAACGGAGAGACAGACCGAAACACAGGTATAACCGCCCACTTTGTACTGCGGGGTTCAGTGACGTAAAACCACTCCCGCTGCCATAGATTGGGAGCTTCGGTGAAAGAGCCTTTCGGCCAGGGAGCATTGGTAAGCTTGCTCACTATAGCACCTCCGCACTCCGCGTGTTCCCCGTCGACTATGTTCGGCTTCACACTAAATGTCCTGAGCCATAAGCCGGAGTGTGGGGGAATAGGGACAAAGGCCTCGCATGTGATAATGAATGTCGAGATGTGAAGGAAAGAATCTGGGGCTAGATCGTGAAAATCTTGTCCGTAGTAAAACATGAGCCCCGGGACAATTGGATGAAGAGCAAATTCTAGCCCGCGCAGGAAGTGGGAGATGAATACGACCCTCTCACCGGATCTGGGAGTAGGAATAACCTGTCCTTGAGCAGGAAGCTTGTGGGAGATCTCCGCGGTCAGGTATCTGGCCGCATGAAGCTTCGCAATGTCCTCCTCTGTAACAGAGGAGGCCACCCATCGAACCTGTGGGTTGTGTCCGAACATGATTGGGCAGCTTGAAGCAATGAAGTAGAACCTCGGGTGCTAGAACTCAAAGTTGGAAGGGCTGAGGAAAGGGTTGGCGCAAAATAAGACGGCCCTTGGCCCCTTTATAAAGGCAACAAATATCGAACGCCTCCTCCTAAACCTGAAAACCTGCCTATTCCTAAGGAATCATACCAATGGAGCGGTTGGGTTACCCACGCTCGTATTGACGAGAATCCCGCAATGAGGGGACATGATCTCTGCCTCGACAAGAAGTGCCAATAAAACAGTGCCTTGAAACATGGAACGGTAGGACAAGAAACGGTTCGAAATAATGACCGGGAAAACATGATGTCACATTACAAAAAGTTGTTCGCAGATTGGACTCGTAATATATTATACTCTTTGCGGTTGTGCGTGGTACTTGTGTTGCAGATCCGGACACGTTCGTCCAAAGACTATCTTGGAGTATGCGGAAAGGGGAACCCGCCTTGCAATGCCAAAGACAATCTATGTGCCGGACACCTCGTCATTGAAGCCTGGTTCACGAGCTACTGAGGGAGTCCTGGACTAAGGGGTCCTCAGGCGTCTGACCTATTAGACATGGGCCGGACTGATGGGCCATGAAGATACAAACACTGAAGACTTCACCCGTGTCCGGATGGGACACTCCTTGGCGTGGAAGGCGAGCTTGGCATCTGAATATGAAGATTCCTTTCTCTGTAACCGACCTTATGTAACTCTAGATCTCTCTGGTGTCTATATAAACCAGAGGGCTATGTCCCTAGACATACCTCCTCATAATCATAGTCAGACATGCTAGACTTTTAGGGTTTAGCCATTACAATCTCGTGATAGATCAACTCTTGTAATACTCACATTCATCAAGATCAATCAAGCAGGAAGTAGGGTATTACCTCCATAGAGAGGGCCCGAACCTGGGTAAACATTGTGTCCCTTGTCTCCTATTACCATCGACCTTAGACGCACAGTTCAGGACCCCCTACCCGAGATCCGCCGGTTTTGACACCGACACGGGGCTAGTGGATGATTTCCTCCGTCAAGGAGAAGGACATCACCAAGCTCCGGGAGGCTGGGTACTTAGCCCAGGAAATCGCCCACCGGCTTCCAGCAAAGGGGCAGATCACCCCCACCCCGGAGCCCCATGAGAGGGTGGTGCTAATCCCCCATTTCGTCTGTGGATTGGGATTGCCTCTCCACCCATTCATCCACGAACTCATGTTCTACTATGGGCTGGAGTTCCACGATCTGGCCCCCAACTCCTTCCTCAACATCTCGGCATTCATTGTTGTGTCTGAGGCCTTCCTCCGCATCCTACCCCACTTCAGATTGTGGTTAAAGATCTTCAATGTGAAGCCAAAGGTGGTGGGCGGTCAACACACAGAGTGCGGAGGTGCCATGGTGAGCAAGATGCCCAACGTCTCATGGCCCAAAGGTACCTTCATGGAGACCGTGAAACGATGGAAATAGCAGTGGTTCTACATCACAGAGCCTCGCGACGCCACCTAGGCCGCGGCTCCCGAATTCCAATCCGGATGCCCGATGCGGCTCACCTCCTGGCTAGAGAAGGGCCTAGACTGGTCTTCATCGGACGAGCTGACAGCGCTTCAGACGTGCATCAGGAGCATGGTAGACAAGAACATCAAGCTTGTGAATGTGATCTAGGTGATGCTTGTTCGATGGTCCTTCCGTGCCAAAGCCGGACTTGCCATTTGTGGGAGTTCGATCTGGGCGAGCACCAGACCTTGCAACAGTTCTTCGGCACTACGCACGAAGACATCTGGAAGGTGCTCTTCAAGGCCAATGAGACGTGGCCGGCGACGACCGAGGATAGTGGGACGACTGGGCCCATCCCGCCAGTCTGGTATGTTTTTTGTATTTCAAGGTGTATCCTTTAGTTGCATACTCAAGGAAGACGCCTTAGCTTCCCTATTTGTTTTTTCAGGGTTGGACAAAGAAGGAGGAGAGGATTCAGTGTCCGGCTCCGCTACCCGAAAACCCAGCAATCCCACTTCTGATGAAGATGCCGGTTCCGGCGCCCTACCAAGAAGAAGGCCAAGGAGACCAGGAGTGGCCTCCACTGTAAGGGCACTTCGGACGTGACGTCCGAAGATGCCGAGACCCACTCCTCCCACACCGAGGACGAGGAGGAGGAGGAAAGAAACTCTCCCCAGAAGGGGGGGAAGAAAAGGGCGGCCTCCACGCATCTGGAGGCAGAGGCGTCCAAGAAGGGGAAGGTCTCCCCCGCGGACAACTCCGCATGGGACATCGACAGCAGCTCCGAGTGGCGCCCCAGGGATAAGCCCCTGGCTGAATCGTAAGTACTCAAAGATGCACACATATATCCAGCTCCTTTGATTCATGCTTTTAACATGTTGAATTATGCATCGTAGTTCGGCTCGTTCAGACCTCCAACGATCCTCGTCTTCGGGGAATTCCCTAGATCCGAAGGTGATGGACAACGGGTCCCTTCCGGCGGCTTCTTCTCCCAAAGCCATGGATAACACCGAGGTGATGTCCCGAAGGACGTCACTAGGCTAGGGAGAGATGTAGGAGGCCGTCAGGGTGGTGCCAGAGGGTGAACCCTCGGCCCCCGGACACATGGGGGAGCAAATCCCCATGGAGACTGGCGATGGAGGCTATATCTAATCCGGCCCCCAGCCGAATACAATTCCAGAAACCTATACGGCTTCGGAATCCGGCAAGCAGGCTCCTTTGAAAGAAGGAGGTGCACTGATTCCACCGATGACCTCTGTCCATCCAGAGCCACCGGATATTCTACTAGAAGCTCTGCGAAGTGCTTCCATTGTTGAGGAACACCATACCCTCATGGGTACGGTGGTTGAGAGGATTCAGTCTGTGAAGAGCAGACTGACCGAAGCCCGCACAAGCCTTCTAACAGGCTTTGAGGTATGAAAACGCAATTTATGAAAAAGGAATGCCATAGTATAGACAGTAGCACCTGAGACATTGTCCGGTGTTCGAAAAGAAAAGACGGACAGAGGATCAACTAATTTTTGCAGGAGACTAACCATATATGTCTATGTGAATAAGCACGCATCTTTGCTGGCTGCGACCTCTCCTGCTGCCGAGGTCTCCAGACGGAAGCAGAGTCTGGAGCAGACCGAGGAACAGCTCGGTCGTGTGAAAAAACAGCTGGAGGACCATCAAGGTATGCAATGACCTTGTGTAGATTCAGAAAGGATGAATGATTTGTGTTGACCATAGTGCATTGATATTTTGTAGGAGCGGTGACCGAGGTGGAGACCCTCAAGAAGGCGCTGGCTGAAGCCCAGGAGAGAGTAGCAAAGGAACAAGCCACTCTTGAAAAACACAAGGCCAGGGTTGGTGAGGTCCAGCTGGAGCTCCAGGATGCCGTGAGGAAGTGCGAGTCCTTGAAGTGCAATATTGCGGATCAAGAGTTCCAACTTGCCAGGGCCCTCCAAAGCGCACACGATGCCCGAGTTGAAGCCCAGGGCACCCTCAGGAAATCCTGGAGGCCAGAAAAATCAGGGCAGGTAAGGCCTTTATTATGCAGAGCAAGTATGTGAAGAAAAAGTTCCTCTTACTGACCCGAATTTGGATTTCTCCAGGGGCGTTTGCGGATCTGCCGCGTAGTGTTGCTGACGCTATGGAATTCTTCCGAGCTGAAGAGGGGAGCTCAATGGAGAAGATGTTCTGATCGCAATACCTTGCGCCAGAGCATCTGATGCTCTTTAGTGATCAGCTGAAACAGCTCACCGAACTACATAGGGTGGCCAAACTGGCCATGAAGGATTTGATAATCTGTCTATGGCCTGCCGAAGCCATACCCAGCAGCTACTTCGAGCGCGTGAAGTGGCTGGTCAATGCCTGCCCTCGGCTTAATGCCATCAAGTGGTCGGTCTGCATTGAAGGTGCGCGGATGGCGTTCACCCGTGTCAAGGTGCAGTGGGTGAAGATGGACGCCGTCAGGCTCGCGACCGAGGGACCCTGCGGGCAAGGAGCACCGCACACCCGAGTGGTATTTTGATGATGTCCTGAAGGGATCCCGCATTGTAGAGGGCCAGTGTTCAAAAGACATTATCTTTGAATGAAGTCATTCATGTTATCCCTTCCTGTATTATGAAACAGAGCCGTTATGTAATATATTTGTTGTTTGAAAATTTTACCTCCTGTGCGGCCGTTTTGTTAAATCTGAGAGTTGGCCAGTCGTCGGCTTCAGCCCCCACGTAGGTAGTACGGGGGTGTTCGGGATGGAATCTAAACACTCTTGATCCAAGAGTTTGGTATTAAAGGAGGTGTTTAGCGCAACAAACCAGGCAATCGGACTATGTGACTTTCTCACCCTCACTTAGCCATACGAATTTGACAATAGAAAAGTAGGCGCATCCCCTAGTTAGTATTTAATCTGGACTAGGATGTTGTAAACACCTGATCGGGTAGAGCTTGATTCGTCGCATAATGCAGAAAAAATCACAAAAGATTTTTAACCTCCGAATAGCTGACCAGCTCTCGCCGTATCATGACAGTCAGTTTTCGGCTTTCTCTACTGAGGTGTTTGCTCGGATAAACCAGCAACACAATCGCAGTATTTATCCCTTTACTACCCTAGCTGATAGGACGGAACGTAAGGTAGCAAGCACAGGAGCCGGGCAACCCAACTATTGACCAAAGTCATGATTCAGAGCCGATGCATATAAAGCTAAAAGTCGGGGTGCCGAACTGTACTGTAAAAAGTGTTCGGACTTCATGATGAAGCTCCTGGGGAATTAAAGCGTACCAAAGTATACGGGTGTAATCGATAAGAATAGCGAAATAAAATGAAGTAGTAAGCTAGTGCCACATAGGTTGGGCCGCAAACTGTTCCCATTATAATTTGATTAATACGTCAAAGCATATTTGTACAAATAGTGTGATAAGCAACATGACTATTTAACATGCCAAGACCAAGGAGGAGCTGCGTGCGGGTACTAAAAACAGGTAGAATGATCGTCAAGAAGAACATCTAGAGATTCCCCCCACACATCAAAAGGACCGATGACCAGGTCATCGAGAGGGGCCTGTAGAGAAGAGACCAAAAAATTGTAAAAAGGAAAAGGAAAAGTATGTGTGGGAGCCGTATGATGGACCACAATCAAGTTACACCTTCGTCTATGCCCATGGTATTTTGAGTGCGTAGTTATGTACACGCGGTCTGTGTGCCGCCATTTGGTCGGGACTGAGACGGAGGCCGAATTGCTAGTCGAGCTCCTGACGAGTTGGACTGTCCTGCTGCAGAGTAGTCCAGACTCGTTTGACAGTGTCCGGGAGATTGGCCGTGGAATTAAGGTTCTGCTTGGTAAGGCCGCTCTGTACTTCTGCTGCCAGGGCTGCGGTGTGCTCCTCAGTACGAAGGGAGCGCTCCGTGTTTCCATTGTCTGTTATGACACCACGTGGTCCGAGCATCATTAGTTTGAGATAGGCATAGTGTGGCACTATGTTGATAAGCATAGCTGGGAATATTCATGGGAGATCCCAAACCAGAGGAGGACAACCATCCTAAAGACTACATCATAATCGACGACACTGACTCCGACCCCGATAGTGATGATGATTATGAAGACGAAGCTGCAGCAGATATCATGGAGTCTTCCACCGATAAAAATTTCTAGTCAACCACCACATTATTAGTAGTATTTCCCCCACGTATGTAGTAATAGTCCGACTATTTTGTAACGGTAGATTAGATCGATTGTATGACCTTGTTTGAATTGAGTGGTGTGAAATGAATGTGTTTGTCTCATGTGCATATGGGTAGTGATTTCTCTTTAGACCTCACTCTATTCTATTCTCACCCCTCTAAACACTACTACAGGATGCTGCTAACGCGACACTACGATCAGAGACCCTTCGAGAAACTGTGTGCGATGCAATAATCGCAAACGGTGTTGTATGAAAACCGTCAGAAATGTGTAAAATGTTTGCGATGACGGATGCATCAAACCCTGTTCAGGTTTTATTTGCGTGTGCGATGAAGGGCATACAGTTCGGTTCAATTAATAGTTTGCGATGAGGAGGAACAAAAGAAACGGGCAGCCAGATGAAGGCGTGTGCGATACACATCATACGGTTCACTGGGATGAACTGTTTGTGATTAGGCAACACAAAAGAAATGGTCAGCATACGGTTCACTCGGACGAACTGTTTGTGACTAGGGAAGAGAACAGAAACGGTTCAATATAACAAGATGTGTGTGATATGCGGCAAACAGGTCTGTAATCAGAAATGTGTGCGAAGATCGATAGTAACACAGACGATTGCTTCTAATAAGACGTATGTGGTATGCTCTGTCTACACAACATCTATTGGCCATTGTGGCACGCGCGGTCATCCGGATATACCATAAGGATGTGAAGAGGCATTCCTATTAGCAAGGACTAGTTGTTCCACCAGTAGCTGATGTAAGAAAACTATCAAGTTAAGTGTGCTCAGGCTGGAGCAGCCATCGGATGGGTGACTGGATGGGAAGTTGTGTCGATGTTAAATTAGGCGATGGGATGGGTCATTTCAGTCAAATGACCGAAATGCCCCATTCACTCAGCTAATTTAACCTCGAGGTCCTTGTTTTTTTAACACATCTTAAAGAAGGTCTACCGCATTACTTTTGACAATGTGCGATACGTGGCATACGGTTGATCCATACGACCTATTTGTGATGGAATAGGCCATGTGTGTTGTGGACAAACTCTTGCTAGTATTCAACCGTTTGGGATTGATGAATTCATCACCGACGGGTTCCCTACTGTGGTCCGTGTTCATCTGATCATCATGTACTTCTTGTGCTAGCTCGATGCTAAGTTTCCATTAATTGATGGTGTTTTATGAACACGCCACCGTTTCCCGCCATCTCCCCACCAGTTTCCCGCCACCCTGCTATACTGCGCATAGGGGGCGCGTGACACACGGAGGCGACAAGTGCAGCCTATAGCACATCCACCTTTTCCAAGCATGCCAACCCAACAAAGCGCCGCCTCTGCCATCAAACTCGTCGACGAGGAAAACGAGCAGGCGCCATGGCCCATCGAGTGAGGAGTGGGAACCAACTATAAAAATTAAAATTAAAGATCATGAATGCAACGCTTTATGTGATTTGGGTGCTAGTGTTTCCACGATTCCAAAGACTTTGTGTGATTTGTTAGGTTTCCGTGATTTTTATGATTGCTCTCTAAACTTGCACCTTGCGGACACCACTATTAAGAAACCTATGGGAAGAATTAATGATGTTCTTATTGTTGCAAATAGGAATTATGTGCCCGTAGATTTTATCGTTCTTGACATAGATTGCAATCCTACATGTCCTATTATTCTTGGTAGACCTTTCCTTAGAACGATTGGAGCAATTATTGATATGAAGGAAGGAAATATTAGATTCCAATTTCCATTAAGGAAAGGCATGGAACACTTTCCTAGAAAGGAAATTAAATTTCCTTATGAATCTATTATGAGAGCCACTTATGGATTGCCTACCAAAGATGGCAATACCTAGATCTATTCTTGCTTGTTATGCCTAGCTAGGGGCGTTAAACGATAGCGCTTGTTGGGAGGCAACACAATTTTATTTTTATTCCTTGCTTTTTGCTCCTGTTTTGTAATAAATAAATTATCTAGACTCTGTTTTGGTTGTGTTTTTTGTGTTTAATTAGTGTTTGTGCCAAGTAGAACCGTTGGGAAGACTTGGGGAAAGTATTGTTGAACTTGCTGTAAAAAAACAGAAACTTTAGCGCTCACGAGAACTGCTGTCATTTTTATTTGGAAAGTGCTATTTAGTTAATTCTTTTTTCATATGATTAATAGATAAGTTACTCACGTCCAGAAATTTATTTAAGAATTTTTGGGGTTCCAGATCTTGCGCTAGCTTCATATTACTACAGACTGTTCTGTTTTTGACATATTATGTTTTTGTGTGTTGTTTGCTTATTTTGATGAACCTATGGCTAGTGAAATAGTTTATAAACCATAGAGAAGTTGGAATAAAGTAGGTATAACACCCATATAAATAAAGAATGAGTTCATTACAGTACCTTGAAGTGGTCTTTTGCTTTATTTCGCTAATGGAGCTCACGAGATTTTCTACTTTAAGTTTTGTGCTGTGAAGTTTTCAAGTTTTGGGTAAAGATTTGATGGATTATGGAACAAGGAGTGGCAATAGCCTAAGCTTGGGTATTCCCATGGCACCCCCCAAGATAATCTAAGGACACCTAAAAGCCAAAGCTTAGGGATGCCGCGGAAGGCATCCCCTCTTTCATCTACTTCTATCGGTAACTTTACTTGGAGCTATATTTTTATATACCACATGATATGTGTTTTTCTTGGAGCGTCTTGTATGATTTGAGTATTTGCTTCTTAGTTTACCACAATCATACTTGCTGTACACACCTTTTGAGAGAGCCATATATGATTTGGAATTTGTTAGAATACTCTATGTGCTTCCCATATATCTTTTGAGTTATATAATTTTTCTCTAGTGCGTCACTTATATCTTTTAGAGCACGGTGGTGGATTTGTTTTATAGAAACCATTGATCTCTCATGCTTCACTTAGATTATTTTGAGAGTCTTAATAGCATGGTAATTCCCTTAAAATCCAAATATGCTTGGTATGCAAGATTAATAATAAAACTCTCTTATGAGTGTGTTGAATACTATGATAAGTTTGATACTTGATAATTGTTTTCAGATAAGGAGATGGTGATATTAAAGTCATGCTAGTTGAGTAGTTGTGAATTTGAGAAATACTTGTGTTGAAGCTTGTGATTCCCGTAGCATGCATGTATGGTGAACCGTTATGTGATGAAGTCGGAGCATGATTTATTTTTTGATTGCCTTCCTTGTGAGTGGAGGTCGGGGACGACCGATGGTCTTTTCCTACCAATCTATCTCCCTAGGAGCATGCGTGTAATACTTTGCTTTGATAACTTGTAGATTTTTGCAATAAGTATATGAGTTCTTTATGACTAATGTTGAGTCCATGGATTATACACACTCTCACCCTTCCACCTTTGCTAGCCTCTCTAATACCGCGCACCTTTTCGCCGGTATCATACACCCACCATATACATTCCTCAAAACAGCCACCATACCTACCTATTATGGCATTTCCATAGCCATTCCGAGATATATTGCCATGCAACTTTCCACCGTTGCGTTTATTATGACACACTCCATCATTGTCATATTGCTTAGCATGATCATGTAGTTGACATCATATTTGTGGCAAAGCCACCATTCATAATTCTTTCATACATGTCACTCATGCATCATTGCATATCCCGGTACACCGCCGGAGGCATTCACATAGAGTCATATTTTGTTCTAAGTATCGAGTGGTAATTGTTGAGTTGTAAGAAAAATAAAAGTGTGATGATCATCATTATTAGAGCATTGTCCCAGTGAGGAAAGAATGATGGAGACTATGATTCCCCCACAAGTCGGGATGAGACTCCGGACAAAAAAAAATAAGAGAAAAAAGAGGCCATAAAAAAGAGAAAAGGCCCAAAGAAAAAAAGAAAAAAATGAGAGAAAAAGAGAGAAGGGACAATGTTACTATCCTTTTGCCACACTTGTGCTTCAAAGTAGCACCATGATCTTCATAGAAGAGAGTCTCTCATGTTATCACTTTCATATACTAGTGGGTATCTTTCATTATAGAACTTGGATTGTATATTCCAATGATGGGCTTCCTCAAATTGCCCTAGGTCTTCATGAGCAAGCAAGTTGGATGCACGCCCACTTAGTTTCTTTTTGAGCTTCCATATACTTATAGCACTAGTGCATCCGTTGCATGGCAATCCCAACTCACTCACATTGATATCTATTTATGGGCATATCCATAGCCCGTTGATATGCCTAGTTGATGTGAGACTATCTTCTCCCTTTTTGTCTTCTCCACAACCACCACTCTATTCCACTTATAGTGCTATATCCATGGCTCACGCTCATGTATTGCGTGAAGATTGAAGAAGTTTTGAGAATGTCAAAAGTATGAAACAATTGCTTGGCTTGTCATCGGGGTTGTGCATGATTTAAATACTTTGTATGGTGAAGATAGAGCATAGCCAGACTATATGATTTTGTAGGGATAACTTTCTTTAGCCATGTTATTTTGAGAATACATAATTGCTTTATTAGTATGCTTGAAGTATTATTATTTTCTATGTCAATATGAACTTTTGTCTTGAATCTTTCGGATCTGAATATTCATACCACAGTTAAGAAGAATTACATTAAAATTATGCCAAGTAGCACTCCGCATCAAAAATTCTGTTTTTAGCATTTACCTACTCGAAGACGAGTAGGAATTAAGCTTGGGGATGCTTGATACGTCTCCAATGTATCTATAATTTTTGATTGCTCCATGCTCTTTTATCTACTGTTTTGGACATTATCGGGCTTTATTATCCACTTTTATATTATTTTTGGGGCTAACCTATTAACCGGAGGCCCAGCCCAGAATTGCTGTTTTTTGCCTGTTTTAGGGTTTCGAAGAAAAGGAATATCAAACGGAGTCCAAACGGAATGAAACCTTCGGGAAGGTGTTTTTCTTATCGAATACAACTCAGGAGACTTGGACCCTACGTCAAGACACGTAACAGGAGGCCACGAGGTAGGTGGGCGCGCCTACCCCCAGGTATGCCCTCCACCCTCGTGGGCCCCCTGTTGCTCCACCGACGTACTTCTTCCTCCTATATATACCCACGTACCCCCAAACGATCAGATACGGAGCCAAAAACCTAATTCCACCGCCGCAACTTTCTGTATCCATGAGATCCCATCTTGGGGCCTGTTTCGGAGCTCCGCCGGAGGGGGCATCAATCACGGAGGGCTTCTTCATCAACACCATAGCCTCTCCGATGAAGTGTGAGTAGTTTACCTCAGACCTACGGGTCCATAGTTAGTAGCTAGATGGCTTCTTCTCTCTTTTTGGATCTCAATACAATGTTCTCCCCCTCTCTTGTGGAGATCTATTCGATGTAATCTTCTTTTTGCGGTGTGTTTGTTGAGACTGATGCATTGTGGGTTTATGATCAAGTCTACCTATGAATAATATTTGAATCTTCTCTAAATTATTTTATGTATGATTGGTTATCTTTGCAAGTCTCTTCGAATTATCAGTTTGGTTTGGCCTACTAGATTGATCTTTCTTGCAATGGGAGAAGTGCTTAGCTTTGGGTTCAATCTTACGGTGTCCTTTCCTGATGATAGTAAGGGCAGCAAGGCACGTATTGTATTGTTGCCATCGAGGATAACAAGATGGGGTTTTCTTCATATTGCATGAGTCTATCCCTCTACATCATGTCATCTTGCTTAAGGCGTTACTCTGTTTTTAACTTAATACTAAAGATGCATGCTGGATAGCGGTCAATGAGTGGAGTAATAGTAGTAGATGCAGGCAGGAGTCGGTCTACTTGTCTCGGACGTGATGCCTATATACATGATCATACCTAGATATTCTAATAACTATGCTCAGTTCTGTCAATTCCTCAATAGTAATTTGTTCCCCACTTTAGAATACTTATGCTCTCGAGAGAAGCCACTAGTGAAACCTACGGCCCCCGGGTCTATCTTTGTCATATCAATCTCCTAATACTTAGTTATTTACTTTCCTATTTACTTTGCCTTTATTTTACTTTGCATCTTTATCATAAAAATACCAAAAATATTATCTTATCATATCTATCAGATCTCACTCTCGTAAGTGGCCCTATAGGGATTGACAACCCCTATTTGCGTTGGTTGCGAGGATTTATTTGTTTTGTGCAGGTGCGAGGGACTCGCGCGTAGCCTCCTACTGGATTGATACCTTGGTTCTAAACTGAGGGAAATACTTATGCGACTTTGCTGCATCATCCCTTCCTCTTTGAGGAAAACCAACGCAGTGCTCAAAGAGGTAGAATTTATCTTTCTCGGTCCGTTCTTGTAATATGTCTTTGCCAGCAATATCGAAGTAGTAATGTGGATAACCTTGTGCTGATCTTTTCACCTTTCAAATTGTCAAATGCATAAATAGATTTCTCATTTATCTTATATTTCTATGTGTATCAGATTCTCCCAGACAATAGCATGAATTGTGTTGCCCTATAAGCACAACAAAAATATACTTACTAATTGTATGCTCTTTCGGGTAGAGGCACTAAGGGAGTCCTGGATTAGGGGGTGTCCGGATAGCCGAACTATACCTTCGGCCGGACTCTTGGACTATGAAGATACAAGATTGATGACTTCGTCCCGTGTCCAGAAGGGACTTTCCTTGGCGTGGAAGGCAAGCTTGGCGATACGGATATGTAGATCTCCTACCATTGTAACCGACTCTGTGTAACCCTAGCCCTCTCCGGTGTCTATATAAACCGGAGGGTTTTAGTCCGTAGGACAAACAACAATCATACCATAGGCTAGCTTCTAGGGTTTAGCCTCCTTGATCTCGTGGTAGATCTACTCTTGTACTACCCATATCATCAATATTAATCAAGCAGTACATAGGGTTTTACCTCCATCAAGAGGGCCCGAACCTGGGTAAAACATTGTGTCCCCTGCCTCCTGTTACCATCCGCCTAGACACACAGTTCGGGACCACCTACCCGAGATCCGCCGGTTTTGACACCGACAATGGTGCTCTCATTGAGAGTTCCTCTGTGTCGTCACTTTTAGGCCCGATGGCTCCTCCGATCATTAACAGCGATGCGATCCAGGCTGAGACCTTTCTCCCCGGACAGATCTTTGTATTTGGCGGCTTTGCTCTGCGGGCCAATTCGCTTGGCCATCTAGAGCAGATCGAAAGCTACGCCCATGGCCATCAGGTCAGATTTGGAGCTACACGGACGACCTCCGCGGAGACTTGATCTTCGACGGATTCGAGCCGCAGCCGAGCACGCCGCACTGTCACGATGGGCATGATCTAGCTCTGCCGCCGAACAGTGCCCTGGAGGCCGCACCCGCATCAGCTCCGACCCTTAATTCGGAGCCAACTGCGCCAATCGAGGATGGGTGGTTGGACACCGCCTCGGGGGCTGCAATCTCTATGGCGATCGAGCCGAACACCAGCCCTATTCTCTGTGAATCCCGTGACTCCAAGGAGCCAGACTCCTCTCCAGACTCCGAGCCCTCCGCGCCCCTACCGATCGAACCCGATTGGGCGCCGATCATGGAGTTCACCGCCACGGACATCTTTCAGCACTCGCCCTTCGGCGATATTCTGAATTCACTAAAGTCTCTGTCTTTATCAGGAGAGCCCTGCTCGGACTATGGTCAGCAAGGTTGGGATGCGGATGATGAAGAAATTCAAAGCCCACCCACCACCCACTTCGTAGCCACTGTCGATGATTTAACCGACATGCTCGACTTCGACTCCGAAGACATCAACGGTATGGACGCCGATGCAGGAGACAATCAAGAACCAGCGCCTATAGGGCACTAGAAAGCCACCTCGTCCTATGATATATACATGGTGGACACCCCAAAAGAAGGCAATGGCGATGGAACAGCGGAGGATCACCCCTCCAAGAAGCAGCCTAAGCGCCGGCGTCAGCGGCTCCGCTGTAAATCCCACCAAAGCAAAAACGGTGATTCCGGCACGGGAGATAATAACACCCCAGACAGTGCCGAAGACAACCACCTCCAGCAAGATTCAGCACAGGAGGATGGAGAAGCCAGCCCTCATGAGAAAGCGGCAGACAGAGAGGTCGAGGACGGTAATTATATGCCTCCCTCCGAAGACGAGGCAAGCCTCGACGATGAAGAATTTGCCGTGCCGGAGGATCCCGTCGAACAAGAGCGTTTCAAACACAGGCTTATGGCCACGGCGAGCAGCCTCAAGAAAAAACAGCAACAGCTTAGAGCTGATCGAGATTTGCTAGCCGACAGATGGACTGAAGTCCTTGCGGCCGAAGAGTATGAACTCCAACGCCCCTCCAAGAGCTACCCAAAGCGCAGGTTGCTACCCCGACTAGAGGAGGAAGCACCTAAACCTACATCACCAGTGCATGATACAGTCGACCGGCCACCACGTGGCCGCGACAGAGAAGACTCTCGGCCCTCCACTCAAGCCGCACCCCGGCGCCGCTCAAAAAATACCAAGGCACGGGAAAATGCGCCAGACCTGCAAGATATATTGGAGGACAAGGCAAGGAAAACAAGATCGATCTACGGATCGCGTGGGCGCCCCACGGCACGAGACGGTAATCGTCACTCCAGATACAGTCAATCCGGCCGGGCCGAACACAATAGACAAAGCTCGTTTGAGCTGCGTCGTGATATAGCCCAATAAAGAGGCGCCGCACACCTACTATGCTTCACAGATGAAGTAATGGATCATCAAAGCCCTAAGGGTTTCAAACCCATGAACATCGAATCATATGATGGCACAACAGATCCTGCGGTATGGATCGAGGACTATCTCCTTCATATCCACATGGCCCGCGGTGATGACCTACACGCCATCAAATACCTCCCACTCAAGCTTAAAGGACCAGCTCGGCATTGGCTTAACAGCTTGCCAGCATAATCAATTGGTTGTTGGGAGGACCTGGAAGCCGCATTCCTCGACAATTTGCAGGGCACTTATGTGCGACCACCAGACGCTGATGACCTTTGCCACATAATTCAGCAGCCAGAGGAATCGGACAGACAATTCTGGACATGGTTCCTAACCAAGAAAAATCAAATCGTCGACTGTCCGGACGCAGAGGCCCTAGCAGCCTTCAAGCATAACATCCGCGACGAGTGGCTTGCACGGCACCTAGGACAGGAAAAGCCGAAATCTATGGCAGCCCTCACGACACTTATGACCCGCTTTTGCGCGGGAGAAGACAGCTGGCTAGCTTGCAGCAATAACATGACCAAGAGCCCTGGTAATTTGGATACCAAGGACAGCAGTGGCAGGTCGCATCGCAACAAGCAAAAGTGCCGCATTAAAGGCGACAATGCTGAGGATACGATAGTTAATGCCGGATTCAGAGGCTCTAAACCCGGCCAGCGGAAAAAGCCATTCAAAAGAAATACTCCTGGCCCGTCCAGTTTGGACCGAATACTCGACCGCTCATGCCAGATACATGGCACCCGCGAAAAACCAGCCAATCACACCAACAGGGATTGTTGGGTGTTCAAGCAGGCAGGCAAGTTAAATGCCGAAAGCAGAGACAAGGGGCTGCATAGCGATGACAAGGAGGAGCCCTGGCTGCCGAACAACAGTGGACACAAAGGTTTTCCCCCACAAGTGCGGACGGTTAACATGATATACGCAACCCACGTCCCCAAGAGGGAGCGGAAGCGTGCGCTAAGGGACGTATACGCGATGGAGCCAGTCGCCCCAAAGTTCAACCCATGGTCTTCCTGCCCGATCACCTTTGATCGAAAGGACCGCCCCACTAGCACCCGTCATGGTGGATTCACCGCATTGGTTCTAGACCCAATTATTGACGGATTTCATCTCACTAGAGTCCTTATGGACGGCGGCAGCAGCCTGAACCTGCTTTACCAGGATACAATGCGGAAAATGGGCATCGATCCCTCGAGGATTAAACCCACTAAAACGACCTTTAAAGGTGTCATAGCAGGTGTAGAGGCCAACTGTACAGGCTCAGTTACACTTGAAGTGGTCTTCGGATCTCCGGATAATTTCCGAAGCGAGGAGTTAATCATCGACATAGTCCCGTTCTACAGTGGCTATCACGCACTGCTCGGGCGAACCGCATTTGCCAAGTTCAATGCGGTGCCGCACTACGCATACCTCAAGCTCAAGATGCCAGGCCCTCGAGGCGTCATTACGGTCAATGGAAACACCGAACGCTCTCTCCGAATGGAGGAGCATACGGTGGCTATCGCAGCGGAAGTAGAAAGCAGCGTCTCAAGGCAATTCTCCAGTTTGGCCATTAAACGTCTAGACACCATCAAGCGCGCCCGGAGTAACCTACAACAAGACCGCCTGGAACGTTCAGAGCAAGCGTAGCAATGCGGCCCCAACCCCAGCCCTCGTGAACTTGCGAAACCAGTGCTGCGCGTACATAACTACGCTCTGGAAATACCATGGGCATAGGGGGAGGGGCACCATCACGGCATGCCTGAAACGCGGCTTAAACCACACTAGGGGCTGTCGATTTCTTAATTTTCTCTTATTTTCAGGACTCCATTCTTCGAAAGGCTTGTCTGGCAGTACACTTGCCGCACAAACGATACAACCAGGGAAGCAGAAAACTACGCCGCACTATGGAACTCTAAGGTGGTCTCTATAACGAGCAGTATACCTGTTTCACATAACATTCCGCAGCTTTCCCCTGGAAAGGACATGTTAAATAGTCCCATCTTTTGCTTATTGCAGTATTTGTATCGTTCTGCTTTGATAGCAGTTTTTTTAAATAAACAATGCATTGCTTTCGTCTATTATTGCATTACTCTTTTTTACGAATATATGTTCATTAATGACATGTTGCACCCGTACACTTTGGTACGGCCAATACGCCAGGGCTTAAGTACCCCACAATACGGTGTGAGAAGTCCGAACACTTTCACAAGTGCGGCACCCCGAACTTATAGCATTATATGCATCGGCTCCGAATCATGTCTTGGGTCAATAGTTGGGTTTGCCCGGCTCCTATGTTTTGGTACCTTATGTTCCGTTATATCGGCTAAGGTTGCACTAGGAGAACTACTGCAATTGTGCCCCAGTTGAGCTGGGCTAAGCACCTCAGTAGAGAAAGCTAAAACTGACCGTCATGATGAGGCGAGAGCCGGTCGCTGTTCGAGTGGTTTTCGAGTCCCTAAAGACTTATGTCGCTTAGAGCGAGGAGTCGGCTTTGTCTGGCCTAGGCGTGGATAGCACCCCGAACTTGGTCTTCCGAACACTAGGGGCTTCGCCGAAATTTAAAATTATAGAATTCTATGGCTAAGTGAGAGTGTTCAAGCATTATAGTCCGATTGCCTTGTTCGTTGTGTTGAGCGCCTCCCTCGAAGGACCCAAGAATGGGAAAAAGAGCGCTCATGTTTATCCCGAACACCCCAGCACTCGCGGCATGGGGGCAGAAGCCGACGACTCACCATCTCTCAAATTTGATAAACGGCCGCACAGAAGGTAATATTTTAAATTCAAAAGCGTTGCTCAGCGCATATGAACAAGTTTTCAGCGTACAGGATCACAAATGCGAGTTTACTCAAATATTACATTTTTGGAGCATTCATCCGATATAAGGCGGGCACCCTTCAGGACACCCTCATAATACGCTTCCGGGATGCGATGCTCCTTGCCCGGCAGCGGCCCGTCCTTCACCAGCTTCTCCGCATCCATCTTGCCCCAGTGCACTTTAGCACGGGCAAGCGCCCTACGGGCACCTTCGATGCAGACGGAGCGCTTGATTACTTCAAGCCGTGGACAGGCATCCACCAGCCGCCTCTGCAGCCCAAAGTAGCTCCCAGGCAGAGCCTCTCCAGGCAAAGCTGAACTATGAGGCCCTTTATGGCCTGTTCGGCCACCTTGTGGAGCTCGACCATTTGCTTCAGTTGGTCGCTCAAAGGCACCAAGTGTCTAGCCTCAACATACTGAGACCAGAACACCTTCTCCATTGAGCTCCCCTCCTCGGCTCGGTAGTAGGCGGCGGCATCAAACGCACTACGGGGCAAATCTGCGAATGCTCCTAGAGAGCTCCGGACTCGAGTAAGTAATAACTAATTCACTTTCACGTGCTTGCTTTGCATAATGAATGCCTTACCCGCCGCTATCTTCTTCATAGCTCCACTTTCTTGGAGGGCTTTATGGGCTTCAGCCTTGGCAGACTTCGCGCTTTCGAGGGCTGCCGCAAGCTCGGACGCTTGTGTCTTCGAGTCAAGCTCCAAACTCTCGTGTTTTTTCACGAGAGCCTGGAGCTCTTTCTGCACCTCCTCCACCTGCGCCTCTTGCTTCCCTCTCTCTGTGCGCTCCGTGGCCGCTCTGTTTTCGGCCTCGGACAGCGCTTTCTGAAGGGTTGCCACCTCGGTCGTGGCCCCTATAATAGCATGTTGATCCTGTCATTTTTTGCAACCACATCTTCTCTATACACTTGTGCAAGGTATTACTTACCTTCCTTCTCCTCGAGTTGCCTCTTGGCATGGCTGAGCTCGTTCTCGGACCGCGCGAGGTTTTGCTTCAGCGTATCCACCTCCGCAGTCAGTGTGGTGGAGGCTAGCAGCGAAGCCTGCATACGCATATTGACTTGATTATGTTAGACTCCTGCGAATGTTATTAGATCCTCTATTCGGCTTTTCTTTCCGAACGCCGAACAGAGCATTAGGGGCTACTGTCTATGCAGTAATATTTTTACATATTCTTTAGTTACCTCGAAGTCTGTTAGAAGGCTGGCACAGGCTTCAGTCAGTCCGCTCTTGGCGGACTGAACCTTCTGGATCACCGCACTCATAATAGTGCGGTCCTCCTTGTCAATGGAGGCACCGTTAAGCACCTCCAGCAAATTGTCCGGTGCCTCCGGTTGGACGGAGGTCACCGACTCGGTAGGCTTGCTCCTCTTGGAAGGAGGTTGCCTACCGGAGTCCGGAACCATTGAAGGTTCCGGCGTGGTGTCCGGCTCAAAGCCGGACTTGGAGCCCTTGGGGGTTCTATCCCCTTCACGCCTGGAGTCCGGGAGGTCGCCTTGCGGCGCCTCCAGGACCAACTCCTCCTGGCTTGGAACCTGTTGGGACGCCGCCTCGGCGTCGTCCGTAGGGTGGGGGAAGGTAGCCGCTGGAAGCGAATTCACATCCGACGAATCCAGGGAGCCGCTCGATGACTCGTCGAGCCCGGCCTTGGGCGGACTGCATAGACATGTTCGACATAAGGAAAAGCTGTGCAATGGGGGAATACTATGAGTCACTCTGGTATCCGGATACTTACGATCTCGCCAGGGGCTTGGCCCTGTGCGGCCACTCCTCTTCGCTGTCGTCGGTGTTGGTGGAGTAGTCCGGAGGAGGGGTCTTCCCCTTCTTGGACCCTTCGGCCTCCCCAGTTGGGGCAGCCTTCCTTTTCTTCCCTCCCCCCGCTGGAGGGGGAGAGGTCTCTTCTTCCTCCTCCTCGTCTTCATGGGAGGAGTGTGCCTTGAAGTCGTCGAATGATGAATTCGACACCTCCTGGCGCCGGGCACTCTTTCGAGTCCCCGTGGCCTTCTTCTTGGCCCTCTTCTCCGGCACCACATAGGGTGCCGGAACCAGCAGCTTCGCCAAGCAAGCATCCGCTGGGCCTTCGGGCAAAGGAGCCGGATAGTTGATCTGTCCGGACGTCTCCTGCCAATCCTGTCAAAGGTAAGGGAGCTTAGGTCCCGCATGGAGTCAAACTATGAAAGACTAATACCCTGTAAAAGGTAAAAACAGCTTACCGCACGAGCGTGACGCTGCGTGCTGAATCCGCGATCCTCGGTAGCTGGATGCGGGGGCCTCGGCGCCCTTGAAAAGCACCTTCCAGGCATCTTCGTACGTTGTGTCGAAGAGCCTGCTCAGAGTTCGGTGCCGTGCCAGGTCGAACTCCCACAGGTTGAAAGCCCGTTGTTGACACAGGAGGATCCGACGGATGAGCATAACCTGGACTACGTTGACAAGTTTGAGCTTCTTGTCCACCAGGGTTTGGACGCATCTTTCCAGGAGGCGAGCCGCGTAGGGGGTCAGATCGGAACTCGGGGGCTGCGACCCATTCAGGGTCGCGCAGCTCGGTGATGTAAAACCACCCTGATTGCCACCCCTTTAGGGACTCCACGAAGGAGCCCTCAAGCCATAGGACATTGGGCATCTTGCCCACCATGGCGCCTCCGCACTCCGCCTGGGTGCCGTGCACCACCTTCGGCTTGACATTGGAAGTCTTGAGCCATAGGCCGAAATGGGGGCGGATGCAGAAGAAAGCCTCGCAAACGACGATAAACGCTGAGATGTTGAGGACAAAGTTCGGGGCCAGATCGTGGAAATCCAAGCCATAGTAGAACATGAGCCCCCGGACAAACAGGTGGAGAGGGAAGCCCAGTCCGCGGAGGAAATGGGGGAGGAACACCACCCTCTCATGGGGCCTAGGGGTGGGGATGAGCTTCCCCTCTTCGAGAAGCCGGTGCGCAAGGTCGTTAGACAAGTATCCGGCCTTCCTCAGTTTTTTGATGTGTCCCTCCGTGATGGAGGAGACCATCCACTTGCCTCCCGCTCTGGACATGGCTGGAGAAGGTTGAGGTGGGGTGTGCGGACTTGGGCGTTGGAGCTCGAGTGCGCGGAAATGGATAGGCAAAGGAGGAAGAAGGCGTGGTTGAAAAGGTGGATCCTTATCCCCTTATATGGGTGGACGCGACTATGCGTGCCCACCAGCCTAGTAAAACTCACTTATCTCCCAAGCGCCGTAATCAATGGCGTAGTTGGGATACCCACGCCCGTATTGATGAGAATCCTGGAATAAGGGGACACGATCTCTGCTTTGACAAGACGTGCCAAGGAAACCGCCTCGCTAAACGCGCTGAGGTAGAACAGTAAAACAATTCGAATAAAGACTTGGCCATGTTGTGATGTCACGCTACGGAATACGTCAGCAGATTAGATTTGTGTAAATATTATTCTCTCTATGGCAATATGTGGAAACTTATTTTGCAGAGCCGGACACTACCTTTGTGTTCAAAATCTTCTATGAAGTACTTGGAGGAGGAACCCGCCTTGCAATGCCGAAGACAATCTGCGCGCCGAACTCGTCGTCATTGAAGCCTGGTTCAGGGGCTACTGAGGGAGTCCTGGATTAGGGGGTGTCCGGATAGCCGGACTATACCTTCGGCCGGACTCCTAGACTATGAAGATACAAGATTGATGACTTCGTCCCGTGTCCGGAAGGGACTTTCCTTGGCGTGGAAGGCAAGCTTGGCGATACGGATATGTAGATCTCCTACCATTGTAACCGACTCTGTGTAACCCTAGCCCTCTCCGGTGTCTATATAAACCGGAGGGTTTTAGTCCCTAGGACGAACAACAATCATACCATAGGCTAGCTTCTAGGGTTTAGCCTCCTTGATCTCGTGGTAGATCTACTCTTGTACTACCCATATCATCAATATTAATCAAGCAGGACGTAGGATTTTACCTCCATCAAGAGGGCCCGAACCTGGGTAAAACATTGTGTCCCCTGCCTCTTGTTACCATCCGCCTAGACGCACAGTTCGGGACCCCCTACCCGAGGTCCGCCGGTTTTGACACCAACAGGCACCACTAATGTAATCTTTGTCCAGAGGAAGGACTTCCACAGAAAAACAAAAGATGTTTTACTTCTAAAATGATGGAACAATCTGCAATTAAATATCTTGTGGAATAACCCTTCATCCATCTAGATCATATTGAGGCTCATAAGCTCGTCGGCTGTAGATTTGAGTCCCACATTCTCATTAGTTTCACTTCAATGTTCTAGTTTTTCTTCCTTGTTGTGAAGTCGCCACGCTTCTGGTATGCCATTGTTTTCTCTGCAAGAAGGCTAGAAGTTTCTTAGTCAATATTCCTATGAAGAATGTATCCAGAATAATAACTACTCACCTTTATGATTCAGGTAACTCAGAAGGATGGTTGGGCATGACTTTGTCAAGTGTCAAGCAAAAAGTTGATTGCTAAATAACAATTACTAAATCTGATGATTCAGGCGAGAAGTGCTTTGGCGCCACTTGTTCCGATGTCGATTGGAGCAGTTGGTTGTGGCTTCGTTGGGCGTCGAGCATGCTTCGACATGACTTTGTCAGACGTCGAGCAAAGTTGCGTTGCCTGCTATAGAATCTTCTTTTATTAATGGTGTGCTTAGTCGGGCAGCAGATTTGGCTGGCTTCAATATTGGATGTGTGCTGGTCATGGCCAAGATTTGGTTCGCTTCAATTTTTTCTTTGAGAAGCTCAAAGGTTGGGCATGACTTTGTCTGGCGCCGGCACCAAGTTGCATGTGAAACTTTAGTTTTTCCTGGCTTCGATCTTTGTTGGGCATAGTATCGACTGAGTTTGAATTTTGTGGTTGTGTTTTGGTCGCATAGTTCTGGTTGGCTTGTACTTTCTTGGGTGTGTGCTAGTTTGGCCGGCTAGATGTGTTTAGTTTTCCATGGTCGTGGGATTCTGTGTGTTGTGTCCGAGATCTTATTTGCATGCGCGCATCTGTGAGAGTTGGAGTTTGGAATCGTGTCCACATGGGATTAGTTTCCTAATGTATTTTCATGTTGTGCTTGCCTCTAACTCTTGGATGGAAAGACACATATATTGCCTTGTCTTGTGATTGTCTTAAACACGTGTCCAGTCTATTTGGACATGACACAAAGCACAACATGTATTTCCTATTGCAATCCTGGTCTCATGTCAATGCACGCCTTTATTTTTTCCACGTGCGTTATGCATCTATTATGATCTAACGTGACAACATGAAAGTTCAATATTGTTGGTACATATATTTTTACATGTTACGTAAGAACCTTTAAATCTCAACCATTGTTATTCTAATCAAACAGTGTAAAAAAGATTAGCATATGTGGACGAACGTGGTGGCTCGTTTGACGCTTGTTTTAATTATATAACAGATTCATCTTTCACAGCTAACAAAAAATATCTACAACATCACACACAGTTGTTTCCTAGGATCCTTTTGCGATGAAAATATCAGGGTCTATTTAAGTCTCCCTCCTTAAGCTTCGCTGCCTCGTCTGCTCTAGTGCCGGCAACCCCCCAATACATGAATCCCGGTCTCCATTCCCGCACCCCCTTCTTGCAAAGATGATGCCGTGGAAACGCTTTGTGAAGGCCCGTACGATGGCCGCGTCCCCCCCGAGCGCCGCCGATTGCGCCGAGAGCGCGGCCGCCTACGTCGAGAGTGCCGCCGCTTCCGCATTGAGCGCGGCCACATTATCCGAGAGGGCGTCTACGGCAGCCAACAAGGCAGCTGTAGTTGCCGAGATGGCTGCAGCTGCAGCTGCGACGGCGGCTGCAAACGCCGAGACCGCTCTAGCAGCCGTCTGTGCCGCTGATGTCGCCCTGTCCCAGGTCGAGGCCATCTACGGCAAGATCAAGGATGCACACGCCAAGATATTCCAGGCCACCTAGGACTCTAGCATGCAACCCACGTTTGAAAAGGCGGTGGTAGCCATGGAGCACCTGCTTCCTCATGAGGTCCCCGAGTGGGAGTTGGAGATGTACGACGCGGCGGAGATCGAGGAGCGCTGGGAGGAGGAGTTGCGCGTGGCCGAGGTCGAGGTAGAGAAGAGTCTGTTAGTCGAGGAATCGGCGGTGGAGTACCAACGCGAGCTCTGGTGCAGCCACTACTACGAGTACTACAACCTTGAGGGCGGTGCCGAGGATGAGGACGAGAACGCGGTCGACTCATGCAGGGGGGACGCGGAGTATACCAACGGCGGCATGTCGCCAGGACAAGTCATCGATGTCTCATCTCACACCGGCGATGCATAGGCCGGCGCAGCGGCGGATTTTTAATTATGTGTACTTAGGCTTTGTTTTTAATGCTGGTCTTTTGTTAGAGCAATGTTTAGGTCAACTGGCTCTGTGTAATTACTAAAATTGCTCGATTCAGTAAGTGTGGTCTATCTGCTATACGCTCTTTTGTGTGCCCAAATTAGCAAGCGACGATAAATTATGCAATGACGTACCCGGGGAAATTTCCACCAAAATTTGAATTATTAAACTCATCCCATGCGCGTGAAGTAGAAGAATCATTTGCGATGCCCACAATCGTTCAAAGTGAATGGTCTGGCGGGACAGCGCGCGTTCAAAGTGAATGTGCCCATGCCTTGAGACCAAAATTTGAATTATCAAACACATGAAATGCACGTAAAGCAGAAGAATCGTTTGCGATGCACACAATCGTTCAAAGTGAATGATCCGGCGGCACCGCGCGCAAAGTTCCCCTCCACATTTCCAAAAAATTTGCCTACCACCAAAATATCTACACCTGCCCCCTTCCCCCCTTCCCCACCCCTTTTCTCCCCGACCACAATTCACATTTCCCCTGTTTCCTCCTTCCTTCCTTCCTTCCTTGCTAAGCTATAGCCGCTTCCTCGCTCTCGCCGTCTCGCATCCTACCGCCGGGGTCACCATGGTCTTGTTCGAAGAAATCTCCAGCGGTTCCTCCTCCGGTGACTACTCCTTCACCACCTGGGTATGCCTCTCTTCTCTCTCTCGGGCTATGACTTGGAATGAAGTATTTTTGCCCGAAGGTCGATTTGAGTCTTTTCTTCCTCTTACAGCTCCCTAAGACCATCAGTGGCAACAGATGGAGTGGGGTGGCTAATGATCTATCTTCTCGTTGTCACCATCAATCTCCATGCATGAAGCTAGTTGCCTTTGATTCTATGGACAGTGAGAGGAAGTTTCTAGCATGTGCAGAGAAGGTTAGACCCTCTTTCGTTGTTACAAATCATTTATTAGATGTGATTTAGACACTGTCACGCCCCCAACACATTCATCCCACACCTTCAACCAAACGCACCCTAAGACAGTGTCACAGTTTGTACCTAGTATCTTAAATTGTTGCCATCTCATCAACGGTGCAATCATAAAATTATTTAGCACCGCTTCTGCAGTTTGTGCGGCCAACTTTGGTCCACACATCCAAGCAGCCAAGTAGTAAAATACTAAATCTTTATGTCATGAAGAATAGGGCATCAGAGCAACTACGTGCTCCGGAGTCTTGGTCCCTGATTTTTTTTCGCTGTATCGGCTCGCCAGTGCAGGGCACCGGTGCGAGATCTAGGAACAGTTGTCTTTACCCAAGTTTTGGCATACATAGTGGACAACCATAGTGCTATTAGTTCTATGTTACTAAATTTGTGCATGTACACACCTGTTAGTATCAATTTGCTGTCATCCAAACACTGTCGCTATGCTATTGCATTTATATTTACCTTTCTTAGAAAATGTTCATTTTGTTATTTATTGTAAATGAGTAAGAACTTGTAGCGTCATTGTAGTTAATTATAGCTTCTAATGTTCCAGAATTTGGTTGCTGTCTCAATACCAATTATTTAATTTGCACATTGATCTTTTTGAGAAGATATGTCAAAATTAACATGTTTCTTTAGTTTTTCAAAATAAGCATTGGTGATTTTCTATGTTGCTATAAACCCATTTCCCCTACAATTGTTACTGATATAGTTTTAAATATTATAGGATGAACGGGAGTGTTCTTACATGGAGTGGGTTAATCAAGAGTGGCCATAGTCTTCGAAGATGTGCCTAACGAAGCTCTAGAGCATGTATGAGGAAGAGAACACACGTAGGCTTAGAGAAAGTCTTGTCAACTCTGAAGCATATTTCAAGATGCGGGATAAAAAGTTGAAGGTGGAGAATGAGCTTAGATTTTTTAAATCAGACTTTGCTAAGATGGTGTTGGCGAAGGAGGAGGCACTTTCCCAGTTGGCCCATGCAAAACGCGTTCTTACTGAACTCAAAGCAGAGGTGGATAAGACGAGCCTAGATGATCTCGATTAGGGAAATTAATATATTGTTCTTATGAAGTTGAACTAGCTATACGTTGTACTATGCTATTTTCATGTAGCTATCGTACTATGATGTTATAATATATTTATGTGCCTGATATGAAATTGGCAAATAGTTGCTCGATAAAATGTTAATTTGTGTAATACTGGAATTATTAATTGTAAACTATAAACCTCCTAAATGTGTCATGGATCTTTGCAAACGGTTCTAGCAGTAAAAGCGCTTGCGATGGATAGCCCAATGCCACACAGTTTTCTTCATCAAATCTTGTGTGATATAGTCGATAAAAGCAAACAATTAACCAAGTAAGACCGTGTGTGATAGTTACACCTTTCAGACACGAGCCTACACATAAACTTGTGTGGGATGTACGTCCGAAGGGAAACGTTTTCCCTCGATTGACTGTGTGGGATGTACATAAGAACGGAAAAGTATTCCTTGGATTGACTGTGTGGGATGTACATACCTATGGAAATGATTTCTGGGATTCACCGTGTGGGATGTACATACCTACAGAAATGATTTATGGGATTCACCGTGTGGGATGTACATACCTACGGAAATGATTTCTGGGATTCACCGTGTGGGATGTACATACCTACGGAAATGATTTCTGGGATTCACCGTGTGGGATGTATACCTACGGAAATGATTGGGTTTCGATAACTCGACCGATCGCGCATGGCCCTAGCCTGGGTCCCAGGAGGGCCTATCCCCGATGATTTCTATGTCATGTGGGAAGGGCACCCTATCGCACACAATCACTTGGCGATGGTTCCAAATGCCGTCGCGGAAAGGGGTTAAAAACTGTTTGTTTAGGACCGACGTGCACCAGTGAAACCTATCAGATGCCTCCGAGACGTGACCCTGGATTTGTCTTCCCACCGAAGCTCACTCAGTTGATCCAACAACAGAATGCCTTGATGCAATTTCTAGTCCAGAACCAAGGCAACAACAACAACAACAATCCACCGCCAACACCTCTAGTTGACAACTTAGCCCGTTTTCTGAGGTTGAATCCGTCGGTGTTTTCCAGTAGCACCGAGCCGATTGTTGCTGATGACTGGCCCCGCAGGATTGGAAGGGAGCTGACCACCGTAGGTTGCACAGCTGATGAGAAGGTGCGCTTTGCCACACACCAACTAGATGGACCCGCAGCCTCATGGGGGGAGAATTACACAGTCACTTTCCCCATAGCAATTGTCACATGGGCAAGCTTTCCGCACAACACATGTCTCAACTAGAGCTATGAGTATGAAGAACCGTGAGTTTCATAACTTATGCCAGGGAAATCGTACTGTGGCACAGTACGTAGATGAGTTCAGCAAATTAGCCTGCTATGCCCAATATGATGTGGCCATAGATGCCGCAAAGCAGGAGAAATTTATGGAAGGGCTGGATGATGAGTTGAGTATGCAGTTGATGGTGGCAACATTTGCCAACTACCAGGAGTTGGTAGATAGGACTCTTATGATCGAAGGCAAGCAACTGCAGATAGAGAGCTGCAAAAGGAAGTATGGACAGGGGAAGTACAACTCTGGAGATCAGTAGAAGCCTTGTTTTACCCCAAACTCGAGAGGACATACCCATCATAACCATGCAGGCCACACTCACAATGGAGGAAGCTCACATAACCATAGTGGCCCTAAGAATGGTAATGGGAATGGAGGAAACAATGGTCAGAACCGTTTGAACCCCACTACACCTGCCAAGGACCTAAGTCATATTACTTGTATCAAGTGCGGGAAGACTGGACACTACGCTGCCATGTGTCATGAAGCAAGGAACGGAAATGGCAATGGAAATTCTGGGAAGAAGCCCAACCCTTTCAGCAGAGGACAGGTGAACCACATTAAGGTGGAGGAAGTTGAAGAGCAGCCAGATGCAGTTATCGATAAGATTTTGATTAAGTCATTTACTGCTACTATTCTTTTTGATACTGGTGCATCGCATTCATACATATCGAGGGGATTTATGGATAAGTATAAGTTGCCCACCAATGCCCTTAAGACACCTGTGTTAGTAAGCTCGCCAGGAGCGGAGTATATGGCAAGCAGAGGATGTTTTCAGATGCCATTTACCATAGGAAGGCATGTTTTCCCCTCAGACCTAATAATTTTGGATTCACAAGGATTGGATGTGATACTAGGCATGGATTGGCTATCGATGTATGGAGGAAATATTGATTGTGCTAGTAAGTCAATTATACTCACCACCCCAGAGGGTAAATGGATCAAGTATGTGTCCCGGCATGTGCCAAGGAGGACTCAAGTAAATTCACTCTCGGGAGTTGTTCAGGAAGAAGTGCCTGTTGTGAAGGCTTACTCGGATGTGTTCCCGGAGGAATTACCAGGCATGCCACCAGATCGAGACATAGAGTTGCTGCCAGGCACCGGACCAATATCGAAGAGACCGTATCGGATGCCCGCAAATGATCTGGAGGAAATTAAGAAGAAGATTAAGGAGTTATTGGAGAGAGGTTATATCCGACCAAGATCAACATGGTGGGGAGCCCCAGTGCTCTTAGTTGAGAAGAAGGACGGATCTTTGAGAATGGTTGTTGATTATCGTGCATTGAATGAAGTAACCATCAAGAACAAGTACCCACTACCAATGATCAATGATTTTTTGACCAATTGCAGGGAGCCAAAGTATTCTCCAAGATCGATCTTCGATTAGGATACCACCAGTTGAAGATCTGAGAACAGGATATACCCAAGATAGCTTTTGCCACAAGGTATCGGCTATATGAGTACACGGTCATGTCTTTTGGGTTGACTAACACCCCTGCCTATTTTATGAGTATGATGAATAAGGTGTTCATGGAGTTCATGGATAAGTTTGTTGTGGTGTTCATTGATGATATATTGGTATACTCGAAGAATGAAGAGGAACACAAGGAACATTTGTAACTAGTTCTTGAGAAGCTAAGGGAACACCAGCTATATGCCAAATTCAGCAAATGCGAGTTTTGGTTGAAGGAAATTGGATTTGTTGGACATGTTATGTCAGGAGAAGGTATATTAGTAGACCCTACCAAGGTTCAGTGTGGCACTGAGTGGTTGGCACCCACCTCAATTGGAGAGATCCGCAGTTTTTTGGGATTCGCAGGATATTATAGGAGATTCATTGAGAATTTTTCCAATATAGGAGATTCATTTAGAATTTTTTCAAGATTGCGAAACCCATTACAGAGTTGTTGAAGGAGGACACCAAGTTCAAATGGACCGAGGAATGTGAGGCCAGTTTTCTTGAGTTGAAGAAACGTTTAGTTACAGCCCCGGTGCTAATTCTTACAGACAAACACAAGGATTTCCAAGTGTATTGCGACGCTTCTCGCTTGGGACTTGGAGGTGTACTTATGCAAGAGGGAAGAGTTGTTTCATATGCCTCACGTCAACTTTGACATCAGGAGTTGAATTATGCCACGCATGATTTGGAGTTAGCAGCTGTAGTGCATGCACTCAAGACCTGGAGACATTTTCTTATTGGAAACCGTTGTGATGTGTACACGGATCACAAGAGTTTGAAGTATATTTTCACACAGAAGGAGTTGAATCTTAGGCAGAGGAGTTGGTTGGAACTAATAAAGGATTATGATATGAAGCTGCATTATCATCCAGGAAAGGCCAATGTCGTAGCAGACACTTTGAGCCGCAAGAGTTATGTCAATATCCTCATAAGCGAAGGATTATCGCAGGAGTTAGTCGACGATCTCAAGGAACTTTGTTTTGAGATAGTTCCAAGAGGTTTTGTTGTAGCAATGGAGGTTTAGCACACATTATTGGGAAAGGTTCGAGAAGCTCAGAAGGATGATAAGGAAAAATACTGAGATAAAGGAGAAGATGAGCAAAGGAAAAGCCAGGGGTTTTCGTGAGGATGAGCGTGAAACTTTATGGTTTGAGGATCGTATTTATGTGCCCAATGATGTGGAGGTCAGGAAGTTAATACTTCAGGAAGCTCATGACTCACCATACTCGATTCACCCCAGAAACACCAGGATGTGTTTGGATTTGAAGGAATGTTTCTGGTGGACATATATGAAGAAGGATATTGCCAAGTATGTAGCCGTATGTGATGTATGTCAAAGAGTGAAGGCAGAACATCAGAAGCCAGCAGGATCACTTCAGCCTATGCCGATACCCGAATGGAAGTGAGACAAACCTGGCATGGATTTCATCACCGGATTACCCAGGACACAATCGGGATATGATTCCATCTGGGTAGTAGTAGATCGCTTGACCAAAGTGGCTCACTTTATCCCCGTGAAAACCACTTATACGAGTGCGAAGTTGGCCAAGATATATATGACCAGGATCGTATGTCTGCATGGAGTTCTGAGGACTATCATATCAGATAGAGGAACACAGTTTAACTCGAAGTTTTCGAATCAGTTGCACCAGACTTTGGGTACTACGCTGGAGTTCAGTACAGCCTTTCATCCGCAGACAGATGGATAGACCGAGAGAGTCAACCAGATTCTGGAGGACATGTTGAGAGCTTGTGCGCTAGATTATGGATCTAGTTGGGATGATAATTTACCTTACGCAGAGTTCTCATAGAACAACAGTTATCAAGCTAGTTTGAAGAAGGCCCCTTTCGAAGCTTTGTGTGGAAGAAGGTGCATGACACCATTGATGTGGGATGAAGTTGGAGACCGACAGTTGTTTGGACCAGATTTAATCAAAGAGTCTGAAGAGAAGGTTAAGTTGAATCGTGATAGACTGAAGGTATCTCAGTCCAGGTAGAAGAGTTATGCCAATACTAAACATAAGGAGGTAGTCTATGAAATTGGAGACACAACATATCTTCGTGTGTCACCTCTGCGAGAAGTTAGCCCCGAGATTTGTCAGACCATACCTTGTTTTGGAACATACGGAAGAAGTGGCCTATAAGTTGGACTTACCTGAAGGATTGTCAGGAGTTCATGATGTGTTTCACGTTTCCCAGTTGAAGAAGTGCCATGTAGAGATGGCCGACATTCCTCTGAGAGATACTGTGCCCCTGGAAGCAATTCAATTGGAGAGTGACCTAGCCTACGAGGAGAAACCCATCAAGATTCTCGAGATTGCCAGCCGAGTTACATGCAACAAGGTTATCAAATTTTGTAATGTTTTGTGGGGCCACCATACCGATGAGGAAGCCACATGGGAGCGAGAAGAAGACTTATGGAAAGACCACCCACACCTATTTTCTAGCCAACCCGAATCTCGAGGGCGAGATTCATCTTAAGGGGGTAGGTTTGTAACATCCCAATTTTCAATTTGGATGTCATACATAGGTCATCATATGCATAACATATTTTATTTGCATTTTGGTTGTGATCCTAGAAATCTTAAGCAACTCAAGGACCCAAGGAGAGAGTTGGAGGTTTCACAAATTTTTCATATTTGAATTTATTACAAATTTGAAGAAAGGATCAATTTGGTTTTAATATTTTCTCTCCAATTGTTACTAATAACAAAAATAAACAAGAGAAGATAAAATGACTTCTTCAACACGAGAGAAATATTATAGAAGAAATTTTAAAATCAAATTATTATTTTATTCAAATGTTATTTTCTATTTTATTTGAATTAGAAAAATATGCATTTTTGAAAGTTGCATTTTTAGGCCAGAAAATATTCATCTTCTCCTAAATATTAGGTCTGGATGGTGAAAATTGTTTCTGGTATTTTTAGAATTTTTTTATTGGGATTTTATTCGGGCAAAATTTATTTATAAAAAAACTTTTTCCGACCGACCGGCCGAAGGCCAAGCCGGCCTAGCCGACCGCGCCGCCGCCTCTACCCCGTGCGGATGCCAGACTCCGGCGAGGAGGAGTCCGGGTCGGACTCGCCGCCACCTCAAGCAAGCCGCCGCCCCCGGCTCTTTAAAAGCCGAGCACCCCGCCACCCTCCTCACCACCCGACGCCGCCAGCCCTGCCACCGCAGCCGCGCCGCCGCCCGCCCTCAAGCAAGCTGACGCTGCTGCGCTGGATCTCGCTGTTGACCTCGCTGCCGGTTTTTTACAATTGACCTGTAAAACCGTTCGGTTTTCTTTCGTTTTTTTTTTCAGTTTAGATTAGATCGTTTTTTATTTATTAGGTTAATTAGCGAAGGTTCATCAGTTAGATCGTTTTAACGAACGATTTTCGTTTGTTAGTTCCTGTTAGCAAACATTCGTTCGTTAGGTTTTTCTTTTTATTTTAATTTTCGGCCAGGGACCTATCCGTGAATACTTTTATCACAGATTAGTCCCTGATCTTCGAACCCCCGTTACTTTTTACTCGGTTGTCGAAATCCATTGAAACCAATGCCAAAATCTTGGTCTTGTTCCCCTCTTTCCAGATAATCAACTTGCACATGGTTTTGACAAATTCAAAATTTGGATTCGATAAGATTTGAATCCGAACTTCTTTTGATCGTAGTTTGAGTTTTGTAACTCCGATTCGATTGATTCTTTTTGCAAATCAAAGCTCTTCTCTTGAACTTTCTGTTCAGATATTTTCTTTTGAGTTTTAACTTTTGCATATTATGCCTGAGTGCTTATGTATGCTATTGTTTGTTCATGATAGAGTTTCTGGAGTGCGAGGCTTGCTACTACAAATCTCTAGGGTTTTCAGATCGTCAGCAAGGCAAGTAACACTTTGATCATATCCCTTATTACCCAGTTTTTATGCATTAGGTTCAATCCTCAAACACTGCATGGTTAGGACATGATAACATGTGGGTATTGGGAAGTAGTTTATGAGGTAGAACCTATTGTCTTTTATTTCAAACCATGGGTGTTACTACGTTATGCTTACTGCTATGTTATGCTCGTAGACGTGGATTGGTTTGAGAGATTCATGAAAGATGCGAGATTTATTATTAATGGTTAACTTAAGGTGGTTACTTTAATACACATCTAGGTGGATTGGTTGGGGCACCTGGAGCACCCAGTGGTTGTCCGGACACCTGGAGCAATCTAGCGTTGTCCTAGGATATCCCGGAGTACCCGTGTGATCATCCTATGGTTTGCCACCCAGGCTCACAGGGATCATAAGATTTTTCATGCTAGAAACTTCCATGTGCATCCACATGCCATTATGGTCTCTGGCATAGTTGAGTAAGTTGTGGGAAATTTTTCCATGATGGGCTAGCAGATGTAGGGGATTGTAGGTCTATCGGCCTATCTATCAGTTAAGGGGACCTCTTCAGAAAGACTATGTCTCGGTCGTCCATTTCTCAAACACCATGCAGTGCGAGAAATCCAACGGAGGAGATTGAGTCTTGTGGGAAAAAGTGCGCAAACCTCTACAGAGTGTACAAACTAATCATGGTTAGCCGTGTCCCCGGTTATGGACATCTTGAGTATTTGGTACTTGAATTATTGGTTTGATCTCATCACTTTACTTGGGGTTATAACTATTATTTTGGGATTGAGTTGGAGGAACCTTCTCAATGTTTTCAACCAAATTTTTAGTTAAATAAAATTTATTCCATTGTTGTAGGGAAAAACTAGCTTTATGCAAATGATAACCATAGAGCCTCCACCAGCCATATATGCATGTAGTGATAGCTGTTATTTTGTTCATTGCTCTATAGTGTTATCTTGCCAGCATATTCCATTGCTGACCTACATAGGTTGCAACATATTATGTTGCAGAGTTTTCAGTCGAAGAGTAAGGTGCGATAGGTCATTGTCATGCACTCAGTTTTGTCGTGGAGTTGGAGGGACTCTTCTATCCTCGAAGCTTCCGTTGTTATATTATTTAGATGGCCTTCAGCCATATTACTGTAATAAGTTTTCTCTTGAGACATTCGATGTAATAAGTGTGTGATTGTACTCTGTTATAAATCCTCAAGTACTTTGTGAGTCAGCAATACCGATCCAGGGATGACACTTAAGCACAGAGACTTGACCGTCTAAGGTCGGGTCGCTACATGGAGTGACTTGAAGGTTGGCAAGAAAACCTTGAGGAACAACTTGGAGGTTGAGCTTGCGGAAAGCTTTACAAAGATTAGGTTGGAATGGCTTGAGAATTAAGCTGTTGCAATATGCCATTCTGCTCAACGCATCAGCAATCACATTTGCCTTGCCTGTAGTGTACTCAATGCTTTGATTACACTCTTGAATCAAGGTTGTAACGAGTTTGCCAGAGGTTGAGGTTGGGTTGAGTGAATATATATTTGAGGCTCTTGTGAACGCTGAAGATGTACACCTGCCTTCCCAAGAAGTGATGTCTCCATGTTATTAATGCATGACAAACTGCAGCCAACTCAAGATCGTGAGAGGGGTAGTTCCTTTCATTTGGCTTCAACTGACAAGAAGTATAGGCCACAACTTTCTTCTCTTGCATTAAGAATGCACCGAGACCTTGCAACGAGGCATCACGGAAAACATGGTAGTGCTTGGACTCATCGGGAGGAGTAAGGATATGAGCTATGACGAGTTTCTCATTGATTGTATTGAAGGCAACACCACACTCAGGACTCCAGGAATACTTGACATGATTCTGGAGGAGGTTGGAAAGAGGCTTAGCAATTTTTGACAAGTTCTCAACAAATCTTCAGCAATAGCTTGCAAGCCCAAGGAAATTGCAGAGCTGCTTGACATTCTCAGGAGGCTCCCATTTCACAATTGCATAAATCTTCTATAGATTAATGGAAATGCCATTGGCGGAGATGATGTGTCCAAGGTAAAGAACTTCATCAAGCCAAAACTCACATTTGGAGAACTTTGCGTAGAATTGATACTCTCTGAGCTTGTCGAGCACCAATCGCAAATGCTTGGCATGATCCTTTTTATTCTTGGAGAAAACCAGGATATCGTCGAGATACACCAGGATGAATTCATTAGTGTAGGGATTGAAGATGAAGTTCATCGTGCGAGAGAATGTTGGAGGGGCATTTGCAAGCCCGAAAGACATGACAGTATATTCATAAGAACCAAAGATTGTTCTGAATGCTATCTTTGTGATATCTTCTTCACAGATGCAAATCTAATGATACCCCATTCGGAGGTCCATCTTGGAAAACACATTTGCACCTTTGAGTTGCTCAAATAACTCATTGATATTGGGAAGTGGGTATTTGTTCTTGTTTTTATTCTTATTCAATGGGCGGTAATCGACACAAAGTCGGTCCGTGCCATCTTTCTTCTGGACAAAAAGAACACCACAGCCCCGACAAGATGAACTTGGTCTGATCAGACCTAGACGCTCTTGTTCATCGAGCTGTTTCTTCAATTCTTTCAGCTCTTTTGGCCCAAGCTTGTATGGGCGCTTTGTAACGCCCCGAGACCGATGTGCTAGGTGTCTTCCAGTTATTCGTTGTTGCTACCTTGTCATTGCTAGCATGTCATGCATTTCATATCATGTCATCATGCGCATTTCATTTGCATACATGTTCGTCTCATGCATCCGAGCTTTTTCCCCGTTGTCCGTTTTGCAATCCAGCGCTCCTATGTCACCCGGTGCCCCTTTCTACCTCTTTTCATGTGCGGGTGTTAAACGTTCTCGGATTGGACCGAGACTTGCTAAGCGGCCTTGGTTTACTACCGGTAGACCGCCTGTCAAGTTTCGTACCATTTGGACTTCGTTTGATACTCCAACGGTTAACCGAGGGACCAAAAAGGCCTCCTGTGTGTTGCAGCCCAACACCCCTCCAAAGTGGCCCAAAAGCCACCTAAACCTTCTCCATCACCTAGGCCATTCGATGACAATCGCGTGGCCACAAACCGCACCTAATTTGGAGTCTCCTAGCTCCCTCTACCTATATATATGTGTGCCTCCCGGATTTTTCGCGCAGACAAACCCTAACTTTGTCATCCTCGCGCCACCGCACAAAATTCCCTCCGCGCCTGGCCATGTCCAGCCGCCGCCACCTAAGCGCCGCCGGCGCCCTCCACTGCTCCCACTCGCCACCTGGCCTCCCCGCGCCTCCCAGCCGCGCGGCCCGCCCAGGCCCGAGGCGAGCCCGCAGGGCCCATCCCTGCCGCCGCCAGATCCCGCAGAGGGAGCCCGCCGCCTCGCCTTTGCCCGAGCACCACCGCCGCACTTGCTGGCCGCGGCCCCTTCTCGACAGCACCGCCCATTGCCGGCGTGCCGCCCGCCGGTCGCCGAATCCACCGCGCCCAGCCTCGTTCGCCCCGCTGCCACCGACCTCGTCGCCGGCGCCGCCCCACGCTCCGGCAGCCGTGCCGCTGCGCCCAGCCCCTCCTCGTCGCCGGCACCCTCTCGGCCACCGGATCCAGCCCTCCTCCGGCGACCCCGTGCGGCACTGTTCCGGCGATCTCCCTGGTGTGCGTGCGATCTGGATCTAAGGTCTAAAACTCGGTTGACTTTCCCTCCAAACCCTAGATTTTTTTGCAATATTCATCATGCCATAACTTCATCACCGTGGCTCCAATTCACGCGTGCAGCATATCGAAATGTTCATCTCAAATGAAATGTGCAGAGTCATTCGTGATAATCTCAAAGCCGTGCAATCGTGCCAGAAGAGTTACTATGATAGCAAGCATCATGACTTGGCTTTCGAGATCGGAGACCATGTCTACCTCCGCGTCTCTCCAATGAAAGGTACTTGTCGCTTCGGTATCAAAGGGAAGCTTGCCCCTAGATACGTGGGTCCTTTCAAGATCGTCAGCAAAAGAGGCAATCTTGCCTATCAACTTGAGCTTCCATCCAACTTTGCAAATTTGCATGACGTGTTTCATGTTTCTCAACTCCGCAAGTTCTTCAAGACTCTTGATCACACCGTCAACTTCGAAGACATTGATCTCCAAGAAGACATGTCTTATCATGAGCACCCCGTTGCTATTCTTGAAGAAACTGAGCGCAAGACTCGCAACAAGTCTATCAAATTCGTCAAAGTCAAGTGGTCACATCATTTCGACCGTGAAGCCACCTGGGAAAGTGAGGAACACCTCCGTTCTGAGTACCCGGAGTTTTTTCCAGTCCTAGATCTCGGGACGAGATCCTTTCGTAGTGGCGGAGTGTTGTAACACCCCGGATGTAACTTGCCTTATCTGTATTCCAACTCTTGCCTTTTCCGGCACTAAGTTATTCTATTTCCTCGTTGTCGGGTTTTCGCCTCCGCATGTTTTGTCTTTGTCATGCATCTCATATCATGTCACCATGTGCATTGCATTTGCATACGTGTTCGTCTCATGCATCCGAGCATTTTCCCCGTTGTCCGTTTTGCATTCCGGCGCTCCTATGTCCTCCGGTGGTCCTTTCTACCTCTTTTCGTGTGCGGGTGCTAAACGTTTTCGGATTGGACCGAGACTTGTCATGCGGCCTTGGTTTACTACCGGTAGACCGTCTGTCAAGTTTCGTGCCATTTGGACTTCGTTTGATACTCCAACTGTTAACCGAGGGACCGAAAAGGCCTCGTGTGTGTTGCAGCCCAACACCCCTCCAAACTAGCCCAAAACCCACCTAAACCTCGTCCATCATCTAGAGCGTTCGATCACGATTGCGTGGCCGCAAACCGCACCTCATTTGGAGCTTCCTAGCTCCCTCTACCTCTATAAATAGAATCCCCTTTCCAAATCTCGGGTCTTCTCCCTCGAAACCCTAGAAAATCCCCTCACGCGCCACCAGACAATGTCCGCCCCTGGCCGGACAACCGCCGCCGCCGAACCGCGCCAATAGGCGAGTGCTACGTGGCACCGCCGGCCTCCACCGCGCCGCGGCCCTCCCAGCCCGCGGAGGGCCCCCGAGAGCCCGAGTCCGCCGCCGCATGCCTCTCCTCCGCGTCGCCCGCAGCGTCCAAGCGCCGCCGCCTCTCCTAGCTCCGGCCGCCGCCCGCCATCGCCACCGGCGAGCCTCGCCACGGCTGGCCGCCCTTGTCTCCGCCGCCCTGCGCGCCACCAACCGGCGCCGGCGCCGCGCCCGACCCTCACCAGCGCCGCCCCGTCTTTCTCCAGCCCGGATCCGGCTTCCCCTCCTCTCCGGCGTCTTCCTCCGGCGACCTCGACGTCGACCCCGGTGAACTGCTATAGTGCCAGATCTCAGATCTAAAATTCTAGGGTTGATTTTTCCCTCTCATCCAGTTATATTTTGCATACTTTGACGCATCATAACTTCCTCATCGTGGCTCCGATTCGTGCGTGTAGCATATCAAAATGTTCGTCTCGACGAGTACTCCATTTCATCTTACTGCATCATTTTCATTTGAGCTCGTCTTGATGCCTGAAATGCTGTTGGAATAGGGCTATGTGATGATAGTTTCAGATCTGTTTCAGCAAATGCACTTTTGTCATTTTTGCCATGATTAATGTGTGCATGCTATGATCCTGAGCTCTACATGTTTTTTGATGTATGCCATGTCATCTTTACAGGGGTGTATGCCATGTATTTTTGTGATCTTCATGGTGACTAGCACAAGCATGCAAAGTAGCCTACTTAATGTTGCTGATTTGAGGGACTTTGAAATATTCTAAGTCTCTGCCCTGTCATTATTTTTATGCCATATGTTCATGTTGTTACCTAGTGATCTCTGCCTCTTTTGACCATGATCAGTAAGGATGTTTTGTTGTTTTTGTGGTGCTCTATCCATCCATGTATTTGTTAGCATTTATGGAGAAACCTAGCTTGACTCAATCGAGCTCTACTTTTGCTATAAAATGTTCCTGGCAGATTGTTAACATGTTTAGCAATTTTTCTGAGCTTATTATTGTTGATTCGTGCATGCTATGTTGTTGTTCTTGCCATTTCTAGATTCTATGGCATGTCTACTTACTGGGTGTATGCTTAGTTTGTCATGCAATGCCTCGTAGTGAGTGCATTGAGCTCGTAAACATGCCTACTTGATGTCTGTTTTGCCATGTTCCAGTTTTTCTCTAAGTCTGAATCTGTTTATGTTTTTGCTATGTTCACATGCTTGCAATTGTATTTTCTGATCTCTTTTGGCTTATGGTCAATAAGGGACTTTTGTTGTATGCTTTGAGTAGCTTCATGCCATGCCTTGCTTTGCCATGATATGTTCCTGTAGCATGTAGTTTTCATGCTATAAAGATTGCTTCCTGATGTTAAATTCCTGACTTGTTGTTATTTTCACTAAGTCTGTAACCAGTAATCTTTTGCACTTTTGCCATGCTTGTTTGAACCTTCTATTGAGTGAATTAGCCATAGCTCAGTGTTCATATTTTGTCAAGCATCTTGAGTGGATCCCTGCCATGTATTTTGTTGCTATGTTGGAGGGCTGTAGCATGTTGTTCTTGATGCATTTAGGTGGTCTCGTGCTGTTTATCGCAGACCGGTGCCATATTTGTTTTGCTTGCCATTTCCAAACCGTGCATCTGATTCTGGCGACCTTTATATCGATTTCGACCGAAATAAACTCCTCTTTCCAGTGGCACTCTTGGATTTCCATGTTGAGGCCAGGTTCAATCATTCTTTTCCAAATTATGCATTTGCATCACATACCGCATCCCGCATATCATACCATGTTTGCATCATGTTGCTTGAGCATTGCACGTGGTTGATTGCGTCTCCCTTTGCTTGTTGTTCTTGCTTTGGTAGAGCCGGGAGATGTGTATGTGATCGAGGAGCCCGTTGAGTACGCTTACGAGGATCAAGGCAATTCTGAGAACTTTGCAGGCAAGATCACCATAACCTCGAAATCACTTCTATCTTTGCTTGCTAGATGCTCGCTCTATTGCTATGCCTTTGCTACGATACCTACCACTTGCTTATCATGACTCCCAAATTGCCATTTCAAACCTCTAACCCACCTTGTCCTAGCAAACTGTTGTTTGGCTATGTTACCATTTTGCTTAGCCCGTCTTATAGCGTTGCTAGTTGCAGGTGAAGATTGGAGATCGTTCCTTGTTGGAACATGTTTATTGTTGGGATGTCATAATATTATCTTGTTTATCTTAATGCACCTATATACTTGGTAAAGGGTGGAAGGCTCGGCCTTATGCCTAGTGTTTTGTTCCACTCTTGCCACCCTAGTTTCCGTCATATCGGTGTTATGTTCCCGGATTTTGCGTTCCTTACATGCTTGGGTTATAATGGGAACCCCTTGATAGTTCGCCTTGAATAAAACTCCTCCAACAATGCCCAACCTTGGTTTTACCATTTGCCACCTAGCCTCTTTTTCCCTTGGGTTTCCGGAGCCCGAGGGTCATCTTATTTAAACCCCCCCGGGCTAGTGCTCCTCTGAGTGTTGGTCCAAACTAGAGCCCTTTGTAGCGCCCCCTCGGGGAAATTCGAGGTTTAGTTTTAGTTGTACGGAGCGCTCATCTGAGTGTGCCCTGAGAACGAGATATGTACAGCTCCTATTGGGATTTGTCAGCACATTCGGGCGGTGTTGCTGGACTTGTTTTACCATTGTCGAGATGTCTTGTAACCGGGATGCCGAGTCTGATCGGATTGTGTTAGGAGAAGGGATATCCTTCGTTGACCGTGAGAGCTTGTGATGGGCTAAGTTGGGACTCCCCTGCAGGGTTTTGATCTTTCGAAAGTCGTGCCCGCGATTATGGGCAGATGGGAATTTGTTAATGTCCGGTTGTAGAAAACCTGAAACTTAACTTAATTAAAATGCACCAACCGCGTGTGTAACCATGATGGTCTCTTCTCGGCGTAGTCCGGGAAGCGAACACGGTGTTGGAGTAATGCTTGACGTAGGTTGTTCTAGGATCACTTCTTGATCATAGTTATTCGACCATGCCTTTGCCGTCTCTTCTCGCTCTCATTTGCGTATGTTAGCCACTATATATGCTAGTCGCTTGCCGCAGCTCCACATCATACCTTTACCCTTCCTATAAGCTTTAATAGTCTTGATCGCGAGGGTGTGAGATTGCTGAGTCCCCTATTCCTTCCAAAACCAGATGCAGGGACCGATGATACCGCTCCAGGTGATTCGACTAAGCTCAAGTGGGAGTTTGATGAGGACTCAGGACGATACTACGTGTCTTTCCCAGATGAATAGTAGTGGTGCCCAGTTGGGGCGATCGGGGACTATGTTGCATTTGGGGTTTATCTTCATTTTGGTTCTGTAGTTGGACCTTGGGTGTATTTGTATGAATATAATGTTTTTTATGATATTTGTGTGATGTGGCGAGTGTAGGCCAACTATGTATCCTTTTCCCTTATTGTATTACATTGGTTGTTTTGAAGATTACCTCACTTGTGACATTGCTTTCAATGCGGTTATGCCTCTATGTCGTGCTTCGACACGTGGGAGATATAGCCGCATCGAGGGCGTTACAAGTTGTTACTCCTTTGCTCAGCCCCTCTTATAGCGTTGTTAGTTGCAGGTGAAGATTGGAGTTTGTTCCATGTTGGAACATGGATATTTTTTTGGGATATCACAACATCTCTTATTTAATTAATGCATCTATATACTCGGTAAAGGGTGGAAGGCTCGGCCTTATGTCTGGTGTTTTGTTCCACTCTTGCCGCCTTAGTTTCCGTCATATCAGCGTTATGTTCCCGGATTTTGCGTTTCTTACAAGGTTGGGTTATAATGGGAACCCCTTGACAGTTCGCCTTGAATAAAACTCCTCCAGCAATGCCCAACATTGGTTTTAGCATTCGCCACCTAGCCTCTTTTTCCCTTGGGTTCCACGGACTCAAGGGTCATCTTTATTTAAACGCCCCCGGGCCAGTGTTGGTCCGACCGAGTAGACTGCGGGGCCACCTCGGGGAAACTTGAGGGTTGGTTTTACTCGTAGGATGTCTCATCTGAGTGTGCCTTGAGAACGAGATATGTGCAGCTCCTATCGGGATTTGTCGGCACATTCGGGCGGTGTTGCTCGACTTGTTTTACCATTGTCGAGATGTCTTGTAACCAGGATGCCGAGTCTGATCGGATTGTCTTGGGAGAAGGAATATCCTTCATTGACCGTGAGAGCTTGTGATGGGCTAAGTTGGGACACCCCTGCAGGGATTTGATCTTTCAAAAGCCGTGCCCGCGGTTATGGGCAGATGGAAATTTGTTAATGTCCGGTTGTAGAAAACCTGAAACTTATCCTAAGTAAAATGCATCAACCGCGTGTGTAGCCGTGATGGTCTCTTTCCGGCGGAGTCCGTGAAGTGAACACGGTGTTGGAGTTATGCTTGACGTAGGTTGTTCTAGGATCACTTCTTGATCATAGTTGTTCGACCGTGCCTTTGCCTTCTCTTCTCGCTCTCATTTATGTATGATAACCACCATATATGCTAGTCGCTTGCTGCAGCTCCACCTCATACCTTTTACCCTTCCTATAAGCTTAAATAGTCTTGATCGTGAGGGTGTGAGATTACTGAGTCCCCATGACTCACAGATTACTTCCAAAACCAGTTTGCAGGTGCCGATGTTACCGTGCAGGTGACGCAACTAAGCTCAAGGAGGAGCTCAATGAAGACCTTGTTCGTTGTGGTGTTTCATTTCCTTTTGACCAGTAGTGGAGCCCAGTTGGGACGGTCGGGGATCTGTGTAGCATTTGGGGTTTATCTTTATTTTGGTTCCGTAGTCGGATCATGAGTGTATCTGGATGAATGTAATATTATTTATGCATTGTGTGACGTGGCGAGTGTAAGCCGAGTATGTACCTTTTTCCCTTATTCGTTACATGGGTTGTTGTGAAGATTACCTTACTTGCGACATTGCTTTCAATGCGGTTATGCCTCTAAGTCGTTCTTCGACACGTGGGAGATATAGCCGCATCGAGGGCGTTACAAGTTGGTATCAGAGCCTTCCCTGACCTTAGGAGCCCCATGCTTGATCGAATCGTTGGCGTTTTTGAGTCTAGAAAAATGTTTTGAGTCATTTAGGAATTGTATATATCGGAGAGTAGGATTCTTTTTACTCCTCAGTCCCTTTGTCGCTCTGGTGAGGCATCCTGACGTAGAGATTTGACTCTTCTCTTCTCAAATTTCACTAAATCTTTTTAGGATCACGCGGGTATCTTGGAATCGTTCCGATGGTTTCATGACGAGAACATTGTTCTTGGTGCCTCCTGACATTTAGGGGTTGTGGCAGTGTCCCGGGGAGTTGAGCTCCGAGGTGTTGTCGTCACAATTTTATCGTTGCAATTCTGGAATACCTGAGTTTCGCCGACATCGAGAATCTCTTTTATGCAGTTGTTGGTGAGATAACCTCGACGCCACCCAATACTGGGGTGGGAGTTCGGGAGTATTGCCATAACTTGTATAATGGATGCTTTTCAAAGGTTGAGGTAAATGATTTCCGAAGGTTTCTTGGTTATGTGTTGAAGGATGGATACAGCTGGATGTAGGATTTGCTAGTTTTGGGTGAGATATTATGCTTCCCCTGTATCCCCAACACCTGATTGCATAACCGGAATGTTTCGGGAGTTTATAAGTGGGAATTCAAGTAGCTCTTAGGATATCTTTCCGACATACGTATGATATGAAATTGGGGTTCGACGTCTAGTGGTCCGCCTATCCACGGTTGGTTTTACAGTGGTCTCGTTGTGTCTTAAAGAGTCCTTGGCTATGCTGACTCGGGGACACTTCGTTTGTCATGTGCACTGCCTTCTACATGATGGTGTTGTATGATCGAGCCCGTGTAGGCCCCACCACGAAAACTTCGGATGAAATCTCTATCATATGTTTGTTCCGGCTTATTTTGCAAGCTAATCCTTTGTTTTTGTTTTCAGTTGTGGTATTTGAGTTGCTTCAATGTCAAATGTTGATTCCATAGCGGTGTTCTCATATTTCTATGTGAATACCAATCTTTCTCGATCATCGAGTTTATCATGTCAATCCTTGTCAACCGGTGCGCTTCAATTCTAGTGGATCCGACCATTCCTACATTCGTGAGATCAATTATAAGTTCTTCTCAATGGTGTTTGTTTCATCCGTCTCCAAGTTGCCTTTGTTTTCCCGCCCACCCACCCCTTTTCTTCAAAGACTCGGATTTCTTAATCAAGTATCCATTTTATTCTTGTGAAGTCTCTTCATTCTTTTCTTTTAATGTTCGTATCCGGTGATTCTCATGAAGATTCTAACGGAGCTTCAAGTTCATCATTGTTCGTTCCCTTTCTCCTCCGGTGGATTCAATTCAAGCTTTTGGTGTTTCTTTATCCTTTCCTCGTGTCAATGTTTTCTCATGTCGGTGCACCTCTTAGTTGTTCACCTCTTTATATTCATTTGTTCCGGAGCGCTGAAGATATCTCGAAGATTCGTGTTCCCACTCTGCTTTCGTTCAAACTCTTTCGAGGATGTTATCTCATTCAAGCCTTTTAATTCAACCGGTGCAATCTCTCTTTTCAAGTAATCGTTCAATGGTGTTTATTTGAGTGGACCCTAACCCACAGGTCTTTTCCCAGGATCTTACCTGACTCTTCTAATTTTTACTAGAGCTATTCTCAAACCTTTCGGAGTTTGACATAAGAATGAATTATCATCAGCCGAATGTCTTCTCCAAGATCTTTAAAATTCTTTTCATCATTGGTTCAAATTTTCTATTCTTCTTTATTTCGGAGTGTCTCAACAATTCATGGTGGTGTCTCTCGTCGTCATTCTCGGATTTTGAAGACCGAAGAAGAGTTTTTCCTCCATATCTTATCCGCTCTCTGAGAGATTCATGGTTCTAGGTTCATGTCATCCTCTCATAATTGTTTTTTTATTGTGAGAATTCTTTTTACCCATCCGGCGCAATTCAGAAGTCTTTACAGTTTGATTCTCCGAAGGCCATCATTTCAGTTTATTCATTCCCAGCTTTCAGTATTCGTTCTCCTAATCTTACCGGTGCATCATTCAAGTGTTCTCCAATCAGTTCATGATCTCTTCGTTCTTTCGCATCTTGATTCACTCAAATATCTTCGTTCATTTTCAATTTTTACGGTTCGTTGATCATATACATTTATTCATTCATGCCTTTTCCAATCCTTCCGGTGGTTCGTTGAAGACCTTCTCAAGTTGGCACCATATCTATCTTAATCCTTTCTACGAGAATAAGTAGTATGCCAAATCCGTTGCTTGTCATCAATTAAATTGGTGAGGGATACGCATAACATAATTCTTATTCTTGTTTCATCCAAGTGATAAATTCCTTCCTTCGGACTTTGTTCATGATGAATAAATTCTTAATTTAATTTGTTCATCTTTCTTTCCCGGAGTCCCGAGCTCTCACAATTACATCATCACGGAGATCCACCTAAAGCATTACAAGGTTTCACCTTGTGTTTTCAACTTCTCTTTCTTTTCGTTATCCTTTTGTTACCGGAGTTTCTTCATGTAGGCTCTACATGTTGGTTCATCAAGAATTTAATTCCTTCTCGAAGTGTTCATCAAGAATTTTTTCAGAGAAGCTCAAGTATCCTTCATCTTGCAATCCGGAGTGCAATTATTTTTACCTTATCTTTTGAGGTGGTGTTATGTCATTGTTGACAATTTCCCTTCATGTTTCATGATTCAAAAGTTGTCGGTAATGAGATATTTAAACCCATCAATCTCTTCATTGGAGTTATCTTGTGTTATATTTCACCTAAATCCTTCCCTAAGGATTGTTGCTAATTGTGGTACTCATAAATGACCCAAGTTCTTCATTTATCCTCCTGGTGAAATAAGTTCTCGTCTCCTTGTTGATATCAATCCAATCTATCGTTTCCGTTAGTGGCAGAATTTCACCTCATAGTTTTGAGATGTTTTCCATAAGACCAGAACAAGTTTACTCTTTTTGTTGGTGGTTTTTTCCAACAACTCCATGCGACCCTTCTCATTAAGATTCTTTTCAAGCTCATCGGAGGTAGAAGATGTTGTTTTCGTCTCCGTTCTTATGTTCCGGCGACCCAACTTCTATTCTTTCATTCCGGAGGCATTGTGATATTGCTTTCTTCAACCATCATCTCGTTTTATCAAAGACCACATTCTTTCATTTGCTTATCCATCTAACCAGAGTGTTGTGTCATCTCTTCTAGTTCTTTTCACCTTATCAAGTCTTCCATCAATTTTTAACCGCAGTGCTGCCCGAATTTGTTCTTCCTTGTTCCTCTTTTCTAACGGAGTGCTTTCATCTTTGTTCTTCTTCGTTGCATTCTTTCTTTCTATTTGTTCAATCTCTCAAGGTTCTTTGGTCTCACTCATTGGTCAGAGAAGCAACATAGTTTTACCTCTTCTCTTTCTCTTCCGTTTTCCCTCCGGTGCCTTTCTAAATCTCGGGACGAGATCCTCTCATAGTGGTGGAGTGTTGTAACGCCCCGAGACCGATTTGCTAGGTGCCTTCCAGTTATTCGCTGTTGTTTCCTTGTCATTGCTGGCATGTCATGCATTTCATATCATGTCATCATGCGCATTTCATTTGCATACATGTTCATCTCATGCATCCGAGCTTTTTCCCCGTTGTCTGTTTTGCAATCCGGCGCTCCTATGTCACCCGGTGCCCCTTTCTACCTCTTTTCACGTGCGGCTGTTAAACGTTCTTGGATTGTACCGAGACTTGCCAAGCAGCCTTGGTTTACTACCGGTAGACCGCCTGTCAAGTTTCGTGCCATTTGGACTTCGTTTGATACTCCAACGGTTAACCGAGGAACCGAAAAGGCCTCGTGTGTGTTGCAGCCCAACACCCCTCCAAAGTGGCCCAAAACCAACCTAAACCTTCTCCATCACCTAGGCCGTTCGATCACGATCGCGTGGCCGCAAACTGCACCTCATTTGGAGTCTCCTACCTCCCTCTACCTATATATATATATATATATATATGTGCCTCCCGGATTTTTCGCGCAGACAAACCATAACTTCATCATCCTTGCGCCGCCGGACGAAATTCCCTCCACGCCCGGACATGTCCAGCCACCGCCCCGGCGAATCAGACGCCGCCACCACAGCGCCGCCGGCGCCCTCCACCGCTCCCGCTCGCCACCTGGCCTCCCCGCGCCTCCCAGCCGCGCGGCCCGCCCTGGCCCGGGACGAGCCCGCAGGGCCCATCCCCGCCGCCGCCAGATCCCGCAGAGGGAGCCCGCCGCCTCGCCTTTGCCCGAGCGCCGCCGCTGCGCTTGCTGGCCGCGGCCCCTTCTCGCCATCGCCGCCCATCGCCGGCGCGCCGCCAGCCGGTCACCGGTTCCACCGCGCCCCACCGCCACCGACCTCGTCGCTGGCGCCGCCCCATGCTCTGGCAGCCGCGCCGCTGCGCCCGGCCCCTCCTCGTCATCGGCACCCTCTCCGGCCACCGGATCCGGCCCTCCTCCGGCGACCCCACGCGGCACTGTTCCGGCGATCTCCTCGGTGTGCGTGCGGTCTGGATCTGAGGTCTAAAACTTGGTTCACTTTCCCTCCAAACCCTAGATTTTTTCGCAATATGCATCATGCCATAACTTCATCACCGTGGCTCCGATTCACGCGTGCAGCATATCAAAATGTTCGTCTCAATGAGTACTTCATTTCATCTCATTGCATCATTTTCTTTTGAGCTCATCTTGATGCCCGAAATGCTGTTGGAAGAGGGCTATGTGATCTTAGTTTCAGATCTGTTATCAGCTTTTGCCCTTGTGTCATTTTTACCATGATCCTGAGCTCTACATGTATGTTGAAGTATGCCATGCCATCTTTACAGGGGTGTATGGCATGTATTTTTGTGATCTCTGTGGTGACTAGCACAACCATGCAAAGTAGCTTACTTAATGTTGCTGATTTCAGGGACTTAGAAATATTCTAAGTCTCTGCCCTGTCCTTATTTTTATGCCATATGTTCACGTTGATTCGTAGTGATCCGTGCCTCTTTTGAGCATGATCAGTAAGGATGTTTTGTAGATATTGTGGTGCTCTATCCATCCTTGTCTTTGTTTGCTTTTATGGAGCACCCTAGCTTTAGTCAATCAAGCTCTCCTTTTGCTATAAAATGTTCCTGGCAGATTGTTAACATGTTTAGCAATTTGGCAGAGCTTGTTGTTGTTGATCCATGCATGATATGATGTTTTTCTTGCCATGTCTAGCTTCTTTGCCATGTCTACTTGCTGGGTGTATGCTTAGTTTGTCATTCAATGCCTCCTAGTGAGTGCATCGAGCTCGTAAACATGCCTACTTGATTTCTGTTTGCCATGCTCCAGTTTTTCACTAAGTCTGAATTTGTTATCGTTATTTGCTATGTTCACATGCTTGCAATTGTATTTTCTGATCCCTTTTGTCTTATGGTCAGTAAGGGACTTTTGTTGTACGCTTTGAGTAGCTTCATGCCATGCTTTTCTTTGCCATGATATGTTCCTGTAGCATGTAGTTGCCTTGCTCTAAACATTGCTTCCTGATGTTCAATTCCTGATATGCTGTTAATTTCACTAAGTCTGAAACCTGTAATCATTTGCACTTTTGCCATGCTTGTTTGAGCTTGCTATTGAGTGAATTAGCAGTAGCACAGTTTTCATATTTTTTCAAGCATCTTGAGTGGATCCCTGCCATGTATTTTGATGCTATGCTTGGGTGCTGTAGCATGTTGTTCTTGATGCATTTAGACGGTCTCGTGCTGTTAATCGCACACCGGTGCCATATTTGTTTTGCTTGTCATTTTCAAACCGTGCATCCGATTTCTGTGATCTTTATATCGATTTCGACCGAAATCAACTCCCCTTTCTAGTGGAACTCTTGGTTTTCCATGTTGAGGCGAGGTTCAATCATTCCTTTCCAAATCATGCATATGCATCGCATATTGCATCCCGCATATCATACCATGTTTGCATCATGTTATTTGTGCATTGCACATGGTTGATTGTGTTCCTTTTGCTTGTGTTCTTGCTTTGGGTAGAGCCGGGAGATGAGTACGTGATCGAGGAGCCCATTGAGTACGCTTACGAGGATCAAGTCAACTCAGAGAACTTTGGAGGCAAGATGACCATACTCTCGAAATCACTTCTATCTTTGCTTGCTAGATGCTCGCTCTTTTGGTATGCCTATGATGCGATAACTACCACATGCTTTATCATGCCTCCCATATTCTGAAGCCCAGCCTCTAAGCCACCTTGTCCTAGCAAACCATTGTTTGGCTATGTTACCGCTTTGCTCAGCCCCTCTTATAACGTTGTTAGTTGCAGGTGAAGATTGGAGTTTGTTCCATGTTGGAACATGGATATTTTGTTGGGATATCACAATATCTCTTATTTAATTAATGCATCTATATACTCGGTAAAGGGTGGAAGGATCAGCCTTATGCCTGGTGTTTTGTTCCACTCTTGCCGCCCTAGTTTCCGTCATATCGGTGTTATGTTCCCGGATTTTGCGTTCCTTACACGGTTGGGTTATAATGGGAACCCCTTGACAGTTCGCCTTGAATAATACTCCTCCAGCAATGCCCAACATTGGTTTTACCATTCGCCACCTAGCCTCTTTTTCTCTTGGGTTCCGCAGACAAAGGGTCATCCTTATTTAAATCCCCCCCCCGGGCTAGTGCTCCTCTGAGTGTTGGTCCGACCGAGTAGACTGCGGGGCCACCTCGGGGCAACTTGGGGGTTGGTTTTACTCGTAGGATGTCTCATCTGAGTGTGCCCTGAGAACAAGATATGGGCAGCTCCTGTCGGGATTTGTCGACACATTCGGGCGGTGTTCCTGGACTTGTTTTACCATTGTCGAGATGTCTTGTAACTGGGATGCCGAGTCTGATTGGATTGTCTTGGGGGAAGGAATATCCTTCGTTGACCGTGAGAGCTTGTGATGGGCTAAGTTGGGACACCCCTGCAAGGATTTGATCTTTTGAAAGCCGTGCCCACGGTTATGGGCAGATGGGAATTTGTTAATGTCCGGTTGTAGAAAAACATGAAACTTATCCTAAGTAAAATGCATCAACCGCGTGTGTAGCCGTGATGGTCTCTTTCCGGCAGAGTCCGGGAAGTGAACACGGTGTTGGAGTTATGCTTGACGTAGGTTCTTTTAGGATCACTTCTTGATCATAGTTGTTCGACTGTGCCTTTGCCTTCTCTTCTCGCTCTCATTTGCGTATGATAGCCACCATATATGCTAGTCTCTTGCTACAGCTTCACCTCATACCTTTTACCCTTCCTATAAGCTTAAATAGTCTTGATCGCGAGGGTGTGATATTTGCTGAGTCCCCATGACTCACAGATTACTTCCAAAACCAGTTTGCAGGTGCCGATGTTACTGTGCAGGTGACACAGCCGAGCTCAAGGAGGAGCTTAATGAAGACCTTGTTCGTTGTGGTGTTTCGTTTCCTTTTGATCAGTAGTGGAACCCAGTTGGGACAATCGGGAATCTGTGGAGCATTTGGGGTTTTCCTTTATTTTGGTTCCATAGTCGAACCGTGAGTGTATCTGGATGAATGTAATGTTATTGATGCATTGTGTGACGTGGCGAGTGTAAGCCGACTATGTACATTTTTCCCTTATTCATTACATGGGTTGTTGTGAAGATTACCTCACTTGCGACATTGCTTTCAATGCGGTTATGCCTCTAAGCCGTGCTTCGACACGTGGGAGATATAGCCGCATCGAGGGCGTTACAAGTTGGTAATCAGAGCCTTCCCCGACTTATTAGCCCCCTGCTTGATCGAATCGCTGGTGTTGTTGAGTCTAGAAAAAATGTTTTGAGTCATTTAGGATTATATATATCGGAGAGTAGGATTCATTTTACTCCTCAGTCCCTTCGTCTCTCTAGTGAGGCATCCTAACATAGAGTTTTGACTATTCTCTCCTCAAATTTCACTAAAAAAGTTTAGGATCACGCGGGTGTCTTGGAATCGTTCCGATGGTTTTGTGACGAGAACATTGTTCTTGGTGCCTCCTGACATTTAGGGGTTGTGGCAGTGTCCCGGGGAGTTGAGCTCCGAGGTGTTGTCGTCACAATTTTATCGTTGCAGTTCTGGAATACCTGAGTTTCGCGGACATCTAAAATCTCTTTTATGCAGTTGTTGGTGAGATAACCTCGACGCCACCCAGTACTGGGGCGGGAGTTCGGGAGTATTGCCATACCTCGTATAATGGATGCTTTTCGAAGGTTGAGGTAAACGATTTCCGAAGGTTTCTTGGTTATGTGTTGAAGGATGGATACAGCTGGATGTAGGATTGCTAGTTTTGGGTGAGATATTATGCTTCCCCTGTATCCCCAACACCTGATTGCATAACTAGAAAGTTTCGGGAGTTTATAAGTGGGAATTCAAGTAGCTCTTAGGATATCTTTCCGACAGATGTATGATATGAAATTGGGGTTCGACGTCTGGTGGTCCGCCTATCCACGGTTGGTTTTACAGTGGTCTCGTTGTGTCTTAAAGAGTCCTTGGCTATGCTGACTCGGGGATGCTTCGTATGTCATGTGCACTACCTTGTACATGATGGTGCTGTACGATCGAGCCCATATGGGCCCCACCACGAAAACTTCGGACGAAATATCTATCATATGTTTGTTCCAGCTATTCTACAAGACAATCTTTTGTTTTGTTTTGAGTTGTGGTATTCGAGTTGCTTCAAAGTCAAATGTTGATTCCATACCTTTATTAAGCGGTGTTCTCATATTTCTGTGGGAATACTAATCTCTCTTGATCATCGAGATTGTCATGTCAATCCTTTTCAACCAGCGTGTTTTTTCAAGCGGGTCCGTTCATTTCAACATCAGCAGGATCAATTATCATTTCTTCTCAACGTTCTTTGTTTCATTCGTCCCAAGCTTCCTTTGTTTTTCCCGCCCACCCACCCCTTTTTCTTCGAGGACTCGGAATTCTTAATCAAGTATCCTTTTATTCATATGAAGTCTCTCCATTCTTTTCCATCAATGTTCTTATCCGGTGATTCTCAGGAAGATGCTAACAGAGCTTCTAGTTCATCATTCTTCGTTCTCTTTTATCTGATGAATTCAATTCAAGCTTTGCCAATTATATCCTTTCCTCGTTGCAAATACGTTCTCATGCCGGTGCACCTCATATTCAATCATTTCTCGCTATTCAATTGTTCCGGAGTGCTCAAGATATCTCTAAGATTCATGCTTTCCACTTTGCATCTGTTCAAGCTATTTCAAGGTCTTACCTTATCCAAGCCATTTAATCCAATCGGTGCAATCTCTCTTTTCAAGCAATCATTCAACGGTGTTTCTTTTTCAGTGGGCCCTAACCCACAGGTCTTTTCCCAGGATCTTACCTGACTCTTCTTATCTTCCTGGAGTTATTCTCAATTCTTTTTCAAAGTTTGACGTAAGAATGAATTTTTCATCAAACAAATGCTTTTCTTCAAGACCTTCCAAATTTTTTTCATCATTGGCTCAACCTTTTCTATTCTTCATTCCGGAGTGCCTCAACAATTCTTGGTGGTGCTTCTCATCGTCGTTCTGTGGATTTGAAGACCGAAGAAGAGTGTTTCCGCTAAATCTTGGTCCGTTCTCTCGAAGATTCATGGTTCTAGCTTTACGCCATCCTCTCATAATTGCTTTTGATTGTGAGAATTCTTTTCACCCATCCGGAGAAAATTCAGAAGTCTTTTCAGTTTGATTCCCACGAAGGCCATCATTTCGGTTTATTCATTCTCAGCTTTCAGCTTCCGTTCTCTAAATCTTACCACTGCATCATTCAATTATTCTCTAATCACCTCGTGATCTCTTCATTCACTTGTATCTAAATTCTCTCATGTATCTTCATTCGTTTTCCAATTCTACCCGGTGATTTGTGCCTTTGCTACTTTCATCTTCAATCCTTATGGGGGTTCATTTAAAAGTTCTTCTCCATCGTTATCATACAGATTCATTCGTTCTTTCATCCTACCGGTGGATCATCGAAGACCTTCTCAAGTTTGCGCTATATCTCTCTTAATCTTTTCTACGAGAATAAGTAGTATGCCAAATCCGTTTATTGTCATCAATTTAATTGGTGAAGGATAAGCATAACATAATTCTTATTCATGTTTTCACCCAAGTGATTAATTCCTTATCCCGGAGGTCCATCAAATTCTCGGTTTCACTTGTTTCATCTTTTCTTTTCCGGAGTTCCAAGTTTCCATTTTATCTGGTCGCAAAGCTTCATCTAATCATTGCAAGGCTTCAACCTTACTCCTTTCATCTATATTTTCGATTGATCATTCTTTTGTTTACCGGAGTTCTTCATGAAGGTTCTACATGATGTGTCATCAAGGATTTAATTCCTTCTCGAAGTGTTCATCAAGATTTTTTCAGAGGAGCTCAAGCATTCTTCATCTTGCAATTCGGAGTGCAATTATTTCTACCATATCATCGGAGGTGGTATTATGTCATTCTTGATAATTTGAGTTCATGTTTCATGATCCACATGTTGTTAAGAATGAGGTACTTTAAATCCATCAACCTCTTCGTTGGAGTTATCTTGTGTCATGTTTCACTTAAAGCCTTCCCTAAGGATTGTTGTTATTTAGGGTGCTTATAAGTGACCCAAGTTCTTCATTTATCCTCCCGGCGAAATAGTCTCGTCTCTTTGTTTATATCAATCCAATCTATTGTTTCCGGTAGTGGCAGTATTTCACCTCATAATTTCGAGATGTTTTCCATAAGTCCACTACAACCTTGTTCTTTTCGTTGTTGGTTTTTCCAACAACTCCGTTCGAACCTTCTCCTAAAGATGCTTTTGCAAGCTCATTTAAGGTAGAAGATGATGTTTTCTCCTCCGCTCATTCCATTCCATTTCTCTCTTTTCTTCCGGAGGCATTGTGTTGTTGTTCTCTTCAACCCTTCTTCTTATTCTTGTCAGGACCTTGTTATTTTCGTGCTTATCCATTTAACCGGAGTGTTGTATCATCTCTTCTAGTTCTTTTCATCTTATCAAGTTGCTTATCACTTTTCAACCGAAGTGCTGCCCGAATTTGTTCTTCATCGTTCCTCTTTTCTAACGGAGATTGTCAACTTCGTTCATCTCCGTTGTGTTCTTTTCTCGAAATGGTTTAACCTTCCAAGGTTCTTTGGTTTCACTCGTTTGTCAAAGAAGCAACTTAGTGTTACCTCTTTTCTTTCTCTTCCGTTTTCCCCGGTGCCATCCTAGATCTCGGGACGAGATCCTCTCATAGTGGTGGAGTGTTGTAACGCCCCGAGACCGTTGCGCCAGATGTCTTCCAGTTATTCGCCAACGTTGCCATGTCTTTTGCTTGCGTGTCGCATCTTGTCATGTCATCATGTGCATTGCATCATCATGTTTCCAAAACCTGCATCCGTCCGGGTTTCCCCAGTTCCGTCCGTTGTCCGTTCTGAGCCCAACCACACTCGCACGCGCCCGCAGCACGTCCGAAATATTATTTTATAAGTGGCCGGAAAATGTTCTCGGATTGGGTTGAAAGTTGGCGTGTGGTCTTATTATAGTGTAGATAGACCGCCTGTCAAGTTTCATCGCATTCGTAGTTCGTTTGTCACCCCAACGATTAACTATAGCGACAGTATAGTCGGTCAAACGTCGGACGTTTTCGGTCTCCGGAAACAGTCGTCGGGCCTTCTCCCTTCTCTTTTCTCAGCCTGAGGCCTTCTGCACAGTCCACTACCTACCGCTAGGCCCAACTTAACCTCTCTCATCAGCCCGCGGCCCTCCTCGCGCGCGCGTCCGAAAGTTGTCCCGGACCCGACCCGGGCAGTCGTCACCGTTGTGTCCGGATCATCCCCAAACATCTACAAAACGTCTCCGTTTTGTTAATTGGGCCCCCTAACCTATTTATTTGCGACCGCCCGATTTAAATCAGAGGGACCGAATACCCCCCTAACCTAATCCAATAACGTATATAAGTGGGCAACCCTAACGTATATAAGTTGTGTTCGTTATTCGACACGTGGGATATATAGCCGTGTCGAGGGCATTACACGCTTGCAAACGGGTTCTGTACCGGGCTCAAGATCAATAACGAACTCGACTGGCTGGTGATGAGGCATACCCGGAAGCTCTTCAGGAAAGACATCTTGATATTCACAGACAACTGGAATTTGAGAAATAGCAAATAGCATCTAACTCGCCTTTCTCATTGAGAGAGAACAACCGAATGGTTTCATCATGAGAGGCAAAGATGATCACATCCTCAGAAGGATGCGTGAATTAAATCTCCTTGGCAGCACAATCAAGAAAGGCCTTGTGCTAAGAAAGCCGATCCATGCCAAGAATGAGATCAATATCGGAATTGCCGAGAACAATTGGGGAAGCCAGGAATTTATAATTACCTATCTCGATACAGACATTCGGAACCATCATACGAGAGGTCATCACCTTTCCCGAGGAGACTATTGATAGAGGCATTGGAATATTTATGGGGCACAAATCATGCTTCTCAATGAACGACAAGGAAATGAAAGAATGTGATGCACCCGAATCAAACAATACTTTGGTCAGAGTAGAGTTAACTTAGAGGTTACCCATGATCACATCTGAAGAATCCTCTGCTTGAGCTGCATTCATCATGTTCACTGTTGCAAACTTTGGATTGTGCTTGACAACTGCATTGCTTGCTGACCTGACCAGAGGAGGAGGTGGAAGGCACTTCTGGGTGCACTTGTTTGAGTAATGCCCTTTCAAACCACACCTGTGGCAAGTGACCTCTGAAAGCGGACGGAAAGGTGGAGGAGGAGGACCACTTGTCCTCGGAGCCTGAGTCTGAGACTTGTTTTGATAACCTGGGTTGGGTGGGTGGGAAGATCCACGACCACCTGAGTGCTTCTGTTGGTAGGGCTGACAAAATGTAGGAGGTGGAGGAAGCCAGAACTTATGTTGCTTAGCTGCCACTTGAGAGGAAGAAGACGAGTGGACTGCAACCCTGAGTCGCTTCTTGGAAGCATCACACCTGAGCTGAGCAGCTTCTTGCTTGAGGGCCATGTTATAGAACTGATCAAACTGATTAGGCTAAACAAGAACGAGAACTAACTGCAAATCCTCTCTAAGGCCACCCCTGAAGTGATAGATCATGCTCTTTTCATTAGGAATGTCTTGCCTTGCGAAGCGAGCAAGATTCTGAAACTGGACGTTGTATTGATACACATACATGCTTCCTTGCTTGAGATTGCAGAATTCCTCACGCTTGCTCTCGACAACACTTGTTGGAATGTGATGAGCTCGAAAGTCCCGGCAGAAGTCAGTCCAGGTAATCACTCGACCCCCTCTGGAATCTTTGTACTACTGATACCAATCTGCTGCTTGGTCCTTGAGCTGAAAACAAGTGAACTTGATGTAGTCCTCAGGCATGACATTGCTACATTCAAAATGCTTGTTGATGTCCATGAGCCAATCATCAGCGTCCATGGCCTCGGCACAAGCGATGAAAGACTTTGGCTAATTTGCAAGAAACTGGTTGAGAGTAGCAAACTAAGCTGATTGTTCAATTACCCTTGGCCTTGATTCCCTTGGTTGCCTTGATCTTGGTTACGCTCTTGCAAGAGCTGCAAAAGCATCTGGGTATTGGCGTTGGTGGCCGCCATCATAGCTTTCCATGACTCCGGTGGCAAAGGGTTGGACTGCTCTCCATCAGTCGGTGCAGATTCAGACACGTTGGGGGAGCCATCCTGAAGAAGATGACATCAGTTAGAACCAAGATAGACAAGCTGAATCAACGGACAGATATGTGCAAAGAAGTCTTCACAATAAACATTCGAACAGAGATTGAATGAATGAATTCCAAAGTTAACATTACACGACCATTAAGGTGAGAATCCACTTAGACAAAGGTTGATGAATGAAACAACAAGGTACGACTAGAACAAATAAATGGTAAGGATCTCCCAATCCCATACCAATTATCTGTCAGAAGAATAACTAAGAGCTACTAGAATTCCCACCTATTGACTCCCGAAACTTTCTGGTTATGCAATCAGGTGTTGAGAATACAGGGAGGCACAATATATATCACACAACTAACAAGCCCTACGCTCCACTATATCCATCCGTCAAGACATAACCAAGAGAACTCCAGAAATTGTGTACCTCAACCTTCGAAAAGCATTTGTTATACTAGCTGTGGCAATACTCCCGAACTCCCTCCCCAGTACTGGGTGGCGTCAAGGTTATCTCACCACTAACTACATAAAAGAGATTTTCGATATCGGCGAGCTCAGGTATACCGGAACTGCGGCGATAAAATTGTGATGAGAACACCTTGGAGCTCAACTCCCCGGGACACTGCCACAACCCCTAAATGTCAGGAGCCACCAAGAAGAATGTTCTCGTTACAACAATATCCGAACGATCCCAAGAAACCCGCGTGATCCTAATTTTTTTGTGAAATGAGGAGAGGGAAGTCAAAACATCTATGTCAGGAGTCCTTTCCACAGTGACGAAGGGGTGGAGGAGTAAAAAGAATCCTACTCTCTCATATATATATTGCTAAGACTCAAAATAGTTTTGTTCTAGACTCAACAACGTCAGCGGTTCGATCAAGCAGGGGCTCCTAATTCGAGATGCCTCTGATTACCAACTTGTAATGCCCAATATGCGACTATACTCCATATGTGTCGAGGCATGACTTGAGGTATAAGCGGATAATTGTATGATCGCAAGAGTGGTTGTATCTTTGCTCATCTCATGTCCTGAATAGATAGAATACGAGCTTTCGGTTACAATTGCCACAATGCCACACAAATATCATCCAGTTATACAATCTTTCAAGATGAACACAAAGTCCGGCTATGGACGAAATCAAACGAATAAAAGACTACCACCCATGCTAAGTCCCGATCGATCCTACTGAGCACCACTACCGATCATCCGAAAAGGAAACATAGTAACGGCCACGGTCCTCGTCGAACTTACACTTGAGTTCAGTGGCATCACCTGCATCAGTCTCGTTGTTACCTGCAACTGTGTTTGTAGTATCTGGTGAGTTACGAGCACTCAGCAATCTCAAAACCCGCGATAGCAAGACTATTTAAGCTTATAGGAAAAGTATGGGTATATGGTGGAGTCGCAACAAGCACTAAGAATTGTATGGTGGCTAGCTTAGGAATATAGGAATAAGATGAGAAACTACGCAACGGTCGTAATCTAGTAATGATCAAGAAGTGATCCTGAACTACTTACGTTCAATCATAACCACACTGTGTTCTCTTCCCGAACCTCGTCGAAAAGAGATCATCACGGTTACTGTAACATCCCACATTTTCAATTTGGAATGTTATACATTAGGTCATAATCGCATATCATATTCTATTGCATTTTTGGCTTGATCTTAGAAATTCTACGCAACTCAAGGACCCACGGAGAGAGTTGGGAATTTTGTTATTCTCATATTTGAGTTTTCTCGAATTTTGAAAAGAGCATCGTTTGATTTTAATTATTTTCTCTTTGAATATTTATTTTATAAAAAAATAAAAGAGAGAGGATAAAATGACTTCCTCAAAATAAAGAAATATTGGAGATTTAATATTAAAATCAAATAAGAATTTCATTCGGAGTTTTATCGCTATTTTATTTGAATTAGTAAAAATATGCGTTTTTTAAAAATTGCATTATAGCCCCAAATAAATGTTCACCTTGTCCGGCATATTTTTAGAGGACGGGGAAAATATATTTCGGGATTTTTGGAATCCGTTTAATATTTATTTTCTTTCTTTTTCTGCACGTCGGATTGTTTTTTTTTAATGTAACCGACTCCGGGCCGTACCCGGCCAGGACACCTTGGGCCGGCCTTTTTAAGCCATGACCCCGGGACCCGGCAGCCCAGCCGCCCCGCGCCCCCTCGCAAACCCTAGACCGAGCCGCCGCCGCCGCCACCCGCGCCGCCGTCCGAGCCTCGCCGCCCGCGAGCTGCCCCGCCAGAGCCCGCCGCCGCCTCGCCGCCTTGCCGGAATCCCGCTGGACTCGAGGTAGCCGTCGCCGGTTTTTCTTTTAAAACCGTTCAGTTTTAAAAAAAACCTAGTTCATTTTTTAGATCGGTTTGCCGGTTTTCCGTCGGTTTATTTATTTAGCGAACGCCCGTTCGTTCGTTCATTTTAACGAACGATTTTCACCGTTTCGCTGGATACAGCGAACGTTCGTTCGTTAGCCTGTTCGTCAGTTTTTCTTTTTCTCGGATTTTTCGGGATTTTTTTCGATCGCAATTTCTGATCCGATTTTCATTTTAGTTTATCTTTTTGCTCGTTTATCGGAATCAGGCGATTCAAGCGCTTAGAGTTTCGTCTTGAAGCCCTCTTTCTGTTTAATCAACTTAAACAAGTTTTTGCTACTATAAAATTTGACTTTAGTCCATATTAGTAATCGAAGCTTGTTTCTTTCGTAGTCTGAGTTTCGTTGCTTTGTTTGATTTGATTCTTTTTGCAAACCGGAGTTCTTAAGTTGAACTTTCTCGTTAAACCTTCGTATTTGAGTTTTACCCGTGCATCATTGCTTGATTTCTTATTGTATGCTTTTTTGATTGTGATAGAGTACCCGGAGTGAGAAGTGTGCTACTACGAGTCTCTAGGTTTCACAGATCGTCAGCAAGGCAAGTAACACTTTGATCAGACCTCTTTACTACCCAGTTTTATTGCATTAGATCAATCCCCAAACAATTGCATGGTCAGTAGCTGATTTAAATTGTGGGTTTGGGAAGTAGACGAAGTAGTACCTATTCACCTGTTTATTATCAAACCTTCGGGAGTTACTTCTATGTTGCTTATATTGCTATGCTATGCTCATAGACGTGGTTTGGGTTTGAGTGTATTCATGATAGATGTGAGTATTGTTAGTTAATGGTTAACTTAAGGTGGCAACTTTAATACACATCTGGGTGGATTGAGGCACCTGGGGAACCCTGTGTTGCCTGTATTTTTGGAAATCCCGGGGTACCGTGTGATTCTCCTATGGACTGCCACCCAGGCTCAAAGGGATCATAAGATTATTCATGATAGAAACTTCCGTGTGCAGCCGCATGCCATTATGGGCTCTGGCATAGTTGAGTAAGTTGTGGGACACCTTTCCATGATGGGCTAGCTGATGTAGGGGATTCTAGGTGTACCGGCCTATCTATCGGTTAAGGGGACCTCTTCGGAAAGACTGTGTCTCGGTCATGCATTTCTCAAACATCATGTAGTGCGAGAAATCCAATGGAGGAGATCGAGTCTTGTGGGGAAAAGTGCGCAAACCACTACAGAGTGTACAAACTAATCATGGTTAGCCGTGTCCTCGGTTATGGACATCTTGAGTATCTAGTTCTTGGATTATCATGTGGATCTCATCACTCTTAATATAAATTGATTGGGTTTTAATGATGATGCTTAATTGGGATTGATTTGGGTGGACCTTCTCAATGTTTAACAACCACCATGATAGTTAAGTAAAATTTAATCCTTTGTTGTAGGAAAAAATTGGCTTTCCGCAAAACATATTAACCATACAGCCTCCACCAGCCAAATATGCGTGTAGGGATAGCCTTATTCTTTTCATTACTCTCTTGTGTTACATTGCCAGCATATTCCATGTGCTGACCCGTTTTCGGGCTGCAACGTTCATGTTGCGGACTTTTCAGACGACGAGTAAGGTGCCTTAGGTCGTGGTCTTTCACTCAGTGATGCCGTTGGAGTTGATGAACTCGCTTTATCTTCCAAGCCTTCCACTGTTATCATATTAGATGGCCTTAAGCCATATTTATTTTAATAAGTTATCTTTTGAGACATTCGATGTAATAAGTGTGTGATTGCTACTCTGTTATAAATCCTCAAGTACTGTGCGTGTCAGCATTACCGATCCAGGGATGACACTGATGCACAGAGATCAGACTGTTTGAGGTCTCGTCGCTACAAGATGGTATCAGAGCACACGCTGATTGTAGGACACAACCACTAAGATAAATCCCTAGATCACGACTCTCTTCTCTTTTCTGACTCCTCTCCATTTCCTACTCTTTAGGATGGCGGATGCAAGGAACAAGTTCACTCAAGCGGATGAAGACACACCTTTTGGACGCCACTTGAAGGAAGTAACTATGTACCTGAACATCGGAATACAATTCTTCACCAGGACTTACAATGCCACTTTACCAAAAGAGGAGCGATGGATGATTCAAGTTCAAGTTCCAGGAAGGACATTCACGCCAGTCACTGGGCCCATAGAGTTTTCCTTTGATGCACCAACCTGGAGTCTAGGAAAGAGTATGGCAGCCCACATCACCATGGGACGCATTGGAGATGTTTACCACAAGGATCTCAAGGATACTATCTACCAGATTTGTGTGTGCCGAGATGAGCAATGGGAGATGGTCAGCACCAGGAAGGATAGATCCATTGCAGCTTTCATCCAGGAGTTAAACCAGCACATTCATCGCCAGGAGAACCAGATGTGCGCAGGCATGATAGATCTGAAGAAGGCGATGACCAAGATCACGGAGCTGGACGAAGAACTCAAGTCTACACGCGATGGATACGAGGACGATATGACGATACTAGTGAGATGAATGATGATCTAACAAGGAAGCTAGGAGTATTCATGGGAGACCCCGCGCCAGGAGGAGAAGACGACGATTCTATTTGCCCGGAGAACTATATCATCATCGACGACACCGACTCGGACCCCGCTGATAGCGATGATGACTATGTTGACGAAGCTGGAGCGGATATTATGGAGTCTTCCACCGATCAATTTTTCTAGTTGACCACCATATCAGTAGTAGTATTCCCCCATGTATATAGATTAGTCCGAGCACTTTGTAACGATAGTTAGATCGATTGTATGCCCTCGTTTGAATTGATTGAAGTGATATGATTGTGTTTGTCTCATGTGCATATGGGTAGTGTTCTCTAACTAGACCTCATTCTATTCTATTCTCTTCCCTCTAAACCCTCAGATGCCTCCGAGACGTGACCCCGGATTTTCATTTCCACCGGAGCTCACTCAATTGATCCAGCAGTAGAATGCCTTGATGAAGTTGTTAGTTCAAAACCAAGGAAACAACAACAACAACAACAACAATAACAACAACCCACCACCACCCCCAGTTGACAACTTAGCCCGTTTTCTGAGGTTGCATCCACCGGTGTTTTCCAGTAGCACCTAGCCGATAGTTGCAGATGATTGGCTCCGCAGGATTGGAAGGGAGTTAACCACTACAGGATGTATAGATGCTGAGAAGGTGCGTTTTGCCACGCACCAATTGGATGGACCAGCAGCCTCATGGTGGGAGAATTACACAGCCACTTTTCCTATAGCCAATGTTACATGGGACCAGTTCCAGCAGGCCTTTTGCACTGCCCATGTATCAGCAGGAGCTATGGCCATGAAGAAGCGTGAGTTTCACAACTTACGCCAAGGATGATACACCGTTGGCCAGTATGTGGATGACTTTATTAAGCTAGCACGTTATGCCCCAGATGACGTCGCTACAGATGCAGCAAAGCATGAGAAGTTTCTAGAAGGATTGAATGATGAGCCGAGCATGCAGTTGATGGTGGCAAATTTCAATAACTACCAGGAGTTGGTACATAGAGCTCTCATGATTGAAGGGAAGCAGCAACAGATTGACAACCGCAAGAGGAGGTATGGACAAGGGAAGTATAATTCTGGAGCTCAATAGAGACCCCGTTTTCCCCGAACTCGGGAGGACTTGTCCATAACCATGGAGGCCACACTCACAATGGAGGAAGTTCACGCAACCATAGTAGCTCCAAGAACGGGAATGGTAATGGAAGAAGCAACGGACAGAACCGTTCCAACCCAGCAATGCCCGCCAAGAAAGATCTAAGCCACGTTACTTGCTACATGTGCCAGAAGACTAGACGTTACGCCAATGAATGTCCTTAAGCTAAGAATGGAAACGGCAATGGAAGTTCTGGAAAGAAGCCCAACCCTTTCAACAGGGGACAAGTGAACCACGTTAACGTGGAGGAGGTTGCAGCCCAGCCAGATGCAGTAATAGGTAAGTTTTTGGTTAAGTAATTTACTACAGTCATTCTTTTTGATACTAGTGCATTGCATTCATACATATAAAGGGGATTTGTGGATAACTATAAATTGCCCACCAAAGTTCTTAGTACACCTATGTTAGTGAGCTTGCCAGGAGCAGAGTATATGGCAAGCCAAGGATGTTTTCAGATGCCATTGACCATAGGTAGGCATGTTTTCCCCTCAGACTTGATAATTTTGGAGTCGCAAGGTTTGGATGTGATTCTGGGTATGGATTGGCTATCGATATATGGAGGAAACATCGATTGCGCCAGTAAGACGATTTTGCTCACCACCCCAGAAGGAAGAAGGATCAAGTATGTATCCCGGCATGTGCCGAGTAGGACACAAGTAAATTCCTTATCAGGAATTGTACAGGAGGAAGTACCAGTGGTGACGGATTTCCCGGATGTATTTCCAGAAGAATTGCCAGGCATGCCACCGGATAGAGACATTGAGTTTTCGATTGAGCTTTCGCCAGGCACAGGGCCAATATCTAAGAGACCGTACAGAATGCCTGCAAAGGATTTGGAGGAAATGAAGAAGCAGATTAAGGACTTACTGGATAAAGATTATATTCGCCCAAGTTCGTCACCTTGGGGATCCCCAGTGCTTCTAGTGGAGAAGAAGGATGGATCGTTGAGGATGGTTGTTGATTATCGTGGATTGAATGAAGTAACGATCAAGAACAAGTACCCACTACCGATGATCAATGATTTATTTGATCAGCTAGAAGTAGCTAAGGTGTTTTCCAAGATCGATTTGCGATCAGGGTACCACCAGCTGAAGATTTGAGAGTAGGATATACCTAAGACATCTTTTACCACGAGGTACAGGCTATATGAGTATACCGTTATGTCATTTGGCATGACTAACGCACCTGCCTATTTCATGAACATGATGAAAAAGGTGTTTATGGAGTTTCTAGATAAGTTCGTTGTGGTGTTCATTGATGATATTCTAGTCTACTCGAAGAATGAAGAGGGGCATAAAGAGCATTTGCGATTAGTACTTGGGAAGCTCAGAGAACATCAGCTATACGCCAAGTTCAGCAAGTGTGAGTTTTGTTTGAAGGAAGTTGGATTCCTCGGACATGTTATATCCGGATAAGGAATAGACGTAGACCCTACCAAGGTCATCAGTGTGACAAATTGGGAAGCACCCATGTAAGTTGGAGAGATCCGGAGTTTTCTTGGACTCGCAGGATACTACCGGAGGTTCATCGAGAATTTCTTGAAGATTGGAAAGCCTATGATGGAGTTGTTAAAGAAGGACACCAAGTTCAAATGGACTGAGGAATGTGAGGCCGGTTTTCAGGAGTTGAAGAAACGCTTGGTTACATCACAAGTGTTGATTCTGCCAGATCAACGCAAGGATTATGAAGTGTATTGTGACGGTTCTCTTCGAGGACTTGGAGCCGTGCTTATGCGGGAAGGAAGGGTTGTTTCATATGCCTCATGACAGCTTAAACCCCATAAGTTAAATTTTGCTACGCATGATTTGGAGTTAGCAGTCGTAGTGCATGCGTTGAAGACTTCGAGACATTTTCTCATCGGAAACCATTGTGAGGTATACACGGATCACAAGAGTTTGAAGTATATCTTCACGCAGAAGGAGTTGAATCTCAGGCTGAGGAGATGGTTGGAGCTCATTAAGGATTATGACATGAAGTTGCATTATCATCCCAGAAAGGCTAACATAGTAGCCGATGCGTTGATCCGCAAGAGTCATGTCAATACACTCATGACCGGAGAGTTACCCAAGGAGTTACCAGAGGATCTTCGCGAGCTATGTTTGGAGATAGTTCCGAGAGGCTATGTAGCAGCATTGGCGATTCAGTCTACTTTGATGGATAAGATCAGAGAAGCTTTGAAAACGGACAAGGAGATTGCCGAGATAAAAGAAAGTATGAGCAAAGGAAAGGCTAAAGGATTTCATGAGGATGAACACGATACCTTATGGTTTGAGGACCGCGTTTATGTGCCAAATGATCCGGAGATCGGGAAGCTGATTTTGCAGGAGGCCCTTGATTCGCCATATCCGATTCACCCAGGAAATACTAAAATGTACCTGGATTTGAAGGATAGTTTCTGGTGGACCGGAATGAAGAAGGATATTGCGGAGTATGTAGCAGTTTGTGATGTATGTCAGAGAGTGAAGGCAGAGCATCAGAAGCCAGCAGGATTGCTACAACCATTGTCGATACCTGAATGGAAGTGGTACAAGCTAGGTATGGATTTTATCACGGGATTGCCAAGGACACGTTCATGCTATGACTCGAGATGGGTTGTAGTCGATCGTTTGACAAAAGTAGCTCATTTCATCCCAGTGAAGACCACTTACACTAGTGCTAAGTTGGCAAAGATATACATGACCAGGATCGTACGTTTGCATGGAGTTTCGAGGACCATTGTATCAGATAGAGGAACCCAGTTTACCTCAAAGTTTTGGAATCAGTTGCATGAAACTTTGGAACTAGTCTAGAGTTCAGTACAGCTTTTGACCCGTATACAGATGGACAGACTGAGAGAGTCAATCAGATTTTGGAAGACATGTTGAGAGCTTGTGCGCTAGATTATGGATCTAGTTGGGACGACAATTAGCCTTACGCAGAGTTCTCTTACAACAACAACTATCAAGCCAGTTTGAAGATCGCCCCTTTCGAAGCATTGTACGGAAGGAGGTGCAGGACGTTGTTGTGGGACGAAGTTGGAGACCGTCAGTTATTTGGACCAGATTTGATTAAAGAGTCTGAAGAGAAGGTTATGCTGATTCGTGATAGACTCAAAGTATCCCAGTCCAGGCAGAAGAGCCATGCGGATTCTAAAGGCACGGAGATAGTTTATGAAGTTGGAGACAGAGTGTATCTTCGTGTAACACCACTTCGAGGAGTGAAGCGCTTTGGAGTTAAGGGAAAGTTAGCACCACGTTTTGTGGGACCATACACAGTTTTGGAACGTATGGGAGAAGTTGTTTACAGGTTGGAATTGCCCGAAGGATTGTCAGGAGTTCACGATGTGTTCCACGTTTCTCAGTTGAAGAAGTGCCACACACAGATGGCTGATATACCTCTGAGAGATACAGTGCCACTGGAAGCGATTCAATTGCATAGCGACTTGACTTACGAGAGGAACCAGTCAAGATTCTTGATTTTGCCAGTCGAGTCACACGCAGCAAGGTTATTATGTTTTCCAAGGTTCAGTGGAGTCACCATACCGAGGATGAAGCCACCTGGGAACGAGAGGAAGACCTACGGAAGGATCACCCTCACTTATTTTCTAGCCAACCCGAATCTCGAGGGCGAGATTCATCTTAAGGGGGGTAGGTTTGTAATATCCCAAATTTTCAATTTGGAATGTTATACATTAGGTAATCATTATGTATCATATTCTATTGCATTTTTGGTTTGATCCAAGAAATTCTACGCAACTCAAGGACCCACGGAGAGAGTTGGGAATTTCATTATTTTCATATTTGAGTTTTCTCGAATTTTGAAAAGAGGATCGTTTGACTTTAATTATTTTCTCTTCGAATATTTCTTCTATAAAAAAATAAAAGAGAGAGGATAAAATGACTTCCTAAAAATAAAGAAATATTGTGGATTTAATATTAAAATCAAATAAGAATTTTATTCGGAGTTTTATCACTATTTTATTTGAATTAGGAAAAATATGTGTTTTTCGAAGTTGCATTATGGGCCCAAATAAATGTTCACCTTGTCCGGCATATTTTTAGAGGACGGGGAAAATTTATTTTGGGATTTTTGGAGGCCGTTTAGTATTTCTTTCTTTTTTTTGCATGTCAGATTGTTTTTTTTAAATTGTTACCGACTCCGGGTCGTACCCGGCCAGGACACCTCGGGCCGGCCTTTTTAAGCCGCGACCCCGGGACCCCAACTGCCTAGCCGCCCGCGCCCCCTCACAAACAATGGCCCGAGCCGCCGCCGCTCCTCGCCGAGGCGCGCCACCGCCGCCCAATCCTCGCCGCCCGCGAGCTGCCCCGCTGGAGCCCGCCGCCTCCACGCCGGAATCCCACCGGACTTGGGGTAGCTGCCGCCGGTTTTTCTTTTAATACCGTTAGGGTTTTTCTTAAAACCTAATTCGTTTTTTTAGATCGGTTCGTCGGTTTTCCGTCGGTTTATTTATTTAGCGAACGCCCATTCGTTCGTTTGTTTTAACAAACGATTTTCACCCTTTAGCCGCAGACAGCGAACATTCATTCGTTAGCCTGTTCGTCAGTTTTTCTTTTCCTCGAATTTTTCGCGATTATTTTCGATCGTGATTTCTGATCCGATTTTCATTTTAGTTTATCTTTTCGCTCGTATATCGGAATCAGGCGATTCAAGCGCTTAGAGTTTCGTCTCGAAGCACTCTTTCTGTTTAATCAACTTAAACAAGTTTTTTAACTGTAAAATTTGATTTTAGTTCACATTAGTAATCGAAGCTTGTTTCTTTCGCAGTTTGAGTTTCGTTGCTTCATTTGATTTGATTCTTTTTGCAAACCGGAGTTCTTAAGTTGAACTTTCTGGTTAGATCTTCTTATTTGAGTTTTACCCGTGCATCTTTGCTTGATTTCTTATTGTATGCTTGTTTGATTGCGATAGAGTACCCAGAATGCGAAGCGTGCTACTACGAGTCTCTAGGTTTCATGGATCGTCAGCAAGGCAAGTAACACTTTGATCATCCCTTTTACTACCCAATTTTATTGCATTAGATCAATCCTCAAACAATTGCATGGTTAGGATCTAATTTAAATTGTGGGTTTGGGAAGTAGACGAGGTAGTACCTATTCACCTGTTTATTATCAAACCTATGGGAGTTACTTCTACGTTGATTATATTTCGATGCTATGCTCGTAGACGTGGTTTGGGTTTGAGTGTATTAATGATATATGTGAGTATTGTTAATTAATATTTAACTTAAGGTGGCAACTTTAATACACATCTGGGTGGATTGAAGCACCTGGGAAACCTAGTGTTGCCTGTATTTTTGGAAATCCCGGGGTACCATTTGATTCTCCAATGGACTGCCACCCAGGCTCAAAGGGATCATAAGATTATTCATGCTAGAAACTTCCGTGTGCCTCCACATGCCATTATGGGCTCTGGCATAGTTGAGTAATTTGTGGGAAACCTTTCCATGATGGGCTAACAGATGTAGGGGATTGTAGGTGTACTGGCCTATCTATCGGTTAAGGGGACCTCTTCGGAAAGACTGTGTCTTGGTCATCCGTTTCTCAAACACCATGTAGTGCGAGAAATCCAACGGAGGAGATCGAGTCTTGTGGGGAAAAGTGCGCAAACCTCTGCAGAGTGTACAAACTAATCATGGTTAGCCGTGTCCTCGATTATGGACATCTTGAGTATCTAGTTCTTGGATGTGTATCTCATCACTCTTAATATAAATTGATTGGGATTTAATGATGATGCATAATTGGGATTGAGTTGGGTGAACCTTCTCAATGTTTAACAACCATCACGATAGTTAAATAAAATTTAATCCTTTGTTGTAGGAAAAAATTGGCTTTCCGCAAAAGATATTAACCATACAGCCTCCACCAACCAAATATGCATGTAGGGATAGCCTTATTCTGTTCGTTACTCTCTTATGTTACATTGCCAGCATATTCCATGTGTTGACCTGTTTTCGGGCTGCAACATTCATGTTGCAGACTTTTCAGACGACGAGTAAGGTGCCTTAGGTCATGGTCTTTCACTCAGTGATGCCGTTGGAGTTGATGGACTCGCTTTATCTTCCAAGCCTTCCAGTGTTATCATATTAGATGGCCTTAAGCCATATTTATTGTAATAAGTTCCCTTTTGAGACATTCGATGTAATAAGTGTGTGATTGCTACTCTATTATAAATCCTCAAGTACTGTACGTGTCAACATTGCCGATCCAGGGATGGCACTGATGCATAGAGATCAGACTGTTTGAGGTCTGGTCGCTATAGTTACACACGTGGTTGGTGTATTTTAAAGAGTTTGGTTTCAAGTTCACTACAACCAGATATTAAAAACACCCATATGCCACATAACCATGGGCACTGCTCTCAAATGTTTAAACCCAACAGGGGTGTCCCAACTTAGCCCATGAAAAGCTCACGATCAGCGGAGATAATCCTCCATCGCGGGACACCCCGAGTATTCTTGGAATCCCGGTGCACAAGCTCTTCGAAGTAAGGAAAACTATCCCAAGGAGATCTCCTGGTGAGTCAGATCCGTGTCCAGAGCCGCGCGCTCTCTATCAACAGACTCATCCGTCTATGCGAAGTGGACGATAGCCATAGCGCGGCACCGCCGACTGCTAGGTAGTTGCACCAACACTCATGTCGAGCACTAGCCCGAGGGTTGATTAAGAGTCCTCGGGTTAATTACTCCCTATGCAAAATTTTAGTTGTTATTAGGCAAACGGTAAAACCAATGTTGGATCTCCTCAGGAAAGCTTTACTTTAGGCGAAGAGACAAGGGGGGCCCATTACACCCCAACCGTGTTAGGAACGCAAAATTCAAGTAACATAACACCGGTATGATGGAAACAAAGGCGGAAATAGTGGAACAAAACACCAAGAAAAAGGCCAAGCCTTCCACCCTTTACCAAGTATGTAGATGTATTAATTAAATAAGAGATATTGTGATATCCCAACATATCCATGTTCCAAAATGAAACAACATGCACGCACCTGCAACTAGCAACGCTATAAGAGGGGCTGAGCAAAAGCGGTAACATAGACAAACAATGGTTTGCTAGGAAGGTGGGTTAGAGGCTTGACATGGCAATAAGGGAGGCTTGATAAACAAGTGGTAGGTAGCGTGACATAGCGATAGAACAAACAACTATTAAGTAAATACATAAATGATATCGGGGGTAATGGTCATCTTGCCTGCAATGTTTTTAGAGGTATTGAATCCTTGCTCCTTGTTAAAGTACTCGATAGGGTCCTCGTCCACGAATTTGTCTCCCGGCTCTACCCAAAGCAAGAACACAACAACAGAACAACAATCAATTATAGTGCAATGTGCAAGCAACATGATGCAACACATGACATGGAATGCAAGATATTATGTGCAATGCATATGGGTACTCCGGAAGGGGAAAGATGAATGTGGCACTAACTTGGCAAACCAAGCAAGCCTCTAGATAGATCGAGAGCTTTCGGTTGAAATCGATATAAAGATCACCGGAAACGGATCACGGTTTGCAAATGACAAGCCAAACAATATGCAATGCAATATGTTGAAAACAGTAGCATGAAAACTTAGATGCAAAGTTTAAATATGCTACGGCACCCAAACAGGAAAACAAAATACATGGCAGTGAATTACAGGTGAAGCTCTACAAATCATGAACACTGTGCTACTTCTAGAACTCACTAGAACAGGTCTAAAATAGAATGGCAAAAATGCAAAACATATCAGGTTAACAGACTTAGCAGAAATTTGCTGAGCATAACAGAAACAACATCAGGTAGCAATGTTTATTCCTAGTAAACTATATACTACAGGAACATATCATGGCAAACTAGAGCATGGCATGCTAGTACTAACAACAATTAACAAATCTTCCTTATTGAACTTGCTCCACAGATCTACAGAAATGATGATAGCATCAATGCAAACATGGCAAGTGATACGAACAGATTTCATACATAGAGGAAATTCATGCATGGCAGAATCAAATTCATGATAGCAACTTTGCAAGCTTGTGGCACTCAATATACAGCATGTCCTAGCATGTATAAAATCTAGCATGGAGTAGACATGAAAAGGAAGCTACACATAAAAGACATGTTTGCATAAATATACACATAAAAGACAAAACAGTAACATGATGTAAAATGACATGGTCATGAACTTGCTCAAACGCAAAAACTAATGCCACCACTAGATTGGTGGGATTTTTCTAGCCCAAATGCATATATAATATGTTGGGGTTCTTATAGGAAAATCCCCACAATTCACAAATATGCAACCTGCCTAAAATAGATATTACAGAAATGGCATTTTCCCAAAAGGGAAATGTCCAGAAATGGACTAGACAAAAAAGGAAAGATGCTCTACGCCAGAAATGGAATATTCGCTGCGAAAGAAATAATAAAAGAAAAGGAGAAAAGAGGAGAGGGGATGACAGGTGGGACCTAGTCCCCTGAGAGGCTGACGAAGGTGGTGATGCAAAACAGAGGATGCAAAGGAGGGGTTCGCCGGGGTGTAGAGACGGCGGAGAGCTCGCCGGAGTTGCTCCGGTGGCCAAAACGAACGGCGGAGATGTGCATGAGAATCGCCCGCGAATCCCGCACGCCCGCCAGGCAAACACGGCACCGGACGGCGACAAAAGCGACGCCGGGACGAGGTGACAGAGGCGGAAACCGCGAGCTCAAGCTACTTGCTGGAGAGGATGGCAGGTGCGGCGGAGGGGCTATGCGGGGTCCTAGTATGACGGCGATCACTATGGACGAAAGCGACGAGTCTAAAGAGGTCGGGACCCTCGTCGGAGACGAGGACCGACATCGATGAGCTCGGGCAGCCACGACAAACTACGACGGAGCAAGCTAATGAGAGGGAAAAGCGGACGGGGAGGTGCGCAAGCTCACCACGAACACGATGCGGTGCTCGTCTTGGTGTCAAGTGGACGGAGACGATGGTGAGCGCGATCGAATAGCTGCGATGGCCAGAGTCAAAGACGAGGAAGAAGACGATGTTGCGACGGGTTCCAGCTCCACGTAGTCGATATAGTGGACGTAGTCGATGATGGGGAAGAAGAAGGACACGGTTGGCGAGGCAGAGGTCGACGGAGAGCATGCCAGCGACGACGCCGTGCTCCCAGATGCACATGGGCACGGCGGAGAACGGCGGATCTGGTGGCTAAACTCACCTGGCGGTGGCAATGGATGGGAGAGGGAAACCCTAGAGAGGCAGGTGACATGGAGAGGGGTTTAGAAGGGGGCTAGGACGACGGGTGGTGCATGCCGTCGTGCTCGTGCTTGCGGTCCCCATGGCAAAGGCAAGAGGAGAGGGAAAAGGTGGGTGTGGGCTATAGGGCTGCCACTGACATGTGGGGCTGAGGTGGCCATGTGGCGAGGGGCTAGCAGGGGTGCGTGCACGCGTGGGTGAGAAAAAACAGAGAGAGGGAGGACGCGAGGGCTGGCACGCACGCTGGTGGGCTACGGGGCTGGGCTAGATGGGCCGCCGCTCGGCTGAAGCTGCGCTGCCGCTGCTGGGCTGCTCTACTGTCGTTGTTCTTTTCTCTTCTCTTTTCTTCAGACAGAAAATATAAAGAGAAATGCACAGGGGAAAGGAGAGGTGTGTGAGAGATATGAGAATATCCTCATGACCCTGGAATTACCCACTATTTATGAAAATTGAGTTGGGCATTTTTAGACGTAGAAAAATAAAACAAGTTTGAATTATATTCAAACCTGAGGCATTTTTGAACCCAACCAAATCAACTCCCAATTGATTGAAATTTGACAGAGAGGTTTAGGACATGATGCTAGGATATTGGGGAAAAGTTGGACATTAAAGGAGGAGGGAAAATGGCACTTGCCAAATAAAAGAAAGAGAAGGAGGGGAGAGGTGATGCAAGGAGGTGGTCATGGATGGATCACACATGGGTAGGTAATAATATAACATGCATGAAACACACAATGCACATGATGAGCATGATGAATTGCAACATGAAAGAAGCACAAGTGCAACACCAAATGGCAAAAAAGATATATGACAAGACAAAGCAAAAGAAACAACTCAAAACCCCAAAACGAAAACAACGAGGAAACCACATGGGATTCATGAAGAACAATATGGTTATATTGCCAATATTGGGAAATGTTAGAAATGGGGTGTTACACCGATACACCCACATATCAAATTATCAATGTAACGAACGCAAATCATATGAGCATGATGAAAACTAACTTGACAGTAATTCCCAGGTGTCCTCGGGAGTGCTTTGCTTTATATAAGAGTTCGTCCAGGCTTTTCCTTTGCTACAAAAAGGATTGGGCCACCTTGCTGCACCTTTTCTACTTTTTTTAGTTGCTACCCGTTGCAAATTATCTTATCACACAATTTTCTATTACCGATAATTTCACTGCTTGCAGAGAATACCTTGCCGAAAAATGCTTATCATTTCCTTCTCCTCCTCGTTGGGTTCGACACTCTTACTTATTGAAAGGACTACGATAGATCCCCTATACTTGTGGGTCATAGAGACTCTTTTCTGGCGCCATTGCCGAGGAGTGAAGCGCCTTTTGTAAGTGGAATTTGGTAAGGAAACATTTATATAGTGTGCTGAAATTTACTATCACTTGTTACTATGCACAATAATCCTTTGAGGGGCTTGTTCGGGGTATCTTCACCTCGATCGGAAGAGCAAAGGGTTTCTCCTGAACCTACAACACCTATTGAAAATGTTTATTATTAAATTCATCCGGGTATGATAGAGAAACTGCTAGCTAATCCATATGCAGGAGATGGAACATTACATCCTGATATGCACCTAATCTATGTGGATGAAGTCTGTGGATTATTTAAGCTTGCAGGTATGCCCGAGGATGTTGTAAAGAAGAAGGTATTCCCTTTATATTTGAAGGGAAAGTCATTGACATGGTATATGCTATGTGATGATATTGGATCATGGAACTACAACCAATTGAAATTGGAATTTCATTAGAAGTTTTATCCTATGCATCTGGTTCATCGGGATCGGAATTATATATATAATTTTTGTCCTCGTGAAGGAGAAAGTATCTCTCAAGCTTGGGGAAGGCTTAAGTCAATGTTATATTCATGCCCCAATAATGAGCTCTCTAGAGAAATTATTATTCAGAACTTTTATGCTCGACTTTCTCATAATGATCCAACCATGCTCGATACTTCTTGTACCGGTTCTTTTATGAAGAAGGATATTGAATTCAAATGGCATTTTTTTGGAAAGAATTAAACACAACTCTGAAGATTGGGAACTCGACGAAGGTAAGTACACCGATGCTTTTCATGATTTTAGCACTAAATATGGACTTGACTCTGAGATAGTAGCTTCTTTCTGCTCATCATTTCTACTCATGTTGATCTCCATAAGGAGAAGTGGTTTAAATATCATCCTCCCATTTAAGTTAAAGTAGTTGAACCTATTAAAGTTGAAGAAGAAACTATTACTTACAATGTTGATCCTATTGTTCCTACTGCTCATATTGACAAACAACCTTTCCCTTTTTGATTAAAGGATCATGCTAAGGCTTCCACTTTGGTTTGTAAGAGTTATACTAGAATACCTACACCCCTTGAGCAAATTAAAATTGAACCTAATATTGCTATGGTTAAAGATATCTTGGTTTATAATATTGATGGGCATGTTATTTATTTTTGTGATGAAGCTGCTAGGATTGCTAAACCCATTATGAAAGATAAACATAGACCTGTTGTTGCATGTGTGTTGTTTTTGTTAAAATAGGAGATCATTGTTATCCTGGATTATGTGATGTGGGTGATAGTGTGAGTGTTGTTCCTTTTTCCTTATATAAATAAATTATGAATGATATTGCACCTGCTAAGATAGAAGATATTGATGTTACTATTAAGCTTGCCAATAGAGATACTATATCACCAATTGGGATTGTTAGAGATGTTGAAGTCTTGTGTGGGAAAATTAAATACTCTACTGATTTTCTTATTCTTGCTTCCCCACAAGATGATTTTTGTCCCATTATATTTGGTAGACCTTTCTTGAATACAGTTAATGCTAAGATAGACTATGAGAAAGATATTGTTACTGTTGGTTTAGGGGATATGTCTCATGATTTTAATTTCTCTAAATTTCGTAGACAACCCCATGATAAAGAATTGCCTAGTAAGGATGAAATTATTGGTCTTGCTTCTATTGTCGTACCTCCTAATGACCCATTAGAACAATATTTGCTAGACCATGAGAATGGTATGTCTATGAATGAAAGAAGGGAAATATATGAAATATTCTTTAATCAAGGACCTATTTTGAAACACAATTTGCGTGTTGAAATCCTTCGGGATCCTCCTCCACCCAAGGGTGATCCCGTGTTTGAGCTTAAACAATTACCTGATACTTTGAAGTATGCTTATCTTGATGAAAAGAAGATATATCATGTTATTATTAGCGCTAACCTTTCATGGCATGAAGAAAAGAAATTATTGAAAACTCTGAAGAAGCACCATGCTGCTATTGGATATACTCTTGATGATCTTAAAGGCATTAGTCTCACTCTATGTCAGCACAAAATTAATTTGGAGCATGATGCTAAACCGGTTGTTGATCACCAACGACGGTTAAATCCTAAGATGAAACAAGTGGTAAGAAATGAAATGCTAAAGATTCTGGATGCAGTTATAATTTATCCTATTGCTGATAGTAAGTGGGTAAGTCGTGTTCATTGTGTCCCTAAGAAGGGAGGGATTACTGTTGTTCCCAATGATAAGAATGAATTGATCCCACACAGAATTATTACATGTTATAATGGTAATTGACTTTCACAAACTAAACAAAGCTACTAAGAAAGATCATGACCCTCTACCTTTTATTGATCAAATGCTAGAAAGATTATCCAAACATACACACTTTTGCTTTTTGGATGGTTATTCTGGTTTCCCTCAAATACCTGTGTCAAAAGATGATCACGAAAAGACCACTTTTACTTGCCCTTTCAGTACCTTTACTTGTAGACGTATGCCTTTTAGTTTATGCAATGCACCGGCTACCTTTCAAAGATGCATGACTGCTATATTCTCTTACTTTCATGAAAAGATTGTTGAGGTTTTCACGGATGAGTTCTCCATTTATACAACTTCTTTTGATGATTGCTTAAGCAACCTTGATCGAGTTTTGCAGAGATGTGAAGAAACTAATCTTGTATTGAATTGGGAGAAGTGCCACTTTATGGTTAAGGAAGGTATTGTCTTGGGGCATAAAATTTCTAAAAGAGGTATTGAAGTTGATAAAGCTAAAGTAGATGCTATTGAAAAGATGTCATGTCCTAAAGATAGCAAAGGTATAAGAAGTTTTCTCGGTCATGTTGGTTTCTATAGGAGGTTTATTGAAGACTTCTCTAAAATTTCTAGGCCACTTACTAATCTCTTGCAAAAAGATGTTCCTTTTGTTTCTATCATGATTGTGTAGAAGCATTTGAAGTACTTAAGAAATCCTTGATTTCTGCACTTATTGTTCAGCCACATGGTTGGAATTTACCCTTTGAAATTATTTGTGATGCTAGTGATTATGCTGTTGGTGCTATTCTAGGACAAAAAGTTGATAAGAAATTGAATGTTTTTTGACAATAAGACTATAAGGGAGGCCCCTACAGTATAATAGGTGCAACAAACCCAAGTTGCAAGTACCATGGCTTGAACCTGGGTGGGTGGGAAGGCATCAGCCCCTGCCCACAACTAGGCTTGAATGTTATTCATTATGCTAGCAAAATTCTAGACAGTGCCCAAAGAAATTATGCTACTACTGAAAAAGAATTTTTAGCAGTTGTTTTTGCTTGTGATAAATTCAGATCTTATATTGTTGATTCCAAAGTAACTGTTTACACTGATCATGCTGCTATTAAATATCTTATGGAAAATAAAGATGCTTAGCCTAGACTTCTTAGATGGGTTCTCTTGTTATAAGAATTTGATTTGCATATTATTGATAGAAAGGGAGCCGAGAACCCCGTTGCAGAGAACTTGTCTAGATTAGAAAATGTTCTTGATGACCCATTGCCTATTGATGATATTTTTCTTGATGAACAATTAGTTGTGATAAATGCTTCTCGTAATACTCCATGGTAAGCGGATTATGCTAATTATATTGTTGCTAAGATTATACCACGTAGTTTCACATAGCAGCAAAAGAAAAAGTTTTTCTATGATATAAGACATTACTTTTGGGATGAATGTCGGTGTTAAAACCGGCCGATCTTAGGTAGGGGGTACCGAACTGCGCGTCTGAGGATCAAAGGTAACAGGAGGAAAGGGACACGATGTTTACCCAGGTTCGTGCCCTCTTGATGGAGGTAATACCCTACTTCCTGCTTGATTGACTTTGATGAGTATAGGGGTTACAAGAGTTGATCTACCTCGAGATCGTAATGACTAAACCCTAGATGTCTAGCCTGTATGATTATGATTGCCTCTACGGATGAAACCCTTCGGTTTATATAGACACTGGAGGGGCCTAGGATTGTACAGAGTCGGTTTACAGAGAAACGAATCTTCCCATCCGAATGCCAAGCTTTCCATCCATGCAAAGGAGAGTCCCATCTGGACACGTGGGAAGGCCTTCTATATTGTCCCTTCACGCCCACTAGTCCGGCCCATGTCACATAGCCCGACCATCCGAGGACCCCTTAATCCAGGACTCCCTCAGTAGCCCCCGAACATGCCTTCAATGACGACGTAGTATTCGGCTTTATGTCTTCGGCTTTGTAAGGTGGGATCTCGATTATACTTCAGATTGATGATAGTTCGGCTCCAAATTAAATATCATGTTTTTTGCCGCCGTCGCCCCGGCTTCCATATGTCAGGCGAATGTGAATGGTTCAGGTATATTTTACAAATGACCCCTTGACCATACATGGATGGTGTCACACGCCCATCTGAATGAACTTCAGAGGCAGGGATATCTTCCTCCTGCGGATCTAGTCTCCATTCGGGCTAGATTGACTTCCCTCAATGGTGAAGCCCTGGCGGAAAATTTCCGCCATTTTTCTAAAGAGGAGCGGGTATGATTTGTTTCTTTCCTTCTGAGGGGCATATGATTCCCTATCCAGCCTTTCCTCAGAGGTCTCCTAGAGTATAATGGACTCCAAGTGCACAATCTAACGCCCGTCTCCATCTTGCATATCACGGGCTTTGTTGCTCTCTGCGAGCTGTTCCTAGGCTGTGAGGCCCATTTCGAATTATGGCAGAAATTCTTCTGCCTCGTTCCCCGCTCCTAAAAGGGATCTATATTCGAGGTGGGCGGCGCTGAAGTATGGCGCATAGCTGGAACAGGATACCTGTCCGGCACTCCGAAGAAGGCATCCGAAGAGTGGCCCTCGGAATGGTTTTATATTGAAGACGTAGTTCTTCCAGACCCAATCCGGCGCGGCCTTCCTGAATTCTCCAGCAGTCCTTTAAAGAAATGCGCCAGCTAGCATCCCCAGAGCCTCGAGGAAAGGGATAGTGCGGAGGTCGCGAGGTTGGCAAGCAAAATCAGAGTACTTGCCAACTCCGGGCTATCAATAATTGAGGTAATGGCAATTTCAATAACGTGATGCGTTCAGCCGTTCCAATCTAGGGGTTTTCCCATGTGGCATTACAACGGGGAGGACAATGCATCCTATTGTCGTCGCCAGGGTCCGGACAACTTTGCCGCCCTGGCCACCATCTTGGCTGATCTTTTCAAAGGGGGGAAGGAAGATTTCACTCACTTGAAGTGTCGGGAAGGTTTTTCCATGTACAACTTCATCGACTGGGTAAGTTTTTGACGACCGACTTTATTCAATACTTTTCCAGAGTTATGCTAGTCGAAACTAATCCGGCCGCTTCTAATAGGAATGGAGAAAGATCGTCGGGGGGATCCACAGCCCCGCTCCATAGCTAGAGGATCATAATCGGGATCTAGATCCTGGATATGAAGAAGATCCGGACATATTTATAGAGCTTAAGGAGGGAATCTTTTATCACGCGAGCTACGATGGCACGGAAGTGGATATTATAGACGATTACCCCGGCCTTCTCCCCTCCTCCCACGTAAGTACCCAGGAGACGTCTCCTCCAAAATAGTTTTTCTGTCGCACCTCACCCACCGCACAATCTCATGCTCCGAAGGGGCGACACTCGTCTCGCCAAGCTGTATCGAAGGTGTCTTCTAGGAAGGCGACACCTGCGCAGGGTGAGTCCTTAAAAAGAAAGGACAACGGTGATACTACCGCGCCCCTACCTTCACCAAAGAGGTATAGTTTTTAATATGCACCCGGCGGGCAGACCGAATTGTGACGTTTTCCTTTGGGTCATCCTACAGGAAGAGCATATGCCGGATCACATCCGGGGACCTCGCCGGCCGTGCATCGACCAATATGGCCCGGGACACTGCCGTGAAGACTAGGGTTGATATGGTTAAAATGCCATATTGTCATTTCCAAGAGGATTCAGATGATGTATATTTCACCAATTCTGAGGTGGAGAGCGCGATGAATCATCGACGGAGGAAAGAGGCCATGCGCGATCCTAGTTTTACCTTAGAGGCGTTCCATGCCCTCAATTCTGCGGAGGCATATATCTGAGCTGCTCGGTATGGGCTTGCTGGAGCCACACACCAGCTTTCAAAGTATATGCGGGTAAGAGCTTTTTTTAGGTGCAAGACTCATGTGCGCGTAGCCCCAGAGACTTGAAACAATTTGGCCCCAACTGATGTAAGGATCGTTGTATTATTAAGTACTCGCTGAGAAAAATGACATGCTATCCAAGGAGCTTGAAGAATGTCGGACAAAGATTACTGCTGTCACCGCCGAACTGGAGAAGTCCAAGAAGGCACCGAATGGTAAGGTCCATCACTGTCCGGAAAAATATGATTATGCGCCAACAATGTTTTTTTCAAATATACACTGTTTTGTTTACGGCTGCAGGATCTCGGATCAGCTGGAGGACAGACTGAAGGTTGCGCATGCGGATAAACAGCATGCCGAAAGGCAAGAAGCCGCTGGTCAATGTATACTCACATGCACTAGGGATGAGAAGAACGAACTATAGGATGCCAATATCAGGCAAGTGGGGGAGCTGGAGGACGTAAGAGCCCAACTATCGGACACCTTGAAGGGGAACCGAAAGTTGAAAGGTGGCATATTTAGTATGTCCCTAAACCTAACTTTCATAAAATCCCCTGATGGAAATTTTTTATGAGATTTGTGCTTGTAGATTTGTTAACTAGGCGGCCCAAAGGAGAAGTGTCCGGATTCCAAGGCGACGTGCTGCAAGAGCTATCCAAAGTGCACGAGTGAGCTCGGAAAGCCATGAGGAATCTGGCGAAGGATTTATGGCCATCCGATTCTCCTCCAGGAATGATGGGGGAGATCAAAGAGTTATTCAAGGGAGCTCGTCTTTGTTTTAAGGTGTGGAAAGCATCGGCATGTCGAGAAGGTGCACGGGAGAGGCCTGGGCCATGGTGAAAACGCTGTATAGCAGACTTGATCCGAATCATATGGCCCGTGTCGGACCTGGTGGACCAGATGGATAGGAAATTCTGGTTAGCTTGCTGTACGACCAGGTAAAGATAGCCGGCAAATTTTCACAGCAGGACTGTAAACTAGACAGCCTGGTAGACGACATAGATAAAGAGTAGCCGTGTAATTTTATCTGATGATACACTTTATCGGCAAAGCTTATCTCTGGCCAAATTGTAAAAGATTGCCATGGAAGACCTTTTGCTTTAAAACTCCAAAACCTAAGGGTGGAGTGTTTCCAAAAACTATACATGTGGGAAACACCAAGTATGTTTGGAAAACATGCGATCCAGTCATAATGCTTGAACAGACAGACTGTATTTCGGGAGTTATGTTATATTACTGTTTAACATAAGAAACATCTTCCAGAAAGAATAGTTCCATTAAGGGTTCTGCTCCCTGGGCTGGCATGCGTTTATGCATGACTAAGTCATGATGCGAAAGAATCACATGAGTCTTTTTAGTTGTTAATTTTGCTGCAAAGGCATTTCGTCTTTCGTCTGCCGACCAATTATTTCCTTAAGAACGCTAGCTTTTGGCTTCACCCGTCTGAGGTACATGTCTAGATGACCCGGTTGTACGCAGAGGTGCTCCCTTTATGCCCTAGCCAAATGAGTGGTAACGTAGGGCATAAGCACAGGAGTCAGCCAACCCAGCTTGGCAAAAACTGAAGTCATACATGTAACGCCCTCGATGCGGCTATATATCCCACGTGTCGAAGCACGACTTAGAGGCATAACCGCATTGAAAGCAATATCGCAAGTAAGGTAATCTTCACAACAACCCATGTAATGAATAAGAAAGGAGGTACATAGTTGGCTTACAATCGCCACTTCACACAATACATGAATAAAGCATTACATCATCCAGATACAATGAAGGTCCTACTACGGAACCAAAATAAAAGAAGACTACCCCAAATGCTACACAGATCCCCGATCGTCCCGAGTGGGCTCCACTACTGATCAACTGAAACGAAACTACACGATGAACAAGATCTTCATCGAGCTCCTCCTTGAGCTCGGTTGCGTCACCTGCACGGTATCATTGGCACCTGCAAACTGGTTTTTGAAGTAATCTATGAGTCACGGGGATTCAGCAATCTCACACCCTCGCGATCAAGACTATTTAAGCTTATAGGTAGGGAAAAGGTATGTGATGGAGCTGCAGCAAGCGACTAGCATATATGGTGGCTAACATACGCAAATGAGAGCGAGAAGAGAAGGCAAAGCACGTTCGAGAAACTATGATCAAGAAGTGATCCTAGAACAACCTACGTCAAGCATAACTCCAACACCGTGTTCACTTCCCGGACTCCGCCAGAAAGAGACCATCATGGCTACACATGCGGTTGATGCATTTTAATTTAAGATAAGTCTTCAGGGTTTCTACAACCGGACATTAACAAATTCCCATCTGCCCATAACCGCGGGCACGGCTTTCGAAAGATCATATCCCTGCAGGGGTGTCCCAACTTAGCGCATCACAAGCTCTCACGGTCAATGAAGGATATTCCATCTCCCAATACAATTCGATCAGACTCGCCATCCCAGTTACAAGACATCTTGACAATGGTAAAACAAGTCCAGCAAGACCGCCCGATGCGCCGACATCCTGATAGGAGCTACACATATCTCGTTCTCAGGGCAACACCGGATGAACACTACGTACAGCTAAAACCAGCCCTCAAGTTTCCCCGAGGTGGCACCGCAAGTGGCTCTGTTTCGGACCAACACTTAGACAAGCACTGGCCCGGGGGGGTTAAAATAAAGATGACCCTCGGGATGTGCGATTCCCAAGGGAAAAAGGCTAGGTGGCGAATGGTAAAACCAAGGTTGGGCCTTGCTGGAGGAGTTTTATTCAAGGCGAACTGTCAAGGGGTTCCCATTATAACCCAACCGTGTAAGGAACGCAAAATCAAGGAACATAACACCGGTATGACGGAAACTAGGGCGGCAAGAGTGGAACAAAACACCAGGCATAAGGCCGAGCCTTCCACCCTTTACCAAGTATATAGATGCATTAATTAGATAAGAGATATTGTGATATCCCAACAAAATATCCATGTTCCAACATGGAACAAACTCCAATCTTCACCTGCAACTAGCAACGCTATAATAGGGGCCGAGCAAAGCGGTAACATAGACAAACAACGGTTTGCTAGGACAAGGTGGGTTAGAGGTTTGACATGGCAATATGGGAGGCATGATAAGCAAGTGGTGGGTATCGCAGCATACGCATAGCAATAGAGCGTGCATCTAGCAAACAAAGATAGAAGTGATTATGAGGGTATGATCATCTTGTCTGAGATCCTGCAAGGAAGAAGAACGAGTCCATGAAGAAGAAAAACGGACATAGCCAACGGATCCTCACAAACGCAACGTTACCGGAACTAACCCAAAGAAGCATCACCGGAAAGAAGAAAACAACATGGTAAACAACCATCACATAATCATGGCATTATGCACAATCAAGTATGGTGCATGACCGGTTTAATGAAGCATGGCATGGCAAAATGCACAAACAAAACTACAAATTAAGTGGAGCTCAATATGCCACGAGTTGCATATTGATGGACACCACAATAATTATTTAGTTCGCTCTTGTTTATGTACCCAACAATATTAAATGTTGGTTAGCATGGCATGGGGTGAAGTATAAAAGAAACTATCTAACTAAGCAATTTAAATGGGGCCGGATATAACAAACAACAAATCCGGTAAATTCCCATATGCATTTAGAAAATTAATACCAACAACAATTTTAAACATTCTTGATGTTGTTAACATGATGCGGATGACATGTGCCAGTTTATGCAAGTTTTGAAGAAAATGTTGATAAGAGCATTATATGGAGCATTTGTCATCGTGGCGGAAAGAAAGGATGCCACGACGACGATAACGGAAACGGTGCCATGGCAACGTTCCGGTTCCGGAAACTTGATTGAGATGCCAGTGGAAAAGAACAAGTGTGACGGGAGTGTGTCATGCGAAGAACGGTGGGGTGCTCCCGGTTACCGGGTTCCCACATGTCGACGACATGGCAACAAGGAGGAACAACTAAGGTTCACGAGCGAATAAAACAACCAACCATGCATCTCATACAACACAAGCATTCGGTCCACGGGTGTCGTCTCGGGGTTATACCTTCTTAGCGTGCAAAGGGAACGGTTCTCGTTCGTAGAGGGAAGTAGGCGTTCTCGCGACAGCGGTAGTGGAAGTAGTCGATCTCGTATGCTCTAGGGTCGACGGTAGAGGTTCTCGCGAACTCGGCGATGGTAGTGGAGCACGTTTTGCAGGGGAAGTAGAGGTTCACGTTTCATAGTTGTTCGGGGTCGCCGATACTTGTACCCATTCGTTGTTGGACTTGACGGATCCGATGCCTCCGGACGTAGTGGTACATGTTCGTTTTTCGGAGAGGTACTTGGTGTTCTTTGGTCATAGGTACTTAACGTTTTTGCTACCCGGGTCTTCGGCGACAGTCGTTGTACACATAACGTTGGGGTACTTGTCGGTCCGGGTCTTGACATATCCAAAACGATCATCGGTGGTGGAACTTGGTGCTGTTGTGGTGGACGTTCGGGCACCGTACGTCATGGTACTTGGTGGTGGACGTGGCAGAAAAAGGGACGGCTTGGGCAGGAGTTCCTCTGCACCGGGAGGAGGCGGTGGTGTTCTTGGTGGTCGCCGGCGGACAGGTGACGAGCAGAGAGGCGAAGCCACGGACGAAGAGGGCCATGCGGTGTGGAGCAAAAGAGGACGAGCTCCTGCTGGTCGCAGCGGCAGCGAGGACGACCTGCTGGGGCTGCTCACCGACGAGAGCACGGCGAGGGAGGAGCAAGGCGGTGGCAACTCAGAGCTCGGGGATGAGGCATGGAGGTCGAGGTCGCCGGCGGACTTGCGGGCTCCAGGTCCAGTGCTGGGACGGTGAGGCACCAGGTCTGGTCGGGGAGGCGACAGCTTCTTCGAGCAGGGGCGCGCGAAGTTCCCTGCTACTGGCCGCCGCATGGTCGCGGGAACGGAGGCAGGGCTACGCGATGGAGGGGCGCGACAGGGACAGGCTCGGTCATCACCGGCGGCTTGGAGAGGATTGAGCGATGGGGCTCCTCCCCTGGATCGAGGTGGAAGAGAGGAGAGGGAGACGAAGGAAGGAAAGAGCGAGGGGATCGGGCTCGTGCAAGGCGGAGCTGATGGAGGAAGGCGCGGTGGCTCCTGTGTGAGGCGAGAGGGAGAGATGGGATCACGCGCAGTGCGCTTCTCTCCTGGCGGCGCGGGGTGCGAGGAAGAGATCGAGAGGGAGAAGTTATGGTCGGGCCTAGGGTGAGGTTAGGTGAGGCCAGGTGGGCTTGCCACAAATGGGCCGGCCTGGCTGCGGAGATTGGGCGGCCCAGGTGCTAGATGGCCTAGGGATGAGGCAGGGCGCGGCTGGGCCTAGGGATGGGCCCTAGAGGCCAGCCTGCTGGGCTCTCTCCTCTCTCTCCCTTATTTCTAAGCATAAAACAAAATTGGAGAAGAAAATAAAGAGGGAGGGGGTTAGGGAAAGAATTAGCGCACGTAGATAATATTCTCGGACTCGCAAAAATGCGTTGGTTCCAAGAAAAATAGGAGAGACATGATTGCAAGGAATTAATTCAAAGTCATTTGAATTTAAATCAAATGGTTTGAACAAGGGCTAGGAAATAGAGGTTTCCAAAAATGTTTGAATTTTTGGTGGAGCTCCGAAATATGATGAAAGAAATATATGGCCATGTTGGAGACCAAGAATTAAGATAACAAAGGCATTGCGATATTTTGCAAGTGTGTTTGCGGTAAATCCAAATAATTGGAATATTTACTATAGCTCTCTAAATATCGAGAGGATATGTTGTAAAGAGAATCACCATGTGAATTCCCTCAGTTTAAATGGATCAAAGATCCATGCCATTTATTTAGTTGAGTTGCAAAAGATTTATGACATGATGGCATGATGACATGATGCAACGCAAAAATAAAAGGAGCAAACAAAAAAGAAACACACGGAGAAACCCGGAACCTAAGGAAGTCTTCTCGATCATCGGTCTTGGGGCGTCACAATACAGGTGCATATAATGGCGAAGACAGGACGTATAATGAGCAAACAAGACACGTATATGGTGAGCTTTATGCTCGAAATGATAATAAGCTTCTATTAGAGGAAGCCCCCAGTTATGGTGGGGTGAGTACATTTAAAGATATATACCCCTCAAGTTTTCTGCTTACCCGAACACACGTTAGAAGTTGTAAGGGAAAAATAACAAGGGAAAAAACTGAAAAAAGTAGAAAAAGGTAATGAACAATGTGTTCGGACTTAGGCGTAGAATCTTCGGAGTCAAGCAACGTTCCATGGGTTCGGCTCTAAGCGATTTGTCTGATGCGTTGCGAAGGCAATAGGCTCCTCTAGTGAGAACTTCATCTATAACGAAGGGACCCTCCTATTTGGGCTTGAGCTTGTCCTTTTTCTTCTCTGGTAGGCATAGAACGAATTCACTGACATCATAAGTCTAAGCCGGCACTTCTCTGCTTTGGTATCTTCGAGCTTGTTGTTTGTAGAATGCGGAACGGGCCTTTGCGGCATTGCGCTCCTCCTCCAGGACATCTAAGTCGCCTCTCTCTCCTCGTACATGCGCACTCGAGGTGAGTCATGAATAATATCTCTAGGCAAGACGGCCTCTGCGCCATACACCATGAAGAACGGTGTGTATCTGGTCGTGCGATTGGGTGTGGTCCACAACCCCCAGAGTACGGAGTCGAGCTCCTAGACTGAGTGTTCATCCGACTCCTTTAAGGATGGGACTAGTCTGGGTTTGATTCCGCTCATTATCAGGCCATTGGCCCGTTCCACTTGACCATTTGTTTGGGGGTGATACACGGAGGTATAATCGAGTTTGATACCTAGATTAGCTCACCAATTTTTTACCTCGTCTGTTGTAAAGTTAGAGCCGTTGTCAGTAATAATACTATGTGGGACACCATAATGGTGTACGACACCGGAAATGAAGTCTATCACCGGTCTGACTTCAGCCGTTTTAACAGGTTTGGCCTCTATCCACTTAGTGAATTTATCCACCATCACCCGCAAATATTTTTTCTTATGGTTTCCCCCTTTAAGGGGTCCTACAGTGTCCAGCCCCACCCCCTGAAAGGCATAGTAATGGGGATTGTTCATAGGGCAGTGGGCGGCATATGGCTTTGATTGGCAAAGGGCTGGCATCCGACACAGCGTGGTACGAGGTCTTGCGCGTCTGCTCGGGACGTGGGCCAAAAGAAACCTGTACATAAGGCCTTACTTACAAGGGCCCGAGCTGCGGCGTGATGGCTGCCAAGACCAGCATGTATTTCGGCCAAGAGCTGACGTCCCTCCTCTTCGGAGATACATCTTTGAAGGACTCCGATAGTGCTTTTCCTGTAGAGCTCTCCTTCATGAACCTTGTAGGCTTTCAAACGTCGAACGATGCGACGAGCCTCGTTCTCGTCCTAAGGGAGCTCCAGCCTATTAAGGTAGGCTAGGAAGGGTTCGGTCCATGGGGCGATTACCATCAAGATTACATGGGTGGAAGGTGTTGGTTCTGTGCCCGAGCCCCTGATGATGGCTGAATCGTGTTCGGTATCCCGGGGTGTGATCAGCGCCAGACTGGTATTTCCGCTCTTGTCCTGCCATACCGCGGATGGCTGGAAGGGCATTTCCACGAAGGTGTTAGGTGGGACAGGGTCGCATTTAGCGCCCATTCGAGCAAGGATGTCCGCTACTTGGTTACTATCTCAGGCCACGTGATGAAACTCGAGCCCCTCAAACCGAGCTGATATTTTGAGCACAACATTGCGGTAAGCTATCATCTTTGGATCTTTTGCATCTAATTCTCTGTTTATTTCGGATATTGTTAGGTTTGAATCCCCGCGCACCTTGAGGTGTTGTATGCCCATAGAAATAGCCATCCGGAGACCATGCAGTAGGGCCTCATATTCGGCTGTGTTATTGGAGTCCGTGTACATGATTTGCAATATGTAACGGACTGTGTCCCCTATAGGGGATGTCAGGATGACACCAGTCCCCACTCCGGCTAACATTTTAGAGCCGTCGAAGTACATCACCCAGTTGGAGTATGTACCGTACTCTTTAGGGAGTTAGGCTTCTGTACACTCGGCGACGAAGTCGGCTAACACCTGAGATTCAATAGCCCGACGTGGTTTGTACGTTATTTCAAACGGTAGGATCTTGATGGCCCATTTTGCAATGTGGCCAGTGGCGTCTCGATTATTTATGATATCATTGACTGGTACCTCGGCGGCTACCATGATCGAGCACTCTTGAAAGTAGTGTCTCAGCTTCCGAGATGCCATGAAGACCGCATATGCTATCTTTTGATAGTGCGGGTACCGGGATTTGCATGGTGTGAGAACCGCCGATACGTAGTATATGGGGGTTTTGGAGTGGGAATTTATGTCCCTCTTCCTGTCATTCAACGACGAGTACTGTGCTCACCACCTGATGAGTTGCGGATATGTATAGTAGCATGGGTTCACCGATGTTAGGCGCGGCAAGGACTGGGTTGTTTGCTAATAGAGCTTTTATTTCTTCCAACCCAGTTGTTGCCGCTTCTGTCCACTCAATGTGGTCGGTATGTCGAAGCAGGCTGTATAGCGGCAGCGCCTTCTCTCCAAATATGGTGATAAAGTGGCTCAAGGTTGTCACGCACCTAGCTAATTTTTGGACCTGCTTTAGGTCTGTTGGAATTGCCAACTGTGACAAGGCTCAAATTTTGGCTGGGTTTGCCTTGATTCCTCTATTGGAAACGATGAACCCGAGCAACTTTTCTGCTCGAACGCCGAAGACGCATTTTTCCAGATTGAGCCATATGTCATATGTTCGAAGGTTGTCGAATGTAAGACGTAAGTCGTCCACCAATGATTCGACATGTTTAGTTTCCATGACTTCATCATCTACGTATACCTCCACTGTCTTGCCAATTTGTTTTTCCAGGCATGTTCGAATCATGCGTTGGTAGGTGGCATTGGCGTTTTTGAGTCTGAAAGGCATAGTGTTGAAGCAAAAAGGCCCGTACGGGGTAATTAGTGCTATCGCGGCTTGATTGGATTCCTTCATCTTAATTTGATGGTGTCCGGAGTATGCATCATGGAAACATAATGAATCGTGTCCTGCGGTTGCATCGTTGATCTGGTCGATGCGGGGCAGTGGGAAGAGGTCCTTAGGGCAGGCTTTATTGAGGTCTTTGAAATTGACACAAAGGCGCCAGGATTTGTCCTTCTGTGGCACCATGACCAGGTTTGCTAGCCAATCCGGGTGTTTTATCTCTCGAATAAACCCGGCTTCAAGTAGTTTGTCTGGCTCCTCCCCCATAACTTGTCGCTTGTGTTTGGAAAATCACCGAAGCATCTGCTTGACTGGCTTGAACCCCTTTATTATGTTGAGGCTGTGTTCGGCTAGTCTACGTAGGATTCCAGGCATATCCGAAGAGTGCCAGGCGAAGATGTGCCAATTCTCACGCAGGAATGCTCTTAGAGCGGCGTCGACCGTCGGGTGTAGCTGTGCTCCAATGGCTATTGTTTTATTAGGATCCGTCGGGTGGACTTGGAATTTGACTATTTCGTCTGCTGGCTTGAAAGAAGTGGATTTAGGCCTTTTATCGAGAATTACGTCATCTCTATCCACTATGGAGCGCAGAGCGGTGAATTTCTCGGCCGCCAGGGCTTTGGATAGTGCCTTGAGGACCAGGGATGCAGTTTTGTTTTCGGCGCAGAGCGATATGTCCGGATCACTAGCGATAGTGATGACTCTATTGGGCCTAGGCATTTTGAGCTTCATGTACCCGTAATGAGGTATAGCTTGAAAGCGTGTGAAGGCATCTCGCCCCAACAGGGCGTGATATCCGCTGTTGAAAGGTCCACCTGTAAGATTAACTCTTCGGACCTGTAGTTCTCAGGTGTGCCGAATAGTACATCAAGTTTATTTTTTCCTGAACATCGTGCTTCTCGACTTGGAATAATGCCTTGAAAGGTTGTACTGCTCTACTCGATGCGGTTCTTGTCCATTTGCATTTTGTCGAGCGTGTCCTCATAAATGAGGTTTAATCCGCTGCCACCGTTCATGAGCACTTTTGTCAGATGAGAGCCATCCACAATTGGGTTCAGAACTAGAGCGGTTGGTGCTCAGACTGATCGGACCCGTGGTTCGTCAGTAGGGTTAAAGGTTATCGCCATGTCGTTCCAAGGATTTATTCTAGCTTCTTGGTTGACTTCGGGGAGGTCGCGGAGCGCCCTTTTGTGCCAATTCTTTGAAGAAATGCTCTCGAAGACCGTAAGCACATTGAGATCGTTATCCTCTGAGGAGTACTTTTCTGGTGTGGTGTTGGTGAGGAGGGCTTCACCACTCTTAGCCACCTGCCGGAGTATCCAACATGCCCGAAGGCTATGTGTTGGTCCGGATGTTGGCGTCGTGTTTATCTCACACGGCTTGTCGAGCCATTCATAAAGGACAGTTCTATGTCCCATTAAGGGCTTGATTTTCTTGTCCATGTAGCGGTGATCAGGTGCCCCGTGAGGGTGCATCCTTTTTTCCCGACCGGTGGGTGGCTTAAAGGCCGATGGTTCCCACCGAGCTGGCTTGGGATTCCAGGCGCTTTCCATTGTGCAGTACTTCTATACTATGTGTGCCAAATTTGCAAAGTGCAGTATGCGGTGGCGGTTGAGGGCTTTGAGGATCCCTTCATCCATACAGTTGCAGCAAAAGATTCGTCGTAGCAATCTTTAATCTTGTTTTTAGCAAGTAGGAATCTAGCCCAAAAGTGATGGACTATCTCCCGAGGTTGTTGATCTACATACATTAAGTCGCATATGTCCGGGGGACCTGAATTGCTTGGAGAGTATTGCTTGTGGTGGGTGGGTGGGTTTAAATCCAAGCCCAGACCCACTGTGGAATCCGGAATTCGAAACATTTCTGAGGTTACCGTCCCAGGATCTAGAGTGTCCTGGGAATTTTTAGGCTCAACACCTGGTTCTATGTTCGGAGAACGAAAGGTCTCCTCCCGAAGATGGGTATCCGGCTCGCAGGGCTCGGAGATCCGAACATAGTTTGTCCCTAGCATAGGAGGGGATGTATCCTCAACTAGCTCCTCCACAACTGTCACCAGGTGGGTGACAGGTGGGGACCTGATTTCCGTCTGATCGGGTTTAAGCCCAATTAGATCATAGTCTGTTGCGACCCCTAGGGCAACGAAGCGACCTAGCAGTTCATTCAAAGATGAGATGTCTGCCGCATACATCCTATAGACGCTTTCGGGTTCGATGCGGAGATGCTTTTTGGCGAACTGAGAGACCGCCTTGCACTTAATGGCCAGGTGGGTGCCCATGGTGAAACTGCCGAGCTGGAGCATGTGCCCAGGAACTAGGGCCCTTCCAGAGGTGATTTTGTTGTTGACGATAAGGTGAGCCATCGATCCTTCTATTGACAAGACAGATGAACTCTCAATGAAAGCACCAATGTCGGTGTTAAAATCGGCCGATCTCCGGTAGGGGGTCCGAAACTGTCCGTCTGAGGATCGAAGGTAACAGGAGGCAAGGGACACGATGTTTACCCATGTTCGGGCCATCTTGATGGAGGTAATACCCAACTTCCTGCTTGATTGACTTTGATGAGTATAGGGGTTACAAGAGTTGATCTACCTCGAGATCGTAATGACTAAACCGTAGATGTTTAGCCTGTATAATTATGATTGCCTCTACGGACTAAACCCTCTGGTTTATATAGACACCGGAAGGGCCTAGGATTGTTCAGAGTCAGTTTACAGAGAAAGGAATATTCACATCCGAACGCCAAGCTTTCCATCCACGCAAAGGAGAGTCCCATCCGGACACAGGGGAAGGCCTTTTATATTCTCCCTTCACAGCCCATCAGTCTGGCCCATGTCGCGTAGCCGACCATCCGATGACCCCTTAATCCAGGACTCCCTCAGTAGCCCCCGAACTTGCCTTCAATGATGATGTAGTATCCAGCTTTATGTCTTCGGCTTTGTAAGGCGGGTTCTCCATTATACTTCAGATTGACGATAGTTCGGCTCCATATTAAATATCATGTTTTTTGCCGCCGTCGCCCCGGCTTCCACGTGTCAGACGAATGTGAACAGTTCAGGTATATTTTACAAATAACCCCTCGACCATACAGGGATGGAGTCTATTTAAGGGGATTGGATCTCAGATGCCATTCCACATCACGTGGAAATCCTTAGAACTCGCCATAGGAAATCGTCCAAGCATGGCCGGCACTCCTGGCTCCTCCTCACACCCCTACGACTCTCAAAAAGGTGACTGGGAAAGTTTCTCGGTGTTACACGCCCATCTGAATGAACTTCAGAGGCAGGGTTATCTTCCACCTGCACATCTAGTCTCTGTTCGGGCTTCATTGACTTCCCTCAATGGCGAAGCCCTGGCAGAAAATTTCCCCAATCTTTCTAAAGAGGAGCAGGTGTGCTTTGTTTCTTTCATTCTGAGGGGCGTAAGATTCCCTATCCACCCTTTCCTCAGAGGTCTCCTGGAGTAATATAGCCTCAAACTGCACAATATGACGCCCGGATCCATCCTGCATATCGCGGGCTTCGTGCTCTCTGCGAGCTGTTCCTAGGCTGTGAGGCCCATATCAAATTATGGCGGAAATTCTTCTGGCTCGTTCGCCGCTCCCACAAGGGAGCTATATTCGAGGTGGGCTGCGCCAAAGTATGGCCGGATATATATCCACCGGATGTAGGTTATCATAAAGTAGTATTGTTGACCATACCCTTGAGGTAAAAGGTTGGGAGGCAAAACTATAAGCCCCTATCTTTCTCTGTGTATGATTGAAGCTTTCAACCCATAAGTATCACGTGAGTGTTAGCAATTGTGAAAAATTAAATGATAGGTGTGTATGTGAACTTGCTGATAAGCTCTTATATTGACTCTTTCTGATGTTATGATAAATTGCAATTGCTTCATTAAATGAGATCATAGTTTGTTAGTTTTCAATGAAGTTTCTGATTCATACTTTGCCTTGTGAATGAATTGTTACTTTAGCATAGGAAATTATATGGCAATATGTGTTGTTGTTCTAAAGATGATCATGATGCCCTCATGTCTATATTTTATATTGTCGACAGCTCTATCTCTAAACAGGTGGGCATATTTTTAGATTTCGGCACTCTCCTGAGGACAAGCAAGGTCTAAGCTTGGGGGAGTTGATACGTCCATTTTGCATCATGCTTTTGTATCAATATTTATTGCATTATGGGCTGTTATTACACATTATATCACAATCCTTATGCCTTTTCTCTGTTATTTTATAAGATTTACATAAGAGGGAGAATGCTGGCAGCTGGAATTCTGGACTGGAAAAGGAGCAAATATTAGAGACCTATTCCGCACAACTCCAAACGTCCTGAAACTTCACAGAGAATATTTTTGGAATATATAAAAAATATTGGGTGAAGAAAGCACCAGAGGGGGGCCACCTGCCAGCCACAAGGGTGGAGGGAGCGCCCCCCGGCCTTATGGGCCCACTGTCAGGCCCCCGATGCCCATCTTCTGCTATATGGTGTGTTTTGACCTAGAAAAAATAAGAAGGAAGCTTTCGGATGAAGCGCTGCCGTCTCATGGTGGAACCTGGGAAGAACAAATCTAGGGCTCCGACGGAGTTGTTCTGCCGGGGAAACTTCCCTCCTAGATGGGGAAATCGAAGCAATCCTCATCACCAATGATCCTCTCATTGGGAGGGGGTCAATCTCCATTAACATCTTCACCAGCACCATGTCCTCTCAAACCCTAGTTCATCCCTTGTATCCGATTTCTGTCTCAAAACCTCATATTGGTACCTGTAGATTTCTAGTAGTGTTGATTACTCCTTGTAGTTGATGCTAGTTGGTTTATTCAGTGAAAGATCATATGTTTAGATCCTTAATGATAATTAGTACTCCTCTGATTATGAATGCTTTGTGTCGTGGGTTTGTCACGGCAGATGTCCTCGTGAAAGGACTTAGTCATGGAGCCATCGCAATGGGTTAGCTTAAAGGGGTTAAACCGGACAAGGGGACACGGGAGTTTATACTAGTTCGGCCCCTTCGATGAAGGTAAAAGCCTACATCTAGTTGTGATTGGTATTGCTAGGGTTTCAAAGGCCAGGGAGCGAATCCTATTTGTCTGGCTCTGGAGTTGTTGTTGTCTGTCCCTAAACCGCGGCCGGGTCGTCCCTTTATATACATAGGTTGACGCCCGTCGGGCTACAGAGTCCCGAAGCCGGATCATAAACGTATCCGGTTCGGCCTCTCTCTTTCTATCTTACTATACAAGTTACATGACTAGGCTGGTTTACATTTATAGACTGTAACTCGCCTTTGGGCCCTCCGTAAAGCGCCATCATCTTTACATTTTCACGGGCTTCTAATCTTCAAAGAGTCAACCCGGCTACATAAGGCCGGTTTAGCTCCAGTAGTAATATCCCCAACATTAGGCCTGAAAGCACAAGTGCTCCCTAGGTGGTTTTGATAATTGATGACAACATATCTCTTGTTGGACTAACATTTCAATCTAGCATGTTTCAGATAAGTTCAACAATGGAGTGGCATGGCATGGATGTGAAAGTGGAACCCTCAAAATGCTAAGGACAAAGGATTGGCTCAAGCTCAAAAGGTCAAGACTCTTCATTTTATATTTTAGTGATCCAAGATCACATTGAGTCTTTAGGAAAAGCCAATACTATTAAGGAGGTATGAGGTGTTGCTTAATGAGCCTCTTGCTTCATGTGCTTAGTGATATGCTCCAAAACCCTCAGCTACTTTCCCACTTCCACATATGACCTAAACCCTAAGCCAAACTCGGTCCTACCGATTTTTCCTATCCGGCGCCACCGAGTTCCAATTGTCATAAGCCACTGCCAAACCCTAATCATTTCGGTCTCACCGATGGGATCTCGGTCTCACCGAGATGGGCTTGCAAACTCTCTGTTACCCATTGCAATATTCTCGGTCCCACCGAGATATGCAATCGGTTCCACCGAGTTTGCTTGGCCAAATCTTAGTTTCACTTATTACCCAAATCGGTCCCACCGAGTTTGAGTAATCGGTCAAACCGAGTTTTGGATTTACCCTAACCCCAGCACATCGGTCCCACCGAGTTGATCCAGTCGGTCCCACCGAAATCTCTAACGGTCACTAGGTTTACATTTTCGGTCCGACCGAGTTTATTGATTCGGTCCCACCGAGATTGGAAAACTGTGTAACGGTTGGATTTTGTGTGGAGGCTATATATACCCCTCCAACTTCTTCTCATTCGGTGAGAGAGCCATCAGAACACACATACCATTCCAACTCATATGTTCTGAGAGAGAACCACCTACTCATGTGTTGAGACCAAGACATTCCATTCCTACCATATGAATCTTGATCTCTAGCCTTCCCAAGTTGCTTTCCACTCAAATCTTCTTTCCACCAAATCCAAATCCCATGAGAGAGAGTTGAGTGTTGGGGAGACTATCATTTGAAGCACAAGAGCAAGGAGTTCATTACCTACACACCATTTGTTACTTCTTGGAGAGTGGTGTCTCCTAGATTGGCTAGGTGTCACTTGGGAGCCTCCGACAAGATTGTGGAGTTGAACCAAGGAGTTTGTAAGGGAAAGGAGATCGCCTACTTCGTGAAGATCTACCGCTAGTGAGGCAAGTCCTGTGTGGGCGATGGCCATGGTGGGATAGACAAGGTTGCTTCTTCGTGGACCCTTTGTGGGTGGTTGCTTCTTCGTGGACCCTTCGTGGGTGGAGCCCTGTGTGGACTCACGCAACCGTTACCCTTGGGTGGAGCCCTGTGTGGACTCGTGCAACCGTTACCCTTCGTGGGTTGAAGTCTCCATCAACGTGGATGTAGGATAGCACCACCTATCCGAACCACGGGAAAAACATCCGTGTCTCCAATTGCGTTTGAATTCTCCAAACCCTTCTCTTTACATTCTCGCAAGTTACATGCCTTACACTTCGCTGCTCATATACTCTTTGCATGCTTGCTTGATATGTATTGTGTGTGTTGGAATTGTGCCTAAACTCCACTTAAACCGAAAAAGCTTAAAAATTGTAACTTGAGCATTATGTGTCTAATCACCCCCCTCTAGACACATCTACTTCTAGATCCTACAAGTGGTATCAGAGCTTTGGTCTCCATTGCCTTGGTTTAATCACCATTGGAGGAAGATGGATGTGTGTACATTAGGGAGTCTTAGGCATAGAGTGCCTATTCTTGGTGGAGAGTACTTTCATGAGTGAAAAAATGAGATGCTTTTAATCTTCAATCAATATCATTTGAACAAGTACATTGCTAGACCTTGTGCACCTCATATTGATCCCTTGCATCCTACCCTAGATGAAGATATTGACATGATTCGCAATCTTAGAACTATTGAGCTCATCATTAGAGGATTGCCCAAAAATTTGATTGCTAGTTTGCCTACTCAAAATTGCGCCTATACTATATGGAAATTTCTTGAGGAACGGTTTCCCAATCATTCCTTGAAAACTTTGGATGAAATTCTCCATAAATCTATTGCCTTGAGTAAGATGAACTCTAGTGATCCTAGTTTTGGTAAATGTCTTCTTGAACTTGCCAATCTTAAGCATGCTAAAGGAGATGTTGGAATCATTAATGATATCATACTCAAAGCTATAAGAATTCATAAAAGTGACCACTTTGATGATCATTTATCTGATGAATTACCCTCCCTAGGAAATGATGAATCACAAGATCATGATGAACATGAATATTACGATGAGGATGATAGTGACTCCGATCTTGATGATGCAATGAGACATTTTGGTCTTATGGCAAATCTTCGGGGATATGAATCAGGAGGAAAGGAATGGGTTCTTGATAGTGGATGTACTGATCATATGACCGGAGATGAAGAGATGTTTCGTCAGCTTGCTGAAAATGACGGCCCTCGAAAATATGTCACCTTTGGTGATAATTCAAAGGGTAAAGTGGTTGGCCTTGGTAAGGTGGCCATCTCACATGATAGTTCCATTCAAAATGTCATGCTTGTTGAATCTCTTGGCTACAACTTACTTTCAGTATCTAGACTTGCTGATTTCGGTTTGAATGTCCTATTTACTGAGGTAGATTGCCAAGTATTTCGTCGAGACAATCATAAAATGGTCTTTACGGGTATGCGTAGAGGTGATCTTTACATTGTCGATTTCTCTAAAAAGGCACAACCTAAAACTTGCTTTGTTGCTAAATCCTCAAAAGGTTGGTTGTGGCATAGACGACTAGGTCACGTTGGCATGAGAAACCTTGACAAGCTTATTAAAGGAAATCATATCCTTGGAGTTAACGATGTCATATTTGATAAGGATAGACTTTGCAGTGCCTGTCAAGCAGGTAAACAGGTTGGAGGAAGACATCCCGTGAAGAACATCATGACCACAAGGAGGCCACTCGAGCTACTTCACATGGATCTTTTTGGTCCCAATGCCTACAAGAGTCTCGGTGGAAATTCTTTTGGTCTAGTTATAGTTGATGATTTTTCAAGATTTACGTGGGTGTTCTTTCTTAATGACAAGTCGCAGGTCCAGAAGATCTTCAGAAACTTCGCTAGGAAAGCCCAAAATCAGTTTGATGTGAAGATCAAGAAGGTTCGGAGTGACAACGGAACGGAGTTCAAGAACGCAAATGTGGACACCTTTCTTGACGAAGAAGGGATTTCACACGAGTTCTCGGCTACGTACACACCTCAACAAAATGGAGTTGTTGAGAGGAAGAACCGGACGCTCATCAAAATGGCAAGAACGATGCTTGATGAATACAAGACGCCAAAGCACTTTTGGGCAGAAGCGGTTGAGACAGCTTGTCACGCAACAAATCGCTTATATATTCACAAGCTACTCGGCAAGACGGCATATGAGCTCCTCACCGGTAACAAGCCTCAAGTTGGATACTTTCGAGTATTCGGCTCAAAGTGCTACATTCTTGATAAGCATCGTCGATCAAAGTTTGCTCCTAATCTCATGAAGGTTTTCTACTTGGTTATGGCTCAAACTCTCACACTTACCGTGTCTACAACAATTTCACCCGAAAGGTTGAAGAGACGGTAGATGTGAAGTTTGATGAATCTAATGGCTCGCAAGTAGAGCAATTGCCAATTGATGTAGGAGACAAAGACCCTTCAGAAGCAATTCAAGACTTGTCCATTGGCAAAATTCGTCCAACGGAGGTGAAGGAGAGTACTTCATCTGTCCAAGTGGAAGCTTCTACTTCACGACAAGGTGAACCAAGAATCGACACGGAAGCATCCACAAGTGGGACACATCAAGATGAAGAAAACGAGGAAATACGTCAAGACGAACATCAACAACCTCCTTCTCCACCACGACAAGAGAACGACGACGTCAACAATGAAGAAGGCCAAGAAGAAGAACAAGATGAAGAAGATGTTCAACGAAGACCCAAGCAAAAGCTCTCACGAGTTCGAGCAAGAATTGCCAAAGATCATCTCGTCGAGCAAATCCTCAATGATATACAAACCGGGAGAATCACTCGCTCAAAAACTCGTTTAGCTAACTTTTGTGAAAATTATTCATTCATCTCTAGCATTGAACCAATGAAGGTTGAAGAAGCATTGGAAGATCCAGATTGGATAAACGCTATGCATGAAGAGCTACATAATTTTGAGAGAAACCAAGTTTGGACATTGGTTGAGAAGCCCGACAACAACCACAACATCATTGGTACCAAATGGGTGTTTCACAACAAGCAAGATGAAGATGGACAAGTGGTTCACAACAAAGCACGTCTCGTCGCCCAAGGGTACACACAAGTCGAAGGTATGGACTATGGTGAGACGTATGCTCCCATTGCTATACTTGAGTCCATTCGCATCTTACTTGCCTATGCTAATCACCATAATATCACCTTGTACCAAATGGACATTAAAAGTGCTTTTCTAAATGGTGAAATAGAGGAGGAAGTTTATGTCAAACAACCTCCCGGCTTTGTCAATCCTAAGAAACCAAATCATGTTTACAAACTTCACAAAGCTCTTTATGGTCTTAAACAAGCTCCTAGAGCATGGTATAAATGCTTGACCAAGTTCCTTACTACAAGTGGTTTTGAAATCGGTAAAATTGATTCTACTCTTTTTACTAAAAGGGTTAATGGAGAACTATTTGTATGCCAAATTTATGTTGATGATATCATATTTGGTTCAACTAACCCTCTCTTTAGTGAAAAGTTTGGAAAGCTAATGTCAGAGAAGTTTGAGATGTCTATGATGAGTGAACTCAAATTCTTTCTTGGGTTGCAAATCAAGCAAACTAAGGAAGGTACATTTGTCTCTCAAACAAAGTACACCAAGGACTTATTCAAGAAGTTCAATATGCAAGAATGCAAAGGTATGTCTACACCCATGCCTACTAGTGGACATAATGATTTGACCAAAGATGGTGAACCTGTTGATCAAAAAGTTTATCGCTCTATGATTGGTTCATTGTTATACCTATGTGCTTCACATCCCGATATTATGCTAAGTGTGTGCATGTGTGCACGATATCAAGCTGCTGCTAAAGATTGTCATCTTAAGGCTGTGAAAAGGATAGTGAGATATTTAATCCATACACCAAATTTTGGCATTTGGTATCCCAAGAGGTCTTCTTCTGATCTTGTTGGCTATTCTGACTCGGATTATGCCGGAGACAAGGTTGATAGAAAGTCCACTTCGGGTACTTGTCAATTTCGTGGCAGATCTCTTGTGTCTTGGTCTTCCAAGAAACAAAACTCGGTATCCTTATCCACCGCCGAAGCGGAATACATTGCCGCTGGTTCATGTTGCGCTCAATTACTTTGGATGACCCAAACTCTTAAAGATTATGGGATTTATGTGAAACATGTTCCACTGCTTTGTGACAATGAAAGTGCTATCAAAATTGGTCATAATCCTGTACAACATTCTCGAACTAAGCATATTGAAGTTCGTCATCATTTCATTCGAGATCATATTGCTAAGGGTGACATCAATCTTAAGCATGTTCGCACCGATAAGCAATTAGCAGATATATTCACTAAACCGCTTGATGAGAAAGTGTTTTGCAGGTTGAGAGGAGAATTGAACATCATTGATGCTTCGAACTTGGAGTAGAAACTCCATTGGATACATGCAAGACATGAGCTTATGACTAATCCATGATATATCTCTTATGATAACTATCTTATGTCTTGGATATATTTGCACCTTGCATGTTGTCTAACCCATGTAGGTGCTTGGTTGAATCTAATTCCATGAGATTGCGACTCACTCATATCCCGAGCGATCTCTACATCACCAAGACTCTACACAATAGTGGTTGAAGACAAGGAAGCACAAAACCATGAAACATATCCTTTGACAAACTCTTTGATTAAGCTTCATGATTGTCATTTTTGGATACACAAGTGCTCTTACTTGCAAGAACTAACCCATGTAGGTAGATGAACTCAAACTCCAAGTGGTGCTCCCAACTCTTGATGAACTACATCAACCTTGAGCACCCACACAAGTTCAACTACATGAGCAAGAACCACATCACCACCCAAGGTATGTTATTCCATCTTAGAGAAGCTTTACTCCAAGACATGAGTCAAAGCAACTCAACAAGATGTGAATACATCAAGATGCTTAAACGAAAAATGGTAACCCCATTTTGAGCTTAAACGATGAGTATGACCTATGATCAAGTGTTCTAACTTGACTCCTAAGTCAATATACTCTAACATAGGTGACCATGTCACCGCCCAATTCTAGATGAAGTTCTCTTGTGTTCCTGTCTGAGTTATTGCATTTGTCCCTTGCATATTTGTTTCTTTCTTTTTAAATTAAAAAAAACTTCATCTAGAAACCTTTTACCTTTTTCTTTTTGATTTTTGTTCTGCATATTTCTGCATCAAATTCCTCGCAAATCTTTCAGCTAATTCATTGCAAATCTTTGTGAGATCTTACTTGACTAGTGAGCTGAGGTGACAAGTGTTTTTCTCTGTGATGAACTCGGTTTCACCAAATAGCCATTTTCAGTCCAACCGAATCCCTTCGGTACTACCGAAACATGCCACTCGGTGCCACCGATTTCGCAACAGGAAAAACAGTTTGCCACATATTCTATAATTCTTCTGATCCAGCTCCACTCAATGAATCTTGTCCTCTACAAGCATCACAGTTTTATTCCCGGCTTTGTACTGAATCTCAAGGACCAAACCTATTCGACGGATTCCAGGAACAACCTTCTTGGAAATTGATGTCAAAGGGGGAGAGAGAGATCACATCAAAGCTTATCATCAGGGAGAGAGAGATCACATCAAAAGCTTATCACCTAAGGGGGAGAGAATACTCAAGGATCCCATATATTAAGGGGGAGAAAGAAATCTCCAAGGGGGAGAGAATACTCAAGGATCCCAGATGCTTGATGTTCAAGAGGAGAGATGCCACATGTCTTTTTGGGGGAAAGACATGTTCATATGAACTCATTTGAATTTAGTTCTATTCATATCCTTCAGCTCTGATTTTCTGTTTCCTATCTTCTCCCAATATCCCATGTAAGATTCGACACCTAAGGGAAAGAAATCAGTCAAATTCATTGCATATCTTTATTCTTGGGGACATGTTGAATTCAATATGGTACCTTGTACTCACTCTCTACATGTCATCCCAATCTTGGTATTCTTGTGGTTTCTTTTGTTTGCTCTGGCTAGTGGACGTACCTGTGTTATCTAACCTTGTTTGTGCAGGTTCATTCCATCCTAAGCCAACTCAAGACCACAAGGTAAGTATATGCATCAAAATCATGAGTATGAGGAGTTCTTGCTTATGTACATACTGTTTGCAAGAAGGACTCATGAGCATGAAGGTATTTTCCTTGATAATCTTTTGCTCTGATGCATATGGCCAAGATACATGTAACACTTTGCCTACTCTGTCATGGTTATGCTCTCACATGCCTCTCTATTTCATATTTACATGAGTGCATACATGTAGGTTACATGTCCTTCCAAAGCTTTACTTGCTGTTCTTTATATCTTTATCTAAAGCTTTGATGTATGTTGCCATCAATTACCAAAAAGGGGGAGATTGAAAGCACAAGTGCTCCCTAGGTGGTTTTGATAATTGATGACAACATATCTCTTGTTGGACTAACATTTCAATCTAGCATGTTTCAGATAAGTTCAACAATGGAGTGGCATGGCATGGATGTGAAAGTGGAACCCTCAAAATACTAAAGACAAAGGATTGGCTCAAGCTCAAAAGGTCAAGACTCTTCATTTTATATTTTAGTGATCCAAGATCACATTGAGTCTTTAGGAAAAGCCAATACTATTAAGGAGGTATGAGGTGTTGCTTAATGAGCCTCTTGCTTCATGTGCTTAGTGATATGCTCCAAAACCCTCAGCTACTTTCCCACTTCCACATATGACCTAAACCCTAAGCCAAACTCAGTCCTATCGATTTTTCCTATCCGGCGCCACCGAGTTCCAATTGTCATAAGCCACTGCCAAACCCTAATCATTTCGGTCTCACCGATGGGATCTCGGTCTCACCGAGATGGGCTTGCAAACTCTCTGTTACCCATTGCAATATTCTCGGTCCCACCGAGATATGCAATCGGTTCCACCGAGTTTGCTTGGCCAAATCTTAGTTTCACTTATTACCCAAATCGGTCCCACCGAGTTTGAGTAATCGGTCAAACCGAGTTTTGGATTTACCCTAACCCCAGCACATCGGTCCCACCGAGTTGATCCAGTCGGTCCCACCGAAATCTCTAACGGTCACTAGGTTTACATTTTCGGTCCGACCGAGTTTATTGATTCGGTCCCACCGAGATTGGAAAACTGTGTAACGGTTGGATTTTGTGTGGAGGCTATATATACCCCTCCAACTTCTTCTCATTCGGTGAGAGAGCCATCAGAACACACATACCATTCCAACTCATATGTTCTGAGAGAGAACCACCTACTCATGTGTTGAGACCAAGACATTCCATTCCTACCATATGAATCTTGATCTCTAGCCTTCCCAAGTTGCTTTCCACTCAAATCTTCTTTCCACCAAATCCAAATCCCATGAGAGAGAGTTGAGTGTTGGGGAGACTATCATTTGAAGCACAAGAGCAAGGAGTTCATTACCTACACACCATTTGTTACTTCTTGGAGAGTGGTGTCTCCTAGATTGGCTAGGTGTCACTTGGGAGCCTCCGACAAGATTGTGGAGTTGAACCAAGGAGTTTGTAAGGGAAAGGAGATCGCCTACTTCGTGAAGATCTACCGCTAGTGAGGCAAGTCCTGTGTGGGCGATGGCCATGGTGGGATAGACAAGGTTGCTTCTTCGTGGACCCTTTGTGGTGGTTGCTTCTTCGTGGACCCTTCGTGGGTGGAGCCCTGTGTGGACTCACGCAACCGTTACCCTTGGGTGGAGCCCTGTGTGGACTCGCGCAACCGTTACCCTTCGTGGGTTGAAGTCTCCATCAACGTGGATGTAGGATAGCACCACCTATCCGAACCACGGGAAAAACATCCGTGTCTCCAATTGCGTTTGAATTCTCCAAACCCCTCCCTTTACATTCTTGCAAGTTGCATGCTTTACTTTCCGCTGCCTATATACTCTTTGCATGCTTGCTTGAATTGTGTGATGATTGCTTGACTTGTCCCAAAATAGCTAAAATCTGCCAAGAACTAAAATTGGGATTTCTTTCACTTAAACCGGCGCACAGAGTTTGTGAATGGCCCGAACACAGAGCCTGGTGGCATCTCGATTCAAAAGCGGAAAGAAGTGGAATTTCCTCATGCCAAACATCATAGCCACCCAAAGGAATGGAACCAAACATGGTTTTATTGCAGAGACACTTCGCCTAAGGATGAAAATCCCCTCCCCGGCTTCCGTGATCATAGATTATCCAATACTCACCCAATGCCACAACTCCTGAGCTCTTCAGAAAGGGCAAAATACGCTCCTCAAATCGCCAAGCTCTGGGCCTTTATGGCAAACGGTTTAACAGGTGTGGATTTTGTGCGCTGTTGGATATCCTGGAGTATCTTGCCGCTAAGCCGGCGTCCCAGTTTAATGTGCGAATATACCGATGAAGTTGATGATCCTCAATGCCACTGCAACATCCAATTATCTGAGGAAGAAGTTACTGAGGGTGTAAAGAAGATTCTGAATGAATCGGAACTGGTCTGTTGTCAAACCGGTCTGAGTCCCTTCTATACCAAGAACAAACCGCCTGCTGTAAGCATTACACTTCCTCTTCATCTCTAATATCTTTAACTTATACAAGCTGTAACCCTTCTTCTTTATATATACATAGGCTGATGACCCCTTCTGGAAACAGAAATCCATGGAGAAAGCGGCAAAACCAACTAGAGACAAAGTGGTCAAACCAACCCGCCCGAAGACCAAAACCGTAAAACGGACGTCAAAGTGGAAAATGGCTGACCGGATTAATATGGAACTTGATGATGATACTGATGACCCAGAAGTTGAGGTAGAACTTGACACACTTGCCTCTCTTTTTATGCATCTTGTTAACAATGATCTTCCTCAGGAGGAGGCAGAAGCTAGTCAGGCTGATGACATAGAGGTAATTACCCTATCCTTCGGTTCAGACTCTATGCCAACACAAAAAAACACGCCAAACAATCCGGAAAGTAAGCTTTTCTCATCCTCTTGCTCACTTGGATCCAACATTTATTTTGAAGACTCAACAGCATGAAGCTCGCCGGACAACCCGGCACAGTGGCCAACAGGTCACCTCTACGGGTTTACCTGATACTCCGGTTCGGAAGCGCCAGTCTGAGGTCTCTCCTACTTCTGACCATTCTTACCCCAAGGCAGGTTATTTCAGACAGCCTCTTAATCCGTCCGATTCAAATTATCAGGTGACACCTCCTTCCTCTTCTTGTGAATCGACAGCAACTCAACTCCCCCCTTTGAAAACTGTGGCCGTGTGAGTTATGAAAAACCTTTCCTTTCAATGCTCCCTACATCTTTTGAACAAGATGTTAATCCTTTCTTATTCTGTTTGCCGGGCCAAAGCCAAACCCAGCAAGAAAGCTCGGGTCACCAATCCGCCAGAAGACCCTGTTGCCAAAGAAGAAGAACCAAGAGGTGAACCGGATCATACTGGTGAACCGGAAGGCCTCCATCCTGAAACAACTTTTGATGATCCGCCCCTTGACGGCCAACATACTGACGAACCAACAGATGCTGAGCCTGCCGCCCCTGATACTGAACCGATAGAACCAAACCGGTCTAATCCATTGAAAGACACTGAAATTCCATCATCATCCACCAAAAATCCTGAAGGCCAAGGTGATGACGTTATTATTACTGGAATAGGCCACAGCTCTCCTGGTCATCCCGTCATTTTGGCTCAGCATAGTGCCAAAGAAGAGCAAATTGCCAAGGATAAAGTTAAATGGAACAGCGACTTATAAAACATGCTCATCTTAACGCTGATGAGCTTCATTCCGGCTTCTTAAACCGTCTGCACTCAAACCGGGATTATGAAGCCGGTTTGGTGAATTTGATGAAAGAACGATATGAGGTAAATGCTTCTCCCTTGTACATTGATTTATAGCTAAAATACTATTCCAAGTAGCCTCCAAGAACCGTTTTATGATTGTTAATCATAAACTGGGTCTTTGTAGCACTTCAAGCATCTGATCATTGATCCTTGCAAAGGCGTGTCCCCAATCATAGATAAGACTCATGTTTGAAAATATTAGATAACGTTCTGCAGCATAGCCCCCAAAGGCCGGTTTAACTTGGCAAGTTATTCCGGTTTTTAATACACACCTCCGGTTTAGACCAAACGTACATTAGCCCACAAGTGTCAAGGATAATGCTTGCATTGTTCTGGAGACTTGTATAGAGGGTAGTATTTGAAAGCAAAGAGGCATTATCCCCCAAGTATGAAGTGGATAACTTGTTATATGCTTTATACTTAGTGCATAAATATGTTGTTTTGTTTAATATACCTTCAATGTTGCGGGCTTTACTGAGAAACAAAGATGCCCAAAACTCTGACTTGCAAGAAAATGTGAAGTCTCAACAAGCCAAAGCTGCAAAAGCCAAAGAGGAGCTGACACAGGCCCTGGCCGAAATGGAAAAGCTGAAAGAATCCTTCAACCAAGATCGTGTTGAATGGGAAACCGAAAAAGACGGTTTAACCAAAAGAGCTGTAGATGCTGAGGGAGCCCTGAAACCGGCAGTTGAAGAACTAGCTGGTTTGAAGCGCCAAATCAACGCTATGGCCTATGCTATCTTTGGTAAGTGTCTGTTTATGTATGTTGCACCAGTCAATGAATCTCAAAACTAACCAAAATGTTGATAAAATCTTTGGCAGGAACTCGGATCACTCATCTTGGTGCAGATATGCGGATGAAGCTCAAAGCAGCATATACATTGGTTGAGAAACTATACTCTGGGTCTCAGCGAGCCATTAGTACAACAGCTTACAACAAACCGGCGCCAACGTTGATTAAGGAGACCCTTGAGAAGCTGGGCATCTTACCGGCGCGTATTGCCGAGTTGAAAAGAGCCGCTGCGAGAGCAGGGGCATTAACCGCCCTTATTCGAGCCAAGGCCTGGATTCCAGACCTTGAAGTGGAGGATATCATTAAAGGATATCCAGGCGTTAAAGAAGACGGTTCAAACTTTGACAATGATGATCTTCGGCGGTTGACCAAACAGATGCAGCCAGCGGCCAGCAAATTGGCTGAGGACACCGATTTGTCCCATTTTCAACCGTTTTATGATGCAGAAGGGAAAAGACAGCCGGCCGAGATCCATGAAGTCGAAGAACTTGTGCCTCCGATTCGTAAGCACACTTATGCCCCTAATATTAACCCTTCTGATCTTATCCATGAGGAAGCAGTATTCCAAGCTTATAACGGAGGCTCCGGTTTATTATATGGTATAAGAAAGAACAGATACCCCGCTTATAACGGAGGCTCCGGTTTATTATATGGTATATACACGGTCATAAATATGTACAGGTGAAGAGCCTATGGCCTCAAGTATAGTAAGGCCGAAGGAGAGCTATGTTCCATGGCCGCTTTGTCTCCTCCTCCGATTGACGTGAGTCTTCACGCTCTCGAACATCAATGAGGTAGTAGGATCCGTTGTGCAGATTTTTGCTGACCACAAAGGGTCCTTCCCAAGGGGGGGATAACTTGTGCATAGCAGTCTGATCCTGGATGAGCCGGAGCACCAAATCACCTTCTTGAAAGGTTCTAGTTTTTACCCGGCGGCTGTGATAACGCCAAAGATCTTGTTGATAAATCGCCGAACGTGCTGCTGCAAGATCCCGCTCTTCATCCAACAGGTCCAGAGAATCCTGACGTGCCTTCTCATTATCAACTTCAACATAAGCTGCCACACGGGGCGAATCATGACGGATGTCACTAGGAAGAACCACCTCCGCTCCATAAATCATGAAGAAAGGTGTGTAAGCCGTAGATCTGTTGGGTGTGGTGTTGATGCTCCATAACACAGAAGGTAGCTCCTCGACCCAACAAACCGGCGTCCGCTTTAAGGGAACCATAAGCCTTGGTTTGATACCCCATAGAATTTCTTGATTTGCCCTTTCCGCTTGACCATTAGATTGGGGGTGAGCCACTGATGCTAGATCAAGCCGGATGTGCTCATGTTGACAGAATTCTTCCATCTCTCCTTTCGATAAGTTAGTACCATTATCTGTTATAATGCTATGTGGAAACCCAAACCGGAATATCACCTTTTTGATGAATTGAACCGCCGTGGCTGCATCACACTTGCTGACTGGCTCTGCCTCTACCCATTTAGTGAATTTATCAACTGCTACTAACAGGTGGGTCTTCTTGTCCTTGGAGCGTTTGAAGGGTCCAACCATATCCAGCCCCCAAGTTGCAAACAACCACGTAATTGGAATCATCCGCAACTCTTGAGCCGGAACGTGCGCACGGCGGGCAAACTTTTGACATCCATCACATCTTTTGACTAAATCCTCCGCATCAGCATGCGCCGTCAACTAGTACAAACCATGGCGAAAAGATTTAGCAACCAACGACTTTGAACCGGCATGGCGACCGCAATCCCGTTCATGAATTTCTCGCAAAATCTCACAACCTTCTTGAGGAGAAACGCATCGCTGAATTGCTCCTGAAACACTGTAACGATGTAACTCCCCATTGAGTATGGTCATGGACTTGGAACACCGGATTATCTGTCGAGCCAACGTTTCCTCAGCTGGTAACTCGCCCCGGTTCATGTAATCCAGATATGGGATCGTCTAATCCGGTATGGCATGCAGAGCTGCCACCAACTGAGCCTCCGGATCAGGAATAGCCAAATCTTCTTCGGTTCATATTTTGACTGACGGATTGTGCAATACATCAAGAAAGACATTGGGCGGAACCGGTTTACATTGGGAACCAAGACGACTTAAAGCGTCCGCCGCTTCATTCTTCCGCCGGTCTATATGGTCCACCTGATAACTTTAAAGTGACCAGCCACTGCGTCCACCTCTCGCCGATATGCAGCCATGAGTGGGTCCTTAGAATCCCAAGTGCCAGACACTTGCTGAGCCACTAGATCTGAATCGCCGAAGCACTTAACCCAACTCAAATTCATCTCTTTAGCCATCCGAAGACCGTGGAGTAAAGCCTCATATTCAGCTGCATTGTTAGTACAAGGGAACATTAAATGGAGGACATAACAAAACTTGTCACCTCGTGGGGAAGTTAATATGACTCCAGCCCCTGAACCCTCTAACTGTCTGGACCCATCAAAATGAATAGTCCAATATGTATTATCTGGTTTCTCCTCAGGTGCCTGTAACTCCATCCAATCGCTGATGAAATCCACGAGTGCCTGGGACTTGATTGCTGTGCGGGGTATATATTTGAGCCCGTGAGGTCCAAGCTCAATGGCCCACTTGGCAATCTGGCTAGTTGCCTCTCTGTTTTGAATGATGTCGCCCAGAGGAGTTGAACTGACCACTGTGATAGGATGGCCCTAAAAATAGTGTTTGAGCTTCCGGCTTGCCATAAACACCCCATACACCAGTTTCTGCCAATGTGGATATCTCTGCTTTGACTTAATGAGCACCTCACTGATATAATAAACCGGCCATTGAACCGGATACTCTTTGCTAGGCTCCTTGCACTCTACCACAATGGCTACGCTGACAGCCCGGGCATTAGCAGCCACATATAATAATAATGGCTCTTTATCGATCGGTGCTGCCAGCACGGGCGGTTCCACTAGCTGCCTCTTCAGATCTTCAAACGCCTTATCAGCTGCCTCACTCTAGACAAAGTTATCTGTTTTCTTGAGCATCTGATATAAGGGGATGGCCTTCTCTCCAAGGCGGCTGATAAACCGGCTCAAGGCTGTAATCCGGCCGGCCAGACGTTGAACATCGTTAATACGTGCCGGTTTAGTCAAGGACATAATTGCTGCAATCTTTTCTGGATTAGCCTCAATGCCTCTGTTTGAAACCAAAAAGCCTAAGAGCTTGCCTACTGGGACACCGAAAACACACTTCTCCGGATTGAGCATCATCTTGTAAACCCGGAGATTGTCAAAGGTTTCCCGTAGATCATCTATCAATGTCCCCTCCTTTCTGGATTTGACCACAATATCATCCACATACGCATGAACATTGCGCCCAATTTGCTTATGAAGGCAATTCTGAACACATCGCTGGTAAGTTGCCTGGGCACTCTTGAGTCCAAAGGGCATGGAAACATAGCAGAAGGCTCCAAAGGGAGTTATAAAGGTTGTCTTCTCCTGGTTCTTAACTGCCATTTTGATCTGATGATAACCAGAGTAAGCATCCAAAAAACACAAACGATCACAACCCGCCGTAGCATCAATTATCTGTTCGATGCGAGGGAGAGCAAAGGGGTCTGCATGGCAAGCCTTGTTTAGATCTGTGTAGTCCACACAAATGCGCCAAGTGCCATTTTTCTTAAGAACCAGCACCGGATTGGCTAACCACTCTGGATGAAAAACTTCGACAATAAACCTAGCAGCCAACAGGCGGGCTACCTCTTCACCTATAGTCTTGCGTCTTTCCTCATTGAAACGGCGGAGGAACTGTCGGACCGGTTTGAACTTAGGATGAATGTTCAGTGTGTGCTCAGCGAGTTCTCTCGGTACACCTGGCATGTGAGAATGTTTCCATGCAAAGATATCCCGATTCTCACGGATGAACTCGATGAGCGCGCTTTCCTATTTGGGATCCAGGTTAGCGCTGATGCTGAACTGTTTGGATGAATCGCCAGGAACAAAGTCAACCATCTTAGTGTCTGTAGCTGATTTGAACTTCAATGCTGGATCATATTCTGTAGTTGGCTTTTTTAAGGAGGTCATGTCTGCCGGATCAACTTGCTCCTTATAGAATTTTAACTCCTCCGTGGCACAAACCGACCTAGCATAAGCCGCATCGCCTTCTTCACACTCCAAAGCAATCTTTCTACTTCCATGTACTATGATAGTCCCCTTATGACCTGGCATTTTAAGCTGTAGGTAAACATAACATGGCCTTGCCATGAACTTAGCATAAACCGGCCGCCCAAACAAGGCGTGGTACGGACTTTTGATCTTCACCACCTCAAATGTCAATGTTTCTAACCATGAATCGTAGTCATCTCCAAAAGCTACCTCCAAATCTATCTTACCAACAGGATATGCAGACTTACCAGGCACCACACCATGAAATACCGTATTCGACGGTTTAAGATCCTTATCTGTCAACCCCATATGGTGGAATGTATCATAATACAAAATATTGATACTACTTCCCCCATCCATGAGCAATTTAGTGAACTTGTATCCCCCAACTTGAGGGGCTACCACCAAGGCCAAATGACCTGGATTATCAACCTGGGGCGGGTGATCCTCTCTACTCCACAAAATAGGTTGCTCCGACCAGCGTAAATACTGAGGTACTGCCGGCTCAATGGAGTTGACTGCCCTTTTGTGAAGCTTCTGATCACATTTGCACAAACTAGTAGTGAAGACATGATATTGCCCACTGTTCAGCTGTTTGGGATTGCTCTGATAACCCGACTGCTGCTGCTGCTGACTCCCCTGATGGGTGTAACCTTCCTGGTTGCCTTGGTGTCCTTGATTGACATGTCCGGTTTGATTGCCTGGAAACCCTGAACCGGAACTACCACCTCCGTAACCCGGCCCGTGGAAACCTCCTCCTGAACCGCCGGGCGGGCCGCTGTCATATTGGAACATATTGGAATTCTTGAAATCCCGCATGATATAACAATCTTTCCAGAGATGTGATGTCGGTTTCTCCTTCGATCCATGCTTTGGACAGGGCTGATTTAACAAATGATCCAAATTATTGCCTGGACCTCCACCCCTCTAGGGCTGCTTGCCTTTACGGTGCTGGCCATTCTCCTGCGCGTTGGTATTTGTGACAAAGTCCAAATTAGTGTCGGCCTTGCGCTTACTAGTATTTCCATGTCCTGCCGGATTATGTTGTTGGCCTTTGGCATTGCCGTTCTTCTTACCCTTCTCCGGTTTGTCCTCCTCTGAATCCGGATCCTTGGTATTATCTGAATCGGCATATTTAACCAAAGTGGCCATGAGTGTTGACATGTCGTTGCAGTGACGTTTGAGCCTTCCCAACTTCTGTTTCAACGGTTTGAAACGGCAATTGCCCTCTAACGTTAACACTGCGGTGTCCGCATTGATACGATCTGATGAATGCAAAATCGCCGAGACCCGTTTGACCCAATGGGTCGTGGACTCAACTTCTTCTTGGACACAAGCGGCCAGATCTACAATTGACATTGGCTGCTTACACATATCCTTGAAGTTCTGGATAAACCGGCGCTTCAGTTCGGCCCATGATCCAACAGAGTTGGTTGGCAAGATCTTCAACCAAGTGCGAGCTGTTCCTTCCAACATCATGGTGAAATATTTAGCACAGACCGTCTCAGCCACATCTAACATCTCCATTGCCATCTCATAGCTTTCCACCCACGCCTCTGGTTGCAAATCGGCGGTGTAATTTGGTACCTTACGAGGTCCCTTGAAATCCTTGGGTAGTCGCACATTATGCAAAGCGGGAGTTAAACATGGTACCCCTAAGGAACTGAACATCGCCCCTGGCTCCACGGAGGCGGTGGGGTGAACCGGAGTATGCTGTCGTGCTCTGTGTCGAGCTGTCAACTCGGCCTCTCGACGTGCGCAGCCATGGTCCACAACATCTTGCGCATTAGCACCTCCCCCAGCCGGGTTGTTCCCTCGTGGCGAATTTCGGCGACGTGCACTACTGGACACGGCCGGTTCGTCCTCCACGTGTCTGCTATAACTCCGGCTTGGACAGGGAGTGGAATGAATCCTCTCACGGCTGTGTGAATATGCTTGCTGTTGATTTAGTGCTGTTTGAAGGAGATCCCTGGCCCGACACGCTTCCACTGCAACCGGTGACTCGCTGTCGGTTGGGAGGGCCGCCAGGCGTGAAGCGGCGGCCACAATGTTGTCCAACGGGTTGGAATAATGTTCGGGCGGTGTTTGTGGTACAACGTTGTTCTGGCGAGGCAGGTCCATCATGCGCGGCTGAACCGGCGCTCCTGCTCCCGGCGCCCCCGCCCGGTTTAGCGTGGGTTGGTTACCACCTCCTGCACCTGGTGTGTTGAAAAGATTCTGCGGCTCATAAACCGACGGGAGACATGATCGGTACCTTCTTCTCATGACTTCCTCTGAAGCATTCTGATCCACTCTAATCCGGTAAGCCTGTGCTTCCAACTCGGCCCGCTCCGTAGCCATCCTGGCATTCTCTGCTGTCAGGTCCGCTTTAGACTGGGCTATCTGATCTTTCACTTTTACAATCTCCGCATCATGCTGATCCCTGGCTGCTACGTCCACCTCCATGGACATCAATGTTGCTAGAGCGTCGAACAAATCAGATAAGACCTGGGCCGGAGGTGGCGCCGAGCTTCCTGCCCCTACTGGTGTGGCCGTCGTTGAACCGGAGAGCATTGCTGCGGCGGTAGATGAATGAGGCGCCGATTGTGTGCCGGCCATGAAGATGGCGGCCCGATTTGGCGGACCAGGGGAATCCGGAATACTGTTGTACTCGGATCCTCCCTCAATCCGGCCGTCCTGCAACTGGTAAAGCGATTCGGTTTCTCGAGAAGACTCGTCATCAGAGTAGACTACGGTTTCTCCATCGGACACCGGTCCGTCCTCATACCCCGATCCATGGACGACACTTACGAAAACATGCCTTGCCTCGGGCTGATCCGGCAAAGAACTTGCACGCCGAGCCATTTCGATGATGTCGGTGCAGATGTCTGGCTTGGGGGCCGGTTCGCCGATCTTGCCGATGAAGACGTGAATCCCACCAAAGGGGACCCGGTACCCGTATTCGATTGAATCGGCCTCGGGACCCCATCCTGCGTTGTCGATGTAGAGCTTGCCGCAGCGACTCTTCGTCATCCGGCCCACAGCGTATCCCTTGAGTCCATCGAAGCTGCCCTTCAAGAACTCAAAACCATCGTGCAATAGCCCCATGGTGTGCGCCAACTATCGTGGGTTTGTCATGGCAGATGTCCTCGTGAAAGGACTTAGTCGTGGAGCCATCGCAACGGGTTAGCTTAAAGGGGTTAAACCGGACAAGGGGACACGGGAGTTTATACTAGTTCGGCCCCTTCTATGAAGGTAAAAGCCTACGTCTAGTTGTGATTGTTATTGCTAGGGTTTCGAAGGCCAGGGAGCGAATCCGCTTTGTCTGGCTCTCGAGTTGTTGTTCTCTGTCCCTAAACCGTGGCTGGGTCGTCCCTTTATATACATAGGTTGACGCCCGCTAGGCTACATAGTCCCGAAGCCGGATCATAAACGTATCCGGTTCGGCCTCTCTCTTTCTATCTAACTATACAAGTTACATGACTAGGCCGGTTTACATTTACAGACTGTAACTATCCTTTGGGCCCTCCGTAAAGCGCCATCATCTTTACATCTTCATGGGCTTCTAATCTTCAATGAGTCAACCCGGCTACATAAGGCCGGTTTACCTCCAGTGTAATATCCCCAACACTTTGTGAGTAGTTACGTTTGTTCCTCAGGACATGGGAGAAGTCTTATTATAAGTAATCATGTGAATTTGGTATGCGTTTGATATTTTGATGAGATCTATGTTGTCTCTCCTCTAGTGGTGTCATGTGAACGTAGACTACATGACACTTCAACATTAGTTGGGCCTAGGGGAAGGCATTGGGAAGTAATAAGTAGATGATGGGTTGCTAGAGTGACAGAAGCTTGAACCCTAGTTTATGTGTTGCCTCGTAAGGGGCTGAATTGGATCCAGATGTTTCATGATATGGTTAGATTTATATTAATTTTTCTTTTGTAGTTGCGGATGCTTGCGAGAGGGTTTAATCATAAGTGGGAGGCTTGTCCAAGGAAGGGCAGCACCCAAGCACTCGTCCACCCACATATCAAATTATCAAAGTAACGAACACGATTCATATGAGCATGATGAAAACTAACTTCATAATAATTCACATGTGTCCTCAGGAGTGCTTTGCTTTATATAAGAGTTCGTCCATGCTTGTCCTTTGCTACAAAAAGGATTGGTCCACCTTGATGCACCTTGCTTACTTTTGTTACTTGTTACCCATTACAAATTATCTTATCACACAACTATATGTTACCGATAATTTCAGTGCTTGTAGAGAATACCTTGCTGGAAACTGCTTGTCATTTCCTTCTACTCCTCGTTGGGTTCGACACTCTTACTTATCGAAAGGACTATGATAGATCCCCTATACTTGTGGGTCATAAATTGGAAGACGGTTTCTTAGTTTCCCCTTAGAGGTTAGTGCTAAGTTGATCATTTTACTTGATTTAATGCCACCGCTCATCCTGAATACTATTTAACATTGGAAGGGATATGAGGCTTGTGCCTTTGTTAACTGGCTGGATGAAGAATGACGTGGCAGGACTCGGAGTGTTATCACTAGGGTCATAGAAGATAACATAAAGCTGAAGAAGAAACTGGCTGATCCGGAATGTACATTCAGTACGATCAAGCAAGAAAGAATCAATCACATGCAATAGATGAGATCAAGAGACAAGAAGGAACTAGTATGTGTAGTTGTGGTTTTCGCATTAGCCATGTTCTATGCACTTTTTGCAATGATGATTAGGGGTTTTGTTTGATAGTATTTCTAAAGCACATCTAGATGTCCTCTAGGTAATGCACATCTAGGTCCTATGCCATTGATGTTACACAAAGATTCATGCAGATATTTTCGTTTGTCTTTTTTTTGTTTCCTTTGTAGTTTGATTATTACTGGCTTCATCAATAAGAAGAGCTGAATGTATTGCTTGCTAACAGTCCTACTCCGTTTGTACCAGTACAGGTGCATAATCCCAACACTCGTTCCTTGTTTTTGTCTTGAAAAAAGAAATCAGCCAATAGGAGTCCTGCGGCTAGTGTGCATTCAACGACTTTAGACTACTTAGCATAACATGCATGCAATGGTCAATTCTCTGCAAGCAACAATATTGATTACCAAATACTCTCTCCGTCCCAAAATAAGTGACTCAACTTTGTACTAAAGTTAGTGCAATGTTGAGTCACTTATTTTGGGACGGAGGGAGTAATCATCAAGTTATCTCGTCCCCCCCCCCCACCCAGGTCGCCGGTACATAGGCAATAGAAGTACTACGAAAAACGCTTGTTTCATATTTGGACGCTCCAACGCGTGTGTGTAATTAATTATCACATTTAGAATTGTGCAGCCCCGGGAATTTGGAGCCACTAGTTATAAATAATTGCAGTTGATTATATCAGCAGTTACATAATACATCAACCACCGCTTAATTTGGCATTTCCTCTTCTCTGCATACCATGCTTAAGTATCCACCATCTTCATCGTCCCCGACAAGCCACACTACACACTTGCACACACTCTACCAAGAGCACGTCAATGGTAGGTCAACATTGGAATCATCCCGCTCATCCTCCATGAGTCCAGCATCGAGTCGAGTCCATGGCGCGCGTTGACAAGTTGGTTTGTTGAACTGTGTGCCCTAATGAGCACACAATTCACAAAAAAGACCATATGGGCTGTCTATAATGATCGCACACAATTCTGATTACCAACCTGTTTGTCGGGTATCACAAGCATCTTGTTGCGCCGAATCGTTGTGTTCACCTCGATCATCGCAAAACGGTTCATCGGAGTGAACTTTATGTCGTATATCACACACACATTGATATGGTTGCCCGTTTTTGTTGTTCTGTCTTGTCGCAAACAGTTCGTATGGATCAACCGTATGCCCCGCATCGCACACGCAACTAAAATCGGAACCATGTTTAATGTATCATTCATCGCAAATGCTTTACATCTTTTTAATGGCTTTTTCACATCACCGTTTGCGATTAATGCATTGAACATAGTTTCGTCAAAGGGTCTCTGATCGTAGTGTCATGTTAGCAGCATCCTGCAGTAGTGGTCCCATGTGAAACAAGGCAATGAGCTTGTAATCCATGTAGTCTTCTGATGGCGTGGGCACTTCACATATTACAACCTTTAGCAAATGGAGGTCACGCCAAATGCTCGACGGGTCTCGGGCGTAGTAGGCAGGACTGTCCGGCGGGCCACGAGGCTCGATGCCGGCGGTATCCAACGATGGAAGAGTGATCTCTCGCTAGGTGTAGATGTGTAACACCCCGGATACAACTATCCATATTCGTAACTCCGACTCTTGCCTTTTCCGGAGATGCGATATGATTTTCCCTTCGTGGTTGGGTTTTTGTCTTCGTTTTGCATTTTGTTCATGTCATGCATTTCATATCATGTCATCATGCGCATTGCATTTGCATACGTCTTCGTCTCATGCATCCGAGCATTTTCCCCATTGTCCGTTTGGAATCTGACACTCCCTCTTGCACCCGGTGCCCCCTTTTGTCTCTTTCCATGAGCGGGTGTTAAACATTCTCGGAATGGACCGAGATTTGCCAAGCGGCCCTTGGTACACCACCGGTAGACCGCCTGTCAAATTTCGTGCCATTTGGAGTCTGTTTGATCCTCCAACGGTTAACCGGGGAAACGTAAAAGCCTCTTGTGTTTTGCTGCCCAGCACCCCTCCAAATCAGCCCAACAACCCATCCAAACCACTAACATGTCCTTCGTCGTCGGATCACGATCACGTGGTCGAAAACTACACTCCATTTGGACACTCCTACCTCCTCCTAGCTATATATACGTGATCCCCTCCAAATTTCGCGCAGTCAAACCCTAGCTTCTTCATCCTCGCGCCGCCGGACACGTCCACCGCGGCCGGACACGTCCGCCGTCGCCGCCCGCCGAATCACGTGCTGCTACCTCAGCCTCCGCCGCCCCGTGCCCGCCACGGCCCGCCAAGCCCGCGTTCGGCCCCAGCAGGCCCAGCGCTGCCGCCCGCCGCCCTGGATCTCCCTCGCCGCACCGCCCGGCTCCGCCTCCCCACACCGCTGGACTCCCTCGCCGCCTCGCCTGCTCTGCCGCCTTGACTTCACTTGCATGCCGCTCCTCCTCCCCAGCGCTAGCCACCGCACGTCGCCGTCACCGCGCAAAGCCCGCCGCCGCAGCCGGTCGCGTCCCCGAACGACCTCGCCGCCGCTTCGCCTCGCCACCGCCGTCGCCTCCAGTCGCGTCCCCGGTGAGATCCGGTTGCTGGGACCAGATCCACCAGCCATGGCAACCAAACGCGCGCCTCCCGCATCTCGGATCCCTCCGTCCCGCTCGACCTCATCCCGTTTTTCCCGAGGGTATTTTTCTGCTAAGTCCCCGATTTCCTACACTCTGGTGCCATGTTAAACTTGCCATAACTTCTTGTGTGATGCTCCGTTTTATGCGCACGATATATCCAAATGTTCATTGTGAGATGCTCTTCATGCATTCAATTGTGGCATGATTGTTTGAGTCCATGTTGATGCCAAAATCGTTGATGAAAGAGTGCTATAAATTGTTAGGTGCTGTTACTTATCAGAGTATGAGGATTTGTCATTTTTGTCACATTTGTTGTGTGCTGCATATGGGCATGAGCTCTACATGTGTTTTGATCTATGTCATGCCATATTTACATGGGTGCTTGCCATGTATTTTTGTGATATTCGTGGTAACTAGCACAAGCATGCAAAGTAGCCTTCGTGATATTGCTGATTTCAGGGACTTCGGATTTTGCCAAGTCTTGTGCCTGCTGTTATTTTCATGCCATGTAAACATGATGCTACAGTGAGATCCATGCTTGTTTTGAGTTGCTTCAGTAAGGATGATTCAGACATATGGTTATGATCTATCCATCCATGCCCCTGTTTGCACTTATGGATTCCCTTAGCATGTCTTAATCTTGCTCTAGTTTTTCTATAAAATGTTCCTGGCAGATTGTTTAGATGTTAATCAATTTTACCATGGTTGTTGTAGTTCATCCATGCATGATATAAACTTTTTCTTTCCATAGTTAGATTCATGATCATGTCTTCTTGCTGGTAGTATGCTTATCTTGTCATGCAATGCCTTGTGGAGAGTGATTTGAGCTCGCAAAGATGCCTTCATAATTCTGTTTATGCCATGCTCAGTTTTCTGCTAAGTTTGAAACTGTTAATAAAACTTGCTATGTTTACATGGGTGCCATCATATCTCCTGTGCCTTTTTGGCTCATGATCAGTAAGGGACTTCTATTCTATGCTTTTAGTAGATTCATGCCATGCCTTCTATTGCTATGATATATTCCTGTAGCATGTTGTTTGCTTGCTCTAAACATTGCTTCCTGATGTTATTCCTGGCATGTTAATATTTTCACGAAGTCTATGAAGTTGATATCTGTTGCACTTTTTCCATGCTTGTTTGAACTTGCTCTTCTGTGACTTAGCCGTAGCTCAGTGTTCATCTTTTGTCAAGCATCTTGAGTAGATCACTGCCATGTGCTTTGTTATTATGTTGGAGTGGAGTAGATTAGTTTCTTGTTGCATTCTAGGTGGCATTGTGCTGTTAATCACAGAATTGTGCCATTCTTGTTTTGCTTGCCATTTGCAAACCGTGCATCTGATTCCGATGATCTTTATATCGATTTCGACCGAAATCATCTCATATTTCCAGTGGCATGCTTGGATTTCCAAGTTGATGCCTTGATCAATCTTTTCCTTCCGGAGCACGCATATGCATTGCATATCATGTCTCGCATATCATGCCATGTTTTGCATCATGTTCTTGCACATTGCACCGTGGTTGATTGTTGTTCCTTTGCTTGTGTTTATTGCTTTGGGTAGAGCCGGTAGACTAGTACGTGATCGAGGAACCTATTGAGTATGCTTACGAAGATCAAGCTTTCGGCAACTCTGAGAACTTTGCAGGCAAGATGACCATACCCTCAAAATCACTTCTATCTTTGCTTGCTTAGATGTTCGCTCTATTGCTATGCCGCGATACCTACCACTTGCTATATCATGCCTTCCATATTTCCATGTCAAGCCTCTAACCCTCCTTTCCTAGCAAACCGTTGTTTGGCTATGTTACCACTTTGCTCAGCCCCTCTTATAGCGTTGCTAGTTGCAAGTGAATATGAGGTTTGTTCCACGTTGGAACATGGATATGTTGGGATATCACAATATCTCTTATTTAATTAATGCATCTATATACTTGGCAAAGGGTGGAAGGCTCGGCCTTATGCCTGGTATTTTGTTCCACTCTTGCCGCCCTAGTTTCCGTCATACCGGTGTTATGTTCCTTGATTTTGTGTTCCTTGCGCAATTGGGTGTTATGGTAACCCCTTGACAGTTCGCTTTGAATAAAACTCCTCCAGCAAGGCCCAACCTTGGTTTTACATTTGCCTAACAACCTATCACCTTCCCTTGGGTTCTGCTGACTCAAGGGTCATCTTTATTTAACCCCCCCCAGGCCAGTGCTTGTGTAACGCCCCAAGACCGGAGATTCAGATGCCATCCATGGATTCTGGGTTTCGTCAGGTGTTTTGTTTGCTTGCTGCTTTCCCCTTTGCATCATGTGCCTTGCATCATGTCATCATGTCATATGCAACCCGCCTTAAAACCCACTAAATAATTTGTGTGGATCTTCGATCCATTTAAATCGAGGGAAGGGTGACTTCTCTTTATAACATTATCCTCCTAATATTTATGGAGCTATTATAAATATTTCCATTCTTTTGGAATCACCCATAACACACTTGCAAATAATCACATGCCTTTTGTCGCTTCAAGTTTGGTCCCCAAACTTTGTCCATAATTTCTTTCATCGCTTTCCCGGGGCTCCTCCAAAAAATCCAAACATTTTTGGACCTTCCTAACCCTCACTTCCTATTCAAACCATTTGATTTTAAATCAAATGAGTTTGAATTTAAAACTTTCAAAAATGCCCACTCCATTTTTCTTGGAACATGCGCATTTTTGCGAGTCCGGGAATATTATTCGCATGCCCAAATTCTTCCTCTAACCTTCTTTTATCTCTTTTCCTTTCTCTTTATTTCTCTATTTTTTTAAAAGAAAAGGAAATAGGAGAGAGAGGAGAGAGACCAGCAGGCCGGCCTCTAGGGCCATCCCTAGGCCCAACCAGCCGCAGGCTGGCCCTTTCTTCTAGCGCAGCCTCTAAGGCCAAGCCTCTCCCCTCGCTAACCCTAGCCCTACGCCATCTCGCTCCCTTCCCCCGGTCCCTCTCGCGCCGCCAGGGACAAAGCGCCCGCTCTCGATCCCTCCTCTTTCCCTCGTCTCCTCCCTCAGGCCGTCACCACGCACAGAAGACGGAGCCCGATCCCCATGGCCACGCACCCCCACGCCCAGTCCCTCTGTCCGCTACCTCCGCCGCCTTGAAGCCTCTGCTTCTCCTCGCTGGCAAGACTCCTGCGCCTCCTCCATGGCCCTCCTCCTCCGGCCTCCTCGTCGTCCTGCCATGGACGCCGAGCTCGAAGCTCCGGCCGACCCTGCCTCCATGACCTTTGCCAAGCAGTCCCTCTCCTAGAGCCGCTCACTGCTGTTGCTTTCCATCGAGGCGCCAAGTTCCGTCGATCTGCAGTCATCTCCCTCGCGCCTTTCCTCCTCGCCGGCGTTCTGCTCGAGGACCAGCCCCGCGCACCCCTGTGCTCGCGGGCAGGGGACCCCAAGAGCACCGCGCCGTCTCCCTGCCTCATCTACGGTGCCGGTGTCAACAACAGAAGTGGACCGGAGCCCCTACCTTGCTCCACCACGTCGCCGACCTCTTGCCGTGGCCTCCTCCTCGCTTCAAGTCCTTGCTGTCAAGCATCATGTCGCCGCCCTGCTACGTTCGTCACCAGAGATCGCCAGATCCGGTCGCGTTGGGTCGGATCCTCCCGTCCCTGCCTTGCTGCTGCCCACCAGAGGCCTTCCGTCTCGCGTGTGTTTTGGATCAGCAAGGATGAGACACCAAGAACCCAAGAACCCTACCCAGACCGGCAAGCACCTTCTCTGAGGATTTTCCCAAGTACCGTGACATGAACGACCCTCGAACGCGTCAAGTACCACTACCGTCAAGTACCTCTTCGCAAGACCATGTTCCGCTATGATGCATGTATGACTACACGACGAACCGCCAAGACTCAAGTACCACGACGACCTTCGACTTGTACCCCTACATCGCACCGAAACGCCGAGTTCCTCGCCGAGACCCCGAATATTTACGGAACCTTGTGTGACTATGGATGTGAACGACCATCGTTGAACCCAAGTTACTCGGATTCGTCAAGTCCCTCTACAAAAATGTTGTATGACTACTTCCGTGGCCGAAGGCCCGTGTACAACGACCGTCGCCGTGGACGACTACTTCCTCTACTTCCTCTATGAACCCGAACCGCTCCGAGAATGCACCTGGAAGGTATAACCGCCGAGACGATGACCCGTGGACGAAAGCATGTGTGTATGAGATGCATGTTTAGTTGTTGTTTTCGCCCGTGTACGTTAGTCGTTCCTCCTCGGTTGCCATGCCGTCGACCCATGGGATCACCCCACCATCCTCGCATGATCTGTTCATCCACATTTTCTCTTGCACCGACATCTCAATGAGTTGTCGTGACACCCCTTTTGTTCTGCCATGGCGACCAAATGCTTCTTAATATGCTCTTGTCAACTTTTCTTAAAATTGCATAAAACTTGAGTATGTCATCCGCATCATGATAACAACATTAAGATGGCTTAAATTGTTGTTGCATCAAATTACTAATGCATATGGGGATTTACCGGATTTGTTGTTTGCTATATCCGGCCCCATTTAAATTGTTTAGATAGATAATCCCTTTATGTTTCACCTCTTGACATGCTTAACAACATTTAATATTGTTGGGTACATAACCGAGAGAGAACTAAATGAGTCATGTGGTGTTTTCTTCAATTTACAACTCCGTTGCATATTGTGCTCCACTTAACTTGTAGTGTTGTTTGTTGCACTTTGCCATGCCATGCATGTTTTAACTGGACATGCATCATACCTGTTTGCGCATCATGCCATGTTATGTGTTGGTTGTTTACTATGTTGTGTGCTTCTTTCCTGTGTTGCTTCTTCGGGTTGGTTCCGATAACGTCGCGTTTGTGAGGACCCGTTCGTCTATGTCCGTTTGTCTTCTTCATGGACTCTCTCTTCTTCCTTGCGGGATCTCAGGCAAGATGACCATACCCTCGAAATCACTTCTATCTTTGCTTGCTAGTTTCTCGCTCTTTTGCTCTGCCTATGCCGTGATACCTACCACTTGCTTATCATGCCTCCCACATTGTTGAACCAAGCCTCTAACCCACCTTGTCCTAGCAAACCGTTGTTTGGCTATGTTACCGCTTTGCTCAGCCCCTCTTATAGCGTTGTTAGTTGAAGGTGAAGATTGAAGTTTATTCCCTGTTGGAACATGGAGATGTTGTTCCTTGTTGGAACATGTTTACTTGTTGGGATATCACTATATGTCTTATTTAATTAATGCATCTATATACTTGGTAAAGGGTGGAATCAGCACCACAGGGCCGAATCTTGTTGTACCCATGACGGCTTGTCTGTACGGCCTAGAGGCAGCAGGACCCACCAATCAGTGAGACCTCAGGAGACAGCAGGAGGACCACCAGTCGGACCCGTCGGGAGTCGGCCCGGGGCAGTCGGCCGAGCCCTCCCCCGGGGCCCACGCGCCATTAATCAAGACATGATGGGGAGTGGCAACAGTGATCGCCCGCCAGGCGGTGGGCTGTTGCCACGACCTCATGATCAAGCCCGCGTCGTCAGAAGTATGGCTACAGTAATCAGCAGCCAGCGAGACCCGCCCGCGGCGGACGCGGCCTGTCGGCTCTGTACCAGACCAGACGGCGGGGCCCGCCAGTCGGCGGGCCCCAGCGTTCGGCAGAGAAGACGGAGGCCAGAGGCACTGACGGCTGGGCCCGCGTCCAGCCAGATTACCATTGTACCCCTGGGGGGTAGGCCTATATAAACCCCCCAGGGCACCCATGCAAAGGGTTGGAACCTATTAGCTCTAGACCAGACCATATAGAAGGGGGAGAGCTAGCCTTGCCCTCTCCTACCTCCAAGAAATAGCTCAAGGAGCAACTGTGTAAACACTTGGCCATAGTGATCATGCGGAGACCCCGCAGAGCAGCAGTAGGGGTATTATCTCCTCGGAGACCCCTGAAGCTGGGTAAGATTCGTCGGCGTGCATGTCTTCGCCTCATCCCGTTTCCAGGCACCGGCGACGTTCTACTCGCCCCCACCATGATAAGCCATCCCTTGGCATATGTCGCACCTAACCCCCGACATTTGGCGCCCACCATGGGGCGTGGTGCACCGCTGTCCGGAGATCTGTTCTGGACGGGAACCCTTTTCCTCCCTAGCGAGCACAGCCAGCCAGGCACGCCAGACGGAGTTTGTGCCGACGCGCTAAGCGGCGTTGAGATCGCCTGCGCGGTCAGCTCCTTGGCCGAACTTGTTGGCGAGGTCCGCCTCTTCGACGAACCTGCATCCAGCGCAGGCACGGGTGGCCCCGAGAACCTCCTCGCGGGCCTCCTCGATCAACTCCACATTTCCGGCGAGCCTGCCGTAGACTTGGAGTCCGTAGGATCCACCGACCCGATGCTGGTCGACTCCGACACCGCGTCGCTCGACGCATTCCCCACCAACGTAATGGTCTACGACGAACCTCTCCCCCACGCAGAGAGCAACGGAAGCACCGTCATCGAGGTGCTAGTCATCAGTCATGACGAGCTCCCTGGCAGAGGAGCGCCACCTAACTGCGCCCATTCCAGAAGACGCTGACGCAGAGACGTTGGAGGCGCCCCGCCTTCAGCTCATTGAAGGCGCGAAGAGGCTGGCTAGGATGAGGCGCTTGTCTGAAGCCTACCAGCGGGAGATGGATCACGCCGTCGGCGGCTCGCCGGCCCTGGCGGGGCCCAACCACCTTGGCGCGGTCCGGCGGCGCGGCATAGCCATCGCCAACCTGTTTGGGGCAAGCCGCGCTGTGTACTCTACACCAGCAGAGAACATCCGAGCCTCCCAGGCAGCGGCGGACGAGATGGACAATTTCGAGGGCGAAGAACGCTGCCTCATGATGGAGCGAGTCCAGTGGCTCCTCGACGCGGCCGCCGCGCAGAACGAGGCCGGCTGCCATACGGAGGCGCCTCAACGGCCCAACGACGACCTTCACCGAGATCAAGGCGCGACGTCTCGGACGCCGACTGGCGGCGCCCGAGGAAGAAGAGACAAGGAGCCGGCTGTCAGCCACAGTCGGACTCGCATTACCATAGAGCGCGACCGAGACGGCCGTCCAAGAGCAGCGGAACGACGGGACGACTGTCCGCCTCCCCCTCCCCGCAAGGAGAGGCGGGTCTCCCCGCCACCTGTTGACCATCCGACTCTCGGTGATCGCCTTGGACGCCGAGAGGGAGTTGGAGAGAATGACGCCCACCACCGGATCGACCAACTTCACCGATCCTTGGCGCTGGAAGAAGAAGACGAGCTGGGTCTGCCTTGTTTCGGGCCCCGCATTCGGGACGAGCCCTTTCCCAGAGGGTTCACGCTCCCAAGAGACACGCCCAAGTATACCGGCTCCGTGAAGCCGGAAGACTGTCTAGTCGACTACTCCACGGCTGTCAGCATAGCAAACGGCAACAAGCGTGTCGCCGTAAAGTACGTTCCGCTCATGCTCCAGGGCACGGCCCGGACATGGCTGAACAGCCTAAAGCCCCGCAGTATCAACAGCTGGGTCGACTTCACCGAAGCGATCATCCGCAACTTCACCAGCACGTACAAGCGTCCTCCCAAGCCTCGTCAGCTCTCCTTGTGCATGCAAGGCCCCGAAGAGTCGACTCACGATTACCTCACGCGTTGGGCTGAGCTCCGGAACTCCTGCGAGGGCTTGCACGAGGTGCAGGCCATCGAGTACTTCACAGCCGGGTGCAGAGAAGGCACCCTCCTCAAGCACCAGCTCCTTTGTGATGAGCCAGAAACCCTCGATGAGCTGCTGATCATAGCGGACAAGTACGCCACGGCCGACTCCTCCATGAAGGCGGAAATTCAAATAAGCACAACTGGCAAAGTGGCTCCTCAAGCTCCAAGAACTCCGGCGGCGGACGCCGGCCGGCGACAACAGCAGGGCGACAACAAGCGCAAGGCCCCGCAGCCGGCTTCCAACAGCCAGCAGGTCACGACCGTTGAAGCCCAGTAGCCAGATGAGCATCCCCCGCCCAAGCGACAGAAAGGTGGCAAGCCAAACTGGTTGCCTCCCTTCTCCTATGAGCAAACCTTGGATGGACCCTGCAAGTTCCACAGCGGCGCAAAGCCGTCGAATCACACCACCCGGAAGTGCCACTGGCTCACCACGATCGCCAAGGGAGACGGCCTCCTGCCTCCCCCGCCTGCTGGGCAGCCGCCTCTGCCTCCGCTCCAGCAGCCGGTTGTCAGGCCAGTCGACGTGGTACAAGACGAATACCCCGAAGAGCATGGAGCCTATGTGGTGTTCACCAGTGTGGCTGATGATTGACGCAGCAGGCGGCTGCAGCGATAAGAGGTGAATGCACTGGTCTGAGAAGCCCATTAGCTGGAGCAGGGCTGATGTAACACCCCGGATGTAACTTTCCCAATTTGTACTCCAACTCTTGCCGTTTCCGGCGTTAAGTTATATTTATTTCTCGGGTTCGGGTCTTTGTCTTCATGTGTTGTTTTCGTTGTCATGCATCTCATATCATGTCGTCATGTGCATTGCATTTGCATACGTGTTCGTCTCATGCATTCGAGCTTTTTCTCCGCTGTCCGTTTTGCATTCCGGTGCTTCGTTCTCCTCCGGTGGTCATTTCTAGCTTTCTTTCGTGTGTGGGGATTAAACATTTCCGGATTGGACCGAGACTTGCCAAGCGGCCTTGGTTTACTACCGGTAGACCGCCTGTCAAGTTTCATGCCATTTGGACTCCGTTTCATACTCCAACGGTTAACCGAGGGACCTAAAAGGCCTCGTGTGTGTTGCAGCCCAACACCCCTCCAATTTGGCCCAAAACCCACCAAACTCTGCTCCATGTCCTAGAGCGTTCGATCACGATCGCGTGGCCGAAAACCGCACCTCATTTGGACTCTCCTAGCTCCCTCTATGCCTATAAATAGACCCCCCGTTTTTCGGATCTCCTCCTCCCACGAAACCCTAAATCCCCTCGCACCGGCCGGACATTGTCCGACCCGGACGGACACACCGCCCCCGCCCTATCCCGCATCACCACGTGGCTGTACCGCCGCTCGCCGCCGCCCCGGCCCGGGAGGCTCGGATCGGGCCCCCGCGAGCCCGAAGCCACCGCCGCCCAGCGCCGCGCCTCCTCCGCCCTCGTCCTCGCGCCCGGTGGCCGGCGCCGCCGCCCCGCCATCTGCCGTCGCCCGAGCCGCCGGAGCTCCGGTCGCCCGAGCCGCCGGCGTTCCTCGCCGCCACCGCCGCGGGCCACCACCGCCGCCGCCCGCGCCTCCTCTCGCCGGATCCGGCCCGGCCCCGGCCTCTCCCCTCCATCTCCGGCCACCACCGCCATCGCCGGTCGACGAACCTCGGGAGACGCGCCGGTGAACAGTGCCGATCTGGATCTGAGATATTTTGGATCGGTTGACTTTCTCCTCCCGAAACCCTAATTTTTATGCAAACTTTGACCGGCTATATCTTCGCATCCGTAGCTCCGTTTTGGGCATATAGCATATCAAAATGTTCGTCTCGATGAGTACATCATTTCATTCCATTGCATCATTTTCATTTGAGTTCATCTTGATGCCCGAAATGCTGTTAGAAGGAGGCTTCGTGAGTTAATTGTCAGATCTGCTAGTTCATCTTAGACTTTTGTCATTTTTGCCATGATTATTGTGTGCATGTTATGCCTGCGAGTCCTACATATGTTTTGTTAAGGATTTTGTTATCTTTCCAGAGGTGCAACCCATGCATTTTTAGGATGTGTGTGGTGACTTGTGCAAACTTGCAAAGTGAGGCACCCGGTAAATCTGTTTTCAGGGACTTAGTAGTTTTCACTAAGTCTGGGAATGTTTAGTTCATGATGCCATATGTTCATGCTGTTTCCTAGTGATCCGTGCCTCTTTTGAGGATGGTAAGTAAAGGAGTTTTGTTAATCTTGTAGTGCTCTATCCATCCATGTCTCTGTTTGCAATTATGGAGCAGCCTAGCTTGAGTCAATCAAGCTCTACTTTTGCTTCGTTGTGAATCTGGGCAGATCGTCAACTTGTTTGCAATTTTGCCGATGTTATTGTAGTTGATCCGTGCATGCTATGCCATTGTTATTGCAATGTCTAGCTTGTATTTTGTGCCTTATTTATGGGTGTATGATTTTATTGCCATGACTTACACCGTGGTGAGTGCATCGAGCTCGTAAACATGCCTTCGTGAGTTATATTTCAGCATGTCCCAGTTTTCACTGTCTGAAAACTGATTATGTTTTTGCTATGTTCGTGTGCTTGTTAGTATATTTTGTGATCCCGTTTGGCTCAAGGTCACTAAGGGACTTTTGTTAATCTTGTTGAGTAGCTCCATGCCATGTCTTTCTTTATCATGTTCAGGTCCTGTAGCATGTTGTTTTGCTGCTCCGAAGAGGGCTTCATGATCTGAAATTCCAGACAAGTGTTAATTTCACTAAGTCTGAGATCTGTTTTACCATTTGCGTTTTTTCCATGCTTGTTTGAACCTCTTAATGGATGATTTGGCCGTAGCTCCCTGCCATGTATTTTGTTGTCATGTTTGGGTGCTGTAGCATGTTCATTTCATTGCATTTAGATGCCTACTTGCTGTAAATCGCAGACGGGTGTCATATTTGAATCGCTTGCCATTTCCAAACCGTAACTCCGATTCCGGCGTTATTTATATTGTTTTCAAGCGATTTCATTCCATATTTCCAGTGGCACACTTGGATTTCCAAGTTGAGGCCAGGTTCATGCATTTCCTGTCATATCTTACATTTTGCATCCCGCATCGCATCCCGCATAGCATATCATCATTGCATCATATCGCTTGATCCTTGCACGTGGTTAATTGTGTCCTTGTTGCTTGTTTGTCTTGTTTGGGTAGAGCCGGGAGACGAGTTCGCTAACGAGGAGCCCATTGAGTTTGCTTTTGAGGATCCAGTCAACTCTGACAACTGTGCAGGCAAGATGATCATACCTTCGAAATCACTACTATCTTTGCTATGCTAGTTTGCTCGCTCTTTTGCTATGCCAATGCTATGATGCCTACCTTTTTCTTGTCAGCCTCCCAATTGCCATGTCAAAACTCTAACCCACCATTGTCCTAGCAAACCGTTGATTGGCTATGTTACCGCTTTGCTCAGCCCCTCTTATGGCGTTGCTAGTTGCAGGTGAAGATTGGAGGCCGTTCCTTGCTGGAACATTTATTTACTTGTTGGGGATATCATTATATTGCCATGTTATCTTAATGCATCTATATACTTGGTAAAGGGTGGAAGGCTCGGCCTCTCGCCTAGTGTTTTGTTCCACTCTTGCCGCCCTAGTTTCCGTCATATCGGTGTTATGTTCCCGGATTTGCGTTCCTTACGCGGTTGGGTTATAATGGGAACCCCTTGATAGTTCGCCTTAATTAAAACTTTTCCAGCAATGCCCAACCTTGGTTTTACCATTTGCCACCTAGCCTTTTCTTTCCCTTGGGTTCTGCAGACTCAAGGGTCATCTTATTTTAACCCCCTCGGGCCAGTGCTCCTCTGAGTGTTGGTCCAAACCGTCAGCCGCCGGTGGCTACCAGGGGAACTCTGGGCTGGTCTACCAGAAGTTTAGACAATCTGAGTGTGCCCTGAGAAAGAGATATGTGCAGCTCCTATCGGGATTTGTCGGCACATTCGGGCGGTGTTGCTGGTCTTGTTTTAACCTGTCGAAGTCTCTTGAGTTACCGAGATACCGAGTCTGATCGGAATGTCTTGGGAAGAGGTCTATTCCTTCGTTGACCGTGAGAGCTTGTCATGGGCTAAGTTGGGACTCCCCTGCAGGGATTGAAATTTCGAAAACCGTGCCCGCGGTTATGGGCAGATGGGAATTTGTTAATGCCCGGTTGTAGACAACTTGAACCTTAACTTAATTAAAACGAATCAACTGAGTGTGTTACCGTGATGGCCTCTTCTCGGCGGAGTCCGGGAAGTGGACACGGTGTTGGAGTAATGTTTGCGCAGGTTGTTCTCTAGTTTCTCCCTCGTGCTTTGCCTCCTCTTCTCGCTCTCTTTTGCGAATAAGTTAGCCACCATACTTGCTAGTCGCTTGCTGCAGCTCCACTCATTTTGTTACCTTGCCACACCTATAAGCTTGAATAGTCTTGATCGCGAGGGTGCGAGATTGCTGAGTCCCTATGGCTCACAGATTACTATTACACCAGATGCAGGGCCTAATGATTCCGCTCCAGGGGACGCGTATGAGCTCAAGTGGGAGTTCGACGAAGACTCTCAACGATACTACGTTTCCTTTCCCGATGATCAATAGTGGTGCCCAGTTGGGGGTGATTGGGACCGTGTCGCATGTTGGGTTCTCTTTTATTTTGGCGCCGTAGACGGGCCATGAGTGTTTGGATGATGTAATGTTATTTATGTACTTGATTGACGTGGCGAGTGTAAGCCAACTATGTTATCTCCCCTTTTATTCATATTACATGGGATGTTGTGAAGATTGCCTAACTTGCGACATATGCCTTCAATGCGATTATGTCTCTAAGTCGTGCCCCGACACGTGAGAGCTATAGTCGCATCGAGGGTGTTACAAGTTGGTAATCAGAGCCTTCCCCGACCTTAGGAGCCCCATTGCTTGATCGTTTTTAGCGGCCGAGTTGTGTCTAGAAAAATGTTTTGAGTCTTTAGGAATTATATGTCGGAGAGTTTAGGAATTCTTTTACTTCCCAGTCTCCTCATCGCTCTGGTAAGGCATCCTGAAGTAGAGTTTTGACTCTTCTCTTCTCAAATTTCACTAAAAAAAAATTTAGGATCACGCGGGTATCTTGGAATCGTTCCGATGGTTTAATGATGAGAACATTGACTTGGTGCCTCCTGTCAAGGGTTTAGTGGAAGTGTCCCGGGGAGTTGAGCTCTGAGGTGTTGTCATCATAATTTTATCGTTGCAGTTCTGGAATACCTGAGTCTAGTACGCCGACATCGAAAATCTCTTTTATGCAGTTCGTTGGTGAGATAACCTCGATGCCACCCAGTACTGGGGCGGGAGTTCGGGAGTATCGCCATAACTTGTATAACGGATGCTTTTTGAAGGTTGAGGTAGATGGTTTCCAAAGTTTTCTTGGTTATGTGTTGAAGGATGGATACAGCTGGATGTAGGATTTGCTAGTTTGGGTGAGATATTATGCTTCCCCTGTATCCCCAACACCTGATTGCATAACCGGAAAGGTTTGGGAGTTTCATAGGTGGGAATTCTAGTAGCTCTAGTTCTTCTTCCACGGATATTGGTTTGAGATTGGGATTTCTTACCGATTATTCGTTCTTGAGCCGTACCTTGTTGATTTACTTATCTACCTTAATTCTACGCGGCTTCTCAATTTATGGATAAGTGACCACTTCAAGAGAAATGCATTCGTTCATTTTGTTCGGATGTGAAGACTATATGTTGCAATTTTCATTCCGTTGGATTCAGCTTCAATATTTATCTGTCAATGTGCTAATGGTGGTCAACCTCTTCAGGATGGCTCCTCCAACGCGCACGACTCCGAATCCTGATCCGCCACCACCTCCACCTCCTCTAGAGGCATGACAAGCTGTGATGGCCGCAACCAATGCAAACACACAGCTGATCATGCAAATTCTTCAAGAGCGCAATCAAGGCAGTCAAGGGAATCAAGGCAGCAATCAGAGTCACTTTGCTACACTCAACCAGTTCCTTGCTAACGGGCCAAAGACTTTAAGCAATTGTGTTGAGGCAACCGATGCTGACGATTGGCTTGTGGATCTGTGTAAGCATTTTGAGTGCAGTAACGTCAGGCCTGAGGACTTTGTCAAGTTCGCTTCCTTCCAACTCAAAGATCAAGCTGCAGAATGGTTCCAGCAGTACAAGGACTCCAGAGGTGGACGTGTTATCACTTGGGATGATTTCCGTCGAGATTTTCGAGCTCATCATATTCCCCAGAGCGTGGTTGAAAGCAAGCGTGAGGAATTCCGCAATCTGAAGCAAGGCTCTTTGTCTGTCTATGACTACAACAAGTTGTTCCAGAAGCTCGCCCGCTTTGCTAAGTAGGACGTCCCTGATGAGAAGAGCATGATATATCAGTTCAGGGGTGGTCTCAGAGAAGAAATTCAGCTCGCTCTTGTCCTCTTTGAGCCTTTGAGGTACGATGAGTTCTACAACATGGCACTGAAGCAAGAGGCTGCTCAGTTGAGGTGTGATGCTTCCAAGAAGCGAGTTAGAGATGTTACTCCTTCTTCCTCTACTCAAGTGGCCAAGCAGCAGAAGTTTTGGCTTCCTCCTCCTCCGTCCCGTCAGCCGTATCAGCAGAAGAGCAAAGGTGGCAGTGCTTCTTCCCACCCACCCAACCATGGCTTTCAGAACAAGACTTCGTCTCAAGCTCCAAGATCGAGTGCTCCGTATCACCGTCCGCTTTCAGAGGTCACGTGCAACAAGTGCCAACAGAAGGGTCGTTATGCAAACAAGTGTCTCAACCAGAGGCGTCTTCCTCCTCCTCCTCCTGTCAGATCGGCAAGTACAGTTGTGGTCAAGCATAACCCCAAGTACGCCAAGGTCAATATGGTGAATGCAGCCCAGGCAGAGGACTCGTCAGATGTGATTATGGGTAACCTTCCTGTTAACGATGTTCCTGCAAAAGTTCTTTTTGACACGGGTGCATCGCATTGCTTCATTTCCAGACCTTTTGCATCTAAGCATGGGTGGTTTTCTCAAGTTATGCATAAGCCATTAGCAGTCGTCTCTCCGGGTAGATGCTTGCTTGCTAACTACGAAGTTCCGGATATTTCTATCTCGATGGGTGATTTCAAGTTTCTGGCTTCCCCAATGATCCTTGGTAACTCGGATATTGATCTTATTCTCGGAATGGATTGGCTTTCTAAGCACAAGGCTCAGCTTGATTGTGCAGCCAGGCAGATTCAATTGACTCATTCGTCTGAGGATGTAATTGTCTTTGCCGCTCGGGATAATACTATCCGTCTATTTTCTCTTAATGAGAAGGGTGAATTGGATGCCATCTCTCAAATTCCAGTCGTTTGCGAATACCAAGACGTCTTTCCAGAAGAGCTTCCGGGAATGCCTCCGCACCGGCCAGTTGAATTCGTTATTGATCTTGAGCCTGGCACGGAACCTGTGTGCAAACGTCCTTACAAGCTCGGACCTGAAGAGTTGAAGGAGCTGAAGAAGCAACTCGATGAGCAAGAAAGAATGGGTCTCATCCAGCCTAGTTCTTTTCCGTGGGGTTGTGGTGTTCTTTTTGTGAAGAAGAAGGATGGAACAGACCGACTTTGTGTTGATTACCGTCCAGTGAACAAGAAGACCATCAAGAACAAATACCCACTTCCCAACATCAATGAGCTGTTCGAACAACTCAAAGGTGCCCAAGTATTCTCCAAGCTTGACCTCCGTATGGGTTATCACCAGATTCGCATTCGTGAAGAAGATATTCCCAAGACAACATTTAGAACAAGCTTTGGTTCGTATGAATACACTGTCATGTCTTTTGGCCTCGCCAACGCTCCTCCGACGTTCTATCGCATGATGAACTTCATCTTCAACACCTACACCAATGACTTTGTTTTGGTCTATCTCGACGACATTCTGGTTTTCTCGAAGAACAAGGAAGATCATGCCAAGCACTTGCGTTTGGTTCTTGATAAGCTCAGGGAACATCAGTTCTACGCCAAGTTCTCCAAGTGTGAATTTTGGCTTGATTAGGTTCTTTATCTTGGTCATATCATCTCTGCTAAGGGCATTGCCGTGAATCCTGAGAAGGTGTCTGCAATTGTGAATTGGGAACCTCCTCAGAATGTGAAGCAACTCCGCAGTTTTCTCGGTCTCGCAAGCTATTGCCGAAGATTCATTGAAAACTTTTCCAAGATCGCGAAGCCTCTCTCTAATCTTCTTCAGAAGCACGTCAAGTACGTTTGGTCTCCGGAGTGTGATATTGCTTTCAACACTTTGAAAGAGAAATTGATCACTGCTCTAGTTCTGACTCCGCCTGATGAATCCAAGCCGTACGAGGTCTTTTGTGATGCCTCTCTCCAAGGTCTTGGCGCAGTATTGATGCAACAGAAGAAAGTTGTTGCTTATACATCTCGCTAGTTGAAGCCTAATGAGAAGAACTACCCCACTCATTATCTCGAGTTGGCGGCAGTTGTGCATGCTCTTTTGACTTGGAGACATCTTCTATTGGGAAGAAAAGTGGACATTTTCACTGATCACAAGAGTCTCAAGTACATCTTCACTCAGCCTAATCTCAACCTCAGGCAAACTCGATGGGTCAAGATGATTCAAGAGTATAATCCGAGTATTGGGTATACTCCAGGCAAGGCCAATGTGATTGCTGACGCATTGAGCAGGAAGGCTTACTGCAACAGTCTGATTCTCAAGCCTTATCAACCCAAGCTTTGTGAAGCTTTCCGCAAACTTAATCTGCAAGTTGTTCTTCAAGGTTTCCTCGCCAACCTTCAAGTCTCTCCTACCTTAGAATACCAGATTCGCCAAGCCCAGATTCTTGATGCTATGGTGAAAAAGGTGAAGATTGGGATTGCCAAGAGTCAGTCCAAGTACAAGTGCTACCGCCTTGATGACAAGGACACTCTTTTCTTCGAGGATCGTATTGTTGTGCCCAAAGGTGACCTCCGTAAAGTGATCATGAACGAGGCTCACAATTCTCTCCTCTCCATCCACCCTGGGAGCATGAAGATGTATCAGGACCTTAAGCAAGCTTATTGGTGGACTCGAATGAAGCGCGAGATCGCTCAATTCGTGAATGAATGTGATATCTGCAGAAGAGTGAAGGCAGAACACCAAAGGCCAGCAGGTCTCCTCCAACCTCTTGCCATTCCAGAATGGAAGTTTGACCACATTGAGATGGACTTCGTGACTGGGTTTCCAAAGTCCAAGCGTGGCAATGATGCTATATTCGTTGTCATCGACAAACTCACCAAAGTGGCTCACTTTCTGCCTATCAAAGAGTCGATCACTGCAGCTCAATTGGCGGAACTCTATACCTCTCGTATTGTCTCTCTGCACGGTATTCCTCAAGTGATCTCTTCAGACCGTGGCAGCATCTTTACCTTGAAGTTTTGGGATTCTTTCCAGAAGGCCATGGGCACCAACATCCGCTTCAGCACAACTTTCCATCCTAAAACAAGCGGTCAAGTCGAGCGTGTCAACCAGATTCTTGAAGATATGCTCAGGGCTTGTGTGATCTCCTTCGGCATGAAGTGGGAGGATTGTCTTCCTTATGCTGAATTCTCCTACAACAACAGTTTTCAAGCAAGTTCGGGCAAGGCCCCATTTGAAATTCTGTATGGCAGGAAGTGCCGTACCCCTCTCAACTGGTCTGAAACCGGTGAACGTCAGCTTTTGGGTAATGACTTAATCATAGAAGCAGAAGAAATGTGCAAAGTCATTCGTGATAACCTCAAAGCAGCCCAATTCCGCCAGAAGAGCTACTATGATAGTAAGCACCGTGATTTGGCTTTCGAGATCGGAGATCATGTTTACCTCCGCGTCTCTCCTATGAAAGGTACTTGTCGCTTCGGTATCAAAGGGAAGCTTGCCCCTAGATACGTGGGACCTTTCAAGATTGTCAACAAGAGAGGCGACCTCGCCTATCAACTCGAGCTTCCTTCAAACTTTGCAAATGTTCATGACGTGTTCCATGTCTCTCAGCTTCGAAAGTGCTTCAAGACTCCTGACCGCACCGTCAACTTCGAGGACATTGAGCTCCAAGAAGATCTCTCTTATCGCGAGCACCCAGTTGCTATTCTTGAAGAGACTGAACACAAGACTCGCAACAAGTCGATCAAATTTCTCAAAGTCAAGTGGTCACACCATTCCGACCATGAAGCTACCTGGGAACACGAGGATCACCTCCGTTCTGAGTACCCGGCGTTCTTTCAGTCCTAGATCTCCGGACGAGATCCTTTCGTAGTGGTGGAGTGTTGTAACACCCCGGATGTAACTTTCCCAATTTGTACTCCAACTCTTGCCGTTTCCGGCGTTAAGTTATATTTATTTCTCGGGTTCGGGTCTTTGTCTCCGTGTGTTGTTTTCGTTGTCATGCATCTCATATCATGTCGTCATGTGCATTGCATTTGCATACGTGTTCGTCTCATGCATTCGAGCTTTTTCTCCGTTGTCCGTTTTGCATTCCGGCGCTTCCTTCTACTCCGGTGGTCATTTCTAGCTTTCTTTCGTGTGTGGGGATTAAACATTTCCGGATTGGACCGAGACTTGCCAAGCGGCCTTGGTTTACTACCGGTAGACCGCCTGTCAAGTTTCGTGCCATTTGGACTTCGTTTGATACTCCAACGGTTAACCGAGGGACCGAAAAGGCCTCGTGTGTGTTGCAGCCCAACACCCCTCCAATTTGGCCCAAAACCCACCAAACTCTGCTCCATGTCCTAGAGCGTTCGATCACAATCGCGTGGCCGAAAACCGCACCTCATTTGGACTCTCCTAGCTCCCTCTATGCCTATAAATAGACCCCCCGTTTTTCGGATCTCCTCCTCCCACGAAACCCTAAATCCCCTCGCGCCGGCCGGACATTGTCCGACCCGTCCGGACACACCGCCGCCGCCCTATCCCGCATCGCCACGTGGCTGTACCGCCGCTCGCCGCCGCCCCGGCCCGGGAGGCCCGGATCGGGCCCCCGCGAGCCCGAAGCCACCGCCGCCCAGCGCCGCGCCTCTTCCGCCCTCGTCCTCGCGCCCGGTGGCCTGCGCCGCCGCCACGCCATCTGCAGTCGCCCGAGCCGCTGGAGCTCCGGTCACCCGAGCCGCAGGCGTTCCTCGCCGCCACCGCCGCCGCCGCGGGCCACCACCGCCACCGCCCGCGCCTCCTCTCGCCGGATCCGGCCCGGCCCCGGCCTCTCCCCTCCATCTCCGGCCACCACCGCTAGCGCCGGTCGACGAACCTCGGGAGACGCGCCGATGAACAGTGCCGATCTGGATCTGAGATATATTGGATGGTTGACTTTCTCCTCCCGAAACCCTAATTTTTATGCAAACTTTGACTGGCTATATCTTCGCATCCGTAGCTCCGTTTTGGGCATATAGCATATCAAAATGTTCGTCTCGATGAGTACATCATTTCATTCCATTGCATCATTTTCATTTGAGTTCATCTTGATGCCCGAAATGCTGTTAGAAGGAGGCTTCGTGAGTTAATTGTTAGATCTGCTAGTTCATCTTAGACTTTTGTCATTTTTGCCATGATTATTGTGTGCATGTTATGCCTGCGAGTCCTACATATGTTTTGTTAAGGATTTTTGTTATCTTTCCAGAGGTGCAACCCATGCATTTTTAGGATGTGTGTGGTGACTTGTGCAAGCTTGCAAAGTGAGGCACCCGGTAAATCTGTTTTCAGGGACTTAGTAGTTTTCACTAAGTCTGGGAATGTTTAGTTCATGATGCCATATGTTCATGCTGTTTCCTAGTGATCCGTGCCTCTTTTGAGGATGATCAGTAAAGGAGTTTTTTTAATCTTGTAGTGCTCTATCCATTAATGTCTTTGTTTGCAATTATGGAGCACCCTAGCTTGAGTCAATCAAGCTCTACTTTTGCTTCGTTGTGAATCTGGGCAGATCGTCAACTTGTTTGCGATTTTGCCGATGTTATTGTAGTTGATCCGTGCATGCTATGCCATTGTTCTTGCAATGTCTAGCTTTTATTTTGTGCCTTCTTTATGGGTGTATGATTTTCTTGCCATGAATTGCACCGTGGTGACTGCATCGAGCTCGTAAACATGCCTTCGTGAGTTATATTTCAGCATGTCACAGTTTTCACTGTCTGAAAACTGATTATGTTTTTGCTATGTTCGTGTGCTTGTTAGTATATTTTGTGATCCCTTTTGGCTCAAGGTCACTAAGGGAATTTTGTTAATCTTGTTGAGTATCTCCATGCCATGTCTTTCTTTATCATGTTCAGGTCCTATAGCATGTTGTTTTGCTACTCCGAAGAGGGCTTCATGATCTTAAATTCCAGACAAGTGTTAATTTCACTAAGTCTGAGATCTGTTTTACCATTTGCGTTATTGCCATGCTTGTTTGAACCTCTTAATGGATGATTTGGCCGTAGCTCAGTGCTAGACTTTTGTTAAGCATCTTGTGTGCATCCCTGCCATGTATTTTGTTGTCATGTTTGGGTGTTGTAGCATGTTCATTTCATTGCATTTAGATGCCTACTTGCTGTAAATCACAGACCGGTGTCATATTTGAATCGCTTGCCATTTCCAAATCGTAACTCCGATTCCGGCGTTCTTTATATCGTTTTTAAGCGATTTCATTCCACCTTTCCAGTGGCACACTTGGATTTCCAAGTTGAGGCCAGGTTCATGCATTTCCTGTCATATCTTGCATTTTGCATCCCGCATAGCATATCATCATTGCATCATATCGCTTGATCCTTGCACGTGGTTAATTGTGTCCTTGTTGCTTGTTTGTCTTGTTTGGGTAGAGCCGGGAGACGAGTTCTCTAATGAGGAGCCCGTTGAGTTTGCTTTTGAGAATCCAATCAACTCTGACAACTGTGTAGGCAAGATGATCATACCTTCGAAATCACTACTATCTTTGCTATGCTAGTTTGCTCGCTCTTTTGCTATGCCAATGCTACGATGCCTACCTTTTGCTTGTCAGCCTCCCAATTGCCATGTCAAAACTCTAACCCACCATTGTCCTAGCAAACCGTTGATTGGCTATGTTACCGCTTTGCTCAGCCCCTCTTATGGCGTTGCTAGTTGCAGGTGAAGATTGGAGGCCGTTCCTTGTTGGAACATTTATTTACTTGTTGGGGATATCATTATATTGCCATGTTATCTTAATGCATCTATATACTTGGTAAAGGGTGGAAGGCTTGGCCTCTCGCCTAGTGTTTTGTTCCACTCTTGCTGCTCTAGTTTCCGTCATATCGGTGTTATGTTCCCGGATTTGCGTTCCTTACGCGGTTGGGTTATAATGGGAACCCCTTGATAGTTCGCCTTGATTAAAACTTTTCCAGCAATGCCCAACCTTGGTTTTACCATTTTCCACCTAGCCTTTTCTTTCCCTTGGGTTCTGCAGACTCAAGGGTCATCTTATTTTAACCCCCCCGGGCCAGTGCTCCTCTGAGTGTTGGTCCAAACCGTCAGCCGCCGGTGGCTACCAGGGGCAACTCTGGGCTGGCCTACCGGAAGTTTAGACAATCTGAGTGTGCCCTGAGAAAGAGATATGTGCAGCTCCTATCGGGATTTGTCGGCACATTCGGGCGGTGTTGCTAGTCTTGTTTTAACCTGTCGAAGTGTCTTGAGTTACCGAGATACCGAGTCTGATCGGAATGTCTTGGGAGGAGGTCTATTCCTTCGTTGACCGTGAGAGCTTGTCATGGGCTAAGTTGGGACTCCCCTGCAGGGATTGAATTTTCGAAAACCGTGCCCGCGGTTATGGGCAGATGGGAATTTGTTAATTTCCGGTTGTAGACAACTTGAACCTTAACTTAATTAAAACGAATCAACTGAGTGTGTTACCGTGATGGCCTCTTCTCGGCGGAGTCCGGGAAGTGGACACGGCATTGGAGTAATGTTTGCGCAGGTTGTTCTCTAGTTTCTCGCTCGTGCTTTGCCTCCTCTTCTCGCTCTCTTTTGCGAATAAGTTAGCCACCATACTTGCTAGTCGCTTGCTGCAGCTCCACTCATTTTGTTACCTTGCCACACCTATAAGCTTGAATAGTCTTGATCGCGAGGGTGCGAGATTGCTGAGTCCCTATGGCTCACAGATTACTATTACACCAGATGCAGGGCCTAATGATTCCGCTCCAGGGGACGCGTATGAGCTCAAGTGGGAGTTCGACGAAGACTCTCAACGATACTACGTTTCCTTTCCCGATGATCAGTAGTGGTGCCCAGTTGGGGGTGATTGGGACCGTGTCGCATGTTGGGTTCTCTTTTATTTTGGCGCCGTAGACGGGCCATGAGTGTTTGGATGATGTAATGTTATTTATGTACTTGATTGACGTGGCGAGTGTAAGCCAACTATGTTATCTCCCCTTTTATTCATATTACATGGGATGTTGTGAAGATTGCCTAACTTGCGACATATGCCTTCAATGCGATTATGTCTCTAAGTCGTGCCCCGACACGTGGGAGCTATAGTCGCATCGAGGGTGTTACAGCTGACCACCCAGAAGTGATGCCGAGTCCGGGCTCCTATGCCTTGGTCCTGGACGCCACCTTTGCTACGGACAGACGAGCCGCGCATTTCTCGCGAGTTCTGATAGACGGAGGCAGCATCATCAATATCCTGTACAAGGACACCATGGAGAAGTTAGGAATCAAGCAAAGACAGCTTCAGAACAGCTGAACTGTGTTCCACGGCATTGTTCCTGGGCTTTCCTGCTCGCCAATTGGCAAGATCCTGATGGACGTCCTCTTTGGGGACAAAGATCACTTCCGTAGAGAGCCTATTTGGTTTGAGGTGGTGGATCTTGAGAGCCCATACCATGCGCTGCTTGGCCGACCTGCCTTGGCCAAGTTCATGGCGGTCCCCCATTACGCCTACCTCAAGATGAAGATGCCCAGTTCCAGGGGAATTCTGACTGTGGCTGGCGACTACCGGAAGTCGTCTGCTTGCGCAGCTGAGAGCAGTCGTCTGGCCGAGTCCCTGGTAATCATGGCTGAGAAGCGGCTCCTTGAGCGAGTTGTGGCGATGGCCGGCAAGCAGCCTGAGGTATCACCCAACCCAAAAGAGTCGGAGGCTGAGGGTTCATTCAAGCCGGCCAAAGAGACAAAGAAGATACCCTTGGACCCGGAGCACCCAGAGAGGTACGCCGTCGTAGGTGCAAACCTCGACAGCAAATAGGAAGGCGAGCTCGTCGATTTCCTCCGTGAGAATCGGGACATCTTCGCATGGTCCCCCAAAGACATGCCAGGTGTACCGACGGAATTCGCCGAGCACAAGTTACATGTCCGATCTGATGCAAAGTCGGTCAGACAGCCCTTGCGCCGCTTATCAGAAGAGAAGAGAAGAGTTGTCGGAGAAGAGATAGCCCGACTCCTAGCAACCGGCTTCATTATGGAAGTGTTCTTTCCAGAATGGCTAGCAAATCCGGTCCTGGTACTAAAGAAGAACAAGCAGTGGCGAATGTGTATTGACTACACGAGCCTCAACAAGGCCTGCCCCAAGGACCCATTTGCTTTACCAAGAATCGATCAGGTGATAGACTCCACAGCCGGATGCGAGCTGTTGAGTTTTTTGGATGCATACTCAGGATATCACTAGATCAAGCTAAACCCGGCTGACAGACTGAAAACCGCCTTCATCACGCCGTTTGGAGCCTTCTGCTACCTCACCATGACGTTCGGCTTAAGGAACACCGGCGCCACCTTTCAGCGTTGCATGCAGAAGTGCCTCCTCAAGCAGCTCGGTAGGAACGCCCACGTTTACGTGGACGACGTGGTGGTGAAAACGGAAAAGCGTGGAACACTGCTGGAAGACCTCAAGGAGACTTTTGAGAACCTGCGCCGATTCCAGATCAAGCTCAACCCCGAGAAGTGTGTCTTCGGAGTACCAGCCGGCCAGCTCCTAGGCTTCTTGGTCTCTGAACGCGGCATAGAATGCAGCCTAGTAAAAATCAAGGCCATTGAGAGAATGGAGGTACCCAGCCGACTGCTGGATGTGCAGAAGTTCACCGGCTGCTTAGCGTCCATCAGCCGATTCATCAGTCGGCTGGGCGAGAAAGCTCTCCCCTTATACCAACTCATGAAGAAGACCACTTTTTCGAGTGGAACCATAAGGCGGACGAAGCTTTTCACCAGTTGAAGAAGATGCTGACTACTCCACCCGTCCTTGCGGCTCCGACTCCCAAGGAACCTATGCTCTTGTACATCGCCGCCACCAGCCGGGTAGTCAGCATGGTCATTGTAGTGGAACGCAAGGAGGAAGGCAAGGTGCTACTTGTCCAGAGACCAGTATATTACCTGAGCGAGGTACTGTCGACCTCCAAGCAGAACTACCCCCACTACCAGAAGATGTGCTATGGCGTACACTTTGCTGCCAAGAAATTGAAGCCTTACTTTCAAGAGCATCCAATCACGGTGGTCTGCACGGCCCCAATTGCCGAGATCATTGGTAGCCGAGATGCTTCTGGCCGAGTGGCCAAGTGGGCCATAGAGCTGGCTCCCTACACCATCCACTACCAACCCCGCACCGCCATCAAGTCACAAGCACTGGCCGACTTCCTCGTCGACTGGGCCGAGACGCAGTACCTACCTCCAGCGCCTGATTCCACCCATTGGCGGATGCATTTTGACGGCTCCAAGATGCGCACCGGCTTGGGAGCCGGCGTCGTCCTCACCTCCCCCAAAGGCGATAAGCTCAAATAGCGCTGCAAATCCACTTTATCGCCTCCAATAACGTCGCCGAGTACGAGGTGCTCATTCACGGGCTCCGGCTTGCCAAAGAACTTGGCATCCGCCGGATCTTGTGTTATGGCGACTCGGACTTAGTGGTCCAGCAATCATCCGGCGACTGGGACGCGAAAGATGCAAACATGGCGAGTTACTGTTTCCTCATGCAGCAACTCAACGGGTATTTCGAAGGGTGCGAGTTTCTCCATGTGCCAAGAAACGACAACGACCAAGCAGATGCCTTGGCACGAATAGGCTCTACCCGCCAAGCAATACCACCTGGCGTCGCCCTTCAACGCCTCCTCAAGCCGTCTGTCAAGCCTTCACCAGAATCAGACTCCATTTTTGTGCTGGCTCCTCCCGAAGACGACGGATCCGACTCCAGGGCTCCGGCAGTTGGAACGGGGATTTTGGCGGAAGACCCTAAAGATGCCACAGTCAAATCAGGCCCGGGGACTGCGGTGGCGGACTCGAAGACTCCAGAACTCGGCCCAAGGACCGCACCAGTCGGCCTGGGGACTTCATCAACCCAGCAAGCGACTGGTGACTCCAACCCGCTGCCTCCTAGCCCAACCGCCCTCATCCAAGTCGCAGTTCTGGCAGTCAAAGAAATAGCAGCACCCTCATGGGCCCAGCCCATCCTCAAATTCCTGGTGAACAAAGAGCTGCCGACTGATGAGACCTTAGCTCAGCAAATACAATGCCGGGCGGCAGCCTACACCATAGTCAACAGAGAACTGGTCAGGCGCAGCGTCACTGGTGTCTACCAGCGCTGCGTAGAGCCAGAGCAAGGCCAAGCGATTCTCAAAGACATCCATCAAGGAGAGTGCGGCCACCATGCGGCTTCAAGAGCACTGGTCGCCAAAGCCTTTCGACACGGTTTCTTTTGGCCAACTGCCTTGGAAGAGTCCAAAGAGTTGGTCCAAAAATGCAAAGGCTGCCAGAAGTTCAGCTCCAAGCTGCACCAGCCAGCTTCTGCACTCAAGACCATCCCCATTGCCTGGCCTTTCGCAGTTTGGGGTCTAGACATGGTGGGACCATTCAAGATAGCACGAGGTGGTTTAACTCACTTACTTGTCACAGTGGACAAGTTCACCAAGTGGATAGAAGCAAAGCCAATCAAGAAGCTGAACGGTCCGACTGTCGTAACTTTCATCTCTGATATCACAATTCGGTACGGCATACCACACAGCATCATCACCGACAATGGCACAAATTTCGCCGAAGGCGCCTTGGCCCGTTTCTGTGCAACACAGGGCATCCGACTGGACCTAGCGTTCGTCGCCCATCCGCAGTCAAACGGCCAAGTGGAGCGAGCAAACGGCCTCATCCTGTCCGGCATCAAGCCTCGGCTGATCGAACCTCTAGAGCGCTCGGCTGGTTGCTGGCTCGACGAGCTGCCAGCCGTCCTCTGGAGTCTGCGCACGACTCCAAACAAGTCAACCGGCTTCACGCCCTTCTTCCTCGTCTACGGTGCCGAAGCCGTCATCCCGACGGACATAGAGTTCGACTCCCCACGAGTCACTATGTACACCGAGGAGGAAGCAGAAGAAGCGCGACAAGACGGAGTCGATCTGCTGGAAGAGGGCCGACTGTTGGCACTCAGCCGGTCCAGCATCTACCAGCAGAGCCTGCGCCGATACCACAACAGGAAGGTCAGGCCAAGATCTTTCCAAGAAGGCGACCTTGTGCTCCGGCTGATCCAGCGAACAGCCGGCCAGCAGAAGCTGTCGGCACCTTGGGAAGGCCCTTTCATCATCAGCAAAGTACTGGGCAACGACTCCTACTACCTGATTGACGCTTAGAAGCCCCGAGCACGCAAGAGGGACGACTCCGGCAAGGAGACAGAGCGGCCATGGAATGCAAATCTCCTCCAAAGATTTTACAGTTGATGCAGTATGTACCACGCTACCTTTTGTATTAAAGTACCAAGACTTCGGGCCCCCCGAGACGAGCTCGGGGACTGCCCTCTTTTGTCTGTATGATAAAAATTATGCCTACAAGTATGTTACTCTTTGTCATGCCGCTTGGCACCGGGCTCGACGAGTCGGCCCAGGGACTTGCCGCCTTGCACTATGAAAATGCTTCCTGCAGCCGGACAAGTAGTGTGTAACACCTAAACCGTCTTCTGTCAGAAGCCGCAGCTCGCAGAGCGACTGTACGGTGGGCAGAGGTAAGGTAGAATGGGTGTTCGCATGAAAAATGGTTAAGGACTCAAAGCATAGAACATAGCTCAAGACGGCTTCCACCCTTTCTCGCAAACCGACTCTCGGATAGTCGGATTGCCGCCTTCTATCCAACTTACTCAAAAACTCTTAAAAACGGCTAAGTACTCGCTTTCCCAAAGTAGCCAAGCACTTGATCCAGCAACAGTCCGCCGAGCGGCTGTCCGATTGGCAAGGCAGGCAACTAAGAGAAAGCGACAAAGGAAAAAAGCCAAAAGAGCAATGAGCAAGAAAAGATAGAACTCAGATAAATATATTTACATAACATAGGCCCTTGGCCGAATTTTTGAGCAGAGGTTCAAAATACACCCCGCGGGTGGAATTGTGTGAATTAACAAGTTCTTCAAAGACTACTGAAGCAGACAAAACAAAGATACAGCGGCAGCTTAGGAAGTAGCAGACGGATTCGGAGGGTCGGAGGAGGCGCCAGCGCCAGGCGTCGGGGCGGCCGGCTGGCTACTCTCGGCTTGATCGCCTCCGGCGGCAGTCGGGTCGGTCGCACGCGGCTCGTTGCTGGAGGCACGGTCGAGCTGAGGCTGGCCGTCTGCTCCGTCTTCTGGTGCCTCCGCCTCGCCTCCGTCCTCCGCCTCGCCTTCCTCCTCGACGCTGGAGCCAATCACCTCCGTCGAGTCCTCACCGTAGTCTGGGTTCATCCCAAACCACTCTGGCGGTACCTCCTCGCCGTCTTCAGACCGCTCGGGGACGAAGATGCTGGTGTCGGTGTACTCGGCGATCGCCGCAGCATGCTTGACAAGGGCGTCCTCCGCAGCCGCCAGCTCCAGCTGGGCCTCTGACCGAAATGTGGCCAGCCGGTCCAGATCAAGCCCCGGATACCATGCCTTGACGAACTCCAAGGCCCAGCGCACTCCAGCTCGGGCCGAAGAGCCCTTCCAGGCCTCAAGGCGACCAGCCGCGACCTCTAGCCAGTCGGCCATCAGGCTGGGGGTGCGTGGAGCCTACATATCCGGCCACAGGGCGGCAATCGCCTGGGCACCAACAAGCTGAAGCCGGCGCAGCATCCGGTGAGCTGGCCGAAGGCGAGCCTCGATGCTCAGGATGTGCTCGTCAAGAGTTCGGGGGGCATCGGCTGCAATCTCTGCGCCCTCTGCCCTCCGACCTTCACGGTCAGCCTCGATGGCTTGGATGGCGGCCTGCGACTGCCCAGGGAAGAAGTCTGTAAAGACAGGAAGAAACGAAGAAGCTAGTCAAAAACCAAGAGTCTGCACGACTTAATCGGCAGCTCGAAGAAAGAAAATAAAGAGGCTCACCATCAACGATGTCTTCAATCTCGTGGAAGCCAGAGGACAGCAGCGTCTCCTTGTTAGACCAGGAGGAGCGCTCGCTCGCGAACTCGGCCAGGAGGGTGGTTTTCTTCTCCTCCGCCTCCCTCTGTGACTTCACAAGCAGCTCATTCTGCTCTGCCAATTGAGTGGCTAGCAGATCACGCTCCATGGCGAGCTTGCTGCACTCCTCCTCTTTGGCGTGCAAAGCGGAGTTGGCGTCGCTCAGCTGCTGTTGAAGAGCAGCGTTGGCCCCTGAGAAGAAGAAAGAAAGAAGGCGTCAAGCCACCAGTAAAGAAGGTCGCCGGGGAGATCCGGCCCGACTGCTCAGCAGTCAGCCCGAATCTCGGGGACTACAGCCCGCGGGTGCGCCAGCGCGCCCCCGCGAAGAAGGAAAAGGACTTACTCCGGCTCTCCGACAGATCGATGGTCCGCTTGCCCAGCTTTGCAACGTTACGGTTGAAGGCAGTGACGCGGAGATTGTGGTAATCCTGCGATGAACGTTTCAGACAAAAAGTTAATACCCAAAGTTCATCAATTGGAGTTCCGGGCTGCCTGCTCAGCAGCCAGCCCGAAACTCGGGGACTAGACCCAGTGGGTGCGCTAGCGCGCCCCCACAGTGAGGAACAAGAAAAACAAAGGCCAAAAGGAAAAACATACTCGGACGGCTGCCCGCGACGCCAGGTACGCCTTGGTGCAATTCTGGAGAGCGTCGCCCTCGGCACGAAGCTTCGCTTGGACGTCCAGAAGCTTCGCCTGGACGTCCAGAAGCCGCCTCCTCGCACCCACCCAACGGGCGCGGCGCTCATCGCCTCGGCGTCTGGGATCGCCGAGCTGGTAGCGCCGGCTTCCAGGGGGCGGGGTGCCGAAGTCGCCTTCTCCAGATGGCGGCGCGTTGGCGACCCGACTTGGAGGAGTAGCCTTGCCACGGCCTCGTCTTCGGTCGGCGGCAACGGAGGGCCCGCCGGCTGCTTGCCCTACGCACCTTCAGACGGCGGCGGAGGCGGCGGCAGAACGTTCGCATCTGGCGTACAGGGGTCGCCGCCCTCCCCCTCCACGACGGGGTTCTCCCCGCCGGCTTCCCCAGTCTGCCCCGTGAACTCTGGAGGCGGCGGCGCAGAGTTCAACGGGGTGACAAGCACCGCCGACTGGCGTCGTGCGGCTTCCTCAGCCTGCTGCTTCGCCGCGGCGGCGGCTTCGGCCTCCGCTAGTTTTTTCTTAGCGGAGACCTCCACCCTATCGGCCTCCGCCTTCTCCAGGCGGAGGGCCTCTACTTCATTGCGCTTCTCCTAGGCATTCCGCTCCGTCGCCTCCCGGAGGTCAGCAGTGGGGTCAATCCGCCGAGTGGTGGCGGACGTCTCCGCTGACCCCATGACGGAGGCAGCGGTGACCCTCTCAAGAGAGAGGGGAGCCCTGAAGCAAGAGGGGCAAGCAGAGACTCAGACAAAATCACAAAGAAAGAATAAAACTTTGAAGACAAGATACTTACGCAGAGACCAATGGCGGCTTCTTCACTTCCTTATGAAAGCGGATGGCCTTCGCGGCCGCCTCGTCCCGCCGGGTCACCGCAGCCGAACCCTTGGGCTTCTTTGGCTGACCGCCGAACAAGGTCGGCACGGCCCTGCGCTTCTTTCCACCGCCTGGAGCGCCTGGCGCAACAGAAGAGGCTGCGCCAGGCTGGCTGGCTCCTGGCTGATGGCGAGGGGCGACTTCTCCCTCGGCGTCGTCGTCAGGCCAGTCGGCGAAAGTGGCCAAAGGCCTGAAGTTGCCTGCTGTTCCTCCTCCTCCCTCAGCATCGTCCTCCAAAGTCGCCGCCCCCAGATCGGGGTCATCGACGTCCCTCTCCGCCCGGTCGGCGAGGAACTTGCGAGCCGGCCCTGAGGTGCTAGCTGGTGGGTGGAGGAGGGGATTCTAACCAAATCCGACTGGTCAAAACAAAACTTGGCAAGAAGGAAGACAATCCAAAGAAAGAAAGGAAAGGTGACTCACCACGGGCGGGGGGTTGGCGCGGGAGTACGGCTCCTGGCCGAACCGCCAATCCTCCAGGAGCCTGCTGTCCGAGAGGTAGTTCACCATGAAGGCCACCTCTTCGTGAGGCATGTCCTTGGTGCACATCCGACTCAGGTCACGGTGCCCGCTCATCTGGCATATCATATGGGGGCGGCCTTGGAGTGGGAGAACTCGGCGCGAGACGAAGGCGGCCAGCAGGTCCGGACCAATCAGACCCTCCGACTGCGTCAGCACTCGGAGTCGCGTGATGGCGCCGGCTCCCGCAGGCGTCAGCGACTTGGCCCGGTACGACCAGTTGGGCAGTCGCCCAGCCGGCGGGCCGGCTTCGAAAGCCGGCAGGTTGACCCAGTCCCCCCTCGTGGAGGCATTCTTGACGTAGAAGTAGGATCTCTGCCACATCTTCACCAACTTGATCAGCAAGATGGAGGGGAAGGGATTGTCGGCCCCCGACCTTTGCACGACGATGAAAGCGCCGCACTGAGCCGGCACGCCCGCAGCCTGGGTGCCGAGCTTAGAGAAGAAGAACTCCACCCAGAGCTCGAGGGTGTGGAGGACTCCGAGGAAGCCTTCGCACATGGCCACGAAGGCGGACAGCAGCACCACTGCGTTGGGGGTGAGGTGGTGCGGCTGGAGGCCGTAGAACTCCAGGAAGGACCGGAAGAAACTGCTCGCCGGCAGCCCCAGCCCGTGCAGGCAGTGCGAGCGGAAGATGACCCGCTCGCCCTCCTGCGGTGCGGGGGAAATCTCCCCCTTCGGCGCAAGACGCACCTACACGCGATCCTCGTCGGGGAGCCGACGAGTCCGGCGGAGGAACTCAATGTGGTCTTCATGAACTTCGGAGCCGTCCCAGGTGCCGGAGCGCACTGGGGGAGGCGCGGTGGCAGAGGAAGAACTCATCGCAAGCTGTCGCCGCAGCGTTCGCCGGAGCTTGGGCACGCAGCGGGGAGAAGAAGAAGAGGATGGAGGAGAGCGAGGAGCAGCAAGAAGGAAGAGGACGAGGAGCAGTGGGAAGGAGGGGCGCGCGTGCCCCCCTCTTCCCCCTACTTATAGCCTCGTGGGCTGCGAAGCCGAGGGGGTGGACGTGGGGATTTACTGCGCCCATGACCCCACGACCCCCACGATCCATGATAAAGTTACTGCGCGTAGTAACTCCACGGGAATCCCAACCGTCCATCGGGGCCGCAGCGGATCCGCTCGGGCGCCGAGGCGCGGTAGTGGCGGGCCCTGCCTATGGACCTGTCTCGTCGCGCGCGTAGGCTGGCAGGACGGACTAGCCACGTGCCATCGCGTGACAGGCCTAGAACAGGCGGCGGCCTGGAGGCTTAGCTAGCACGCCACTTAAATCCCGCCGCGACGTTCGAAATACTGAGCGAGTCGGAATTGAGTGAGTCCAAGTTGAGCAAGTCCGACTCCTTCTAGTCGGCCCGGAGGAAGTAAGTCGAAGACCATGTGTTGAGCACCCGGAAAGAAAAACTGTTGAGGCTTCTCGTCCGATCGTCTGCGGCGCCTCAACAGATTCGGGGACTACTGTCGGAGTAATGGGCCACGGGTAGGCCAACCCGAGGCCCAGAACCTTTCAAGACACCGGGCAGGCTGCGCCCCTCAAGACCCCAGGACGAAGAGCCGCCTCCTGAGGAGTCGACAGTGAGACGGCCGACTGCCCGCACACGGCCAAGTCCCAGGGATGACTTCCAGAGAAGCCGGCTTTGGGGAGTCGGCCTGCGACTCCAACAAACCCCATGACCTCATCAATGGGGACGAGGCAGGGGCGTGGCTACAGCGAAGCCCACCCCCGCCCCTCACCAAGGGCAGGCATGGCCACAGCACGCCGTACCCTGGAAGATCTCCGTGTGGCGTGGCACTGTTGCCATGCCGGCCCTGACATCAGCACCACAGGGCCGAATCCTGTACCCACGACGGCTTGTCTGTACGGCCTAGAGGCAGCAGGCCCCACCAGTCAGTGAGACCTCAGGAGACGGCAGGAGGACCACCAGTCGGACCCGTCAGGAGTCGGCCGAGCTCTCCCCTGGGGCCCACGCGCCATTAATCAAGACGTGATGGGGAGTGGCAACAGTGATCGCCTGCCAGGCGGTGGGCTGTTGCCACGAGCTCATGATCAAGCCCGCGTCATCAGAAGCACGGCTACAGTAATCAGCAGCCAGCGAGACCCGCCCGCGGCGGACGCAGCCTGTCGGCTCCGTACCAGGCCAGACGGCGGGGCCCGCCAGTCGGCAGGCCCCATCGATCGGCAGAGAAGACAAAGGCCAGAGGCACTGACGGCTGGGCCCGCGTCCAGCCGGATTACCATTGTACCCCTGGGGGGTAGGCCTATATAAACCCCCAGGGCACCCATGCAAAGGGTTGGAACCTATTAGGTCTAGACCAGACCATATAGAAGGGGGAGAGCTAGCCTTGCCCTCTCCTACCTCCAAGAAACAGCTCAAGGAGCAACCGTGTAAACACTTGGCCATAGTGATCATGCGAAGACCCCGCAGAGCAGCAGTAGGGGTATTATCTCCTCGGATAGCCCTGAAGCTGGGTAAGATTCGCCGGCGTGCATGTCTTCGCCTCATCCCGTTTCCAGGCACCGGCGACGTTCTACTCGCCCCCACCATGATAAGCCATCCCTTGGCATATGTCGCACCTAACCCCCGACAAGTCTTGCACATCTTTTCAACAGGAGTGTTGTCCGAATTTGTTCTCCTCTTTTCTGACGGAGATTGTCAACTTCGTTTATCTCTGTTGTATTCTTTTCTCGAAATGGTTTAACATTTCATGGTTCTTTGGTTTCACGCATTTGTCAAAGAAGCAACTTAGTTTTACCTCTTATCTTCCTCTTCCTTTTCCATCCGGTGCCATCCTAGATCTCGGAACGAGATCCTCTCGTAGTGGTGGAGTGTTGTAACACCCCGGATACAACTTTCCATATTCGTAACTCGGACTCTTGCCTTTTCCGAAGATGCGATATGATTTTCCCTTCGTGGTTGGGTTTTTGTCTTAGTTTTGCATTTTGTTCATGTCATGCATTTCATATCATGTCATCATGCGCATCGCATTTGCATACGTGTTCGTCTCATGCATCCGAGTATTTTCCCCGTTGTCCGTTTTGCAATCTGACACTCCCTCATGCACCTGGCGTCCCCTTTTGTCTCTTTTCGTGAGCGGGTGTTAAATCTTCTCGGAATGGACCAAGATTTGCCAAGCGGCCTTGGTACACCCTTGTAGACCGCCTGTCAAATTTCGTGACATTTGGAGTCCATTTGATGCTCCAACGGTTAACCGGGGAACCGTAAAAGCCTCTTGTGTGTTGCAGACCAACACCCCTCTAAATCAGCCCAACAACCCATCCGAACCACTCCCATGTCCTCTATCATCGGATCACGATCGCGTGGTCGAAAACTACACTCCATTTGCACACTCCTACCTCCTCCTAGCTATATATACGTGATCCCCTCCGAATTTCGCGCAGTCAAACCCTAGCTTCTTCATCCTCGCGCCGCCAGACACGTCCACCGTGGCCGGACACGTCCGCCGTCGCCACCCGCCGAATCACGTGCTGCCACCTCAGCCTCCGCCGCCCCGCGCCCGCCACGGCCCGACAGGCCCGCGTCCGGCCCCCGTGGGCCCAGCGCCGCCGCCCGGGATCTACCTCGCCGCGCCGCCCGGCTCCGCCTCCTTGCGCCGCCGGACTCCCTCGCCGCCTCGCCTGCTCCGCCACGCCGCCACCGCACGCCGGCGCGCGCCACCGCCGCCTTGCCTTCGCCATGCTGCTCCTCCTCAGCGCCGGCTACCGCGCGTTGCTGCCGCCTCGCAAAGCCCGTCGTCGCCGTGCCCGTGCCGCGCCCCTCGTCACCGGTCGGCCACCGGACAACCTCGCCGCCGCTTCGCCTCGTCACCGCCGTCGCCTCCGGTCGCGTCCCCGACGAGATCCGGTTGCTCGAACCAGATCCACCAGCCCTGGCATTCAAACACGCGCCTCCCGCATCTCAGATCCCTCCGTCCCGCTCGACCTCATCATGTTTTTCCCGAGGGTAATTTTCTACCAAGTCCCCGATTTCCTACATTCTGGTGCCCTGTTCAACTTGCCATAACTTCTTGTGTGATGCTCCATTTTGTGTGCATGATATATCAGAATGTTCACTGGGAGATGCTATTCATTTCATTCCATTGTGGCATGCTTGTTTGAGTCCATCTTGAAGCCAAATCATTGATGCAAGAGTGCTATAAATTGTTAGGTGCTGTTACTTATCAGAGTATGAGGATTTGTCATTTTTGTCACATTTGTTGTGTGCTGCATATGGGCATGAGCTCTACATGTGTTTTGATCTATGTCATGCCATATTTACAGGGGTGCTTGCCATGTATTTTTGTGATCTTCGTGGTGACTACCACAAGCATGCAAAGTAGCCTTCGTGATATTGCTGATTTTAGGGACTTAGGATTTTGCTAAGTTTTGTGCCTGCTATTTTTTTTATGCCATGTAAACATGATGCTACAGTGAGATCCATGCTTGTTTTAAGTTGCTTCAGTAAGGATGATTTGGACATATGGTTATTATCTATCCATCCATGCCCCTGTTTGAAATTATGGAGTGCCTTAGCATGTCTTAATCTTGCTCTACTTTTGCTATAAAATGTTCCTGGCAGATTGTTTACATGTTAATCAATTTTGCCATGGTTATTGTAGTTGATCCATGCATGCTATAAACTTGTTCTTGCCATGGTTAGATTCATGATCATGTCTGCTTGCTGGTAGTGTGTTTATATTGTAATGCAATGCCTTGTGGTGAGTGATTTGAGCTCACAAAGATGCCTTCATAATTCTGTTTATGCCATGCTCAGTTTTTTGCTAAGTCTAAAACTGTTAATAAAATTTGCTATGTTTACATTGGTGCCATCATATCTCCTGTGCCTTTTTGGCTCATGATCAGTAAGGGACTTTTGTTCTATGCTTTTAGTAGATTCATGACATGCCTTGTATTGCTATGATATGTTCCTGTACCAAGTCTGTGAAGCTGATATCTTTTGCACTTTTGCCATGCTTGTTTGAACCTGCTCTTGTGTGACTTAGCCGTAGCTCAGAGTTCATATTTTGTCAAGCATCTTGAGTAGATCACTTCCATGTGCTTTGTTGTTATGTTGGAGTGCAGTAGCTTAGTTTCTTGTTGCATTCTAGGTGGCATTGTGCTGTTAATCGCAGAATTGTGCCATTCTTGTTTTGCTTGCCATTTGCAAACCGTGCATCCGATTCCGGTGATCTTTATATCGATTTTGACCGAAATCATCTCATATTTCCAGAGGCACACTTGGTTTGCCAAGTTGATGCCTTGATCAATCTTTTCCTTCCAGAGCACGCATATGCATTGCATATCATGTCTCGCATATCATGCCATGTTTTGCATCATGTTGCTTGCGCATTGCACCGTGGTTGATTGCTGTTCCTTTGCGTGTGTTTCTTGCTTTGGGTAGAGCCATTAGACGAGTACGTGATCGAGGAACCTGTTGAGTACTCTTACGAGGATCAAGCTTTCGGCAACTCTGAGAACTTTGCAAGCATGATGACCATACCCTTGAAATCACTTCTATCTTTGCTTGCTTAGTTGTTCGCTCTATTGCTATGTCGTGATACCTACCACTTGCTATATCATGCCTCCCATATTGCCATGTCAAGCCTCTAACCCTCCTTTCCTAGCAAACCTTTATTTGGCTATGTTACCGCTTTTCTCAGCCCCTCTTCTAGCGTTGCTAGTTGCAGGTGAAGATGAAGTTTGTTCCATGTTGGAACATGGAAATGTTGGGATATCATAATATCTCTTATTTAATTAATGCATATATATACTTGGTAAAGGGTGGAAGGCTTGGCCTTATGCCTGGTGTTTTGTTCCACTCTTTCCGCCCTAGTTTCTGTCATACTGGTGTTATGTTCCTTGATTTTGCATTCCTTATGCGGTTGGGAGTTATGGGAACCCCTTGACAGATCGCTTTGAATAAAACTCCTCTAACAAGGCCCAACCTTGGTTTTACATTTTCCTAACAACCTATCACCTTCCCTTGAGTTCTGCAGACTCAAGGGTCATCTTTATTTTAACCCCCCTGGGCCAGTGCTTGTCTAAGTGTTGGTCCGAACTTGTCAACCGCCGGTGGCCACCAGGGGCAACTCTCGGTTGGCCTACCGGAATCTTAGACAATCCGGTGTTGCCCTGAGAACGAGATATGTGCAGCTCCTGTCGGGATGTTGGCGCATCGGGCTGTCTTGCTGGTCTTGTTTTACCATTGTCGAAATGTCTTGTAACCAGGATTCCGAGTCTTATCGGGTCTTCCTGGGAGAAGGAATATCCTTTGTTGACCATGAGAGCTTGTGATGGGCTAAGTTGGGACACCCCTGTAGGGTTTTGAACTTTTGAAAGCCGTGCCCATGGTTAGGGGCAGATGGGAATTTGTTAATATCCGGTTGTAGAAAACTTGACACTTAACTTAATTAAAATGAATCAACCGTGTGTGTAGCCATGATGGTCTCCTTCCGGCGGAGTCCGGGAAGTGAACATGATTCTTGTGTTATGCTTGAATATAAGTAGTCTCAGGGTCACTTCTAGCTTCTCGACCGTTTCATTGCTTATCTTCTCGCTCTCATTTGCGTATATTAGCCACCATATATGCTAGTGCTTGCTGCAGCTCCACCTCACTACCCCTTTCCTACCCATAAGCTTAAATAGCCTTGATCGCGAGCGTGTGATTGCTGAGTCCCCATGACTCACAGATACTTCCAAACAGATGCAGGTGCCGATGATGCCAGTGTAGGGGACGCTACCGAACTCAAGTGGGAGTTCAACGAGGATTCGGGCCGTTACTATGTGCCTTTCCGGTTGATCAGTAGAGGAGCCCAGTTGGGGCGATCAGGGATCTAGAATTTTGGGCTGTCTTTCTTTATTTTGGTTCCGTAGTCGGACCTTGATTGTGTTCTAGATGATGTATGTTACATTTATGTATTGTGTGAAGTGGCAATTGTAAGCCGACTCTTTATCCCTTTCTTATTCAGTACATGGGATGTGTAAAGATTACCCCTCTTGCAACATGCCTACCATGCGGTTATGCCTCTAAGTCGTGCCCCGACATGTGGGAGATATAGCTGCATCGTGGGTGTTACAAGATGTCCACGAGACACCATGGACTACAGGATTGGTGGATGAGGATGATCCAGTTGTCCTTCATGCCCGCCTAGTAGTGGTCGTGTATGAAGGACAGGTGGGCGACTAGTGGTAGCATGTCGAAGGGCACGACGACAACCTCAGTAGGATCATCAAGTTGGTGTCTGGGCCACCTGCGAGGATCGGGCATCAACAAGCAGGGTGTCTTGAAAAGGGTCGGCCAGTTTTAGATGAGTACACGGTACATAGACACCGAGCATGCGCCCAGATGCACGATAATGAGTAGGTCCATATGATTACATATTTGCTCCAAGAGAACATCGGGGAAGGAACATATCTGCGTGTCAATCGGTTCTGCCATAGGGTTTTTTAGGGCGCTGAGTGATTGGGGTTTTCGGTGCCTATGAGCGAGTGGGGAAGTGGATTCGAGCGGGCGAGCGAGCGAAGAAGATGGCATGTGTGGACTAGCAGTGAGCGAGGGGGATATGGTATGAGCAAGCTACCAGGGAAGATGGCGCGAGTAGGCGGGCAGTGAGTGGGGTCAAATGGTGTGCGTCCAATGTTGGGGAAGAGAGGAGGAAGAAGATGGAAAGACGGGCAAGAAAATGCATTCAATATCAATTCTACTAGTACTACTACCAGGATATACCATCGTTCGGAGTGTAAATATTTAAGCCGATGACATGTGGGTCTACCTCAAGAGGGCCCATATGTCAGTTAATGGAAGAGAGAGATGCGTAGGCATATTTGCGGAAGCATGCTCCACTGGCAAACATGATGGCAGTACAGTGTAAGGCTGATTTACTAACACCAACAGGCTATCTCAGGTTATTAATTAGGTGTCCCATCTGTTGCAGCGTGTATTATCACTTCACTGTGAAGACTAGTTGAATAGTTCTCTCTCACCAAGATGGGGAATAATGGATCGCCAAGACTTCCTAATGACAGTATCCCTATGCCTCTACTCTCATCATGTCCAACAACAAGAAACATTGGCCAAGGCACCCGGAGCCAATTATGTTGGAGTGCTACTAGTATTTTGTGTCAAATTATGACCATCTATTTAACTATTAAAAATTTAATGCATGTCACCGAAAATCATATCACTGTATTCGTATTTCAAACTAGTTTTTAATGGTATAGTTTATTATGACATGCATTGACACTTTGTTTGTTAAATTTATGGTCAAAATTTTACACTTAGTACGAAGCAGGCCAATAAACCAGGATGGATGTTTATATAGAGGTCAATAAAAAATCATCAACCAAGGTAGTAGTAAATGATGAGTGCCCGAAGATTTTTTTCCAAAAGTACTCAACAATGGGCTCGTTTTCGTGTTTAAGAACGTATTAATTGGAATGCATGCATGAGGAACAAAGGACCTACAAGCATTGGTGAGTTTTCTCTTAATTCTTGCATGCAACATTTTAATGAAGCTTGAAATATGAACATGTCAATGGGAGGAAGGAAAAGCCTCATGCATGCATGCAACACTCACACGTACACATGCGCGCACACAACACTCACGCATCCATGCGGCACACAGCACACGACGCAACACACATGCTCACGCTCAAGTGCTCAACCTACTCCCTCCGTCTGTGAAAGACTGTACATATAGAGATTTAGACATTGATCAAGAGGAACCGGAACTTCATGACATAATTAATGCCGAAAAGTATTGTAGACTTATGTGTGCATGCGACCATTGAGAGAATAAGACTAAATGAAGGTTGTTCCATGCTGTAACTAAGGATAGACATGCAGCCTATAGCTAGAGCACAAGCTGATGCATTAGTCAATCAATGCCGATTAGATTAAAGGCTAAGTGCATTGGAAGTGTAGATGTACAATCTTAGTTGGAAAAATTTCATGCTAGATTTATAGTTTTTCACAGACCGAGAGAGTACACATGCATGCACTAGCATACACAGCCAGGGTGGTTCGCGTGCAAGGGTTGGACTCCCTTCGTGCCTACGTAAAGTTTTGTTGAACTGATTTCTTTGCTCTGCCAACTAACAGGTGGGACCCAGAAACCAGGTGTCAATTTAACCAGTGAACAAAGTGCCACGTAGACTATGTGGTTGGTCAGCAGGGTGCAATACGGTGCTCTACGGTGAGCTAGTGAGCGTATAATCACAGCAAAACTATATAGTGACCATATTGAGCGTATTGTTACATACATTGAACACAGTGTATTTTTCTCATTTCAAATTAAGCCATATTAACCGGAAAAGATGCAGTATGGACTAGTACTACTTTGATGTGTCTCGTCAACTCATCGAACAAGGAGAAGCTTGCTTACTACACCCTCTCCCCAGCCCATGCACGGTGGCTCACGGGACGAGGAGAAGCTTGCTTACTATGTACACCTATGCCCGCTCCCTCGCCCACGTGCACGGTGGGTCGCAGGACAAGGAGAGGGTTTTGACTACAGCGCTCTCTCCCTCTCCCTCACCCTCACCCTCGCGGTGGTCGTGCAACAGTTCATTTGGTGTCAGACTACCAGAAGCATATTGTACTGTAGTATCATCATTGTTGGACCTTCCAAAGAGGCGAAGAGCCAAGTGCATGGTTCACAGGAGTACGAATTGTTGAACCTCCCGAAGAGGTGAAGAGCCACGCGCAATGTTTATAGGAGTTGTCATCCTAGTACTACAATGATAGTGAATGATCGCTACTGTATGATGCCGCCACGTCACCTATAGCCAAAGATGTGCCACATTTTTTTCTCACAATGCGTGTTGGAGCCCGTGCAATAGCCACACATGTTGCACGTACACATAACACATTAACTTGTAACAAATTCTAATGGACAAATGCTAGTATGCCACACAAGTTCATCTCCACTTCGTGTGATAAATTTGTGCACGACTACTCTACATATATTTACAGCGCTACCATTCACAATTTACCATACTCCACTTACATGTTATAGATGGGCTCCATGTCGTCCTCCAGGTTCTAGTCCCAGGTGTTCTTCATAGATGGCATGATCCATATGTCGGCGTTCTGGGAACGGGGGTACCCAGACTTGCCTGCCTGCGGCCCACGGCGTGGCCCTGCCAGTGGCCCGGTAAGGCCCAGCTTTAGCATCGACAGCTCAAGACCATCGCGAGGCGCCAAGCCTCGCAAGGCGGACGACGCCAAGACTTCCCTGGGGGGCAGCCTCACCAGGCTGGCTCCCGAGGAGCGGAGATATCAATGCAAGGTGCACTTGCGAGGTTCATATGACATGAGCCATGATGACCAAAGCCAGGTGGGCACCAGCGGGTGCAGTGTACCAGTTTCCTATTTGGTGCTAAGGAGGCAAGCGCAGGCACGGAGTCCGGAGGAATCAAGCAAAGGTTTCCATTTCGGTGCAACAAGACCAAGACTGCCAGGACGGCAGGACGACCAGGAGCTTTTGCAGGCGAAGACTACTTTTATCAGGATAACGTGTACTAGTTGTTTCCCTTTGAATTTGGACGTTGTGGGATCCCTTCCTACATACATTTGGGAAGAGGACAAAGGCCACTATAAATAGGACCTAGCCACCACCATAGGGGGGACGAATCCAGTCCACCCTGACCACTTCACCAGCTCATCGAGCCGAAGAACACCTCACCTCCTGAGGCTGTTCATCCATTGTAATAGTTCATCCTCAGCCCCTCAAGGCCAATCCACCACAAAGCAGGAGTAGGGTTTTACACTGCAAGGTGGCCTGAACCTGGGTAAACTGCTGTGTCTCTTGTCCGTTGGGTCCGTTGAGCTAGGCTGTAGGATCAGCGAGCAGGCAGGTTGGCGAGGACGAGTTCTACGCACGCACCCTAGTTTTCAAAACTCTCAAGGGACTACACAATGCCGAATCCGACATTTGGCGTGCTAGGTAGGGGTGCGTCGAAACCTCTCTTCTGCCGATCGACTCACCGCTGCTCCACTGCCTATATGGCTGACGACCGTCGAGCCCGTGCTGAGCGTTGGGCTGCCCTCGCCGCTCGCGTCGCCCAGACGCCGCCCACCGGAGGGCCTCCCCGTCGTTCTTCATTGCCTTCCACCACCAGCCGGGCGAGGCACGAGCAGCAAGCTTCATCATTGCACCCCTCCATGCGGTGTGATGGAAGCACAGCCACCCCGTCACTGACTCCAGCCGGTTCGTCATCTCACGCTCGTCGCGGGACGGTGGACGCGCAGGCTACGCTACTCATGGCGCGCAAGCTCCTGCGCTACCGCCCTATCGATGACTTCTATGAAGACTGGCTAGACCGCATCGCCGAGCTTGTCAGCATCGCTGGAGGCTCTCCCGCACCATCTCTCCCGCTGCCTCGCCAGCCGCCTGCTGCGGGTGATGTAGCCCACGGAGCGCCTCCTCCACCTCCTCGTAAAGATGCCATCATCGAGCCAAGGCGCGAGGCCCCAAGGCGTGACCCACCACACAGGACGCCCGCGCGGGAAGAAGAAAGTTGCCGGGTGGTCCAGCGGCTGCAAGCAGAGGCGCGTGTGGTCCTAGCACCACCATGTCAAAACCGCATGCTACCTGCCCTGGTGGCGCGCGAGCCCCAAGACCAGGCTCCACCCCCACGATGAGCACCCATGACTACCCCGGGCTGCCACCACTTCACTCCAGAGCTCGCAGCGTCGTCTGGCCAGGGAAGTTCAAGCCCGACCTTCCTCCACGCTACGACGGCACCCCCAACCCCGCTGAGTTCATGTAGCTCTACAAGCTAAGCATTGAGGTGGCCAACGGCGACGAGAAGGTTATGGCGAACTGGTTTCCCAAGGCCCTCAAGGATGGGGCACGTTCTTCGCTCCTGAACTTTCCCCTGGGATCGATCTCCTCCTGGGCGAGATGCGCGAGCATTTCGTCGCCAACTTCCAAGGCACTCGCGACCACCCTCCTACCGCGGATGACCTGCGGCGCATCAAGCAGCAGCCAGGAGAGACCCTACAGAAGTACATCTAGCGCTTCAACCACGTTCTTCTCAAGATCCCCAAGGTGTCGGACGAGGCCATCATCTTCGCATTCACTGATGGTTTCTATGACGTCAAGATGAGGGCAGAACTCGCCATACATGAGGACCTGTGCACGGCTCTGGAGATGTTCAACATGGCAATCAAGTGCGTTAGAGTTGAGGAAGGACGCATCTCCCTCCTCGAGCTCACAGAGACTAACCCGAAGGACAAGAAAGCCAAGGCCAAGGACGTGTAGTGCAAGGGGACGGCCCTGCTCGCGGATGAACCTGAGATGAAGCGCGGCTGTGACCACCCAGAGTCATCCAAGAGCAGCCACCCATTCTGCCTCTTCCACAACGTGCACATCCACAACACCAACGACTATTAGGAGCTCAGGGCCATCCGCGACGAGGCTGGCCCAAGCGCGGCGACCGGGGCTACGACCATGGAGGAGGCCGAACTGGAGGACGCTGGGACGACCGCGGCCCCCGCCAGGAGTGGCGTGATCAACCTTGTGAGGAGTGCTGGCAGGACCAGCCTCGCGAGGGCACCTAGAGGGACCAGCCTCATGAGGATCGTCCTCAAGGCAATGCTGGCCTCCCTCCGCTGCCGCTAGCGCCAAGAAGGAACGACGACCACCACCAGGATGAGGGGGTTGTGGGCTTCCAGGAGCCTCGCGCCATCGCCTGCATCCTGGGCGGTGCTTAGGCCCCAACCTCTCATCGCATCTTCAAGCAGTTTTCCCAAGAAGTGAATGCGGCTCTCACCAGGCTCGAGGCCACGCCACCGCTCAGGTGGTCCAGGTGCACCATCACCTTCAACTCGGGCGACCAGCTCAACTGTGCAGCAACGACTGGTGTCCTCCCGATGCTCTTTTCTCCCATCATCAGCAACATCATCGTCACCAAGACTCTCATCGATGGTGATGCGGGGCTCAAGTTCTTTCCGTTGAGACGTTCGAGCGCCTGCAGGTGCCCTATGACCAGCTGCAACCCACCAAGCCTTTCTCAGGAGTGACGAATGGCTCCACCACCCAGAGAGGGGCAGAACCACCCTCCCTGTCACCATCGGCCAGCATGACAACTACCACACAGAGCTTATCGACTTTGATGCCGCCCACATCTGCTTTCCATACAATGCCATCCTTGGGTATCCAGCCCTGGCCAAGTTCATGGCAGTGACTCATCATGGCTACAATATCCCCAAGATGCCAGGAAACCGCGACATCATCACGATCAATTGCGAGGAAAAGGACACGATGTGCTCCCTCGAGCATGCGTACCACGCTGCGGCAGTCGAGAACCCCGACGACGAAGGCGCCCTCTACCTTCTTGAGGCTGTCCCCAAGAAGAAGAAGCAACTGCTCTACCAGGAACCTCAGGGGAGCATGGCGTCCAGGGGCACGACCTCAGGACCTGCGCCCACGGATGGGGCGCCTCCCTCCCTCACATAGGAAGGCGTGCCTGACGCCCCCCTCAGGCTAGGCTCGGGGGCTCACTTCTGGAGCGCCTCTGACCCAGCCAATGTCACGAGGGAGGCGCTCGGGCACCACATGGAGGCGTGCTTCAGTGCGCGTTTCCCCCACGAGGGCACAAGGATCGCAATGGCAGGTGCTTAGGAGTTCATCACCAAGGCAACCGAGGAGCTTCAGGAGGCAAGAGCCATGCGTGGCGATCTGTAACGCCCACGATGAGGCTATATCTCCCACGTGTCGAAGCACGACTTAGAGGCATAACCGCATTGTAAGCAATGTCGCAAGTGAGGTAATCTTCACACAACCCATGTAATACATAAGGGAAAAGAGATACATAGTTGGCTTACAATCGCCACTTCACACAATACAAGAATAAAGCATTACATCAACCAGATACAATCAAGGTCCGACTACGGAACCAAAATAAAAGAAGACTACCCCAAAGGCTACACAGATTCCCGATCGTCCCAACTAGGCTCCACTACTGATCAACTGGAAACGGAACAACATAACGAACACGAACTTCATCGAGCTCCTTCTTGAGCTTGGTTGCGTCACTTGCACGATATCATCGGCACCTGCAAACTGGTTTTGGAAGTATCTGTGAGTCACGGGGACTCGGCAATCTCACACCCTCGCGATCAAGACTATTTAAGCTTATGGGTAAGGTAAAAGGTATGAGGTGGAGCTGCAGCAAGCGACTAGAAAATATGATGGCTAACATATACGCAAAAGAGAGCGAGAAGAGAAGGCAAAGCACGATCAAGAAACTATGATCAAGAAGTGATCCTAGAACAACCTACGTCAAGCATAACTCCAACACCGTGTTCGCTTCCCAGACTCCGCCGAGAAGAGACCATCACGGTTACACACGCGGTTGATGTATTTTAATTAAGATCAACTTCAGGTTTTCTACAACCGGACATTAACAAATTCCCATCTGCCCATAACCGCGGGCACAGCTTTCAAAAGTTCAAATCCCTGCAGGGGTGTCCCAACTTAGCCCATCACAAGCTCTCACGGTCAACGAAGGATATTCCTTCTCCCAAGACAATCCGATCAGGCTCGGCATCCCGTTTACAAGACATCCTTGACAATGGTAAAACAAGTCCAGCAAGACCACCCGATGCCCCGACATCCCGATAGGAGCTGCACATATCTCGTTCTCAGGGCAACACCGGATAAGCAATCCGTACAACTAAAATCAGCCCTCGAGTTTCCCTGAGGTGGCGCTGCAAGGGGCTCTAGTTTGGACCAACACTTAGACAAGCATTGGTCCGGGGGTTCAAAATTAAGATGACCCTTGGGCTAGCCAAACCCAAGGGAAAAAGGCTAGGTGGCAAATGGTAAATCCAAGTTTGGGCCTTGCTGGAGGAGTTTTTTTCAACGCGAACTGTCAAGGGGTTCCCATTATAACCCAACCGTGTAAGGAACGCAAAATCTGGGAACATAACACCGATATGACGGAAACTAGGGCGGCAAGAGTGGAACAAAACACCAGGCATAAGGCCGAGCCTTCCACCCTTTACCAAGTATATAGATGCATTAATTAAATAAGAGATATTGTGATATCCCAACAAAATATCCATGTTCCAACAAGGAACAAACTCCAATCTTCACCTGCAACTAACAATGCTATAAGAGGGGCTGAGCAAAGCGGTAACATAGCCAAACAACGGTTTGCTAGGACAAGGTGGGTTAGAGGCTTGGCTTAACAATATGGGAGGCATGATAAGCAAGTGGTAGGTATCGCAGCATAGGCAAAGCAAAAGAGCGAGCAACTAGCAAGCAAAGATAGAAGTGATTTCGAGGGTATGGTAATCTTGCCTGAAATCCCGCAAGGAAGAAGAACGAGTCCATGAAGAAGATAAACGGATGTAGACGAACAGATCCTCACAAACGCGACGTTATCGGAACTAACCCGAAGAAGCAACACCAGAAAGAAAGCAAACAACATAGTAAACAACCACCACATAAACATGGCATGATGCACAATCAAGTATGGTGCATGTCCGGTTTTAAATATGCATGGCATGGCAAAGTGCTCAAACAACACTACAAGTTAAGTGGAGCTCAATATGCATCGGGATGCATATTGACAAACACCACAATCCATTATTTAGTTCACTCTCGGTTAGGTACTCAACAATATTAAATGTTGGTTAACATGGCAAGGGTGAAGCAAAAGTAAACTACACAAGCTAAGCAATTTAAATGGGGCCGGATATAACAAACAACGAATCCGGTAAATCCCCATATGCATTTAGCAATTTGGTGCAACAACAATTTTAAACATTTTCGATGTTATTATCATGATGCGAATGACATGAGCAAGTTTTATGCAAAATTTATGAAAATGTTGGCATGTTATAATATATGGGGCATGTTGTCATCGTGGTGGAAAGAAAGGGTGCCACGGTGAAGAATCCGAAAATGATGCCACGACAACATATCGGTTCCGGTAGCTCACAGGGATACCGGTGCAAAAGGAAGTGGGAGTGAGTGTGTCATGCAAGATGATGGGGTGATCCCGGTTGCCGGGTTCCCACGGGTGGATGGCATGGCAACGAGGAACTCGCAAAGAACAACTCGGACAAGGAGCAACATACGGTTCAACTCATACATCGCAAGCATTCGGTCCACGGGCGGTCATCTCGGGGTTATACCTTCGAAGCATGCGTTTCCGGCAGAACGAGTTCGATGCGGTGTAGGGGAAGTAGACGTTCTCGGAACGTTCGTAGTGGAAGTAGTCGTTCTCGCATGCTTTAGGGTCGACGGTAGAGGTTCTCGCGATCTCGACGACGGTAGTGGTACATGTTTATCGTAGCACGAGTTTCCGTAGATGTTCGGGGTCACGGCGAGGAACTTGATGCATCATTCAACTTGGCGTCCGAGGAGTTCCGCGTAGTCGTACACGGGTCATAGTCGCACTTGACGGTTCCATTACACGGTTCATCAGAGACGGTAGTTGTTCTCGGTACGTAGACGAGCTTGAAAGATCCAAGGGCTCCGGCCATCGAGGTACTTGGCGCAACGCCGTGTAGTCGTACACATTTCGTAGATGTTCATGTCATCGGTGTCGTGGTACTTCGGGTCTTCGGACTTTCTGGTCCCATTCTTGTGATGGTAGGCATACACGGTTCGGAGAGGAACTTGTCGTTTTGGTATGAAGTGGCGTCGGTCTTGCCGGTGGAGTACTTGGCGAACCCGCATAGTCGAACTTGGCGTAACCAGTGGTACTTGTTAGGTTCCAACAAGGAGAGGCATCGATGGATCTCCGACTCGTTTGGAGGTGGACGAAGTTGGGGAAAAGGGATCTCCGAAGGCAGCCTTGCATCCGTGGATTCGGTGGCCTATCGAGCTGCGCAGTGGGCGCGACCCACGTGACGAGGCAGAGAAGGGCGACCCGCTTAGATGAGTTGACCACGTAGTCAACTGATGAGGCGCTTGCATCTGCGCTGTTGCAGAGGCAGGCATCATGGAGGAAGCAGAGCAGCTGCAGCTCGCAGGAGGCGACGGGCTGGACGAATCCGGGCAGGAGGTGGCCCTAGACGATGGTGGCGGAGCGGACCTTGCCAGAGAATAGGTCGGGGACGGACGCGGGAAGCCGAATCCGTTCGACTCCCGGCTAGAACGAGTGCAGAACGGCGGCAAGGCGAAGCTTGCCAGGGCCGGCCATCCATGGCGGGGTCCTGTGACAGACGAACAGAGGAAGATTGAGGGTCCAGAGAAAGGGAGGAAGGAGGAGGGGCGCGGCAAAGGGGCCTGCCGAGGAGGTCGTCGGCGGTGTGGTTCGCCGGGGCGGCGGGTCACGAGGAGGAGCGCGCGGGCGCTGTAGCGAAACGAGGTCGAGGAGGAAGCCAGGTCGGGGACGAAGCTGGACATCGGCGCGGACCCCGGGGTGTCGCCGGACCTGGAGGTTGAGGCGACCGATGGCGGAGCATGGGGCGGCGCGCCACGGAGGTTCGGGCATGGCTGCAGGAGGTGGGAGGCGGGGCACTTGGGGCGCGGTGTGGCTGGACGACGCCGGGGACGAGGCGCATGAGAGGAGAGGCGCTCGGGCCAGGCGCGGGTGCGAGGGCTGCTGCGGGAGGCGCTCAGGATCGAGAGGGAGAGAGTGAGATGGGGATCGAGAAGCAGCGCTGCTCTCTCCCTGGTGCGAAGCGTGAGGCGGCGGGAGGAGGAAACGAGAGAGAGAAAGGGATCGAACAGGGGATGAGGCTAGGGTTCGGGAGGGAGTGGGCCTCGGGCCTAAGTGGCCTGCGGCTACAGGAGGCCCAAGAGGCAAGGCTGGGCTCCCTCTCTTAACCTCTCTTCTCAAAAGAAAAAAAACAGTACATAGATAAGAAAGAAAAGAAAGGGAGGTTAGGGGAAGGAGTTGGGCACGCGGACAGTTCTCCCGGACTCACAAAAATGTGTTTGCTCCGCGAAAATAGAGAAGGCCAAGATTGAGAGATCTAAATTCAAATCCATTTGAATTTAATTCAAATGGTTTGAGTGAGTTCAAGGTATTGAAGAGTCCAAAAATGTTCTGATTTTTGGAGGAACCTCGGTAAATGGGAAGAGAATTTTTGGCAAGGTTTTGACGTCAAGCTTGAACTAGAAAAGGCATGGGGAATATGCAAGTGTGTTTATGGGTGATTCCGAAAATGGAATATTTAATATAGCTCCCTAATATTGGGAGGGTATGTTATAAAGAGAAGTCACCCTTCCCTCGATTTAAATGGATCGGAGATCCATACGATTTATTTAAAAGAGTTTTGAAACGGTTGCAATAATAAAGGCATGATGACATGATGCAATGCAAAATAAGCAATGATGCAGGCAACAGACAAAAACAAAACACCCGGCGAAACTCGGAATACATGGAAGGCATCTGAAGCGCCGGTCTTGGGGCGTCACACGGTCGCTGCCCACCACCTGGCGCGGCTCCTTGTCCTGACGATGACAGTGAGCTGCGCGTCTGTGTCAACATCCCAGGCCTCAACAGGGTCGCCTCTCAGCGGCTCTACTGGCCGTCCCGTATCGGCCAGTGCGAGGCCCCCCCTCGCATCTAGGTTTGCATGCCTTTTGGCTTGTCGAACTTGGCTGTTGTGCTCCAGTGCCACCTGTGAAGCGTCATGGCGGCTCAGGACACCAGGAACCATGCGGTCCTAGCGGAAATGGCGACTATTCTTCGCAAGAATCCTAGGCCTCCGGAGCCCCCTGAGGCTCAGGACCCAGGTGGCTCGTGAGGAGCGACTTCTTCAGCACGCGTCTTCATCTACATCAACACCTCTTCAGCAACGGTGCCAGGTGACATTTTCTGGTTTATTCAGTTGGGTGCGCCCCTCGGGCTGCATTATCCCCAGGTCGCATGGGTCTGTCCCTTCGACAAGTATCATACTTGCATCTTGTGGTCATTTAGCTAGGAGCGCCCCTTGGGCTGCACCATCCCCTTGCCGCGTGGGTCAGTCCCTGTGGCATGTATCATTCTTTGCATCTATTTTGAACTGGTTTAGCTCCCTCCATGAGTTATTTTATGACTATCACCTGCTTGCCTGATGTATTATAGCCCATCGCGGCCTCCCGCGCCACTGACCGGCCTCTTGCTCATTCCACAACGGGGGCTAGACATGCTGGCACGACGCTTGTGCTCAGGTCCGTCCCTGCAATGCTGACAAATCTGAGGGATCGAGCTCTGGCTCGCAGCCCGCCCCGCGCACGTCACCTCACCAAATCCTCAGTGCCTTCATCTTCTTGCAGAAAGATCAGCGATAGGACAGCAAGCGCACTAATGAGCTATGCTCCCCCTTGGACTAACCCGTAGGAATCCCTGGAGCTTAGCTACAGGTAGCTCCGTCGTCTGTCCCCTTTTTTACGCAATTCGCTTGCACGTTAAAGGGGGGCTCTTGAGCACTGTGCCTCATGAGCTCCTACTGACTCTCCAGCCCTCACCCCCTGCCCTTGACCATGGCATAGTGCCTGGCATACCAACGGCGGCTGAGCCTTGCTCGAGGGTCGGGACCCAAGGACGTAGATCACTCAGATGGGCGAGGGAAGGGGAGGCCGGCATGAGCCCTACTTGAAAGCATCACCACTAAGGCCTAGCCAAGCGCTGCGCAAGGGAATCACCATTGGCCCGAAGAGATAAATGATCTACACATATCAGTATAAACCACAGTCCGGAATTTCGACTCTCACAATCTCGCTCCAGCATCGCCATTTTCCTTTTTGGCCTCCAGGAAGTAGCTTGCACGCCAAAGGGGACCTCCCGAGCATCGCACCTCAGGAGCTCTTACCGGACCTCAGGCCGCTCCTTGACCACGACATCGTGACCTAGCATACCAGTGACGGCTGAAGCCTGCCTGTGGACTGGGACCTGCTGGCGTAGAGTGCGAAGCTACCACGAGAACGAAAAGGAGGAGCAATGCCAGAGCGAGACACAAAATCACAAACTCATACTGGGAATGATAAACTTCAAAGCAATAACATTACAAGATTTTTTACATGCCCCTGTGGGGTTTGTCTTGATTCCTCGCAGGGAACAAAAGAAGAAGAACTCCAAGGAACCCTAGCTACGGGCATCACCGTTGATGCCATCATTAACAGTGGGCCACGTGAGGCCGACGACAACACCATCCAGATCATGGCAAACACCGAGCGGATGCCGCTGCCGCGCTCCGTGCACGGCGAGAGCTCGGGGGCACGTAGCTGTCGTCGCTGGACTCCGGGGACTCGATGGGCCTGGGAGAGTCGCTAGATTCCTAGGAGTCGTCATTGCCACTGGAGGAGCTGTCTGTGAGGCCGGGGGCAGGAACAACTCCCGTGGCCCCTCCGCGCGGGGTGCATCCTCCGGGGCAGCACTCCAGCCGTCGGCCTTCCTCGTCGAAGATCTTGAAGAACAACGTGGAGGCGCCATCATACTCGAAGTGGATGGCGAGGGCCACGTCCTCGCTGTAGGCGCGGGCAACCTCACCCCATCCTCGAGTCATGAAGATGTCGCCTGGAGGGACGGCCTCGCCCTCTGCCCCCGTGGTCAGGCTGCAGCACTCGGCGTGCTGCAGCCACAACTCGAGCGGCCCCCTCGACGGCATCTCCTCAGCGAAGAACTGCAGGAATCGGATCCAAGTGCGCGGCGGCATGGGAGCACATATCACGAACTTACGCGAGGAGCCCTCGGTGTTGGTTCGCGGGCTGGCCAGCCGCACAGCCTCGGCCTGGCCACCGTGGCCGTGGCCGACGTGGCGCTGGGTGCTTCCGCCCTCTTCGGAGCCCTGCACGCCGGTGTACAGAGGGAGAGGGAAGCCAGGCGGTGGCCGCTCGTACCAAGGTCGCGTCACCTCGTGCCTCTCCCCGGCATCGCGAGGGCGGCTGAACCTTTTCTTCGGCAGAAAGAGTTCAAGCTCCTCCCGAGGGGCCTTTCCCTTTTCCGCCCCAGAGAACCTCCTGATCGGCGCCATGGGAGCTACAGCAAGACAGAGGGACAAGAAAGAAGAAGAAGAAAAAGTGGACTGCGAGAAGACGAAGATGAGCAAAGGGGGGCTCTGCCCCTCTACTTATTTATAGCCAAAGGGAGACCAACCGCCGGCCTCCATAATCCCGCGCAATAATGGTTTCTCTGTATCCAGCTGAGTCTCGTCAAGTCGAATGGTTGCTGAGGCAGCATGGGGAAGTGGAGGCGCCCACGTCCCATCAATTTCCACGCGTCGACGAAGGCCGCAAGCGGTTAAGGCCCACGGCGCTCTGCACATACCCTTTGGCTTCACCTCGAAGCCAGGTTTGAGCGTGCCTTGGGCCCGGGGGCTACTGTCGGCGTTCTAGGAACGGGGGTACCCAGACTTGCCTGCATGCGGCCCACAGCATGGCTCTGCCAGCGGCCCGGTATGGCCTAGCTTCAGCATCACAGCTCAAGACCCTCGCGAGGGGCCAAGCCTCGTGAGGCGGACGACGCCAAGCCCCCTAGGGGGCAGCCTCACCAGGCCGGCTCCCGAGGAGCGAAGATATCATTGCAAGGTGCACCTCACGAGGTTCATATGACATGAGCAATGACGACCAAGGCCAGGCGGGCGCCAGCGGGCGCAGTGTACCAGTATCCTCTTTCGTGCTAAGGAGGCAAGAACAGGCGCGGAATCCCGAGGAATCAAGCAAAGGTTTCCGTTTCAGTGCAACCAGACCAAGACCGCCAGGATGGCAGGACACAAGTCATCATGGAGCCCACCGCGGTGTCACGACTAGGAGCTTTTGCAGGCGAAGACTACTTTTGTCAGGATAACGTGTACTAGTTGTCTCCCTTTGAATTTGGCCATTGTGGGATCCCTTCCCGCCTACATTTGGGAAGAGGACCAAGGCCACTATAAATAGGACCTAGCCACCACCATAGGGGGGATGCATCCATTCCACCCTGACCACCTCACCAGCTCATCGAGCCGAGGAACACCTTACCTCCTAAGGCTGTTCATCCATTGTACTAGTTCATCCTCAGCCCCTCGTGGCAAATCCACCACAAAGCAGGAGTAGGGTTTTACACCGCAAGGTGGCCCAAACCTAGGTAAACTACTGTGTCTCTTGTTCGTTGGATCCATTGATCTAGGACGTAGGATCAGCGAGTAGGCAGGTTGGGGAGGACGAGTTCTTCGCACGCACCCCAATGTTCGAACCTCTCAAGGGTCTATGGAACCCCGAATCCAACACCATAGTGATGGGCAATGGGAATCATTGCCACAGCTTTCTAGTCCGGTTCCACATGATGGAGACTCATCCAAGCTGAAGCGGCATAAATCAGGGATAGTGTGTCCTAGCATGTCATTCATCTAGCGGTGCACACTGAAGACACGACCATGCTTCATGAATGGCAGGCCTTCGGTGTCGTGCATTGAAGGTGCCATCTGCTTCATAATGTGGTAGTTATCCCTCAATGAAAAGCGAGTACTCTCCAAGAGTGTTCCTCCGCACCCAGATACCATCACGGGGGTCGAACTCGGTGCCGTTCATCTGGTTCACGCGACATCTCAGATCTGGACACATGGTGACGTACATGGTCAAGGTCCATGCATGATAATGTTGTGCTCAAATATGGCGGTCAGTAAATTGTGCAGCAAGTAGTACTACTCCAGTATAGAGGAAGTAAAATAACCATCTTATTATATATAGCCACTCATGGCTACAAGAATGAGATAGTAAGACATGGAAAAACAAAAATGGTGGGATCTAGTGGGTTCAAGTCTTTGAGGGCCTAGCTAGCTATACGCGTCCTCCAAGGTAAAAAGTACTAGTACTAGTAAGTAGGATTACTCCTTACTGTACTACAATGAAAGAGAAGGCGAGAGGGTTAAAAAGTCTAATACTAAATTGTAGTACTAGTACAGTAAACATGTCCCAGTCAAGAAAATAAAATAACTAACATGTACTACTACTGTAACACACAACACTGAGAAAATGGAATACCTGGGTAGATGGTGACAGTCCGATTGTGGTAGATCGTGTGACCATGTTGCACATCAGTGGTACCGTAGGTAACGACTACTAAGATAGTTGATTCCAGTATGCCAAATCAGCTACATGGTTCATGGTCAGACCGAATCACGGATGCAAATCCACATCCAGGATTGGTGATCTTACTTTAATCAGGGTATTACTGGTCCCTGTAAAATAATGAGTACTGTTAGGGATGCAAATGATGGTTTGTGCATTCCGTTTGTAATCTCCCATAACAAAGGATGGAAACCATATGAAACAAGTCCCCTGGCTTGTCACCGTGAAGATGCGGCCTACATAGCACACGGCGTCTTCGAACGTGGAGGGGTACAAATCTGCCGCAGCCAACATGTGCCAGCCTCTGCCGTTTCTGCCTTTTGTATTGATGGCAATCGTTATGTTGAATACCGCGATGAGATAGTAATCGTTGTAGATTCATTTGGAACCATCGCCAAGTGAGTGTGTGCAATAGGGTGTCCTTCGCACGTGACCCAGAAATCGTCGGGGATAGGCCCTCCTGGGACCCAGGCTGGGGCCGTGTGCGATCGGGTGAGGCATCGAAACCCAATCATTTCCGTAGGTATGTACACTCCACACGGTAATCCCAGAAAATCATTTCCGTAGGTATGTACATCCCACACGGTGAATCCCAGAAAAACATTTCCATAGGTATGTATATCACACATAGTCAATCCAAGGAATACGTTTCCGTTCTTATGTACATCCCACACAGTCAATCCAGGGAAAACGTTTCCGTTGATATGTATATCCCGCATGGTTTTATGTGTAGGATCGTGTGTGAAAGGTGTAACTATCACACACGGTATGGCATGGTTAGCTGTTTGCTTTTATCAACTATATCACACACAATTTGATGAAGAAAACTGTGTGGCATTGGGCTATCCATCGCAAGCGCTTTTTCTGCTAGAACCGTTTGCAAAGGTCGATGATAGATTTAGCAGGTTTATTAGTTTACAATTAATAATTCCAGTATTACATAAATTCACATTTCATATCGAATAGCTGTTTGCCAATTTCATATCAGGCACATAAATATATTATAACATCACAGTACGGTAGCTACATGAAAGCAGCACGGTACAACATATAGCCAGTTCAACTTCATAAGAACAATATATTCACTTTCCTAATCGAGATCATCTAGGCTCGTCTTATCCACCTCTGCTTTCAGTTCAGTAAGAACCTGTTTTGCACGGGTCAACTGGAAAAGTGCCTCCTCCTTTGCCAACACCATCTTAGCAAAGTTTGATTTAAAAAATCTGAGCTCAATCTCCACCTTCAACTTTTTATCCCACATCTTGAAATATGCTGCAGCGTTGACAACACTTTCTCAAAGCCCACGTGTGTTCTCTTCCTCATACATGCTCCAAAGCTTCGTTAGGCACATCTTCAAAGACTGTGGCCACTCTTGTTCAACTCACTCCAAGTAAGAACACTTCCGTTCATCCTATAATATTTAAAAATTAGATCAGTAACAATTGCAGGGGAAATGGGTTTATAGAAACATAGAAGATCACCAATGCTTATTTTAAAAAACTGAAGAAACATGTTAATTATGACATATCTTCTCAAAAAGTTCAATGTGCAAATGAAATAATTGCTACTGAGACAACAACCAAATTCTGGAACATCAGAAGCTATAATTAACTACAATGACGAAACTTGCAACAGCATGATAAATAACAAATTGAAAATTTTATGAGGAAAGTAAATATAACTGCAACAACATAGTGACAGTGTTGGGATGACAGCAAATCGATACTAACAGGTGTCTACATGCACAAATTTAGTAACATAGAACTAATAGCACTAAGGACGTCCACTATGTATGCCAAAACTGGGGTAAAGACAACTGTTGCTACATCTCGCACCGATGCCCAGCACTGGCGAGTCAATGCAGTGGAAAAAAATTAGAGACCCGGACTCCGGAGCACGTAGTTGCTCCGATGCCCAGTTCCATCATGCCATAAAGATTTAGTATTTTACTGCTTGGTTGCTCGGATGTGTGGACCAAAGGTGGCTGCATAAACTACTGAAGCGGTGCCAAATAATTTTCTAATGGCACCGCTGATGAGATGGCAACAATTTTAGATACTAGGTACAAACTGTGACACTGTCTTAGGATGCGTTTGGTTGAAGGTGTGCTATGAATGGGTTGGGACTGTGACATTGTCTGAATCACATCTAACAAATGATTTGTAACAACAAAAGAGGGTCTAACCTTCTTTGCACATGCCAGAAACTTCCTCCCACTGTCCACAGAATCAAACGCAACTAGATTCACGCATGAGATTGATGGTCACCATGAGAAGATAGATCTTCAGCCATCCTGCTCCATTCGTTGCCACTGATGTCTTAGGGAGCTATGAGAAGAAGAAATGACTCAAATTGACCGCCGAGTAAAAATCCTTCATTCCAAGTCATAGCCCGAGAGAGAGAGAAGAGAGGCATACCCGGGTGGTGAAGGAGTAGTCGCCAGAGGAGGAACCGCTGGAAAGGTCTTTGAAGAAGACCATGGCGACCCCAGCTGTAGGATGTGAGACGGCAAGAGCGAGGAAGCGACTATAGCTTAGCACAGAAGGAATGAGGAAATAGGGGAAATGTGACTTGTGGTTGGGCAGAAAAGGGGGTGGGGAAGGGGGGAAGGGGGCTGGGGTAGATATTTTGGCGGTAGGCCAAAATTTTGGAAATGTGGAGGGAAACTTTGCGCTCGGTGCTGCCGGACCATTCACTTTGAACGATTGTTTGCATCGCAAACGATTCTTCTGCTTTACGCGCATGGGATGAGTTTGATAATTCAAATTTTGCTGGAAATTTCCCCGGCTACGTCATTGCATAATTTAACATCGCTTGCTAATTTGGGCACACAAAAGAGCGTACAGCAGACATACCACACTTACTGAATCAAGAAATTTTAGTAATTAAACAAAGCCAGTTGACAAAAACATTGCTCTAACAAAAGACCAACATTAAAAACAAAGCCTAAGTACGCATAATTTTAACAAATCCGTCGCCGTGCCGGCTATGCATCGCCGGTGTGAGATGAGACGTCGATGACTTGTCCTGGAGACATGCCGCCGTTCGTGGACTCCGCGCCCCCACTTCTGAAGTCGACCGCGTCCTCGTCCTCGGTGCTGCCCTGAAGGTTGTAGTACTCGTAGTAGTGGCTCCGCTATATCTCGCATTGGTACTCCACTGCCGATTCCTCGATGGACAGACTCTTCTCCACCTCGACCTCGGCCACCCGCACCTCGGCCTCCCGGCGCTCCTCGATCTCCGCCGCCTCCTACATCTCTAGCTCCCGCTCGGCGACCTCATGAGGAAGCAGGTGCTCCAGGGCCACCGCCTCCTTTTCAGACATGGGTTGCATTCTAGAGTCCGAGGTGGCCTGGAATATCTTGGCCTGTGCATCCTCGATCTTGGCGTGGATGGTCTGGACCCGGGCCAGGGCAACATCAGGGCACGGACGGCAGCTTGAGCACTATCGGCGTTTGCAGCCGCCGTCACAGCAGCAGCTGCCGCCGTCTCGGCTGCTGCCACTGCCCTGTCGGCGGTCGCAGATGCCCTCTCGGTGGAAGTGGTCGCGCTCAATGCAGATGCGGCGGCACACTCGGAGTAGGCGGCCGTGCTCTTGGCGCATGCGGCGGCGCTCGGGGGGGCATCGTACTGGCCTTCACGAAGCATTTCCATGGCGTCATCTTTGCAAGAAGGGGGTGCGGGAATGGGGGTCAGGATTAGTGGATTCGGGGGTTGCAGGCATTGGAGCAGACGAGCCAGTGAAGCTTAAGGAGGGAGACTTAAATAGACCCAAATATTTTCATCGCAAACGGTTCCAAGAAAACAACTATGTGCGATGTTGTAGATATTCTTATTAGCTGTGAAAGACGAATTTGGAGTACAGTGGCAATGGATGGTGTTTCAAATGTACGAGAAATTTTGTAGTACTAATACAACTGTCATGTCAAAATTTGGAAAATTTCAGGGGTCATTTCACCTTTTAAAACATTTAAGTGATTTTCTAGCCATTTAATGACCGTAATTGAAATTTGAACTACATGTACATGCAACAACTAACCATCACGGTTCGGAAGCTCATTTTTTGTGTAGTTGTGTGCGATTTAATCCCATGTGCAGTAAATTGGAAGGAATTTTCAAACATATTGGTATCAAGGCTATGACACAATTAATTAAGCATGGAGTGACATGGCATATTAATTCCAAAAAAAATAAAAATAAAAATCAAAAACACATGAAACCTTGGTTGATGTGATGTCATGCCACCAAGATGATGTGTAAAAAAATTTGGCATGTTTGACGAAAGTTTGGACACACACCCCTCACAAATCGGAGCAACTCACTAGAAGGCTCGTGGTTCCGAGAGGGAACAATGCATGTTTGATGACAACTGTCATGTTTTCGAGAGGGAACAATGCATCTTTGATGAAGAACGTGCACTAATACAACTTTCATGTTTTGGAAAATTTCAGGGGTCATTTGACCTTTTAAAGACATTTAAGTGATTTTCTAGCCATTTAATGACTGTAATTCAAATTTGAACTACATCTACATGCAACGCCTAACCATAGCGGTTTGAAAAATCATATTTTTGTGTACTTGTGTAGGAGTTAATTCCATGTGCAGTAAATTAGAAGGAATTTTCAAACATATTGGTCTCAAGGCATGGGCACACATGCATGGAGTGCCATGGCATTTTAATTCCAAAAAATTAAAAAAATCATCAGAAAAACATGAAACCTTGCTTGATTTAATGTCATGCCACCAAGATGATGTGGTAAAAAAATTGGCATGTTTGACGAAAGTTTGGACACACACCCCTCACAAACTGAAGCAACTCACTAGAAGGTTCATGGTTTCGAGAGGGAACAATGCATCTTTGATGACGAACGGGAGATAGCTTCCTCTTACGGCCTTCAATTTTTTTTTTCTATGTTTAATGTGCACTAATACGACTGTCTTGTGAAAATTAGTAAAATTTCTAGGGTCATTTCACCTTTTAAAGAAATTTAAGTGATTTTCTAACCATTTATTGACCGTAAGTCAAATTTGAAATACATCTACATGCAACGCCTAATCATAACATTTTGAAAAAGCATATTTTTGTGTACTTGTGTGCGAATTAATTCCATGTGCAGTAAATTAGAAGGAATTTTCAAACATATTGGTCTCAAGGCATGGGCACACAAGCATGGAGTGCCATGGCATTTTAATTCCAAAACATTAAAAAATGATGAGAAAAACATGAAACCTCGCTTGATTTAATGTCATGCCACCAAGATGATGTGGTAAAAAGATTGGCATGTTTGACAAAAGTTTGGACAAACACCCCTCACAAACCGAAGCAACTCACTAGAAGGTTCGTGGTTCTGAGAAGGAACAATGCAAGTTTGATGGCGAACGGGAGATAGCTTCCTCTTACGGCCTTCAAAATTTTTCTATGTTTAACATGCATAAATGGATATATCTAGAATTAAAATACATCTAGATACTTCCATACCTCCGACATGTAATTTGGAACGGAGGGAGTAGTAGTTAAGTATCATCGCGTATATGTGACGATATTATATATATATATATTCTATGATGAACTAATGAACATTTAATACATATATATTTTGAATTCCATTTTCTATCTATTTTTGTATACTAATTTAAATTTAGTTGTTATCATGCTCATATACAGATTGGAAAGCGTATATACGCAAATTTAAACACAACATATAAGAATGGAAAACAGAGTACACACATTGAAACAGAGCAATAAACAAAGCAATACTATGATTGCTATGAATACATAACTATCCACATCGAAACGACTTCTAAAAATAAAACGTGTCTGTGAGACCATGACCAGCAGCCCTTGCCTACGGTAGCTCTTGGCTCTGCCTGAACTCGTGCAAGCGTTCGTCCAAGCGGTCGACATGCTCGCGGTACATCTGGAGCGTGATCACCAGCTCAAGGATGCGACGGCCATGTTCCTCTACTGCACCCAGGTGGACACCTGAGCCAAGGAGGTGGTCGAGCCTACGGACTAGCGCATTGGCATCCAGCGGGCCACGGACAAGGCGAACGGTAGCACCCAAGCGAACGGTGCGGCGGGCGTCTGGTGCGAGTACGGCACGGCCGGCCTCTGGTGCAAGTACGATGTTGAGGGCCTCTGCCCACTCCTGGCGAGGAATGGGGGTACTGACCGAACGTGTACCCAGCTGCGATGCCGTGTCAACAGCAAGCAAGTGCCGATGGATCCGCTCTTGTTGTGCGGCGCGGCGCGCCTCTCGCTTTGCGGTGCTCCAACGGTCTCGACGTGTGAGGGAGTACTGAATTAAGGGGTCCTTGGTCATCCGGGCTATGTGACGTGGGCCGGACTAATGGGGCATGAAGATAAAAGATAGAAGACTTCCTCCCGTGTCTGGATGGGACTCTCCTTGGCATGGAAGGTAAGCTTAGCATGCGGATATGAATGCTCCTTTCTCTGTAAACTGACTCTGTAGAACCCTAGCCCCCTTCGTTATCTATATAAACCAGAGGGTTTAGTCCATAGAGGTAATCATAATCATGTAGGCTAGACAATTAGGATTTAGCCATTACGATCTTGTGGTAGATCAACTCTTGTAACCCCTATACTCATCAAAGTCAATCAAGCAGGACGTAGATTATTACCTCCATCAAGAGGGCCCAAACCTGGGTAAAACATCGTGTCCCTTGTCTCCTATTACCATCACTCCTTAGACGCACAGTATGGTTCCCCATGCCCGAGATCTGCCGGGTTTGACACCGACATTGGTGCTTTCATTGAGAGTTCCGCTATGTCGTCGCAAGAAGGTTAGATGGCTCCATCAGTCATCTACAACAATGTTTCCCTGAGGGAGGTCTTTCTTCCCGGCCAGATCTTTGTGTTCGGCGGCTTCGCACTGCGGGCCAACTCGCTTGGCCATCTAGAGCAGATCGACAGCTATGCCGCAGGTCACCAGATTAGTTTTCGAAATCTGGATTATGTCGTTGATATCTGAGGAGACTTGATCTTCCAAGGGTCCGCGACCCCAACCTCCGCTCTGGCCTTAAATCCAGAGCGCTTCTCCAGGTCTGAAGAAGGGATTCCCGAGCCCGTTGGACTCTCTGCGGCTATTAAGCCGAGTACGGGAGTGCCGGAGGAAGCAGTATCACCGGCAATCATTATGAAGCCGAACTCTTCTCCGAACACTGACCCCGATCCCTCGGAGTCAGCATTGCGTGAGCTCAGCCAAGGAGTTTCCTCACCTCCGTACTCCATGAACTCCCTTCTCCCTGTCCGAACTTCACCTTTAAGCGAGGCTCTGGACTTAATGCGATCCCTCGTCATTACAGATGGGCAACGTCTGAACTACGCCTAGCCAAGACTAGGGGCTGAGAGCGAGGAATTTTACGTCCCACACACCACCCACTTCATAGCCACTGTCGAGGACTTAACGAACATGCTCGATTATGGCTCCGAAGACATCGACGGTATGGATGATGATGCCGGAGAAGAGTAGGCCCAAAACCCATCGTTTACCGGACGCTGGACGGCCACCTCTTCGCATGACGTGTACATGGTGGATACACCCAAAGAGGGTAACAACAATAATGAGAAAAATCCAGTTGCGAATACACCTCCTGAGATACAACCAAACCACTGACGTTAGTGCCGCCACTCTAAATCATGCCATGGAAAAGACAGCAATACCATCACCGGAGACATCAATACTCCGGACGACGCCAAAGACCAAGAAAACCCCATCGAGCCAGCCTCCGCACAGGACGATCGGCAAGATGGGCAAATTAGCCCTGAGGAATAGGCTATAAATGATGACTCGGAGGATAGCAATTATCTTCCACTCTCCGAGGAGGAGGTGAGCCTCGGCGACGAAGACTTTATCGTGCTTGAGGAAGCCCGTGAGCAGGAACGCTTTAGGTGCAGACTAATAGCCATGGCAAGGAGCCTGAAAAAGAAGCAGCAAAAGCTCCAAGCTGACCAAGATCTGCTCAACAACAGGTGGACTAACGTCCTGGCAGTCGAGGAATACGGCCTCGAGCGCCCAACAAAGAGTTAGCCGAAGCGTAAGATGCTACATCAATTCGACGACGAGGCGCTGGTGCCCGTACCATCGGCGCGTAACGCAGCCGACCGACCACCACGTGGCTATGACAAAATGGTAGCTCAAGCCGAATACCAGCCCGTACTACCTCGCTATAAAGGTAGAGACACAACAGCTCGGAAATATACCTACGACCTGTGGTAGGATTTGGAAAACAGAGCAGGCCAGACCAGATCGATCTACGGATCACGGGGCCGTGCTCTGACACGCGAGGACGGCTACCTAGCCGGGCATGACAGCCATAACCACGCCCGGGCCGAAAACCGTAGACGGACCCCATCCGAGCTACGTCGCGATGTGGCCCGCTATAGAGGTGCCGCACACGCCCTTAGCTTCACTGACGAAGTAATGGAACATGAATTCCCAGAATGGTCTAAACCCATGAATATTGAATCATATGATGGAACAACGGATCCCACAGTATGGATTGAGGACTTTCTCCTCCATATTCATATGGCCCGCGGTGATGATCTTCATGCCATCAAATACCTCCCGCTAAAACTTAAGGGACCAACTCGACATTAGTTAAACAACCTGCCAGAAAACTCCATTGGCAGCTGGGAGGACCTGGAAGATGCCTTCCGCGACAACTTCTAGGGTACATATGTCCAACCTCTGGACGCTGATGACTTAAGTCACATAGTTCAACAGCCCGGAGACTCGGCCAGGAAATTCTAGACTAGGTTCATAATTAAACAGAACCAGATCATCGACTGTCTGGATGACGAAGCCCTAGCGGCCTTCAAGCACAACATTCGTGATGAATGGCTCGCTTGACTCCTTGGCCAAGAAAACCCGAAGTCCATGGCAGACCTCACGGCACTTATGACCCGCTTTTGCGTGGGCGAAGATAGTTTGCTAGCTCGTAGCAGCAACAATGCAAGCGAACCTGCCACCTCTGAAGCCAGAAATTGCAATGGCAAGCCCTGACGCAATAGGCACAAGCGTCGGAACAACGGTGATAATACCGATGACAGGGCGGTTAACGCCGGGTTCAGCGGCTCCAAGCCCGGTCAGCGGAACAAGACATTTAAAAGAAACAATTCGGGCTCATCTAGCTTGGACCGAATCCTCGATCGACCATGTCAAATCCACGGCACCCCCGATAAACCTGCCAATCATACCAATAGATGTTTTCGGGTCTTCAAACAAGCCTGTAAGTTACATACCGAGGACAAAGAGAAGGGGTCGCTAAGTGAGGACGATGACGTGGAGCCCCGTCCACCGAACACAAGGGGACAGAAGAAATTTCCCACCGAAGTGAAAACGGTGAACATGATATACGTTACTCATATCCCCAAGAGGGAGCGCAAATGCGCACTCAAGGACGTCGACGCGATAGAGCCAGTCGCCCCAAATTTCAATCTGTGGTCATCTTGCCCGATCACTTTTGATTGCAAGGACCATCCGCACTGGTCCTCGACCAAATCATTGATGGATTCCACCTCACACGGGTCCTCATGGACGGTGGCAGCAGCCTTAACCTGCTCAATCAGGACACAGTCCGCAAGATGGGCATTGATCCATCAAGGATCAAGCTCGCCAAAACTACCTTTAAAGGAGTAATACCAGGTGTAGAGGCCCGTTGCATAGGCTCAACCACATTGGAAGTCGTCTTCGGATCACCGAACAACTTCGGAAGCGGAGACTTGATCTTTGACATCGTCCCCTTCCGCAGTGGCTATCACGCACTGCTCCGACGAACTACATTTGTTCGCTTCAATGCGGTGCCACACTATGCCTATCTCAAACTTAAGATGCCCGTGGCATGCGGTGTCATAATAGTCAACAGAAACATGGAACGCTCCCTCTGTACCGAGCAGCACACCGTGGCCCTGGCAGTGGAAGTACAGGTCGGCCTTATCAAGCAGAACATCAATTCGGCGGCCAAGCCCCCGGACACTATTAAACGACTCCGGATTACTCCGCAGCATGACAATCCGGCTCGTCAGGAGTCGAAATAGCAATTCGGCCTCCGTCTCAGTACCGACAGAACTGCGGCATACGTAAAGTGCATACATAACTACGCACTAAAAATCCCATGGACAAAGACGGAGGCATAACTCGATCATGGTCCACAATACGGATCGACCTTATCCGGGCACTTATACTTTCCCTTTTTCTTTTTATCCTTTTCAGGTTTCTTTTCCACAGGCCCCTCACGATGGCCTCGTCATCGATCCTTTCAAAGGATAAACATACCAAGGAGGCAAGCAGCGTAGGCGTATGACAGAAACATCTAGATCATCTTCTTGACAATCACTTTGCCTGTTCGCAGGACCCACACGCAGCTTCCCCTTGGCCTCGGCATGTTAAATAGCCCGGTTGCTTATCGCATTATTTCTACAAATACTCTTTGATGTATCAATCAGATTATAATGGAAACAGTTTGTGGCCCAACATATGTGGCATTGGCTTACTCATTTATTATATTTAAACAATTTTTATCAATTGCAACCGTACACTTTGGTACGACTTAACTCGCCAGGGGCGCCATTGTGCTCCAATGTTCGCAACAAGTCTGAACACTTTTTACAGTACAATTCGGCGCCCCGGATATTGCATTATATGCATTGGCTCCGAATGATGTCTTTGGTCAATAGTTGGGTTGCCCGGCTCCTGTGCTTGCTACCTTACGTTCTGTTTTATTGGCTAGGGTAGTAAAGGGAGAACTACTGCGATTGTGTTTCTGGTTCATCCGGATAAACACCTCAATAGAAGAGGCTGAAAACTGACTGTCATGATGCGGCGAGAGCTGGTCAGCTATTCGGTGGCTAAAATATCTTGCGATTTTTTCCACATTATGCAACGGATCGGCTTCCACCCGATCAGGTGTTTACGGCCCCTAGTCTAGATAAACAAACTAGGGGTTGCGCCTACACTCCTATTTGTCAAACTCCTATGTCTAAGTGAGGTTGAGAAAGCAACATAGTCCGATTGCCTGGTTCGATGCACTAAACACCTCCTTCAAGGACCAAACTCTTGGGTCAAGTGTGTTTAGGTTCCACTCCGAACACTCCTGTACTATCTACGTGGGGGCTAAAGCCGACGACTGGACAACTCTCAAATTTAAATAAATGCCCGCACAAGAGGAAATATTTTCAAAAAACAACAAGCAATATATTACATATAGAGGACTGGATAAACATGAATACATTCATTCAAAGATAATGTCCTTCGCACACTGGCCCGCGGGATCCTTCCAGGACGTCATCAAAATAGCGCTCGAGCGTGCGGTGCTCTTTGCCCTCAGGTGGCCCATCGGTCGCAAGATTGACGGTGTTCATCTTCGCCCACTGTACCTTGACGCGGGCGAAGGCCATCCGCGCACCTTCGATGCAGACCGATCTCTTTATGGCATCAAGCCGAGGGCAGGCATCGACTAGCCGCTTCACGAGCCCGAAGTGGCTGCTGGGCACAGCTTCGGCAGGCCATAGACGGATTATTAAATCCTTCATGACCAATCCGGCCACCCTATGCAGTTCGGACAGCTGTTTCAGCTGATCGCTGAGGGCCACTGGATGCTCTGGCGCAATGTATTGCGACCAGAACAGCTTCTCCGACGAGCTCCCCTCTTTGGCTCGGAAGAACTCCGCAGCATCAGTAACACTGCGAGGCAGATCTGCAAACGCTCCTGGAAAACTCCAAATCCGGGTCAGTAAGATGTACCTTTTCTTCACAAATTTGCTCTACATAATAAAGGTATTACCCGCCGCAATTTGCATGGCCTCCTAGACTTCTCGGAGGGTGCCCTAGGCTTCAACCCAGGCCTCTTGTGTGCTTTAGCGGGCCTTAGCAAGTTCGGACTCTTGGTCCGCAACCTTGCGCTCCAAGGACTCGCACTTCTTTACGGCATTCTCGAGCTCCTGCTGAACCTCCCCGACCCTTGAATCGTGTTTCTTGAGGGTGGCTTGTTCCTTCTCTGCCTTCTTTTGGGCCTCGCTCGGAGACTTTTGGAGGGACTTCACCTCAGCCGCAGCTCTTATGAAGCATCATATTAACGTGATCAACACAAACTATTCTAATCATTTTAATGATCTGAATAGGACATTGCGTACCTTTCTTGTCCTCAAGCTATTTTTTGATGCGGCCGAGCAATTCATCGGCCTGCTCCAGCCTCTGCTTTAGTTCGGCTACTTCGGCAGAATGGGAGGTCGCAGCCAGCTTCGATGCCTGCTTATTCACATAGACATATATGATTAGTATCCTGCGAAAATTATTCCATCCTCTGTTTGGCCTTCCTTTTTGAATACCGGACAGAGTCTCAGGGGCTACTGTTTGTACTACGATGTTCTTTTTGCATAATTGTGTCATGTACCTCCTAGCCTGTTAGAAGGCTGGCGCAGGCTTCAGTCAGTCCGCTCTTAGTGGACTGAACCCTCTCAACCACCATACCCATAAGGATACGGTGTTCTTCTACACTGGAAGCACCTTGGAGCGCTTCCAATAGAGTATCCGGTGCCTCCGGATGGACAGAGGTCACCGGCGGAATAGATGGACCTCCTTCTTTCGAACGAGGATGCTTACCTAATTCCGGAGCCGTACGAGCCTTCGGAATAGTATTCGGCTAGGGCCAAATTGGGTATGGCCCCCGTCGCCAGTCTCCAGGGGGTCTGCTCCCCCATGTGTCCAGCGGGTGAGGTATCACCCTTTGGCACCACCTCGGCGGCCTCATGTACCTCTCCCTGGCCTGGGAGGGTCCTTCGGGACAACACTTCGGCGTCGTCCGTAGTCTTGGGGGAGGAGGCTGGCGGAAGCGACCAGCTATCCATCACCTTTGGATCCAGCGAATTCCCCGAAGATGAGGATCGCTGGAGGTGGGCGAGAGCCGGACTGCAGCGCATGATTCAACATATTAAAACCACGAAGTAAAAGAGCTGGATATATATGTGTGTAAGTGCCTTTGAGTCCGTACGATCTGGCAAGGGGCTTCTTCCTGGGATGCCACTCAGGGCTGCTATTGGTTTCCGATTTGGAATCGTCTGCAAGGGAGACTCTCCCTTTCTAGGATGCCTCCGCCTCTGCGTCCAGATCCGTGGAGGTAGCCCTTTTCTTCCTTCCCCCCTCGGGGGGAGAATTGCTTTCCTCCTCCTCCTCATTCTCGATGGGGGAGGAGTGGGTTTCGGCGTCTTCGGATGTTCCGTCCAAAGTGCCTTTATGGTGGGGCCGCTTCTTGTCTCATGGCCCTTCTTCTTGGCCTTCTTCTCCGGTTCCTGGTAGGGCGCCGGAACCAGCATCTTCGTCAGGAGCGTGATAGCTGGGTTTTCGGGCAGCGGAGCCAGACACTGGATCGGCTCTGCCTTCTTTATCCAGCTCTGAAAAGACAAATGGAGAAACTTAGACATCTTCCTTGAATGCACAGAAAGAAATACACCTTGAAGTATGAAGAACTTATCGGACTGGCTAGGTGGGTCAGGTCGTATCCGCGGTCCTCGGACGTCTGCGGCCACGTCTGATTGGCCTTGAAAAGCACCTTCTAGATACCTTCGTGCATGGAGCCCAAGAACTGTCGCAAGGTCTGGTGCTTGGTCGAATCGAACTCCCACAAATGGCAAGTCCAGCTTTGGCAGGGAATGATCCTGTGAAAAAGCATCACCTGGATCACATTGACGAGCTTAATGTTCTTGTCCACCATGCTCTTGATGCGCACCTACAGCGCTGATATCTCGTCTGACGACGACCAGTCGAGGCCCTTTTTAGCTAGGAGGTAATCCGCATTGGGGGCCCGGACATGAATTCGGGAGCCGCGGCCCAGGTGGTATTGCGGGGCTCTGTGACATAGAACAACTGCTGCTATCACCCCTCGACGGTTTCCACAAAGGTGCCAGTGGGCCATGTGACATTGGATAGTTTCCTCACCATGGCACCTCCGCACTCCGCATGTTGACCATCCACCAATTTCAGCTTCACATTGAAGATCTACAGCCATAATCCGAAATGGGGTGGGATGCGGAGGAAGGCCTCGCACACGACAATGAATGCCGAGATGTTGAGGAAAGAATTTGGGGCTAGATCGTGGAAATCTAGCCCGTAGTAGAACATAATTCCACGGACGAAGGGGTGGTGGGGAAATCCTAACACGCGGATGAAGTGGGGGATGAATACCACCGTCTGGTTGGGCTCCGGGGTGGGGAAAATCTGCCCCTTGGCCAGAAGTCGGTGGGCGTTTCCTTGGGCCAAGTACCCCGCTTCTTGGAGCTCCGCGATGTTCCCCTCCGTGACGGAGGAGGCCATCCACTTGCCCCGCGTTCCAGATCCGAACATGGTCGTAGTGCTTTTTGGACGCGGAAAGGATGGAAGCTTGGGCGCTGGAGCTCGAGAACGGATGGGCAAAGAGGAAGAAGGCATGGGTGAAAGAGTGGATCCTTATCCTCTTATAAAGGCAGTGAATATCAAGCGCCTCCCCACTCGCCTTAAAACTTGCCTATTCCCCAAGGTTCGTGCGGACGGCGCGGTTGGATTACTCACGCCCGTATTGATGAGAATCCCGCGATAAGGGGACACAATCTCTACTTCGTAAGACATGCCAATGAAAACTGCACCTCGAAATATGGAGCGGGAGGCTAGAAAACGGTTCGAAATAATGACCAGGCCGGGAATGTTGGAGATATTCCCTAGAGGCAATCTTGTATGATGATATTTCCTATGTTTTTATGAATAAACATAGTCCTTGGACATTATCAATGATGTGTATCAGCAAGTACGTGACTTGTTTGTGGGACTATGCATTATATGATGACTGTCCTAAAAGGTCCCTGGTCAAAAGGGTTGTGTGGACGTACAACCAACTAGACTAGCATATGACTCGGTCGATGGCTTGGTCTCAATAGCCATTGAGCATTGGATGCTAACCGGATAATATGGACTTGGAATGATCTGGTCGGATTCAACATAGTCGGATCTGAGTCGAGATAAGGTCCGAGTCGGACAGACCCAACTATGAGACGCAGTGATATGTCATTTGTGAGTCTCGAGTACAACATATGTTCTATGTCCTAAGACCTGAGCTGATGCATGTATTCGGGATGGTGATAGACTTGCTTTGGGCCGACCAAACTCTACTCCATAACTGGGTAGTTACAAAGGTAGGTTTCGGGTTTGTCCAGAACCATGCTACGAGACGTGGTCGAGCAAGATGGGATTTGCCCCGATCAGGAGAGATATACACTGGGCCCCTCGTGTGATCTGACCAGGATAAGCATGGCCATGCCACAAGGATTATGAGATAATCCGGTTTGTGGTCGGCATCACTGGAACGAGAAATAGGTCGGGCTAGCACAAGGATGACAGACTCGCCTTGAGCCCGACAACATATATCGTGTGGCAAAAGGAACGGATGTAGGATGTACAAGTTCGCCTAACCAGCTTCATACTCTGTTTGGTGTTCGGCATGCCTTGCTAGAGGCCGCTACCAACTATGTAGTTCGGAGGTGATCCGAACTGCGACCAAGCCGGCTTGAACCTAAGGGGTCGCGCACTTAAGGGAAGGAACCTACGAGGTCGGATCCAAGGACACTGGTCGGATGTGATCCACGCTGTATTCGGACTGTGGTCGAGTAGACTTATGGGCTTTAGGGTCCGTGCAAGGCCCAAGTGTTGAGCCTGCAACACACGCCTATATAAAGTGGAGCTGCCGCACACTCACGCGATTGATCGCTTCGGCACTGTCACTAGGGTTTGCATGTGTTGCGAATAGACACCTCCACTCGCTGCCGGTTGTGTGATCGGACCTAGCAGTCCGCCGCACGACGTTCCTCCTGCACGCGCGGAAATCGTTAGAGGCGGTGCACTTGCGCCGCTTCGGCGAACCTGTAGCGGGACCGCCATGTGCGTAGGGCCTTGTATTTCGTACACGATCACTCAAAACCAGTTGAATGTGATTCTTTGCATAACTTTATTTTGCAGGGTTTGATGTGAATACTATGGCTCATTTGTATGTGATGCATGTGTGTAAATTATACATGGCCTGCTTGTCATGTTTGTTAGCCGGCAGGAGCCAGAGTGTTGTCATTTTATTGTATAACGACCTGCGTGTCGACTTATGCCTCTATGTAAAATGCATTACTAGTTGTAGTATTTGGATAATAGAGATCAGGTTGGCGGCTGGGCGGCCCGACGTGACAAACAAGATGGATTTTCTATATGGTCATCGGAGTTGGAGCCGACCTGGAAGAACATCCATGAAGGAGCCATACTATTTCACAATGTATGTTTTACTTGTGATTGTTATGCTTCTTTGTTTCTATGCATGTTAGAATGGTAGACATATCCCTCATGAACATCAAGTAAATTGCCATTCCCGATTTTGCACCTTCGCACGTCAAGCACGTCTAGTAGTGGGCTCATAAAATTGGGGTGCTGGTAGATGTCTTTGAACTGAAGGGTTCGTGTCGGACACGGACATGCACTACATTAGGTTAACTTGATAAGGCTATCAAAACAGTTTTGGGCCTTGTGGCAAAAGAGGTCGGGAGCCGGGGTATGATATACCGACCCGACCGACATGAGTTGCTTATCGGATAGGCATGTTGTCCAGTAGTGATGCTAAAGCTCACTAGTCACATGTGCTAGTCGGATCTTGAATCACTGAGAGTTTGTGGAGGGATGCTGACTTCAGTGCGAGTATTTCTGTTTAATGCTAGAATTACTCTATATAAACACATTGGTTTGTGATTGCATATTTTTCTGTTGTAGATCAATGGCACCACCTGCTCAACCCAACTTTGCCTTGAAATCAATTCTGGAAAAGGATAAACAGAATGGAAAAAACTTCACTACCTGGTATAGAAATTTGAGAATTGTTCTCAAGCATGATAAAAAGGAACATGTTCTAGAGGATCCGCTTCCAAAGGAAATTGCCGATAATGCTAGTACCACAACCAAGAATGCCTACCAAAAACTCATTGATGAAGCAAACGAGATTAGCTGCCTCATGCTGGCTTGTATGGAGCCCGATTTGCAGCAGCATTTCGAAGACGTTGGGGCTTTCGATATGATCAAGAGTCTCAAGGGCATGTTTCAGGTGCAGGCTAGGACCGAAAGGTTCAACGTCTGGCGATCCTTGATGGATTGTAAGCTGAAGGAAGGTGATACACTGAGCCCGCATGTGATCAAGATGATCAGGTATGTGCAAGCTTTGGATCAGTTGGGCTTCCCGCCCTTGGATGAGCTGGCTACTGTGGTTGTTCTGGGTTCTCATCCGCCCAGCTATGGGACGTTCATATCAAACTATCATATGCATGGCATGGATAAGAAGCTCACTGAATTGCATGGGATGCTCAAAGAGGCAGAGTAGGATATTAAGAAAGGCACACATCAAGTGTTGATGGTGCAGAAATCGGCTAAGTTCAAGAAGAGTTGTTCCAAGAAAAAGGCTAAGGCAAAGGGCACGGAGACGGTAACCTCCACCACTGCGCCGAAGTCTGGACCAGACTCAAAGACCATTTGCTATCATTGCAAGGAAACTGGTCACTCGAAGAGGAACTGTAGCATGTGGCTTGCAGAGCATGGCAAGAAGGCTGGGAATGCTGCTTCAGGCAAAGGTACACTTGTTGCATATGTTATAGACATTTACCTTGCTGACATACCTAGCAGCTCTTGGGTATTTGATACCAGATCAGTTGTTCACATTTGCAACTCGATGCAGGGGCTGGTAACAACTAGGTGTGTGGCGCAAGGGGAGATTGACATCAGGGTTGCTAACAAAGCAAGAGTTGCTGCGTTGGAGGTCGGCACGATGGACCTCCAGCTTCCTTCTGGATTTATTTTGGAAATGAATAATTGTTATTACATTCCTGCACTTAGTCGGAACATTATTTCTGTCTCATGCTTGATGAGTCAGGGTTATGAATTCAATTTAAAGGACAATGGTTGTTCGATTTATTTGAATGGTATGTTCCACGACTATGCACCCATTGTTGATGGGTTATTTATATTGAATCTAGAACAGGAACCGGTCTATAACATGAATGTGAAGAGGCATAAGCCTATTGAGATAAATCCGACATACTTCTGGCATTGCTGGCTTGGACACATTAGTCTGAAATGCATGAAAAAGCTCCATGATGATGGACTCCTAACTTCGACCGACTTTGGGTCATTCGAGACATGCGAATAATGCTAGCTCGGCAAGATGACTAAGTCTCCTTTCGCAAAGAGTTGTGAGAGGGCATCCGAGCTGTTGGAACGGATACACAGTGATGTGTGTGATCCAATGAGCACAACTGCCAGAGGTGGCTATCAGTACTTCGTGACTTTTACCGATGACTTGAGTAGATATGGATATATCTATTTGATGAGGCACAAGTTAGAGACTTTTGAAAAGTTCAAAGAGTTTCAAAACGACATTGAGAATCAGTTCGGCAAGACTATAAAACTTCTATGATCTGACCGTGGAGGTGAGTACATGAGCCAGGAATTTGATGATCATCTGAAAAGCAGAGGTATAGTACCTCAGCTCACACCTCTGGGTACACCACAGAGAAATGGTGTATCGGAACGAAGGAATCGTACCTTGTTGGACATGGTTCGATCTATGATGAGCAAGTCGGATTTACCCTTGTCATTCTGGGGATACACTCCAGAAACTGCAGCTTTCACACTTAACAGGGTACCATCAAAATCCATAGACAAGACACCACACGAGATGTGGACCGGGAAGTGTCCCATTTTGTCTTTTCTAAAGATTTGGGGTTGTGAAGCATTTGTCAAGCGACTTATGTTAGAAAAGCTTACACCCAAGTCGGAAAAATGCATATTCGTGGGATATCAGAGGGAAACCATGGGATATAGCTCTTACAACTGGGAAGAGAACAAAGTTTTTGTTGCTCAGAACGGGTTTTGCTTGAGAAAGAGTTTCTCAGTTGGGAGGCTAGTGGGAGGACTATCCGACTCAAAGAAATTCAAGGACCACTCAGGGACGGCTCGGCTAGTGATGATATCATACCAGAGTCCGTCAGGGAACCCGTAGTGGAAGCGGCACCGGAACCACGGAGGTCGGAAAGATTGCGCAGAGTGCGTGATGTATTGTTGCTAGAAAGTGATGAGCCGGCCATGTATGCAGAAGCGATGGTGAGCCCAGATTCCGAGGCATGGCTGGAGGACATGAGATCCGAGTTAAAGTACATGGATGAGAATCAAGTCTGGGACTTGGTTGATCCGCCGCCTGGCGTAACAGCCATTGGTTGCAAATGGGTCTTTAAGAAGAAAACCGATGTGGGTGTAAATGTTAAGATCCACAAAGCTCAGCTTGTCGCTAAGGGTTATGGACAAGTTCAAGGAATTGCAAGCTCAAGAGATCCATTTATGGGTTGAGGCAAGCATCTCGGAGCTAGAACATTCGTTTTGATGAGGTTCTTCACTGTTTTCGGCTTCATCAAAAGCGAAGAGGACTCTTGTTTATACAAGAAGTTAAGTGGGAGCTCGATAGTGTTTTTGATCTTGTATGTGGATGAAATACTATTGATCGAAAATGATATTTCAATGCTGAACTCGGTCAAGGAGTCATTGAATGGAAAGTTTTTTATGAAGGACCTTGGTGAGGCAATGTACATTTTCGGCATTAAGAACTATATAGATAGATCAAGGAGGCTGCTCGGCTTAAGCCAGAGCATGTACATAGATAAAGTGTTGAAGCGGTTCAACATGAGTGAGGCAAATGAAGGGTTCTTGCCACTCTCATATGGTATAAGGCTAAGCAATACTCAGAGTCCTTCGACATCTGATGAGCGAAGCAGCATGAGTAGGATTTCGTATGCCTCGGCAATCAGATCCATCATGTATGCCATGATTTGTATGCGGCCCGATGTTGCTTCTACAATAAGCCTAACAAGTAGATACCAGGCCAACCCTTGTTAGAGTAAGTGGGCAGCGGTAAAGACTATTTTGAAGTACCTGAAAAGGACTAAAGAGATGTTCCTAGTTTATGGAGGTGAGGAAAAGCTCGTCGTAAGGGGTTACGCCGATGCTAGTTTCCAAACCGACAGAGATGATTGTCGATCATAGTCTGGATTCATGTACGTCTTGAATGGAGGAGCAGTGAGCTAGATGAGTTCCAAGCAAGATACAGTGGCTGATTCTACCACAGAAGTCGAATACATTGCGGCTTGTGAAGCTGCAAAGGAAGGTGTTTGGATCCGGAACTTTCTGGATGATCTTGGTATTTTCCCAGCCTCGGTAAAATCGTTGGACCTTTATTGGGATAATTCTGGTGCCATCGCACGAGCCAAGGAGCCGAGGAAATATAACCTGATACGAAAGATCGTAAAGAGTGGTGATGTAGAGCTATGCAAAATTCACACAGATGCAAATGTTGCGGATCCGTTGACTAAGGCGCTTCCACAACCCAAGCATGAGGGGCACATTAGAGCTATGGGCATTCGATGTCTATTTGATTTACTCTAGTGCAAGTGGTAGATTGTTGGAGATATCCCCTAGAGGCAATCATGTATGATGATATTTCCTATGTGTTTATGAATAAAGATAGTCCTAGGATGTTATCAATGATGTGTATCAGCAAGTATGTGACTTTTTCTGGGACTATGCATTGTATGACGACTCTCCTAAAAGGTCCCTGGTCGAAAGGGCTGTGTGGACGCACAGCCAACTAGACTAGCATATGATATGGTCGATGGCTTGGTCTCACTAGCCATGGAGCATTGCATGCTAACCGGATAATATGGACTTGGAAGGATCTGGTCGGATTCGACATAGTCGGATCCGAGTCGAGATAATGTCCGAATCGAACAGACCCAACTATGAGACAAAACGATATGTCATCTGTGAGTCTCGAGTACAACATGTGTTCTATGTCCTAAGACCTGAGCTGACGCATGTACTCGGGATGGTGACAAACTTGCTTTGGGCCGACCAAACGCTACTCCGTAACTTGGTAGTTATAAAGGTAGGTTTCGGGTTTGTCCAGAACCATGCTGAGAGACGTGGTCAAGCAAGATGGGGTTTGCCCATCCGATCAAGAGAGATATACTTTGGGCCCCTCACGTGACCCAACCAGGATAAGCATGGCCATGCGACAAGGATTATGATATAATCCGGTTTGTTGTTGGCATCACTAGAACGAGAAAGAGGTCGGGCTAGCACAAGGATGATAGACTCGCCTTGAGCCCGGCAACATATATCATGTGGCAAAAGGAATGGAAGTATGATGTACAGGTTCACCTAACCAGCTTCATAGTCTGTTTGGTGTTCGGCATGCCTTGCTAGAGGTTGCTACCAACTGGGCAATTCAGAGGTGATCCGAACTACGACCAACCGGCTTGAACCTAAGGGTTCGCGCGCTTAAGGGAAGGAACCTACGAGGTCGGATTCGAGGACACTGGTCGGATGTGATCCGAGCTATATTCGGACTGTGGCCGAGTAGACTTATGGGCTTTAGGGTCCGTGCAAGGCCCAAGTGTTGAGCCTGCGACGGACGCCTATATAAAGTGGAGGTGCCACACACTCACGCGATTGATCGCTTCGGCGCTCTCACTAGGGTTTGCATGTGTTGCGAATAGACACCTCCACTCGCCGCCGGTTGTGTGATCGGTCCTAGCAGTCTACCGCACGACATTCCTCTTGCATGCGTGGATACCGTTACATGCGGTGCACTTGCGCTGCTCCGACGAACCTGTACGTGGTAACCGACTACCGGCTGTATGAGGGAGATCGGACGAGGAGGAGATGATCCACGCGGACGCGCTGCCCCAACTCTTCTTCCGCTACACAGCACTGCGCGTCTAGTGGTAACGAACTATGATCCATCTCTCGTAGCATGTTCTTGGTTGTTCTGTGTGTAGGAAAATTTTAATTTGTAGTCGACGCACCCTACCGTAGAACCCAACAGGGACGTAATGTCTCGCTACGAAAAGTTGTGAGCAGATGGGACTTGTGAAATATTATACTCTTCGTGGCTATGTGTGGTGCCTGTCTTACAGAGGTGGACACGTTTTCTGTGTTCGAGGAGTACTTTGAAGTATTCGGAGGACGAACCCGCCTTGCAATGCCGAAGACAATCTACACGCCGGACACATCCTCTTTGAAGCCTGTTTCAGGGCCTACTGAGGGAGTCCTGAATTAAGGGGTCCTCGGGCGTCCGGGCTATGTGATGTGGGCCGGACTAATGGGTCATGAAGATACAAGACAGAACACTTCCACCCGTGTCTGGATGGGACTCTCCTTGGCATGGAAGGCAAGCTTAGCATGCAGATATGAATGTTCCTTTCTTTGCGAACCGATTCTGTACAACCCTAGTCCCCTCCGGTATCTATATGTACCGGAGGGTTTAGTCCGTAGAGGTAATCATAATCATACAGGCTAGAAAATTAGGGTTTAGCCATTACGATCTCGTGGTAGATCAACTCTTGTAACCCCTATACTCATCAAAGTCAACAAAGTAGGACGTAGGGTATTACCTCCATCAAGAGGGCCCGAACCTAGGTAATACATCATGTCCCTAGTCTCCTGTTACCATCGATCCTTAGACGCACAGTTCGGAACCCCCTACCCGAGATCTGCCGGTTTTGACACCGACACCATGCGGCGAGCCGCAGCCTATCGGCGCGGACACGCCTAGCTTGCTCTGTGGTAGGCCATCGATCATGTTGTGCAGAAAGCTGCAGCTTGTCGGCGCTGACATGCCTATCTTGATCCGTGACGCTCAAGCGCCATGCGCCAACGGTCTGCTCAACCCTGGCGATGATGCGCATCACGGTGTCGTCCATCGCGTTGCTGGGGTGCACCTTGGCCTCGACGGGTCGTGGTGCCTACTTGTTTTCCTCATCGATGAGGTTGATTCTAGAGGCAACACTTTGGTGGGTTGGCATGCTTGGAAAAGGTGGATGCGCTACAAGCTACGCTTTTCGCCTCCATGCATCGCGCGCCGCTTATGCACAATATCGCTTGGTGGCGGGAAACATGTGAGGAAATGGCGAGAAATGGTGGCGTGTTCATAAAACGCCATCTATTAGTCGAAACTTAGCATAGAAGGAACATCAAGCTAGCACAAGAAGGAGATGATGATCAAATGAACACGAACCACACTAGGGAACCGTTTCTGTTATTATCGGTATTCGCACACATTTCTGATTTAGACCTGTTTGCCATGTATCACAAACATCTTGTTATATTGAACCGTTTCTGTTCTCTTGCCTCAACGCAAACAGTTCATCCGAGTGAACCGCATGCCGTATGTCGCACACACCTTCATCTGGTTGCCCATTTCTTTTGTTCCTCCTCATCGCAAATTGTTAATTGAGCAGAACCGTATGCCTTGCATCGCACACGCAACTAAAATCTGAACCATCTTTGATGCATCCTTGATCGCAATTGTTTTGCACCTTTTTTGACGTTTTTTACACCATCGTTTGCGATTATGGCATCGCACACAGTTTCGTCGAAGGGTCTCTGATCGTAGTGTCGCGTTAGCAGCATCCTGCAGTAGTGTTAATATTTAAAAAAGGCCGCCGTGCATTCAGCCGGGATCGATGTAACACCCACGATGCGGCTATATCTACCACGTGTCGAGGTACGACTTAGAGGCATAACCGCATGGTGGTTTTGTTGCAAGAGGGGTAATCTTCACACAATCCCATGTACTAAATAAGAAAGGGATACAGAGTTGGCTTACAATAGCCACTTCACACAAATAACAAGTTAAACATACAACATCCGGAATACAATCAAGGTCCGACTACGGAACCAAAATAAAAGAAGACAACCCCAAATGCTAGATCTCCGGTTGTCCCAACTGGGCTCCACTACTGATCATCCGGAAAAGACACATAACAATGACCAAGTTCTTCATCGAACTCACACTTGAGTTCGGTAACGTCACCTGCACTGGTATCATCGGCACCTACAGCTGTTTGGAAGTATCTGTGAGTCACGAGGACTCAGCAATCTCACACCCGCGAGATAAGGACTATTTAAGCTTATGGGTAGGATAAGGTAATGAGGTCGAGCTGCAGCAAGCGCTAAGCAAATATGGTGGCTAACATATGCAAATAAGAGCGAGAAGAGAAGCAACGCAACGGTCGAGAAGCTATAAGTGATGAAGAAGTGATCCTGAAACTACTTACGTTCAAGCATAACACAAGACCGTGTTCACTTCCCAGACTCCGCCGAGAAGAGACCATCACGGCTACACACGTGGTTGATGTATTTTAATTAAGTCAAGTGTCAAGTTCTCTACCACCGGACATTAATAAATTCCCATCTGCCACATAACCACGGGAACGGCTTTCGAAAGTATAGATCCTGCAGGGGTGTCCCAACTTTGCCCATCACAAGCTCTCACGATCAACGAAGGATATTCCTTCTCCCGGGAATACCCGATCAGTCTTGGAATCCCGGTTAAAAGACGTTTCGACAATGGTAAAACAAGACCAGCAAAGCCGCCCGAATGTGCCGACAAATCCCGATAGGAGCTGCACATATCTTGTTCTCAGGGCACACTGGATGAGCAATCCGTACAACTAAAACCAGCCCTCAAGTTTCCCCGAGGTGGAGCTGCAAAGGGCTCTAGTTTGGACCAACACTCAGAGGAGCAATGGCCTGGGGTGGTGGGGTAAAATAAGATGACCCAAGGGAAAGGCTTAGGTGAGGCAAATGTAAAATAAGGTTGGGCCTTGCTGGAGGAGTTTTATTCAAAGCGAACTGTCAAGGGGGTCCCATAACCCCAACCGCATAAGGAACACAAAATCAAGGAACATAACACCGGTATGACGGAAACTAGGGCGGCAAGAGTGGAACAAAACACCAGGAAAAAGGCCGAGCCTTCCGCCCTTTACCAAGTAAATAGACGCATTAATTAAATAAGAGATATTGTGATATCCCAACGTATCCATGTTCCAACATGGAGCAAACTTCAACTTCACCTACAACTAGCAACGCTATAAGAGGGGCTGAGCAAAAGCGGTAACATAGCCAAACAACGATTTGGTAGGAAGGTGGGTTAGAGGCTTGACATGGCAATATGGGAGGCATGATATAACAAGTGGTAGGTAGCACGACATAGAAATAGAACGAACAACTAGCAAGCAAAGATAGAAGTGATATCGAGGGTATGGTCATCTTGCCTGAGACCCCGCAAGGAAGAAGAACAATTCCATGAAGAAGGAAAATGGACGTAGTCGAACGAATCCTCACAACTCCTGACCGAAACCGAAGCTAACAATAGAAGCAACCCAGAAAGAAGCAAGCAACATAGTAAACAACCATCACATAAACATGCAATGATGCACAACCAAGTATGATGCATGTCCAGTTTAATGAGGCATGGCATGGAAAAGTGCACAAACAATACTACAAATTAAGTGGAGCTCAATATGCAACGAGTTGCGTATTGACGAAACACCACATCAATTACAAATTAAGTGTACCCAACAATATTAAATGTTGTTAAACATGGCAAGAAGGTGAAGCATATGAAAACTACACATTTAAGCAAGTTTAAATGAGGCCGGAAACAACAACAACAATTCCAAAAAATCCGCATATGCATATTTCGAATTAGCTACCGTTCTGCCCTAAACATAATTTTAGAGTTGTTAAACATGCAAAGTAAGTACACCATGTTAATCTATGCATTTTTCTACCCCATTTACATATAAAGTTTATTTAGAATGAAGCTACGGTTATTTAGTTATGAAATAAAGCATTTTAGCATGGCATTTAAGCAAATTAATTCAAACAACACATTTAAGCATTTTAAACATGGATGAGAGTTGCATATTATGAAACTAGATGAAATTCTAAGCATTTTGCATATATAAAACATTTTAATCCAATGCACCATTTGTGAGTTATTAAATGCATGATCTAGGGGGACTTTTCTATAAATCTATTTACGCAGGATTAATAGGCAAATTCGCAGAACAGAAAAAAAACACATGGTGGGCTGAATCTGGTGCATGTTGGGCCAACAGAAAAGAAAAAAACAAACAAAGGAGGCATTGGGGCCTCACCATGGGCTTCGGCCCAGTCAGAGGAGGCGGCTCAGTGCTGGTGTCGGTGCTGGGCCACAGTTGGAGAGGAGGCCGGCCCACGCGCTGACCCACGATCAACGCGACCACGAGCCAGCGAGCGGGACGAGCCCCTCTGCTCGTCCCCGAGCCAGGGCATGGCAGCGGCACCACTGGCTGCGGCTGGGTCTCCGGCGAGGTGCGAGGACAGCGGGGAGGCCGGGAACGGGCAGAATGAAGGCGGGGTGAGGGAGTCCTGGATTAGGGGGTCTCCGGACAACTGGACTATATCCTTGGGCCGGACTATTGGACTATGAAGATACAAGATTGAAGACTTCGTCCCGTGTCCGGATGGGACTTTCCTTGGAGTGGAAGGCAAGCTTGGCAATACGGATATGTTGATCTCCTCCCTTGTCACCGACTCTGTGTAACCCTAGCCCCCTCCGGTGTCTATATAAACCCGAGGGTTTAGTCCATAGGACGACATACAATCATACCATAGGCTAGCTTCTAGGGTTTAGCCTCTACGATCTCGTGGTAGATCAACTCTTGTAATACTCATATCATCAAGATCAATCAAGCAGGACGTAGGGTATTACCTCCATCGAGAGGGCCCGAACCTGGGTAAACATCGTGTCCCCTGCCTCATGTTACCATCCGCCTTAGACGCACAGTTCGGGACCCCCTACCCGAGATCCGCCAGTTTTGACACCGACATTGGTGCTTTCATTGAGAGTTCCACTGTGCAGTCACCGTAAGGCTTGATGGCTCCGTCGATCATCGGTAACGATGCGGTACAGGGTGAGGTTTTCCTCCCCGGACAGATCTTCGTATTTGGTGGCTTCGCACTGCGGGCCAACTCGCTTGGCCATCTAGAGCAGATCGAAAGCTACGCCCCTAGCCATCAGTTCAGGTTCGGAAACTTAAACTACGCTACCGACATCCGAGGAGACTTGATCTTCGACGGATTCAAGCCCATTTCAGGTGCACCGCACAGTCACGACGAGCATGACGTAACTCTACCGTTGGACAGTGTTTGGGAGATCACACCTGCAACTACTCCGGCCTTCAATCCGGAGCAAATTGCGCCATCCGAGGACGGGTGGATAGACCCTGCTGCGGAGGCCGCACTCTCAGTGGCGATAGAGCCGGATACTAACTTCACCCCTTACGAGAGCCGTATTGCCGAACCACTGGATTCATCTCCGGCCACGGACTCCGAGCCGCATGCGTCCGTGCCTATCGAATCCGATTGGGCGCCGATCATGGAGATCACCTGCGCGGACATCTTTCAGCACCCACCTTACGGCGAAGTGCTAAATTCATTAAGGTCTCTCTCCTTGTCAGGAGAACCTTGGCCGAACTATGTCCGGCTAGAATGGGATGCGAACGACGAAGAAATTCGCTCCACACCCAGCACCCACTTAGTAGACACTGTCGACGATTTAACCGACATGCTCAACTTCGACTCCGAAGACATCGACGGTACGGACGACGATGTAGGAGACGAGCAGGAACCACCGCCCATAGGGCGCTGGACCGCCACCTCATCATATGATATATACATGGTGGACACCCCCAAAGAAGGCACTGGCGACGAGACAGCGGGGGATGACCCCTCCAAGAAGCAACCCAAGCGCCGATGTCAGCGGCGCCGCTCTAAGTCCCGCCATAGCAAAAGTAGTGATACTGGCACAAGAGACAATAACACTCCGGATAGTGCCGAAGACGACAAAAATCTCCTCCAGCACGATTTCGAGCGGGAGGGTGAACAAGCTAGCCCTCTAGAGCGGGCAGCAGATGAAGAATCGGAGGAGGACAATTACATGCCTCTCTCCGAAGATGAGGTGAGCCTCGGCAACAAAGAATTTATCGTGCCTGAGGATCCCGTCGAACAGGAGCGCTTCAAGCACCGGCTTATGGCCACAGCAAATAGCTTGAAGAAAATGCGACAACAGCTTTGAGCTGATCAAGATCTGCTAGCAGACAGATGGACCGAAGTCCTTGCGGCCGAGGAATACGAACTCGAGTGCCCCTCCAAGAGTTACCCAAAGCGCAGGTCACTACCCCGACTCGAGGAGGAAGCACTAAAACCTACATCACCAGTGTACGATGTGGCTGACCGGTCACCTCGTGGACGAGCCAGAGAGGCGTTTCAGCCTGAAGTTCAGCCTACACCCCGCCGCCACTCAAAGAAAAGTACAAAGGCCTGGGGCAACACGCGGACCTGTGAGACGTATTGGAAAGCAGGGCAAAACATGCAAGATCGATATACGGAGCACGAGGGCGCGCGCCAACGCAGGACGATGACCGTCACGCCGGATACACTAAAAGTAAATCTGGCCGGGCCGAATACAGCAGACAAGACTCATATGAACTGCGTCGTGATATAGCCTGGCACAGAGGTGCCTCACACCTCCTATGCTTCACTGATGAAGTTATGGATCATGAATTCCCGGAGGGTTTCAAACCCGTAAATATCGAATCGTATGATGGTACAACAGATCCCACTGTATGGATTGAGGATTTCCTCCTCCACATCCACATGGCTCGCGGTGACGATCTGCATGCCATCAAGTACCTCCCACTAAAACTCAAAGGACCAGCTCGGCATTGGCTGAATATCTTGCCAGCAGACTCCGTCGGCAGTTGGGAGGATTTGAAAGACACATTCCTTGAAAACTTCGACGACACTTATGTGCGACCACCGGATGCTGATGACTTGAGCCATATAACTCAGCAGCCAGGGGAATTGGCTAGGCAATTCTGTACACGGTTCCTAACTAAGAAAAACCAAATTGTCGACCGTCCGGATGCAGAGGCCTTAGCGGCATTCAAGCATAACATCCGGGACAAATGGCTCACCCGGCACCTCGGCCAGGAGAAGCCGAAGTCTATGGCAGCCCTCACGACACTCATGACCCGCTTTTGCGTGGGCGAGGATAGCTGGCTAGCTCGCAGCAACAACACATCGAGTAATCCGAGCAGTTCGGATACTAAAGATGCCAATGGCAGACCACGTCGTAACAGACACAAGCGCCGTAACAACGGCGATAACGTTGATGATATGGCAGTCAATACCAGGTTCAGAGGCTCTAGATCCGGTCTGCGGAAAAAGCCATTCAAAAGAAGTACTCCGGGCCCGTCCAGCTTGGATCGCATACTTGATTGCTCATGTCAAATCCATGGCACCACCGATAAGCTAGCCAATCACACCAACAGAGAATGCTGGGTATTCAAGCAGGTCAGCAAGTTGAATGCCGAAAACAAGGACAAGGGCTGCACAGGGATGATGAGGAGGAGCCCCGGCCGCCGAACATGGGAGGACAGAAGAGGTTCCCCCCATAAGTGAAGACGATGAACATGATATACGCAACCCACATTCCCAAGAGGGAACGAAAGCGTGCACTAAGGGGCGTCTATGCGATAGAGCCCGTCGCCCCAAAGTTCAACCCATGGTCCTCTTGTCCAATCACGTTCAATCGCAGGGATCACCCCACTAGTATCCGTCATGGCGGATCCGCTGCATTGGTCCTAGACCCCATCATCGACGTATTTCACCTCACTCGAGTCCTTATGGACGGCGGCAGCAGCCTAAACATGCTCTATCAGGATACAGTGCGCAAAATGGATATAGATCCCTCGAGGATCAAACCCACCAAAACCACCTTTAAGGGTGTCATCCCAGGTGTACAAGCCCATTACACGGGCTCAATCACACTGGAAGTGGTCTTCGGATCTCCGAACAACTTCCGAAGCGAGGAGTTAATGTTCGATATCGTCCCGTTCTGTAGTGGTTATCACGCACTGCTCGGGCGAACCGCATTTGCAAAATTCAATGCGGTACCGCATTACACATACCTCAAGCTCAAGATGCCAGGACCTAGGGGGTCATAACAGTCAATGGAAACACAGAACGCTCACTCCGCACGGAAGATCACACTGCGGCCCTCGCAGCAGAAGCACAAAGTAGCCTTTTAAGGCAAACCGCCAATTCGGCGATACAGCCTCCGGACACCGTTAAGTGAGTCCGGAGTAACCTGCAACAGGATCGCCTGGCACGTTCAGAGCTCGCCTAGCAATTCGGCCCCCGTACCAGTCCCAGTCAAGCGACGAAATCCGTGCCGCGCACACATAATTACGCACTGAAAATACCATGGGCATAGGCGGGGGCACAATCAGGGCACATCCCGCAATGCGGCTTAACCGCCCTAGGGGCTGCATACCTTTATCATTTTTTCTCTTTCAGGACCATACTCTCTGGAAGCCCTTTCCGGCAGTATGACTGCTGGACACATTATGGGAAGGAACAACCAAGGAGGCAAGAAGCTAAGACGTACAAGGGAACCCCGAGGTGGTGTCTAATAACAATCGATATACCCGCTTTTTACTACCCATACGCAGCTTGCCCTTGGATAGGACATGTCAAATAGTCCTATTTTTTGCTTATTGCACTACCTGTATCAGTATGCTTTGACGTATTATTTAAATAAAAATGCATAGCATTAGCCTATTATTGCATTATCCATCCCTTTTTTCTTATATGTTCATTTACGACAACTTGCACCCATACATTCTGGTACGGTCAGTACGCCTGGGGCTTTCGTTTACCCCATAATATGGCGTGAGAAGTCCGAACACTTTCGACAGTGCGGCACCGCAAACTTATAGCATTATATGCATCAGCTCCGAATCATGTCTTGGGTCAATAGTTGGGTTTGCTCGGCTCCCATGTTTTGGTACGTTACGTTCCGCTATATCGGCTAAGGTAGCGCCGGGAGAACTACTGCGATTGTGTCCCAGTTCTTCCGGACAAGCACCTCAGTAGAGAAAGCCGAAAACTGACTGTCATGATAAGGCGAGAGCTAGTCGCTGTTCGAGAGGTCTCAAGTCCTTAAAGACTTTTTCCGCTTCAGGCGAGGAGTCAGCCTTGCCCCACTTAGGCGTATATAGTGCCCCAAATTTGGCCTTCCGAATACTAGGGGCTTCCCAAAAATTTAAAATTGTAGACTTATATGGCTAAGTAAGAGTGATAAAGCCTTATAGTATGATTTCCTGGTTCGTTGTGCTGAACACCTCCCTCGAAGGACCCAACATTGGGATAAAGAGTGCTCAGGTTTATCCCGAACACCCCAGTACTAGTTACATGGGGTCAGAAGCCGACGACTGGCCAACTCTCAGATTTTATAAATGGCCGCACAAAAGGTAATATTGTAAATTCAAAAACCGTTGCATAGCGCAAATGAACTCGTTTCACATTACAGGATCACATGAGCATGTTCATTCAAAAATTACATCTCTAGCACATTCCTCCGCCACAAGGCGGGAACCCTTCAGGACACTGTCATAATACATTTCAGGGCAGCGAAGCTCCTTGCCCTCCGGCAGCCCCTCCTTCACTAGCTTTACGGTGTCCAGCTTCGCCAGTGCCCCTTCGCTCGGGCAAAAGCCCAACGCGCACCCTCGATGCAGACGGACCGCTTTATGACTTCAAGCCGTGTGCAGGCATCCACAAGCCGCCTCACCAGACCGAAGTAGCTGCTAGGCAGGGGATCGCCAGGCCACATACGGACTATGAGACCCTTCATGGCCTGTTCGGCCACCTTGTGAAGCTCGACCAGTTGCTTCAGCTGGTCGCTCAAGGGCATTGGGCGTTCGGTCCCAGTATACTGAGACCAGAACAACTTTTTCGTCGAGCTCCCCTCCTCAACTTGGTAAAACTCCGCGGAATCCAATACACTACGGGGAAGGTCTGCGAACGCTCCTGGAGAGCTCCGAACTCGGGTAAGTAAAAGGAAGGTTTACTTCACATGCTTGCTTTGCTATCTTCATCACCGCATCAATCTCCGGGAGGGCCTTGTGGGCTTCAGCCTTGGCGCTCCGTGCGCTTTCGAGCGCCTTCGCAAGCTCGGACTCTCTCATCTTAGAGTCAAGCTCCAAGGACTCGTGTTTTTTGGCAAGAGCCCTGAGCTCTTGCTGCACCTTGCCTACCCGGGCTTCTTGCTTTTCCCGCTCAGTGCACTCCTTGGCCGCTTTGTCTTCGGCCTCGGACAACGCCTTCTTCAGGGTCGCCACCTCGGTCATGGCCCCTGGCAAATTCATGATGATCCTATTACTTTACAACCGAATTTCTTTTTAATATATAGACAAGGTATTGCTTACCTTTGCTCTCCTCGAGCTGCCTCTTGGTAAGGCCGAGCTTTTCATCGGACCGCTCAAGGTCCTGCTTCAGTGCAGCAACCTCCGCAGTACGTGCGGCAGCGGCCAGCAGTGAAGCCTGCATATGCACATAGACATATTCTGATTAGACTCCTTAGTCATTATTTGATCCTCTATTCGGTCTTTCTTTGCGAACGCCAAACAGAGCATTAGGGGCTACTGTCTATGCGGTAATATTTTCCTATATTTTGACTGCTTACCTCAAAGCCTGTTAGGAGGCTGGTACAAGCTTCGGTTAGTCCGTTTTTGGCGGACTGAACTTTCTCGATCACCGCACTCATGATAGTGCGGTGCTCTTCGTCGATGGAACCGCCGCGGAGCGCTTCCAGCAAGTTGTCTGGTGCCTCTGGATGGACAGGGGCTACCGACATGGGCGGCTTGCCCCTCTTAACGGGGGATCGCCTGCCGGAGTCCAGAACCACCGAAGGTTCCGGCGCAGTGTTCGGCTGGGGGCCGAACATGGAGCCCGTGGGAGTCTTGCCCCCTTTGCGCCCAGGGGCCGGAAGGTCGCCTCGAGGCACCCCCAGGACTACCTCCCCTCGGCTCGGTGCCTTTTGAGACAATACCTCGACATTGTCCGTAGGTCAAGGGGTGGAGGCGGTCGGAAGTGAATCACTATTCATATCCGACGAGTCCAAAGAACCATCCGACGAAGATACATCGAGACGGGCTCGGGACGGACTGCATAATCATATTCAGCGTAAGGAGAAGCAGTGCAATAAAACATACCATGAATTACTATGGTATCCGGATAGTTACGACTTCGCCAGGGGCTTGTCCCTGGGTAACCACTCGTCACTGCTGTAGGTGGCCGTCGTGGAGCAGTCCGGAAGGAGGGTCCTTCCCTTCTTGGACCCTTCGGCCTCCCCGGTTGGGGCGGCCTTCCTTATCTTGTCTCCCTCGGCTGGGGGGAGAACTTTCCTATTCCTCCTCCTTGTTTTCGTGGGAGGAGTGCGCCTTGGAGTTATCGGACGATGAGTCCGATATAACCTTGCGCCGAAGACCCTTTCAGGTCACCGTGGCATTCTTCTTGGCCTTCTTCACCGGCAGCTCGTAAAGCGCCGGAACCAGCATCTCCGCTAGGAGAGCATCTGCAGGATCTTCAGGCAAGGGGGCTGGGCAATCGATCTGCTCCGCTATCTCTACCCAGTCCTGTTAAGGGCATGGAATCTTAGATCCCGCACATGATTAAACTAGGGCAAATAAATATCCTGTGAGATATAAAAACTTACCGGATTAGCATGGCTCTTTGCGCTGAGTCCGCGGTCCTCGGTAAGGGGAGGAGGTACCTCGACGCCCTTGAACAGCACTTCCAGACGTCCTTGTGTGTCGTGTCGAAGAGCTCTCGCAGCGTCTGGTGCTTGGCCGGGTCGAACTCCCACAAATTGAATACCTGTCGTTGACACGGGAGGTTCCGGCGGAAGAGCATGACCCGGACCACGTTGACGAGCTTGATTTTCTTGCTCATCATGTTCTTGATGCAGGTCTGGAGTCCGGTCAGCTCTACCGGGGAACCCTAGGACAGGCCCTTCTCTTTCCAGGAAGTGAGCCGCGTGGGGATTCCAGATCGAAATTCGAGGGCCGCCACCCAGTTGGTGTCGCGCGGCTCGGTGATGTAGAACCACCCCGATTGCCACCCCTTTATGGTCTCCACATAGGAACCTTCGAGCCAGGTGGCGTTAGGCATTTTGCCCACCATGGCGCCACCGCACTCTGCTTGCTGGCCGACCACCACCTTCGGTTTAACATTGAAGGTCTTCAGCCACAGGCCGAAGTAGGGCCTGATGCGGAGGAAGGCCTCGCACACGATGATAAACATCGAGATGTTGAGCATGAAATTGGGAGCCAGATCATGAAAATCCAGCCCGTAGTAGAACATGAGCCCACGGACAAACGGGTGAAGAGGAAATCCCAATCCGCGGACAAAGTGGGTAAGGAAAACTACCCTCTCATGGGGTTCGGGCGTAGGGATGATCTGCCCCGCATCGGGCAGGCGGTGGGCGATATCCGCGGCCAGATATCCGGCTTCCCGTAGCTTTGTGATATTCTCCTCCATGACGAAGGAGACCATCCAATTGCCTCCCGCTCCGGACATGCTTGGAGTGGTTTGAGGAGAAAGACGCGAACTTGGGCGCTGGAGCTAGAGTGTGCGAGAATGGATAAGCAAGGAGGAAGAAGGCGGTGGTAAAAAGGATGAATCTTTGTCCCTTTATAAGGGCGGAAGAGGCGATGCGCCTCCTCACTTACCTGGTAAAATCTCTTATTCCCCGAACGCCGTAATTGATGGCGCGGTTGGGTTACCCATACCCGTATTGATGAGAATCCCGTGATAAGGGCACACGATCTCTACTTCGACAAGACATGTCAAGAAAACCGCCTCGCGATATGTGTAGTGCTGGTTGAGAAAAACGGTTCGAATAATGACCAGGCCGTGGTATGATGTCATGCTGTCAAACGTGTCAGCAGATTAGATTTGTGGAAATATTATTCTCTCTACAGTGGTATATGGAACTTGTTTTGCAGAGCCGAACACTATCCTTGTGTTCAAAATCTTCTATGGAGTATTCGGAGGAAGAACCCTCCTTGCAATGCCGAAGACAAATCTGTGCGCCGGACTCATCATCATTGAAGTCTAGTTCAGGGGCTACTGAGGGAGTCCTGGATTAGGGTGTCTCCGGACAGCCGGACTATATCCTTTGGCTGGACTGTTGGACTATGAAGATACAAGATTGAAGACTTCGTCCCGTGTCCGGATGCGACTTTCCTTGGCGTGGAAGGCAAGCTTGGCAATACGGATATGTAGATCTCCTCCCTTATAAACTGACTCTGTGTAACCCTAGCCCCCTCCGGTGTCTATATAAACCGGAGGCTTTAGTCCGTAGTACAACATACAATCATAACATAGGCTAGCTTCTAGGGTTTAGCATCTACGATCTCGTGGTAGATCAACTCTTCTAATACTCATATCATCAACGTCAATCAAGCAGGACGTAAGGTATTACCTCCATCGAGAGGGCCCGAACCTGGGTAAACATCATGTCCCCTGCCTCCTGTTACCATCCTCCTTAGACGCACAGTTCGGGACCCCCTACCCGAGATCCGCCGGTTTTGACACCGACACGGGGCATCCAGATCCGGCGGCCCTGGGGGTCCCTGTTCATGGCGGGACAGAGAGAGATGTTAGAGGAAGGAGAAGAAGGAGACGGCCAGGGAAGGAGGAGCAAGGCGGCAGGCTCTGGCCTGGGAGGTCCTCCGCCGGAGCTCGACGACGATGAGGTCTCCGGTGGCGGGGTTGGTGAGCTGTGATACGTCTCCAACGTATCTATAATTTTTTATTGGTCCATGCTATTATATTATCTGATTTGGATGCTAATGGGCTTTATTTTACACTTTTATATCATTTTTTGGGACTAACCTATTAACCGGAGGCCTAGCCCAAATAGCTGTTTTTTTTGCCTATTTCAGTGTTTCGCAGAAAAGGAATATCAAATGAAGTCCAAATGGAATGAAACCTTTGGGAACGTGATTTTCTCAACAAACGTGATCCTGGAGACTTGGAGTGGGCGTCAAGAAACAATCGAGGAAGCCATGAGATAGGGGGGCGCGCCTACCCCCCTGGGCACGCCCTCCACCCTCATGGGCCCCTCGTTGCTCCACCGACCTACTTCTTCCTCCTATATATAAACACGTACCCGCAAAACATCCAGGAGCACCATGAAAACCTAATTCCACCGCCGCAACCTTCTGTACCCGAGAGATCCCATCTTGGGGCCTTTTCCGGAGCTCCGCCGGAGGGGGCATTGATCACGGAGGGTCTCTACATCAACTCCATGGCCTCTCCGGTGATGTGTGAGTAGTTTACTTCAGACCTACGACTCCATAGTTATTAGCTAGATGGCTTCTTCTCTCTCTTTGGATCTCAATACTAAGTTCTCCTGGATCATCTTGGAGATATATTCAATGTAATCTTATTTTGCGGTGTGTTTGTCGAGATCCGATGAATTGTGGGTTTATGATCAAGTTTATCTATGAACAATATTTGAATCTCTTCTGAATTCTTTTATGTATGATTGGTTTATCTTTGCAAGTCTCTTCGAATTATCAGTTTGGTTTGGCCTACTAGATTGATCTTTCTTGCAATGGGATAAGTGCTTAGCTTTGGGTTCAATCTTGCGGTGTCCTTTCCTAGTGACAGTAGGGGCAGCAAGGCACGTATTGAATTGTTGCCTTCGAGGACAAAAAGATGGGTTTTATATCATATTGCATGAGTTTATCCCTCTACATCATGTCATCTTACTTAAAACATTACTCTGTTCTTATGAACTTAATACTCTAGATGCATGCTGGATAGCGGTCGATGTGTGGAGTAATAGTAGTAGATGCAGAATCGTTTCGGTCTACCTGTCGCAGACGTGATGCCTATATACATGATCATACCTAGATATTCTCATAACTATGCTCAATTCTATCAATTGCTCGACAGTAATTCCTTTACCCATCGTAATACTTATGCTCTTGAGAGAAGCCACTAGTGAAACCTATGGCCCCCGGGTCTATCTTCCATCATATTAATCTTTCAACACTTAGTTATTTCTATTTCCGTTTATTTTACTTTGCATCTTTATTCCTCTTTATCATAAAAATACCAAAAAATTATCTTATCATATCTATTAGATCTCACTCTCGTAAGTGACCATGAAGGGATTGACAACCCCTTTATCACGTTGGTTGCTTGGTTCTTATGTGTTTGCATAGGTGCGTGGGACTCGAGCGTGATCTCCTTCTGGATTGATACCTTGGTTCTCAAAAACTGAGGGAAATACTTATGCTACTTTACTACATCACCCTTTCCTCTTCAAGGGAAAACCAACACAGTGCTCAAGAGGTAGCAAGAAGGATTTCTGGCGCCGTTGCCGGGGAGATTCGCGCCAAGTCAAGTCAAGATTTGACTCCCAACAACGAGCCATTTCTAAAACCGTTGCCGGGGAGTCTACGCACAAGTCAAGACATACCAAGTACCCATCACAAACTCTTATCCCTCGCATTACATTATTTGTCATTTGCCTCTCGTTTTCCTATCCCCACTTCACCCTTGCCATTTTATTCGCCCTCTCTTTTTTGTTCCTCGCTTTCTTGCTTGCCTTGTCGTTATGGCTAGTCCTCTATCTTCTCCGTTGTCTCCCGAGAATGAAGTTCTTAATTTTAAGCAAAGGGAGGGAGAATATCTAAAAGACGCTTGGTATAGAATTTGCAATGCTCAAAATAAATATACCAGGAAACAATCTACTTCTGTTCTTCTCCGCAATTTTTATGTAGGCGCTACTCCTTGGTACAGATATATTCTTGATACCATTACCGGAGGGAATTTCTTGGCTAGCCACACTTTTGATTCTTATAATACTATGATAGATTTGTTCGGCTCACCACCTGTTTTGGTTAATGGAACTATGTTAACTTTGGAACATGTGATGCAAAGGCTTGAAATTGTTGAGAATAAGGTTGCTAATGTAGAGTTCATTGATAATTTGGTTAAAAAGATCCACAACCAAATTACCCAATATCGATCTAAGGCGGGAGTTACTCCGAAAAGTTTTAAGGAAAAAGAACCCATAGTTAATGAAAGAATAGATCAAGATTCTACTAGAATCGATAACTTGAGGGAATTATCACCAACTCGGGGTCCCCTTTTTATTCCGTTAAAAATACTCCAAATCCTCCTACCAAAATTGCCAAGCTTGTTTATGTTCCTAAAAATAAGGGTGAATCCTCTAGTAAGGAAACTGCGGATTTAAAATCAATAAGTGTTCATCCCAATCTTTTTGCTATCATTAAGGAACCATTTGCTACAAATGATTTTCTTGATTTTGTGCCTAGGAGTTTGATAATTAATAAAAAGAAAGAAACTCCTAGAGGTTATTAGTGTCTTATTGAAGAATTGCCTACCAAAGATGGCAATACCTAGATATATCCTTGCTTTTATGCCTAGCTAGGGCGTTAAAAGATAGCGCTTGTTGGGAGGCAACCCCATTTTATTTTTATTCCTTGATTTTTGCTCCTGTTTAGTAATAAATAATTTATCTAGTCTCTGTTTTGGTTGTGTTATTTGTGTTTAATTAGTGTTTGTGCCAAGTAGAACCGTTGTGAAGACTTGGGGAAAGTCTTTTTAATCTTGCTGTAAAAAACAGAAACTTTAGCGCTCACGAGAATTGCTGCCATTTTTTTGGAAAGTGATATTTAGTTAATTCTTTTTGAAGATGATTAATAGATAAATTCCTCACGTCCAGAAATTTATTTTAGAATTTTTGGGGTTCCATAAGTTTGTGAAACCTACAGATTACTACAGACTGTTCTGTTTTTGACAGATTCTGTTTTTCGTGTGTTCTTTGCTTATTTTGATGAATCTATGGCTAGTAAAAGAGTTTATAAACCATAGATAAGTTGGAATACAGTAAGTTTAACACGAATATAAATTAAGAATGAGTTCATTACAGTACCTTGAAGTGGTGTTTTGTTTTCTTTTTCTAACGGAGCTCACGAGATTTTCTATTTTGAGTTTTGTGTTGTGAAGTTTTCATGTTTTGGGTAAAGAGTTGATGTATTATGGAAAAAGGAGTGGCAAGAGCCTAAGCTTGGGGATGCCCATGGAACCCCAAGGTAAAATTCAAGGACACCAAAAAGCGTAAGCTTGTGGATGCCCCAGAAGGCATCCCCTCTTTTGTCTTCGTCTATCGGTAACTTTACTTGGAGTTATATTTTTATTCACCACATGATATGTGTTTTGCTTGGAGCGTCTTGTATGATTTGAGACTTTGCTTCTTATTCTATCACAATCATCCTTGCTGTACACATCTTTTGAGAGAGACTCACATGATTTGAAATTTATTAGAATACTCTATGTGCTTCACTTATATCTTTTGAGCTATATAGTTTTTGCTCTAGTTCTTCACTTGTATATTTTAGAGCACGGTGGTGGTTTTATTTTATAGAAATAGTTGATCTCTCATGCTTCACTTATATTATTTTGAGAGTCCTTTAGAACAACATGGAAATTTGCTTTAATATAAAAAAACTTTCATAGAAGTGCATTGAATACTACGAGAAGTTTGATACTTGATAATTATTCTGAGATATGGAGATGGTGATATTAGAGTCATGGTAGTTGAGTAGTTGTGAATTTTAGAAATACTTGTGTTGAAGTTTGTGATTCCCGTAGCATGCACGTATGGTGAACCATTATGTGATGAAGTCGGAGCATGATTTATTTATTGATTGTCTTCCTTATGAGTGGCGGTCGGGGACGAGCGATGGTCTTTCCTACCAATCTATCCCCCTAGGAGCATGCGCGTAGTACTTTGTTTTGATAACTAATAGATTTTTGCAATAAGTATGTTAGTTCTTTATGACTAATGTTGATTCCATGGATTATACGCACTCTCACCTTCCACCATTGCTAGCCTCTCTAGTATCGTGCAACTTTCGCCGGTACCATAAACCAACCATATACCTTCCTCAAAATAGCCACCATACCTACCTATTATGGCATTTCCATAGACATTCCGAGATATATTGCCATGCAACTTTGCACCATTCCGTTATTATGAAACGCTTCATTATTGTCATATTCCTTGCATGATCATGTAGTTGACGTCGTATTTGTGGCAAAGCCACCGTTCATAATTCTTCATACATGTCACTCATGCATCATTGCACATCCCGGTACACCGCCGGAGGCATTCACATAGAGTCATATTTTGTTCTAAGTATCGAGTTGTAATTCTTGAGGTGTAAGTAAATAAAGTGTGATGATCATCATTATTAGAGCATTGTCCCAAGTGAGGAAAGGATGATGGAGACTATGATTCCCCCATAAGTCGGGATGAGACTCCGGACGAAAAATAAAAAACAGTGAAAAGAGGCCAAAAGGAAAGAAGGGCCAAATTAAAAAAATAAGAGAAAAAGAGATAAGGGAGAATGCTACTATCCTTTTTCCACACTTGTGCTTCAAAGTAGCACCATGCTCTTCATGATAGAGAGTCTCCTATGATATCGCTTTCATATACTAGTGGGAATTTTTCATTATAGAACTTGGCTTGTATATTCCAATGATGGGCTTCCTCAAAATGCCCTAGGTCTTCATGAGCAAGCGAGTTGGATGCACACCCACTTAGTTTCTTTTGTTGAGATTTCATACACTTATAGCTCTAGTGCATCTGTTGCATGGCAATCCGTACTCACTAATTTGATATCTATTGATGGGCATCTCCATAGCCCGTTGATACGCCTGTTGATGTGAGACTATCTTCTCCTTTTTTTGTCTTATCCACAACTACCATTCTATTCCACATATAGTGCTATGTCCAAGGCTCACGCTCATATATTGCGTGAAGATTGAAAAAGTTTGAGAACATTAAAAGTATGAAACAATTGCTTGGCTTGTCATCGGGGTTGTGCATGGTTTAAATATTTTGTGTGGTGAAGATAGAGCATAGCCAGACTATATGATTTTGTAGGGATAACTTTCTTTGGCCATGTTATTTTGAGAAGACATGATTGCTTAGTTAGTATGCTTGACGTATTATTATTTCTATGTCAATATTAAACTTTTATATTGAATCTTTCGGATCTGAACATTCATGCCACAATAAAGAAAAAATTACATTGAGAAATATGTTAGAAAGCATTCCACATCAAAAATTCTTCTTTTATCATTTACCTACTCGAGGACGAGTAGTAATTAAGCTTGGGGATGCTTGATACGTCTCCAACGTATCTATAATTTTTGATTGCTCCATGCTATTATATTATCTATTTTGGATGTTAATGGGCTTCATTTACACTTTTATATCATTTTTTGGGACTAACCTATTAACCGGAGGCCCAGCCCAAATTGCTGTTTTTTGCCTATTTGAATGTTTCACATAAAAGGAATATCAAACGAAGTCTGAATGGAATGAAACCTTTGGGAATGTGATTTTCTCAACAAACGTGATCCAAGAGACTTAGAGTGGGCATCAAGAAACAATCGAGGAAGCCACGGGGCAGGGGGCATTCCTACCCCCTGGGCATGCCCTCCACCCTCGTGGGCCCCTTGTTGCTCCACCAACCTACTTCTTCCTCCTATATATATCCACGTACCCCCCAAACATCCAGGAGCACCACGGAAACCTAATTCCACCGCCGCAACCTTCTGTACCCGAGAGATCCCATCTTGGGGCTTTTTTCGGAGCTCCGTCGGAAGGGGCATTGATCACGCAGGGCCTCTACATCAACTCCATGTCCTCTCCGGTGATGTGTGAGTAGTTTACTTCAGACCTACGGGTCCATAGTTACTAGCTAGATGGCTTCTTCTACCTCTTTGGATCTCAATACAAAGTTCTCCTCAATTTTCTTCGAGATCTATTCGATGTAATCTTCTTTTGCGGTGTGTTTGTCGAGATCCGATGAATTTTGGGTTTATGATCAAGTTTATCTATGAACAATATTTGAATCTCCTCTGAATTCTTTTATGTATGATTGGTTTATCTTTGCAAGTATCTTCGAATTATCAGTTTGGTTTGGCCTACTAGATTGAGCTTTCTTGCAATGGGAGAAGTGCTTAGCTTTGGGTTCAATCTTGCGGTGTCCTTTCCCAGTGACAGCTGGGGCAGCAAGGCACGTATTGAATTATTGCCATCGAGGATAAAAAGATGGGGTTTATATCATATTGCATAGGTTTACCCCTCTACATCATGTCATCTTACTTAAAGCATTACTCTGTTCTTATCAACTTAATACTCTAGATGCATGTTGGATAGCAGTCGATGTGTGGAGTAATAGTAGTAGATGCAGAATCGTTTTGGTCTACTTGTCGCGGACGTGATGCCTATATGGATGATCATACCTAGATATTCTCATAACTATGCTCAATTCTATCAATTGCCCGACAGTAATTCGTTTACCCACCGTAATACTTATGCTCTTGAGAGAAGCCACTAGTGAAACCTGTGGCCCCGGGTCTATCTTCCATCATATTAATCTTTCAACACTTGGTTATTTCTATTGCCGTTTATTTTACTTTGCATCTTTATTTCTCTTTATCATAAAAATACTGAAAATATTATCTTATCATATCTACCAGATCTCACTCTCGTAAGTGATCGTGAAGGGGTTGACAACACCTTTATCGTGTTGGTTGCGAGGTTCTTATTTGTTTGTGTAGGTGCATGGGACTCGAGCGTGATCTCCTACTGGATTGATACCTTGGTTCTAAAAAACATAGGGAAATACTTACGCTACTTTACTGGATCACCCTTTCCTCTTCAAGGGAAAACCAACGCAGTGCTTAAGAGGTAGCAAGGTGCGAGGGGAGCTGCGGGCGACGGAGTCCCCGATCCAGATTGGGATCGATCAGGAGGCTTTAGGCGCGGGCTGCAGCGCGGTTCCGGGTCCGGGCGGGCCTCGCGTGGGCTCCACGCGCCGCGATGGAAGCGGGAGCTGAGTAGGGCACGGGTGAGGTGGCGGGTACATATGGAGGCAAGGGAGTGGAGGGAAGCAGTTGCGTAGGCGGCGGCTGGCCCATGGCGACTCGCCATGTGGCGGCGCATGGCTTGCCGGTGCTGAAAACAAAGCTGGCGGCGGCTGGAGGCAGATGGAGGCTTGGAAAAAGAGGATGAGGGGGTAGGGTTGCCCAAAATAGAGATGGGGGTGTCCAGTTATAGGCCGAGTTAGGGTTTGAGGGGTTAGGAGGGGTTTTTGGACCGTGCGATCACCATCGGACGGCTCCGGATGCGAGGAGGGGTAGGTTGGGCCTAGTGGGTGGTAGAGAGTGGGTTGGCCTAAGAAGAGAGAGACCAAAATGCAGCCCGACAAGGTTTCCGTTGACCGAAAACGTCCGACGGTTCGACCGACTATAATGCCGCTATAGTTATCCGTTGGGGCGTCAAACAAACTCCGAATGCGATGAAACTTGGCAGGCGGCCTACTAACAATATAACAACACTGCGCTCCAACTTTCATCCCAATCGGAGAACATTTTTTGGCCACTCATAAAATACTATTCCGGACGTGTCGTGGCCACGTGCATGTGTGTCTGGGCTCAGAACGGACAATGGACGGAACTGGGGGAACCCGGACGGATGCAAGTTTTGAAAACATGATGATGCAATGCACATGATGACATGTCAAAAAGCAACACGCAAGCAGAAAGACATGGCAATGATGGTGAATAACTGGAAGACACCTGGCGCAACGGTCTCGGGGCGTTACAACACTCCACCACTACAAGAGGATCTTGTCCCGAGATCTAGGATGGCACCGGAGGGAAACGGAAGGGGAAGAGAAGAGGTAAAACTAAGTTGCTTCTTGGACAAACGAGTGAAACCACGAACCTTGAGAGGTTGAACAAATTGAAAGAAAGAATGCAACAAAGATGAACAAAGTTAAAAACACTCCGTTAGAAAAGAGGCACAAGGAAAATTACTAGAACCTTGTAGGTTGAAAGACATAAGAAAAGGGTTGCGATGGACAAGAAGTAAATGCAAGCACTCCGGTTAAAACGAGATGTACAAGGAACGAAAAAGATCAATTACGACAACTCTCCGGTTGGAAAAGGAAGGCATAGAATATGAACTTGGCAAAATGAAAGCACTTGGATGAGACTCCGGTCAGAAGAGGAATGATAGACACAAAACTCCGGTTGAAACAGGATAGAGAAGGAATAAGAATGATATAATTTGGATAGCACTCATGTCTACTACACAACCTTCTTCTTGTAGACGTTGTTGGGCCTCCAAGTGCAGAGGTTTGTACGACAGTAGCAAATTTCCCTCAAGTGGATGACCTAAGGTTTATCAATCCGTAGGAGGCGTAGGATGAAGATGGTCTCTCTCAAGCAACCCTACAACCAAAAAACAAAGAGTCTCTTGTGTCCCCAACACACCCAATACAATGGTAAATTGTATAGGTGCACTTGTTCGGCGAAGAGATGGTTATACAAGTGCAATATGGATGGTAGATAATAGTTTTTGTAATCTGAAAATATAAAAACAGCAAGGTAAAGAATGATAAAATTGAGCGTAAATGGTATTGCAATGATAGGAAACAAGGCCTAGGGTTCATACTTTCGCTAGTGTAAGTTCCCTCAACAATACTAACATAATTGGATCACATAACTATCCCTCAACATGCAACAAAGATTTACTCCAAAGTCACTAATAGCGGAGAACGAACGAAGAGATTATGGTAGGGTACGAAACCACCTCAAAGTTATTCTTTCCAATCAATCCATTGGGCTATTCCTATAGGTGTCACAAACAGCCCTAGACTTCGTACTAGAATAACACCTTAGGATACAAGTCAACCAAAACCCTAATGTCACCTAGATACTCCATTGTCACCTCAAGTATCCGTGGGTATGATTATACGATATGCATCACACAATCTCAATTCATCTACTCAACCAACACATAGAACCTCAAAGAGTGCCCCAAAGTTTCTAATGGAGAATCACGACGAGAACGTGTGCCAACCCCTATGCATAGGTTCCCAATGTCACAAAACCCGCAAGTTCATCACCAAGACATACATCAAGTGTTCTCATATCTTTAAAGTCGCAATCCGATAAGATAACTCCAAAGGGAAAACTCAATTCATTACAAGAGAGAAGAGGGGGTGGAGAAACATAGGATCCAACTATAATAGCAAAGCTCGCGATACATCAAGATTGTATTACCTCAAGAACACGCGAGAGAGAGATCAAACACATAGCTACAGGTACATACCCTCAGCCCCGAGGGAGAACTACTCCCTCCTCGTCATGGAGAGCGCCGGGATGATGAAGATGGCCACCGGTGAGGGTTTCCCCCTCCGGCAGGGTGCCGGAACAGGGTCCCGATTGACTTTTGGTGGCTACGGAGGCTTCTAGCGGCGGAACTCCCGATCTATCTTGCATTCTGGAAGTTTTAGGTCACATGGGGTTATATAGGCGGAAGAAGCACGTCAGGGGAGCCACGGGGGCCCCACGAGGCAGGGGGGCGCGCCCTAGGGGGGTGGGCGCGCCCCCCACCCTCGTGAGCACCTCGTTCCTTCCTTGACGTGGGGTCCATGTCCATTAGGTGTGTTTCCTTCCAAAAATAACTTCTCCAATTGATTTCGTTCCGTTTCGACTCCGTCTGATATTCCTTTTCTTCAAAACACTGAAATAGGCATAAAACAACAAATCTGGGATGGGCCTCCGGTTAATAGGTTAGTCCCAAAAGTAATATAAAAGTGGATAATAAAGCCCAATATTGCCTAAAATAGTAGATAATATAGCATGGAGCAATCAAAAATTATAGATATGTTGGAGACGTATCAAGCATCCCCAAGCTTAATTCCTGCTCGTCCTCGAGTAGGTAAATGATAAAAAGGAATTTTTGATGCGGAGTGCTACTTGGCATAATTTCAATGTAACTCTTCCTACTTGTGATATGAATATTCAGATCCATATGATTCAAGACAAAAGTTCATATTGACATAAAAATGATAATACTTCAAGCATACTAACTAAGCAATTATGTCTTCTGAAAATAACATGGCCAAGGAAAGTTCATCCCTACAAAATCATATAGTTTAGTCATGTTTCATTTTCGTCACACAAGAATGCTCTCATCATGCACAACCCCGATGACAAGCCAAGCAATTATTTCATACTTTAGTAATCTCAAACTCATAAACTTTCATGCAATACATGAGCGTGAGCCATGGATATAGCACTATGGGTGGAATAGAATAATGAGGGGGTTATCTGGAGAAGACAAAAAGGAGAAACTCTCACATTAACGAGGCTAATTAATGGGCTATGGAGATGCCCATCGGTTGATGTTAATGCGAGGAGTAGGGATTGCCATGCAATGGATGCACTCGACCTATAAATGTATGAAAGCTCAACAAAAGAAACTAAGTGGGTGTGCATCCAACTTGCTTGCTCAGGAAGACCTAGGGCACTTGAGGAGGCCCATTGTTGGAATATACAAGCCAAGTTCTATAATGAAAAATTCCCGCTAGTATATGAAAGTGATAACTCAAGAGACTCTCTATATGAAGAACATGGTGCTACTTTGAAGCACGATATATGAGACTCGCTATATCATGGTGCTACTTTGAAGCACAAGTGTGGAAAAAAAGGATAGTAACATTGCCCCTTTTTTTGGGCCTTCTTTTTTTTGTTTGGCCTTTCTCTTTTTTTGGGACAATGCTCTATTGAATGATGATCATCACACTTCTATTTATTTACAACTCAATGATTACAACTCGATACTAGAACAAAGTATGACTCTACATGAATGCCTCCGGCGGTGTACCTGGATATGAAATGAATCAAGAGTGACAAGTAAAAATTATGAACGGTGGCTTTGCCACAAATACTATGTCAACTACATGATCATGCTAAGCAATATGACAATGATGAATGTGTCATGATAAACTGGATGGTGGAAAGTTGCATGGCAATATATCTCGGAATGGCTATGGAAATGACATAATAGGTAGGTATGGTGGCTATTTTGAGGAAGATATAAGGAGGTTTATGTATGACAGAGCATATCATATCACGGGGTTTGGATGCACCAGCGAAGTTTGCACCAACTCTCAATGTGAGAAAGGGCAATGCACGGTACCGAAGAGGCTAGCAAGGATGGAAGGGTGAAAGTGCGTATAATCCATGGACTCAACATTAGTCATAAAGAACTCACATACTTATTGCAAAAATCTACAAGTCATCAAAAACCTCGGTACTACGCGCATGCTCCTAGGGGGATAGATTGGTAGGAAAAGACCATAGCTCGTCCCCGACCACCACTCATAAGGAGGACAATCAAATAACACCTCATGTTTCAAATTTGTTACACAACGTTTACCATACGTGCATGCTACGGGACTTGCAAACTTCAACACAAGCATTTCTCAATTTCACAACTACTCAATTAGCACGACTTTGATATTATTACCTCCATATCTCAAAACAATCATCAAGCATCAAACTTCTCTTAGTATTCAACACACTCATAAGAGAATTTTATTATTCTTGAATACCTAGAATATTAGGATTTTAAGCAAATTACCATGCTATTTAAGACTCTCAAAATAATCTAAGTGAAGCACGAGAGTTCATCTATTTCTTCAAAATAAAACTACCACCATGCTCTAAAAGGTATAAGTGAAGCACTAGAGCAAATGACAAACTACTCCGAAAGATATAAGTGAAGATCAATGAGTAGTCGAATAATTATGCAACTATGTGAAGACTCTCTAACATTTAATAATTTCAGATCTTGGTACTCTATTAAAACAGCAAGCAAAGCAAAATAAAATGACAATATAAGAATAGCAAACATCATATGAAGAAGCAAAAACTTAGGATCAACAGGTACTAACCGATAGTTGTTGAAGAAGAAAGGTGGGATGCCAACCGGGGCATCCCCAAGCTTAGATGCTTGAGACTTCTTGAAATATTATCTTGGGGTGCCTTGGGCATCCCCAAGCTTGAGCTTTTGTGTCTCCTTAATTCCTCTCATATCACGGCCTCCCTAAATCTCAAAAGCTTCATCCACACAAAAGTCAACAAGGACTCATGAGATAAGTTAGTATAAACCATTGCAAAAACCTTATCATTCTCTACTGTAGCAAATCACTAAAATTATTATTCAACATTGCATACTAAATGCCTCTGCATATTTAATAGTCCTATCCTCAAAAAAAATCATTAAAGAAGCAAACATATGCAAACAATGCAAACATAACAGCAATCTGCCTAAACAGGATAGTCTGTAAAGAATACTGCAACATCCATACTTCCCTAACTCCAAAAATTATGAAATAAAATTCCCACTGTAGTAAATTTATCAGAGCTTAATATGCAAAAGGTTTCAACATTTTATCACATTCTGACCTTTCTAGGGAATTATTGCAACAGCGGTAAACTTTCTGTTTTCAAACAGCAACATGTATACTTGTAACATAGGCATAGTAAAGGCTATCAATGCCACTTTTATTGAAATAAAAGATGCAATACATTGTTCTAAATAACAGCAAGCGAATCCTAACAAAATAAATTGATGCTCCAAGCAAAACACATATCATGTGGCAAATAAAAATATAGCTCCAAGTAAAGTTACCGATGAACGAAGACGACAGAGGGGATGCCTTCCGGGGCATCCCCAAGCTTAGGCTCTTGGCTATCCTTGAATATTACCTTGGGGTGCCTTGGGCATCCCCAAGCTTAGGCTCTTGCCACTCCTTATTCCATAGTCGATCGAATCCTTACCCAAAACTTGAAAACTTCACAACACAAAACTTAAAGTAGAAAAATCGTAAGCTCTGTTAGTATAAAATAAATCACCACTTCAAGGTACTGTAATGAACTCATTCTTTATTTATATTGGTGTTAAACCTACTGCATTCCAACTTCTCTATGGTTTATAAACTATTTTACTAGCCATAGATTCATCAAAATAAGTAAACAACACATGAAAAACAGAATCTGTCAAAAACAGAACAGTCTGTAGTAATCTGGATCAAACGTATACTTATGGAACTCATAAAATTCTCAAATAAATTGCTGTACCTGAGGAATTTATCTATTAATCATATGCAAAAAGAATTAGCTAAATATAACTCTCAAAATAAAAATGGCAGCAGTTCTCGTGAGCGCTAAAGTTTCTGTTTTTTACAGCATGACCAACAAGACTTTCCCCAAGTCTTCCCAAAGGTTCTACTTGGCACAAACACTAATTAAAAGCATAAAACCACATCTAAACAGAGGCTAGATGAATTATTTATTACTAAACAGGAGAAAAAAACAAGGAATAAAATAAAATTGGGTTGCCTCCCAACAAGCGCTATCGTTTAATGCCCCTAGCTAGGCACGATGATTTCAATGATGCTCACATAAACGATAAGAATTGGAACATAAAGAGAGCATCATGAAGAATATGACTAGCACATTTTAGTCTAACATACTTCCTATGCATAGGGATTTTGTGAGCAAACAACTTATGGGAGCAATAATCAACTAGCATAGGAAGGCAAAACAAGCATAACTTCAAAACTTTAAGCACATAGGGAGGAAACTTGATATTATTGCAATTCCTACAAGCATATGTTCCTCCCTCATAATAATTTTCAGTAGCATCATGAACGAATTCAACAATATAACCAGCACCTAAAGCATTCTTTTCATGATCTACAAGCATAGAAAATTTACTACTCTCCACATAAGCAAAATTCTTCTCATGAATAATAGTGGGAGAAAACTCAACAAAATAACTATCATGTGATTGAAAATTAAGATCAAGATGACAAGTTTCATGGTTATCGTTGTTCTCTAAAGCATACGTTTCATCACAATAATCATCATAGATAGGAGGCATGCTTTCATCATAATAAATTTGATCATCAAAGCTTGGGGAACAAAAAATATCATCTTCATCAAACATAGCTTCCCCAAGCTTGTGGCTTTGCATATCATTAGCATCATGGATATTCAAGGAATTCATACTAACAACATTGCAACCATGCTCATCATCCAAATATTTAGTACCAAACATTTTATAGATTTCTTCTTCTAGCACTTGAGCACAATTATCCTTTCCATCATACTCACGAAAGATATTAAAAAGGTGAAGCGTATGAGACAAACTTAATTCCATTTTTTATAGTTTTTTATAAACTATACTAGTGATAAAACAAGAAACTAAAAGACTCGATTGCAAGATCTAAAGATATACCTTCAAGCACTCACCTCCCCGACAACGGCGCCACAAAAGAGCTTGATGTCTACTACACAACCTTCTTCTTGTAGACGTTGTTGGGCCTCCAAGTGTAGAGGTTTGTAGGACAGTAGCAAATTTCGCTCAAGTGGATGACCTAAGGTTTATCAATCCGTAGGAGGCGTAGGATGAAGATGGTCTCTCTCAAGCAACCCTGCAACAAAATAACAAAGAGTCTCTTGTGTCCCCAACACACCCAATACAATGGTAAATTGTATAGGTGCACTAGTTCGGCGAAGAGATGGTGATACAAGTGCAATATGGATGGTAGATAATAGTTTTTGTAATCTAAAAATATATAAAGAGCAAGGTAACGAATGATAAAAGTGAGCGTAAATTGTATTGCAATGATAGGAAACAAGGCCTAGGGTTCATACTTTCGCTAGTGTAAGTTCCCTCAACAATACTAACATAACTGGATCACATAACTATCCGTCAACATGCAACAAAGAGTTACTCCAAAGTCACTAATAGCGGAGAACGAACGAAGAGATTATGGTAGGGTACGAAACCACCTCAAAGTTATTCTTTCCAATCAATCCATTGGGCTATTCCTATAGGTGTCACAAACAGCCCTAGAGTTCGTACTAGAATAACACCTTAAGATACATTTCAACCAAAACCCTAATGTCACCTAGATACTCCATTGTCACCTCAAGTATCCGTGGGTATGATTATACGATATGCATCACACAATCTCAATTCATCTACTCAACCAACACATAGAACCTCAAAGAGTGCCCCAAAGTTTCTACCGGAGAATCACGACGAGAACGTGTGCCAACCCCTATGCATAGGGTCCCAATGTCACGAAACCCGCAAGTTGATCACCAAGACATACATCAAGTGTTCTCAAATCTTTAAAGACTCAATCCGATAAGATAAATCCAAAGGGAAAACTCAATTCATTACAAGAGAGAAGAGAGGGAGGAGAAACATAGGATCCAACTATAATAGCAAAGCTCGCGATACATCAAGATCGTATCACCTCAAGAACACGAGAGAGAGAGATCAAACATATAGCTACTGGTACATACCCTCAGCCCCGAGGGAGAACTACTCCCTCCTTATCACGGAGAGCGCCGGGATGATGAAGATGGCCACCAGTGAGGGTTCCCCCCTCCAGCAGGGTGCCGGAACAGGGTCCCGATTGACTTTTGGTGGCTACGGAAGCTTCTGGCGGTGGAACTCCCGATCTGTCTTGCGTTCTGGAAGTTTTAGGTCACGTGGGGTTATATAGGCGGAAGAAGCACGTCAGGGGAGCCACGGGGGCCCCACGAGGCAGGGGGCGCGCCCTAGGGGGGTGGGCGCGCCCCCCACCCTCGTGAGCACCTCGTTCCTTCCTTGACGTGGGGTCCAAGTCCATCAGGTGTGTTTCCTTCCAAAAATAACTTCTCCAATTGATTTCGTTCCGTTTCGACTCCGTCTGATATTCCTTTTCTTCAAAACACTGAAATAGGCATAAAACAGCAAATCTAGGCTGGGCCTCCGGTTAATAGGTTAGTCCCAAAAGTAATATAAAAGTGGATAATAAAGCCCAACATTGCCTAAAACAGTAGATAATATAGCATGGAGCAATCAAAAATTATAGATACGTTGGAGACGTATCAAGAACTCCGACTGTAAATGGAAGGAATTGAACATTAACTTTACAAGAGAGGATACTTGATGAAATAAACAACACACTGCCTTCGGGACTATTGAAAGAACGGAACAAGGGGTAAGAAAGATTCCAGACAGCACTCCGGCTGAGAAGGGAGTCAAAACTTGATAAGATGAGAGAACTTGATTGGAGGACATGACACTCCAGTTGAATGGATAAGCACGAAAAGAACACGGTCCTCACAACCCAAGATGATGAGTGAAGAGAGCAACCTCACAATGCCTCCAGATGGAAGAATAGAGGATGTATCATTGCAATAACAGAATGGGGAAGAAAACGCCAACTTCTACCACAAATGAGTTCGGAAAGCACCGAAGAAGGTTATGGAGAGTTGTTGGAAAACCAACAATGAAACGAAAAAGCATGTAGTGGGCTTAAGGATAACTTCTCAAAATTATGAGGTGAAATTTTGCCACTAACGGAAACAATAGATTGGATTGATATGAACAAGGAGATGAGAAACTTATTCATCGGGAGGATAAATGAAGAACTTGGGTCATTTATGAGCCCCATAAATAGCACCAATCCTTAGGGAAAGCTTTAGGTGAAATATTAACCCAAGATAACTCCAATGAAGAGATTGATGGGTTGCAAAGTATTTCATTAATGAATTGAAAATGATGAGTTTAAAATATGTAATTTCGGACAACTTGTGAATGATGAAACACGAAGGGAAATTGTCAAGAGTGACATAACATCACCTCAAAATATAAGAAAGAAAGAATTGCACTTCGGAATGCAAGATGAAGAATGCTTGAACTCCTCAAAACAAGACATGTGTTGAGCACCATGTTCTTTTTAGAGTATAGCTTGGCAGATCTTAACTTCGAGAGAAATCTTGAATAACAGTTGAAGAATGAAAAGAATCCTTGATGAACCACCATGTTCGGCCTTCATGAAGAACTCCGGTAATAAAAGGAAAGAGAAGTTGAGAACACAAGGTGAAGCCTTGCGATGATTTAGATGGAGCTTCACGACGATATGACCGTGAAAACTTTGAACTCCGGAAAAGAAAGATGAACAACTAGAAACCAAGAATTGATATCATGAATGAACTCCGAAAAAGAAAAGATGAAGCATCTCGAACCGAGAATGTGATATGAAGGACAACTCTGGAGAGAAAGATGAATCACATGGGTGAACCAAGAATAAGAATTATGTTATGTGTATCCTTCACCAATTTAGATTGATGGCAAGCAACAGATTTGGCATACTGCTTATTCTTGTAGAAAGGATTAAGATAGATATAGCGCAAACTTGAATAAGGTCTTCAATGAATCATCGATAGGATTTGAAAGAATGAATGAGTTGATACGATAACGAAGGAAGAGAAATCTTGAACGAGCCAGCGTAAGAATTGAAAATGAATGAAGTAAAGAGATGAATCACCAGTAAGAATTTGAAAATGAACGAAGATACTTGGGGAAATTTAGATACAAGAGATCACGAGCTGGCTAGGGAGTTGGAGAACGAGAGCTGAAAGCTAGAATGAATAATTCTGCGATGATGGGCTCCACAGAATCAAACTGAAAAGACTCCTGAATTAATCCGGATGGGCAAGGAAAGAATTACTGACAAACGGAATAATTTGAGAGGATAGCATGAATCTAGACCCATGAATCTTCAATAGAACAGACAAGATTTAGGAGAAATTCTTCTTCGGTCTCCCAAAGCTGAGAATGACGATGGAAAACACCACCATGAATTGTTGAGACACTCCGGAATTAAAATTAGAAAGGTTGAACCAAGGATGAAAAGAATTTGAAAGATCTTGGAGAAAGACATGTGACTGATGATAATTCATTCTTACGTCAAACTTTGAAATGAATTTGGGAATAACTCCGTGAAAATTAGAAGAGTCAGGTAAGATCTTGGGAAAATACCTATGGATTAGGGTCCACTCAAAAGATACACCATTGAACAATTACTTGAACGGGAGATTGCGCCGGTTGAATTAACTTGCTTGAATGAGATAACAACCTCGAAATAACTTGAACGGATCGAGAATGGAAACGTGAATCCTAGGAGATATCTTAGGAACTTCAGATATGAATAGAGAGAGAGATGAACGATTAAGAGGTGCACCGACATGAGAAAACATTTGAAACGAGAAAAAAGGATATGATCGACAAAGCTCGAATTGAATCCACCGGAGAAGAAAAGAGAACAAAGAATCATAAACTCGAAGTTTCGTTAGTATCTTCATGAAGAATCCCCGGGTGAGAACATTGAAGGAAAACAATTAAGAGACTTCACGTTAATAAAAATGGATACTTGATTAAGAAATCTGATTCCTTGAAGGAAAGGGTGGGAGGGAGGGAAAAAAACAAGGACAACTTGGGACGGATGAAACAAACACTGTTGAAAAGAAGTGATAATTGATCTTGCAAATGTTGAAGGGGTCAGCTTAACTTGAAGAGAAGCACGCTGGTTGAGAAGAAATTGAGATGGCAAACCTGATGACCGAAAGGATTACCACTCCCATAGAAATATGAGGACACCATTTAGGGAAGGTATGGAATCAACACTTGGCATTGAAGCAACTCAAATACCACACACCAAAACAAAAAAAGGATTGGCTTAGGAAATAATCCAGAAACAAACATATGATAGAGATTTACCCAATCCTATATCATGCAACTGTTGGAAAGATATTCTAGGAGCTACTTGAATTCCCACTTATAAACTCCCGAAACTTTCTGGTTATGCAATCTGGTGTTGGGGATACAGGGGAAGCATAATATCTCACCCAAACTAACAATCCCTACATCCAGTTGTATCCATCCGTCAACACATAACCAAGAAACCTTCGGAAATCATGTACCTCAACCTTCGAAAAGCATCCGTTATACGATTTATGACAATACTCCTGAACTCCCCCCCAAGTACTGGGTGGCATTGAGGTTATCTCACCAACAACTGCATAATAAAGATTTTCGATGTCGGTGAACTCAGGTATTCCAGAACTGCAACGATAAAATTGTGACGACAACACCTCGGAGCTCAACTCCTTGGGGCACTGACACAACCCCTAAATGTCAGGAGGCACCAAGAACAATGTTCTCATCACAAGAATATCGGAATGATTCCAAGATACCCGTGTGATCCTAATTTTTTTAGTGAAATTTGAGGAGAGAAAGTCAAAACATCTACGTCAGGAGACCTCACCAGAGCGACGAAGGGACTAAGGAGTAAAAGAATCCTACTCTCCAATATATATAATCCTAAGACTCAAAACATTTTGTTCTAGACTCAACAACGTTAGCGATTCGATCAAGCAGGGGGCTCCTAAGTCGGGGATGGCTCTGATTACCAACTAGTAACACCCACGATGCTTCTATATCTCCCACTTGTCGAGGCGCGACTTAGAGGTATAACCGCACGGTGGTTTTGTCGCAAGAGGGGTAATCTTCACACAATCACATGTACTGAATAAGAAAGGGATAAAGAGTTGGCTTACAATCGCCACTTCACACAAATAACAAGTTAAACATACATCATCCAGAATACAATAAAGGTCCGACTACGAAACGAGAATAACAGAAGACAACCCCAAATGCTAGATCCCCGATCGTCCCAACTGGGCTCCACTACTGATCATCCGGAAAAGACACATAACACTGACCAAGATCTTCATGGAACTCCCACTTGAGTTTGGTAGCATCACCTGCACTGGTATCATCGGCACCTGCAACTGTTTGGAAGTATTTGTGAGTCATGAGGACTCGGCAATCTCACACCCGTGAGATCAAGACTATTTAAGTGTCGGCGTAATGGGCCACGAGTAGCCTAACCTGAGTCCTTAAGCCTTTCAAGACATTGGGGCTGGCTGCGCCCCTCAAGACCTCAAGAGGAAGTGCCGCCTTCTAGTGGCCGGCTGTCCCAAGTGGCTAGCTGCTAGAAGGCGGGTGAGCTCAAGAAGGTGGCTCCAAGATGGGACGACTTCCTACAAGAAACCACCTGAGCGGCCGGCTCCTAGCAGGCGGCCCACCGCGCCCTCAGAATCTGTGCTCCCGTTAAGAGGACGAGACAGGGTAAGGCTACAGTGTAGCCCATCACCCCCATATCCATGGCCAGGAGTGGCCACACTGCTCCATATATGCGGAGATCTCTGCCTGTACATGGCACTGTTGCTACTCCATCCCTGATGTCCCCGCTGGCAGGCAAAGCCCTGTTCCCATGACCACCTGTCGGTAGGGCCTGCAGGCGGTGGGCCCTACTGGGCAGCGAGCGCCCGGAGGTCGGCGGAAGCCTGAGCAGTCGGACTTGAGGGAGGACGGCTCCCTGCAGGCGGCCCGTTCCTCCCTTGGGGCATGTGCACCATTAACCGGATGAGACCCAGAGTGGCTACAGTGATCTCCCACCAAGCGGCGGGGCTGTAGCCACGCTCCCCTGACCAAGCATGCGTCATTAGCATCACGGCTACAGTAATCAGCAGCCGACAAGACCCGCAAGCGGCGGGGGCGGCTTGTCGGCTCTGTACCAGACCAGTCGGCGGGCCCCAACAGTCGGCGAAGAAGCCGATGACCAGAGACACTGACCACCGGGTCCTACACCTGGCCAGATTACTATTGTACTGCTGGGTGGTATGCCTATATAAACCCCCTAGGGCACACATGCAAAGGGTTCCCAACCTGTTAGAACTAGACTCATACCTTGAGGAAGGAGAGAGCATGCATGCCTTCTTCTAGCTCTAGCATACAGCTCGAGGAGAACCATTTGTACTCACTAGTGCCTTAGTGATCATGCAGAGACCCCGCAGAGCAGGACTAGGGCTGTTATCTCCTAGGAGAGCCCCGAACCTAGGTAAAGTACGCCGGCGTTCGTGTCTACGCCTCATCCCGCTTCCAGGCACCAGCGATGTTCTACTCGCTCCCACCATGATAAGCCATCCATTGGCATATGTCGCACCCAACCCCCAACATTTAGCGCCCACCGTGGGCGAGGTGCACCATCTCCCGGAGACCTGTTCTGGACGGGAACCTTGTTCCTTCCTGGCGAGCGCAGCCAGCCCGACACGCTAGACGGTGTCTGCACCAATGCGCTGCACGGCACGGAGGTCGCCTGTGCGGCGAGCTTCCTCACTGAAAGTGCGTTATATCGACTAGAGGGGGGTGAATAGGCGATTTTTATGAATTCTTCACTGAGGAATTTACCGGTGAGGGAATTCCTTAGCAAAGAACTACTAGCAGCGGAATAAGTACTCAAAAGTAAACATAACAGAGCACAAGCATAGTCATCATGATGAAATGAAGACAAGCACAGAGTACAGAGAGCGTAAGCACAGGATAACACAGGATGAAGACAAACAGACTGAGGAAATTGATCTAAGGAAATTGAGAAAATCTTCAGTCAAAGTCTTCAAACACAGATATGAACAAGCACACGACACAATTATGAGAAAACGAAAGAGTTGAGGAAATAGAACAAGTAAGCTTGGTGAAGACAATGATTTGGTAGACCAGTTCCAAATGCTGTCTCAGTTGTACGTCTGGTTAGGGCGGCTAGGTATTTAAACCTGAGGACACCCAGTCCTGAACACGCAGCTTAGGACACTCAGTCCTCACCGTATTCCCCTTGAGCTAAGGTCACACAGACCTCGCCCAATCACTCGTGGTAAGTCTTTAGGTGACTTCCGAACCTTCACAAACTTGGTCACTCGGCGATCCACAATTCCTCTTGGATACTCTAGACCATGACACCTAACCCTCTGGAAGAAGCATAGTCTTCAAAGGTAACAAGCATCGGATCCATGCAGGATCAATCTCTTCAGTGATGCTCAATCACTTGGGGTTTGTAGGTGTTTGGGTTTGGGTTTTCCTCACTTGATGATTTTCGCTCAAAGTCCTCGGAGGATGGGTTGCTCTCAAATGACAAGTGTCAGTTTCTCTTAGAGCAGCCAACCAGCTAGTGGTTGTAGGGGGCGGCTATTTCTAGCCTAGGGAGCAGCCCGACATGATAAGACATAAATGCCCTTCAATGATTTGACCGTTAGGTGGATAGATATTTTGGGACAGCTGGCGCATAGCACAGCAACGGTCAGAATTTTCAGTGGCAACATCCTCAGGGTTATCATTGTCGACGTTCTGGGAATGGGGGTCCCCAGACTTGCCTGCCTGCGACCTGGGGCGTGGCTCAAGCAGGGGCCAGCGCGGCCCATCTTCATCAGCTCAAGCTCAAGACCCTCGTGAGGGGCCAAGCCTCGCGGGGCGGATGACAGGAAGCTTCCTCAGAGGCAGCCTCATCAGGCAGGCTCGCGAGGAGGCGGAGAGATCAAGGCAGGGGTACCTCGTGAGGAGCCCGTGACGCAAGCCATGACGATCGAGACCAGGCGGGCACCAAGCGGGCACCGGCCTGCGTAGTGTCCTTGTTTCCCCTTTGGTGCAAAGGGGTAAGGATAGGCCAAGGCAGCAAGCAAAGGTTACCATTCCGGTGCAACGATACCAAGACCAGTCAGATGGCAGGACGGAGGTCACCATGGAGCCCAAGACGGCGTCATCACCAGTGCTTTTGGCAGCCAAAGACCACCTTTGGTCAGGATAACTTGTACTAGATGTTCCCCTTTGAAATGGCCAATTGTTGGCGTCCTTCCTGCTCATTATTTGGGGAGAGGCCCAGGGCTCTATAAATAGAGCTAGCCACCACAGAAGGGGACGACGGCTGGAAATCTGGTAGAACCATAGCAAAGAGAGAGGAAGAGGCGACTGAACTCACCCTAGCAGTTCATCGCACCAGCTCAAGAACACCTCTCGTGAGGCTGTTCTTCCCTTGTATTGTCCATCATCAGCCTAGAGGCAATCCACCAGACCACACACTGGAGTAGGGTATTACACCACAATGGTGGCCCGAACCAGTAGAAACATCGTGTCCCTTGTGTTGTTCATCATTTTCATCTTAGTTCGCACGAGAGGATCGGACGTAGATCGGTAGGGGAGAGATGTCCGTGCGCACCCCAGTGTTCGAACCTCAAGGGTCTGCCGGAACCCGAAACCCGACAATCATGTTCCTCACCGCGTAGGCAATCCACACTGGTGAATTCCTAACTCCTCAGTCAGAACAAATTCCTCAGAGACCAGAAGAACTTCGTCTCGGTCACTGAAGAGTATGATTCGACTGTATGAGATTTCCAATGGCTTCACTCGAAGGGATTGGTAGTTGTAGGATTTTGAGTTGAGCATCACATGGAAATTTTTCCTTAGTATTTCCTCGAGCCCCTTTAACAATACGGTGTTTCCTATGACTCAAGAAAGAGAAAATGAAACTATGAAAACAAAAGTCTTCATGCTTCATGTTCCTCAAATGAATACCAAGTCTTCAAGGTCACACCAATTTCTTCACTTTCAAGTCTTCAAAAAGTCTTCAGTCGAAGAACTTCATTTTTAGGGGTCGACTTTCTCTGTAAATATAAACTTCTCATAGACTTATAGACCTGTGTACACTCACAAACGCATTAGTCCCTTAACCTATAAGTCTTCAATACACCAAAATCACTAAGGGGTACTAGATGCACTTACAATCTCCCCCTTTTTGGTGATTGATGACAATATAGGTTAAGTTTTCAACGGGGATACACATATGAAGTGTAAATACTGATATTGAGGAATTTGATTGCAAGATATAGAAGAACTCCCCCTAAATATGTGCATGGTGAGGTATTTGCTTTTGAAGCATTGCACACTTGAAGAGTAGAATCATGGAGATCCCCCCTATATCTTGTAATTCATACACGCATTTGACATATCACAATGAAGAATTTGAAATGCAGTATGAAATATGGTGACTGATGTAATTCAGCATGCTTGCATTAGCATATATGAGGAATAAGCATGCAGAAAAACATATCAAAAGTTTTAGAGCACCATCAGGTTTAAGTTTACAACTCGATCCAATAAAGTCTCAGAAGAACGAGAGTTGTAACTTAACAAAAAAACGCCCATATAGAAAGACCCGCTTGAAGACTAACTCAAAATCCCCCCCCCCTTGTCATCAAATGACCAAAAGGATCGAATATGAGGTCTAATGCCCCTGAAGAATATCAAGTTGATGAAGGAGCGCCAGCGTTGTTGGGGTCGTTTGTCGTGGAAGGGCCTGCTGTAGTGTCGTCCAAGTCTTCATTCTCATCGGTGTCGCGCGATGAAGAATATGAGCTGGCCACCAAGGAGGGAACCTTGACCTTCTTGAATTTCTTCGATGGAGGTGTAGACCAGTCAAAATCTTCCTTGAGACCCATTTTCTAGAGATCTTCTTCACCATAAAGATGTGACAGTATTGCCCAGGTGCGACCAAAAACTTCATGGAGGTAGTAATGGTTTTTCTTCACTGCATTGTGCGTAGCAGTCATGTTGTGAAGAAACGAACCAAACTGACGCTTAACCCATTTATGGTTTCGATCCACCTTTTTGGTGAAGACTAAGAAGAAGCTCATGGTCAGTCATCACACGAGGAGCAGTGGCTTGAGGAGTAGACTTGGGTGCATTGGCAGAGTCATGTGTGGCAGAGTCATCATTGGTGGAATAAGATGCAGCTTTGCGAAACTGTACATCCAATGGACGAATGCCTTCATCTATAACAGCTGGTGCCTTTCTCTTTTCATCAACTGAGGAATAGGTCCACTTGAGGACTTCAATTGGGGGCAAGTAGCTGAGGTGATTCTGAAAATCAGCTTTGTCGTAGAGTGAAGTCCTTGTCCTGAGGAATTTCATGATCCAGGGTGCATAAGGCTTCAGCTCAAAAGGAGAAAGTGCAACATTTGCTAGAGTCCTCATGAAGAAATCGTGATAATTGACAGGAATGCCATGAACGATATTGAATACCAGATTCTTCATGATGCCAACAATTTCCTCATCAGATGAGTTGTGGCCTTTGATGGGACTCATTGTCCTTGTTAGAATGCGATAGACAGTTCTGGGCACATATAGTAATTCCTTCATGAGGAATTTGGTTCGTGGGGCCTGACCTGGCTTCAAAGCTTTCATCAGAACTTGCATGTAGTGATTTGTAAGCTCAGGTTCACTATAAATGCAACGAGCTTCTTCAAGGGGAGGACTGAGTGGTAAGGCACGAAGCAATTCAGTAGCTGGTGCTGTGTAGTGAGTGTTCTCAGACATCCAGTCCAGCACCCATGAATTCACATCTTCAGAGTCTCCTGTGATGTGCAGCGTCGCATAAAATTGAAGAATCAGTTCTTCATTCCAATCACAGATGTCAGAGCAGAAATTTAACAGTCCAGCATCGTGAAGAACACTGAGGACTGGCATGAAGCACGACAGAGATTCCATATCCACGTGAGGAATGTGCTCATGGTAGAAGATTTTGTTTTTGTTGAACAACACTGAGGAGTAGAAATTAGCCTGGCCGGTAGTCCAGAAACGCCTCTTCCTAATGCAAGCAGAGTCATAAGGGTTGTAGTCTGTGAAGAATACGTGCTCGCCGAAGAAATCATCAGCCTTGAATTTTTGCTTCCTGGAGAATGGATCCTTTGGCTTGGGTAGAGGAGTGTCAGTGAGTTTCATCACGACCTCAGGAATCTCAATCACAGGTTCTTCAGGCTGAGGAATTTCTTGTTCCTCTTCAGTGGCAGTCTGCGTCTTCAGATGTTCAGCAGCAGCAGTTTCTTCAGCACTAGTGGCTGGAATTTCTTCACGTACAGATGAAGTGGGGTGAGTTTCTTCAGAGCCCATTTGAAAAGTTTGTGCAGGGGACTGAGGTATTTGCTGCAATGGTGTGAACATTTGAGAGTTTGGATGCTGACTTTCCCAGAATTCATCACTCATCACTGGTGTGGAGCAGCCAACATCGACATCTTCATCTTCCATGTCTTCAATGCCAGCCTCTTCAGCAGTGAACTGAGGCAGAGGCGAGGAAATGACAGGTATTGAAGGGATCTCATCCACTTCAATTTGTTCATCCAACTACTCTGACAAAGCAGCAGAAGGATTTTCTTCATCAGATCCGCCGGGGATCACATATTCTTCATCGAAAGGAACAAGGTCCTTTGATGGCATGGTAGAGACAGGAACAACATCAATGGGATTTTCAAATGAGTTGGTCAAAGGCTTCATCTTCTTCGGAGCTGAAGAATCTGAAGTAGCTGATGCTTTCCTTTTCTTCACTGCTGCACGCTCTGCAGCCTTGGTTTTCTTCACATCTGATGCAGATGGAAGGATCGGGGTTGGTGTTGGCGCAGTAGGAGCAGAGGAATCTGGTTGATTTTCTTCAGCCACAACTGATGCGGTTGCCCTGACTTCTTCATTTTCTTCAGGCGCACCACTACTGGATGCCCTGACAATTTGTTCAGCGGCTGGAATGTAGTCATCAGCCCTGGAACTTACATTTTCTTCAGCAGCCTGAAAGTCATCAGCGGTGCTGGCATGTTCTTCAGTTGGCTGAGCAGATGCTTCAGCCTGAGGAATTTCCTATTGCGTTGGGGCTGCAAAATTTGAGGTGAAGTTATCAGCAAGTTTCACAAAGCGAACCTTGGCTCCAAGCCAATCATCGCGTTATGCGTCAAATTCATCACTGAGTTTCTTGATCTCAGTTTGAATAGTGACAAGTTCTTCAGTTATCATAGAGACAATGTTTTTCTTCAGATAGCGCTTCTTCTTGTACTGTGCTTTCTTGATCCGCCTGCCTTCTCATATTTCCATTTTTCTTCTTGTATGAAGTGGGTCAGCATGTGACTTTGGCCAGGAGTCAGCTTGAAGTCAGGCATGGGAGTGTTGGGGTCCTTGTGCCAAACATCAATGTATTCGAGGATCAACTTTGGATCCAAAAGTAGTGGCACATATGTTCCCTTGGCTCTAGCGGCCCTGACTTGCCTATCTCTGATGATTTCAGCAATTTCATCATCATCAGCTTCGTCTTCTTCAGACGGCACTTGGAAGGCGACCTTCTTCTTCTGAGGACTAGGGCGAGGACCTCATCCAACAGTGGCCTTTGTCTTCAGTAGAGAGGGTCCCGTTGAAGAATTTGGTGCACCTGAGGAACTAGCTGAAGCTCCTGAGGCAATTGAGACGCCTGTGGTCCTTTGACATGTGGCAAGATGCACAGGTGCAGAGGACTTTGTCGGAGTAGCTAAGGATTTGGGAGGAGCAGGAGCAGCATGAGGAATTGGCCTGGATGGCTTTGAAGATTCTGGCCGTGAGGGCATTGCTGAGGAACTTGGCCTTGAGGGAACTGAAGGCGAAGCACTTGGCTTGTGCGCAGGCTTCTTTGACATGGCCTTCTTCGGCTTGACAGAGGCCTCCGCGGCAGCAGAGTCTTTGTTGAATTTCCTCACAGCTTCTTTGGCTTGTTTAGCCAACTTGGCTTGGCGCTTGGCCCATTCATCAAGATAATCCTCACCACGCTTAAGGCTGGTGGGATCAGCTATTTGGCCAGATGCCAATGGAGGTCTTGGGCTTGGAGGATTGAGTGCGAATTTCTTCATGTATTTGGGAGTGACATATATGTACTCCCTCCACTCTCTAGCCCATCTCCTCTCTATCTTCTGAATGCGCACCTTGCGCTGATTTTTGTCTTCCTCAGGAGGTGTGCAGTACCCAGCATATATATCATCAGGGATCTCAAACACGGTGTTGAGCTCAGGCCTCTTTCCTCCTTTATGTGGCTTCTTACCGTCAGCCATTTTCTTCAGTTGAGGAATTTGAACAATCAAATTCTCTAAAGAAGTTGCAACTTTTCATCGAGGAACGCTGCAAATGAGTTAAGTTGATGAGAACCTAGTGATTCAACAGCTGACATGAGTACCTGTGAACAGAGTATAGTTGCGAGGAATTTGGAGAGGTCATATGCGTTCTCAGAAGGTTTTTATAAAGAACAAGTTTGAGGAATTTGACCAGATAAGTCTTGAAGAATTTCACTGAGCGTTCTTAGTCTTATGTTCCAGAGTTGTACAGATCAGAAATCCGCACAATTAAGGAATCTTGAAGAGAAATTTGCAGCTTAGAGAAATGAATCAAGAACAGATGATATGTGAGGTATTTTAGTGTGTGAAGATATGAAGAAAAACACCTTTGAAGATTTTGTAGATAATCATTTGAACCAACTAGGGAAGTAAACGTAACTTTTAATTACCCTGGACGAAGAACACGACAAACTGGAATGTGGAGATGTGAAGTTCGTCAGTGCAGATCTTCCACGCCTTAACTTGGCGGAGGAAGACAGCTACGGCGGTGGCGGAGTGAAGAATTCCGCGGCCGGTGCGAGTACGGCGGCGACGAGGTCGAGGCGGTGAAGCTCTTCCTCACCGGTGACGATGATGTAGCGGCGGCGCTAGGGTTTGAGAAGCTCGAGTTGGAGAGAGGTCGAGCAGAGTAAAAGAAGTGAGGAAGGGGAGAGGGGGTATTTATAGCCATGGTGAAAATTGTTCGCCTGAAGAATTTGGATGAACGTGCCCCTGACCCTTCTCCTTCGCATGACATGTGTCACCCACGTACTGAGAAGTGGAGATCGTGTTAGATCGTGGGTGAATGGATAAGTATGTCGTGGGATGTGGAACGGTTTGAGCGGCAAAGCCAAAAAATTGGATAAGATAAGTTAAAAGTTCCGTTCGCAAATTCTTCAGCTGACAAGGACACAGTGAAGATTTTGAATGAGTTTCAAATAGAACTAACATGAAGAATTTGTGAATAGATTGGGTTGAGTATAGCATAGAGGGGAAGGGTCCGATCACATTCACTTAGCAGAAAAAAAACAACTTGAACAATTAGCCATAAGTGAATGCTGTAGAGGACATAAACTCATATATATATATATATCCAATGAAGAAAAATGACGAAACAGTGAAGACAATGCAAAGTTGAAGAATATAAACAACTGAGGAATTTCAACTTTTGGTGGTGGCGTAAACCACCGTATAAGAATGATTATTTCAGACACCGCGTACAATTGTCGTAGGGTTCTGAGAATCAAATTCTTCATTAATTTCTTCACACTTAGTGTTTTTCTTCATTGGTTAAAGAAAAAGGTTTCTTCATGTGTTGCACATCTAAGTCATCAATTTGGCATAAGTGTTAGGATGAGTGTCCTTTTCAAAGAACATTCGAAGATTCTAGGATATTTAGCTCACACCGCAACTTGCTAAATCTCTTCTCATCCAAGGGATTTGTGAAGATATCGGCTAGCTATTCCTCAGTCTTCACATACTCAATAGAAATGTCTCCCTTCAACACATGATCACGAAGAAAATGATGACGAATCTGAATGTGCTTAGTCTTCGAGTGCTGAACTGGGTTGTGAGCAATCTTGATGGCACTCTCATTGTCACAGAAGAGAGGCACATTCTTCATGTTGACGCCGTAGTCCTTGAGAGTTTGCTTAATCCACAGCAATTGAGCATAGCAAGAACCAGCGGCAATATTTTCAGCTTCAGCAGTAGATAGTGATACACAGTTGTGTTTCTTCGAGGACCAACAGACCAAAGATCGTCCGAGGAAATGACATGTACCAGATGTTGACTTGCGGTCCAAACGATCACCAACATAGTCGGAGTCAGAATATCCAATGAGATCAAAAGCCGAGCCCTTGGGGTACCATAATCCAGGTGTTGGTGTGTAAGCTAGATATCGAAGAATATGCTTCACAGCCTTATGGTGTGATTCCTTCGGTGTAGCTTGAAATCGGGCACACATGCAAACACTAAGCATTATATCTGGCCTAGATGCACATAAGTACAATAAAGAACCAATCATGGAGCGGTATACCTTATGATCGAAGTCAATACCATTTTCAACAGGTCACAGATGGCCATTTGTGGGCATAGGAATTTTGACGCCTTTGCAATCTTGCATGCCGAATTTCCTCGGTACATCCTTGAGGTATTTCTCCTGAGATATGAATATGCCATTGCGTTGTTGACGAATTTGAAGACCTAAGAAGAATTTCAATTCTCCCATCATAGACATTTGATATTCTTCACTCATCATGTAGGCAAATTCATCACTATAATGTTGGTTAGTACAGCCAAAGATAATATCAACAACATATACTTGGCACACAAACAATTCACCATCATAAGATTTAGTGAAAAGATTAGGGTCGAGTGAACCGGGTTTGAAGCCTTTCTTCATGAAGAATTCCTTCAAAGTATCATACCACACCCGTGGGGCCTGCTTGAGGCCATAGAGGGCCTTGTTGAGTCTGAAGACTTTGTCAGGATTCTTTGGATCTTCAAAACCTGGGGGTTGAGCAACATATACTTCTTCCTCAAGCTTACCATTGAGGAATGGACTTTTCACATCCATTTGATATAAAGTGATATCATGATGGTTAGCATAAGCAAGTAATATGCGAATAACCTCAAGTCTAGCAACATGTGCAAAAGTTTCATCAAAATCAATTCCTTCAACCTGTGTGTAGCCTTGAGCTACGAGCCGTACCTTATTCCTCACCACAAGGCCATTTTCATCTTGCTTGTTGCAGTAGATCCACTTTGTGCCAATGATATTGTGCTTGCGAGGATTTGGACATTTGACCAGTTCCCAGACATTGTTGAGCTCGAACTGATGTAATTCTTCTTTCATGGCCTGAATCCACTCAGGCTCCAGAAATGCTTCATCTACCTTAGTGGGCTCTGTGATAGATACAAAAGCATAGTGCCCACAAAATTTAGATAAATTTGAAGCTTTTGAGCGTGTGAGAGGACCTGGCGCTTTGATGTCATTGATGATCTTTTCAACTTGCACTTCTTTTGCAATGCGAGGATGAGCTGGATGTCGTTGAGGAATTTGATCAGCATTCTCTTCAGCACCATTTTATTCATTATTTTCTTCAGATGCATTAGCTCGACGTTCTTCATGTTCTGGAATGAATTCTTCAGCAGATTCTTCAGTAGGAATGACATCCTCAGTAGCCTTGAACTTGATAGTTTCCTCAGGTGATGGTTCATCTATCACAGTAGGTAGGTGCTCTCTTTGCGAGCCATTAGTTTCATCGAATCGCACATCTACAGTTTCAACAACCTTGTGAAAGAACGTTGTTGAAGACTATGTAGGTGTGCGAGTCCTTTCTGTAACCAAGCATAAAACCTTCATGTGCTTCCTGTGCAAATTTTGAGTTGTGATGAGGATCTCTAATCCAACATTTAGCACCGAAGACTTTGAAATAACTTACATTGCATTTATTATCAATGAGGAGTTCATAGGCAGTCTTCTTGAAGAATATGTGAAGATATACTCTGTTGATGAAGTGGCATGCAGTATCAATTACCTCAATCCAGAAACGATGAGGCATTTTGTATTCATCAAGCATAGTGCGAGCCATCTCAGCAAGAGTCATGTTCTTGCGCTCCACGACGCCGTTTTGCTGAGGAGTATAAGGAGCAGATAACTCATGAGTAATACCAAGTTCATCAAGATAGTCATCTAGACTAGAATTCTTGAACTCAGTTCCATTGTCACTTCTGATGTGCTTGATCTTCACACCAAAGTTGGTTGAAGCCCTCGATGAAAATCTTTTGAAGACTTCCTGCACTTCATGTTTGTAAGTAACAAAGTGTACCCATGTGTATCGAGAGTAATCATCAACAATAACAAAGCCATATAGAGATGCATCATTTGTAATAGCAGAATAATGATTAGGACCGAAGAGATCCATGTGAAGCAATTCAAATGGACGAATAGTGGTCATGATAGTCTTTGCTAGATGCTTAGCCTTTGTCATCTTCCCAGCTTCACAGGCTCCGCATAGGTGATCCTTGAGGAATTTGACATTCTCGATGCCGATGACATGCTTCTTCTTCGCAAGCGTGTGCAGATTCCTCATGCCTGCATGACCAAGTCGTCGATGCCATAGCCAGCCTTCTGAAGCTTTTGCAAGTAGGCACACGGCTGGTTGTGGTCCTGTAGAGAAATCAACAATATACAAGTCTCCTCTCGTAAAGACTTAGAAGACTTTGGAATTGTCAGCTTCCATAACCACAACACAGCGGTACTTGCCAAAGACAACAACCATATCGAGATCGCAAAGCATTGAGACAGACATGAGGTTGTATCCTAAGGACTCGACAAGCATGACTATGTCCATGTGTCGATCCTTTGTGATCGCAACCTTACCTAGACCCAATACCTGACTTTTGCCTTTGTCGGCAAAGATGATATGCTTCAGATGCGACGGAGATAATGGAGCATCCATCAATAGATTCTTTTCACCAGTCATGTGATTTGTACATCCACTATCGAGGACCCACTCAGTGGCTTTGGGTTGATCATCCTGCAGATGAATTAGTGAAACTTACGAACTCATATACTTCATCAGTGAAGAATATGACATCAATTCATCAGATCAATTACATCAAGCAATAGAACAGATAAAGCAGTATGAGGACGTGAGAAATAAAACTTCATTTCTTCATGATTAGCCTGCGTCCTTTCAGGCATACTCAGGTCTCCAGCAAATTCTTCAGACGATTACATACGTCTGGAGACCTGACCCTGTAGAAGAGATTAGTTCTTTTTCTTCACCACCCACATCTGAAGGGGTGGCAAAGAGTTCATCACTCTGCGAGCTCCATACGAGAAAGGTGGCATAGAAGCCAGTCCATTTCATTTCACATAAGAGGAGTTAGGATAAGCATATGAATAAGCAGAGAAATTCTTCTAGGACTTATGAACATGATGATTAGAAGAATAATGCTCATATTCATAGCCCTTAGCTCTTCCCTTTGAAACAAAGTTGTTAGCACGATGATATTCATATGAGGACTTAGATCCTTTTGAGGAATTTGATCCACGTGTGGAGTTTGGTCCGTATGAGGACTTGGATCCATATGAAGAATTTGCTCGGGGGTTCCTATTCTTCACAGGTGGTTTCCTGAGGACATTCACCTGAAGACTTTCAAGGCACTTTTTGGGAACCTAGATTTTCTTCATAGGGGGACCGTTCCTGCAGTCAGTGCCAACATATCTAGCAAATACTTCACCATTCTGATTTTTGAACAGTTTATAGTTGGAGTCAAATGACTCATCATCAGAACAAGGAGATTCACATGCAAATCCAGATAAGTTAGATGGATCAACTGGAGGTCCCTTTGCAGCAATCCATGTAGTTTTGGGGTACTGCTCAGGCTTCCAATATGTACCATCAGCATTGAGTTTCCTCTCAAAGGCAATACCCTCTTTCCTAGGGTTCTTGTTGAGGATATGCTTTTTAAGCACATCACAAAAAGTCTAATGCCGTTTGAGGCTTTTGTACATGCCTATCATGTACAATTCCTTCAGCCCTGCATCGTTAGTGATACTAGCAGTGTCCTCAGATGAGGATTTAGTGATAGCAGAGGCATGTGAAGAATTTAAAACATTAGCAGCATTTGAACATTCTGGTGAAGAATTAGCAGTTTCACGTTCAATGCACTTTAAGCATGGAGGAAAAAATTCTTCTTGAGAAGAGCTGATTTGTTGAGAAAGTAATGAATCGTGCTCCTTCTGAACATCTTCATAACACACTCTTAGCTTTTCAAGATCCTGCTTTGTTTGAAGAAATTCATAAGAAAGCTTCTCATGATCAGTTAAGAGAGTGTTATGATGACCTTGAAGGTTGTCAAACCTAGTCTGAAGTCTCTGAAGATTTTCAGTCAAGGCTTTAGTGCGATCCATTTCTTCACCCAACATATCATCACTTTTGTCTAGCATGTTTTGAACCTTTTCAAAAGCCCTTTGTTGTTTTACAGCAATGTTAGCAAGTTTAGAATAGCTGGGCTTAAGGTTTTCATCAGATTCATTCTCACTTGATTCAAAGGAGGTATATTTGAGTACCTTGGCACCCTTTGCCATGAAGAAATAGGTCGGAGCGTAGTCATCATCGCCTTCATCAGCCTTGTTGGTGAGGTCATTTTCTTCAGTGTTGAAGATAGTCTTGCTGACAAATGCAGTAGCGAGGGCTAGGCTTGCTACTCCGGATTCGGACTCCTTAGATGCCTCCTCTTCCTCATTTTCTTCAAAATCAGCCTCAGAGTCCATTTCCTTTCCAATGAATGCCCTAGCCTTCTTGGAGCTGCTCTTCTTGTGAGATGAGGATTTTGAGGATTCTGATGATGAAGATTTTGAGGATTTCTTCTTTTTCTTCGCATCATCAGAACTGTAATCCTTGTATTTCTTCTTCTTTGATTCCTTTTCCCATTGAGGACAATCTTGAATGTAATGTCCAGGTTTCTTGCATTTGTGACAGAGCCTCCTCTTGTAGTCACTGGATGACGAATCATTGCTCCTTGAGGGTCTTCCAAAGCGACCACGTCTTGAGAACTTATGGAATTTCTTCACGAGCAGTGCTAGCTCATGGCTTAGTTCTTCAGGATCACCAAGGCTGCTACCAAAGTCTTCATCTTCGGACTTAGATACTACCTTGGCCTTCAGTGCACGTGATCTGCCATAGCTCGAACAATAGAGGTCTCTTTTTTCAGCAAGTTGGAACTCCTGAGTATTTAGCCTCTCGAGAATATCACTGGGATCAAGTGACTTGCAATCAGCACGTTCTTGTATCATCAATGCCAGAGTCTCAAATGAAGAATCAAGCGATCTCAGCAATTTCATCACCACCTCATGGTCGGTGATTTCAGTGGCACCAAGTGCTTGAAGGTCATTTGAGATGTCAGTGAGGCGATCGAAGGTTTGTCGAACATTTTCATTGTCAAGTCTTTTGAAGCGGTTGAAGAGATTGCGAAGAACATCAACTCAAGAGTCACGCTGTGTTGAGACTCCTTCATTCAATTTGGGCAGTCTATCCCAGATATGCTTAACAGTTTCCAAAGCACTCACTCTTCCATACCGTCCTTTGCTCAGATGGCCACATATGATATTCTTTGCTTGAGAATTGAGTTGCTTGAATCTCTTCACATCAGCAGCATTCAAAAAAGGTGTGACTGAGGGAACACCATTTTTGACTACATACCAGAGATCGTTGTAAATTGCCTCAAGATGCATTCGCATCTTATTCTTCCAGTAGGGGTAGTCCGTCCCATCGAAGGTAGGACACCCAGCATAGACCTTGATCATACCCGCGGCCGACATAACTAAAACTCCAGGCGGTTAAACCAAAATCACACAGAACAAGGGAGTACCTCGCTCTAATACGAATTGAAAGTGCGTTATATCGACTAGAGGGTGGTGAATAGGCGATTTTTATGAATTCTTCACTGAGGAATTTACCGGTGAGGGAAATCCTTAGCGAAGAACTACTAGCAGCGGAATAAGTACTCAAAAGTAAACATAATAGAGCACAAGCATAGTCATCATGATGAAATGATGACAAGCACAGAGTACAGAGAGCGTAAGCATAGGATAACACGGGATGAAGACAAACATACTGAAGAAATTGAACTGAGGAAGTTGAGAAAATCTTCAGTCAACATCTTCAAACACAAATATGAACAAGCACACAACACAGTTATGAGGAAATGAAAGAGTTGAGGAAATAGAACCAATAAGCTTGGTGAAGACAATGATTTGGTAGACCAGTTCCAACTGTTGTCTTCGTTGCACGTCTGGTTAGGGCGGCTAGGTATTTAAACCTGAGGACACACAGTCCCGGACGCCCAGTCCTGAACACGCAGCTCAGGACACTCAGTCCTCACTGTATTCCCCTTGAGCTAAGGTCACACAGACCTCGCCCAATCACTCGTGGTCAGTCTTCAGGTGACTTCCGAACCTTCACAAACTAGGTCACTCGGCGATCCACATTTCCTCTTGGATGCTCTAGACCATGACGCCTAACCGTCTAGAAGAAGCACAGTCTTCAAATGTAACAAGCGTCGGATCCATGCAGAATCAATCTCTTCAGTGATGCTCAATCACTTGTGGTTTATAGGTGTTTGGGTTTGGGTTTTCCTCACTTGATGATTTTCGCTCAAAGTCCTCGGGGGATGGGTTGATCTCAAATGACAAGTGTCAGTTTCTCTCGGAGCAGCCAACCAGCTAGTGGTTGTAGGGGGCAGCTATTTATTGCCTAGGGAGCAGCCCGACATGATAAGACATAAATGCCCTTCAATGATATGACTGTTAGGTGGATAGATATTTTGGGACAGCTGGCGCATAGCACAGCAACGGTCAGAATTTTGAGTGGCAAAATCCTCAGGGTTATCATGTTCCTCACTGTGTAGGCAATCCGCACTAGTGAATTCCTAACTCCTCAGTCAGAACAAATTCCTTAGAGACTAGAAGAACTTTGTCTCTGTCACCGAAGAATATGACTGGACTGTATGAGATTTCCAATGGCTTCACTCGAAGGGATTGGTTGGTGTAGGATTTTGAGTTGAGCATCACATGGAAATTTTTCCTTAGTATTTTCTCGACCCCCTTTAACAGTACGGTGTTTCCTATGACTCAAGAAAGAGAAAATGAAACTACGAAAACAAAAGTCTTCACACTTCATGTTCCTTGAATGAATACCAAGTCTTCAAGGTCACACCAATATCTTCACTTTCAAAGTCTTCAGGAAGTCTTCAGAAATCCAAAGTCTTCAGTCGAAGAACTTCATTTTTAGGGGTCGACTTTCTCTGTAAATATCAAACTTCTCATAGACTTATAGACATGTGTACACTCACAAACGCATTAGTCTCTTAACCTATAAGTCTTCAATACACCAAAATCACTAAGGGGCACTAGATGCACTTACACTCACCGATCTTGTAGGCGAGATTCGCCTCTCCGACGAGCCCGCGTCTTATACGGGCACAAAAGGCCCCGTGAGCCGCCTCGTCAGCCTCCTCGATCAGCTCCACATCGCTAGCGAGCCTGCTGCGGACTAGGAGTCGGTTGGCTCCACCGACCCTATGCTTGTCGACTCTGGCATGGCGTCGCTTGACGCGTTCCCCACCAAGGTGGTGGTCTACGACGAACCGCTTCCTCACGCAGACAGCGGCGGCAGCACCGTCACGGAGGTGCTCGTCATCAGCCACAGTGAGCACTCTGGCGAAGGTGGCTAGGATCTGTTGCATGCGGCGATAAAAGACCTGACCGTGCCCATCCCGGAAGATGCCGACGCGGAGACGCTGGAGGCACGTCGTCTCCAGCTCGTCGAAAGCACCAATCGGATGGCCAGCATGAGACGCCTTTCGGAGGCCTACCAGCGTGGGATGGACCGTGCCGTCGGCGGCACGCCGGCTCCTGGTTGTCCTAGCCACATTGGCCCGATCCGGCAGCGTGGTGCGACCATCTCCAGCATGTTCGGGACAGATCGTCCCGTCTAAGCGACGCCTGGAGAGGACATACGAGCTGCCCAGGCGGCAGTAGACGAGCTAGACAAGCTTGAGGGCGACGAGCATCATCACCTGACGGAGCGTGTCCAGTAGCTCCTTGACGCGGCTGCTGAGCAGCAAGAGGCCGGTTGCCGCACTGAAGCGCCCAACCGGCGAGAAGATGATCCGCCTCCTCGCCGGGACGAAGGCGCGACATCCCGGACGCTGACTGGTGCCGTCCGCGATAGGAGAGACAAGGAGCCGGCTGCCAGTCGTAGTCGGACTTGCATCACCATTGAGCGCGACCAAGACGGTCGCCCAAGAACTGTGCGGTGACGAGATGACTGTCCACCTTCCCCTCCCTGCAAGGAGAGGCGCATTGCCCCGCCGCCTGTTGACCACCCGACACTTGGCGACCACCTCGGCCGTCAAGAAGGAGTCGGAGAGAATGACGCCCGCCACCGGATCGACCGCCTCAACCGATCCCTGGCACTAGAAGAAGAAGATGAGTTGGGTCCGCCTTGTTTTGGCCCCCGCATCCGAGATGAGCCCTTCCCTAAAGGATTCACGCTCCCGAGAGACACACCCAAGTAGACTGGCTCCGTGTAACATCCCAAAATTCTAAATTTTGGAATGTTATATTAAATAGATAGATTTGATTGATTGACTGAAAGTGAGTGGAATTTGAAACTTTTTGAAATTTAAATGAGAGGGAATGAAATGACTTTCCGAAACTTTCACCTTTGCTTTTATGATCTCCATGAATTCTAATTCTTTTCACCACAAAACCCTGGAGAGAAGATGACATGCCTTCTTCCATTTAAATAAATGAAAAGGGTTTCGAAAAGATTTGAATTTCATTCGGAAATATTTCCAATTCATAAACTTCATGTAACTCAATGATTTTCATGAGAGAAGATACAATGACTTCTTCAAAACATATGAAATATGAGTTGGGAGTTTAAAAGGATCAAATTTAAAATCCCTTTGAAATTATTTTCAATTTGGAGTTATTCGGATTTTATTCAAAAAAAATTCTCCAAAAATAAAATATATGGAAATTAGGGTAAAATGATTCCCTACATCAAAAAATTGGAGAGAAATAAATTTGAATTAATTTAGGTATTTTTAAAATGATTTTTATTGGATTTTTTAGAGCAGTAGAACTGTTTGATTTACTAGAATTTTTGTGTATTTTATTTGACGTTAGTAAAATGTTCATGTCATTGCAAATATTTTTCTGAAAATTTTGATATATAATACATATATATAAAATTTAAGTTTATTTTCGTTTACGGTTTTCCTTCTGTTTCTATAAAAAAAACTATATGTGCGGCTCATAACTATTTGCGCTTTTCTGCGCAGCATAGCTAGAAGGCCGGCCAATGTAATTTTTTTCTTTTTGTATATTTTGGAAAATTATTTAGATTTTAAAAAAATATATATATATCATTTTCTTCGAAAAAAACCTTTTGGAAAAAAACTGCAGTTGCGCGGCCGGCCGAACCGCCTTACGCATTTAGGCCCATGCGATGCACCTCCTCTGTTTCGTTTTCTTTTCGTATACTTTTAGTCCCACATTGCCTAGCCTTTGACCCATAAACCTCTTTTCCATCTATAAATATAGACCAATAGTGCCTCCAAAATCATCCGATTCGGGTTAAATCAATATTTTGGTTTGACTAGATCCATTTAAGAAAAAATATTTTTTTTCTCCTCTCCGGCGCGACTTCTGAAAGTTGTCTCCTCTCTCCGAAGTCGTATTTTCTCTACTTTATAAAGGTATCTTTCTTTGTTTTTTTCCTTTTTATACTCCTGTAGCTTATTACTTCTAGACTAGTACGGTAAAATAATTAGATTATGAATTAGTCTCTGTATTTATACATTAAACCTGGAATTCTTTTAGCCGTAGCTATTTTTTTCTTCTGTAAAATAGCTTGGCCCTGATTTCTCAAATAGCCATAACTTTTTACTCGTTCATCCAAATTAGATAAAACCAGCGCCTATAGCTTCGTCTTTTTTTTTACCTATTCAGTGAACCTATCACATCAATTTTTAGAAATTTCAAATTTCGTAATTTGTTCAGATTCATATTCAAACTTGTTTTGATCATAACTTGTGTTTCGTATCTCCGATTTGGTTGATTCTTTTTGCAAATTGAAGCTCTTGACCTAAACTTTATGATAAGGCCAAATTCACATAATTTTGGTACTGTTAAAAATTGTGTTATGTTGCAAGAGTTATTTGCTTGGTTTTGATGTTTTCCGAATCGTCTTCTTCGTTCTTTCCGATCTTTTGAGTGATTGCTTATGTGTGGTTACTATTGCTTGCTTACAATAGTTTGAACGGAGTGTGACGAGTAGAACTATCAGGAGTTATGAGTGTGAATCATCTTCATCAACCGTACAAGGCAAGTTCACACTTTGATCATACTTTCATTACCCAGTTTTTATGCATTAGTTTCAACCCTCAAACACTGCATGGTTAGGACTTGATAACATGTGGGTATTGGGAAGTAGTTGATGAGGTAGGAACCTATTGTCCTGTTTATTAGCAAACCTTTGGGAGTTACTTCTACGTTGCTTATATTGCTATGCTATGCTCATAGACGTAGTTTGGGTTTTAGTGTATTCATGAAAGATGTGAGTTTTGTTAATTAATGGTTAACTTAAGGTGGCAACTTTAATACACATCTAGGTGGGTTGAGGCGCCTGGGGAACCTAGTGATTGCCTGTATTTTTTGAAATCCCGGGGTACCGTGTGATTTTCCTATGGACTAACACCCAGGCTCAAAGGGATCATAAGATTATTCATGCTAGAAACTTCCGTGTGCAGCCACATGCCATTATGGGCTCTGGCATAGTTGAGTAAGTTCTGGGAAATCTTTTCATGATGGGCTAGCAGATGTAGGGGATTGTAGGTGTACAGGCCTAACTATCGGTTAAGGAGACCTCTTCAGAAAGACTGTGTCTCGGTCATCCGTTTCTCAAACATTATGTAGTGCGAGAAATCCAATGGAGGAGATCGAGTCTTGTGGGGAAAAGTGCACAAACCTCTGCAGAGTGTAGAAACTAATCATGGTTAGCCGTGTCCCCGTTTATGGACATCTTGAGTATCTAGTTCTAGGATTATCATGTGGATCTCATCACTCTTAATATAAATTTGGTTGGGTTATTAATTACTTCTTAATTGGGATTGAGATGGGGTTTACCATTCTCAATGTTTTTCAACAAACTTTGTAGTTAAATAAAATATATTACTTTGCAGTAGGGAAAAATTGGCTTTCCGCACAACGTATTAACCATACAGCCTCCACCAGCCAAATATGCATCTAGTGATAGTTATTATTCGTCATTATCCTATGGTGTGAATTTGCCAGTACATTCAATGTACTGACCCTTTGTGGCTGCAACGTCTCATGTTGCAGGATTCTTACGACGAGTAAGTGATACGTTAGGGTTACGGTTTCTACACTCAACTTTGCCGTTGGTGTTGACGGGAATCCACAACTGATATGTCTCCGTCGTATCTACTTTTCCAAACACTTTTGCCCTTGTTTTGGACTCTAACTTGCCAGATTTGAATGGAACTAACCCGGACTGACGCTGTTTTCAGAGAATTGCCATGGTCTTATTTATGTGTAGAAACAAAAGTTCTTGGAATGACCTGAAACTCCACGGAGCGTCTTTTTGGAAATAATAAAAAATACTGGCAAAAGATCAAGACCAGGGGGCCCACACCCTGGCCACGAGGGTGGGGGCGTGCCCCCTACCTCGTGGGCCCCCTAGAGCTCCTCCGACCTCAACTCCAACTCTATATATTCACTTTCAGGGAGAAAAAAATAAAGGAGAAGGATTCATCGCGTTTTATGAGACGGAGCCGCTGCTAAGCCCTAAAACCTCTCGAGAGGGTTGATCTGGAGTCCGTTCGGGGCTCCGGAGAGGGGAATCCATCGCCATCGTCATCATCAACAATCCGCCATCACCAATTTCATGATGCTCACCGTCGTGCGTGAGTAATTCGATCGTAGGCTTGCTGGACGGTGATGGGTTGGATGAGATTTATCATGTAATCGATTTAGTTTTGTTAGGGTTTGATCCCTAGTATCCACTATGTTCTGAGATTGATGTTGCTATGACTTTGCTATGCTTAATGCTTGTCACTAGGGCCTGAGTGCCATGATTTCAGATCTAAACCTATTATGTTTTCATGAATATATGTGAGTTCTTGATCCTATCTTGCATGTCTATAGTCACCTACTATGTGTTATGATCCGGCAACCCTGAAGTGACAATCCAATGATGACCGTAGTTTGAGGAGTTCATGTATTCACTATGTGTTAATGCTTTGGTCGAGTACTCTATTAAAAGGAGGCCTTAATATCCCTTAGTTTCCGCTAGGACCCCGCTGCCACGGGAGGGTAGGACAAAATATGTCATGCAAGTTCTTTTCCATAAGCACGTATGACTATATTCGGAATACATGCCTACATTACATTGATGAATTGGAGCTAGTTCTGTGTCACCCTAGGTTATGACTGTTACATGATGAACCACATCCGGCATAATTCTCTATCACCGATCCATTGCCTACGAGCTTTCCGTATATTGTTCTTCGCGTATTTACTTTTCTGTTGCTATTGTTACAATCACTACAAAATACCAAAAACATAACTTTTTTTAATCATTACCTTTTGCTACCGTTACCACTACTATTATATTACTTTGCTACTAAATACTTTGCTGCAGATATTAAGTTTCCAGGTGTGGTTGAATTGAAAACTCAGCTGCTAATACTTGAGAATTTTCTTTGGCTCCCCTTATGTCGAATCAATAAATTTGGGTTGAATACTCTACCCTTGAAAACTTTTGCTATCCACTAAACTTGTGGGTTATCAAGACTATTTTCTGGCACCGTTGCCGGGGAGCATAGCTCTATTCTTTGAGTCACTTGGAATTTATATCTGCTTATCATTATGAAGAACTTGAGAGATCCAAAAACCAATATTTATCCCTCAACTACGAGGGGAGGTAAGGAACTGCCATCTAGCTCTGCACTTGATTCACCTTCTGTTTTGAGTAAGCTTGCGACACCTAAACCTGCGTTTGCTATTCATTCTGATATGTCGCATGTTATTGATGATGAAACTACTTCTATGCTTGATACTACTGTACCACTTGGTGAATTTCTTGATGAACAACTTGCTAGGGCTAGAGAGAATGAAATTATTGAAACTGATAATATTGATGATAGTGATGATGAAGACTCTCCCCCTAATAAATATGAATCGCCTGTTGTGCCTGAGGGTTATGTTCTGGATGAAGAACCTGCTAGAGCTATTCTTGCTTGTAGTGATAGAAGTGATCTTAAGAAGTTCTTAGCTAAATGGAAGCAGCAATATCTTAATGCTCGAATGAAACTTGACCCTGCTTTTGCTACTTCACCTATCTGTGTTACTGATAAGGATTATGAATTCTCTGTTGATCCTGATATAATTACTTTGGTTGAATCTGATCTTATTTATGGCTATGAATCTGAAACTGTTGTGGCACATCTTACTAAATTAAATGATATAGCCACCCTGTTCACTAACGATGAGAGAACTCGCTACTTTTATATCCTTAAAATATTTCCATTCTCATTAAAGGGTGATGCTAAGATATGGTTTAATTCTCTTGATCCTAGTTGTGTGCGTAGTCCCCAAGATATGATTTACTACATCTCTGCTAAATATTTCCCTGCTCATAAGAAACAAGCTGCTTTAAGGGATGTATATAATTTTGTGCAAATTGAAGAAGAGAGTCTCCCACAAGCTTGGGGGTGGCTTCTCCAATTACTTAATGCTTTGCCTGATCATCCTCTTAAGAAAAAATGAAATACTTGATATCTTTTATAATGGACTAACCGATGCTTCCAGAGATTACCTGGATAGTTGTGCTGGTTCTGTTTTCAGGGAAAGAACACCGGACGAAGCTGAAATTCTATTGAATAATATGTTGACAAATGAAAATAATTGGACACTTCCGGTGCCAATTCCTGAGCCAACTCCTGATCCTATTCCTAAACCAACTTCGAAGAAAAGAGGAGTTCTATTTCTCAGTCCTAAAGATATGCAAGAGGCAAATAAATCCATGAAAGAAAAGGGTATTAAAGCTGAATATGTTAAGAATTTACCTCCTATTGAAGAAATACATGGTCTTAATTTACTGCCTGTCGAAGAAATGCATAATTTTAATCCATCACCTATTGAAGAAATACATGGTCTTGATAACTCGACATAGGTGGTAAAGGTAAATTATCTCTATAGATATGATAAAGCTGAAATCCCATTAACTATGTTTTCTAGCCCATGCTTAGATGAGTTTGATAAGTTTATGGTTAAGCAAGAAGACTTCAATGCTTATTTTGGTAGAGAATTAAAACACAGTGCTGATATTCTTGAACACTTGGGTGATTATATGTCTAATGTCAAAGGTGAACTTAAACTTATTACTAAACATGCTTCTATGGTTACCACTCAAGTAGAACAAGTACTTAAAGCTCAAAATGATTTGCTCAATGAATTGAATAGTAAGAATAATGATTTTGCTGTTAGAGTGGCTACTAGAACTGGTAAAATGACTCAGAAACCTTTGTATCCTGAAGGCCACCCTAAGAGAATTGAGCAAGATTCTCAGAGAAAAAGTATAGATGCACCTAGTTCTTATAAAAGGAAGAAAAAAAAGAATGATAGGACTTTGCATGCTTCTAGTGAACCTATTACTGAAACACTTGATAATCCAAATGATATTTCTATTTCTGATGTTGAAACACAATCTGGTAATGAACCTGAAACTAGTTATAATGTTAATGATAATGTTCATGTTGATGCCCAACATAGAAATGATAATAATATAGAAATTGAACCTGTTGTTGATCTTGATAACCCACAACCAAAGAATCAACGTTATGATAAGAGAGACTTTGTTCCTAGGAAACATGGTAAAGAAAGAGAACCATTTGTTCAGAAACCCATGCCTTTTCCTCCCAAACCATCCAAGAAAAATAATGATGAGGATTTTGAGCGCTTTGCTGAAATTATTAGACCTATCTTTTTGCGTATGCGATTGACTGATATGCTCAAAATGAATCCTTATGGTAAGTATATGAAAGATATGGTTACTAATAAAAGAAAGATACCAGAATCTGAAATTTCCACCATGCTTGCTAATTATACTTTTAAGGGTGGAATACCAAAGAAACTTGGAGATCCATGAGTACCCACTATACCATGCTCCATTAAAAGAAACTATGTTGAAACTGCTTTATGTAATCATGGAGCCGGTGTTAGTGTTATGCCCCTCTCTTTATATCGTAGACTTGATTTGAATAAGTTGACACCTACTGAAATATCTTTGCAAATGGCTGATAAATCAACTGCTATACCTGTTGGTATTTATGAGGATGTGCCTGTTGTGGTTGCAAACGTTACTATTTTAATGAACTTTGTTATTCTTGATATTCTAGAGGACGATAGTATGTCTATTATTCTTGGAAGACCCTTTTTGAATACTGCAGGGGCTGTTATTGATTGCAACAAAGGCAATGTCACTTTTCATATTAATGGTAATGAGCATACGGTACACTTTCCGAGGAAACAACCTCAAGTCCACAGTATTAGTTCTATTGGAAAAATTCCATCGATTATTTTTGGAGGTTTTGAATTTCCTCTCCCTACTGTCAAGAACAAATATGATATTTTAATTATTGGGGATGTGCATATCCCTGTTGAGGTAACTTAGTGTTATTCGAAATTTCTCCGGTTCCATGTTATTCGGAATGAGTTTGTTAACAAGACCTGATCAACCTTGTTAATGGATTCCTTTTGATGATCATGAGATGGATGAAGTTAGAAAGCACAACTCTTTGTACCCTCCTTTTACTTTCTGCTATTTACATTAAATAATATAAAAATAGTATTTTCTGTCTGTTATCTGAATTATCTGTGCAATATAAAAATACCCTAAAAATAAAAGTTCTCCAAATGCCCTGAAATTTAAATATGATTTTTTCTGGAATATTTGAGAATTTTTCGCACTAAGAACACAGCAGGGGGGCATCCACCTAGCCACGAGGGTGGAGGGCGCGCCCTACCCCCCTAGTGGGCCCACGGTGGCCCTCCTCCACTTATTCCTGCACCCACAAACACCATTATCCAGCTCAAACCCGAGTCCAAGCTCATTTTGCTGCCATTTTCGATCTCCTTGCTCAAAGCACCTCCCATAAAACTGCTTGGGGGAATTGTTCCTTGGTATGTGACTCCTACATTGGTCCAATTAGTTTTTGTGCTAGTGCTTTATTCATTGCATATTTTTGCTGCCTAGGTGACCCTGTTCTTGAGCTTGCATTTCAAATATATGTGGTTCCAAGTAGTTTCGATGCATGATATAGGCTCTACTCACTTGTAGGAGTAGTTGCTATCAATTTTGTTGAGTTTGGTTCACTTTTATTTGAAGTTACTAAAAATATCAAAAAATTTCAGAGGGAGAATTATGCTTAGGAAAATTTACCAAGGTGGTTCTTCAAGGAAAGAAGGACCCAGGATTGCAATGCGTGATGCTGATGATGAGCCACCAAGGGACGCTCCAGTGCGGCCTTGTGAATGGCCTTCAGAGGACTTCATGGATTGAGTGAGAATTAAGGAAGAATTTAACGCATATTTGCGTAACGCTGATCTTGTGAGCTTCGAGGAAGAAAAATGCCGTTAGTACCACTATCTCACTGGCTCCTTTGTGAGGAGGTTTGAATTTTCATCTTCACGTAATTCTTAGACTGTCCTGTTCGATCTCTATGAAAATTCTTATACTATGTACTTAGAGGATTTTACCACTTCTTGCAAACTTCCACAATGGGGTAGTGCTAGTGAACCTCGCAAATCTGAATTTAGAGATTTTCTTGCTAATATAACTGTGGGGGAATCTAGACATATAGCACAAGCTACCATAGGGAGCATTCACTTTCCTGCTATACATTATTTTGCTCTTTTCATACGTAGATGCATTAACGGTAAAGATGAAGCATGTCACATGTGTGTCCCTGACCTCAATATTCTTAGGAGTGCTGTGTTAGGAGATAAATCTTATAATTTGGGAGCCATTGTTGCACGTAGGTTGCATCTTAATAGATTTAATGGAGATTTCTTTGGTGGAATTTACGCAACCCGTATAGGTAATTTTCTTGGTATAACCATACGTGAGGATGATATTGAGTTGCCTCCTACTTATTTGGATTATGAGGCTATGGTTCGTCATCAGTTTGTTGAAAGGAACGATCAGTTCCTCCAGTACCGACTAATCTTTGACAGACGACGCACCTATCACGTCGCTCTCCCTGCTTCTACTTCATTTGAATTTCAGGCAAAGGGGAGATATTCTATAACCAGAGAGGAGGCAGAAGAGTATAAGAGGAGGGCTGAGATAGCTCGCCTCCAAGCTGCAGCCCACGATGCAATGACTATTACATCTCAGTATGACCCCAACTACAACTTTGGATATCCGCCAGGCCATCCGTGGCATTAGACCAACTTAGACCAACTTAGGGGAGTACGTATTTCTCACCGACATTACATTTATGTTCACACACTCATTGCTAGATGTCGATGCTCATACTTTTTCATTGTAGCATCCATGCTAGTTCATTTTCTTTCTTATGCTTTCTTCTTGTGTGTTTAATAAACCTTAAGAAAAGCCAAAAAAATTAGTTCTAGCTTTTAGCTAGTTTTAATTCCCATGCTTGTAGTAGTAATTAAAAAGAAAACCCAAAAAGATTTCATGTTCTTCTTTTTTGCTTGTTGGGAGCTTTCCCGTGTAACTAGTTTTATTCCTTCTCTTTTCTTTGGGGGTCGATAGGAGAAGACCATGATTAAATTGTTGAAGTGGCTCTTATATGCATTATTGTTGGTCTGACAAAAGAGCCCATATTGCCTTGTCTTCTCCTATTTATTGAATGCTTGCAGATTCCAGCTTAGTCCAATGCACGTGCACTATAATTATTATTCACATCATTCGGTCGTGCAAGTGAAAGGCAATTATGACGATATATGATGGACTGATTGAGATGAGAAAAGCTGGTATGAACTCGACCTCTCTTGTTTTTGTAAATATGATTAGTTCATCGTTCCTGATTCAGCCTATTATGAACAAACATGTTTGCAATGACAATTAGAGATCATATGAGTCCACCATACCTACCTATATACAGTATCTACCTGCCGTTCCAAGGAAATTTGTATGTGCCAAACTCTAAACCTTCAAATAAATATCCTGTTTTGTATGCTCGAATAGCTCATGTATCAACTAGGGTTGTCTGTATCTTCGATGTTAGGCAGGTTATTCTCAAGAGGAGTGGACTCCGCTCCTCACTAACGAGAAAATGGCTAGTCACCGGGATGCCCAGTCCCATGCTTTATGCAAATCAAATCAAAATAATTGCAAACAAAACTCCCCTTGGGACTCTTGTTAGTTGGAGGCACTCGTTGTTTCGAGCAAGCCATGGATTGATGCTTGTTGGTGGAAGGGGAGTATAAACTTTACCATTCTGTTTGGGAACCGCCTATAATCTGTGTAGCATGGAAGATATCGCCATCTCTTGGTTGTTATGTTGACAATTAAAGTATACCGCTCAAAATATTATTCACCTATATTTCAAAACCGAGCTCTGGCACCTCTACAAATCCCTGCTTCCCTCTGCGAAGGGCCTATCTATTTAATTTTATGTTGAGTGATCATCCTCTTATTAAAAGGCACTAGTTGGAGAGCACCGCTGTCATTTGCATTAATTACTGTTAGTTTACATTGAGTATGACTTCACTGGATCTCTTTGACCATGAATTACAATGTCTAGTCAGTCCTTGATCTTTAAAGGTGCTCTGCATTTATGTTTTGGGGTCTCAGAAAGGGCTAGCGAGATACCATCTTGTTATATCATATTATGATTGTTTTGAGAAAGTGTTGTCATCCGAGATTTATTATTATTGCTCGCTAGTTGATTATGCCATTGATATGAGTAAACATGAGACCTAGGCGTTATTGTGAATATGGTTAGTCTATAATCTTTGTTGAAAACTTGAATGATGGCTTTATATATTTACAACAACAAGAGCAAACAGAGTTTGTAAAAGTTTTTCTTTATCACTTTCAGTTTGTCAACTGAATTGCTTGAGGAGAAGCAAAGGTTTAAGCTTGGGGGAGTTGATACGTCTCCGTCGTATCTACTTTTCCAAACACTTTTGCCCTTGTTTTGGACCCTAACTTGCATGATTTGAATAGAACTAACCCGGATTGACGTTGTTTTCAGCAGAATTGCCATAGTGTTATTTATGTGCAGAAACAAAAGTTCTCGGAATGACCCAAAACTCCACGGAGCGTCTTTTTGGAAATAATAAAAAATACTGGCAAAAGATCAAGACCAGGGGGCCCACACCCTAGCCACGAGGGTGGGGGGCGCTCCTGCCCCCTGGGCACGCCCCCTACCTCGTGGGCCCCCTGGAGCTCCTCCGACCTCAACTCCAACTCTATATATTCACTTTCGGGGAGAAAAAAAATAAAGGAGAAGGATTCAGCGCGTTTTACGATACAAAGCCGCCGCCAAGCCCTAAAACCTCTCGGGAGGGCTGGTCTGGAGTCCGTTCGGGGCTCCGGAGAGGGGAATCCGTCGCCATCGTCATCATCAACCATCCTCCATCTCCAATTTCATGATGCTCACCGCCGTGCATGAGTAATTCCATCGTAGGCTTTCTAGATGGTGATGGGTTGGATGAGATTTATCATGTAATCGAGTTAGTTTTGTTAGGGTTTGATCCCTAGTATCCACTATGTTCTGAGATTGATGTTGCTATGACTTTGCTATGCTTAATCCTTGGCACTATGGCTCGAGTGCTATGATTTCAGATCTGAACCTATTATGTTTTCATGAATATATGTGAGTTCTTGATCCTATCTTGCAACTCTATAGTCACCTACTATGTGTTATGATCCAGCAACCCCGAAGTGACAATAATCGGGACCACTCCCGGTGATGACCGAAGTTTGAGGAGTTCATGTATTCACTATGTGTTAATGCTTTGGTCCGGTACTCTAATAAAAGGAGGCCTTAATATCCCTTAGTTTCCGCTAGGACCCCGCTGCCACGGGAGGGTAGCAAAAGATGTCATGCAAGTTCTTTTCTAGAAGCACGTATGATTATATTCGGAATACATGCCTACATTACATTGATGAATTGGAGCTAGTTCTGTGTCACCCTAGGTTATGACTGTTACATGATGAACCGCATCCGGCATAATTCTCTATCACCGATCCATTGCCTACGAGCTTTCCGTTGCTATTATTACAATCACTACAAAATACCAAAAACATTACTTTTGTTATCATTACCTTTTGCTACCGTTACCACTACTATTATATTACTTTGCTACTAAATACTTTGCTGCAGATATTAAGTTTCTAGGTGTGGTTGAATTGACAACTCAGCTGCTAATACTTGAGAATATTCTTTGGCTCCCCTTGTGTCGAATCAATAAATTTGGGTTGAATACTCTACCCTCGAAAACTGTTGCGATCCCCTATACTTGTGGGTTATCAACAACCTTGTTGTTACTTCCGCTATTTGGATTGAGGTAATAGTATTTATGTTACTTTATACATGTGATTTACCTCTATTATAAATCCTCCAGTACTGTGTGTGTCAGCATACCGATCCAGGGATGACACTTAAGCATAGAGACTTGACCGTCTGAGGTCAGGTCGCTACACTCCGTGAAGCTGGAGGACTGGCTGGTCGACTACTCCACAGCCGTCAGCATCGCCAACGGCAACAAGTGTGTTGCTGTGAAGTATGTTCCGCTCATGCTCTAGGGCACAGCCCGGACATGGCTGAATAGCCTGAAGCCCCGCAGCATCAACATCTGGGTTGATTTCACTGAAGCCTTCATCCGCAACTTCACCAGTACGTACAAGCGGCCACCCAAGCCTCGTCAGCTCTCCTTATGCATCCAAGGCCCCACCGAGTCGACTCGTGACTACCTCACGCGCTGGGCCGAGCTGCGCAACTCCTGCGAGGGCGTGCACGAGGTGCAGACCATCGAGTACTTCACTGCCGGGTGCCGAGAAGGCACCCTCCTCAAGCACCAGCTTCTCGGCGACGAGCCGGCGACCCTCGATGAACTACTGATCATAGCACACAAGTACGCCACGGGCGACTCCTCCATGAAGGCGGAAATCCAAGTTGATGTATCTAGCAAAGTGGCTCCTCAAGCTCGTCGGACTCTGACTGGCGACACCAGCTGGTGTCAGCAACCAAATGACAACAAGCTCAAGACCACGCAGCTGGCCTACACAAGCCGGCAGGTGGCGAAAGTCGAAGGTCAGCAGCCAGAAGGACAGCCTCCACCCAAGCGTCGGAAGGGCGGCAAGCCCAACTGGTTGCCCGACTTCTCGTATGAGCAGACTCTCGATGCACCCTGCAAGTTCCACAGCGGCGCGAAGTCGTCCAACCACACCACTCGGAAATACCACTGGCTCACTAGGATCGCCAAGGGTGATGGACTCCCGCCTCCTCCGCGTGCCGGCCCGCTGCCTCCTCCCCAGCAGCTGGCGGTTCGGCCAGTCGGCGCCATACAAGATGAATAACCCGAAGAGCATGGAGCTTATGTCATGTTCACTAGCTTGGCCGATGATAGGCACAGCAGACGACAGCGATGGCAAGAAGTAAATGCAGTCTCATAAGAGACCCCCGAGTTCATGCATTGGTATGAGAAGCCCATCAGCTAGAGCAGAGCTGACCACCCGGAGGTGATGCCCAATCCCGGTTCTTATGCCCTGGTTTTGGATGCCACTTTCACGAAAGAGAGGCGGGCTGCTCGTTTCTCCCGAGTTCTGATAGATGGCGGCAGCAGCATCAACATCCTGTACCGAGACACTATGGAGAAGTTAGGAATCAAACAGAGGCAACTTCAGCCCAGTCGGACTGTATTCCATGGCATAGTTCCTGGCCTTTCCTGCTCACCAATCGGCAAGGTTCAAATTGATGTCCTCTTCGGAGACAAAGAACACTTTCGCCTAGAGCCAGTCTGGTTTGAGGTGGTGGACCTTGAGAGCCCTTATCATGCACTGCTTGGCCGGCCTCCTCTAGCCAAGTTCATGGCGGTCCCCCACTATGCCTACCTCAAGATGAAGATGACAAGCACCAAGGGAATCCTAACCATAACTGGGGACTACAAGAAGTCGTCCGCCTGCACAGCAGACAGCAGTGGCTAGCCGAGTCCCTCGTGATAGCGGCTGAAAAGCGGCTCGTTCACAGGGTTGTGGCAATGGCAGGCAAGCTGCCGGAAATGTCACCCAACCCCAAGGAGTCGGAAGCTGAAAGCTCGTTCAAGCCGTCCAGAGAAACAAAGAAGATACCCTTGGACCCGGAGCACCCGGAGAGGCACACTGTCATAGGTGCGAACCTTGACAGCAAATAGGAAAGAGAGCTTGTCGATTTCCTCCGTGAGAATCAGGACATCTTTGCATGGTCGCCCAAGGACATGCCGGGTGTTCCGACGGATTTTGCCGAGCGCAAGCTAAATGTCCAACCTGAGGCCAAACCAGTCAGGCAGCCCTTGCGCCGCCTGTCAGAAGAAAAGAGAAGAGTTGTTGGTGAAGAGATAGCCCGGCTTCTGGCAGCCGGCTTCATCATGGAGGTGTTCTTTTCCGAATGGTTAGCCAACCCAGTCCTTGTGCTGAAGAAGATTGAGCAGTGGCGCATGTGTATTGATTATACTAGCCTCAACAAAGCCTGCCCCAAAGACCCATTTGGTTTGCCAAGAATTGACCAAGTAATCGACTCCACAGCCGGATGCGAGCTGTTGAGCTTTTTGGATGCATACTCAGGGTACTATCAGATCAAGCTGAACTTGGCCGACAATATGAAGATCGCCTTCATCATGCCATTCGGACCTTCTGTTACCTGACCATGACGTTCGGCTTGAGAAATGTTGCCGCCACGTTTCAGCGTTGCATGCAGAAGTGTATCCTCAAGCAACTCGGCAGAAACGCCCACGTCTACGTGGACGATGTTGTGGTGAAGACGGAGAAGTGTGGAACGCTGCTGGAAGACCGCAAGGAGACCTTCGAAAACTTGTGCCGATTTCAGATCAAGCTCAACCCGGAGAAATGCGTCTTTGGAGTACCAGCCGGCCAGCTTCTTGGCTTCCTGGTCTCAGAGCGCGGCATAGAGTGTAACCCTGTGAATATTAAGGCCATCGAGAGGATGGAGGTGCTTACCCGACTACTGGACATGCAGAAACTCACCGGCTGCTTGGCTTCCATCAGCCATTTCATCAGTCGGTTGGGCGAGAAGGCTCTTCCCTTCTACCAGCGCATGAAGAAGACCACTTTTTTGAGTGGAATGACAAGGCGGATGAAGCTTTTCTCCAGCTTAAGAAGATGTTGACTACTCCGCCTCTCCTGGCGGCTCCGACTGCTAAGGAGCCCATGCGTCTCTACATTGCCGCCACCAGCCGGGTGGTCAGCACAGTCATAGTTGTGGAACGCAAGGAAGAAGGCAAAGCACTACCAGTCCAGAGGCCGGTGTATTACCTGAGTGATGTGCTGTCCACCTCCAAGCAGAACTACCCGCACTATTAGAAGATGTGCTATGGCGTACACTTCGCTGCCAAGAAGCTGAAGCCATACTTCCAAGAGCACCGAATCACTGTTATTTGCACTGCCCCTCTTGCGGAGATCATTGGAAGCTGAGATGCTTCAGGCCGAGTGTCCCAATGGGCCATAGATTTGCCCCCGTACACCATCTACTACCAACCTCGCACCACCGTCAAGTCGCAAGCACTGGCCGATTTCCTCTTCGACTTGGCCGAGACCCAGTACCTGCCGCCAGTGCCAGACTCCACCCACTGGCGGATGTATTTTGATGGTTCCAAGATGCGCATCAGTTTGGGATCCGGCATCGTCCTCACCTCTCCCAAAGGCGACAAGCTCAGATATGCGCTGCAAATCCACTTTGCCACTGTAACGCCCTCGATGCGGCTATATCTCCCACGTGTCGAAGCACGACTTAGAGGCATAACCGCATTGAAAGCAATGTCGCAAGTGAGGTAATATTCACACAACCCATGTAATACATAAGGGAAAAAGAGATACATAGTTGGCTTACAATCGCCACTTCACACAATACATGAATAAAGAATTACATCATCCAGATACACACAAGTTCCGACTACGGAACCAAAATAAAAGAAGACTACCCCAAATGCTACACCGATCCCCGATCGTCCCAACTGGGCTCCACTACTGATCAGTTGGAAACGGAACAACATAACGAACACGATCTTCATCAAGCTCCTCCTTAAGCTCGGGTTGCATCACCTGCACAGTATCATCGGCACCTGCAAACTGGTTTTGGAAGTATCTGTGAGTCATGGGGACTCAGCAATCTCACACCCTCGCGATCAAGACTATTTAAGCTTATAGGAAGGCTAACAGGTATAAGATCGAGCTGCAGCAAGCGACTAGCATATATGGTGGCTAAACACACACAAATGAGAGCGAGAAGAGAAGGCAAAGCACGTTCGAGAAATCTATGATCAAGAAGTGATCCTAGAACAACCTACGTTCAAGCATAACTCCAACACCATGTTCACTTCCCGGACTCCGCCGGAAAGAGACCATCACAGCTACACACGCGGTTGATGCATTTTAATTAAGTTAAGTTTAAGGTTTTATACAACCGGACATTAACAAATTCCCATCTTCCCATAACCGCGGGCACGTCTTTTGAAAGTTCAAAACCCTGCAGGGGTGTCCCAACTTAGCCCATCACAAGCTCTCACGGTCAACGAAAGATATTCCTTCTCCCAGGAAGACCCGATCAGGCTCGGAATCCCGGTTACAAGACATCCTCGACAATGGTAAAACAAGTCCAGCAAGACTGCCCGATGCGCCGACATCCAGATAGGAGCTTCACATATCTCGTTCTCAGGGCACACCGGATAAGCAATCCGTACAACTAAAACCAGCCCTCGAGTTTCCCCGAGGTGGCGCTGCAAGGGGCTCTAGTTTGGACCAACACTTAGACAAGCACTGGCCCGGGGGGGTTAAAATAAAGATGACCCTCGGGATGAACGACTCGCCCTCGAGTTTCCCCGAGGTGGCGCTGCAAGGGGCTCTAGTTTGGACCAACACTTAGACAAGCACTGGCCCGGGGGGGTTAAAATAAAGATGACCCTCGGGATGCATGACCAAGGGAAAAGGCTAGGTGGCGAATGGTAAAACCAAGGTTGGGCCTTGCTGGAGGAGTTTTATTCAAAGCGAACTGTCAAGGGGTTCCCATTATAACCCAACCGTGTAAGGAACGCAAATCCAGGAACATAACACCGATATGACGGAAACTAGGGCGGCAAGAGTGGAACAAAACACCAGGCATAAGGCCGAGCCTTCCACCCTGTACCAAGTACATAGATGCATTAATTAAATAAGAGATATTGTGATATCCCAACAAATGTATCCATGTTCCAACAAGGAACAAACTCCAATCTTCACCTGCAACTAACAATGCTATAAGAGGGGCTGAGCAAAGCGGTAGCCAAACAACGGTTTTCTAGGACAAGGTGGGTTAGAGGCTTGGCTTAACAATATGGGAGGCATGATTAGCAAGTGGTAGGTATCGCAGCATAGGCATAGCAAAAGAGCGAGCAACTAGCAAGCAAAGATACAAGTGATTTGGAGGGTATGGTCATCTTGCCTGAAATCCCGCAAGGAAGAAGAACGAGTCCTTGAAGAAGATAAACGGACGTAGACGAACGGATCCTCACAGGCGCGACGTTATCGGAACTAACCCGAAGAAGCAACACCGGAAAGAAAGAAAACAACATAGTAAACAACCACCACATAAACATGGCATGATGCACAATCAAGTATGATGCATGTCCGGTATTAAATATGCATGGCATGGCGAAGTGCACAAGCAACCCTACAAATTAAGTGGAGCATATGCAACTCCGTTGCATATTGACGAAACACCACATTCAAGTTATTTAGTTCGATCTCATTTATGCACCCAACAATATTAAATGTTGGTTAACATGGCAAGGGTGAAGCATAACAAAACTATACTATCTAAACAATTTAAATGGGGCCGGATATAGCAAACAACAAATCCGGTAAATCCCCATATGCATTAGTAAATTAATGCAAACAACAATTTAAACCATCTTAATGTTGTTAACATGATGCGGATGACATGTTCAAGTTTTATGCAATTTTACGAGAAGTTGACAAGAGCATTATGAACCATTTGTCATCGTGGCGGAAACGAAAAAGGGTGCCACGGCAATGATAACGAAAACGGTGCCACGGTAGCGTTCTGGTTCCGGTAACTCGATTGAGATACCGATGCAAAGGAGAAGTGTGCGGATGCGTGCAAAAGATGGTGGGGCGCTCCCGGATTCCGGGTGTCCCACGAGTTGACGACAAGGAAACGAGTGCCAATTTGGACACGGTGCAACAAACATCGCTAGCATTCATTCACGGACGTCGTCTCGAGGTTATACCTTCGAAGCGTGCAAGCAGAACAGTTCTCGTTCGGTGCAAGGTAGAGGAAGTAGACGTCCTCGCGACGACGGTAGTGGAAGTAGTCGTTCTCGCACGCTCTAGGGTCGACGGTAGAGGTTCTCGCGATCTCGGCGACGGTAGTGGTACATGTTTATCGGTAGTCAAACATGACAATCAGGAGAGGGTACTTGGCAACAAGCACATCGTCGGTAGTTGTGCACAATCATTGTCGGACTTGACGGGTTCAAGGTCTTCGGACGTAGTGGTACATGTTCGTTTTTCGAAGAGGTACATGTCATTCTTCTGTCACAGGTACTTGACGTTTTTGCTACCCGGGTCTTCAGCGATGGTCGTTGTACACATGACGTTGGGGTACTTGTCGGTCCGGGTCTTGATGGAGTAGATGTACACGTTTCGTAGATGAACTTGGCGTAACCGTGTGGTAGTCGAACTTGGCGGTCCGGTGCGGTAACCAAAACGTAGGGTTATACTTGTTGAAGCAAAACTTGACGAAATCCAAATGGAGGTAGCCATCTGTTCGGGGACATTGCGACAACAGCAGCAGCCGGAAGTGCTCGCGGGTGAGAGGGTCAGCCCTAGGACTGATGCCGGGAGCAGCAGGGGAGGTCCAGTGATGGGCATGGAGCGGGAAGGCGACAAGGACGAGGCACGTCGGGGCAGCAAGGCGGAGCAGAGCAGAGGCGGAGGCGCCTGGCACAGGGACTTGGCGCGGCGACTCCTCGACGCAGGGAGCAGCGGCTGCAGGCTGGAGCCATGCGGGCAGCGGGGCGGCGACGTGCGCTGGCGAAGACGGGGAAGCAGGGCAGCAACGTGACTTGACACGGCTCCGTCAAGGGAAGAAAATAGTAGGAGGCGGCGGGGCTTGACGTATCCGGATGAGGGACTTGGCAGGAGCGACGGCCGCCATGGACGAAGGAGGGGAGCTGCTCGCTGGCGACGGCCGGAGGCAGAGGCACGGTGAGGAAGGAGGAGAGGCCGGCGTGGTCCTGGTGGAGCTCGGCGGTGGCATCGCAGGCCAGCATGGCAGCGCCAAGGGGAGGGTGAGGATCGAGGAGAGGGATCGGGCGAGCGGGAGAGATCAGCGGAGATGGGGATCGACCAGAGAAGGGGTCGAGCGCGGTGCCCCTCTCCTGGTGGCGCGAGGGAGCGGATCGAGAGGGAGATGAGAGCGAGGGATCGGGCTAAGGCTCGCTAGGGTTAGGTTAGGGAGTGGGCCGACGCTGGATAGGTCTTGGAGGTCGGCCCAATGGAAAGGAAAACGGCCAGGCTGCTGGGCTCTCTCTTCTCCCTCCAAATCTTCTTTTCTTTTAACTAAATAAAAGAAAAGAAACTTGGAAGAAAAGCCGAGAGGGATTGCAATGGAGTTTGGACATGAAGTAAATTTTCTCAGAGTCACAAAAATGAGCCTGATCCACGAAAAATGGAATTGATCACGTGGGTGAAGTTTGAAACGAAATCCTTTGAATTTAATTCAAATGGTTTTGCATAGGAAGTAGGTGATAGGGAGGTCCAAAAATGTTGAGGTTTTTGGTGGAGCTCCGGAATATGATGAAAGAAATATATGGCCATGCTGGAGATCAAGAATTAAGATAACAACGACATTGGGATATTTTGCAAGTGTGTTTATGGGTGAATCCAAATTATTGGAATATTTAATATAGCTCTCTAAATATCGAGAGAATATGTTGTAAATAGAATCACCATGTGAATTCCCTCGGTTTAACTGGATCAAAGATCCATGCCATTTATTTAGTTGAGATGCAAAAGACTTATGACATGATTACATGATGCAACGAACCAAAATGACTCACCCGACAACACTAAAAAACATGGAAGGCATCTGAAGCTCCGGTCTTGGGGCGTCAGAACACTCCACCACTACGATAGGATCTCGTCCCGAGATCTAGAATGGCACCGGAGCGAAATACGGAAGAGAAAGAGAAGAGGTAAAACTAAGTTGTTTCTGTAACAAACGAGTGAAACCAAAAGGACCTTGAGAGGTTGAACAAATTGGAAGAAACAACGCAACGAAGAAGAACAAAGTTGAAAACCTCCATTAGAAAAGAGGAACAAGGAAGAACAAATTCGGGCAGCACTCCGGTTGAAAAAGATAGAAACTTGATAAGATGAGAGAACTTGAGCAGAGGGCACAACACTCCGGTTAAATGGATAAGCAAAGAAAAGAACATGATCTTCACAACTTGAGATGGAGAGAGTAGAGCGAAACATCACAATACCTTCGGAACAAATGTAGGAATGGAATCAAAAGAACGGAGGAGAAAACAACATCTTCTACCTCAAATGAGCTTGAAAAGAATATTTAGGAGAAGGGTCGAATATAGTTGTTGGAAACCCAAAAACGAAAAGGAAAAGCTTGATGTGGGCTTATGGAATACATCTCAAATTATGAGGTGACAACCAGCCACTTACAAGAGAAAGAATTGGATTGATATGAACAAGGAGACGAGAAACTTATTTCACCGGGAGGGTAGATGAAGAACTTGGACCATATATGAGCATCACAATTAGCGATAATCCTTAGGGAAGGCTTTAGGTGAAATATAACCCAAGATAACTCCACTGACAAGATTGATGGATTTAAAATATTTCATTCTTGTGAATGAAGAATGATATATTACCACCTCAAATATAAGGGAGAACAATTGCGCTGCGGATTGCAAGATGAAGAATGCTTGAGCTCCTCTGAAAAGAATCTCAATGAACACTTCGAAAAGTAATTAAATCCTTGATGAACCATTATGTAGAACCTCCATGAAGAACTCCGGTAACAAAAGGATGATCAAACAGAAGGAAAGAGAAGTTGAAAACACAAGGTGAAGCCTTGGGATGATTTAGATGGAGCTTCGCGACGAGATAAAGTGGAAACTTGGAATACCGGGAGAAAAGATAAGGCATCTCGAACAGAGAATGTGATATGATGAACCAGTCCGGAAAGCAGGAATTAAACACTTGGATGAACACAAATAAGAATTACATTATTCTTATCCTTCACCAATTAAATTGATGACAAACAATGGATTTGGCACACTACTTATTCTCGTAGAAAGGATTAAGATAGATATAGCTCAAACTTGAGAAGGTCTTCAACGAACCACCGGTGAAATCGAAACGACAAATGAGTTGATATGATAAAGAAGGACGAGAAATCTTAAAGAACCACTGTAAGGATTGAAAATGAACGAATAATAGATAATGAGACATCAGAAAGAATTTGCAAATGAACGAATATGCTTGAGAGAACTTAAATACAAGTGAAATGAAGAGAACGAATAAATCACGAACTGATAAGAGAATACTTGGATGACACACCCGTAAGATTTAGAGAATGAGATGTGAAATCTGAGAATGAAATGAACCCGAAATGATGGCCTTCGGACAATCGAACTGAAAAGACTCATGAATTTCTCTGAAAAGGTGAAAAGAATCTCACAATCGAAAACAATTATGAGAGGATGGCAACAAGCTAGCACCATGATTCTTGTCGAAAATGGAGCAAGATATGGAGGAAAAAATCTTCTTCGGTCTTCAAATCTGAGAATGACGATGAGAGACACCACCATGAATTATTTAGACACTCCAGAAGAATCAAAACGAAGAGGTTGAGCCAACGATGAAAAGAATTCAACAGCTCTTGGAGAAAAACATGAGACTGATGATAATTCATTCTTACGTCAAACTTTGAAAGATTTGCGAATAACTCCGTTAAAATTAGAAGAGTCAGGTAAGATCCTAGAAAAAGATGTGTGGGTTGGGGCCCACTCAAAAGATACACCGTAGAACGATTTAAAAGAGAGAATGCACTGGTTGAATTAAATGGCTTGAATCAGATAACATCCTCGAGATAGGTTGAACGGATCTTAAATGATTAGACGAGCCTTTTGAGATATCTTGAGCACTCCGGAACAAATGAATAGCGAGAAATGAATGAATATGAGGAGCACCAGCATGAGAAGGTATTGAAACGAGGAAAGGATATGATCAACAAAGCTTGACTTGAATCCACCGGAGAAGAAAATGAGTGAAGAGTGATGAAATTGAAGAGCATCTTCATGTGAAACACCGGGTAAGAACATTGAAAGAAAAGAATGAAGAGACTTCACAAGAATAAAAGGATACTTGATTAAGACATCCGAGTCCTTGAAGAAAAAGGGTGGGAGGGTGGGAAAACAAAGGCAATTTGGGACGGATGAAATGAACACCGATGAGAAGAACTGATAATTGATCCCGCGAATGTAGGAATGATCGGATCCACCTGAAGAGAAAACACTGGTTGAAAAGGAATTACATGACAATCTCGATTATGAAGAAGGATTGGTATTCACATAGGAACATGAGAATACCACTCAGATAAGGGATGGAATCCACATTTGACTTCGAAGCAACTCGAATACCATAACTCAAAAACAAAACAAGGATTGGCTTGTAGAATTAGCCGGAACAAACATATGATAGAGATTTCGTCCAAATTTTTCGTGGTGGGGCCTACACGGGCTCGATCGTGCAGCACCATCATGTACAAGGCAGTGCACATGACATACGAAGCGTCGCTGAGTCAGCATAGCCAAGGACTCTTTAAGACACAACGAGACCACTGTAAAACCAACCGTGGATAGGCGGACCACTAGACGTCGAACCCCAATTTCATATCATACATCTGTCGGAAAGATATCCTCAGAGCTACTTGAATTCCCACTTAGAAACTCCCGAAACTTTCCGGTTATGCAGTCAGGTGTTGGGGATACAGGGGAAGCATAATATCTCACCCAAAACTAGCAAATCCTACATCCAGCTGTATCCACCCTTCAACACATAACCAAGAAACCTTCGAAAATTGTTTACCGCAACCTTCGAAAAGCATCCGTTATACGAGTTATGGCAATACTCCCGAACTCCCGCCCCAGTACTGGGTGGCGTCGAGGTTATCTCACCAACAACTGCATAAAAGAGATTTTCAATGTCGGCGAACTTAGGTATTCCAGAATTGCAACAATAAAATTGTGACGACAACACCTCGGAGCTCAACTCCCCGGGACACTGCCACAACCACTAAATGTCAGGAGGCACCAAGAACAATGTTCTCGTCACAAAGCCATCAGAACGATTCCAAGATACCCGCGTGATCCTAATTTTTTTAGTGAAATTTGAGAAGAGAAGAGTAAAAACTCTACGTCAAGATGCCTCACCAGAGCGACGAAGGGACTGAGGAGTAAAAAGAATCCTACTCTCCGATATATATAATCCTAAAAGACTCAATTTTTTTTCTAGACTCAACAACGCTAGCGATTCGATCAAGCAGGGGGCTCCTAAGGTCGGGGAAGGCTCTGATACCAACTTGTAACACCCTTGATGCTGCTATATCTCCCACGTGTCGAAGCACGACTTAGAGGCATAACCGCATTAAAAGCAATGTCGCAAGTGAGGTAATCTTCACACAACCCATGTAATACATAAGGGAAAAAGAGATACATAGTTGGCTTACAATCGCCACTTCACACATACATGAATAAAGCATTACATCATCCAGATACACACAAGGTCCGACTACGGAACCAAAATAAAAGAAGACTACCCCAAATGCTACAAAGATCCCCGATCGTCCCAACTGGGCTCCACTACTGATCAGCTGGAAACGGAACAACATAACGAACACGATCTTCATCGAGCTCCTCCTTAAGCTCGTGTTGCGTCACCTGCACGGTAATCGGCACCTGCAAACTGGTTTTGGAAGTATCTGTGAGTCATGGGGACTCAGCAATCTCACACCCTCGCGATCAAGACTATTTAAGCTTATAGGAAGGCTAACAGGTATAAGATCGAGCTGCAGCAAGTGACTAGCATATATGGTGGTTAAACATACACAAATGAGAGCAAGAAGAGAAGGCAAAGCACGTTCGAGAAATCTATGATCAACAAGTGATCCTAAAACAACCTACGTTCAAGCATAACTCCAACACCATGTTCACTTCCCGGACTCCGCCGGAAAGAGACCATCACGGCTACACACGCGGTTGATGCATTTCAATTAAGTTAAGTTTAAGGTTTTCTACAACTGGACATTAACAAATTCCCATCTACCCATAACCGCGGGCACGGCTTTCGAAAGTTCAAACCCCTGCAGGGGTGTCCCAACTTAGCCCATCACAAGCTCTCACGGTCAACGAAGGATATTCCTTCTCTCAGGAAGACCCGATCAGGCTCGGAATCCCGGTTACAAGACATCCTCAACAATGGTAAAACAAGTCCAGCAAGACCGCCCGATGCGCCGACATCCCGATAGGAGCTGCACATATCTCGTTCTCAGGGCGCACCGGATAAGCAATCCGTACAACTAAAACCAGCCCTCGAGTTTCCCCGAGGTGGCGCTGCAAGGGGCTCTAGTTTGGAACAACACTTAGACAAGCACTGGTCCGGGGGGGTTAAAATAAAGATGACCCTCGGGATGCGCGGCTCCCAAGGGAAAAACTCTAGGTGGCAAATGGTAAAACCAAGGTTGGGCCTTGCTGAAGGAGTTTTATTCAAAGCGAATTGTCAAGGGGTTCCCATTATAACCCAACCATGTAAGGAACGCTAATCCGGGAACATAACACCGATATGACGGGAACTAGGGCGGCAAGAGTGGAACAAAACACCTGGCATAAGGCCGAGCCTTCCACCATTTACCAAGTATATAGATGCATTAATTAAATAAGAGATATTGTGATATCCCAACAAATGTATCCATGTTCCATAAAGGAACAAACTCCAATCTTCACCTGCAACTAACAACGCTATAAGAGGGGGTGAGCAAAGCGGTAACATAGCCAAACAACAGTTTGCTAGGACAAGGTGGGTTAGAGGCTTGGCTTAACAATATGGGAGGCATGATTAGCAAGTGGTAGGTATCGCAGCATAGGCATAGCAAAATAGCGAGCAACTAGCAAGCAAAGATAGAAGTGATTTCGAGGGTATGGTCATCTTGCATGAAATCCTGCAAGGAAGAAGAACGAGTCCATGAAGAAGATAAACGGACATAGACGAACGGATCTTCACAAACGTGACGTTATCGGAACTAACCCGAAGAAGCAACACCGGAAAGAAAGCAAAAAACATACTAAACAACCACCACATAAACACGTCATGATGCACAATCAAGTATGATGCATGTACGGTTTTAAATATGCATGGCATGGCAAAGTGCACAAACAACCCTACAAATTAAGTGGAGCTCAATATGCAACTCCGTTGCATATTGACGAAACACCACATTCAAGTTATTTAGTTCGATCTCGTTTATGTACCCAACATTATTAAATGTTGGTTAACATGGCAAGGGTGAAGCATAACAAAACTATACTAGCTAAACAATTTAAATGGGGCCGGATATAGAAAACAACAAATACGGTAAATCCCCATATGCATTAGTAAATTAATGCAAACAACAATTTAAACCATCTTAATGTTGTTAACATGATGCGGATGACATGTTCAAGTTTTATGCAATTTTACGAAAAGTTGACAAGAGCATTATGAAGCATTTGTCATCGTGGCGGAAACGAAAAAGGGTGCCACGGCAACGATAACGAAAACGGTGCCACGACAGCGTTCCGGTTCCGGTAACTCGATTGAGATACCGATGCAAAGGAGAAGTGTGCGGATGCATGCAAAAGATGGTGGGGCGCTTCGAGATTCCGGGTGTCCCACGAGTTGACGACAAGGAAATGAGTGAGAATTTGGACATGGTGCAAACCCCGAGCATCTCAAACATCGCAAGCATTCGTTCACGGACGTCGTCTCGAGGTTATACCTTCGAAGCGTGCAAGAGGAACAGTTCTCGTTCGGTGCAAGGTAGAGGAAGTAGACGTTCTCGCGACGGCGGTAGTGGAAGTAGTCATTCTCGCACGCTCTAGGGTCGACGGTAGAGGTTCTCGTGATCTTGGCGACGATAGTGGTACATGTTTATCGGTAGTCGAACATGACGATTCGGAGAGGGTAGTTGGCAACAAGCACATCGTCGGTAGTTGTGCACAATCGTTGTCGGACTTGACGGGTTCGAGGTCTTCCGACGTAGTGGTACATGTTCGTTTTTCGGAGAGGTACATGTCGTTCTTCGGTCATAGGTAATTGACTTTAATGCTACCCAGGTTTTCAGCGACGGTCGTTGTACACATGACGTTGGGGTACTTGTCGGTCCAGGTCTTGACGGAGTAGATGTACACGTTTCGTAGATGAACTTGGCGTAACCGTGCGGTAGTCGAACTTGGCGGTCCGGTGCGGTAACCAACATGTAGGGGTACACTTGTTGAATTGGAACTTGACGAAATCCAAATGGAGGTAGCCGTCTGTTCGGGGATGTTGCGACAACAGCAGCAGCCGGAAGTGCTCACGGGTGAGAGGGTCAGCCCTAGGACTGATGCAGGGACTAGCAGGGGAGGTCCAGCGATGGGCATGGAGCGGCAAGGCGACGAGGACGAGGCACGTCGGGGCAGCAAGGCGGAGGCCCTGGCACAGGGACTTGGCGCGGCGACTCCTCGACGCAAGGAGCAGCGGCTGCAGGCTGGAGCCATGCGGGCAGCGGGGCAGCGACGTGCGCTGGGGAAGACGGGGAAGCAGGGCAGCAACGTGACTTGACGCGGCTCCGGCGAGGGAAGAAAACAGTAGGAGGCAGCGGGGCTTGATGTATCCGGACGAGGGACTTGGCAAGAGCGGCGACCGCCATGGATGAAGGAGGGGAGCTGCTCGCTGGCGACGGCCGGAGGCAGAGGCACGACGAGGAAGGACTAGTGGCCGGCATGGTCCTGGTGGAGCTCGGCGGTGGCGTCGCAGGCCGGCATGGCAGCGCCAAGTGGAGTGTGAGGATCGAGGAGAGGGATCGGGCGAGCGGGGGAGACCGAGGGAGATGGGGATCGGGCAGAGAAGGGGTCGAGCGCGGTGCCCTTCTCCTAGCAGCGCGAGGGAGCGGATCGAGAGGGAGATGAGCGGAGGGATCGGGCTAAGGCTCGCTAGGGTTACGTTAGGGAGTATGCCGGTGCTGGATAGGTCTTGGAGGTCGGCCCAATGGAAAGGAAAACGGCTAGGCTGCTGGGCTCTCTCTTCTCCCTCCAAATCTTCTTTTCTTTTAACTAAATAAAAGAAAATAAACTTGGAAGAAAAGCCGAGAGGGATTGCAGTGGCGTTTGGACATGAAGTAAATTTTCTCAGAGTCACAAAAATGAGCCTGATCCACGAAAAATGGAAATGATCACGTGGGTGATGTTTGAAACGAAATCCTTTGAATTTAATTCAAATGGTTTTGCATAGGAAGTAGGTGATAGGGAGGTCCAAAAATGTTGAGGTTTTTGGTGGAGCTCCGGAATACGATGAAAGAACTATATGGCCATGTTGGAGATCAAGAATTAAGATAACAACGACATTGGGATATTTTGCAAGTGTGTTTATGGGTGAATCCAAATTATTGGAATATTTAATATAGCTCTCTAAATATCGATATAATATGTTGTAAAGAGAATCACCATGTGAATTCCCTCGGTTTAAATGGATCAAAGATCCATGCCATTTATTTAGTTGAGATGCAAAAGACTTATGACATGATGACATGATGCAAAGCACATGATGCAACGAACCAAAACGACTCACCCAACAACACTCACAAACATGGAAGGCATCTGAAGCTCCTGTCTTGGGGCGTCACAGCCACCTCCAACAATGTTGCTGAATACGAAGCACTCATTCATGGTCTCCGGCTTGCCAAGGAACTTGGCATTCGCCGGATCATGTGTTAAGGAGACTCTGACTTGGTGGTCCAGCAGTCGTCAGGTGACTGGGACGCCAAAGATGCAAACATGGCAAGCTACCGTTTCCTCGTCCAGCAACTCAGCGGATACTTTGAAGGGTGCGAGTTCCACCATGTGCCAAGAAATGACAATGAGCAAGAAGATGCCTTGGCACGAATCGGCTCCACCCGACAAGGAATACCAGCCGGCGTCGCCTTGCAACACCTCCTTAAGCCGTCTGTCAAGCCATCGCCAGAGTCAGATTCCATCTTCGTGCCGGCTCCTCCCGAACCAGTCAGATCCAACTTGAGGACCTCAGCAGCCGGCGCGGGGAATTCGGCAGGCGGCCCGGACACTTCAGCAACCGCGCCCGGCCCTGGGACTTCATCGACACAGCAAGCGGCAGCCGACTCCAACCCGTCGCCTCCCGGCCCAACCGCCCTCGTGTAAGTTGCAATTTTGGCAGTTGAAGAAATAGCAGCACCTTCATGGGCACAACCCATCCTCAACTTTTTGGTAAGCAAAGAGCTGCCGACTGATGAGATCTCGGCCCAGCAAGTCCAACGTCGAGCAGTAGCGTACACCATTATCAACAGAGAACTTGTAAGACGCAGTGTCACAGGTGTGCACCAGCGCTACGTGGAGCCAGAGCAAGGTCAGGAAATCCTCAAAGATATCCACCAACCGAGTGTGGCCACCACATGGCTTCAAGAGCTCTTGTTGCCAAAGCTTTCTGCCATTGGTTTTTCTGGCCGACTACTCTAGAAGACGCCAAAGGCTTGGTCTAGAAATGCAAAGGGTGCCAGAAGTTCCTCTCTAAGCCACATCAGCCGGCTTCTGCAGTCAAGACCATCCCCATTGCCTGGCCCTTCACTGTCTGGGGGCTGGATATGGTGGGACCATTCTAGACAGCACGCGGTGGCATGACTCATCTGTTTGTCGTGGTGGACAAGTTCACCAAGTGGATAGAAGCAAAACCAATCAAGAAGTTGAATGGTCCGACTGCTGTGACTTTTATCGCCGACATCACCATCCGGTATGGCATACCACACAGCATCATCACCGACAACGGCACAAACTATGCCAAAGGCGCCTTGGCCCGTTTCTGCGCGATGCAGGGCATCCGACTGGACTTAGCGTCTGTTGCCCATCCGCAGTCAAACGACCAAGTGGAGCGAGCAAACGGCCTCATTTTGTCAGGAATCAAGCCCCGACTGGTCGAGCCTCTGGAGCGCTTGGCCGGCTGTTGGCTTGACGAGCTGCCGGCCGTCCTCTGGAGCCTGTGCACAACTCCGAACAAGTCAACCGGCTTCACGCCCTTCTTCCTCGTCTACGGTGCCGAGGCCATCATCCTGATGGACATAGAATTCGATTCCCCTCGAGTCACCATGTACACCGAGGAGGAGGCGATAGAAGCACGAGAAGACAGTGTCGGTCTACTTGAAGAGGGCCGGCAGCTGGCACTCAGCCGGTCCACCATCTACCAACAGAGTCTACGCCGATACTACAACCGGAAGGTCAAGCCAAGATCCTTCCAAGAGGGAGACCTTGTGCTCCGTCTGATCCAGCAAACAGCCGCCAGCACAAGCTCTCGGCACCTTGGGAAGGCCCCTTCATCATCAGCAAGGTGTTGGGCAATGACTCCTACTACCTGATCGATGCTCAAAAGCCTCGAGCACGCAAAAGAGACGACTCCGGCAAGGAGACAAAACGACCATGGAATGCAAACCTCCTTCGAAGGTTTTACAGTTGATGCAATATGTACCAAGCCAACTTTTGTATTAAGTATGAAGACTCTGGGTCCCCCGAGAAGAGCTCGGGGACTGTCCTCCTTTATTGTGCGAAGGAGCAGAAAGCAAGGAGAGATAGAACTCGGCAAAAATATTTACATATCAAAAGGCCCTTGGCCAACATTCAACAGAAGTTTGAAATACACCCCGTGGGTGGAATTGTGCGAAGCTAACAAAGTTCGTCAAGACTGATAAGCAGGAAAAAACAAAGATAAATTGGCAGCCTAGGGAGCAGTAGACGGATTCGGCGGAACGGTGGAGTCGGTGTTGCCGGTTGGTGGAGCGGTCGGCTGGTCAGTCTCTGCTTGGTCGCCTTTAGCAGCAGACGGTCTGCTCGGGCGTGGCTCTTTGCTGGAGGCACGGTCGAGCTGAGGCTGGCCGTCCGCTTCAAACTCTGGCACTTCCTCTTCACCTTCCTCATCCTCCTCATCTTCTCCCTCGTCGCTGGAGTCGATCACTTCGGCCGAGACCTCGCCATCCTTTGGGTTCAGCCCGAACCACTCTGGCGGCGCCTCGGCACCATTCTCAGCCAGCTCCTGGACAAAGACGTTGGTGTTGGTGTACTCGGCAATCGCTGCCGCCCGCTTGGTGAGATCACGCTCCACCACCACCAGCTCCTCCTGGGCCTGCTGTCGAAACGTGGTCAACTGGGCTAGATCTAGTCTAGGGTACCACGCCTTGATGAAATCCAAGGCTCGGCGTGCTCCATACTGGGCCGAGGAGCCCTTCCAAGCCTCAAGATGCCCGGCCGCCACTTCCAGCCAGTCGGCAGTCCGGCTGGGAGTGCGCGGAGCCGGCATGTCTGGCCACAGGGTGAAGATCGCCTGGGCCCCGACACGCTGAAGATGACGCAACATCCGATGAGCCTGCCAAAGGCGGGTCTCGATGCTGAGGAGCTACTCGCTAAGGGACCGGGGGGACGTCGGCAGCAATCTGCGCTCCTTCTGCCCTCCGTTCCTCGTGATAGGCCTCGATAGCCTGATTGGAGGCGCCGGAGTGGCCAGGGAAGAAGTCTGCTCAATCAGAAAGCAAAAGAGCAAAAGTTAGAAGACAAGAAGCCAGTTCGGTCAACCGGTAGCTCGAAGAAAGAAAAAAGAGGGAAGCTTACCGTCAACCATGTCTTCGATCTCGCCGAAGCCGGTAGTCCGCATGGCCTCCTTATCAGTCCAGGCGGAGCGCTCGGTCTTGAACTCAGCAAGGAGACCGGACTACTTCGCCTCCGCCTCTTTCTGAGCCGTCTTGAGAAGCTCTGCCTGCTCCACCAGTTGCGTGGCCAGCCAGTCACGTTCTTCAGCCAGCTTGCTGCACTCCACCTCCTTGGCGCGCAAGGCGATGTCAGCATCACCAAGATGCTGTTGCAGGGCAGCATTGGCCTCTGCAACAAGGGAGAAAGAAAAAGGCGTCAGCAATCAACAAAGAAGAAGAGCAGTTGCCGGGGAGATCCGGCCTGACTGCTCAGCAGTCGCCCAGAATCTCGGGGACTACAGCCCACGCGTGCGCCAGTGCGCCCTCGCAGAGAAAGTAAACAAGGACTTACTCGGGCTCTCCGACAAGTCGACGGCCCGTCGGTCCAGCTCTCGTACGTTAGAGTTGAAGGCGAGTGCGCGGAGGTTGTGATAGGCCTATAAAGAAGATAGCAGATGAAGTCAGTACTCAGAGCTCGCCAATTAAAGCTCCGAGCCGCCAGCTTGGCAGCCGGCCCGAAACATGGGGACTACACCCAGTGGGTGCGCTGGCGTGCCCCCACAGAGAAGTACAAGAAATACAAGAGTCAAAGATGAAGAAGCATACCCGGATGGCTGCTCGCTACTCCAGGAACGCCTGGTAGCACCATTTCAGGGCGTCGGCTTCGGCTCGAAGTTTGCCTTGGACATCCAGGATCGCCTGGTTCAAAGGGCCCGTCCCGCCTCCTTGCCACCAGTCGGCGGGCACGACGCTGGTCTCCTTGGCATCCGGGATCAAAGAGCTCGCGGCACCGACTTCCAGTGGGTGCGGCACCGAAGCCACCTTTGCAAACCCGCAGCGTGATGGTGTGCGGACCTCAGGAGTTGGGCCCATCACCATCTCGCTTTCGGCTAGTGGCGATGGCGGGTCAGCGGGCTGCTTGTCCTGCACTACCTCGAACGGCGGTGCTAGAGGGACGACTATGTCCAGCATGACGACATTGCCGCCTTCCCTCTCCATGACTGGGTGATCGTCGCTGGCACCCCCAGTCGGCGCCACAAACTCTAGCGGTGGTGGCGCGGAGTTCAGGGGGACAAGGAATAGCGGCTCCTGGCGGCATGCGGTTTCTTCAAGCCGCTTCTTCGTGGCATCATCGGCCTCGTCCTCCGCCAGCTTCTTCAGCACTGCGGCCTCCGCCTTCTCCCGGCGGGCGACCTCTTGCTCCTCACGCACCACGCGCATGTTTCGTTCCCGCGCCTCCCGGAGGTCGGCCGCTGGATTGATTCGCTGGCTAGTGGTGGAGGCCTCCGCCGTCCCGATAACGGAGGCGGCGGCCGACATCTTGAGTGAGAGCGGAGCCCTAAATCAAGAAGACAAGGAGAAGAAGTTCAGATAAAATCAACAAGAAAGGAAGGCACGAGAAAAGGATACTTATGCCGACACCATGGGAGGCGCCTTCGGGACATTCTGAAACTTGGCCGCCTTCGCGGCGGCTTCCTTCCGCCTGGTCGCGACGGTCGGGTTCTTAGCCTTCTTCGGCGCACTGCCGAACAAGGCGGCACCCTGTTTACACTTTCGCATACCACCTTGGGCAGTCGGCTCGGCGAAGGGGCCCGTGTCTGCCTTGCCAACGCCTCGTGAAGGGCGCAGCTCCTCCTCCTCCTCCTCCTCGAAGTCGTCCGGCCACGACTCAACGCCAACCCCTTCTCTGGAGCCGCTTGTTGCATAGACGCCGCCTGTGGCATCATCTTCCAAGGCGGCCGCCCCCAAGTCGGGGTCGTCCACATCGCTCAAGGCTCGTTCCGGCAAGTAGGGGCCGCCCGCCCCCATGACAGCGGCCGCCACCTCGGACATGTATATCTGTTTCAAAAAAGTAAGAGGCTGACTGGTCAAATCAACAAGACGGGATCAAGATAAAGCTCGAAAGAGGGAAAAGTTTGAAGAGCTTACAGCAGGCGGCGGTTCCGCCCGGGAGTACGACTGCTTGCCAAACTGCAAGGACCCGTCTAGCTTGAGGTCGGAGATCTCGTTCACCAAGTTTGCCAGCTCGGCAGCCGGCATCTCCTTGGTACTTAGCCGGCATGGGCCGCGGTGCCTACTCATCTGGCAGATCAAGTGAGGCCGGCCTTCGAGCGGGAGAACCCGGCGCGTGACAAAGGCGACCGGCAAGTCGGACGCTTTGAGGCCTTCGGCTTCAGTAAGCACCCGGAGTCGGTTGATGGCGGCGGCGCCGTCTGCTGACATCGGCTTCGGCTTGTAGCCCAGTTAGCCCGAGGCTCAGCCGGTGGGCCGGCTTTGTAGGCCAGCAGGTTGATGAAGTCGACGGCCGGGTCAATGTTCTCCACATAGAAGTAAGATTTCTGCCACATCTTGACCGACTGTGGAAGCTTGATGGCGGGGAAGACATTCCGCGGCGACGGCCGGCGCACCGCGATGAAGGCACCACACTAGGACGCCTTCTCCTTGGTGGAGGTGCCCAGCTTGTTGTAAAACAGCGCCCCCCACAACTCGATGGCGGGGAGGATGCCAAGGTAGCCTTCGCACATCGTGACGAAGGCGGATAGAAGCATCATGGTGTTGGGCGTGATGTGGTGAGGTTGGAGATGGGAGAAGTCGAGGATGAGCGGAGGAAGCCGCTCGCCGGCAGGCCGAAGCCGCGGATGAAGTGCGAGTGGAAGGCGCCCCGCTCGCCCTCCCGCAATGCTGGCGACATCTCCCCCTCGGGAGGTACGCGCACCTTCACGTAGCTAGCGCCGCGAAGGCACCGTGTGTCGTGGAGGAAGGCGATGTGGTCGTTGTTGACGTTCGACCCGTCCTAGTCTCCTCCCTGCTCGCGCTCCATGAAGAGCTCGATGAGGCAAATGGTGCGGTAGGGGAGCTGGGGATCGAAGCAGGGCCAAGAAGGGCTTGGGGCAGAAGAGCTCGACGGAAATGGGCGGCGGAAGCACTCCGGCGGAGCTTGAGTGTGCTGCGGCGAGAGGAGGAAGAAAGAGGCAAGAGTGGGGCAGGAGGGCGCGCGTGCTACGCTGCTTCCTCTCCCCCCTACTTATAGCCGTCGGGCTATGAAGCCAAGGGGGCGGGCATGGGATCGTGGGATTAACTATGCCCACAACCCGACATTCCCCTGTTTATCGCGCAAGTTACCGCGCGCGGTAACTCTGCGGAGAAGCTCAACCGGCCGCCTCGACTACGGCGGATCCGCTCGCGTGCCGAGGCCAGGTAGTGGCGGGCCTAGCCTGCTGTCGCATCCCATCGCGCGCGTAAGCTGGAAGGCTGGCCCGGTTGGTTGATGCCAAGTGGCATGCCTACGGTGGGCGGCGGGCTTGGAGGCTTCGCTAGTAAGCCACCTGGTTCCTGCCGTTGCGTTCGAAGTTTTCGGACGAGTCCGACTGGCTGTGGCCGACTCCCTCCACACGGCACAGTAGGAGTCGAATGAAGATTTAGACCAGAGCACTGAGAGAGGGAAACGGATGAGGCTTCTCGGCTTACCAGCTGCGACGCCTCACCAGCTTCGGGGACTACTGTCGGAGTAATGGGCCACGGGTAGCCTAACCCGAGTCCCTAAGCCTTTCAAGACATTAGGGCTGGCTGCGCCCCTCAAGACATCAAGAAGAAGTGCCTCCTTCTAGTGGCCAGCTGTCCCAAGCGGCCGGCTGCCAGAAGGCGGCTGAGCTCAAGAACGCGGCTCCAAGACGGGCCAACTTCCTGCAAGCAGCCTCCAGAGAGTTCGGCTCCTAGCAGGCGGCCCACCGCGCCCTCAGAATCTGCGCTCCCATTAAGAGGACGAGATAGGGTAAGGCTACAGTGTAGCCCATCAACCCCATATCCAGGGCCAGGCATGGCCATAGTGCTTCGTACAGGCGGAGATCTCTGCCTGTACGTGGCACTGTTGCAACTCCATCCCTGACGTCCCCGCTGGCAGGCAAAGCCCTGTTCCCACGACCACTTGTCAGTATGGCTGCAGGCGGCTGGCCCTACTAGACAGCGAGAGCCCAGAGGTCGGCGGAAGCCTGAGTAGTCCGACCTGAGGGAGGCCGGCTCCCAGCAGGCGGCCCGTTCCTCCCTCGGGGCCCGTGCACCATTGACCAGATGAGACCCGGAGTGGCTACAATGATCTCCCACCAGGCGGCAGGACTGTAGCCACGCTCCCCTGACCAAGCATGCGTCATTAGCATCACAACTACACTAATCAGTAGCCGGCAAGACCCGCAAGCGGCGGGGGCGTCCTGTCGGCTCCGTACCAGACCAGTCGGCGGGTCCCACCAGGTTGCGGGCTCCAGCAGTCGGCGAAGAAGCCGGTGACCAGAGACATTGACCGCCGGGTCCTACACCCAGCCATATTACTATTGTACCCCTAGGGGGTAGATCTATATAAACCCCCCAAGGCACCCATGCAAAGGGTTCCCAACCTGTTAGAACTAGACTCATACCTTGAGGAAGGAGAGAGCTTGCCTGCCTTCTTCTACCTCTAGCATACAGCTCGAGGAGCACCATTTGTACTCACTAGTGCCTTAGTGATCATGGGGAGACCCCGCAGAGCAGGACTAGGGGTGTTATCTCCTAGGAGAGCCCCGAACCTGGGTAAAGTACGCCGACGTTCGTGTCTACGCCTCGTCCCACTTCCAGGCACCGGCGACGTTCTACTCGCTCCAACCATGATAAGCCATCCATTGGCATATGTCGCACCAAACCCCCGACATTAAGCTTATGGAAAGGATAAGGAAATGAGGTGGATCTGCAACAAGCGCTAAGCAAATATGGTGGCTAACATACGAAAAAAAGAGCGAGAAGAGAGGCAACACAACGGTCGAGATGCTAGAAGTGATCAAGAAGTGATCCTGAAACTAATTGCGTTCAAGCATAACACAACACCATGTTCACTTCCCGTACTCTACCGAGAAGAGACCATCACGGCTACACAGACGGTTGATGTATTTTACTTAAGTAAAGTGTCAAGTTCTCTACAACCGGACATTAACAAATTCCCATCTACCACATTACCGCGGGCACGGCTTTCGAAAGTTTAAACACTGCAGGGGTGTCCCAACTTAGCCCATCACAAGCTCTCACGATCAACGAAGGATATTCCTTCTCCCGGGAAGACCCGATCAGTCTCAGAATCCCGGTTACAACACGTGTCAACAATGGTAAAACAAGACCAGCAAAGCCGCCCGAATGTGCCGACAAATCCCGATAGGAGCTGCACATATGTCGTTCTCAGGGCACACCGGATGAGCAATCCGTACAACTAAAACCATCCCTCAAGTTTCCCCGTGGTGGCGCTGCAAAGGGCTCGAGTTTGGACCAACACTCAGAGGAGGACTGGCCCGGGGGGGGGGGGGGGTAAAATAAGATGACCCTTGGGCTCCGGAAATGCAAGGGAAAGGCTTAGGTGAGGCAAATGTAAAACTAAGGTTGGGCCTTGCCGGAGGAGTTTTATTCAAAGCGAACTGCCAAGGGGGTCCCATAACCCCAACCGCGTAAAGAACGCAAAATCAAGGAACATAACACCGGTATGACGGAAACTAGGGCGGCAAGCGTGGAGCAAAACACCAGGCACAAGGCTGAGCCTTCCACCCTTTACCAAGTATATAGATGCATTAATTAAATAAGAGATATTGTGATATCCCAACGTATCCATGTTCCAACATGGAACAAACTTCAACTTCACCTGCAACTAGCAACACTATAAGAGGGGCTGGTCAAAAGCAGTAACATAGCCAAACAACGGTTTGCTAGGAAGGTGGGTTAGAGGCTTGACATGGTAATATGGGAGGCATGATATAACAAGTGGTAGGTAGCGTGACATAGCGATAGAACGAACAACTAGCAAGCAAAGATAGAAGTGATATTGAGGGTATGGTCAACTCGCCTGAGATCCCGCAAGGAAGAACAACGAGTCCATGAAGAAGGCAAACGGACATAGTCGAACGAATCCCCATAACTCCGGAACCAAACCGAAGCTAACGAGAGAAGCAACCTGGAAAGAAGCAAGCAACATAGTAAACAACCATCACATAAACATAGCATGATGCACAACCAAGTATGATGCATATCCGGTTTAATGAGGCATGGTATGGCAAAGTGCACAAACAATACTACAAATTAAGTGGAGCTCAATATGCAACGAGTTGCGTATTGACGAAACACCATATCAATTATTTAGTTCTCTCTCGTTTATGTACCCAACAATAGTAAATGTTTTTAAACATGGCAATAAGGTGAAGCATATGAAAACTACACATTTAAGCAAGTTTAAATGAGGCCGGTAACAACAACAATTCCGGAAAATCCTCATATGCATATTTCGAGTTAGCTAATGTTCTGCCCTCAACATACTTTTAGAGTTGTTAAACATGCAAAGTAAGTACACCATGTTAATCTATGCATTTTTCTACCACATTTACATATAAAGTTTATTTAAAATGGAGCTACGGTTATTTAGTTATGAAATAAAGCATTTTAGCAAATTAATTCAAACAGCACATTTGAACATTTTAAACATGGATGAGAGTTGCATATTATCAAAATAGATGAAAATATAAGCATTTGGCATATATAAAACATTTTAATCCAATGCACCATCTGTGAGTTATTAAATGCATGATCTAGGGGGACTTTCCTGTAAATCTGTTTACTTAGGATTAATAGGCAAATTCACAGACTGAAAAAAAACACATGGTGGGCTGAATCTGGTGCATGTTGGGCCAAGAGAAAAGAAAAAAACAAACAAAGGAGGCCTGGGGCCTCACCATGGGCTTCGGCCCAACCAGAGGAGGCGGCTGGGTTCTGGAGTCGGTGCTGGGCCGCGACTTGAGAGGAGGCCGACGCACGAGCTGACCCACGGTCAACGCCACCACGAGCTGGCGAGCGGGATGAGCCCCTCTGCTCGTCCCCGAGCCGGGGGATGGCGGTGGCGCCACCGGCTATGACTGGGTCTCCGGCGAGGCGCGAGGACAGCGGGGAGGCCGGGAATGGGCTGGACAAAGGCGAGGCATCTAGATCCGGCGGCCATGGGGGTCCTCGTTCATGGCGGGAGAGAGAGAGATGTTACAAGAATGAGGAGAAGGTGACATCCAGGGAAGGAGGAGTAGGGCAGCGGGATCTGGCCTCGGAGGTCCTCCGCCGGAGCTCGACGGTGATGAGGTCTCCGGTGGCGGGGTCGGCGAGGTGCGAGGGGAGCTGCGGGCGATGGAGTCCCCGTTCTAGATCGGGATCGAGCGGGAGGCTTCATGCGCGGGCGGCGGTGTGGTTTCGGGTCCGTGCGAGCCTCGCTCGGGCTCCGCGGGCCGCAGTGGAAGCGGGAGCCGAGCAGGGCGTGGGTGAGGTGGCGGGTACACATGGAGGCACGGGAGTGGAGGGAAGCGGCTACGCATGAGGCGGCTGGCCCATGGCGACTCGCCAAGTGGTGGCGCATGGCTTGTCGGCGCTGAAAACGAGGCTGGCGGCGGCTGGAGGCAGGTGGAGGTGCGGAAAAAGAGGAGGAGGGGTAGGGTTTCCCAAAATAGAGATGGGGGTGTCCATTTGTAGGCCGGGTTAGGGTTTGAGGGGTTAGGAGGGGTTTTTGGACCGTGCGATCGCCATCGGACGGCTCCAGATGTGAGGAGGGTTGGTTGGGCCTAGTGGGTGGTAGAGAGTGGGTTGGGCTGAGAAGAGACAGATAGAAATGCAGCCCGGCAAGGTTTCCGGAGACCAAAAACGTCTGACGCTTTGACCGACTATAATGCCGCTACAGTTATCCATGGGGGCGTCAAAAGAACTGCGAATGCGATGAAACTTGGTAGGCGGCCTACTGACAACATAACAACACTACGCCTCAACTTTCATCCAATTTCGAGAACATTTTCGGGCCACTTATAAAATACTATTACGGACGTGCCGCGGGCACGTGCAAGTGTGTCTCCGCTCAGAACAAACAACAGACGGAACTGGGGGAACCCGGGCGGATGCAAGTTTTGAAAACATGGTGATGCAATGCACATGATGACATGGCAAAAATCAACAAGCAAGTAGAAAGACATGGAAACGATGGTGAATAACTGGAAGACACCTGGCGCAACGGTCTTGGGGCATTACAATCGAAGCCACAAAATAAGCTATACACTCCCACGACCACTAGTAGTACAACGCAACCTAGAATCACCTTTTATCGCTAGTACATTGTTCCTTACAAGAAATCACTACCAGGAAACTACCACTTCCAACGATCCCTACCAAGAAACCACTAATCTACAAAAATTAACAAAAACATACTAAAATTTTCTTAATCAGTGGCAATAAACTACCAAGTGCCGTTATAGGCACATTTCAACCCATGTCACCCCTTAAGTCAAAGCTTCTATTTGACAGGCAAGTTAGGCGTTATGACTTGTGGGACCTACATGTCATTCTGGACAAAAATCCCTAAGGGACGTCCTACCTCCGGCCCGTCCACCTAGTCATCCTCGGCCATGGGACGCAGCTATCGCCGCCGGCAAAAGGCGAGGTCAAAAGCGCCGGCAGCATGGAGCCCATCTTGCGGCAGCCCGGATGCCAGCTTTGTCTGGCGCTCGCGGCCGCTAGCTAGCCAAGCTCGCACACACCCTGCTGGATGCATCTAGCTACTTGTCTGCAAGGTTTGCTAGCTAGGTTGCCATGGCGGTGCGGCAGCTTGCTCATGCGCACCGCACTAAGGCCAGCCATCTGGCTCGAGCGAAGGCCAGCATGTCGGCTTGCTCGCGGGTGAGCCATGCTCGGGCCAGCCAGCCAACCCGTGGGGAGGCCTGCGCGGCGTTCGGCCCGTCCGGCGGAGCATCGGCCAATACTCTCATCATCTGTGCCACTGACGAACACACATAAGAATCATTTGAAGCAATGTTTAGGTAAAATAATGATTGGACGAGGAAGAAGAGGATAGAAGCTCAGATGTGGGTCCCGTGTGTCTTAACGGTCAACACAACGGTCAAACAAACGATGTTGGGTTAAGGTGCATTGTCAGCACGTACGTGTGGGCCAACCCTATCATAAACAGGTTTAAACGAGCCTAATCGGCACTAGTTAGTAGTTTTTGGGTGTAGATTAAGAAATTTTGGTTATGTTTTTGCTATTTTTTGTACAGTAGTTTCTTCCTAGGGCTGGTTGAGAGTGGTACTTTTTGTTAAATACTGTACATACTGTAAGTAGGAGTGAAATTTAAGCTTTGGAAGCCAATAAGCACGGCTAGTTACATAGTGCCTATATGTATGTAATTCAAACTAAATATCGACCATGAGTGACTAATATCTTGATGCAACACTCGAAACTATGGAAATACTAGCAATGTGCACGTGCGTTGCAACGAATCATAAGTAGAATTATCTTATTCACAAACCTGATAGAAAACACTCTAATTTTGATATACATATATCACTAAAAATATATTATGTTTCGATCAAAATATATTCCTTGGGCTATTTTGATAAGGTAAGGGAGGGATGTGGTTGAATTTAAGATACTAATTAAGGGGTTTTCTGCAAATTGGGTAGAGAAGTGGGATGTTATTGAGAAAAGGCAACAACATACCTCACAGTGATGTAGATCTAATGGTCAGAAATGATGGATGACAGACACACCATGATCACCAACTAAGTCTTTTGTAGGAGTACTAGAAGGATGCCCGTGCATTGCACAGAACAGGAAGATGCATTTTTTTATAAAACACCTATTGTGATTGACACATGAGGGAGTAATCCCATGTGTAAAAACTAATGATATCTCGAGAAAAAGGAGAGATAAGGTGAGGCCTGAGAAGTGGGGCCTGGTGGTGATTGGTGGTCGGACTTAGCGCATGTATGGGGATGGACGATGCCGGCAGCGACCACCATGTGTCGGGGAAAACAAATAGGGGTATGTGCTTTCCCCTAACTCGTGCACGGACAAATAAAGACCAAGACAAGATGTACGATAAACCAAGAGATTTGAAGAACCAACATGCAGATCAGAAGGACCAAGAACAAGGCAAGGAAGCAACATATCATCAAGAGAAGAAGCCTCCCTTGCCGGGAAGGCGAGCCCGGCATGGGGCGAGGCGACCACCAGACATAGATAGCCGAGACGTCAATCAGTGCGGTGTCAAGCCCCAAAGTGATTAAGTGGAAGCCATTTCCCACGGGAGAAATCTAGAGATGACACCCGTCCTGCAACATGTCAACAGAACAGGCGCAGAGCTAGCGAGATAGCCCGACAAGACTTGTCGGGCAACCAACGATGTGACATTAAGCAGTGAATTTAATGCGCCCTATCAGCCCACAGAGTTAGGCATGATAGAATTGTTTGCTATCTTATCAGTGCGTAATGACTACTTTGCCACTTTGGTTAACCCTTGATCTATAAAAGGAGGCCCATGGCAACCATCGAAAGGGTTAGAAGATTGGATAACTCACACCCCCATACGCACGTAGTCACTGCTGCCTGAGGCATCCCCTTCCCCGCAAGTGTACTGCGCACCACCACCACAATTTCGACCATCAATCCACCAAAGAAGGAGTAGGGTTTTACGCCTCGCGGCGGCCCGAACCTGGGTAAATCACCCATGTGATCTCTGTCGCGTTGCCCCACGCTCGTTTGCTCTTTGTGCAACGCGTCGTCCCCTGCCGAACCAGCAAGGGACCTCCTGGTCCCATAGGTGGCTGTGGTTTCCCACGACATCTTTAGCGCGCCAGGTAGGTGGCTCACTTGCGCTAACCTGAAGCCGTGCTTAGTGCGTAATTTCTTTGCCACCATCTTCATCTTCGACAGCGTCATCGATCATGGCGCCCACGAAGACACAGAAGCAAAGCGGGGCCATCCCCGCACCATTATTGTTGAACTCCATGCCTCGTTGTAGCCACGACTACAACGAGAACCACCGCCGATGGCGATGGGTCCATACAGGCGGCCCGTATGGCGTGCCTGCCATCCAGGCACCGCTCGAAGAATGGGCACGTGACATGCGGGCGCGAGCCCCCTTCTTCCCATCCCTCCCCCTCAACGGCAGTCGAACTGCTCTAGCCTCAGCGTCGTTGATGTCGATGATTACCGAGTGACGCTCGGTCTAGTATTTCCTCCATGTTGGGTAATCCTGAGCAAAGCACTGGTATGAGTCCATTGATTGATGTCCCGGCGAGCATACTTCGGCGATGCTTCCTGTGTTGGCACGACCCACACAATGGCAGCCGCTGCACTGACTCGAGGGGAGAGGAGCAAAACGGAAGAGGACTAGGGAAGCCCGACACTATGCCCCGATGCTCTCCGGCTGCAAGAAACAGATGTCGATCCTTGCTGGGAATGAAGAAACCACATGATTGGCTTCTGCTCCTCGAAGTTTCGTGGGTGCTCCCGGGAGCGCGACCCGGCAGAGGAAAATGGGGGCTCGAAACAAAAGCTAAGTTTGCATTGTCACCTCTTATTGATGCCTTTCAAAGTCCTTGTAGTTGTTTATCCCTTAACCCTAGTGAGTGTTCGTACCGTGAAAGCCCTCATGCGATGGAACCTTGTCAAGAGCCATGCTCGCAGGTCAAGAGGCTGCATCGAGAGCTACCTAGGAAAAACCTGTCAAGACGCATCCACGCCAAGATGACTGTTAAGGGCCGGACACTTACGACAATTCCGGGAATATGATATCGGCAGGCATCCAGAGCATACACATGAATTGATCATACGAACGCAAGCATATAAGGTTCAAAGGGATAAACACATATTTAAAATCCAGCTAGAAATATCATTTTCGTACAAACACTAGAGACAGAATGACTAAACGCAAAATAGATATCATGTTCCATTACAGGGCTTGGTGGAAACGACAGTGGCCCGATACTTGGTCTGGTGTCTAAGAGGAAAAACTTAAATGCGAAGAACCCTGTCGGTGTGGGGAGCAGATTTCTTCTCGGCAGCTGGGATGTCGGCACCTGCCGGCGGCTTCTTAAATTAGTCGTCAAGGTCGAGCTCTGGATTGCGGCACGCGATGTTGCTTAGGACCATGAAGAGGGCGTTGCGGGCAAGCTTCCGGGACTCGGTCGCGAAGCGCTCGGCCCTCCCCTCTTGATTCACCTTCAGCTTGTCGATCAGCTTGTTGAAGAAGAGCCCCAACTTGACACTCAGGACCTCCTGCTTGCTGACTTAGAAGACTGGGTCATCTATGCCCATCACTGCAGCTTGGGCGCCAAGGTGTTTGACAATATTAATCAGGCTCTTGATCCAGAGGTTGCTCATGTCAACCTGGTTCTTCAACTTGTCCTCTGCATCTTGCTGGAGACGCTTGGCGGTTTCCAAATCCTTGGAAAACAGCTGCTGTCTAGACTCGAGGGACTCCATCGACCACTCCAGCGAGCCGGTCGTCGCCTTCATATCCATGATGCTGCCATTGCTGGTATGAAGGCTCTGGGTCTTGGAGGAAAGCTGTGACTGCACATCAGCCAAGTGGATCTCTGCCAGTTGTGCTTCTTCTTTGAGCGCCTCCACCTCTTTGGAGCCTTTGGCGAGACACTCATTCAGCTTAGCCACCTGTCGGTCAAGGTCAGTCTTGCCGGCAGACGCGCCATCTAGATCTTCAATAAGCTTCTTTAGCTGGGAAGCATGGTCAGTGGCAAGGATATCTAGTGCAGCTCCATGGTTCTCCTCAAACTCTTTGGTGTGTTGCTGCACCAGGGCCTCTAAACTTTCGTCCTTGGAGTGGAGGGTGGCTTTGAGTGTCTCCTCCCGGAGGAAGATCTCTCGCTCTCTAGCATTTAGAGATGCCTTGCGATCGGCCAAGCGTGTCTCCCGGGCCATGACATCCTCCCTCGTCAATAGGAGGGCCTCTTGCTACCTCATGAGCACCTTGAATTTATTGTCATTCCACTCGGGCAACTCTAGACACTTGTTCTTCAGCTTCTGGTCCACCTTGTCAGCAGACTCACGCCGCTCCTTGAGCGCCTGGCACTTCTAGTTGTGCCAGGCCTACATCTCCGTCATGCCCACCGCCATGGATTCCATGAAGGACAAGTCCACGGCGACGGCGGCTGAGTCATCAGCCTCTCCAACTCCCTGGTAAAGCGGAGCCAGGAGGCGTTGAAGCTCTTCGTCGAGCTCTACATTCGTGGTCAGAGACAGGCTGGGGGCTTCAGCTCCGGGTGGCGATAGCACCATTGCCAGTGCGCTCGAGGAGGGTGGCCGAATCTCGGCAACTGTCCCAGTGGCAGGGAGTGGGCCCATGGTCTGAAGTGTGATTTTCACCTCAACGGCCACTTCCCCTACCGGGCGTCCTCCAAAGAATGCTCCGTCACCACCAAGGAGCCCTGTACATCCCCGAGAGCGAGATCCTGCCCCTCGGCAGCTATGAGCCCTGCGGCAGCCATCCCTATATCAGCCACCACCTCCAGCAGATCTGGTTCCGCGGTTTGAGGGGCTGCATAGGAAAGGGCCAGTGAATGACGAAGAAATGGAATTTGCGAGCAAATGAAGAAACTAGTGGAAGTAACCATAGCATGAAAGAAAAGAAGAATTAAGCAAGATACCTGGGGAGGTCTGCCGGGCAGGGGCCTCTATTTCCCCGGCAACAATTGTTGCCGGGTCATGAGCTTCGTTCTCTATCGGGGTAGACTCGCCAGCCTTCTGCACGGTCTCAATCGCGGAAGGTTCCATGACAATTTCTTTGGCTCGAGCAGCACAGGAAGCATGCCCTTCAAGGAGGGGCTCGCCCTGCATCATCTCACCTCCTCCTCCGCTTGGGGGGGTGGGCTCAGGGAGGCTGTCTCCATCACCTCCGGCGGGCGGGGCCAAGTTTCCGCTCACAGGCTGAGGGCTGGTCTGGGGGCTCGGTACTGGGGCTTCTGCGTCCTTCCCCGCCAAAGCCGAGCCCTCCACGTCCTCCATTGACCCGACGCGCCGGAGTCTATTCTGGGAACGGTGGATGAGGGTCTCCGTGTCCTCCTCCACATCCCTACCGGCAACGACAAAAACACGAGGTTAATCACCAAAAGCATTCAAGCTGGCCTAAGAGATATCTACCATGAATTGAAATCTCTATTACTTTTCCGCAATGAGCATGGAGTTCAAGTTGAACTCCGTGGCAGGAGGAGACTCCCGTCCTCTCTTCAGAGATAGAAGGGTGGAACTCCCCTCCAGCTTCGGTGTCGGTCGTGACATCAGGAGCTCCGGGGAAGACAAGCTCTGCGAGGAGCTCGAGCCGGAGCGGGGGCTGGACTCCGCCTCCGTGGCTGCCGGCCATTTGGCGGAAGGAGCCTTGGCTGAGCAAGGCGAGGGGATTGGTGACACACCACCTCGGCCTTGGTATACTTGGTGGAGGTCTTCTTCACCCTCTTGGTGGCCGACGCTGGGTTGGAGGTCACCTCCCCACGGGCTACGGCGCGCCTGCGAGTGTGCTGATCTGGGTCCAGGGCGGGGGCTTGCGGTCTAGCCGCAAGCCACTTATCTTCAGGGGCCGCTGGCGTGTCCTCCTCCCTCTTCTCCTTCTCTCCCTCCTGGAGCTACGTTCCTGCCGCTGCTAACGCGTCTAGCCCGGCAAAGTCATCCCCGACAAGCTCTTCCCCGGCAGCATCTTCCGTGGCTTGCGCCTCGCTGCCGCCCTGGGAAGAGATTTCATCCCCAACTTTCCCTTTGCCCTTCCCGACCTTTGCGGCCTTCTCCATCTCTGCATGGCGAGCCACCTTGTCCTCCTCGACCCTCTTCAGAATATACGCCACGTCCGCAATGGAGGTGCATTTATACATCCCATCTTCAGTCCTGGTGTCCCTCTCCACCATGGTGCTTGAACACTGGACCTCTTCGTCCAAAGTGGGAAGCTTCCAAGAGCCCAAAACTCCTTTAGCATTGCAGTCCCGCATCCATTTCAATATCTTGTCCCGGGCAGAATAGACATTCAGAGAGATGAAGGTTGCCGGGAGCTTGAATAACTCGAAGCGACTTAACAGTTGATCGCACAACCAGCCATGGCCATAAACTGACAAGTTATTGGCCAAACCCGGGAGCAACCTCATCCTATCTACAGCGTCACCATATATCCAAGCAGGTCTATCCCTTTCCTGTAGCAGTGAAATGCGGTGGAGAAGAAAATCTGCCCCCACATGCTCAATAGTTAACCCGACAGTCGCCAAACGGGTAATCATGTTGATTGTCGGGCGCAACCTATCCTTGGTAAGGCCCTTGGCACTCCAATCCTTGTCATGCTCGACGCACTCCTTCCATGCTTCACAGAACTCAGGGGCTTCCTTGTCCTGGATCCAACACCAGTCCCCTCTTCATTCGTCCCACCTTTCGCACTGGTTCACAGGCAGGTAATCCTAGATCCTTCTTGCCACGCGTGACATCGAGCCGATGATTCCAAAGCGGTTAACTTTGCTCTCCACCCGTGGGACGAAGTAATGCCAGAACAGATCCACATTGGGCTTCACTCTGACAAAATTCTCACACAAATGCGCGAAGATGGCCATAGTCGCCATTGCATTTGGTGTGAAGTCAAGGAGGTGGAAGACATAGATGTTCATGATTGCCTCAAAGAACTCGGAGAAGGGGAGACAGAGGGCGCAGATGAAGTAAGCAGCGAAGAACCGATAAGAATCCGGTGGATCTTACTTCCCTGCCGCATAAACTATGGGCGCTCCATGCCCTTTCTCAATGGGCCGGCCTCCCCTACAGATACCCATACTTTGCTTGAAGAACGGGGCCGCTCAAGGTAGATAGGACGAAGACGACGTCTTCGCTCCGTATTTTGTTCAGCTTCGTCGACCTCTTGCTTCCCTCAGTGACGGCCTCCTTCGCCGCGGCCATCGGCTTCTTCTTCTCCACGGGTTTACTCCCCATTCATGCGGCGACGCGGAGGGGATAAGGATTCCATGGGGAGGATGGCGGCGGCAGGTGGAATGAGGGGAGGAACCGTCGCCTAGCTTGTAGAAAAAGAAGGTGGGGGAGCACTGTCAGGACCCCGATTCCAAGTCACATCGATCTGGCCGGTAACACCTCATATCACTTTGCGGCCTCATGCACGGTATTCCCACGGGTGTCGCCTTACCATGGCCCGGGACCATTTGCGCCTTTTGGCTCACGTATATGATAGTGTCGCTAGCATCCATATGACAGAGAACCCGGGCCGACATGGCTAGTCATGAACCCAAAGCGGCACTAACCTATGGGGACAGGCATACATGAATCAATCTTGAGCATGTCGGTCAGCAGCGTGTGAATCCGGGCTGTAGCACTGGGCTAACAGGACTCCGGTGAACCGAGCTGTAGTAGGCTAGGCAGGACTCCGGATGTCACCGCGTGACATTTCCCTGAAAGGACAGACACAGGAACGAAGTGAAACACATGCCGGCCAGTCCAGTGTCCTGAGCAGTAGTGTTGGGCTAGCAGGACTCTGGTGAACTGGGCTGTAGCGGACTACTATGGCTCAAGGAGGCACTAGACTACATTTCCCCATAAGAGAGGCTGCCAAGGATAAACAACTAGATTGTCGGATCCCACACATAGCAAGCATTTCAATCATACACACAATATGCTTGATATGTGTAAATACAACATGGCATCACAACATAACTCTACGATTCCAGTATTTATTCATTAGGCTCCGAGGAGCGAGATATTACAAACATGGGTCTCATGACCCAACAATCATAGCAAACAAATCAAAGCACATGCGGAAGCTTAACGTGTCTGAGTACAGACATCTACAAATGAAAAAGGCTGAGAAGCCTGACTATCTACCAGATCCACCCGAGGGCACAAGATCGTAGCTGAGGTATCAAGCTAAACGTCGAAGTCCACGCGAAACTACTAGCGAGACGGAAGTCTCTCTGCAAAACATAAATTAAGCAAACGTGAGTACAAAAGCACTCAGCAAAACTTACATCAGAACTAGCTAGATATGCATCGGTATCAATAGGGGTGGTGGTGGAGTTTAACTGCAGCAAGCCAGCTTTGACTCGATGGCTATCTTAAACTACGACTGCAAGCAACTCTTTTGAGGTGGCGCACACGAGTCCACATATTCACCATATCAATACACCACTATGGATCCGCCCCCGTCTCCCTACGAGAACGCCATCCATAGCACTCGCGCTTATCTTGCGCATTTTAGAGTATCCACTTTCACTTGTCTATGAACTGTTATAGGCAACCCAGAAGTCCTTTACCGCGGACGCGGCTATTCGAATAGTTTTATACCCTGCAGGGGTGTACTTCGTCACACATGTTTCCACCACTTAGCGTCTGCACACGACATGTGCTCGGCAGACTTCAAGCAAAAGCCGACGTGGGTGTAGACCACGACCTGACTAACCGCACAAGTCTCTAGTCTAGGTTTATCGCCTATTCGGGTTCCATCCGTGAGGAGATCCGGCCAGAGTTTCGCTCACAGCCCCAAACGATGTGTGCAGGGTTCCCGAGACACCAAATGGGCGCCCGGTACACCGTGCCACGGTGTATCTACCGCATCATATCCCACCCCTAGGGTCAGCGCTACGCACGGCCGCCAACACATATCCTATAAACACCAGAAACTAGTTGCAACTGCTGGATAGAGGACGAGAGGGGTCAGTAAGTCGAGCGGGGTCATATTTCAGGGCCCAATGTGTGGTAGTAGCTGATTCATGGATCACAAACACAGAACTCAGTTCCTAAGGATGGATTCAATGAAACAACCCACCATCTACTCCTACATGGCCTCTCATCGATACCTTTACCAAATCATGTTCACACACTTAGCTCTCAACAGTAGGACATGTTCACACACCTCCGATTCATCCCCGATGAATCAGACCTGACACAATTCTATTCAATAGCAGGCATGACAAACAAGCATGAATGAGTAGGCACATCAGGGCTCAAACAACTCCTACTCATGCTAGTGGGTTTCATCTATTTACTGTGGCAATGACAGGTCATGCAGAGGATAAGGGGTTCAACTACCGCAGCAAGTAATAGATGAATCGTTGTTGTCCTAATGCACTAAAAGAGAGGAGGAACGAGAGAGTGGGATTGTATCGGAATGAGCAAGGGGGTTTTGCTTGCCTGGCACTGCTGAAGATGATATAGCTCTTCATCGGTGTCATCCAACACGTCGTCGAAACATACGTCTATCGGGGGGAACAAATACCGGCAACAGAGAAGGAGAGCATAATAAATGCAATGCACAATATGATGCATGATCATGACATGTCAATATGCTGTGTTTTGAGCTAATGCAGCTAGCAACATGTTAAATGGAGTTGGTTTGAACCCTAGGTTCAATTCAAACTCCATATGTGAGGGTTTAAATGCCATTTATATGATTTGGTCTAAACAACATCCATAAGTTGTTCTAGCATGCATGAAAATGGTACAGATGGATAGATTGGATTTTTCTGATCATTTTTCATATATAATTTATTTCATTTGGAGTTACGGTTGAATTTCTATGATTTTTTGAAGTTTTGGGTATTTTCTGAAAATAAATAAATCATTTCGGACTTATTTAAAATCCCAGAAGCATATACTGCGTCAGCATGACGTCGGGGTGATGTCAGCAGGCCAAAGGCATCGACCAGGTCAAACCTGACTAGTGGGACCCACTAGTCAGTGACCCAGTCAACTAACTAAGTTAGTTAGCCCTAACTAACTGGGCTAGGCCCACTGGTCAGCGACTAACCTAACTAACCTAAATAGGATTAGCCCTAACTAACTTAGTTAGCCGGGCGGGGCCCACATGTCAGTAGCTAAGCTAAATTAGCTAGGTTTAGTTAATCCTAATGTAGGTTAGTTAGCAGGGCGGCCCCACCTGTCATTGAGCCAGGGGAGATCAAACCCCTTGGTCAACTGGGGCTAACACGCCGGCGGCAGCAGACGCGATGGAGGGCGCGGGATTTGCACTCTGGCGACCAGAATGACAGCGGAGGCCATCTACGTGAAGCTGGGGAGCTGCCGCATCCAGTGGTGCAAGTTGCTGGACACGGGGACGCTGTAAACGACATCGGGGAGCTCGACAGCGGTGGCCGGAGTTTGGCTGTGCACGGGAAAGCGGCTGCTATGAGCAAACACGCGAACTAAAGCGCGAGCAAGGCACTGCGCGATGCGGCGACGTCGTTTGGCACGTTGGCACGACCAAAAGGGCATCGGAGCGGCGCCGGTGACGGGCTCGAGCGGCGTTGAGCTCGGTCAGCAAGGAGTCAGCGGTTTGAGCTTGAAATAATGGCGGGGAGGAGGGGGATTCGGAGCAGGAGCTCACTGGGGTCACGTAGAGCAGCTTGGTGGGCTCGGGGACAGGTTGGTGATGGCGTGCAGTCGCCGGCGATCTCGGCGGACCGAGGTTGAAGGAGACGGCGTGGCCAGCGTTTTAGGGATTCCGGCGTCACGCGGCTCGGTGAGGAGGAAGAGGGGGTCGGGGCGGAGCATGGGGACACATCGGAGAGGCGCGGGGGAGGCGGTGGCTGCGTCTACGGCGAGCGGGGCGACGGGCGTACTCCGGTGCATGCGAGAGAGAGAACAGAGGAGGGGGGTGAGCTCGAGGGAGTGAGTGAGAGGGACCAGGTGGTGTGTGGCGACGTCCTGGGCGTCGGGGCAGCGACGGGAAGCAGGACGTGGCCAGGCACGTGGGCGGGCGCGTCGGGCACACGCCCTCCTGCCTACTGGCAGGAGGTTGAAGACGGTGGCGGCTGTGGTGGTGGGTTGGGCTGACTTTGCCCAGCTGGGCTGCTACAGTGGTGGGCCGGCCTCTCTGGTCGGCTACACAGGTGAGGCCAGGTCAGTTTCTATTTCTCTTACTGTTTTCTATTTTTATTCCTCTGTTTTGATTTAGTTTCTAAACCAAATCATTTTTGTAGCTTCTGAAAATTATCATGTGGCCTGATATAACATATTCAGAGCCAATCACAAATTTTCAAAATTATTGGAGTTATAAAAGTATTTATAGGAATTTATATCTCCAATTCAAATAAGCATTGACTTAATTCAAAGACCCAAATAAATATTTTTGTGATTCCAAAAATATTGGTTTGAATTTTACCTCTTGCCAATATTTTCAGAAATGAACAGGAACATTTTCTTGGGTTTATTTGAAGTAATTTTTTAATGTTGATTATTTTTAGAAATGATTTTTGAGGCTTTCCACTTTCCCCAATTCAACTTTCATAATTTTAAACATGACGCAAGAAGATTGATGCAAGGACAAGCAGTGACTAGCTAGGGATGTGACAACTCACCCCCACTATACAAGAATCTCGTCCCGAGATTCAAGACGTGAGGTAAGGTAAAAGGTGGTCACAAAACTATCACAATCCTCATGATCGATTTTCCCTTCTGGTAGCTGTTGATACATTGCATCATAATGATCTTGATGTCTTTGTTTTTGAGATCTTCATTCAACACGATGACGACGGAAGGAGACTCTACAGGATTGATCTTCTCGAAGATTGAGCTATTCAAGATCAACTTGCGGAATGAGACATTGAGCATCTCTTGACCTGAGAGGCAAAACACACCTTAAAAAGGACGGAAGAAACAATTGACGAGGGTTTCAAAGTAGCGAGGGAAAATCGCCATGATTCCACAACGGGGCACCTCAGGGAAGGTGACTCGTAGAATTATTCCCTTAAGTGGCAAAAAGAATTACTTTTGATTCGGAGATCATTGAAACTCTTTATACCAGCCTAAGGAAATTCAAAAAAAATGTTTGGAGGAGTAAGAAGGGATGGCATACCCAGACTAGAATGGATGATGTGGACTACCTTGTTGAAGACAACGCAATGGATGATTTTGCTTATCATCAGAAATGGATGCGACCCATGGTAGTACCGCTGTTGAAGATGATCCTGACCAGGAATTACCGAGAAGGTAGTCCAAGATAGAATGGCACAACAGCGGTGCAAGCTGGGAACAAAATGCAAATGTTGGGAATGATTTTAGTAACTGGGGATAAACTCAACAGTAGAGAGTGATTCCACTGTTTGAATGGTTCTACCATAATCGAGGAAACCGAGAGCACAACGACCCCTGAGGAACAACTTCTAGAATAAGTTGCACTAAATCCTCATGGAGAAGATGGTCAAATAGCTCAATCAATATACTACAACGATAGATCTTCCGGCTAGGTGTGTCGGCCAGAACATCAACCTTGTCGGGACCTACATCATAAATCTTGGAATAGCTCCAACCATCATATCTTCCTGAGATTCAGATCTGGTTGGTAACGGGATATTTCAGACAACATGTCCGGAAAGAAAGTTTGCAACACAAACCGACGAGACGATGTTGCGAGATTCTCGGGAATTGAACTACGATAGTAAACTCCAAAACATGAGCTGGTTCTGCTACATATATGTGAACACGTTGTCCAAGACAAGCATGACCATGTAGAAGTCTTACAACAAAACACTACCCAGTTCAGGTGGGGAACCATCATTAAGGATATCAAAGTCCTTGTGCATGAACTAGTATTCGCACAGTAACTCCTTTTCCTTGAACAATTCAATCAGTGGCTTGGTGTGCTAGGGAATACATATGGGGTGGAGGTAATTAATCTACCAAACAATAGAATACATTCGCACATGCATAGCTGACTTGGGATGGTAACAGAGGAAACAAAAACAACCTTTCTCGAACTCACGACAGCAACTTACACCAAATGCACGTGAACCGGAGAAGGTCACTTCTTTCATCCAACATATGCTTCATGAACGGGACACGAAGGCATTGCTTACAAGTTTTCAACACTAGGTTGATGTTCAACATAAATCATGGGGGAGACAAAATGCTGCTGATGGGCTCAACAACAACTCATCGAAATTTCCATATTAGTGGACTTCCACCATCATGTGAACACGGCGATAGCATTGGTCAGACCAAAGGATGTAATGGTGTATGCTCGAGGGATCAACCACGAGTAAGACAGCATTACGAACATCGTTGGTTCTGATTTGACTTGACGATAGCCCATACTCAAGTCAAAGTTTTGACAAGGCAATAGATCCAACAACTGGTCATGAGGACCAATCAATGGAGATATCATCTTTCTTCAACACACACACACACACAGAAGAAATCCCTTAGAGATGAACTAAGTTAAGCAAAGCTTTATCTTCCATCTCTCCAAGTTGTTGTCTAGCTCAACCAACTAGCTCAGGGATATCCAGCACAGATTCTTGGAGAATGGGTGGTTTAGAGGAAAACCAACATGATCACGAACTCAACATAGCGGTCAGGTGACAACCAGGTAATACTTCCGAGAAGATCTTCGGAAAAATCACGAACCACCGATATGTTACTAAGCTCGAGAACAACCTTGCTTTTCAGGGCAAGATGATATGATCAAAAGAGTGAGGGATTGGCATAATCCTAACTCATTGATCGAGGAGTGTACCAGAAATAAGGACTAGATAGCACGATCAATCTTAGGATGATGATTTAATAACCAACACGCTAAGAATGAGAATATTGTCCATTAACTACCAAGCAACGGAGTTCCTAGGAATATTGATTTCACACACCACAACTCACTTGCCAGCATTCCGGTTATAATAACACGGGAGCCGAGGAATGAACAATGATGGCAAGAAGAATCACTGCGTCAAAAATTCATAAGAGATGGTGCAATTCCTATGATATTCTTGACATGAATAGGGTAATACTCCAAGGTAGAACAGAACAAAAGCTGGTTTGGCATTTGATCTGCGATACACAACTAGTTTGACCCAATCCTGGATATGGACGAGGTACTGGAGTTTGTTTCTCCTAGTCATTCTGGAATAGAATGGCTTAACAGACCACAAGAGTAAAAGGCATCGATGAACATGAATGCACAACTACTCCTGACTATCAATTGATAGACGAAGGTCAGAAGACAACTAAAGAGGGACAACTCAAAAGAACATCTGATTTTCTGAGTTGTGGATGCATAGATTAGTGTGTCGATCAAAGCTCAATATTTCTTCCGGATAACCCATGAAGAAAGGAAGAACTAGCAGATTCACAAGGTAGAATGGAGAACTCATTGAAAGCACTCGTGTTGTGATCTTTTGGTTCAAGAGAACTCTTGCCGTATTGGTTCATGGTACTGGAAGAACGATGTACCACGGACCTCGAGGACTATCGCAAGGTTACTAATATCCTAAAGGAACTAGCAAACACTTTCAACACGAGGTAGGTAGTGTGAATCTCGGTTTAAAAAACCCAGGAGTAGAATGCCTACTACTAAGTGGCATCACGGAATGCTTTCGAGAATTGTGGCCAGATTCATCACACTGGGAACTCAAAACATGGATAGATTACTAGATGGTTTCATAAGACAACTAGAGTCATAATAGTAGCTCCAACATATACGCCGAGGCAACGGAGTACCTCACAGACCGTGAAGTGTGCTTAATCTGGCCCAAAGGAACATCGACAACGGGAAGAAGGAATTTACAAATGCATCAGACTATTTAGAAACCTGGGATGACTCGGACAGAATAACGGCTATAAATGCTCAAAAATATTTGAGACATCCTGCAAAATAGTGGCATAACCACTTAACATCACAATATCAAGGTTCTGAGGCCAGCTATGAACATACAGAAGTAATAGAAACTGAACTGAGACTTGAATCCAACAATCCTACAAGTCTACGGATTAGTAACACGTGATCCTGATAGATAGATGAGAAGCCTAGTTCTTAATCCCCGTAGAAGAGAAGAGGGTGACTCAGATCAGAAGGGCATAAGGTAAAGGAGTAAAAAGAGCCTTACGTTCCGTTCCACAATCAATTCCCTTATATAGCTAAAGCATTTCTAGACTCAACTCCGACCAGTTTCGCTTGGTAATCCTACAGGCAGTCAGGCTCTCATACCAAAGCTGTCAGGACCCCGATTCCAAGTCACATCGATCTGGCCGGAAACACCTCATATCACTTTGCGGCCTCACGCACGGTATTCCCACGGGTGTCGCCTTACCATGGCCCGCGACCATTTGCGCCTTTTGGCTCACGTATATGATAGTGTCGCTAGCATCCATATGACAGAGAACCCGGGCCGACATGGCTAGTCGTGAACCCAAAGCGGCACTAACCTATGGGAACAGGCATACATAAATCAACCTCGAGCATGTCGGTCAGGAGTGTGTGAATCCGGGCTGTAGCACTGGGCTAACAAGACTCTGGTGAACCGGGCTGTAGCAGGCTAGGCAGGACTCCGGATGTCACCGCGTGACATTTCCCCGAAGGGACAGACACAGGAACAAAGTGAAACACATGCCGGTCAGTCAAGTGTCCTGAGCAGTAGTGCTGGGCTAGCAGGACTCCGGTGAACCGGGCTGTAGAGGACTACTATGTCTCAAGGAAGCAATAGACTACATTTCCCCATAAGAGAGGCTGCCAAGGATAAACAACTAGATTGTCGGATCCTACACATAGCAAGCATTTCAATCATACACACAATATGCTCGATATGTGTAAATACAACATGGCATCACAACATAACTCTACGATTCCAGTATTTATTCATTAGGCACCGAGGAGCGAGATATTACAAACATGGGTCTCATGACCCAACAATCATAGCAAACAAATCAAAGCACATGCGGAAGCTTAACATGTCTGAGTACAGACATCTAGAAATGAAAAAGGCTGAGAAGCCTGACTATCTACCAGATCCTGCCGAGGGCACAAGATCATAGCTGAGGTATCAAGCTAAACGTCGAAGTCCACGTGAAACTACTAGCGAGACTGAAGTCTCTCTACAAAACATAAATTAAGCAAACGTGAGTACAAAAGCACTAAGCAAGACTTACATCAGAACTAGCTACATATGCATCGGTATCAGTAGGGGGGTGGTGGAGTTTAACTGCAGCAAGCCAGCTTTGACTGGGTGGATATCTTAAACTATGACTGCAAGCAACTCTTTTGAGGTGGCGCACACAAGTCCACATATTCACCATATCAATACACCACTATGGATCCGCCCCCATCTCCCTACGAGAACGCCATCCATAGCACTCACGCTTATCTTGCGCATTTTAGAGTATCCACTTTCACTTCTCTATGAACTGTTATAGGCAACCCAGAAGTCCTTTACCGCGGACGCGGCTATTCGAATAGTTTTATACCCTGCAGGGGTGTACTTCGTCAAACATGTTTCCACCACTTAGCGTCTGCACACGACATGTGCTCGGCAGACTTCAAGCGAAAGCCGACGTGGGTGTAGACCACAACCTGACTAACCGCACAAGTCGCTAGTCCAGATTTATCGCCAATTCGGGTTCCATCCGCGAGGAGATCCGGCCGGAGTTTCGCTCACAGCCCCAAACGATGTGTGCAGGGTTCCCGAGACACCAAACGGGCGCCCGGTACACCGTGCCACGATGTATCTACCGCATCATAGCCCACCCCTAGGGTCAGCGCTACGCACGGCCGCCAACACATATCCTATAAACACTAGAAACTAGTTGCAACTCCTCGACAGAGGATGAGAGGGGTCAGTAAGTCGAGCGGGGTCATATTTCAAGGACCAATGTGTGGTAGTAGTTGTTTCATGGATCAAAAACACAGAACTCAGTTCCTAAGGACGGATTCAATGAAACAACCCACCATGTACTCCTACATGGCCTCTCATCGATACCTTTACCAAATCATGTTCACACACTTAGCTCTCAACAGTAGGACATGTTCACACTCCTCCGATTCATCCTCGATGAATCAGACCTAACATAATTCTATGCAACAGCAAGCATGACAAACAAGCATGAATGAGTAGGCACATCAGGGCTCAAACAACTCCTACTCATGCTAGTGGGTTTCATCTATTTACTGTGGCAATGACAGGTCATGCAGAGGATAAGGGGTTCAACTACCACAACAAGTAACAGATGAATCGTTGTTGTCCTAATGCACTAAAAAAGAGCAGGAGCGATAGAGTGGGATTGTATCGGAATGAGCAAGGGGGTTTTGCTTGCCTGGCACTTCTGAAGATGATATAGCTCTTCATCGATGTCATCGAACACGTCGTCGAAACATACGTCTACCGGGGGGGACAAATACTGGCAACAGAGAAGGAGAGCACAATCAATGCAATTCACAATATGATGCAGGATAATGACCTGTCAATATGCTGTGTTTTGAGCTAATGCAACTAGCAACATGTTAACTGTAGTTGGTTTGAACCCTTGGTTCAATTCAAACTCCATATGTGAGGGTTTAAATGCCATTTATATGATTTGGTCTAAACAGCAGCCATAAGTTATTCTAACATGCACGAAAATGGTACAGATGGATAGATTGGATTTTTCTGGTCATTTTTCATATATAATTTATTTCATTTGGAGTTACGGTTGAATTTCTATGATTTTTAGAAGTTTTGGGTATTTTCTGAAAATAAATAAATCATTTCTGTCTTATTAAAATCCCAGAAGCATATACTGCGTCAGCATGATGTCAGGGTGACGTCAGCAGGCCAAAGGCGTCGACTAGGTCAAACCTGACCAGTGGGACCCACTGGTCAGTGACCTAGTCAACTAACTAAGTTAGTTAGCCCTAACTAACTGGGCTGGGCCCACTGGTCAGCGACTAACCTAACTAACCTAAATAGGATTAGCCCTAACTAACTTAGTTAGCTAGGCGGGGCCCGCATGTCAGTAGATAAGCTAAATTAGCTAGGTTTAGTTAATCCTACACTACTAGGAAAAGGCCTACTAATGGCGCACCTAATTTGGCCATTAATGGCGCATTAGTGGTGCGCCATTAGTGCCACGCCATTAGTATATTTTACTAATGGCGCACCACAGGTGCGCCATTAGTATCTGGTATACTAATGGCGCACCTCAGATGCACCATTAGTATATACAACAGTGCGCCATTAGTATGCCTCCCAGGGGGCCATGTATACCCAGGTGCTTTGGCATACTAATGGCGCACAACAACAAGATGCGCCATTAGTAACTTCGGCATACTAATGGCGCACTGTTTAATGATGCGCCATTAGTATCCTTTGGCATACTAATGGCGCACTGTGATGTGATGCGCCATTAGTATGAATATTAGGTTTTATTTATTTATTTATTTTCTGTTTTTTGCACAGGTTACAAAATGTATAATTGGACAAAATATAGACAGCACACATCAACAACAGATTCATCGAATACAATAGAATATTAGTCTCTGAATACAATTCATCATATTAGTCTCCGAATACAATTCATCATATTAGTCTCCGAATTGAAAAGACCGAACAAAGATAGAACATTATATTACAAGTCTCGAGACCGCGAGTAGCGAGTTTGTCTTCACATTACAAGTCGATATCGATCATCTAAACTACCATCACATAGAAGAGAGCTGCGGTCATCACGATGAGCATCATCACGATGAAACTCGTCTTCATCCGGTTCCTCCAGCGCTCCCTCCCCTCTCCCGCTAGATAGCGGGCGTATGTAGATTCGGCCTCGGCCCTAGTGGTGTACCCTTTGTAACTGTTACCGCTGAATCGGTGAACCTGTCTCCGACACTCCTCCCAGTCGTCGTAGACTCCAGGAACCTTACCCTTGTACACGACATACGACGGCATCACTATGCAGTAGCCAAACGAAACATTAGTACCAATTCACAGACAATACATAAGCAATATATAAGTATGCAACAGAACGATCGGAAGAGAAGCGCCAGACATTAATAGCATCGATTAAAGTTTAATTACAACATGAGCCAATCGATGTTTCAGAACTAGACACAGCATCACTGCTTTTGAATCGACTCAAGGGACCGGAGCGTGGATGAAGCTGCCGTCTATCGTGGGAGTCATGAAATAACGGTCGTTGTCAGCCTGCATTTGTAGCATTGTGTCGATGTCACTGTTGGACGGTTGATTTCTGAGGTAGAACTGCCCCGAGGTACGAAGGACATCTTGATAGATGATTTCCGCAAACTCCGACTGGATGCGAAAGAATTCTTGTCTGATGTCCGCGTCCTGGATTGCCGACACGCTCGCGGCCCAATCTTTGAGTTTACTCGGTAGCAGAAGTTGATGATGGTCCCGTACGATCGCCCGCATGTGATGGATGGCGTAGTAGGCACCCTTCTGACCGCCAGGCGGCTGCTTGACGCAGCAGAACGTCGTATTGTGGGAGAACACGTGCTTGCCGTACTTACGAATAGGCCTGGTGAAGGTGCCTCCAGATTTGACGTAGCCGGGGAGAACATCATCAAGAACCTTCTTGACATTTGTGTAGTCTACGTTCAACTGACGGTCCGGGTCGAAATACGTGGCCATGGAATATTTGGGGCTTAGGAGGATGAGCATGCAATGTGTGTCACTGCAGAAAACACGGAATGTTAAAAGAAAAATGATCGAAATCTAAGAATTCATATGTTACGGGGCGGTTGAGGGGAGGACTTACTCGGGAAAGTAAGGCACGAGGAAGTTATCCTTATCTTGGTTTGCCAGAATGACGCCTTCGAGGTAAGAAGTCGCGACTTGCCGGTCCCCAGCGCTGCCCAAGATCTTGGCACGCATGTAGAAGGGGTCGACTATCACGATGTCCGGGGTCTTGTCGAGAATGATCCGCATCTCCATACTCAGCGAAAATAGCCGAACGAAGGTGTAGTGCAGCGGATGAAGGTTCAACATAGCATGGATGTCATCAAACCGCAGGACGATCGTACCCCCGATGGAGTTATCCACAAAGCCCTTGCCCTCTGGCACCTTGGCCGCGAAAACCGGGTATGCCACATCCTTCTCTCCGAGACGACGCTTCTCCAAAGAAAGAACACTGTCATGCAGACTCCGCATAGCACCGATTGCAGCATCGAGCATATTTCTCGGTAGCATCGGCCTACCCGCCACATGCACCCTCCTCGAGATATCCTCAGGTGAAGGTGGCCCGTCCTGAGCACGGATCGTACTCGGTGCCGGCTGGCCTGCATCCTTGTTAGTCTTTCTTTTGCGTGCCTTCTTCTTCTCTTGTAATGGGACCGAGTTCTGCTCACAGACCACCTTCTTGAGTGTGTTGGGGCTGATAATATTTCACACCTCGCCTATCTGAGGCTCGGTGAAGTCGGCAGCTGGAGGTGTCTCCTGAGAGCTGAACGGCAGACGACGCCTGTTGCAACTTGGCTTCTCTGCGGTACCAGCTAGATCGCGCACGTCTTTTGTTGGGTTGGGTTCTTGAGAAGGAGGCCCCATGAAGTCGCCACCGTACCCATGATCGGCAAAGTACTGATCGACGTTGGCAAATGTATCGTCGTCGTCGCCGTTCTGATCCTGTGCCATATGCATGTTTGGATCCAGTGGCATAGGGATGTCCGGCACCGTTGCGGCGGTCTTTCCATGGGGCCGACTTGGCGCCGGCACGACTGGCGGTGTTGTCTTTGGGGTGGTGTCCCCCACCCCCAAACGAATCTGGCTCTTCGGCCAAAGCAGGGGCCAGCTCAGGCAGGCGCTGAGGGTCATCACGTCATCATCGTCAGCTCCGACGGGTCGAATCAGAGGTAACAACTCGTCGCAGCCTGGCAGCACCCGAACCAGTTGAACCCTAAACAAGTTGGGTGGCATCTGGGTACCGTGGAACAAGGGGTTGCCCGGTTGAACGATTTTTCCCTTGGCGACATCGACCAACTCGTTGTTCACGAAGTGCAGGAGAGTGCACGGAACGTCGGCGGCGCCCTGCGAAAACATGTAGGGCGTCAGGGATGCCCAGTCAAAGGCAAGGAGATGAAGTCCTCGGCCGAGAGAGGCTTAATTAGTTACCGTGATGATGGCGTCGAGCTCGGCTAATGTCGAGGCACCGCCAACGGCGGGCGTGCAGTTGACGGAGGGGCCGCTTGCTGCAGAGGTGCCGGCCGGCGTACACCCAGGTGCATTAAGCTCCCGTGCCGGCGTCGGAGACACCAATGGCCCCACCATCGCGTTCTGCGAGTTGCTGGCCGTGAAGCTAGGAATTGGGGGCGGCCCCTGTTGGCCGCCCGCAATCCACGCACTAATCCACTGGATCAAGGTAGGCACAATGGCGGTGATCGTCGCTCCTAGTTGTTGTTGCACTTGCTCTTGGACAATCTCCGGAATCCGCGCCACCTGTGCCCTGAGTTCTTGAACCTCGCGCGCCTGGCTTTCCGAGCTGGTCTTTTTCTCCTTTCGCCCACCAGTGTTATAGTATGACGACCATTTTGTCGACAAGCCTTTGCCGGCCACACGACCAGCTGACGTCGGCTTACTAAGCTTATCCTTGTTCTTCATTACATTCAACGCCCTATTTAGAGTGGTGTCCCAAGGGTTGCTCTTAGTCGACCCCGCGCTACTGCTTTCAGTCGCCTGCGGAAGGAATGTGAACCATTTAGAAATTTGGCTTCATTAATTAGAATGCAACCATATGGAGCTAATTACGCGGGGGTGTATTCCTTACCAGAACAAGCTCAAGCGCCCTGGTCTTCGGATCCGTGGTAAGCTCCTTTGTTTTCGGGTCCTTCTTGTACCGGGCCCTGACAAAGTTCCTGGTCTGCTTGTCACCGTATTTATCGAAGAGGAGCGGTAGGCCTTGCTCGGCACGGTCCGCCTCCTCCTTGTCCCATATAGGCTCCGCCACTCTGTAACCGCCGGGACCGAGTGTGTGTTCCCCTAAGTTCAGCTCCCACATTTCTTTCCCCCACTTACTTGATTCGGAGTTTGCGGTGCTCGAGCAATTGATCTTGAAGTCGTTGTAGTCATCTTCGGTGATCGAAGGATTTTTTTCCTTGATCTTCTCATAACTCTCACCTTTCTCGATCATTCTCTTCACATTGCTTTTCCAAGTAGACAGGGCCTTGCTCATCTTCGTGAGGGCAGCATTGTTCACTTTATTCCCTTTGAGGCTTGTGTTTTCAAATTCAGCGGGGAACTTGTATCGTTTGTGCAGCTTCGTGAAGAGGAGGTTGCGCAAATTCCCTTGGTCAGGATGCCTCAGGTTCTCGGTGTTGATCGAGACGGTGCTCCGGAGAATGCACCCGAGCTGAAGAGAGTACCCCTTGACTATTCGTTCGGGCGCCGTTGGATTCCCGTCAGAGTCCACTTCAGTAACTTCCTCCTTGAGGGTGCGGAGCACGGTCGGCGCCGGTCCTTTCGTTGCCTCTTCGGTTGGCTGCCATCTGTGCGTGCGCCGCCATCATCAGTGGTGGCATCCTCGGCGGCACCATCAGTGGTGGCATCAGTGGGCTCATCCTCGGCGGTACCATCAGTGGTCTCAGGATCGGTGGGGAAGGCGGCGTCCTCATACAAGTGAGGTTGTTCCTCCATCTCCTGGGACAGCTTCCAGAATGCATTGCCGCCCGAACCCCCGGCCTCATCGTTGTTGTCCATGTTTCTCTCTAAATAGGAACAAAGTTTGGTCAAAAAGTTGGTTATTGTCAAGGAACAAGATCATGGTCTCATCATTTAGGGTTTGTCGACACCGAGGCCTCCTAAAAGCTAAGCTTTTATCATTGAGGGTTTTTCGACGCCGAGGCACCCTAAATGCCTATGCTTTCATCATTTCGGTTTTTATCGACATCGAGGCACCCTAAAAGCCATGCATTAGTCACAAGTACGCCGGGGCACTTGATCCTACTTAATTAACTACTAAGATACCCCGGCCCATGCATTAGTGACAAGTACCCCATATGTCCTATTTTTAGCAAAGTCATGCTAAAATTCACGGAAAATTTCAGCATGACCTTTGCTGAAAATAGGACATATGGAGTACCCGAGTTTGCCGGAACGGAAGTTAATCGACATTCCGGCAAACTCAAGGGCCTCTCGGGTGGACAAGGCAAAAAAGGCCTCCATCGCAACATGGAAAATACATTGGCATGTGAAGAGGTGAAACAATATATGCATCTCCAAGCAGTATCATTCAACATTTTGGACAAACCACTACAAGCAACATGAGACACCGAAAACAATTGCTACCAATGAATCTACACTTCTATAAGAAAATAAATCAGAAACTTAGTCTGTCATCATTAGGCAGCCACCATTAGTTATTCCGTTATGTTAAAGCAGAAATAGAAAAATAGACTGAAAACACTAAAATCAGAAACAAATCCAACTGTACAGGCCAATGCATATAGGAAAAGTGAGGGGTTGAACTTCATTTTTTCAGGTTTTCTTGGGTGTATGAGGTCTGCTCTAATTTGTTTTGAAAAGTGAACCTGCTGGACTGGCCAATGCATATAGGAAAAGTGAACCTGCTGTACAAGCCAATGCATATAGGAAAATTAAGTCATGGAGAGTTGTTCATGATGTTCCTTGCCTTTTTTTGTCGAACAAACTTGATGCTTAAATTTTGGGTCTGAACATCAAGGATTACTTTGTACTAGTTTACAGAGACGGGGCAGAACAGTTACTTGTTGTATATATATTGCAATGTTTCTCCAATTTATCAGCTCTCAGTCATAGTAGTACAATATACTTGGTGTATTTATGGGTCCACTTAGAATGAAGGAGCTTGATCAAATTGAGAATCAAACAGAAATATCGTCAAGCATATCAGGTCAAAGGAGGCAAAAAACTTGTTACATAAGGTAAGGTTCAACAGCTTCAGAACTTTTTCTATGATACAAATACTGCTTTAGTTTAAGAACATGTCTTAGTTTTGAATTCTCTTAGTGAAAACCTACTTCAGAGCATGTAAATGGTGATGTATCCACTGTAGTTAGGATTTAGCTCAACTTTTCAGAAAAAAAATTCTATAGAGTTAGGTTCGCTATATATGACAGTGTTGTTAGTGGTTCTACCTTGCTTATGTCAAAGCCGCATATTTTTGGAGAATAAGGTATTCCTTGATGAGCTATTTGACCTCAGAAATATGGTACTGATGGATCAGGAACTTCGTACAATCCTCACCCTAGATAGTATGCTCCTTCAGTTACTATTGTTTATTCAATGGCTAACAAAATGAGCTGCAAGAGCAAGAATTGCAGGATCAAAATGACCTTAGAAATCCTCCTACCGGCAGGAAGATCCAGCTTGCGAGGGGGAGAGGGGCAGAGGAGGAGGGGGAGCTCACGGGGGCGGTGGTGTGGACGGGGCGACGAGGTGGGGCGACGAGGTCCGGGTGGTGGTGGTGCGACGAGGTCCGAGAATCGACGAGGTCCGGGTGGTGGTGGTGCTCCGGCGACGGTGGTGTGGACGGGGCGGCGTCCGGGCCACCGGTGATGAGGGTGGCGGGGCGATGGCGTCCAACGAGGTGGGGCGACGGGGAGAGCGGCGCCGAGGAGACGATGACGATGGGGCGGCGGGGCGGCGGCGTCGGGAGAGGAGAGGGCGGCGTCGCGACGTCGGGGCGTCGGGGCGGAGACAAGGACGACGGGGTGGCGTCGCGGCGTCGGGGCGGCATCGAGGCGGCGGGGCAGCGGCGTCGGGAGAGGAGAGGGGAAGGGGATCGAGGGCGAGGGCGAGGGAGAGAGAGGGGATAGGTTTGGCCGGGGAGGAAATATGGATGGGGGCGGCACAATACTAATGCCGCACCACCCCTCGGTGCGCCATAAGTACATCCATACTAATGGCGCACCTCACCCTGGTGCGCCATTAGTATTTTTTTTCTGCTCGAGCCAACAGGTTATCTTCCACCTGACCTGATCCACACCAAGTTCCCTCTACTAGCTCGACTGGTCAGCAGCCAATTCTCACACCAGGAGGTCCTGGGTTAGATTCCCAGGCTCCACAATTTTTTTATGCATTTAAAATGCTGTTTGATACTTATTTGTGTTTAAATATGTTTTTTATAACAGTAATATTTTTTTTATAAGACAATAATAATTTTTTAAAAAATATCATCAAACAGTAATGCCGGTGGAGCGGGGGAGGGTGCGCGGGGTGCGGGGGGTCGGCGGCGGCGGTTGAGTAGGGGAGGGGTGCGGGGGGTCGGCGGCGGCGTTTGAGTATGGGAATCGAGGGTGCGGGGGGGTCGGCGGCGGCCGGTGGACCGGGGGGTGCTCGGCGGCGAGGGGGACCGGATCTGGCGAGGTGGGATAGCGATCGAGATGGAGGGGGATCGAGATCGAGTGTCCATGAAATTTAAAAATATTCATGATAGTTCAAAAAGTGCCCATGAAATACAATCGAGAAATGAAGGCTACGATTTAAATACAATCGATCTTAGCTAGCTATCTGTTCACAATCTTCTTGCCCTTCTTTTTCGCAAATGGAGTTCTTCTGTGGAACGGACGTCCTTTAGGTAGGGTGGTCCTGCTTCTTCTTGTGGTGTATGCTGCTACTTCATCGTCATCGTCATGTTCGATCCTCGGGTCGCCGTACTTGTCGAAGTCTTGCTCATTGGCTACTCCATCCATTCCGATGATCTTCCTTTTGCCTCTCCTCACGACAACACGAATGGGCTTTGATGGGTCGGTAATGAAGAAGCATTGGTCCACTTGGGAAGCCAGTACCCATGGCTCATTTTTCGCGGTGACGTTTGCGCCCGCGGTCTTGGATTTGGCTTCGGGTATAACCGTGGTGGTGAAATACCAGTCTTCTTTTAGGACGCTCTTGGCCCATCTGACACGGAACATCGGGACCTTCTCTCCAGCGTAGCTCAGCTCCCAGATCTCCTCGATCCTTCCGTAGTATCTGTCCTTGTCGTTACCGGTGTAGGATTCCATCGTTACCACGGAGTTCTGATAACCATTGCTCTTCATGTCCTTGGCCTCGGTGTAGAATGTGTAGCCGTTGATATCGTACGCCTCATAGGTCATCAAGTTGTGCTCGGCACCCTGTGACAAGGCGAATATGAGTTGTTCTTCCGCGGAAGAATCCTCATGTAAAGGGTACGACAGAAGCTTCTGCTTGAACCAACGCGTGAAACATGAGTTGTGCTCTTTGAGTATATCTCCGTCCGTCCTCTGTTGGCCTCGGTCATTGTACGTCTTCTTAATAAAGGTTTTGTGCTCTACCACCCAAGGATCGACCACGTCTATGTGTTGTAGCGCGACTAGGTTTGCTCTTTCAAAGTCGGCGAGTCGACCCTCAAAGTCGACATGCATTTCGCGGCGACCCTCACGGTGACCCCATCCAGCGAGCCTGCCGAGGTGCCTATTGATGGGCAGACCAACGGGGTTCTTGATGCCTAGATAATTCGTGTAGTAGGAGATGCACTCTTCGGTCAGAAAGCCCCTGGCTATGCTTCCCTCTGGACGTGACATGTTGCGAACGTATCCTTTGATGACACCATTCATCCTTTCGAACGGCATCATGCTGTGCAGGAACGTCGGCCCGAGTTGGATGATATCGTCCATGATATGGACCAGAAGATGCACCATAACGTCGAAGAATGCGGGCGGGAAGTACATCTCAAGCTCGCATAGTATCACCACGATCTCTTCCTGTAGCCTTCTGAGTTGCCTCACGCCAACAGACTTCCGAGAGATGACGTCGAAAAAGTTGCATAGGCCAAATAGCGTTTTACGGACGTGCGCGTCCATGATCCCACAGATTGCAACTGGAAGTATCTGCGTCATCAGCACGTGACAGTCGTGAGACTTCATCCCGCTGAACTTCAGCTTCGCTGGGTCTAGGTATCTGCTTATCTTCCCCGTGTAACCGTAAGGAAGTTTTACTCCTAGGAGGCAGGTGAAAAACTGCTCGATCTCCTCCTGACTTAGAGTGAAGCACGCGGGAGGGTAGTCATTTCCGGTCTTCTTGGCCTTTTTGCCTTTGCGACGACTTTCTGTGTCCTGCTTCGCCTCATCATCATCATCATCAACATCATCATCAACATCATCATCATCATCATCATCATCATCATATATAGCGTGAAGCTCCTGCGTGATGCCCATTGATTTCAAGTCTGCCCTTGCTTTCGGCCCATCTTTGGTCCTCTCTGGCATGTTGAGCAGGGTACCAAGCAGACTCTCGCACACGTTCTTTGTGATATGCATTACATCAAGGCTGTGAGGCACACGGTGGATCTTCCAGTACGGCAAGTCCCAGAAAACAGACCTCGTTTTCCATACCTTCAGCAGCGGCTCTGGCGCCTTTCGCTTCTTTCCCGGCTCTGGCGCCTTTTGCTTATTTCCCGGCAGTGGGCAGTCTTTCCAATTTTTCAACAGCTCGTCTATTTCCTCGCCGCTCCTCGTACGCGGGCGTCCTCGAGGTTCGGTTTCACCATCGAACAGATCCTTGCATTTTCTCCACGGGTCATCGTCGCGAAGCCACCTTCGATGTCCCATGAACACGGTTTTCGAAGACCCGGGATCTCTATCGAGCTGGTGATACGTTGTGTCATCCATGCACCTGACGCATCCAGAAAATCCGTGGACCACCTGCCCCGCGACATATCCGTAACCGAGATAGTCGTGCACCGTCGTGAGCAGCGCGGCTCTCATAGGGAAATATTCTTTCTCTGCGGCGTCCCACGTATTGGCTGGCGTTTTCCACAGCATGTCAAGCTCCTCTTTCAGCAGCCCCAGATACAGATTGATGTCGTTCCCTGGTTGTTTCGGTCCTTCAATTAGTATACTCATGTGAATGTACTTCCTCTTCATGCACAACCAGGGGGAAGGTTGTACATCCACACACACACAGGAAAGGTGCTATGTGTGCTTCTCTGGATGCCAAATGGATTGACTCCATTGGTGCTCGCGCCCAGCACGATGTTCCTTGGATCGTTCCGAAATTCTGGGTCTTCGAAGTTCAACGCTTGCCACTGGCTCGCATCCTTAGGGTGACTCAGCATCTTGTCTTTTTTATCTATCTCCGGATCATTTGCGTCATCTTCTCGCTTCTTCTCCTCCCAATCCGCGTGCCAACGCAGGAGCTTTGCTACCTTAGGGTCCGCGAAATACCGCTATAGACGAGGACTGATCGGAAAGTACCACACCACTTTTCGAGGAGCTTTCTTCCTCTTCTTGTATCGAGTGACGCCGCACACCGGACATATGGTGGACTCCGCGTGCTCGTCCCGATAAATGATGCAATTGTTCATGCACACATGGTATTTCTTGTGCGGTAAATCCAGAGGACACACGATTTTCTTCGCCTCCTCCAAACTGGTCGGGCACTTGTTCCCCTTGGGAAGACGTTCGTGCCAGAATGACATGTTCTCGTCGAAACATGTGTCGGTCATTTTGTGTTTTACCTTCATCTCCAGAGCCATGAGCGTTACTTTCAGGCGGGTATCCTCGGGCCTGCATCCTTCATACAATGGAGTAACCGCGTCTAACTCAAGTTGATCCATCTTGGCTTTCTCTCGGGCGGCAGCTCTTGCGTTATCCATTTGCTTGAGAAGCAGCTCTTGAATATGAGGGTCCTGCACCCAGCCCATCGATGGTCCAGCGTCGTCTGCTCCACCGGCATCATCATCTTCATTATCATGCCCGTCGTCTGCTCATCATCATGTCCTGCATCTTCTAAATGATGACTGTGTACAGCATCACCGTCGTGATCATCTCCTAGGGATTCTTCATCTTCTCGCCCGCCCGAGCTGCGGTGGTTGTCTTGCTGCCCTTCGTCATTTCTTGCCCAGCCCCCATGGACGACTTCGTAGTCATCTTCATCACCTTGCCACCGATAGCCATCCATGAAACCACGCAAGAGCAGGTGGTCCCGCACCTGCCCGGATTCCGGGTCCACAATAAGGCTCTTCAGCTTGCATCTTCGACACGGACATCTTATCTCCGTCTCGTTCTTTTGAAGCATCTCGGCCTTCGCGGACCTCAAAAACCTATTCACGATGCCTTCGGTCATCGTGCGGACCATGGTCGCCTGCGGGGTAGAGCAAAACGATATTTTAGAACCAAGAAAAAATTTGGCATGACTTTCCCTAAAAATAGGACCAAAAAGAATGCTTAATGCCAAAATTCTCGCCGAAACGGAAATGAATCAACATTCCGGCAAAATATTGGCAACTATCGCATTTCAAATACCGGTACACCTCCAAACACAAACACATATGCAACACCACAAACGTATGCAACACCACGAACATACATAGATCTAGCTAGGCCATAAAAAGTGCATGTGCACATTGCTGTAGGGAGAACAACATAAATATAGCTTCCCCCTTACTTACCTATCAAAACAAGGTAATTTAACCACTTAAATTGAATGAATCTATGGTGGAAATGAGGTGAAAAACAGGAGGCACCCGAGACAAGGAGGAGGTGGAGAGAATGAAGTGGGGAGAAAGTGAGTGTGGGTAGGAGAGGCTGTCCAAAATATCTTGTTGCTGCCCACTTACTAATGGCGCACCAACTCTAAATGCGCCATTAGTAATCCAGGTTACTAATGGCGCACGTTCTGGTGGTGCGCCATTAGTAGTTTTGCAAAAAAAAACATACTAATGGCGCACTGTTCCACAGTGTGCCATTACTAGTTTAAACTAGTAATGGCACACGGTCGGACAGTGCGCCATTAGTAGTTTTGCAAAAAAAGGAATAAAAAATATAATAAAAAAACAAAATTAGTGGCGCACTTTCCGACAGGTGCGCCATTACTAGTTACAACTAGTAATGGCGCACTGTGTCTGGATGCGCCATTAGTATGTTTGGACAGGCGCACTAGTTCAAATTTTTTTTTTGATACTAATGGCGCACCCTGGGCCAGGTGCGCCATTAGTAGTTTCAGTTCTAATGGCGTATCAGAAGGTGGTGCGCCATTAGTATATACTAATGGTGCACCGCTTGTCTGGTGCGCCATTAGTGTCAATCCCATCTATAGCCCTTTTTCTAGTAGTGCTAATCTAGGTTAGTTAGCAGGGCGGCCCCACCTGTCATTGAGCTAGGGGAGGTCAAACCCCTTGGTCAACTAGGGCTAACGCGCCGGTGTTTAGCCGCCGGCGGCAGCATACGCGGCGGAGGGCACGGGATTTGCACTCTGGCGACCAGAATGACAGCGGAGGCCATCTACGTGAAGCTGGGGAGCTGCCGCATCCAGTGGTGCAAGTTGCTGGACACGGGGACGCCGTAAACGACACCGGCGAGCTCGACAGCGGTGGCCGAAGTTCCGTTGTGCACGGGAAAGCGGCTGCAATGAGCAAACACGCGAACTAAAGCACGGGCAAGGCACTACGCGATGCGGCGGCGTCGTTTGGCACGTTGGGGCGACCAAAAGGGCATCGGAGCGGCGCCGGCGACGAGCCCGAGCGGCGTTGAGCTCGTTCAGCAAGGAGTCGGCGGTTTGAGCTTGAAATAATGGCGAGGAGGAGGGATATTCGGAGCAGGAGCTCACTGGGGTCACGTAGAGCAGCTCGGTGGGCTCGGGGACGGGTTGGTGACGGCGCGCGGTCGCCGGCGATCTCGGCGGACCGAGGTTGAAGGAGACGGCGTGGCCAGCATTTTAGGGCTTCCGGCGTCACGTGGCTCGATGAGGAGGAAGAGGGGGTCGGGGCGGAGCACGGGGACACGTCGGAGAGGCGCGGGGGAGGCGGTGGCTGTGTCTATGGCGAGCGGCGGCGACGAGCGTACTCCGGTGCGTGCGAGATAGAGAACAGCGGAGGGGGATGAGCTCGAGGGAGTGAGCGAGATGGGCCAGGGGGTGCGTGGCGACGTCCTGGGCGTCGGAGCAGCAACGGGAAGCAGGACGTGGCCAGGAGCGTGGGCGGGCGCGTCGGGCACACGCCCTCCTGCCTACTGGCAGGAGGTTCTAGACGGTGGCGGCTATGGTGGTGGGCTGGGCTGACTTTGCCCAGCTGGGCTGCTACAGTGGTGGGACGGCCTCTCTGGTGTGCTACACAGGTGAGGCCAGGTCAGCTCTCTCTGTCTTTCTATTTCTCTTATTGTTTTCTATTTTTATTCGTCTGTTTTGATTTAGTTTCTAAACCAAATCATTTTTGTAGCTTCTGAAAATTATCATGTGGCCTGATACAACATATTCAGAGCCACTCACAAGTTTTCAAAATTATTGGAGTTATAAAAGTATTTATAGGAATTTATATCTCCAATTCAAATAAGTATTGACTTAATTCAAAGACCCAAATAAATATTTCTATGATTCCAAAAATATTGGTTTGAATTTTACCTCTTGCCAATATTTTCAGAAATGAACAGGAACATTTTCTTGGGTTTATTTGAAGCAATTTTTTATTTTTAGAAATGATTTCTGAGGCTTTCCACTTTCCCCAATTCAACTTTCATAATTTTAAACATGATGCAAGAAGATTGATGCAAGGACAAGCTAGGGATGTGACAAGCACAGCGGGAGACGGGTGAATCATGCCGCTCTGTTTTGTCCCTCCTCTTAAGGAGGAAAAGCAGATCGGGGGCGCGACACTTCAGAATTATGCGAAGTGGATGTTGGATTGACTAGTCGCCATGACAAAACCGGCGTGCACAGCTATCTCCTACCACGTGTCCGTGCACTTTTGGGGCCTAACCTAACGTGCCTCGCGACACGTGTGGCTCAGGCCCAGGGGCTTATGTCGGGGAAAACAAACAGGGGTATGTGCTTTCCCCTGACTCGTGCACGGACAATTGAAGACCAAGCCAAGATGTATGAGAAACTAAGAGATTCGAAGGACCAACATGAAGATCATAAGGACAAAGAATGAGCCAAGGAAGCAGGATATCGTCAATACAAGAAGCCTCCCTTGCCGGGCAGGTGAGCTTAGCAAGGGGCGAGGCCACCACTAGACGCACATAGCCGAGACGCCCTGGCAGGGCCTGCCGGGGCTCACACAGGAAAAATCACCTCACCAACAGCTCCAACACGACCCACGTCGTCAATTAGTGTGGTGTCGAGCCGCAAAGTGATTAAGTGGCGGCCATTCGCCACATGGCAGCCATTTCCTACAGGAGAAATCCACAGATGACACCCGTCCTGCAATGTGTCAAGAGAACAGGCGCGGAGCTGGCGAGATAGCCCGGCAAGCCTTGCCTGGCAACCAACAATGTGACGTTAAGTGATGCATTTAATGCACCTTGTCAGCCCGTAGAGTTAGGTATGATAGCACTCTTTGCTATCTTATCAGTGCGTAATGACTACTCTGCCACTGTGGTTACCCCTTGATCTATAAAAGGAGGCCCATGGCAACCATAGGAAGGATTAGAAGATTGAATAACTCACACCCCCATACGCGCGTAGTCGCTGCTGCCTAAGGAAACCCCTCCTGGGCAAGTGTACTACGCACCACCACCACCTTTTCCTCCATCAATCCACTAAAGCAGGAGTTGGGTTTTACGGCTCGTGGTGGCCCTAGCCTGGGTAAATCGCCCATGTGATCTCTGTCGCACTTCACCACACATGTCTGCTCTTTGTGCAATATGTCGCCCCCCAGCCGAACCAGCAAGGGACCTCCCGGTCCCATAGGTGGTCGTGGTTTCCCGCGACACCATGACAGATTGTTCCAGAGGCTTCCTTTTTTAATTACTCAACAATGAGGTTGTGGGAGACAAGGATGAATGAAGGAAGGCCTTATCTGCAAATATGGAGAGAGGTGCGGGTATCTTTTTATAAAATTGCCATATTTTGCTTTCTAGTGGTCAGATATAGATCAGACAGTGTATATTGCAAAATGGCAGGCATACCATCATCACCAACTTAGTTTTTTAATAATAATAAGAGATATAAGTATGGAGATACAAACGTATTATCAATACTTGTTTCCATAAACTTGGATCTACGTTATATTCAACGGCTGAGCATGTGGCGCCTTAGCACGATGACTTCCCGACTGTGTAAAACAAAGGTTTTTGTCGGATGTGGGCTTCCGGCAAACCCTTAAGGTTCGAACACTGGGGTGCGCACGAAGTCTTTCCTTCCTTCCGATCTGCGCCCTTGCTCGCTAAGATCTTGCGGACGAACTCGACGAACTCGCAACACAGAAAGACACGAGGTTTATATTGGTTCGGGCCACCGTTGTGGTGTAATACCCTACTCCAGTGTGGTGGTGGTGGATTGCCTCTAGGGCTGATGATGAACAGTTCAGGGGAAGAACAGCCTCCTAAGGTTGAGGTGTTCTTGTGAGTAGGCTCTCGATCGGATTGGATCAAGCTAAGATGAGATGCCCCTACTATGGTGGCTAGCTCTACTTATATAGGCCCTGGTCCTCTTCCCAAATATCGAGCAGGAAGGGAGCCAACAACGGAGGGCCAATTTGAAGGGGGACAGCTAGTACAAGCTATCCTGACAAAAGTGGTCTTCACCTGCGCAAAGCTCTGGTGGTGACGCTGTCTTGGGCTCCACGATGACCTCCGTCTTGCGGTCCTCCTAGTCTTGGTCTCGTTGCACCGATATAGCAACCTTTGCCTGATGCCTCGGTACTCTTGCCTGCGCTGGCCTCCTTAGCACCAAAGAGGAAACAAGGACGCTGCGTGCGCTGGTGCCCGCCTGGTGTCGTGCGTCATGGCTCACGTCACGAGGGCCTCGTGATGTTTTCCCTGCCTTGATATCTCCGCTCCTCGTGAGCTTGCCTGGCTAGGCTACTCCAGAGGAGGTCTTACGTCGTCCGCCTCGCGAGGCATGCACCCTCGCAAGGGTCTTGGATGCTTTGTTGGTGAAGATGGGCCGTACGGCCTGCTGGCTTAGCCATGCCGTTGGCCGCAAGCAGGCAAGTCTGGGGACCCCCGTTCCCAGAACGCTGACAGTAGCCCCCGGGCCCAAGGTGCGTTCGGTCTTGGCTTCGCGGCGAAGCCAATGGACAAGTACGGAGCGCCGCGGGCCCCCGAAGCATGCAGCCTTGGTTGACGCGTGGCGGTTGATTGGACGTGGGCATCTCCGCTTCCCCATGTTGCCTCGACAACTACTTAACCTGACAAAAGGCTGGCGCAGGCAGCACTTGCCTTCGTTGCTTCTTCCTTGCCTCGCTCTAGATCCCCTTTCTCGCTCTTCGCCGCCACTACCTCTAGATCTACCCCAGGCTTGCTCTACATCTGCCGCTCATGGCGCCACGCAAGGTCAAGACTTCCTCGGCACCGGCTTGGTACAAGCCCGCTCTTGAGGCGCCCACCATCACAGAGAAGAGCCTCGCCTCCGTGCGCCTACTGACAGTGGGAGAGAGCAACGAGTGGGGGGAAGACGGAGCTCCGGCTTGCATCCGACGAGCCAGAGCCTGAGGGGAGCACCTTCTTCCCCTTTGTAATGCCCCGGACACACCCGCCGGTGGTCGTTACTACTGGAGGGATCTAGACTGGCCCCAAAGATCAATACTAGTCTTTTCTGCGCACTTTGTCCTCGCTCGTGCACACCCGGGAGCAACTTCTCGATCGGTCACCCATCCTGACACTACTCCAAGCTGAGAACGCTTAACTTTGGAGTTCTGTATGAATGGGCTCCCGGAAAAGAAGGAATTCCTTATTGATATGAGTAGTCTATCTTCCCTAATAAGCCAGGCCATCACATACACCCCCACTCAGAGGAACCGACGTCCTCGTCGGGCCACAGGAACGTTCCCTCTTGGCACATACGTGTGTGCATCCAGTCCAGTACATGTACCATGCCGTGTGCCACGACGGGTCACAGAAGTCATGAACAACATGACCGCGCACATGTCCCCAAACATCCATGTAACCGCGACGGTCGGCTCTGATACCAACTTGTAACGCCACGGACACACCCGCCTGTGGTCGTTACTCCTGGCGGGATCTAGGCTGGCCCCATAGATCAATACTAGTCTTTTCTGTGCACTTTGTCCTCACTCGTGCGCACCCGGCAGCAACTTCCCGGTCGGTCACCTATCCTGACACTACTCCAAGCTGAGCACGCTTAACTTTGGAGTTCTGTCCAAATGGGCTCCCGGAAAAGAAGGAATTCCTTATTGATATGTGTAGTCTATCATCCCTAATAAGCCAGGCCATCACACCCTTCTTCTCGAGCTGCGTCGCTGTTGGGTTGGTTCCTCCATTCTCTGATTTCTTTTATGAAGTCCTCGACCACTACGGGCTGCAGGTGTTGCACCTCCATCCCAACTCTGTCCTCCTCCTATCCATCTTTACCTACTACTGTGAGGCGTACCTGGGCATGATGCTGTTCGTGGCGCTCCTGCGCCATTTCTTCTTCCTCTGCGTCAGTGGCGAGCACGCCTCCGGATGCACTAATTTCGTTGCATGCAGCAAGGCCAACTCGATCTCGAGCACCGGGAAGAGAGCCGACAACTTTCGATCCAATTGGGTCATGATGGACGGAGGCGCCCAAGCAGAGCAATGGGTGGCCCAAGGCGGAGCTTGTCGACGAGCGGGCATCATCAGTGTTGGGGCAGATGATGACCGACCTGAAGTCGGGCAACGCGAGGGCGGCCAAGATTACGGGGGCGATGCTCCTGAGGGAGTTCTTGATGCTGCGGGTTGCCCCACTCCAGGGGCGCGCACGCACCCTCTGGGAGCTTGAAGAAGAGGAAAACAAGACCCGCCTGAGGCCAGGGGACCTGCCTGGCGATGAATTGGACGCCGTACTGTGCCTCATAGTCGGGACAACCAGGAGTACCCGCCCAGCGCCTTCGTTCCCCTGTTCCAACGAAGGGACTGGGAGGAATTCGTCGCCTCCATGCCGACTTTTGATGCACGCGGGCTGGTGCCGCCGGCGCTTCCGGGAGCACCTATGGAGCAGAAACCGATGGAGGTGTCTTCTGGCGAGTCCCGCAGGGAGGGGGAAGAGGAGGTGGACTCGGAGAAGACCCCGGAAGAGGTGGGGGAGACTTCCCCTCTAAGCAAGGCCTAGATTCTCCATGCCCTTCCTGATGATGCTGAAGCCGACGCCTACCAAGGGGAGAGGGAGCAACCCCTCATCCCAACGAAGTGTAGGTCGTCGCTGGTGGTCTGTGGTGCCGCCTCCACCCCAACACCTCCTGGGGCTGGATCCGGTTCTGCCCCCGCACCGCCTGGCGCCGCCGGAGCCTGAACACCTGACCTTTAGGTCCCGATGCTGTCAGGCTTCAAGCTTCACAAGCGAAAGGTGGAGTACTTCACGGTGGACCGGTAGGTGTCTCGAGCTTCGCTTTATCCCTGCCGGTACTTTTTATTTCCTGACGCTTGCCCTTGGTTGATCAGGCCGGCATCTTTGGCGAAGAAGAGGAAGGAGGATACGGCGGCCATGCCTTCCTCCGCAGAGAAAGGAGGCAGCAGCGCCCACATCTCCCCAGCCCAGTCGTCCTCGCGGGGCCAAGAGGAAGATCACCGTGTGGAATCAGCCACCGTGGCCCCGTTGGGTCCGGAGGTGCCGGCGCTTCGCGCGGCTGACAAGGTCCCAGCTTCTCCGGAACCCGCGGTCTCCCAAGACCTGGTGATGGTGTCGCTTCCTCCCACCGCAGCACCTCCACTCCCTGGTTCTTCTGCTCCTACTGTTGTCTTGGAGCGTGCCCTTTCGGAGATGACCTAGCTGCAGGCGGATCTCCTGAGCGCGGACCCGCACCTGGTGGCCGGGCGTCTGGAGTTGGCGTCTGGCTGGCGTCACTCCAACCTGGCAGTTCACGCGGCGCTGGGCCAGGCTGCTGCGGCTTCCGAGGAGGAGAAGCAAGGAGCCGCCAGCCCTGCTGCCGATCGTGATGCGGCGCTGAAAGACGCCAAGGCCGCCCGTGACTGCTACCAAGTGCTGGAGGGCAAGTTGCAGAGCCTGCACGACAAGCACGCCGAAGAGGTACGCTTTCGCCAAGCGAAGGAGGAAAAGATGAAGGCCTGGGAGGAAGCCATCAAGAACCGTGATGCTGAGCTGGCGGAGCTGGGGAAGAAGCAGGCCGCCGAGCGCAACCGGTTGGAAGAGTTGGAGCGGAAGATGGGTACGAGGGAGGCCGATCTTGATGCTAAGGCGGGAGTCCTGGCCGAAGACCGTGTGGCCTTCGCTGATCTCGAGAAGAGGTCTCGCAAGGCGCTGAAGACACTCTACGAGCAGGGACTGGAGAAGCCGCTGGACACCGACGAGGACGGCCCCGCCCAGCTGCTTCCTCTCGTGGTGAAGGCGCTTGAGAAGGTCATTGATGGCGTCGGTCCCATGGCGGAGGCAGAAGCTCGCGTCCTGTCTTCAGCCGCACTGACTCGCGTCTTCAGCCATCTGCACCTCCGCGACCCCAGTGCTCACCTTGACGAGCTGCTGGAGCCTGTGGTTGAAGATCACTGTGAAGCCACCGCCGCGGCTGTACAAGGTCAAGTGGAGGCCTTGCTGGGGAGGTTCCGCGGCTTTGTCTCCGATCCTCTGTCTGGCAACGCCGCGGATCTGGCGGCTGGTGGTGAAGGTGAGAACATCGTTGCCCACGAGGGAGCACCTTCCGCAGGCGATGGCGATACCTAGGGGTGATCTATGACTATTCTTCCCGTTTCGTTCCTGCTACATGTATCAGGCCTTGTGGAGGCGTTTAGACTTTTCATTTGGTATTGTGAGAACAATATGCTTGTAATATTTGCTTCAAGATTTTGCGATTTCCTTCCTATTTTCTTTGTGTTCTGCAGCGGCAGAGCCCGGCCCCGCGCATACCTCAAGCGCCATTGGGCCGACCGGAGACCAGGACGGACCAAGGAGTGAGGGGCTACGTGACCAGTTAGGCTCCTGAGTCGCGATGCTCAAGAGTCCCCCTTGACGCGCAAACAGCACATAGGGAGAGTTCGTGAGGATAGATCAATGTTCTACTTCGACAGAGCCCGGCCACGCGCATACCTCAACCGCCATTGGGCCGACCGGAGACAAGGACGGACCAAGGAGTGAGTGGCTAGGTGACCAGTTAGGCTCCTGATTCACGATGCTCAGGAGTCCCCCTTGACGTGCAAAAAATTTCCATACATTCCCTCGCCGAAGCCTCGGGAGGGGCGCGCGATGCCCAGGTCCGGGGGACCTGGTTGGGTGGCGTGCGCTTGGGCGTAACCCGAGCGCAGCCCCCGTGCCCAACCCCCTTGTGCAGCTCTCTCGAGGGGAGGCATTGTGGTGAGGCTGGGCGCTGAGCTCTGGGCTCCCTAAGGTTGGACGACCATGGGGCCGCCCTCAGTTGTTTATCACCAGCGGGGAGCATAGTACTTCCGCTTGCGCACGGGCATAGCCGCTCCTCGGCAGTGTCGACATCCAGTGCGGAGCATGGTGCTTCCACTTGGGCGTGGGATGGGGGCCCCCCTCCGGGAGGAGCCCCCGGGGCGTGTACAGCCCCGCCTTGACGCGTGGCTTGCACGGCAGCGCTGCGAGGTGTATCTGGGCACGCGTGAGCCAGTGCGGGACTCACGAGGCCCTACCTCAAGGCGGGTTGTGCCTGGTCTTGAGTCTTGGTGACTGTATGTCCCTGCGAGGCGGTTAGATGCAAGCACTCTACGTCCTCAGATCCCGGGCCTCGAGCGAGCTCACCCGCCGCTGGTATGCCAGGTCGCGATGTCGTGGTCAAGGCCAGGGGGTGAGGGCTGGAGATCCAGTAAGAGCTCATGAGTCGCGATGCTCAGGCGCCCCCCTTTTAACGTGCAAGCGAATTGCATAGGATGAACAGACCCGTGGTGGGCATCAATAGAACAGGTGACAGCAGTTGGCGGGTTAAGCATGAAGAGCAAATCAATTTGGATAAATGCAGGAAGATACATGCCACCGGGTCCGGCCCGAGAGGCTTGGGGATGATGCAGCCCGAGGGGCGCCCCCAACAAGGTAAGCTAAAGACATAAGCAAAAGGGATACATGCCGCAGGGACAAACCCACACGGCCTGGGAATAATGCAGCCCAAGGGGCGCTCCCAGCTAAACGAGCTTCGAAGATGTCACCTGGTTCTGTAGACGAAGTACAGTTGGTGCAGCTGAAGGCGTGCATTGAAGAAATGACTCCTCATGAGCCACCAGAACCCTGAGCCTCGGGAAGCTCTGGGGGCTCAGGATGTTCCCTGGAGACCATCTCCATCTCCTCCAGAACGGCGTGGTACCTGGCTTCCTGAGCCGCCAGGACACGTCGCATGTTGCGCTGATAGGCCGACCCCACACTAGGCAAGCCAAAAGGCATACGAATGTAGCTATGCGGCGGGCCCTCGCAGCGGATCACACGCGAAGTTGCGCCTCGTTGAGCCTTGGGACGTCGATGAAGACATGCAACCCACCATCCTCGCCAGGATGCGGAGTTGCGCCTCATGGGCGGCTGTCGCCGCGCATGGCTCTTGCTTCTTGCAGTTCCTGGGTGGTCCTGGTGATGAACTTCTGAGTGGTGGGCACTCCTTGCCCTGTGCTCTCCTGAGGGTCACGTGCCGCGAAGCACGCCTCCAAGTGGTGCCCAAGCGCCTCCCTCGTGAGGTTGGCAAGGTCTGGAGCCCTCCAGAAGAGAGTCCTCGAGCCCTGCTTGAGGAGGGCGTTGGGCGCGCCTTCCTATGCGATGGAGGGAGGCGCCCCTGGAGCGGGCACTGGTCCTGACGAGGCCCCTGCCGCCACGCCATCCTCCTGAGGTCCTGCACAGCATGGCTGCTTCTTCATTTCTGCCGTCGGGGTCGTCGATTGCTGCGGCTTGAAAGGCGCGCTCGATGGAGCACACCGCATCCCTCTCTTCACACGGGACCGTGATGATTCCTCTGCTTCCTGGCATCTTGAGAACGTTGTAGCCGTGCTGAGTGACTGCCATGAACTTGGCCAGGTCCGGATACCCGAGGATGGCATTGTACGGCAGGCGGATGTGCGCGACGTCGAAGTCGATGAGCTCGGTGCGGTAGTTCTTGCGCTCCCCGAAGGTGACAGGCAGGTGGACCAGCCCTATCGGACTGGTGGAGCCGTCGGTCAAACCTGAGAAAGGCTTGGTGGGCTGGAGCTGTTCATAAGGCACTTGGAGGTTGTCGAATGTGTCGACGGGCAGGACGTTGAGCCCTGCGCCGCCGTCGATGAGGGTCTTGGTAACCTGCAGATTGCTGATGACTGGGGAACACAACATAGGGAGGGCGCCAGCGGTGGCTGCGCACTTGAGCTGATCTGCCGAGTTGAAAGTGATGGCACATTGGGACCACCTGAGCGGCGCGCGTGGCCTCAAGTTTGGGGAGTGCTGCGTTCACCTCGCGAGCAAACTGTTTGAAGGTGCGGTGAGGGGTTGCGGCCTAGGCGACGCCCAAGATGCAGGCGATTGCACGCGGCTCCTGGAAGCCCCCAGCCCCCTTGTCCTGGTGGTGGTCATCGTTCCTTCTTGATGGCGGCAGCGGGGGAAGACCGGCATTGCCCTGGGGGCGATCTTCACGCGGCGGGTCCCTCCAGGCGCCCTCGCGAGGTTGGTCCTGCCAGCGGTCCTCATGAGGCCGGTCGCGCCACTCCTGGCGCGGGCCACGGTCGTCCCAGCGTCCGCCTCCACGTCCTCCTCCGCGGCCGTAACCCTGGTCGTTGCGCTCGGGGCGTCAACCGTAGCGTCCTTCTCGTATGGCTCTGAGCTCTTGACAGTCGCTGGTGTTGTGGGTGTTCAGGTTGTGGAAGGCGCAGAACGGTCGGCCGTTCTGGGATGACTCGGGCTGATCTCTGCGCCGCTTGATGTCGGGCTCCGCTACGAGCACAACTGCCTCCTTTTGCTTCACGTCCTTGGCCTTGGCCTTCTTCTCCTCCGTGCCCACGACTGGCAGCTCGAGGAGAGAGAGGCGCCCCTCCTCAGCTCTTGCGCACTTGATGGCCAGGTTGAACAGCTCCTGAGATGTGCAGAGCTCCTTGTGGATGGCGAGCTCTTCCTTCATCTTGACGTCACAGACGCCGTCGGAGAACACGGAGATGATGGCCTCGTCCGTGACCTTGGGGATCTTGAGGCGGGTGTTGTTGAAGCGCTGGATGTACTTCTGGAGGGTCTCTTCTGGTTTCTGCCTGATGCGGCGTAGATCACCCGCGGCCGGTGGGCGGTCGCGAGTGCCCTGGAAGTTGGCGACGAAGCGGTCGCGCATCTCGTCCCAGGAGGAGATCGAGCCGTGCTGCAGGTTCAGGAGCCAGGAGCGAGCTCCATCCTTGAGAGCCATGGCAAACCAATTCGCCATGACCTTTTCGTTGCCGTTGGCCGCTTTGATGCTCAGCTCATAGAGCTTCAAGAAGTCCGCGGGGTCGGTGGTACCGTCGTAGCGAGGAGGCAGATCCGGCTTGAACATGCCCGGCCAGGCGACGCTACACAGCTCGGGGGTGAAGGCGCGGCAGCCAGCCATGGTTGCCGGGTCCTGCTTCGGAGGTGGAGCTTGGTCTTGACGAGGTCCGCACTGCACCGCTGCTGGCAGTGCGTGGTCTTGACGAGGTGGCACGGGGAGCGCAGGTGCAGCTTCTCGCGGCCGCGGAATTTCTTGGCAGCTTCTCTCTTCACGCACAAGCGCTGGGCGCGACGGACCATGCCGCGGAGTCACGTGCCTTGGTTCCAAGACGCCGTCTTGCGGCTGAGGTGGTGGAGGCACGCCATGAGCCCCGTCGCCCGCGGCTAATTGAGGGGGAGGCAGAGAGTGGGACGGCGCCAGAGAGCCCCCTACGGCACGGACGAGCTCAGCGACACAGTCGAGCCACTCCTCGTAGAGTTCGTCGACGGGGCGGTAGCGTAGGAGCTCGTTCACCGCGAGGAGCGCGGCCCGTGCCTCCATGGGAGCGCGGTGCACGTGAGACAAAGAACCGGCAAGGGTCAGCGATGGAGTGGCGGTGCGGTCGTCCTGCCGCACCGAAGGATGCAGCGAGGAACGCCTGCTGCTCGTTCCCTGCCGGGCCTGTGGCAGCATTGGCGGCGGGAGACGGAGAACGGCGATGTGGCCTACCGACGGGAGCCGTCTGAGCGACAGGGGCGGTGAGGGCAGCCTGACTCTCAGCTCGAGCACGGCGAGTGTCCGCCATGGAGACGACGGAGCGACAGAGCGATGAACTGATGGAAGGGAAGCTACGGCGCACCCCTACCTGGTGCGCCAAATGTCGAATGTGGGGTTCCGGGAAACCCTTAATGATTGAACACTGGGGTGCGCATGAAGTCTTCCCTTCCTTCCGATCTGCGCCCTTCCTCGCTAAGATCTTGCGGACAAACTCGCAACACAGAAAGACACGAGGTTTATACTGGTTCAGGCCACCGTTTGTGGTGTAATACCCTACTCCAGTGTGGTGGTGGTGGATTGCCTCTAGGGCTAATAATGAACAGTACAAGGGAACAACAGCCTCCTGAGGTTGAGGTGTTCTTGTGATTAGGCTCTCGATCGGGTTGGATCAAGATAAGATGAGATGCCCCTACTATGGTGCATAGCTCTACTTATATAGGCCCTGGTCCTCTTCCCAAATATCGAGCGGGAAGGGAGCCAACAACGGTGGGCCAATTTGAAGGGGGGCAGGTAATACAAGCTATCCTGACAAAAGTGCTCTTCGCCTGCGAAAAGCTCTGGTGGTGACGCCGTCTTGGGCTCCACGATGACCTCCGTCTTGCCATCCTCCTGGTCTTGGTCTCGTTGCACCGATATAGCAACCTTTGCATGATTCCTTGGTACTCTTCGCCTGCGCTGGCCTCCTTAGCACCCAAGAGGAAACAAGGACGCTGCGCGCGCTGGCGCCCGCCTGGTGTCGTGCGTCATGGCTCACGTCACGAGGGCCTCGTGAGGTTTGCCCCGCCTTGATATCTCCGCTCCTCATGAGCCTGCCTGGCTAGGCTACTCCAGAGGAGGTCTTGCTTCGTCCGCCTCGCGAGGCTTGGACCCTCGCGAGGGTCTTGGATGCTTTGTTGGTGAAGATGTGTCATACGCCCTGCTGGCTTAGCCACGACGTGGGTCGTAGGCAGGCAAGTCTGGGGACCACCGTTCCCAGAACGCCGACAGTTTTCTCGTCGTCGATAAGGAGGGGGTGACGGTGGCACGCTTTTGGCTCGCTCTAGTCCTAGTAGTCATACTAGGTGGTCTACAGACGTGTAGGTTAATTCTTTTTCATGTCTCGTATTCGTCATATTGCAATGACTGTTGATGAATAAACGATAAGTTATTCACAAGAAAACTTGGTTGAGCGTGTGTGCGAGAGAGAGATAGCGCGTGTGTATGATATGTAGAAATTGAGGGAATGATAAGAGATTCTTTGTATGTCTCTATGTGTGGAGGATAGAGAGAGACATGTGCATGGGGCTTTCTGTTGTGTAATGTGGAGACACATGGACATAATCAGAGACTGAGTGTGTCAGATACACATGCGGACATGGGGAGAGATGTGTGAGCTAGAGCGATGGAGAATTTTGGTGTTCCTATGAGCTAGAGAGAGAGGGAGTATATATATACCTAGATCTGGAGAGAATATGCAAGGTTGTGTATCTTAAATGAAGGAGCCAGATAGATGGGTGTTTGTGCATCTCTATGGGTGTTTGCGCACGTGCCTGTGTGTGTGAGAGAGAGTGTGTGTATGTGGAGAAGAGAGACCACTAATGATGTAAACCTAGTAGGGAAGGGGGAATGGTGTGACATGTGTGTCCAAGAGAGAGAAAGGCATGTGTAGTAGCGGGATAGCATGGGTGCGCGCGGGGACCAGACTATTTGGACGAGACATCGAGTCCGTGTGGGAGAGGGGTGTGAGAGCGAGAGAGAGAGAGAGAGAGCGAGCGAGGAAGAGAGGGGGAGAGAGGGGTCATTTGTGTGCGGAAGTGGCGTATAGGTAGGGAGACAAGGTTGATGTTGTACGGAGATGCAAGGAAAGCGAGACATCATGTGTGTGATAGAGACTTCATCAGAGATCTAGAATAGATGGTGTAGAGAACAACGTGTGAGATTGGGACGATTGTACGCCAGGAGCTATGGAAAGAGTCATGACATATATGTATACAGGGAAGGAGCTCGGTCGGGTCCACATGTGGGAGAGATAGAAAGAGGAGAGTGGTGCACAAAGAGACAAAAGGGTTCTTGTTTCAAGTGGGGGCGGTGGGTGAGGTTTGTATCAATTAATGCAAGAGAGAGATAGAGATATGGTGGAGAGTGTGTGAGAACCACATAACCAGGGAGATAGACATTTGGGGGAGATGTTTTCTATGTATGGGAAAGATACACGGCTATGTAGTGTGTTTTCTTCGGAACGAGAGATGGCGGGAGACCTAGAGAGCGGGGGAAGAGATGTGTGCATGCCCGAGAGAAAAAGTGATAGAGACCTATATTTGGGTCCGGACTTAGAAGAGAGAGGGGGTCAATGTGCTCCTGTGTTTGTGTCCGGGGGAGAGAAAGGCTTGTGGGGGGGGGGTTGGCTTCAGATAAAGAGTGAGGTGTCTATATTTGACAGACTTAAGAGTAATTGAGATATATATGGTCAATAGTGTGTGCACTAATGGTTGATAAATTTGTTTCATAGTTTGGACTATGAGATAACGATACTTCTGAACATGCATGATATACTTGTAAGTACCAGAATTACAAACCTAAGATTGGAATTTTCGAATTCGACTCCATTATTAGCTTTTGTGATTTCAAATTCATATATCAAACGTAGAGATATACACATACGATCATGTTCAAACCTTATAATCATCCACTTCATACATGCACATACAAATTTTTGTTTTTGTCATCACATAGGATAAACACATTTGGAATTTCATTTGAATTGGAGTATATGATGGTATTTCCTTCCACCAGCTCAATAATCCATATTTGAGTTGAATGGACAATCTAAGTTTTGAGTTGGAGCCATTGATTTTTGAAACTTGCACTTGTTTTGTGTGCACAAAAAATAAATTCTCGGCCATGATATCATTGTCGGCCGTACAAGAGCAGAACACCAAATTTCATTCGCCAAAAGCTTTCAAACTTCCCGATCGCATTGAAATATCTCACGCCCGAAAATTTAGCCCTATGGTATTCCTGTTTTACCCCTACCAGATGAATGGAAAAGGGCTACTTTGGTAACTCGATTGTTTTCCCCTCTTTGCCGCCAACATTCTTTCCTAGAGACCTTCCCCTTCCCCTCCCCACCTCATCTCCCCCAACCATGCCAAGCCGCCGAATCTAGTCCTCCGCCATAGCGGTGGACCTCACACCACGCCGGATCTACCATCCGCATGTTGGAACCCACAACTACCAACTCACCACTTCACCGCAGCCGCTTTAGTGACTGGCTTGTCCACCGCTCTAGATCTCCTTAACCGCCATCATGGTCCACCTCACCAGATCTGCTTCACCAGCGCCCTCGTCCACCATAGTGTAGGCCCTTCACCGACTCCCTTGTCCGCCACATCGTTGTCCTTTCATACAAGCCCACGTCCGCCACAATAGATCCGCCTTACCGTAAGCACTGTACACTGCACCGGATGTGCTTCGCCGACGCCTTCGTCCACTGCACCGGACCACTACAAAAAATACACTTCTGTGATGATACGTGTTTGTCAGAGTAGGCCACCTCATGTACATCCATGATGATTTTACGACAGAACCAAGATAGTCATACCGGTGCTGTCGTAGAAGTGTTCAATGACATTACCAAAATTGTCATCACAGAAGTGTTCACTTCCATGATGATAAATGTTGCATCATGAAAGTGCTTTCGTCAAGGGTGACCGACATGTGGCATCCACTGGAATGGGTCGCCGTTAAGCTATCGGGTCCGGTTTTGGATCCGATAACCCGCTAACAGCCACGACCAATGCCAATTTTCCACATGTGAAATTCTCATTGGCCGACGAAACCACGTGTCAGCTCCGCGTTGGCAAATGTGTCACTCATCCAATGGGTGAGATGCGCCTATGATATGATGACATGTGGACCGGCCCAAAAATGGCACATAAAGAATAAACGGTCCGGCCTAACTAAAGGCCCACAAGATTTTGCAGACCATAATGGGTCGGCCCAGCTAAAGGCCCACAAGATTTTGAGGACACTAGTGGGTCGGCCCGTTAACGGGCTGCCATGTTTTGGGCCAAATGTCGGCCCATATTTGATATAGTCCATTAACAGCCTGCCACGTTCCAGGTCTAATAAAGGCCCATATGAGATCTGGCCCATTAAAAGCCTACCACATTCTGGACCAAATTACGGCCCAGATTAGACCCGCCCTTTAAGAGGCTTTGGGCTAAATTTCTGGTGGGTAAATTGTCATAGTTTCCTTCCTATCTGTTAGATATAGATCGAACGGCCTATATTGTTGGATGGCAGGCACACCATCATCACCGAGTATGCTTTTTATAAGAGTCTTCCCTCGTCCATCATTTTCTCCCACAAGATCTTGATGTTCCATGCAACGCAAGGGCATCTTGCTAGTAAGAGTAGAAATTAGAGACATACCACTTCTTGAATCTTGAAACCAACCACATTCCTCCCTTATCTCATCAAAACCGGCAAAGGAATATATTTTGAGTGAAACATAACATTTTTTTAGTGCTATATGTATTTCAAAACTAGACTCTTTTTTCTATCAAATTGATGAATATGTATTAATCTACTTTGATCGTCTGGCAATGCGTTGGCACATTGCTAGTAGTTATTACTACAGTATAATTTTTTGGACACCAGACAAATGGTGGAGTAAAATACGAAGAGAAGAGGCGCACACACACAGTGGGTCCCTCGATGGCTCGCAGACATGAGAGTTACATAAAGGCATGGTTAACAAATAAAACCTAGAACCCTAGGTGCACGATCGCTCCATGCGCGGGTATCGGGTACGTGGTGGAGCACACCTTTGTAGGAATAGTCAGCTCACGTGATAATTTGATCTGCAGGAGTTGATAGTCGGGACCACAGGTGACTGACCTAGAGGCGGTGGCTCGTCAGTTGCAACTGATTGAGTAGCCATGTTTAAAATATCATTTTTTGCGGGGTAAGAGTTCCGATTTTCAATGGCGCGTTATAAGTGCTAAGTAGTTTTTAGAACGATTGGTATGGAACGAAAATGGAATTCATAACTACTACCTCTTTGGTGTATGGTTGTATGGGTTTACATTGTGAGATGTTGAACCCGGTAGTTCTAGGGCAAATACTATGGTTTCGATGTTGGTTTTCAGCAATGAAAATTGGAAGGGGAAAGCCCTTCTTTGATAAAAAAACTACTACCTCTGTCCTAGTTTACTAGTCCCCATTGTATTTTGGGTCAAAGTTTGTCAATGAATTTTACTTGTAAAATGTGAGTGGAAAATGAGATTTTGTTATACCCAAACAAAAAAGGACTGGAAGGACTAACTGCTCTGACATGGACGCGACCTCTCATAGCGCATGTTTTGAACCGGCGCGCCGGCCAAGAGGGCCCCACTTGCTGCAGGCCAGGCTAAACACACCTCCTCGCTGCATTCAACCGTCTTTAGACTGCCCCGCTTGGCTCCATTGAATCTGCGCGTGTGCTGGCAACACGCCCTTTTGCAAGCCGGCCGTCATTTTAGAACACAACGTCAGCTGGCTCCTCTCGTCCGCTCGCTATTTAGACGAGGCCAAACGCCTGGCAAGAACCGCACCACACCGCTGCTCCCCATATCCTCCCCGCACCATTTTCTCCACACTCTCCATAGCATGCAGTGAGCAGGAAGACGAGTTATCTGGCATAAAAGCCGGCTGGGTGCCCCGACAAGCCAGGCAACTCGCTGCACCACCTCCCTCCCCACCCCAAGACATCAGTACCATGGGCGAGGCTGGAGGCGGACAAGCGGAGGAGCAAGCGGCCTCTCTAACCTGGCCCCTGGTGCATCAACTCAACGCTCCAAAGCCTGCTAGCAGAGGAGTGACCAGTTGCTGCACGCCGGCACACGAGGGACCATGACGTCCAGTGCATCGTGATTTGCGAATTATGAAGACTTTAGGCTAATTGCCTTCTTCAACCGCGGTCTCGCCTATTTGACAGGTGACTATGGTAAGTGGATAATTCTGCATGTCCATCACAGGATCATACGTCCTCCATGGTTCTCTGATGCCATTGAACATAAGGGCTTCATTTATGCTGTTGACTCCTTCTATGGTTGGATGTATTGCTGGCCTACTCCAGTCATCGCCACAAACAGCTGTTATAGCAGTATGTTACTTTCCTATGATATCATGATTGCTTGCTTATATTACTGTTAACATTTACTAAAAAAATTAATGCTCATAACACGTTGTTCTTAAGATTGACTACATTAAGAGCCCTTTTTTATTTGACTCCAACTTGATATCATGTTGTGGGCGCCTGGTGTCCCTACCCTTCCTAGCTCTAGAACCTTTCAATGAAAAGCGGCATGGCAGTTGCAGGTGCTTCCTAGCTCGATCAGACGATGGCAAATGATTGATGATCGTTTGCACGTAACGGACATGTTGTTTCATGGAATACAATCATAGTCACTGCAAGGTCTTTGGGCAGAATCCCAGCTTCTCTGGGCCTTGAGGATTGTTAACTGCATGCTGGTAAGTAGCCTCGGTACACGCTCTCTGTTTCTCGGACTGAATTATCCGATTAACCAGGAGATAACCGACGGCAAGGATCATGATGGCAGGGCAGTTTCGTTCATCAGGAAAAACGGATATGTGCTATGCATCTCTGCATGCACGATGCGTCTCCGCATGCACCATCCCTGATATGTGCCACCACGCTCTGCAGCCCAAAGTAGGATAGACGGTCGTAGGTGAGGGAGTTCTGGATTGAGGGGTCCTCGGGTGTCCGGGCTGTGTGACATTGGCCGGACAGATGGGCGTGAAGATACAAGGTAGAACGCCTTCCCTTGTGTCCGGATAGGATTGTCCTCTACGTGGATGGCAAGATTGGCATCCGGATGTATAGTTTGCTTCCCCTGTAAACCAACTCTTTACAACCCTAGGCCCTTCCGGTGTCTGTATGAATCGGAGGGGTTAGTTTGCAGAGGCTATGAGAATTTACATAGGCTAGACATCTAGGGTTTAGCCATTATGATCTTGAGGTAGATCAACTCTTTTAACCCCTATATTCATCAAAGTCAATCAAGCAGGACGTAGGGTTTTACCTCCATTAAGAAGGCCTGAACCTGGGTAAGCATCATGTCCCCTTAGTCTCATGTTACCTTCGATCCTCAAACGCACAGTTCGGGACCCCCTACCCAAGATTAGCCGGTTTTGACACTGACATTGGTGCTTTCATCGAGAGTTCCTTTGTGTCGTCGATGGAAGGATCGATGGCTCGCCTTGTCATCAATAGCAGGATCACCTCTGGAAGGGCCCTAGCTCCAGGATAGGTCCTCCAGCTTGGCGGTTTCACCATGAGTGCTCGCTTCACCGTTAAGCCAAAGGCAGGCCCCTCATCTCCGCATCGGCCTCGAACATTCCAAAAAGATGGATCCAGCAGATGTCTCATCCTTGATCGAACTGCTAGATCGCATCGCTGCCCTGGGGGTCGCAACAGACTATGATCAGATTGCGCCTAAGCCTGATCAGAGGGAAATCAAGTCCCCACTGATCACCCATCTGGTAGCGTTCGTGGAGGAACAAGCCGAGAATACTTCTCCCCCTAAGTTAAGAATAAGCTATGTTCAGATTTTCCAAGCCCTGCGTGCCGGATACCCATCTTAGGGAAGAGACCGGATGTCCTCCGAACATAGAATCGGGTGTCAAGCCCGAGGGTCACCAAGACCCTCCGGATCCTGGACTAGTGACCTCAGAGATTCTTCAAACTCCAGATCCAATAATGGGTTAGGGCTCGGATTTCAGCCAGCCCACCCACCACAAGCAATATTCCCCAAGCAATTCAGGTCCTCTAGATGTATGTGACCTGATGTACGTACGACAGCAACCTCAGGAAATGGTCCATCACTTCTCGGCCAGGTTCCTACTTGCTCAAAACAAGATTAAAGTTTGCTGCAACGATGACGCGGTTTCAGTTTTTTACCGCAACTGTACAGACAAGGGAATCCTCCATGCCCTCAACCGCCGCCGCATACTGCAGTTCGCAGATTTGGCGCACATAGTACAGAAGCATTGCACAATGCAAAGCACCTAGAAAGCCCAGACGGCCCGATGGGATCCTCATGCATTTAACCAGCACACCGGACATGCAAAAAGGATGCACCTTTACGGGGCACCCGATCAACATCTCATTGACAAGAAAATCTAATCCTTCACAGGACATAGAACTGTCGTTAACGAATTGCTCGACAAGCCCTGTCAAATACACACTATGCTGAATACTGAACCAACACATAGCCTTCGGGCATGTTGGGTAATTCGGCAAGTGGCTAAGAGCGGCGAGGCCATCCTCACCAACACTACCCCAGAGAATCAATCTTTGGAGGATGACACTCTCGATGTCTTTACGGTCTTTGAAACCTTTTCTTCAAATAATCGGCGCAAAAGGGTGCTCCGTGACCTCACCAAAGTCAACCAAGTAGCTGCAATAAATCCTTGGAACGATACGGCAATAACTTTTACTGCCAATGATGAACTGAAAGTGCAACTATCCCTGGGTGGTTTTGGTAATTCCTAACAACATATAGCCCATTGAGCTAATTCTATTTCAAGATAAATATTTCAGGAAAGCTCAATGTTTGGCATGGCATGGATAAGAAAGTGGACCCCTCAAAATACTAAGAACACATGTTGGCTCAAGCTCAAGACTCTACATTTTACTTTTTGTGATCCAAGATCACATTGAGTCCACAGGAAAAGCCAATACTATGAAAAGGGGATGTGGTGTTTATTAATGAGTTACTTGCTCAAAATGCTTAGTGATATGCTCCAAAACCCTCAAATACTTTCTGATATCCACATATCTCCCAAAATGCTTAGTGATATGCTCCAAAACCCTCAAATACTTTCTGATATCCACATATCTCCCAAACCAAAAGTCAAACTCGGCCCCACCAAAATTTCCTACCCAGCCACACCGACTTCACTTGACATAGCCACTGCCACAAACCCTAGTCAATTCGTTCTCACCGATAGGGATCTCGGTCTCACCGAGATGGGATTGCAACCTCTCTACTTCCCTTCTAACGTTTCGGTCCAACTGAGATGGGCGATCGGTCCCACCGAGATTGTAATGCAAACTCTATGTTTCCCCTTCGTAACGTTTCAGTCTAACCGAGATGAGCGAATCGGTCCCACCGAGTTTGCCTATTACCAAAATCGGTCCCACCGAGTTTGTGTAATCGGTCTCACTGAGATTACGTTATGCCCTAACCCTAATGGAATCACTCCCACCGAGTTGACATGTCAGTCCCACCGAAAATCCTGACGTTCACATTTTGAACTAAATCGGTCTGACCGAGTTTCATGATTCGGTCCCACCGAATTCGGTGATTTTTGTGTAACGGTTAAATTTTGTGTGGAGGCTATATATACCCCTCCACCCACTCTTCATTCGTGGATAGATCCATCAGAACATGCCTACACTTCCAACATACATTTTCTGAGAGAGAACCAGCTACACTTGTGTTGAGGTCAAGATAATCCATTCCAACCACTTAAATCTTGATCTCTAGCCTTCCCCAAGTTGCTTTCCACTCAAACCATCTTTCCACAAAATCCAATCATATGAGACAGAGTTGAGTGTTGAGGAGACTTTCATTTGAAGCACAAGAGCAAGGAGTTCATCATCAACGCACCATCTATTAGCTTTTGGAGAGTGGTGTCTCCTAGATTGGCTAGGTGTCACTTTTGAGCCTCCATCAAGATTGTGGAGTTGAACCAAGGAGTTTGTATGGGCAAGGAGATCGCCTACTTCGTGAAGATCTACCCTAGTGAGGCAAGTCCTTTGTGGGCGATGGCCATGGTGGGATAGACAAGGTTGCTTCTTCATGGACCCTTCATGGGTGGATCCCTCCGTGGACTCACGCAACTGTTACCCTTCGTGGGTTGATGTCTCCATCAATGTGGATGTAAGATAGCACCACCTATCGGAACCATGCCAAAAATCTCCGTGTCTACATTGTGTTTGCTCCCTCAAACACATCCCTTTACCTTCATATGAAATTGTTTTACATTCTGCTGCTATACTCTTAGAATTGCATGTGTAGGTTAATTACTTGACGTGTGCTAAGTTGTTAAAATCTGCCAAGACTTAAAATTGGGAAAAGGCTAGATTTTTATTTGGTCAAGTAGTCTAATCACCCCCCTCTAGACATACTTTTGATCCTACAAGTGGTATCAGAGCTTTGGTCTCCATCTGCTTTGATTTCCACATCTTTTGGTGATCATAGCCTTGGTTTCGCAACCTATGAGAGTATGGCATCTAGCGAGGGAAATTACCACCGTAGAGGTCCTTACTTTGATGGTACTAATTTTGCTAGTCGGAAGCATAAGATGAAAATGCATATTCTTGGACATAACCCCTTCGTTTGGGCTATTGTGTGTATTGGCTTGCAAGGTGAATTCTCTGATGGGAGAGAACCGAACCGTGAAGCTACCGCGGAAGAGTTGAAGATGCTGCAATACAATGCTCAAGCTTGTGATATTCTCTTCAATGGATTCTGCGCCGAAGAATTCAACAAAATCAGTCATCTTGAGAATGCAAAGGAAATTTGGGATACTTTGATTGATATGCACGAAGGTATCGACTCTGTCAAGGAATCCAAATTGGATGTGCTTCAAAGTCAACTTCACAAGTTCAAAATGAAGGATGGTGAAGGTGTCGCTAAAATGTACTCTAGCCTTGCTCTCATCACAAATTCATAATCAAGAAGATCCTAAGAGCCTTCGATGGAAAATATGATACCGTGTGCACATTGATCCAAATGATGACCAATTACAAAGATCTCAAGCCAACAGAAGTGATTGGAAGAATTGTTGCTCATGAGATGTCACTTAAAGATAAGGAAGAGCTCCACAACAAGTCAAGTGGTGCTTACAAAGCCTCATGTGATGCTCCCACATCATCAAGTGAGAAACAAACCTTCAATGAAGAATTGAGCCTAATGGTGAAGAACTCAACAAGTTCTACAAGAGTAGAAGCAAGGAAAGAAGTTCCAAGTCAAGCTCCTACAATGACAAAATATCTTCAAGTCGTGAACGTAATTGCTACAATTGTGGAAGACTCGGACACTACTCCAATGAGTGTACGGCTCCCTACAAAAGAAGAGAAGATTCTCCCAAAAGAAGAGGTAGAAGAGAAGAAACACCACCTAGATAGAGAAGGAGTAGAGATGATCATTATGAGTGAAGACCCTCTTGGAGAAGCAAGGATTCGGAAAGGAAGGACAAGTCATCAAAGAGCTACACAAAACGAAGACATCAAGCTCATGTTGGTGAATGGGTATCCGGCTCCGACTCCGACAATCACTTCGAAAGAAGTTACCACTCGGACTCCGAATACACTCAAGATGAAGGTGTTGCCGGTCTAGCACTTGTGTCAACAAACTTCTACAACATATTTTCCTCACCAAATGAAGGAATTGGAAGATTCTTCATGGCTAAAGGCCCAAAGGTATCACACCTCGAGTATGTTGATTTCAATAGTGATGAAGATGAATTGCTAGTTGATGATGATTTACTTGTTGAGAACTCTAGTTATGAAAACTATGATGAATTTTCTATTTATCATGCTAAACAAGATAAAAAGAATGACAATGATAAGAAGGAGATTGAGCGTCTAAGTAAAGAACTAAACACTCTTAAGTTTGCTCATGAAACTACCTTGGAAGATCATCGAGAACTTTTAAGGACTCATGAGAAGCTACGCTTTGAAAAGCTCAACCTTGAGCAAGAGCATGAGTTCTTCAAGGCAATCAATGATGATCTTCACAAGAAAAGTTCTTCTTACATTGCCAATCATTTACTCTTGTTCACTTACATCCCACAAGTTAAATATAACAACAAGAACAAGAAAGATTCTTCTTCTAGTAGTAGTAACAATAATCATGCTAAAATCAATGTTGTTGCTTCTAGTAGTTCTCTTGATTCCACTAATTATTCTCTTAGCCAAGTTGCACTTGAGCAAGAAAATAGCTTATAGAGAAAGGTGTTTACAAGAGTCTTGCCGGAAGTAAGAAATTTGAGGAAATTGTACGCAAGCAAGGAAGACACCGGAAGAATCAAGGTGCTAGTTTTGAATGAAAGTTCAATGCCAATGGAGTTGAGTGGGAAGAAGATCAATACCCCAAGACGTAGTTTGTTCCCTAACAAGAGAAGTATGATCCTACTTCTTTCTAAGGAACACAAGCTCAAGATGATCTTCCACCACAAGACCACAAGCTAAAGGGCAAGGACAAGCTTCAAGAGGAGATTGATGAATTTGAAGAAGCCCCTAAGGCATTGGTCAAGTGGGTTCCCATGACTACATCAAGTACGACTACAACTCCAAGGATTCCCATCAAAATGGTGTGGATCCTGAAAAAGAAGAACTAGAGAGTTCTTGAGGGTGACTCCACCAACATACTTCACTCATATCATTTTTGCAAGGATAAGTGCAAACAACTTCCATATCTTGCACTAGTTCAAGGAGTCACAAACCATCTTGTTGGTAAGACAAGGGACAAGGTAACCGAATGCATTCATGGACATAATCTTGGGGGAGCTTTACTCTAATCAATTGAGCTAAAGCAACTCTATGTCTATGGACATAATCTTAGGAGGGATGAATATCACTCTATGTCTATGGATATACTTGTTTGTTCCTTATGGGACTAACATGTGTAGGTATTGAAAGTGCAACTCGCTCCAAAGGATTGCTCTGAATGATCTACATCAACTTTGAGCACCTACATCTTCAACACCTACATGAAGTCATCATCGACAAAACCCAAGGTTTGTTCATCCCTCCTAAGGGGGATATCACATCTTGGGGGATCTTTACTCTAATCAATTGAGCTAAAGCAACTCTAACGATGTGAACACAACAATGCATTATGTTAAAGTGGTAACCCCATTTGTGCTTAAACGATGAGTATGACCTACAATCAAATATTCTGATTTGACTCCTCAGTCAATATACTCATATATAGATGACCTAGTCATCGCCAAATTGCTTGATAGATGCTAGAGTGATTATGCATGCTTTGCCACATATTTCATTTGCCATCTTATTGTCTGAGCATGTTGGTTGCATATTTGAATCATTCGAGGACATCCATTTGTTGCCTTGATTGTTTGGCTTTTTCTCTTTTGCCAAATGGATGGACAAGAATGCCTAGGGACTTCCTCTAGCTATGTATGTTTTTCTTGTCTCAAACTCTATTCATGCTACATCACAAAGTTTGATCAAGTCAATTTCGAACCACTCTGTGTGAGGAGCACTCGAGTCCCCGATTCGTCATAGACTTAAACTTCCAAAACCTCTTTGTGCATTTCGGTATGACCGAGTCATCCATTTCGGTCACACCGAGATCACTAAGTTGATCTAGGTTTTCAATCTCGGTGGAACCGATTTGAACTTTTCGGTCACACCGAGTTGCAGTAACCACTTGCGATTCTGGATCTCGGTCACACCGAGTTGCAGTTCCACTCGGTCACACTAACAGGGTCGGGATATATACACCCACGGGTGAGATTTTGGAAATTTCTTCAAACTCCTCAGCCCATGTGTGTGCCCTGCTCTACCTCCTTGGGTCTCCGAATCGTCTCCCCGCTGCCAACGACCTCCCGCCCTGTTTTCCATCACCATCAACGGAAATCTGCTCCGCCATTGTTGCCGTAGCGAACTCCCGCCGAACTAGGGTATGGGTTCGACCCTTGTGCTATTCATTTACCTCTGATTCATAGCACATTGTTTTTCCATGATCCTTACCACGAATACAAACACTCTATCCACTTAAAACATCCTTTAGGTAAGATTTGATTTCAAAATTTAGGGTTAGGTCTCCGCCGAAGTCATCTCAAACCGACCGAGTTGTAGAAATCCGTCTCACCGATTTGGCTTAGGCCATAGCACTTGCAATTTTCGGTCCGACCGAAAACTGCAAATCGGTGTGACCGAGTTTGATTCTCTGTGAAACCCTAGCAGTCTCGGTGCCACCGAACTGTGACTCGGTCTGACCGAGTTCACTAGTTTAGGTTCCAAAAGCTGCTTCGGTATCACCGAGTTTAAAAATTGATAGCTCCGAAATGCTTTCTGTGGAGAACTAAAACTAAGTTTTTAAGTCATCTTTTTGCAAAAACTCTACAGTTTGTGATTCTCATCCACTCTATCTCATCTACATCTTTTCACAGGGTCTGTTGTCAGTGAGTTTTCAGAGATGTTTGATCAAAGTGATAGTTAGAATAGGTTCGAGGAACATGTGCAGCTGAGTGAGGGTTCAGATCCCTTGAGCACTTCTGATGATGGCAGCAGGAGCACTCCCAGCAACTTGCCAAAGGTAGCCACTAGATCTAGGAAGAAGAGAACCTCAGAATCCGAGGAGGAGGATTATGTTGCCAGTGAGGAGGAAGTAAGCTCCAAGAAGAAGGTGCTAAAAAAGGAGTATGGCACAGCTGCTAAAGTTAAGCCAGGAATGAATAAGAAGGCTCCAGCAAAGAGAATTCCTATGTCCAAGGCCAGAGCCTCTACTCAAGAGACAATGGAGTTCATTCTTGAACCCAAAGAAGGTGGAGTAGGCAAGAAAAGGAAGGGGAGGGTCAAGAAGACCATTGCTAGAGTCATTGGCAAGCCCTCCATGAGGAGAGATCCTCTGAAGAAGAGGAAGAGGAATAGGATGCTGGACCAGCACCCAAAGCTCAGAAGCTTACGGGAGATGTTATAAAGTCAGGGGCAGCTCCATTAAAGCCCAAGACAGCACCCAAAGCTCCATCTTAGAAGACCAATAAGCCCAAGAGAATCACCAGAAGTATACCTGCTGAAGAAAATAACAAGGTCCCAGTGCCTCAGGCTGAAGAACAAGATGATGAGTCTCTTATTTTGAGAAAATTGAAGCCCAAGATTCCAGACCACAATGATGCTCATCCTGTCACTGAGAACACGCACATCAGGAAAGATTCAGCATTGAGATTGTGGAGAGAGTCCGATCCTTATGCTATGAGGAGGAGGACTGCAGTTGACTACCGGTTTCATACGAAGGAACATTAATACTTTTATGAAACTATTTTGCTTGACAAGAAGCCCATTGTCTGGTTGATTGGGAATACATCTAGGAGAATTAAGATCACTTTCCAGGAGTTTATGACAGCTTGAAAGCATGTGGAGTAGATGAGTTTGTTGGACAGAAGCTCACAAAATGGAATGATGAGCTGATCATGCAGTTTTACTCCACTGCTCACTTTTACCCAGATGGGAAGATCATATGGATGTCAGAAGGTACTAGGTACCAATCCAAAGTTGAAGACTGGGCAAAATTGGTAAATGCCCTAGAAGAACATGAAGATGACTTGGATGTGTATGCCAAGAAGAAGAAGGACCACAACACTATGGCTAACATGTACCAGGAGATCCCAGATAAAGCTTTGGAGACTCATGATATCTACTACACAACCTTGTTCTTGTAAACATAGTTGGATCACATAAAGCTAGTGTAAGTTCCCTCAACAATACTAACATAATTGGATCACATAACTATTCCTCAACATGCAACAAAGAGTCACTCCAAAGTCACTAATAGCGGAGAACGAACGAAGAGATTATGGTAGGGTACGAAACCACCTCAAAGTTATTCTTTCCAATCAATCCGGTGGGCTATTCCTATAAGTGTCACAAACAGCCCTAGAGTTCATACTAGAATAACACCTTAAGACACAAATCAACCAAAACCCTAATGTCACCTAGATACTCCAATGTCACCTCAAGTATCCGTGGGTATGATTATACGATATGCGTCACACAATCTCAGATTCATCTATTCAACCAACACAAACAACCTCAAAGAGTGCCCCAAAGTTTCTACCAGAGAATGACGACGAAAACGTGTGCCAACCCCTATGCATAGGTTCATGGGCAAAACCCGCAAGTTGAAAACCAAAACATACATCAAGTGAATCACGTGATATCCCATTGTCACCACAGATATCCACGGCAAGACATACATCAAGTGTTCTCAAATCTTTAAAGACTCAATCCGAAAAGATTACATCAAAGGGGAAACTCGATTCATTACAAGAGAGAAGAGGGGGAGGAGAAACATAAGATCCAGCTATAATAGCAAAGCTCGGGATACATCAAGATCGTATCACCTCATGAACACGAGAGAGAGAGATCAAACACATAGCTACTGGTACATACCCTCAGCCCCGAGGGAGAACTACTCACTGTTCGTCATGGAGAGCACCAGGATGATGAAGATGGCCACCGGAGAAGGATTGCCCCCTCCGGCAGGGTGCCGGAATGGGTCTAGATTGGTTTTCGGTGGCTACGCAGGCTTCTGGCGGCGGAACTCCCGATCTAATTTCTGTTCTGGAAGTTTTAGGTTACGTAGGTATATATGGGTGCAGGGGGTACGTCGGAGGAGCTACGAGGGCCCCACGAGGCAGGGGGGCGCGCCCTAGGGGGGGGGGCGCCCCCCACCCTCCTGAGCACCTCCCGTATCTCCTGACGTGGAGTCCAAGTCTATCTGGTGGATTTCGTTCCAAAAATAACTTCTCAAGTTGATTTCGTTCCGTTTCGACTCCGTTTGATATTCCTTTTCTTCGAAACACTGAAATAGGCATAAAACAGCAAATCTGGGCTGGGCCTCCGGTTAATAGGTTAGTCCCGAAAGTAATATAAAAGTGGATAATAAAGCCCAATATTGCCCAAAATAGTAGATAATATAGCATGGAGTAATCAAAAAATATAGATACGTTGGAGACATATCAAGCATCCCCAAGCTTAATTCCTGCTCGTCCTCGAGTAGGTAAATGATAAAAAAGATAATTTTTGATGTGGAATGCTAGTTGGCATAATTTCAATGTAATTCTTCTTAATTGTGGCATGAATATTCAGATCCATATAATTCAAGACAAAAGTTTAATATTGACATAAAAACAATAATACTTCAAGCATACTAACTAAGCAGTCATGTCTTCTCAAAATAACATGGCCAAAGAAAGTTATCCCTACAAAATCATATAGTCTGGCTATGCTCTATCTTCACCACACAAAATATCCAAATGATGCACAACCCTGATGACAAGCCAAGCAATTGTTTCATACTTTTGATGTTCTCAAACTATTTCAATCTTCACGCAATACATGAGCATGAGCCATGGACATAGCACTATAGGTGTAATAGAATAGTGGTTGTGGAGAAGAAAAAATGGGAGAAGATAGTCTCACATCGACTAGGCGTATCAACGGGCTATGGAGATGCCCATCAATAGATATCAATGTGAGTGAGTAGGGATTGCCATGCAACGGATGCACTAGAGCTATAAGTATATGAAAGCTCAACAAAAGAAACTAGTGGGTGTGCATCCAACTCGCTTGCTCACGAAGACCTAGGGCATTTTGAGGAAGCCCATCATTGGAATATACAAGCCAAGTTCTATAATGAAAGATTCCCGCTAGTATATGGAAGTGACAACATAGGAGACTCTCTATCACGAAGATCATGGTGCTACTTTGAAGAACAAGTGTGGAAAAAAGGATAGTAGCATTGTCCCTTTTTATTTATTTTCTCCTTTTTATGGGCCTTCTTTTTTTATTTGGCCTTCCCCCTTTTTTATTTGGCCTTTCTATTTTTTTTATTTGGGACAATGCTCTATTAATGATGATCATCACACTTTTATTTTCTTACAACTCAGTAATTACAACTCGATACTTAGAACAAGATATGACTCTATATGAATGCCTCCGGCGGTGTACCGGGATGTGCGATGATGCATGAGTGACATGTATGAAAGAATTATGAATGGTGGCTTTGCCACAAATACGATGTCAACTACATGATCATGCTAAGCAATATGACAATGATGGAGCGTGTCATAATAAATAGAACGGTGGAAAGTTGCATGGCAATATATCTCGGAATGGCTATGGAAATGCCATAATAGGTAGGTATGGTGGCTGTTTTGAGGAAGGTATATGGTGGGTTTATGTTACCGGCGAAAGTTGCGCGGTACTAGAGAGGCTAGCAATGGTGGAAGGGTGAGAGTGCGTATAATCCATGGACTCAATATTAGTCATAAAGAACTCACATACTTATTGCAAAAATCTATTAGTTATCGAAACAAAGTACTACGCGCATGCTCCTATGGGGATAGATTGGTAGGAAAAGACCATCGCTCGTCCCCGACCGCCACTCATAAGGAAGGCAATCAATAAATAAATCATGCTCCGACTTCATCACATAATGGTTCACCATACGTGCATGCTACGGGAATCACAAACTCCAACACAAGTATTTCTCAAATTCATAAGCACTCGACTAGCATGACTCTAATATCACCATCTCCATATCTCAAAACAATTATCAAGTATCAAACTTCTCATAGTATTCAACACACTCATAAGAGAATTTTAATATTCTTGAATACCTAGCATATTAGGATTTTAAGCAAATTACCATGCTATTTAAGACTCTCAAAATAATCTAAGTGAATCATTAGAGTTCATATATTTCTTCAAAATAAAACTACCACCATGCTCTAAAATATATAAGTGAAGCACTAGAGCATCGACAAACTACTCCGAAAGATATAAGTGAAGATCGATGAGTAGTTGAATAATTATGCAACTATGTGAAGACTCTCTAACATTTAATAATTTCAGATCTTGGTATTCAAACAGCAAGCAAAACAAAATAAAATGACATCTAAGAATAGCAAACATCATGTGAAGAAGCAAAAACTTAGGATCAACCGATACTAACCGATAGTGTTGAAGAAGAAAGGTGGGATGCCAACCGGGGCATCCCCAAGCTGAGATGCTTGAGACTTCTTAAAATATTATCTTGGGGTGCCTTGGGCATCCCCAAGCTTGAGATTTTGTGTCTCCTTAATTCCTCTCATATCACGGTCTCCCTAAATATCAAAACCTTCATCCACACAAAACTCAACAAGGACTCGTGAGATAAGTTAGCATAAACCACTGCAAAAACCTTATCATACTCTACTGTAGCAAATCACTAAAATTATTATTCAACATTGCATACTAAATGCCTCTGCATATTTAATAGTCCTATCCTCAAATAGAATCATTAAAGAAGCAAAGATATGCAAACAATGCAAACATAACAGCAATCTGCGTAAACAGGATAGTCTGTAAAGAATGCAGCAACATCCATACTTCCCTAGCTCCAAAAATTATGAAAGAAAATTCCCACTGTAGTAAATTTATCAGATCTTAATATGCAAAAGGTTTCAACATTTTATCGCATTCTGACTTCTCTCGGGAATTATTGCAACAGCGGTAAACTTTCTGTTTTCAAACAGCAACATGTATACTTGTAACATAGGCATAGTAAAGGCTATCAATGCCACTTCTATTGAAATAAAAGATGCAAAACATTATTCTAAATAACAGCAAGCAAATCCTAACAAAATAAATTGACTCTCCAAGCAAAACACATATCATGTGGCGAATAAAAATATAGCTCCAAGTAAAGTTACCGATGAACGAAGACGAAAGAGGGGATGCCTTCCGGGGCATCCCCAAGCTGAGGCTCTTGGTTGTCCTTGAATATTACCTTGGGGTGTCATGGGTATCCCCAAGCTTAGGATCTTACCATTACTTTTTCCATAGTCCATCGAATCTTTACCTAAAACTTGAAAACTTCACGACACAAAACTTAACAGAAAACTCGTAAGCTCCGTTAGTATAAGAAAATAAATAACCACTTCAAGGTACTGTAATGAACTCATTCTTTATTTATATTGGTGTTAAACCTACTTTATTCCAAGTTCTCTATGGTTTATAAACTATTTTACTAGCCATAGATTCATCAAAATAAGTAAACAACACATGAAAAACAGAATCTGTCAAAAACAGAACAATCTGTAGTAATATGGATCAAACGTATACTTCTGGAACTCATAAAATTCTCAAATAAATTTCCGTACCTGAGGAAGTTACCTATTAATCATCCTAAAAAAATAATTAACTAAATATCACTATCAAAATAAAAATGGCAGTAGTTCTCGTGAGGGCTAAAGTTTCTGTTTTTTACAGCATGATCAACAAGACTTTCCCAAAGTCTTCCCAAAGGTTCTACTTGGCACAAACACTAATTAAAAGCATAAAACCACATCTAAACAGAGCCTAGATGAATTATTTATTACTTAACAGGAGCAAAAAGCAAAGAACAAGAATAAAATTGGGTTGCCTCCCAACAAGCATTATCGTTTAATGCCCCTAGCTAGGCATGATGATTTCAATGATGCTCACATAAAAGATAAGAATTGAAACAAAAAGAGAGCATCATGAAGAATATGACTAACAAATTTGATTCTAACCCACTTCTTATGCATAGGGATTTTCTGAGCAAACAACTTATGGGAACAAGAATCAACTTGCATAGGAAGGTAAAACAAGCATAACTTCAAAACTTTAAGCACATAGAGAGGAAACTTGATATTATTGCAACTCCTACAATGTTTTGGAAGTCGTTGCTCGGTCCGATCCTTTAGCAACACATTTTCCACATGTCGATAACATGCAGCCCACTGATGAAGGCCCAATAGAGCAGCCCATAATTAACTGGAAGGGAGGCTCTCACATGAATCTGACCCAGGTACATGCTCATGGTCCCCTAAACATAAATAAGTAAATAAATAAATAAAGTTAAATGCTCATGCACCAGTTCTTCAAATTCGCGATTTAACAGGAGGATATTATTTCCTATGATAGTGTCATTACATTCAGTCAATATTATTCTTAGGCAAAGATAGCGACCAGTCTTCATTCTCCCACATTTTCTTCCTGCAACTAGCGGACCCATGCAAATCGTAGTCAACATCATAAATAGTTCCGGTCCATTTTTATTTTTCAATAAGAATGTCCAACCCAGCCCAGCACATTGGCGACAACACTTTATCCTCCGCCTTGGTGCGCTCGCCGCGGTGCCACTTTCTGGCCCTATCAACATAGTGAATCAGGAGAGGACTGTAGTTGTGAGTATGACAGTACGGACCCGCCAGGTCCACTCCCGAACACAAGCAAGCACCTCTTTTACTACTCAGATGCACCCCTCGTTTTTTACTATAATCCACCATGCTGATATCTCGGACCCACATCATTTTCAACATATAGTCAATTAATGGCAGAATTGCACAACTTTTCTTTTGAGGATTTGTTCGGAGGAGCAGGCTATAAACTGGGTTGTGTGGTCTCTATGGCCCGTCTAACAACTTGACCAGCCCAGCAATTTTTTCTTTGGGAAAATAGGTAGCCCACTATTTCTTTTTGAATAATACCCAAGCTAGGCCTATTTGTTTTCTCCGACTTACTAGGCTGCAAATCTTTCAAGACGAAGAGGGATGCATTCCGGCCTAGCCAAAGAGTATGGTCAGTATCTTTTAAAAGCAATATCAAAGGGGTTGAAAATTCCAAAAAATAGCAAATGGGAAATTAGTTTCCTTTTTTGTGTTTTGTTCTTCACTGATATTTTATATTTCATTCAATTTTAATATGACATAGTACTAATTTATTTTTAAATTTGTTTTAGTATGGCTAATAGTTTTTGAATTAAGAATATTTTGTTCCTCACCAAAAGTTTGTGAATTTTCAAAATTTCGCACATTTTTTAGTTCAATTTTTTACAATGGTACTGACCTGAAAATGGGCAGCAATTCTAAAAATCAAAATGGGCTGCAATAAATTCCATATGAATTAGCAAATGAGTAATATTTATAAAAATAATAGAAAATGGACTGTACATGCCACAGATTTTGAGGTTGACTTGTTTACACATGGCTTTGTCAGTCAACACATGATTCTAGCAGGAGTGGCTGTTGGATGTCCATTCAACGGTCGATGTGCTTCTTCAATTTGTGATCTTCTTGCTCCAGCCGCCTAAACCAGTACTGGCTGGACTGCCTACTCCCTCCACTTGTGGCCCACTGTGATGCCGCGCAGGCTTCACCGGCCCACCCTACTCCCTCCGCTGGCCTGGCTGCATGCAATCAACTGCCTCCTTATTATGAAAAAAATGATTCCTCCCACTAACGTCTGGGCCGCACCGGTTCGAAGGCTGACCTATGGGCCTACTAAGTTAACACGTACGCAGGGCTTTGTAAACTTAGTCAACAAACAATTCTAGCAGCAGTGATTGTTGGATTTGAATCGAAAGGTCCTGCTGCTTCTTCAATCGCTGCTCTTCTTGCACCAGCCACCCAAACCAGCACCGACGAGACTGCCTGCTCCTACCTCCAGTGGCCGGCTGTGCTACCACTGAGGCCTCACCACCCCCTACTACTCCCACCACTGGCCAGGCACTACGGCGATGGCAGCCTCACACCGTAGCTGAACCACTGAACTCTTGTACTCCTCTCTGTGTGGGCATCCAGTGTCGCGTCTTCCCCGGCTTTGCTTTGTCCCCTTCATAGGCCTCGACGTCGTCCACCGCCTTGGTGCTCTCGGCGCGGCGTGGTCAATGTGGTCAAGTAACGACTTCCATTGGAAGACTACTGTACGTGGAGAGGCTGGCAGCAGGGTCCACGGCCACAGCAAGGAAGTGCCTCCTTATTACACGCAAAATAATTATTCCCCCACCTGACAGCAGGGACCCACCAGACGGGCCACCATATTTCACTCCCCCCTGACTGCTAGGACCCACCAACTACATCTTCCCATGCGAGGAAGTGCCTCCTTATCCTCCCTGACAGTCGGGATCCACCTAGTCGAAGCGTACGTAGCGTTGTCATTCTGCTCGCGAACGTGTACGTACATACTGGTCGATCGGTCTGTCTGCTGGCTGCAGTGATGAATCGTGGCCGAGTAAGGAAGGACACGTGTCATAGTAGCGGCGCACATGTAGCATGTACACGTACGTACAACTAGGGTGCAAGAAAGTAAATACGGCCACATACGTAGATACGGGCGGGGTCTTGTACACCTACTCATGCATACGTATGGCCAGGGCCCGTGCACATTGAGGGAGTCCTAGACTAAGGGGTCCTCAGGCGTCAGGCCTGTTAGCCATGGTCCGACCTGATGGTCTGTGAAGATACGAAGACCAAAGACTGCACCCGTGTACGTATGGGATTCTCCTCGGCGTGGAAGGCAAGCTTGGCGATCAATTATGAAGATTCCTTCCTCTGTAACCGACCTTATACAACCCTAGTCCCGTCCGGTGTCTATATAAACCATAGGGCTTAGTCCGGATAGGGCAATAATCATTACCGTAGTCATACAGTCTAGGCTTTTAGGATTTAGCCATCTCGATCTCGTGGTAGATCAACTCTTGTAATATTCATATTCATTAAGATCAATCAAGCAGGACGTAGGGTATTACCTCCATAGAGAGGGCTCGAACCTGGATAAACATCGTGTCTCCTGTCTCTTGTTACCATCGACCTTAGACGAGCAGTTTGGGACCCCCTACCCGAGATCCGTCGGTTTTGACACCGAAATTAGTGCTTTCATTGAGAGTTCCATTGTGCCGTCCTCAAAAGTTTTGATGGCTCCTTCAATCATCTACAACGACGCTGTCCAAGGGAAGGTCTTCCTCCCCGGACAGATCTTCATTTTCGGTGGCTTCGCACCGCAGGCCAACTCGCTTGGCCATCTGGAGCAGATCGACAGCTACGCCCCTGGCCGTCAGGTCAAATTCGAAAGCTTAAACTACATGGCTGATATCCGCGGAGACTTGATTTTTGATACCACGGCAATTGATCCCCGTCACCTCGATGAACATGACTTAGATCTGTCATCGGGCCATACCCAGGAACATGCACCTGTAACCGCTCTGGCCTTAGATCCGGAGGAGGTCGCGCCATCCGAGGACAGGAAGCTTAACCCCGCCATGGAAGCCGCAGACTCCATGGCGTTGGAGCCGCACACAGACCTAAACTATGGTAATGCCCATGTCACCAGAACCTCGGGCTCGTTTCCGGTTAAAAGTTCGGAACTATGCGCATCCGCCCATGTCGAGCATGATCGGTTATCGATCGCCGAATTCAGCGCCGCAGACATCTTCCGGCACTCACCCTTGGGCGATGTGCTGAATTCATTAAAAAATCTATCCTTAGCGGGGGATTCACAGCCGACCTATATCCGGTTCGAACTAGAAGCTGATGACAGGGAATTTCGCTCCCCACCCGCCACCCACTTCATAGCCACTGTCGAAGACTTAACTGACATGCTCGATTACGGCTCCGATGACATCGACGGTATGGACGACGATGCCGGAAAAGAAGAGGCCCAAGACCCGCCGTTCACCGGAAGGTGGACGGCCACTTCCTCGTATGATGTATACATGGTGGATGTACCAAAGGAGAACAGCGTCGATGAAAAAGAAGATCCAGTTGAGGATAAACCTCCTGATATACAATGGAAACACCGGCGTCAGCGGCGCCGCTCTAAGTAACGCCGTAGTAAATATAGCAACACCGGCACAAGAGAACATAACACTCCGGAAGGTGCCGAACACAACGAAGACCTCGTTGACACAGCTACCGAACAGGATGAATGGGAAGATGGGCAGGTTAGCCTTGGTAAATAGGCCACGTACGAGGACTCGGAGGACAGTAATTATCTTCTGGTCTCTGAGGATGAGGCGAGCCTCGGCTCCGAGGAATTAATCGTGCCTGAGGAACCTCTTGAGCAGGAGTGCTTCAAGCGCCAGCTAATAGCCACTATAAGGAGCTTAAAAAAGAAGCAGCAGAAGCTTCAAGCTGACCAAGATCTTCTCAACGATAAATGGACTGACGTCCTAGTAGCCGAAGAATACGACCTCAAGCGCCCGACCAAAAGCTACCCAAAGTGCAAATTACTACATCAGTTCGACGATGATGCGCCGGAACACATACCACCATCGCGCAATGCGGCTGACCGACCACCACGTGGCCGGGACAAAGCGGCAACCCAAGCCGAACACCATCCCGCCCCGCCTCATCACAAAGGCAGAGGTAAATCAGCTCACGGTCATACATATGACCTTCGACATGACCTGAACAATAAAGCAGGACATACCAGATCGATCTACGGATCATGAGGACATGCCCCGACACGCTACGACGACCATCTGTTCGGACATGACAAACCTAGTCATGCACGGCACAAACACCGTAGACGGAATCCATCAGAGCTACGTCATGATGCGTCTCGATATAGAGGCGCCGCACACCCTTTTTTCTTACTGACGAAGTAATGGACCATGAATTCCCAGAAGGGTTTAAACCTATAAATATCAAATCATACGACGGAACAACTGACCCTGCGGTGTGGATCAAGGACTTTATTGTCCACATTCATATGGCTCGTCGAGATGACCTCCACGCCATCAAATACCCCCCTTTAAAACTCAAAGGGCCAGCTTGGCACTGGCTAAACAGCCTGCCCAAAAATTCTATTGGCAGCTGGGACGACTTGGAAGAGGCCTTCCTTGACAACTTCCAAGGTACATATGTCCGGCCACCAGATGCCGATGAGTTAAGTCACATTGTCTAGCAACCCGGAGAGTCATCCAGGAAGCTCTGGCCTAGGTTATTAGTTAATAAGAACCAAATCATCGACTATCCGGACGCGGAAGCCCTAGCGGCCTTCAAGCACAGCGTCCGGGACGAGTGGCTCGCTCGCCACCTCGGTCAAGAAAAACCAAAATCTATGCCAGCCCTTACCGCTCTGATGACCCGTTTGTGTGCGGGCGAAGACAGTTGGCTCGCTCGTAGAAGCAACAACGCCATCGATCCGGGCACTTCCGAAGTCCGGGACAGCAATGGTAAACCACGACGCAACAAAAACAAGCGCCGCAGTGATAACGAAAGAACGCATGACACAACGGTCAACGCCGGATTCAGCGGCCCCAAATCCGATCAATGGAAGAAGCCATTCAAGGCAAATAAACATGGACCATCCAATTTAGACAAGATATTGGACCGGCCCTTCCAGAATCATGGCCACCCCGACAAACCAGCTAATCATACCAACAGAAGCTGTTGGGTCTTCAAGCAGGTCGGCAAGCTCAACGCCTAACATAAAGCGAGGAGACCGCCGGGCGATAGCGGCGACGAAGAGGGTCACCAACCCAATACCGGGGGTCAGAAGCAATTTCCCCCTGAAGTGAAAACAGTGAACATGGTATACGTGACATACAACTCTACAGGGGAGCAGGAGAAACACTCCCTCCGGACTGAGGATCACACTATGGATCCCTCAGCCAAAGCACAAAGCGGTCTCATTAGACCGCATACCTTGTCGGCCATTAAGCCACCGGTCTCCATTCAACAGGGTCGACCAAGTTTGGAGCAAGACTAGCAGTTCGGCTTCCGCCGTCCGCCTCATATACCTGCGAAATCTGTAAGGCGCATACATAACTATGCACTTCAAATAGCCTGGGCATCAATGGAAACATAACACAGACGGATCCACAAGTACTCCCATAAACTACTTCCTTTGCCCCCTTTTCTAAACTACTCTTTCTTTTTTTCGCCATAGGTAGCGTAAAGGCTGGTCATCTCATGGACTGTATCAGATTCCGGGTTCATAAATTCACCCAAAGGCTACTCCTATTAAGGAGCCCCTTCACTGAGGAAAGGCGGCACAGACGTGCGATAGGAGGTCCAAAATAACTTTTTGTGGACCGCACTCCCTATTTTTCGAGCCTGTAAAGTGCCTGTTTCCTTAGTCGTCGACCCAATGTCAAATAGCCGGGGTTGAGGCGTTATTATCTATAAAATGACAATTGGCATGTCAGTTCGGTTCTGGTGAACATACTCCGTATCTGGTATTCACTTTTATATAAAGAACCGAATTTTGCTCCTTTTTGTTGTTTCACACACCCACCCCGGCATACATTGCCAGGGGCTCGACATTGGAACAAAATGAGTTGCCAACAAAGTCCGAACAACTTCATAGCATACTTCGGCGTCGCGAGTTCGGCCTTATATGCATCAGCTGCGAATCATGTCTTGGGTCAATAGTTGGGTTGCCCGGCTCCTATGCTTGCTACCTTACGTTCCGCTCTATCGGCTAGGGTAGTAAAGGGAGAACTATTGTGATTGTGTTTCTGGTTCACATGGTCAAACACCTCAGTAGAGAAAGCCGAAAACTGACTGTCATGATGCGGCGAGAGCTGGTCAACCGCTCGATGACTTAACGGGATCCTTTGAGATTCCCTCGTATTATACGAAGGACCTTCTTTGGGGTCACACATGTAAAGCACCGCATTGGGATTGCTGCGTACATAACATGATCTATATCATAGATCCACCATAAAACTCCTATGGCTAAGTGAAAGTGTTAACGCCCTATAGTCCGATTGCCTAGTTCACCGCATTGACACCTCCTTTTTAGACCAAGACGTTGGGTTAAGAGTGATCAATTGCTTCTCCGAACACCCCCGTATTTCCTACGAGGGGGCTGAAGCCGATGACTAGAAATCTTTCAGATTGTATAAAACCGGCTACACGGGAGGATTCAAAGGTTTTAAGAAACTCTAAAATAAACTTTATTATTTCATAATATTGTCTTTCACAATGTCAATACATCTCACTCGAATATCATATCTTTCAAGCACCGACCCTCTATCAACCGGGCAGCCACTAAGACATCTTCGAAGTAATGCCCTGGTGCGTAATGGTCCTTGCCCTTAGGTGGACTCTTCGCTACAACATCGATGGCCTTCATCTTCGTCCAGTATGTTTTCACAATGGGCCAGACTGATGGGCTGTGAAGATACGAAGACCAAAGACTGCACCCGTGTCAGGATGGGACTCTCCTCGGTGTGGAAGGCAAGCTTGGCGATCAAATATGAAGATTCCTTCCTCTGTAACCAACCTTGTACAACCTGAGTCCCCTCTGGTGTCTATATAAACCGGCGGGCTTATTCCTGATAGGTCAACAATCATTACCATAGTCATACAGGAAGGCTTTTAGGGTTTATCCATCTGGATCTCGTGGTAGATGATACGTCTCAGTCATATCTACTTTTCCAAACACTTTTGCCCTTGTTTTGGACTCTAACTTGCGTGATTCGAATGGAACTAACCTGGACTAACGCTGTTTTCAGCAGAATTGCCATGGTGTTATTTATGTGAAGAAACAAAAGTTCTCGGAATGACCTAAAACTCCACGGAGATTATATTTGGAAATAATAGAAAATACTGGCAAAGAATCAATGCTAGGGGGGCCACACCCTAGCCACGAGGCTGGGGGGCGCGCCTCCTGCCTCGTGGCCCCCCTGGAGCTCCACCGACCTCAACTCCAACTCCATATATCCGTGTTCGGGGAGAAAAAAATGAGGGAGAAGGATTCATCGCGTTTTATGATACGGAGCCACCGCCAAGCCCTAAACTCTCTCGGGAGGGCTTTTTTGGAGTCCGTCTGTGGCTCCAGAGAGTGGAATCCATCGCCGTCGTCATCATCAACCTTCCTCCATCACCAATTTCATGATGCTCACTGCCGTGCGTGAGTAATTCCATCATAGGCTTGCTGGACGGTGATGGGTTGGATGAGATTTATCATGTAATCGAGTTAGTTTTGTTAGGGTTTGATCCCTAGTATCCACTATGTTCTGAGATTGATGTTGCTATGACTTTGCTATGCTTAATGCTTGTCACCGGGGCCCGAGTGCCATGATTTCAGATCTGAACCTATTATGTTTTCATGAATACATGTGAGTTCTTGATCCTATCTTGCAAGTCTATAGTCATCTACTATGTGTTATGATACGGCAACCCCGAAGTGACAATACTCGGGACCACTCCCGGTGATGATCATAATTTGAGGAGTTCATGTATTCGCCATGTGTTAATGCTTTGATCTAGTACTCTATTAAAAGGAGGCCTTAATATCCCTTAGTTTCCACTTGGACCCCGCTGCCACGGGAGGGTAGGACAAAAGATGTCATGCAAATTCTTTTCCATGAGCACGTATGACTATATTCGGAATACATGCCTACATTACATTGATGAACTGGAGCTAGTTCTGTGTCACCCTACGTTATGACTGTTATCTGATGAACCACATCCAGCATAATTCTCCATCACCGATCCAATGCCTACGAGCTTTTCACATATTGTTCTTCGCTTATTTACTTTTCCGTGGCTATTGTTATCATCACTACAAAATACCATAAATATTACTTTTGCTACCGTTACCTTTTGCTACCTTTACCACTACTATCATATTTCTTTTCTACTAAACACTTGGTACAGATATTAAGTTTCCAGGTGTGGTTGAATTGACAACTCATCTGCTAATACTTGAGAATATTCTTTGGCTCCCCTTGTGTCGAATCATTAAATTTGGGTTGAATACTCTACCCTCGAAAACTGTTGCTATCCCCTATACTTGTGGGTTATCAAGACTATTTTCTGGTGCCATTGCCGGGGAGCATAGCCCTATTCTTTGAGTCACTTGGGATTTATATCTGCTGGTCACTATGAATAACTTGAAAGATGCAAAAATAAAAATTTATCACTCAACTACGAGGGGAGGTAAGGAACTGCCATCTAGCTCTGCACTTGATTCACCTTCTGTTTTGAGTAAGCTTGCGACACCTAAACCCGCTTCTGCTTTTAATTCTAATATGTCGCATATTATTGATGATGCCACTTCCGCTATGCATGATACTTATGATGAAACTACCTCTATGCTTGATACTACCATGCCACTTGGTGAATTTCTTGATGAACAACTTCCTAGGGCTAGAGAGAATGAAATTATTGAATATTGATGAAAGTGATGATGAAGGCTCTCCTAGTAAATATGAATTGCCTGTTGTGCCTGACGGCTATGTTACGGATGAAGAAACTAAAAGAGACTTTCTTGCATGCAATGATAGAAGTGATCTTAAGAAATTATTAGCTAAGCTCAAACAAAAAACTCTGAATGCTAGAATGAAATATGATCATGCTTATGCTACTTCACCTATCTTTGTTACTGATAAGGATTATGAATTCTCTATTGATCCTGATATAATTACTTTGGTTGAATCTAATCCTTTTTATAGCTATGAATCTGAAACTGTTGTGACACATCTTACTAAATTAAATGATATAGCCACCCTGTTCACTAATGATGAGAGAACTCGCTACTTTTATATCCTTAAAATATTTCCATTCTCATTAAAGGGTGATGCTAAGATATGGTTTAATTCTCTTGATCCTGGTTGTGTGCGTAGTCCCCAGGATATGATTTATTACTTCTCTGCTAAATATTTCCCTGCTCATAAGAAACATGCTGCATTAAGGGATATATATATATAATTTTGTGCAAATTGAAGAAGAGAGTCTCCCACGAGCTTGGGGGAGGCTTCTCCAATTACTTAATGCTTTGCCTGATCATCCTCTTAAGAAAAATGAAATACTTGATATGTTTTATAATGGACTAACCGATTCTTCCAGAGACCACCTGGAGAGTTGTGCTGGTTCTGTTTTCAGGGAAAGAACACTGGATGAAGCTGAAATTCTATTGAATAATATGTTGACAAATGAAAATAATTGGACACTTCCTGAGCCAGCTCCTGAGCCTATTCCTAAACCAACTCCGAATAAAAGGGGTGTTCTATTTCTCAGTCCTGAAGATATGCAAGAGGCAAAGAAATCTATGAAAGAAAAGGGTATTAAAGCTGAAGATGTTAAGAATGTACCTCCTATTGAAGAAATACATGGTCTTAATTTACCGCCTGTTGAAGAAATATATGGGCTTAATCCATCACCTATTGAAGAAACACATGGTCTTGATAACCCGACACAGATAGTAAAGGTAAATTCTCTCTATAGATATGATAAAGATGAAATCCCTCCTACTAAATTTGCTAGCCAATGTTTGAATGAGTTCGATAACTTTATGGTTAAGCAAGAAGACTTCAATGCTTATTTTGGTAGACAATTGAAACAAAATGCTTATATGATTGAACACTTGGGTGATTATATGTCTAGAGTTAAAGGTGAACTTAAACTCATTAGTAAACATGCTTCTATGGTTACCACTCAAGTAGAACAAGTACTTAAAGCTCAGAATGATTTGCTCAATGAATTAAATATTAAGAAAAATGATAATGCTGTTAGAGTTATGACTAGAGGTGGTAAAATGACCCAGTAACCTTTGTACCTGAGGGCCATCCTAAGAGAATTGAGCAAGATTCTCAGAGAAATGATATTGATGCACGTAGTCCTTCAAGAGGAAGAAAAAAGAAAAATGATAGGAGTTTGCATGCTTATAGTGAACCTATTGCTGACACACCTGAGAATCCCAATGATATCTCTATTTCCGATGCTGAAACAGAATCTAGTAATTAGCATGAACCTAGTGATAATGTTAATAATGATGTTCATGTTGATGCTCAACCTAGTAATGACAATGATGTAGAAGATGAACCTGCTTTTTATCTTGATAACCCACAATCAAAGAATCAACATTTTGATAAAAGAGACTTTGTTGCTAGGAAACATGGTAAGGAAAGAGAGCCTTGGGTTCAGAAACCCATGCCTTTTCCTCCTAAGCCATCCAAGAAAAAGGATGATGAGGATTTTGAGCGCTTTGCTGAAATGATTAGACCTATCTTTTTGCGTATGCGTTTGACTGATATGCTTAAAATCAATCCTTATGCTAAGTACATGAAAGATATTGTTACTAATAAAAGAAAGATACCAGACGCTGAAATTTCCACCATGCTTGCTAATTATACTTTTAAGGGTGGAATACCTAAGAAACTAGGAGATCCAGGAGTACCAACTATACCATGCTCCATTAAAAGAAACTATGTTAAAACTGCTTTATGTGATCTTGGATCCGGTGTTAGTGTTACGCCTCTCTCTTTATATCGTAGACTTGATTTGAATAAGTTAACACCTACTGAAATATCCTTGCAAATGGCTGATAAATCAACTGCTATACATGTCGCTATTTGTGAGGATGTGCCTGTTGTGGTTGCAAACGTTACTATTCTTGGAAGACCCTTTTTGAATACTGCAGGGGCTGTTATTGATTGCACCAAAGGCAATGTCACTTTTCATGTTAATGGTAATGAGCATACGGTACACTTTCCGAGGAAACAACCTCAAGTCCACAGGATCAATTCTATTGGAAAAATTCCGTCGATTATTTTTGGAGGTTTTGAATTTCCTCTTCCTAGTGTCAAGAAGAAATATGATATTCTTATTATTGGGGATATGCATATCCCCGTTGAGGTAACCTCGTGTTATTCGAAAATTCTCCAGTTCCGTGCTATTCGGAATGAGTTCGTTAACAAGACCTGATCAACCTTGTTAGTGGATTCCTTTTGATGAGCATGAGATGGATGAAGTTAGAAAGCACAACCTTCTGTACCCTCCTTTTACTTTCTGTTATTTAGTTGAAATAAAGTAAAAATAGTATTTTTGTCAGTTTTCTGAATTATGCATGCAATATAAAATTACCCCGAAAATAAAAGTTCTCCAAATGCACTGCCAATTTAATATGATTTTTTCTGGAATATTTGAGAATATCTGGCATTGAGAACACATCAGTGGGAGCAAGCACCTGGCCACGAGGGTCCACGGCGCGCCCACCCCTGGGCGCGCCCCCTGCCTCATGGGGCCACGGTGTCTCCCCTCCACTTATTCCTGCACCCACACATTTCTTCTTCCTCCCAAAAAAATCACCATCCAACTCAAGCACGAGTTGAAGATCATTTTGCTGCGATTTTTGATCTCCTTGCTCAAAGCACCTCTCACAAACTTCTTTGGGGGATTGTTCCTTGGTATGTGACTCCTGCATTGGAAGAATTAGTTTTTGTTCTAGTTCTTTATTCATTGCAAATTTGTGCTGCCTAGGTGACCATGTTCTTGAGCTTGCATTTCAAATTTATATGGTTCCAAGTAGTTCTAATGCATGATATAGGCTCTAGGCACTTGTAGGAGTAGTTGCTATAAATTTTGTTGAGTTTGCTTTACTTTTATTCGAAGTTACTAAAAATTTCAGACATTTTCAGAGGAAAAATATGCTTAGCAAAATGTACCAAGGTGGTTCTTCAAGGAAGCAAGGACCCAGGCTTGCAATGCGTGATGCTAATGATGAGCCACCAAGGGACGCTCTAGTGCGGCCTTGTGAATGGCCTTCAGAGGACTTCATGGATCAAGCTGGAATTAAGGAAGAATTTAACACATACTTGCGTAATGCTGATCTTGTGAGCTTCGAGGCAAAAATGTGCTGCCATTACCACTATCTCACTAGTTCCTTTGTGTGGAGGTTTGAATTTTCATCTTCACACAATTCTCAAACTGTCCTATTTGATCTTGATGAAAATTCTTATACTATTGACTTAGAGGATTTTACCACTGCTTGCAAACTTCCACAGTGGGGTAGTGCTAGTGAACCTCACAAATCTGAATTTAGAGATTTTCTTGCTAATATAACTGTGGGGGAATCTAGAGATATAGCACAAGCTACCATAGGGATCCTTCATTTTCCTGCTATACATTATTTTGCTCTCTTCATAGGTAGGTGTATAAATGGTAAGGATGAAGCATGTCACATGTTTGTCCCTGACCTCAGTATTCTTGGGAGTGCTGTGTTAGGAGATAATTCTTATAACTTGGGAGCCATTGTTGCACGTAGGTTGCATCATTATAGATTTAATGGAGATTTCTTTGGTGGAATTTATGCAACCCGTATAGCTAATTTTATTGGTATAACCATACGTGAGGATGATATTGAGTTGCCTCCTGCTTATTTGGATTATGAGGCTATGGTTCGTCATCATTTTGTTGAGAGGAACGCTTAGTTCCTCTAGTATTGACTAATCTTTGACAGACGACACACCTATCACGTCGCTCTCCCTGCTTCTACTTTCTTTGACTTTCAAGCAAAAAGGGAGATATTTTATCACCAGAGAGGAGGCGGAAGAGTATAAGAGGAGGGCTGAGATAGCTTGCCTCCAAGCGGTAGCCCACGATGCATTGACTGATGCATCTCAGTACGACCCCAACTACAACTTTGTGTATCCGCCAGGCCATCCGTGGCAATAAACCCACTTAGGCCAAAAGCCTAAGCTTGGGGGAGTATGTATTTCTCACCGACATTACATTTATGTTCACACACTCATTGCTAGATGTCGGTGCTCATACTTTTTCATTGTAATATCCATGCTAGTTTATTTCTTTTTTATGCTATCTTCTTGTGCGTTTGATAAACCTTGAGAAAAAAACAAAAAAATAGTTGTAGCTTTTAGATAGTTTTAATTTCCATGCTTGTAGTAGTAATTAAAAAGAAAACCCAAAAAGATTTCCCTTTCTTCTTTTGCTTGTTGGGAGCTTTCCCGTGTAATTAGTTTTATTTCTTTTCTTTGGGGGTCGATAGGAGAAGATCATGATTAAATTGTTGAAGTGTCTCCTATATGCATTATTGTTGATTTAACCAAGAGTCCATATTGCCTTGTCTTCTCCTGTTTATTGAATGCTTGCAGATTCCAGCTTAGTCCAATGCACGTGCACTGTTATTATTATTCACATCATTCGGTCGTGCAAGTGAAAGGAAATTATGATGATATATGATGGACTGATTGAGATGGGAGAAGCTGGTATGAACTCGACCTCTCTTGTTTTTGTAAATATGATTAGTTCCTTGTTCCCGATTCAGCCTATTATGAATAAACATGTTTGCAATGACAATTAGAGATTATAGTTGCTTATGCCATGCTTAATTAGCTAGGAGCTTATAATGGTTTACCTTGCATGCCAACATGCTATTAAAATGGTTGTGATGTGGTATGATAGGGTGGTATCCTCTTTTGAACGATTCGAGTGCCTTGACATGGCACATGTTCATGCATGTAGTTGAAACAAAATCAACATAGCCTCTACGATATTTATGTTCATGGTGCATTATATCCTACTCATGCTTGCATTCGGTGTTGATTAATTTTAATGCATGTTCATGACTGTTGTCGCTCTCTAGCTGGTCGCTTCCCAGTCTTTTTCTAGCCTTCACCCGTACTATGCGGGAATAATGCTTGTGCATCTAATCCCATAAACCCCAAAGTTATTCCATATGAGTCCACCATACCTACCTATATACGGTATCTACCTGCCGTTCCATGTAAATTTGTATGTGCCAAACTCTAAACCTTAAAATAAACATTCTGTTTTGTATGCGCGAATAGCTCATGCATCAACTAGGGCTGTCCGTATCTTCCATATTAGGTGGGTTATTCTCAAGAGGAGTGGACTCTGCTCCTCACTCACGAGAAAATGGCTGGTCACCGGGATGCCCAGTCCCATGTTTACATATTTACAACAACCAGAGCAAACAGAGTTTGTAAAAGTTTTTCTTTATCACTTTCAGTTTGTCAACTGAATTGCTTGAGGACAAGCAAAGGTTTAAGCTTGGGGGAGTTGATACGTCTCCGTCGTATGTACTTTTCCAAACACTTTTGCCCTTGTTTTAGACTCTAACTTGCATGATTTGAATGGAACTAACCCGTACTGACGCTGTTTTCAGCAGAATTGACATTGTGTTATTTATGTGTAGAAACGAAAGTTCTCGGAATGACCTGAAACTCCACGGAGCGACTTTTGGAAATAATAAAAAATACTGGCAAAAGATCAAGACCAGGGGGCCCACACCCTAGGCACGATGGTGGGGGACGCGCCTGCCCCCCTGGGCGTGCCCCCCTACCTCATGGGCCCCCTGGAGCTCCTCCGACCTCAACTCCAACTCTATATATTCACTTTCGGGGAGAAAAAAATAATGGAGAAGGATTCATCGCATTTTACGATACAGAGCGGCCGCCAAGCCCTAAATCCTCTCGGGAGGGCTGATCTGGAGTTCGTTCGGGGCTCCGGAGAGGGGAATCCGTCGCCATCGTCATCATCAACCATCCTCCATCACCAATTTCATGATGCTCACCGCCGTGTATGAGTAATTCCATCGTAGGCTTGCTGGACAATGATGGGTTGGATGAGATTTATCATGTAATCGAGTTAGTTTTGTTAGGGTTTGATCCCTAGTATCCACTATGTTCTGAGATTGATGTTGCTATGACTTTGGTATGCTTAATGCTTGTCACTAGGGCCCGAGTGCCATGATTTCAGATCTGAACCTATAATGTTTTCATGACTATATGTGAGTTCTTGATCCTATCTTGCAAGTCTATAGTCACCTACTATGTGTTATGATCCGGTAACCCCGATGTGACAATAATCGGGACCACTCCCGGTGATGACCATAGTTTGAGGAGTTCATGTATTCACCATGTGTTAATGCTTTGGTCCGGTACTCTATTAAAAGGAGGCCTTAATATCCCTTAGTTTTCGCTAGGACCCCGCTGCCACGGGAGGGTAGGACAAAAGATGTCATGCAAGTTCTTTTCCATAAGCACGTCTGACTATATTCGGAATACATGCCTACATTACATTGATCAACTGGAGCTAGTTCTGCGTCACCCTAGGTTATGACTGTTACATGATGAACCACATCCGGCATAATTCTCCATCACCGATCCAATGCCTACGAGATTTTCACATATTATTCTTCACTTATTTACTTTTCCGTCGCTATTGTTATCATCACTATAAAATACCAAAAATATTACTTTTGCTACCGTTACCTTTTGCTACCGTTACCACTACTATCATATTAATATTCTACTAAACACTACTATCATATTAATTTGCTACCGTTACCACTACTTTTGCTACTAAATACCAAAAATATTACTTTTGCTACCGTTACCACTACCGTTACCACACACATGCCTGGGTCAGAGAGGAGAAACTACATCGTCGTGTTCATCGGGAGCCAACAGGTTGGACGGAATAGCCGATCGAAATGAGGCCTAACGTACCGCAGAACGTAGGAAACGTCATTGTGTTCGACCGGCCACAATCGGAATGGGATCCTGTTCATCGGGAGGGGTCTGGCGTACCACAAAATGGAGGAAACGGACTTCTCCTAGACCTCCTATGGTCGAAACGGGGTCCTGTTGATCGAGAGGGGTATGGCGTACCGCAAAACGTAGGAAACAGACTTGTGTTGGCGCGCTACGGTTGATACAGGGGTCCTGTTCATCGGGAGCGGTGTGGCGTACCGCAAAACGGGACGCCACGGGCTACTGTTCATCTCCACCGTCGACCTCCTCTAGCCTCCACCTGCAACTGTTCATCCACAGGCTCCTGTTCATCCAGCCTCCACCGCTCCTCCACCGGCTACTCTTCAACCAACCCTGTCCATGGGTCCTGTTCAACCACCCCTCCATGGGCTACTGTTCATCCAGCCCTCCACCAGCTACTGTTCGACCAGCCCTCCACGGGGTCCTGTTCATCCAGCCCTCCACGGGGTCATGTTCATCCACTCCCAACCGGCTCAATCGAGGTCCTGTTCATCCAGAGGCAACGGCCTCTACTACCACGTGGTCCTGTTCATCCAGCCCCCACCGGGAACTGTTCATCCAACCCCTCCCCCAACAACACTCATTGTTCATCAAGAGGTAGCATCGATCGGCTTCAGTTAGCAGCAGTAGCGAAGGAATCACTCGGGTTCAGTTAACAGCAAGGGATCGTTCGAGGTTTTTTAACATAGCAAGGTGCAATCGCTCAGGTTCAGTTAGAGTCCAACGTCTCGCTCGGGTTTAGTTAGAGCGCAACGCCTCGCACACACGCGCGTACGTGTACGAGAGAAATGTGCAAACCTCCATGCAACGCTCGGCCCCGACCACCCACTGTAACCGGGAACTCCCCGATATTTTCCTTGCCCTCGCTTCTACCATGATTTTTTCCGTCATGGACGGCCCAAAGAATGTCATGCAGCTGCATCTCCAGCCCGCCCAGGACGAAAAGCCCATTTTTGTCATGATTTTTTGTCATAGAAGTAGGAGCCCACCACATCTATGATGATACCAGGTTTTTTCACAATTATCGTCATAGAAGTGTCATAAGCATGACAGAAAAAAATTTGTTTGGCCCAAAATGCCATGGATGTGTCTTTTTTTTGTAGTGGAACCGCTCCACGAATGCCATATTCAACTCCATCGGCCCTACTTTACTGATGCCGCAACCGCATTAGGTTATTCAATTTGTACTCCTTTGGTTTTTCTCTTCTTTATCATGGAATTGTTCACTTACCATAGATGAGCTTTCTGGTATGTCGACCGGTGCCGCAACCGAAGCACTGGAGCCGCTTCAGCAATAGCGTCAGCCAGCCCAAACTCTACTACAACACAACCACCATCGATGATCCTTAGCTTTCACTTATGACAACTATACCCATACGCCGCCGAGAATCAGGTACTATTATCCAACGGCCGACGCCTATGTTCACTTTCTTAGCATAAGCACCGCACCTTCAAATTTCTTCAGGGCATCATTCAATTTTTCATCAGACGCATAATTCTACTTACACCTGTAGGGTCATACGTGTGGCAGTGAATAGGTTACATGTGCTAAATTATAAACCATTGCACATATAGTTATAGTGCTTTTGTTTTGTCCTATGTATTAGTGTACTCCGTAGATATCAGTGCCTACTATTTTACTTCTTGCATGCTATATTTATGATAATGGTGTTGTTCTGATGCCGTCTGTTTGTTACATCACACTGCTTCTATGGCCAAGTCTGGATACTCTAACTTAGCTAGAGCTTAGAGTTAGTTTCTGGCTCACGACTAACCCTGAACTAACTCTAGCCAAAAAGGTGTTTGGATGACCATGTTAGATTGACAATAAATGCACTAGGCGAACTAGCTCCAATTAGCACCTCTTGGGTGGCATAAGTTTTTTTGGATGGGTTAGATGCAAATAGCTCAAACTAGCTGTAATGCCCTCGATGCGGCTATATCTCCCACGTGTTGAAGCACGACTTAGAGGCATAACACATTGAAAGTAATGTCGCAAGTGAGGTAATCTTCACACAACCCATGAAATACATAAGGGAAAGAGATACATAGTTGGCTTACAATCGCCACTTCACACAATACATGAATAAAACATTACATCATCCAGATACAAACAAGGTCCGACCACGGAACCCAAAATAAAAGAAGACTACCCCAAGTGCCACACAGATCCCCGACCGTCGTAACTGGGCTCCACTACTAATCAACTGGAAACAGAACAACATAACGAACACGATCTTCATCGAGCTCCTCCTTGAGCTCGGTTGCGTCACCTGCATGGTTTCATCGGCACCTGCAAGCTGGTTTTGGAAGTATCTGTGAGTCACGGGGACTCAGCAATCTCACACCCTCGCGATCAAGACTATTTAAGCTTATGGGTAGGGAAAAGGTATGAGGTGGAGCTGCAGCAAGCACTAGCATATACGGCGGCTAACATACACAAATGACAGCGAGAAGAGAAAGGCAAAGCACGTTCGAGAATCTATGATCAAGAAGTGATCCTAGAACAACCTACGTCAAGCATAACTCCAACACCGTGTTCTCTTCCCGGACTCTGCTGGAAAGAGACCATCACGGTTACACACGCGGTTGATGCATTTTACTTAAGTTATGTTTCAGGTTTTCTGCAACCGGACATTAACAAATTCCCATCTGCCCATAACCACGGGCACGACTTTCGAAAGTTCAAATCCCTGCAGGGGTGTCCCAACTTAGCCCATCACAAGCTCTCACGGTCAACGAAGGATATTCCTTCTCCCAGGATGGCCCGATCAGACTCGGAATCCCGGTTACAAGACATCTCGACAATGGTAAAACTAAACTAGGAAAGCCACCTGATGCGCCGACAGTCCTGATAGGAGCTGGACATATCTCGTTCTCAGGGCAACACCGGATGAGACATCCTACGAGTAAAAACAACCCTCAAGTTTCCCTGAGGTGGCCCCGCAGTCAACTCAGTTCGGACCAACAATTAGAGAAGCATTGGTCCGGGGGGGTTAAAATAAAGATGACCCTTGAGTCTGCAGAACCCAAGGGAAGGTGGTAGGTTGTTAGTGCAAATGGTAAAACCAAGTTTGAGCCTTGCTGGAGGAGTTTTATTCAAGACGAACTGTCAAGGGGTTCCCATTATAACCGAACATCGTAAGGAACGCAAAATCAAGGAACATAACACCGGTATGACGGAAACTAGGGCGCCAAGAGTGGAACAAAACACCAGGCATAAGGCCGAGCCTTCCACCCTTTACCAAGTATATAGATGCATTAATTATATAAGAGATATGGTGATATCCCAGCAATAACCATGTTCCAACATGGAACAAACTCCAATCTTCACCTACAACTAACAATGCTATAAGAGGGGCTGAGCAAAGTGGTAACATAGCCAAACAACTGTTTGCTAGGACAAGGTGGGTTAGAGGTTTGACATGGCAATATGGGAGGCATGATATAGCAAGTGGTAGGTAGCGCAGCATAGGCATAGCAATAGAGCGAGCAACTAGCAAGAAAAGATAGAAGTGATTTCGAGGGTATGGTCATCTTGCTTGAAATCCCGCAAGGAAGAAGGACGATTCCATGAAGAAGACAAACAGACGTAGTCGAACGGATCCTCACAAACGCGACGTTATCAGAACTAACCCAAAGAAGCAACACCGGAAAGAAGCAAACAACAAAGTAAACAACCATCACATACGCATGGCATGATGCACAATCAAGTATGATGCATGTCCGGTTTAACGAAGCATGGCATGGCAAAATGCACAAACAATCCTACAAATTAAGTGGAGCTCAACATGCAACTCCGTTGCATATTGACGAAACGCCGCATTCAAGTTATTTAGTTCGATCTCATTTAGGTACCCAACAATATTAAATGTTGTTAAACATGGCAAGAGGGTGAATCAAAGTAAAACTACATATCTAGTCAAGTTGAAATGAGGCCGGAAGCAACGAACTACAATTCCGGTAAATCCCCATATGCATATATTAGGTTTGGTACTGTTATGCCCTAAACCATATTTTATAGTTGTTAAACATGCAAAGTGATGCCACCATGTTAAACTAGGCATTTTTCTACCCCATTTACATATAAAGTTTGTTAAATTTGGAGCTACAGTTATTTAGTTATGAATTAAATCATTTTAACATGGCAATAGGCAAATTATATGCAAAGAGCATTTTAAACATTTTAAACATGGATGGAAAAGGCATATTATGGAAATAGATGAAAAACTAAGCATATTTCGTATACAAAGTTTTTACATGTGATGCTTAGTTTGTGAGATATTAAATAAATGAAAATGAGGGTCTTTTCTGTAAATCTGCGATCTCAAGAAAAATAACTAAATTCTCAGAGAGGGAAAAAATAAACATGGGCTGAAACGGAACCGAGGTGGCCTGGGGAAGTTCCTCACATTGGGCCTCGGCCCAGAACTATGGAGAGGGGAGGCCTGCTGGGGCGCGCAACTGGGCCTGGATCTGGAGGCAACGACGCGACCAACCGGCCTCGCTGGTGCGCTCGTTCAGAGCACGAAGCAGAGGATGGAGCGGTGGCTTCGCGCGGCTTGGACTCCGGCGATGGTGCGATGAAGGCCGGGGTGGCATGGATCCAGGCAGGGGACTCAAGGAGGAAGGAGGTAGCAGGCCGGCGACAAGGCAAATGGCGACGGCGGCTCCCTGCTGGTTTGCTGGTGATCGGCGGTGCGGCCGCGGTCAGGGACGAAAGGGGCTGCGGGCAACCAAACTTGTCCAGGCGGCAGGGGAGGTCGGTGACGAGCCCTGTGGCATCAAACAGCGGCGGCAGACGGGTCAGCAGCAGCGTAAGGAAAACGAGGAAGAAGAGGAGCGCGAGGCAAGGGCGAGGTGCTTGGCGGGGCGACGGACTTGGACGGTGGAGCCTGGGCGCTGCGGCGTGTATGGAGAGGCGGCCACGACGAGGCACGACGGCGCAAGCACGGGAAAACCAAGGTCGAGCAGGGGTCCATAGCACGCCCGGGGTCCCTGGTGTTCCTGTTACAGAGAGCGGAAGAATGAGAGATGGAGAGGAATGACGAAGCACCGGGAAGGAGAAGAAGAAGGGAGGCGGTGGTGCTCATCTTGCTGGTTGGTTCAGTCCCTGGCGGCGCGTCGGACGACGAGGCGAGGAGGAGGAGCACGGGAGGATCTATATCGAAGAAGAGTAGTGGCTAGGCGCGGAAGGAGAGTCACAGGTGGATCGGGAGGAGATCCCGAGGTTGGGGAATGAGTGCGACGGCGGCGGTTGGGAGGATCCTAAGAAATTAGGGATTTGGTCTGAAATTAGACTAGGGGTGGACTATAAATCTACATCACGGATTAGGTTTGGGGCTATCTTGACCCTATGATCGCAATCGGACGATCGCGGATAAAATGGCTAGGGAGTCCAATTAACAAAACGGAGATGTTTTGTAGACGTTTGGGGATGATCCGGACACAACGGTAACGAGTGCTCGGGTCGGGTCCGGGACAACATTCGGACGCGCGCGAGAGGAGGGCCGCGGGCTGACGAGAGAGCTTAGGCTAGGACTGGCGGTAGGTAGTGGACTGTGCAGAAGGTCTCAGGCTGAGAGAAGAGAAGAGAGAGAGGCCCGGCGACTGTTTCCGAAGACCGAAAACGTCCGACGTTAGACCGGCTATACTGCCGCTATAATTATCCGTTAGGGCATCAAACGGACTCCGAATGCGATGAAACTTGGCAGGCGGCCTACTAACAACAAAACAACACCGCACGCCAACTCTCATCCCATTCAAGAACATATCTGGCCACTTATAAAATACTATCTCGAACATGCCGCGGGCGCGTGCAAGTGTGTCTGGGCTCAGAACGGACAACGGAGAGAACAAGGAGACCGGGACGGATGCAAGTTTCGAAAACATGATGATGCAATGCGAATGATGACATGGAAAGATGCAACATGCAAGCGAATGACAAGGCAACAACAGCGAATAACTGGAAGACATCTGGCGCAACGGTCTCGGGGCGTTATAACACTCCACCACTACGAAAGGATCTCGTCCCGTGATCTAGGATGGCATCGGGTAAAACGAAAGAGGAAGGGGAAGATCTAAAACTAAGTTGCTTCTTTGACAAATGAGTGAAACCAAAGAACCTTGTGAGGTTGAACAAATTCAAGAAAAGAATAGAACGAAGGTGAACAAAGTTGAAACCTCCGTTAGAGAAGAGGAACAAGGAACCTTACTAGACCCTTGTAGGTTGAAAGACATAAGAAAAGTGTTAGAATGGACAATAGGTACATGCAAGCACTCCAATTGAAAGGAGATGTACAAGGAACGATAAAGATCAATTACGATAACACTCCGGTTGGAAAAGGAAGGCATAGAATATGATCTTGACAAGAAGAGAGGATACTTGATGAAATCAACAACACACTGTCTTCGGAACTATTGAAAGAATGGCACAAAGGGTAAGAAAGGTTTCAGACAGCACTCCGTTTGAGAAGGGAGGCAAAATTTGATAAGATGAGAGAGCTCGAAACAAAACATGACACTCTGGTTGAATGGATAAGCAAAGAAAAGAACATGATCTTCACAATACGAGATGATGAGTGAAGAGAGCATCATCACAATGCCTCCGGAAGAAATGAAAGAATGCAAAGAAAAGAACGGAGAAGAAAAACAACATGTTCTACCTCAAATGAATTTGAGAGAGCATCCTTAAAAAGAAGGATTGAATGGAGTTGTTGGGAAATCAACAACGAAAAGAACAGGCTTGTTGAGGGCTTATGGAAAACATCTCAAGAACTTGAGGTGAAAACCTGCCACCAACGAAAACAATTGCTTGCTTGAGAGCGACGGAGAGATGAAAGCATCTTTCATCGTGAGAATAGGAGGAAACTTGGATTATTGGTAAGCACCCCAATAGCAACATTCCTTAGGGAAGGTTTTAGGTGAAATTTAATCCAAGATAACTCCAATGAAGAGATTGATGGATTTAAGATACCTCATTCTTTTGAATGAAGAATGATATATTACCACCTCAAAAGATAAGGGAGAACAATTGTACTCCGGATTGCAAGATGAAGAAAACTTGAGCTCCTCTGAAAAGAATCTCGATGAACAATTCGAGAAGGAATTAAATCCTTGATGAACCATCATGTAGAACCTTCATGAAGAACTCCGGTAACAAAATGATGATCAAAAGGAAGTGAAGGATGAAAAGAATAATATTGAAGCCTTGCAATGATTAGATGAAGCTTTGAAATGATATAATTGAGAGATCTTGGAACTCCGGGAAAGAAAAGATAAAGCATCTCGCACCGAGAATGTGATATGATGAACCACTCTGGAAAGCAGGAATTGAATTTTCTCGATGAAACAAGAATAAGAATTACATTATGCTTATCCCTCACCAATTAAATTGATGACAAACAATGGATTTGGCATACTACTCATTCTCGAAGAAAGAATTAAGATAGCTATATCGCAAACTTGGGAAGGTCTTCAACAAGCCACCGGTAGAATTGAAACAGCGAATGAATTGATATGATAACGAAGGAAGAAGAGTCTTGGAAGAACCATCGTAAGAATTGAAAATGAATGAAGAAAAGATAAAGAAACACCGGGTAGAATTAGAAAACGAATGACGATACTTGATGGAATTTGATACATGAGAACTAAGAGATCACGAGCTGATTAGAGGATATTTGAACGATGCACTGGTATGATTTGGAGAATGATAACTGAAGCTGAGAATGAATAATCCCGAAATGATGGGCTCCGAAGAATCAAACTGAAAAGACTCCTGAATTGCTTGGGATGGGTGAAAAAAATTCTCACGGTCGAAAACAATTTTGAGAGGATGGCAACAAGCTAGAATGACGAATCTTTGAGAGAACGGATAAGTCTTGGAAGAAAACTCTTCCTCGGTCTTCAAATGTTGAGAATGATGACGAGAACCACCACTGAGAATTTTGAGGCACTCCGGAATGAAAATTGGCAAGGTTGAGCCAACGATGAAAAGAAATTGAAAGATCTTGGGGAAAGACATTTGACTGATGATAATTCATACTTACGTCAAACTTCAAAAGAATTTAGGATAGCTCCGGGAAAATAAGAAGAGTCAGGTAAGATCCTGGAAAAAGACCTGTGGGTTAGGGCCCACTCAAAAGATACACCGTTGAACAATTACTTGAAAAGAGAGATTACACCAGTTGAACTAAATGGCTTGAATAAGATAACAACCTCGAAATAGGTTGAACGGATCTTGAATGACAAGACGAGCCTTCTGAGGTATCTTCAGCACTCCCAAACAAATGAATAGCGGGAAGTGCATGATTAAGAGGTTTACCGGCATGAGAAGTCATCTGAAACAAGGAAAGTAATATGAACAACACGGAAGGCTTGAATTTAATCCACCGGAGAAGAAAAAGAAGGAAGAATGATGAACTTGAAGATCCATTAGAATCTTCCTAAGAATCACCGGATAAGAACATAGAAAGAAAAGAATGAAGAGACTTCACATGAATAAAATGGATTCGTGATTAAGAAATCCAAGTCCTCGAAGAAAAAGGGTGGGAGGGTGGGAAAACAAAGGCAGCTTGGGACGAATGAAACAAACAACGTTGAGAAGACTAAGAGTAGATCTTGCGGATGTTAAAAATGATCAGATCCACTTGATGAGAAACACGCCGGTTGGAAAGAATTGACATGACAACCTCGATGATCAAGAAGGATTAGTATTCACATAGAAACATGAGAACACCACTTAGGCAAGGTATGGAATCAACATTTGACTTTGAAGCAACTCGAATACCACAAACGAAAACAAAAACAAAGGATTGGCTTGCAGAATAAGCCGGAACAAACATATGATAGAGATTTCATCCGAAGTTTTCATGGTGGGGCCCACACGAGCTCGACTGTACAATACCATCATGTACAAGGCAGTGCACATGACATACGAAGCGTCCCTGAGTCAGCATAGCCAAGGACTCTTTAAGACACAACGAGACCACTGTAAAACCAACCGTGGATAGGCGGACCACTAGACGTCGAACCCCAATTTCATCTCATACATCTGTCGGAAAGATATCCTAGGATCTACTTGAATTCCCACTTATCAACTCCCGAAACTTTCTGGTTATGCAATCAGGTGTTGGGGATATAGGGGAAGCATAATTTCTCACCCAAAACTAGCAAATCCTACATCCAGTTGTATCCATCCTTCAACACATAACCAAGAAACCTTTGGAAATCATTTACCTCAACCTTCGAAAAGCATCCGTTATACGAGTTATGGCAATACTCCCAAACTCCTGCCCCAGTAATGGGTGGTGTCGAGGTTATCTCACCAACAACTGCATAAAAGAGATATTCGATGTCGGCGAAACTCAGGTATTCCAGAACTGCAACGATAAAATTGTGATGACAACACCTCGGAGCTCAACTCCCTGGGACACTGCCACAACCCCTAAATGTCAGGAGGCACCAAGAACAATGTTCTCGTCACAAAACCATCGGAACGATTCCAAGATACCCTCGTGATCCTAAATTTTTTTCATGAAATTTGAGAAGAGAAGAGTCAAAACTCTACGTCAGGATGCCTCACCAGAGCGACAAAGGGACTGAGGAGTACAAAGAATCCTACTCTCCGATATATATAATCCCAAAAGACTCAAAACGTTTTTCTAGACACAACAACACCAACGATTTGGTCAAGCAGGGGGCTCCTACGTCGGGGAAGGCTCTGATTACCATCTTGTAGCGCCCTCGATGCGGCTATATCTCCCACGTGTCGAAGCACGACTTAGAGGCATAACTGCATTGAAAGCAACATCGCAAGTGAGGTAATCTTCACACAACCCATGAAATACATAAGGGAAAGAGATACATAGTTGGCTTACAATCGCCACTTCACACAATACATGAATAAAACATTACATCATCCAGATACAAACAAGGTCCGACTACGGAACCCAAAATAAAAGAAGACTACCCCAAGTGCCACACAGATCCCCGACCGTCGTAACTGGGCTCCACTACTAATCAACTGGAAATGGAACAACATAACGAACACGATCTTCATCGAGCTCCTCCTTGAGCTCGGTTGCGTCACCTGCATGGTTTCATTGGCACCTGCAAGCTGGTTTTGGAAGTATCTGTGAGTCACGGGGACTCAACAATCTCACATCCTCGCGATCAAGACTATTTAAGCTTATGGGTAGGGAAAAGGTATGAGGTGGAGCTGTAGCAAGCACTAGCATATATGGTGGCTAACATATGCAAATGAGAGCGAGAAGCGAAAGGAAAAGCATGTTCGAGAATCTATGATCAAGAAGTGATCCTAGAACAACCTACGTCAAGCATAACTCCAACACTGTGTTCACTTCCCGGACTCCGCCGGAAAGAGACCATCACGGTTACACACGTGGTTGATGCATTTTACTTAAGTTATGTTCCAGGTTTTCTACAACCAGACATTAACAAATTCCCATATGCCCATAACCGCGGGCACGGCTTTCGAAAGTTCAAATCCCTGCAGGGGTGTCCCAATTTAGCCCATCACAAGCTCTCACAGTCAACGAAGGATATTCCTTCTCCCAGGACGGCCCGGTCAGACCCGGAATCCCGGTTACAAGACATCTCGACATTGGTAAAACTAAACCAGCAAAGCCACCCGATGCGCCCACAATCCCGATAGGAGCTGCACATATCTCATTCTCAGGGCAACACCGAATGAGACATTCTACGAGTAAAACCAACCCTCAAGTTTCCCCGAGGTGGCCCCACAGTCTACTCAGTTCGGACCAACACTTAGAGAAGCACTGGCCCGGGGGGGTTAAAATAAAGATGACCCTTGAGTCTGCAGAACCAAAGGGATGGTGGTAGGTTGTTAGTGCAAATGGTAAAACCAAGGTTGGGCCTTGCTGCAGGAGTTTTATTCAAGGCGAACTGTCAAGGGTTCCCATTATAACCCAACTGCATAAGGAATGCAAAATCAAGGAACATAACACCGGTATGACGGAAACTAGGGCGGCAAGAGTGGAACAAAACACCAGGCATAAGGCCGAGCCTTCCACCCTTTACCAAGTATATAGATGCATTAATTAAATAAGAGATATTGTGATATCCCAACAATAACCATGTTCCAACATGGAACAAACTCCAATCTTCACCTGCAACTAACAATGCTATAAGAGGGGCTGAGCAAAGCGGTAACAAAGCCAAACAACAGTTTGCTAGGACAAGGTGGGTTAGAGGTTTGACATGGCAATATGGGAGGCATGATATAGCAAGTGGTAGGTATCGCAACATAGGCATATCAATAGAGCGAGCAACTAGCAAGCAAAGATAGAAGTGATTTCGAGGGTATGGTCATCTTGACTGAAATCCCACAAGGAAGAAGAATGAGTCCATGAAGAAGACAAACGGACGTAGTCGATAGGATCCTCACAAACGCGACGTTATCGGAACTAACCCAAAGAAGCAACACCGGAAAGAAGCAAACAACAAAGTAAACAACCATCACATACGCATGGCATGATGCACAATCAAGTATGATGCATGTCCGGTTTAATGAAGCATGGCATGGCAAAATGCACAAACAATCCTACAAATTAAGTGGAGCTCAACATGCAACTCCGTTGCATATTGACGAAACGCCGCATTCAAGTTATTTAGTTTGATCTCGTTTATGTACCCAACAATATTAAATGTTGTTAAACATGGCAAGAGGGTGAAGCAAACTAAAACTACCTACCTAGTCAAGTTTAAATGAGGCCGGAAGCAACGAAGAACAATTCTGGTAAATCCAAATATGCATATATTAGGTTTGGTACTGTTCTTCCCTAAACCATATTTTATAGTTGTTAAACATGCAAAGTGATGCCACCATGTTGAACTAGGCATTTTTCTACCCCATTTACATATAAAGTTTGTTAAATTTGGAGCTATGGTTATTTAGTTATGAATTAACTCATTTGAACATGGCAATAGGCAAATTATATGCAAAGCGCATTTTAAACATTTTAAACATGGATGAAAAAGGCATATTATGAAACTAGATGAAAAACTAAGCATATTTCATATACAGAGTTTTTACATGTGATGCTTAGTTTGTGAGATATTAAATGAATGAGCATGAGGGTCTTTTCTGTAAAACTGCAGTCTCAGGAAAAATAACTAAATTCGCAGAGAGGGAAAAAAATAAACATGGGCTGAAACGGAACCGAGCTGGGCTGGGGAAGTTCCTCACATTGGGCCTCGGCCCGGAACTGTGGAGAGGGGAGGCCTGCAGGGGCGCGCAACTGGGCCTGGATCTGGAGGCAACGATGCGACCAACCGGCCTCGCTGGTGCGCTCATTCAGAGCTCGAAGCAGAGGATGGAGCGGTGGCTTCGCGCGGCTTGGACTCCGGTGATGGCGCGATGAAGGCCGGGGCGACATGAATCCAGGCAGGGGACTCAAGGAGGAAGGAGGTAGCAGGCCGGCGACAAGGCAAACGGCGACGACGACTCCCTGCTGGTTTGCTGCCGATCGGTGGCGCGACCGCGGTCAGGGACGAAAGGGGCGGCGGGCGGCCGGACTTGTCCAGGCGGCAGGGGAGGTCGGCGACGAGCCCTGTGGCGTTAAACAGCAGCGGCAGACAGGTCAGCAGCAGCGCAAGGAAAACGAGGAAGAAGAGGAGCGCGAGGCAAGGGCAAGGTGCTTGGCGGGGCGACAGACTTGGACGGTGGAGCCTGGGCGCGGCGGCGTGTATGGAGAGGCGGCCACGACGAGGCACAACGGTGCAAGCATGGGAAAACCGAGGTCGAGCAGGGGTCCATAGCGCGCGCGGGGTCCCTGGTGTTCCTGTTACAGAGAGCGGTGGGAAGCACCGGGAAGGAGAAGAAGAAGGGAGGCGGTGGTGCTCATCCTGCTGGCTGGTTCGGTCCCTGACGGCGGCGCTGGACGATGAGGCGAGGAGGAGGAGCACAGGAAGGATCTGGATCGAAGAATAGTAGTGGCTGGGTGCGGAGGGAGAGGCGCAGGTGGATCGGGAGGAGATCCCGAGGTTGGGGAATGAGTGCGGCGGCGGCGGCTGGGAGGATCCCTAGAAATTATGGATTTGGTCTGAAATTAGACTAGGGGTGGACTATAAATATACATCACGGATTAGGTTAGGGGCTATCTCGACCCTACGATCGCAATCGGACGATCGTGGATAAAATAGCTAGGGAGTCCAATCAACAAAACGGAGATGTTTTTGAGGCGTTTGGGGATGATCTGGACACAACGATAACGACTGCTCGGGTCGGGTCCGGGACAACTTTCGGACGCGCGCGAGAGGAGGGCCGCGGGCTGATGAGAGAGCTTACTCTAGGCCTGGCGGTAGGTAGTGGACTGTGCAGAAGGTCTCAGGCTGAGAGAAGAGAAGAGAGAGAGGCCAGGCGACTATTTCCGGAGACCGAAAACGTCCGACGTTAGACCGGCTATACTGCCGGTATAGTTATCCGTTAGGGCATCAAACGGACTCTGAATGCGATGAAACTTGGCAGGCAACCTACTAACAACAAAATAACACTGCACGCCAACTCTCATCCCATTCAGAGAACATTTTCCGGCCACTTATAAAATACTATCTCGGACATACCGCGGGTGCGTGCAAGTGTGTCTGGGCTCAGAACGGACAATGGAGAGAACAAGGAGACCGGGACGGATGGAAGTTTCGAAAACATGATGATGCAATGCGAATGATGACATGGAAAGATGCAACACGCAAGCGAATGACATGGCAACAATAGCGAATAACTGGAAGACACCTAGCGCAATGGTCTCAGGGTGTTACACTAGCCCGCATGTTTGGATACTTTGGGGCTATTTGACACCAAACTATCTCAAACCCATGGATCCAAACAGGGCCTATGTTCTCCATGCTTAATTACACATCAACAAACTAGCTTGTGGTTCGACTGCTTTTTGTTCGTTTTACCCTACATTTTCCGAGCATCTGTTCATTACTTTTTTGTGCGTTCTTGATCTTTCCAAGTTGCATGACTAATTTGATGCTCCTATTCATTATGGAGCTGCCAACCACATAAAGCAAAATATTTGTTGTTTTGGGGCTGGCACCTCGAACAAGCTTACAAATAGAGTGAAGCACATATATTGTCGTATAAGCACACACCCTTCTTTCATTAGTTTAGAATAACCATTGATCATCAATTCGAACCAGTGCATGTGATTAAATTAATTTTACCTAAATAGAGGGGGCGATGAATAAACAACATCGACTAGATTTGCAACCATGGGATGCTGACGATATCTTCAAAGAACATTGCAACAGCAGCGAGGCTTCACTGCACCATATGGTAAGCCGGTCTGTTTTAGTAAATGCAAAATGTAATGCGTGTGGGCTGCTTTCTGGGCTTTGGCCCTCAACTTGTAATCCTACAGAATTACAAATAGTTCAATTGTCGGCTTTGTTGTATTGCTTGATTCGAATGTGTAAGTGCATCTAGTGCCACCCCTAGTTGGTTTTGGAGTATTGACGACAAACCTAGTTGAGGGACTGTGTTTGTGAGAATTGCAGGATAACACAGGTAGAAGTCCCTCATTGATTCGGTTTTCCTACCAGAGATGACCCCTAAAAATGTATGAAGACATTGAAGTCAAAGGTGGTATATGAAGACATTCACATTGAAGACTATGACAAGAGAAGACATCGCGTGAAGACTATGGAGCGCGAAGACTTAGCAGTTTCATCGTTCTATGTTTTGCTTTGTTGAGTCATAGGAACCACCGAACTATTAAGTGGAGTCCAAGTGAACCAGTCAGAATGACTGAAGTGATGCTTAACCACAATCCCACGTCTTCGAGTGAAGACTATGAGAGCAAATCTTGTCCAGAGTTGGATAAGTCAGCTTTGCTTGTAGCCCAAGTAAAGTTGCCGTGTGTGTTTGAAATCTGACCGTTGGAACATGTGTCAGTTCCTTAGTGACCGAGGGTCATTTCGGACAAATCAGGTCGGGTTGCCTAGTGGCTATAAATAGCCCACCCTCTACAACCATAAACGGTTAGCTGCTCAGAGTTAGTGTACGGCTTTTGTCATTTGAGAGCAACCCACCTCGAAGCCTTTGAGAGAGAATTCCTTGCGAGGATAAAGCCCTAACCACCCAGAGCCAAAGAGAGTTAGGCATCACTGAAGTCTTCCTGTCTGTGTGATTTGAAGACTTATTACACTTGAGGACTGTGAATCCTCCAGCCGGTTAGGCATCGCGTTCTGAGCATCCAAGAGTCATTGTGGATCGCCGGTGAATGAAGTCTGTGAAGGTTTGGAAGTCTACCTTGAAGACTTACCAGAGTGATTGGGCAAGGACTGGGTGTCCTTAGCTCAAGGGGAATAAGGTGAAGACGCGGTCTTCTGAGTTGAATCTCAGCCTCCCTAACCAGACGTACAGTTGTCACAGCAACTGGAACTGGTCCAATAAATCATTGTCTTCAACGAGTCACTGGTTTCATCCTTCCCATTCCTTTACTTACTATTGGCCCTGGTGAAGTCATTGCATGATTGCATTATCTTTTGTCTTCATTGAGTGACTGCTTGTTCTGATTGGCTTCGCTATATCTTCCTACCTGATCTTTACTGCCTAGCTGCTATTAGTCATTGTGCTTTCACTTCATTGAATACTTGACAATGGTTTGCCTAGTGTAGTCTACCTTCCGCTGCATGGTAATATGTTTATTTCTATCGTTTGTCTTCGAAACGTCCATGTTTTGAAGACTTTCATAAAAATCGCCTATTCACCCCCCTCTAGTCGATCAGTAGCACTTTCAATTGGTATCAGAGCAAGGTACTCCCTCTTTCTGTGTGATTCGGTTTAACCACCTGGAGTTTTAGCTATGTTGATTGCAGGGATAATCGAAGTCCCTGCTGCGTGCCCAGTCTTCGATGGAACTGAACATCCCTACTGGAAGAATAAGATGCGCATGCATCTTGAAGCCATTAATGTCGACCTATGGTATGTCGTCAAGAAAGGCGTTCCCAAGGCTGGTGAAGGTGTCACCGCTGCTGATGTCAAGAAGTTCGTTCAACTGGACTCCACTGCCAAGAACATCATCTGTGGTCATCTTACCAAAGGACAGTATGGCCATGTGAGTGCTTTGGAAACATCTAAGCTAGTCTGGGACTGGCTCTCCAAGGTCAACGAAGGCGTCTCAACCCAGAGAGATCAGAGAATCAGTGTCCTTCGCAACCTCTTCAACTGCTTCAAGAGAAATGACAATGAGAATGTTCAGCTCACGTTTGATCGACTCACTGACATCACAAATGAGCTTCAAGCCCTCGACGCCACTGAGATCACCAAGCATGAAGTCGTCAAGACACTCCTGAGATCACTTGACAGCTCGTTTGACACCCTAGCCCTGATGATTCAAGAACGTCCTGACTTCAAAACACTCGATCCGTCTGACATACTTGAGAGGCTCAACACACACGAGTTTCAGCTTTCTGAGAAAAGAGACATCTACGGTCCCAACTATGGGTGAACTCGTGCCTTGAAGGCAAAAGTTGTCTCCTCATCTGAAGAAGAGTCTAACAGCAGTTCTGATGATCCTGAAGACATTGGAAAGGAGCTTGCTATGCTTGTGAAGAAGTTCCAAAAATTCACCAAGAAGAAAGGCTTCAGAAAGTCCTCACGATCAAGCTCAAGGAATGATGAAGCTTCTGCTCATGACTACAAGAAGAGAACATGCCACAAGTGCAAGAAACCTGACCACTACATCTCTGAGTGTCCGCAGTGGGAAAATGAGAACAAGAAGAAAAAGAAGAGCAAGGAGTATGATTCTGACGACAAGAAGAAGAAGAAGAAATACTCAAAGTCTTCTTCCAAGTCCTCCTCAAAGTCTTCATCACATAAGAAGAGATCATCTGGCAAGGCACGTGCGTTTGTTGGCAAGGAAATGGATTCAGAGGAGGAGTCCACTTCTGAGGAGGCGGAGGTGGAGTCTGAGGAGGAGTCCGATTCTGGCGTTGCGAGTCTGGCTACGGCATATGTTCCCAAGTCCATCTTCAACACTAAAGACAATGACTCCGTCACCGACACCGATGCAAATGACAAGGACTACTCCGCTCCTACCTACTGCTTCATGGCACGCGGTGCCAAGGTAAACACACGCACTACTCACTATCAAACTTCCAGTGAAGATGACTTTGATTGTGGTTCCAAACCCAGCTACAAAACACTTGCTAAAATTGCAACTGAACAACAGAAAGCTATGGAACATATTCAAAAACTGTTAGACAAAAGCGATGACCTGTTAGACGCTGAAATGACTCAATTTCAGTCCTTAATTGAAGACATAAAAAATCTTCACGTTAAGTATGAGGAACTTGAAAGTCGTCATGAAACGCTCTCAACAACTCATGAAAAACTTTCCTATGATTATCTTCAAAGGAAGCAAGATCTTGAGAAATTGAGAGCGGCTCACGAAGATCTTCAAAAGGAAAACAAGTCACTTCGCACCAAACAGATCAGTTCTGCTCAGGGAGAATTTGAACCACCATGTCTTAAATGTATTGAGCATGACAACGCTACTTCTGTTGCTGGTTGTTCTACTGCTGCTACTATTGCAATATCTTCAACTGCTGATGTGCCAACTAATCCCCCTGCTGAGGATGCCACTGCTATTGCTGATGACAATGCTAGGTTGAAGACATTGCTTGAAATAGGGATGTTCAAAATCCTCAAAGGGCATCAGACACTATATGATGTCCTCAAAAGGCAGATCCTGAACCGAAACTCTAGGAAAGAGGGTGTTGGGTTCGAAAGGAAAATGAATGCTGATGGCTCTTACTGGAAACCTGAGCAGTACCCCAAAACCACATGGGTTGCTGCTAAGGGACCTATGATGGTGAACTGTTTGTGTGCCAAATATATGTTGATGACATTATCTTCGGCTGCACCAATCAAAAATACACTAATGAGTTTGGATATATGATGCAAGAGCAATACGAGATGTCCATGATGGGAGAGCTGAAGTTCTTCCTTGGTCTTCAAATACGTCAGCAACGCAACGACATCTTTATATCTCAAGAGAAATACCTCAAAAGATTGCCTGAAGAAATTTGGAATGCAAAATTGCAAAGGCTACACGACGCCAATGCCAACCAAACATCATCTGGTTCCCGACAACAATGGTAAAGAGTTCGATCAAAAGGTATATCGCTCCATGATTGGTTCCTTGCTTTATTTATGTGCATCTAGGCCAGATATCATGCTTAGTGTTTGCATGTGTGCCCAGTTCCAAGCGGCACCAAAGGAATCGCATCACTTAGCTGTGAAGCGAATTCTCAGATATTTGGCTCACACCCCAAGACTAGGACTATGGTATCCAAAGGGCTCAGAGTTTGATCTAGTTGGATTCTCGGATGCTAATTATGCTGGTGACAAGGTGGATCGCAAGTCTACATCAGGCACATGTCATTTTCTGGGACGATCACTTCTTCTATGGATGAAGCAAACACTCAAAGACTATGGCATTCACCTGAAGCAAGTGCCACTCTACTGCGACAATGAAAGCGCCATCAAGATTGCCAACAACCCAGTTCAGCACTCGAAGACAAAGCACATTGAAATTCGTCATCACTTTCTCAGAGATCATGTTGTGAAGGAAGATATTGATATCATACACGTCAACACTGAAGAGCAATTGGCAGATATCTTCACCAAGCCCTTGGATGAGAAGAGGTTTTGCAAGTTACGGTGTGAGCTAAATATCTTGGAATCCTCAAATGTCCTGTGATCAGGCACACATCCTAACACTTATGCATGTTGATGACTTAGATGTGCAACACACGAAGTAAAGTATATCTTCAATAAATGAAGATTTACATTCTGAGTGTGAATACATTAACGTGGAATTTGACTTCGGAGCGCCACGATAATTGTGCGTCGTGTCTGGGTCTAATACTTCCTATACGGTGGGTAACGCCACCACCAAATTCTTCTGTTGAAGTGTTTTACCCATGGCGTTACATTTGCTATGTCTTCATATTTGGTTTGTCTTCATTTTCAACTTGTCTTAATGATTATCTTCACTATGTTGATATGATTGTCTTCTAGTATATACTGATTTGGTTTGGTTTCTGTCCTCTACAGCATTCACTTATAGCTATGGCTTCTTAATGAATCTTTTGAACAAAGTGAATGTGATCGGACCCTAACCCCTCTATGCTTCTTTCCTAAGTCTATCTATCCAAATCATATGCATTCTATTGACACTGTCAAATGTCTTCTTTGCCTCAATGTCAGAAGAAGACACAGGGACAAACATTAATCCGTTTTCAATGCTAAATCCTTTCACCTGAAACCCGGAGAAGTGGGAACGGCCACCCGACAATCCAGGCGTTCGTGGGAACGTGGAACAACCTCCGATGTGTTGCATGATAGCCACGTGTCCCTCAGATGTGAATTGCCAGGGGCACTTGTGTAATAACTCTGTGCCATCCCTATCCCTATAAATACACGCCTCACCATAGACATTATCCTTTCTTCTACTCTCGCACAAACCCTAGCACCACCGCTAGCCCTCGACAACGCCGGCGACGAAGCACTTAGCTGCCGCGACCTCACCGACGCCGTCTTCACGCCGGCCGCGGACATCGTCTTCTCCGCCGTCGCCGTAGGTGTCCTCCGTAGCCAAGTTAGGGTACGGACGATCGAACTGCTCGGCCTCCTCTCCCACTCCGTCTAGCAGTTCTTCGTGTGGTAAATAAAACTTCCTTTTTACGGCCCCCTTTGATCCGATAGATTCATCACTTTCTACCACAAGAAGTTTCTATTTCATACTACATTTCATAATATGCCTAGTATGTTCACTTATGCTTCACAAAGAAGTTAGATTCCTCACTTGTACTTATTCATGGATTCGTACAAATCTGGAACCAACTCTCTATCTATGAGTGAATGTCTTCGTACTATGAGGTCAATGTCTTCTAAATTTATTTATCTTCAAAATCTTCTGAGAATGCATATGACCTCTTCCCCTTCCCTCGCACCTTAATGCTGTCACAGGTACATGTCCGTGGGAGAATCCCTTGGTTCTCATAGTCTGCATTCGTTTGCAGAATTCTTACAGCATCACATTAACTCTCCCGAAGCCAGTTCCTGTTTGACCAGAAAGTGGAAGCCTTTGAAGCCTTTAAACGTGTTGAAGCCCTTCAGTTTAAGCTTCATGGCACCAGAGAAACCTACAAGAAAGGGTGGCAACAGCGTCGTGGCAACACCTCAAGAGATTTGCCTCCTGACCTCTATGAGCTGTACAAGACAGATCCAGAGGAGGACTACAATCAGCGAAAAACTCGAATCCAATGGATTCGAAGATATTGGGCAGAACAGTGGTTCAAGTACAGGTTCGTGACCCAGGAGTATGTTGAGAAGAATGCCATCAAACGACCATGGGGACACATTCTATACAGAAATCTTCAACCCAAGTCCAGAGCTGAAGCCATTGAATAAGGCTTGTATCCTTGCATGGTCCGTGGACCGCAGCCTGCGGATGCAGACCCATCTTCATTACTTTGGTGTCGCAATGATAATCTGTTCAAGCGCAACCTTCAGTTTGCTAGGAACTCGGCCAAAGAGAACAAGAAGTCATGAGGCTTAGACTTCAATCCAGGCCCCTGTGCTCCTCGTGCTGATGGCACACGCGAAGCTGAACCCAATCTTGTTGGGCCCTTCTACAACCTGGAAGGTCTCATCACTCATATCATGGATCAAGGGACAGCCATGGATGAGCCTGCAGATGATGCTGAATCTGATGAAGCGCCTGCACCGCCAAAGCCAAAGAAACTGAAGAAGCCTAAAGCTTCAAAGCCTGCTCCTGCACCAAAGGTCTTACAGGCGAAGCCTCTGGCCACTGCACCTCCTGAACACAGTGTGCAGTCTAAAGATTTGTCACGTGTCTCCAAGCCCTCGAGAGTGAAGATGCCCTTGCAAACCACCAGCCAAGAACTGACTGCTGCTGCTATTCTGCGCAATGGCACCATTGATCTGTCCAGCGATGAAGATCTTGCAGATGACGCTCTTGAGCAACTGATTAAGAGCAAAGAAGAAGCAGAAATCTTCAATGATTTGCCTCTCTTTGACGTAGCAATCCTCCACAACTTCATTGATGAGTGGTTTGAAACCCCCAATTTCAGCCTTGATGATCTGCAACTTCCAATTGGCCTCAGTGTCGCTTTCACTGGCGCCATTGCTTCTGAGCTAGCTCTAGCTCACCGCATCGTTGAACTGAAGCAAAAGATCGACTATGAGAAAGCTCAGTTCAAGAAGCACATGGCCAAGCTCAGCGTGCAAGATGTGAAAAACTTCAAGATTATGCTGCACGAGCTCAAGGAAGCCTTTATGAAGAAACGTGAAGAAGCTAAAGGGTCTCGTGAGCGCATGAAGAGTCTGGCTGACAAGTGCGTGCAAGCCTACAATGAAGCTGAGAAGCGCAAGGCTCTTGGGCGTCCTAGCATCGACCCCAGAATGGCGGCCAAGCCAAAGAAGAAGAAGCCAGCTGTGGTCGAACCCGAAGCAACAAGGCAAGAAGTACATCCCATTGTCTTCCCTGCCAGTATGACAGGTTCGAAGCCTAAGGTCCCCACAGTGGCTTCAGAACTAAAGAAGACAAGGGCTGCCGAGGCTGAAGCCAGAAAGAGAAAAATCCTAAAGCTTCTGATGCCGCTCCCTCCAAGAAGAAGCGCAAAACCAAGAAAGATGGGGCTGCTCCCACAGAACCCCTTGTTGTCGAGCCCATCTCGGTTGCTCTTCATGCCTCTTCGCATCAAGAACGACAGATGATAGTTCATGAGCCTGCTTCCACAGAGGCTCGTGAATCTGAAGACATTCCAGCAGTTGACCCCACCACTGCTGAAGACATTGGTCATCATGACAATGTTGAAGATGATGAAGTCCTTCCTTAGATCGAGCACCAATTGGTATCATCGCCTGTGCTCATGCACATCGAACTCATCAGCATTGGCCGTCCTCTGACGCCAACTACTCAGGATGCATCGTGGGCTGATCACCCACAGAGACAAGACACTCCCAGCTCTCCCCCACCGCAAGCTACCCCACCAGTGCAAGATGATGATGACTTTGAGGCCCCGCACGCTCAATCTCCACAAGTGTCGCCCGCATTACGCAGGCTTCGCCAAGGACCAAGGCCCCAAGTCACTCCCACAATGCACATGTCTGAATCTGAAGCCAAAATGGCTGAAGACATTCCGGCTGCATCAGCCGATGAAGAAGAAGATGAAGAAGAAGCCCCAAGAGTTTCAAGAGTTGCTACACCCCCGTCTCACCAAGATGTTGTTCTCGAGGAGAACGTGACCGACCCTCCAGCTTCTGAAGTGGAGGTTCACAACCCTGAGGCGGCCACCAACATCACTGCTGACGCCAATGACGTTGTCATGGTTGAAGCCAATACGGCGCCAGAAGCCAATGAGGTACCAGAAGTCAATGCTGCAACACCTGAAGTCAATGCTTCAGCACCTGAGGTCCAAGCACCTGAAGCACATGTGGCCCCTGAAGCCCATGAAGACAATGCCAATGCCCCTGTTCCCCCTCCAAGACCTCACACAATGGAGCTGGCATTTGATCATGGTCAGCCAGTTATGGTTCGATGGCCCATTCTGACTCGTCCGCCTGCTGCTGGTCCACAATTTGAGTACCACGTCGAGCACATGCCTCAAGTTCAAAAGCCCAAGCCAAGACTTCCATGATTCCCAGGCACTGCCACTTCACCTGGGGTCTTCAATGCAAATGGCTTCGTGGCACATAATACCTTCTTCAACAGCTCCAAGAACCCCTATACAAGACTGCGCATTTCCTCAGATCGGTTCTGGAGCTATCAGCAGCGCAGCTACTATTCCTGTGTCCTATACAATCAAGGGCGCATATTTCCACATATGCGCCTCGACTCTGAAGCTATAGCTAGTCTGCCCTGCCTCAAAGAAGCATTGGACTGTTTCAGAGAAGCTGGTCTGTTGCAGTTCGTCACTGACAAGGAGCACTGGAACAAAGAATTATTGCTTCAATTCTATGCCACTCTTCATATTCGAGGCTAGAACAGGGATCCGAAGACTTGGATCCTTGAGTGGATTACAGGCAATGTCCATCATGAAGCTAAAGCTCTTGATATCATTGAGCTCACAGGCCTACCCACTCCTAGTGAATACTATGAACCAGTTTGTCCACAACATCAAAATGCCGTGGAAAGCATCTTTCAGAAGCCAGAACCCAACATGAGTCAAATGCTGAGCATGATGACACCTCTGCCTCATGACGCTGAATACCCATCTGAGTTCTTTGTTGAAGACCTAGAGTACTTGCCTCGCACCATTTACCACATCATCAAGAAGACTCTATGGCCTGTCAAAGGACACTCATCTATAGGGACGCTCGAAGGAGCAATGAAGACTTTGGTTTTCTATATCTTCAATGGCATCAGCTTCAATGCTCAAGACTTCTTCATCAGGTAGTTGGCTGCGTCTGGCTCTGACATCTTTGGGTTGAAATTCTATGCTCCATGGGTCATGCGTCTGATAAAGCGTCACTCCGCCTTCAACTATCAGCCGTCTGCGTGCAATCATCTTATATTCTTGCCCGAGGTTGATCTGTCAGTTGAAGCCATCTACCCAGAACCTGCTAAAGATCCCATTTATCTTCACAATGCTGATCACCAAAGCTTCACCCAGCCCATTGAAGGGATTCCAGCAGTTTCTCGTGTTTATCCCCTGGATAGAAACACACGTGTCCCTCGTGCTCAAACTGATGTAACTGGTAGCACCATTGCGCAAAGGCCTCAAAGAAGATCTCGTGTCCTCAATGACCGAGAGCTTCTCGTCGCGCTACATTAGAAACAGGACAAACATCATGACTGGCTTAAGCGTCAGATGCAAAGCCTCTTGGTGGATGTCAACCGCATTCGCAATCTTGCCACCAAGAATGCCTTTGTCACTCATGAAACCTGTCAGAGGTCGTGGAAGAGTTTGACCCTACTGAGTGCTGAAGCTGATCTGCACGATGATGGCTTCACCGAATGCTTCAAGTTTGACTCAAATCCTCCCAGAAATGCTCACTTGCGTCGGACTCCCTCACTTGAAGACTCTGAGTACTCGTCCTCAGCTGCGACCGTAAATGCCAGAGTCATCGATGACCAAGATGATGCAACTTCACCTCCTCCACCTTCAGCGTGAATCAACACTGCACCAAGTTCATCTGCACCGCCAACCAACACCGACGACCCTACTGCTTCACCAACTCCTCAAGGGAACGAGTAGGTGCTCTATGTCTTCAAGCCTTTTTGGTCCTTACTGACAAAAGGGGGAGAAGCATATGAGTTTGATAGTCTTCAAGCGGGTCCATATGGGCGGTGGTTTTATATTTTGCCTAGTGTTTACAACTCTCGTTTTCTGATACATTTGGTTCTTTGAGTTGTAACACTTAAACTAGATGGTCGTCTGCTACTTATTTGCTATTCTGTGATGCGATGATAAATTCCTCATGTGCGATGATAACTTCCGCACTTAGGTCATTCTGCAGACGTCCATTTTTCATTATGCATGTCATTATCTTCACATACTTTTCATGCATGATGAATTGTCATCATAAGTTGAAGAGGATCTCCACAAGTACAACCTGCCATGTGCATTTGCATACCAAAAGAAAATTACTTATATGCACATCTTCAGGGGGAGCCTTTGCCACTTATGAAGACAATCCCCTATCCTTTACAATTTCAAATATTTTATTCCCCGTTGAAAACTTCAACTAGTTTGTCATCAATCACCAAAAAGGGGGAGATTGTAAGTGCATCTAGTGCCACCCCTAGTTGGTTTTGGAGTATTGACGACAAACCTAGTTGAGGGACTAATGTGTTTGTGAGAATTGCAGGATAACACAGGTAGAAGTCCCTCATTGATTCGTTTTTCCTACCAGAGATGACCCCTAAAAATGTATGAAGACATTGAAGTCAAAGGTGGTATGTGAAGACATTCACATTGAAGACTATGACAAGAGAAGACATCGCGTGAAGACTATGGAGCACGAAGACTTAGCAGTTTCGTTGTTTTGTGTTTTTCTTTGTTGAGTCATAGGAACCACCGCACTGTTAAGTGGGGTCCAAGTGAACCAGTCAGAATGACTGAAGTGATGCTTAACCACAATCCTATGTCTTCGAGTGAAGACTATGAGAGCAAATCATGTCTAGATTTGGATAAGTCAGCTTTGCTTGTAGCCCAAGTAAAGTTGCCGTGTGTGTTTGAAATCTGACTGTTGGAACACGTGTCAGTTCCTTAGTGACCGAGGGTCATTTCGGACAAATCAGGTCGGGTTGCCTAGTGGCTATAAATAGCCCACCCCCTACAACCGTAAACGGTTGGCTGCTCAGAGTTAGTGTACGGCTTTTGTCGTTTGAGAGCAACCCACCTCGAAGCCTTTGAGAGAGAATTCCTTGCGAGGATAAAGCCCTAACCACCCAGAGCCAAAGAGAGTTAGGCATCACTGAAGTCTTCCTGTCTGTGTGATCTGAAGACTTATTACACTTGAGGACTGTGAATCCTCCAGCCGGTTAGGCGTCGCGTTCTAAGCATCCAAGAGTCATTGTGGATAGCCGGTGAACGAAGTCTGTGAAGGTTTGGAAGTCTACCTTGAAGACTTACCAGAGTGATTGGGCAAGGACTGGGTGTCCTTAGCTCAAGGGGAATAAGGTGAAGACGCGGTCTTCTGAGTTGAATCTCAGCCTCCCTAACCAGACGTACCGTTATCACAGCAACTGGAACTGGTCCAACAAATCATTGTCTTCAACGAGTCACTGGTTTCATCCTTCCCATTCCTTTACTTACTGTTGGCCCTGGTGAAGTCATTGCATGATTGCATTATCTTTTGTCTTCATTGAGTGACTGCTTGTTCTGATTGGCTTCACTATGTCTTCCTACCTGATCTTTACTACCTAGCTGCTATTAGTCATTGTGCTTTCACTTCATTGAATACTTGACTTTGGTTTGCCTAGTGTAGTCTACCTTCCGCTGCATCGTAATAGGTTCATTTCTATCGTTTGTCTTCGAAATTTCCATGTTTTGAAGACTTTCATAAAAATCGCCTATTCACCCCCCTCTAGTCGATCACTAGCACTTTCAGAATGCTTGTTCTTTACTTGTTAGGCTATACCTGAGTTAGGCCAATATGTCAGCAGTGCCTGCTCTACTACCGTAAAGAAATGCATGCCTAATTCATTTGAATCTTTACCTTTTCCTGTGAACTTCATCACCAGACTGTCTTCCTAGTTTATATGAGGCCACACTATTTCAGTGCTTTCTCAGATTATTTCAACTGGTTATATGCCTGGGCAACTTAAATATAGCGGTGGTACATTGCCTCTCATGTTACCATTTTAATTTATTTTCGGCTGATGTTGCTTCAAACCATTTATATATAGCTTGCCATGCTCGACAATAATTCGTATGTCGTTTACCATGTAAGCTTACTGCCCGGATAATGCGATAACTATGTCTTACTTATGTCCAGCGGAAACCTTTCAGGATGCCGTTCAAACTAGGACACAATGTACAACCCAAGAATCTATTTGTGGAAGCAGTGCGCCATCCATGTTACCAAATGGTAGAAGTTCAGTGGCAACACCGTTGGAGAGCAGTCTGAGCACAGATATTACAGTTCTTGAGGCTCTACTAGAGGCAGAAAGAGAAGGTGTCGCTGCCATGAATGAGGTAATCTTGATTTTGAGGCTGGAAATTATGCAATTAGGTGCACGCATTATGCAAGCAAGCCAAGAATTGGAGTAAGTAAAAATGTTGCATTTGACAATGGAGGTGGTCCTGCTGCTTCTACTATCTGAAGCCCAGGGTAATGCCAGTTCTTCTTTAGATACCAGTTGAAATTGTCATTAGACTAGTATACTTGCATGTTGTGTCACGTCTCTGAATGGATTATGTTGTAAGACCCCTTTGTTGTCCTTGTGTTGTAATGATCTACATTTTTAAGCGAGGTAATCCTCAGTACTTGTATGATTGACATAAGGTGAACTGTTTTTCATGTGAGCAGATTGTATTGGATGAAATAACTGTTTGACTCAAAGTGTATCCAACCTACTGCATTCGAATATCACACGATTTCTAAATCATATTCATATATAAAGGTGCAATAAATCTTTGTCGTGGTTTTGTAGAAATCTTTTCCCTATATATATAATAATATTAATAATAAAGCACGTATTGACTCCGTGGGTTCACCGTCACAATACGCTTCTTCCCATGAATTTACGCTTTAAGTTTGAATTTAAGACATATACGTGAGGTGGTACTAAATTTCGTCTGTACAATTTCATTTTCATAGCTTCCTATCACATGGGCCATAAAATTTGCTATGGGCCATGGGATGCCGCCTAACCGGCTCCCGCCGAATGCGTGTCAGCCGCTCTGGCACGGCGGCCACATCTAGAAAGAAAAATGTTTCGTGATCGCCGACCCACACCCGAGCTAGAGCGAACCCTACCCGAGAGAATCATCCCGAGCTTTTCCCTCAAGCTGCTGCCACGACTCATCCCGCACGCCGCCCCCGCCCCTACCGCACCTCACCCCGCTCTCTGCTGCCGCCTCACCTCACCCCGCTGGCCAAGGTAACCTCACAAGTCTTCGCTTGCCCCAACGCCCTCGGCCTCCGCTACGCTGGATGATACTCCTCTATGTTGGATGATGCTGAACCGCCTCTTCCTACTATTTGACGCAGGTTCTTGAGGAAGCAACGACTGTTGCGAGCGGAGCTTAGGGACGCCATGGAGTTGCTGGGGCGGCCCAGTTCAGCATGGGAGGGAGGCGCCCCGACCACAAGCTGAAGTGTAGTTGCGCTATAGCATCCGCGGGAGCGTCAAGTTTGGCCTCTTCACATGGGTTAGGGGATTTTCTTCCTCCCCTCCCCTTTCCACGTGGATCAATGGGTGGGTAGTTTGTGGATGGCTAGAAGAAAAGTTGGTAATGGCTATGATTTGTCATTCATGTTATCGTGGATCCTACAGCAAAGTTTATCTTATCCTCTATAGTTAGTCACACACATTGGATAATTTGACCAGATTGCCTGTCTAGAGAGGATGTGTATAGGAACCTACAGGAAAACTTCAATCGGAGCAAGAGCCGGAGGTGCATCTGTGCAAGGTTGAACTGTCCATGTAGATCTTCTTCCTCTGCAGCATGACAAATGCAGGAAGACTTTACCTTGACTAAGCATGCTCATGTACACAGCAAGAGGCAGTATGTTTGTGATAACCCACAAGTATAGGGGATCGCAATAGTTTTTGAGGGTAGAGTATTCAACCCAAATTTATTAATTCGATACAAGGGAAGCCAAAGAATATTCTTAAGTATTAGCAGCTGAGTTGTCAATTCAACCACACCTGGAAACTTAATATCTGCAGCAAGTGTTTAGTAGCAAAGTAATATGATAGTAGTGGTAATGGTAGCAAAAGTAATATTTTTGGTTTTTGTAGTGATTGTGATAGTAGTAGTGGAAAAATAAATAAGCCAAGAACAATATATGAAAGGCTCAAAGGAAATGGATCGGTGATGGAGAATTATGTCCGATGCAATTATTCATGCAACAGTAATAACATAGTGTGACACCGAACTAGCTCCAATTCATCAATGTAATGTAGGCATGTATTCCGAATATAGTCATACGTGCTTATGGAAAAGAACGTGCATGACATCTTTTGTCCTACCCTCTCGTGGCAGCAGAGTCCTATTGGAAACTAAGGGATATTAAGGCCTCCTTTTAATAGAGTACCGGACCAAAGCATTAACACATAGTGAATATATGAACTCCTCAAACTACGATCATCACCGGGAGTGGTCCCGATTATTGTCACTTCAGGGTTGCCGGATCATAACACATGGTAGGTGACTATAGACTTGCAAGATAGGATCAAGAACTCACATGTATTCATGAAAACATAATAGGTTCAGATCTTAAATCATGGCACTCGGGCCCCAGTGACAAGCATTAAGCATAGGAAAGTCATAGCAACATCAATCTCAGAACATAGTGGATACTAGGGATCAAACCCTAACATAACTAACTCGATTACATGATAAATCTCATCCAACCCATCAACGTCCAGCAAGCCTTCGATGGAATTACTCATGCACGGCGGTGAGCATCATGGAATTGGTGATGGAGGAAGGTTGATGATGACGATGGCGACGAATTCCCCTCTCTAGAGCCCCGAACGGACTCTAGATCAGCCCTACCGAGAGAGTTTAGGGCTTGGCAGCGGCTCTGTATCGTAAAACACGATGAATCCTTCTCTCTGATTTTTTTTCTCCCCGAACACGAATATACAGTGTTGGAGTTGAGGTCGGTGGAGCACCAGCGGGCCCGCGAGGCAGGGGGGCGCGTCCAGGGGGGATAGGCGCCCCCACCCTCGTGGACAGGATGTGGGCCCCCTGGCCTTGATTCCTTCACTAGTATTTTTTATTAATTCCAAAAATAATCTCCATTGATTTTTAGGTCATTTCGAGAACTTTTTTTTCTGCACAAAAATAACACCATGGCAATTCTGCTGAAAACAATGTCAGTCCGGGTTAGTTCCATTCAAATCATGCAAGTTAGAGTCCAAAACAAGGGCAAAAGTGTTTGGAAAAGTAGATACGACGAAGACGTATCAACTCCCCCAAGCTTAAACCTTTTCTTGTCCTCAAGCAATTCAGTTGATAAACTAAAAGTGATAAAGAAAAACTTTACAAACTCTGTTTGCTCTTGTTGTTGCAAATTTGTAAAGACAGCATTCAACTTTTTAGCAAAGATCATGAACTAACCATATTCACAATAACATTTAGGTCTCACGTTTACTCATATCAATGGCATAATCAAGTAGCGAGCAATAATAATAAATCTCGGTTGACAACACTTTCTCAAAACAATCATAATATGATATAACAAGATGTATCTCGCTAGCCCTTTCTGAGACCGCAAAACAAAAATGCAGAGCACCTTTAAAGATCAAGGACTGAGTAGAGATTGCAATTCATGGTAAAAGAGATCCAGTCAAGTCATACTCAATGTAAACTAACAGTAATGGACGCAAATGAAAGCGGTGCTCTCCAACTGGTGCTTTTTAATAAGAGGATGATGACTCAACATAAAAGTAAATAGATAGGCCCTTCGCAGAGTGGAGCAGGGATTTGTAGTGGTGCCCGAGCTCAGTTTTGAAATAGATATGAATAATATTTTGAGCGGTATAGTTTCATTGTCAACATAACAACCAGGATATCTCGATATCTTACATGCTACACACATTATAGGCGGTTCCCAAGCAGAATTGTAAAGTTTATACTCCCCCACCACCAACATGCATCAATCCATGGCTTGCCCAAAACAACGGGTGCCTCTCCAACTAACAACAGTCCTGGGGGAGTTTTGTTTGCAATTATTTTAATTCTATTTGCTTAAAGCATGGGACTGGGCATCCCAGTGACCAGCCATTTTCTCGTGAGTGAGGAGCGGAGTCCACTCCTCTTGAGAATAACCTGCCTAGCATGGAAGATACAGACATCCCTAGTTGATACATGAGCTATTCGAGAATACAAAACAGAATGTTTATTTGAAGGTTTAGAGTTTGCCACATACAAATTTACTTGGAACAGCAGGTAGATACCGTATATAGGTAGGAATGGTGGACTCATATGGAACAACTTTGGGGTTTATCGAGTTGGATCCACAAGAAGTATTCTCGCTTAGTACAAGTGAAGGCTAGAAAAAGATTAGGAAGCGACCAGCTAGAGAGCGACCATAGTCATGAACATGCATTAAAATTAATCAACACCGAATGCAAGCATGAGTAGGATATAATGCACCATGAGCATAAATATTGTAGAGTCTATGTTGATTTTGTTTCCACTACATGCATGAACATGTGCCAAGTCAAGCCACCCGAATCGTTCAAAGGAGGATACCACCCTATCATACCATATGACAACCATTTTAATAGCATGTTGGCACGCAAGGTAAGACATTATAAAATCCTAGGTAATTAAGCATGGAATAAGCTACTACAATCTCTAATTATCATTGCAAATATGTTTCTTTCATAATAGGCTGAATCAGGAACGATGAACTAATCGTATTTACAAAAACAAGAGAGGTCGAGTTCATACCTGTCGTGGTTCTAAGTCTGACAGTGATGTAGGGGGGTAAGAATGGAGAGGCAAGATCTTAGCTATAGAGGAGTTGTAGGAACGCAAGATTTACGAGTTCAGGCCCTTCTCGGAGGAAGTAATAGCCCTACCTCTCGGAGCCCGGAGGCGGACGACTGGATTATGCGTGTGTGAATTACAGGCATGCGAACCCTTGTGCCTGTGGAGGGGGGCGGCTTATATAGAGTGCGCCAGGACCCCAGCCAGCCCACGATACAAAGGGTTCAATGTACATTAAGGCAGGGCGTTACTGGTAACGCTAGTAATAAAGTGCTATGATGACCATAAAAGCTACTTAATAACCGACCGTTAGCATGCGGAGTGCCTTTAGGTCACCTGACCGTCGAGTGGCTTGGTCTTGGTCGAGTGATTGCTTCTTGGTCGAGTATCTTCAAGTATGTCGAGTGAGACACCTTCAAGTCGATCGAAAGATGATTTCTTCTGGAGATGTCCTTGGGTAGGTCAGTTTGGACAGGTCCATGACCCTACCCTAGGTACACAACTTCATCATTGGCCCCCGAATGGATAGAGGTTTGAGTGGGACAGGGTTTGAGCATTTTTCCAACTCGTTCTTCATGCCGCGAGCATACCTTGTTTCGGATCAATGAACCCGAGTGTTGACAGCGACTTCCTTTCCAGTCGCCTTGATCCACTCTTAATTCTTTGTCGAGTGAGTTTTTGTACTCGAAAGGCTGCGAGTGACGGTGCGGAGGAGATCTTTGGTTTGACAAGTTGTTCTGCTGTCCGTGGATTTCATGGGATCCGAATTTTGGGAAGCGCGTGGGATGGGGGAGGCCGCAGTAATCGGATGGGATAGAGCGGAGCCTCCTCGATCCCTGCGCCACCTTTTTCGCCACGTATCGCGCGCGCGATTGTTATGGGATTTGACAGAGCCGCCTGGGCCTACCCGTCAGCCACTCGGAAGCGGCCTCATATAAGGCGTTGGACCGGAGTCTCTCGAATAGTGCGTTCCCATTACATCTTCTCCTCTTCACGCCCCTCCGCTGCGCTCGCTCTCGCCCCAGCACCACCGCTCCGTACGCGTCTCGCCGGTGACAATGGGGAAGGAGAAGATGGCGGCTCTGGAGCGGGAAAAGAAGGTGATGGTGAGGTCGAAGGGGAAGGCGACCAGTAGGGGCGGATCTTCCTCGCGAACCGGCCTGCCGAAGGGCTGGATCCAGGGCGACTGGATCCACTCAAGGATCACCCAAGAAGACCTCGACGACCTGGCTGAAGGGGGGCTGATCCCCTATGACTCGGCACGGCTTCTGGGGAAGGAATCTGAGCCGCAACCTTGGGAGGGTGAGCATGTTCTTCTTGCCACCCACGTCGACCGTGGATTTTCCTTGCCTCCTCACCCTTTCTTTCGAGGGTTTCTGAACTTCTTTGGGGCACAACTCCACCACTTTACTCCCAACACAATCGTTTATCTCGCCGCTTTCATTTCTTTGTGTGAGAACTTCCTGGGTTGCCGGCCTCACTGGGGTCTTTTCAAGCACATTTTCACTTGTCGCTCCCAGACGGTGAAAAAGGCTAACCCAAGCAACGAGAGGACGCAAGTGATTCAGATGTGTGGGGGTCTTGGTATCCAGATGAGAGGGAAAAGTTCTTTTCCGGCCATGATTCTTCCCGACTCAGTCCACGGATGGCAGTCGACCTGGTTTTACTGTAAGAACCAGTCGACACCAGGGCAGTCGACTAGCCTCCCTCCCTTTACCATGGACCGAGTGAGGAAACCCTCCCCTTTGAAGGTGCTCCCAGAGGATAAGGCGCAGGTGAGGGTGCTGGTCGATCGAGTGGTCCAACTTATCCGTGACGGGGTCACCGGTATGGATCTCTTCGAGGTCTTCCTTCAGCGGCGCATCCAGCCTCTTCAAGCCCGAGACCATCCGATGTGGATGTATTCGGGTCTTGAAGACTCCACTCGGATCCACCCGGAGGAGGTCGACGACGACACACTGGAGAAGTGGCTGTCGGGCATTACCGGGAACAAGGACAACCCCAGGGGAGCCAGGAGATTCCCTCCATTCGACCAGTCTCATGCACCAGAGAAGGTCTGATTCTGAGTTTTTGCTTTGTAATTTGGATTCGCTCCTGCATACACTGCGTCGGCTGACTTTGTTCTCCCTGCTTTCTTTCAGGCCATTATTGAAATGTATTCAATGCCCAACGGAGAGCAAGAGCAAGCTCTGGAAGGCGAGGCGAGCGGCAGCGACAGTGGCGAGTGGACTTCCGACGATGAAGGGGGTGGAGGAAGCGACGACTCAAGTGATGGAGTAGAAGTCGAGTCACCTCCTCGCCGGGAGAGGCGATCCAAGCTCGACCAAGAACGACCGAGTGCCCATGAAAAGGTAACTGCTCAGGCTGGTCAGTCTTCGAAGCGTCCTCGGGTCTCTTCACCAACCCCGACTGAGAAAGCGCCAAAGCACCCCAAAGTTGCAGAGCTGAAGACTCGGAAGGCGTTGCCGAAGATTAAGATTGACATCCCCGTTGCTTCTGCGTGAGTGTCTCCTTTCGTATTCACTCCATGCTTCATGCTGTTTGTTTTTCTTGTTTTAACTGGACGGACTTTGGGATTGTCAGTGCTGCCACTTCCGGGACCTCAGCTTACAGGGACGAGGACGAGGTGATGGAGGATGCGGTCACTTCTAATCTGGGTATGATTTCTGCCGTACTGTCTTTGTTTGGTCGATCCGATTGCAATGTGCATCATTGGGTGATGTGACTTTGGCAATTGCACCCTGCACAGCTCCCATCGTTATTGACCTCCCTAACGATATTGAAGAGCCCGAGAGGCCTTTGACGAGGAAGAGTAGGCAAGCTCCTACAAGCGAGGCGCTACGGTCGACACCGAGGGCGGAACCAGTCGTTCGGGACGCTGGCGACGCCGATCGGGGTTCTGTTACCTTCGCCGTGCCACTGTCGAGTGCCTTGCCTTCTTCGTCGACTGCTCAGGCCCCTATCGGCCCACCTTTGGTTTTTGCGACCCATCATGTCCCAGAAGACGAAGTGAATGCCGCCAGGGAAGCTATACGCCAGGCGGGTGTCATGATGGAGAAGATGAAGATGGTGCGAGATGCCAGTTAGGCTGCCTACGACGCCAGCTCGGCTCTCCAAAGCAACATTCAGGTTAGTTGGTCGCCGCTTGTTTTGTTAGGATATGATATCTAAAGACTCCTTTCTGAAAATCTTTGTGTTAGTACACCCACTGGGTGCGTTGCTTGAACTTTGAATTAGTGGGGGCACGCTGAGTGCACCACTGGGTGTAGTCCCCGAGACTGCGGTGGACTGCGGGCAGTCGACTATAGTCTTTGTATCTTGTCGAGTGTAAACCGAATTGATAGTTTGTCTCTTCCACTCGGTCTGGTCGAGTGGTTTCGGAACCGGTGGGGGCACGCCAAGTGCACCCACTTGGTGTAGTCCCCGAGAACGCGGTCGACTGCTAGCAGTCGACTGTAGTCTGAGCTCTTTCTTATATATATATATATATTTTTTACTCCCTGCACTCGACTCTGGCGGGCCGGTCGAGTGGGATCAGAACCGGTGGGGGCACGCAAAGTGCACCCGCTGGGTGTAGTCCCCGAGGCTATGGTGGACTGCAAGCAGTCGACCATAGCCTTAGTAACTTTTTTTTGCTGTAAAAATAACTTCTCCCCTTTGATTTCAGAAATCTTGTGATCTTGGAGCTCGCTTTGCTGACTTGGAGAAATGGCAGATCCAACTGAACCTTGACTTGGAGCTGGCCAAGACAGAGCTACAATGGGTCAAGGACGATGCCACTAGTATGACGAATTTGTCGACTGGTCTGTCTTAAGCTTGAGTTCCCTTCTGCTCTTTCTGAATCAGGCATCATTTCTTTGTAGAAAAACTAAGAGAAGCTCCGGCGAAGAAGGACCAGGATTTGGATGCTGCTCGAAAGGAGGCTGACGACAAAACCGCTCTAGCTCCACAGAAACTGGCTTCGGTCGGCCAGTGGGAAGAAGAGAATACCAGGCTGAAGTCTGCTCTGAATGACGCCAACAAGGAGTGCTCGCGCTGGAAGAAGGAGAATCTCATACTGGGAGAGAAGATGGAAGGCATTGCTCGCAGGAGGGACGATCTGGAGAGCTACCTGAGGAGTCTTGCCAAGAAGTTGTTCATCAATCTTGAAGGTGCACATTTTATTCCGACTGATTTCTTTTGTGTCGACTCGGCGTATGTAAATTGACTTATCCTTGGATCGTGATGCAGAGTTTTGCTATAACTTCAAGGAGGAGACTGGGCGGATCGAACCTGGTTTAGATCCAATCAATTCTCCTGTGAAAGATGAAACTGCCATGAATCTGCTCCGATTGGAATCCTGCATTGACGGTGTCGTGGACTACATGGCTTGACTGAAGGGCGCCATGTCGCGGATCGACCCGGCACTTCGGCCAGAGGCTGTGCTCCAAAATGACCTTGAGTCCCTGATGACTCGACTAACTGAAATCCCTGACCGAGTGCAGGAGTGGAAGAAGTCTGCTGCTCGGTGTGGCGCTGATGTGGCTCTGTCTTTGGTTCGTGTCCACTGCAAGGAGGTGCGACAAGATAAACTGGCAACAATCAAGGTCGCCAACACCCAGAAACATGACTTCTGGACTTTTATGGAGACTTTCATTGCTGCAGCCACTCGGATAGCCGACGGCGTCGACCTGGATGAGTTCGTCAAGCCTGCCAGGCCTCCTCCTGTGGAGTGAACAAACTGTTATGCCTCACTTTAAATTCGCCTCGGAATGCCGAGTGGTTTTTGTAACCATTAAACTCTTTCGGGCGGAATGCTCGAGCACTTTGATTTGTGGTACAAAAACCTTTAGGATTTATCCGAACTTGGTTTATCGTCGAATATCTTTATGCATTCCCCGTCGAGTGGAAATCATTCTTTATTCGAGACAACCTTTGTATTTGCGGCGCAACTCCGAAGGAGACGGTAGCAGTCGACCTGCACCTCATCGTCTTTGCGGGTCAGCGATGGATCGTACGTTGTATTTGTGGTGAAGCTCCCCAAGGAGGAGGCGGCAGTCGACCTGCCCCTTGTTACTGCAGAGCAGGATGAAGTGCGCGTTGTATTTGTGGCGAAGCTCTCTAAGGAGGCGGCGGCAGTCGACCTGCCCCTTGTTACTGCAGAGCAGGATGTGTTTCAAACTTAGGCGAGCGCTGGACTGCAGCTAAGTCCCCGAGTGGGAGGGCTGCTCTCCACTCGGTAGGATTTTTTCAAACTTAGGCGAGTGCCTGACTACAACTAAGTCCTCAAGTGAGAGAACTTAGGCGAGTACTAGACTGCAGCTAAGCCCCCGAGTGGGAGGACTGCTCTCCACTCGGTAGGATTTTTCCAAACTTAGGTGAGTGCCTGACTGCAGCTATGTCCTCAAGTGAGAGAACTTAGGCGAGTACTGGACTGCAGCTAAGCGCCCGAGTGGGAGGACTGCTCTCCACTCGGTAGGATTTTTTCAAACTTAGGCGAGTGCCTGACTGCAGCTAGGTCCTCAAGTGAGAGAACTTAGGAGAGTACTGGACTGCAGCTAAGCCCCTGAGTGGGAGGACTGCTCTCCACTCGGTAGGATTTTTTCAAACTTAGGCGAGTGCCTGACTGCAGCTAGGTCCTCAAGTGAGAGAACTTAGGCGAGTACTGGACTGCAGGTAAGCCCCCGAGTGGGAGGACTGCTCTCCACTTGGTAGGATTTTTTCAAACTTAGTTGAGTGCCTGACTGCAGCTAGGTCCTCAAGTGAGAGAACTTAGGCGAGTACTGGACTGCAGCTAAGCCCCTGAGTGGGAGGACTGCTCTCCACTCGGTAGGATTTTTTCAAACTTAGGCGAGTTCCTGACTGCAGCTAGGTCCTCAAGTGAGAGAACTTAGGCAAGTACTGGACTGCAGCTAAGCCCCCGAGTGGGAGGACTGCTCTCCACTCAGTAGGATTTTTTCAAACTTAGGCGAGTGCCTGACTGCAGCTAAGTCCTCAAGTGAGAGAACTTAGGCGAGTACTGGACTGCAGCTAAGCCCCCGAGTGGGAGGACTGCTCTCCACTCGGTAGGATTTTTTTTCAAACTTAGGCGAAACGGATTCGCAGCTAAGCCACCCACTGGGGGATTTCATTCGCAAACAAAAAACAATAACAATCACTGGGAAAATTATAACGCTCTTGTCTTTGAAAAATAAACTACAGGAGTTTTTTCTTATTACATCTCATCTGAGTGAGGATTCAAGTATAAAAGGGGCGGAGAAGCTCCGCATTCTAGGCTCGCGGCTCATCAATCTGGCGATCGACATTGTAGAGGTGGTATGCTCCATTGCGAAGGACTCTGGTGACTATGAAGGGTCCTTCCCAAGTAGGGGCGAGTTTGTGTCGTTTCTGCTGATCCACTCGCAGGACTAAGTCTCCCTCTTGGAAGGCTCGACCCTTCACATTTATGGCATGGAATCGACGCAAGTCTTGTTGGTAGACGGTCGATCGGATCATGGCCATTTCTCTTTCTTCTTCAAGGAGGTCGACTGCGTCCTGCCAGGCTTGTTCTGCTTCATCTTCAGAGTAGAGCTCGACTCGGGGAGCGTTGTGAAGCAGGTCACTCGGCAAGACTGCCTCGGCTCCGTAGACCAGAAAGAATGGGGTTCTTCCGGTCGATCGGTTCGGGGTTGTCCTCAATCCCCAAAGGACTGATGGAACCTCGTTGACCCATGCACCTGCTGCGTGCTTGAGATCGTGCATCAACCAGGGTTTCAGTCCTTTGAGAATTAGGCCGTTTGCCCTTTCTGCTTGCCCATTCGACTGGGGGTGAGCGACCGAAGCATAGTCGACTCGGGTACCTTGAGAGGCGCAAAAGGCCCTGAATTTGTCAGAATCGAAGTTTGACCCATTGTCAGTGATGATGCTATGCGGAACTCCATATCTGAATATCAACCCTCTGACAAAACTGATAGCAGTGCAAGCATCAAGATTCTTGATAGGCTTGGCTTCAATCCATTTGGTGAACTTGTCGACTGCTACTAGCACATGAGTGAAGCCGCTCCTGCGTGTTCTCAGTGGTCCAACCATGTCCAGCCCCCAAACAGCGAAGGGCCACACGAGTGGAATGGTTTTCAGTGCTGATGCAGGCTTGTGCGACATATTGGAGTAATACTGACATCCTTCACACTTGTCGACTATCTCTTTTGCCATTTCATTGGCTCTTGGCCAGTAGAATCCCGCTCGGTATGCTTTACCCACAATGGTCCGAGAGGCGCATGGTGACCACAGGACCCCGAGTGGACATCATCAAGGATCATCCGACCTTCTTTTGGTGTAATACACCTCTGACTGACTCCAGTCGCACTTTCTTTATATAACTATCCTTTTATGACTGTAAAGGCCTTGGATCGTCGGCGATCTGTCGAGCCTCTTCTTTGTCCTCTGGGAGCTCTTTCCTTAGGATGTATGCAATGTACGGTACCATCCAGTCGGGAGTGATGACCAAGACTTCCATGATCAGGTCGACTACAGCTGGAATTTCAACTTCAGTCGAATCCGTGGCGCTTTTTGGCTGCGGGGCCTCTTCACTGAAGGGATCCTCCTGAACTGATGGTATGTGAATGTGTTCCAAAAACACATTGCTGGGGATGGCTTCTCTTTTGGAACCTATTTTTGCCAGATCATCAGCTGCTTGATTTTTCAGTCGGGGTATGTGATGATGCTCTAACCCCTCAAATTTTTTCTCCAGCTTTCTCACTTCATTGCAATAACCGGTCATGGCTTGACTTCTGACATTCCATTCCTTCATCACCTGATTAACCACCAAATCTGAGTCGCCATAGACCATGAGGCGACGGACGCCGAGTGAAATGGCCAGGCGCAACCCATACAAAAGTGCTTCGTATTCTTCCTTGTTGTTGGAGGAATCAAAGTGGATTTGAAGAACATAACTGAGTTTATCTCCTCTGGGGGAGACCAACACTACTCCGGCACCGGAACCATTCAGCATCTTGGAACCGTCGAAGAACATGGTCCAATGCTCCGAGTGAACCTGGGTCGGCAGCTGCTATTCAATCCACTCGGCGACGAAATCTGCGATTTCCTGGGACTTAATAGCTTTCTTTGCCTCAAACATGATATCTAGAGGAAGGAGTTCAATCGCCCATTTTGCCACTCGACCGGTTGCATCCCTGTTATGCAGGATCTCTGACAATGGAGCGTCGCTGACGACTGTAATGGAATGATCAGAGAAGTAGTGAGCAACTTTCTTTGTTGTCATATAAATCCCATATACAAGCTTCTGATAATGAGGATATCTTTGCTTCGACGGGGTCAAAACTTCAGAAATATAATATACTGGGCGCTGAACTTTGAAGGCTTTTCCTTCTTCTTCCCGCTCGACCGTAAGTACCGTACTGACGACTTGTCCCGTGGCTGCAATGTAAAGCAGCAAAGGCTCCTTACTGATTGGGGCAGCAAGCACCGGCTGGGTGGAGAGCAGAGCTTTGAGCTCTGCAAACGCTGCATCAGCTTCAGGAGTCCACTCGAACTTGTCGGACTTCTTCATCAACCGGTAAAGGGGCAATGCCTTTTCATCGAGACGAGATATGAATCGACTTAAAGCGGCCAAGCAACCAGTAAGCTTCTGGACATCGTGCACTCACACAGGACTTTTCATTCGGAGTATAGTGCCGACTTTTTCTGGATTGGCGTCGATTCCCCGTTCGGAAACGAGAAAACCGAGTAATTTTCCGCCAGGAACTCCGAATGTGCACTTTGATGGATTAAGCTTGATATCATACCTCCTGAGGTTGGCAAAGGTTTCAGCAAGGTCAGCCAGCAGGTCGGAACCCTTCTGTGACTTGACCACAATATAATCCATATACGCCTCCACATTTCGACTGATTTGAGTGAGCAAACACTTCTGAATCATCCTCATCAATGTGGCCCCGGCATTCTTGAGGCTGAATGGCATGGTAACATAACAGAAGCACCCGAATGGAGTGATGAAAGCTGTTTTGATCTCGTCAGGTCCATACAGACGGATCTGATGGTACCCGGAATAGGCATCTATAAAAGACAATCGATCACATCCCGCAGTCGAGTCGACTATCTGATCGATGCGGGGGAGAGGAAAATGATCTTTCAGGCAGGCCCGATGGATATGTTTAAAGTCAATGCACATGTGAAGTGACTTGTCCTTCTTGGGGACCATAACAACGTTGGCGAGCCACTCGGAGTGGTAAATTTCTCGGATGAACTCCGCTGCTAAGAGCCGAGCCACCTCCTCGCCAATGGCCTTTCTCTTCTAGATGGCGGACCGCCGGAGATGTTCCTTGATAGGTTTTACTTTTGAGTCGACTCTCAAGCGATGCTCAGCCAGCTCCCTGGGAACACCTGGCATGTCAGAAGGCTTCCATGTGAAAATGTCCCAGTTCTCACGGAGGAACTGGATGAGTGCTTCTTCCTATTTGGAGTCGAGTGTTGTTGAGATATGAGTCGGAGCAGCGCCGGGATCGATCGGGTGGATGTGAGCTGTCTTCATATCGCCAGTCGACTGAAAAGCCGATTCTGTGGCGGGCTTCTTGGCTCGCAACAAATCACTCGGGTCTGCAGTCTTCTGGTATTCCTGCAACTCCACCACTGGCATCTGAGCATCAGCGATCTTCGAACCTTTCTGAAAACATTCTTCTGCTTTCTTTCGATTGCCCGTAATAGTGATCACACCTTTGGGGGCAGGCATTTTCAATTTGAGATACACATAACATGGTCGGGCCATGAAGCGTGCATAAGCCGGCCTGCCCAAAATAGCGTGGTAGGCACTCTGGAAGTCTACAAGTTCAAATGTCAACTTTTCTTTGCGGTAATTGTTGGAATCACCGAAAACCACATCAAGAGCAATCTGGCCGAGTGATTCAGCCTTCTTCCCAAGAATGACTCCATGGAAACTCATGTTGCTGGCACTGAGTCTGGACATCGGAATGCCCATCCCTTTCAATGTCTCAGCATACAATATGTTCAAACCACTACCACCATCCATCAAGACTTTGGTCGGTTGAGTGCCTTCAACCACTGGGTCGACCACCAGAGCTTGCCTCCCAGGGGTGGCAATATGCGTTGGGTGATCGGACTGGTCGAACGTGATGGCAGTCTGAGACCATTTCAAATAACTTGGTGTCGCCGGAGCAACCATATTCACCTTTCGGTTGACGACTTTCAGTCGACTTTTGCTCTCAACATCAGCAAAAATCATCAGGGTGGAATTGACTTGGGGGTATCCATCATCGCTATCTTCCTTGTCCTCAACTTTGTCTGACTCCTTTTCTTTATCTTTGGGTTGCTTGCCCTGGAACTGCTAGATCAAGAGTCGACACTGTCGAGTGGTATGTTTCGGGTAAATAAAATTACCCTCTTCATCTTTCTTGGTGTGGACGAGGCACGGCAAATCCAACACATCATTTCCGTCCTGGTCTTTAACTTTCTTGGGGTTCCAAGGTCCTTTGGGTTTCCCCTTAAACTTTCCTTGAGTCACAGCCAAGGCTTCCCCAGGAGCAGCTGGCTCGGCTTTCCGCTTCTGTTTCTGATTGGAATTTCCTCCGGTTTCTTGGGCGACTGACTTCAGCTTGCCACTCCAGAGTCGATCCTCATCTTCTCCATTAGCGTACTTGGTGGCGATCTCCATCATTTGGTTTAGAGACATATCTCCGGTTCGACCGAATTTCAGATTTAGTTCTATGTACTTGACGCCTTCTTTGAAGGCACAGACTCTTGGTGGTCAGGCACATTCTCTACCGTGTGGTGCAACGTGATCCATCTCTGGATGTAATCCCTCAAGGTTTCATTCGGCTTCTGCACGCAGGACCGCAGTTCCGTCAACCCTGCCGATCGTTTGCATGTTCCTTCGAATGTGGTGACAAACACTCGGGCAAGATATTCCCAAGTGTAAATACTGCTGGGTGCTAACTGGTTCAACCACGCTCTGGCCGAGCCCTCCAACATGAGAGGAAGGTGCTTCATGGCCACCTCATCATTGCCGCCGCCAATCTGGACGGCCACTCGGTAGTCTTCAAGCCAAGTATCGGGCTTGCACTCGCCAGTGAACTTGCTGACTCCAGTCGCCAACCTGAAGTTGGGAGGAATTACAGCAGCCCTGATGGCCCTACTAAAGCACTCTCGCCCCGAAACATGTGCTCTGCTGCTGGTAGGAGCATCTCTGTCGTGTCCTTCCCAGTGAGCTCTGTTCCTGTCAACCAAACCTTGAACGAGAATGGATCTCGCATCGAAGCCTGGCTCCCTGGAGTCGACTGGAATCCTTCGCCCAACACTAAGAGGGAGCCTAACATCCTGTTGTTGAGGCGCATACGACCCGCTCCTCGGGGGAGGGGTGGGCACTCGACGTCAATCATCACGATCGAATCGGTGATCATATTGCTCACGGTTACCATGCTGACTACGCCGGTACTCACGTCCTTCACGCCTCAGGGGCGATCTTGGGCTATGAGCCGACTGGACTGTGTCTGCGGCAACGGATCTACTGTGAATCATGTTCCGTGACTGAGAAACAGCGGAATTATGGTCTCCTGCTGCCCGGAGCAACGCTCTGATCTGCAGCAAGCCTCTGCCAGCCTCCAACTGGGAAGGCTGAATCGACTCTGCTATGCGTGCTGCAGCTGCTAAATTCTGAATCAGAGTTCGATATACCTGCGGGGGCGGGAAGAGCTGACGTTGACTGGATTCAGGAACCCGTTGTCGCGCACGCTCGTCGAGTGCTCGCTAGAGGTTCTCCAGACGAGTGCGCTCGGCCAAGTTTTCCAGGCGCGCATCCTCCAAGGCACGAGCCTCGGGGGGTTTCTCCAATGATAGGAGTGTGTAATGCATCCATGTTCTGGCGGCAAAGTTCTTCTCTCTGCAGCGACGTGAGAGGCTCGGGAAGATATACCTCATGAGGACGCGACGGGTCGCCTCCACCCGCGCCTCCGTCGGTGGGGGGAAACCCGGGAGGACTGGGAGGTCCATCGACCATCAGAACCTCCGCCGCCGGATCGCTGCTGTCGCACTCGGATGCGGTCTTTGTGGAGCCGGTCGACAGGTCGAACAGGCCGTAGAGGGATTCATCGGGCTCGATCACCGCGACTTGACGGGTGGCAGACTGGCGTGCCACCGCGTGTCTCACCCACCATTGGAGTCTCGACCGACCAGAGCGCTTGCACCGGCGGGAAACTGGGAGGGAGGACAACATAGGAGCCGACCGGTAGGGGGTTGACGGTTGTCGCAGGAGAACGCCGTGGACGCACGCGCTAAAGTGCGTTGCCCCGCGGACAGGGAGTGCGTCCACGTCGAGCGGAGCCTCCTGAAGCCACGCGGAGTCGTCGGCGATGAACGCGAGCGCGCCGAGACGGATCTCGCGGCCCTCCACCAAAACCCCGCCGAAAACCATGATGATCCGGGTCGGAAAATATCGCAACTCCTCCAACAAGACGCTAAAACACCTGCCCCACGGTGGGCGCCAACTGTCGTGGTTCTAAGTCTGACAGTGATGTAGGGGGTAATTATGGAGAGGCAACATCTTAGCTATAGAGGAGTTGTAGGAACACAAGATTTACGAGTTCAGGCCCTTCTCGGAGGAAGTAATAGCCCTACGTCTCGGAGCCCGGAGGCGGTCGACTGGATTATGCGTGTGTGAATTACAGGCGTGCGAACCCTTGTGCCTATGGAGGGGGGCGGCTTATATAGAGTGCGCCAGGACCCCAGCCAGCCCACGATACAAAGGGTTCAGTGTACATTAAGGTAGGGTGTTACTGGTAACGCTAGTAATAAAGTGCTATGATGACCATAAAAGCTACTTAATAACCGACCGTTAGCATGCGGAGTGCCTTTAGGTCACCTGACCGTCGAGTGGCTTGGTCTTGGTCGAGTGATTGCTTCTTGGTCGAGTATCTTCAAGTCTGTCGAGTGAGACACCTTCAAGTCAATTGAAAGATGATTTCTTCTGGAGATGTCCTTGGGTAGGTCAGTTTGGACAGGTCCATGACCCTACCCTAGGTACACAGCTTCATCAATACCAGCTTTTCTCATCTCAATAAGTTCATCATATAATCATCATTATTGCCTTTCACTTGCACGACCGAATAGTGTGGATAATAATAATAGTGTACGTGAATTGGAGTAAGCTGGAATCTACAAGCATTCAATTCAAAGAGAGAAGAGAAGGTAATATGGGCTATTTGTTAGATCAACAATAATGCATATGAGAGCCACTCAACATTTTCATTATGGTCTTCTCATCTCGACCCCCAAAGGAAAGAAAAGAAATAAAACTATTTACACGAGAAAGCTCCCAACAAACAAAAGAAGAATGAGAAATATTTTTGGGTTTTCTTTTTAATTACTACTATTACAGGCATAGAAAGTAAACTAGCTAAAAGCTACAACTATTTTTTTTGTTTTTCTTAGGTTTTGAAACACACAAGAAGAAAGCTAAAAAAAGAAAATAAACTAGCATGGATGATACAATGAAAACGTATGAGCAACGACAACTAGCATGAGTGTGTGAACATGAATGTAATGTCGGCGTGAAATACGTACTCCCCCAAGCATAGGGTTTTGGCCTAAGTTGGTCTATGCCAATGGATGGCGTGGTGGATATCCGAAGTTGAAGCTGGGGTCGTACTGAGATGCATCAGCTATTGCCTGACGAGCTGTAGCTTGGAGGCGAGCTGCCTCCGTCCTCCTCTCGTACTCGGTCTCCTCCTCCCTGGTTATAATATATCTACCTTTTTCCTGAAAGTCAAAGAAGGCAGGAGCAGGGAGAGTGACGTGATAGGTACGTCGTCTGTCAAAGATTAATCGGTACTGGAGGAACTGATTGTTCCTCTCTACAAACTGATGAAGAACCATGGCATTATAATCTAAAAAAGCAAGAGGCAACTCAATATCATCTCCACGTATGGGTATCTCAAGAAAATCAGCTAAACGGGTTGCGTAAATTTCACCAAAGAAATCTCCATTAATTTTGTTATTATGCAACCTGCGTGCAACAATGGCCCCAAGTTATATTGTCTATCTCCTAAGATCTGGCACACACATGTGACATGACTCATCCTTACCATTTATGCATCTTCCTATAAAGAGAGCAAAATAATGTATAGCAAGAAAATGAATGCTCCCTATGGTAGCTTGCGTGATTTCCCTAGATTCCCCCCACAGTTATACTAGCAAGAAAGTCTCTATATTCAGATTTGCGAGGTTCACTAACATTACCCCATTGTGGGAGTTTACAAGTAGGTTAAAATCTTCTAAGTCCATGGTATAAGATTTAACATAAAGATCAAACAGGACAGTTTGAGAATTGCGTGATGATGAAAATTCAAACCTTCTCACAAAGTAATCAGTGAGGTAGTGTTACTGACGGCACTTATCTGCCATGAGGCTCTCAAGATTGGCGTTACATACATATGCGTCAAATTCCTCCTTGATTCCTGCTTGGACCATGAAATCTTATGACGGCCATTCACAAGGCCGCACTTGAGCATCCCTCGGTGGTTCATCGTCCGGCTCACGCATTGCTGGCCTGGGTCCTTGCTTCCTTGAAGAACCACCTTGGTACATTTTCCTAAACATATTTCCTCGTCTGAAAAATTTCTGAAATTTTTAGTACCTTCAAAATACAAGTGAACCAAACTCAACAAAATTGATAGCAACTACTCCCTCAAGTGCCTAAAGACTATATCATGCATTAAGACTACTTTTGACCACATAAATTCGACATGCAAGCTCAAGAATAGGGTCACGTAAGCAGCAAAAATTTGAAATAAATAAAGCACTAGAACAAAAATTAATTGGACCATTGGAGGAGCCACATACCAAAGAACAATCCCCCAAAGCAGTTTTGTGAATGGAGCTTTGGGCAAGGAGATCGAAAATGGTAGCAAGATGAGCAAGAACTCGGGTTTGAGCTGGCTAGTGAGTTTTTTCGGATAAAGGAGTGTGTGGTGGCTGGAATAAGTGGAGGGGGCCCACCAGGGGCCCTCGAGGCAGGGGGCGTGCCCAGGGGGGTAGGGCGCGCCCTGGACCCTCGTGGCCAGGTGCTGGCTCCCCCTGATGTGTTCTTAGTGCCAGATATTCTCAAAAATTCATATTAAATTTTCAAGGCATTTGGAGAACTTTTATTTTCGAGGTATTTTTTGATTGCATGGATAATTCAGAAAACTGACAGAAATTACTATTTTTGCTTTATTTAAACTAAATAGCAGAAATTAAAAGGAGGGTATACAAGGTTGTGCCTTCTAACTTCGTCCATCTCATGTTCTTCAAAAGGAATCCACTAACAAGGTTGATCAAGTCTTGTTAACAAACTCATTCCAAATCGCATGAAACCGGAGAAATTTTGAATAACACTAGGTTACCTCAACCGGGATATGCACATCCCCAACAATAAGAATATCATATTTCTTCTTGACAGTAGGAAGAGGGAATTCAAAACCTCCAATAGTGATTGTTGAAACTTTTCCAATAGAATTGATACTGTGGACTTGAGGTTGTTTCATTGGAAAGTGTACCCTATGCTCATTACCATTGACATGAAAAGTTACATTGCCTTTGTTGCAGTCAATAACAGCCCATGCAGTATTCAAAAAGGGTCTTCCATGAATAATAGACATACTCTCGTCCTCGGGAATAACAATAATAACAAAGTCCGTTAAAATAGTAACGTTTGCAACCACAACAGGCACATCCTCACAAATACCGATAGGTATAGCAGTTGATTTATCAGCCATTTGCAAAGATATTTCAGTAGGTGTCAACTTATTCAAATCAATTCTACGATATAAAGAGAGAGGCATAACACTAACACCGGCTCCAAGATCACATTAAGCAGTTTTAACATAGTTTCTTTTAATGGAGCATTGTATAGTTGGTACTCCTGGATCTCCAAGTTTCTTTGGTATTCCACCCTTAAAAGTATAATTAGCAAGCATGGTGGAAATTTCATATTCCGGTATCTTTCTCTTATTTGTAACAATTTCCTTCATATATTTAGCATAAGGATTCATTTTAAGCATATCAGTCAAATGCATACGCAAAAAGGTAGGTCTAATCATTTCAGCAAAGCGCTCAAAATCCTCATCATCCTTTTTCTTGGATGGTTTATGAGGAAAGGGCATGGGTTTTTGAACCCGTGGTTCTCTTTCTTTATCGTGCTTCCTAGCAACAAAGTCTCTCTTATCATAACGTTGATTCTTTGATTGTGGGTTATCAAGATCAACATCATGTTCAATCTCTACATCACTATCATTACTAGGTTGAGCATCAACATGAACATCATCATTAACATTATCACTAGGTTCATGTTCGTTACCGGATTGTGTTTCAGCATCAGAAATAGAAATATCATTGGGATTCTTAGGTGTGTCAATAACAGGTTCACTAGAAGCATGCAAAGTCCTATCATTTTTCTTTCTCTTCCTTTTAGAAGGACTAGGTGCATCTATAGTAGTTCTCTGAGAATCTTTCTCAATTCTCTTCGGGTGGCCCTCAGGATACAAAGGCTCCTGAGTCATTTTACCACCTCTAGTCATAACTCTAACAGCATTATCATTCTTATTGTTTAATTCATTGAGCAAATCATTCTGAGCTTTAAGTACTTGTTCTACTTGAGTGGTAACCATAGAAGCATGTTTACTAATAAGCATTGAAGTTTTCTTGTTTAACAATAAAATTATCAAACTCATCTAAGCATTGGCTAGCAGACTTATTACGAGGAATATCACCTTTATCAAATCTATAGAGAGAGTTTACCTTTACTACCTGTGTCGGGTTATCGAGAACGTGTGTTTCCTCAATAGTTGATGAATTAACAGCATGTATTTCTTCAACAGGAGGTAAATTCTTAACATCTTCATCTTTTATGTATATCTTCAGGACTGAGGAATAGAATACCCCTTTTCTTCAGAGTTGGCTGAGGAGTTGGTTTAGGAAGTGTCCAATTATTTTCATTAGTCAACATATTATTCAATAGAATTTCAGCTTGATCAACTGTTCTTTCCCTGGAAACACAACTAGCACAACTATCGAGGTGGTCTCTGGAAGCATCGGTTAGTCCATTATAAAAGATATCAAGTATTTCATTTTTCTTAAGAGGATGATCAGGCAAAGCATTAAGTAATTGGAGACGCCTCCCCCAAGCTTGTGGGAGGCTCTCTTCTTCTATTTCAACAAAATTATATATTTCCCTTAAAGCAGCTTATTTCTTATGAGCGGGGAAATATTTAGCAGAGAAGTAGTAAATCATATCCTGGGGAATACGCACACAACCAGGATCAAGAGAATTAAACCATATCTTAGCATCACCGTTTAATGAGAATGGAAATAATTTAAGGATATAATAGTAGCGAGTTTTCTCATCTTCAGTGAATAGGGTAGCCATATCATTTAATTTAGTAAGATGTGCCACAACAGTTTCAGATTCATAGCCATAGAAAGGATCAGATTCAACCAAAGTAATTATATCAGGATCAACAGAGAAATCATAATCCTTATCAGTAATAAGGATAGGTGAAGTAGCGTAAGAAGGATCATATTTCATTCTAGCATTCAGGGATTTTTCTTTCAGCTTAGCTAATAGTTTCTTAAGATCACTTCTATCATTGCAGGCAAGAAAGTCTCTAGCAGTTTCTTCATCCATAACATAACCCTCTGGAATAACAGGCAATTCATATCTAGGGGGAGAATCTTCATCATCACTTTCATCTATATTATCAGTTTCAATAATTTCATTCTCTCTAGCCCTAACAAGTTGTTCATCAAGAAATTCACCTAGTGGCACAGTAGTATCAAACATAGAAGTAATTTCATCATAAGTATCATGCAAAGTAGAAGTGGCATCATCAATAACATGCAACCTATCAAAATCAATATCATGTGTAGGTGTCGCAAATTTACTCATAACAGAAGGTGAATCAAGTGCAGAGCTAGGTGGTAGTTCCTTACCTCCACTCATAGTTGAGGGGTAGATCTTGGTTCTTTGATCTTTCAAGTTCTTCATGCCGGCAACGACGCCAGAAAATGGTCTTGATAACCCACAAGTATAGGGGATCACAACAGTTTTCGAGGGTAGAGTATTCAACCCAAATTTATTGATTCGACACAAGGGGAGCCAAATAATATTCTCAAGTATTAGCAACTGAGCTGTCAATTCAAGCACACCTAGAAACTTAGTATCTGCAGCAAAGTATTTAGTAGCAAAGTAATATGATAGTAGTGGTAACGGTAGCAAAAGTAATATTTTTGGTTTTTGTAGTGATTGTGGTAGTAGCAGCGGAAAAGTAAATAAGCGAAGAACAACATATGATAAGCTCATAGGCAATTGATCGGTGATGGAGAATTATGTCGGATGCGATTATTCATGCAACAACTATAACATAGGGTGACACAGAACTAGCTCCAATTCATCAATGTAATGTAGGCATGTATTCCGAATATAGTCATACGTTCTTATGGAAAAGAACTTGCATGCCATCTTTTGTCCTACCCTCCTATGGCAGCAGGGTCCTATTGGAAACTAAGGGATATTAAGGCCTCCTTTTAATAGAGTACTGGACCAAAGCATTAACAGATAGTGATTACATGAACTCCTCAAACTACGGTCATCACCGGGAGTGGTCCCGATTATTGTCACCTCGGGGTTGCCGGATCATAACACATACTAGGTGACTATAGAATTGCAAGATTGGATCAGGAAATCACATATATTCATGAAAACATAATAGGTTCAGATATGAAATCATGGCACTCGGGCCCTAGTGACAAGCATTAAGCATAGCAAAGTCATAGAACATCAATCTCAGAACATAGTGGATACTAGGGATCAAACCCTAAAAAAACTAACTCAATTACATGATAAATCTCATCCAACCCATCACCATCCAGCAAGCCTATGCTGGAATTACTCAGGCACGGCGGTGAGCATCATGGAATTGGTGGTGGAGGAAGGTTGAGGATGACGATGGCGACCGATTCCCCTCTCCGGAGCCCCGAATGGACTCCAGATGATCCTTCCCGAGAGAGTTTATGGCTTGGCAGTGGCTCCGTATTGTAAAACGTGATGAATCCTTCTCTCTGATTTTTTCCCCGAACACGAATATATAGAGTTGGAGTTGAGGTCGGTGGAGCACCAGGGGGCCCATGAGGAAGGGGGCGCGCCCCCACCCTCCTGGATAGGATGTGGGCCCCTGGCCTTCATTCTTTCACCAGTATTTTTTATTAATTCAAAAAATAATCTCCGCTGATTTTCAGGTCATTCCGAGAACTTTTTCTGCACAAAAATAACACCATAGCAATTTTGCTAAAAACAGCGTCAGTCCGGGTTAGTTCCATTCAAATCATGCAAGTTAGAGTCCAAAACAAGGGCAAAAGTGTTTGGAAAAGTAGATACGACGGAGACGTACCAGTTTGTTAGGAGCCCGACTGTGGGAAGGTACATCCAGCAAAAAGGGAATACATTTAACATTACACCTTTGCCAATGGCACATTAACGTTAGTGAACCTTCCTATTTACTAGCATTGACGGGTTTTCCAGTAATTTTAGGCTCATATGTGAAATGTTTATAAAAGCATTTTTCATCATATTTCTATCCACAAGGACCTTTCTCTGTTTGCATAGTGATTAACGGATTTAAGGTTCAATGATTTGAATACATCTAATACCTTTGGTTATGTGTCAGCAAAGATTCAGATAAATGATCAATTCACTAATTAATCAATCAGTAAAGGATCAGTTTTTTAATCCTTCTAGATAGATACTCCATTCATCCAATTGACTATGAGAGTTAATGGATTGATGCAGTACATACATTCATTCAAATAATTTAATCCTACTAGACTGATACTCCATTCGACACCGAGAGATTTAAGATCCATATGTATCGAAGTCTTTATCTTTTTCTGGTCCTGCTTAACCAGAATAGATGTAATGTTGGTCTCCTCCTGAGCTCTACCTGCCTCATGGATCTTTTTGGCATCTACAACGAGCATTTGTTCGATGAATGGATTTGTGCTCTATGTGTTGATCCATTTGTTTGACACATATGCTTATTCATGTGTTGCCACCATGAGGATGGTCATTTATATGTTGGAAAGCATTTGGATTGCGAGCAATTGTAGTAGCCCTTAAATTGTCATGTGATTTATATCAACGTCTTAATCTGGTAAAATTTTGGATTTATGCAAATGCCATTGTGACATTACTAGATTTGTCGAAGTAGCTGACTAAGGTTCATCAAGAAGTTATTAGATCCCAGCACTTGTGAAGTTATATAGTGAAGTGGAGTTAGAGTTATAAGGAGAGACACTTTATTTATTGCCAAATATTTTTCCTAGTGATGGAAATGCAGTGGATGTTTATTGTAGTTGAACAAAGCCATCAGTGATGTCCGAGCGGATAAAAATGATGATAAGAGCACTACAGATAATGCAGTGGTGTAGTCGAGGTAGAAAGACACAAACCACCTCCATAAACAAAACAAAACTTCTTGTGCCATACTTATATATCAAGTAGTAATGGCGGGAATGGAAAAAGATGCACGCACTAATAGTTATAGTCTGGTAGACTGTCAGTACTTATGCCTACTAAAGTAGCAGCAAACATGGAGTTTTGTTTAGTGCCATCTCGGCAGTCGTCCTATAATCTCGTTCGTTGCAAAATCTCTTACCAGTACCGAGAGTGTTTACTACCCTTTCCTTACTGAACTTAGCAGCAGGCTTCTCCTGTCCTTGGATTACTTTGTGGTTTGCTGAATGATGTTGGCCCAGGGCGTACAAGATGTACTTTGTTGGTAACAACCATTAACAATATGTCTGTGTAATATACTATATAGGCGTGCACTTGTGATTTTAGCTTGCAGTGCACTAATGGACTGTCTAATTCTGCTGAACTCGAAGCTTGTGTGAGATGTGAGCAATGGCCATATTCTGATTCATCATTTTTTTATCGGCTTGCCTGCTGCACCGAATTATATACCCGCTTGAGCTTCTGATTATTATTGAGAATGTTACATTGTTCCTGTGACCTTAATTAATTCACATCAATAAATTGAATTATCGATGCAATTGCGCGGTTAGATAATGCAGTGTCTACTCTTGCTCTCCCGTTGCAATGCACGTGCACATTTGCTATCAACTTTAAAAGATTGACATGGCTATTGTTTTTGCTTTCTTACTCAAGACAAAAAAGGGATTGTTTAGGCTGATTTGTGTTTGTGCAAGCAGAACTCAAAGGAACCTCCGCTAAAGATTTACGAGGTGAAGGACTCGAACTATATCTCATGCCCACTTGGTCATACCTAGGTTGGCCGCCAGCAGCCCTCTGATTGCACGTCTAGTTCACCTCTCCGAGTCTCCGTCGGCCGGTTGTTCTTCTCGGACATCACCGTACAGCTCCTCACAAGCAAACTCCTATGCTTCTCCACCAGAATCAATTCTTGAGCTGTTGATATCCCCTATTCCTCGAAGGATATGCCCAACGTAATTTGTTCCACAAGATGTGTGCTGCAATATTTGTATGAACTGGAGTATTGTACTATTGCAGTAGTGTGGTTCGAAAATCCTTTATTTTTTAGTTATGTATTAGAATGGAATTTGTAAGGTTTAGTCTGCATTTCACAATCAATATTTGGTGTTAAATAGTGTAAATTGTTCAACTTGCTTTTTGGCCAGTATCCCTATATATGTGGATGTATTGTTGTTTTTTCATAATCAATTTGTAATGGTGCTTAATGTACTATTTGGTCTACTTTTTTGGTCTGTATCCCTGAATTGATGCCCTTAAGCTCTTTTTTATTTATATAATTCGTGAGCACAAATGAGCATGAAAAGAAAATATCCCATGATGAAACGTGAGCAAGTCTCGCTGAACGAACTGATATTTTCCATGCATTACAGCAAAAAAATACAAGCTCTATAAGCTCCACTGTCGGTGTCAAAACCGGCGGATCTCGGGTAGGGGTCCCGAACTGTGCGTCTAAGGTGGATGGTAATAGGAGGCAGGGGACACGATGTTTACCCAGGTTCGGGCCCTCTTGATGGAGGTAATACCCTACGTCCTGCTGGATTGTTCTTGATGATATGAGTATTACAAGAGTTGATCTACCACGAGATTGTAGAGGCTAAACCCTAGAAGCTAGCCTATGGTATGATTGTATGTTGTCCTACGGACTAAACCCTCCGGTTTATATAGACACCGGAGGGGGCTAGGGTTACGCAGAGTCGGTTACAAGGGAGGAGATCTACATATCTGTATTGCCTAGCTTGCCTCCCACGCCAAGGAGAGTCCCATCCGGACACGGGACGGAGTCTTCAATCTTATATCTTCATAGTCCAACAGTCCAGCCAAAGGATATAGTCCGGCTGTCCGGATACCCCCTAATCCAGGACTCCCTCAGTAGCCCCTAAACCAGGCTTCAATGATGATGAGTCCGGCGCGCAGTATTGTCTTCGGCATTGCAAGGCAGGTTCTTCTCCAAATCCTGAATATCTGCTAAGTAGTGCCTGGCTCCCATAAATGTTGGACTTGTTGGCTTCTGCGCCCAATAAGGGCCATCTTCCATGCATCGAGCGAATGCGAGGAGCCAGGGCGTTTTTACATTCGCCCCCCTAGCCAGGTAAATAAATCGTCTATTAAAGGGTTGTGGATTCTTAGATCCAATCCACACCATCCTCCCACGGCGAGAATCCATCGGAGCGTGCTCGGAAAAATCCATTCCATCATGGCTGGCCACCGCAGCTCCTCCTCTTGCTCCCGTAGCCCTGAGCCCAGTGATTGGGAGAAGTGTTCCGTCCCGCACAACCGATTAGTAGAGCTGCAGACACAGGGATTTCTCCCTCCAGCGTATATGGTCCCCGTCCGAGCCGGGCTCGCCACTTATAATGGAGGGGAGCAAGCGGAGAGCTTCCCCAATCCCTCCAAGGGGAGCGGGTATGCCTCGTCCCTTACTTACTAAGGGGACTCGAATTTCCAATTCATCCGTTCCTCCGCGGGCTCCTGGAGTTTTACGGCCTCTAGTTGCATAATTTCACCCCTGCTTCCATATTACACATCGTCGGTTATGTTGCCCTTTGTGAGCTGTTTCTGGGCTGCGAGGCTCATTTCAAGCTGTGGAAAAGGCTATTCTGCCTTGTGCCCCACACACAGAGGGGGTCACTTTATCAAGTGGGTGGAGCCAAAATATGGCGCATCGCCGAGAACGGATACCTATCCGGTACTCCTAAGAAGACGTCCGAAGACTGGCCTTCGGAGTGGTTTTACATGGAGGACGTCCCCCATCCAGACCCTGTTCAACAATGCTCCTTTGAAGAAACGCCGAAGTTGGCGCCCACAGAGCCCCCAGGAGGAAGACAACAGAGAAGTCCTTTACCTGATGAACCGAATTAAAGCACTGGCTCAATCAGGATTGACAATAATCGAGGTTATGTCAATATGCATAATGCGGGGTGTGCAGCCACTTCAATATCGAGGGCACCCCCTGTGGTGGTGATGCCACCCATTGCGGGCGCAAGGGACCGGACTCCACTGCTTCTTTAGCAAAAATTATGTCCGAGTTGTTCAAGGGAGAGGAAGAGGAGTTCGTCCGTATTAAGCCACGGGATGGATTCTCCATGTACAACCCTCCAAGCTAGGTGAGTTGTACCTCTTTACTCCCAACCTTCCCGCATTCTTCGTCTTGCCATTTCACGGCAGGAACTGCGAAAAGCTGTAAGGGAGGTCAACAGCCCACCTCCACAACCGGAGGACCCTGGCCGGTCCCTCGACCCCGGACTCGAAGAGGATCCGTACATATTCGTGGAGCTGATAGACAGGCAATTCTATCAATTGAGCTACGACGAAGCCATAGTGGCCATAACGGCCGACTATCCTGGACTGCCCTCTGTGTCGCACATAAGAAAAACCAAAGTCCCTACTCCCAAAAAGGATCCCCTTTTATGCACTTCATCTATCATACACATATGGTGTTTTACAGGGAAGGCCTTCGGGACGACGTGCCGAACCCACAGCAACTCGCCAACAAGAGGCACCGGCACAGAGGTATGACACAAAAAGGAAGGCGGGTAGGCCCAAAAGGAAGGCGGTCAGGACGGAGACACCGGCACAGAGGTATGACACAAAACCTCACTCCGTGGTTGTTGTCTTTCTTAAAATATAATGACCTCCATGTTTCCTAGTAGAAAAATCGCTCGCCAGACTATATTCGGAGAGGCTGCTGATCACGCCTCCACCAGTCGGGCTCCAAGGCCGAACATAGAGGCGGAAGCTAATGCGGGGCAGACGCCGGATGTTCCTCCTAGACAGGATGCGGACAGACTATCTGCTACAAATTCCAAAGTGGAGAGCGCCATGAATCATAGGCGTCGCCGGGCCGTACTCCGTGATGCTTGTTTCTCACCAGAGGCATTTGATGCCTTCAATTCTGGAGACGCGTACATCCGTGCTGCTCAAAATGGTCTAGCCAGAGCCACGGACCAGTTTGTAAGGGATATACAGGTAAGCAAATCTGACGATTATATGTACCAGTAGCCCCTGAGACTTGAAACAGTTGCTGCAACTGATTTAAGGATCATTATTTGTGCAAGTTCTTACAGAGAAGACTTCCCAGTTGTCTCAAGAGCTGGAAGAGTGCAAGGCCCAGCTAGGGGCCGCTGTTGCCGCGTTGAAGGAGTCCGAGAAGGATCCCTCTGGTAACACTTGTTTCCATTGCAAAGAATATGGGTACCAGGTAGTATGCGGCATGTATGCAAATCTAACAATAGATGTTGCAGGTGGCCCCGGAGTGAATCTAGAGGCCGTGGCGGTGAATGCGGCACGTGATGATCGACAGCGAAATGCTGGCGAGCGCGTTCTTACGCGAGTCAGGCAGGAGAAAAATAATCTCCAAGACGCCAATATCCGGTTGGGCGTGGAACTGAAAGATGTCTGAGCCCAGCTTGCGGACTCCGTGAAGGAGAATAAGCGGCTTCGGCGCGGCATTTTTAGTAAATGCTTGAAAGAACTTTTAAAGGAGTTTGGCGAAGAAGCCGGCTAACACAGTTATGTCTGCAGGTATGCTGACGGGTCCTCCCACAGAAGAGATGCCCGGGTCTTCGGGTGATCTTCTACCAGAGCTCTCACAACTGCACGAGCAAGTTCGGCAAGTGATGCAGGATATTGCCCAAGCCTTGTGGCCATCCGCGTCCCCACCAAGAGGCATGGGGGAGCTTATAGAGAAGCTCAAGGGAGCGCGGCGGCGCTTACGATTATGGAAGATATTAGCCTGCCGACAAGGTGCAAGGGAAGCCTGGGCGATGGTGAAGACGCGATATACCAAAGCGGACCCAAACCACATGGCCGAGGTCGGACCTGTGGGGCCCGATGGGAGAGAGATCCCCGTCAATTTAGTATATGATCAAGTAGAATTAGCCGCAAAGTATTCCCAACAAGATTGTAGGCTAGACAGCCTGTTGGATGGTATAGAAGAAGAATTTAATCAGTCTTAGTGAATGTGTACTTCAAGTGACATATGTAATGTCCCTAGACGGATTGTAAATCATTTGTCATGGCGGACCTTTTTGCTTCGACCTCTGGAGCCAATAGTCTGGAGTGTATCCGAATACCCGCTCGGTTATGTAAAAACCGGGGTATGCATGGAAACCAGGCGTAGGGGTCATAAGTGCTTGAACAGACAAGTACCCAACTAGCTATGTTATATTACATGGGTAGTAAGAAACATCTTCCAGGGAGAATAGTTCCATTAAGGGTTCTTTTCCCTGGGTACGCATGCCCTAATGTGCATGTCCGGACTGCGAGAAGAGACGCAGGCTATAAACTTCTGGGGGCATGTGTCAAATTTAGATAAAAGTCATCTTTTATTCACCGACCGACTATTCTCTTAAGAACGCTAGCTTTCGGCTTCACCCAGTCTGAGGTACACATCCGGATGACCCGTCAATAACAATCGCAGAGGTGCTCCCCTTATGCCCTAGCCGAATTAACGGGAACGTAGGGCATAAATACAAGAGCCTGGCAACCCAGCTTGGCCAAAACTTAAGTCATATCAATGCATATAATGGCGAAAAAAGGTACATGCGGAAGAATAACACATGTGTGGGGCATAAAGCCTAGAAAATAATTAGATTAAGCTTCTGTATAAGAAGCCCCCAGGTATAATGAGCGCGGCTAGCGCGTCAAGATTGTGTAACCAAGACACAAGTTTAGCCCTTTATGGCCTTGAAGAGAATAAAAAAAAGAGAGAAAGAGAGAAAAGACAGACATGCAAAAAATGTACGGAGGTGAGGATACGAACATAGAATCCAGTGCTAGGCATAGAATCTTCAGAGTCTGGCTGCGTAACATGGGTTTGGCTCGAGTTGATTATCCGATGCATCCCGCAGATGGTACACTTCGCCAGTCAGAACCTGGTCAATAATGAAGGTACCTTCCCATTTGGGCTTGAGCTTGTTCTTTTTCCTCTCCGGCAGGTGTAGAACTAGTTCGCCAACGTTATAGGTTTTGGCCCGTACTTCTCTGCTTTGATACCTCCGAGCCTGTTGTTGATAGAATGCGGAACTGGCTTTTGCCACGTCGCGCTCCTCCTCCAGGGCGTCCAAACTGTCCTGCCGATCAAGCTCGACCTCTTTTTCTTCGTACATGCACACTCAAGGTGAGTCATGAATTATGTCGCAGGGCAGAACCGCCTCAGCGCCGTACACCATAAAAAACGGTGTGTATCCGGTAGTGCGATTCGGCGTGGTCCGCAACCCCCATAGTACGGAGTCGAGCTCCTCTACCCAGTGCGTGTTTGATTCCTTTAAGGACCGCACTAATCTGGGTTTAATGCCACTCATGATAAGACCATTCGCTCGCTCGACTTGACCGTTAGTTTGCGGGTGATAGACAGAAGCATAATCGAGCTTGATGCCCATGTTGCTGCACCGAAGTTTCACTTCATCGGTTGTAAAGTTCCTGCCGTTGTCAGCGATGATGCTGTGGGGAATGCCATAACGGTGTACGACCCCGGATATGAAGTCTATCACTGGTCCGGATTCAGCTGTTTTGACAGGTTTGGCTTCTATCCATTTGGTGAATTTATCCACCATGACCAACAAGTATTTTTTCTTATGGGTTCCCCCTTTAAGAAGTCCGACCATATCAAGCCCCCAGACCTCAAAGGGCCAAGTAATGGGGATTGTTTGGAGAGCGGTAGGCCGCATATGGCTTTGGTTTGCAAAGAGCTGGCAACCGACGCAATCCTGGACCAGGTGCTGCGCATCTGCCCGGGCCGTCGGCCAATAGAAACCTTGATGTTTTCTACCAATGGACGCAATCCTGGACCAGGAGCTTGTAAGGCCTTGCTTACAAGGGTCCCGGGCTGCGGCGTGATGGCCGCCGAGTCCGGCATGGATTTCTGCCAAAAGCTTCTGCCCTTCCTCTTCGGAAATGCACCTTTGAAGGACTCCGATAGTGCTTTTCTTATAAAGTTCTCTCTCGTGGACCTTGTAGACTTTAGATCGCCGCACTATGCAGCGTGCCTCATTTTGGTCCTCGGGTAGTTCCTGCCTGGTTAGGTAGGCCAGGAATGGTTCTGTCCACGGGGCAATGACGGCCATTATTACGTGGGCTGAAGGTGTTATTTTGATGGTAGAGCCTTCGATTGTGTCAGAGTGTTTGGTATCTGGGGTTGTGGCTGGGCTCGGACTATTGTTGCCGGTGTCCCCTTCCCATACCACGGATGGTTTAAACAGTTTTTCCAGGAAGATATTAGGTGGGACAGGGTCGCGTTTAGCGCTGATACGGGCGAGGATGTCCGCCGCCTGGTTGTTTTCCCAAGCCACATGGTGGAATTCAAGCCCCTCGAACCGAGCTGACATTTTGAGGACGGCGTTGCGATATGCTGCCATTTTCGGATCCTTGGCATCGAAGTCTCCATTTATTTGGGATATTGCGAGGCCCGAGTCCCCACGCACCTCCAGGCGTTGAATGCCCATGGAAACTGCCATCCGTAGACCGTGTAACAGGGCCTCGTATTCGGCTGCATTGTTGGAGTCTGTATATAGTATTTGGAGTACATATTGCACTATATCTCCGGTGGGGGAAGTCAGGACGACGCCAGCCCCCAGACTAGCCAGCATTTTAGAGCCGTCGAAGTGCATGATCCAATTGGAGTATGCGCCGTACTCTTTAGGGAGTTCGGCTTCTCTCCATTCGGCTACGAAATCAGCCAGTACTTGCGACTTAATGGCTCGCCGTGGTTTATATGTTATGTAGAACGGGAGTAGCTCGATAGACCATTTGGCAATCCGGCCCGTGGCATCGCGGTTGTTTATTATGTCGTTGAGTGGTACTTCAGAGGCCACCGTAATTGAACACTCTTGAAAGTAGTGTCGCAATTTCCGGGATGCCATGAATACCGCGTATGCTATCTTTTGATAATGTGGGTATCGTTATTTGCATGGAGTGAGGACGGTGGATACATAATATAGCGGATTTTGAAGTGGGAATTTATGTCCGTCCATCTCTCGTTCGACGGCGAGCACTGCGCTTACAACTTGGTGAGTTGCCACTCTATATAATAGCATTGGTTCGCCAACATTTGGCGCGGGCAAGATTGGGTTGGTGGCCAGGATGGCTTTTATTTCTTCCAGTCCGGCCGTGGCTGCGTCTGTCCACTCGAAGTGTTCGGTGCGCCGAAGAAGGAGATAAAGGGGGAGTGCCTTTTCTCCTAGTCGGGGGATAAAGCGGCTTAAAGCCGCCACACATCTAGTTAACTTCTGGATTTGCTTGAGGTCAGTTGGGATAGCTAGCTGCGACAGATCCCGGATTTTGGCCGGATTTGCTTCAATTCCTCTGCTGGAGACGATAAAGCCGAGGAGCTTTCCGGCAGCTATGCCGAAAACGCATTTTTCCGGATTGAGCTTAATGTCGTATGTTCGGAGATTGTTGAATGTGAGCCTCAATTCATCTATTAAGGAGTCTACGTGTCTGGTTTTAACGACCACATCATCGACGTATGCCTCCACTGTTTTGCCGATCTGCTTTTCCAGATATGTATGAATCATGCACTGATACGTTGCACCGTCATTTTTTATCCCGAAGGGCATTGTGTTAAAACAGAAGGGGCCGTATGGAGTGATAAAAGCCATTGCGGCTTGGTCGGACTCCGCCATCTTAATTTGGTGGTAACCGGAGTATGCGTCGAGGAAGCACAGTGAGTCATGTCCTGCGGTAGTGTCGATAATTTCATCAATGCAAGGGAGGGGGAAGGGATCGTTTGGGCAAGCCCTATTAAGGTCCTTGAAGTCGACGCATAGGCACCAGGATTTGTCCTTCTTTGTCACCATCACCATGTTTGCTAGCCAATCCGGATGCTTTATCTCTCTAATCAATCCAGCCTCCAGTAATTTGGCTAGCTCCTCTCCCATGGCTTGTCGCTTAGGTTCGGAGAAACGCTGAAGAGTCTGCTTGACCAGCTTGAATCCTTTTGGAATGTTAAGGCTATACTCGGCCAGCCTGCGTGGGATTCCTGGCACGTCTGAAGGATGCCAGGCGAATATGTCCCAATTCTCGCGCAGGAACTCCCGTAGTGCGGCGTCTATGGCGGAGTTTAGTTGTGCCCCAATGGATGCTGTTTTTGTGGGGTCCATTGGATGGACATGGAATTTGACTATTTCATCCGCTGGTTAAAAGGAGGTGGACTTGGATCTTTTGTCTAATATCACGTCGTCCATGTCCACTGTGGAGCGCAGCGCAGTTAATTCCTCCGCCATAAGGGCTTCGGATAATGCATCGAGGGCCAGTGCGGCTGTTTTGTTCTCGGTGCAGAGTGCTTTGTCCGGATCACTAGCAAGATTGATGAATCCATTGGGTCCGGGCATTTTGAGCTTCATGTACCCGTAACGGGGTATGGCTTGAAAAAATGTGAATGCCTCCCGCCCTAGAAGGGCGTGGTATCCGCTACTAAACGGGGCCACCTGGAATGTGATTACTTCGGACCAGTAATTCTCTGGAGTGCCGAATACCACATCTCGTGTGATTTTCCCAGCGCAACGTGCCTCTCGACTGGGGATGATTCCTCAGAAGATCGTGCTGCTTTGCTCAATACGGTTGATGTCTATTTCCATTTTTTGAAGAGTCTCCTCATAAATGAGGGTTAATCCGCTGCCGCCGTCCATGAGTATTTTAGTGAGCCGAAAGCCGTCCACAATTGGACTGAGGACCAAAGTGGTTGGTGCTCGGGCTGTTCGAAATTTAGGTTCGTCACTGGCATTGAAAGTGATAGCCACGTCGCTCCATGGATTTATTGCTGCCACGTGGCAGACTTCGACCAGGCTGCGGAGCGTTCGCTTATGCCTATTATTTGAGGCAAAGGTCTCGATGACTATCAATATTGTATTGTTATCCACAGGAAGGTGCTCTGGGGTGTTTTGGATGAGGAGATCCTCACCGCTCTTGGCCACCTGCTGTTGTACCCAACATGCTCTAAGGCTATGTGTTGGTATGGTATCCGATGTACTATGAATTTTGCAGGGCCCATTAAGCCATCCCTCCAATATGGTTCCACGCCTTGTAGTGGGCTTTTGCTTCTTTATAATTGAGTCGGGCGACTTATGAGAGTGCACCCTTTCGGTTCGGACTGGGGTTTTGTCAGGGCTGGATTGTCCCAAAATTGTGTTTGGGTTTTCCAGGCGCTTTCCATCGCACAGTATTTCCATACTATGTCCGCCAAGTCAGCGAAGTGTGCTATGTCACGGTGACTTATGGCGTTGAGGATTCCCTTGTCCGTGCAATTGTGGCAAAAGAACGAAATTGTGTCTTCCTCGCGACAGTCCTCGACTTGTTCAGTACAAGGAGGAATCTGGCCCAATAGTGATGTACTGTCTCTTGGGGCGCTTGCCTGATGTGGGAAAGATCGTTCGTATCTGGGTGGGTGGGTGGCTTTAAGTCCAGACCTTGACCCAATCTGAGATCCCGGGGCTGGGGAGTTTCCGATATTGGATGTTCGGGCTCCGGGATGTTGCTCCGCGGGTTCGGTATGCGACCTGATTCTAGGTTCAGGGTTAGGGCGATGTCCTCCCGTGAGTGGGTATCCGGCTCGGAGAGCTTGGGAATCCGGACATAGTTTGTCCTCAGGATAGAGGGAGAACCGCCGCATTGCTCCTCCACCACCGCTATTTGATGGGTGACCGGCGGAGAGTTAATCTCCCTTTGGTCGGGTTTAAGCCCAATCCGATCATAGTCCATAGCGACTCCTAGAGCGGCGATATGATCCAAGAGCTCGTTCAAAGAGGAGAGCTCCATTGGATCCATCTGCTCGACGAATTTTGAGCCAATGTGGAGGCTATTTTCGATGACCCAAGAAGTCATCGTCGGCGCAGCGGCCGAGCGGGCGGTCATGACCAAGCCGCCTAGTCGGAGAGTTTGTCCTACATCCAGGGCTCCCCCAGAAGTGATGTTGTCCTTGACAACAAGATGAGCCATCCCCCCTTATGATGACGACATAGTGGAATTGTCAATGAAAGCACCAATGTCGGTGTCAAAACCGGCGGATCTCGGGTAGGGGGTCCCAAACTGTGCGTCTAAGGCGGATGGTAACAGGAGGCAGGGGACACAATGTTTACCCAGGTTCGGGCCCTCTTGATGGAGGTAATACCCTACGTCCTGCTTGATTGTTCTTTATGATATGAGTATTACAAGAGTTGATCTACCACGAGATCGTAGAGGCTAAACCCTAGAAGCTAGCCTATGGTATGATTGTATGTTGTCCTACGGACTAAACCCTCCGGTTTATATAGACACCGGAGGGGGCTAGGGTTACACAGAGTCGGTTACAACAGAGGAGATCTACATATCCGTATTGCCTAGATTGCCTTCCACGCCAAGAAGAGTCCCATCCGGACACGGGACGAAGTCTTCAATCTTATATCTTCATAGTCCAACAGTCTGGCCAAAGGATATAGTCCAGTTGTCCGGATACCCCCTAATCCAGGACTCCCTCATCCACGACCTCGAGGCCAATGTGTAGGTTGACGCTATTGTGCTACTGACTTTGACACACCCCTATTACAGTTTATAGTTTAATTTATCGGGGAAACTGGATCAGTGCTTGGGGCCGGTGTGCTACGGTTGGTTAGGCATGTGTACGAGAAGGCGGTGGCCACTATAATATGCTCTCCTGATTTAGGACGGTTTTGATTTTTCTGCTATTATTAGAAAAAATAAGAGAGAACAGATTGTTATTTTTGCTAATACAATATGATGCTCTGTTGTTACTGTTTATTCAATCAAGTCGTGTGAACTACCTATCAGATTTAGGCTCGGATGATTCAGATAGGGTTGAAGATGCGTAGGAATTCGTCCATGACATTCTCAATGAATTCGATCCATCGCTCCCGAGCTTCATCATGTAAGACCTTTTGTAAGTTCATTCAAATTTATCCAGTAGCAATTGCATGACTCTTGAAAGTGCTAGTTATTGACTAGAGGGGGATGAATAGGCGATTTTTATGAAATTCTTCAAAATACGAGGTCTTTGAAGACAAATAGTAGAAATGAACCTATTGATATGCAGCAGAAGATAGACTACACTAGATAAACCATAGTCAAGTAAGCAATGTAGTGAGAGCACGAAGACAATGAGCAGCTAGGTAGTATGGATCAGGATGGAAGACATTATGAAGACAAATAGTAAATAGTCTTCACTCAGTGAAGTCAAACAGATCAGACAAACAAGCAATGACTTCATGAAGGAAAACTGTAAAGTAAAGGGAAGTGGAGGATAGAACCAGTTGCTTGGTGAAGACAAGGATTTGGTAGACAAGTTCCAGATGCTGTGACAACTGTACGTCTGGTTAGGTAGGCTGAGATTCAACTCAGAAGACCGCGTCTTCACCTTATTCCACCTAAGACAAGGACACCCAGTCCTCGCCCAATCGCTCTAGTAAGTCTTCAAGCTAGACTTCCAAACCTTCACAGACTTCAGTCACCGGTGATCCACATTGACTCTTGGATGCTCAGAACACGATGCCTAACCGGCTGGAGGATTCACATTCCTCAAGTGTAACAAGTTTCCAGGTCACGTAGGCAGAAAACTTCAGTGATGCCTAACACTCTTTGGCTCTGGGATTTTTGGGCTTTGTCCTCGCAAGGATCTCTCTCTTAAATGCTTCGGAGGTGGGTTGCTCTCAAACGACAAAAGCCATGCATTCACTCTGAGTAGCCACCAATTTATGGTGTAGGGGTGGGCTATTTATAGCCAGGAGGGAACCCGACCTGATTTGTCTGAAATGACCCTGGGTCACTAAGGAACCGACATGTGTCCAACAGTCTGATTTCAAACCCACGCGACAGATTTACTTGAGCTACAAGCAAAGCTGACTCATCCAGCTCTGGATAAGATTTTCTATCATTGTCTTCACTCGAAGACATAGGATTTTGGTTGAGCATCACATCAGTCACTCTGACTTTGTTCACTTGGACCCCACTTAACAGTACGGTGGTTCCTATGACTCAATAAAGATGAAAAGGAAACTATGAAACAACTATGTCTTCCTACTCCATAGTATTCATGTAAATGTCCTCACATGTCATAATCTTCATCATGAATGTCTTCATGAACCACCATTGTCTTCAATGTCTTCACACATTTTTAGGGGTCGTTGCTGCTAGGTAAACCGAATCAATAAGGGACTACTACATGTGTTATCCTGCAATTCTTACAAACACATTAGTCCCTCAACCATTTTTGTCGTCAATACTCCAAAAACAACTAGGGGTGGCACTAGATGCACTTACAATCTCCCCCTTTTTGGTGATTGATGACAAACTAGTTGAAGTTTTCAACGGGGATAAAAGTATGTGAAAGTTAAGTATTAGGGCATTGTCTTCATATGTTGCAAAAGGGTCCCCCTAAAGATGTGCATGTAAGTAGTTTGCTTTTGAATGCATATGCACATGCCAGGTTTTAGTTTGTGGAGATCCTCTTAAACGTACGAAGACAATTTATCATGCTTATATAAGAATAACAAAGATAATGACATGCATAATGAGAAATGGACATCTGCAGAATGACTTCATGCGGAATTTATCATCGCATCACAAAGTAGCAGCAAAAGTAGTAGACGACCATCAATTTTAAGTGTTACAACTCAAAAGCGAAATAATTTAAAAACGAGAGTTGTAAGAACTTAGCAAAAATAATGCACCCACCCATATGGACCCGCTTGAAAACTACGAACCTCATATGCTTCTCCCCCTTTTGTCAGTAATGACCAAATAGGTTTGAAGACATAGAGGATCTACTCGTTCCTAGTTGGAGTTGAAGATGGAGCAGGGCCGATGTTGGAGTTTGGTGGTGCAGACGGGCTTGATGCGGAATCATGATGAAGTGCGTCCAAGGTTGGTGAAGTGGCATCATCTTCTTCATCGACGACTCTCGCAACAATAGTTGCAGCCGAAGACGAATGTTGAGAATCTTCAATAGATGGAGTGTGAAGCCAGCTTGCATTTTGTGGAGGCTTGGAGTCAAACTTGAAGCTCTCTGTGAACCCATCTTCGCGAAGATCATCTTCAGAGAAGAGCATTGTGAGGCTCTTCCAGGACTGCCAACAAGCTTCATGAGCAACAAATGAGTTATTGGTGGCCAAGTTGCGAATGGGATTGACATCCACTAAGAGACTCTGCATCTGACGCTTCAGCCAGGCATGATGCCTATCCTGCTTTTGATGTAGAGCCACCAGAAGCTCACGGTCGTTGAGGACACGAGGACGCTTCTGAGGCCTTTGAGCTATGGTCCTGGTAGTGGCTTCAGTGTTGGTGCCGCGTGGCTTACGCAAGTTGCCAGCAAGATGATAAGCAGGTGTTGCAGTATTTGGCACATGAATCCCTTCAATAGGTTGCGCGAAGCTTTGGAATTCTGCATTCTGAAGGTGGAGTGGCTTCTTTGCAGGCTCGGTGTAGATGACTTCAATAGACATATCAACATGAGGCAAAAATACAATGTGGTTGCGCGCTGAGGGTCTATAGTTGATGGTTGAATGAAGCTGAATCAAGGGCATGACCCATGGAGCATAGAATTTTAGGCCGAAAAGATCAATCCCAAAAGCAGCAAGCCATCAGATGAAGAAATCCCGAGTGTGGAATCTGATGCCATTAACAATATAGAAAACCAATGTCTTCATGGCGCCTTCAAGTTTAGCTTCAGAAGAATTTCCTTTGATAGGACAGAGAGTACGCCTCAGAATGTGATAACTTTATGTGGCAAGTACTCGAGGTCCTAAACAAAGAATTCCTTAGGGTATTCAACATCCTGGGGCAATGGCTTCATCAAGCTCAGAATTTGCCTCATGTTTGGCTCTCACTTTTGAAAAATGCTTTGCAACTTGTTCTGATGAAGATGACAACCAGGTTCATACAAGTCACCTGGAGTGGGCAGGGAAGTAAGATCAATGGTGTCATGATCTTTGGCTTCATGATGAACATCACATGTCATCCACTCAAGGATCCATGTCTTCAGAACCCTGTTGTAGCAACGAATGTGTAGTGTAGCATAGAACTTCAGCAAAAGCTCTTCGTTCCAGTGCTCTTGGTCAGTCACAAAAGGCAGAAGTCCAACATCCCGAATGTAGTCAAGGCCCTCCTCAAGACATGGCAGCCCAGCAATAGCTTCACAATCTAGACGCCTATGCAGAAAAATCCGGTCTTGATTGTATAGGATGCATGAGTAATAGCTTCGCTGCTGATGACTCCAAAACCTGTCAGAGGAGATCTTGGGATTCTTGTGTGGGTTCTTGGCGCTATCGAAGAAAGTGTTGTGCGCCCTGTGTTGTGGCAGCACTTGGAAGCCTTTGCAATCTGGGCTTTGGTTTCTGAACTTGAGGTCTCTGCTCTGCATGATAATCATATTGTGGCCCAGGAGCAATGGGTGGAATCATGATGGGACACCTGACAGTTACCAACTCACCACGATTGAACGCACGTTCCATGGTGTGAGGCCTCGGAGGAGGAACGGCATCATCAGAGATGATTGGCTGCAGAATGGTGTCAGTGGTCACGTTGGGTTCGGGCTCCACATCATCTTCAGCCACGATAGTGTCATTGGCTTCAGTGGCATTGTTGGTGGCAGCCTCATTGTTTTCAGCCTCCATCTATTCGACATCTGGAGGGTCGCGCATGATCACATTCTCTTGAATGACTGGATCACAGGCAGGGGTTGTGGCTTCTTGTTCATCTCTTTTCTCTTCTTCTTTTTCTTCTTCGGCTGATGCAGCCGGAATGTCTTCAGCAGCTTTGGCTTCAGGAAACACTTGATGTGCTACTGAGTTAGTGTGTTGCACTTACTCTTCTGGAATGCTTGACATGGAGACCTATGGCCTGAGGCCTTTGCGAAGCCTGTGAAACGCTAGCGAATCCTTTCGAGAGGGAGAGGTCTGCTCCATGTAGTTGTCATCATCAAGCACCGAATAGGTGACTTTAGCATGTGGAGTATGGGGTGTCTCATCTTGCATAGGGGTGTCTTGTTGTTGTCGCTCAACCCATGAGTCATCTTGAGCAATTGGCGTCAATGGACGACCAATGCTAATAAGTTCACTGCTCGTGGGAGCAGGCGATGATACTGACTGGGAATCGAGCTGAGGACGGAGTTAATGATCATGTACATTGTCTTCATGACCAATGTCTTCAGCTGCTTTGGGGTCAGCAGCTGGAATTTTTACTTTTCTGGAGCCTTTGTGGAAGCAGGCTCATGAATCACTAGGCGGCGTTCTTGGTTGGTCGAGGCTTGGAAAGCAACAGAGATTGTTTCAACATTTAGGGGCTCTAGGGTAGCAGCACGGTCTTACTTTGAAGACTTTAAAGCCTTTTTCTTCAATTTCTTCTTGGAGGGAGCACCAACAGAAGTGTCTCTGAGCTTCCTCTTCATGGCTTCAGCTTCGGCTTGCCTAGTTTTCTTCTGCTCAGAAGCTGCTGAGGGGACCTTTGGCTTCGAGCCAGTCATGCTGGCAGGGAAGACTATGCTTGGTCGTTCCTGCCGTTGAGCTTCGCGTGTGGCATCAATAGACTTCTTTTTCTTAGTAGCCATCCTGGGGTCGATGCCAGGACGCCCAAGAGCATTTCTCTTTTCAGCTTCATTGTGAGCTTGAACACATTTCTGTGCATAGTACTTCATGCGCTGACGTGAGCCTTTGGCTTCTTCACGCTTCTTGCTGAACTCTGCCTTGAGATCATGCATCATCTTCTTGAAGATATGCACATCAGCCACACTGAGCTTGGCGATGTGCTTCTTGAAGTGTGCCTTCTCATAATCAATCTTGTTCTTGAGCTCGACGATTCTCCGAGCCAAGGCCAAATCATTGGCAATGGCTCCAGGAAACGTGATGCTGATATCCACTAGCAGCTGCAGATCATCAATGTTGATGCTTTGGTCCTCAAACCATTCGTCAGTGAAGTTGTTCAGAATATCAGCATCAAAGAGAGGGAGATCTTGAAAGATCTCTGCCTCCTGCTTGCCCTTTATCAACATCTCTAGAGCCTCATCACCAAGAACTTCATCACTAGACAGATCAATAGTGTTCTCCTCATTGCGTAGAATGGCAGCAGGAGTCAGGTCATGCCCTGAAATCTTCTTAGTCTTCTTGGTCTTCTTTGAGGCACGAGGCAAGTCTTCAGACAGCACACTGGGTTCAGGAGGTGCAGACTTCAATGGCTTCACAGTCGAAGCAGTTGGTGTAGCAGAGGGCTTTGAAGCTCTTAACTTCTTCTTTTTCGGCTTTGGTGGTGCAGGATCATCTTCAGAGTCTGCATCATCAGCAGATTGCTCCATGGTGGCCCTCTGAGCAGCAATATGGGAGAGGAGCCCATCGAAGCTATTGAAAGGGCCAATTGCATTTGGATTCGCGCCACGTGTGCCATCCTGTCTCGCAGCAGATGGACCAACACTACAGGAATCAGGCACTTTGCCATCTGCCATGTCTGACGGCAAAGGCATGCCTAGCGGACGGCAAAGGCCTTTGCCGTCTGCCAGCAGAAGGCAACATGTCCGGCTGAATAGGCTACGGTGAAGGTGATGTAGGGCAAGAACCCTAATCGGCCGATCTTTCATGAAAGGAGCGGATCCCATGAAGAACACGAAGAACACGAGGTGGGAAACGAGGGAAAACACGTGGAAAACACAAGAGAACACTCAAACCAACAAGTATGATCACACAAGCGCTAGATCCATGAACACAAATGAAGATACAAGATCAACGATGAAATAGGGACGATACAAAGGTAGCAGGTCTTATCCGAAAGGAGGTCTTGAGGTTCTTCCCGTAAAGTGGTCTCAAATCTGCTTGGGGGATCTTCTCCGTAGGAGGCGCAATCTCTGAGGAGAAGGTTACCAAGTGGATGAGCAATACTCTCACACGAAATATGAACTAATCCTTTGCTAACTCTAGCTAGGATGAATAGGAGGTCTATTTATAGTCTTAGTGCAAATGGGGGGTGAAAGGAGGGGGTACATGGGCTTTGGGTCCGAAACTGGACACAACCAGGTACCGGGTGTCCGCTGGGGGCCGGTCGTCCGGTGGCTCACGGACGTCCCGACGTCTGGTAAGTGCCGGTCCTCCGCTCATTTTGGCTCGGGTGCTGAAGCGGCGGATTTCTCGGCTGGGCCGGACGTCCGGAGGTGCCGGACATCCGCTCATTTGGCTCAGGTGCAGGGGCACCGGTCGTCCGGTCTGGACCGGACGTCCGCTCGCTGTGGCTCGGCTGTGGCTTCAGGCACCGAACGTCCGGTCCCGGCCGGTCATCCGGTGGCTGGGACTTGTCCTGCAGCTCTCCTTCTTTTCTGTCTTCACGTCCATCTTCCTCTTCCTCTTATCCTTGCTCCTTAGCTTCTCCATGATACCTGAGTATGCAGAATGTGTCCATATGGGGTAGTAGCCATGTCTCATGTGCATCGAAGGGGAAATGTGAGAGGAGAGATGTCACCTCGGTTTCAAGAGCTCTTGCACGTGCTCGTGTCATGGGTCCGTCAGGCACTTGGTGAGACGATCGTAGGTCCATGGGGATGACCTTGGGATGCTCCGCACCATCTCCCCTCCATTGGGGAAGATCCATCCTCGGATCAAATTCTTCATCACCATGGTAGGGAGAGAGATCTTTGACATTGAAGATGTCACTCACAGAGTACTTGTCGCGTGGAATGTCGATCTTGTAGGCATTGTCGTTGTAGCATCCAAGCACCTTGAAGGGTCCGTCCGCTCGTGGTCGAAGTTTGGACTTGCGTTCTTGGGGAAAGTAGTCCTTTCGAAGGTGTAGCCACACAAGATCTCCATTGTTGAATACAATAGGGTGCTTGTTGATGTTGAGCTTGGTCGCAAGTCGTTGTACTTGGCGCTCGATGGTATGCCTTGTATCTTCATGCACCTTCTTGAGATGAGTCACACGTGCACTTGCATCCAAATTGATTCGCTCTTGGAGTGGTAGATGGAGGAGTCCAATGGTGACAATGGGTTAAATCCGTAGATGACCTCGAATGGGGACTTGCCGGTTGTTGAGTGTCTTCCTCGGTTGTAGGCGAACTCAGCGATAGGTAAGCACTCCTCCCACTCCTTGATGTTCTTCTTGATGAGTACTCGAAGTAGAGCGGAGAGTGTGCGGTTGGCCACCTCCGTTTGGCCGTCGGTTTGTGGATGATACGCCATGGATAATAGTAGCTTGATTCCGAGCTTGGCGCATAGGGTCTTCTAAAAGTAGCTAAGGAAATTGCCGTTGCGGTCCGAGACGATCGTCTTTGGCACTCCATGGAAACGTAATATTTCCCTACAAAATAGATAAGCAACATGTGAAGCATCGTCTATCTTGTTGCAAGGAATGAAATGTGCCATCTTGGAGAAACGGTCCACAACTAAGAATACCGAATCATTTCCATTTCTAGTCCTAGGAAATCCAAGTACGAAGTCCATGGTAATGTCTTCCCATGGTTGATAAGGAATTGGGAGAGGCATGTAAAGGCCATGGGATTGAGCTTTGGACTTAACTGTGTGACATGTAGAGCATCGGTTGCTGAAGCGGTTGACGCCGTGAAGCATCTTGGTCCAAAAATAGTTCTTGGAGAGCGTGCTGAAAGTCTTGTCGTGTCCAAAATGTCCCATTAAGCCTCCACCATGAGATTCCTGCAAAAGCAACAAACAAAGAGAAGACTCGGGGATGCAAAGCTTGTTAGCTCTCATAAGATATCCATCTTTGATGTAATAGCGTTCCCAAGAGGTGTGCGTTAAACACTTGGCATAAGGAGTAGCAAAAGTAGGATCGTGCTCTTACAAGTCTTTTATATGCTCAAAACCAATGACATCCAATTCAAGTTGAGTCACAAGCATGCATATGTGGGAAATGGCATCCGCCACAATGTACTTGATGACATAAGGAAAAGACTAAATAAATTCACTCCATTTAGCATGACGCTTGTTCAACTTGGTTTGGCCCTTAAGATACTTGAGTGTTTCATGATCGGTATGAATGGTAAATTCATGAGGGCGAAGATAGTGTTCTGATTCATGCAAAACACGGACTAAAGCATATAGCTCTTTGTCATAGATGGGGTAATTGAGTTGCGCTCCGGAAAGTTTCTCACTAAAGTATGCTATGGGGTGCTTCTCTTGTGTTAACACACCTCCTATGCCATTACCACTAGCATCACAATGAATCTCAAAGGGTTTGTCAAAGTTGGGTAAAGCAAGCACAGGAGCATGAGTAAGAAAATTCTTAAGCTCATTAAAAGCGGTATCTTGGGATGGTCCCCAAACAAAAGGCACATTCTTCTTTCTTAAAGCATGCAAAGGAGAAGCAATGGTGCTAAAATATTTCACAAAGTGACGATAGAAACCTGCAAGGCCAAGAAAGCTACGTACTTGTTGCAAATTGGTTGGTCGTGGCCAAGTCTTAATAGTATTAATCTTGGACTCATGAACATGAACACCATTGGAAGAGACAACAAAACCCAAGAAAACGAGCTTGTCAACGCCAAAAAAGGCATTTCTCCATATTAGCATAGAGATGCTCTTTTCGAAGAGTTTGTAAAACGGTTCGAACATGGGTGACATGCTCTTTGAGAGACTTGCTAAAAACAAGGATATCACCAAAGTAGACCACAACAAACACACAAATTTAAGGGCGAAAGACATGATTCATAAGACACATAAAAGTACCTGGTGCTACCAATTGACCCATAGGCATGACTAACCATTCATACAAACCAAACTCAGTTTTGAAAGCGGTTTTCCATTCGTCCCCCTCGTGTATGAGGATTTGATAGTAACCACTCTTAAGATCAATTTTTTTAGAAGATAGTGGCACCACTAAGTTCATCAAGCATATCATCAAGGCATGGAATGGGATACCTATAACGAATAGTGATAGCATTGATGGGTCTACAATCGGAGCACATGCGAAAGCTACCATCTCGTTTTGGCACAAGAATGACCGGGACGGCACAAGGGCTCAAACGTTCACGCACATGTCCATGGTCTATGAGATGCTTTACTTGTCTTTGTATTTCTTTGGTTTCTTCGGGGTTGACGCGGTCGGGAGCTTTGTTCGGTAGCGGTGCTCCATGGATGAGGTCGATGCGGTGCTTGATGCCTCGTAGTGGAGGTAGTCCCAGAGGTAGCTCGTCGGGGAAAACATCGTGAAATTCCTACATAAGAGAAAACAACACTAGAGGAAGAGTGTAAGAGGTGTTAGCTTGTGGTTCATTGTCCTTACACAAAAGGACGTAGTGTAGGACACTAGATGGGTTCTCACACACTCCTCTTATCTCACTTTTGGTGGCAAATAGGATTAAGTTCTTCTTTTCGCTCATCGTGGAGGCGCTCGATTTGGGCTTGTGGCGCTCACTCTCTTTTTGGTGGCTCGCTCTCTCACTATTATCTCCACGATGGGTGGCTTGCTTGCCGGCGACAACTTGGCTTGGAGACATGGGATGAAGTACGTACTCCTTTACCTTCATCTTGAAGATGTAGTGGTTCGTTCGGCCATTGTGGATGACTCCTCTATCAAATTTCCATGGGCGTCCAAGGAGGACGTGGCAAACGGTCATTGGAACGATGTCACACTCAAAAGTGTCTTCATAGGCACCAATTTTGAAGGAGACTTGTACTCGTTGCTTCACTTGGATAGTGCCGGAGTCGCTAAGCCGTTGCACTTTGTATGGGTGTGGTTGCTTCGTCTTGGGCAATTGGAGCTTGGAGCAAAGTTATTCACTTGCGAGATTATGATGACTTCCTCCATTGATGATGACCTCGACGGAACTTCCATTCATGCCGGCCTTGGTGTGAAAGATATGGCATCTTTGGTCTTCTTCTTGGTGATGTTGGAGAGTCAAGACCTTGGAGACAACAAGAGCGGGACTTGATCTTCATCGCAAAAGACTTGTTCCTCGTCATCGTTCACTTGCCGGTGCATGGCGACCTACTCGATGGCGTCCATTTCTCCTTCACTCATTTAGTCGTAAGTGCCGTTGTCGTTGAGGATCATGGTCCGCTTGTTGGTGCACTCATAGGACTTGTGGCCTCGGCCTCCGCGTGTGAAGCTGTCGGTGAGAACGCCACCGATGGGATCACTGGGATCCCTTGTACGATCGGCGGGCGCCGGGTCGTGAGAAGAGCAGGTTTAGGAGCAAGCACGCTGGTCGTTTACCCAGGTTAGGGCCGCGAGGATGCGTAAAACCCTAGTCCTGCTTTGGTGGATGTATTGAGTGTTCTTGAGCTTTTCGGACTAGCTACGGTAGTTGTGTCGTCCCAAAAAGCCGAATCCCTCTCCTGGTCCCCTCGGGCCTCCTTTTATAGGAAAAAGGGGCTGCCACACTGGCACACAGGAGGTGGAAAGACCTATAGTGCGCGAGCTTATCGCCCGGCATTACGGGACAAAGCGCATTAAATGCCCTACGTAGGTGTCCATTAGGTTTATCGGGGACGGGAACGAGGCCCATCCCATCCGTCGCCACTTCGCCTCACTTTGACACGCGCCTAGACCAGCGATGCATGAAGGGCCATGTAGGCAGACAGGCAGCTGAGGTGGCGCGGTGGTAGGGCCTTCGTGAAGATCTGCATGCCGCCACGTAGGTGCTTGCTGATTTGGCCTGGAAGCTGCATGTTGCCACGCAGGTGCCTGCCTAGCTGGTTGGGCTGGCATCTGCATGTGAACGGCGGCGGAGTCTTGGCTGATGCGGGCCTAGCAGTGGCCCTGCTAGCGCCCTCGGTAGGGTCTTGCCGGGGGCCCGGCAAGGGTCTTGCTGTGGCGTTGCTGTCCTCCCCAGCAAGGGTCTTGCCGGGGGTCTTGTGGATCTCCTTGGCTAGGATCCTGCCGAGGGTCGCTATCTTCTAATCCTCATTTGATCTTGTGTGTTTATGATCTTGACAAAGATCTGCATGCCACCGCGAAGGTGCCTCCCAAGCCCTGGTCCCAACGTAGTTGATTGGGTCGGAACCTGTGGGCTCAAGGGTGGCTCGCTCTGCTGGTGTTGGGCATGTTGCCCCGGCAAGGCTCTCGCCGGGGCTGCGAGGGGGGGCTGCCTTGGCAAGGATATTGCCGAGGGAGTCCACCTCGCCCTCTTGCCCTCTTGCCCTTCTGGTCTTGGCGTTGCCTTGGTCACCTTGTGCTTCGGCTTCTCTCCGGCTTCCCTCCTCTGCCCTGCTTAGTGTGGCCGTGGCGCATGGCTCTGACTGCCCGTGCACAAGTAAAGGGGTCAAAAGGGGAGCCCCTACTTTTGTAGACCGACAGGAGCCCCCGGGCCTGGGCCATACATAAGCGTAATGCGTTGTTGGGCTAAGCCCAGAACGGTGCGCGGGCAGGTGGGGCGGATTTTACCGTAGTAACTTCTCGTCCGCTGCGCTTCCCCATGACCTGCGTTGAACGTGCGACGTCGAGGGTCGTGCGTGACATTGGGGTCATGCGTGGGGTGGTTCCTGCACGCATGCGTCACATCGTGGTAAAGAGGAGGCTCGCGCCTTCCCCATAAAAGGAGGGAGGCATAGAGGCACGGCCCATTTACTTGGGTGGACTCGGGTCGTGGCCTTCAAGGCGCCCGCACCCCACGATCACGGGGTGGGGAGCGGCCGCTTCGCTTGTCCCTTCAATGGTGCTCGCTCGCCATGTGTCCCTCATGCAGGTGGCAGGAGGTGGAGGCAGGAAACCGGGCCATCGCTGATTGGGGCAGCAGGCCGGTCCTGATTCCCTGTGCCCCCGATGACCGGATTGGTCGAGTGGGGCGGCCGAGCCCCGACTCCGCCCCTTTGTAAGGAGGGGAGGGGGCGGCATTCCACATTGTTCCATCATCCGTCTCCTTCCACCTCCGCTTATTTCTTCCATCTGCCATGGTGAGAGGAAGCACTGGCCCTTCGACGGTGGCGGCGAGGGTCGCTGCTCGTCAGCGCGTTCCTACTTCCCAAGAGCTCGCGGAGGTGGAACCGGCCACGAGAGGAAGGGGAGGGGGCGAGGTCGAGGTCGTCGTGGCGCTCGGGGGAGATGAGGACGGGGTGGCGCATCGGCCTCGCCTCCGCCAGGGATGCCTCCCCCGACGGAGCACCACGTCAGGGACCAGCCCCACAAGTTCTTCATCAGGCTGCGCCGGCCACCACGTCGCCGCCTCTGTCTTCCTACTGCCTTTGCTCGGGAGATGGAGCTCGATCCACCCAAAACCCTCTGGTTGCACATGAAGGGCTGCGGGAACGGCGGCACGCGGGTCGACCTCGACTTCCCTCCCCTCACGTCATGTACCTCCGCCACAGATGGAAGACGTTCACACACAACCACAGCCTGACGGCGGGGCTTTTCCTCTACTTCAAGTTAATGGAGGGCAGCCTGCTCTCCGTCAGGGTCTTCGGAGATATTGGAACTCGCTTGAAGTGCTACGCGGAGAGCTCCTCCGACGATGAAGATTCCTCCTCAAGCAGGAGTGACGAGGAGGACAACGACAACGACGGTGAGGGAGTCGAGCGGCAGGATGCCGACTCCGACTTCGACTGACCGCGTTGCCACTCCCTCGGCCACGCACCTTGTCGAGGGCCATCCTCGCCAAGCTCTCCATTGGGGTGCTCCCCGTCGTCTCCTTGGGCGGCTGGCGTAGGAGGGCAGGAGAGGGCGAAGTAGGCGGGTGGCGGCCGTCAAGTCGGAGTACGCGGGCACCGACGCCTTCGTCGCATATCGCCGGGCCGCTGTCTCATCTTCCAGCACCCCTCCCGGCATGGGGACATTCTCTTGGTGCCTTCTGCTCCTCGCACCTCACCTAGGCGCTCTTTTCGCCCTCCTGCCCTCTTGTTCCACCTTCTGAGGAGAGGGACAAGAAAGGGATTACGGGCATCTTATCTTTATTTAGTTTGTAAGCCTGTGGGCACTTGTTAATTTTAAGACATATTATCCCCTTGCTCATGTTTTTAATTCTGTATGAGTTGTACCTGTATGGGATGTTTTTAATGAAAAAGGGTGCTTGCCGGATTCTTTGTGCGTGAGAGAGGCCCATGCCAAGGATGAATCCTTGTTATTTTTAATATAAATATGTCGCCCAGCAATAGGCCTTGCCGTCTCCCCACTTCGGTCGACCATTCTCGCGCTCTTGGCGGAGGCAGGGGCGAAGTAGAGTTAGGCCCCTTGTTCATCTCCTCGCCACCGCGACTACTACCAAATTCTGACCCAGGAGGTAACTCTTGGGTACAAGAAAGGGGGAGCACAGTGGTTCAAGAACATAAATGAGGTTTAGCATGTCCCAGTTCTATATGGAAACACATAACACGGGGATGAAAGACTTGTCTGAATCCGCAGCCCCCGGCAACCTTGGCTTGCTGTGGTTGGATCCTTGTATCTTCAGCCCCCAGCAGTCTTGGCTTGTCGGGGCTGGAGTGCCGGTTTGTTCTCTTTTTCCCAACCGGCTCAGCAGAAGTGTCCACGTGCCCTGCGAACCAAAGAGAACAGAAAGACGCACACTCGACCTCTAGGCTAGGGGTTAGTCGCCGCTAAGCACTATCAACCCTAACCGAGCGAGAGACATAACCTAGCATGCATGCTATAATTTAGGGCGCTAGCGCTTCGTTTATTTATGCTCAGGGTCTGCGCCTGGCTTTGTACAGAGGGTTACATGCCTTGCCGGCAAGGCTCGTACAAAAGGTGGTTCGTCGGGAGGCCCGGCAACCGCGCCTTATGGGTAAAACTTGCGAAGATGTTCGATGTTCCAGGAATTGCTTACTGGGAGAGCATCTTCGGTCTCCAGGTGGACTGCGCCGGGCCTGATGACTCGTATTACCCGATAAGGGCCTTCCCAGTTTGGCGTCAACTTGTTGGAATTCTTGGCCGACTGAACGCGCTGAAGAACAAGGTCGCCTTCCTCAAAGCTTCGGGAATGAACCTTGCGGCTATGGTAGCGGCATAAGGCTTGCTGGTAGCGTGCTGCTCTCACAGCCGCCCGAAGACGATCTTCCTCAAGGAGCGTTGCGTCATCTTGCTGCAATCGCTCTTGCTCAAGCTCGTCATAAGCGAGCACTCGAGGTGACCCGTATATGAGTTCCGTGGGGAGAACTGCTTCTGCCCCGTATACTAGGACAAAGGGTGTCTGGCCGGTGGCTTGATTTGGCATCGTTCTGATCGACCAAAGAACCACCAGCAACTCAACAATCCAACGCCTTCCACTTTTGTGCATCTTGTCAAAAGTCTTTGTTCTCAGGCCTCGCAGTACTTCAGCATTTTCCCTCTCCGCCTGGCCGTTGCTCCGTGAGTGTGCCACGGAAGCAAAATAGACCTTGCTGCCAAGGTCTCGGGTGTACTGCATGAAGGTGTGGCTTGTGAACTGCGTGCCATTGTCGGTGATGACTCTGTTTGGCACACCAAAAGGGCAGACTAGTCCCTTGAAGAACTTGACGGCTGACTGTGCTGTCACCTTCCTCACTTCTTCCACCTCGGCCACTTTGTGAATTTGTTGATTGCAACGTACAAGTACTCAAAGCCCCCGACAACACGGGGGAAGGGCCAAGTATGTCGAGCCCCCAGACCGAAAACGGCCATGTGAGAGGAATTGTTTGAAGGGCTTGAGCTGGTTGATGAAGCTTCTTTGAATGGAACTCGCACGCTTCACACCTGGTTATTAGTGCCATCGCATCCTGGAGGACGGTTGGCCAGAACAAGCCTTGCCGGAATCCCTTGCCGGCAAGGGCCCTCGACCCTATGTGCGAGCCACATATGCCTCCATGTATGTCTGCCAACAGCTCCAGTCCTTCCTCCTAGGGGATGCACTTCAATTTCACTCTGTTCGGCATTTTTCTGTACAGGACGTCATCGACGAACTGGTACAAGGCAGACCGATGGGCTACTTTTTCCACTTCTTCCTGCTCCTCAGGAAGTTCCCCTGTCTAGAGGAAATGGACGGTATGCTGTGCCCATGCCGGAGCCTGCGGCTCGAAGGCAAGGACCAAAGGCATCTCTTCCGCCATGGGGGCAGCCGTCTCTATGGCCAGGGCTTGGCGCCCTGCCGGAGCGAGCTACCCCTTGGCAGGCTCGGAATCTGCGGCAACACCCTTGCCGGCGGCCCCTGGGGCTCGGCGGGAAAGTACTTGTCGGGGCCCGATTTCCTCTGCTTGTTCTGCTCTATTGACGGTTCGACGGATGGTTGAGTTAGGCGAAGCAAAAAGGTACCTGGTTCCACAGGTAGCTTAAATGCAGCGCGCTTTGATAGGTAGTCAGTGATGTCATTCTCCGCTCGGGGAACGTGCTCCACTTGAATACCGTCGAAGCACTCCTCCAGCTTCCTCACCACATCTACGTAGGCCCCCATAAACGGGCTCCGGTAATCTTTGTTGACCTGTCTGACGACAAGCTGCGAATCACCCCTGACGATGAGCTTCTTCACCCCGAGGTCTGGCGTGATCCTAAGACCGGCGAGCAGCCCCTCGTACTCAGAAGTGTTGTTTGTGGGCATCTCCCTGGGAAAGTGCATCTGGATCACATATTTGAGGTGCTCTCCGGTGGGTGCGACAAGCAGCACACCGGCACCGGCGCCTTGCAGCGAGAAAGCCCCGTCAAAGTACATGATCCAGTCGCGACTTGCTTCCTTGCTGGGGAGAGCAGTCTCCTGGATTTCCTCATCGGGCGTTGAGGTCCATTCTGCAATGAACTCCGCCAAGACTCTGCTCTGGATTGTCAAAGTACTTTCGAACTTCAACCCAAAGCTTGACAACTCCAGGTCCCACTCCACAATCCTTCCGGTTGCATCTGGGTTGTGCAATATCCATTGCAATGGGAGGTGGTGACGACAGTGATCTCGTGGGCTTGGAAGTAATAACGCAGCTTCCTCGAGGACATAATGAGGCCGAAGAGCAATTTATGCACACCGGAGTACCTTGACCTGGCCCCCTACAAGAGGGAGCTGACAAAGTAAACCGGGTGCTGCATCATCTTCTTCTTCTGCACCACTTCACATGGCTGCGCGGGCCCTGCCCCGATGGCGTCGGACTCTGCCGGGGCCTTGCCTTGCTGGCACCAGGTCAAGCCCGAGCGTATTTTCATGATTTTTTATAAACCGCTCATCGGAATAAATCAAATGATATGCTGTTGGAAAGATATCGTCGAGACACATCTTTTTCATATCTATTATTTTCTCTAATTCGTTACGGTTTAAGAGCAGTTTCAAATTTACTAAATCGCGGAATTACGTTTTTTTGGAATTTTTGCAATTTTTGTTACTGTTTTCGCTCTAGTTTTTGAACCGTTTGTCGAATCGAGGCGTGCAGTACATTGTTGGAAAGCTATGGACAAAGCACAACTTTCATATGTAGAAATGGTTTTAAGTTAATTTTGAAAATGGTGCGGCAGACGTCGAGTGGCAGTGGTCGTTTTTCATGAATTTTTTACAAACCGCTTGTCGAAATGATTCAAATCATATGTCGTTGGAAAGATATCGACGAGACACAACTTTTTCATGCTGAACACTCTCTCTAATTCCTTATGGTTTAAGAGAAATTTTAAAATTACAGAAGTGCGGACACTGTTTTTTGCGACACCCAAATCGGCGAGTGAACGTCATCCTACAGAAAACCGCACTTATCGGATGAAAACCGCACTTCATCAGATAGGCAAGTGAACTTCATGATTTCTTTTGTCAGGCGTAATTTTTCTCAGACGAGTTTTTGTTGTCTTTTTTCTGACTTTTTTTATGAACGAGAGTGGACAGCAGAGATGAGGCAAGTGAACCGTGACATATATCGAAGTGAACCACATTACTATCTTGTTGTTTCGCTAAATTTTTCACACTTCTCATGTTGGGCACAAGTTAATAGCATCACTCTCAAAAGTGAACGACACTCGAAGACGGAACGCACTGCAAGTGTTGATGTAGTCGACTGAATTCTGAGACACAGGAAAACATTTTTGCGACAGTCTGTTTTCCGTGACACCAAAATCGACGAAGAAACTCCATCAGACAGGAAACCGCACTACTACAGACTGAAAAACGTACTGCATCGGATGGGTGTCGGTGTCAAAACCGGCGGATCTCGGGTAGGGGTCCTGAACTGTGCGTCTAGGATCGATGGTAACAAGAAACGGGGGACACAATGTTTCACCCTGGTTCATGCCCTCTCTATGGAGGTAATACCCTATGTCCTTCTTGATTGATCTTGATGAATATGAGTATTACAAGAGTTGATCTACCACGAGATCGTAATTACTAAACACTAAAAGTCTAGTCTGGCTATGATTATTCGAGGGTATCTACGGACCTAGCCCTCCGGTTTATATAAGCACAGGAGGGGTCTAGGGTTACACAAGGTCGGTTATAGAGAAAGGAATATTCATATTTAGTCGCCAAGCTTGCCTCCCACCCCAAGGAGAGCCCCATCCGGATACAAGTAGATTCTTTGGTCTTCATATCTTCACAGCCCATCAGTCTGGCCCATATCCAATAGGTCGGATGCCCGAGGACCCCTTAGTCCAGGACACCCTCAGTAGCACCCGAACCAGGCTTCAATGACGAGGTGTTCAGCATACAAATAGTCTTCGGCATTGCAAGGCGGGTTCTTCCTAGTATGACTTTAAAGTGATGTATTCGGCTGTCCATTTAATGTCGCACCCCTCGGCTTCTGCGCCTTCCTGAATCCAGCTTCCAAGTGTTGAATGAATACAAGAGGTTGGGGTATTTTTACATATACCACCCTCACCATACAATAAAGGTGCCTATTTAAAGAGAATAGATCTCAGATCCCCTCCAAATCCATGGAAGAGATCCTCAGAGCTTGCGGAGCAGAACCACCCCAACATGGCTAGCGCTCCCAACTCTTCATGTCGTCCCCACAACTCCGAGAAGGGGAATTGGGAGAGATGCTCAGTTTCTCATAGTCAGCTGGTGAAGCCGCAAACACAGGGCTTTCTTCACCCCGCGTATTTGGCCCCGTATGAGCAGGGATGACGTCCTTCAATGGTGGGGCTCAAGCGGAGAACTTCCCCAATCCATCCAGGGGGAACGAGTATGCTTCGTCCCCTTCATCTTGCGAGGTGTCGAATTTCCAATCCATCCCTTGCTCCGAGGTCTGCTAGAGTATTACGGCCTCCAACTGCATAGTCTCACCCCCGCCTCTATCCTGCATATTGCGGGTTATGTCGCTCTACGCGAGCTATTCCTGGGTTGTGAGGCCCATTTCTATTTATGGAGAAGATTGTTTTTCCTCATCCCTCGTAATCAAGGAGGGTCAATATTTGAAGTCTTCCGAAGAATGACCTTCCGAATGGTACTATATTGATGATGTCGCTCTTCGCGACCCTGTCCGTATGGGCCTTCCCGAATTTTCAAGTGCTCCGTTGAAGAAACGCCATAGCTGGCGTCCTTGGAGCCTCGAGGAAGAGGATAGCGCAGAGATCAGTCTTCTACTGGGCAAGATTAAGATTCTTGCCCAGTCCGGATTGTCAATAGTCGAGATAATGGCGATCTCCATAGCGCGGTGGGTCCAACCACTCCAATATAGAGGGATACCCATGTGGCACTACAATGGGGAAGACGATGCCTCACACTGCGGTCGGAAGGGCCCGAAGACCCCCGCCGCTTTGGCCAAAATATTGGCCGAACTATATAAAGGGGAGAATGAGGAGTTCACCCGTCTCCAATATCTAGATGGATTTTCCATGTATAAACCTCCTAGCTGGGTAAGCTTTTAACTCCACTATTTTACTCCTCTCCCTGAATTATTTTTGACGGGTTGTATCCTATCCTCTTATAATAGGAATGACGAAAAGTTGTCGAGGGGATCCATGACCCTGCCCCTCAGCTGGAGAATCGCAACCGAGATCTTGACCCCGGACATGAAGAAGATCCGGACATATTTGTGGAGCTCGAGGATGGAATATTCTACCAAACGAGCTACGACGGTACGGATGTACGCATCGTCGCCGATTACCCCAGTCTGCTCCCCGCTTCACAGGTAAGTAATCTGGAGACACCTTGCCGAAGAGAGTTTTCTCATTCTTCCTCACCCACCACATTGTCCTGTGCTCAAATGGGGAGGCGTTCGGTGTGTCGTGCTGCCCCAGGGGAATCTCCAAAGAGAGCGCCCCCCAGGACGGGCAGGCCTTCGAAGAGGAAGGCAAACGAAGATACGGCCGAGCCTTCATCAAAGAGGTATGGATTTGCAAATATGCACCTTGGCAGTCACATCCAACTATGGCCTTTTCGTTTATCCTACATCAGGAAAAAGTGTGCCGGACTATATCCGGGGGTCTGACCGGTCATACTTCCCACAGCCAGGATGCAGATCCTACCGTAAAGACGGGGGCTGATGAGGGGGTAAAGCCGGACTGTCCTCCAGCCGAGGATTCAGATGATGTATCCGTCACTAACTCGGAAGTGCAGAGCGCCATGAATCATCGGTGCCGCAGGGCCGTTTTACATGACCCCGGCTTTTCAGAAGAGGCGTTTAACGCCTTCAGCTCAGCTGATGCATACATCCGAGCTGCACGAGATGGGGTTATCAGAGCCACAAAGCAGCATTTAAAAGATGTACGGGTATGTTTACTTTGTCAGAATATGATAACCATATGCCAGCAGCCCCCGAGGCTTGATGAAGTTGGTACAAATGATTTAAGGATCGTTGTATAACCAGGTTCTTAGCGAGAAGAATGACCTGCTAGCCCAAGAGCTAGAAAAGTGTCGGACACAGCTAACTGCTGCTACCACCAAACTGGAAAAGTTCAAGAATGCGAACTCTGGTAATATTTTCCTCCATCAAGAAATAATGATTATATGCCAGTAGTGCTGATACTATTGCTTATCTCATTACAGGGTCGTCAGTCCAACTGGAAGAGAAACTGAAGGCCACTCAAAAGGGCGAGAAAGAGGCGAAAAGACTACATGCCGCAGGCGAGCGCGTTCTGACCCGAGTCAGAGAGTAGAAAAACAAACTCTAGGATTCCAACATCCAGCTAGGCGAGGAACTGAAACATGTGCGGGCCCAACTGGCTGACTCCGTGAAGGAGAATAAAAGGCTGCGAGGCAGCATATTGAGTATGTGACCGAACTTACCTTATAATAGTTCAGAGATGAATGGTACTGACAAAGTTATTGTTGTAGGTATGCTGATAGGCCTTCCCGGAGAGGAGATGTCTAGATTGTCAGATGATCTGCTGCAGGGGCTGTCGCAAATGCACGAGCAAGCTCGGCAGGCTATGCGGAGTGTTGCTAAGGCCTTATGGCCACCCGCCTCCCCTCCAGGAAGTATGGAGGAGCTTGTAGAGATATTGAAGGGAGCGCGGTGGCGTATCCGATTATGGAAAATATCAGCCTGCCGGGAGGGTGCGCGAGAGGCCATGGCCATGGGGAAAACATGGTATACCAAGCTTGATCCGAATCACATGGCCCGGGTTGGACCTTTAGGGTCAGATGGGAAAGAAGTGCCCATTAATTTGGTATATGACCAAGTAGCAGTAGCTGTCAAATATTCCCAACAGGATTGTAAGTTAGATAGCCTGTTGGATGGTATAGAGGAGGAAATTTATAAGTCTAAGTGACTATGTACTTTCCTTCACATATGTAAATTCTAGCTGAATTGTAAAATGATTGTCATGGCAGACCTTTTTGCTTCAACCTCGGGATCCGAAGGTGCGGAGTGTTTCTGAATACCCATGCGGCCGAATAGACTGGGTTATGCATGGAAACCAGGCGTAGGGGTCATAGTTTATTGAACAGACAAGTTGTATCCAGCTAGTTATGTTATATTACATTAAAGTTGTAAGAAACATCTTCCAGAGAGAATAGTTCCATTAGGGGTTCCTTTCCCTGGGTGTGCATGCGTTAATGTGCATGTCCGGACTATGATTGAAAAATCACAGTATGCGTGACTTCTGGGGGTTCACAATTGAGTGAATGGGAAAAACATCTTTAAGCCACCGACCGTATATTCCCTTAAGAACGCTAGCTTTCGGCTTCACCCAGTCTGAGGTACACATCCAGATGACCCGGCAGTAACAATCGCAGAGGTGCTCCATTTATTCCCTAGCTGAACTAACAGGAACGTAGGGCATAAGCATAGGAGCTAGGCAACCCAGCTTGGCCAAAACTTAAGTCATATCGATGCATATAATGGCGAAGAAAAGGTACATATGGAAAAAACACATATGTAATGAGCATGATGCTCGGAGAATAATAGCAAGCTTCTATATAAGAAGCCCCCAGGTATAATAGACGTACATTTTTGAAGATGTGTGCATTAGGGGTGCGCGGTCTAACCGCACGAAAGTTTTAAGGTTAAAGGAAAAAAAGAAAACACGAAAAGAGAGAAAAGGTGAAGGAGGCAACATGGGGAAGGGGACGAACAAAGAGTTCGGCTCTAGGCGTAGAACCTTCAGAGTCTGGCCGCGTTCCAGGGGTTCGGCTCCAGGCGATTGTCTGATGCATTATGCAGGCGGTATGCTCCTCCGGTGAGAACTTCGTCGATGATGAAGGGACCCTCCCACTTGGGCTTGAGTCTATCCTTTTTCTTCTCCGGCAAGCGTAGAACAAGTTCGCCAATGTTATAAGTCTTGGCCCGCACTTCTCTGCTTTGGTACCTTCAAGCCTACTGTTGATAAAATGCGGAACGGGCTTTTGCGACGTCGCGCTCTTCCTGCAGGACATCTAAGCTATCCTGCCGATCCAGCTCGGCCTCTCTCTCTTCGTACATGCGCACTCGAGGTGAGTCATGAATAATGTCGCAGGGTAACACTACCTCTGCTCCGTACACCATGAAGAATGGTGTGTATCCGATAGTGCGATTGGGCGTGGTCCGCAGCCCCCAGAGTACGGAGTCGAGCTCCTCAACCCAGTGCTTGTCTGATTCTTTCAAAGACCGCACTAGTCTAGGCTTGATGCCGCTCATAATAAGACCATTGGCTCGTTCGACTTGACCATTTGTCTGCGGGTGATAGACAGAGGCGTAATCGAGCTTGATGCCTAGATTAGCGCACTAGGTTTGCACTTCATCGGCTGTGAAGTTGGAGCCGTTATCAGTGATGATGTTGTGTGGAACACCATAACGGTGTACAACGCCGGATATGCATTCTATCACCGGCCCGGACTCAATTAACCGGTTCGGCCTCTATCCACTTAGTGAATTTATCCACCATAACCAGCAGATATTTTTTCTCATGGCTTCATCCTTTAAGGGTTTCGACCATATCTAGTCCCTAGACCGCAAAAGGCCAAGTGATGGCGATTGTTTGTAGGGCGGTCGGGGGCATATGGCTTTGGTTGGCAAAGAGTTGGCATCCGACGCAATGTTGGACAAGGTCCTGTGAATCTGCTCGGGCCATCAACCAATAAAACCCTTTATGGAAGGCCTTGCTAACAAGGGCCCGAGCTGCGGTGTGGTGCCCGCCGAGACTAGCATGAATCTCAGCCAAGAGCTGCCGCCCCTCCTCCTTGGAGATACATCATTGAAGGACTCTGGTAGAGCTTTTCTTATAGAGCTCTCGGTCATGAACCTTGTAGGCCTTCGAACGCCGGATGATGTCTACTACACAACCTTCTTCTTGTAGTCGTTGTTGGGCCTCCAAGTGCAGAGGTTTGTAGGACAGTAGAAAATTTCCTTCAAGTGGATGACCTAAGGTTTATCAATCCGTAGGAGGCGTAGGATGAAGATGGTCTCTCTCAAGCAACTCTACAACCAAATAACAAAGAGTCTCTTGTGTCCCCAACACACCTAATACAATGGTAAATTGTATAGGTGCACTAGTTCAGCGAAGAGATGGTGATACAAGTGGTATATGGATGGTAGATAATAGTTTTTGTAATCTGAAAATATAAAAATAGAAAGGTAAGAATGATAAAAGTGAGCGTAAACGGTATTGCAATGTGTTGAAACAAAGCATAGGGTTCATACTTTCACTAGTGCAAGTCCTCTCAACAATAATAACATAATTGGATCATATAACTATCCCTCAACATGCAACAAAGAGTCACTCCAAAGTCACTAATAGCGGAGAACAAACGAAGAGATTATGGTAGGGTACGAAACCACCTCAAAGTTATTCTTTCCAATCAATCCGTTGGGCTATTCCTATAAGTGTCACAAAAAGCCCTAGAGTTCATACTAGAATAACACCGTAAGACACAAATCAACCAAAACCCTAATGTCACCTAGATACTCCAATGTCACCTCAAGTATCCGTGGGTATGATTATACGATATCCATCACAGAATCTCAGATTCATCTATTCAACCAACACATAGAACCCCAAAGAGTGCCCCAAAGTTTCACCCGGAGAGTCAAGACGAAAACGTGTGCCAACCCCTATGCATAGGTTCATGGGTGGAACCCGCAAGTTGATCACCAAAACATACATCAAGTGGATCAATAGAATACACCATTGTCACCACGGGTATCCCACGCAAGACATACATCAAGTGTTATCAAATCCTTAATGACTCAATTCGATAAGATAACTTCAAAGGGAAAACTCAATCCATTACAAGAGAGTAGAGGGGGAGAAACATCATAAGGATCCAACTATAATAGAAAAGCTCGCGATACATCAAGATCGTATCACCTCAAGAACACGAGGGAGAGAGATGAAACACATAGCTACTGGTACATACCCTCAGCCCCGAGGGAGAACTACTCCCTATTCGTCATGGAGAGCATTGAGATAATGAAGATGGCCACCAAAGAAGGATTCCCCCTCCGACAGGGTGCCGGAACGGGTCTAGATTGGTTTTCGATGGCTACGGAGGCTTCTGGCAGTGGAACTCCCGATCTATTGTGCTCCCCAATAGTTTTATGGTATATGGATATATATAGGCGGAATAAATACATCAGAGGAGCCACGAGGGGCCCACGAGGATGGAGGGCGTGCCCAGGGGGGTGGGCGCGCCCCCTGCGTCGTGGCTTCCTCGTTGATCCCCTGACATGCACTCCAAGTCTCCTGTATTCCTTTCTTTCCAAAAATAACTTTCCCGAAGGTTTCATTCCGTTTGGACTCCGTTCGATATTCCTTTTCTTCGAAACCTAAAACAAGGAAAAAAACAGAAACTGGCACTAGGCTCTAGGTTAATAGGTTAGTCCCAAAAATCATATAAAATAGCATATAAAACATCCAAGGTTGATAATATAATAGCATGGAACAATCAAAAATTATAGATACATTGGAGACGTATCAGCATCCCCAAGTTAATTCCTGCTCGTCCTCGAGTAGGTAAATGATAAAAACATAATTTTTGATGTGGAATGCTACCTAACATATTTCTCTAGGTAATTCTCTTCATTTGGGCATGAATGTTCAGATCCATAAGATTCAAGACAAAAGTTTAATATTAACATAAAAATAATAATACTTCAAGCATACTAACTACGCAAATATTTCCTTCACGCAATTGTTTCATACTTTAGTAATCTCAAAATTTATAAACCTTCACGCAATACATGAGCGCGAGCCATGGATATAGCACTGTGGGTGGAATAAAATATGATGATGGGGGTTATGTGGAGAAGACAAAAAGGAGAAAGTCTCACATCAACGAGGCTAATCAATGAGCTATGGAGATGCCCATCGATTGATGTTAATGCAAGGAGTAGGGATTGCCATGCAACGGATGCACTCCAGCTATAAATGTATGTAAGCTCAACAAAAGAAACTTAGTGGGTGTGCATCCAACTTGGCTGCTCACGAAGACCTAGGGCACTTGAGGAGGCCCATTGTTGGAATATATAAGACAAGTTTTATAATGAAAAATTCCCACTAGTATATGAAAGTGACAAAACAAGAGACTCTCTATCATGAGGATTATGGTGCTACTTTGAAGCACAAGTGTGGCAAAGGATAGTAGCATTGTCCCTTCTCTCTTTTTCTCTCATTTTTTTGGGCCTTCTCCTTTTTTATGGCCTTTCTCTCTCTCTCTCTTTTTATTCCTCACTTGGGACAATGCTCTAGAAAATGATGATCATCACACTTCTATTTATTTGCAACTCAATGATTACAACTCGATACTAAAACAAAGTATGACTCTATATGAATGCCTACGGCGGTGTACGGGGATATGCAATGAACCAAGAGTGACATGTATGAAATAATTATGAACGGTGGCTTTGCCACAAATACTATGTCAACTACATGATCATGCTAAGCAATATGACAATGATGAAAGTGTCATGATAAACGGAATGGTGGAAAGTTGCATGGACATATATCTTGGAATGGCTATGGAAATGCCATAATAGGTAGATATGGTGGTTGTCTTGAGGAAGATATAAGGAGGTTTATGTGTGAAAGAGTGTATCATATCACGGGGTTTGGATGCATCCGCGAAGTTTGCACCAACTCTCAGTGTGAGAAAGGGCAATGCACGGTACCGAAGAGGCTAGCAATGATGGAAAGGTGAGAGTGCGTATAATCCATGGACTCAACATTAGTCATAACGAACTCACATACTTATTGCAAAAATCTACAAGTCATCAAAAACCAAGCACTACGCGCATGCTCCTAGGGGGATAGATTTGTAGGAAAAGACCATCTCTCGTCCCTGACCGCCACTCATAAGGAGGACAATCAAAGAACACCTCATGTTTCAAATTTGTTACATAATGTTTACCATACGTGCATGCTACGGGACTTGCGAACTTCAACACAAGCATTTCTCAAATTCACAACTACTCAACTAGCACAACTTTGATATCACTATCTCCATATCTCAAAACAATCATCAAGTATCAAACTTCTCTTAGTATTCAATGCACTTATATGAAAGTTTTTATTATATCCCTCCTGGATGCCCATCATATTAGGACTAGTTTCATAGCCAAAGAAAATTACCATGCCGTTCTAAAGACTCTCAAAATAATATAAGTGAAGCATGAGAGTTCATCTATTTCTACAAAATAAAACCACCACCGTGCTCTAAAAAGATATAAGTGAAGCACTAGAGCAACAACAAACTACTCTGAAAGATATAAGTGAAGCTCAATGAGTAGTCGAATAATTATGCAACTATGTGAAGACTCTCTAACATTTAATAATTTCAGATCTTGGTATTTTATTCAAACAGCAAGCAAAACTAAAAAAAATGACGCTCCAAGCAAAACACATATCATGTGGTAAATAAAAATATAGCTCCAAGTAAAGTTACCGATGAACGAAGACGAAAGAGGGGATGCCTTCCGGGGCATCCCCAAGATTGAGCTTTTGGTTGTCCTTGATTATCTTAGGGTGCCATGGGCATCCCCAAGCTTAGGGTCTTGCCACTCCTTATTCCATAGTCCATCGAATCTTTACCCAAAACATGAAAACTTCACAACACAAAACATAACAGAAAACTTGTAAGCTCCGTTAGTATAAGAAAATAAATGACCACTTACGTACTGTTGTGAACTCATTATAAATTCATATTGGTGTAATATATACTGTATTCCAACTTATCTATGGTTCATAACCTCCGATACTACTCATAGATTCATCAAAATAAGCAAACAACACATCGAAAACAGAATCTGTCAAAAACAGAACAGTCTGTAGTAATCTGGATCAAACGTATACTTATGGAACACCAAAAATTCTAAAATAATTGCTGGACCTCTGGAATTTATCTATTAATCATCTGCAAAAATAATTAACTAAATAGCACTCTCCAAATAAAAATGGCAGCAATTCTCGTGAGCGCTAAAGTTTCTGTTTTTTACAGCATGATCGCAAAGACATCACCCAAGTGTTCCCAAAGGTTCTACTTGGCACAAACACTAATTGAAACATAAAACCTCAATAATAACAGAGGATAGATAAAAATTTTATTACTAAACAGGAACAAAAAGCAAGGAACTAAGATAAAATTGGGTTGCCCTCAACAAGCGCTATCTTTTAACGCCCCTTGCTAGGCATGATGATTTCAATGATGCTCACATAAAAGATAAGAATTGTAACATCAAGAGAGCATCATGAAGAATATTACTAGCACACTTAAGTCTAACCCACTTCCTATGCATAGGGATTTTGTGAGCAAACAACTTATGAGAACAATAATCAACTAGCATAGGAAGGCGAAACAAGCATAGCTTCAAAACTTTAAGCGCATAGAGAGGAAACTTGATATTATTGCAATTCCTACAAGCATATATTCCTCGCTCATAATAATTTTCAGTAGCATCATGAATGAATTCAACAATATAACCAGAACCTAAAGCATTATTTTCATGATGCATAAGCAAAATTCTTCTCATTCGGAATAGTGGGAGTATCATAAGAGACTCGAATACTATAAATTGTTTCCATATTAAAAGAGTAATGTTAAGAAAAGGGGTAATCATAATCATGACAAGTTTTATAAATATATTCACTACTTTTTATAGCATAAGTATCATCACAATAATCATCATAAGTAGGAGGCATGCTATCATCATTATAAATTTGCATATCAAAACTTGGGAGACTAAAAATATCATCTTCATTAAACGTAGCATCCCCAAGCTTGGGACAAACATTAATTGGAGCAAATATATTCTCAAAAACATCATCTTCATCAAACATAGCATCCCCAAGCTTGGCCCTTTTCATATCATAAGCATAATCACCCTCATCATTAATAGTATGGATAGCACCAATAGTATAGCAATTATCATATTGTTCCAAGAAAGTGCCAAAAAGATTTTCAAGATCTTAAGAAGTATCATTATCTTCCTCAATTATATTTTCATGAGGCAAAAAAGTAATAGGAGCAGCATTATTTGGGAGATATATCTTTTTACCTCTCTTCCTTTTTCTTTTCTTCTTCTTCACCTCATGTGTGGGTTCAATCCTCTTTTTGGAGCTCCTTATTAATGAGATTGGTTGAATATAAGGCTCCTCCTCGTTACCTGGTTCATCATAAGAAATAATAGGAGAATATTGGGAAGTCTCTTCCCTTTCGCTAGTATTCTCTTCATCCTCTATTTGTTTTCTTTTCTTAAAGTAATTGGCAATATAAGGATTTTCAATGCAATTCACCGCACAATACATATAAATTTCCTCTAGATCAAAACCAAGAAGTTTATAACGGGCAAATTCTGTAAGATGCTTAGTTATACATTTCATTTCTTTGTAACCCATAAGCAAACCGAGTTCATTATAATGTGCAAGGAAAATCAAGTCATCACAATTTTTGGACACGATTAGATCAAGAAACAATTTGCATCGGATAGCTAAATGACCCTGTTCATTGCAAAGTCCACAAGTACGGCCAAGAAAATTTAAATTTTCAGCACAATTATCTAGCCTTTCTTGCAACAATATAGTTTCTAAGTGCTTATGCCTCTTGCAATATCTATCTTCCCTATTTGGTGTGTACTTACAAACCCAATGCACTCCACAAAAATTGACATGTTTATAGGAGACATTTTCATCATAACTAGTGCAAGCATCATTAGCACCATGGATATTCAAGGAGTTCATACTAACAACATTGCAATCATGCTCTTCATTCAAAGATTTAGTGCCAAACATTTTAATGCATTCTTCTTCTAACACTTTGGCACAATTTTCCTTTCCATCATACTCACGAAAGTGAAGGAAATATGACCTAGAGGCAATAATAAAGTTATTATTTATTTCCTTATATCATGATAAATGTTTATTATTCATGCTAGAATTGTATTAACCGGAAACATAATACATGTGTGAATACATAGACAAACAGAGTGTCACTGGTATGCCTCTACTTGACTAGCTCGTTGATCAAAGATGGTTATGTTTCCTAACCATAGACATGAGTTGTCATTTGATTAACGGGATCACATCATTAGGAGAATGATGTGATTAACTTGACCCATTCCGTTAGCTTAGCACTTGATCGTCTGGTTTGTTGCTATTGCTTTCTTCATGACTTATACATGTTCTTATGACTATGAGATTTTGCCACTCCCATTTACCGGAGGAACACTTTGTGTGCCACCAAACGTCACAACGTAACTGGGTGATTATAAATGTGCTCCACAGGTGTCTCCGAAGGTACTTGTTGGGTTGGCGTATTTTGAGATTAGGATTTGTCACTCCAATTGTCGGAGAGGTATCTCTGGGCCCACTCAGTAATGCACATCACTATAAGCCTTGCAAGCATTGCAACTAATGAGTTAGTTGCGGGATGATATATTACAGAACGAGTAAAGAGACTTGCCTGTAACGAGAATGAAATAGGTATTGAGATACCAATGATCAAATCTCGGGCAAGTAACATACCGATGACAATGGGAACAACGTATGTTGTTATGCGGTTTGACCGATAAAGATCTTCGTAAAATATGTGGGAGCCAATATGAGCATCCAGGTTCCTCTATTGGTTATTGGCCAGAGACATGTCTCGGTCATGTCTACATAGTTCTCGAACCCGTAGGGTCCGCACGCTTAAAGTTTCGGTGACGATTGTATTATGAGTTTATGTGATTTGATGTACTGAAGGTAGTTAGGAGTCCCATATGAGATCATGGACATGACGAGGAGTCTCGAAATGGTCGAGACGTAAAGATCGATATATTGGACGACTATATTCGGACATCGGAAAGGTTCCGAGTGATTCGGGTATTTTCGGAGTACCGGGGAGTTACGGGAATTCACCGGGAGAAGTATTGGGCCTTATTGGGCCATACGGGAATAGAGGGGAGAGGCCAAAAGGAAGGAGGTGTGTGCACCCCCTCTGGTCCGAATTGGACAAGGGGTACATCCCCCTTTTCCTTTTCCCTCTCCCCCTCTTTCCTTCTCTCCTACTCCGGAAAGGAAAGGGGAATCCTTCTAGGACTTGGGAGTCCTAGTAGGACTCCCCACACTTGGCGCGCCCCCTCTAGGGCCGGCCTCTCCCTCCCTCCTTTATATACGGGGGCAGGGGGACACCTCTAGACACAACAATTGATCGTTTGACCTTCTAGCCATGTGCGGTGCCCCCCTCCACCATAATCCACCTCGATCACATCGTAGCAGTGCTTAGGCGAAGCCCTGTGTCGGTAGCATCATCATCACTGTCATCACGCCGTCGTGCTGTCGGAACTCTCCCTCGAAGCTCTGCTGGATCGGAGTTCGTGGGACGTCATCGAGCTGAACGTGTGCTGAACTCTGAGGTGTCGTACGTGCGGTACTTGGATCGGTCGGATCGTGAAGACGTACGACTACATCAACCGCGTTGTGCTAACACTTCCGCTTTCGGTCTACGAGGGTACGTGGACAACACTCTCCCCTCTCATTGCTATGCATCACCATGATCTTGCGTGTGCGTAGGAATTTTTTTGAAATTACTACGTTCCCCAAAAGTGGCATCCGAGCCAGGTTTTATGCGTAGATGTCATATGCACGTGTAGAACACAAGTGAGTTGTGGGCGATATAAGTCATACTGCTTACCAGCATGTCATACTTTGGTTCGAAGGTATTGTTGGATGAAGCGGCCCGGACCGACATTACGCGTACGCTTACGCGAGACTGGTTCTACCGACGTGCTTTGCACACAGGTGGCTGGCGGGTGTCAGTTTCTCCAACTTTAGTTGAACCGAGTGTGGCTACGCCTGGTCCTTGCGAAGGTTAAAACAGCACCAACTTGACAAACTATCGTTGTTGTTTTGATGCGTAGGTAAGAACGGTTCTTGCTCTGACCGTAGCAGCCACGTAAAACTTGCAACAACGAAGTAGAGGACGTCTAACTTATTTTTGCAGGGCATGTTGTGATGTGATATGGTCAAGACGTGATGAGATATAAGTTGTTGTATAATATGATCATGATTTCTTGAAGTTATCGGCAACTGGCAGAAGCCTTATGGTTGTCTCTTTGTTGCATAAGATGCAAGCGCAAAATAATTGCTTTACTTTATCGCTATGCGATAGCAAAAGTTGCAAGAGCAATAGTTGGCGAGACGACCATGTGATGACACATTGATATAGATCAAGATGATGGTGATCATGGTGTCATGCCGGTGACGATGGAAATCATGACGATGCTTTGGAGATGGAGATCAAAGGCACAAGATGATGATGGCCATATCATGTCACATATATTGATTGCATGTGATGTTTATCTTTTATACATCTTGTTTTTCTTAGTTCGACGATAGCTTTATAAGATGATCTCTCACTAATTATCAAGGTACAAGTGTTCTCCCTGAGTATGCACCGTTGCGAAAGTTCTTTGTGCTGAGACACCACGTGATGACCGGATGTGTGATAGGCTCTACGTTCAAATACAAAGGGTGCAAAATAGTTGCACACACGGAATACTCAGGTCAAACTTGACGAGCCTAGCATATAACAGATATGGCCTCGGAGCACTGAGACCGAAAGGTCGAGCGTGAATCATATAGTAGATATGATCAACATAGTGATGTTCACCATTAAAACTACTCCATCTCACGTGATGATCGGACATGGTTTAATTGATATGGATCACGTGATCACTTAGAGGATTAGAGGGATGTCTATCTAAGTGGGAGTTCTTAAGTAATATGATTAATTGAACTTAAATTTATCATGAACTTAGTCCTGGTAGTATTAGCATATCTATGTTGTAGATCAATAGCTCGCGTTTAGCTCCCCTATTTTATTTTTGATATGTTCCTAGAGAAAACTAAGTTGAAAGATGTTAGTAGCAATGATGCGGATTGGATCTGTGATCAGAGGTTTATCCTCATTGTTGCACAGAAGAATTATGTCCTTGATGCACCGCTAGGTAACAAACCTATTGCAGGAGCAGATGCAGATGTTATGAACGTTTGGCTAGCTCAATATGATGACTAGTTGATAGTTTAGTGCACCATGCTTAAACGGCTTAGAATCGGGACTTCAAAGACGTTTTGAACGTCATGGACCATATGAGATGTTCCAGGAGTTGAATTTAATATTTCAAGCAAATACCCGAGTTGAGAGATATGAAGTCTCCAACAAGTTCTATAGCTAAAGGATGGAGGAGAATAGCTCAAGCAGTGAGCATGTGCTCAGATTGTCTGGGTACTACAATCGCTTGAATGAAGTGGGAGTTGATCTTCTAGATAAAATAGTGATTGACAGAATTCTCTAGTCACCATCACCAAGTTAGTAGAACTTCGTGATGAACTATAATATGCATCAAGTGTTGAAGGATTCCCAAGCTCTTTGTGATGCTGAAATCGACGAAGGTCGAAATCAAGAAAAGCATCAAGTGTTGATGGTAAACAAAACCACTAGTTTGAAGTAAAGGGACAAAGGGAAGAAAGGGGAACTTCAAGAAGAACGGCAAGCAAGTTGCTGCTCAAGTGAAAAAACCCAAGTCTGGACCTAAGCCTGAAACTGAGTGCTTCTACTGCAAAGGGACTGCTCACTGGAAGCGGAACTACCCCAAGTAATTGGTGGATAAGAAGGATGGCAAAGTGAACATAGGTATATTTGATATACATGTTATTGATGTGTACTTTACTAGTGTATATCGCAACCCCTCAGTATTTGATACTAGTTCTGTTGTTAAGAATAGTAACTCGAAACGGGAGTTGCAGAATGAACAGAGACTAGTTAAGGGTGAAGTGACGATGTGTATTGGAAATGGTTCCAAGATTGATATGATCATCATCACACACTCCCTATACTTTCAGGATTAGTGTTAAACCTAAAATAAATGTTATTTAGTGTTTGCGTTGAGCATGAATATGATTGGATGATGTTTATTGCAATACGGTTATTCATGTAAGTTAGAGAATAACTGTTGTTCTGTTTACATGAATAAAACCTTCTATGGTCATACACCCAATGAAAATGGTTTGTTGGATCTCGATCATGGTGATACACATTTTTATAATATTGAAGCCAAAAGATGCAAAGTTAATAATGATAGTGCAACTTATTTGTGGCACTGCCATTTAGGTCATATTGGTGTAAAGCGCATGAAGAAAATCCATGCTGATGGGCTTTTGGAATCACTTGATTATGAATTAGTTGATGCTTGCAAACCATGCCTCATGGGCAAGATGACTAAGACTCCGTTCTCCGAAACAATGGAGCAAGCAACAGATTTATTGAAAATCATACATACTGATGTATGTGGTCCGATGAATATTGAGGCTCACGGCAGGTATCATTATTTTCTGATCTTCACAGATGATTTGAGCAGATATGAGTATATCTACTTGATGAAACACAAGTCTGAAACATTTGAAATGTTCAAAGAATTTCAGAGTGAAGTGGATAATCATCGTAACAAAAAATAAAAGTTTCTACGATATGATCACAGAAGTAAAATATTTGAGTTACGAGTATGGCCTTTAGTTAAAACAATGTGAAATAGTTTCACTACTCACGCCACCTGGAACACCACAGTGTAAGGGTGTGTCCGAACGTCGTAACCGTACTTTATTAGATATGGTGCGATCTATGATGTCTCTTACCAATTTACCACTATCTTTTTGGGGTTATGCATTAGAGACGGCTACATGCACGTTAAATAGGGCACCATCTAAATCTGTTGAGACGACCCCGTATGAACTATGGTTTGTCAAGAAACTTAAGCTGTCATTTCTTAAAGTTTGAGGTTGCAATGCTTATGTGAAAAAGTTTCAACCTGATAAGCTCAAACCCAAATCGGAGAAGTGCGTCTTCATAGGATACCCAAAATAAAATGTTGGGTACACCTTCTATCACAGATCCGAAGGCAAGATATTCATTGCTAAGAATGGATCCTTTCTAGAGAAGGAGTTTCTCTCAAAAGAAGTGAGTGGGAGGAAAGTAAAACTTTATGAGGTAACTGTACCTGCTCCCTTATTGGAAAGTAGTTCATCACAGAAATCTGTTCCTGTGACTACTACACCAATTAGTGAGGAAGCTAATGATGATGATCATGTAACTTCAAATCAAGTTACTACCGAACCTCGTAGGTAAACCAGAGTGAGATACGCACCGGAGTGGTACGGTAATCCTGTTCTGGAGGTCATGTTACTTGACCATGATGAACCTACGAACTATGAGGAAGCGATGATGAGCCCAGATTCCGCGAAATGGCTTGAGGCCATGAAATTTGAGATGAGATCCATTTATAAGAACAAAGTATGGACTTTGATTGACTTGCCCAAAGATCGGCGAGCCATCGAGATTAAATGGATCTTCAAGAGGAAGACGGACGCTGATAGTAGTGTTACTATCTACAAAGCTAGATTTGTCGCAAAAGGTTTTCGACAAGTTCAAGGTGTTGACTACGATGAGAGTTTCTCACTCATATCTATGCTTAAGTCTGTCCGAATCATGTTAGCAATTTCCACATTTTATGAAATATGGCAAATGGATAAACAAAACTACATTCCTTAATGAATTTATTAAAGAAGAGTTGTATACGATGCAATAAGAAAGTTTTGCCAATCCTAAAGGTGCTAACAAAATATGCAAGCTCCAGTGATCCATCTATGGACTGGTGCAAGCATCTCGGAGTTGGAATATACGCTTTGATAAGTTGATCAAAGCATATAGTTTTATAAAGACTTGCGGTGAAGCCTGTATTTACAAGAAAGTGAGTGGGAGCACTGCAACATTTCTGATAAGTATATGTGAATGACATATTGTTGATCGGAGATAATGTAGAATTATTCTGCAAAGCATAAAGGAGTGTTTGAAAGGAGCTTACATATTGAGCATCAAGATCTATAGAGATAGATAAGACGCTTGATAAGTTTTTCAATTAGTACATACCTTGACAAGTAGTTCAAAATGGAACAGTCAAAGAAAGAATTCTTGCCTGTGTTACAAGGTGTGAAACTGAGTAAGACTCAAAGCCTGACCACGGCAGAAGATAGAAAGATAATGAAAGTCATTCCCTATGCCTTGGCCATAGGTTCTATAAAATATGCCATGCTGTGTACCAGATCTATTGTATACCCTACACTGTTTTTGGCAAGGGAGTACAATAGTGATCTAGGAGTATATCATTGGACAGCGGTCAAAATTATCCTTAGTGGAATAAGGATATGTTTCTCGATTATGGAGGTGACAAAAAGGTTCGTCGTAAAGGGTTACGTCGATGCAAATTTTGACACTGATCCAGATGACTCTAAATCTCAATCTGGATACATATTGAAAGTGGGAGCAATTATCTAGAGTAGCTCCGTGCAGAGCATTGTTGACATAGAAATTTGCAAAATACTCACGGATCTGAATGTGGCAGACCCGTTGACTAAACTTCTCTCACAAGCAAAACATGATCACACCTTAGTACTCTTTGGGTGTTAATCACATAGCAATATGAACTAGATTATTAACTCTAGGAAACCCTTTGGGTGTTGTTCACATATCGATGTGAACTATGGGTGTTAATCACATGGTGATGTGAACTATTGGTATTAAATCACATGGCGATGTGAACTAGATTATTGACTCTAGTACAAGTGGGAGACTGAAGGAAATATGCCCTAGAGGCAATAATAAAGTTATTATTTATTTCCTTATATCATGATAAATGTTTATTATTCATGCTAGAATTGTATTAACCGGAAACATAATACATGTGTGAATACATAGACAAACAGAGTGTCACTAGTATGCCTCTACTTGACTAGCTCCTTGATCAAAGATGGTTATGTTTCCTAACCATAGACATGAGTTGTCATTTGATTAATGAGATCACATCATTAGGAGAATGATGTGATTGACTTGACCCATTCCGTTAGCTTAGCGCTTGATCGTTTAGTTTGTTGCTATTGCTTTCTTCATGACTTATACATGTTCCTGTGACTATGAGATTATGCAACTCCCATTTACCGGAGGAGCACTTTGTGTGCCACCAAACGTCACAATGTAACTGGGTGATTATAAAGGTGCTCTACAGGTGTCTCCGAAGGTACTTGTTGGGTTGGCATATTTCGAGATTAGGATTTGTCACTCCGATTGTCGGAGAGGTATCTCTGAGCCCACTCGGTAATGCACATCACTATAAGCCTTGCAAGAATTGCAACTAAGGAGTTAGTTGCAGTATGATGTATTACGGAATGAGTAAAGAGACTTGCCGGTAACGAGATTGAAATAGCTATTGAGATACCGACGATCGAATCTCGGGTAAGTAACATACCGATGACAAAGGGAACAACGTATGTTGTTATGCGGTTTGACCGATAAAAATCTTCGTAGAATATGTGGGAGCCAATATGAGCATCCAGGTTCCGCTATTGGTTATTGGCCGGAGATGTGTCTCGGTCATGTCTACATAGTTCTCGAACCCGTAGGGTCCGCACGCTTAAAGTTTCGGTGACGATTGTATTATGAGTTTATGTGATTTGATGTGCCGAAGGTAGTCCGGAGTCTCGGATGAGATCGGGAACATGACGAGGAGTCTCGAAATGGTCGAGATGTAAAGATCGATATATTGGACGACTATATTCGGACATCGGAAAGGTTCCGAGTGATTCGGGTATTTTCGGAGTACCGGGGAGTTACGGGAATTCACCGGGAGAAGTATTGGGCCTTATAGGGCCATACGGGAATAGAGGAGAGAGGCCAAAAGGAAGGAAGCAACCCCCCTGGTCTGAATTGGACAAGGGGTGCAGCCCCCTTTTTCTTTTCCCTCTCCCCTCTTTCCTTCTCTCCTACTCCGGAAAGGAAAGGAGAATCCTACTAGGACTTGGTAGTCCTAGTAGGACTCCACACACTTGGCGCGCCACCTCTAGGGCCGGCCTCTCCCTCCCTCCTTTATATACGGGGGCAGGGGGACACCTCTAGACACAACAATTGATCCTTTGATCTTTTAGCCGTGTGCGGTGCCCCCCTCCACCATAATCCACCTCGATCATATCGTAGCAGTGCTTAGGCGAAGCCCTGCGTCGGTAGCATCATCATCACCGTCATCACGCTATCGTGCTGATGGAACTCTCTCTCGAAGCTCTGCTGGATCGGAGTTCATGGGACGTCATCGAGCTGAACGTGTGCTGAACTCGGAGGTGTCGTACGTTCGGTACTTGGATCGGTCGGATCGTGAAGACGTATGACTACATCAACCGCATTGTGCTAACGCTTCCGCTTTCGGTCTACGAGGGTACATGGACAACACTCTCCCCTCTCGTTGCTATGCATCACCATGATCTTGCGTGTGCGTAGGAATTTTTTTGAAATTACTACGTTCCCCAACAGAAAGATATTAAAAACATGAAGCATATGAGGTAGACTCAATTCCATTTTTAATTTTCTTTTATAAACTAAACTAGTGCTAAAACAAGAAACAAAAAGATTTGATTGCAAGATCTAAAGATATACCTTCAAGCAATCACCTCCCCGGCAACGGCGCCAGAAAAGAGCTTAATGTCTACTACACAACCTTCTTCTTGTAGACGTTGTTGGGCCTCCAAGTGCAGAGGTTTGTAGAACAGTAGCAAATTTCCCTCAAGTGGATGACCTAAGGTTTATCAATTCGTAGGAGGCATAGGATGAAGATGGTCTCTCTCAAGCAACCTTGCAACCAAATAACAAAGAGTCTCTTGTGTCCCCAACACACCCAATACAAGGGTAAATTGTATAGGTGCACTAGTTCGGTGAAGAGATGGTGATACAAGTGGTATCACTACAAAAAGAAGACACATCCGTGACATTTTGGGCCGAACAAAAAAAAATATGTCATACATATGACACTTCTATGACGATAATTGTGACAAAACCCAGTATCATCATAGATGTGGTGGGCTCCTACTTCTATGACAAAAAATCATGACAGAAAATGGGCTTTTTGTCTTGGGCGGGCCAGAGACGCAGCTGCATGACATTCTTTGGGCCGTCCATGACGGAAAAAACCGTGGTAGAAGCGAGGGGGAGGAAAATTTTGGGGAGTTCCCGGTTACGGTGGGAGGTCGGGGCCGAGCGATGCGAGTTTCTCTCGTACATGTACACGTGTGTGTGCGAGGCGTTGGCTCTAACTGAACCCGAGCGAGGCGTTGGGCTCTAACTGAACCCGAGAGATTGCACTGCAGGCTATGCGTTACTGAACCCGAGTGATCAATCGATGGTTGTTAACTGAACCCGATCGAGCGATTCATTCGCTACTGCTGCTAACTGAAGCCGATCGATGGGATGAACGGTGAGCGTTGCGGGGGGTTGGATGAACAGTGAGTGGTGGCGTTGCCTCTGGATGAACAGGACCCCGTGGTGTGGTGGAGGGCTGGATGAACAGTAGACGGTGGAGGGGTGCCCGTGGAGGGGTGGATGAACAGGACCCCGTGGTGTGGAGGGCTGGATGAAAAGTAGACGATGGAGGGGTGGTTGAACAGGACCCCGTGGTGTGGAGGGCTGGATGAACAGTAGACGGTGGAGGGGTGCCCGTGGAGGGGTGGTTGAACAGGACCCCGTGGTGTGGGGGGCTGGATGAACATTTTACGGTGGAGGGGTGGTTGAACAGTAGCCGGTGGAGTAGCACGCGGCGGAGGCTGGATGAACAGGAGCCCGTGGAGGCTGGATGAACAGGAGCCTGTGGAGGCTAGAGGAGGTCGACGGTGGAGATGAACAGTATCCCGTGGAGTCCCGTTTTGCGGTATGCCACACCCCTCCCGATGAACAGGACCCCCGTTTCGACCATAGTGCTCCAACACAAGTCCGTTTCCTCCGTTTTGCGGTACGCCACACCCCTCCGGATCAACAGGACCCCCGTTTCGACCGTAGGAGGTCCGTTTCCTCCGTTTTGCGGTACGCCAGACCCCTCCCGATGAACAGGATCCCGTTTCGACCGTGGCTGGTCGAAGACAAGGCCGTTTCCTCCGTTCTGCGGTACGCCAGGCCTCGTTTCCATCGCCTGTTCCGTCCAAGCCCTCCCGATGAACACGACGCATTCTGTTGCCTCCCCATGAACACGACTCATTCCATTGCCTCCCCATGAACACGACGACGACGTTGTTTCCCCGTTCCGACCCAGCCGTGTACACGAGCCGTCGCCGTACGTATGCACGAATAGGCGTTCGAGACCCTGCCCGTATGTACACATACATGGCCGTATTTTCTTTCTTGCACCCTGGCCGTTGTACATACGTGTAAATGCTACGTGCGCGCCTCTACTACGACACGTGGCCTCTACTACGACATGTGCGGGCCTCTACATCGACCAGTATGTAGGTACACGTTCGCGACCAGAATGACAACGCTACGTACGCTTCGACCAGGTGGGCCCCGACTGTCAGGCACCTCCTTGCCAGCAGTCAGTGGGCGAATCGTTTTGTTTTTTTTTGCCCGGACGCACTTCCTTGCGTGCGAAGATGTAGCTGGTGGGTCCCAGCGGTCAGGGGGGTCGTTTTTTTCGCGAAATACGGTGGCCCGTCCAGTGGGTCCCACTGTTAGGTGGAGGAATAATTATTTTGCACGTAATAAGGAGGCACTTCCTTGCTGCGGCCGTGGACCCAGCTGTGAACCTCTCCACATACAGTCCACGTCCGATGGAAGCCGTTCCTTGACCACGTTGACCACGCCGCGCCGAGAGCACCAGGGCGGTGGACGACGGCGATGCCTAGGAAGGGGACGACGCGGAGCCGGGGAAGATGCGATAGTGGATGCCCACGCATAGAGGAGTACGAGGGTTCACTGGTTCGCTGCGGTGTGAGGCTGCCATCGCCGCAGAATAACAGGGGGTGTGGGTGAGTAGAGGGATGGCCTGCCCAGCGGTGGGAGTAGTAGGGGGCGATGAGGCCTCCGCCGCATCGCAGCCGGCCACGGGAGGCAGGAGAATGAGGCACGACTGGCGCTTGCTTGGGCGGCTGGAGCAAGAAGACTAGAGGTTGAAGAAGCACTACGGCCATTGAATGGACATCGTACGGTCACTGGAGCTAGAATCGTGCATATTGACTAAGTTGACAAAGCCCTCCGTCCCCGTCAACTTAGTAGGCCCACAAGTCAGCCTGCCACTATACTGGGTCCCAGCTAACAGGGGGAGTATTCATTTTTTGTGCGTAATAAGGAGGCACTTCCTTGCGTACGAAGATATAGCTGGTGGGTCCGAGCTGTCAGCGGCGGTAACCTTTTTTCGCGAAATACAGAGGCCCTTTCGGTGGCTCCCAGATGTCAGGTGGAGGAATCATTATTTTGCGCGTAATAATGAGGCATTTCCTTGTGTGCGGCCATGGACCTAGCTGTCGGCCTCTCCATGTAAAGTCCACTTCAGATGCATGTCGGTCGTTGACCATGTTGACCAAGCCGCGCCGAGAGCAACCGGGCGGTGGACGACGGCGAGGCCTAGGAAGGGAACGACACGGAGGCAGGGAAGACTCGGCAATTGTTTCCCACACGGAGGGGAGTACGACTGTACGAGGCTTTACTGGTTCGTCTGCCATTGCCGGAGAATAACAGCAGGTGTGGGTGAGTAGAGAGATGGCTAGGCCAGCGATGGGAGTACGGTGGTGTCTGTGGGAACGACGCCTATGGGATCACAAGAATCCCTACTACGGTTAGTGGGGCGCGGGGTCGTGAGAAGAGCAGATCAAACATATAGTACATAGTTTGTTTATCCAGGTTCGGCCGCGAGGATGCGTAAAACCCTACTCCTGCTTTGGTGGATGTATATTCCTGTTCTTGAGCTAGCTCTGGGGCATTAGGAGCTCCAAAAAGCCGAATCCTTCTCATGGTCACCTCGGGCCTCCTTTTATAGAAAAAGGGGTCGCCAAAGTGGCACACAAGAGATGGAAAGGGTACAGTGATGCGAGGTTATCCCTCGCATTACATGACAAGGCGCATTTAATGCGTTTTGCTTAGGTGTCCTTGCTTTATCGGGGACGGGGGAGAAATCTGTCTCGTCCGTCGCGCGCTCCTTCTTGTGTCGACATGCGCCCTGGCCAGCGATGCCTATGATGCCATGTAGGTAGGCAGGCAGCTGTGGTAGCGCAGTGGTGGGTCTTCACTAAGATATGCATGCCGCCACGCAGGTGCCTGCCCAGCTGGTTGGGTCCGCAGCTGCATGCGTACGGTGGTGGAGGTTTAGTCGGCGTGGGCCTGATGGTGGCCCTGCGGATGTCCTTGGCAAGGGCCTTGCCGGGGCCCCGACAAGGGTCTTGCCGAGGCGCCTGCTGTCATCCCCGGCAAGGCGCTTGCCGGGGTCTCGTGGTCTTCCCTGGCTGGTATCTCGCCAAAGGTCGTCGTCTTCTTAGTGCGTATATGATCTTGAATGTCTTCACAAAGATCTGCATGCCACCACGGGGATGTCTCCCGAATCCTTGCCCCTTGGGGGTAGTGGACTCAAGGGTAATTTGCTCCATAGGCGTGGGGCGAGTCGCCGCGGCAAGGGTCTTGCCGGGGTTGCCAAAGCTGTCTCCCGGCAAGGATCTTGCCGGGGGAGTCCGCTTCGTCCCTTTTGCTCTTCGTCGTCTTGGCCTTGGCGTCGTCCTAGTTCCCTTGAGCTTCGGTCTTACCCTGGCTCACCTCCCTTGCCTTGCTTGGTGTGGTGGTGCCCGCGGCTCTGACTGCCCATGCACAGGTATAGGGGTACAAAAAGTGCACCCCTCTTTTTGTACACTGACAGGAGCCCCCGTGCCTGGGCCACACATAAGCGCAACGCGTTATTGGGCTAGGCCCAAAAACGGTGCACGGGCAGGCGGGGCGGTTTTTTACCGCGGTATGATTTTTCGCGCGTTGCGCTTCCCAAGACTCTCGCGCGTGGCGCGGTGTGGGGAGGTGCGTGTGATGTGGGCGGCATGCATGGGGTTGGTTCCCGCGGGCATGCGTCACATCACAGTTAATGTGAAAGGAGGCGGTCCGTGTTTTCCACCATAAAAAAGGAATAACCGTGGGCGCGCTGCTCACTTTCTCCTCTTTCCTCGTGCCTTCTCCAATCTCAGAGCCGCCGTTTCCTCTCTTCCTTCCTTCCTAAGCTTCCGCCGTCGCCCGCCGTTGTTGCTTCGCCATCCCCCTCCCTCAGTCCTCTAATTTTCTTAGCCTCCATGGTGCCCAAATCCGTCAAGGTCAAGGGGGTGGCCAAGGGCGCTGGGACTGTGGAGCCGCCGGAGAGTGCGCTATTGGGGGACCGGATGAAGTCCTCCTTCTTCTTCCCCTCGACGGTTGATGTTCATGAGCTCCGGGCCTCCTTCAGGCCTCTATGGGGAGTGAAAACGGGGGGAGAGAATTCGGGACATCCAGCGACACGCGTCATTCCTGCCGCTTGCGCCGATCCTGCCCCAAATCGGTATCCCTTTTTCATCGATTATCTTTCTTGCGGGTTACGCCCCCCCTTTTTCCGATTTCTTCTGCGACATTATGCACACCTTCGTCTTTCGCCTCTTGGATTTTACTCCGAATGCGGTGGCGTGCATGGCTTTCTTTGCGCATCTCTGCGAAGGCTTTGCCAGGGTGCAGCCCAACACGGCACTCTTCTGCCATTATTTCTCCCCTCGGATCCAGCCGGGAGGTGCCGTCTCTAGTTGCGTCACCTGGATCCCAAGATCCAAGGGGGCATACCCGGACGGTGCCGTGAAGGAGAGGTGGGAGGAATGGCATGGCCGGTGGTGCTGGATTGAAGATGAAGACCCGCCGGAATTCTGCAAGGTCCGCCGAGTGCCACCGGTTCGCGGCAGCGATTGGGGTGATGTCGATGCCGCCGACGGGAGGCTCACTGTCGCCACCACCAGGATTCTCTGGCTGACGCGGGCTGGACTCACCCTTGAGATGATCGGGGCGGACTTCATTCACCGCCGGATCGCACCGTTGCACAATAAGGGGAGGCCAGCCTGGCTCTTTACGAATCCAGCTGACATTATGCGACTCTGCCCTGGCCTCGACCATAATTTCACGGTGATGGCGCATGCCCACTTCTGCCAGCGGCTTTTTCAGCTTGATGTGGGTCGCGACGGCGAGGTCGAACGGACAGGCAAGGCCGCGTGGGCTACCGCAAAGGTCGGCAAGGCCCTCAAGAGGCCGTTTTTCAAGTTGCCAGCGGGGGTGGTCCCATTGTGCAATAATTCACGTCGGTCCGAGATCATCGCTATGATGCCGGACTGTAATGCGCACGGCGCTGTCCTGAGCTGGAAGGAGCCAAAAGATGCGGATGTGCAGCAATTCTTTGAGACCCTGATTGAGGTATATGTTAATGCTAACGCCGAGCGGTGGCTTGTCATGGACACTACCCAGGCAGAGCTGGACTACATCGCCACTAGGGCGAGGGAGGCACAGCTTTCCATGGAGGCCGGCAGCGCCGGGGGTGTGGAGGACAAGGTCGCAATGGCTGCGGAGGAAGAGGAGCTCACCTGGTGGGCGCCGGCCTCCGGGGAGGTTAGCAACACCGACATGGGAGCTCCGCTTGTCGAAGATGCGGCCGACATTCGTCAGTGGAGGAGGATGTGGCGGCGGGCTCGACGCCAGCCAGGGGAAGAGGGCGAGTCATGCGGCGGTCGGGCTCCGGCGAGCCGGTCCGGCCCGGCAGGGCTACGCGGCCTCAATTGACCCTGGAGGGGTCCGAGCGTCACACGAGGGCCATGGCAGCGAAGAGGCTGACGAAGGCCGCTGAGAAGAAGAAGACAACAGTCCCTTCCTCATCTGGGCGTGCACAAAACCCGCCTTCTTCGCCTCCTCCGGCAGATGTCGACTCGGATGTCGACGCGGAGGTCGCTTTTGATCTCGGGCCTCTCAGCCCGAAGAGGAAAAGGAAAGTGGTGGAAGAGGAGGAGATGGATGACGAGTAAGTACCCCGTTCCTTACTGCCATTTCCATTCCCCCAAATTAAGTCACCTCTCCTGATCCGTTTTTGCTGTTGCAGGATGCAGAGACGTTGGCCCAGAGGGTGAAGAGGGCGAAGGCCTTGGTGAGCAGTGAGCCCCCAGCTGGGGCTTCGAAGACGCCACTGGTGGTGTTGAGCAGGCCGGACAATAGCCCCCGGCACAGCCCCCAGTGTAAGTTCGTCACCCTCCTCTTATTCGACATGTGGTAGGCGTTCGATGCTATGGTTTTGACCTTGTCGGGTTTACAGGAGGGGAGCGGCAGCAGGAGGAGCCGCAGAGGGCTACCCCCAACACACCACCCCCATCGACTACGCCGCCGCGAGGGGCATTCCTGGCAAGGTCATCAAGCACGGACCCCACACCCATGGAGGAAGAGGGGAACTTGGGCGCTGGTGACTCTACCACGGCACCAAATGCTGGCAGGGAGGGGACTTCTGCTTCACAGCCTGGCACTGGTGAGTCACCTGTCCTCCGTCTTTGTTTTTCCCTTATTCTTTTTCTTGGCTTCATTGCTCCCATTACTGCCCAGGCCCTCCTTTAATAGATATGGAGGACATGGATACTGTGGTTGGGAATATTGCTGAGGAGGCCGCAGTGGAGGCCGACAGAATTGCCGCCGAGGAGGCCGCCAGAGATGCTGACGAGGTCGCCGCCGATGAGGCCGCCAAGGATGCTGCTGAGGACACCGCTGCGGGGGCCGCCAAGGCGACCGGCGAGGCCTCTGCTGAGGGTGCCAGCGGTGGGCCTGCCGGGGAAGCCGGCAAGGCCACCGCCGAGGAAGAGGTGGTTGATGAACCAGGCGTTGCCGGTGATGGTTCTCCAGAAGAGCAGCTTTTCTGTGCCATGGGGGCCAATTTCCGAAAGCTCCAAGTGCTCTATCGTGCTCGCCTGGACAAGGTCAAGTCCAGGATGGCAACGATGGACAAGGCGGAGGTGGATTTCAAGGCGCGCGTTGCTGAGACGCAGACCTGGTTTCACCAGACTCGCGAGGAGCAGAGGGCCTTTCAGGGGGGAATTGGCCAAGCGCGATGTAGAGCTCACCATGAAGATGGCTGACATCGAGAAGGCGCGGGAAAAGGCGGCGAACTTGCCTGCCGCGGCCGAGGCCGCCCGGAACCAGCATCAAGCCGCATTGGATTCCCAGCAAGAGGACCACTCCGTGCGTGAGGCGAAGCTTGCCGCAACGCTCCGCGGCAAGGATAAGGAGCTCGAGGCCCTTGTCATGCGACGGACTCGCAAGCTGGAGCAGAGGCACAAAGAGGCACTCGATGCCCAAGCTCTAGCCCATGTCGGCAAGGTGAAGGAGTTGGAGGTAGAGCAGGACCAGCTGAAGGAGCAGGCCCTCAAGCTGTCCAACGAGAAGAGCACGCTCAACAGCGCCTTGGTAGAGGCGCAAGTAGCGGTCATCAGCAGGGCTAGGGAGCTCTCCGAAGCGCAAAACTCCATCAGAGATCTCAAGATGAAGCTGGAGAATCTAGAGAAGATGTTGTCGGGGAGCAGAGCTCGGGAGGAGACCTTGACCAGGAGCCTGGAGGAGGAGAAGCAGCTGCGGGCAAACGAGGCCGCCTCCCACCAGGAATATGTGGCGGGCGAGAACAGATGGATCAGCCGTCTGGAGGACGTCGCCGGCAGGGTCACCTCGCAATTGGCCACCATGGGGATGCCAAACGTGAGGTATGCCCCTGAGCGCAGCGGGACCGTCAGCGCCAAGCTGACCCAGTTCTTCGAGGGCGTCCTTGGAGCCTTGGCTTATCTTCACTCCAACAGAGCGGCCATGTTGGCCAGGGAGGCCCGGCGACTTTGCCGGGGGGTCATGACCAAGGTCCTCACCAAGATGGCGTACTGGAATCCCGACCTCGACTTCGAAGCCATGATGGATAGCTTGCCGGATGGTACTGACCTCACGGTGCTCAAGGAGCGCATCAAGCCCATCATCAGCAGTATCGACGAAATCAAGAGGGTGGAAGGCCAGCGCCGGGATTAGGCATCCCGTTCTTCTTCGCCGTTGCAGGTTCCCGACCAAGACAAATTTTATCTTTAGTTAGAACCGCTGCAATGATGTGATGTAACATAACTTTTGCAGTACTCTTAATTTGCATGCACGTTATTTCCCCATTCAATTTCTCTTTGTATGCACGCCCTACGTCGATTGGGTAGGTTCGCCAGCGCGGAAGCCCCTAGCGGTGTTTTGGGGACGGATCCACATGGGCCTGCTGGGTATGCATGCTGCCGGACGAGCCACCTTATCGTTCTGAACGCGGCCGCTCGAACTGTCGAGCTTGACTCGAGTCAGAATCGAGAGCGTTGTTTATCGCGGAAGGCTACTCTGCCATTCTCGACACAGCCGCTTGAGCTGTTGAGCGGACTCGAAACAGGGCAAGGGCGTTGCCGATCGTGGGAGAGCCCCCTGGCGTGCAGGTTTCTCATACAAAGTCGTGACATATCCGGGGGTAATAATCTCATATAAGAATGATAGAACAAATAAGGGTTCAGTGCAACTTAGCTTCTGTTTGCAGTCGCTCGAGTGCTGATCTTCTGGCCTCCTTTCTTCTCCAAGGGCCACGAAGACGAAGGAGTGCTGGGCTAACTGCTAGAGCCAATTCTCACAACTGCGCCCCCTACCTGGAGCGCCAAAGATGTCGGTGGGAACGACACCTATGGGATCACAAGAATCCCTACTACGGTTAGCGGGGCGCGGGGTCATGAGAAGAGCGGATCAAACAGATAGTACATAGTTTGTTTATCCAGGTTCGGGCCGCGAGGATGCGTAAAACCCTACTCCTGCTTTGGTGGATGTATATTCCTGTTCTTGAGCTAGCTCTGGGGCATTAGGAGCTCCAAAAAGCCGAATCCTTCTCCTGGTCGCCTCGGGCCTCCTTTTATAGAAAAAGGGGTCGCCACAGTGGCACACAAGAGATGGAAAGGGTACAGTGATGCAAGGTTATCCCTCGCATTACATGACAAGGCGCATTTAATGCGTTTTGCTTAGGTGTCCTTGCTTTATCGGGGACGGGGGAGAAACATGTCTCGTCCGTCGCCGTTCCTTCTTGTGTCGACACGCGCCCTGGCCAGCGATGGCTGTGATGCCATGTAGGTAGGCAGGCAGCTGAGGTGGCGCAGTGGTGGGTCTTCACGAAGATCTGCATGCCGCCACGCAGGTGCCTGCCCAGCTGGTTGGGTCGGCAGCTGCATGCGTACGGTGGTGGAGGTTTAGTCGGCATGGGCCTAATGGTGGCCCTACGGATGTCCTTGGCAAGGCCTTGCCGGGGCCCCGGCAAGGGTCTTGCCGAGGCGCCTGCTGTCATCCCCGTCAAGGCGCTTGCCGGGGTTCTCGTGGTCTTCCCTGGCTGGTATCTCGCCAAAGGTCGTCGTCTTCTTAGTGTGTATCTGATATTGAATTTCTTCACAAAGATCTGCATGCCACCACGGGGATGTCTCCCGAATCCTTGCCCCTTGGGGGCAGTGGACTCAAGGGTAATTTGCTCCGTAGGCGTGGGGCGAGTCGCCGCGGCAAGGGTCTTGCCGGGGTTGCCAAAGCTGTCTCCCGGCAAGGATCTTGCCGGGGGAGTCCGCTTCGTCCCTTTTGCTCTTTGTGGTCTTGGCCTTGGCGTCGTCCTAGTTCCCTTGAGCTTCGGTCTTACCCTGGCTCACCTCCCTTGCCTTGCTTAGTGTGGTGGTGCCCGCGGCTCTGACTGCCCGTGCACAGTTATAGGGGTACAAAAAGTGCACCCCTCTTTTTGTACACCAACAGGTGGGGCGATGAGGCCTGCACGGCAGCAGAGCCGGCCATGGGGAGGAGGGAGTAGGCAGTCCCGCCGGCGCCTGTTTGAGCGGCTGGAGTAGGAAGAGCAGAGATTGAAGAAACACGACGGTTGATGGATGGCCATCCAACAGTCACTGCTTGTGCATCAACCTTTTTTTTAGGAAAGCCTCAAATCTGTGGAAAAGAGCATACATCCCATCTGTTATTGCTAATAATTTACAACCCATTTGCTAATTATTAATATTTTTTGGAGCCCATATTCTTTTTGTTAGCATTACAGCCCATATTGTGGCCACGGTTAAAAAGTTATACGAAATTTTGCATATTTCGGTGAGGTCCGAACTGTTTTTAATCCCGAAACTTTGACTCACATTCAAACTGATTTTAAAAATAAATGTATATCAATATAAAATCCAACAAATTCTCCATGCATAAAAATTAATGTAATTTCAAATCTAAAAATGAAGAAAAGATATTTTAAACTAATTGCCGGTTTGATGTGTTTTAAAAATGTACAGCCCATTTCTCATTACTGATGGGCCATTTTCTCGGCCAGCCGAATGAAAGCTCTCCTCGTCTTGAAAGATTTGCAGCCCAACAGGCCTGACAAAGCAACTTACTTGGAAAATCACAAAAAAACTGGGATGTGGCCGTGGACCAAGCTGTCAGCCTCTCCACGTACTGTACTCTTCCGATGGAATGTCGTTGACCATGTTGACCACGCCGCGCCGAGATCACCAAGGCGGTGGATGACGGCGAGGCCTAGGAAGGGGACGACGCGGAGCCGGGGAAGACGCGGTAGTGGATGCCCACGAGGAGAGGAGTACGAGGGTTCACTAGTTCGGCTGCGGTGTGAGGCTGCCGTCGCCGCAGGGCCTAGCTAGCGGTGGGAGTAGTAGGGGGCGATGAGGCCTCATCAGCAGCACAGCCGGCCATTGGAGGCAGGAGCAGGCGGTCTCCCCGTCGCTGATTTGGGCGGCTGGTGCAAGAAGAGCAGCGATTGAAGAAGCAGCAGGACCGTTCGATTCAAATCCAACGGTTACTGCTGCTAGAATCGTTTGTTGACTAAGTTGACAAGCCCTGCCTATGCGTCAACTTAGTAGGCCCACATGTCAGCCTCCCAACCGGTGCGCCCCAGATGTCAGTGGGAGGAATCATTTTTTTCGCGTAATAAGGAGGCAGTTGATTGCGTGCGGCCAGGCCAGCGGAGGGAGTAGGGTGGGCCGGGGAAGCCTGCGCGGCATCACAGCAGGCCACAAGAGGAGGGAGTAGGCAGTCCCGCCGGCGCTAGTTTAGGCGGCTGGAGCAGGAAGATCAGAGATTGAAGAAGCACGTCGGCCGTTGGATGGAATCGTGTGTTCACTGACAAAGCCGTGCGTAAACAAGTCAGCCTCGAAATCTGTGGTGTGTACAGCCCATTTGCTATTATTTTTATAATTTTTACTCATTTTCTAATTCATATGGAATTTATTGCAGCCTGTTTTCCATTTTTAGAATTGATGGCCATTTTATGGTCAGTACCAGGGTAAAAAAAATTAACTAAATATGTGGGAAATTTTGAAAATTCGCAAATTTTTGCTGGGGAACGAAATATTCTTAATCCAAAAATTAATAGCCATACTAAAACAAATTTAAAAATAAATTAGTACTATGTCATGTAAAATCAATGAAATACGTATAAGATATCACTGAAGAACAAAAACAAAAAAAAAGAAACTTATATCCCATTTGCTATAAATTTTTTGGAATTTTCAACCCCTTTTGATATTACTTTTAACAGACATTGACCATATTCTTAAGCCAGGCCGGAATGTATCCCTCCTCTTCTTGAGAGATTTGCAGCCCAGTAATTCGGAGAAAACAAATATGCCTAGCTTGGGTATTCTTCAAAAAGAAATACTGGGCTACCTATTTTCCCAAAGAACTCGTGCATGAGCATTTAGCTTTATTTATTTATTTATTTATTTACTTACTTATTTATGTTTAGGGGACCATGAGCATGTACCTGGGCCGGATTCATGTGAGAGCCTCCCTTCTAGTTTATTATGGGCTTCTCTATTGGGCCTTCAATAGTGGGCTGCATGTTATCAACAAGTGGAAAATGTGTTCCGAGTTTCAAAAAAATGTGTTCCGTACGATAAATTGTATGCGCTACGTATGGTACGGGGCACTAAAGGATCGAACCGTGCAACGACTTCCAAAACATTGTGTTTGTCATTCTAACAACACATTTATTCAACCGACAGACGGAATATACTACTGATTGTACATTGAAAACAGCAGCAGCAGCAACCAGGGCTGGGGGTGCAACAGAAGCAGTAAGCAGGCCAGAAGAGTGAAGACGCAGCTCTCTCTTCCAAACCAAACATTAGCAATCATTACAAAAGGGCTACCAAAAAAGAACAAGTGTATGCATCAAACTAAATAAAGATCCTACTACACCAAGTGTACGCATCTAACTAACTGGCTCAGTTAGACGTTACTATTTGTTAAGCTATGGAGATTGGCTGACGGCTTGAACCAGATGGGTGCCTGACGGGGGAAACTCCAGCCAACAGGTCGAAGTCTGATACTTGCGACCCTCTCTCCTACTTTGGGCTGCAGAGCGTGGCGGCACATATCAGGGTATGGTGCATGCAGAGACGCATGGTACACTGTGTACACACAGTTTTGCCTGATGAACGAAACCGCGATGCCATCATGATCCTTGCCGTCGGATATCTCCTGGTTAATCGGATAATTCGGTCTGACAAACAGAGAGCGTGTACCAAGGCTACTTACCAGCCTCCAAGCAAAAATTCCTGAAGGCCCAGAGAAGCTGGGATCCTGCTCAAAGACCTTGCAGTGATTGTGATTGTATTCCGCGAAACAACACGTCCGTTACGTGCGAATGATCATCAATCTTTCACCGTCGTCTGATCGAGCCAGGAACCACCTGCAACTGCCATGCCGCTTTTCTTTGAAAGGTTCTGGGATTAGGAAGGGTAGGGACACCAGGCGGCTTACAACATCATATCAAGTTGGAGTCAAATAAAAAAGGGCTCTTGGTTTAGTTAATCTTAAGAACGGCATGTTATGAGCATGAATATTTTTTCAGCAAATGCTGACAGTAATATAAGCAAGCCATCATGATATAATAGGAAAGTAACATACTGCTATAACAGCCGTTTGTAGCGATGACTGGAGTAGGCCAGCAATACGTCCAGCCATAGAAGGAGTCGACAGCGTAAATGAAGCCCTTGTGTTCGATGGCATCAGAGAACCATGGAGGATGTATGATCCTGTGATGGACGTGCAGATTTATCCACTTCCCGCAGTGACCTGTCAGATAGGCGAGACCGCGGTTGAAGAACATAATTAGCCTGAAGTCTTTTGTCAGGACCCCGATTCCAACTCACATCGATCTGGCCGGTAACACCTCATATCACTTTGCGACCTCACGCATGGTATTCCCACGGGTGTCGCCTTACCATGGCCCGGGACCGTTTGTGCCTTTTGGCTCACATATATGATAGTGTCGCTAGCATCCATATGACAGAGAACCCGGGCCGACATGGCTAGTCATGAACCCAAAGCGGCACTAACCTATGGGGACATGCATACATGAATCAACCTCGAGCATGTCGGTCAACAGCATGTGAATACGGGCTGTAGCACTGGGCTAACAGGACTCCGCTGAACCGGGCTGTAGCAGGCTAGGCAGGACTCCGGATGTCACCGCATGACATTTCCCCGAAGGGACAGACACAGGAACAGATGGATAGATTTTGTCTAAACAGCAGCCATAAGTTGTTCTAACATGCATGAAAATGGTATAGATGGATAGATTGGATTTTTCTGATCATTTTTCATATATAATTTATTTCATTTGGAGTTACGGTTGAATTTCTATGATTTTTAGAAGTTTTGGGTATTTTCTGAAAATAAATAAATCATTTATGACTTATTTAAAATCCCAGAAGCATATACTGCATCAGCATGATGTCGGGGTGATGTCAGCAGGCCAAAGGCGTCGACCAGGTCAAACCTAACCAGTGGGACCCACTGGTCAGTGACCCAGTCAACTAACTAAGTTAGTTAGCCCTAACTAACTGGGCTGGGCCCACTAGTCAGCGACTAACCTAACTAACCTAAATAGTATTAGCCCTAACTAACTTAGTTAGCCGGGCGGGGCCCGCATGTTAGTAGCTAAGCTAAATTAGCTAGGTTTAGTTAATCCTAATCTAGGTTAGTTAGCAGGGCGGCCCCACCTATCATTGAGCCAGGGGAGGTCAAACCCCTTGGTCAACTGGGGCTAACGCGCCGGCGTTTAGCCGCCGGCGGTAGCAGACGTGGCGGAGGGCGCGGGATTTGCACTCTGGCGACCAGAATGACAGTGGAGGCCATCTACGTGAAGCTGGGGAGCTACCGCATCCAGTGGTGCAACTTGTTGGACACGGGGACGCCGTAAACGACAACGGCGAGCTCAACAGCGGTTGTCGGAGTTCGACTATGCACGGGAAAGCGGCTGCAGTGAGCAAACACGCGAACTAAACCGTGGGCAAGGCACTACGCGATGCAGCGGCGTCGTTTGGCACGTTGGCGTGACCAAAAGGGCATCGGAGCGGCACCGGCGACGAGCCCGAGCGGCGTTGAGCTCGGTCAGCAAGGAGTCGGCGGTTTGAGCTTGAAATAATGGCGGGGAGGAGGGGGATTCGGAGCAGGAGCTCACTGGGGTCACGTAGAGCATCTCGGTGGGCTCGGGGACGGTTGGTGACGGTGTGCAGTCGCCGGCGATCTCGGTGGACCGAGGTTGAAGGAGACGGCGTCGCCGGTGTTTTAGGGCTTCCGGCGTCACATGGCTCGGTGAGGAGAAAGAGGGGGTCGAGGTGGAGCACGGGGACACGGCGGAGAGGCACGGGGGAGGCGGTGGCTACGTCTATGGAGAGCGTCGGTGACGGGCGTACTCGGGTGTGTGCGAGAGAGAGAATAGAGGAGGGGGATGAGCTCGAGGGAGTGAGCGAGAGGGGCCAGGGGGTGCGTGGCGACGTCCTGGGCGTCGGGGCAGCGATGGGAAGCAGGACGTGGCCAGGCGCGTGGGCGGGCGCGTCGGGCACACGCCCTCCTACCCACTGGCAGGAGGTTGAAGACAGTGGCGGCTGTGGTGGTGGGCTGGGCTGACTTTGCCCAACTGGGCTGCTACAGTGGTGGGCCGGCCTCTCTGGTGGGCTACACAGGTGAGGCCAGGACAACTCTCTCTGTCTTTTTATTTCTCTTACTGTTTTCTATTTTTATTCCTCTGTTTTGATTTAGTTTCTAAACCAAATCATTTTTGTAGCTTCTGAAAATTATCATGTGGCCTGATACAACATATTCAGAGCCACTCACAAGTTTTCAAAATTATTGGAGTTATAAAAGTATTTATAGGAATTTATATCTCCAATTCAAATAAGTATTGACTTAATTCAAAGACCCAAAAAAATATTTCTGTGATTCCAAAAATATTGGTTTGAATTCTACCTCTTGCCAATATTTTCAGAAATGAACAGGAAGATTTTCTTGGGTTTATTTGAAGCAATTTTTTAATGTTGATTATTTTTATAAATGATTTCTGAGGCTTTCCACTTTCCCCAATTCAACTTTCATAATTTTAAACATGATGCAAGAAGATTGATGCAAGGACAAGTAGTGACTAGCTAGGGATGTAACATCTTTATAATTCGCAGATCTTGTGGGCACTTGGCAGATTACAACCTTGAGCAAATCAAACTTGGTATCATGTTGGCTACTGTAAGATTCCGAGTATTCTGTGCCGCGGTGCCAAAGCAGTGAGTGTTAATCGAAGGAAGGGGGATCAATCGCCGGGTGTAGACCTCCACGACCATCTAGCTGCCGCGACCGTCGACGAGCACCATCCAAGACGTGTTCATGCCGACCCAGTACATATCGTTAATGTAGTTGAGGCTGATGGGGATCAGATCGCAATCAAGGGGGTTGATGCTCGCCACCCTACGATCGTTATGCTGCGTGACATGCCGTTTCTGAAGATCAGGCGGCATCAGCAAGCAAGGAGCTGGCTTAAAAAGCTCCGGCCTGAGGGCTTTGATTAAACGGTACAACCCCGACAAGCACGCGACGAGCGGCATGGTACTGAGATTGTCCACACGCGAAACAATGAGCTTGATTACCTCTGTGGGGAGCGAATTCCAGCCACTCTTTCGGAGGACGCTGCTCAGTTCTGCCATTGTTAGTGCTTGGGTTTCGGACGAGGGGGGGAGGCGCCTTAGCTGGGATGGAAGATTGGACGAGATTATGTGCGGACAAAGATGGAGAAGCGAATATGTGCTACGGGAAGTGGACAGGTGATGATGACTACAGCATGTCGCTTGACTTACGAGACACATACCAGCAGCGTAGGGTCATGTCGATGCCAGGCAACTTGCTTGAGTGATCACAGTACTGGTACGCCCTACAATGCTATGCCCTAACTTGCTTGAGTAGAGTAGTAGAGTAGGACTCTGCTCTACTACTAGCACCGGAGGAGTAGTATATTCTAATCTAAAATAGTTGCAAACTTCAATGCCCGAGCATGGAATGACTATGAACCGTGCTCAAAGACCGTGTCTACGCGGTGTTTGGACATGGGAGATAACCTCAACGCCAACGGTGCAGCTCCCGTTGCACCGTATGTGTTTCTGTCCTTCCTGTTCGAAATCGTGGTAAAATTCATGTTTCTACTCTGTATCCTACTACTATGCTAGTCCACATGATTAGATGCGAACGACGACTTCTTCCCCGACCTCGGCAACCTCATCCTCGACGACATGGGCGACAACGTCAACGCCGGCAACCAGTGAGATACAGGGTGTAGGAAGCGGTTTGGGAATTTGCATGCCTTTCCAACCAGTGAGATACTCCATACAAAGTACGACGGAGAAATAACCACAGAGAAGGAAGCTAAAAGTAAACAATCAAATGAGCAATTTTGCTTTTCTTTTGCATTGAATCGTTTCACAAGCTTGACTAGTGTTGTTTTTCTACTTTTACAAAAACCGCATCGTAATGTTAAAACGTGCATTTGCACGTACATAAGTAATAGTAGTACTCCCTCTGTCTAGGTGTATAAGTCTTCCCTCCTTCTTGGTCACGGTGCACAACCAAAGATGACTTATTGACCTGGACGGAGGGAGTAGCACAGTCTGCAAGGATATATCGAGAGAGACGTGTAGTGCAATAGTGGAAAAAAATTACTCGTATATGAGACCAGATCTCACGGTTAGCAGGTGAGACCCGTCCTGATGGATGACATGTGGCTTTTAAGTGGGGGGTGGGGGATGCTTTGTGATTTGTGAATGCCACGTGTCATCCATCAGGATCGGTCTCGCGTGAGACCTGGTCTCATAGAATTCTTTTCCTGCGATAGTATATAGTAAAGTTTGTGCTATATGCACGTACTTGCAAAATGCGTACGAATACACAAGGTTTCCAAACTTTCCCTTTTACATACTTAATTAAGGACGCTAAAAATTCCTGAATGTTCGGGATTTATCATTTGCATCCCAAAACTAATGAAATCGCCTTACGAAACAAAAATTATACTCCTCCTAAAAGCCACGGCGCTCGCAGGAGCGCTTGCGGTGCGCCATGAGTGCCCTGGTGCACGGCCGTTCCCCAGCGCGCCGACACAACGCCTCTTCCTCAGCCTCGCAACTTGCGAGGTGCTGATTGGCAGCTTGCCGGCGGGCGATCACGATCTCACCGTTGTGGTGATCCGGCGCCAACAGGTACTCCTCCTCGCTGGAAGCGTGCACCTGGTCCACGTACCGCCAAGCGTAGATGAGGCACTTGGGCCTGACTGCACTCAGGGCATCGGCACGGGCGTCCTCCGCCACCCTCACGGCCCTCGCCCGAGCCTTCTGCCAAAGAGCCAATTGCCTGACTCTCTCGGACGCGACATAGGCCTCCCAGGCAGCTTGTTCCGCGGTGTGCTTCTCTTCCTCGGCCTTCTTCTCCGCCTCTATTTTGGCGCGCTCTGCTGGAGGCAAAGCCTCCCACAAGGAGACATCCATTTCTTTCCAAAGCTCCTCAAGGCTGGGGGGCTCGACGGGCGGCGCGGAGTTCTCCTCGTAGCGGGGAGCCGACGCGTCCTCCGGCGCGCGTGCTGGCGAGATTGGGAACGCCGACGCGTCCACCTCGACGCATCATGGCGAGGAGCGGAACACCGACGCGTCCTCCTCGACTAGTGGCGGCGAGGAACGGAACAGCGACGCGTCGCATAGCGGCGAGGAGCGGAACACCGACGCATCCTCCTCGACTAGTGGCGGCGAGGAACGGAATGGCGACGCATGACCGTCCGCGCGGTGCAGCGAGGGGCTCCTAGGGCTTGGGAGGGGCGATGCCATGGTGGTCGACGTGAGAGGGAGGGGGAGGAGATAGCGATGAACGTGAACGTGAGGGGGAGGAGATAGCGATGAACGTGAACGTGAGGGGGAGGAGATAGCGATCTCGTGGGAGGTGCAGTATTTATAGAGAGCAATGGCACACCTACGTAAGATATGGACTGAGCTGCACTGACTTAACTGCCGGTCCAGTTGCGTCACTGACATGAGGGCCAGACCCCTGTTGGGCCCATATGTCAGTGACCGAATGCACCTGCAGTTAAGTAACAGCTATGTGGGCATATTTGTTTGAGTAAATTACGGGGGAGCGAAGGGGCGGAAATATTGCTAGTCACAACGGATTGGACGAGCGTGGGGGGAGGAGAGTCATGCATTCAGATTTTTTCACATGGGGTGGAGTGGTGGGACCGCCGGAGGGAGAAGGAGAGTTTGGCAGGCATATTGTTTCACACATGGAGAGGGAAAAAATTGGAGAAGAACGGGCTTCCTGCAGGTATGGGGAACGGTGCATAATAAGTCATCTTGCATGTCAGGCTAGGTATATTCTCAAGTCATTAAAAACAAACACGCCCCACACATGTTCATATTTCAAGGTGCACTAAATTATTGCATGCGATGATTAAGGCTGGCCATAATGGTGGTATCTTAGCTGGTATCATGCACACGGGAATAGCAAACATGCTGATGTGGCAAAGAATTAAAGAAGAGAGGGGGGTTAGAGTAACTAGAGTTCATGCATGCATTGGTAAACACATTTTTTTGTGGAGAATGACAACACTAGTTGAGTACTTTTGCAGACTTCAAAAACTATTCCACAATGTGTCAACATTCACAATGTCAAATCAATATTTTTTACACTCATTATAAAATGTAGTTCTTATACTAGTACTAGTTGAGTACTCATTATAATCAGTACTCCCTCCGTCTAGGTGAGCAAGTCATCTTAGATTGTGCACTGTGACCAAGGAGGAGGGGAAAACGGGAAATCTTAATGTTTATAATCAGTACTCCCTCCATCTAGGTGAGCAAGTCATCTTAGATTGTGCACTGTGAGCAAGGAAGAGGGGAAAACGAGAGATCTTAATGTTTATTTGCTAATTAATAGCATTGCATGCAATGAACTAACCACTGCATGTCGTGTTTGGTAGTCTCAAGTCATTAAAAGCATGGACACCCACATCTCCTATTGGTTGATATGTCAAGAAACAAGAAACGGGGTAGAAGTTAATGTACCACGCCTAAGACTAGCCACAATGGATAGTAACATACACTAGTAACATATACATATCCCTAGACTATGTTACTGCCTTCATAGTGGGTAGTAACTTAAGTGTGGTAACATGCAAAGATTCATTTATTAGGTTATAGACTCATATTGCATTAGGACATGTGATGTTACAGTAACTAGCTAAGTTACTACAATTACCTCTCTCTTCATTAACTCATTGCCACATAAGCAAATCTGCTAAGTTGGACTCGATGTTACTGCTGAAGTTACTCCCACTGTGGCTAGTCTAACTGTTTTGGGAGTATTGTAGATATTGATATTTTTAGTATAAATTTGGTCATGGGATTTCATTGATGCTTGTCAAAGCGTTGACAGGTCTGCTACGCGTGACCTGAAGATGAAAGCGTTGAGCATCTCGAAGTAGATCAACAATCTTCAATTGTCAAAGATTAGCCGTTCGGCCAATAAGGTGGCACAATTAATCGCTAAGTATAGCTTTGACAATAGATTAGATGGTATTCTTGTAAATAATGTACCGCCCTGTGTGGTGAATATTGTATCGAATGAGTGTGCTGGTGTGGCTGGTTAATTAATATAAGGTGGTGTTCAAAAAAAAGTATAAATTTGGTCAAACACTTTGCAAACGGTTGACGGGAGTAAAAAGGACAAGAGGGAGTATCATGCATGCAGAGTAGGCAAAAAAATTGCTTGTCTAAAAAGGGCAAAAAAAATTGCTCATTTATAGCCTGTCGAAGTCTCAAAGGGTGCGACCGCGCGAGGGAGGCGAAGGTCGTGGGAGGCGCGACGTTTGACGGAATTAAGTGAAGTTACATCCATGCGCCGGCATGGCGTGTGAACAGGCAGAAGCTATACCGTCAGGCCTACGATATGTGTCTAGTAGACATGACATCTAGTGGGTCCTGCATAGTTCTCGAGAACTCTTTGGGGGCTTGCAGCCGTTTATCCATGGGCAAGCCAGCAACCCCACGCCATTCTCACGCCCTACTCGTCCCCGTCTTCTACCTTACAACAGTTTGCTCCCAGTCGTCCTGTCCTTTCACATTAGTTCGCTCCTAGTTTTTTTTTGCGGGGTACAATAGTTCAACTTCTCCTAACCCTCCTCCAAAATCCATGGCCTCCCAAATCTCCATGGTCGCCGCTAAGGACCAGGTTAGAGCCATCACCGGCGATCAGTTCATCGTCATCTACACACGTGGATCCGAGATGGTGAAAGCATGGCTTGCTCGCTTCCTACGCATGTTCAACAGTTCAACGGATGAGTGGGTCACTGGGCTAGTTGTTGAGTAAACCACAGTCCTGGGACGAGAGAAGGATCTAAAGGACGAAGAGAGGAAGAAGCCCACCGTGATCCAGGTTTGCGTACATAACGTTTGCTTGGTCTACCACATATGCCATGCCGACGTTGAGTGCCAGGATTTTAAGAACTTCCTCAAGGACAAAAGAGTGAAATTCGTTACTGTAGGCTTTAAGAACGACAGTGACGTCCTGCGTCGGATAGGTCTCGTTGTAGGCCAGCCCTTCGATCTCTAGAAGGCAAGCCTGGTGTCCTCCTCTCAACCTTCAGTGCTGACCCTGGCAGCAGCCATGATTGATCCTTCATACGCTAAACTGAAGAAACCTCATCACGAGTTTCATCATGCATGGGAGTCGAAGACATTAGATGAAGATCACATCCTGTACGTAGCAATGGATGCCTACCTTTGTTTAAATATCTACAAGGGTTGGATGAAGAAGCAGAGCCCAGTGTCCGGTTCAAGCAAAGAAGCGTCGGCGAAGAGGAAGAGGAAGAGGGACGAGGACGAAGTCGAGGACGTGGACTCGGACTCCAAGTAGGTGGCAGTGCCGTCGCTCATGCTGGTTCTACTGTAGTGTCAAGCGGACTAGTTGCTTATTAGTTTATTTTCAAGGGTATGTTGTGCTGAGGCCCCATCAGAACTATGGGGCTGTTTGGATTGTGACTATCTTTGCCATATGTTGCCACATGATTTTTGTCACATTTATCACACTTGCCTTACTTGAGTTGCTCAAATTGTTAGCCATACTTTGGCTTGCCTAAGGGAATCTCGCCACACTTTTTGTGTCTATGACATGTGGTGTTCACTGCTCATAAAAAATTCCTTGTCTCAAGTGTGGCTAGAACCAAACACCTACCTAACTTGGTCAAACTTGCCTAAGGTTAGGTGTGGCAAAGTGTGGCAATGTGTGGCTAGGAACCAAACAACCCCTATGTTTATGTTCTTTCTCGTTATTTGAACTCTTTAGTACGTACAGTAGTACTAGTATTATATCATACTACTGTTCTTCTTGCAGTTGGTACTACTGCTCGTATCTTCGTGTTCCTACTGTACTTAATACGTTTGTACTAGTAGTATAATTTGGGTCAGTCGATTTGTGAAAGAAGTTCGATGGAGCAAAGGAAGAAGACGGCAGAAGAGGTGGAAGAAGCCCTTCTATCCATCCATGTTGCATCAAACGGCTCACATGAGTCGACTGACCCAAATTGCTCCTTCAGATTGCAGGATCCATGTGGCATTCAAGGTCTCGAAGGTAGATTCCGTGTCTGCACCCGATCTGCGGGCTCGACGCGCGCGCGACCGGCTTCCGCCGCGACAGCCACCATGCGCGCCTCCTATGCGCGGGCGGAGACGACAATGACACGCTAGTTCCTCCTCGTCGGCGTGCTGGAGCACGCGCTCATCCTCCTCTTCGTACGCTGCGTGCATAGACATGGCTCCACCAGCTGCTCGCGTGCTTGGCAGCGCGGCGGCATCGCGGGGAGGGACTGTAGACGACGTGAGTGGGCGAGCCTTCGGCTTCATGGCGGGCGCCGGCATGCGCAACGGCGGCAGCGACATATTGATGAGTGCGCGCGTGGGAGCTTACTTTAGTTTTATATATAAGGTTGGTCAAACTTAAAAAAAAACCGTACTAGTACACGTAAACATTAGACTTAGGCAGCGCTTTTATTAGTTACTAGCTTATGTTCTTGCCCATTATGACCAGCCTTAGTACCACGGCGACGATACGGAATCCTGTGCAAGCGCGTGAACTGCGGCCGCGCGGTCGTTCGAACGGTGCGTCACCGTGTTGCGCTCGAAGGACATCCACCGAACCTTTTTGTGTGTGTGAAAAGAATCCTCAAATATTACTCAACTTTTTTTCCTGTTAAAGTTCTTGACGCTGCAATATTTCCATATATTTGAATTTAGCTCCAGTTCGTGTTTATTTGGATTGGGACATTTTAGGTGCGCCCTAGTTTTTTTTAATACTGATTTTGTGTGTGTGACTATGAGAGAACGTGTGTATGTGTCCATATGTGTGTTGTGGCGGAAGGGCAATGTGGAGACGGTGTGCGTGTGATACAGACATAGAGAGGTGTGAATGTGCAAATGATCGTGCATGAGTGAGACATAGACATATGCCGATATGTTTGTGTATACATGAGAGAACGGTCTTCTAGTTTACTTGCGTATGTGTGTGTGAGAGAGACTGAGAGAGAGAGAGAGGGAGAGAGAGAGAGAGACAGAGAGAGGAGCATCCGTAACACAACAACCATCTCTCTCGATTCGTCCGTCCCTCGCACGGTCGCATGCAACACATGCATCAACGCATGCAACACATGCATCAACGCGCACATTTTGACACCCTCACCCGGCCCCTGCCCACCTCAAGGCCCGCACAATCTCTTCGTGAATACCCATTTCTCTCCTTAGGTTTGTTTTCTCTCAATATCACACACACACAGAGAGAGAGACACACACGCAGCACAACACACACACACACACTCCCCCGAGCACACAATTCATCCCCATCCAAGGTTATACGGCGACCACTCTCACTTGTGCTTCTTTGCACCCCAACATGCACAACACCTCAATCTTCAAAGAGGGCAACGAGCAGATCAAAGACGACAACCACACCGCGCTAGAGAATGTGGGGTCATTTGGAAGCAGGGTGATGTGGCGACGGCTGACTGACTCCTCCCCCCCACCCTCTCTATATCTTGCACAAAATTACCAATCCCTCTCTCCCCCCCACAAAATTGTCAATCCCTCAACCCACGAGATCCTTCCCCTCTCGTCCATGTTTTTCCTGCTCTCTCATCAAACATGTTGTCTCTTCTCCTTCCACATATACAGAATCCAGATGCACACACATCTCATGTATATTACATGTATGCATCTTTCTCACAGACCTAACTTCTTCCTCTCTCTTTCTCTCTCTATCTCTCTCTCTCTGTCTCGTTAGGTTTGTCTCCTACTCTCTCGTCCACATACATACAATCTTTCCCTCCCTATCTGCTCCATCTTCAAAAGCTCTCTTTGCATGTTTCATTCACACATTGGGATATGTCAAAATGTTGCTTCTATAATGGCTGATGTAGAGTTAGGGTTGTTCTTGTTGCATCCTACAAAGTAATAACCATGAAATGCATTTAGATTCTCATTTGACTGGGATTATGTGAGTTTGAGCATGTTGTGAAGTACTATAGACCTTGTATACATCTTGGGATTTGACAATGATTGTAACTATTGAATTGTATAGACCCTTACATTCGTAGTCAATAGCCTAATATATTTATTTCGCAATTTCAACAAATGATTAGTTCACTACAAACTAAGAAAACAAATGTGTACTCCCTCCGTTTTTATTTAAGTCCGCGTATTAGCATTGGTCAAAGTCAAGTTTTGTAAACTCTCAGAAAGCTTATAACAAAAAATATTAACATATACAATAACAAATAAATACCATTAGATTCATTATTGAATGTACTTTCACATCATACATATTTGTTATGGTAAATGTTTATATTTTTCTATAAACTTGGTCAAACTTTAGGACGTTTGACTTCGGTCAAACCTAATATGCAGAGTTTACTACTACTACTTGCTAGTTGCTTAGCCGAATCACTCAACACGCCACACGGGGAGTCCAGTGTCACAAAATGTTGAGGTCGGCGGGAAAATCTCCCGCGACCCTGATTCAAGCAGTGGGAAGTTACCATCATAGCCTTCGGAACAGGCCTACGGATGACGCTTGGTAGGGGGCTGTTTTCGTAACTTTAGGTTCACCCTACCCAGCCAACCCCACCCCGGCACCCAGAGTAGTACACATGAATACTCCCCAATTTCTATCCCCACCGCAAAATAGACTTCTCCATGGCACCGCAGCCTTCGTTCTCCTCCCCTTTACATCGGCGCACTCGTCCACCGCAGCGCATCTGCCTAATCGACGACCTCGTACGCCGCACTGGAGCCGGTCCACCGTCGTCGTCATACACGGAGCCTCTTCCCCGGCATCGTCTTCCACGGTCTCGTATCTGCTTCCCAGAAGCCGACGCCAAGCGCAGAAGTACCACCGTCGTGGACAATGAACTGACACCCATTGCCAACCATGACTCGCAGAGGCCGCCGCGACCATCGTTCTCCTCCTCGATTGGTAATGTGTGTACTGAATCACTTAGCAGTACATGTGCAGTTCCAATTTTGTTCATACCTACCCTTCAAATTTCCTGGGTGCTATTGTTCCCGTAAAAGTAATTGGTTATAGCCTCCATTGTCCAACAGAATATCAGCTTGTAATTGTGCGTCACTCCTATATCGTGCTGTGCTTGGGTAGGTTTTTCATCTGCAACCAGTAGTGTGGCAAATGATGGAAAGGTTTTTAGAACTAGCAAAATGCCCATGCGTTGCACGCATCAAGATGGATTTGTATGAGTATTTTATCTTGTTGGAGATGCTCTAACATGGCAGACGAGTGCTTTAATGTTGCCCACAAGATGCGTGAGTATTACTAGTAGTATATTTTTCTTGCCATGTTGAGATTTTAAAACCACGAGTGCGAACATGCAGAGGAGCAATGAAGATCAAACACGGGATATTGGGGACATCTTCAAGGAGCGTGGCAAGTTAAAGAGGAGCTGCACCGAACTTGTAAAACGAGCTTTGGTAAATAACACCCTTTCAATTACTTCTGTGTAGCCTCATGTTCTTCGATGTGTATATGTTGTAGTTTCTGTTTCTCTTAAGCATGGTGTTCTTCGATGTGTAATAAGAAGAGTCTTAATCGTCCTAATGCATTCGTTTTTAGCTTGATGTAGGAAGTGGGTGTTCTCACATTGTAGTCTGTTTTTATTTATTTATTCCTTTTGAATTAACTTCTCCGAATTCTGTTTATCTGGCTTCTACTAAATGGATCTAGGTTGCTCTGAGTATTGATCTAAAAAAGAAGTAACTTCATGTCAGGATGCAGTTCTTGCGAGGAGGGAAGTATGGTCAACCTTGATATCATGTTTCCAAAATGAGGCTGGATTACACACAAGGTGCCAGTTCCCTAATGATGCTGGATTAGACACAAGGAGCAAATTCCCAGATGATGCTGGATTACACACAAGCCAGGTGGAGTCGTCAGTTGTTCGTGTCCCCGTGGCATTAGTAAAGGCTGAAAGAAAGCGTGCAGCAGCCCTTGAGAATGTAGCTGAGTTCCTGAAGAAGTGAAAAGAGCAATCAGATGCTCTCTTCACCCAAGCCAAAGAAGAGATGGAAGAAGCCATAAATAAGCTAGCAGAGGCAGAGCAGGCTAGGCGTCTCCTGCTATCTAAAACCGTTGTCAATACAAAATTTCCTTCATAATAGCTAGATTCAAATGTTTATCTAGTCAGCATGCCTGTTGTGATGTCCGTGCATCTACTGATGTGGCACAAAATGTTTTTTTCAGGTCATGTAATAACAGCAATTACTTTCCAAACAATAACAGACGAAGCATTGGACATGGTGTAGTTCACGCGCAAGCCCGACATTCCAAGTTCAACTTCCACATCAAACTGATGTTCACAGATATCTGCACATTCATACATAATGTCCACAACCATGATTCACTTCAAAGCCAAAAAAATGTGAGGAGAGTTATAAATAAAGAAAATCCTCTACTAGTTCCATCTACCAGTGCGAGCACAACAAGTCAAGACCATGCGTAAATTAATTATATTGTAGTCATTTTTTGTGTTCTAAAATGCCTGCCGGCTCGCGGAAGGACGTGTTGCCGGCACACGCGCGGATTCAATGAAGGCAGGCAGGGCAGTCTTAAGCTGGTTGCACGCGGCGAGGAGGCGTGCTTAGCCGGGCCTACAACGAGTGCGGCCCTCTTGGCCGGCGCGCCGGTTCAATACCTGCACTATGAGAGGTCGCGTCCGTGTCAGAGCAATCACTCCCTCCAGTCCTTTTTTGTTTGGGTATAACAAAATCTCGTTTTCCATTCACATTTTAGTGGTAGGAGTTGTGCGTGTCTGTCTGTGAGAGAGAGAGAGGAGACGGTAGTCGGGGTTGTCTGATCGGTAAACAAATGAATAATGTTAGTCTGGGATGGAGACGAAAAGGAGACCGCAACAAATGTTGTGTCTACAGGAGAGATAGAGAGAGTAATTTTAGTGGTATGAGTCATATGTAGAGACATATAGGGTGTGTGAGAGAATCCCATGGAGAGAAAGACAAAGTGAAAGACGAGTGGAGACTGTGGTATTGGCGGTGAAAAAGAAAGCTTAGGTACCGAGTGATACCAGAGAACAGTAGAGACGTGAGAGATAATGAAAACCGTGTAATTTTAATGATAGGGGGAGTGTGACACTTCTCAAGGGAGACGTCGAGAGACCATGTTTGCGAGGATAGGAGCAACATGAAGTGAGCGTGCGGGTGAGCTAGAGAAAAGAGAGTGATAGCTACCTGAAGGAGCATGCATGCGAGAGAGATGGGCGTGAAAGGAGTGAACAAAAAAGGGATTCAAATATTTGAATTCGACATGATGATACATGTATTCCATACTCGAACCAAAATTGATCTATCAAACATGCATACTCATATGAATTCGCGCACATCTATGTTATTTAATATGTAGATATTACTGATCCATACATTTTAGTAGAACATAATTTGGTTAAATTTTTTTGAATTCAACCTTAAGATTTCGAGATCGTTGTATTTGTAGATTATATTATACATATAAAGGAGCAGAATTATTTGTTGTGCTTTTGAAAGTATATATATAACAAATGATGTATATAGAATGTAATTCCAATTGAAAATGGATCCCGCCCGAAAAAAATAGAATACAAACGGGATTCGAATTGAGTTGGCACGGTAAACGTGCACTCTGCAAAATTTGAATGAACCGGGGAAAGTCGCAGTAACCGCCCAGAACCAAAATCTGCGAGATGGAAATCACTGCTGCCTATCCGTGCCACGCAAAGCCTATATGCTGGATTTCTATAGGTTTTGATAGGGGTAGGTTTGTAATTTCACCCAAACGTGACGTAACCGCCTCTCACCCGGATTCATACACGGTGGGCGCCAAAACACAGTGTGTCCTCGGCCGAAATCGACTCCCTCCCTGATTCATGTTCATACACGATGGGCGCCAAAAACAAACTCTCGTCGGCAAATATTCTGTGTATGCGAGATTACCGTCCTATCCCCGACCGACTAGTGTTGCTGTGATGTAGTAGAAATTTGAAACGGGGGCTAAGTTTGTAAATTTCCTCGCATTTGAGACAAGCGCGCCCTGAATACATGGTTCCCCCCTTCCTCTATACCTCCCTTTTCCCCATTCGTACTCCGTGGGCGCCAAAACACCCTCTCCACCCCACCCTCCTCCGTCCACCGCCGTCCGCCACCCCATCCACCGCCGTCCTCCTCCACCATGCCGGAGTTGATACCCCGACGCCGCCGTCCATTACAAGAGATTGACCTCTCTCATCCACGACTTCGGACCGGGATCCTTGCATCCCGTCCTCTTGCTTCATCCCCGCCGTCGTCCACCTTGCCGGCGCCGCTCCTACGACCATCTCGTCCACCGCGCCCTGTCGCCACCGTCTACCCTCCTAGATCTGCTTCCACGCCGCCGACAGCCATCGCTACCGCAGCACCGTCAAATTCTCAGCAGATTCCTACACGGCGCCGCACCAAAGGCGGTACTCTTTCGTATCTGCTCAACTTATTTATCGCAGCAAGAAAATAGATCGCCACTGCTTTACTCTAATTTCTTTTCTTGGTTGCGAAGTTGCCTTTGTCCGGTTTGCACCTTCTGATCTGCCATGGCACGCTCAACACCATACTCGCAATTCTTATGGTTTTCCCCTTTTATATTCCGCACTAGTTAAATCACAGTAGACTAAATTTCAAAATTGGGTCAGTCGATTTTTCAGAGCTCGCCGGAGTTCACCGGTGCGATCGAAGGGGCTCGGGTGGTTGTGGGGCCTCCCCGAACGAAGAAAACTCGATGCGGGTGGGGGTTGGGGTGGGGGTGGCGGAGGAACACAGGCGGTGGGGGCCGTTGGTCCGGCCGGCGGCCCGTGCGGTGTTCTGTATGGGAAGAATCAGAGACGAGGAAGAAGAAGGGTTAGGAGACGTAGGATCTTCATCCAACCGCCTGCAATGGTAGAGAGAAAGCTAGGAGTTGCATTCTTAATGCGCTCTAGTTCATCATGTGTGGGCACTGCGCAACCAACATTTTATTATCCAAAATCTGCTTGCTCTTCTTTACCATGTTCCTCTTCCGTTCTTCTTTAATATGTACTCTCTCCATTCCTAAATACAAGTCTTTGTATAGATTCCACCATGGACTACATATGGAGCAAAATGAGTGAATTTACACTCTAAAATGTACCTGGATACATCTGTATGTGATCCATAGTGGAAATCTCTACCAAGACTTATATTTTGGAACAGAGGGAGTATGATAGTAGTATAGTATGTTCCTTGTACTAAAGATGAGCAGGGACATTTGAAGTGTAGAGGTCTATACGGTCGGTTGTGATGGACACTTGAGCCTCTTTGATTCCTAGGATCTTGTAAACATAGGAATAGGATTTGTAGTGGCCTGCCCACTTGAAACCTATAAGAATATCAAGGAAATGCGGGGAGCTGTGTCGCCTTTGAGAGTTACATTGATATTAACAGTACCGCACCATCACTTGAAGAGAGCTGGTATCCGAAGCCTTTCTAGCCGTACCGGCAATACTAGCACATATATTCCAGCAAGTTCCACTTTGCTGATTTTACTCTGATGCTTAAGGTTTTCCCGTTATATCTACACTATGATCTATGTAGCTGCTTTGTGTCGCACTAGCAGCAGTCCACTCTTGAAGCTTAACACTGCAATGACTTACAAAATTGGCACCAAGGCATTGAGTGCCATTCTGGATGCAATGAAACTCATACACTCCCCGCATGTTGATTCTTGTTCAAAATATCATCCTAATGACTATTCTAACCTCGAGGAGTTAAAGGAAGATGGCATGTCCTGTTCACCCATCAAGGTGCCTGTTCTAATTTGGTAATGTTTCATTGATTGCGGGTATCTTGCATATGTTGTCTTGCATTTCTTCTACTTTTTTGCACCGCCATCTGCTTAGTTTACTCATCATATATGTCGAGATGCCATGCCCATCCATTATCAATACATATTCCATCTATCATCATACCATGTTTTTCCACTCAAATGCTGTTCTTGTGCATCAGACATCAAAAAGGAAGAGGGTGATTGCCGAACCTGAAGGAGCACCAGCAAAGTCCTTGAAAAACGTGGTGCTGCCGGAGAAATCAGACAGCACCCCACTTATATTGGTTGTACAACTAGTGACACAAAACGTAGGACCGACTGCAGCAGACTGTACCCATACTTCACTGGCCACACCACTAGCCCCACCACACAGGACCTGCACTCCAGCAAAAGGTATACCGATTTCATTTGCCATAGCACCCGTTGTACCACAGAAAAATCCCACTGCAGCAAAAAGTACAACAAGTCCACCAGCCGAAGACCTATCCCAACTGCAGAGACGGTCAATTCCTGCAGATTGGAACCCCATTCCATTTATTCCTAGTTTAAAAGACAATGCTTTCAATGTTGTTAGGCACTACGTGCATATATTCCCATCATGGGAAGATTATTGTGAAGACAAAAACCATTTTCACATCTTCCTGTCCAACTTACGTGTAAGTGCTATTATTCATGGCTATTATTTTCCTGTTTTCTGCTGATTGAACACATCAATGATTTACATTACATTGTTGTAACTAGGCGAGGGTCAATCTAGATAGTCATGACGAGCAAAGCTTGCTTGTGCTTTTCAAGGAAGCATTGCAGCAGTATCGGTGTTACCTGAGGAAATCACACTTTGATGGCAAGTCTATAAACAAATTCCTGGTGAAGTCTCCTGTGCTAAATTTAGAAGACATTGAATGGAAAAACCTTGTTATGCACTGGTCTCGTTCCCAGGATGAGGTACTGTCTATGAAATCACATGACAATTTGAACTTCTACTTTTCCGCATGTGCCTTACGGATCTTTTTTGCAGGAAATCTGCTCGAAGAAGAATTCCGGTTTGACAAGAACGATAGGATATCTCAAATATGCTGCCCGCTGCTTTGCTCTTGTTAGTACCTATTGTCCTGTATCACTATACTTGCATACATACCTGGTTCATTATGTGACAGCAGTATGCATGATAGCTTCCTTATCAATTGTTCGCTCCAAATTATCTGATATGTATGAATGGTTACATTAGTGAAGAATATATCTAATGCCAATGTTTTTTAGCTCTGCATTGTTCTTGTAAGTACATGCTGTCCTTTATCAGTGTACTTATAATGACAGGTAGTTGTTCATGTACCATCACTCTACAGCTTATTTTCCTTTGCCCTCCATTTTCTACACATCATATCTATATTTACTCTTACCATAAGGTTGGTACTGAAGAAGTTTAGCTGTGCATTGCTCTTGGCTGTACCTTTTGCCTGTATCGCTGCACTTACATTTATAGCTAATTGGTTATGTAGCATCACTCTTCATCTTATCTTAAATATTCTCCATTTTTCGTATATTATCACATCTATATTTACTCTTAACAAAATGTAGAATAAAGGCAATGCTTTTGAAGAAGATTCTATGGTAAACTTCTTGAATTGCCCCCCCCCCCATCAGCATGGACAAGGCCTTTATAGAGCCTGTCTTCACCAATAATGTAAGTTTGTCCATCTCAAGCCTTTAAACTTTGTTGTATTTATTTGGTTAGGCATGACTGCAACAGCTGTTTATTTTTGGTGTTTGCATTAAATTGGTTGTTTAAAGTTTATTATATGTAGTTCATAAACAAAAGTTCGTCCTTTCTCAATTTAAGTTTTCAGTTGTACAACCAAGTTCCTTCTTCATACCATGCAAATTAAACTATACAGAGCAAGTGATCTTCTTTTGCACTGCATGTATGGTTCTGTTCTTCATCTGTAATCCAGTGGTGTGGTGAACCTACCCACTACAGCACAATGTCATATTCTGCAATGTCTTAACTATGAAAAATGACATATCATTCTACTATTATTTAAATCATCTCTTTATTTGCCAATATGAAATGGTATAAATTGACAGCACACTAAGCATTGATACTTATGAGTTCTTGATCTGTAATCCAGTGGTGTCGTGAAGCTGCCAACTCCTTCACAATGTCATTTCCTACCATGTCTTGACCTGAACAATACCATATTGTGTTAATGCAAATTTAAACTGTGTCACTTTATTCGTCAGTAAGAAATGTGATGAATTGTCAGCACTGATACTTTTATGTGCAAAACCTGTCATCTGTCTGCTTGTTTATCTTTCAGAGTGAGGAAGATATAAATGTTGAACAAGCGTAGTCTCATCATCTTGCTCAGCTGCTTGCGCTGCAGCTCCCCAGCAGGGCTAACCTTTCTTGAACTCTATTGAAGTGTTGTCGGTTTTATATATTATTTTGTCGGCTTGTTTATTTGCACTGGTGGCGATCTTTGATGCCCAGTGTATGTAATCTGCTGTCTGCTTGTGCTTTATTATCATAGTGGCGAACTTTGATGCCCAGTGGATGTAATATGCCGTAATTTCTTTATTGTATAGTATAGGTTTTTTCTTATTCATGATGCTGCAGTTATTTTACTGTATATATATCTTGTCTTCGCAGTAAACTGGCCAAACCGTAAAATTACGGTACATAATCGGGCGGTCATGAAATCATGATGTAGGTTGGACCTGAAACGTGCCGATCAGCTCACGGGCCGGCAGTAGTCCGAAATGAACCCCGGCCCATGATTGTGCGAATCAAATCACGAGCTTTTAACAGGCCGAAAAATTGTCTCGGTCCTTGTTTGGCCCAATCAGATATCGGCTGCAAGTAGGCCGGATGCAATCCGGGCCGTAGTTAGGCCCAACTATATGACGGGCTTTTAACAGGCTAAAATTAATATAGGGCCGAAATGTTAAACGGGTCCTTAACAGGCCAAAACTAATATCAGGCCGAATTACTAAGTGGGCCTTTTGCAAGTGGGCCCAAAAGCATAGTGTCCAGTTGACGGGCCGAATCTGATATGGGCCATAATTAGGTCCAAAACCTCTTAAAGGGCTGTACCTGATCTGGGTCGTAATTTGGCCCAGAACGTGGTAGGCTTTTAACGGGCCGGATCTCATATGGGCCACTATTAGGCCCGGAGCGTGGCAGGCCATTAATAGACTGTATCAAATATGGGCCGGCATTTGGCCCAAAACATGGCAGCCAATTAATGGGCCGGCCTACTAGGATCCTCAAAATCTTGTGGGCCTACAGCTGGGCCGGCCCATTAATGTCGGCGAAATCTCGTGGGCCTTTAGCTGGGCCGGCCCATTATGATCCGCAAGAATTTTGTGGGCCTTTACCTGGGCCGACCTATTATGGCACACAAAAATCTTGTGGGCCTGTACCTGGGCCGGCCCATTATGGCCCGCGAAATCTTGTGGGCCTTTAGCTAGGCCAGCCCATTATGGTCCGCAAAATCTCGTGGGCCTTTAGCTAGGCCGGCCCATTATGGTCCGCAAAATCTTGTGGGCCTTTAGTTGGGCCAGCCCATTTAAACTTGTTGGGTCGTGCAACGTGTTGACGTATCATAGGCGTCTTCTGTCAAGTGAGTGGATGGCATCTGTCCCGATGATGAGCCGACACGTGTTTCCTCTAGCCAATGATGATTTTACACGTGGAAAATCCCCATTGGTCGGGGCTGTTAACAGGTTATCGGATCCAAACCCGACCCGATAGCTTAAGGCGTTCCGTTACGGTGGATGCCACGTGTCGGTCACCCTTGACAAAAGCACTTCTGTGACGTGCGATTTATCATCATGGAAGTGGACACTTCCGTGATGATAATTTTGGTAATGTCATGGAACACTTCTACGATAGCACAGGTATGACTATCTTGACTCTGTCATAAATTTGTCATGGATGTACATGCATGACAAAAAAAGCGACCTACTATGACAAACACGTATCATCACGGAAGTGTATTTTTCTGTAATCTGAAAATATAAAAACGGCAAGGTAACGAATGATAAAAGTGAGCATAAACGGTATTGCAATGTGTTGAAACAAGGCCTAGGGTTCATACTATCACTAGTGCAAGTCCTCTCAACAATAATAACATAATTGGATCATATAACTATCCCTCAACATGCAATAAAGAGTCACTCCAAAGTCACTAATAGCGGAGAACAAACGAAGAGATTATGGTAGGGTACGAAACCACCTCAAAGTTATTCTTTCCAATCAATCCGTTGGGCTATTCCTATAAGTGTCACAAACAGCCCTAGAGTTTGTACTAGAATAACACCTTAAGACACAAATCAACCAAAACCCTAATGTCACCTAGATACTCCAATGTCACCTCAAGTATCCGTGGGTATGATTATACGATATGCATCACACAATCTTAGATTCATCTATTCAACCAACACATAGAACTTCAAAGAGTGCCCCAAAGTTCCTACTAGAGAGTTAAGACGAAAATGTGTGCTAACCCCTATGCATAGGTTCATGGGTGGAACCCGCAAGTTGATCACCAAAACATACATCAAGTGGATCAATAGAATACCTCGTTTTCACCACGGGTATCCCACGCAAGACATACATCAAGTGTTCTCAAATCCTTAAAGACTCAATCCAATAAGATAACTGCAAAGGGAAAACTCAATCCATTACAAGAGAGAAACATCATAAGGATCCAACTATAATAGAAAAGCTCGCGATACATCAAGATCGCATCACCTCAAGAACACGAGGGAGAGAGATCAAACACATAGCTACTGGTACATACCCTCAGCTCCAAGTGAGAACTACTCCCTCCTCGTCATGGAGAGCACCGGGATGATGAAGATGGCCACCGGAGAAGGATTCACCCTCCGGCAGGGTGCCGGAACGGGTCTAGATTGGTTTTCGGTGGCTACGCAGGCTTCTGGCGGTGGAACTCCCGATCTATTGTGCTCCCCGATAGTTTTAGGGTATATGGATATATATAGGCAGAAGAAATACATCAGGGGAGCCACGAGGGGCCCACGAGGGTGCAGGGCGCGCCCAGGGGGTGGGCGCGCCCCCCTGCCTGGTGGCTTCCTCGTTGATCCCCTGACATGCACTCCAAGTCTCCTGTATTGCTTTCTTTCCAAAAATAACTTTTCCGACGGTTTCATTCCGTTTGGACTCCATTTGATATTCCTTTTCTTCGAAACCCTAAAACAAGGAAAAAACAGAAAACTGGCACTGGGCTCTAGGTTAATAGGTTAGTCCCAAAAATCATATGAAATAGCATATAAATGCATATAAAACATCCAAGGTTGATAATATAATAGCATGGAACAATCAATAATTATAGATATGTTGGAGACGTATCACCGGACAATGAGGCGGGCCTCATTGCGATCCTCAGAAAGTTCCTTCCTATTAAGGTAGGCCAAGAAGGGTTCGGTCCATGGGGCAATGACTGCCATAATGAGATGGGTCAATGGTGTTATTTCGGTGGCTGAGCCTCCGATGATATCGGTGTCTTCAGAATCTCGGGTTGTGTTTGGATGCGGATTAGTGTTGCCACTCTCCCCCTGCCACACCACGGATGGCTCAAAAAGCCTTTCCAGAAAGATATTGGGTGGGACGTGGTCGCTCTTGGTGCCGATATGAGAAAGAACATCCGCCGCTTGATTACTTTCTCGGGCCACATGATGGAACTCGAGCCCCTCGAACCGATCCGACATTTTTAGGACGGCATTATGATAAGCTACCATCTTTGGATATTTGGCATCAAAGTCTCCATTTATTTGAGATATTGCAATGTTTGAGTCCCCGCGCACTTCCAGGCGCTGTATGCCCATGGAGACAGCCATCCGGAGACCATGCAATAAGGCCTCGTATTCGGCTGCGTTGTTGGAGTCTATGTATAGTATATGGAGTACGTACTGAATGACGTCTCCAGTGGGCGATGTTAAGACGACGCCCGCTCCTAGCCCTGCCAGCATTTTGGAGCCATCGAAATACATAACCCAATTGGAATATATACCGTACTCTTTAGGGAGTTTGGCCTCTGTCCATTCAGCGACAAAGTTAGCCAGTACTTGGGATTTAATAGCTCGATGTGGTTTGTATGTAATATCAAATGGAAGGAGCTCGATGGTCCATTCGGCAATCCGGCCCATGGCATAGCGGTTTTTTATTATGTCGTTGAGTGGTACTTCGGAAGCCACCATGATCGAACACTCCTGGAAGTAGTGTCGTAGCTTTCGAGATGCCATGAAGATCGTGTATGATATTTTTTGATAATGGTGGTACCGGGTTTTGCATGGTGTAAGGACAGTGGATACGTACTATACTGGCTTCTGAAGCAGGAATTTGTGTCCGTCCTGTTCTCGTTCAACGACGAGTCCCCACTTGATGTGTTGCCGATATGTATAGCAACATGGGTTCGCCGACGTTTGGCGCGGCCAGGATTGGGTTGCTCACTAGAAGGGTTTTTATTTCTTCCAGTCCGGCTGTTGTCGCGTCCGTCCACTCGAAGTGATTGGTTCACCGTAGAAGGTGATAGAGTGGCAGTGCCTTTTCTCCCAATCTGGAGATAAAGTGGTTAAAGCTACCACGCAACCCGCAAGTTTTGGGACTTGCTTAATGTCTGTTGGCGTACCCAATTGTGACAGAGCTCGGATTTTGGCTAGATTTGTTTCAATTCCTCTATTGGAAACGATGAAGCCCAGCAGCTTTCCTGCGGGGACGCTGAAAACACACTTTTCCGGATTGAGCATAATGTCGTATGCACGGAGGATGTCAAATGTGAGATGCAGGTCGTCTATTAGTGTTTCGACGTGCCTTGTCTTGATTACGACGTCGTCCACATAGGATTCGACTATCCTTCCGATCTGTTTATCTAGGCATGTTTGGATCATGCGTTGGTAGGTGGCGTCGGTGTTCTTGAGCCCGAAGGGCATGGTGTTGAAGCAGAATGGCCCGTATGGGGTGATGAATGATGTTGCAGCTTGATCGGACTCCTTCATTTTAATTTGATGGTATCCGGAATATGCATCGAGGAAACACAGTGAGTCGTGTCCTACGGTAGCATCAATGATTCGATCGATGCGGGTGAGGGGGAAGGGATCCTTAGGGCAAGCCTTATTGAGGTCTTTAAAATCGACGCACGGGTGCCAGGATTTATCCTTCTTTGGTACCATCACCAGGTTTGCCAGCCAGTCCGGATGTTTTATTTCTCTAATGAATCCGGCCTCGATTAGCTTGGCTAGCTCCTCTCCCATGGCTTGGTGTTTGGGTTCCTTTAATATGTTTGTTTGACTGGTTTGTATCCCTTTAATATGTTAAGGTTGTATTCGGCCAGCTCGCGTGGGATTCCTGGCATGTCAGAGGTGTGCCAGGCGAATATATCCCAATTTTCGCGAAGAAAATCCTGTAGCGCGGCGTCGACCGTTGGGTCTAGCTGCGCCCCAATAGATGTTGTCTTCTTGGTGTCCGTTGGATGGACCAGGAATTTGACTATTTCTTCCGCTGGCTTGAAGGAGGTGGATTTGGGGTGTTTGTCTAAGATTACATCATCTCTGTCCACCGTGGAGAGCAGTGCGGTTAATTCTTCGGCCGCGAGGCCTTCAGATAATGCCTCGAGGGCCAGGGATGCGGTTTTATTTTCGGCGCGGAGTGCTATATCCCGATCACTGGCTAGAGTCATTATGCCATTGGGCCCGGGCATGTTAAGCTTCATGTACCCGTAATGAGGTACAACTTGGAAGCATGTAAATGCCTCTCGCCCCAAGAGGGCGTGATATCCGTTGTTGAAGGCGGCCACTTGGAAGGTTATTTCTTCTGACGGGTAATTCTTCGGCGTGCCGAATACCACGTCGAGTGTTATTTTTCCCACACACCGTGCCTCCCGACTGGGAATGATTCCTCGGAATGTCATGCTGCTTTGCTCGATGCGGCTCCTGTCTATTTCCATTTTGTGGAGTGTATCTTTGTAGATGAGGTTTAGTCCGCTGCCGCCGTCCATGAGAACCTTGATGAGCTGAAAGTCGTCCATGATTGGACTGAGGACCAAGGTGATACGTGTCCAACGTATCTATAATTTTTGATTGCTCCATGCTATATTATCTACTATTTTGAACATCATTGGGCTTTATTATCCACTTTCATATTATTTTTGGGAATAACCTATTAACCGGAGGCCCAGCCCAGAATTGCTGTTTTTTGCCTGTTTTAGGGTTTCGAAGAAAAGGAATATCAAACGGAGTCCAAACGGAACGAAACCTTCGGAAACGTGATTTTCTCATCAGATAAGATCCAGGAGACTTGGACCCTCCGTCAAGAAAGCCATGAAGTGGTCACGAGGGTGGAGGGCGCCCCCCCATAGGGCGCGCCCCATGCCTCGTGGGCCCCTCGAAGCTCCACCGACGTACTTCTTCCTCCTATATATATCCACGTACCCCCAAACGATCAGATATGGAGCCAAAAATCTAATTCCACCGCCACAACTTTCTGTATCCATGAGATCCCATCTTGGGGCCTGTTCCAGAGCTCCGCTGGAGGGGCCATCGATCACGGAGGGCTTCTACATCATCATCCAAGCCCCTCCAATGAAGTGAGAGTACTTTACTTCAGACCTATGGGTCCATAGTTAGTAGCTAGATGGCTTCTTCTCTCTTTTTGGATCTCAATACAATGTTCTCCCCCTCTCTCGTGGAGATCTATTCGATGTAATCTTCTTTTTGCGGTGTGTTTGTTGAGACCGATGAATTGTGGGTTTATGATCAAGTCTATCTATGAATAATATTTGAATCTTCTCTGAATTCTTTTATGTATTATTGGTTATCTTTGCAAGTCTATTCAAATTATTAGTTTGGTTTGGCCTACTAGATTGATTGTTCTTGCCATGGGAGAAGTGCTTAGCTTTGGGTTCGATCTTGCGGTGTCCTTTCCCAGTGACCGAAGGGGCAGCAAGGCACGTATTGTATCGTTGCCATCGAGGATAACAAGATGGGGTTTTTATCATATTGCATGAAACTATCCCTCTACATCATGTCATCTTGCTTAAGGCGTTACTCTGTTTTTAACTTAATACTCTAGATGCATGCTGGATAGCAGTCGATGAGTGGAGTAATAGTAGTAGATGTAGGCAGGAGTCGGTCTACTTGTCTTGAACGTGATGCCTATATATGATCATACCTAGATATTCTCATAACTATGCTCAATTCTGTCAATTGCTCAACAGTAATTTGTTGACCCACCGTAGAATACTTATGCTCTTGGTAGAAGCCACTAGTGAACCTATGGCCCCCGGGTCTCTTTCTCATCATATCAATCTCCATCACTTTATTATTGCTTTGCTTATTACTTTGCCTTGTACTTTTTACTTCACATCTTTATACCAAAAATACAAAAAATATTATTTATCATCTCTATCAGATCTCACTGTCGTAAGTGACTGTGAAGGGATTGACAACCCCTAAGCGCGTTGGTTGCGTTGAGCTATTGTTTTTGTGTAGGTACAAGGGACTCGAGCGTAGCCTCCTACTGGATTGATTCCTTGGTTCCCAAAAATTGAGGGAAATACTTATGCTACTTTGCTGCATCATCCTCTCCTCTTCGGGGAAATCCAACACAGTGCTCAAGAGGTAGCAAGAAGAATTTTTGGCGCCGTTGCCGGGGAGTCTGCGCAAAAGTCAACATACCAAGTACCTATCACAATCCCTATCTCCCGCATTACATTATTTGTCATTTACCTCTCGTTTTCCTCTCCCCCCAATTCACCCTTGCCGTTTTATTCGCCCTCTCTCTCTCTATCCTCCCTCTCTATTTGCCTCTTTTGCCCGTTTCCTTTTTGTTTGCTTGTGTGTTAGTTTACTTGTTTGTCGCGATGGCTCAAGATAATACTAAATTGTGTGACTTCACCAATACCAACAACAATGATTTCCTTAGCACTCCGATTGCTCCTCTTACCGATGCTGAATCTTGTGAAATCAATACTGCTCTGTTGAATCTTGTCATGAAAGATCCGTTCTCCGGCCTTCCTAGTGAAGATGCCTCTACCCATCTTAATAGCTTCGTTGATTTGTGTGACATGCAAAAGAAGAAAGATGTCGATAATGATATTGTTAAATTGAAGATATTTCCTTTTTCGCTTAGAGATCGTGCTAAAGCTTGGTTTTCATCTTTGCCTAAAAATAGTATTGATTCATGGAACAAGTGCAAAGATTCTTTTATCTCTAATTATTTTCCTCCCGCTAAGATCATCTCTCTTAGAAACAATATTATGAATTTTAAGCAACTTGATCATGAACATGTTGCACAAGCTTGGGAGAGAATGATATTAATGATACGTAATTGCCCTACTCATGGTTTAAATTTGTGGATGATTATACAAAATTTTTATGCTGGATTGAATTTTGCTTCTAGAAATCTTTTAGATTCAGTCGTGGGAGGCACTTTTAAGGAAATCACTTTAGGAGAAGCTACTAAACTCCTAGATAATATTATGGTTAATTATTCTCAATGGCATACTGAAAGATCTACTAATAAAAAGGTGCATGCGATAGAAGAAATTAATGTTTTGAGTGGAAAGATGGATGAACTTATGAAATTATTTGCTAATAAGAGTGTTTCTTCGGATCCTAATTATGTGCCCTTGTCTACTTTGATTGAGAATAATAATGAATCTATGGATGTGAATTTTGTTGGTAGGAACAATTTTGGTAACAACGCATATAGAGGAAATTTCAACCGTAGGCCTTATCCTAGTAATCCCTCTAATAATTATGGTAATTCCTACAACAATCCTTATGGAAATTATAATAAGATGCCCTCTGATTTTGAATCTAATATTAAAGAATTTATTTCTTCGCAAAAGAATTTTAATGCTATGATTGAAGAAAAATTGCTTAAGATTGATGATTTGGCTAGGAACTTTGATAGAATTGCTCTTGATGTCGATTCTTTGAAACTTAGATCTATTCCACCTAAGCATGATATCGGTGAGTCTCTCAAAGCCATGAGAATTTCCATTGACGAGTGCAAAGAAAGAACCGCTAGGATGCGTGCTAACAAAGATGCCTTTATAAAAGCGTGTTCTTCTAGTTCCTATGAAAATAATGATGAAGATCTAAAAGGTATTGATGTGTCCCCTATTAAATCTTTATTTTGCAACATGAATCTTGATAATGATGGGACTGAATATGATCCACCTTTACCTAGAAGGCGTTCTAAGAATTCGGAATTTGTTGATCTTGATGCCAAATCTGATAAAAGTGGGATTGAAGAAATTAAAACCCTACATGTTGCTAAACCCACTATTATGGATTTCAAGGAATTTAACTATGAAAATTGCTCTTTGATTGATTGTATTTCCTTGTTGCAATCTGTGCTAAATTCTCCTCAAGCTTATAGTCAAAATAAAGTGTTTACTAAACATATCATTGATGCCTTGATGCAATCTTATGAAGAAAAACTTGAATTGGAAGTTTCTATCCCTAGAAAACTTTATGATGAGTGGGAACCAACTATTATAATTAAAATTAAAGGTCATGAGTTTTATGCTTTGTGTGATTTGGGTGCTAGTGTCTCTACTATTCCCAAAAACTTTGTGTGATTTGCTAAATTTCCGTGATTTTGATGATTGCTCTCTAAACTTGCATCTTGCGGATTCCACTATTAAGAAACCTATGGGAAGAATTAATGATATTCTTATTATTGCAAATAGGAATTATGTGCCCGTAGATTTTATCGTTCTTGATATAGATTGCCATCCTTCTTGCCCTATTATTCTCGGTAGACCTTTCCTTAGAACGGTTGGTGCAATTATTGATATGAAGGAAGGGAATATTAGATTCCAATTTCCATTAAAAAAGGGCATGGAACACTTCCCTAGAAAGAAAATAAAATTACCATATGAATCTATCATGAGAGCCACTTATGGATTACCTACCAAAGATGGCAATACCTAGATCTATTCTTGCTTGTTATGCCTAGCTAGGGGCGTTAAACGATAGCGCTTGTTGGGAGGCAACCCAATTTAATTTGTATTCCTTGCTTTTTGCTCCTGTTTAGTAATAAATAAATTATCTACCCTATGTTTTGGTTGTGTTTTTTGTGTTTAATTAGTGTTTGTGACAAGTAGAACCGTTGGGAAGACTTGGGGAAAGTCTTGTTGAACTTGCTGTAAAAAACAGAAACTTTAGCGCTCACAAGAACTGCTGTCATTTTTATCTGGGGAGTGCTATTTAGTTAATTCTTTTTGCAGATGATTAATAGATAAATTCCTCACGTCCAGCAATTTATTTTAGAATATTTGGGGTTCCAGATCTTGCGCTATCTACAGATTACTACAGACTATTCTGTTTTTGACAAATTGTGTTTTTCGTGTGTTGTTTGCTTATTTTGATGAATCTATGGCTAGTAAAATAGTTTATAATCCATAGAGAAGTTGGAATACAGTAGGTATAACACCCATATAAATAAAGAATGAGTTCATTACAGTACCTTGAAGTGGTCTTTTATTTTTCTTTCGCTAACGGAGATCACGAGATTTTCTACTTTAAGTTTTGTGTTGTGAAGTTTTCAAGTTTTGGGTAAAGATTTGATGGATTATGGAACAAGGAGTGGAAAGAGCCTAAGCTTGGGGATGCCCATGGCACCCCCAAGATAATCTAAGGACACCTAAAATCCAAAGCTTGGGGATGCCCCGGAAGGCATCCCCTCTTTCGTCTACTTCTATCGGTAACTTTACTTGGAGCTATATTTTATTCACCACATGATATGTGTTTGATTGGAGCGTATTTTATGATTTGAGTCTTTGCTTATTAGTTTACCACAATCATCCTTGCTGTACACACCTTTTGAGAGAGCCATACATAATTTGGAATTTGATAGAATACTCTATGTGCTTCACTTATATCTTTTGAGTTATATAATTTTGCTCTAGTGCTTCACTTATATCTTTTAGAGCACGGTGGTGGATTTGTTTTATAGAAACTATTGATCTCTCATGCTTCACTTAGATTATTTTGAGAGTCTTAATAGCATGGTAATTTTCTTAATAATAAATATGCTTGGCATTAAAGATTTGTAAAACTTTCTTTTGAGTGCGTTGAATACTAAGAAAAAATTGATGCTTGATATTTGTTTTGAGATATTAGGATGGTGATATTAGAGTCATGATAGTTGAGTAGTTGTGAATTTGAGAAATGCTTGTGTTAAAGTTTGTGATTACCGTAGCATGCACGTATGGTGAACCGTTATGTGATGAAGTCAGAGCATGATTTTATTTATTGATTGTCTTCCTTATGAGTGGCGGTCGGGGACGAGCGATGGTCTTTTCCTACCAATCTATCCCCCTAGGAGCTTGTGCGTAATAGTTTGCTTTGATAACTTCTAGATTTTTGCAATAAGTATATGAGTTCTTTATGACTAATGTTGAGTCCATGGATTATACGCACTTTCCTTCCTTCCACCATTGCTAGCCTCTCTAATACCTCGCACTTTTCGCCGGTATCATACACCCACCAAATACCTTCCTCAAAACAGCCACCATACCTACCTATCATGGAATTTCCATAGCCATTCCGAGATATATTGCCATGCATCTTTCCACCGTTCCATTCATTATGACACGCTTCATCATTGTCATATTGCTAGCATGATCATGTAGTTGACATCGTATTTGTGGCAAAGCCACCGTTCATAATTCTTTCATACAAGTCACTCTTGATTCATTGCATATCCCGGTACACCGCCGGAGGCATTCATATAGAGTCATATTTTGTTCTAAGTATTGAGTTGTAAGTGTTGAGTTGTAAGAAAAATAAAAAGTGTGATGATCATCATTTTTAGAGCATTGTCCCAAGTGAGGAAATGATGATGGAGACTATGATTCCCCCACAAGTCGGGATGAGACTCTGGACGAAAAAAAGGCCATAAAAAAGAGAAGGCCCAAAAAAATGAGAGAAAAATAGAGAAGGGACAATGTTACTATCCTTTTACCACACTTGTGCTTCAAAGTAGCACCATGATCTTCATGATAGAGAGTCTCTCATTCTATCACTTTCATATACTAGTGGGAATTTTTCATTATAGAACTTGGCTTGTATATTACAGTGATGGGCTTCTTCAAAATGCCCTAGGTCTTCGTGAGCAAGCGAGTTGGATGCACACCCACTTAGTTTCTTTTGTTGAGCTTTCATACACTTATAGCTCTAGTGCATCCGTTGCATGGCAATCCCTACTCACTCACATTGATATCTATTGATGGGCATCTCCATAGCCCATTGATACGCCTAGTTGATGTGAGACTACCTTCCCCTCTTTTTGTCTTCTCCACAACCACCATTCTATTCCACATATAGTGCTATATCCATGGCTCACGCTCATGTATTGCGTGAAGATCGAAAAAGTTTTGAAAATGTCAAAAGTATGAAACAATTGCTTGGCTTGTCATCGGGGTTGTGCATGATTTAAATACTTTGTGTGGTGAAGATAGAGTATAGCCAGACTATATGATTTTGTAAGGATAGCTTTCTTTGGTCATGTTATTTTGAGAAGACATAATTGCTTTGTTAGTATGCTTGAATTATTATTATTTTTATGTCAACATGAACTTTTGTCTTGAATCTTTTGAATCTGAATATTCATACCACAATTAAGAAGATTTACATTGAAATTATGCCAAGTAGCACTCCGCATCAAAAATTCTGTTTTTATCATTTACCTACTCGAGGACGAGCAGGAATTAAGCTTGGGGATGCTTGATACGTCTTCAACGTATCTATAATTTTTGATTGCTCCATGCTATATTATCTATTGTTTTGAACATTATTGGGCTTTATTATCCACTTTTATATTATTTTTGGGACTAACCTATTAACCGGAGGCCCAGCCCAGAATTGTTGTTTTTTTGCCTGTTTTAGGGTTTCGAAGAAAAGTAATATCAAACGGAGTCCAAACGGAATGAAACCTTCGGAAACGTGATTTTCTCATCAGATAAGATCCAGGAGACTTAGACCCTCCGTCAACAAAGCCACGAGGTGGTCACGAGGGTGGAGGGAGCCCCCCTAGGAAACGCCCCCTGCCTCGTGGGCCCCTCGAAGCTCCACCGACGTACTTCTTCCTCCTATATATATATCCACATACCCCCAAACAATCAGATACGGAGCCAAAAACCTAATTCCACCGCCGCAACTTTCTGTATGCACGAGATCCCATCTTGGGGCCTGTTCCGGAGCTCCGCCAGAGGGGGCATCGATCATGGAGGGCTTCTACATCATCATCCAAGCCCCTCCAATGAAGTGTGAGTACTTTACTTCAGACCTATGGGTCCATAGTTAGTAGCTAGATGGCTTCTTCTCTCTTTTTGGATCTCAATACAATGTTCTCCCCCTCTCTCGTGGAGATATATTCGATGTAATCTTCTTTTTGCGGTGTGTTTGTTGAGACCGATGAATTGTGGGTTTATGATCAAGTCTATCTATGAATAATATTTGAATCTTCTCTTAATTCTTTTATGTATGATTGGTTATCTTTGCAAGTCCCTTCGAATTATTAGTTTGGTTTGGCCTACTAGATTGATTGTTCTTGCCATGGGAGAAGTGCTTAGCTTTGGGTTCGATCTTGCGGTGTCCTTTCCCAGTGACAGAAGGGGCATCAAGATACGTATTGTATCATTGCCATCGAGGATAACAAGATGGGGTTTTTATCATATTGCATGAAACTATCCCTCTACATCATGTCATCTTGCTTAAGGTGTTACTTTGTTTTTAACTTAATACTCTAGATGCATGCTGGATAGCGGTCGATGAGTGGAGTAATAGTAGTAGATGCATGCAGGAGTCGGTATACTTGTCTCGGACGTGATGCCTATATACATGATCATACCTAGATATTCTCATAACTATGCTCAATTCTGTCAATTGCTCAACAGTAATTTGTTCACCCACCGTAGAATACTTATGCTCTTGAGAGAAGCCACTAGTGAAACCTATGGCCCCCGGGTCTCTTTCTCATCATATCAATCTCCATCACTTTATTATTGCTTTGCTTATTACTTTGCCTTTTACTTTTTACTTTTCATCTTTATACCAAAAATATTATTTATCATCTCTATCAGATCTCACTTTCGTAAGTGACCGTGAAGGGATTGACAACCCCTTAGCGCGCTGGTTGCGTTGAGCTATTGTTTTTGTGTAGGTACAAGGGACTCGAGCGTAGCCTCCTACTGGATTGATACCTTGGTTCTCAAAAACTGAGGGAAATACTTACGCTACTTTGCTGCATCATCCTCTCCTCTTCGGGGAAATCCAACGCAGTGCTCAAGAGGTAGCACAAGGTGGCTGGTGCTCGGAGTGTCCTGTATTTTGGTTCGTCACCGGCATTTAAAGTTATAGCCGTGTCGTTCCAAGGGTTTATTGCTGCTATTTGACAGACTTCGGTGACTTTTAGTACTTTGGGGCCGTCGTCTTCTGGGGGGTGTTGTTCTGGGGTATTCTTGCTGAGGATATCCTCGTCACTCTTGGCCACTTGCCGGAGTATCCAACATGCTCTAAGGCTATGTGTTGGTATGTTATCCGGTGTTGCGTGTATTTTGCATGGCCCATCGAGCCATCCTTCCAGAACGGTTCCGCGCCTCATACTAGACTTATATTTCTTTACTATTGGACTGGGCGTGTTACAACGGCGCGCCCTTTTCGCCTGAATGAGAGATTGAGTGGGGACCAATGGTTCCCAACGGGCTGCCTGAGTTTTCCAGGCGCTTTAAATTGCGCTGTACTTCTGTACGATAGTTGCCAAGTCAGCGAACTGTAGTATGTGACGGTGGTTGATGGCGTTGAGGATTCCTTCGTCCATGCAATTGTTGCGGAACGCTGAGATCGCTTCCTCGTCACGGCAATCTTTAATCTTGTCTTTGACAAGAAGGAATCGGGCCCAGAAGTGGTGGACCGTTTCCTGAGATTGCTATTGTATGCTCATGAGAGCGCTTATATTTGGGTGGGTGAGTGCTTTTAAATCTGAACACTGACCCAATTTTGGATCCGTAGTATGAAGGACTTCCGGACTTAACAGATCGGGCTCCGGGATATCCAATGATTTCTTAGGCCCGTCGTCCGATTCTATGTTCGGAGGGCAGGATGCATCTCCTCGCGGGTGGGTGTCCGGCTCTTCGAAGCCGGAGATCCGGACACAGTCCATTCTTAGTATGGATGGAGAGTTGTCGTCTCGCTCCTCAACTATCGCTATCTGGTGGGTGATCGGTGGAGATTTGATTTCTCTCAGACCGGGTCTAAGCCCAATTCAATCGTAGTATGTCACGTCCCCCAGGGCGGCGATGCGATCTAGGAGCTCGTTCAAAGACGAAAGCTCCGCTGGATCCATCTTCTTGGAGTGTTCGGAGTCGATACGAAGGGGATTTTTGATGACCTGAGAGGTCATTGTCGGCTCAACAACCGAACGGGCGGTCACGGTAAAGCCGCCCAGCCAGAGGGTTTGGCCCGAGGCCAGTTCTCCTCCGGCGGTGATATTGTCCTTGAGAACAAGGCGAGCCATCGATCCTGTCGTCGACGTCACAGTGAAACTCTCAATGAAAGCACCAATCTCGGTGTCAAAACCGGCGAATCTCGGGTAGGGGGTCTCGAACAGTGCGTCTAGGATCGATGGTAACAAGAGACGGGGGACACAATGTTTTACCCAGGTTTGGGCCCTCTCTATGGAGGTAATACCCTACGTCCTGCTTGATTAATCTTGATGAATATGAGTATTACAAGAGTTGATCTACCACAAGATCGTAATGACTAAACCCGAAATGTCTAGTCTGGCTATGATTATTCGGGGGTATGTACGGACGTAGCCCTCCGGTTTATATAAGCACAGGAGGGATCTAGGGTTACACAAGGCCGGTTACAGAGAAAGGAATATTCATATTTGGTCACCAAGCTTGCCTCGCACGCCAAGGAGAGTCCCATCCGGACAAGGGTAGAGTCTTCGGTCTTCATATCTTCACAACCCATCAGTCCGGCCCATATCCAATAGGTCAGACGCCCGAGGACGCCCTTAGTCCAGGACTCCCTCAATGGGCAAGCGAGCTGCATAATTTCTTTTGTTTGACGTAAATTTTTTCAGATGAGTTTTTGTTGTCTTCTTTTTAACTTTTTTCATTAACGAGAGTGGATCGCAGAGGCGAGGGTAGGAGAACCATGAGATATATCAAAATGAACCGCATTAATTTTTTGTTGTTATCTCCGAAAAAGTCAACCGCAGAGAACTACAACATTTTTTATATTGTATTGCATTTGTTTTGCAAAACATTTTAGGTATTCATGCTTTAGGTTAGTGAACTGCACTATGTATTTTCTTCTCATTTATTTTAATGAATGTGCACTAACTGCTTAGATGAGGCAAGTGTGCTGCATCAATTTTTTTAGAGTGAACCGCAAACATTTTTGCTATAAATGGGCTGCACTTTTTCTTTAGCAAATACGGGACGCTGACAGAACACCGTGGAAAAAACATAGTGCACCGCACAGATCCATGCGTCCGACCAATGAACCACGGGTGGATTGTGGTCATCGCCAGAGCGGACAACAGTGACTAAAAACTAAGTGCAAAATTACAACCACACAACCATACACATTTTAAAAAAAAGCAATGAACTGCACCGAAGAAGCCGTGAATTGAAAACGATCCAAAACACTTCTGAACAGAATTGGAGGAGATGTGGGCCTCGATCGAACTGCAACTAAGGGACAAGCGAATAGCACTGTAGCGACAGGTGACCCTCATTGTCGTCAAAGGGAGCGGCAACACACACCTCGCCCCAACTGCATGTCAGCGCCGCGGATGGACCTCCTTGCACCCCTCCCTCCTGTAGAATTAAAAGCTCCGCACCGCATGAAGCGCACCAACGCGAACTAAACGAGTATCTCACTGCCGATGCAAGACGAAGGAGACGGGGAGGAGAGCATAAACTCCGGCTAGGAGATGGCAGAGTGGTGACGGCGCCGCTGCATGGAGAGGAAGCCAGAGGGGTGGGGCGGCTGGAGGCGTCGGTGTCGAATAGCTGCCTGGATCCAGTGGTGGGAAGATGCGGGATCCATGAGGGCGAGGAGAGGTGATGCAGTGTGGCTCATGTGGTGACACAGTGCGGATCGCGTGGTGATGCAGTGCGGGAAGGGACGAGCATGCCTGATGGAAGAAGCCACGAAGATGGAGGGGGAGTAGAAGAAGGTCGAGCAGGAGTGATGGTGTGTGTGCCTGAGTTGGAGATTGTTCGGAGATGGAGGATGCCGGAGGCCGGTGGCAGCAACCACATAGCTCGGGATCCATTGGATACAGCGACGGGTGTGATCTGCACTGCATTGGGCGGGGTGGCTCGGTGAATCGTATGCGGCCGGCGAACCGCGCGTTACGGACGGGCGTACTGCACAACATGTCGGGGGTAGAGCTCCACTGTAAAACGACGCACGCCGGCGACAATTCAGGCCGTAGTCGGAGGAGACGCCCCCGGGCTGGGCGCACCTCGATCCCATGCGGGGCTGCTTCTCCATGGCTCAAGAGCATGGGGAAGGATAGCTCACTGGCAGACGCGTGTGGGAGCCCAGATCGAGGGAATGAAGTGCTCCGGGAAGGAGCAGGCGGGACCAGCCATGGATCTACGAGATCCCCGCTGGGGAGGCTCGGGAGAGGCACCCCCATCGGCCGGTGATGGGCCGACGACAGTAAGAGAGGAAACAGGTGCCTGTGCGCTGGCCAGATCTAGAAGGAGAAGGTGAGGTGGTGGGGCGGCGGTGCAGCGTCAGCGTCGGCGCGAATCTGGCCTGGCGGGGAGGCAGCGGGACTAGGCTCCAGCGGAGCGTGCCAATGCAAGACAAAGGTAGGTCTAGGCAGCTCGTGGTGGTGGCCGCGGCGGGTGGCGTGAGATCGTGGCCCGGTTGAGGCGCCGCGGGGGGTGGGTGGGGTGGGGCGCTGGGGGTAGGTGGGGGTGGTACTGGGGAAGAAAGGTGGGCAACGAGGGGTGGGTTCCTGCGGGGAAGAAGGTGGGGTGTAGGGGTTGGGCTTGAGCTACTGCAGTTTTGTCGGGTTGCTGTGCAGTTCAGGTCTGGTGGATCGAGCAGTGTATATGTGTTAGCAGAATAAGAGTTTTTGTTGTTAGAATAAGGTCTTAAGGGGTGTTGTTGGAATAGGCCCACACTATATATATATATTATATATATATATATAAACATTTGAAGATATATATAGACAAGCATATCCAATAAGTTTCCAACACTACATATCCAATAAAAAAGTATCCTCTAACAAAGTGCATAGTACAAAATCAAAACAAAAAGAGTTGACTCCATGAAAGCAAGCTCCTCATCTAAAGCAAATCTGCAAATTGGGAAAGAAGGAAGTTAGAAGAAGAAGAAGGCTAGCTAGAAAAATAAGAAGAAGAAGAATTTATCTACTCTTTCTTAGTCTCCTCTCCTCTTCTTATCTTCTTCTAACTAAGATAGGAAAAAATGCGATTTTTTAGCTAAGCTAGGTAAAAAATGCTAACTGTGTAGGTCATTTTAGAGCTAAGTTAGGTAAATAGGTTATTTTGGGGCTAACCTTGGTAAAATGGATCATATTGGAGCTAACCTAGGTAAACTTGGTCATTTTAGAGTTAACCTAGCTTATTATGCCATTTTTGAGTTAACTAAGCATATTATGCCAATTTTGACATAAGTAAGCTAATTATAGGTCTTTATGGAGCTAACCCAGGTAACTAAGCATATTAGAGCTAATTTAGCATTTTAGAGCTAACTTTGGTCATTTTGGAGCTAACTTAGGTAAAATTGATCATTTTGGAGCTAATTAGGCTTATTATGTCATTTTGGAGGAAAATAAGCTAACTATGCCATTTCTTAAAACCTAAGTAAGCTAATTATGCCATTTTTTACATATGTAAGCTAAGTGTATGTCATTATTAAGCAAACCTAGGTAAGTAAGCATATTAGAGATAACATAACATATTAGAGCTAACTTAGGTCATTTCGGAGGAAACAAAGCTAAGTATAGATCATTTAGGAGGTAAGTCTAGGTCTTTATGCATTTGGTAAGCAAAACACTTGAGAAAACTTACTGGCATCACGGAGGTGAAGGACCGGTCGGGTTTGCGCCAGTGTCAGACGGAGAAGGATCGGTCGGGGTCGGGTTTGCGCCAGTGCCAGATGGAGAAGGATCGGTCAATGCTTGCTGGGAGGCATGCTGCACCAAAGATCATTTGCAATGTCTTGTTAGCATGATGAAACTGAAATGTGAATACTAGTAACTAATGACCATTCAAATGAAACTCACCGTGTCCGCTATAGCAATCTGGGGCATCGGCGGAGGGGTCTGATCATTTTTCTCGCACACGGACTGCACAATTTGTATTCATGAGTCAGACATATTACTTAGTAATGAAACAAACATTACGTGCATGATTTGGCTAATATGCAGGAGAAACTTACCACGAGGAGCTCGTATAGGGCCCGGTGAGACGAGTCGTTCCGGTTCCTCTCCGCCTCCAACAGACTAGTCGTCCTCTCCTCCAGCTCGTTCTCCCTCTGCTTAGCCTGCCTGTTTGCATCTGCCAGAAGCTCCTGGGCCCTAGCCTCGATGGCGAGCTCCATTGGCCGTGGTCGAGGCAGTATCTCAGGAAGAGACCTCGCATGGCGCTTCTTCATCTCTGGGAGACTTCTAGTAGTACGTATCAGTCCATCCCCAGTGGCTACCGAGCCATGTTTCCTCCCCTCACCAGATAGCATCACGAGCTCTGGATCAAAAGGACTCTGGATCGGGTTGAAGTCATCCCCTTTCGTCGCTTTCCCAAAGTCTCTATACCTCACGAGCTTGTTGTGGGAGGAGATGTTTGTGAAGCTCTTTGGATGATCGAGTTCATCCTCAGAGAATGCCTTGGCCTTCTTGAACGGGGCAGTATGGGCCATGGCATAGAGGTCGTACAGCGGTGGCACGTCCTTCTTGTTGTGTTTTGCCTAAAAGAGAGGAACAACATATTAGTTAAGGGCTCAAGCTAGCATGGAGAATGAAATTGCATGAATCGTTAAGGGCTCAAACCACATACCCAGTGATCCCCGTACTCAAAAAAGTTGGAGATCCCTTGATGGTGTGGCACACCTCGCATTTGGGCACACTTATCCCTGGCCTTGTTGTGTTCGGCTAGCCATTGGGGAGAGCACCACTCATCCACCAACGCCTCCCAATAGTCCATCCTATCCGCACACCATTTCGGGGGAACCTAAGTTTGGCAAAGAGAAATTTCAGTGCTACACCTACGAATGAAATCAAGGAAACTAAGTACAAGGCCTTAAGAATAGGTAATTACCTTCATGTACTTCTCCTTACTCAGATACTTGACGTGGCACTTGTTCTTTGCCCTCCTAATGTTAGTCGAGGCATAGTAGTCTCGAATAGCCTGCACCCTAGCCTAGTATCGTAAGTTCTGAAGTAGGCGCTTGCACTCAGCTTGGAGAACCCTAGCCGCCTCCGCCTCTTGTTCCTCAGAACACCTGTAGAAGGTCTTGAATCAAACAAGACAATACTGATTCATACAATCACTAGGTAATGTTGATTTTTAATTCTGTAAAGGAGAAATTACCCAAAACCGCCGCCTCACAACTTCGGCCACCGTCTCGCACATGACACCGTCGACCCTCTCCTCCGGCGGGGCTCGGGCAGCCACGTACAGCTCCCAGCTCAGTGCTAGCTGTGGAACCCGACCCTCACCGGGAAACGTGACCCACCCCGGGAAGTTGTGCCGGCAAAGCACACCAAGGACCTGGTTGGGCCTGCGGACACCATCGGCGTATATCCAACCCCTGCAGTATGACAAGGCCAACACATTAGATATTAATTTGAAGAAACATTAAGGACAAAGGTTAAAAAGAGTAAATGCACTTACTTCTCCCCGTTAGGCTCAACCAATAACCTCTGATCGTGGGTCGCCGCCATGGCCGGGAGCTTCATACCACCATGCTGGTAGACCTTCTTGCCCTGCTCAACCAGCTCGCCCTTGCTAAAACTATCGTCAGACCAGGTCTCCTCGCCATCAGCATGTCCACTAGTCTCCGGAGTCACGCGGGACAAAGACTCCGGGACCGGAGCCTCATGGGACGAAGACTCTGGCGCCCGAGTCTACTAGGACGAAGACTCTAGGGCCCAAGGCTCATCAGCCCGAGGCTCGTGGACCGGAGTCTGAAACGGGTCCAAGTTTGACAGGTCCACCTAATATGGAGCACTCCGGTGGTCCAGAGAAATAGCGAGGGGTGGCGGCGAGGAAGGCGCAACAGGATTCCTACCTCTCCCGCCGCCACATCAACCTCTAGCTCCACCCCTCTTCGTCTTCCCCCGACCTCTCCCGGTCGAAGAAGAAGCACCCATCGGGGTCGTCATGCTGTCTACGAGCGCTCTCCGAAGCTGCTGGGGTGCATTATAGCCACCCGTCCCAACACGCGCCGAGGAAGGAGGCCCGGAGCGCTCTCGACCCGCGCCCACCATCTGTCAACACCTGCAATGACAAAGAGTAAATGAAATTAGTACAACATAAACATAATAAAAAAAGTGGTGGGTGAAAAAAACACCTAAAAAAATTAACTAACTAATTAACTAGCTAACTAAGTATTTAACCTAAAAATAACTAACTAACTAATTAAAGGATTTTTCTTAAGGCTAGAAATGGTCTTTAATAGGTTAAAATTATTTTAGTGTTTCAAAAATATTTGAGAAAATTTAGCGAAGCTCATTGGACATATATTGCCCATATATAAGAGTTTCAACACACGGTCATGTTGAAAATATTGGTCAAATCCATCAAAAACTCTTTATGCAAAATTCCACCTTTCCTAGTTGCTACCTGTCCATGCCCATAGTCAAATAATTCAAGAAACCATTAGCCAACTAATTGACAATGGATGAATAAACCCGCCTTTTCTTTTTCTTTTCTGATTTTCAAGAAACAAAAGAAATGGGATGCATATGCATCATTATCCTAATCATTTACATGGTTGTTTTCTAGGATTAGTAATTAGTAAAACTAAAACTAGAACTAGTTAACAGAACTAACCTAACTAACCTACAAACTAACCTTACTAACCTTCAAACTAATTAACCTAACTAACCTAGAAACTAACCTAACTAACCTAGTCTAAAGATCAAAGCAAAAGTGTCTAGATAACAACACAGATCTACTTCTACTCTCTTCATAGAGAATGTTTTTAAACCAAAAATTAACAATAGAGATCAAAGCAAATAAACAATGTATGAACATTTGTGTCTAGGTAACAGAAATACCACCAAAAAAACACAAATATAAAAAAAGTTGGATATTTTGTCGGATAGATCACTCAGAGTGATAATATAGATCTCATCAATGTATGAATTAGGCCACTACTTTTTGACATCACAAGTCATTACCGGGATCCATAGACAACAATCTCCAATTAGGAATGAAAAATCAACCAGAAACATTACACAGATTCCTGAGTTCAATTAAGAATACTTGAAGAGTTTCATAACAAATGGTTGAGCCGTCAGACAATGCTTTATAAGAAAATAGAATTATGCTTATGATCAAACAAGTAGCAGTAAGCAACTCAAGATTCACCAAAAGGATAGCCCGTTTGAAAAATTCTAGCCCGGTTAACATTTCGCCATAAAATTCAGTCTCCAAAATTACGACATAGCCAATGTGGACATCAGAATTGCAGATTGTCACAGCATAAGTTCAGAAGTACTCAGAAAAATTACGCTAAGATGTTCAATTTGTCCCCAGAATTGCAGAATGACAGCATGGCCGTAAAGCGACCAATCAGTCGCTAAAGATGGTATGATTAACACGTTTTTCATCACCGGACAAACAGAAACACAAACTCAAACAAACAAGTCAACAAAACAGAACTTAAATTACTACAGAAAACAAAATCTGACAAAAGAAGACATGAGAGAAATGACACTAACCCAGTCTAAAGAAAACTAACCTAGAAAATCAAACTAACCTAACTAATAGTACTAACTAACCTAATTAGTAGCAGTAGAAAAAAAAGAAACTAACAGTAAACCTATTACTCGCAGTAGAAAAACAGAAAAAAACAGGGGGAGCTCACCGGAGTGGGTCGACGGAGCACCGGGGCGGCGGGGTGTCGGGCAGTGAGGGCGTTGGGGTGGCACGGGCGTTGGGGTGGAGGGGCGGCAGGGTGTCGGGGCGGTGAGGGCGTCAGGATGGCAGGGGCATTAGGGTGGCACGGGCGGCGAGGGCGTTGGGATGGCGCGGGCGTTGGGGCGACGGGGGGTCGGGGGCGGCGGAGGCGCTGGCCGGTGGGGGTCGGGGGCGTCGGCGTGGCGCCAGTGAGGTGAGGGAGAGAGAGAGAGGTAAGAGAGAGGGGCCAAACGTTTTTTGTTAGGTTTAATTTCGTTGTTGTCTTCTAGCAGACGACAAAGAGCGTAGCTAGTGGGGTGGGGCCGGGGGGAAACAGCCGTTAGGTTGCCACTTTCTTTGTCGTCCTCTCGCAGATGGCAAAGAAGCTTTGCCATCAGCTAGCAGATGGCAAAGAAAGTGGCCGTTAGGTGGTTCTCACTAGTGGGCCACCCTCCCTCTTTAACGTCTGCTAGACGACGACAAAGCTTCTATGTCGTCCGCTAGCTGACGGCAAAGTGCTAGCGGACGGCAAACAAGCTCTTTGTCGTCCGCTCTTTCTTTGCTGTCAGCTTTCGGTATGCTCATGGCAAAGACACTGACGGCAAAGAGCTGGCTGATGGCAAAGATCATGATTCCAGTAGTGCAGGGTTGAAGTGGAGGCCCATCTCCTTCCTCTTCTTGGCAGTAGGCTCCTTTGCAAACTGGAAGTTACGCTTGAAGAGATTGTGTTGTCACGACACTATAGAAGAGATGATGGGTCGGCATTCTCTGGCTGAGGTCCTCGGACCATGCAAGGATAGAAGCCTTAGGCAATAGCTTCAGGCTATGACTTGGGTTGCAGATTCTTGTAAAGAATATGGCCCCACGGGCACTTGATGGCATTCTTCTCATCATATTCAGCAGTGACGAAGTTGTACTTGAACACTGTTCAGCCCAATATCTTCGGATCCATTGGATCCCGGTCTTGCGTTGATTATAGTGCTCCTCAGGATCAGCCTTGTATAGTTCATACAGATCCGAAGGTAGATCTAGAGCAGTATTTCCATTGCGCTGCATGCCACCCTTCCTTGCAGATTTCTCAGAAGCCATAATTTTTAGACTGATATGCTTCAAGACAGTGAAAGGCTTCCGTCTACTTGTCAAGGAAGAGCTGGCTTTAGGGGAGTCAATATGATGCTGTAAGAATTTTGCACATGAATGCAGACTATGAGTACCTAGGGATCCTCCCACGGACATGTACCTGTGATAGCATTAGAGATGCGAGGGAAGGGGAAGAGGTCATATGCATTATAAGAAGATTTTGAAGATAAATCAGTTTGAAGACATTGACCTCATAGTGCGAAGACATTCACTTATTTGAAGTGAGTTGGTTCTAGATTTGTACGAATCCATGAATAAGTACAAGTGAGGAATCTAATTAGTTATGAAGCATAAGTGAACATACTTTGCAATATATGAGATTTAGAAAGAGACAGATCCAGAGGAAGTGCAGAAACCACTTTTGGTTGAAGTGGACGGATTTGACAAATCAAAGAGGCTGTAAAAGTGAGATTTCTTTACCACAGACGAACTGCTAGACGAGGCAGAAGGGAGGCCAAGCAGTCCAATCTCCCATGCCCTAACTTGGCGACAGAAGACACCTACGGCGGCAGTGGAGAAGACGAGGTCCGCGGCCGGCGTGAGGACGGCGTCGAAGAGGTTGCGGCAGCTAAGCGCTTTGTCTCCAACGTAGACATGAGCTAGCAGTGGCACTAGGGTTTGTGCGAGTTGGCGAGGTGGAAGAGGAGATAATGACCACGCTAGGGTATGTATTTATAAGGTAAAGGGCTGCGCAGCGTAATTACGCAGGTGCCCCTGCGGTTCACATCTGATGGACACGTGGCATGCATGCAACTCATTGAGAGTTGTTCCATGTTCCCACACATGCCTAGTTTGTCGGGTGGTCGTTCCTGCTTCTCTGGTATTCAGGAAAAAGAGATATAGCATTGAGAGCAGTTTTAAATGTGTCTCTCTGTATCTTCAGCTGACAAGGACGCAGTGAAGACATTTGCCACGTTTGAATAGAATGCATATGACTAGATAGGCAGATTTTGAGGAAGAAGCACAAAAGGGGTTAGGGTCTGATCACATTCACTTAATTCAGAAAATGGCAAGTTTGAAGACATAGCTATAAGTGAATGCTATAGAGGACAGAACACATGTATATATATATATATACATATATACATGTATTCTAACAACACCCCTTAAGACCTTATTCTACAAACACCGGCCTTATTCTGCACATCCACCACCAGATCACCGTCGCCCCTCCCCTCCCGGCCATCTTCCGCGACAGTGGCCTGGGAGCGTCGCCGCCCCTCCCCTCCCGGCCTTCTTCAGCGACAACAGCTGGGAGCGCCGTCGCCCCTCCCCTCCTGTCCTTCTTTCACGACAGCGGCCTAGGAGCGATGCCGCCCCTCCCCTCCCTGCTTTCTGCCGCGGCGGCGGCCAGGGAGCGCCACCGCCCCTCCCCTCCCGGCCTTCTTCAGCGGCGGCGGCCGGCAGCGATGCCGCCCCTCTGCTCCAGGCCTTCTTCCGGGGATGCGGCCAAGCAGCGACACCGCCCGTCGCCTCTCGGCTTTCTTCCGCGTCAGCAACCGAGCAACACCTCCCCAATCTCGCATATCGCCCTTCTTCCATGGCAGCAGCTCGGTAGCGCCACCGTCGAACTCCTCCGGGCCTTCAATTACCTGTACTTCATCAGATATGGATTGGTGCTACCTCGACATCAAACCAATTCGAGCAAGGAGGACTGTGCACAAGGTTCCTTCATCCACGACAGCTTCTTGGATTTAGGCTGCAACCACCTTCAGAGCAAAACCTCCGTCATCACTCACCTTGAGCAACGTCCAGACCGCTCATGAACTTCTGAAGGGCAAGTGGACTGCACGGGTGAAAGCAAAAGTTCTACAAAAGGATGAGAAGCGAACTTCTTCCTACAAACGGAAGAAAGCACTGCAACACGAGGTAAGAAGCACACTCCCTCTACTATCTCAGGTTACTTATTCTAGACAAAGCAGTACACGCAGTCTAGTATGCCTCCAAAAACTAAGCAGTGCGGTTACTTTAGTTCACGATAGGAAAAAATGCAGTGCACTTGCTCAGTTATGCAGCACGCTTGCTCGGTTATCCAGTACGGTTGTATACATTCAATACAGACAATGATGTAGTGCGGTTACTTCAGTTCACCTTGCGGGATGATGCAATCGGCGTGCATTAGTTCACAGTACCATTTGAAACACATTGCAGTTCGTATCATTCAATTCATTTTGCCTGACAATGCAGCTCGGCCATTTTGTGCGGGAAATGACGTTCAACATATACAAAATGCGGTGCATAATTGACAACCCAAGGAACAACAAATTTCAGAAGAGTAAAGCTTCTTCTGAAAGAGACACTGGCTGGGTTACCCCTGAGATTCCTCGAGTATTCTTCACGACAACAAACAGGGTGCAATACTCTCCAGAAGAAGTTTTTTTCCAGGGAGAGAGGTAGTCAAGGATGATGACGATGTCACGTTCATCTGGGAAGGCACACACCGACAGGATCATGAAGATGACGACGATGAAGATGAGCCAATAACAATTCTCAACCCAGAGTACAAGCACGAGTTCAGTACATTTGGACAACATGCCCGAACAGACAATGATGATGCAGTTGAACATGATGTTGCATCAGATGATGATTATGATGATGTGCCACCTCTCCAAAAATTTCAAACCAATCAAGTGAGAATTGCCACAATACTGGATTACCACCACGTGCACCTGCTGCACCATAAAAATGAGCTCATCATCCACCTGCCGCACTGGAAAATAGAGCTCCAAGTGGACCTGCTGCATCAACTTCGACACTGCGACCACCAAGGGTGCCTCGGTCAGATGTCAACGGCAGGTACAAATCCTCCTCACTATTGCTGTTGCGAGATCCACAACTACACAGGTCTGCTATAACTCCGCCATGTCCAATACAACTCGGCGAGCTGCAAACTCTATTGGGTGAGTGACTCTACACACATGTAAGTTTATGTCCTGAAAAAAAAATATTTGCAGTCCATTTAGAACATTGCAATGCACACTGATATTTCTTGTGAGGTTTGACCTAACATCTAATACAGTCGATTCTTCTGAAAACTTAGGAACATTGCAATGCTTTATTAAACTCGTATGCACTCCTCATATTTAAAACAGAACAGAACAATTTATCTCATAGAGCATTGCAGGATAAAAACATGCCGCCGAACCTCATACCTGCCGCTGGAATGAAATTCACCATGTACGACTAGGCATTGGACTTTTACAACAATTATGCAAGATATGCAGGGTTTGGCATACGCAAGAGGTCAAAACACAAGACAAATGCCTACATTGTCTGCTCAAGAGAAGGGACGCACAAGCAAACTATGTTAGATTATGACCGGAAACGTGAGAAGACATCAAAAAGGATTGACTACAAGGCAAAAATTAGAGTCAAAAAGTGGAAGGATGGCAAATTTGTGATAGAAATGGTTGACCTCAACCACAATCACAAGATGCTGGAAAGCCCCGGGATGCTTTTGCACATGCGATTGCACAAAAGAGACGATCCTTTGATTGACCAGTTAGTGAAAGACATGCAGCTGGACAACCACACACACACACACACACTCAAATGATGTCAATGCTGTCTTGTATGTCCGATGGTCTGCAGTACATGGGACATACTAGCCGCGACTGGGTAAACAAGTAAGCACATCATAGAGCATAACACTTGAGCATCATGTCAGTAATTATTTCCTGTTTGATGAGATGAGTTTGCATTGCATTTAAAATGCAGGAAATAGAAGTTTCCCAGAGAAGAGTCCCAAGATGACGTCAAGAAACTTCTGGATTTCTTCGAGAAGATGCAGAAGATAAACCCAGAGTTCTTCTATGATTATGACGTTGATGCCGATAACCATGTAAGAAACGTCTTTTGGGCCAACACAAGTTGCAAAGGATCCTATGAAGATTTTGGAGACTACGTTACATTTGACATGACATATAAAACTAACAAATTCCACATGCCGTTGGGAGTCTTCGTGGGAGTGAACCATCATCTATAGAGCACCATATTTGTTGTTTCCCTCGTGCGAGACGAAACAATACCGTCGTTCGAGTGGGTTTTCAAAACATTTCTGAGGTGTATGAACAACAAGCCACCAATCTAAATGCTCATAGGTACAAAAAATCAACACCTATATACTTATGTTTGTTTGGTACACTTATATTTCTCGTGTCTATCTTACACACAAACAACTTAATAAAAAAACACTATTTGTGCATTCTCGGACTAGTGTTCTTTGATGAAGGCAGTATTAAAAACTATCCTCCTAGATACAATACATAAGTTGTGTTGGTGGCATATCATGAAGAAGTACAAAGACCACCTCACCTTGCTTTATAACACGCACGAGAAACTCAAGGATGACCTCCATGTGGTGCTAAACCACCCACTAATTCCATAAGAATTTGAATGGGCATGGAAGGACCTCATTCAGAAATACAACTTGCAAAATGACAAAGTGATGAATTCGCTGTGGGATGACAAGCACGTGTGGATCTGCGCTTACTACAAGGAATTTTTCTGTGCTCAGATGACTTATGTGCAGAGAAGCGAGAGCATGAACCGCATATTGAAGAAAAACTTTGTTAAAGAGAAGCATGATCTCCATATGTTTGCTCAGTAGGTGGAAAAGTGCATTCAAATGAGGAAGGCCGTCGAGCACACAAAGATAGTAGCAAATGAGGTAAACAAAATGTCCATAAAAAATAGCTAAGTATAACTACAAAAATGAACAAAATTTTCATTTCTCCGGTTCGTAACACTTCATTTATGATCATGCAGTCAGAGGTAAAGAAAATAACCAAGTTTGGGTTCGAAGTTCAGTTATCAAAAGTGTATACAAGGGCAGTTTTTGCAGATTTCAAAGAAACACTCTACCATAGCACTGCATTCAGAGTAGAACGGTGCCCTAAGAACCCGACAAAGTATCTTTTACACCACTACAACAAATCAGATGCATTTGACTGGGCAAGGCATACTTTCCAAGTGTTCGCCGATGAAGAGAAAGGTGTCTACGAGTGTGAGCGCAAACTCTGGACACATAGGTGCGACTCGCTAGCAAAAAAATCTTAATTTCTGATAGTCATGCACGAAAGCTCACTTACTAAACTTTAAAAGTCCACATGCATGAGTAATTCACAAAACCAAGTGAAGTTCACTTCCTTAAACTAAACAAATAACGAAAACAATATGTGTTTATTAATTTCATGCAGTTCACTTACAAAACAAAGAAATCGTGTGTTGTCTGCAGGGCTCTTTTGCGTCCATGTGTTATGCATGCTTTATCATTTGAGAGTACTCAAGATTCCTGAGGTGTACATCATGAAAAGATACACCCGGAACGCAAAGATCAAGTGCAACGTTTGACAAAAGAGACTACGAACAAACAACACCAGATGGAAGCTCACTTTTTTGCTATAGAAAATTGCTGACTGAAACAGCAATGGACCTTGCAAACAGAGCGACAAGGTCGGACACTTGGTGCCACAGAGCGTTGTCTGGTATGAGGGCACTAATCGAGGAAGTTGATGTGCTCAACAAAGAAGAAGAAGAAGCAGATAAATCCCAGCATGACAATAATGCCAAGAAAGTAGAAAATACCGAACACAATGCAACTGGTGCTATCAAAAAAGAAACAATTCTTCCACCTCATGTTTCAAACACAAGAGGAAGGAAGAAAGGGGGCGACGTAAACCAGAAAAAGGTTGCATGCAAGGAGAAAAATGATGACAAAAATAGTAAGCCACGGCCTGAGCTGGACAGTGATGGTCACCCACTAGGAATAAGAAGGTGCAAGACATGTAGTGAAATCAGCGGCCACAATTCCAGGACATGTACAAAAAGATATCAACAAGAAAACCGAGGACATGGCGATGCACAACCAAACAGAAATTCCACACACAACACTAAGAAATGGACGAAACCGAGACGTTGCAACATCTGCAAAAAGAGGAGGAGACACGATTCAAGAACCTGCCCCAAAAGAACAAGATCAGAAAATGAGGAAGACGAAGAAGATGAAATCATAGAAGAAGATGGTGACACAACTGAAAAAGAAATGGCTTATGAAGAAGCGGATGAAGAAGAGGAGGAGGAAGAAGAGAGCGAAGAGGACGAAGAACGTGAAGAAACTGATGAAAGAGAGGCTTATGAAGAAGCAAATGAACAAGAGAAGGAAGAGGAAGAAGAGAGTGAAGAGGACGAAGAACACGATGAAACAATGCCCACAAGACCACCAAACAAAAGACAGAAAACACAAGGGAATGCTGGTGTACAGAAACAACTGAGAATGACACCGCATACAAAAAAAACAGGTAGGAGCATGAAAGGATGCAGTTCACAGCGTTGGAAAACAAAAGCCACCATCAACCAGCATGCGAGGAGCAAAGAAGGATGCAGTCCACAGTGCTGGAAAAAAGCCGCCATCAACCAGCACGCGAGGAGCTACAAAGACAACGGTGCAAAGACAAGAACCAGCAACACCGCCATGGAAAACAAAAGAAAGTGCGACATTAGACACGCTCCAGTCACCGCGAAGAAGCAGCAGGTTAACGACCAAATAGATGAAGTTCAATAAATTAATCCTGTACATAGCAGTTTGCTTATCTGTACGACTAATGTATCAATTTAAATTTTGTGTAAACACAAACTTCCCACTGACTATGATTTCTTCAACTAAACCATATCAAGGGAAATGATGTATAGTGTATACCATATATATAGCAGTCTAGAGTAAACATTGACACATTTTGATCCACAACACATGAAAAATGCAGTTAGCTCACGGGCATCACGAAGTTCTGACTTATAATTCAAGTGGTTCAGATCACAAAAATACTTATTACAAAACACATCAAAAGACGAAGCGTTCGATATGCAGAAGTACTTATTACAAATCAAACTCATAACCTTAACCAATCACGTCAAACGTGATTCTAACCATACGATCCTCGAGTTCAAAGAAGTTGAGGACAACAACTTGCTCAGACTTTAGGCCACTATCATTGACAATTTCCTTCCAGCCTTTCTGCAGACACAACTGCCCGTCAACGCCTACATGGTACTTGGCTGGTTTCAGGTGTCCATTGCTAAGAACAACTTGGAGAATTCCCTTATTCTTGAGCCGCAGATACCTAACAGCTGGTTGGGGGATTTTTTGCAAAAAAAATAAAACTGTTTGGTGACGATACTAGTAGTACAATTATCATACTTTGCATAGAGCGGTAAAAACCTACACAGTACATACATGAGCTAGATGAAGTGCACAATAGTCGAACAAATAGTACAAATAAAATGCAATCTCATATGTAGTACGGAACTTGCGAACATGTAGTACGCCTCTAACTATCATGCATTTCTTGAGACAAGCTGCATGTAGTACACACCGTACAAAGCGGGGAAAATTGTGGGAACTAGTAGTGCCCATGTAATATCTAAGCAGTTCACATATTGTAACGATGCAAACTAAAACACACGCTCCATGCACACAAGCAACAAAATAAAAACAAGATATAAGTACACAATGCAGTACACTTCGATAAAACAAAATAAGTGCGTTCCTAAAATACTAGAAGTTCATACTAGTATGGAATTATACAAAAAAATAGAAAACACAAAGGAAAAAATTAGATCAAGCAAAAAATACCATCTTGTAGTGAGTCTCCACGTCTGTTGACGTAAGCTGATGGACAAAAGGACTTGTGCGGCCAAGGCCACGGTGAAGCAGGGCGGAATAGAACACAACAACGTTGATGTGTCCCACAACCAATCCTTCAGTGAATACTGTGCCATATGCAAGCTACTCCGCTCACCCAGCTCGGCACAAGACCTTGCCCCCATGACGAGCACGACGGGCCTACGAGAAAGTTGAGCCATCAGAGTGCGTCGGCACACCACAACCATGGCCACAGCAGGAGAGATTCGCGCAGGGGCCTGGAGCCATCGCAACAAAAAACCTAGAAAATGAAAATAAATAAAGAGAGGGTGGAGAAAGGAGAGAAGTTGCGTCTAGAGGAGAAATGAACTGCAAAGGAAGGGTAGAAGTTGGCCTACATTTATAGAAGAGGAATGCAAAAAGGTCAAAACTGAAAATTAAACGAGAGTTAATGAAAGTTATGTTACCAAGAATGTAGGACAATGAATACATATAGTGGAGTTCACATATACTAAAAAATGCAGTGCTGCATACACTAACTTCATGTTTGTTCCCAACAAAATGCCGGACTAGATACAGCAAGGCAACACCAATTTGTACACCATCTAGTAAGCCACATACACAAAATAAACAAAGCATTCACATACTAGAAGGAGGGGCCACACTTATGGAAAAAAATTCAATTGGCGAATTCACTTGATGTCCTCCCTCACCACCATGATCCTCACCACCATGATCCTTACCACCAGGACAACGAGAGCCAATTAGTGTATCATTATGACCACTGCAATCACATACTGGATTAAAAAAACCAACAATAGAAATTACAAAACATCACATGACAAATAATGCAAAGGAACATTGACAACTAACACAACATAAACAAATATGCAGGATGAATTAGGAAACTAGATAAAGATCAAACAAAATAAACAAAGCCAAAAATAAGCACTCCACATACCCTGAACTCCTCCTCCCACTCTGCTCGGCGAAGACATGGCATTTACATGCAGCACAAGGATGAAGTGACAGATATAAGCAACAAATTTTGTGAAATCTGATGAAATCCTATATGCACCTTGCTCTGCCTATAGAGCACACACGAGTATCGACTTCAAATCGAGATAAAATCGCCTGCTTACTGAAAAAATACATAAGAAAAAAACACAACAGCAACTACGAGTATCACAAAACTACACGAGGGAACGATCAAGACTGAGGCCAAGGGGGAACGTGCCAAAAAAGGGGATGAACGGTGGCGGTGGGAGGCAGCGACGGGAATGGACGGGAAAGGGCTGCTTGAGCATAGCAGGAAGTGCAGGCGGAGCGGACGGCGACGCGGGATGCAAGAATAAGGACCTCGTGAGGGTGGGGGTTCCGCGGGCGAGGACGGTTGCTGCGGCCGACGGCGGTTTTGCTCGAGGGAGAGATGCTTCGGGAGACTCTTCAAGAGAGAATAGGGGATTCTTCTCCGTCTCTCTCCCTATGAGCGGATCGATTGGATCGCCTGGGAGGGCCACATACAAGGCCCGCATGGAAAAGGGTTACATAAAACGGGCCAACCCAAAACGGCCCAGCTAAATAAGATGGACTACATCGAAACACACATGATGCAGTTCTTTATGAAGAATAATGAAGTACGGACAGTAAAACAAAATAAAATTAATGCAGTTTGTAAAAAAAAGTTAAATTCAAAAAAGAAACACGTGTGTTAAGATAACGCATCCGAAAAAAAGTCTACCTTCAAATAAGTACCACAACAAAAGAACAGCCCCCCAACCCCCCTCCCGTGCGAAGTACTGCAACAAGTAAATGCAAAAACAGATGTAGTACGCAGCTCTAGAGAAATGCAGTGCTTTTGGTTAGATGAAGAAGTACAGTATAATAAGCAATTCAGTTTCGGATTACCTACATGAATAAATACACGGTCTAGTCCACAACAAAATACTCGTAAAATTATGGAATACATTGTACTTTTTTCCATGGGCTGCAGCAAGGGCATGCAAAAAACGGTCTAGTACGCACCTATAGGAAAAAATGCAATGCTTTTTGCTAGACGATGCAGTGCGGTATGATAAGTAATGCAGTTCCGTGAAATGGTGGTTAAAAGAATTTACTGATAAAAAATAAAATAAAACCACGTTCGCATACAACTACCCAATCCGAGCGGTTCCATCGCCACAAACCCATGATCACAGACGCAACACCAACCCACGATCTGCACAACCATATCGTCAGCAAGATTGTGCAGTTCATCCGATGCGGCCATCCCACCCCTCACCCCCTTAAATTCAAACCCCTGCTAAAGGCCTTCTCATCCACAACAACACAAGTATCCATTGCGCTGCCACCAAATCGCTCCATCACATCGATCACCTAAGAAACATCAAGCCCTACTACAGGCGATGGCGTTCTCCGATGAGTACAGGGACGTGGAGGCCTGATAACCCACAAGTATAGGGGATCGCAATAGTTTACGATAAGTAAGAGTGTCAAACCCAACGAGGAGCTAAAGGTAGAACAAATATTCCCTCAAGTTCTATCGACCACCGATACAACTCTACACACGCTTGACGTTCGCTTTACCTAGAACAAGTATGAAACTAGAAGTACTTTGTAGGTGTTGTTAGATAGGTTTGCAAGATAATAAAGATTACGTAAATAAAAAGTACGGGCTGTTTAGATAAATACACAACTAAGTTAGGTTTAGTAGAGAGCTTGTTCTTACGAGAAAGTTATTTGTCCCTAGGTAATCGATAACTAGACTGGTAATCATTATTGCAATTTTATTTGAGGGAGAGGCATAAGCTAACATACTTTCTCTACTTGGATCATATGCACTTATGATTGGAACTCTAGCAAGATTACGCAACTACTAAAGATCATTAACGTAAAACCCAACCATAGCATTAAAGCATCAAGTCCTCTTTATCCCATACGCAAACAACCTACTTACTCGGGTATGTGCTTCTGTCACTCAAGCCACCCAACATAAGCAAATCATGAACATATTGCAAACCCTACAGTGGGGATCCCTCACTCTTGCGTGACACGGAGAGCACCATAGGACAGCACCAATAATAAAACATGCAACTCAAACCAATCACGATCATCAAATAACCCATAGGACAAAACGGATCTATTCAAACATCATAGGATAGCCATACATCATTGGGAGATAATATATAGCGTTGAGCACCATGTTTAAGTGGAGATTACAGCGGGTAAGAGAGATGTTACACCGCTGCATAGAGGAGGGAAGAGTTGGTGATGATGGCGGTGAAGTTGTTGGTGAATATTGCGATGATGATGATGGCCCCCGGTGGCACTCCGGCGCCACCGGCAACGAGGGGGAGAGAGCCCCCTCCTTCTTCTTCTTCCTTGACCTCCTCCCTAGATGGGAGAAGGGTTTCCCCTCTGGTCCTTGGTCTCCATAGCATGGGAGGGGCGAGAGCCCCTCCGAGATTGGATCCGTCTCTCTGTCTCTCTCTCTTTCTGCGTTCCCAGATTCTTCCACTTCACCGTTTCTTATATTCCTGGAGATTCGTAACTCTGATTGGGCTGAAAGTTTAACACGATCTCTATCCGGATATTAGCTTTCTTGCGGAGAATGAAGGGCACCAACCTCCTTACGGGGTGGCCATGAGGGCCCAGGGAACGCCTGCCCCCCTGGGGCGTGCCCCCTGCCTCGTGGCCCCCTCAAGCATCGTCTCGCGTGGATTTTTCTTCCCCAATATCATATATATTCCCAAAAAAATCTCCGTCAGTTTTTATACCATTTGGACTCCGTTTGATATGGATATTCTGCGAAACAAAAAACATGCAACAAACAAGAACTGGCACTGGGCACTGGATCAATATGTTAGTCCCAAAAATAGTATAAAAAGTTGCCAAAAGTATATGAAAGTTGTAGAATGTTGGCATGTAACAATAAAAAATTATAGATACCACGGAGACGTATCAAGGCCCACGGCAATACCAAGTTGCACGTCATCCACACCAACGACAAGAAGCAGATGGCGATCTCCCTCGCGCAGTACGAGCGCCACCTGAGGCTCCAGCACCACAAGATCATCAGCATTGATCTCGAGTACAACAATGAGCCTGATGTGAAGCAGAAACCCGCCCTCGTCCAACTCTCCCTCGTCAAGAATCAGCCGGTGCTGCTCTTCCAACTGAGCACCGTTGAAAGGTGCACCGTCTTCGACAACTTCCTCGCCGACCCCAGGTACACCTTTGCTGGCTTCTCCATCGACGGTGACAAAACCAGGATAGAGTGCGTCAATCTGGAGGTCACCAACTTCGTCGACATCCAGAAGGAGTGGAGGGTGCTCGAGGCAACCAAGGAGTTGGACTCTTTTGGAGACGTCTCCAGCATGCTCATCGACGACTACTACAACAACATGAAGAAGAAGATCACCGACGATGAGCATAGGCACTGGGCCACCTTGCCTCTCTCCAAGAGGCACATCGAGTACGCGGCAAAGGACGCCTACGCAGCTTATGAGATATGGAACCGCATCACCCTCACCTAGGACGGGCTTCGCCATGCAAAGCTGGAGAAGGAGGATCCCCCCAAGAAGCGAGCCAAGAGCAGCACGGGATGGGGAGACGCTAACTGGTGAAGAAGTAGACGGCACCAGCGAAGAGCCAACAATGCTCGCGTCGTTTTAGATTTATCATCAAAATTGCTTTCTTTTGTATGCTTATGTATCGTTTGTTTGCTTTTACTGAACTTAATTTGCTTGTCATGCAGAATCGCTTGTAACGGTCAACTTTGATTATGTTAGATTGCTTTCTGTTGAACTTAGTTTGCTGCTGATGTGCTTGTCATGCAGAATGCTTGTGATCATTTGCTTTCCGTCATTTGCTTATCTATCATTAGATTTGAGCAGTGCACAATACGGACGAAGATGCAGTATGCAATGTGTACGCATGCAATATAGAGCTCTGTCAAATGCTGTGCACACGTACCCAACAAAGCAGTGCATGCCATACACTAGAAAAAAGAATACATAAGAGAAAAAACACGAAAAGAAAATGCGACCTGTATATGTAGTGCGGAATATGTGAACATGCAGTACAGAAACATGATCAATGCAATGCACAAATGATTTACTAAGCAGTGCATGCCCCTACATTTAAAAAAAATGCAAGACGGAAAAATTCAAAGAATGAAAAGTTGACCACCTAGGTGCAACCAGGCCCCAACCAGTCTCGTAAGAGGAAAAACAATAAAGAAAAATGCGACCAACATGCAGTGCACAAAAATGTAGTGCAAAGATATGTAGTGCGGAATGTGTGAACATGCAGTAGAGAAACATGATCAATGCATTGCAAGATGTTTTACTAAGCAGTGCACGCCCCTACATTGGAAAAAACCTAAGCGAGAAAATATTTAAAAAATTGACCACCCAGGTGCAATCGGCCCCAGCCAGTCTCATAGTAGGTCTACACCCACAGTAGGCGAGTCGTTCCGAGCCATGATGCATGGGGCTGGGCACACATGGGCCCACACGTCAGAGAGCATAGAGCAGCGAGCGCCGTGTATAAGCGCCCAAATAAGTAACCAGAGGAGTTCGATACTGCTGCCTCGCTAGCGCTTATAAATAGGTCGAGCGCGCCCTCCGCAGGCGAGGTGGGACTAAACATTAGGGCGCACACACAGCGCACCGGGAACCAGCCGTCCTGACAGGCCGACTTGGGCCGAATACGTCTTCACTCCCCAAACACAGGCCCAACAGGCAAAAGAGAGGCTGCTGAAAATTTAAAAAAAATTCCCACATACCACTGCACAAACACAGGCCCAACCACGCGTTCTGCAGCTCATTGTGATGCGACAATGTAGTTTGCTATATTAAAGTAAGCAGTCATGTTGCTTCTCAAATGCATTCGCGTACATTGAATCGGGATCAATCCACCACCTAACACTAACCACAACATTTATTACTTCCGTTGCTCAATTGGTTACATAAAAACCTGTCCATTCATGCTATAGACTAACACAACTCCTCCTCCCGTTCCTCTTTTTCTTCAAACCATAGATCTAGGGTTCCTCCCATTCCCAATTGTTCTTTGAAATACCACTGAACCCACCATGGACTGTAAGTGTGGGTGTTTGGCAAGGATAGTGCCGGTAGCGGACACATGTGTGTACGTAGAGGGTCTAGAGCTCACCAACACCGAGTGGCGCAACATGCTCGGGTGCCTAATGATACCCAACAGGGGGTTTTGGGCACCATTTCTTCATCGCCTCACACCCGCAGACTTGCAGGAAAGTTGGGTATGTGTTTCCCATCACAGTTTTCGACATAATCTAGGCTGGAAATCCACATCTGAATGTATATTTCCATCAATTTGTTTAGTTGTGTCAACAAATACAAACAGAATTGGTATTGTTGTTCAGATTGGTTATCTATTAAGACTAGATAGTTCCACCTATTTTTCTTCAGTACCACACCAGGTATCGACACTAGTTAGATTAGAACCCCAACACACGAACAAAAAAGAGGGTCAGAAGATCATTGTTGCAGTTCTCTTATCATGCTAGAGAAGTACACTGTAAATGATCTTGCAGTACAAACATGTTACATTATAATATATATCCTAGTAAAACTAGAGGTCAATTCCGTATATAAGTTTGCATAAACATAGTAGTCATATATATGTACATATTTAAGTCAACATAAACAGATCATCCTAACTATAAAAGAAAAACATTTGTTGTTCACTTACAAACATCCTTTTTCCATCCATTCCAAAATGCAGAAACTGCCATCCACAATAAAATTTCCTGCTTCGAGTTTAGGGAAGGTTACTTTGGAGACACAACACAAGAATGGGTATGTAGACATGCAAGCTGACTACCAAATCAACTCTGAAGACTGCATCAACATAACTACTGGTTGGAAAGATTTTGTCTCCCAGAATGGCTTTGAGGTCAAAGAAGTGGCCATGGTGTTTTTCTACAAAGAAGAAGACTCCCTGAAGTTTATAATATTTGCACTGTAGGCTGTCTAATATGAAGCAAGCCATCAGTGGCATATTTCTAATGCTTTGCTTATGTTGCATGCTTTTAAAATTATGTCCATCAAACGCTTGGAAACGATGCCTATTTAAAGTATGCAACCTCATCTGCATCATTTTATCACCCTTTTTAGACAAGTTTCTACTGGCAGTAATGCGGTTCTCTCAAACACATAGTGTGGTCCTAAATATAAAAAAGCAGTCCTCTGAACAGTAACAATACAATGCGAATGGTCGAAACTTTGTAGTTAACATATGATGTTCAAAAGAATTCTCATAGTATACAATTCAAAAAAAATTGTCATAATAAGTATTCAGCTAACACAACCATATAATGGACCAACTATTCCAATAGCAGAATATAAGATTAACCATACTGCTAATGTAGTACGAAAGTGAATATTCTGCAGTCCTCTACAACACAGAATGCAGTTTAAGAAAACAGAAATCTCATAAGCTGCCATGACCACTGTAATGCAGCTACAACGAAGTACACCACTAACAAAAATGTAGTGCACTACAATGTATGCCAGAACTACAATAATAAAATTAAAGCAGTAGAAATCCAGATAGGTGGTAGACTAACAGAGGTGCCAATTCACACGCACTTCCATAACTCTCCTAAAAATTGTCCAACCACTAAACTTTCAAAAAATACCCCGCAAAAAATTACATGGAACACACGGCAACTAGATGAACAACATCAACTTTTAGTTAGAAATTGCAATTCAAAAAATGAGGATTATACCCACAAGACAATGAATTCAAACCAACAGTGATAGTAATTACAAGATTCACAAATGTATCGACGCAGAAAATCCAAAAAATCAACAAAAACAGAGGAGCGGAAGAAGCTCACCCGCCCACACAATCAAATTCACAAGAATTAAAAACTAGCTCCTAGAAATTAACAAATTGTAGAGTAAATGGACCGATTAAAACGAACGCAATCAAAGAATTCCTACAAACAAACAACATCCGAGCACAAAAAAGTCGCATCCGACACGAACACGAACGAACAGAGAAAGCTCGTCCGCCAAATCGCTCGATTTGCAAACATTCTAGTCGCGTTTCTTGTAAATTACAACGAATGAAGGTCAAATGAGATCCAGAAACAATGAAATCATCCTGCAACACCCGATTCCACACAGAAGACCCAGGCGCACCGCCAGAAAATGAAGCAGTTCTCCCCTGAAGAATTGCAGTGCCCAACGTAAAGACGACGCAGTTCGCTTTGGTTGAGCGTGAAGTGCAGAAGTGTTAGCAGAATAACTATTCTGCTAATATTAGCAGAATAGACTAGTTGTGTGTATATATATATATCAGAAAAACCAAATCAACATTGCAAAGAGAAACCTTGAAGTCAAATCAATGTTGAAGGCAAACAAAATGCGAAGATAATGCAATCATGACGCCAAATGAAACTTTTCAGGAGAGTTTGGTGGTGGAGTTACCCACCGTATAGGTAGTATTAGACTTAGACACAGCGCACAATTATCGTGGCGGTCCGAAGTCAAATTGCGTGTTAATGTATTCACACTTAGAGGGTAAGTCTTCATTGATTGAAGACATACGTCACTTCGTGCGTTGCACATCTAAGTTATCAACATGCATAAGCATTAGGATGTGTGTCCAGTTATAGGACATTTGAGGATTCAAAGATATTTAGCTCACACCGCAGCTTGCAAAACCTTTTCTCATCCAAGGGCTTTGTGAAGATATCTTCCAATTGCTCTTCAGTGTTGACATGAATGATATCAATGTCTTCCTTCATGACATGATCTCTGAGAAAGTGATGACGAATTTGAATGTGCTTTGTCTTCGAGTGCTGAACTGGGTTGTTGGCAATCTTGATGGCGCTTTCATTGTCACAATAGAGTGGCACATGCTTCAGGTGGATGCCATAGTACTTGACAGTTTGCTTCATCCATAGAAGCTGAGTGCAGCAAGATCCAGCAGCAATGTATTCGGATTCAGCAGTGGAGAGTGATACATAGTTCTGCTTCTTTGAAGACCAACAAACAAGAGAGCGCCCAAGAAAGTGATATGTCCTTGATGTGGACTTGCGATCAACCTTGTCACCAGCATAATCAGCATCTGACAATCCAACTAGATCAAACTCTGAGACCATTGGATACAATAATCCTAGTGTTGGGGTGTATTGCAGTGAAAGAGGTTGAAGACTCTGTAGGAGTGCGAATCCTTTCCGTAGCCAAGCATAAAACCTTCATGTGTTTTTGGTGCAACTTTTGAAGTGTGATGCGGATCATTGATCCAACACCTAGCACCAACTACTCTGAAATTGCTGACGTTTGGCTTCTTACCAGTCAGGAGCTCATATGATGTCTTCTTTAGGAACTTGTGAAGATAAACACGGTTGATGACTTGGCATGCAGTATCAATATCTTCAGGCCAGAATTTCCTTGAGTCTTGTACTCATCGAGCAGCGTTCGTGCCACCTCAATGAGGGTTCTGTTCTTGTGCTCCATGATGCCATTTTGCTGAGGTGTGTATGGAGCAGAGAACTCATGCATGATACCCAATGTATCAAGATAAGTATCGAGGCCGGTGTTCTTGAATTAAGTGTCGTTGTCACCTCTGATGTGCTTGATCTTGATGCCATAGTTGGTCATGGCACGATTGGCGAATTGTCTGAAGATATCCTGCACTTCAGTCTTCAAGAGAATTAAGTGCACCCATGTATATCTTGAGTAATCATCAACAATGACAAAACCATAGAGGCATGCAGTGGGAGTAAGGGTAGAGTAGTGAGTAGGGCCAGATAAGTCCATGTGAAGCAGCTCAAAGGGACATGCCATCGTCATGATTGTCTTCGAGGGATGCTTGGCCCTAGTCATCTTTATAGCTTCGCAAGCACTGCATAGTTGATCCTTATTGAACTTGACGCCCTCGATGCCTATGACATGCTTCTTCTTCACGACAGCGTGCAAGTTCCTCATGCCTGCATGCCCTAACCTCCCATGCTAGAGCCAACACACTGAAGCTTTTTCTAGAAGACATATGGCCAGCTGTGGTCCTGTAGAGAAATCTACCATATAAAGATTGTCTTTCCGATACCCTTCGAAGACCAGAAATTTGTTAGATTCCATAAGCACAAGGCAACGATATTTTCAAAATAACACAATCATGTTCATATGACAAAGCATTGAGACAGACATTAAGTTGAAACCAAGGGATTCAACAAGCATCATTTTACCCATTTGTTGATCATTTGAGATTGCAACTCTACCTAAGCCCTATACCTTGCTTTTACCAGTGTCAGAAAATGTGATGTGACTTTTGTCAGACGGACATAGCTAGGGTTTAATCCATGAGAAGACTTCGATCACCAGTCATGTGGTTAGTGCATCCACTATCCATAATCCACTCAGAAGCCTTCGGTGTCGTACCCTACAGTGCAGTTAGGGGGATAGGCTTCACCAAGAGAAGTGTGAAGCATAAACATTTGACGAACAAGCATACTATCGAAGTTCAGGTCCTTGTTAGGGTAGATAGAATGATTGTCAAGAAATCCTGGGATGAAATACATAGTAAGACCATTTTGATATTTTATCTTGCGTCCCACAAGATGTTTTAGGTCGCCAGCATAAGCATCAGAAGCCTTTGATTTCTGGCTGGAGACCTTTCCCTGCAAAAGAGAGTCAATTTTTCTTAACCACCCACATCTTCAGGGGTGTCTTAGAAGCAATGAGTCTAAGTGCAGCATCTGAGAATTTAGGCTTTGGAGCCCTGGCAAAAAGCCTTGTAGGAGGTGAATAGTACTCATAAGAATAAGCAGAATAGATCTTGGTCTTATGAACATAGTGGTTTGATGAAACACGCTCATATTCATAAGTCTTAGTGTGGTTTCCCTACAAAACATTAGCGTTATGGTGACCCTGGTGGGTCCTCTATCTGTATGAAGCCTTTGGACCATATGAAGCCTTTGGTCTGGGGTTTGTCTTCTTCCCAGGTGGTGTCATGATGACATTCACATGAAGCTTCTCAAGACAACTTTTGGGCATCCATATCTTTTTCAAAGGCGGTCCATTCCTGTAGTTATTACCAATATACCTGGCAAACACTTCACCATTCTGATTCTTATACAGTTTATAGTTTGCATCAAAGGATTCATCAATGATAATAGGGTTAGCACAAGTGACACCAGATAAGGTAGATGGATCCACTGAAGGTCCCTTTGCAGCAACCCATGTCGTTTTGGTATACTACTCAGGCTTCTAGTATGAACCATCAACATTCATTTTCCTCTTAAACCCAACACCCTCTTTCCTAGGGTTTCAGTTTAGAATCTATTTCTTGAGGACATCATATACTGTCTGATGCCCTTTGAGGATTTTGTACATCCCTGTTTCAAGCAATGTCTTCAACCTAGCATTCTCATCAGCAATAGTAGTGGTATCCTTAGAAGAGGGGTTAGTTACCACATCAGCAGTTGAAGATATTGCAACAGTAGCAGTAGTAGAACATTCAGCAACAGAGACAGCATTATCACGCTCAAGACATTGTAGACATGGTGGTTCAAAGTCTTCCTAAGCGGAACTGATCTGTTGAGTGCGAAGTGAATCATTCTTCTTTTGAAGATCTTCATGAGACGCTTTCAGGTTCTCAAGTTCTTGCTTCCTTTGAAAATAATCATAGGAAAGCTTCTCACGAGTAGCTGAGAGTGTTTCATGACGACTGTCAAGTTCCTCGTACTTAACGTGAAGATTTTTAATGTCTTCAATTAAGGACTGAGTTCGAGTCATTTCCGCGTCCAATAGGTCATCACTTTTGTCTAGTAATTTTTGAATATGTTCCATAGCAGTTTGTTGTTCAGTTGCAATTTTAGCAAGTGTTTTGTAGCTAGGTTTGGATTCACATTCAGAGTCATCTTCGCTGATGTTTGAAAGTAAGCATCGCGTGAGTTTACCTTGGCACAACGTGCCATGAAGCAGTAGGTTGGAGCAGAGTCATCCTGACCATCGGCATCAGCGTTGGTAACGAGGCCGTTGTCTTCGGTATTGAAGATGGACTTGGCGACATAGGCCGAACCTAGAGCTAGGCTTGCCACGCCTGAATCGGACTCCTCCTCGGACTCCACCTCCGCCTCCTTAGAAGCAGACTCCTCCTCTGAATCCATCTCCTTGCCAACAAATGCAGGGACCTTGCTGGATGAGCTCTTCTTGTGAGATGAAGAGTTTGATCAAGACCTTGAAGAAGACTTTGAGGATTTCTTCTTATTCTTGTCATCAGAATCATATTCCTTGCTCTTCTTCTTCTTCTTCTTCTTCTTCTTCTTAGATTCATTGTCCCATTGAGGACACTCAGAGATGTAGTGACCAGGTTTCTTGCATTTGTGGCATGTTCTCGTCTTGTGGTCATGAGTGGAAGCTTCATCATTTCTTGAGTTGGATCTTGTAGACTTCCAAAGTGTTTCTTCTTGGAAAACTTCAGGAACTTCTTCACGATCATAGCTAGCTCCTTTCCAATGTCTTCAGGATCACCAGTACTACAATTAGATTCTTCTTCAGATGAGGAGACAACTTTTGCCTTCAAAGCACGAGTTCGGCCATAGTTGGGACCGTAGATGTCTCTCTTCTCAGATAACTGGAACTCATGTATATTGAGCCTCTCAAGTGAGTCAGACAGATCAAGATCTTTGATGTCAAGACGTTCTTGTATCATTAGGGCCAGGCTGTCGAATGAGATGTCAAGTGATCTCTGGAGCTTCATGATCTCAGTGGCGCCAAGTGCGCAAAGCTCATTTGTGATATCAGTGTCTCTGTACACCTTCACCGACCTTGGGAACACCATTCTTGACGACATACCTGACATCGACATCAATGGCTTCAAGATGCATGCGCATCTTATTCTTCAAGTACGGGTAATCAGTGTCATCGAAGACCGAGCACGTAGTGGAGACCTTGATTATCCCTGTAGTCGACATAGCTAAAACTCTAGGTGGTTAAACCAAATCACACAGAACAAGGGAGCACCTCGCTCTAATACCAATTGAAAGTGTTAGTTATCGACTAGAGGGGGTGAATAGGCGATTTTTATGAAATTTTTCAAAACACGAGGTCTTTGAAGAAAAACAGTAGAAATGAACCTATTGATATGCAGTGGAAGATAGACTACACTAGACAAGCCATAGTCAAGTAAGCAATGTAGTGAGAGCACAACGACTATCAGCAGCAAGGTAGTATGGATCGGGATGGAAGATAGTATGAAGCCAAATAGTAAATAGTCTTCACTCAGTGAAGTCAAACAGATCAGACAAGCAAGCAATGACTTCACGAAGACAACCTGTAAAGTAAAGGGAAGTGGAGGATAGAACCAGTTGCTTGGTGAAGAAAAGGATTTGGTAGACCAGTTCCAGTTGCCGTAACAACTGTATGTCAGGTTAGGGAGGTTGAGATTCAACTCAGAAGACCGCGTCTTCAACTTATTCCCCTTGATCTAAGGAAACCCAGTCCTCGCCCAATCACTCTGGTAAGTCTTCAAGGTAGACTTCCAAACCTTCACAAACTTCGTTCATCGGCGATCCACAATGACTCTTGGATGCTCAAAACGCGACGCCTAACCGGCTGGACGATTCACAGTCCTCAGGTGCAACAAGTCTTTAAGTCACGCGGACAGAAAGACTTCAGTGATGCCTAACACTCTTCGGCTCTGGGTGTTTTGGGCTTTGTCCTTGCAAGGATCTCTCTCTCAAATGCTTTGGAGCTGGGTTGCTCTCAAACGACAAAAGCGGTGCACTCACTCTGAGCAGACACCAATTTATGGTGTAGGGGTGGGCTATTTATAGCCAGAAGGCAACCCAACCTGATTTGTCCAAAATGACCCTGGGTCACTAAGGAACCGACACATGTCCAACGGTCGGATTTCAAACAAAAGCGGCAGCTTTACTTGGGCTACAAGCAAAGCTGCTCATCCAGCTCTGGATAAGATTTGCTCTCATAGTCTTCGCTCGAAGACATAGGATTTTGGTTGAGCATCAAATCAGTCACTCTAACTTTGTTCAGATGGACCCCACTTAATAGTATGGTGGTTCCTATGACTCAATAAAGAAAAAAAAGTAAACTACGACACAACTATGTCTTCGTACTCTACAGTCTTCAAGTGAATGTCTTCACATGTTATAATGTTCATCAAGAATGTCTTCATGAACCACCATTGTCTTAAATGTCTTCACACATTTTTGGGGGTCATCTCTGGTAGGTAAACCGAATGAATAAGGGACTACTACCTGTGTTATCCTGCAATTCTCACAAACACATTAGTCCCTCAACCAAGTTTGTCGTCAATACTCCAAAACCAACTTGGGGTCACACTAGATGGACTTACAATCTCCCCCTTTTTCGTGATTGATGACAACCTGGTTGAAGTTTTCAATGGGGATAAAAAGTATGTGAAACTTAAGTATTAGGGCATTGTCTTCATATGTTGCAAAAGGCTCCCCCTGAAGCTGTGCATGTAAGTAGTTTTCTTTTGAATGCAAATCCACATGGTAGGTTTTACTTTGTGGAGATCCACTTCAATGTACAAAGACAATTCATCATGCTTATATAAGAATAACGAAGATAATGACATGCATAATGAGAAATGGACGTCTGAAGAATGACTTCATGCGGAATTTATCATCGCATCACAAAGTAGCAGCAAAAGTAGGAGACGACCATCAAGTTTAAGTGTTACAACTCAAGAGCTAAATAGTTTCAAAACAAGAGTTGTAAGAACTTAGCAAAAATAATGCGCCCACCCATATGGAACCACTTGAAGACTATCAACCTCATATGCTTCTCCCCCTTTTGTTAGTAATGACCAAAAAGGTTTGAAGACATAGGTGATCTACTCGTTCCCAGTTGGAGTAGAAGATGGAGCAGGGTCGACGTTTGAGTTTGGTGGCGCAGATGGGCCTGATGCAGAATCATGATGCAGTGATGCAGTGTATCCAAGGTTGGTGAAGTGGCGTCATCTTCTTCATCGACAACTCTCGCAACAATAGTTGCAGCCGAAGACGAGTGTTCAGAATCTTCAATAGATGGATTGCGACGCCATCTTGCATTTTGTGGAGGCATGGATTCAAACTTGAAGCTCTATGTGAAGCCATCTTCACGAAGATCATCTTTAGAGCAGAGCATTGTGAGGCTCTTCCAGGACCGCCGATAACCTTCATGAGCAACCAATGAGTTCTTGGTGGCCAAGTTGCGAATGCAATTGACATCCGCCAAGAGACTCTGCATCTGATGCTTCAGCCAGGGATGATGCCTATCCTGCTTTTCATGTAGAGCCACCAAAAGGTCACGGTCGTTGAGGACACGAGGATGCTTCTGAGGCCTTTGAGCTATGGTGCTGGTAATGGCTTCAGTGTTGGCACGGTGTGGCACACGTAAGTTGCCAGCAAGAGGATAAACATGTGTTGTAGTATTTGTCACATGAATCCCTTCAATAGGCTGCGTGAAGCTTTGGAGTTCTGCATTTTGAAGGTGGAGTGGCTTCTCTGCAGGCTCGGGGTAGATGGCTTCAATAGACATATCAACATGAGGCTAAAATACAATGTGGTTGTGCGCTGAGGGTTTATAGTTGATGGTTGAATGAAGCTTAATCAAGCGCATCACCCATGGAGCATAGAATTTCAGGCAAAAAAGATCAATCCTAGAAGCAGCAAGCTGTCGGATGAAGAATTCCTGAGTGTTGAATCTGATGCCATTGACAATATAGAAAACCAGTGTCTTCATGGCGCCTTCAAGTTTAGCTTCAGAAGAATTTCCTTTGATAGGCCAGAGAGTACGCCTCAAAATGTGATAGACTATACGTGGCAAGTACCCGAGGTCCTAAACAAAGAATTCCTTGGGGTATTCGGTGTCATGGGGAAATGGCTTCATCATGCTCAACATTTGGCTCATGTTAGGCTCTGTCTTCTGAAAAATGCTTTGCAGCTCATTTTGATGAAGTTGACAACTAGGTTCATACAAGTCACCGGGAGTGGGCAGGGAAGTAAGCTCAATGATGTCCTGAGCTTTGGCTTCATGATGAACATCACGTGTCATCCACTCAAGTATCCAAGTCTTCGGATCCCTGTTGTAGCCATGAATGTGTAGTGTAGCATAGAACTGCAGCAGAAGGTCTTGATTCCAGTGCTCTTTGTCGGTCTCAAAAGGAAGAAGTCCAAGATCCCGAAAGCAGTCAAGGGCCTCCTCAAGACATGGCAGCCCAGCAATAGCTTTACAATCCAGACGCTTATGCAGAAAAATCTGGTCTTGATTGTACAGGATGCATGAGTAATAGCTTCGCTGCTGATGACTCCAAAACCTGTCAGAGGAGATCTTGGAATTCTTGTACAGGTTCTTGGCGCTGTCGAAGAAAGTGTTGTGCGCCCTGAAGCTTTGCACACTGAATGATCCCTCTGTTGTGGCAGCACTTGGAAGCCTTGGCAATTTGGGCTTTGGTTTCTAAACTTGAGAACTCTGCTCCACATGATAATCATATTGTGGATCGGGAGCAGTGGGTGGAATCATGATGGGCCATCTGATAGTTACCAACTCACCACGATGGAATGCACATTCCATGGTGTGAGGCCTTGGAGGAGGAACGACGTCATCAGAGATGATTGGCTGCAGAATGGTGTTAGTGGTTAGATTGGCTTCGGGCTCCACATTATCTTTAACCATGATCGTGTCAGTGGCTTCAGCGACGTTGTTGGTGCCAGCCTCACTGTTTTCAACCTCCATCTGTTTGACAACTGGATGGGTCGAGCATGATCACATTCTCTTACAACTCTAGACCTGAACAACTAGGGGTGGTACTAGATGCACTTACAACTCTAGACCTGAACAATTGCACCATGTGAAAATAAAAATTAAATACAATGTGGGGTTGGAGTAGAGGAGACAGGGGTGGGCCAACAAACATTACAGTTTGGTCGACCCGCGTCAGGGACTTGACATGTTTGGGAAGACGCAATCCGATGGCCGTAGGTGTCGTGTCTTCTCCTTTGACCTAATTCATTATGTGAACGGTGAGGGATTGTCCATTCTGTGTTCATTGGATTTCTGTTTCTCAAAAAAATAAAAATTTAGTTACCTATTATGTGCTTGCTGAAATTCTGATATGATGCATGAGTTCATGGATGAGAATGTGGATTAATTGATAAATTCAATGAATAGTATATAGGGTGAAGAGTGTTTTACAAGATACAATCCTTCTTTCCATGGGCTCTTAATGTGCATTGGTAAAAACACACATTTTGTTAGTTTCTATCTAATAGATTTTTCTTCATATAATCCTTAACTAATCACGGATCCAGTAGTTCCAGCTTCAACTATTGTCTATGAGTACAGTACATGAAAAGCAATTAGTGGATGACATTCCAGTTGATAAGATGCTAATTCATGATACATTGGTTGATATTATCTGCACCCCAACTCAGGTCATCGGGTTTGACTGATTCCTCACACTTGGTAAACATGCAAATAAACCTTTCACCATTAGGTGTGAAGAACATCTGTATATGCAAGGATTTGCTAGGAAAAACTATCTCCAGAAAAAGTGGGCCAATGCGAATTTTAAGAGAGCTGAAGAGATGCGTAGAGCAAGAGACAGGAGAAATATTTCCATTCCTGAGAATCTACAACAAAGAATAAGAAGGGGGTAGTTACTAAGTATGCATGTGATATGTGATTCAATTGAAAATAGTGTTATATGTACATCTTAGGGAGCTTAATATTGGCTCATGATGTGTATGTTGATGTCCATATTTGTATCCGAGAACTAAGGGATCTATTCTTCTAACCAAGAAGCAATTTAAGTAGCAAGTTCGTTTCTCATTGGTTAGTTGTATCATTGTCTCCCAACACTGACACTACTTGACAGCTAGCCATCACCATTGATTTAACTTCATTTTTTAGTTTCCTACTAATTTTCTAGCTAAGTGAAATATCTCTGAAGCTATGAAACTTACCTACGCCCATCACTTGATTCTTTGTTGCGAATTCTAAATTAAGTACAAGTAGCCAATCTTTTTGAATGAATTTGCAGATGGTTTGAATGGTTATTCTTCACTATGGATGCATGGCTATTCTTGGGTTTGAGCCTTAGGCATGCATCAATGAGATCTAATTGCATTGTTTGTTTACTATTTAAACTGAAATCATTCATCAATTTTGATTGGAAATCTTATCCCAATACTTTTGATATTGTACTTCAATTTTTATAACAAAAATTGTTTCAAATTGCCATGTGGAAAATCAAGTAAGAGCATATCCATGTTTACTTATTAGTTTGTTTTTTTAGAATGGTACGGGATTTACAAACTGAAAAAGTATTAATTGTCTGTAAATTATTTTAAACCAAAATTGTTTAATTTTTTTATTATGATATGGTTGTTTGACTGATTGCAATGTTGTTCTAGTGGTATTTTTTCAACTTCTAAGGATATATTTATTTTTTGTACACCTGGTGCAACGCACGTGCCCTTTTTCTAGTAAATATCAAAACATAGAATGATGTATGAATATTCATAATCGAATACAGATTGGATTTGAATTTAGTTGCTAGGGCCCAGGGTAAACATGAATGCTAATTCTCCCAAATTTTGAATGAAGCGGCAAAACACCCACTATCATTTTTTGGCTGCCCGAAGCTAGTGTTTGCGAGATGGAAATTATTGTCTACCCTTGACACCTCACATCCTAATCAGCCCAATTTCCACTGCAGTCGATAGGGGTAGGTTAGTAACTTCAATCAAACGTGACACGACCGCCTGTCTCCCGATTATGACATGGTGGGCGGCAAACACACATTTGATTCAAACTCGTTTGAATGGCCTGTCTGTCCCTCCATTTTCCCATTCATACACGTGGGCGGCAAAACAAATTCTCCTCGTCCGAAGTCGATGTAGGAAAATACTTTAAATAGGGCTAAGTGTGTAACTTCCCTTAGACATGACACAACCACCCTAGCTGTTAGCCAGGTTCATACACCATGGGCGCCAACCGTGGGCGGCAAAACACCCTCTCCTCGCCTGAATTCGCTATCGGCAAATATTGGGGAGATGCAAGATTACCGTCCTATCCCAAGATGAGATATCTGAAATTTTAAACAGGGGCTAAGTTCGTAACTTTCCCACATTTCAGACAAGCGGGTCCCAAAGTTTGAGATCCCCTCCTAGTCCCCCTCCATTTCCCCATTCATAGACCATCAGTGCCAGAACAACCTCCACACACCGGCCAGCCTCCTCCATCTGCCACGCCATCCTCCACCTTGCTGGAGCGGCTAGCCCTAACCCATCGTCCACTATAAGAGATGGATGTCTCACATCCACGACGTCGGAGCAGGATCCTTTCATCACATCTTCGTACTTCATCGGCGTCGTCATCCACCTTGTCGTTGCCGCTCCTATGACCGCCTCGTCCACGGCAGTAGGACTTATCCCCCAACCCATCCGTATGCCGTCTCACGTCTTCTTTCGCACCCGCAACACCTTCAACATATCAACAGGGGCCTACACGATGTCGAAAGATAGGTGGTACTCTTTCATATCAGGTTAACTTATTGATCTCACCTGGAAAATAGATCGTAACTTGTTTAATGTACTTTTCATGTCCATACAAAATGGTAGTGGCTAGTTAAAAGCAAACATTGGTTGCGAAGTAGCCTTTGCCCTGTTTGTACCCTCATATCCACCATGGCACGGTCACTGTACTCATAAAGGTTATGGTTTCCCCCCTTTATATTCACTACAATCATCATAGGTGCTGCATGTCGTGCTAGCGCTGCTCCTCAAGACCTAAGCCCATCAAGTGAAACAACATGCCACTAATAATTCCAAAGCCTAGTTGTTCAAATACCAATATTATATGATGCTCATATTACTAAAATAGAGAACGTTTAAATAGTCAGCTGATGTTCCTATATTCGTTTCGAAAAGCATGTGCGCCACACATAGAGAGGCAACTGGGATTTACATTTATCTGTGCGCTCTGGTTCATCATGGGTGAGAAACACACATTGTATTATCTAAAATCAGCTTGCTCTTTGTTATCATGTTCCTCTTCTGTTCTTCTTAATAATTATATTACTTCCTTCTATTCCTAAACTGCCTTGGGTGCGTGAGTGTGTTGTGGTGGCGTGCGTTTGTACCGGGTTGTTCATTGTTGCTTCATTTATAAAGTGGGACAACATCCTTTTTGGGTAAAACATAAGTCATTTTAGATATTCCAATAAGAACTACATACGGATGTATATAGACATATTTTAGAGTGTACATTCACTCATTTTGCTCCGTACGTAGTCCTCATTCGAATCTCGAAGAGATTTATATTTAAGAACGGAGGGAGTAGTACAGTACGGTCCTTGTCGGGAAGTGGAGCAGGGACATTTGCAGTCTACAGGTCTATTGGGTCGCTTCAGATGGATGCTTTCAATGATTCTAGATGGTCTGTCATAATATCCGGGAAATGTTGGGAGCTATGTCGTCTTTGATAGTCTAGACTGATAGTAACAATATTGTGCCTTCAGCTGAGTAGAGTTCCCCTTTTGGGGCTGAAGCCTTTCCGAACCCTTTCTTGCCATACCGGCAATACAAGCGCATATAGTCCAGCTAGTTCCACTTTCCTGATTTAACTCTTGATGCTTATAGTTTTCCCCTTTTATCTACCCTACTATGATCTGCGTAGGTGCGTTCTATCATACTAGAAGTACTCCACCCTTCAAGCTAAACAACACAACACTCATAATTTCAAATCTTAGTTGTTCAAATATGATTGTGATATGATACTGATATTTTTAACAGACACATTTATTTGGTTAGCTAAAGGTCCCACTTGAGTTTCCAAATGCATGTCGCGACTTATAGAGAGACAGTAGAAATTGCATTTCTTTGTCACTTGTTGACTATACTTTCTTGTCCAAGCCAAATCTTAGTTGGTATTTCCAAGCAAACTTCAGTTGCTAAGTACCCTTTGTGCAGTTTGCGGCTTCAGATCTGCCATGCCACTGGAACGGTCAACACTATACTCATCATGCTTACATTTTCCGCATTTTATGATAAGCACGACCAGCCTACGTGGTTCGTGTCATAATAGCACTGCTCCACCCATCAAGCTAAACAAGCTTAATTGTACAAATTCAAATCTGATATGATGCTGATATTACTAATACTGAAACAGTTCTAATTGGTCAACTAAATGTTCCTACATTATTTTTGAAATGGACGCGAGCAACATATGGAGACACCGGAAGGAATAGTATTTCTCTGTGCGCTCTGGTTCATAATGGGTGGGCATATTATCTAAATCTGCTTGATGTTTGTTATCATGTTCGTCCTCTGTTCTTCTTAATAAGTACATTACTTCCTCCATTCCAAAACTGCCTTGGGTGCGTGCGTGTGTTGTGGTGGCGTGCGTTTGGACCGGGTGTTGTTCATTGTTGCTTTATTTATAAAGCAGGGTGGAAGCCTTTTTCAGTTAAACATAAGTCTTTTTAAATATTCGAGTAAGAACTACATACGAATGTATATAGACGTATTTTAGAGTGTGCATTCACTCATTTTGCTCCGTATGTAGTCCGCACTGGAATCTTTAAGAGACTTATATTTAGGAACAGAGGGAGTAGTACAGTATGTTCCTCGTCGGGAAGTGGAGCAGGGACATTTGCAGTCGACGTGTCCGTTGGGTCGCTTCAGATGGATCCGTTCAACTATGCTAGATGGTCTGCCATAATATCCGGGAAATGCTGGGGCTATGTCATCTTTGATGTAGAAAATATAGAACCTATAATATTTGTTGTATTGACCGGACCCTTTTGTAGCATATATATAGATGTACATGAGAGAGAGACACACACACACAGAGTAGAGGGCAAGTCATACATGATTTAATATATTATATTTATAACTCCTATCTCTTTCTTAAACACAATATACTTCTAACATTTGAGATTCTAGACTGATAGTAACAGTATTGTGTCTTCAGTTGAATAGAGCTGACCCTTTTGGGGCCGAAGCCTTTTTGAACCCTTTCTAGCCGTACCAGTAATACAAGCCCATATGTTCCAGCTAGTTCCACTTTCCTGATTTTACTCGTGATGCTTAGGTTTTCCCCTTTTATCTACACTACTATGATCTGTGTAGGTGCTTTCTGTCGTACTAGCAGTACTCCACCCTTCAAGCTAAACAACACAACAATCATAATTCCAAAGCTCAGTTGTTTAAATATGATTGTGATATGATACCGATATTAGTTAACACACACATTAAATTGTTTGCTAAAGGTCCCACTTGAGTTCCCAAATGCATGTTGCGACATATAGAGAGGCAGCAGGAATTGCATTTCGTAGTGACTTGTTGACTGTACTTTCTTGTCCATTGTCACACCCAATATGCAATCCTATCCGAGAGTGACTCGAAGGCCCATCAAGGATAGAGCCGCATATTGAAGACGCTTTTGCAAGGTGGATACCATTACATCGTACCATTACATAATAGATGGAGATACAAAAAAGGCATACATCTGCCTCACAAATACATCAAACATCATACATAAAGCAACATTAGACTACAGATGAAACACAAACAAAAACTCAAATGACATCCACCCTGCTAGCCTGGGATGCCGACCAGGAGCCTATCTCTCGATTGAAATGGAAGCAGAAGAAGTACTCCAAAACAAGTAAATATCACTCTCACATCATGACATCGCATTACCTATACCTGCAACTGTGGTTGTAGTAATATGTGAGCCACGAGGACTCAACAATCCCATTACCATGGGTATCAAGACTAGCAAAGCTTAATGGGTATGGAAGTGCATAACTGGTGAGGTTGCAGCAAGCGACTAAGCATTTGTTTAGTGGCTAACTTACGAGTACAAGAGTAAGAAGATAATCTACACATAACAGTCGCAACTAGTAATGATCAAGAAGTGATCCTGAACTACTTACGAGTAAAACATAACCCCTCCAACCCCCGTGTTCTCTTCTCGAACTCACTCGGAAAAGGATGGTCACGGTTACGCACGCGGTTGGTGTATTTTATTTCTTATCTCGTGTCAAGTTCTCTACAACCAGATATTAAAAATTCACATCTACCACATAACCGCGGGACGGCTTTCAAAAGATTTAACCCTCCAGGGGTGTCCCAACTTAGTCCGTCACAAACTCTCATGATCAACAGAAGAAAATCCTCCTCCCGGAACAACCCGATCAAGCTTGGAATCCCGGTTCATGAGACATTTCGACAATTTTAAAACAAGTCCAACAAGACCTCCCGGCGTGCCGACACCCTGATAGTAGCCGCGCATGTCTCGTCCCAGGCCACGATCGGATGGATCAAGCTATGAGTAAAACCAGACCTCGATTTTACTCGTGGTGGCCCCGCATGCTACCTGGTTTGGACCAGCACCTTCAGCACTGGCCCCACTGTATTATGTTGAATAACGAACCCCGGGTAGTGCTAACTCCCTATGCGCCAAATTTATTATCATCTTTATTATTATGTTGGGCCTGGCTAGAGGAGTTTTATTCAAAAAGAACTGTCAGGGGGGGCATAAACCCCGATCGTGTTAGGAACGCAAAAACAAGGAACATAACACTAGTATGATGGAAACTAGGGAAGCAAGAGTGGAACAAAACACCAGGAAAAAGGCCGAGCCTTCCACCCTTTACCAAGGATATAGATGCACTAATTAAATAAGAGATATTGTGATATCCCATGATATCTATGTCCCAACAAGGAACAACCTGCAACTAGCAATGCTATAAGACGGGTTGAGCAAAGTAGTAACATAGCCAAACAATGGTTTGCTAGGATGGTGGAAAAGGTTAGAGGATTATCATGGCATAGTGAGAGGCTTGATAAACAAGTGGTAGCTAGCGCGACATAGCAATAACATTGACACAACTAGCGAATCAAAGATAGTAGTGGTATCTAGGATAATGATCATCTGGCCAGAAATCCCGCTAGGAAGAAGACCGAATCCATGAAGTAGACGAACGGGCATAGTCGAATGGATCCTGACAATCGCAACGTAACCAAAATTATCAAGAAGAAGCGCAACAAGTTAACAAGCACGTAAAGCAACAGTTCCGGATACCTCTTCCTCTGGGCGACTAGTTAACACGCCTGTAAAGCAACAGAATCATGACATTCTGAACTATGGACTAAACATGAACCCCTAGGGTGGTTTAACAATGGAGGGAAGACACACCGAACATAACGCCTTTCAGCTTCTCATTTTCTAAGAGGCCGATAACTCAGCCTTTAAGCTCTCTATCTCTTCGAATTGTTTGTCTTTTCCCCCCTCGTGTTTATTCTTCCCAGATGCACTCATTGCAGCCTTTTCATTTGCGCCAATTCGGTGGTGACAACATTTAGCTGTGTCTGGTTTACCTTTTAGCTCCTGGGATAGCGCGGTATTTTTCTCTTTGAGAACTTGCGGGTCATATCGATCCTTAAATCGGTTTACCTCACCGCTTCAAGTCTCGGGTGATACTAGCACATGACTATCAAAAATTGCGTAAACTTTTACTTGTATATCCTTCGAGAACAACTCGGTGACTCTGGTAAGTCCGTCTCGAGCAGCTCATATATATGCATCCACCAAGCTGAGTGCGGTAAACTCTTGCTCAGAAAAGGCCGGAGCGCGCATAGCCTCTTTCAATCGACGGTGATTCATCATGCTCTCCACATCGGGATTTGTGACCGATATGTCATCTGAATCATCTTGAGGAGGCGGAACTGACATTGCATCGACTCTCATCCTAGTTGGCGAGTCCGGCACTGGATTGGCAGACATTCAGCTAACTGGGCGTTTTCCCACCGTCTACCGCGTACTCCTAATATTAAGGATAAAGGGAGACTTTTAACAATCCAGACTCATGCCTTGTCATGTATTAAACAAACATTCCTCTTGGATGACTCTGAGGTTTTTGTAGCACTCCCGGTCCTTTTTTGTTTTGAACGACGGCCTTGCGTAGGGGCCGCCCTTCAGGAGGTACGGTCAGCTGAGCTCCAATCCTATTAAAATCCAGATAGAATACTTACGATGGATAAAATGCAAATAGAGGTTTCCTCTTGAGAGCCGTCTGAATACTTACGATGCAGGAGGGATAGAGGCGGGGGTAGTAGGAGGTGATAGCCACTTTTGAGTCGTCAAGGCTTGCCTGATAAAATACCCCATCATTGAACTCTATGAATATGTCCAGATCCTCGCAAGAGCCAGGGTCTCCATCGTGGTCATGCTCCTCTGGCTGTGGAGCGGGACAGTAGACGTCCTCATTCATCTTCCTCCATGACTGTTTATGGATACAGAGGGCAAAAGTGGATTAGTACCTGTGACAGTAATAAGGCAACACAAACGATCGAAATCTTCCCATTCTATGGGGTTGTACATGGAAAAGCCTTCTCGGCAGTTTAAGCGGAGAAAATCTTGTTTTTCACCCTTATACAGATCGACCTAGATTATGGCCAGTTCGGCAGGGGTATCCTGACTCTTCCGTTTGTAATGGGACGCGTCATCTTCTCCGTTGTAACACCATAAGGGAGTTACTCTGGATTGGAGAGGTTGAACACACCTCTTTATTGCAATAACCCTAACCTCGACTATCAAGAGCTCGATATGGGCTAGTAACCTGACCTTGCTAACCAACCTTTTTACTTCCGCAGTGTCCTCCTCCTGGGGACTTCAGGGACGCCAGGTGAAACGCTTCTTTAAAGGGGCGCTGGAAAACTCAGTAAGACCGCGCCAAACTGGGTCCGGCAATGGAATGTCATCCATGTAGAACCACTCCAAATACCACTGCGGGTATACTTCTTTGGGAGTCCCTATGAGGTATCCGGATCCGGCTATACGTCATACTTCGGCACCTCCCACTTCAAAGATAGAGCCTCCTCGATGGCGGGGACCAAGGCAAGAGAACTTCCTCCATAGTTCAAAATGGGGCTCAACGCCTAAGAACCGTTCGTAGTGGGCAACGAAGCCTGAGATATGCAGGACCGAACCTGGGGTGAGGTTGTGTAGTCGGATGCCGTAAAATTCCAATAGGCCCCGAAGAAAGGGGTGGATTAGGAATCCTAAGCCCCGCAATAGGAACAGGACGAAGCACACCCTCTCCTCCTTATTAGGGTTGGGGAAGTTCTCAGCCATCGCATCATTGCCGATTGAGCCTAATCCCGCTCGAACGGGGACTAGGTCCGCGAGGGGAAGATAGCCCTGCGTTTGGAGTCGGCTCAGCTGAAGGTGAGACACTGAGCAACTCTGCCATCACCCTCTTGAGGGCCATGGGGCCACGAAGAGGAGCTTGGAGCGCTGGCCATGTCGGAAGGTTTTGTTCGTAGCTAATCTTGATGGTTTTTCCTGTGCATGATGTGAGATGGCATTTGGGGATCTAAGTCTCCTTATGTAGATGCCGTCCGAGGGTGGTGAGGGGCTTATTTGCAAAAAATCATGGACCGTTCGCATTAATTCGGCATGCGGAAATTGAAGCGACCACAAGGAGTCATAAAGGCAGTGCATCGGGGCCAGAGCCATACTGTCGTTGGTCCGAAGGGTAATGAAGAACCCGCCTTGCAAAGCCGAAGACATAAGTCAGATACTATGTCGTCACTGAAGGCAAGTTTGGGGGCTACTGAGGGAGTCATGGATTAAGGGGTCCTCAGGTGTCCGGGCTGTGTGATATGGGTCGGAATGATGGGCCGTGAAGTAAAAAGGTAGAAGGCCTTCCCCCATGTCCGGATAGGATTCTCCTCTGCATGAATGGCAAGATTGGTGTTCGGATGTATAGTTTTCTTCCTCTGTAAACCGACTCTGTACAACCCTAGTCCCTTCCGGTGTCCATATAAACCGGAGGGGTTAGTGCGCTGAGGCTATCGGAATTTACATAGGCTAGACATCTAGGGTTTAGCCATTACGGTCTCAAGGTAGATCAACTCTTGTAACCCCTATATTCATCAAAGTCAATCAAAGAGGACATAGGGTTTTACCTCCATTAATAGGGCCTGAACCTAGGTAAACATCATGTCCCCTTTGTCTACTGTTACCTTTTCTCAAAGGCACAGTTTGGGACCCCCTACCCGAGATCTGCCGGTTTTGACACCGACAACAAGTATCAGACTTCGACCTGCTGGCTGGAGTTTCCCCGGTCAGGCACCCATGTGGTTCAAGCCATCAACCAATCTCCATAGCTTAATAAATAGTAATGTCTAACTAAGACTGTTAGTTAGATGTGTACACTTGGTGTAGTATGATCTTTATTTAGTTTGATGCGTACACTTGTTCTTTTTTTGTAGGCCTTTTGTAATGATGGCTGATGTTTGGTTTGGAAGAGAGAGCTGTGTCTTTACTCTTCTGGCCTGCTTACTACTTCTGTCGCACCCCCAGCTATGGTTGGTGCTGCTGCTGTTTTCAATGTAGACTCAGTAGTATATTTCATCTATAGGTTGAATAAATGTGTTGTTAGAACGACAAACAAAATGTTTTGGAAGTCGTTGCTCGTCCCGATCCTTTAGTGCCCTGTACCGTACGTAGCATATACTATTTTTGGTATGGAACACATTTTCCACTTGTCGATAACATGGAGCCCACTGATGAAGGCCCAATAGAGGAGCCCATAATTAACTGGAAGGCAGGCTCTCACATGAATCCGACCCAGGTACATGCTCATGGTCCCCTAAACATAAATAAGTAAATAAATAAATAAAGCTAAATGCTCATGCACCAGTTCTTTAAATTCACGATTTAACACGAGGATATTATTTCCTATGATAGTGTCGTTACATTCAGTGAATATTATTCCTAGGCAAAGATAGCGAGCAGTCTTCCTTCTCCCACCATTTTCTTCCTGCAACCAGCGGACCCATGGAAATCATAGTCAACGTCATAAATAGTTTCGGTCCATTTTTATTTGTCAATAAGAATGTCCAACCTAGCCCAGCACATTGGCGACAACACTTTATCCTCTGCCTTGGTGCGCTTGCCGCGGCGCCGCCGTCTGGCCCTGTTAACATAGTGAATCGGGAGAGGACTGTAGTTGTGATTACATTACGGACCCGCCAAGTCCACACCCGAACACAAGCAAGCGCCTCTTTTACTACTCAAATGCTCCCCTCGTTTTTTTACTATAATCCAACCTGCTGATATCTGGGACCCACATCATTTTCAAAATATAGTTAATTAACAACAAAATTGCACAACTTTTCTTTTGAGGATTTGTTCGGAGGAGCAGGCTATAAACTGGGTTGTGCGGTCTCTATGGCCCGTCGAACAACATGACCAGCCCAACAATTTTTTCTTTGGGAAAATAGGTAGCCCACTATTTCCTTTTAAAGAATACCCAAGCTAGGCCTATTTGTTTCCTCCGACTTACTGGGCTAAAAATCTTTCAAGACGAGGAGGGATGCATTCTGGCCTGGCCAAAGAGTATGGTCAGTATCTATTAAAAGCAATATCAAAGGGGTTGAAAATTCCAAAAAAATATATCAAATGTGAAATTAGTTTCTTTTTTTGTTTTTGTTCTTCACTGATATTTTATATTTCATTGGATTTTAACATGACATAGTACTAATTTATTTTTAAATTTGTTTTAGTGTGGAAACTAATTCTTGGATTAAGAATATTTTGTTCCCCAACAAAAATTTGTGAATTTTCATAATTTCGCACATTTTTTAGTTCAGTTTTTTACCCTGGTACTGACTAGAAAATGGGCAGCAATTCTAAAAATGGAAAATGGGCTGCAATAAATTCCATATGAATTAGAAAATGAGTAAAAAATATAAAAATAATAGAAAATGGGCTATACATGCCACAGATTTCGAAGCTGACTTGTTTACATAAGGCTTTGTCAGTCAACACACGATTCTAGCAGCAGTGACTGTTGGATGTCCATCCAACGGCCGACACGCTTCTTCAATCTCTGATCTTCCTGCTCCAGCCGCCTAAACCAGCGCCGGCGGGACTGCCTGCTCCCTCCTCTTGTGGCCCGCTATGATGCCGCGCAGGCTTCACCAGCCCACCCTACTCCCTCCGCTGGCCTGGCCGCACGCAATCAACTGCCTCCTTATTACACAACAAAATGATTCCTCCCACTGACATCTGGGGCGCACTGGTTCGAAGCTGACCTATGAGCTTACTTGTTGGGGAACACAGTAATTTCAAAAAAAATCCTACGCACACGAAGATCCATCTAGGTGATGCATAGGAACGAGAGGGGAGAGTGTTTTCCACGTACCCTCGTAGACCGTAAGCGGAACCGTTATGACAACATGGTTGATGTAGTCGTATGTCTTCACGATCCGACCGATCCTAGCACCGAAGGTGGGGCACCTCCATGATCTGCACTCGTTCAGCTCGGTAACGTCCCACGAACTCTAGATCTACTTGAGTGTCGAGGGATTGCTTCATTAGCACGACGGCGTGATGACGGTGATGATGAAGTTACCGACACAGGGCTTCGCCTAAGCTCTACAACGATATGATCGAGGTGGAAATATGTGGAGAGGGGCATCGCACACGGCTAAGAGATCAACTTGTGTGTCTATGGGGCGCCCCTCCCCCTTATATAAAGGAGTGGAGGAGGGGGAGGGTCGGCCCTCTTTGGCACACCCAAGGGGGGAGTCCTACTCCCGGTGGGAGTAGGATTCCCCCTTTCTTTTGTTGGAGAAGGAGAGAAGGAAGGGGGGAGAGACGGAAGGAAGGGGGGCCGGCCCCCCACCCAATTCGGATTGGGCTAGGGGGCGCACCCTCCACCTTGGCCTTCCTCTACTCTCTTCCACTAAGGCCCAATAAGGCCCATATACTCCCCGGGGGGTTCGGTAAATCTGTGGAGTGGGACACCGCACACGACTAAACAATCAACTTGTGTGACTGTGGGGTGCCCCCCTCCCCCGTATATAAAGGAGTGGAGGAGGGGGAGGGCCGGCCCTCTATGGCGCGCCCTAAGGGGGGATTCCTACTCCCGGTGGGACTACGATTCCCCCTTTCCCTTGTTGGAGTAGGAGGGGAGGAAGGGGAGAGAGGGAGAAGGAAAGGGGGCCAGCCCCCCTCCACAATTTAGATTGGGCTTGGGGGGTGCGCCCCCTCCTAGGCTATCTCCTCCTCTCTCCCACTAAGGCCTATTAAGGCCCATACACTCCCCGGGAGGTTCCGGTAAACCCCCCGGTACTCCGGTAGATGCTCGAACTCACCCGGAACCATTCCGGTGTCCAAACAATAACTTCCAATATATCGATTGTAACATCCCAAATTTTTAATTTGGATGTTATACATAGGTCATCAAATACATATCATATTTTATTTGCATTTTGGTTGTGATCCTAGAAATCTTAAGCAACTCAAGGACCAAGGAGAGAGTTGGGGATTTCATAAGTTTTCATATTTGAATTTTCTCAAATTTGAAAAGAGGATCAATTTGTTTTTAATATTTTTCTCTCCAAATATTTCCAATATTAAAAATAAAAGAGAGAAGATAATATGACTTCTTCAAAAAGATAAATATTTTATTTGGGATTTTATTGCTATTTTATTTGAAATAGAGAAATATGCATTTTTCAAAATTGCATTATTAGGCCAGAAAAATGTTCACTTTGTTCTAAATTTTTTATTCAGACGGTGAAAATTGTTTTTTGCATCTTTTTTGAATTTTTCTATAATTTTATAAGGATTTTTGTTTTGCTGAATTTATATTTAAAAAAGTTTCCCGCCAGACTGGGCCGAAGGCCCAGCCGAGCAGGCCGTGCCGCAACTCCCGTGGTGATTTCCCCGCGTTCCCGCCGTCGCTGGCATGGATGCCAAGGAGGAGTCCGAGCCGGACTCCTCCTTGGGTCGGCCCCTCCTCCAAGCCGCTGCCCGCCCCCGAGGCCTTTAAAGGCTGAGGCCCCTGCCCCCTCTCGCCTCACCACCGCCACCCGCTGCCTCCGCCGCCTGCAGCCGCAGCCACCGTGCCTTCGCCACAACCCCGCGTCGCCGCCGCGCCGTTGCCGCACCCCGCCGACGCCGCACCACCGCCGCCCTAGTTGCAATCCCACCTTGCCATCTCGCTGGATTCCAACGCCGTTGCCACCAGAAACTTTCCCCAGTTAACTGGTAAAAACCACCCAAGTTTTTTTTCGGTTTTCGTTTTAGATCGGTTTTATTTTAGGGTTAGGGTTTTCTCGGTTTTCTTCGGTTTCGCTAATTAGTGAACGTTCGCTCGAACACCTCTGTTCGCGAACACGTTCGTTCGTTTGTATTTGATAACGAACGTTCGTTAGTCTTTTCTTTTTATTTTATTTTCTAGCCAGGGACCTATCCGTGATTATTTTTATCGCAGATTAGTCCCTGATCTTCGAACGCTTGCAACTTTTTAACCATTTGTTCAAATCCAGTGAAACCAATGCCCAAATCTTCGTCTCTAACCCCTCTTTCTAGAAAATTAACTTGAACATGGTTTTCACAAATTAAAAATTGGTTGCAAGCAGATTTGAATTTGAACTTCTTTTGACTACAGTTTAAGTTTCGTAGCTCTGATTCGATTGATTATTTTTGCAAATTGAAGCTCTTCTCTTGGACTTTTGATTTGGATATTTTCTCTTGAGTTTTATCCTTGCATCTATTGCTTGAGTGCTTATATATGTTATTGTTTATTTGTGATAGAGTTTTCGGAGTGCGAAGCGTGCTACTACGAGTCAATAGGGTTTTCAGATCGTCAGCAAGGCAAGTAACACTTTGATCATACTGTTCATATCTAGTTTTTATGCATTAGTTTTAAATCCTCAAAAATTGCATGTATAGGATCTATTTATCTTGCGGGTATTTGGGAAGTAGTGATGAGGTAGTACCTATTGCCTTTATTTTCAAACCCTAGGAGTTACTTCTATGTTATGCTTATATTCTTATGCTACGCTCATAGACGTGGTTTGGTTTGAGTGATCCATGACTGATGTGAGAGTTTTAATTAATGGTTAAACTTAAGGTGGCTAATTTAATACACATCTGGGTGGATTGGTTGAGGCACCCTGGAGCACCTAGTGGTTGTCTAGGCACCTGGAGCAATCCAGTGTTGTCCTGGGATATCCCGGAGTACCCATGTGCAGCCACAAGCCATTATGGGCTCTGGCATAGTTGACTAAGTTGTGTGACCTCTTTCAGTGGTAGGCTACCATATTTAGGGGATGTAGGTGGTATTTTCTACCCAGAGTAAAGAGTTAATGCTTCTGAAAGACTGTGTCTTGGTCTTCTGTTCCTCAAACACCATGTAGTGCGAGAAATCCAATGGAGGAGATCGAGTCTTGTGGGGAAAAGTGCGCAAACCTCTGCAGAGTGTATAAACTAATCATGGTTGGCCATGTCCCCAGTTATGGACATCTTGAGTATTTGGTACTTGAATTATTGATTTCATCTCATCACTCTATTAATTAATATGTTGGGTTGATGATTATTTTAATTTGGGATTGAGTTGGAGGAACCTTCTCAATATCTTCAACAAACATCATAGTTAAATAAAATTTATTCCATTGTTGTGGGGAAAAATTAGCTTTCTGCAAAAAAACCATAGAGCCTCCACCAGCCAAATATGCATATAGTTATAGCTGCTACATATTCATTGCTCTACAGTGTTATTTTGCCAGCATATTCCATGTGCTGGCCCGTTTCGGGCTACAACGTATTATGTTGCAGACTTTTCATACAAAGAGTAAGGTGCGCTAGGTCATTGTCTTGCACTCAGCTATGCCGTTGGAGTTGATCGACTCACTTTACCTTCGAAGCCTTCCGCTGTTATCTTCATTAGATGGCCTTCAGCCATATTATTGTAATAAGTACTCTCTTTTGAGATATTTGGTGTAATAAGTGTGTGATTGAAACACTGTTATAAATCCTTCAAGTACTGTTTGTGTCAGCATTACCGATCCAGGGATGACACTTATGCATAGAGATTTGACCGTTTGAGGTCGGATCGCTACAAGATGGTATCAGAGCACACGCTGACTGTAGGACATGACCACTAAGATGAGCCATAGGTCACTCTTCTCTACTCATTTCCGACTCTTTTGCACTTTCCACTCTATAGATGGCGGACCCAAGAAACAAGTTTTCTCAACCGGATGAAGACACCCCTTTTGAACGGCACTTGAAGGAAGCCACTAGATACCTGAACATTGGAATAGCAAGCTTCACCGGGACCTAGAAAGCCACTCTACCTGAAGAAGAGCGCTGGACCATTCGAGTACATGTTCCAGGGAGAACATTCATACCAGTGACTGATCCCATAGATTTTTCCTTTGAGGCACCAAGCTGGAGTCTAGGAAAGAGCATAGCAGCTCACATCGCCATGGGACGCATCGGCGAAGTTTAACGCAAGGATCTTAAGGACACGATCTACCGGATATGTGGACGCTGAGATGAGCAATGGGAGATGATCAGCACCAGGAGGGAAAAACCCATTGCAGGCTACATCCAGGAGTTAAACCAACACATTCGTCGACAGGAGAACTAGATGTGCGCGAGCATGATAGATCTGAAGAAGGTGATGACCAGGAACATGGAGCTAGAAGAGGAACTCAAGTCTACACGCGATGGATATGAAGAGGAAATTGCAGTTCTACTAGAGAAGAATGAAGACCTGGAGAAGAAGAAGCTAGGAGTATTCATGGGAGACCCCGCACCAGGAGGAGATGACGATCATCCCGAGGACTACATCATCATCGACGACACCAACTCCGACCCCGACAGTGATGACGACTATGAAGATGAAGCTGGAGCAGATATCATGGAATCTTCTTCCGATCAAAATTTCTAGTCGACCACCATATTACTAGCAGTATACCCCCATGTATATAGAATAGTCCGAGTAATTTGTAACGGTAGATATTTTGATTGTATACCCTAGATTGAATTGAGTGGTGTGATATGAATGTGTTTGTCTCATGTGCATATGGGTAGTGATTTTCCCCTTAGACCCCACTCTATTCTAATCTATCCCCTCTAACCCTATCAGATGCCTCCAAGACGTGACCCCGGATTTTTTTCCCACCGGAGCTCACCCAGCTGATCCAACAGTAGAATGCCTTGATGCAGATATTAGTCCAAAACCAGGGCAATAACAACAACAACAACAACAATCCGCCGCCACCACCTCCAGTTGACAACTTAGCTCATTTTTTGAGGTTGAATCCATTGGTGTTTTCCAGTAGCACCGAACCGATTGTTGCTGATGATTGGCTCCGTAGGATTGGAAGGGAGTTGACCACCGCAGGTTGCACAGATGCTGAGAAGGTGCGCTTTGCCGCATATCAGTTGGATGGACCAGCAGCCTCATGGTGGGAGAGTTATAGAGCCACTTTTCCCATAGCCAATATCACTTGGGATCAGTTCCAGCAAGCTTTCTGTACCGCACATGTCTTAACTGGAGCTATGAGTATGAAGATGCATGAGTTTCGCAACTTACGCCATGGAAATCATACTGTGGGGCAGTACGTGGATGAGTTTAGTAAGTTAGCTCGCTATGCCCCAGATGATGTGGCCACAGATACCGTGAAGGAGGAGAAGTTTATGGAAGGGCTGAATGATGAGCTAAGCATGCAGTTGATGGTGGCAACATTCAATAACTACCAGGATTTGGTAGATAGGGCTCTTTTGATTGAAGGCAAGGAGCAACAGATAGAGAGCCGCAAAAGGAAGTATGGACAAGGGAAGTATAATTCTACAGCTCAACAGAAGCCTCATTTTACCCCGAACTTGGGAGGACACACTCATAATCATGGAGGCCATACCCACAATGGAGGGAGTTTGCATAATCACAGTGGCCCCAAGAATGGGAATGGGAATGGAGGAAGCAACGGACAGAACCGTTCCAACCCAGCAACCACCGTTAGGAAGGATTTAAGTCACATTACTTGTTTCAAGTGCGGGAAGACTGGACACTATGCCACTAAATGTCTTGAAGCAAAGAATGTAAATGGAAATGGAAACGGAAGCTCCGGGAAGAAGCCCAATCCCTTCACCAGAGGCCAGGAGAACCACATCAACATGGAGGAGGTTGAAGATCAGCCTGACGCAGTGATCCATAAGTTTTTGATTAAGTCATTTACCACACTCATTCTTTTTGATACTGGTACATCCCATTCATACATATCAAGGGGATTTGTGGACAAGTTTAAGTTTCCAACCATAGCCCTTAGGTCACCCATGTTAGTAAGTTCGCCAGGAGCAGACTATATGGCTAGCTGATGGTGTGATCGGTTACCCTTAACCCTTGGTAGTCATGTTTTCCCCTCAGACCTAATAATTTTGGAGTCCCAGGGATTGGATAAAATATTAGGCATCGATTCGTTATCAAAGTATGGAGGAAACATCGACTGTTCTAGTAAGTGAATTTTACTCACCACCCCGGAGGGAAAAAGGAACAAGTATGTGTCTAGGTATGCGCCAGGGAGGACCCAAGTAAATTCTCTGTCGGGAGTTGTTCAAGAAGAAGTTCCTATTGTGAAGGATTACCCGGATGTATTTCCAGAGGAACTACCAGGCATGCCACCAGATCGAGACATAGAGTTTTTGATAGAACTGTTGCCAGGCACCGGACCAATATCGAAGAGATCGTATCAGATGCCCGCAAATGATCTGGAGGAAATTAAGAAGCAGATTAAGGAGCTATTGGAGAAAGGTTATATTCGACCAAGTTCATCACTGAGGGGAGCCCAAGTGCTCTTGGTTGAGAAGAAGGATGGATCCTTGAGAATGGTTGTTGATTATTGAGCATTGAATGAAGTGATGATCAAGAACAAGTACCCACTACTTATGATGAATGATCTATTTGACCAGTTGCAGGGAGCTAAAGTATTCTCCAAGATCAATCTTCGATCAGGATACCACCAATAGAAGATCTGAAAACATGATATACCTAAGACAGCTTTTCCCACAATGTATGGGCTATATGAGTACACGGTCATGTCATTTGGATTGACCAATGCCCCTGCCTATATTATAAGTATGATGTACAAGGTATTCATGGATTTTTTGGATAAGTTTGTTGTGGTGTTGATTGACGATATATTGGTATACTCAAAGAATGAAGAGGAACATAAGGAGCACTTGCGCTTAGTTCTCGAGAAGCTTAGGGAACATCAGTTGTATGCCAAGTTTAGCAAGTGTGAGTTTTGGTTGAAAGAAGTTAGATTTCATGGACATGTTATATCAGGTGAAGGTATAGTAGTAGACCCTACCAAGGTTCAATCAGTTACTAAGTGGTTGGCACCCACCTCAGTTGGAGAGATCTGCAGTTTTCAGGGACTCGCAGGATATTACATGAGGTTCATTGAGAATTTCTACAAGATTGCGAAACCCATGACAGAGCCGTTAAAGAAGGACACCAAGTTCAAATGGACCAAAGAGTCTGAAGCCAGTTTTCAGGACTTGAAGAAACGTTTGGTTACAATCCCAGTGCCAATTCTTCCGGATATACGCAAGGACTTCCAAGTGTATTGCGGCACTTCTCGCTTAGGACTTGGAGGTGTACTCATGCAAGATAGAAGAGTTGTTTCATATGCCTCAAGACAAATTCGACCTCATGAGTTGAATTATGCCACCTATGATTTGGAGTTAGCAGCCGTTGTGCATGCGCTTAAGACCTGGAGAAATTTTCTGATTGGAAATAGATGTGATGTGTATATGGATCACAACAGTTTGAAGTACATTTTCATGCAAAAGGAGCTGAATCTCTGGCAGAGGAGATGGTTGGAGCTCATAAAGGATTATGATATGACGTTGCATTATCATCCAAGTAAGGCCAATGTCGTAGCAGATGCTTTGAGCCGCAAGAGTTATGCCAATAACATTGTAAGCGGAGGATAACCGCAGGAGTTAGTCGAGAATCTGAAGGAGCTTCATTTGGAGATAGTTCCAAGTGGTTTTGTGGCAACAATGGAGGTTCAGTCTACATTATTGGGAAAGATTTGAGAAGCTCAGAAGGATGATAAGGAAATCGCTGAGATAAAGGATAAAATGAACAAGGGAAAAGCCAAGGGTTTCCGTGAGGATGAGCACGAGACCTTATGGTTTGAGGATCGTATCTATGTGCCCAATAATGCTGAGATCAGGAAGTTAATTCTTCAGCAAGCTCATGATTCACCAAACTCGATTCACCCCGGAAACACCAATATGTATTTTCATTTGAAGGAGCGTTTTTGGTGGACATGTATGAAGAAGGATATTGCCAAGTACGTAGTAGTGTGTGATGTATGTCAGAGAGTGAAGGCAGAACATCAGAAGCCAGCAGGATTATTGCAGCCTATGCTGATACCCGAATGGAAGTGGGACAAGCTTGGCATCGATTTCATCACCGGATTACCCAGGACCCAATCGGGATATGCTTCAATCTGGTAGTAGTTGATCGCTTGACCAAGGTAGCTCACTTTAGTGAAGACCACTTATACAAGCGCGAAGTTGGCCTATATATATATGACCAAGATCGTATGTCTGCACGGACTTCCAAGGACCATTGTATCAGATAGAGGAACACAGTTTACCTCGAAATTTTGGAATCAATTGCACCAGACCTTGGGTACCAGGCTAGAGTTCAGTACGGCCTTTCATCCGCAGACTGATGGACAGACCGAGAGAGTCAATTAGATTCTAAAGGACATGTTGAGCTTCTGCACTAGATTATGGATCTAGTTGGGATGACAACTTGCCTTACGCAGAGTTCTCATACAACAATAGTTATCAGGATAGTTTGAAGATGGCACCTTTCGAAGCCTTGTATGGAAGGAGATGCAGGACACCGTTAATGTGGGATGAAGTTGGAGACCATCAGTTGTTTGGATCGGATTTGATCAAAGAGTCTGATGAGAAGGTTAAGTTGATTCAAGATAGACTGAAGGTAGCTCAGTCCAGGCAGAAGATTTATGACAATACCAAACGCAAGGAGGTAGTCTATGATATTGGAGACCGAGCATATCTCCGTGTGTCACCACTGCGAGGAGTTAAATGTTTTGGAGTTAAGGGAAAGTTAGCTCCGAGATTTTTAGGACCATATTGAGTGTTGGAACGTATTGGAGAGGTTTCCCACAAGTAGGAATTGCCCGAAGGACTATCATGAGTTCATGATGTGTTTCACATTTCCTAGTTGAAGAAGTGCCATGCAGAGATGGCCGATATTCCTTTGAGAGATACAGCGCCCCTGGAAGCAATTCAGTTGGAGAGTGATCCGACCCACAAGGAGAAACCCGTCAAGATTCCTGAGTTTGCCAGCCGAGTTACCCTTAACAAGGTTATCAAGTTTTGCAAAGTTTAGTTGAGCCACCATACCGAGGATGAAGCCACCTGGGAATGACAAGAAGACTTATGGAAAGACCACCCACACCTATTTTCTAGTCAACACAAATCTCGAGGGCGAGATTCATCTCAAGGGGGGTAGGTTTGTAACATCCCAAAATTTTAATTTGGATGTTATACATAGGTCATCAAATGCATACCATATTTTATTTGCATTTTGGTTGTGATCCTAGAAATCTTAAGCAACTCAAGGACCCAAGGATCATGAGTTTTCATATTTGAATTTTCTTAAATTTGAAAAGAGGATCAATTTGGTTTTAATATTTCTCTCTCCCAAAATTTCCAATATTTAAAATAAAAGAGAGAAGATAATACGACTTCTTAAAAAAGAGAGCAATACTGGAGGAAAGTTTTAAAATCAAATAAATATTTTATTTGGGATTTTATTGCTATTTTATTTGAATTAGAGAAATATGCATTTTTCAAAATTGCATTATTAGACCAGAAAAATGTTCACGAACGAGTTCGTTCGTTTTTCTCCGATAACGAAAGTTCGTCTGTTAGTCTTTTATTTTTATTTTATTCTCCGGCTAGGGACCTATACGCGATTATTTTTATCGCAGATTAGCCCCTGATCTTCAAACGCTCGCAACTTTTTAACCATTTGTCCAAATCTAGTGAAACCAATGCCAAAATCTTCGTCTCGAACCTCTCTGTCCAATTAATCAACTTGAAAATGTTTTTGACAAATTAAAATTTGGTTGCAAGAAGATTTGAATTTGAACTTCTTTTGACCGCAGTTTGAGTTTTGTAGCTCCGATTCGATTGATTCTTTTTGCAAATCGAAGCTCTTCTCTTGGACTTTCGATGTGGATCTTTTCTCTTGAGTTTTACCATTGCACCTATTGCTTGAGTGCCTATGTATGTTATTGTTTGTTTGCGATAGAGTTTCCGGAGTGCGAAGCGTGCTACTACGAGTCACTAGGGTTTTCAGATCGTCAGCAAGGGAAGTAACACTTTGATCATACTTTTCATATCCAGTTTTTATGCATTAGTTTTAAATCCTCAGATGTTGCATGTATAGGATCTATTTAACTTGTGGGTATTTGGGAAGTAGTGATGAGGTAGTACCTATTGCCTTTATTTTCAAACCCTGGGAGTTACTTGTACGTTATGCTTATATTGCTATGCTATATGATCGTAGACGTGGTTTGGTTTGAGTGATCCATGACAGATGTGAGAGTTTTAATTAATGGTTAAACATGAGGTGGCTACTTTAATACACATCTGGGTGGATTGGTTGAGGCACCCTGGAACACCCATTGGTTGTCTAGGCAACTGAACAATCTAGTGTTGTCCTGGGATATCCCAGAGTACCCGTGTGATCATCCTACGGTTTGCCACCCAGTCTCAAAGGGATCATAAGATTATTCATGCTGGAAACTTCCGTGTGCAGCCACAAGCCATTATGGGTTCTGATTAGTTGACTAAGTTGTGTGACCTCTTTCAGTGCTAGGCTAGTAGATGTAGGGGATGTAGGTGGTACTGTCTACCCAGAGTAAAGAGTTAATGCTTCTGAAGGACTGTTTCTCGGTCATCTGTTTCTCAAACACCATGTAGTGTGAGAAATTCAACGGAGGAGATCGAGTCTTGTGGGGAAAAGTGCGCAAACCTCTACAGATTGTATAAACTAATAATGGTTAGCCGTGCCCCCGGTTATGCTCATCTTGAGTGTGTGGTACTTGAATTATTGATTTGATCTCATCACTCTATTAATTAATATATTGGCTTGATGATTATTTTAATTTGGGATTGAGTTGGAGGAACCTTCTCAATATCTTCAACAAACTTTGTAGTTAAATAAAATTTATTCCTTTGTTGTAGGAAAAAATTAGCTTTCTGCAAAAATAACCATAGAGCCTCCACCCGCCAAATATGCATATAGTTATAGCTACTACATGTTCATTGCTCTACAGTGTTATTTTGCCAGCATATTCCATGTGCTGACACATTTTGGGCTGCAATGTATTATGTTGCTGACTTTTTAGACGAAGAGTAAGGTGCGCTAGGTCGTTGTCTTGCACTCACCTATGCCGTTGGAGTTGATGGACTCACTTTACCTTCGAACCCTTCCGTTGTTATCTTCATTAGATGTCCTTAAGCCATATTATTATAATAAGTACTCTCTTTTGAGATATTCGATGTAATAAGTGTATGATTGAAACTTTGTTATAAATCCTTCAAGTATTGTGTGTGTCAGCATTACCGATCCAGGGATGACACTTATGCACGGAGATTTGACCATTTGAGGTGGGATCGCTACATCAATATTTATGTCTCGACCATTTTGAGACTCCTCGTCATGTCTGTGATCATATCCGGGACTCGGAACTACCACCGGTACATCAAAACACATTAACTCATAATACCGATCGTCACTGAACATTAAGCGTGCGGACCCTACGGGTTTGAGAACTATGTAGACATGACCGATACTCATCTCCGGTCAATATCCAATAGCGGAACCTGGATGCTCATATTGGTTCCTACATATTCTACGAAGATCTTTATCGGTCAAACAGCATAACAACATACGTTGTTCCCTTTGTCATCAGTATGTTACTTGCCTGAGATTCGATCATTGGTATCACAATACCTAGTTCAATCTCGTTACCGGTAAGTCTCTTTACTTGTTCGGTAATGCAACATCCCTTAACTAACTCATTAGTCACATTGCTTGCAAGTCTTATAGTGATGTGCATTACCGAGAGGGCCCAGAGATACCTCTCCGATACACGGATTGACAAATCCTAATCTCGATGTATGCCAACTCAACAAACACCACCGGAGACACCTGTAGAGCATCTTTATAGTCACCCAGTTACGTTGTGACATTTGATAGCACACTAAGTGTTCCTTCGGTATTCAGGAGTTGCACAATCTCATAGTCATAGGAACATGTATAAGTTATGGAGAAAGCAATAGCAGTAAACTAAGCGATCAAAGTGCTAAGCTACGGATGGGTCAAGTCAATCACATCATTCTCTAATGATGTGATCCTATTCATCAAATGACAACTCTTTGTCCATGGCTAGGAAACTTAACCATCTTTGATTAACGAGCTAGTCAAGTAGAGGCATACTAGTGACACTTTGTTTGTCTATGTATTAACACATGTGCTAAATTTCTGGTTAATACAATTCTAGCATGAATAATAAACATTTATCATGATATAAGGAAATATAAATAACAACATTATTATTGCCTCTAGGGCATATTTCCTTCTGTCTCCCACTTGCACTAGAGTCAATAATCTAGATTACATTGTAATGATTCTAACACCCATGGAGTCTTGGTGCTGATCATGTTTTTCTCATGAGAGAGGCTTAGTCAACGGATCTGCAACATTCAGATCCGTATCTATCTTGAAAATCTCTATGTCTCCCTCCTTGACTTGATCGCGAATGGAATTGAAGCATCTCTTCATGTGATTGGTTCTTTTGTGAAACTGGATTCCTTTGCCAACGCAAATGCACCAGTATTGTCACAAAATATATTCATTGGACCCGATGCACTAGGTATGAAACCTAGACCGGATATGAACTCCTTCATCCAGAATCCTTCATTTGTTGTTTCCGAAGTAGCTATGTACTCCACTTCACACGTAGATCCCGCCATGATGCTTTGCTTGGAACTGCACCAACTGACAACTCCACCATTCAATAAAAATACTTATCCGGCTTGTGACTTAGAGTCATCTGGATTAGTGTCAAAGGTTGCATCGACGTAACCGTTTACGACAAGCTCTTTTTCACCTCTATAAACGAGAAACATATCCTTAGTCTTTTTCAGGTATTTCAGGATGTTCTTGACCGCCGTCCAGTGATCCACTCCTGGATTACTTTGTTACCTCCCTGCTAAACTAATAGCAAGGCACACATCAGGTCTGGTACACACCAGTCCATAAATGGATCGCTAGAGCTTGCACACTTTGTTAGCACCTTTTGGATCAACAAAACCTTCTGGTTGCATCATATACAACTCTTATTTAAGATATCCATAAAGGAATGCAGTTTTGACATCCATTTGCCAAATTTCATAATCATAAAATGTGGCAATTGCTAACATGATTCAGACGGACTTAAGCATCGCTACGGGTGAGAAGGTCTCATCGTAGTCAACTCCTTGAACTTGTCAAAAACCTTTTGCAACTAGTCAAGCTTTGTAGACAGTAACATTACCGTCAGCGTCAGTCTTCTTATTTAGGATCCATTTATTCTCTATGGCTTGCCGATCATTGGGCAAGTCAACCAAAGTCCACACATTGTTCTCATACATGGATCCCGTCTCAGATTTCATGTCCTCAAGCCATTTTGCGAAATCTGGGCTTATCATCGCTTCCTCATAGTTCGTAGGTTTGTCATGGTTAAGTAACATGACCTCCAGAACAGGATTACCGTACCACTCTGGTGCAGATCTTACTCTGGTAGACCTACGAGGTTTGGTAGTAACTTCATCAGAAGTTTCATGATCAACATCATTAGCTTCCTCACTTACTGGTGTAGGAATCACCAGAACTGATTCTATGATGAACTACTTTACAATAAGGGAGGAGGTACAGTTACCTCATCAAGTTCTACTTTCCTCCCACTCACTTCTTTCGAGAGAAACTCCTCTAAAAAGCATCCATTCTTAGAAATGAATATCTTGCCTTCGGATCTATGATAGAAGGTGTACCCAACAGTATCATTTGGGTATCCTATGAAGACACATTTCTCCAATTTGGGTTCGAGCATATCAGGTTGAAGCTTTTTCACATAGGCATCGCAATCCCAAACTTTAAGAAACGACAACTTTGGTTTCTTGCCAAACCACAGTTCATAAGGTGTCGTCTCAATGGATTTCGGTGGTGCCCTATTTAACGTGAATGTAGCCGTCTCTAAAGCATAACCCCAAAATGATAGCGGTAAATTAGTAAGAGACATCATAGATTGCACCATATCTAATAAAGTGCGGTTACGACATTCAGACACACCATTACGCTGTGGTGTTCTAGGTGGCATGAGTTAAGAAACTATTCTGCATTGTTTAAAATGAAGACCAAACTCGTAACTCAAATATTCTCCTCCATGATCAGATCGTAGAAACTTAATTTTCTTGTTACGATGATTTTCCACTTCACTCTGGAATTCTTCGAAGTTTTCAAATGTTTCAGACTTACGTCTCATCAAGTAGATATATCCATATCCACTCAAATCATCTGTGAAGGTAAGAAAATAATGATACCCGCCGTGAGCATCAACACTCATCGGACCGCATACATTAGTATGTATTATTTCCAACAAATCTATTGCTCGCTCCATTGTTCCGGAGAACGGAGTCTTAGTCATCTTGCCCATGAGGCATGGTTCACAAGCATCAAGTGATTCCAAAAGTCCGTCAGCATGTAGTTTTTTATGCGCTTCACACCAATATGACCTAAACGGCAGTGCCACAAATAAGTTGCACTATCATTATTAAACTTATATCTTTTGGCTTCAATACTATAAACATGTGTATTAGTACTATCATGATTTAGTAAAAATAGACCACTCATCAAGGGTGCATGAGCATAAAAGATATTACTCATATAAATAGAACAACCATTAATCTCTGGTTTAAATGAATAACCGTCTCACATTAAACAAGATCCAGATATAATGTTCATGCTCAACGCTGGCACCAAATAACAACTATTTAGGTCTAAAACTAATCCCGAAGGTAGATGTAGAGGTAGCATTCCGACAACGATCACATCGAGTTTGGAACCATTTCCCACGCGCATCGTCACCTCATCCTTAGCCAATCTTCGCTTAATCCATAGCCCCTGTTTCGAGTTCCAAATATTAGCAACAGAACCAGTATCAAATACACAGGCGCTACTGCAAGCATTAGTAAGGTACACATAAATAACATGTATAGCAAATATACCTTTCACTTTGCCATCCTTTTTCTCTACCAAATACTTGGGGCAGTTCCGCTTCAAGTGACTAGTCCCTTTGCAGTAGAATCACTCAGTCTCAGGCTTAGGTCCAGACTTGGGCTTCTTCACTTGAGCAGCAACTTGCTTTCCGTTCTTCTTGAAGTTCCCCTTCTTCCCTTTACCCCTTTTCTTGAAACCGGTGGTCTTGTTGACCATTAACAATTGATGCTCCTTCTTGATTTCTACCTCCGCAGCCTTTAGCATTGCGAAGAGCTCGGGAATTATCTTATCCATCCCTTGCATATTATAGTTCGTCACGAAGCTCTTGTAGCTTGGTGGGAGTGATTTAAGAACTCTGTCAATGACACTATCATCAGGAAGATTAACTCCCAGCTGAGTCAAGTGGTTGTGGTACCCAGACATTCTAAGTATATGTTCCCTTGCAAAACTATTCTCCTCCATTTTTCTTCTATAGAACTTATTGGAGACTTCATATCTCTCAATCCGGGCATTTGCTTGAAATATTAACTTCAACTCCTGGAACATCTTATATACTCCATGACGTTCAAAACATCGTTGAAGTCCCGGTTCTAAGCCGTAAAGCATGGCACACTGAACTATCAAGTAGTCACCAGCTTTGCTATGCCAGACATTCATAACATATGGTGTTTCTCCTGCAGCAGGTTTGTCACCTAGAGATGCTTCCAGGATGTAATTCTTTTGTGCAGCAATGAGGATAATCCTCAAGTTACGAACCCAGTCCGTGTAATTGCTACCATCATCTTTCAACTTAGCTTTCTCTAGGAACGCGTTAAAATTCAACGGAACAACAACGCGGGCCATCTATCTACAACAACATAGACATGCAAAATACTATCAGGTACTAAGTTCATGATAAATTAAAGTTCAATTAATCATATTACTTAAGAACTCCCACTTAGATAGACATCCCTCTAATCATCTAAGTGATCACGTGATCCATATCAACTAAACCATGTCCTATCATCACGTGAGATGGAGTAGTTTTTAATGGTGAACATCACTATGTTGATCATATCTACTATATGATTCATGCTCGACCTTTCGGTCTCAGTTTTCTGAGGCCATATCTGCATATGCTAGGCTCATCAAGTTTAACCCGAGTATTTTGCGTGTGCAAAACTGGCTTGCACCCGTTGTATGTGATCGTAGAGCTTATCACACCCGATCATCACGTGGTGTCTCGGCACGACGAATTGTAGCAATGGTGCCTACTCAGGGAGAACACTTATACCTTGAAATTTAGTGAGAGATCATTTTATAATGCTACTGCCGAACTAAGCAAAATAAGATGCATAAAGGAGAAACATCACATCCAATCAATATAAGTGATATGATATGGCCATCATCATCTTGTGCCTTTGATCTCCATCTTCAAAGCACCGTCATGGTCACCATCGTCACCGGCTTGACACCTTGATCTCCAACGAAGCATCATTGTCGTCTCGCCAACTATTGCTTCTACGACTATCGCTACCGCTTAGTGATAAAGTAAAGCAATTACATGGCGATTGCATTTCATACAATAAAGCGACAACCATATGGCTCCTGCCAGTTGCCAATAACTTGTAACAAAACATGATCATCTCGTACAATAAAATTTAGCATCATGTCTTGACCATATCACATCACAACATGCGCTGCAAAAACAAGTTAGACGTCCTCTACTTTGTTGTTGCAAGTTTTACGTGGCTACTATGGGCTGAGCAAGAACCGTTCTAACCTACGCATCAAAAACCACAATGCAGTATAGTGATTGCCTTTTGATCATCAGAAAGAACCCTGTAGCCACCAGTGTGCGAAGCACGTCGGTAGAACCAGTCTCGTGTAAGCGTACGTGTAATGTCAGTTTGAGCCGCTTCATCCAACAATACCGCTGAATCAAGAATAAACTAGTGACGGCAAGCAATATGTATATACCCACGCCCACAACTCCTTTGTGTTCTACTCGTGCATATAACATATACGCATAGACCTGGCTCGGATGCCACTGTTGGGGAACACAGTAATTTAAAAAAAATCTTACGCCCACTCAAGATCCATCTAGGTGATGCATAACAATGAGAGGGGAGAGTGTTTTCCATGTACCCTCGTAGACCGTAAACGGAAGCGTTATGACAATGCGGTTGATGTAGTCGTACGTCTTCACGATCCGACCTATCCTAGCACCGAAGGTACGGCACCTCCGCAATCTGCACACGTTCAGCTCGGCGACGTCCTACGAACTCTAGATCCAGCTGAGTGTCGAGGGAGAGATTCGTCAACACGATGGCGTGATGACAGTTATGATGAAGTTACGGACGCAGGCTTCGCCTAAGCACTACAACGATATAACCGAGGTGGAAATCTGTGGAAGGGGGTGTCGGTGTCAAAACCGGTGGATCTCGGGTAGGGGGTCCCGAACTGTGCGCCTAAGGCTGATGGTAATAGGAGGCAGGGGACACAATGTTTACCCAGGTTCAGGCACTCACGATGGAGGTAATACCCTACTTCCTGCTTGATTGATCTTGATGATGTGAGTATTAGAGTTGATCTACCACGAGATCGTAGAGGCTAAACCCTAGAAGCTAGCCTATGATTATGATTGTTGTTGTCCTACGGACTAAACCCTCCGGTTTATATAGACACCGGAGGGGGCTAGGGTTACACAGAGTCGGTTACAAGGGAGGAGATCTACATATCTGAATTTCCAAGCTTGCCTTCCACGAAAATGAGAGTCCCTCCTGGACATGGGATGAAGTATTCAATCTTGTATTTTCATAGTCCAACAGTCCGGCCAATGTATAAAGTCTGGCTGTCTAAGGACCCCCTAATCCAGGACTCCCTCAGTAGCCCCTGAACCAGGCTTCAATGACGACGAGTCCGGCATGCAGATTGTCTTCGGCATTGCAAGGTGGGTTCCTCCTCCGAATACTCCATAGAAAATTTTGAACACAAGGATCGTGTCCGGCTCTGCAAAACAAATTCCACATGCCACCGTAGAGAGTACAATATTCCACAAATCCAATCCGCTGACAACTTCTCCTAACATGACACCATGCCACGATCCGGTCTTTATTCAAATCGTTCTCCCTAACCAGGTACTGCGCATGTCGCGAGGCGGCTTTATGGGCATGTTGTACCGAAGCAGAGATCGTGTCCCCCTATCTTGGGATTCTCATCAATACGGGTATGGGTAATCCAACCGCGTCTTTAGCGCGACGCTTGGGGAATAAGCGAGTTTACCAGGCAAGTGGGGAGGCGCTGGATCCCTGCCGCCTTTATAAGGAGATAAGGACTCCCCTTTTTAACCCACACCTTCTCCTTCTGCTTATCCATTCCCCTCTGCTCGAGCCCCAGCGCCCAAGTGTTCGTCCTCTCCGACCACCAAAGGTCCTCCGAAAATGTCTGGATCCGGAGCAGGAGGCAAAAGGATGGCCTCCACCGTCTGGGAGAAGGATATCAAAAAGCTTCGGGAGGCCGGGTACCTGGCCCAGAAAATCAACCACCGTCTCCCGACGGCAGGACAGATCGTCCCTACTCCAGAACCCCATGAGAGGGTTGTTTTCCTCGCTCATTTTGTCCGCGGGCTGGGGTTTCCCCTCCACCCATTCGTTCGCGGCATCATGTATGAGTATGGGATCGATTATCATAATCTATCCCCCAATTCCTTCCTCAACATCTCGACGTTCATCGTCGTGTGCGAGGCCTTCCTCTGCATCTCGCCACACTTCGGCTTATGGCTGAAGATCTTTAATGTGAAGCCCAAGGTAGTGGGCAGTGAGCATGCCGAGTGCGGAGGCACTATGGTGAGCAAGATGCCCAACGTCACATGGCCGACAGGTACTTTCAATGATTCCGTCAAAGAGTGGCAGCAGCAGTGGTTTTACATCACTGAGCTGCGCGACACAAAATGGGCCGCTGCTCCTGAATTCCGATCCAGAGCCCCCCTGCAGCTTACGTCCTGGCCCAAGAAGGGCCTGGATAGGTCTTCTTCCGACGAGCTGTCGGCACTTCAGATGTGCGTCAAGAATATGGAAGACAAGGATATCAAACTTGTCAATGTAGTCCACGTGATGTTTGCTCGCCGGATCCTTCCTTGTCGCACCAGGCTTGCAATTTATGGGAATTCGACCTGGCCAAGCACCAGACCCTGCGAGAGCTTTTTGGCTCCTCACACAAAGATATCTGGAACGTGCTTTTTAAGTCCGGAAAATTGTGGCCAGACTCAACCGAGGACCGCGGGTACCACCTGTCCAGCCCCGCAAGTTCGGTAAGCCATTATAAGTTTTATTCGCATAACCCAAGGGAAATGCTTAATGTGTTTTTCACAACTCTCCTAGGGCTGGACGAAGAAGGCGGGGCGGATCTACTGTTCGGCCCTGCTACCTGCAGAATTGGCCAGCCCGCTTCTAACGAAGATGCTGGTCCCGGCGCCCTACAAGGCGCCGAAGAAGAAGGCCGAGAGGGAGGCCTAGAAGACCAGGGGCGGCCTCCATTGTCGTGGTGCCTCGGATACGATATCCGAAGATTCCAATGCCCGTTCTTCCACCGAAGAGGACGATGAGGAGGAGGAAGACAAATCTCCAGCGGGGGGAAGAAAGAAAAGGGCAGCCTCCGCATCATTGGAGGCCGAGTCACCTAAGAAGGGAAAAACTCTTCTTCCAGAGGACTCAACCACCGCTGATAGCAGCCCGGAGTGGGATCCCAGGGCTCAGCCCCTGATGATCTCGTGAGTATATAAAATCTGAAAACGTTTATGCGTCTAGACATATCATGGCACAATATTTTGATCTGTGCCACACTATTTGTAGTGCGGCGAGGTCCCGCGTGGAGCAATCTTCGTCGGAGGATTTGCTAGGCTCGGACACTTTGGAGAGCGGGACACCCCTGAAGGCCCCTTCCCCCAAACATGTGAATGACACCGAGGCTTTGTCCCAGGAGGACCCAGGCCAAGGAGGGGGGGAAATATTGCCAAGGTGGCGCCAGGAGGTTAAACTTTAGGGGCCGGACACACGGGAGAAACGGCTCCCATGGGCGTCGTCGGCGGGAGCCATCTTGAATTCGGCCCCCAGCCGGATGCAATTCCGGAGACCAATATGGTTCCAAAGTCAGGCAGTCGGTCTCCGTCGGCTAGAGGGGGTGTGCCTGTTCCACCGGCAACCTCTGTCCAACCAGAGGTGCTGGATACTTTATTGGCGACGCTGAAAAGCGCCTCCGTCGTCGATGAACACCGTGCCCTTGTGGGTGCGGTGATTGAGAAGATTCAATCTGCGGAGAGTGGGCTGAATGAAGCCTGTATTAGCCTTATAAGAGGCTTTGAGGTATGTTTTATGAAGTTTCGAAGAGTGTCACAGTATAGATAGTAGCCCTTGATACACTGTTCGGTGAGAGAAAGAACTGGACAGAGGATTAAATCTATGTTCGCAGGAGACTCACTTGATGACATTTACCTCTTTTTTTGGTATAAACAGGTGTCTGTAGTGATTGCCTCCTCTCGTACTGTGGAGGTCTCTGAACTTAATCGAAGTCTGGAGCGGGCCACAGAAGAATTGGGCCAGTTGAATAGGCAATTGGAGAATAAACAAGGTATGCACAAACCTTGCTTACGTTCAGTGGGAATGAATTTTAAAATATGTTTTGTGATTTGCGCCAGGCCGATGAACGAAGTCGAGGCTCTGAAGAAGGCTGTTGCTGAGGCCGAGGGAAAGGCAACCACAGAGCGGGCTCTTTGTGAGAAGCAGGAGGCCATGGTTATTGAAGCTGAGCAAGAGCTTCAAGAGGTCATGAGAAGATGCGAGGCCTTGGAGCAGAGTCTAACGGAGAAAGAATCTGAGCTTACTAAGGCTCATCAGGCCGCATGCGATGCCCAGGGGGAAACCCAGGGTGCCCTGGAGGAGGTCCAAGAGGCCAGGAATATCGCGGCGGGTAAGGCTTGTTCCACGTAAGGCAAGTATTTGGGCAGAAAATCATGTTTCTAATCTTGAGTTCGGATTTCTCCAGGGATGTTTGTGGAGCTGCCATGCAGCATATCTTATGCCGCACAATTCTACCGAGCCGAAGAAAGGAACACTGCGGATAAGCTCTTCTGGTCACAATATCTAGCACCAAATTATCTGGTGCCTTTTGCCGACCAACTAAAACAGCTGATCGAACTGCAGAAGGCGGATGAGCTAGCCATGAAGGATTTGATTATCTGGCTATGGCCCGCTGAGCCCACTCCAGGCAGCTACTTTGGGCTCGTGTAACGGCTTGCGAGTGCCTGCCCTCGACTGGACGTCATCAAGCGGTTGGTCTGTATAGATGGTGCGTGAATGGCCTTCGCCCGCACAAAGGTGCACTTGGGGAAGATGGATGCTAAAAAGCTGGTGACCGAGGGACCGCCGGAGGGAAATGAGCACCGCAAGCCTGAGTTATATTATGAAAGTGTCCTGAAGGGATCCTGCCTTGTGGCGGAGCAATGCACCAAGGACATTATATTTCCATGAATACAATCATGTTGTCCTTTATAATGTTGAACAAGGTCATTTCTATTATTTATTGCCTGCTATATAAAAGTTTATCCTCCTGCGCGGCCGTTTTATATATTAATCCTGAGAGTTGGCCAGTCGTCGGCTTCTGCCCCCACGTAGGAAGTACGGGGGTGTTCGGGATAAACCTGATCACTCTTTATCCCAGTTTTGGGTCCTTCGAAGGAGGTGTTCAGCACAACGAACCAGGCAATCGGACTATGGGGCTTTATCACTCTCACTTAGCCATAGGAGCTTTATAAAAGGAAGGTAGGTGCAGCCCCTGGTGTTCGAAAGACCACACGAGGGGCTCTATAAGCACATGATCGGAAGAAAAGCCGATCCATCGCACGCTGCATTGGTTATGGCATTATGCGGGAGGAATACTTAAAGATTTTACAACCTCTCGAACAGCTTACCAGCTCTCACCATATCATGACAGTCAGTTTTCGGCTTTCTCTAGTGAGGTGCTCGTCCGGAAGAACCGGGACACAATCACAGTAGTCCTCCTTGTGCCGCCTTAGCCGATATAGCGGAATGTAAGGCAGCAAAACATGGGAGCCGGGCAAACCCAACATGTGACCTCAGACATGATTCAGAGCTGGTGCATATAATTCTATAAGTTAGGGTGCCGAACTTCCATGAAGTTGTTCGGTCTTTATTGCCGTATTATGGGTAAAACGAAGCACCTGGCATTTTTAAGGCATATCACGGTGTACGGGTGCCACTTGACAAAAGAATTTCACTAAGAGGTAACGGTAGATAAGCGTCATATAAATCCACATGTCGTATTTAAATAATATGTCGATGCGTATGAGTACATGTAAAGTAATAAAAAGCAAAAGTGGCTGCGGAACATACTGAGACCAGGCGGGAAGAAGCTGTGTGCGGATCCGGAGTGTAGTCGGATGGTCATCGAGGGGAATATCGAAGAGTTCCCTTGCGCGTTCGAGCTGTTTCCATGTCGCCGGTCCTTGCCTAGGCAAAAATGAACCTACATAGAAAATGCAAGATGTGTTTGTGTGCCGCAGATCAGTTGAGCTGTGGTATGTGGCCTGTCCTGGCTTTCCTGGAATATTTAATTGAGCTCTGGACGAGCCGGGATATCCTGCTATGAAGTAGTTTGGAGTCCTTTGGCGGTGTCTGGGAGCTTGACCATCGACTCGAGGTTCGAAAGGTGCCACTTGTTGCTTCTGCTGTTAAAGCAGCCGTATACTCTTTGGTACCGAGGGGGAGTTCGGCCTTGCCATTAACCGTGATGACGCCGCGCGGACCGGTCATCTTGAGCTTATGGTAGGCATAATGTGGCACCGCCTTGAATCGAGCGAATGCGGTTCGTCCGAGCAGTGCCTGATAATCACTGCGAAAGGGTACGATGTCGAATATTAACTCTACGTCGCGGTAATTGTCCGGTGATCCGAAGACTACCTCAATGGCGATGGAGCCTGTACAGCTGGCCTCCACACCTGGTATAATACCTCTAAAGGTGGCTTTAGTGGGCTTGATCACCGAATGATCGATGCCCATCTTGCGCATTGTGTCCTGGTAAAGCAGGTTTAGACTGTTGCCTCCATCCATAAGGACTCGTGTGAGGTGGAACCCATCAATTATTGGGTCGAGGACTAGTGCAGCTGAATTGCCCTGATTGGTATTAACCGGATGATCCGTGTGGTTGAAGGTGATTGGCCCTAGTTTATATTGTGGGACGACTGGTTCCGCTAAGTCGACGTCCCTAAGGGTGCGCATCTGGTCCGGGTTGGGAGTGTGCGTGGCGTTTACCACGTTCACCGTTTGGATTTGTGGGGGAAATTTCTTTTGCCCTCCTGTATTTGGTGATCTGGGCTCCTCGTCGCCACCATCGCTTTGAGACCCCTTATCTTTGTTTTCAGCACCTGACCTGCCGGCTTGTTTGAAGACCCATCATTCTCGGTTGGTGTTCCTGGTGTTCCTGGGGTGCCATGAATTTGGCATGGACGGTTGAGTATGCGGTCCAGACTGGACAGACCCGAATTGTCATTTTTGAATGGCCTTTTCCACTGACCGGACGTAGAGCCACTAAATCCGGCATTGACTGTCGTATGTTCGGCGTTTCCACCATTTTTGCGACGCTTGTGTTTGTTGCTCGGGGTTTGCCGTTGCTATCTTTGGCCTCTGATGTGCCAGGATTGCTTGCCGTGTTGTTGCTACGGGCCAACCAGCTATCCTCGCCTGCGCAAAAGCGGGTCATGAGTGTCGTGAGGGCTGTCATGGATTTTGGCTTCTCTTGGCTGAGATGTCGGGCGAGCCACTCGTCATGGATGTTATGTTTAAAGGCCGCTAGGGCTTCGGCATCTGGACAGTCGACAATTTGATTCTTTTTATTTAGAAACCGAGTCCAGAATTTCCTGGCTGACTCTCCGGGCTGTTGTGTTATGTGACCTAAATCATCAGCATCCGGTGGTCGCACATAAGTGCCCTGGAAGTTGTCTAGGAATGCGTCTGCCAGGTTCTCCCAACTTCCGATGGAGTTTGCCGGCAAGCTATTCAACCAATGCCGAGCCGACCCTTTGTGTTTTAGTGGGAGATACTTGATGGCGTGTGGATCATCCCCGCGGGCCATGTGAATGTGGAGGAAGAAATCCTCTATCCATACCGCGGGGTCTGTAGTACCATCATATGATTCAATGTTCATGGGTTTAAACCCTTCTGGGAATTCATGATCCATTACTACGTCAGTGAAGCATACGGGGTGTGCGGCGCCTCTGTGTCGTGCTATATCACGATGCAGTTCATACGAGTCTTATCTGCTATATTCAGCCCGGCCGGATTTATTTTTAGTATATCCGGTGTGACGGTCATCATCACACATTGGGGCGCGTCCCCATGATCCATAAATCGATCTTGTATGTCCTACTTTGTTTTCTAAAATGTCTCGCACGTCCTGCGTGTATCCCCGGGCCTTGGTATCTTTGTTTGACTGGCGACGGGGTGCGGGCTAGACTTCGGGCTGGTATGCCATTTTGTCTCGGCCGCGAGGTGGCCGGTCAACCGCATCATACGCTGGTAGTGTAGGCTTTAATGCTTCCTCCTCAAGTTGGGGTAGCAACCTGCGCTTTGGGTAACTTTTGGTTGGGGGCTCGAGTTCGTATTCGTCGGCTGCTGGGACCTTGGTCCATCTATCCACTAGCAGATCTTGATAAGCTTTAAGCTGCTGCTGCTTTTTCTTCAGGCTTTTTGCTGTAGTTATAAGTCGGTGCTTGAAGTGCTCCTGCTCGACGAGATCCTTAGGCACGATGAATTCTTCGTCGCCAAGGCTCACCTCGTCTTCGGAGATGGGCATGTAATTGTCATCCCCTGATTCTCCATCTATCGCCTATTCCGTAGGGCTCGCTTGCCCATCTTCCCGCCCGAAGCCTGGCTGGAGGGGATTGTCTTCGTCTTCGGCACTGTCTGCAACGTTATTGTCTCTTGTGCCATTATCACTGCTTTTGCTATGGCGGGGCTTAGAGCGGCATCGATGACGCCGGTGCTTAGATTGCTTCTCGAGGGGATTATCCTCTGTTGCCTTATTACCATCGCTTTCTTTGGGGGTGTCCACCATATATATATTGTATGATGGGGTGGCTGTCTAGCACCCTGTGGGTGGTGGTTCCTGTTCTTCTCTAGCATCGTCATCCATACCGTCGATGTCTTCGGAGTCGAAATCAAGCATGTTGGTGGAGTCGTCGACAGTGGCTATTAAGTGGGTGGTGGGTGGGGGATGAATTTCTTCGTAGTCCGCTTTCCACTCAAGCCGAACACAGTTCGTCCAAGGGTTTCCTGACAAGGAGAGAGACCTCAATGAATTTAGCACGTCGCCCAAGGGCGAGTGCTGAAACATATCCGCGAAGGTAAACTCTATGATCGGTGCCTAATCAGATTCGATAGGCACGGATGCGGGTGGTTCGGAGCCTGTGGCCGGGGATGAATTCGAGGGTCCGGCAACATAGGTCTCATAGGAGATGAAGTCAGTATTCGGCTCTGTAGCCGCTGAGTGTGCGGCCTCCGTGGTGGGGTCCATCCACGCATCCTCGGACGACAGGATCTGCTCCGGATTGAGGGCCGGAGTAGCCATAGGTGTGATCTCCCGAACACCGTCCGACGGCAGAGGTAAGTCATGCTCGTCGTGACCTAACATGGGCTCGAATCCGTCGAAGATCAAGTCTCCGCGGATGTCGGTAGTATAGTTCAAGCTTCCAAACCTGACCTGACGGCCACGGGCGTAGCTCTCGATCTGCTCCAGATGGCCAAGCGAGTCGGCCCGCAGTACGAAGCCGCCGAATACGAAGATATGTCCGGGGAGAAAAACCACACCCTGGATCGCATCGTTGCCGATGATCGAAGGATCCATCAAGCCTTTATCGTGACGGCATAGTGGAACTCTCAATGAAAGCACCAATGTCGATGTCAAAACCGGAGGATCTCGGGTAGGGGGTCCCGAATTGTGCGCATAAGGCTGATGGTAACAGGACGCGGGGGACACAATGCTTACCCAGGTTCGGGCCCTCACGATGGAGGTAATCCTACTTCCTGCTTGATTGATCTTGATGATGTGAGTATTACAAGTGTTGATCTACCACGAGATCATAGAGGCTAAATCCTAGACGCTAGCCTATGATTATGATTGTTGTTATCCTACGGACTAAACCCTCTGGTTTATATAGACACCGAAGGGGGCTAGGGTTACACAGAGTCGGTTACAAGGGAGGAGATCTACATATCTGAATTGCCAAGCTTGCCTTCCACGCAAAGGAGAGTCCCTCCCGGACACGGGACGAAGTCTTCAATCTTGTATTTTCATAGTCCAACAGTCCGGCCAAAGTATATAGTCCGGGTGTTCGAGGACCCCCTAATCCAGGACTCCCTCAGGGGGCACCGCACACGGCTAAACAATCAACTTGTGTGTCTATGTGGTGCCCCACTCCCTCATATATAAAGGAGTGGAGGAGGGGGAGGGCCGGCCCTCTATGGGGCGCCCTAAGGGGGGAGTCCTACTCTCGGTGGGGGTAGGATTCCCCCTTTCCCTTGTTAGAGTAGGAGAGAAGGAAGGGGGAGAGAGGGAGAAGGAAAGGGGGCCGGCTGTGACACCCATGATACGGCTATATCTCCCACGCGTCGAGGCACGACTTAGAGGCATAACCGCATGGTGGTTTTGTCGCAAGAGGGGTAATCTTCACACAATCCCATGTAATGAATGAGAAAGAAATAAAGACAGTTGGCTTACACTCGCTGTCGGTGTCAAAACCAGCGGATCTCGGGTAGGGGGTCCCGAACTGTGTGTCTAGGATCGATGGTAACAGGAGACAGGGTTCACGATGTTTACCCAGGTTCAGGCCCTCTCTATGGAGGTAATACCCTATGTCCTGCTAGATTGATATTGATGAATACGAGTATTACAAGAGTTGATCTCCCACGAGATCGTAATGGCTAAACCCTAGAAGTCTAGCTTGTGTGATTGTCATAATAATCTATTGATTAGCCTGGCCTTGGCTTATATAATGCACCAAAGGCCTAGGATAACATAAGTCCTAGCCGAATACGTTGGTGGAGAGGAGTCCTTGTCTTGATCACCAAGTCTTGTGGAATACTCCTTGTATGCGGCATGGGCTGCCCGAAGTGGCCCATGAGTGAACCGCCATGGGGGTCCTCGGCCCAATCTACCTGGTGGGGAGACGATGTGGTGAGTACCCCCTAGTCCAGGGCACCGTCAGTAGCCACCTGAACCGGTCTTCAAGTTGGGGACGCTCCTCGATTCTTCCGAACTGTTCTTCATCTTTGGCCATCGGTCTTGAAAACTGGTTCAACAAATCTTCTCATCTTCTATCTCGAGGATCGCCAAAGTGAATCCGAAGAGTTTACAAGTCGGGTATCTGAGGAGCCCTTGAAGTCTTCGGCCTTTATCAATGGTTTGTTATTTTTGTGCCACACCTTAGGTTTGAAGTTGTTCCCAGGCGTCAGTGTCCTCTTGTATCCGAGCTCCAATGCTGGACTGCATTCGAGTTATCTTTCGCAGCCGAGCACCAACGCCAGACCGCTTTCGAGCTCCAACACCGGAATGTATTCGAGCTCCAACGTCGGACAGTATCCGAAGAGTATTGTTACAACCGAGCTCCAACGCCGAACTGTATCCGAGCTCCAACGCTGGACTATGTCCAAGCTCCAACACCGTACTATATCCGAGGTGTCATAGATCACCTTGGTTGCAAAAAGTTGACCGAACCACCACGCGACCGTCGTTAATGCGGCCGTTTGATAGACCTGTGTACAGATGATGGAACAAGCAGAGTAATAATTCCTTGGAAAAGATAAACCCAAACAAACAAAAATTGCTAGGAATAATAGCACCTGGTTTATTTGTTGTGAAGTCTGAAGAAAGGTTACTCCCAAAATTGAGACTCTATCTGCACACCCATTGCCTGATGGGTGATGAAGCGACGGCATGGCGATGCTGGAAAAGATTGTCTCACCGAGGCAAAGCCCCCGGTCCAGCTAACGTAACGAAGCTAGTCGGGTGGTGAGCCGAAGTCTCCGGAGTAGGTTGACGAAGAAATAGCGGAGCCCCTGGTCTAGCCGAGGTGTTGAAGTAGGTCGGCGTGATGGACATCGGCCTGAAGAAGCAACAGTGCAGCCATGCCGATGCAGGTCGTAGCTCGTGACATGGTCAATGCTGGCTTGATGAAGTGGCCGTCCGACGATACTGGTGTGCCCGCTTAGTGTAGTCCGTGGGGCGGCGATGTTGGTGATGATTTATCCATCATGATGCCGAACTCTTGTTCGGCTCGTAGAGATGATGATCTAAAGAAGTTGAGCTCGGCTCAACAAAGCGACGACGTGACTAGGGCAGGTCGGCAGCCATAGAGCAACATTGTCGGGCTGGTTTGACACCGGCGCGATGGTGAAGATCATATTGGAAAAGACTTTAAATTTAGTGGGATGTGTTTGGGAACAAAACACAATACCCCATACAAAATTTCCTTCAAAATGGATGTCCGAAATCCCGTTCATAAAAAAGATGAATTCGGGTCGGATTCGTTCTCGCGCAGAAAACAGATCTGAAAAGTGATGCACTAATCGGAAGGTTCCCGGAGTTTGGACGGTCGGATCGAGCTGAAATTTTGAGTGGTGGTAGATATGGGAATTCCGCAGCAGATGAACGGATGGATCTTCCAAAGGACCTCCGAGCTGGGCTCTGAAGATCATGTCGTAAACTCCTCAAGATTCCTGTTAGATTTGATACGGCTCCGGTATAACGTAGATTGCCGGAGATTCCTTCATCGGAACTCGAAGAAATTTTCCAGGGTTGTTGTAGACTCAATTCTGCGCAATACCATCGAAGCAATCGTTAAAACGACACTTGATGTGGCGGTGGCGGCGGATACAAGTTCGATGTCCAGAAAAACAGCACGGTCGCCGGAGGGCAATGTTGACGTTGAGCCCCCGAACTCCATGGATGATTCCTCCATGATCTTGATAGAGATCGGAGTTGATGTTGATGAAGGCCCTCATCCGAACATGACGATCGGAGGTAGGGCGCAGTCCTCGGTCAAGCCAAGGTGACCATTCGAGCCAGCGATGAAGATGCCGATGTCGCAGTTGATCTGCAGTCGAGCCATTGATCCTTTGCCGATCACATAGTGGAACTCTCAATGAGAGCACCAATGTCGGTGTCAAAACTGGTGGATCTCGGGTAGGGGGTCCCGAACTATGCGTCTAGGATCGATGGTAACAGGAGACAGGGGACACGATGTTTACCCAGGTTCGGGCCCTCTCTATGGAGGTAATACCCTACGTCCGGCTTGATTGATATTGATAAATACAAGTATTACAAGAGTTGACCTACAACGAGATCGTAATGGCTAAACCCTAGAAGTCTTGCTTGTGTGATTATCATAATAATCTATCGACTAGCCTGGCCTTGGCTTATATAATGCACTAGAGGCCTAGGATAACAAGACTCCTAGCCGAATACGTTGGTGGAAAGGAGTCCTTGTCTTGATCACCAAGTCTTGTGGAATACTCCTTGTATGCAGCCTGGGCTGCCCGAAGTGTCCCATGAGTGAACTGCCATGGGGGTCCTCGGCCCGATCCACCTGGTTGGGAGACGATGTGGTGAGTAGCCCCTAGTCCATGACACCGTCACTCGCCATGTCACACAATACATAAATAACTCATACATCATCCAAAACCACTCATAGACCGACTATGGTCAAATCCGAATAAAAGGAAGATAAATCCCAAATGCTAGATCTCCGATAGTCCCAACTAGGCTCCACTACTGATCATCAGGAAACGACACATAGTAACGACCAAGGTCCTCGTCGAACTCCCACTTGAGTTCGGTAGCATCACCTACATTGGTATCTTCGGCACCTGCAACTATTTGGAAGTATCCGTGATTCACGAGGACTCAGCAATCTCACACCCGCGAGATCAAGACTACTTAAGCTTATGGGTAGGATAAGATAATGAGGTGGAGCTGCAGCAAGCGCTAAGCAAATATGGTGGCTAATATACACAAATAAGATTAAGATGAGAAGCTACGCAATGGTCGTGAAGCTAGAAGTGATCAAGAGGTGATCTTGAAACTACTTACGTTCAAGCATAACACAAGACCGTGTTCACTTCCCGGACTCCGCCGAAAAGAGACCATCATGGCTTGACACGCGGTTGATTCATTTTAATTTAGTTAAGATTCAAGTTTCTTCAACCAGATATTAACAAATTCCTATCTGCCACATAACCGTGGGCATGACTCTCGAAAATTTATACCCAGCAGGGTTGTCCCAACCTAGCCTAGCACAAGCTCTCATGGTCAAAGAAGGATATTCCTTCTCCCAGAAAGACCCGATCAGTCTCAGAATGCCGGTTACAAGACATTTCGACAATGGTAAAACAAGAACAGCAAGACAACCCGACTGTGCAGACAAATCCCTATAGGTGTTGCACATATCTCGTTCTTAGGGCACACCAGATGAGCAATCCGTACAACTAAAACCAGCCCTCAAGTTTCCCCGAGGTGGCGCTTCAAAGGGCTCTAGTTTGGACCAACACTAAGAGGAGCACTGGCCCGTGGGGGTTAAAATAAAGATGACCCTCGGGCTCGTGAAAACCCAAGGGAAAAGGCTTAGGTTGGCAAATGTTAAAACCAAGGTTGGGCCTTGCTAGAGGAGTTTTATTCAAAGCAAACTGTCAAGGGGGTGACATAACCCCAACCGCGTAAGGAACACAAAATCAAGGAACATAACACCGGTATGACGGAAACTAAGGTGTCAAGAGTGGAACAAAACACTAGGCATAAGGCCGAGCCTTCCACCCTTTACCAAGTATATAGTTGCATTAAATTAAATAAGAGATATTGTGATATCCCAACATAAACATGTTCCAACATGGAACAAACTTCAACTTCACCTGCAACTAGCAACGCTGTAAGAGGGGCTGAGCAAAAGCGATAACATAGCCAGACAATGGTTTGCTAGAAAGGTGGGTTAGAGGCTTGACATGGCAATATGGGAGGCATGATATAACAAATGGTAGGTAGCGTGACATAGCGATAGAGCGAACAACTAGCAAGCAAAGATAGAGGAGATATCGAGGGTATGGTCATCTTGCCTGCAATGTTCTCAAAGTTGTCAAAATCTTGATCCTCGTTTGCGTACTCAATAGGTTCCTCATTCACGTACTCGTCTCCCAGCTCTACCAAAAGCAAGAACACAAGCAATGGAACAACAATCAATCACAGTGCCATGCACAAGCAACATGATGTAATACATGGCATGATATGCAAGATATGATATGCAATGCGTATGCGTGCTCCGGAAAGGAAAGAATGATCAAGGCATCAACTTGGAAAACCAAGTATGCCTCTAGAAAGATGAGGTAATTTCGGTCTAAATCGATATAAGGATCACCGGAAACGGATGCACGGTTTGCAAATGGCAAGCAATACAAGGATGATGCAAATCTGTGTTTAACAACATCATAACACTTAGAATGCAACAAGTAACTAAGCGACTGCACTCCAACATGGCAACAATGCATATGGAAGTGATGTACAAGAGATGCTCGACAAAACATGAACATTGAGCTACGGCTAAATCACAATAGAAGAGGTTCAAACAAGCATGGCAAAAGTGCAAAAGATATCAGCTTCATAGACTTGGAGAAATTACTAACATGTCAAAAACAGCATCAGGAAGCAATGTTTAGAGCAAGAAAACACCATGCCACAGAAACATATCATGGCAAACAAAGTCATGGAATGATTCTACTAGAAGCACTTAACAAAACTCCCTTACTGAACATGAGCCACAAAGGCACAGAAGATATGATGGGACCCATGAAAACATATCAAGTTTTATAAACAGATTCAAACTCAAATGACAACACAAGCATACCAACAGTAATATGACATGTTCATGAAGTTAAATATTGCAAGACCAAGTTCATGGGATGCATGGATCACTAGCAAAACACATGGAAATATTGATTATCACGTTAATAATCTGCCAGGAATGGAATATAGCAAAAGTAGAGCAAGGAAAAGACATGCTAGATTACTCCATAATTGTAACCAGAGGAACGAATGGACAGAGCATAACCATATGTTCAAAACATCCTTACTGAAGTATCTCAAAATAAGCATAGATCTCAAGGTAGCAACAAGTTTACATAGCATCAAAATATATCAAGAAAAGGACTTTCCATGCTTGTGCTAGTCACCACATAGATCACAAAAATACAAGCCTTGCACCCATGTAAAGATGGCATGATGGAGATCAAAACACATGCAGACCTCATGCTCATAGGATGAACACACAAAATGCAACAAAAATGACAAATCACCATGTTCTATTAAGAACCAGCAGTTAACTTTTTGTAGCACTCTTGCAACAATGAAAATGGCATCAATATGGACAGTAACATGCATTCCAATGCCACTAACGTGAAGAGCTTAACGAGGCGAATATTTCGACATATCATGTGCATGAATCGAAGCTACGGTCACCGAGATGTGGCATGATGAAGTAGGCATAAAAATAATGCAGGGAAAAGACTTAGACGAAATATCACCTCCCAAAAACAGATCTAGGGTTTCGGAGCATGTGGATGGAAGTTCGCCGGAGTTGGAGGAAGGGGCGGCCGGAGGTGCTGGAGGCCCGGCACGGAGGAGGAGGTCGCCGGAGGGGGCGCCGGAGTGGGGATGCCGGAGAGGGACTCCGGGGGCGGCGCAGAGGAGGCGGCGGGGAGCTTCGCGCGGGGGTCGACGGCAAGCTTCACGCGGCGGCGGAGATGACCAGCGTCGGGTGGCGCGTCGTCCGGGTGGCGAGGGCACGACATCGGGCGGCGGGGAGGAGCCGCGGGAGGCGCGGGGGAGTGGGCTGGCGGCGGAGGACGACCGTGTCGGCCGGGCCGGGGGTGGCGCGGGACACGGCTAATCACGGGCGGACACATGGCGGCGGTGGACGTTGCGGACACGTCCGTCGGTGGGGCAAGATGTGTCCGGCGATAGAGGGGAAAATTTTAGGGTTTCATTTGTGCGTATTTCGGGGGGTGCACAAATTTATAGGTAGAGGGAGCTAGGAGTGTCCAAATGAGGTGCGGTTTTCGCCCACACGATTGTGATCCAACGACGGAGAGCATGGAGGGGCTTTAGATTGGTTATTGGGCTGTTTTGGAGTGGTGTTGGGCTGCAACACAAAAGAGACTTTTGCGGTTACCGGTTAACGATTAGGGCATCAAACGACCTCCAAATGGAACGAAATTTGACAGGCAGCCTACTGGTGATGTACCAAGGCCACTCGAAAAATCTCAAACCATTCCAAGAACGTTTTTCTCCTTCTCACGAACAAGACAAGAGGGGTGCGCCGGGTGCATGTGGGAGTGACGGATTGCGAAACGGACAACGGGGAACATGCTCGGATGCATGAGACGAACATGTATGCAAATGCGATGCACATGATGACATGATATGAGATGCATGACTTGAAAAAAATGGAAAACAAAGACAAAAACCCAACCACGACGGAAATAACATATCAGAAAGCCGAAAATGGCAAGAGTCGGAGTTACAGATATGGAAAGTTACATCCGGGGTGAAAGAACTCTGGATATTTGAATTGGGGGTGATCCTCGCCTTCCCAGGTGGCTTCTCGGTCGGAATGGTTTGACCACTTCACTTTCAGGAATTTGATTGACTTGTTGCGAGTCTTGCGCTCGGTTTCTTCAACAATAGCAATTGGATGCTCATGATAAGACAGATCTTCTTGGAGATCAATCTCTTTGAAGTTGATAGTGCGCTCGCGGGTCTTGAAGCACTTGTGAAGCAGTGACACATGGAACACATTGTGCACACTTGTGAAGTTGGACGGAAGCTCAAGTTGATAGGTGAGGTCGCCTCTTTTGCCAATGATCTTGAAAGGACCCGCGTATCTCGAGGCAAGATTCCCTTTGATACCGAAGCGACGAGTGGCTTGCATTGGAGAAACGCGAAGGTAGACATGGTGTCCAATCTCGAAAGCCAAGTCATGGTGCTTGCTATCATAGTAACTCTTCTAGAGCGATTGCACGACTTTGAGATTTTCATGAATGACTTTACACATTTCATCAGCTTCTGTGATTAAGTCGTTGCCAAGAAGTTGGCGTTCACTAGTCTCTGACCAATTGAGAGGCGTCCGACACTTTCTGACATAGAGAATTTCGAATGGGGCCTTGCCCAAACTCGCTTCGAAGCTGTTGCTGTAGGAGTACTCGACATATGGAAGACAATCTTCCCACTTCATACCAAAAAATATGACACAAGCCCTGAGCATATCTTCGATAATTTGATTTACTCGCTCAACTTGGCCACTTGTTTGAGGATGGAAAGCTATGCTAAAGCAAATGTTGGTGCCCATGGCCTTCTGGAAGGAGTCGTAGAACTTATAAGTGAAAATGCTTCTGCGGTCTGAAGAGATAAATTGCGGAATAACATGCAAGGAGACAATCCTGGAGGTGTATAGCTTTGCCAACTGAGCTACTGTGATAGATTCTTTGATTGGAAGGAAATGAGCCACTTTTGTAAACTTGTCAATGACAACGAAAATAGCATCATTCCCACACTTGGACTTAGGAAATCCATTACGGAAGTCCATCTCGATATGATCAAACTTCCATTCTAGAATAGCAAGAGGTTGGAGGAGACCAGCTGGTCGTTGGTGTTCTGCTTTCACCCTTCGGCCGACATCACATTCATTCACGAATTGAGCAATCTCGCTTCATTCGAGTCCACCAATACGACTTCTTGAGGTCATGGTACATCTTCGTACTTCCAGGATGAATGGAAAGAAGAGAGTTGTGTGCCTCGTTCATTATGACGTTCCTTAGATTACCTTTAGGAACCACAATCCGGTCCTCGAAGAATAAAGTTTCTTTGTCATCAATGCGATAGCACTTGTATTTGGGTTGGTTCTTGGCAATACCAGGTTCCACTCTCTTCACCATGGTATCAAGGAGTTGTGCCTTACGAATTTGATCTTCCAAAGTAGGAGAAACTTGAAGGTTGGCAAGAAAACGTTGAGGAACGACTTGGAGATTGAGTTTGCGGAAAGCTTCACAAAGATCTGGTTAGAAGGGCTTGAGAATTAAGTTGTTGCAGTAAGCCTTCCTACTCAAAGAATCTGCAATGACATTGGCCTTGCCTAGAGTATATTCAATACTTGGATTGTACTCTTGAATCATTTTGACCCATCGAGTTTTCTTGAGGTTGAGGTTGGGTTGAGTGAATATGTACTTAAGGCTCTTGTGATATGTGAAATTTCCACTTGCCTCCCCAACAAGAGATGTCTCCATGTTATTAATGCATGGACAACTGCCGCCAACTAAAGGTCATGAGTGCGGTAGTTCCTTTCATTGGGCTTCAACTGACGAGAGGTATATGCCACAACTTTCTTATCTTGCATTAACATAGTGTAGAGGCCTTGCAAAGAGGAATCATAGATAACTTCGAATGGCTTGGATTCATCAGGAGGAGTCAAGACAGGAGCCAAGACAAGCTTCTCTTTGAGGGTGTTGAAAGCAACGTCACACTCAGGTGTCCGGACAGACTTGACATGCTTCTGGAGGAGGTTGGAAAGTGGCTTTGCAATCTTCGGCAATAGCTCGCGAGTCTAAGAAAACTGCGGAGCTGCTTGACATTCTGAGGAGGTTCCCAGTTCACAATAGTGGACACCTTCTCTGGATTAAAAGCGATGCCCTTGGCGGAGATGATATGACCAAGGTAAAGAATGTCATCAAGCCAGAACTCACATATGGAAAACTTCGCACATAATTGATGCTCTCTGAGCTTGTCGAGCACCAATCTCAAATGCTTGGCATGATCCTACTTATTCTTGGAGAAGACCAAGATATCATCGAGATACACCAGGATGAATTCATTTGTGTAGGGGTTGAAGATGAAGTTCATCATGCGAGAGAACGTTGGAGGAGCATTGACAAGACCGAAAGACATGACAATATATTCATAAGAACCATAGCTTGTTCTGAATGTTGTCTTGGGGATATCTTGCTCACGAATGCGAATATGATGATAAGCCATACGGAGGTCGGTGGCAAGCTTCACACAACGGCGGAGACGACCAGCGTCGGGCGGCGCGTCGACCGGGTGGTGAGGGCACGACATCGGGCGGCGGGGAGGAGCCGCGGGAGGCGCGGGGGAGCGGGCTGGTGGCGGAGGACGACCGTGTCGGGTGGGCCGGGGGTGGCGCGGGACGCGGCCAATCGCAGGCGGACACGTGGCGGCGGTGGAGGTTGCGGACACGTCCATCTATGGGGAAAGATGTGTCCGACGGCGGAGGGGAAAAATTTAGGGTTTCATTCATGCGTATTTCGGGGGGTGCACAAATTTATAGGTAGAGGGAGATAGGAGTGTCCAAATGAGGTGCGGTTTTTGCTCACACGATCGTGATCCAATGACGGAGAGTGTGGAGGGGGTTTAGATGGGTTATTGGGCTGTTTTGGAGTGGTGTTGGGATGCAACACAAAAGATACTTTTGCGGTTACTGGGTTAACCATTGGGGCATCAAACAACCTGCAAATGGAACGAAATTTGACAGGCGGCCTACCGGTGATGTACCAAGGCCACTCAAAAAATCTCAACCCATTCCGAGAACGTTTTTCTCCTTGTCACGAACTGACAAGAGGGGTGTGCCGGGTGCATGTGGGAGTGACGGATTGTGAAACGGACAATGGGGAAAATGCTCGGATGCATGAGACGAACACGTATGCAAATGCGATGCACATGATGACATGAACAAAATGCAAAACTAAGACAAAAACCCCACCACGATAGAAGTATCATATCACATAGCCGAAAATGGCAAGAGTCGAAGTTACAAATATGGAAAGTTACATCCGGGGTGTTACAACACTCCACCACTACAAGAGGATCTCGTCCCGAGATCTAGGACTGAAAGAACTCCAGATATTCGAAACGAAGGTGATCCTCATGTTCCCAGGTGGCTTCTCGATCGGAATGGTGTGACCACTTCAGTCTCAGGAATTTGATTGACTTATTGCGAGTCTTGCGCTTGGTTTCTTCAAGAATAGAAACGGGGTGCTCATGATAAGACAAATCTTCTTGGAGATCAATCTCTTTGAAGTTTATAGTGCGCTCGGGGGTCCTGAAGCACTTGCGTGTGACACGTGAAACACATCATGCACATTTGCGAAGTTGGATGGAAGCTCAATTTGATAGGCGAGGTCGCCTCTTTTGCCAACGATCTTGAAAGGACCCATGTATCTCGGGGACCGATGTGACGAGTGCCTTTCATTGGAGAGACGCGGAGGTAGACATGGTCTCTGATCTCGAAAGCCAAGTCACGGTGCTTGCAACCATTGTAACTCCTCTGGCACGATTTCACAGCTTTGAGATTTTCATGAATGACTTTACACATTTCTTCAGCTTCTGTGATTAAGTCGTTTCCAAGAAGTTGGCGTTCACCAATCCCTAACCAATTGAGAGGTGTACGACAATTTCTGCCATAGAGAATTTCGAATGGGGCCTTGCCCGAACTTGCTTGGAAGTTATTGTTGTAGGAGAACTCGGCATATGGAGACAATCTTCCCACTTCATACCGAAATATATGACACAAGCCCTAAGCATATCTTCGAAAATTTGATTTACTAGCTGGACTTGGCCACTTGTTTGAGGATGGAAATCCGTGCTGATGCGAATGTTTGTGCCCATAGCTTTTTGGAAGGAGTCCCAGAACATAGAAGTGAAAATGCTTCCCCGATATGAAGAGATCAATTGCGGAATACCATGCAAGTAGACAATCTTGGAGGTGTATAGGTTTGCCAACTGAGCTGTTGTGATAGATTCTGTGGTTGGAAGGAAATGAGCCACTTCTATAAACTTGTCAATGACAACGAAAAATAGCATCATTCCCATGCTTGGACTTAGGAAATCCAGTAACGAAGTCCATCTCGATATGATCAAACTTCCATTCTGGAATAGCAAGAGGTTGGAGGAGACCAGCTGGTTGTTGGTGTTCTGCCTTCACCCTTCGGCAGACATCACATTCATTCACGAATTGAGCAATCTCTCTCGCTTCATTCGAGTCCACCAATACGATAGCTTGAGGATATGGTACATCTTCGTAGTTCCAGGATGATTGGAAAGACGAGAGTTGTGTGCCTCATTCATTATAACGTTCCTTAGATCACCCTTAGGAACCACAATCCGGTCCTCAAAGAATAAAGTGTGTTTGTCATCAATGTGATAGCACTTTTATTTGGGTTGGTTCTTGGCAATACCAGGTTTCACTCTCTTCACCATGGTATCAAGGAGTTGTTCCTCACGAATTTGATCTTACAAAGTTGGAGATACTTGAAGGTTGGCAAGAAAACCTTGAGGAACAACTTGGAGATTGAGTTTGCGGAACGCTTCACAAAGATCTGGTTGGAAGGGCTTGAGAATTAAGTTGTTGCAGTAAGCCTTCCTTCTCAGAGCATCTGCAATGAAATTGGCCTTGCTTGGAGGATATTCAATACTTGGATTGTACTCTTGAATTATTTCGACCCATCAATTTGCCTGAGGTTTAGGTTGGGTTGAGTGAAGATGTACTTGAGGCTCTTGTGATCTGTGAAAATGTCCACTTGCCTTCTGAACAAGAGATGTCTCCATGTTATTAATGCATGGACAACTGCCGCCAACTCAAGGTCATGAGTAGGGTAGTTCCTTTTGTTGGGCTTCAACTGACGAGAGGTATAAGCCACAACTTTCTTCTCTTCCATTAACACAGCGCCGAGACCTTGCAAAGAGGAATCATAGAAAACTTCGAATGGCTTGTGTCGGTGTCAAAACTGGCGGATCTCGGGTAGGGGGTCCCGAACTGTGCGTCTAGGCCGGATGGTAACAAGAGGCAAGGGACACGAAGTTTTACCCAGGTTTGGGCCCTCTTGATGGAGGTAAAACCCTATGTCCTGCTTGATTAATATTGTTGATATGGGTAGTACAAGAGTAGATCTACCACGAGATCGGAGGAGGCTAAAACCTAGAAGCTAGCCTATGGTATGATTGTTGTTCTGCATGTTGTCCTACGGACTAAAACCCTCTGGTTTATATAGACACCAGAGAGGGTTAGGGTTACACAAAGTCGGTTACAATGGTAGGACATCTACATATCCATATCGCCAAGCTTGCCTTCCGTGCCAAGGAAAGTCCCTTCCGGACACGGGACGAAGTCTTCAATCTTGTATCTTCATAGTCCAGGAGTCCGGCTGAAGGTATAGTTCGGCCATCCGGACACCCCCTAATCCAGGACTCCCTCAGTAGCCCCTGAACCAGGCTTCAATGACGACGAGTCCGGCGCGCAGATTGTCTTCGGCATTGCAAGGCGGGTTCCTCCTCCAAGTACTTCATAGAAGATTTTGAACACAAAGATAGTGTCCGGCTCTGCAAAATAAGTTTCCACATATTGCCATAGAGAGAATAATATTTACACAAATCTAATCTGCTGGCGTATTCCGTAGTGTGACATCGCACCACGGCCAAGCCTTTATTCGAATCCTTTTATTATCCCACCTCAGCGTGTCATGCGAGGCGGTTTCCTTGGCACGTCTCGTCGAAGCAGAGATCGTGTCCCCTTATTCCGGGATTCTCATCAATACGGGCGTGGGTAACCCAACCATGCCATTGATTACGGCGCTTGGAGATAAGCGAGTTTTACCAGGCTGGTGGGGACACGTAGTTGCGTCCACCCATATAAGGGGATAAGGATCCACCTTTTCACCTACGCCTTCTTCGTCCTTTGCCTATCCACTTTCGCGCACTTGAGCTCCAGCGCCCAAGTCGGCACTCGCCACCTCAACCTTTTCCAGCCATGTCCGGAGCGGGAGGCAAGTGGATGGTCTCCTCCGTCACGGAGGGGCACATCAAAAAACTGAGGAAGGCCGGATACTTGTCTAACGACATCGCGTACCGGCTTCCTGAAGAGGGGCATCTCCTTCCCACCCCAAGGCCCCATGAGAGGGTAGTGTTCCTTCCCCACTTCCTCCGCGGACTGGGCTTTCCTATCCACCCATTCGTCTGGGGACTCATGTTCTACTACGGCCTGGATTTCCATGATCTGGCCCCGAACTTCATCCTCAACATCTCGGCGTTTATCGTCGTGTGCGAGGCTTTCCTCCGCATCCGCCCCCATTTCGGACTATGGCTCAATACTTTCAATGTCAAGCCGAAGGTGGTGCGCGGCAACCAGGCGGAGTGCGGAGGCGCCATGGTGGGCAAGATGCCCAACGTCTTATGGCTCGAGGGCTCCTTTGTGGAGACCCTGAAGGGGTGGCAATTAAGGTGGTTTTACATCACCGAGCCGCGCAACCTTGAGTGGGTCGCAGCCCCCGAGTTCCAGTCCGGACCCCCAACGCGGCTCACGTCCTGGAAAGAGACAGGCCTGTCATGGGGCAGCAAAGAAGAGGTGACTGGACTGCAAACATGCATCCAAACCCTGGTGAACAAGCAGCTCAAGCTTGTCAATGTAGTCCAGGTTATGCTCATCCGCCGGATCCTCCCGTGTCAACAACGGGCCTTCAATCTGTGGGAGTTCAACCCGGCGCAGTACCGAACTCTGAGGAGGCTCTTCGACACGACGTACGAAGATGCCAGGAAGGTGCTTTTCAAGGGCACCGAGGCTCCCGCATCCGCTACCGAGGATCGCGGATTCAGCGCGCAGCGTCACGCTAGCACGGTAAGTTGTTTGTTCCTTTTACAGGGTATTAGTTTTTCATAGTTTAACTCTATGCGGGATCTAAGCTCCCTTACCTTTGACAGGATTGGCAGGCGAAGTCCGGACAGATCGACTGTCCGGCTCCTTTGCCCGAAGACCCAGCCAATGCCCGCTTGGCGAAGCTGCTGGTTCCGGCACCCTATGTGGTGCCAAAGAAGAAGGCCACGGAGAAGGCCACGGGGACTCGAAAAAGTGCCCGGCGCCAGGAGGTGTCGAGTTCATCATCCGACAGCTCCAAGGAGCATTCCTCCCATGAAGACGAGGAGGAGGAAGAAGAGACCTCTCCCCCTCCAGCGGGAGGAGAGAAGAAAAGGAAGGCCGCCCTCACTGGGGAGGCCGAAGGGTCCAAGAAGGGGAAAACCCTTCCTCCGGACTATTCCACTGACGCCGACGATGGCGGAGAGGAGTGGCCGCTCAGGGCCAAGCCCCTGGCGAAATCGTAAGTATCTGGATACCAGAGTAATTCATAGTATTCCTTTATTGCACAGCTTTCCCTTATGTCGAATATGATTATGCAGCCCACCCAAAGACCGGCTCGACGCGTCGTCGAGCGGTTCACTGGACTCGTCGGATGTGAATTCGCTTCCGACGGCTACCTCCCCCCGCCCTACGGACGACGCCGAAGTGTTATCCCAACAGGTTCCAAGCCAGGAGGAGGTGGTCCTGGAGGCGCCGCAAGGCGACCTCCCGGACTCCAGGAGTAAAGGGGATAAAACCCCCCAGGGCTCCAAGTCCCGCTCTAGGCCGGACGCCGCTTTGGAACCTTCAAAGGTTCCAGAGTCTGGTGGGCGACCTCCTTCCAAGAGGAGCAAGCCCACCGTGCCGGTGACCCCCGTCCAACCGGAGGCGCCGGACAATCTGTTGGAGGTGCTCAAAGGCGCCTCCATCGACAAGGAGCACCGCACCATTATGAGTGCGGTGGTCCAGAAGGTTCAGTCCGCCAAGAGTGGACTGACTGAAGCTTGTGCTAGCCTTTTAATAGGCTTTGAGGTAAGTAAAGAATGTGTAAATAATATTACCGCATAGACAGTAGCCCCTGATGATTTGTTTGGCGTTCGGGAAGAAAAGCCGAATAGAGGATCAAATAAAATTCGCAGGAGTCTAACAAAAAGGAGTCAATATGCGTATGCAGGCTTCTTTGCTGGCGTCCGCCGCACTGACTGCGGAAGTGGACACGCTAAAGAAGAACCTCGAGCAGTCCGAGCCAGAGCTCGGGCGTGCCAAGAAGCAGCTCGAGGACAAGGAAGGTAAGAAATACCTTGTTTAAATATATATATAAAAGGTGCAATTGCAAAAAAGGACAGGATTATCGTGGCTATTGTAGGGGCCACGTCTGAGGTGGCGACCCATAAGCAAGCGCTGCTCGAGGCTGAGAAGAGGGCGGCCATGAAGCGCACCGAGCGGGAGAAGTATGAGGCCCAGGTTGGCAAGGTGCGGCAAGAGCTCCAGACTCTCATGAAAAAACATGAGAGTTTGGAGCTTGACTCAAAGACGCGAGCGTCCGAGCTCGCGGTGGCTATTAAAAATGCCAAGTCTGCCAAGGCCGAATCCCAAAAGACCCTCCAGGAGTTGGATGCGGTGAAAAAGATAGCGGCGGGTAAGGCATTCTCTATGCAAAGCAAACACATAAACATGAGTTACTTGTTACTTACCCGAATCCGGAGCTCTCCAGGAGCGTTCGCAGATCTTCCCCGTAGCATGTCCGATGCCGCCGCATTCTATCGAGTCGAGGAGGGCAGCTCGACAGAGAAGGTGTTCTGGCCTTAGTATGCTGAGGCCGGACACCCCGTGCCCCTGAGCGACCAGCTGAAGCAACTGGTCGAGCTCCACAAGGCGGCCGAACAGGCCATGAAGGGCCTCATAGTTCGGCTGTGGCCTGGAGAGGCTCTGCCTGGGAGCTATTTCGGGCTGGTGCGGCGGCTGGTGGGGGCCTGTCCAAGGCTCGAAGTCATCAAGCGCTCTGTCTGCATTGAAGGTGCCCGTAGGGCCCTTGCCCGTGCTAAGGTGCACTGGGGCAAGCTGGATGCTGAGAAACTTGTGAAGGACGGGCCACCGCCGGGGAAAGAGCATTGCAAGCCCGAGAATTATTATAAGGATGTTCTGAAGGGTGCCTGCCTTATGGCGGATGAATGTTCCAGGGATGTAATTTTTGAGTAAAACTCGCTCGTTTTGTCATGTGCGCTGAAAACTTGTTCATATGCGCTAAGCAATGCTGTTGGAATTTAAAATATTACCTTATGTGCGGCTGTTTATCAATTCTGAGAGATGGCGAGTCGTCGGCTTCTGCCCCCGTGCCGCTAGTGCTGGGGTGTTCGGGGATAAACCTGAGCGCTCTTTTTCCCATGTTTGGGTCCTTCGAGGGAGGCGCTCAGCACAACGAACAAGGCAATCGGACTATAATGCGTGAACACTCTCACTTAGCCATAGAATTATATAATTTTAAATTTCGGCGAAGCCCCTGGTATTCGGAAGATCGAGTTCGGGGCGCTATCCATGCCTTGGCCGGACAAAGCCGACTCCTCGCTCTAAGCGGCATAAGTCTTAGGGACTCGAAAAACCTCTCGAACAGCGACCCGCTCTAGCTTCATCATGACAGTCAGTTTTAGCTTTCTCTACTGAGGTGCTCGACCCAGCTCAACTGGGGCACAATCGCAGTAGTTCTCCTAGTGCTACATTAGCCGACATAGCGGAACGTAAGGCACCAAAACATAGGAGCCGGGCAAACCCAACTATTGACCCAAGACATGATTCGGAGCCGATGCATATAATGCTATAAGTTCGGGGTGCCGCACTTGTTAAAGTGTTCGGACTTCTCACACCATATTGAGGGGTACTAAAGCCCCTGGCGTATTTTGGCCATACCAAAGTGTACGGGTGCAACATGTCGTTAAGGAACATATATTTGTTAAAAAAGAGTAATGCAAAAATAGACAAAAGCTATGCACTGTTTATTAAAAAGGGCTGCGATCAAAGCAGAACGATACAAATAGTGCGATAAGCAAAAGGTTGGACTATTTAACATGTCCGTTCCAGGGGCAGGTTGCGGAGTGGTATGCGAAACAGATATACTGCTCGTGATAGAGACCACCTGGGAGTTCCGTAATGCGGCATGGCTTGTCTGCTTCCCTGGTTCTTGCATCGCTTGTGCGGCAATTGAACTGCCGAACAGGCCTTTCGAAGCATGGAGTCCTGAAAGTAAGAGAAAATTAAAAAATTGGCAGCCCCTGGTGCGGTTTAAGCCGTGTTTCGGGCATGTCGTGATGGTGCCCATCCCCCTGTACCCATGGTATTTCCAGAGCGTAGTTATGTACGCGAAGCACTGGCGTCGCATTTTTGCGAGGGCTGGGGTTGGGGCTGCATTGCTACGCCTGCTCGGAACGTGCCAGGCGGTCTTGTTGTAGGTTACTCCGGGCGCGCTTGATGGTGTCCGGACGTTTAGTGGCCGGACTGGAGAACTGCCTGGAGAGGCTGCTTTGTACTTCCGCTGCAAGGGCCGCCGTGTGCTCCTCCGTTCGGAGGGAGCGTTCGGTGTTTCCATTGACCGTAATTACTCCTCGAGTGTAACATCCCAAATTTTCAATTTGGAATGTTATACATTAGATCATCATGCATATCATATTTTATTTTGCCTTTGGTTTTGATCCTAGAAAATCCTAAGCAACTCAAGGACCCACGGAGAGAGTTGGGGATTTCGTTATTTACATATTTGAGTTTTCTCAAATTTTGTAAACAGCATCATTTGATTTTATTTATTTTATCATCAATTATTTCTATTACAAAAATATGAGAGAGGGAATAAAATGACTTTCCCAAAATATAGAAATATTGAGGATTTAACAAAAAATCAAATAAGTTTTATTTCGGAGTTTTTCGGTATTTTATTTGAATTTAGGAGAAATGCGGGTTTTTCAAAGTTGTAGTTTGGGCCCAGATAAATGTTCACTTTATCGGGCTTGATTTTAGAAACCCGGGAAAATTTATTTCGTGATTTTTGGAGTCCCTTTAGTATTTCTTTTTATTTTTCTTCCGAGCGGAATTACTAAAAAAAACAGCGGAACCGACTATGGGCCGTACTCGGCCAGGACTCCCCTGGCCGGGGCCTTTATAAGGCGCTGCCCCGGGGCCCGAGAGCCCAGCCGCCCCAGCCCCAAACCCTAGCGCGCCCAGCCCCAGCCCCACCGCCGCCGCCGCCGCCAGCCGCCGATCCGCCGGAGCCGCGTGTCGCCCGAGGTTCGCCGCCCTCGAAATCCGTGTTGTTTAAAAAAAATCTGTTCGTCGTTTTTCTTTTTCGTCGGATTTTTCCGTGGTTATTTTCTGATCGCGATTTCTGATCCGATTTTCGTTTTAGTATAACTTCTCGCTCGTTTATCAGAATCAGGCGATTCAAGCGCCTGGAGTTTCGTCTCGATTCAACTTAAACAAGTTTTTGCTACTGTAAAATTTGACCTAGATCCAGATTACTAGAACGAAGTTGTTTTCTTTCGCCGTTTGATTTCTTTTGCTTCGTTCGATTTGATTCTTTTTGCAAACCAGGGTTCTTAAGTTGAACTTTCTGGTTATATCTTCTATTTGAGTTTTACATGTGCATTAGATGAGTACTTATTGTATGCTTGTTGTTTGTCTGCGATAGAATACCCGGAGTGCGCCGCCTGTTACTTTGAATCTCTAGGTTTCGCGGATCATCAGCAAGGCAAGTACCACTTTGATCATACCTTTTTCTACAACCCAGTTTTATGGCATTAGATCAATCCTCGCACATTGCATGATTAGGATCTAATTAAATTGTTTGTTTTTCTTTTGGACCGCTACCCAGGCTCAAAGGGATCATGAGATTATTCATACTAGAAACTTCCGTGTGCAGGCACAAGCCATTATGGGCTCTGGCATAGTTGACTAAGTTGTGCGAACTCTTACAGTGGTACACTAGCAGATGTAGGGGATGTAGGTGGTACGGTCTACCTGATCGTAAGGTGCTAGCGCTTCTGAAAGACTGTGTCTCAGTCATCCGTTTCTCAAACACCATGTAGTGCGAGAAATCCAACAGAGGCGATCGAGTCTTGTGGGGAAAAGTGCGCAAACCTCTGCAGAGTGTAATAAACTAATCATGATTAGCCGTGTCCCCGGTTATGGACATCTTGAGTATCTAGTACCTGGATTTTCATGTGAATCTCAACATGTTACTCTAAAAATAATTTTGTTGGGTTAATGATGATGCTTAATTGGGATTGAGAATGCTGTCAACCATTCTCAATGTTTAACAACCACCATGATAGTAATTAAATTTATTCCTTTGAAGTAGGGAAAAATTGGCTTTACGCAAAAACTGTAACCATAGAGCTTTCCACCAGCCAAATATGCATATAGTATAGCTGTTGCATACCATTACTCTCTGTGTGTTACCTTGCCAGCATATTCCATGTGCTGACCCGTTTTCGGGCTGCAAGGTTAATGTTGCAGACTTTTCAGACGATGATTAAGGAGTTTTTAGGTCGTGGTTCTATACTCAGTGATGCCATTGGAGTTGATGGACTCACTTATCTTCCAAGCCTTCCGCTGTTATCGTTATTAGATGGCCTTAAGCCATATTTATTGTAATAAGTTCTCTCTTGAGACACTCGATGTAATAAGTGTGTGATTGCTACTCTGCTATAAATCCTTCGAGTACTGTGTGGTGTCAGCATTACTGATCCAGGGATGACACCGGAGCACAGAGATCAGACTGTTTGAGGTCTGGTCGCTACAGAGATGGTATCAGAGCACACGCTGACTGTAGGACACGACCACTAAGCTAAAGACCTAGATCACTACTCACTCTCTTCTCTTCTGACCTCTCACCTTTTCTACTCTTTAGTTGGCGGATGCAAGGAACAAGTTCACCCAACCAGATGAAGATACACCCTTTGGACGCCACTTGAAGGAAGTCACTAGGTACTTGAACATAGGAATACCAAGCTTCACGGGAACCTACAACGCCACTTTACCTGAAGAAGAGCGCTGGATGATTCGAGTTCAAGTTCCAGGAAGGACGTTCATGCCAGTCACTGAGCCCATAGAGTTTTCTTTTAATGCACTAACTTGGATTCTAGGAAAGAGTATGGCAGCTCACATTGCCATGGGACGCATTGGAGAAGTCTACCGCAAGGATCTCAAGGATACTATCTACCAGAGTTTTGGGCGCCGAGATGAACACTGGGAGATGATCAGCACCAGGAAAGATAGATCAATTGCAGCTTTTATCCAGGAGTTAAACCAGCACAATCGACGACAGGAGAATCAGATGTGCGCCAACATGATAGGTCTGAAGAAGGCTAAGACTAGAATCAAGGAACTAGAGGAAGAACTCAAGACTACACGCGAAGATTATGAAGAAGAAATTGAAGTATTGGTGGATAAGAATGCCGACCTAACAAAGAAGATTTGAATATTTATGGGAGGCCCGACGCTAGTAGAGGAAGACGAGGAACCCAAGGAGATTAGCCCGGAAGACTACATCATCATTGACGGCACCGACTCGGAACAAGATAGTAGCAATGATGACTATGTTGATAAAGCAGGAGCAGATATCATGGAGTCTACAACCGTAGAATATTTCTAGTAGACCACCTCATCAGTAGTAGTAGTCCACCATGTAAATATAGTAGTCCGAGCACTTTGCGATAGTTAGATCGATTGTATGCCTTTGTTTGATTGAATGAAGTGAATTGTTTGCTTTTGCCTCATGTGCATATGGGTAGTGCTTTCTCATTAGACCCCCTCTATTCTTATATCTCATCTTTTCTAAACCCTCAGATGCCTCCGAGACGTGACCCCGGATTTGCCTTTCAGCCGGAGCTCACTCAGTTGATCCAGCAGCAGAACACCTTGATGCAGTTGCTAGTTCAGAATCAGAATCAGGGGAACAACAACAACAACCCACCACCACCACCACCACCTGTTGACCACTTAGCCCGTTTTCTTAGGCTAAATCCGCCGGTGTTTTCCAGTAGCACTGAGCTGATAGTAGCAGATGATTGGCTCCGCAAGATAGCTAGGGAGTTGACCACAACAGGATCCACAGATGCGGAGAAGGTTAAGTTTGCTGCACATCAGTTAGAAGGACCCGCAGCATCCTGGTGGGAGAATTTCACAGCCACCTTCCCAGTCGACACTGTCACATGGGACCAGTTTCAGCAGGCTTTCCGTACTGCCCATGTTTCAGTAGGAGCAATGGCCATGAAGAAGCGTGAGTTTCATAACTTGCGCCAAGGAGGACGGACAGTTGGCCAGTATGTGGAGGAGTTTAGTAAGCTAGCACGTTATGCCCCAGATGACGTTGCTACGGATGCAGCTAAGCAGGAGAAGTTCCTGGAAGGACTGAATGATGAGTTGAGTATGCAGTTGATTGTAGCCACCTTCAACAACTACCAGGAGTTGGTTTGCTCTTATGATTGAAGGGAAGCAGTAGCAAATTGAGAACCGCAAGAGGAAGTATGGACAAGGAAAGTATAATTCAGGAGCTCAGCAGAAGCCACGTTTTACCCCTAGGCCGGGAGGACATTTTCAGCATACCCATGGAGTAGGTAGCTCGCACAATCACAATGGCACCAAGAATGGTAATGGGAATGGAGGAAGCAATGGACAGAACCGCAACACCCCATCAACCCTAGCCAAGAAGGACTTGAGCCACGTCACTTGTTATAAGTGTTCGAAGCCAGGACATTATGCAAATGAATGTCCTGAAGGCCAAAATGGCAATGGAAGTTCTGGGAAGAAGCCGAACCCTTTCAACAGGGGACAGGTGAACCACGTTAGCGTGGAGGAGGTTGAAGCTCAGCCCGATGCAGTAATAGGTAAGTTTTTGGTTAAGTCATTTACTGCACTCGTTCTTTTGGATACTGGTGCATCGCATTCATACATCTCAAGGGGATTTGTGGATAAGTATAACCTACCAACCCAAGCCCTTAGGTCACCCATGTTAGTAACCTCGCCAGGAGCAGAGTATGTGGCTAGTCTATGGTGTGATCGGTTACCATTAAGGATTGGTAACTATGTTTTCCCCTCAGACCTAGTAGTATTGGAATCTCAAGGATTGGATGTGATATTAGGCATGGATTAGTTATCAAAGTATGAAGGGAATATTGAGTGTGCTACTAAGTCAATTTTGCTTACCACACCAGAAGGGAGAAGGATCAAGTATGTATCCCGGCATGTGCCAAAGAGGACCCAAGTAAATTGCCTAACAAGAGTTGTGCAGGAGGAAGTACCAGTGGTAAAGGATTTCCCTGATGTATTTCCCGAAGAATTTCCAGGCATGCCACCGGATAGAGACATTGAGTTTTTGATTGAGCTTTTGCCAGGCACTGGGCCAATATCAAAGAGACCATATAGGATGCCAGCAAAGGATTTGGTGGAAATTAAGAAGCAGATTAAGGAGTTACTGGATAAGGGATATATTTGCCCAAGTTCTTCGCCTTGGGGATCGCCAATACTTCTAGTGGAGAAGAAGGATGGATCGTTAAGGATGGTTGTTGATTATCGAGGATTGAACGAAGTAACGATCAAGAACAAGTACCCACTACCAATGATCAACGATCTATTTGATCGATTGCAAGGAGCTAAAGTGTTTTCCAAGATCGATTTGCGATCAGGATACCACCAGTTGAAGATTCGAGAACAGGATATCCCGAAGACAGCATTCACGACAAGATATGGACTATATGAGTATACCGTTATGTCATTTGGTCTGACTAACGCGCCTGCCTATTTTATGGACATGATGAACAAAGTGTTTATGGAGTTTTTGGATAAGTTCGTCGTAGTGTTCATTGATGATATCCTGGTATATTCGAAGAATGAAGAGGAGCATAAGGAGCATTTGCGTTTGGCACTTGGAAAGCTCAGAGAACAGCAGTTATATGCCAAGTTCAGCAAATGTGAGTTTTGGTTGAAGGAAGTTGGATTCCTCGGACACGTTATATCTGGAGAAGGTATAGTTGTTGATCCCACTAAAGTTGATACCGTGACCAAGTGGGAAGCACCAACAACAGTTGGAGAGATCCGGAGTTTCCTGGGACTCACAGGATACTACCAGAGATTTATTGAGAACTTCTCAAAGATTGCGAAGCCTATGACGGAGTTGCTGAAGAAGGATACTAAGTTCAAATGGACTGAGGAGTGTGAGGCTAGTTTCCAGGAGTTGAAGAAACGCTTGGTTACCTCACCGGTGTTGATTTTGCCAGATCAAACCAAGGATTATGAGGTGTATTGCGACGCTTCACGTCGAGGACTTGGAGCAGTGCTTATGCAGGAAGGGAGAGTTGTTTCGTATGCTTCACGACAACTGAAGCCTCACGAATTGAATTACGCTACGCATGATTTGGAGTTAGCAGCCGTAGTGCATGCCTTGAAGACATGGAGACATTTCCTCATCGGAAATCATTGTGAGGTGTACACGGATCACAAGAGTTTGAAGGACATTTTCACACAGAAGGAGTTGAACCTCAGACAAAGGAGATGGTTGGATGCTCATCAAGGATTATGATATGAGATTGCATTACCATCCCGGAAAAGCTAATGTAGTAGCTGATGCATTAAGCCGCAAGATCCATGTCAATACGTTAATGACGGGAGAAATACCCAAGGAGTTAGCAGAAAATCTTTGTGAACTATGTTTGGAAATAGTTCCGAGAGGCTATGTAGCAGCGTTGGAAATTCAGTCAACTTTGATGAATAGAATCAGAGAGGCTCAGAAATCTGACAAGGAGATTGCTTCTATAAAGGAGAAACTGAGCAAAGGAAAAGCTAAAGGATTTTGTGAGGATGAGCACGACACCCTATGGTTTGAAGACCGTGTTTATGTACCCAATGACCCGGAGATCAGAAAGTTGATTCTGCAAGAGGCACATGATTCACCGTATTCGATTCACCCAGGAAATACCAAGATGTATTTCGATTTGAAGGATATTTTCTGGTGGACCGGAATGGAGAAGGATATTGCGGAGTATGTAGCAGTTTGTGACGTATGTCAGAGAGTAAAGGAAGAGCATCAGAAGCCAGCAGGATTGTTGCAACCATTGCCAATACCCGGATGGAAGTGGGATAAGCTAGGCATGGATTTTATCACGGGATTACCAAGGACTCGTTCAAGCTATGACTCGATTTGGGTCGTAGTTGATCGATTGACGAAGGTAGCTCATTTCATCCCAGTAAAGACCACTTACACCAGTGCTAAGTTGGCGAAGATATACATGACCAGGATTGTATGTTTGCATGGAGTTCCGAGGAGCATCGTATCAGATAGAGGAACCCAGTTTACCTCAAAGTTCTGGAAGCAGTTACATGAGACTTTGGGTACTAGGCTAGAATTTAGTACAGCTTTTCATCCGCAGACAGATGGACAGACCGAGAGAGTCAATCAGATTTTGGAGGATATGATGAGAGCTTGTGCGCTGGATTATGGATCTAGTTGGGACGATAATTTTCCATATGCAGAGTTCTCTTACAACAACAGTTACCAAACCAGTTTGAAGATGGCCCCTTTTGAAGCTCTGTACGGAAGGAGGTGCAGGACACCGTTGTCATGGGACGAAGTTGGAGACCGCCAGTTGTTTGGACTAGATCTGATTAAAGAGTCTGAATAGAAGGTGAAGTTGATTCGCGATAGGCTCAAGGTAGCCCAGTCCAGGCAGAAGAGCTACACAGATTCTAAACGCAACGAGACAGTTTACGAAGTCGGAGACAAAGTTTATCTTCGAGTATCCCCACTTCGAGGGATTAAGCGCTTTGGAGTTAAGGGGAAGTTAGGGCCACAATTTGTAGGGCCATATTGAGTTTTGGAGCGTATGGGAGAAGTGGCCTACAAGTTGGAATTGCCAGAAGGATTGACAGGAGTTCATGATGTGTTCCACATTTCTCAGCTGAAGAAGTGTCACGCGGAGATGACTGACATACCTTTGAGAGACACAGTGCCATTAGAAGCAATTCAGTTGGATAACGATTTGACCTATGAGGAGAAACCAGTCAAGATTCTCGAGTTTGCCAGCCGAGTCACTCGCAACAAGGTTATCATGTTTTGCAAAGTTCAGTGGAGCCACCACACGGAGGATGAAGCCACCTGGGAGCGAGAGGAAGATTTGCTCAAGGACCACCCTCACCTATTTTCTAGCCAACCCGAATCTCGAGGGTGAGATTCATCTTAAGGGGGGTAGGTTTGTAACATCCCAAATTTTCAATTTGGAATGTTATACATTAGATCATCATGCATATCATATTTTATTTTGCTTTTGGTTTTGATCCTAGAAAATCCTAAGCAACTCAAGGACCCACGGAGAGAGTTGGGGATTTCGTTATTTACATATTTGAGTTTTCTCAAATTTTGTAAACAGGATCATTTGATTTTATTTATTTTATCATCAATTATTTCTATTACAAAAATATGAGAGAGGGAATAAAATGACTTTCCCAAAATATAGAAATATTGAGGATTTAATAAAAAATCAAATAAGTTTTATTTCGGAGTTTTTCGGTATTTTATTTGAATTTAGGAAAAATGCGCATTTTTCAAAGTTGTAGTTTGGGCCCAGATAAATGTTCACTTTATCGGGCTTGATTTTAGAAACCCGGGAAAATTTATTTCGTGATTTTTGGAGTCCGTTTAGTATTTCTTTTTATTTTTCTTCCGAGCGGAATTATTAAAAAAAAACAGCGGAACCGACTATGGGCCGTACTCGGCCAGGACTCCCCTGGCCGGGGCCTTTATAAGGCGCTGCCCCGGGGCCCGAGAGCCCAGCCGCCCCAGCCCCAAACCCTAGCGCGCCCAGCCCCAGCCCCGCCGCCGATCCGCCGGAGCCGCGCGTCGCCCGAGGTTCGCCGCCCTCGAAATCCGTGCTGTTTTTTTTAAAATTCTATTCGTCGTTTTTCTTTTTCGTCGGATTTTTCCGCGGTTATTTTCTGATCGCGATTTCTGATCCAATTTTCGTTTTAGTATAACTTTTCGCTCGTTTATCGGAATCAGGCGATTCAAGCGCCTGGAGTTTCGTCTCGAAACCCTCTTTCCGAATAATCAACTTAAACAAGTTTTTGCTACTGTAAAATTTGACCTAGATCCAGATTACTAGAATGAAGTTGTTTTCTTTCGCCGTTTGATTTCTTTTGCTTCGTTCTATTTGATTCTTTTTGCAAACCAGGGTTCTTAAGTTGAACTTTCTGGTTAGATCTTCTATTTGAGTTTTACCTGTGCATTAGATGAGTCCTTATTGTATGCTTGTTGTTTGTCTGCGATAGAATACCCGGAGTGCCCCGCCTGTTACTTTGAATCTCTAGGTTTCGCGGATCATCAGCAAGGCAAGTAACACTTTGATCATACCTTTTTCTACAACCCAGTTTTATGGCATTAGATCAATCCTCACACATTGCATGATTAGGATCTAATTAAATTGTGGGATGGGAAGTAGATGAGGTAGTACCTATTACCTGTTTATTATCAAACCTTTGGGAGTTACTTCTACGTTTGCTTATTATGCCATGCTATGCTAGTAGACGTGGATTGGGTGAGAGAAATCCATGACCGATGTGAGATTGATAATTAATGGTTTATCTAAGGTGGCAACTTAAACACACATCTGGGTGGATTGAGGCAGCTGGTTTCCAGGACTTGCCTGTTTTTCTTTTGGACCGCCACCCAGGCTCAAAGGGATCATGAGATTATTCATATTAGAAACTTCCGTGTGCAGCCACAAGCCATTATGTGCTCTGGCATAGTTGACTAAGTTGTGCGAACTCTTACAGTGGTAGACTAGCAGATATAGGGGATGTAGGTGGTACGGTCTACCCGATCGTAAGGTGCTAGCGCTTCTGAAAGACTGTGTCTCGGTCATCCGTTTCTCAAACACCATGTAGTGCGAGAAATCCAACGGAGGCGATCGAGTCTTGTGGAGAAAAGTGCGCAAACCTCTGCAGAGTGTAATAAACTAATCATGATTAGCCGTGTCCCCGGTTATGGACATCTTGAGTATCTAGTACCTGGATTTTCATGTGAATCTCAACATGTTACTCTAAAAATTAATTTTGTTGGGTTAATGATGATGCTTAATTGGGATTGAGAATGATGTCAACCATTCTCAATGTTTAACAACCACCATGATAGTAATTAAATTTATTCCTTTGAAGTAGGGAAAAATTGGCTTTATGCAAAAACTGTAACCATAGAGCTTTCCACCAGCCAAATATGCATATAGTATAGCTGTTGCATACCATTACTCTCTGTGTGTTACCTTGCCAGCATATTCCATGTGCTGACCCGTTTTCGGGCTGCAACGTTAATGTTGCAGACTTTTCAGACGACGATTAAGGAGTTTTTAGGTCGTGGTTCTATACTCAGTGATGCCGTTGGAGCGGATGGACTCACTTATCTTCCAAGCCTTCCGCTGTTATCGTTATTAGATGGCCTTAAGCCATATTTATTGTAATAAGTTCTCTCTTGAGACACTCGATGTAATAAGTGTGTGATTGCTACTCTGCTATAAATCCTTCGAGTACTGTGTGGTGTCAGCATTACTGATCCAGGGATGACACCGGACCACAGAGATCAGACTGTTTGAGGTCTGGTCGCTACATCGAGGGCCTGACATCTTTAGCTTAAGGTATGCGTAGTGAGGTACCGCGTTGAACTTGGCGAATGCGGTTCGCTCGAGCAGTGCGTGATAGCCACTGCGGAATGGTACTATGTCGAAGATTAACTCCTCGCTTCGGAAATTATCCGGAGATCCGAAGACCACTTCAAGTGTGACTGAGCCTGTACAGTTGGCCTCTACACCTGGTATTACGCCTTTAAAGGTCGTTTTGGTGGGCTTAATCCTCGAGGGATCTATGCCCATTTTCCGCATTGTATCCTGGTAAAGCAGGTTCAGGCTGCTGCCACCGTCCATAAGGACTCTAGTGAGATGAAATCCGTCAATAATTGGGTCTAGAACCAATGCGGCGAACCCGCCATGACGGGTGCTAGTGGGATGTCCCTTCGATCAAAGGTGATCGGGCAGGAGGACCATGGGTTGAACTTTGGGGCGACTGGCTCTACCGCGTATACGTCCCTTAACGCGCGCTTCCGCTCCCTCTTGGGGATGTGGGTTGCGTATATCATGTTCACCGTCCGCACTTGTGGGGGAAAACCCTTCTGTCCATTGTTGTTCGGCAGCCGGGGCTCTTCGTCATCATCGCTGTGCAGCCCCTTGTCGGTATTTTCGGCATTTAACTTGCCTGCCTGCTTGAACACCCAACAATCCCTGTTGGTGTGATTGGCCGGCTTTTCGGGGGTGCCATGTATCTGGCACAAGCGGTCGAGTATTCGGTCCAAACTGGACGGGCCCCTAGGATTTCTTTTAAATGGCTTTTTCCGCTGACCGGATATATAGCCTCTGAATCCGGCATTAACTGCCGTATCCTCAGCATTGTCGCCGTTAATGCGGCGCTTCTGCTTGTTGCGACGCGACCTGCCACTACTGTCCCTGGTATCCGAATTACTAGGGTTCTTGGTCATATTGTTGCTACGAGCAAGCCAGCTGTCTTCTCCTGCGCAAAAGCGAGTCATGAGTGTCGAGAGTGCTGCCATTGATTTCGGCTTTTCCTATCCAAAGTGCCCGGCAAGCCACTCGTCATGGATATTGTGCTTGAAGGCTGCTAGGACCTCTGCGTCCGGACAGTCGACTATTTGATTTTTCTTTGTTAGGAACCGTGTCTAGAATTGCCTGGCCGATTCCTCTGGCTGCTGAATTACGAGGCTTAGGTCATCGGCGTTTGGTGGTCGCACATAAGTGCCCTGGAAATTGTGGAGGAATGCGGCTTCCATGTCCTCCCAACAACTGATTGATCCTGCTGGAAGCTGTTGAGCCAATGCCGAGCTGGTCCTTTAAGCTTGAGTGGGAGGTATTTGATGGCGTGGAGATCATCGCCGCGGGCCATGTGGACATGAAGGAGAGAATCCTTGATCCATACCGCAAGATCTGTTGTGCCATCATATGATTCAAGGTTTACGTGTTTGAAACCCTCAGGGATTTGATGATCCATTACTTCGTCTGTGAAGCATAGTGGGTGTGCGGAGCCTCTGTACTGGGCTATATCACGACGTAGCTCCAATGAGCTTTGTCTACTGTGTTCGGCCCTACCGGATTTGTGTCCAGCGTGACAGTTACCGTCTCGAGTCGTGGGGCGCCCACGCGATCCGTAGATCGATCTTGTTTGCCTTGCCTTGTCCTCCAACATATCTCGCAGGTCTGGCGCATTTTCCCGTGCCTTGGTACGGGGTGCGGCTTGAGTGCAGGGCCGAGAGGCCTCTCTGTCGCGGCCACGAGGTGGCCGGTTGGCCGTATCAAGTGCTGGTGATGTAGGTTTAAGTGCTTCCTCCTCTAATCGGGGTAGCAACCTGCGCTTTGGGTAGTTCTTGGAGGGGTGTTCAAGTTTATGCTCTTCGGCTGCAAGGACTTCAGTCCATCTGTCGACTAGCAAATCTTGATCAGCTCTAAGCTGTTGCTGTTTTTTCTTGAGGCTTCTTGCCGTGGTCATAAGCTTGCGTTGAAAACGCTCTTGCTCGACGGGATCCTCTAGCACGACGAACTCGTCGTTGTCGAGGCTTGCCTCGTCTTCGGAGGGAGGCGTATAATTATCGTCCTCGACCTCTCTGTCTGCCGCTCTCTCATGAGGGCTGGCTTCTCCATCCTCCTGTGCTGAATCTTGCTGGAGGGGGTTTTCTTCGGCACTCTCCGGAGTATTATTATCTCCCGTGCTGGAATCACTGTATTTGCATTGGCGGGATTTTGAGCGGCGCCGCTGACGCCGGCGCTTAGGCTGTTTCTTGGAGGGGTCATCCTCCGCTGTTCCATCGCCATATCCTTGTTTTGGGGTGTCCACCATGTATATGTCATATGACGAGGTGGCTTTGTAGGGCCCAATAGGCGCTAGTTCTTCATCGTCTCCTGCATCGGCGTCCATACCATCGATGTCTTCGGAGTCGAAGTCGAGCATGTCGGTTAAATCATCGACAGTGGCTACAAAGTGGGTGGTGGGTGGGCTTTGAATTTCTTCATTGTCTGTATCCCAACCTTGCTGACGTAGTCCGGCCAGGGCTCTCCTAATAAAGATAGAGACTTTAGTGTCTTCAAAATATCGCCGAAAGGCGAGTGCTGAAAGATGTCCATGGCAGTAAACTCCATGATCGGCGCCCAATCGGATTCGATCGGTAGGGGCGCGGAGGGTTCAGAGTCCGGAGAGGAGTCCGGCTCCTTGGAGTCACGAGTCTCGCGGAGTGCGGGGCTGGTGTTCGGCTCGATCGCCATTGGGATCGCAGCCCCCGAGGTGGCGTCCAACCACCCATCCTCGATCGGCGCAGTTGGCTCCGAATTAAGGGTTGAAGCCGATGCGGGTGCGGCCTCCACGGCACTATTCGGCGGTAGAGCTAGATCATGCTCGTCATGACAGTGCGGCGCGCTCGGCAGTGGCTCGAATCCTTCGAAGATCAAGTCCCCGCGGATGTCAGCCGTGTAGTTTAAACTTCCAAATCTGACCTGACGGCCAGGGGCATAGCTTTCGATCTGTTCCAGATGGCCAAGTGAATTGGCCCGCAGTGCGAAGCCGCCGAAGACGAACATCTGTCCGGGGAGGAAGGTCTCACCCTGGACTGCATCGCTATTGATGATCGTAGGAGCCATCAAGCCTAACGGCGATGACACAGAGGAACTCCCAATGAAAGCACCAATGTCGGTGCCAAAACCGGCGGATCTCGGGTAGGGGGTCCCGAACTGTGCGTCTAGGCCGGATGGTAACAGGAGGCAAGGGACATGAAGTTTTACCCAGGTCCAGGCCCTCTTGATGGAGGTAAAACCCTACGTCCTTCTTGATTAATATTACTGATATGGGTAGTACAAGAGTAGATCTACCACGAGATCGGAGAGGCTAAACCCTAGAAGCTAGCCTATGGTAGGATTGTTGTTCTGCATGTTGTCCTACGTACTAAAACCCTCCGGTTTATATAGACACCGGAGAGGGTTAGGGTTACACAAAGTCGGTTACAATGGTAGGAGATCTACATATCCGTATCGCCAAGCTTGCCTTCCGCGCCAAGGAAAGTCCCTTCCGGACACGGGACGAAGTCTTCAATCTTGTATCTTCATAGTCCAGGAGTCCGGCTGAAGGTATAGTCCGGCCATCCGGACACCCCCTAATCCAGGACTCCCTCAGCTTGGATTCATCAGGAGGAGTGAAGATAGGAGCTGAGACAAGCTTCTCTTTGAGGGTGTTGAAAGCAACATCACACTCAGGTGCCCATGCACACTTAACATGCTTCTGGAGGATGTTGGAAAGAGGCTTTGCAATCTTTGAGAAATTCTCAACGAATCTTGGGTGATAGCTCGCGAGTCCAAGAAAACTGCAGAGCTGCTTGACATTCTAAGGAGGTTCCTAGTTCACAATAGCGGACACCTTCTCGGGATTAATAGCGATGCCCTTGGCGAAGATGATATGACCAAGGTAAAGAACTTCATCAAGACAAAACTCACATTTGGAAAACTTCGCACAGAATTGATGCTCTCTGTGCTTGTCGAGCACCAATCTCAAATGCTTAGCATGGTCCTCCTTATTCTTAGAGAAGACCAAGATATCATCAAGATACACCAGGACGAATTCATTTGTGTAGGGGTTGAAGATGAAGTTCATCATGCGAGATAACGTTGGAGGAGCATTGACAAGACCAAAAGACATGACGCAATATTCGTAAGAACCATAGCTTGTTCTGAATGCTGCCTTGGGGATATCTTGCTGACAAATGCGAATCTGATGAAAACCCATACGGAGGTCAAGCTTGGAGAATACTTTAGCACCTGTAAGTTGCTCGAATAGCTCATTGATGTTGGGAAGTGGATACTTGTTCTTTATTGTCTTCTTGTTCAATGGACGGTAGTAGACACAAAGTCGGTCCATGCCATCCTTCTTCTGGACAAAAAGAACACCACAACACCACGGAGGTGAACTTGGTCTGATCAGACCCATCTTGTTCATCGAGCTGTTTCTTCAATCCCTTCAACTCCTTTGGTCCAAGCTTGTATGGACGCTTGCAAACTAGTTTCGTACTAGGCTAAAGATCGATAACAAATTCAACTGGCCGGTAAGGAGGCATTCCAGGAAGCTCTTCTAGAAAGACGCATTGGTACTCACAAACGACTGGAATCTGCAAGATGGCATCCAACTCGCCCTTCTCATTAAGAGAAAACAGTCAAATGGTTTCGTCACGAGCGGCATAGATGATCACATCGTCAGAAGATTGTGTCAATTGAATCTCCCTAGCAGCACAATCAAGCTGAGCCTTGTGCTTAGAAAGCTAGTCCATGCCGAGAATTAGATCAATATCCAGGTCACCAAGAACAATTGGAGAAGACAGAAATTTATAGTTTCCCAACTTGATAGAAACATCAGGAGCTATCAAACTAGAGCTCAAACATTTACCCCGAGAAATGACAACCATGGGTCTACCCCAATATGAAGAAGTGAATTCATGCTTGGCAAAAAACGGTCTTGACATGAAACAATGCGATGCACCATAATCGAATAAGACTTTTTGCAGGAATATCATTAACTGGAAGCTTACCCATGATTAATTCTGAAGAATCTTCTTCTTGAGCTGCATTCATCATGTTCAGCTTAGCATTCCTGGGTTTATAGTTGAACATTGCATTGCTTGAAGATCTCACAGGAGGAGGAGGCGGAAGGCGCCTTTGGTTGATGTACTTCTTTGCATAGTGAACTTCCTGCTGACACTTGTTGCAAGTCACCTCTAAGAGAGGACGGTGATAAGGAGCATTAGACCGTGGAACTTGAGTTTGCGAATTGTTCTGATAGCCTGGGTTGGGTGGGTGGGAAGATCCATGCCCACCTTTGCTCTTCTGTTGGTAGGGCTGATGAAACGGAGGAGGAGGAAGCCAGAACTTATGTTGCTTAGCTTCCACTTGTGATGAAGAAGAAGACTGAATTGCATCCTTGACTCTCTTCTTAGAAGCCTCACACTTGAGCTGAGAAGCTTCTTGCTTGAGGGCCATGTTATAGAATTGATCGAACTCAATCGGCTCAAGAAGCACAAGAGCTAACTGTAGTTCTTCTCTAAGGCCACCTCTGAATTGATAGATCATTCTCTTTTCATCAGGAACGTCGTGTTTAGCGAATCGAGCAAGTTTTTCAAAACAGATATTGTATTGATACACGGACATTCTACCTTGCTTGAGTGTTAGGACCCCGATTCCAAGTCACATCGATCTAGCCGGTAACACCTCATATCACTTTGCGGCCTCACGCACGGTATTCCCACGGGTGTCGCCTTACCATGGCCCGGGACCGTTTGCGCCTTTTGGCTCACGTATATGATAGTGTCGCTAGCATCCATATGGCAGGGAACCCGGGCCGACATGGCTAGTCGTGAACCCAAAGCGGCACCAACCTATGGGGACAGGCATACATGAATCACATCGAGCATGTCGGTCAGCAGCGTGTGAATCCGGGCTGTAGCACTGGGCTAACAGGACCCCGGATGTCACCGCGTGGAACGAAGTGAAACACATGCCGGCCAGTCAAGTGTCCAGAGCAGTAGTGCTGGGCTAACAGGACTCCGGTGAACCGGGCTGTAGCGGACTACTATGGCTCATGGAAGCACTAGACTACATTTTCTCCCATAAGAGAGGCTGCCAAGGATAAACAACTAGATTGTCGGATCCCACACATACCAAGCATTTCAATCATACACACAATATGCTAGATATGTATAAATACAACATGGCATCACAACATAACTCTACAACTAAAGTATTTATTCATTAGGCTCCGAGGAGAGAGATATTACAAACATGGGTCTCATGACCCAACAAACATAGCATACAAATCAAGGCACAAACGGAAGCTTAACATGTCTGAGTACAGACATGTACAAATGAAAAAGGCTAAGAAGCCTGACTATCTACCAGATCCTACCGAGGGCACAAGATCATAGCTGAGGTATCAAGCTAAACGTCGAAGTCCACACGGTAGTACTAGCGAGACTGAAGTCTCTCTGCAAAACATAAATTAAGAAAACGTGAGTACAAGGGTACTCAGCAAGACTTACATCAGAACTAGCTACATATGCATCGGTATCAACAAGGGGGGGTGGTGGAGTTTAACTGCACCAAGCCAGCTTTGATTCAGTGGCTAACCTGAACTACGATTGCAAGCAACTCTTTTGAGGTGGCGCACACGAGTCCACATATTCACCATTCAATACACCACTATGGATCCGCTCCCGTCTCCCTACGAGAAGGCCATCCATAGCACCCACACTTATCTTGCGAGTTTTAGAGTATCCACTTTCAGTTGTCTATGAACTGTTATAGGCAACCCAGAAGTCCTTTACCGCGGACACGGCTATTCGAATAGATCATTTATAACCCTGCAGGGGTGTACTTCTTCACACACGCTCTCACCACTTACCGCCGTTTACACGACATGTACTCGGCAACCTTCAAGCGGAACCCCAACGAGGGTGTCGGCCACGGCCTACCTAAACACTCAAGCCTCTAGTCCAGGTTTATCGCCTATCCAGGTTCCATCCGCAGGGAGTCCGGCCGAGGTTTCCACATACGGCCCCGAACGATGTGAACAGGGTTCCCGAGACACCAAACGGGCGCCCGGTACACCGTGCCACGGTGTATCTACCCCATCATAGCCCACCCCTAGGGTCAGTGCTACGCACGGCCACCAACACATATCCTATAAACACCAGAAACTAGTTGCAACACCTGGACAGAGGATAAGGGTGATCAAGAAGCCGAGAGGGTCCATTGGTTTCGGGCCCAATGCATGGTAGTAACTGTTTCATGGATCACAAACACAGAACTCAGTTCCTGAGGACGGTTTCAATGAGACAACCCACCATGTACTCCTACATGGCCTCTCACCGCTACCTTTACCAAATCGTGTTCACACACTTAGCTCTCAACAGTAGGACATGTTTACACACCTCCGATTCATCCCCGATGAATCAGACCTGACTCAACTCTAAGCAGTAGCAGGCATGACAAACAAGCATGAATGAGTAGGCACATCAGGGCTCAAACAACTCCTACTCACGCTAGTGGGTTCCATCTATTTACTATGGCAATGACAGGTCAGGCAGAGGATAAGAGGTTCAACTACCGCAGCAAGTAACAGAGGAATCATGTTGTCCTAATGCAGTTAAAGGGAGCAGGAGCGAGAGAGTGGGATTGTATCAGAATGAACAAGGGGGTTTTGCTTGCCTGGCACTTCTGAAGATATTGTAGCTCTTCATCGGTGTCACCGATCACATCGTTGGAACGTCGTCTACTGAAGGGGGACAAACACCGGCAAAAGAGAAGAACACAATCAATGCATATGCGACAATATGATGCATGATCATGACATGGCAATATGCTGTGATTTGAGCTAATGCATCTAGTTACGATTTAAATGAAGTTGGTTTGAATACAAGATTCAAATTCCTACTCCATATATGATTATTTAAATGGCCTTTATTTGTTTTTTCCAAAACAGAGGACAAACATTGTTCAAACCTGCATGAAAATGGTACAGATGGATTCCTTGAATTTTTCTGATAATTTTTCATATATAGTTTATTTCATTTGGAGTTATGGTTGATTTTCTATGATTTTTAGAAGTTTTGCTAAATTTCTTGAATTTTCTGAATTATTTTAAATCCAGAAACCATTACTGCGTCAGCATGACAACAGCATTGCATCAGCAGGTCAACGGGGCACGGTCCAGGTCAACCTTGACCTGTGGGCCCCACGTGTCAGTGTGATTAGCCTAGCTAATTTTTAGTTAGCACTAAACCTAACTTAGTTAGCAGATGGGCCCCACCTGTCATGGAGTCAGGGGGAAGTCAACCTAGGCCCACACGGAGTCAACGAGGGTCAAGCGGGGTCAAACTCGCCGGTGTTAAGCCGCCAGCGAGGTTAGCGGCGGTCGCAGGCTTCGGAAAAGCTCCACAAAGCTCGGTTTTGGACGCGGTTTGTGGCTACGGAAAGCTGGAAGTCTCGCACATCTAAAGGAGGTAACGTCTCGCGCCGGAGTGGACTAAATCGACGGCGGCGACAGCTTTTGCGGCGGCCGGAGTTTGGGTTAGTTTGGGCTCGGCGTTAGGGTGCTCGGGAGGAGGATTTGGTGGGCGTTCCAAGCTCCTGGGAGCGTGCAGAGAACGGTGACGCGCTCGGTTTCGAGCCTCAGCGGCTGCAGCGATGGCGGTGACATCACCGGCGACGTGGAGCTCTCAGTTCCGGCTGTGGAGCTAGCTAGAGGATGTGCGCGACGACGAGGTAAGGGGGGTTTCGATCGGGGGCTCACAGAGGATCGTTTGGCGCAGACAGCGAGGCCGGGGAGGGTCAAGGCTGAGCGGGACGCTGAGAGGGATCTCCGACGACCGAGGTTGAAGTAGATAGTGGTGAGGGCGTTCGGGGGCGTCCGACATCGCGTAGCTTGGTGGAGAGGACGAGGAAGACGTGGCGGAGCTCGAGGATAGGTCGGAGAGGCTCGAGGGCGGCTGTGGCGCGACTACGGTGGCGACGAGCTCGGGCGTGCGTCGGCCATGGCGTGAAGAGAGCGAGGGGGCGAAGGGGAAAGAGTGAACGAGGGGTCTGTGGGTTCCGAAGGCCACGGGGAGACGACCCCAGCGTCGCGCTGGCCAGGGAGGGCCAGGCAGGCAGCTGCGTGCCCGCACACGCGAGCGCCGTGCACTGCTTCCCCTCTGCCTTCTGGCGAGAGGAGGAAGACAACTAGCAGGGGAGGTGGCTGGGCTGGGCCGGCTTCAGCAGCAGGCCGCATAGGTAGGCGCCAGGTAGGTTCTCTCTCTCTTTGCTTTCTGTTTTTGTTTTCTATTTATTTGCCTCTGTTTTGAGCTTAGGAAAAATACCAAGGCATTTCCTAAAATCCTGAAAATATTCATGGACACTTGCTGAATTATTTCAGTGGCCCAAAAATAGTTCCAACATTATTTGAGCATTTAAATTATTAATAGTGTTTAAATGCCCAAAGTCAAATAGCTTAAGATTTGATTCAAAAATCCAGGAATAGCCTATAAATATGTTCATCATTTTTGGAAGAGGTTTTCACCTTTAACAGAAATCATGAACATTTCCAAAAGGCATTATGGGTTATTGAAAATATTTTTATTGAACCTAGTTAAATTTCATTTGGTGCTAGGGTTTCAACAATCCCCATTTCAAATTTCTTTTGAATTTAAACATGATGGCATGATGAACAAGCAAAGTCAAGCAAGGGCTGAACTGGCGCTGTGACAGCTCACCCCCACTAAACAAGAATCTCGTCCCGAGATTCAAGTCGTGAGGTAAGAAGACAGAGGGACATAAGCTATCACAATCTTCACCATCCAGATGTCTTTCTCGAGGATGTTGATTCATTGCATCACCTTAATCTCGACGTCTTGCTTTGAGAACTACATCCAACATGACAACGAGTGGAAAGGGAGAATTTAAGAAGAATCGACCTTCCTGAGGTTCGAGCAACTTAGGATCATCTTAATGATCACAAGATCAACTCATGGAATGAGACATAGTAACATCTCTCGAGCTGAGACATGAAACACAAATCAGAAGTGATGGAAAAGAGGTAGATGACAAGGTTCTACTGGGTAGGCAAAAATTCCACGCTGAAAAGGATGGTGCATGATTTCAAGATAGCGAGGAAATAATTGCCATGATTCCATAATGGGGCACCTTAGGGGAGATGACCCGTGGGATTTTCCTTAGGTGGCAAAAAGAATTACTTTTGATACAAAGATCATTGAAACTCTCTATACCAGCCTAAGGCAATCACAACGATCGTTTGAAGAAGTTCAAAGAATGGCATACTCCGACTAGAATGGATGATGTGGACTATCTTGTTGAAGACAACGCAATGGATGTTTTTTTTCTTATCATCGAAAATGGATGGGACCCATGATAAGTCCACTTTTGAAGATGATCCTGAACAACAACTACTGAGGTGCAAGTTGGGAACAAAATGCAAATGTTGGGAATGATTCTGGTAACTGGGGAAGAGCTCAATAATCGAGAGTGAGTCCACTATTTGAAAAGGTTATAACATAACCGAGGAAACTGGAAGCAAATCCCAGTTAACGCCAACGGTAAAACCTAGTGCTTGCGCATGCTCTCAAGAACTTGAGCATCTCCATATTCATCAAGGTTTTACCAATATCCGTGTCAAGGATCCTGGCAACACAACATACCACCATGATGAATGGTGATGGATGATGCAGATGCAAAGGAAGATAACACTTTCTCAGATTTCACCTTAGCGAGGCCAAGGGAACAAAATCTGGATGATCGACCAAGAGACATATAGCACTCCGCTTCTAATGTTCTCCTTGATGTGCTAGTGTATCCCATTCATAAATATGGTTTGATATATAGAACATCAAGTAAAAGGTCGGACTTCGGGAGCACCAAAATCCGTAAGGATTAACTATGGAGGTAAATCCTACGAAATCCTCATGGGGAGGTGGCCAACTTTCTTCAATCGAGATACTACAATAATAGGTCTTCCGGCTGGATGTGTTGGCCACGACATCCACTTACCGGTTATCGAGGTGCCAATATTATAGTTCTTGGAAAATGCTCCAACCATCGTATCTGCCTGCAATTCAGATCTGGTTGGTGTCAGGATATTCCAGACTCATCGAGTCTAGAAAGGAAAATGAAAGTTCGCAACACAATTCAACGAGACGACGTTGCGAGATTCTCGGGGAATGAACTGCGATAGCAAGCTCAAAAACATGAGCTGGTTCTGCTACAACATGTGAACACGTTGTCCCAGACAAGTATGACCACATAGTAGTCTTATAATAAAACACTAGCAAGTTCTGGTGGGGAACCATCATTGAGGATATTGGAATCTTGTGCATGACCTAGGATAGCACAACAACTTCTTTTCATGGAACAGGTCAATCAGTGGCTTAGTGTGCTATGGAATTCATATGGAATGAAGATGATCAGTCTATCGGACCATGGAATACTTCACATGTGCATGACTAACTTGGGATGATTCCAGAGGAAGCAAAACTAACTTTCTCGAACTCACGGCGGCAACTTGCACCAAATGCACGTGAATCAGAGGAAGTCACTTCTTTATCCAACATATGCTTCATGAGCTAGCATGAAGAGATGCTTTCAAAAGTTTCCAACACTCGCTTAATGTTCGACAAAATCATGGAGAGGACATGGATGTTGTCGATGGGCTCAACAACAATTCATCCAGGTTTCCATATAAATGGAAATCCATAATTAAGTGAACACGGTGATAGCATTGGTCAAACCAAAGGATGTAATGGTGTATGCTCGAGGAATCAACCACGAGTAAGACAACATTACAAATATCATTGGTTCTAACTTGATTTGATGATAGCCCATACTCAAATAAAAGATTGGATAAGATGATAGGTCCATTAACTGATCACGAGGGTCAACCGATGACAATACAATCTTTCTTCAACACACACACACAAAAGATATCCCTTAACATGAACTAAGTCAGACAAGCTTTTATCTTCCAACTCTCCAAGTTGTTGTTTAGCTTAACCAACTAGCTCGGGGGTATCCAACACAGATTCTTGGAGAATGGATGGTTTAGAGAAAACACAACATGATCACGAACTCAACATAGCGGTCAGGGAACAACCTGGTAATACTTCCGAGAAGATATTCGGAAAATCACGAACCACCGATATGTTATTAAGCTCAAGAACAATCTTGCTTTTCAGGGAAAGACGATATGATCAAGGAGCAAGGGATTGTCACAATCCTAACTCATTGGTCGATGAGTGCAACCGGAGATATGGACTTGGTAGCATGATCAATCTTAGAATGGTAGCTCAAAAACCAACACGCTAGGAATAAGAATATTGTCCATTTACTACAAAGCAACGAGTTGCTCGGAGTATTGATTTCACACATCACAATTCACTTGTCGGCATTCCGGTTACAACAACACGGAACCGAGGAATGAATAACGATGGCGAGAAGTATCACTGTATCAAGAGTTCATAGGAGGTTGTGCAATTACTATGATATTCCTAACATAAAGAGGGCAATACTTAAGGGTTGAACAGAATCAAAAGCTGGATTGTCACTTTGATCTGCGGAATACAACTGCTTTGACCCAATCCTGGATATGGATGAGGTACTGGAGTTTGTTTCTCCTAGTCATTCCGGAATGGAATGGCTTGACGGATCACATGAATAATAGGCATCGATAACACCAATGCACAACTACTCTTGACCAGCAATTGATGGACGAGGTTTAGAATACAACTAAAGAAGAACAACTCAAGGGAACATAAAATTTTTCTGAGTTATGGATGCATGGATTAGCATGTTATTTCTTCCGGATAACCCATGCATAAAGGTAGGACTGGCAGATTCACAATGCAGAATGGAGAACTCATCAAGAGCACTCTGGTTGTGATCTTTTGATCCAACAAACTTCTGCCATAAGTGGTTCATAGTATTTGGAAGGAGGAAATACCACGGATCTCGAGGACTATCACAAAGGTTACTAATATCCTAAAGGAACTAGCAACACTATCAACATGAGATAAGCAGAGTAGATCTTGGGCCAAGAACCCAGGAATAGAATGCCTACTAACTAAACGGCATCATGGGACGCTTTCGAGAATGGTGGCCAGAATGATCACACTGGGGATGCAAAGCATTGCTAGATTACCAGGTGATACTCTTGACACCTAGGGTCATAATAATAGCTCCAACACAAATGCCGAGGCAGCGGAGTACCTCAACAGACGGATTAGTGTGCTTAAACTGGCCCAAAAGGACATCGGGAACTGGGAGGAAGGATTTGCAAATGCATAAGATTTTTTAGAAACCTGAGATGACTCGGACAGCATAACGACTGTAAATGCTCAAATTGTTTTGAGACATCCTGCAAAAATGGTGGCATAACCACTCAACATCACAATATCAAGGTTCTGAGACCAATTATGAACATATGGAAGTAGTAGGAACTGAACTGAGGCTTGAACTCAACAATCCTAGGCAACTACGGTTTAGTAACACGTCATCCTGAGAGACAGAAGAGAAGCCTAGTACTTAACCCCGTAGAAAAGATAAGATGACTCAGATCAGAAGGTCATGAGGATAAGGAGTAAAAAGAGCCTTATGTTCCCTACCACAATCAATTCCCCTACATAACTAAAGCATTTCTAGACACAACTTCGACCGGTTTGGCTTGGTAATCCTACAGGCAGTCAGGCTCTGATACCAAAGCTGTCAAGACCCCGATTCCAAGTCACATCGATCTAGTCGGTAACACCTCATATCACTTTGCGGCCTCACGCACGGTATTCCCATGGGTGTCGCCTTACCATGGCCCGGGACCGTTTGCGCCTTTTGGCTCACGTATATGATAGTGTCGCTAGCATCCATATGACAGGGAACCCGGGCCGACATGGCTAGTCGTGAACCCAAAGAGGCACCAACCTATGGGGACAGGCATACATGAATCACATCGAGCATGTCGATCAGCAGCGTGTGAATCCGGGCTGTAGCACTGGGCTAACAGGACCCGGGATGTCACCGCGTGACATTTCCCCGAAGGGACAGACACAAGATAGAAGTGAAACACATGCCGGCCAGTCAAGTGTCCTGAGCAGTAGTGCTGGGCTAACAGGACTCCGGTGAACCGGGCTGTAGCGGACTCCTATGGCTCATGGAAGCACTAGACTACATTTCCCCATAAGAGAGGCTGCCAAGGATAAACAACTAGATTGTCGGATCCCACACATACCAAGCATTTCAATCATACACACAATATGCTAGATATGTGTAAATACAACATGGCATCACAACATAACTCTACAACTCAAGTATTTATTCATTAGGATCCGAGGAGCGAGATATTACAAACATGGGTCTCATGACCCAACAAACATAGCATACAAATCAAGGCACAAACGGAAGCTTAACATGTCTGAGTACAGACATGTACAAATGAAAAAGGCTAAGAAGCCTGACTATCTACCAGATCCTGCCGAGGGCACAAGATCGTAGCTGAGGTATCAAGCTAAACGTCGAAGTCCACACGGTAGTACTAGTGAGACTGAAGTCTCTCTGCAAAACATAAATTAAGCAAACGTGAGTACAAGGGTACTCAGCAAGACTTACATCAGAACTAGCTACATATGCATTAGTATGAACAAGGGGGGGTGGTGGAGTTTAACTACAGCAAGCCAGCTTTGACTCAGTGGCTAACCTGAACTACGATTGCAAGCAACTCTTTTGAGGTGGCGCACACGAGTCCACATATTCACCATTCAATACACCACTATGGATCCGCTCCCGTCTCCCTACGAGAAGGCCATCCATATCACCCACACTTATCTTGCGAGTTTTAGAGTATCCACTTTCACTTGTCTATGAACCGTTATAGGCAACCCAGAAGTCCTTTACCGCAGACACGGCTATTCGAATAGATCATTTATAACCCTGCATGGGTGTACTTCTTCACACACGCTCTCACCACTTACCGCCATTTACACGACATGTACTCGGCAATCTTCAAGCGGAACCCCAACGAGGGTGTCGGCCACGGCCTACCTAAACACTCAAGCCTCTAGTCCAGGTTTATCGCCTATCCAGGTTCCATCCGCAGGGAGTCCGGCCGAGGTTTCCACATACGGCCCCGAACGATGTGAACAGGGTTCCCGAGACACCAAACGGGCGCCCGGTACACCGTGCCACGGTGTATCTACTACATCATAGCCCACCCCTAGGGTCAGCGCTACGCACGGCCGCCAACACATATCCTATAAACACCAGAAACTAGTTGCAACTCCTGGACAGAGGACAAGGGTGATCAAGAAGCCGAGAGGGTCCATTTGTTTCGGGCCCAATGCATGGTAGTAACTGTTTCATGGATCACAAACACAGAACTCAGTTCCTAAGGACGGTTTCAATGAGACAACCCACCATGTACTCCTACATGGCCTCTCACCGCTACCTTTACCAAATCGTGTTCACACACTTAGCTCTCAACAGTAGGACATGTTTACACACCTCCGATTCATCCCCGATGAATCAGACCTGACTCAACTCTAAGCAGTAGCAGGCATGACAAACAAGCATGAATGAGTAGGCACATCAGGGCTCAAACAACTCCTACTCATGCTAGTGGGTTCCATATATTTACTGTGGCAATGACAGGTCAGGCATAGGATAAGAGGTTCAACTACCGCAGCAAGTAACAGAGGAATCGTGTTGTCCTAATGCAGTAAAAGGGAGCAGGAGCGAGAGAGTGGGATTGTATCGGAATGAACAAGTGGGTTTTGCTTGCCTGGCACTTCTGAAGATATTATAGCTCTTCATCGGTGTCACCGATCACATCATCGGAACGTCGTCTACTGAAGGGGGACAAACACCGGCAAAAGAGAAGAACACAATCAATGCATATGCGACAATATGATGCATGATCATGACATGGCAATATGCTGTTATTTGAGCTAATGCATCTAGTTATGATTTAAATGAAGTTGGTTTGAATACAAGATTCAAATTCCTACTCCATATATGATTATTTAAATGCCCTTTATTTGTTTTGTCCAAAATAGAGGACAAACATTGTTCAAACATGCATGAAAATGGTACAGATGGATTCCTTGAATTTTTCTGATAATTTTTCATATATAATTTACTTCATTTGGAGTTACAGTTGATTTTCTATGATTTTTAGAAGTTTTGCTAAATTTCTGGAATTTTCTGAATTATTTTAAATCCAGAAACCATTACTCCGTCAGCATGACAACAACATTGCATCAGCAGGTCAACGGGGCACGGTCCAGGTCAACCTTGACCTATGGGCCCCACGTGTCAGTGTGATTAGCGTAGCTAATTTTTAGTTAGCACTAAAGCTAACTTAGTTAGCAGACGGGCCCCACCTGTCATGGAGTCAGGGGGAAGTCAACCTAGGCCCACACGGAGTCAACCAGGGACAAGAGGTGTCAAACTCGCCGGCGTTAAGCCGCCGGCTAGGTCAGCGGCGGTCGCGGGCTTCGGAAAAGCTCCACAGAGCTCGGTTTTGGATGCGGTTTGCGACTACAGAAAGCTGGAAGTCTCGCGCATCTAAAGGGGGCAACGTCTCGCGCCGGAGTGGACTAAATCGACGGTGGCGACAGCTTTTGCGGCGGCCGGAGTTCCGGTTAGTTTGGGCTCAGCGTTAGGGTGCCCGGGAGGAGGATTTGGTGGGCGTTCCAAGCTCCTGGGAGCGTGCAGAGAACGGTGACGCGCTCGGTTTCGAGCCTCAGTGGCTGCAGCGACGGCGGTGACATCGCCGGCGACGTGGAGATCTCGGTTCCGGCTATGGAGCTAGCTAGAGGATGCGCGCGACGACGAGGTAACAGGGGTTTCGATCAGGGGCTCACAGAGGATCGTTTGGCGCAGACGGCGAGGCCGGGGAGGGTCGAGGCTGAGCGGGACGCCGAGAGGGATCTCCGGCGACCGAGGTTGAAGAAGATGGTGGTGAGGGTGTTCGGGGGCGTCCGACATCGCGTAGCTTGGTGGAGAGGACGAGGCAGACGTGGCGGAGCTCGAGGATAGGTCGGAGAGGCTCGAGGGCGGCTGTGGCGCGACTACGGTGGTGACGAGCTCGGGCGTGCATCGGCCATGGCGTGAAGAGAGCGAGGGGGCGAAGGGGAAAGAGTGAGGGAGGGGTCGGTGGGTTCCGGAGGCCACGCGGAGACGACCCAGCGTCGCGCTGGCCAGGGAGGGCCAGGCAGGCAGCTGCATGCCCGCACACGTGAGCGCCGTGCACTGCTTCCCCTCTGCCTTCTGGCGAGAGGAGGAAGACAACTGGCAGGGGAGGTGGCTGGGCTGGGCCGGCTTCAGCAACAAGCCGCACAGGTAGGCGCCAGGTAGGTTCTCTCTCTCTTTGCTTTTTGTTTTTGTTTTCTATTTATTTGCCTCTGTTTTGAGCTTAGGAAAAATACCAAGGCATTTCCTAAAATCCTGAAAATATTCATGGACACTTGCTGAATTATTTCAGTGGCCCAAAAATAGTTCCAACATTATTTGAGCATTTAAATTATTAATAGTGTTTAAATGCCCAAAGTCAAATAGCTTAAGATTTGATTCAAAAATCCAGGAATAGCCTATAAATATGTTCATCATTTTTGGAAGAGGTTTTCACCTTTAACAGAAATCATGAACATTTCCAAAAGGCATTCTGGGTTATTGAAAATATTTTTATTGAACCTAGTTAAATTTCATTTGGTGCTAGGGTTTCAACAATCCCCATTTCAAATTTCTTTGGAATTTAAACATGATGGCATGATGGACAAGCAAAGTCAAGCAAGGGCTGAACTGCGCTGTGACATTGAGATTGCGGAACTCCTCATGCTTGCTCTCATCAAAACTTGGTGGAATATGATGAGCTTTGAAGTCCCGGCAGAAATCATCCCAGGTAATCACACGACCTCCTGTGGAATCTTTGTATTATTGATACCAATCGGCAACTTGGTCCTTGAGTTGAAACGAAGCAAACTTGACAAAGTCCTCAGGCCTGACATTGCTACATTCAAAATGCTTGCATATGTCCACGAGCCAATCATCGGTGTCTGTGGACTTGACATAGTTGCTAAAAGACTTCAGCTGGTTTGCATAGACCTAGTTGAGGGTAGCAAACTGAGGCTGATTGTTGAAATTCCCTTGGCCTTGATTTCCTTGGTTGCCTTGACCTTAATTGCGCTCTTGCAAGAGTTGCAAAAGCATCTGGGTGTTGTCGTTGGTGGCTGCTGTGATAGCTTGCCATGCCTCCGGAGGTGGAGCTGGTGGCGGATTCTGACGCGTTGGAGGAGCCATCCTGAAGAGGGTGACATCCGTTAGAATCTTGATAGACAGATATACAAGTTGAATCAACGGATAGAAATTGGAACATATACTCTTCACAATAAACATTCGAACAAGGATTGAACGAATGAATGCCAAAGTAAATCATCACACGTCCATTAAGGTGAGAAGACACTTAGAGGTTGATGAATGAAGCAACAAGGTACGAATAGGAACAAATAAGTGGTAAGGATTCCCCAATCACAAACCAAATATCTACGGGAAGAAACACTAGAGCTACTTGAATTCCCACCTATAAACTCCTGAAACTTTCTGGTTATGCAATCAGGTGTTGGGGATACAGGGGAAGCATAATATCTCACCCAATCTAACAATCCCTACATCCAGCTGTATCCATCCTTCAACACATAACCAAGAAACCTTCGGAAATCATGTACCTCAACATTCGAAAAGCATCCTTTATATGAGTTATGTTAATACTCCCAAACTCTGGCCCCAGTATTGGGTGGCGTCGAGGTTATCTCACCAACGACTACATAAAAGAGATTTTCAATGTCGGCGAACTCAGTATTCCAGAAGTGCAACGATAAAATTGTGACGACGACACCTTGGAGCTCAACTCCCCGGTAACTGCCACAACCCCTAAATGTCAGGAGGCACCAAGAATGATGTTCTCGTCAAAAGACTATCGTAACGATTCCAAGATACCCGCGTGATCCTAAATTTTTTTAAGTGAAATTCGAGGAGAGGAAAGTCAAAACTTCTACGTCAGGAGGCCTCACCAGAGCGATGAAGGGACTGAGGAGTAAAAAGAATCCTACTCTCCAATATATATAATTCTAAGACTCAAAACATTTTTGTTCTAGACTCAACAACATCAGCGATTCGATCAAGCAGGGGGCTCCTAAGTCGGGGATGTCTCTGATTACCAACTTGTGACGCCCACGATGCGGCTATATATCCCACGTGTCGAGGCACGACTTAGAGGCATAACCGCATAGTGGTTTTGTCGCAAGAGGGGTAATCTTCACACAATCCCATGTACAGAATGAGAAAAGGAATAAAGAGTCTTGTCTTACACTCGCCACGTCACACAGTACATAAATAATTCATACATCATCCAAAAACACTCATAGACCGACGACGATCAAATCCGAATAAAAGGAAGATAAACCCCAAATGCTAGATCGTCGATGGTCTCAACTGGGCTGCACTACTGATCATCAGGAAATGATACATAGTAAGGACCAATGTCCTCGTTGAACTCCCACTTGAGTTCGTTAGCATCACCTGCACGGGTATCATCGGCACCTGCAACTATTTGGAAGTATCTGTGAGTCACGAGGACCCAACAATATCACACCCGCGAGATCAAGACTATTTAAGCTTATGGGTAGGATAAGATAATGAGGTGGAGCTGCAACAAGCGCTAAGCAAATATGGTGGCTAACATATGCAAATAAGAGTAAGATGAGAAGCTACGCAACGGTCATGAAGCTAGAAGTGATCAAGAGGTGATCCTGAAACTACTTACGTTCAAGCATAACACAAGACCGTGTTCACTTCCTGGACTCCGCCGAAAAGAGACCATCACTGCTACACACGCGGTTGATTCATTTTAATTAAGTCAAGTGTCAAGTTCTCTACAACCGGATATTAACAAATTCCCATCTGCCACATAACCGCGGGCACGACTCTCAAAAGTTTATACCCTGCAGGGGTGTCCCAACTTAGCCCATCACAAGCTCTCACGGTCAACGAAGGATATTCCATCTTCTAGAAAGACCTGACCGGTCTCGGAATCCCGGTTACAAGACATTTCGAAAATGGTAAAACACGACCAACAAGACCACCCGACTATACTGACAAATCCCGATAGGAGCTGCACATATCTTATTCTCAGGGTACACCAGATGAGCAATCCGAACAACTAAAACCAACCCTCATGTTTCCCCGAGGTGGCGCTGCAAAGGGCTCTAGTTTGGACCAACACTCAGAGGAGCATTGGACCAGGGGGGTTAAAATAAAGATGACTCTCAGGCTCATGAAAACCGAAGGGAAAAGGCTTAGGTTGGCAAATATTAAAACCAAGGTTGGGCCTTACTGGAGGAGTTTTATTCAAAGCGAACCGTCAAGGGGGTCCCGTAACCCCAACCACGTAAGGAACGCGAAATCAAGAAACATAACACCGGTATGACAAAAACTAAGGCGGCAAGAGTGGAACAAAACACCAGGCATAAGGCCGAGCCTTCCACCCTTTACCAAGTATATAGATGCATTACATTAAATAAGAGATATTATGATATCCCAACATATACATGTTCCAACATGGAACAAACTTCAACTTCACCTACAACTAGCAATGCTATAAGACGGGCTGAGGAAAAGCGGTAACATAGCCAAACAACAGTTTGCTAGGAAGGTGGGTTAGAGGCTTGACATGGCAATATGGGAGGCATGATATAACAAGTGGTAGGTAGGGCGACATAGCGATAGAGCAAACAACTAGGAAGCGAAGATAGAAGTGATATCGAGGGTATGGTCATCTTGCCTGCGATGTTCTCAGAGTTATCGAAAGCTTGATCCTCGTTAGCGTACTCAAGAGGTTCGTCGTTCACGTACTCGTCTCCCGGATCTACCGAAAGCAAGAACACAAGCAATGGAACAACAATCAATCACGGTGCCATGCACAAGCAACATGATGCAATACATTGCATGATATGCAAGATATGATATGCAATGCATATGCGTGCCCCGTAAGGGAATTAATGGTGAAGGCATCAACATGGAAAACCAAGTTTGCCGCTGGAACAATTAGGTGATTTCGGTCGAAATCTATATAAGGATCACCAGAAACGGATGCACAGTTTGCAAATGGAAAGCAATACAAGGATGATGCAAATTTGCTTCTAACATCATGATAGCACTTAGAATGCAACAACAAACTAAGCTAATGCACTCAAACATAGCAACAAAACATATGGAAGTGATGTACAAGAGATGCTTGACAAAACATGAGCACTGAGCTATGGCTAAATCACAATAAAACCGGTTCAAACAAGCATGGCAAAAGTGCAAAAGATATCAGCTTCACAGACTCAGAAATTACTAACATGTCAAAAACAGCATCCGGAAGCAATGTCTAGAGCAAGCAAAAAATATGCTACTGGAACATATCATGGCAAACAAAGGCATGGAATGCTTCTACTAAAAGCACTTAACAAAACTCCCTTACTGAACATGAGCCAAAAAGGCAGAGAAGATATGATGGTACCCATGTAAACATGGCAGAAACAGATTCATGATAGCAACTTTGCAAGCTCATGCCACTCACCACAAAGCATTACATGAAAACACAAACATACCAACAGTAATAAGACATGTTCATAAAGCTGAACATCGCAAGATAATGTTCATAGGGTGCATGGATCACTAGCAAAACACATGGCAATATTGATTATCATGTTAACAATCTGCCAGGAATGGAATATAGCAAAAGTAGACCAAGGAAAAGACATGCTAGATTACTCCATAATTGCAACCATATGGATGCGTGGATAGATCATAACCATGATCAAAACATCCTTACTGAAGTATCTTGAAATAAGCATGGATCTCATGGTAGAAACAAGTTTACATAGCATTAAAATATATCAGGACAAGGACTCAGCAAAACTAAGTGCGTGAAAACAGCAACATCATGAAGCCTAATTTGCATTATTGTGCTAGGCATCACATAAATCACAAAACTATAAGACTTGCACCCCTATAAAGATGACATGATGGAGATCAAAACACATGCATACCTCATGCGCATAGGATGCAGACACAAAATGCAACAAAAACGGTCTCTCTCCTTGTCAGGACACCCTTGGCCGAACTATGACCGGCTCGAGTGGGAACGGACGGCGAAGAAATTCATTCCCCACCCATGACCCACTTAGTAGCCACTGTCGATGACCTAACCGACCTGCTCGACTTCGACTCCGAAAACATCGACGGTATGGATGATGATGCGGGAGACGATCAGGAACCACCGCCCACAGGGCGCTGGACCGCCACCTCATCGTATGATATATACATGGTGGACACCCCCAAAGGAAGCGATGGCAATAAGGCAACGGAGGATAATCCCCATGGGAAGCAATCCAAGAACCGGCGTCATCGGCGCCGCTCTATGCCCCGCCATAGCAAAAACAGCGATACCGGCACAAGAGAAAATAATGCTGCAAATAGTGCCAAAGACGAAGACAACCCCCTCCAGCCAGGCTTTGAGCAGGAGGATGTGCAAGCCAGCCCCAATGAACAGGCAACAGATGGAGAATCAGAGGATTACAATTACATGCCTCTCTCCGAAGACGATGTGAGCCTCAGAGACGAAGAATTTATCGTGCCTGAGGGTCCCGTCGAACAGGAGCGCTTCAAGCGCAGGCTTATTGCCACAGAAAAAGCTAGAAGAAAAAGAAACAACAGCTTCAAGCTGAGCAAGATCTGCTAGCGAATAGATGGACTGAGGTCCTGGCAGCCGAGGAACACGAACTCGAGTGCCCAATCAAAAGTTTCCCAAAGCGCAGGTTGCTACCCCAACTTGAAGAGGAAGCATTAAAGCCTGCGCTTCCAGCGTATGATGTGGCAGACCGGCCACCTCGTGGCCGAGACAAAGTGGCATATAAGCCCGAAGTCCAGCCCGCACCCCGTCGCCAGTCAAACAAGAACAAACCAGGACACAAAAGATCGATCTTCGGATCACGAGGGCGCGCCCCAACACATGACGACGACTGTCATGCCAGATATACCAAAAGCAAATCCGGCCGGGTCGAACACAGTAGACAAGACTCGTACGAACTGCGTCGTGACATAGCCCAGCATAGAGGCGCCGCACACCCGCTATGCTTCACTGATGAAGTAATGGATCCTGAATTCCCAGAAGGGTTTAAACCCGTGAACATTGAATCATACGATGGTACTACTGACCCCGCGGTATGGATAGAGGATTTCTTCCTGCACATTCACCTGGCCCGCGGGGATGATCTACATGCCATCAAGTACCTCCAGTTAAAGCTTAAAGGACCAGCTCGGCATTGGCTAAATAGCTTGCCAGCAAACTCCATCGGAAGTTGGGAGAACCTGGCAAACGCATTCCTGGACAACTTCCAGGGCACTTATGTGCGACCACTGGATGCTGATGATTTAAGTCACATAACACAACAGCCCGGAGAGTCAGCCAGGAAATTTTGGACTCATTTCCAAACCAAAAAGAACCAAATTGTGGACTGTCCGGATGTCGAAGCTCTAGCAGCTTTAAACATAACATCCCTGACGAGTGGCTCGCCAGACATCTCGGTTAAGAGAAGCCAAAGTCCATGGCAGCGCTCACAACACTCATGGCCCGCTTCTGCGCGGGCGAGGATAGCTGGTTAGCTCGTAGTAACAACACAGCAAGCAACACTGGCAAATCACAGGCCAGAGATAGCAACGGGAAACCCCGGCGCAACAAACACAATGCCGCAAACATGGTGAAAGTGCCGAAGACACGGCAGTCAATGCCGTATTTAATAGCTCTAAGTCCGGTCAGCGGACAGGGCCACTCAAAAATGACAATTTGGGTCCGTCCAGTTTGGACCGCATACTCGACCGTCTATGCCAAATTCATGGCAAACCAGGAACACCAGCCAATCATACCAACAGAGAATGTTGGGTCTTCAAACAAGCTGGAAGGTTAGGCGCCAAAAACAAAGACAAGGGGTCTCAAAGCGATGACAGCGACGAGGAGCCCAGATCACCGAATAGAGGAGGACAAAAGAAATCTCTCTAGCAAATCCAAACGGTGAATATGGTAAACGCCACCCACACTCCCAACCCGGACCGGATGCACACCCTTAGGGATGTCGACCTAACGAAACCAGTCAGCCCACAATACAAACTAGAGCCGATCATCTTCAACCAAATGGATCGTCCAGTCAACACTAGTCACGGCAATCTAGCCACACTAGTCCTCGACCCAATAATTGACAGGTTCCACCTCACACGAGTCCTCATGGACGGAGGCAGTAGTCTAAATCTGCTTTACCAAGACACAGTGCGCAAGATGGGCATCGATCATTTGATGATCAAACCCACTAAAGCCACCTTTAGAGGTATCATACCAGGCGTGGGGGCCAGCTGTACCGGCTCCATCACCCTCGAGGTAGTCTTAGGATCACCAGACAATTACAACGCCGAAGAGTTAATCTTCGACATCATCCCCTTTTGTAGTGATTATCATGCACTGCTCGGGCAAACTGTGTTCGCTCGATTCAACGCGGTGCCACATTATGCCTACCGTAATCTCAAGATGCTCGGTCCGCCCGGCATCATCACGGTTAATGGCGAGGCTGAACTCTCCCTCGGTACCATATAGTATGCCGCCGCTTTAACAGCAGAAGCAATTGAGGGCACCTTTCAGGCAAATCTTGAGTCGATGGCCAAAACCCCGGACACATTCAAAGTAGTCCGAACTACTTCACGGCAGGATATCCCGGATCGTCCAGGGCTCAACTAAACATGCCGGCGAAGTCCAGAACATGCCACATATCGCGGCTCAACTGCTCTCCGACACACAAATATTTCTTACATTTCCTTTGCACGCTCACCTTTGCGCAGACCGGGACTGGTGACAAGGTAACAACTCGAACGCACAAGGGAATCTTTAGATATTCCTCACAACGTCCATTCGACTATACTCCGGATCTGCACACAGCTTCTTTCTCCCTGGTCCGAGCAGGGTCCACAGTCATATTCACTTTTTTATCACATTACCTGTACTCATATGCATCGACGTACCATTCAAATACAACATGTGGATTTATATGACGCTTATTTGCTGTTATTTCTCATTGAAACCCTTTTGTTAAGTGGCATCCATACACCGCGATATGCCTTTGCCATGGGCTACGTTTTACCCATAATACGGGAATAAAGTCCGAACACCTTCACGGAAGTTCGGCACCCCGAACTTATATCATTATATGCATCATCTCTGAATCGTGTCTTGGGTCTAATGTTGGGTTTTCCTGGCTCCCATGTTTTGCTACCTTACGTTCCGCTATATCGGCTAAGGCGGCATAGGGAGAACTACTGCGATTGTGTCCCAGTTCTTCCAGACGAGCACCTCAGTAGACAAAGCCGAAAACTTACTGTCATGATTCGACAAGAGCTGGTCAGCTGTTCGAGAGGTTGTAAAATGTTTAAGGATTTCTCCCGCATAATACCATAACCAATGCAGCGTGCGATGGATCGGTTCTTCTTCCGCAGTTGCCTATAGGGCCCCTCGTGCGGTCTTCCGAACACTAGGGGTTGCGCCTACCTTCCTAATGCTCCTATGGCTAAGTGAGAATGATAAAGCCCTATAGTCCGATTTCCTGGTTCGCTGTGCTGAACACCTCCTTCAAAGGACCCAACACTAGGGTAAGGAGTGATCAGGTTTATCCCGAACACCCCCGTAATTCTTATGAGGGGGGCAGAAGCCGACGACTGGGCAATTCTCAGGTTTAATATATAAAATGGCCGCGCAGGAGGGTAAACTTTTATAACAGGCAATAAATAATAGAAATGACCTTGTTCACACATTACAAAGGACAACATGACTGTATTCATGGAAATAAAATGTACTTGGTGCATTGCTCCGCCGCAAGGCAGGACCTTTCAGGACACTTTTATAATACAATTCGGGCTTGTGGTCTTCCTTTCCCTCTGGCGGTCCCTCGGTCATCATCTTTCCAGCATCCATCTTCCCCCAGTGCACCTTTGCGCGGGCAAAGGCCATTCGTGCACCTTCTGTGCAGACTGACCGCTTGATTACGTCAAGTTGAGGGCAAGCACTAACAAGTCGCTTCACGAGCCCAAGGTAGCTACCTGGAATCGGCTCGGTGGGCCATAACCGGATAATCAAATCCTTCATTGCTAGTTCGGCCGCCTTATGCAGTTCAATCAGCTGTTTCAGTTGATTGGCAAAAGGCACCGAATAATTCGGTGCCAGATACCCCGACCAGAAGAGCTTATCCACAGTATTCCCCTCTTCGGCTCGGTAGAATTGGGCGGCATCTGATATGCTGTGAGGAAGTTCCGCGAGAAATCCGAACTTAAAATTATAAAGCATAATTTTCTCCTGAAATACTTGCTTTACATGGAAAAAGACCTTACCCGCCGTGATCTCCCTCGCCTCTTGGATCTCCTGCAGGGCGCCTTGGGTTTCCCTACGGGCATCGCACACGGCCTGATGTGACCTGGTGAGTTCGGATTCTTTCTCCGTTAAACTCTGCTCCAGGATCTCGCATTTTTTCATGGCCTCTTGGAGCTCTTGCCTAGCTTCCACAACCTTGGTCTCGTACTTCTCACGAAGAGCCTGCTCTACGGCTGCCTTTTCCTCGGCCTCGGCAATAGCCTTCTTTAGAGCCTCGACTTCGGTCATCACCCCTGGCGCAAATCATGACACATATTCTATCATACAGAAAATTCGTTTGCACTGAACGCAAACAAGATTTGTGCATACCTTGTTGATCTTCCAACTGCCTTTTTAACTGGCCAAGCTCTGCTTTGGCCCGCTCCAGACTTTGATTCAGTTCAGAATCCTCCATGGTATGAGCGGCAGTAGCCACTACAGACGCCTGCTTACAAAAGAAGAGAGATAGTTGTCATCAAATGAGTCTTCCTGCGAAAAATATATTTGATCCTCTGTCCGGTTCTTTCGTTCACAGGATAGTGTATCAGGGGCTACTATCCATACTATGACACTCTTCGAAACCGTATAAAACATACCTCAAAACCTCTTATAAGGTCGATACAGGCTTCATTCAGTCCATTTTGAGCGGACTGAATCTTCTCAATCACCGCACCCATAAGGGCATGGTTTTCATCGATGATGGAGGTGCTCTTCAGCGCCGCCAATAAAGCACCCGACCCCTCTTGTTGGACAGAGGTTGCCGGTGGAACAGGGATGCCCTCTCCAGCCGAGGAAGGCCGCCTGCTTGATTCCGGAGCCGTATTGGTCTCCAAAACTGTGTTCGGCTGGGGGCCAAATTCAAGATGGGCCCCATCATCAACTCTTGTGGGGATCTTCTCCCCCATGTCTCCGGCCCCTGAAGTTTGACCTCCAGGAGCCGACTTCATGATTTTCTCCACCCCTCCTTGGACGGAGTCCCTCTGGGACGAAGCCTCGGTGTTGACCACATGTTTGGGGGGAGGGGCCTTCGAAGGTGTCCTGCTCTTCATAGCATCCGAGCTCAGCAAATCCTTGGATGAGGATTGTTCGAAATGGGACACCGTCGGACTACAAAAAATATGGCTCAAGTTAAAATACTATGCCATGATGGGTCCGGACACATGAACGTGTTCGTATTTTATATACTTACGAGCTCACTATGCCATGATGGGTCCGGACACATGAAAGTTTTTCCCCTTTTAGGCGACTAGGCCTCCAAGTCTACGGAGGCCGTCCTCTTCTTTCTTCCCCCTGCTGGGGATTCGTCTTCCTCCTCCTCGTCCTCTTCCCCCTACGGAGGCGGATCGGGCATGGTGATGAAGGCCGCCCTAGGTCTTTTTGGCCTCCTTTTCGGTCTTCTTCTCCGGCACCTTGTAAGGCGTCGGGTCCAACATCTTCATCAGAATTGGGCCGGCCGGTTGCTCGGGCAGCGGGGTCGGACATTGGATCCGCCCTGCCTTCTTCGTCTAGCCCTAGGAGAGTTGTGTAAAACATATTAAGCATTTCCCTTGAGTTATGCGAATAAAACATATGGTAACTTACCGAGCTTGCAGGGCGGGACTGTTGGTACCCGCCGTCCTCGGCCGAGTCTGGCCATGATTTGTCGAGCTTAAAAAGCACCTTCCATATGTCTTCATGCGAGGAGCCAAAGAGCTCTCGCAGGGTCTGGTGCTTGGCCGGATCGAATTCCCATAGATTGCAAGTCCGGTGTTGACAAGGTAGGATCCGACAGACTAACATCACCTGGACTACATTGACAAGTTCGATATTCTTGTCTTCCATATCCTTGACGCGTGTCTGGAGCGCCAACAGTTCGTCGGACGAAGACCAGTCCAGGCCCTTCTTGAGCCAGGACGTGAGCCGTAGATGGGCTCCGGATCGGAACTCGGGTGCAGTGGCCCACTTCGCGCCGCGTGGCACAGTAATGTAAAACCACTCGTGCTGCCACTCCCTAACAGAATCATTGAAGGTACCTGTTGGCCATGTGACGTTGGGAATCTTGCTCACCGTAGCGCCCCCGCACTCAGCGTGCTCACCGCCCACTACCTTGGGCTTCACATTAAAGATCTTCAGCCACAAGCCGAAGTGTGGCGGGATGTGGAGAAAAGCCTTGCACATGACAATGAATGTCAAGATGTTGAGCAAGGAATTGGGGGATAGATCATGAAAATTGATCCCGTAATAATAAATGATGCCGCGAACAAATGGGTGGAGGGGAAACCCTAGCCCACGGATAAAATGAGGGAGGAATACGACCCTTTCATGGGGTTCTGGGGTAGGGATGATTTGTCCCGCCGTCGGGAGACGGTGGCTGATTTTCTGGGCTAGATACCCGGCCTCCCGAAGTTTCTTGATGTCCTTCTTCCGGACGGTTGAGGCCATCCACTTGCCTCCCGCTCCGGACATATTTGGAATGGTTCTTCGGAGAAAATGCGAACTTGGGCGCTATAGCTCGAGTGCGCAAGAATGGATGGGCAGGAAGGCGTGGATAAAAAGGTGGAACCCTTACCCCTTTATAAGGGCGGAAGAAACTATGTTCCTCCCCACCTGCCTGGTAAATTGGCTTATTCCCCAAGCGCCATGATTAATGGCGTGGTTGGGTTACCCACACCTGTATTGATGAGAATCCCGTGATAGGGGGACATGATCTCTGCATCGACAAGACGTGCCAAGAAAACCGCCTCGCTATATGTGCAGTAGCTGGTTGAGAAAAATGGTTCAAATAATAACTGGGGCCATGGCGTGATGTCACGTTATGAAAAGTTGTCAGCAGATTAGATTTTTGGAAATATTATACTCTCTATGGTGGTATGTGGAATTTGTTTTGCAGAGCCAGACACTGTCCTTGTGTTCAAAATCTTCTATGGAGTATTTGGAGGAGGAACCCGCCTTGCAATGTCGAAGACAATCTGCGTGCCGGACTCGTCATCATTGAAGCCTGGTTCAGGGGTTACTGAGGGAGTCCTAGATTAGGGGGTCCTCGGACAGCCGGACTATATATTTGGCCGGACTGTTGGACTATGAAGATACATGATTGAAGACTTCGTCCCATGTCCGGATGGGACTCTCCTTTGTGTGGAAGGCAAGCTTGGCAATTTGGATATGCAGATCTCCTCCCTTGTAACCGACTCTGTGTAACCCTAGCTCCCTCCGGTGTCTAGATAAACTGGAGTGTTTTAGTCCGTAGGACAAGAACAATCATACCATAGGCTAGTTTCTAGTGTTTATCCTCTCCGATCTCGTGGTACATCAACTCTTGTAATACTCATATCATCAAGATCAGTCAAGCAGGAAGTAGGGTATTACCTCCATCGAGAGGGCCCGAACCTGGGAAAACATTGTGTCCCCCACCTTCTGTTACCATCTGCCTTAGACGCACATTTCGGGACCCCCTAACCGAGATCCGCCGGTTTTGACACCGACAGTCGACACAAAGTTGGTTTGTGACATCCTTCTTCTAGGCAAAAAGAACACCACAACCCAACGGAGATGAACTTGGTCTGATCAGACCCAGATGCTCCTGTTCACTGAGCTGTTTCTTCCATTCCTTCAACTCCTTTGGTCCAAGCTTGTATGGACGCTTGCAAACTGGTTTCGTACCAGGCTCAAGATCAATAACGAATTCAACTGGCCGGTGAGGAGGCATTCCCGGAAGCTCTTCTGGAAAGATGTCTTGGTACTCACAAACAGCTGGAATCTGCGAGATGACATCCAACTCTCGCTTCACATTGAGAGAAAACAATCGAATGGTTTCGTCACGAGCGGCATAGATGATCACATCGTTAGAATAGTGTGTCAATTGAATCTCCCTGGCAGCATAATCAAGCTGAGCCTTGTTCTTAGAAATCCAGTCCATCCCGAGAATTAGATCAATATCCGAGTCACCAAGAAGAATTGGAGAAGACAGAAATTTATAGTTTCCCAACTTGATAGAAACATCAGGAGCTATCAAACTACAGCTCAAACATTTACCCGAAGAAATGACAGCCATGGGTTTACCCAAATGTCAAGAAGTAAATTCATGCTTGGCAAAAAACGGTCTTACATGAAACAATGCGATGCACCAGAATTGAATACTACTTTTGCAGGAATATCATTAATCTAAAGATTACCCATGATCACTTCTGAAGAATCCTCTGCTTGAGCTGCATTCATCATGTTCACCTTAGCATGCTTGGTATTATGCTTGACCACTGCATTGCTTGAAGATCTCACAGGAGGAGGAGGCGGAAGGAGCCTTTGGTTGAAGCACTTGTTTGCATAGTGACCTTTCTGCTGACACTTGTTGCAAGTCACCTCTGAGAGGGACGATGATAAGGAGCATTAGACATTGGAGCTTGAGTCTGCGACTTGTTCTGATAGCCTGGGTTGGGTGGGTTGGAAGATCCATGGCTACCTTTGCTCTTCTGCTGGTAGGCTGACGAAACGGAGGAGGAGGAAGAGAGAACTTCTGTTGCTTAGCTGCCACTTGTGAGGAAGAAGAAGACTGAACTGCATCCCCGACTCTCTTCTTAGAAGCCTCACACTTGAGTTGAGTAACTTCTTGCTTGAGGGCCATGTTATAGAATTGACCGAACTCTGTCGGCTCAAGAAGAACGAGAGCTAACTGTAGATCTTCTCTGAGGCTACCTCTGAATTGATAGATCATACTATATTCATCAGGAACGTCTTGTTTAGCGAATCGAGCAAGTTTCTGAAACTGGATATTGTATTGATACACAGACATGATGCCTTGCTTGAGATTGCGGAACTCCTCACGCTTGCTCTCAGCAACACTTGGTGGAATATGATGAGCTTTGAAGTCTTGGCATAAACCATCCCAGGTAATCACACGACCTCCTCTGGAATCTTTGTACTGTTGATACCAATCAGCAGCTTGGTCCTTGAGTTAAAACAAAGCAAACTTGACAATGTCCTCAGGCCTGACATTGCTACATTCAAAATGCTTGCAGATGTCCACGAGCTAATCCTCGGTGTCTGGGGCCTTGACACAGTTGCTGAAAGACTTCGGCTGGTATGCAAGGAACTGGTTGAGGGTAGCAAACTGAGGCTGATTGTTGAAATTCCCTTGGCCTTGATTTCCTTGGTTGCCTTGACCTTGGTTGCAATCTTGCAAGAGTTGCAAAAGCATCTGGGTGTTGGCGTTGGTGGGTGCCATGACAGATTGGCATGCCTCCGGAGGTGGAGGTGGTGGCGGATTCTGACGCGTTGGAGGAGCCATCCTAAAGAGGGTGACATTCGTTAGAATCTTGATAGACAAATATACAAGTTGAATCAATGGATAAAAATTTCAACATATAGTCTTCACAATAAACATTCGAACATGGATTGAACGAATGAATTCGAAAGTAAATCATCACATGTCCATTAACGTGAGAAGCCACTTAGATAAAGGTTGATGAATGAAGCAACAAGGCACGAATAGGAACAATCTGCTAGGAATGGAATATAGCAAAAGTAGAGCAAGGAAAAGACATGCTATATTACTCCATAATTGCAACCAGAGGCATGAGTGGATAGAGCATAACCATATGTTCAAAACATCCGTACTGAAGTATCTCAAAATAAGCTTGGATCTCATGGTATCAACAAGTTTACATAGCATCAAAATATATCGGGAAAAGGAGTTAGCAAAACTACTAAGTGCCTGAAAACTGCAACATTATGAAGCCTACTTTGCATGCTTGTGCTAGTCATCACATAGATCACAAAACTACAAGCCTTGCACCCCTGTAAAGATGGCATGATGGAGATCAAAACACATGCAGACCTCATTCTCATAGGATGCACACACAAAATGCAACGAAAGGACAAATCACCATGTTCTGTTAAGAACCAACAGTTAATAATTTTAGCGATCTTGCAACAATGAAAATGGCATCAATATGGAGAGTAACATGCATGCAAATGCCACTAATATGAAGATCTTAACAAGACGAATATTTCAACATATCATATGCATGAATCAGAGCTACGATCACCGAGATGTGGCATGATGAAGGAGACATAAAAATAATGCCGGGAAAAGACTTAGACGAAATATCACCTACAGAAAACAGATCTAGGGTTTCGGGGCATACAAATCAAGGTTCACAGAAGCTTCGCCGGAGTTGGAGGAAGGGGCGGCCGGAGGTGCTGGAGGCTCGGCGCGGGGGAGGAGGTCACCGGAGGGGGCGCTGGAGTGGGGACGCCGACGAGGGACTCCGTGAGCGGCGCGGAGGAGGCGGCGGGGAGCTTCGCGCGGGCTGGCGGCGAGCTTCACGCGTTGGCGGAGACAACTGGCGTCGGGCAGCGCGTCGGCCGAGCAGCGAGGGCGCGGCGTCGGGCAGCGCGTCGGCCGAGCAGCGAGGGCGCGGCGTCGGGCAGCGCATCGGTCGAGCAGCGAGGGCGAGGCGTCGGGCGGCGGGGAGGAGCCGCGGGAGGCGCGGGGGAGCGGGATGGCGGCTGCAGACGACCGGGCCGGGAGGGCCCCGCCTGGGTCCCGGCGGGCTGGCGGCGGCGCGGGGATGTGGGCGCGGGACGCGTCCAATCGCGGGCGGACACGTGGCGGCTGTGGAGGTTGCGGACACGTCCGTCGGTGGGGGAAGATGTGTTCGGCGGCGGAGAGGGGAAAATTTAGGGTTTCATCTGCACGAATTTCAGGGAGTGCACAAATTTATTGGTAGAGGGAGCTTGGAGCGTCCAAATGAGGTGCGGGTTTTGCCCACAGGATCGTGATCCAACGACGGAGAGCATGGAGAGGGTTTAGATTGGTTATTGTGCTGTTTTGGAGGGGTGTTGGGCTGCAACACAAAAGAGGCTTTTGCGGTTAGCCGTTTAACCGTTGGGACATCAAACGACCTCGAATTGGAACGAAATTTGAAAGGCGGCCTACCGGTGATGTGCGAAGGCCACTCAACAAATCTCAACCCATTCCAAGAACGTTTTCCTGCAGCTCACGAACAAGACAAGAGGGGTGCACCGGGTGCATGTGGGAGTGATGGATTGCGAAATGGACAACAGGGAAAATGCTCGGATGCATGAGACGAAGACGTATGCAAATGCGATGCACATGTTGACATGAGATGAGATGCATGACATGAATAAAATGCAAAACAAAGACAAAAGCCCAACCACGACGGAAATATCATATCACATAGCCGAAAATGGCAAGAGTCGGAGTTACAAATATGGAAAGTCACATCCGGGGTCTTACAACGGCCCACACCCCAATTCGGATTGGGCTTTGGGGCGCGCCCCCTACAAGGCCTCCTCCTGCTCTCTCCCACTAAGGCCCATACACTCCCCGGGGAGTTTCGGTAAACCCTTGGTACTCCGGTAAATGCCCGAAGTCACCCCGAACCATTCGAATATATAGCCTTCAAATATATCAATCTTTATGTCTCGACCATTTAGAGACTCCTCGTCATGTCCGTGATCATATCTGGGACTCTGAACCTTTGGTACATCAAAACACATAAACTCATAATACCGATCGTCATCGAACGTGAAGCGTGCGGACCTACGGGTTTGAGAACTATGTTGACATGGCCGAGACTCATCTCCTGTCAATAACCAATAGCGTAACCTAGATGCTCATATTGGTTCCGACATATTCTACAAAGACCTTTATCGGTCAAACCGCATAACAACATACATTGTTCCCTTTGTCATCGGTATGTTACTTGCCCAAGATTCGATCGTCGGTATCTCAATACCTAGTTCAATATCGTTACCGGCAAGTCACTTTACTCGTTCTATAATGCAACATATCATAACTAACTCATTAGTCACATTGCTTGCAAGGCTTATAGTGATGTGCATTACCGAGAGGGCCCAAAGATACCTCTCCGATACACGGAGTGACAAATCCTAATCTCGATCTAGGACAACTCAACAAACACCATCGGAGACACTTGTAGAGCATCTTTATAGTCACCCAGTTATGTTGTGACATTTGATAGCACACTAAGTGTTCCTCCGGTATTCGGGAATTGCATAATCTCATAGTCATAGGAACATATATAAGTTATGGAGAAACCAATAGCAGTAAACCAAACAATCAAAGTGCTAAGCTAACGGATGCCTCAAGTCAATCACATCATTCTCTAATGATGTGATCCCATTCATCAAATGACAACTCTTTGCCCATGGGTAGGAAACTTAACCATCTTTGATTAACGAGCTAGTCAAGTAGAGGCATACTAGTGACACTCTGTTTGTCTATGTATTCACACATGTACTAAGTTTCGGGTTAATACAATTCTAGCATGATTAATAAACATTTATCATGATATAAGGAAATATAAATAACAAATTTATTATTTCCTCTAGGGCATATTTCCTTCACTACTAAGTTGACGCGTACGCAGGGCTTTGTCAACTTAGTCAACAAACGATTCTAGAAGCAGTGACCGTTGGATTTGAATCGAACGGCCCTGCTGCTTCTTCAATCATTGCTCTTCCTGCACCAGCTGCCCAAACCAGCACCGGTGAGACTGCCTGCTCCTTCCTCCAGTGGTCGGCTGTGTTGTCGCTGAGGCCTCACCGCCCCCTACTATTCCCACCGTTGGCCAGGCACTGCGACAACGGCAGCCTCACACCGCAGCCGAACCAGTGAACCCTTGTACTCCTCTCCGCGTGGGCATCCACTACCGCATCTTCCCCGACTCTGGGTCGTCCCCTTCCTAGGCCTCGCCGTCGTTCACCGCCTTGTTGCTCTCGGCGCGGCGTGGTCAATGTGGTCATGGAACGACTTCTGTCGGAAGACTACTGTACGTGGAGAGGCTAACAGCGGGGTCCACAGCCACAACAAGGAAGTGCCTCCTTATTATTCGCTAAATAATTATTCTTGCACCTGATATCAGGGACCCACCGGACGGGCCACCATATTTCGCTCCCCCTTTACTATTTGGACCCACCATCTACATCTTCCCATGCAAGGAAGTGCCTCCTTTTCCTCCCTGACAGTGGGGACCCAGCTGGTCGAAGTTTATGTACCGTTGTCATTCTGGCCGCGAACATGTACATACATACTGGTCGTTCATTCTGTCTGCTGGCTGCAGTGATGAACCGTGGCCGATTAAGGAAGGACACGTGTCGTAGTAGAGGGGCGCACGTAGCATGTACATGCACGTACAACTAGGGTGCAAGAAAGTAAATACGGTCACGTGCGTACATAAGGGCGGGGTCTCGAACGCCTACTCACGCATACGTACGACCAGGGCTCATGCACATGGTTGGGTCGGAACGGAGAAACTGCGTCGTTGCGTTCATCGGGAGCCAACCGGCTTGGACGGAACAGCCGATTGAAATGAGGCTTGGCATACAGTAGAACAGAGGAAACGTCCTTGTGTTCGATCGGCCACAGTTGAAACGGGATCATGTTCATCGAGAGGGGTCTGGCGTACCACAAAACAGAGGAAACAGACTTCTCCTGGACCTCCTACAGTCGAAACGGGGTCCTGTTGATCGGGAGGGGTGAGGCGTACCGCAAAACGGAGTAAACGGACTTGTGTTGGAGCGCTACGGTCAAAACAGGGGTCATGTTCATCAGGAGGGTGTGGCGTACCGCAAAACGGGATGCCACGGGCTACTGTTCAACTCCACCATCGACCTCCTCCAGCCTCCACGGGGCTACTGTTCATCCACCGTCGACCTCCTCCAGCCTCCACGTGCGACTGTTCATCCACGGGCTCCTGTTCATCCAACTTCCACTCCTCCTCCACCGGCTACTGTGCAACCAGCCCTGTCCACGGGGTCCTGTTCAACCACCCCTCCATAGGCTACTATTCATCCAACCTCCACTGGCTACTGTTCAACCAGCCCTCCACGGGGTCCTGTTCATCCAGCCCTCCACGGGGTCCTGTTCATCCACCCCCAACTGGCTCAATCGAGGTCCTGTTCATCCAGCGTCAACGGCCTCTACTACCACATGGTCCTCTTCATCCACCCCCCACTGCGAACTGTTCATCCAACCCCTCCCCCAACAACTCTCACTGTTCATCAAGAGGCAGCATCGTTCGGCTTTAGTTAGCAGAAGTAGCAAAGAAATCACTCAGGTTCAGTTAACATCAAGGGATCGATCGGGGTTCAGTAACGTAGCGAGTGCAATCGCTCGGGTTCAGTTAGAGCCCAACGTCTCGCTCGGGTTCAGTTAGAGCGCGACGCCTCGCACACACGCGTGTACATGTACGAGAGAAACGCGCAAACCTCCGTGCATCGCTCAGCCCGGACCACCCACCATAACTAGGAACTCCCCGATATTTTCCTTGCCCTCGCTTCTACCATGATTTTTTCCGTCATGGACGGCCCAAAGAATGTCATGCAGCTGCGTCTCCGGCCCGCCCAGGACGAAAAGCCCATTTTCTGTCATGATTTTTTGTCATAGAAGTAGGATCCCACCACATCTATGATGATACCGGGTTTTGTCACAATTATCGTCATTGAATTGTCATAAGCATAACAGAAAAAATTCGTTCGGCCCAAAATGCCATGGATGTGTCATTTTTTTGTAGTGGACCCACTCCACGAATGCCATATTCAACTCGACCGACCCCTACTTCACTGACGCCGCAGCCTCATCAGGTTATTCGATTTGTACTCCTTCGGTTTTTCTCTTCTTTATCATGGAAATATTCACTTATCATAGATGAGCTTTCTGGTATGTCGACAGGTGCGGCAACCGAAGCACTAGAGCCGCTTCAGCAATGGCATCAGCCAGCCCAAACTCTATTGCAACACGGGCACCATCAATGATCATTAGCTTTCACATATGACTACGATACCCATACGCCACCGAGAATCAGGTAGTATTATCCAACGGCCGGCTCCTACGTTCACTTTCTTAGCATAAGCACAGCACCTTCAAATTTCTTCAGGGCATCATTCAATTTTTCATCAGACGCATTCTTCTGCTTACACCTGTAGGGCCATACGTGTGGCAGTGAATAGGTTACATGTGCTAAATTATAAACCAGTGCACATATAGTTACAATGCTTTTGTTTTGTCCTAAGTATTAGTGTACTCCCTAGATATCACTGCCTATTATTTTACTTCTTGCATGCTATATTTATGATAATGGTGTTGTTCTGATGCCACCTGTTTGTTACATCAGACTGCTTCTATGGCCAAGTCTGGATACTCTAACTTAGCTAGAGCTTAGAGTTAGTTTCTGGCTCATGACTAACCCCGAACTAACTCTAGCCAAAGAGGTGTTTGGATGACCGTGTTAGATTGACAATAAATGCACTAGGAGAACTAGCTCCAATTAGCACCTCTTGGGTGGGATAATTTTTTTGGGTGGGTTAGATGCAACTAGCTCAAACTAGCCCTCATGTTTTGATACTTTAGGACTATTTGATCCCAAACTATCTCAAACCCATGGATCCAAACAAGACCTATGTTCTCCATGCTTAATTACACATCAGCAAACTAGCTTGTGGTTCCACTACTTTTTGTTCGTTTTACCCTACATTTTTCTGATGCAAGCTATTAGCCTACATTTTCCGAGCCTCTGTTCATTACCTTTTTGTGCGTTCTTGATCTTCCCAAGTTGCATGACTAATTTGATGCTCCTATTCATTATGGATCTGCCAACCCCATCAAGCAAAATATTTGTTCTTTCGGGGTTGGCATCTCGAACAAGCATACAAATAGAGTGAAGCACATATATTTTCGTGTAAGCACACACCCTTCTTTCATTAGTTTAGAATAACCATTGGTGATCAATTCAAACCAGTGCATGTGATTAAATTAATTTTACCTAATAGAGGGGGAAGAATAAACAACATCGACTAGATTTGCAACCATGGGATGCTGACGATATCTTCAAAGAACATTGCAACAGCAGCGATGCTTCACATCACCATATGGTAAGCCAGTGTGTTTTAGTACATGTGAAATGTAATGCGTGTGGGCTTCTTTCTGGACTTTGGCCCTCAACCTGTAATCCTACAGAATTACAAATACTTCAGTTGTCTACTTTGTTGTATTGCTTGATTCGAATGCTTGTTTTTTACTTGTTAGGCTATACCCGAGTTAGGCCAATATGTCAGCAGTGCCTACTCTACTATCGTAAAGAAATGCATGCGTAATTAATTTGACTCTTTAACTTTTCCTGTGAACTTCATCACAAGACTGTCTTCCTAGTTTATATGAGGCCACACTGTTTAAGTGCTTTCTCAGTTTATTTCAACTACTTATATGCCTGGGCAACCTAAATATAGCAGTGGTACACTGCCTTTCATCTTACCATTTTAATTTTTTTCGGCTGATGCTACTTCGATCCATTTAAATATAGATTGCCATGCTCGACAATAATTCGTATGATGTTTACCATGTAAGCTTACTGCCCGGATAATGCGATAACTATCTCTTACTTTTGTCTAGCCGAAACCTTTCAGGATGCCGTTCAGACTAGGACACAATGTACAACCCCATAGTCTATTTGTGGAAGCAGTGCACCATCCATGTTACCAGATGGTAGCAGTTCAGTGGCAACACCGTTGGAGAGCAGTCTGAGCACATATATTACAGTTCTTGAGGCTCTACTAGAGGCAGAAAGAGATGGTGTAGCTGCCATGAATGAGGTAATCTTGATCTTGAGGCTCGAAATTATGCAATTAGATGCACGCCGACCCACACCCGAGCCAGAGTAAGTAAGAATGTTGCATTTGAAGACAGAGGAGGTCCTGCGGCTTCTACCATCTGAAGCCCAGGGTAATCCCAGTTCTTCTTTAGATACCAGTTGAAATTGTCATTACACAAGTATACATGCATGTTGTGTCATGTCTTTGAATGGATTATGTTGTAAGAACCCTTTGTTGTCCATGTGTTGTAATGATCTACATTTTTTAAGCAAGGTAATCCTCAATAATTGTATGATTTACATAAGGTGAACTGTTTTTCATGTGAGCAGATTGTATTCGATGAAATAACTGTTTGACTCAAAGTGTATCCAACCTACTGAATTCGAAGATCACACCATTTCTAAATCATATTCATATATAAAGGTGGAATAAATCTTTGCCGTGGTTTTGAAGAAATCTTTCCCTAATAATAAAGCACAGATTAACTCCGTGGATTCACCGTCACAATACGCTTCTTCTCGTGAATTTATGCTTTTAGTTCGAATTTAAAACATATACGTGAGGTGGTACTAAATTTCATCCATACAATTTCATTTTCATAGCTTCCTATCATATGGGCTAGAAAATTTGCGATGGGCCATAGGCCGCCGCCCACCCGGCTCCAGCCGGATGCGTGCCGGCCGCTCTGGCACGGTGGCCACAGCTAAAAAGGAAACATTTCGTGAGCGCCGACCCGCACCCGAGCCAGAGCGAGCCCTACCCGAGCAAATCATCCTGAGCTTTTCCCTCAAGCCACCGCCACAACTCATCCCGCAGGCCGCCACCGCCGCCGCCGCACCTCACCCCGCTCTCTGCTACTGCTGCACCTCACCCCGCTGGCCAAGGTAACCTCACAAGTCTTCGCTTTCCCGTCGCCGTCAGCCTCCTTTACGCTGGACGATCCTCCTCGACATTAAATGATGCTGACCCGCCTCTGCCTACTATTTGACGCATGTGCTTGAGGAAGCAACGACTGTGGTGAGAGGACCTTAGGGACGCCATGGAGTTGCTGGGGCAGCCCAGTTCAACGTGGGAGAGAGGCGCCCCAGCCACAAGCTGAAGTGTAGTTGCGCTGCAGCATACGCGGGAGCGCCAAGTTCGGCCTCTTCACATGGGTTAGGGGTATGGCACACTCCTTGGAATTTCTTCCTCCCCTCCCCTTTCCGTGTGGATCAATGGGTGGGTGGTTTGTGGATGGCTAGAGGCAAAATTGTTAATGGCTATGTGTCGGTGGGAACGACACCTATGGGATCACAAGAATCCCTACTGTGGTTAGCGGGGCATGGGGTCATGAGAAGAGCGGATCAAACAGATAGCACACGGTTCGTTTATCCAGGTTCCGGCCGCGAGGATGCGTAAAACCCTACTCCTGCTTTGGTAGATTGTATATCTGTGTTCTTGAGCTAGCTATGGGGCGTGAGGAGCTCCAAAAAGCCGAATCCTTCCTCTGGTCGCCTCGGGCCTCCTTTTATAGAAAAAAGGGGTTGCCACAGTGGCACACAGGAGGTGGAAAGGGTACAGTGCTGCGAGGTTATCCTTCGCATCACATGACAAGGCGCATTTAATGCGTCTTGCTTAGGTGTCCTTGCTTTATCGGGGACGGGGGAGAAACCTATCTCGTCTGTCGCCGCTCCTTCTTGTGTCGACACGCACCCTGGCCAGCGACGCCTGCGATGCCATGTAGGTAGGCAGGCAGCTGAGGTGGCGCAGTGGTGGGTCTTCACGAAGATCTGCATGCCGCCACGCGGGTGCCTGCCCAGCTGGTTGGGTCGGTAGCTGCATGCATGCGGTGGTGGAGGTTTAGTCGGCGTGGGCCTGATTGTGGCCCTGCGTGTGTCCTCGGCAAGGGCCTTGCCGGGGCCCCGGCAAGGGTCTTGCCGAGGCGCCTGCTGTCATCCCCGGCAAGGCGCTTGCCGGGGGCCTTGTGGTCTTCCTTGGCTGGGATCCCGCCAAGGGTTTTCGTCTCCGGAGTGCGTATCTGATCTTGAATGTCTTCACAAAGATCTTCTTGCCGCCACGGGGATGTCTCCCGAATCCTTGCCCTTTGGGGGTAGTGGACTCAATGGTGATTTGCTCCGTAGGTGCGGGACGAGTCGCCGCGGCAAGGGTCTTGCCAGGGCTGCTAGAACTGTCTCCCAGCAAGGATCTTGCCGGGGGAGTCCGCTTCGTACCCTTTGCTCTTTGTGGTCTTGGCCTTGGCGTCGTTCTAGTTCTCTTGAGATTCGGTCTTACCCTGGCTCACCTCCCTTGCCTTGCTTGGTGTGGTGGTATCCGCGGCTTAGACTGCCCGTGCACAGTTATAGGGGTACAAAAAGTGTACCCCTCTTTTTGTACACCGACAGGAGCCCCCGGGCCTGGGCCACACATAAGCGCAACGTGTTGTTGGGCTAGGCCTAAAAACGGTGCGCGGGCAGGTGGGGCGGTTTTTACCACGGTAAGATTCTTCGCGCACTGCGCTTCCCACGATTCCCGCGCGTGGCGCGGCGTGGGGAGGCGTGTGTGACGTGGGCGGCATGCGTGGGGTTGGTTCCTGTGGGCATGCGTCACATCACAATTAATGTGAAAGGAGGCGGCCCGTGTTTTCCCCCATAAGAAGGAATAACCATGGGCGCGCTGCTCACTTTCTCCTCTTTCCTCGTGCCTTCTCCAATCTCAGAGCCGCCGTTTCCTCTCTTCCTTCCCTCCTAAGCTTCCGCCGTCACCCGCCGTCGTTGCTTCGCCATCCCCCTCCCTCAGTCCTCTAACTTTCTTAGCCACCATGGCGCCCAAATCCGCCAAGGGCAAGGGGGTGGCTAAGGGCGCTGGGACTGTGGAGCCGCCGGAGAGTGCGCTATTGGGGGACCAGACGAAATCCGCCTTCTTCTTCCCCTCGACGGTTGATGTTTGTGAGCTCCGTGCCTCCTTCAGGCCTCTATGGGGAGTGAAGACGGGGGGAGAGAATTTGGGACTTCCGGCGACGCGCGTCATTCCTGCCGCTTGCGCCGATCCTGCCCCAAATCGGTATCCCTTTTTCGTCAATTATCTTTCTTGCGGGTTATGTCCCCCTTTTTCCGATTTTTTCTGCAACATCATGCACACCTTCGGCTTTCGCCTCTTGGATTTTACTCTGAACATGGTGGCGTGCATGGCTTTCTTCGCGCATCTTTGTGAAGGCTTTGCCAGGGTGTAGCCCAACACGGCACTCTTCCGCTATTATTTCTCCCCTCGGATCCAACCGGGAGGTGCCATCTCTGGTTGCGTCACCTGGATCCCAAGATCCAAGGGGGCATACCCGGACGGTGCCGTGAAGGAGAGGTGGGAGGAATGGCGTGGCCGGTGGTTCTGGATTGAAGATGAAGACCCGTGGAATTCTGCAAGGTCCGCCGAGTGCCGCCGGTCCACGGCAGCGATTGGAGTGATGTCAACATCGCCGACGGGAGGCTCACTGTCGCCACCACCAGGATTCTCCGGCTCACCCGGGCTGGACTCACCCTTGAGATGATCGGGGCGGACTTCATTCATCGCCGGATCGCCCCGTTGCACAACAAGGGGAGACCAGCCTGGCTTCTTATGAATTCGGCTGACATTATGCGACTCCGCCCCGGCCTCGATCACAATTTCATGGTGATGGCGCATGCCCACTTCTGCCAGCGGCTTTTTCAGCTTGATGTGGGTCGCAACGGCGAGGTCGAACAGACCGGCAAGGCCATGAGGGCTGCCGCAAAGGTCGGCAAGGCCACCAAGGGGCCGTTTTTCAAGTTGCCAGCGGGGGTGGTCCCGTTGTGCAATAATTCACGTCGGTCCGAGATCATCGCTATGATGCCGGACTGTAACGCGCACAGCCTATCCTGAGCTGGAAGGAGCCGAAGGATGCTGATGTGCAGCAATTCTTTGACACCCTGATCGAGGTGTATGTCAATGCTGACGCCGAGCAGTGGCTTGTCATGGACACCACCCAGGCAGAGCTGGACTACATCGCCACTAGGGCGAGGGAGGCACAGCTCGCCATGGAGGCCGGCAGCGCCGGGGGTGTGGAGGACAAGGCCGCAACGGCTGCGGAGGAAGAGGAGCTCACCCGGTGGGCGGCGGCCTCCGGGGAGGTTAGCAGCGCCGACACGGGAGCTCCGCTTGTCGAAGATGTGGCCGACGAGTCGTCGGGGGAGGAGGATGTGGCGGCGGGCTCGACGCCTGCCAGGGGAAGAGGGCGAGTCCTGCGGCGGGCTGCGCGGCCTCAATTGACCCTGGAGGGGTCCGGGCGTCATACGAGGGCCACGGCAGCGAAGAGGCTGACGAAGGCCGCTGAGAAGAAGAAGACAACTACCCCTTCCCCATCTGGGCGTGCACAAACCCCGCCTTCTTTGCCTCCTCCGGCAGATGTCGACTCGGATGTTGACGCGGAGCTCCCTTTTGATCTTGGGCCTCTCAGCCCAAAGAGGAAAAGGGGAGTGGTGGAAGAGGAGGAGATGGATGACAAGTAAGTACTCCGTTCCTTACTGCGATTTCCATTCCTCTGAATTAAGTCACTCATCTTGATCCGTTTTTGCTTTTGCAGGGATGCAGAGATGTTGGCCCAGAGGGTGAAGAGGGCGAAGGCCTCGGCGAGCAGTCAACCCCCGGCTGGGGCTTCAAAGACGCCACTGGTGGTGTTGAGTAGCCCGGACAGCAGCCCCCGGCACAGCCCCCAGCGTACGTTCGTCACCCTCCTCTTATTCGACACGTCGTAGGCATTCGATGCTATGGTGTTGACCTTGTCGGGTTTGCAGGAGGGGAGCGGTAGCAGGAGGAGGTGCAGAGGGCTACCCCCAACACACCACCCCCATCGACTACGCCGCCGCGAGGGGCGTCCCCGGCAAGGGCATCTAGCATGGAGCCCACACCCATGGAGGAAGAGGGGAACTTGGGCGCTGGTGACTCTGCCACGGCGTCAAATGCTGGTGGGGGGGGGGGACTTCTGCTTCACAGCCTGGCACTGGTGAGTCGCCTGTCCTCCGTCTCTGTTTTTTCCTTATTCTTTCTCTTGGCTTCAATGCTGCCATTACTACCCAGGCCCTCCTTCAATAGGTATGGAGGACGTGGATACTGTTGTTGGGAATATTGCTGAGGAGTCCGCGGAGGAGGCCGACATGATTGCCGCTGAGGGGGCCGCCAGAGATGCTGACGAGGCCGCCGCTGATGAGGCCGCCAAGCATGCTGCCAAGGACACCGCTGCGGGGGGCGCCAAGGCGACCGGCGAGGCTTCTGCCAAGGGCGCCAGTGGTGGGCCCACCGGGGAAGCCGGCAAGGCCACCGCCGAGGAATAGGTGGTTGATGATCAGCCTCCTTCGTCCTCAACCTCAGGCCCCGGCAGATACCTAAAGGTGGGCAACGATCTTTTCGTCCATCTTCCAGGGGTGTTAAGTTCCTGAGTGCCCGCCGAAGGGGAAGTCTTTGACGGCGAGGTGCTTGCCGCCACCGGCTCGAGGTTGTCGATGAGCCCTGCATTGGCGGCGATGGTTCTCCAGAAGAGCAGCTTTTTCGTGCCATGGGGTCCAATTTCCGGAAGCTCCAAGCGCTCTACCGTGCTCGCCTGGACAAGGTCAAGTCCAGGATGGCAACGATGGACAACGCGGAGGTGGACTTCAAGGCGCGCGTTGCTGAGATGCAGTCCTGGTTTCACCAGACTCGCGAGGAGCAGAGGGCCTTTCAGGAGGAATTGGCCAAGCGCGATGTAGAGCTCACCATGAAGATGGCTGACATCGAGAAGGCCCAGGAAAAGGCGGTGAACTTGGCTGCCGCGGCCGAGGCCGCCCGGAACCAGCATCAAGACGCATTGGATTCCCAGGAAGAGGACCTCTCCATGCGTGAGGCGAAGCTTGCCGCAACGCTCTGCGGCAAGGATGAGGAGCTCGAGGCCCTTGTCTTGCGACGGACTCGCGAGCTGGAGCAGAGGCACAAAGATGCACTCGATGCCCAAGCACTGGCCCATGCCGGAAAGGTGAAGGAGTTGGAGGTAGAGCGGGACGAGCTGAAGGAGTAGGCCCTCAAGCTGTCCAACGAGAAGAGCACGCTCAACAGCGCCTTGGTAGAGGCGCAAGGAGCGGTCATCAGCAGGGCTGGGGAGCTCTCCGAAGCGCAAAACTCCATCAGAGATCTCAAGCTGAAGCTGGAGAATCTCGAGAAGATGTTGTCGGAGAGCACGGCTCGGGAGGAGACCTTGACCAGGGGCCTGGAGGAGGAGAAGCAGCTGCGGGCGAACGAGGCCGCCTCCCACCAGGAATATGTGGCGGGCGAGAACAGATGGATCAGCCGTCTAGAGGACGTCGCCGGCAGGGTCACCTCGCAGTTGGCCACCATGGGGATGCCAAACGTGAGGTATGCCCCTGAGCGCAGCGGGACCGTCAACGCCAAGCTGACCCAATTCTTGGAGGGCGTCCTTGGAGCCTTGTCTTATCTTCACTCCAGCAGAGCGGCCATGTTGGCCGGGGAGGCCCGGCGACTTTGCCGGAGGGTCGTGACCAAGGTCCTCACCAAGATGGCGTACTGGAATCCCGACCTTGACTTCGAGGCCGCTGGATAGCTTGTCGGATGGTACTGACCTCACGGTGCTCAAGGAGCGCATGAAGCCCATCATCAGCAGTATCGACGAAATCAAGAGGGTGGAAGGCCAGCATTGGGATTAGGCATCCCGTTCTTCTTCGCCGCTGCGGGTTCCCGACCAAGACAAATTTTATCTTTAGTTAGAACCGCAGCAATGATGTGATGTAACATAACTTTTGCAGTACTCTTAATTTCATGCACGTTATTTTCCCCATTCAATTCCTCTTTGTATGTGCACCCTACGTCGATTGGGTAGGCTCGCCGGTGCGGAAGCCCCTAGCGGTGTTTTGGGGACGGATCCCCATGGGCCTGCTGGGTATGCGTGTTGCTGGACGAGCCACCTTTCCATTCTGAACGCGGCTGCTCGAACTGTCGAGCTTGACTCGCGTCAGAATCGAGGGCGTTGTTGATCGCGGAAGGCTACTCTGCCATTCTCGACGCAGCCGCTTGAGCTATTGAGCGGACTCGAAACAGGGCAAGGGCGTTGCCGATCGTGGGAGAGCCCCCCTGGCGTGTAGGTTTCTCATACAAAGGCGTGACATCTCCGGGGGGAATAACCTCATATAAGAAGGATAGAACAAATAAGGGTTCAGTGCAACTTAGCTTCTGCTTGCAATCGCTCGAGTGCCGATCTTCTGGCCTCCTTTCTTCTCCAAGGGTCACGAAGATGAAGGAGTGCCGGGCTAACTGCTAAAGCCGATTCTCACAACTGCGTTCCCCTACCTGGCGCGCCAAACATGTCGGTGGGAACAACACCTATGGGATCACAAGAATCCCTACTGTGGTTAGCGGGGCGAGGGGTCGTGAGAATCCCTACTGTGGTTAGCGGGGCGCGGGGTCGTGAGAAGATCTTCGGTGGGAACAACACCTATGGGATCACAACAGATAGCACATGGTTCGTTTATCCAGGTTCGGGCCGCGAGGATGCATAAAACCCTACTCCTGCTTTGGTGGATTGTATATATGTGTTCTTGAGCTAGCTATGGGGCATGAGGAGCTCTAAAAAGCTGAATCCTTCCTCCGGTCGCCCCGGGCCTCCTTTTATAGAAAAAAGGGGTTGCCACAGTGGCACATAGGAGGTGGAAAGGGTACAGTGCTGCGAGGTTATCCTTCGAATCACATGTCAAGGCACATTTAATGCGTCTTGCTTAGGTGTCCTTGCTTTATCGGGGACGGGGGAGAAACCTGTCTCGTCCGTCACCGCTCCTTCTTGTGTCGACACACGCCCTACCAGCGACGTCTGTGATGCCATGTAGGTAGGCAGGCAGCTGAGGTGGCGTAGTGGTGGGTCTCCATGAAGATCTACATGCCGCCATGCGGGTGCCTGCCTAGCTGGTTGGGTCGGCAGCTGCATGCATGCGGTGGTGGAGGTTTACTCGGCGTGGGCCTGATGGTGGCCCTATGTGTGTCCTCGGCAAGGGCGTTGCCGGGGCCCCGGCAAGGGTCTTGCCGAGGCGCCTGCTGTCATCCCCGGCAAGGCGCTTGCCGGGGGCCTTGTGGTCTTCCTCGGCTGGGATCCCGGCAAGGGTTGTCGTCTCCTTAGTGCCTATCTTATCTTTAATGTCTTCACAAAGATCTGCATGCCGCCACGGGGATGTCTCCTGAATCCTTGCCCTTTGGGGGCAGTGGACTCAAGGGTGATTTGCTCCGTAGGAGCGGGACGAGTTGCCGCGGCAAGGGTTTTGCCGGGGCTGCTAGAACTGTCTCCCAACAAGGATCTTGCCGGCGGAGTCCGCTTCGTCCCCTTTGCTCTTCGTGGTCTTGGCCTTGGCGTCGTTCTAGTTCTCTTGAGCTTCGGTTTTACCCTGGCTCACCTCCCTTGCCTTGCTTGGTGTGGTGGTATCTGCGGCTCAGACTGCCCGTGCACTGTTATAGGGGTACAAAAGGTGTACCCTTCTTTTTGTACACCGACACTATGATTTGTCGTTCATGTTATCATGGATCCCAGAGCAAAGTTTATCTTATCCTTCGTAGTTAGTCGCCCATATTGGATAATTTGACCAGATTTTCTGTCTGGAGACGATGTGTACAGGAACCTGCAGGAAAACTTCAATCAGAGTAATAGCCGGAGGTGCATCTGTGCAATGTTGAACTATCCAAGTAGATCTTCTTCGTTTGCAGCTTGACAACTGCAGGAAGACTTTGCCTTGAGTAAGCATGCTCATGTACACGACAAGAGGCAGTATGTTAGTCAGGAGCCTGACTGTGGGAAGGTACATCCAACAAAATGGGAATACATTTAACATTACACCTTTACCAATGGTACATTAACATTAGCGAACCTTCCTATTTACTAGCATTGACGAGTTTTCCAGTAATTTTAGGCTCGTATCTGAAATGTTTATAAAAGCATTTTTCTTCATCTTTCTATCCACAAGGACCTTTCTCTGTTTGCATAGTTATTAACGGATTTAAGGTTCAATGATTTGAATACATCTAATACCTTTTGTTATGTGTCAGCAATGGTTCAGATAAATGATCAATTCACTAATTAATCAATCAGTAAAGGGTCAGTTGTTTAATCCTACTAGATAGATACTCCATTCATCCAATTGACTGTGAGAGTTAATGGATTGATGCAGTACATACATTCATTCAAATAATTTAGTACTACTAGACTGCTACTCCATTCAACACCGAGAGATTTAAAATCCATATGTATCGAAGTCTTGATCTTTTTTCTAGTCCTGCTTAACCAGAATAGATATAATTTTGGTCTCCGCCTGAGCTCTAGCTGCCTCATGGATCTTTTTAGCATCTACAACGAGCATTTGTTTGATGCATGGATTTGTGCTCTATGCGTTGATCCATTTGTTTGACGCATATGCTTATTCATGTGCTACCACCATGATGATGGTCATTTATATGTTGGAAAGCATTTGGATTGTGAGCAATTGTAGTAGCCCTTCAATTATCATGTGATTTATAGCAAGGTCTTAATCTGGTAAAATTTTGGATTTATGCAAATGACATTGTAACATTACTAGATTTGTTGAAGTAGCGGACTAAGGTTCAACAAGAAGTTATTAGATCCTAGCACCTGTGAAGTTATATAGTGAAGTGGAGTTAGAGCTATAAGGTGAGACACTTTATTTCTTGCCAAATATTTTTCCAAGAGATGGAAATGCAGTGGATGTTTATTGTAGTTGAACATAACCATTAATGATGTCCGAGCGGATAAAAATGATGATAAGAGCATTACAGATAATGCAGTGTTGGAGTCGAGGTAGACAGACACAAACCATCCTTATATATCAAGTAGTAATGGCGGCAATGTTAAAAGATGCATGCACTAATATTTATGGTCTGGTAGACTCTCAGTACTTATGCCTACTAAAGTAGCAGCAACAACGGAGTTTTGTTTAGTTCTGTCTCGGAAGCCGTCCTATAATTCCGTTCGTTGCGAAATCTCTTGCCAGTACCAAGAGTGTTTACTACCCTTTCCTTACTGAACTTAGCAGCAGGCTTCTCCTGTCCTTGGATTACTTTGTGGTTTGCTGAATGATATTGGCCCAGGGCGTACAAGATGTACTTTGTTGGTAACAACCATTAACATTATGTCTGTTCAATATACTATATAGGTGTGCAATTGTGATTTTAGCTTGCAGTGCACTAACAGACTGCCTAATTCTGCTGAACTCGAAGCTTGTGTGAGATGTGAGCAATGGCCATATTCTGATTCATCGTTTTTTGTTTTTATCGGCTTGCCTGCTGCATCGAATTATATACCCGCTTGAGCTTCTGATTATTATTGAGAAAGTTACATTGTGCCTGTGACCTGAATTAATTCACATCAATAAATTGAATTATCGATGCAATTGTGCGGTTAGATAATGCAGTGTCTACTCTTCCTCTCCCATTGCAACGCACGGGCACATTTGCTATCAACTTTCAAAGATTGACATGGCTATTGTTTTTGCGTTCTTGCTCAAGACAAAAAAGGGATTGTTTAGGCTGATTTGAGTTTGTGCAACCGGAACTCAAAGGAACCTTTGCTGAAGATTTACGAGGTGAAGGACTCGAACTGTATCTCATGCCCACATGGTCATACGTGGGTTGGCCGCCAGCAGCCCTCTGATTGCACGTCTAGTTCACCTCTTCGAGTCTCCGTCGGCCGATTGTTCTTCTCGGACATCGCCGTCACTACAAAAAATACACTTCTATGATGTCACGGTATGTCACGTTTTCTGTCATGCATGTACATCCATGACAATTTTATGACAGAATCAAGATAGTCATACCTGTGCTGTCGTAAAAGTGTTCTATGACATTACCAAAATTATCATCACAGAAGTGTCCACTTCCATGACGATAAATCGCGGTACACAAAAGTGCTTTCATCAAGGGTGACCGACACGCGGCATCCACCGTAACGTAACGCCGTTAAGCTATCAGGTCCGGTTTTCGATCGGATAACCCGTTAATAGCCCCGACCAATGGGGATTTTCCACGTGTAAAATCATCATTGGGTGGAGGGAGCACGTGTCGGCTCGCCGCTGGGACAATTGTCATCCAATCATTGGACCCAAAGCGCCTATGATACGTCGACACGTGGCACGGCCCAACAGAGGCCCATTCCTGTGAAAAGGCCGGCCCGTTTGACTTGGTCAAAAGGTGGCGGGCCAGCCCACGGCAAGCCTGTTAATGGCCTATTCGCATATAGCCCATTTATAGCCCGCTAACCCAGGGCCGATTTATGGCCTGTCCGAATTTGGCCTAGAAGTGTCATCTAGGCTGTTCAATATAATTCCAGCCCATTTTAACTTCCGGCCCATGTATGGCCCATGACGTCTTTCAGCCCATATGAGGCCCTTAGTAACCCTCGCCCATTAACGGCCCGTGGTAAAACTGGCCTGTAATGAACAGTGTATCACTTTGTACCCATTAATGGCCCATTATTCCGTTGGGCCGTTTCCAGCTCATGTTATCTTTCGGCCTTCACAGGGCCCATTTATTCTTGGGCTCATTTCCAGCATTCGTTTACTTTCAGCCCGTTACTGTCATTTTCTGCTTGTGGGCCAAATTCAGCCCATGGTTATAGTCGGCCCATTAGAGGCCCGTTAATACGTTGGGCCATTTTCATAGCATCATCAAATACGGCCGATTAATGACGGCCCGTTAAGGTCGGCGCATGAACGGACGATTTCAACTCTAGCCCGTTTACGGCCCCTTATATGGCCCGTACAAGGCCCATATATGAGACAACCCGTAGAAGGCCCATGGATCCTACGGGACGTAGAAGGCCCATTGACCCGACGACCCGTAGAAGGCCTATTGATCCGACGGCCCATAGAAGGCCCATGGATCCGACAGCCCATAGAAGGCCATAGATCGTCCATCACATAGATGGCCCATGGATCGTACGACCTGTGGACGGCCATAGTCACTACAACATTTGGGCGAGTTAGCCCCTATTTGAACGACATAGCATATTCAAAGAATTATCCTACTCTATACTATCACCTCTAAAAAACATACACTATACAATAAAGAGATTAAGGCATAGAAACGTAGAATAATCCTACACTATACAATAAAGAAATTACAGCCGATTATACCCACTGGGCATTATGGTTCGGCACCAGTGATAATAAAGCATACACAAACAGCAAATTACATACACTGGGAAAATACAGCTCATACATCATAGACGCGCATCAACATAACTTACCATTTGAACTATAATCTCTTCAGAAAATAGGATTGGTCGGATTTAGATAGCACAAATTTCAGTCTGCAAAATATCCAATTCCTTCGTTGTTACCTCAGTATCTTGTTTCAGTTTTTTGACTCCTGCATCTAATACCTACATGTCCAGTCTCAACTTGTTGATTGTACTTTCATAATCATGTACACGTTGTCTTGCCACCTCTAGTTGATGCTCGAGAACATCAGGACATTTCCATTCCAATTCATAATCATTCGGTAACGGCCATGCTACACTTCTCGTAGATCTTTGTGTGGATGTCACTTCATCCTGAAATGTTTCTGTAAGTACATATGACTAGGGAAAAAATATAGTTACAAAAGTGAAGCGAGCAAGACAGACTATTTTGTACATGGAAAAACAGGACTAACAATAATGTTACACATCATGAAGCATAAGCAGGTGATATTTTAAAAATTATAAAAAGGTAGTATGTGCAGCCTGTATACAGAAATCTTTCTTAGCTCACCAGAGGAGCATGATGTTGGGGCCCAATCCAAAACATAGGCAAGTTACAAATTTAGACAACACGTTGCATAGAAGTAAGCAAGTAGTTGACCATTCTGTAGCTCAATTCAAGTCTAAGGGAGCACAATGAACAACACAGGATTTCATACAAACATACTACAACAAGAAAACTATGCAATCATTAGCCTAGTATAAACTAGATTGTGATCCTCATTCAATAATAGTTGCTTAATAGACTTCAAAGCTTCAAGCACACTTCGGCAGAGTAATTAAATGGTGAGGCCTTTAATTATGTCAACTAATAGTTATACAAGTACCCAACATCAGGCATCATTCTGTGGGCTTAGGACAAATAAAGCAATTGAAAAGAGCAAATTAACTATGCCTGAAAAAAACAAGGAATTGAACTATTGAGTTGGATACAGTGACTTACCTTAACAGGTTGAAGAGGCTCAGCACAGCTCCTACTTCTCTTGCAAGGCTCCTTCCTAACATCTTGTACATGGAAATCCTCAATCTTATCTTCATTGCACCCCCTCTGCAAGGTGACACAAACAAGTTACTCGTCTCCTTGGAAGATAAATATGCATACTTTCCAGCATGTGAACACAAAAGGATGAGATTATAACAAAACAACACCACATAATGAAACATGCCACATCTCTTGCACTTGCACACAGTGAAATGAGCATTTACTATGTCTGCACTATGTAAAAACTAGGCATACCTTCAAACTGGATCTCCAGGTACTTTTGGAGAGCCTACTTTAGTGTACAGCCAAACCTTTATGTCACCTCTGAGTTAGAAAAGGCCCCACTACAATAGCCCTTAGCGTTTAAATAGTTGACAAGCTCTGTTAGAGTGTTAGGTCAAGAACATCAAGTAATCAAACCAAGTAGTCCTAGTATGGCTGGCTGATGCAAACAAGCAAATGAACCGATGTGTGAGCAAATCTTACATATCAAGAAAAGAAGCAAAGAAGGAGGCTTAAAGATCATCACTTGACTGACCAGATTTAAGGGGCATTAAACATCATGTGCAACGTATGAACTAACATAAACATTGCATATTCCAGATTCTACAATGGAATGCACATGTATTAGGTTATGCCATGTATGATGATGCCTAAATGTACACTATAGCAGGCAGGCGTGATTCATCATTCCACACATAATTGAATTGCAGGTTAAGGGCCAGTTCCATTCCGCCTTTTCAGGTCTTATTATCAAAATAAGCCATAAAAGATGTAAAGAAGTCATTTTTGAGTTATGGGCTTGGGGTTAACTAATTTCGCTTTGGAGGGGGGTCTTTCGGATAGAACCTCACTAAAAATTGAAGGGAAGGGGAATAGTGAAATGACTCTGTTGTCTGCCTATATTACACTCAAAATGCAACTGGTGATGCCCGCATCACGCCTCACCATCACGTAAAAACAAACATGCAAGCGTTCATTGCCCTGCCCGCTTGCATCTCATCTCCCCTTTCCCTCTACCTCGATACCCTGCCTGCAGCACTAGGGTTCCTCCAGCAAGCCGTCGCCACTGTTCCCATCCGGCCTGGTCTTCGGCGATGCTTTGTCCAGCTAGGCTACATGGCCGGCGGGTAGGGGCAGATCTCCCTGGCTGCTCCTCCCTCTGGTGCCGCCCCTCATTCTCATGGTCTCCAGCAGCTGCTCCACTGTGGTTCGTCCAACGCACTACTCCGGCAGGCGCTGCACAACTATGGCTGATGCCACACTGCGGTAGAAGGCACCTTATTACCCCTCCCCACCTCCCAGGCCGTGGCCTTGAGGTGTTTTTGAAGGATGAGCTCATCCAAATTTTCATTCCGATCCACTATACGATGAATTGCTATGAGCTACTTCTGCTGCTGCTATATGATGCATTGCTATGAGGTGCTCCTACTGTTGCTATATGATGAATTGCTATGAGCTACTGCTGCTATATGATGAATTGCTATGAGCTGCTACTATATGATGAATTTCTATGAGCTGCTGCTGCTATATGATGAGTTGCTATAAGCTGCTCCTGCTGCTGCTATATGATGAATTGCTATGAGTTGCTCCTGATGATGCTATATGATGAATTGCTATGACCTGCTCCTGCTGCTGTGCTATGATGATTTGCTATGAGCTGCTCCTGCTGCTGCTATATGATGAATTGCTATGAGATGCTCCTGCTGCTGCTATATGATGAATTGCTATGAACTGCTGCTGGTATATGATGAATTGCACACTCCTGCTGCTGTATGATGAGTTTCTATGAGTTGCAACTGCTATATGATGCTTTCAGATGGTGCTGCTATATGATAATAACCAGCCACTTGGACCAACGAATTTCAATAAATAATTGTTCTTCATTTAAATTTGGGTCATGCGTTTTTCGTTTAAATTAGACAATGGGATCTCTATGGAAAACATTGACCAAAGTAGATTGTGCCAAGTAGATGGTATCTTTGTATTTGCATTTTGAGCAAATAGTGAAGGTCTGTTTTCCTATCATATTAATTACTGCACTGGGTTCAATTTGTGATGTTTGCAAGTCAAATTAATTTTCATAGGGGCAACAAAATGAAAAAATATAATGGAATCTAGAATTTTCACTTATCATACCAAAGATAACCTGAAAACACAATGAAAATAACTGGTTGGCTTATTACATGGAGCTTATATTCACATGTGCTTATTTTCTTAGGATAACTCATAATAACTGTCCCTAAGAAACTTGGCCAATAGAACTAACATACAAATAACATATCACAATGATTGCAATGGAGGAGTGACGTACCATAGCACACTGTATAGGCTCACCGCTGGCTCTCCTTTTTTGCGATGTTCCATGAAATTGCCACATACATCTTGTACTTTTTCATTGTGTAGCCCTATCTGCAAGTTGACATGGCTAATTTCAGACATCTCTACATGATAATACATTGCATATCCCTTGCGCATATTTAAACAACCAATTAATGATTGTGTGCGTAGCATAAACTAGCCATGACTCTGTGTGCTGGACTAGCAGGCACTCTAAGGGAGCCTAATGTAGTGTACTAGAAATCCTACATGCCACCTACAATTTTGTGTAATGTACTGCCTCTGTTCCTAAATATATGTCTATGCAGAGATTCCAGTATGGACCACATACAGATGTATATAGATGCATTTTCGAGTGTAGATTCACTCATTTTGCTCCGTATGTAACCTATAGTGGAATCTCTAGAAAGACTTATATTTAGGAATGGAGGTACGAGGTAGTATCATGTAGGACATCTACATATCTAATTTAGCAGCCAGTAGTAGAAATCATTTTCTGCACAAAGGGATTACTGGTCGAAACTCCTAGCAAAGCACGTTGGTAGGCACATCACAATACAAGAGAGAGAGACGCTTACAAGATCATACCAATGCCTCGGTCTAGGATCTTGGATTGCCAAGCTGTTAGATTCAGAAGAAACATCATCCTTGTAGTTTTTGCCAGTTGCATAACAGGTAATAGTGACCTGTTAGTATATTTGAAGTACATCGGGCATGTGATGCTAGACGGGTTTAAAGGTGACAAGTACCTAGGCCGTGGCAGGTGCTTCGCATCTTGCTAGACGGTGGGAATCAGGTTAGAAACGTCAAGGGTGATGACGCTGCGCCGGCTGTCGGGGTCCGGTAAGGAGATCTAGAACCATGGAGTAGGGTGTTTGTGGAGCGGCTCCGGTAGGGTGGACTACGGTGTGGGCGAAGCGGATCTGTGGCTGTGGACGAGGGCGTAGGTGAAGCTGCTCCGGTAGGGTGGACTACGGTGTGGGCGAAGCGGATCTGTGGCCGTGGACGAGGGCGTAGGTGAAGCTGATCCGGTGGTTGGGTTAAGGATGGTGTCGATGATGCGGATGGGCGGCCGTCGACGGGGGCGTCAGAAGCTGCTCTAGTAGGTTGGATGAGGGTGCGAGAAGCGGATCTGAGGCCGTGGACTTGTGAGTTGGCAAAGCGGCCCCAGTAGGGCTGAAAATGGTATAGGGGAAGCTACTCCGGTGGTGTTGACGATGGTGTTGGCGAAGCGGCTCCGGCAGGGTTTAGGAAGGTGTCGGCGAAGAGGATTAGAGGTCGTCGACGGGGGTGTCAGTGGGATGGCTCCAGGGGGAGGGGTGGACGAAGCTTCTCCGGTGGGGAGTACGAATGAGCCGCTGTAGATGCGCTGCGGTTGACAAGAGTACCGGCGAAGCAGATTCGGCGCCGTGGACAAGGCCGGCATTGAATGGGCTATGGTACAGTGGTGGATGAGCAATCTACTTGTTTCTAGGAGAGGTGGGAGGGTTAGATGCGGCTGCAGAAGCAGATCCGGCGAGGTGGACGCCGCTGGCAGTGAATGCGCTCTGGTACGCCGGTGGATGAGCAGTCTAGGGTTACGAGATGGGAGGGGAGAAAGGCCGATGAAGTACGGACAACGTGATGTGAGATGCTCTGGTAGTGTGGAGTTAGTCATTTTTGCGGGAGCTGGAGAGGAAATGGGGGTGCCGTGTAGTGGGGGGAACCAGAAGTTACCAAAGCATCCCTGACCTATTATGTAGATGAGGGCGATGTTGTAACTGTAGGTTTCTGTGCACCAAGGAAAAAAGGGGAATTTCACATGCTAAAGACTAAGGTGGCGGAAATTTTAGGAGGCGGGAGATTTTGCCGCCCGCGGGATCGTTTGTATCTAGTTTCAACTAATTTTGGACCGTGCTAGCGGGAAGGTCATGCGAGACTGTGTAGACGGGGCACGCGTCAGCAGTTAATAACTGGTGTGAAGTCCACCCAGAAAAAAAGACTGTAACTCGGGATGATGCGCCAATAACTTGGACGTTCACACGGGCGCAGCCAATCGTACGGGTGTAGTGGCGCGTTCACAAAAAAAGGATCAAATCTCAGCCTATGTATTTCTCGCGTAAATAGATAATTTAGTGCAATTGGTTATTTTGTTTAAACATAATGCATTGACGTGTTAGTGTAGAGATGCACAAAAAGAAATGGATATTGTAGTCCGCTACTTAAAAGTGTTACCTCATATGATTACATAGCCTCCATTTCATAAATTGCGTACCCGTTGAATTCATACATGAATATTACATATATTACTTCATAATAGAACCTTAAATCATTCAAGACTAATGATTTTTAATGCAAGAGTAACAATGGTGCATGTACATAATAGCTACATTGGTTGTTTGAAGAAACATCACTGTAACTTTGGCATGCGCAACAGAAAAGGTTTATTTAAATAGAAAAATGTGATACGTGAGTGTCCAATCTTTATAGCGTTGAATCGATATTGTACCTTTGGCCACGATACGAAGTAGATATTGATTCATGTTCAAGCGATGCACGTCCACGATAGTAGATAGTGATACGTGAAAGAATTGTGCAATCTCTCTCACACGCATACATATCTCATTTCCCCATGGGCATCGGAATCACACACGCGCACTTCGTGTATTTCTCTCCCTCCGTCAAGGTTAGAATTCGTCTTTCTACTCCATCCTACAAGTCTCTCACACAGAAACACGCACGCTCTCTCTGTCGAACACGCCCAACCCTTTAATTCTGCCCACCCACAGCCACTAATGTCTCAAAGTATAATAATGTCTCTCACACATATGCCTAAGATTAACTTGAGTTCCGGAACCATATGAATACATAGAATGGGATTCCAGTAGAGCACCTTTTGTTTTGCGATTTCTCTCACTCTCTCTCTCTCTCCCTCTCTCTCCCTCTCTCTCTCTCTCACACACACACACGCGCGCGCGTGCACACACACACACACACACACATTGTTTCTCGTTTTTCCGGCACTTGCATGCACCCAATTTTGTTTATCTTCGTGATGATTTAAGTATGCCTCGCACAAATTCTATCTACCTATCCCTTAATATAGCCAGATATGTGTCACACAAACTCATTCTCCCTACTAGAAAGATACCCAAGCATTGCACCGAACATCAAGATGCATTTTTATGAGTAGTTTATCTTGTGGGAGAAAAGGATGAACGAGGGAATGCCTTATTTGCAAATGCGGAGAGGGGTGTGGGTATCTTTTTGCAAAATTGCCACAGTTTCCTTCCTATCTGTCGGGTATAAATCGGATGGCGTATATTGCAGGATGGCAGGAACACCATCATCACCATCTCTGTTTTTTATAAGAGTAGGGATATGTGAGTGTCACTGCCCCCCCAACACACACACCCACACCCACACAACCACACACACACTCACTTCCCAACACCAAAGGAGTAGGGTGACACCTCAATCTTGATACTAATCTATCGACTGGCTTCTCTCTCAAACACACACACACGCACACACACTACCCGACACCAAAGGAGTAGGGCGGCACCTCGATCTTGATAGTAATCTATCTACTCCTCTTTCAAACACACACACACACATACACACACACTCGCTAGTTGTGCCTCTGTGCCTACCACGCACAGTCTCGATACGTCTTTCTCTCCCTCCCCCCGCCACCCCAACAATGACAACAGAAGGGTGATAACTCGATCTAATCATAATCTGTCAATTGGTTTCTCTCTTGAACGTTGTGTCTCTGTGCCTCGCTCAGTAGCCCCCTCGATATGTAGACTTCTCGCGCACGCACAACTGTAGTGATGATGACGCTGAACCCAGTGTGCCTCGTTTTTACCGGCCTCATGTGATAGTTTTCACCCTATTTTTTGTTATTTAACAAGGCAACCTTTTCTTTGTTACTACTAGTGAATCTGAAATCATTTTGGGTAGACATAAAATATATCACTTCAACCCAATTATCACAGTAACTATTTTAAAAGAAACTAGCTAGATGCCCGTGCGTTGCACGGAACATCGAGATACATTTGTATGAGAGAAAAGGATGAACGAGGGAAGGCCGTATTTGCGAACATGGAGAGGGGGTGGGTATATTTTTGCAAAATTGCCATAATTTTCTTCCTATCCGTTAGATATAAATCCGACAGCCTATATTGCAGGATGGCACGCACACCATCATCACCAACTCTGTTTTCTACTCCCTCTGTTCCTAAATATTTGTCTTTTTAGAGATTTCAACAAGTGACTACATATGGAGCAAAATGAGTGAATCTACACTCTAAAATATGTATACATACACATTCGTATGTGGTTGTCCATTTGAAATCTGAAAAAGACAAATATTTAGGAACAGATGGAGTATAAGAGTAGACATGGAAATATATCTCCAGCATGGTCTACAACAAAAATATGCTGGATTGGTTAGTGCCGGATGCTCGCAATGCGATGACATGAGTTCGAATTCTATCTTTAGATTTTTTTTTATATTATATATTACTTATTTAATATATACTTCTTTCGCTATTGTACCGACAGTGGAACCCACAGAGTACTTAGAATACAAGATTAAGGATGTTCTTGTTTCTTTTGAACTTTCTGTACGAAGCTGTAGCCACCCTGCAAGTCACGTGTACACTGTACATGCAATTAACTTTTTATAGACGGACAATCATACACGCAATTAAATCAAATGGATTGGATGTCACTCTATTATTTCCACCATAAGAGCATCTCCAACGGCAGCCGGCAAATTTCCTCCCGCTTCCTTCCGCGGAGGACGACATCAAACGCCAGCGGCATACATTTTCACAACTCTAACCAACTAGATGAAATTCGTGCAAACACAGAGTGGTTTCATATAAGCATGAAGGATTTCGTATAAAAAACCAGATCTTCATATAAACATGATGGATTTCATTACATTTAAATGAACTAAGCGGTGCCAATCCGGCTCTCTTGGTATAATTAATAGTCCCTCCATCCGGAAATACTTGTCCTAGAAATGGATGTATCTAGACTTATTTTAGTTATAGATACATACAATTTATCCATTCTTAGAACAAAAATTCCCCCCCCCAGCTGGAGACGGAGCACATAATCTAAATGGCCGCCCGCGGATCCCTTTGTCTTCCTCATGTCCAGCAGACACTTTGCGGGGTCGAAAAAGGTCCTTGGAAGAAACGAATAAGCAAAGAAACCACCTGAATGCGCAGTCGTCGCCTCGGCGGTGTCCTTCATGGGACCCAAGTGGCGGCGGCCTCCCGTGTTCTACTTCTCCTCGATGATGGTCGCGGAAACGGAGAAGCTGGCCACCAACTCTTCGGTCCCCACTTACCCGACTTCTGTCTCTACCTGCATGGCGCTGCCGCAGGCACGGGAGGCGCGCCTACAGACATGGGAGGCGCGGCACCGCAGACAATGGTGGTGCGATACGATGCGGCAGCGATGATGCCCGTACCTGTGTGCTCGCCGCCGTGCCGGCGTGGAGCAACTCGCCACTCCTCATTGAGATGAATTGGAGCGGCGACATGTTGAACCACGCACATGCTTGGGGAGGCAACTGGCTCCAAGGGCCAAGCGAGGTTGGTGAAGCACCAAGCGGCCTCGCCCGTATCCGGAGGGCTCGGCAGGCCACCCAGCTGGGTAATATGCCGGAGAACGGCTGCTCGGAACCCATCGGAAGAGTGGAGAAAATGGTGAAGGAGGAGATGGGGGAGCGGCGGACGGTAGGAGCTTGGTCGGTGTCTGGCCTCGTTTAAACTAAGGGCGGATGGGAGGAGCTTGACCGGTGTTGCATTTAATTCCGGCCCGCTCATGAACAGACGTGTGGCTGGAGTAGGTTTCTCGGTTTGCATGCGGGTTTAACGAAGGGGTTTGATGGAGGCGAGGAGGCGTGTTCAGCTGGGCGCGCAGCAGGTGGCGCAGTACTATTCAATTTGATAGCGGGCGGCACAGTTCCCGATACGGCTTTAAAGCAGATGGGGGAGGGAGTATCGCTTCCCGAAATGTTGAACGACCAATGCATCCTCCTTCAATTAATGCATGAGGGAAGTGATGGGAGGAGGACTGAGAAAACAGGCTGCATGATGTGAATGCAACGCAGTTTGCCCTCATATAAAGGCGCCCCTCCATTCCAATGCATCTACCACATCGTACGCACCTAAGCATTTGCCTAAGCACCTACACTAAGCACAAAAGAACTCACTCCAGACCCATGGAGGCGATGCGCGCAAGGGCTGTGCCAGATGGTCCACGACGTCGGCCTGTGGCATGGCACCGATGTTCGTCTCCAGACGGTGTTGGAGACCGACTGGTGGATGGTTGCCGTCGATGCCAACTACGACTCTCAGTTGGACCAGATGATCGTTGCCACCACCAACAAGTTCACTGTCCTCAAGAAGCTCGCGGACGACATCGCCGTACTCCTCTAGCCCGCGTGCCCGGGCTCCTCATTGCCTGCCACCCTAATCGGCCTCCATGGCCGAAACCTCTTTCAAGCACTGGTGGCCCTGTGCTGCCCGCCGATGCCACGAAGAATGTCCACCTGGAGGTCGCGCTCGCCGCAAGGCACCTCGCCTTGCAAGAATTCATCGACCTACACATCCACGTGTATGAGAAAATCATGTACATAGGTATCTACAATGCCAGTGGGGACGCTATGACGTTGGCCTTCCTCAACCGGCTGGAAGCCTTGGGTGCCTTTGCTGAGAAGCACCTCGACCTCGCCACAAAAGTCACCGCTCCTTAGCCGCCGGTCGGTGGCCCGGCGCACTAAGTTGAGGAGGAGGAGGAGGTTGTACGTTGATGGATGCATCTTTCTTCTTGCCTTCTGTAACCGCCACTTCGATCGCATCATCATCGTGGCCCTTAATTCTTATTGTGCTGTTGCATTATCGTTCCAGTCAATACCGACATGTGCGATCCCTTTGCTTAATTATATGCATCACTGTAACTAGTACTCCATCCGTCAATTTATAAGTTGTTCTTACCTTTTCCATCAACTTCGTGCAACGCACGGGCATCTTGCTAGAAATACTAGAACATGTCGGACCGCGTGTGACCAAACCGACGATGCGCCAACCTAGCTACTAGGTACCCTGCTTATCTGGCGGAAATAGCCCTGCCCTAGCGTTTCCAATCGTTATTTCTATCTATTGATCATTCCAAGGAGCAGAACCAAAATGTTACAATTTATACATGTTTCTCTACTCCTACTCCTATAAAAGATGCAGTCGGTGATGGTGGTGTGTCTGCCATCCGTCGTGTCTGACCATTAGATCTGCATCTAACGGTTGTGAGGTAAGTTGTGGCATTTTTGCAACAATAGCCCACTTCTTTGCTCCAATTTACAGAAAACCCCATATTATCTTGAAAGCAACCACATCCCTCCCTCACCTCATCAAAGCAGCCCGAGAAATATATTTTGAGTGAAAAGTACTCCCTCCGTTCCTAAATATTTGTCTTTCTAGAGATTTCGATAAGTGACTACATACGGAGCAAAATGAGTGAATCTACACTCCAAAATATGTCTATATAATCCGTATGTGATAGTCCATTTGAAATCTCTAAAAAGACAAATATTTAGGACTGGAGGGAGTAATATATTAGGAGTATATCAAAACAAGAGTGATTTATTTCAAGTTTGTGAACAAGTACTGCTATTCTACTACTTCGGATCAGTCGCAACACACGGGCACATTGCTAGTAAAAGGAAAAGGCCTGCCGCGTTCGCGTCGCACTCCCCCCCCCCCACACGCCCGGGAATAGGGAGTACTCCACGGCCCGTCTGGCATGACACATAGCTTAGGGAACGCGTGTTGCCTAGCATTTTCACTTTCATGGGGGACCGCCGTTGAGCAAACCGACTATTGGCATACTGCACCCCGCCCGCCGCCGGGTTGGAAAAAAGAATCGAGGGGAAGATCTAGCCGTACTACTCTAATCCTAATAGTACCAAGTTTGTAGTACTATAAAACTAGTACTACCACTATACAACTAGTAGGTATGTGCACGACATAGCATCGTAGGAACAAAAAACGGGAAGATCTTGTTTTGGGTGATTTATCTTTTTTTCAGTCGACGTAGTACTCCCGCCGTTCCATAATGTAGTGCCTATAGATTTTTTGAGAAGTCAAACTTTACAAACTTTGAACAAGTTTGTAGAGAAAAATATTTATATTTACAATATCAAAAATATAGAATGTGAAACTACATCTTATGATGAATCTAGTGATATATGTTTCACACTCTAGATGTAAATATTTTTCTCCACAAACTTGGTTAAAGTTTGTGAGGTTTGACTTTTTAAAAAACCTATAGGCACTACATTATGGACCGGAGGGAGTATGAATAATATGATGTGGGGGGCACCCATGAAGCTTATGTGGCTTGGTTACATGGCTACGAAAGGTTAGAGAAAAATAAATAGATAATGTGTTTAGAGTGCACTCCACTAAACAGATATTCTTTCGATCCATTGCAACGGGTCGGCACATCTATATCTATACCCCCTATATAGTGTGTGAATAACTTTGAAAGTTGGTCGTTGGATGAATCCAATCCGACGGTACAAAGATGGCAAATCCGAGCACTACTGGCCGTTGGATATCATCTACATTCCACCAGATTCTGGCACATGTAGAATCTAGAAGACTCCATGGTTGAACTTCATTCATGACTAACTTTGCCACAACTAAGCTTAGGCAAAGTGTGTCTCCCACAAAAAATGTGGCTAACAAAATGGCCACCACAAGTGTGGCAAGCTTTGGCAAGAAGTTGAGTCTATGACATGTGGACCATGTAGCTAGGAAAGTGTGGCAAGCCACAAGTGTATAAATGAACCAAACACATGCCTGGTGTCTTTGGTAGGGTGTAGGAAGGGTGCATGATCTCAAGAGTTCCCTTCTCGACCCACTTTTGGGTGTTTGGTAGAGTGTATGGAGGGTTCATGAGTCCACACTAGATTAGCACAAATACACTAGAAGCATGCATGAAGAGAGCATACATGAAGAGGGGTGTTGAGTTGAGCATGCATGAACAGGGAACAACTATGCTGAGATGAGAATGCAACCAAACACACTTGTGGCACACCTAAGCTTAGGCATGACAACCTTAGGCTGCAAACAAAACCATAACTTTGAAAGTTGTTCGTTGGATGAAACCAATGCGACGGTACAAAGATGGCAAATCCGAGCACTACTGGCCGTTGGATATCATCTACATTCCACCAGATTTTGCCACATGTAGAATCTAGAAAACTCCATATGTAGAAGGATAGTGCACAAACCACCAGAATCTCATGCGTGCAATGCACGTGTACCTTACTAGTAGTTGGTAGTAGTAAGAAACAAATTCCGGGTCTGGCACAAGCTCGTACTGCGGAGCACCACAAGGCCTGCCGCAAGAGCTACATTTCCCTCTCGGGGCCCACGGGACCGAACTTCAGTGGCTTAGTGCCCGACCTATGAGTCAATTACATGCGGACCTTAAATGTGGCTGGCCCACATGTCATTCTCATGGTGGTCGTGTGGTTCGCGACTCACTCGTTTGAGATGAACCGGCCGATGGTGGTGTGGCCGTGGCGAGGGCGCCACAGCTGGGCGTCGGGGCATTACGAGGCGTAGATGGCCCCACCGGCGGGTACTACCTGTAGTATAGAAGTACTCCAGCTAAGGATTGATGCCCGGGACGACATGTGTCATAGCCGCTGGATGAAAATTCGATGGGGCGGGAGTACGAATCGGAGCACAGCAACGGAGCAAGCAAACTGCGTCCAATCGGGTGTGGCTGTGTTAGAAAGTTGATGGTCGCCACAGTTCAGCTGGCCCGCATGTCATGCACACAAAGTCAGAGGAGCGGTGGGGCCGAGAGGGATGAGGCGCATGTCGGGGGATGAGGATCCCCTGACGTGAACAATCCTACCATTCTATCACTGACATGTGGGACCCGCAAGTGTGGGTCCCACCAGTCAGCGAAGGAAAGGCAGGGTAAGGCAGTGATAGCCACGTCATAGGATCCATGTCCACATTGGGGGACGTCGTGCTTATAGGTAGGGTAGGAGCATCATCGTGGGAATCGCGTGTGGGTGTGGCAGTGGTAGAAACAAGAAACGTGATGGTCGTCGTGGTTCAACTTCCAAGGACAAGCTGTCATGTCTGCTGACACATGTATATCAAAACTAGAGTGTTTATATTTCAAGCAAGTGAACAAGTATCATTCTACTACTTTGATCCATTGCAACGCATGGGCCAACACATTGGTAGTAGTAGTGTCTATCTTTATCTCTAGAGGCCTTCCCTCGTTCATCCTTTTCTCTCACAAGATAAACTACTCATACAAATGCATCTTGATGTTCCGTGGTGACAAACTAGGGGACTTGTTTCGTATGGGACACATCCTACGATATACTCCCTCTCTCCCAGTTTATTTGTTTTGAATCTTTCTGTTTTACAAGTTGAAAATTCAAATTTAAAGGGGCAGTGGGGCCGAGAGGGGTGAGCCGCATGTCAGGGGACGTGTGGTGTCATGGGTTCGTGCGGCGTCGTGGGAATCGCGTGTGTCTGTGATAGAAACTTGATGCTCGCCGCATTTATGGTGGCCCACATGTCATGGATGCAAAGGCAGAGGGCGGTGCGGCCGAGAGGGGTGAGGCGCATGTCGGGGGACGTGGTGCCATGGGTTGGAGCGGCGTCATCGGAATCGCGAGTGGCAGTGGATGAAATGTGATGGTCGCCGTAGTTGAACTTCCATGGACAAGCTGTCATGTCTACGTACACATGCATTGCATACTGATCACTTGATGGAGTAGTAGAGAAAGCTAGGCCGATAAATAGTTCCTTATAGTCAAGCGGACCCACGCTACTACTTGTTCCGGAGACATGCACACCATCAAATAAGTCCATCTCTATCAATATACATAGAGAGGTAATATTTTTTTTACAAGAGAGGAAATAGTTCATCCATCCATAATGCCCTGCTGGTGGTGCATCATCTTCTTCTTCTTCTCATTTTCTGTGGGAGATGGCTTCGCAACAAGCTCTCTGGACCTTGCAGCTATCTCGAAACTCACATGGGCATCGAGGGCAGCTTATTTTATCCGCTCGTACATCAAGGGATAATTCTCCCATCCCGACGACCTTAATGCCAGCGTCTCGTCACCCTTCTGAAGATTTGTTCTGGTCACAAAATTTGCTAAGTTGCATAGGGATGGTGTCGGCTTATCACAATCTTCTACAGGAATTTTTATTCTGGTTTGTAGGTCAGCGATGCTTTTCAAATCAAGGTTGTATGGCTCCAACTTCTGTTTGTCCAAAGCGATGGTTGCCCCACAGAAGTATATGTCCTCCCGAGACAAGAAATCATGAAGCTCACCTAGTATGGAGGGCGCGTGTATGATGTGGTACACCAAAACATCATCTTCGAGGCACAACTGAAGGACAGCGATGCGTTGGATCTTCCTAGTGGCACGCTCCATGGCGACGCCCCAGATTTGACCGTACACTAATCATACACGCAAATGTGTATGATCAAGATCAGGGACTCACGGGAAGATATCACAACACAACTCTAGACACAAATAAAAACAATACAAGCTTTATATTACAAGCCAGGGGCCTCGAGGGCTCGAATACATAAGCTCGAATACACAAGAGTGAGCGGAAGCAATAATATCTGAGTACAGACAGAAGTTAAAGAAGATTTCCTTAAGAAGGCTAACATAAACTAGGATACTTATCGAAAGAGGCGCAGGCCTCCTGCCTGGGATCCTCCTAAACTACTCATGGTCATCGTCAGTGGCCTGCATGTAGTAGCAGGCACCTCCCGAGTAGTAGTAGTCATCATCAATGGTGGCGTCTGGCTCCTGGACTCCAATGTCCCGTCGAAGACTACGCTTCTGGCCACCTCCATCTTGCAGCATGTAGAAGAGAATAGATGGTAAGTTCACCAAGTAACACCGGATAGCATAATCCTAACCGATGATCCTCCCCTCGTCGCCCTGTGAGAGCGATCACTGGTTGTATCTGGCACTTGAAAGAATGTGTTTTAATAAGTATCTGGTTCTAGTTTTCATATGGTCAAGGTACAACTCCAAGTCGTCCTATTACCAAAGATCATGACTATTCGAATAGATTAACTTCCCTGCATGGGTGCACCACATTTCCCAACATGCTCGATCCCCTTTGTCTGGACACACTTATCTGGGTCATGCCCGGCCTCGAAAGATCCACATGTCGCAGCCCTACCTAGGCACAACAGAGAGGTCAGCACGCCGGCCTAAATCCTATGGCGCAGGGGTCTGGGCCCATCGCCCATTGCACACCTGCACGTTGCGAGGGCGGCCGGAAGCAGACCTAGCCTAGCAGGCGTTCCAGTCCAATCCGGCACACGCTGCTCAGTCGCTGACGTCATGAAGGCTTCGGCTGATACCACGACATCGAGTGCCCATAATTATTCCCGCGTAGTTGGTTAGTGCGTATAGGCCAGTGGCCAGACACAGATCAAATACCAAGATCTCGTTAAGCGTATTATTTTGAAGTAATCGCGAACGCCAACCAGGATCAGGCCCACCTCTCTCCTAGGCAGTCTCAGCCTGCCCTGTCGCTCCGTCACAAAGATCCACCCAGAGGACCGTCGGTAGAAAGGTCCTTTCAGCCCCCAATCTGTGAATCACTCGCGGGTACTCTATGAGCCGACCCGTCTTTAGTCATCACATGTATCATCTATATGTATATAAGTATAAACCCGTAATCACCTCCCTAGTGATCACGGCCCGATAGTATAGCACGGCAGACGGACAAGAATGTAGGGCCACTGATGATAAACTAGCATCCTATACTAAGCATTTAGGAATGCAGGTAAGGTATCAACAACGGTAGCAACAATGATAGGCTACGCATCGGGATAGGATTAACGGGAAGCAGTAACATGCTACACTACTCTAATGCAAGAAGTACAGAGAAGAGTAGGCGATATCTGGTGATCAAAGGGGGGCTTGCCTAGTTGCTCTGCAGACAGAAACGGACGCTCGAAGGTGAAGTAGTCGATTACTGATTCAACCGCGGTCTCGGGGTCTACCGGAAAGAAATAAAGGAGGGGGAACACAATAAATAACACAGCAATCAAAGCATCACAAATCATAACATGGCAATACACGGTGCTAGGGATGACCTAACGTAGTACTAGGTGCTGTCGGCAAAGGGGGAAAAACATCTGGGAAAGTATCCCCGGTGTTTCGCGTTTTTGGACAGACGGACCGGAGGAAGCCGGTTGCAGGTTCTCTATGCTAGGGACATGTGGCAGACGAACGGGTTGCGTATTCAGATTTGTTGGATATTTTTGAGCAACTTCCATGTATAAAACTTTTTCATCCAAGTTGCGAATAATTTTCTATTAATTTTCAAAGTTTTAACAATTTTCTGTTTTTTTATTTAGAATAATCTAAATTGACCAAGTCAAATTTGACTAGTCAAAGGGGCAGGTGTGGCCCACATGTAAGGGTCACAGGGGCAATTCAATTAGTCTAAACTAAGTTAAACTAGTGGAGCCACATGTCATCTACACATTAGGTTATTTAGCCTAGTAATCTAATCCTAAAACTAATCTATCTCTAGTTAATTAAGCCGGCCAGAGGCACATCCGGTTATGCATGTTGTGCACACCCACAGCACACTCACACACACACACACACTCACCTAAGTGCACTGGCACACCGGCCACACACAAACACCACACACACACGCTGCACCCACACACACAACTCACATGCACGCTGCGCGCACACATAGCATGCACGGCCACGGCCATGGCCATCGCCAATAGCAGTGCACAGCAGCAGCAGGGGCTAGACGAGTGGGGCAGCAGCTAAGGGCAGCAATAGTGCAAACCAGCAGCGACGCGCAACAGCAAGGAGCAGCAGTAGCAAAAAAAAGCAGCTTGGCTAGCCAGAGCAGCAAACAGCAGCAGGATTAGCAAACATCGGTAGTAGCAAGGACCAGCGCACGGGCAGCGGTAGGTGGCGACGAGGCCACTCACGGGAGCACGCGCATGAGGGCTCGGGCAGCGGCGCATCGGGCGCGGCCAGGCACGGTCTGGGCAAAGTAGGGCGCGGACGGCTGCGGGCACACAGAGAGCTTCGGGGGCGGCCATGGCGATCTCAAGACGACGGCTACGATGAAAAATCAAAGGGGAAAATGAGGGGGCAGCGGAGGATCTCACCACGAGGCTTGTGGACACCTCGGTTGCCGCGGGGATGGACCGGAGCAGCGGTGGTGCGGCGAGATGGGGTCGGTCGGAGGAAGAAGAAGGGATCGATCCCGGCGATGGAGTGGATGCCGGCTCGAGCTCGTGGACGCAGACGATGAAGCGGACGATGACGGAGAGGATGGACAAGGTCTCATGGCGCGGGGACGACGGAGAGCGCACGGACGATGACGGCCATGGCCACAAGGCTTCTGTTGTGGGTTGCAGTGATGAGAGCGAGCGAGGAAGAGAGGGAAAGGGCGATAGGGTTTGTCCAGAGGCGTCGGGGTGCTCTTATCCACCGTGGGGACTCGCTAGATGATCAACACGGTGACATCCACGGCCAAGGAGGCGTGGATGTGCGCCACGGCGCGCCCCTGCTTCCTCCACTGTACAGGAAGGAGAAGGCCTCAAGATGGGCTGGGCCATTTACTGTAGCTATGGGCCAAAGTGCATAGTAGTTAGGTTCCTTCTACATTTACTATTTTCTGTTTTATATTTTCTCTATGGTTTTCTATTTATTTTAACTATCAAACAAACTTTCTCGAAAGTGCCACTTAGCACAAAATTACCAGGCAACATTTTGAAGCAGCACACAAAGTTACTACTTATTTTGAAAAGGTTGGATATTTATCTAAATTGAAACGGTAAATTTAATTGTTGCTTACTCTGTTTTAAATAGGTTAGGGTCATTTTATTAATTCAAAATATGTTGTATAATTTATGAAAAATAATTAAGGAATATTTTCAACCCAGCCTACATTTTTATTTTATTATTTGAAAATTTAATAATTTGACTTGCATTTGAATTTGAATTCGAGTTCAGTTTGGATCAAGGTGAGGTTTAGAAAATGAATCGCGATGACATGGCACCATTAGTGTGTGGTTACTATAGCTTAACTACCCGGGCATTACATCCGTGTACTCTGTGTCGAGACCGATGACATTCATCTCCAACTTTTGGAGGGAGTTGGATACATTGTTAATCCACTTCCGAACAACCCTTGGGTGGTCGGTGACTATGGCAACTATGCTCACCGAGCCTTCGACGAGGACATGTTGGACGCTAAAAACCTGCTTCTCGGTCTCTTTCGCCATTTGGAACCGCTGGACCGGAGGGCTATGGTTTGGAGAATTAGGATTATATGGCTATTCTAACTGAAGAAGATGGTTATTTATAGGGGCTTCAGAATTAATCCAAGAGGATGTGAAGAGGTTAAAACAATGTGAATACGGTGTGGTTTGGATGCGAATGAAGATCAAGGAGTAGTGAAAAAGCCGAGGAAAATCATTCCCGATGGAGAAATAAATGGGATAAGTTATTCGCATGCATGAAGAGAGCAGCGGTGGTTTGACTGTTGCATGCAATGGATTGGACGGGCTCTTCGGTTGCCTTTTCTCTCTCCCACGCGCAGAGAATGGCCCACTCGTATGCTGCAGTTTATTGGCTGGAGTCTGGCTGCAGCTGCTCATGCGAACGCTAATTAATGCTGTGAATGCGGGGCATGGAGGGAAATGGGCGCATGCAAAAGGGTATATACACAGACTAATTGGAGAAATACTGAAAGAGTTATGCACAGACAAAAGAGGACCGGAGGGAGTACTAGTCATGTTCCTACTATGGTTAAGGATTATGCGGTTATCCTCAAAAAAGAAAAGTCCTTCTTCGTGCATCCACATGCACGAGAATTTGGTTCAGCTCGCAATATGGAGGATAGCTGGAGGATGAAGTGAACCCAGAGGCATGCTAACACGGGAGTGGACTCATGTTCCTACTACTCCTACGAGTAGTAGTAGTAGTACAACTGTGGTACACTTGATGGTCAAAATACTATTATTCATCCGGTCCTCACAGTGAAGTGACAAGACCCTGCGCCCGGGGTGACACCAGTCGAAGCGGCGTGTCCAGGTTACCAAAGTCAGCCTCACCTTGTGCACTGTGCAGTGACTGTCACCGCCGCTGTATAGCATGCCTCGCCTCGTCTCCCTCTCCCCTAGCACCAGTCCATCTCCATATCTGTCTCGCAGGAGATCCTAAGGTCACTCTTCATTATCTCACTGTGCCCCCGCATACCATCGCCTCGCTCGCCTCCCCCAGTACCACTATTCCCTCGCTAGCCGCTCCAGCACCGACAGCCTTCTCCCCCGTAAATCAAGCCCCCCGAAACCCCACCTTCCAAACTCCACCATGGCCGAACGCGAACCGCGTAGGATCCATATGAGCCGTGATTGGAGCAATCTCCCTTGTGACGTCCTCGACCTCTGTTGTTCGTGTATGGATATGTTGTGCGCCCTGTGGCTGGCTGCATGCTCGAGGGGCATGCACACGGCCATCATCAAAGCGAGGCCAAAGCTTTTCAAGACACCCTGCTTGCTGCTATCTGGTCTTGCGAGATTGGCTCACCATGATACAAAGGCGTACATGATGCCCCTCTACTTCAATCCGATCTCTATTAGCCGAAACTTCTTTGCAGGTATGTAGTGGGTCGCCGTACATCATTTCCCTCCACTTTGATCCGATCACCAACGCCCGAAACTTCTTGGCAGGTATGTACTGGATCGACATGAACTCCCACTGGATAGCTGCCTTCAAAGAAGACGGTAAAAAGTTGGTGCTCATGAACTTCCAGATCTCCCATGAGATTATCCTTCCTCCGTTGGATTATATAGAGTTTTACCATCGCGGTCCTAGTCATCTAGATTACCAGGTCAGTTGGACGGACCCTGTTTTGTAGAAGATTGTAATCTGTCAAGTGCCCACACGACATGCGAATTACGCAGACTTCAAGCTAATTGCCTTGTTCGACCGCGGACTCGCCTATCTTTACACCGGTGCCTTCTTTAGCTAGAGACAACTCAGCTCGCAATGGATCATCGTCAAAGCTGATACACACTTCTATGATGCTATCGAACACAATGGCATCATCTACACGATCGACAAAGCAGATGGCACCATGTATTGATGGGACAGCGCGTGTAAGCTGTTTCCGTCTCATGTTAATGTTGACGCCATGACATTGTTTGAACTTTTTGTGATGATTGGCATATCCCTGTTTGAGCAGAATTTGAGTAGAACTATGGCAATGTATTAGAGACGCCGAAAATCAGCTATATTTGGAATGAGTTAATTCATGCGATTGTGATCATGTCATTACAGCCAATTTGTACCCCTGAATAATCAAACGGTTGGGAATATCTGGATATTCTCCTTATTTTACAGTATTCTATATACTACTACTAAATATGAGTGTGTATCAATGGCCATATTGGTTTCCTCATTTTCAAGATGTAGAAACATGCACCGCACTGTTGGTTTAATGTAACCATACATTACGGAAGTAAATGTGCATATGGAGAACTCTATATTTGGAAGTAGTGAAAGCATGTAATGCTTATTATGTGTACATACCTATATTTGCCCTTCAGCAATCAATGGCTAGAATAATATCCTCACAAAAAAATTTCCCATAGAACACAAGTATATAACTATACATGGTATGTTAGTTACCTTCAAGAATTTGTTTCGGAGGACAGAACATGATTCCATAACATGCATGACATGGTAGTTTCCTACGAAGAATCGATTGCGAGATAACATGAGTATAACCATGCATGGCACTTCTATATTTTCGAACCCAATATACATTTCCATGTATTTTCCTCCCAGTTCCAACAGGGACATATCAATGTTGTTTCTTGCATTATCCTACTCATACTCTGAACAATGATGATCTTACATTAACAATGCATGTCCTTTTTGATACGATGAATTGTCCCTATAGTTACTGCCCTTTGTAATCACACCACCTTTGCCAAAAACAGGGAAGCACAACTGGTTACTCGCTCGATCAGATGACGGCAAAAGACTGATGATCATTCAGACACATGAGCCGGAAAAGTTATATTGCAAAAACCCCACTGTATACAAGCACTGTGAAATACGTGAGTCTCCGAACAGTGGCTGTTACGTCCATGTGCAGGATACCAGCTTGTTGGGGCCTTCAAGATTTTTTAGTTCGAGGCGGGTAAACTGCCTTGGTTCACACTCTGTTTCTCGGACTCAATTATCCGATTAACCAGGAGATCACCATTGGCAAGGACCTTGATTGCAGAGAGGCTCTGTTTGCTATGGAAAAATGTGTCTACATGGCGAGTCCTAGGAGGTCGGGAGCAAATCCCCTTATTTTCAACGATACAACCTACAGCCAAAAGAGGGTGAGAATGACAAAGGCATCTGAATTAACTTTGATCCCAGGATGTCCCAATTACGACAGGCAGTGGTGTGGTTCAAGCCTTCAGGTTGATAGGTAATTGGGCTGTTGCGTTGAAAGCGTGGAGTACTGGTGTCTCCGGATCATTGGTCGCAGAAGCGGGGCTGCAAATTATGATGGTGTTGGATCATCTCTTCGTATGACTTTGTTGTCTTTGCTGCTTGTTCTAGATGGGTAGTTCTTTCTTTTGTTATGCATATTCCTTGTCATTTGGTCATCCTCGTCTATGTCACTCTTACTATGTAATAGTTGCCTCTGTTTAGAATGTCATTCTCGTCTGGATCATGAGAGTCTGAGCACTGCAGATGGGTGCGTTTTGGTGGTGTAGCAAGACTTCTTATGAACTATCATGTCTTGCTGTTTATGTCAGTAGTAGTCACTAGTCAGCGTTTGAATGTTGTGTATATCATTGTTTAGAACTATTTATTGTCTCGAACTACTGGTGGGCTAAATGAGGGCATCACCATTCTCCAGTGTTCAGAGTGTATCTCCTTTTTTCAAGTTATATAATTTGAGCTCAGTGTCTTTTCGATGATGTACACTTGTTTGGGCCAGTGAGGTGTCGTTGAATATGGGCCGAGTAGTAACGCAATGCCAAACTGGTCAATTTTGACTCTCAGTCCGGGCTCTCAAAAGATCCTCAGAAAAAGTCCGGGCTCTCCAAAATATAAAGAATAAGGACTCTTAGGACGACATGTGGGCGCCACCGGTGTTGTCGTACGCTTGCGCTCCGAGAGCATATTGGCGCGTGTTTGAAATTCAAGATACCTTTTCATCCCCGATCTCCCGCCCCTCCCCCGCCTCTGGAATCTCGATTCCTACTCCAGTTCCCCCAAATCCCCCTCCTGTACTCAAGCTCACTATCATGTCACCGGTCAACATGGATCTCTGAGCCGGAGATCCTGAGGTCCGTCCTGCCTTCGGTCGTTGTGTGCTGTCACTCAACGGTGGCATGGCGGTGCTTGACGACCAGTTTGCCAGAAAAGTGCTGATGGTAACCATCAACGGCGACCGGCATCCCGTCTTGCCGGATGACCTTATCAAAGCTCTTGACATTGCACATGGCATCCAAATAAGTGACTTGCTTGTAGAAGTCTGTCCGCCACCGGCTGATTTCTTTGTCAGGTTCCGGACAACTTTTGACTGCAGTCGTGTGTTCGAATCTTCCCGGCGTTTGTTCTGCGATGGCACGCTGGTGAGATTTGATCGGTGGCACCCAGGATGGGGCTCGGTGCCCTTTGAGCTTCAGTTTTTAACAAAGCTTACCTTCCACGGCATGCGTCGACGTGCTTGGAACAACGAGTCCATGAATGAGCTTATCAACAACCTTGGAGGTGAGCTCGTAAGTATGTTTGTTCCTCCATATAGCTCGGCTTTGACGGTTATGGCATGGATGAAGAAGACGTCCACCATACCGAAGGTGATTGGTGTTGAGATACTGGTGCAGGAACCGGGGTTGTACTATTCATCGCCACCACGGCCGCCGCAGACCTTGATAGGGATGTACCCGTATCGAGTGTTCTTGCATGTCGAAGAAGTGGTCTATCCATCAATCGAAGTCCTGCCACCGCCGCTGGTGCCAGGGTCCGTCAACGACGTCCATTACAGGAGTCAACATCAGACTTTCCCCGTGTTGCTCGGAATGATGGATGGCACATGGACTACTCCATCGCGCGGCAGAGGCCACTCCTTCTTTGGGAGAAGAGGCAGGGCTGGCTGCCTGGATGTGCTCTAATTTGAGTTAACAACTGAATCTTGTCAAATACTAGTTAAATCCGAGCTATGGGTGTGAAGCACTGATGTGCGAGTACATTTGATTGTGACCTGTTCTAATTTTGTACCTGAACTTTTTTTAGAAAGGGTTGTACGTCAACTTAATGTGCTAGCAGAACTTATTGTGTTGTGCGTCTGTTTTCTTTGCACATCATTCAAGGGATGAACCGTTATGTATGAGTTCGTTGGTTTCAACATAGCCCTACCCATAGCGATCCACTGCTTCCATCCTGATTGTGCCGCCTGCGTTAAATTTTTGTATGCAAGTTCAGTGTGCTATGATGTTCTATATGATTGTGTCAACTATATAAGTTTTTACTGAGCATCAGCAATGCATATGGCTGAAAGATGTATTTACGAGCATCGACCGACGGGTCTGTATCTCTGTCTCTCACACACACACACACGCACACACGCACAAGTGGGACCCGTTGAATTATTTCTTTGCTTGTGATAGCTTTTAATTAGGTTCCACTGTAATCTAACTTTTTTCTTAAGTTATTAATTGAGCTCAGTGACTTCAAAAAGTTGTACAAAAGCCTTGTTTGGGCCTTTCCGGCGTCGCTGAATGTGGGCTGAGTAGCCCTGTTAGGTTGTACTATACTACACAGGCCTTTTTTTTCAGCATCAGCAATGCAACTCGGCCGACAGATGTACGCAATATCTGGGTCAACTTGTTATTCTCCGCCCCGCTGGGCTGCAAACTTTCCTAGGAGGTATGCATTAGGCTTAACAAGAAAATGGAGTTTAAGAAATAATAAATGGGATGTAATTATAATAACTGGGTAGTAACTATAAACAATTGCACCAAGCGCGTAATTAGTTTAAAAAATATATTATTTTTGGAATTTGAAAATTTTAATATCAATACTTGTTGCGCGTGCAATATTTCGTTGGATTTTAACGTAATACAACTTTATTTTTAAATTATATTTAATATGACTAGAAATTTCGGATAATAATATTTCGGATCCCATAAAAATGTGGGAATTTTTTTTGAATTCTCTTTTGAGCGGTTGGTTGAAATTATTAATCGTTCTGCTAGGTAGAAAACGGGTTGTACATTCTTACAAATCGCAAATGGGTTATATGTTCTCTGCCACACACTTGTGGGCCTTCTAAGTTGACGCGTCCCCTAAAAAAACTAAGTTGACGTGTATGCAAGGCTTTGTCAACAACACACGGTTCTGGCAGCTGTGGCCGTTGGATGTCCATCCAACGGATGTCGTGCTTCTTCTTCAATCTCGGATATTCTTGCTTCAGACGCCCAAAAAATGATTCCTCCCCCTGACATCTGGGCGCACCATTTTGTAGGCTGAATTGTGGGCCTACTAAGTTGACGCGTACCAAGGGCTTTGTCAACTTAGTCAATATATTCTAGCTGCAGTGACCGTACGATGTCCATCCAACGGCCGTAGTGCTTCTTCAACCTCTAGTCTTCTTGCTCCAGCCACGCTGGTCGTGCCGCGTGCTCCTGCCTCCCGTGGCCGGCTGTGATGCCGCGGAGGCCTCACCACCACCTACTACTCCCACCGCTGGGCAGGCCATCCCTCTACTCACCCACACCCCCTGTTATTCTGCGGCAACGACAACCTCACACCGCAGCCGAACCGGTGAACCCTCGTACTCCTCTCTATGCGGGCTTCCACTGCCGCGTCTTCCCCGGCTCCGCGTCGTCCCCTTCCTAGGCCTCGCCATCGTCCACCGCCCTAGTGCTCTCGGCACGGCGTGGTCAACGTGGTCAAGGAACGACTTCCATCCGAAGTGGACTGTACGTGGAGAGGCTGACAGCTGGGTCCACGACGGCAGCAAGGAAGTGCCTCCTTATTACGCGCAAAATAATTATTCCTCCACCTGACAGCGGGGACCCACCGGACGAGCCACTGTATTTCACAAAAAAAGGTTCCCCCCTGACTGCTGGGACCCACCAGCTAAATCTTCGCACGCAAGGAAGTGCGTCCGGGCAAAAAAAAAACGATTCGCCCCCCTGACTTCTGGGACCCACCAGCTACATCTTCGCATGCAAGAAAGTGCCTGACAGTCGGGACCCACCTTGTCGGAGCGTACATAGCGTTGTCATTCTGGTCGCGAACGCGTACGTACATACTGGTCGATGTAGAGGCACGCATGTAGAATGTACACGTACGTACAGCGGCCAGTGTGCAAGAAAGAAAATATGGCCACGTACATACATACGGGCAGGTTCTCGAACGCCTACTCACGCATACGTACGGCCAGGGCTCATGTACATGGCTCGACCAGAACAGAGAAACATCGTTGTCGTCGTGTTCATGGGAGCCAACCGGCTCGGTCGGAACGGAATGCATCGTCGTGTTCATCGGGAGGGATTGGACAGAACATCCGATGGAAACGAGGCCTGGCGTACCGCAGAACGAAGGAAACGGCCTTGTGTTCGAAAGGCCACGTTCGAAACAGGATCCTGTTCATCGGGATGGGTCTGGCGTACCGCAAAACAATGGAAACGGACCTCCTACGGTCGAAACGGGGGTCCTATTTATCGGGAGGGGTGTGGCGTACCGCAAAACGGAGGAAACGGACTTGTGTTGGAGCGCTACGGTCAAAACGGGGGTCCTGTTCATCGAGAGTGGTGTGGCGTACCGCAAAACGAGACTGCACGAGATACTATTCATCTCCACCGTCGACCCCCTCCAGCCTCCACGGGCTACTGTTCATCCACCGTCGACCTCCTCTAGCCTCCACCTGGGACTGTTCATCCACGGGCTCCTGTTCATCCAGCCACAACCGCGCGCTACTCCATGGGCTATTGTTCAACCAGCCCTCTCCACGGGCTCCTGTTCAACCACCCCTCCATGGGCTACTGTTCATCCAGCCCTCCACCGTCTACTGTTCGTCCTGCCCTCCACGGGGTGGTCCTGTTCATCCAGCCCTCCACGGGGTCCTGTTCATCCAGCCCCAACCTTCTCAATCGATCGGGGTTCTGTTCATCCAGAGGCAACACCACGGGGTCTTGTTCATCGACCCCCACCGGGAACTGTTCATCCAAACCCCCCCAGCAACGCTCACTGTTCATCCAGAAGCAGCATCGATCAGCTTCAGTTAGCAGTAGTAGCAAAGGAATCGCTCGATCGGGTTCAGTTAACAACCATCGATCGATTGCTCGGGTTCAGTAACGTGTAGCCTGCAGTGCAATCGCTCGGGTTCAGTTAGAGCCCAACGCCTCGCACCCACGCGCGTGCGTGTACGAGAGAAACGTGCATCGCTCGGCCCCGACCACCCACCGTAACCGGGAACACCCCGATATTTTCCTCGCCCTCGCTTCTACCATGGTTTTCTCCATCATGGACGGCCCAAAGAATGTCATGTAGCCGCGTCTCCAGCCCGCCCAGGACGAAAAGCCCATTTTCCGTCATGATTTTTTGTCATAGAAGTAGGACCCCACCATATCTATGATGATACCGTGTTTTGTCACAATTATTGTCATAGAAGTGTCATAAGTATGACATAAAAAAATTTCGTTCGGCCCAAAATGTCACGGATGTGTCTTTTTTTGTAGTGCGTACAGCTCCTCACAAGCAAACTCCTATGCTTCTCCACCATAATCAATTCCTGGGCTGTTGATATCCCCTATTCCTCGAAGGATATGCTCAAGTTAATTTGTTCCACAAGATGAGTAATGTAGTATTTGTAGGAACTAGATTACTTTACTATTGCAATAGTGTGGTTCGAAAATCCTTTATTTTTCTATTATATATTAGAATGGAATTTGTAAGGTTTAGTCTGCATTTCACAATCAATATGTGTTGTTGAAGTAGTTTAAAATGTTTAACTTGCTTTTTGGCCAGTATCCATATATATATGTGGATGTATCATTGTTTTATTCATAATCAATTTGTAATGGTGCTTAATGTACTGTTTGGTCTGCTTTTTTGGTCTGTATCCCTGAATTGATGCCCTTAAGATCTTTTTTATTTCTATAATTCATGAGCACAAATGAGCATGAAAACAAAATATCCCATGATTAAACGTAAGCAAGCCTTGGTGAACGAACTGATATTTTCCATGCATTACAGGTGAAGCAGAAAAAATACAAGCTCTATAAGCTCCACGGCCTCGAGGCCAATGCCTAGGTTGATGCTACTGTGCTACTAACTTTACCACACCCCTATTACAGTTTATAGTTTACTTTACCAGAGAAACTAGATCAGCGCTCAGGGCTAGTGTGCTACGGTTGGTTTAGGTATGTCTACGAGAAGACGGCGGCCACTATAAGATGCTCTCCTGATTTAGGACGGTTCTGATTTTTCTTCTATTATTAGAAAAAAAAATAAGAGAGAAAGGATTGTTATTTTTGCTGCTACAATATGATGCTCTGTTGTTACTGTTTATTGTATGAAGTCGTGTGAACTACCTACCAGATTTAGGCTTGGATGATTCAGATAGGATGGAAGATGCGTAGGAATTCGTTCATGACATTCTCAATGAATTCGATCCATCGCTGGTGAGCTTCATCATGTAAGACCTTTTGTAACTTCATTCAAATTTATCTAGCAACAATTGCATGACTCTTGAAAGTGCTAGTTATCGACTAGAGGGGGGTGAATAGGCTCTAAAATATGGGGTGCCATGGGAATCCCAAAGCTTAGGCTCTTGACACTCCTTGTTCCATAATCCATCAAATCTTTACCCAAAATTTGAAAACTTCACAACACAAAACTTAAAATAGAAAATCTCGTGAGCTCCTTTACCGAAAGAAAAAACAAAACACCACTTCAAGGTACTGTAATGAACTCATTCTTTATTTATATTTGTGTTAATCCTACTGTATTCCAACTTCTCTATGGTTTATAAACTATTTTACTAGCCATAGATTCCTTAAAATAAGCAAACACCACACGAAAAACAGAATCTGTCAAAAACAGAACAGTCTGTAGTAATCTGTAGCTAACGCAAGATCTGGAACCCTAAAAATTCTAAAATAAATTTCTGGACGTGATGAATTTATCTATTAATCATCTTAAAAAATAATTAACTAAATAGCTCTTTCCAAATAAAAATGAAAGCAATTCTCGTGAGCGCTAAAGTTTCTGTTTTTTACAGCAAGATTAAAAAGAGTTTCCCCAAGTCTTTACAACGGTTCTACTTGGCACAAAAACTAATTAAACACAAAAAACACAACCAAAACAGAGGCTAGATAAATTATTTATTACTAAACAGGAGCAAAAAGCAAGGAATAAAAATAAAATTGGGTTGCCTCCCAACAAGCGCTATCGTTTACGCCCCTAGCTAGGCATAAAAGCGAAGATAGATCTAGATATTGCCATCTTTGGTAGGAAATCCATAAGTGGTTCTCATAATAGATTCATATGTTAATTTAATTTTCTTTATAGGGAAGTTTTCCATTCCTTTCCTTAACGGAAATTGGAATCTAATATTCACTTCCTTCATATCAATAATTGCACCAATCGTTCTAAGGATAGGTCTACCAAGAATAATAGGACATGAAGGATTGCAATCTATGTCAAGAAAAATAAAATCTACGGGCTCATAATTCCTATTTGAAAGAATAAGAACATGATTAATTCTTCCCATAGGTTTCTTGATAGTGGAATCCGCAAGGTGCATGATTAAAGAGCAATCATCAAAATCACGGAAACCTAGCAAATCACACAAAGTCTTTGGAATCGTGGAAACACTAGCACCCAAATCACACAAAGCATAGCACTCATGATCTATAATTTTAATTTTAATAGCAGGTTTCCACACATCATAAAGTTTTCTAGGGATAGAAACTTTCAACTCAAGTTTTTCTTCATAAGATTGCATTAAAGCATCAGCGATATGTTTGGTAAAGGCTTTATTTTGACTATAAGCATGAGGAGAATTTAGCACAGATTGCAACAAGGAAATACAATCTATCAAAGAGCAATTACCATAATTAAATTCCATGAAATCCAAGATAGTGGGTTCATCGATATTTAAAGTTTTGACTTCTTCAATCCCACTTTTAACAATTTTAGCATCAAGATCTAAAGACTCCGAATTTTTGGAACGCCTTCTAGGTAAAGGTGGATCATATTCAGTCCCATCATTATCAAGATTCATATTACAAAACAAGGATTTAATAGGGGACACATCAATAAATTTTATATCTTCATCTTTTTTATCATGGAAACTAGAAGAATACGCTTTTATAAAGCAATCTTTCTTAGCACGCATCCTAGCGATTCTTTCTTTGCACTCATCAATGGAAATTCTCATAGCTTTGAGAGACTCGTTGATATCATGCTTAGGTGGAATAGATCTAAGTTTCAAATAATCAACATCAAGAGAAATTCTAACAACGTTCCTAGCCAATTCATCAATCTTAAGCAATTCTTCTTCAATCAAAGCATTGAAATTCTTTTGTGAAGTAATAAATTCTTTAATATTAGATTCAAAATCAGAGGGCATCTTATTAAAATTTCCATAAGAATTGTTGTAGGAGTTACCATAATTATTAGAGGAATTACTAGGATATGGCCTAGGATTAAAGTTTCCTCTATACGCGTTGTTACAAAAATTATTCCTACCAACAAAATTCACATCCAAAGATTCATTATTATTTTCAATCAAAGTAGAAAAATTAGGATCAGAAGAAACGCTTTTATTAGCAAATAATTTCGTAAGTTCATCCATCTTTCCACTCAAAACATTAATTTCTTCTATCGCATGCACTTTCTTATTAGTAGATCTTTCGGTGTGCCATTGAGAATAATTAACCATAATATTATCTAGGAGTTTAGTAGCTTCTCCTAAATTGATTTCCATAAAAGTGCCTCCCGCGGCCGAATCTAAAAGGTTTCTAGAAGCAAAATTCAATCCGGCATAAAAATTTTGTATAATCATCCATAAATTCAAACCATCTGTAGGGAAATTATGTATCATTAATTTCATCCTTTCCCAAGCTTGTGCAACATGTTCATGATCAAGTTGCTTAAAATTCATAATATGATTTCTAAGAGAGATGATCTTAGCGGGAGGAAAATACTTAGAGATAAAAGCATCCTTGCACTTATTCCACGAATCAATACTATTTTTAGGCAAAGACGAAAACCAAGCTTTAGCACGATCTCTAAGCGAAAAAGGAAATAACTTCATTTTAACAATATCATTTTCCACATCTTTCTTCTTATTCATATCACACAAATGAACAAAGTTGTTTAGATGGGTAGCGGCATCTTCACTAGGAATGCGGGAAAACGGATCTTTCATGACAAGATTCAGCAAAGCGGCATTAAATTCACAAGATTCAGCATCGGTAAGAGGAGCAATCGGAGTGCTAATAAAATCATCGTTGTTGGTAGTAGTAAGTCACACAATTTGGTATTATCTTGAGACATCGTGACAAGCAAGCAATCCAACACACAAGCAAACAAGAGACGGGCAAAAAAGCAAATAGTGAAAGAGGAGGAGGACGGAGAGAGAGAGAGGGCGAAGAAAACGGCAAGGGTGAAGTGGGGGGAGAGGAAAACGAGAGGCAAATGGCAAATAATGTAATGCGGGAGATAAAGGTTTGTGATGGGTACTTGGTATGTTGACTTTTGTGTAGACTCCTCGGCAACGGCGCCAGAAATCCTTCTTGCTACCTCTTGAGCACTGCGTTGATATTCCCTTGAAGAGGAAAGGGTGATGCAGCAGAGCAGCGTAAGTATTTCCCTTAATCATCTTAAAAAATAATTAACTAAATAGCTCTTTCCAAATAAAAATGAAAGCAATTCTCGTGAGCGCTAAAGTTTCTGTTTTTTACAGCAAGATTAAAAAGAGTTTCCCCAAGTCTTTACAACGGTTCTACTTGGCACAAAAACTAATTAAACACAAAAAACACAACCAAAACAGAGGCTAGATAAATTATTTATTACTAAACAGGAGCAAAAAGCAAGGAATAAAAATAAAATTGGGTTGCCTCCCAACAAGCGCTATCGTTTACGCCCCTAGCTAGGCATAAAAGCGAAGATAGATCTAGATATTGCCATCTTTGGTAGGAAATCCATAAGTGGCTCTCATAATAGATTCATATGTTAATTTAATTTTCTTTATAGGGAAGTGTTCCATTCCTTTCCTTAACGGAAATTGGAATCTAATATTCACTTCCTTCATATCAATAATTGCACCAATCGTTCTAAGGATAGGTCTACCAAGAATAATAGGACATGAAGGATTGCAATCTATGTCAAGAAAAATAAAATCTACGGGCTCATAATTCCTATTTGAAAGAATAAGAACATGATTAATTCTTCCCATAGGTTTCTTGATAGTGGAATCCGCAAGGTGCATGTTTAAAGAGCAATCATCAAAATCACGGAAACCTAGCAAATCACACAAAGTCTTTGGAATCGTGGAAACACTAGCACCCAAATCACACAAAGCATAGCACTCATGATCTATAATTTTAATTTTAATAGCAGGTTTCCACACATCATAAAGTTTTCTAGGGATAGAAACTTTCAACTCAAGTTTTTCTTCATAAGATTGCATTAAAGCATCAGCGATATGTTTGGTAAAGGCTTTATTTTGACTATAAGCATGAGGAGAATTTAGCACAGATTGCAACAAGGAAATACAATCTATCAAAGAGAAATTACCATAATTAAATTCCATGAAATCCAAGATAGTGGGTTCATCGATATTTAAAGTTTTGACTTCTTCAATCCCACTTTTAACAATTTTAGCATCAAGATCTAAAGACTCCGAATTTTTGGAACGCCTTCTAGGTAAAGGTGGATCATATTCAGTCCCATCATTATCAAGATTCATATTACAAAACAAGGATTTAATAGGGGACACATCAATAACTTTTATATCTTCATCTTTTTTATCATGGAAACTAGAAGAATACGCTTTTATAAAGCAATCTTTCTTAGCACGCATCCTTGCGGTTCTTTCTTTGCACTCATCAATGGAAATTCTCATAGCTTTGAGAGACTCGTTGATATCATGCTTAGGTGGAATAGATCTAAGTTTCAAATAATCAACATCAAGAGAAATTCTAACAACGTTCCTAGCCAATTCATCAATCTTAAGCAATTCTTCTTCAATCAAAGCATTGAAATTCTTTTGTGAAGTAATAAATTCTTTAATATTAGATTCAAAATCAGAGGGCATCTTATTAAAATTTCCATAAGAATTGTTGTAGGAGTTACCATAATTATTAGAGGAATTACTAGGATACGGCCTAGGATTAAAGTTTCCTCTATACGCGTTGTTACAAAAATTATTCCTACCAACAAAATTCACATCCAAAGATTCATTATTATTTTCAATCAAAGTAGAAAAATGAGGATCAGAAGAAACGCTTTTATTAGCAAATAATTTCATAAGTTCATCCATCTTTCCACTCAAAACATTAATTTCTTCTATCGCATGCACTTTCTTATTAGTAGATCTTTCGGTGTGCTATTGAGAATAATTAACCATAATATTATCTAGGAGTTTAGTAGCTTCTCCTAAATTGATATCCATAAAAGTGCCTCCCGCGGCCGAATCTAAAAGGTTTCTAGAAGCAAAATTCAATCTGGCATAAAAATTTTGTATAATCATCCATAAATTCAAACCATCTGTAGGGAAATTATGTATCATTAATTTCATCCTTTCCCAAGCTTGTGCAACATGTTCATGATCAAGTTGCTTAAAATTCATAATATGATTTCTAAGAGAGATGATCTTAGCGGGAGGAAAATACTTAGAGATAAAAGCATCCTTGCACTTATTCCACGAATCAATACTATTTTTAGGCAAAGACGAAAACCAAGCTTTAGCACGATCTCTAAGCGAAAAAGGAAATAACTTCATTTTAACAATATCATTTTCCACATCTTTCTTCTTATTCATATCACACAAATGAACAAAGTTGTTTAGATGGGTAGCGGCATCTTCACTAGGAATGCGGGAAAACGGATCTTTCATGACAAGATTCAGCAAAGCGGCATTAAATTCACAAGATTCAGCATCGGTAAGAGGAGCAATCGGAGTGCTAATAAAATCATCGTTGTTGGTAGTAGTAAAGTCACACAATTTGGTATTATCTTGAGACATCGTGACAAGCAAGCAATCCAACACACAAGCAAACAAGAGACGGGCAAAAAAGCAAATAGAGAAAGAGGAGGAGGACGGAGAGAGAGAGAGAGGGCGAAGAAAACGGCAAGGGTGAAGTGGGGGGAGAGGAAAACGAGAGGCAAATGGCAAATAATGTAATGCGGGAGATAAAGGTTTGTGATGGGTACTTGGTATGTTGACTTTTGTGTAGACTCCTCGGCAACGGCGCCAGAAATCCTTCTTGCTACCTCTTGAGCACTGCGTTGATATTCCCTTGAAGAGGAAAGGGTGATGCAGCAGAGCAGCGTAAGTATTTCCCTCAGTTTTTGAGAACCAAGGTACCAATCTAGTAGGAGGCCATGCACGAGTCCCTCGCACCTACACAAACAAATAAACTCCTCGAAACCAACGTGATAAAGGGGTTCTCAATCCCTTCACGGTCACCTGGGAGACGTATCAAGCATCCCCACTCTTCAAGCAAAACTAGCATCCCTAAGCTTAGGGTTTTGCATATTATTAGCACAATCAAAAATTATAGATACGTTGGAGACGTATCAACACTATTCCAAACCCACTTTCAATAATATTGCAAACACTATTATCAATCTCATATTCATCATGTGGCTTAAATAAATTTTCAAGATTAAAAGTAGAATCACCCCAATCATGATCATTGCAACAAATAGTAGTCATAGCAAAACTAGCATCCCTAACCTTAGGGTTTTGCTTATTATTACCACAATTGACATCAATATAATTTGTACTGTCATCATTGCAATCATGCTTTTTATTCAAAGATCTATCGTGAATCACTTCATAAAGTACTTCATCGCAATTTTAAGATTCACGAATTTCAAGCAAAACTTCATAAAGATAATCTAGTGCACAAAACTCACTAGCAATTGGTTCATCGTTACTAGATCTCTTAAAAAGATTAGTAAGCGGATGAGGATCCATAGATCTTAGGTTCTTTGTTTGGCAATAAATAAACAACTATTCCAACCAAACGAGCAAACAAGCCAAGTAAGACATCAAGGAAAATGGAAAGACAAACAGAAGAAGGGCGAATAAAACGACAAGGGTGAAGTGGGGGAGAGGAAAATGAGAGGCAAATGGAAAATAATGTAATGCGAGGGATAAGAGTTTGTGAGGGGTACTTGGTATGTCTTGACTTGTGCGTAGACTCCCCGGCAACGGCGCCACAAATGGCTCATTGTCGGGAGTCAAATCTTGACTTGACTTGGCATGAATCTCACCGGCAACGGCGCCATAAATCCTTCTTGCTACCTCTTGAGCACTGTGTTGGTTTCCCTTGAAGAAGAAAGGGTGATGCAGTAAAGTAGCGTAAGTATTTCCCTCAGTTTTTGAGAACCAAGGTATCAATCAGTAGGAGATCACACTCGAGTCCCACGCACCTACACAAACAAATAAGAACCTCGCAACCAACGCGATAAAGGGGTTGTCAATCCCTTCACAGTCACTTACGAGAGTGAGATCTGATTGATATGATAAGATAATATTTTTGGTATTATACAATAAGGAGAAATAAATATGCAAAGTAAAACAAACGGCAATGGATTTCTAAGTGTTGGAAGATTAATATGATGGAAGATAGACCCGGGGGCCATAGATTTCACTAGTGGCTTCTCTCAAGAGCATAAGTATTACGGTGGGTAAACAAATTACTGTTGAGCAACCGATAGAATTGAGAATAGTTATGAGAATATCTAGGTATGATCATGTATATAGGCATCATGTCCGTGACAAGTAGACCGAAGAGATTCTGCATCTACTACTATTACTCCACACATCGACCGTTATCCAACATGCATCTAGGGTATTAGGTTCATAGGAACAGAGTAACGCCTTAAGCAAGATGACATGATGTAGAGGCATAAACTCATGAAATATGATATAAACCCCATCTTTTTATCCTTGATGGCAACAATACAATACATGTCGTTTCCCCTACTGTAATTGGGATAGAGCACCGCAAGATTGAACCCAAAGCTAAGCACTTCTCCCATTGCAAGAAAGATCAATATAGTAGGCCAAACCACATTGATAATTCGAAGAGAATTGCAAATATAACCAATCATACATAAAAGAATTGAAAGGCGATTCAAATACTGTTCATAGATAAACTTGATCATAAACCTACAATTCATCACATCTCGACAAACACACCGCAAAAGAAGATTACATCGAATAGATCTCCAAGAGAATCAAGGAGAACTTTGTATTGAGATCCAAAGAGAGAGAAGAAGCCATCTAGCTAATAACTGTGGACCCGGAGGTCTGAAGTAAACTACTCACACATCACCGGAGAGGCCATGGAGTTGATGTAGAGGCCCTCCGTGATCAATTCCCCCTCCGCCGGAGCTCCAAAAAAGGCCCCAAGATTGGATCTCTCAGGTATAGAAGGTTGCGACGGTGGAATTAGGTTTTCGTGGTGGTCCTGGATGTTTGCGGGTACGTGCACTTATATAGGAGGAAGAAGTAGGTCGGTGCAGCAACGAGGGGCCCACGAGGGTGGAGGGCACGCCCCCTTGCCTCGTGGTCTCCTCGATTGTTTCTCGACACCCAATCCAAGTCTCCTGGATCACGTTTGTTGAGAAAATCACGTTCCCGAAGGTTTCATTCAGTTTGGACTTCGTTTGATATTCCCTTTTTGCAAAACACTGAACATGCAAAAGAACAACAATTTGGGCTGGGCCTCTAGGTTACTCCCAAAAATAATATAAAAGTGTAAAATAAAGCCCATTAACATCCAAAACAGATAATATAATAGCATGGAACAATCAAAAATTATAGATACATTGGAGATGTATCACAGTGCAACAAAAGGTCACAATGGCAATGAGGTGAAGTAGATAACCCTGTTTACACAGAGGTGGAAAGGAAACAACTAGTGGTCAATAACGGTGGATGACACAAAAGCCAACAAAAAGAAGCATCTACCTTATCTAAATGGGAAAGAAAGTAAGACAGTAGCATTTCTGAAATGGTGGCATTGATTAATATTAACAGAGAGATTATATTAACAATAAAATTCGTTAAACATGTAATTTGCTTTTAACTGTGGCATTGCATCAATTTTCCAGCGACATTATTAGAGGGTCCGTGTTTACAGGGACATTTTGGTGGAGGGACTAAAAAAACTCCGTGTCAGTCCCATCTAAACCAAACAGGAGGGACTTTTAGGGACTAAAAGTGGGCATTTGGGACTAAAGAAAGAAGACCCCGAGGGAGAGTCTTTTTGGGACTTTTTCCAACAGTTGCCCCTGCCACGCATCGCACCTTGTCTCTATTAGTTCATTACTAGGGGTAACATGGTCTTTTAGCATGTCATTTAATAACCTCTAGTCCATATTTAGTCCCTAGAACCAAGCAGGTAGGGACTAGGGAGTTTATAACCAAAAAAAGGCTTAGATTAACAACAGCTAAAGAGTTGCACGGGACAATGGATGCACCAGCACCATGTGCATCTACCAATGTACTGGGGTGATGCACAGTCTGTTGCAACAAAGAACAAACAACCAAGGAGCATATTTGTGTGGGTCCCAGTTTTCTTATCTTTAGACGCCTTTCCCTATGTGAGCACAACAAATCTAGTCCTGCTCAAACTCTACAGCCTTGTCCCCCAAAAAAAGATCAGTTTGTTACAGATGTGCGTACTGCGTTTGTCATTGTTTTCCATTTTCGACCAACGTAGGTGCAGGATAGCCAGTCTGTACTAGTACTTTCTCCACTTCCTTTCCTCTGTGAACTACTTCCTAGATTTATGCTATACAACTTTCACCACTACTTTCCCCCATTCCCGTCCTCTTTGAACCACGTCTTAGATTCATGCGATACAGCTTTCCCCACAACTTTCCCCCTTCCTTTCCTTTTTGAACCACGTCCTAGATTCATGCTATACAACTTTTCCCACTACTTTCCCCCATTCCTTTCCTCTTTGAACAACGTCCTAGATTCATGGTATACAATTTTCCCCACTACTTTCCTGTTTGATCCAACACCTAGATTCAAGCGCAAAAGCGAAAAAAGCCCACATGTAGCTAGAGCAATGCATGTGGAATAAGTAAATTATACATTAAGGTTCTTGGGGTGTGGTTCGGTGGGCGACCGGAGGTCGTTCGACCCACACTATGTACGGCGGCGAAGAAGAAGGGGTCGGAGGCCCTCCTGCACCGCCGCTGGGTGAAAGTGAACATCTGCGCCGGTAGTGGATTCCCTCCCTCGCCGACGGCGACAACGTTAAGACTACTTCCCTTCCCGGTGGACAGATCCTGCCGGCTCTTTTACCAGCAGTGAGGGGAGAGAGAGAGAGGCCAACAAAGTCTTCTTTAGATCTGGAGAGGGTGAGAGAGTGTGAAGAGAGAAACTACAGGCAGACCAGCAGTGAGGGGAGAGAGAGAGGCCAATGAAGTCTTGTTTAGATCTAGAGAGGGTGAGAGAGTGTGAAGAGGGCAACTACAGGCGCCGAGGATCCAGTGTGTATATATATATTGAAGAGAATGTGAAGAGTGCAAACCCTAGAAAACAAGCGACGAGGCTGCAGCTTATAGGTGATGAGGTGATTATATGGGCACTACGAGATCGTATAGCTCCGTATCCATCCATTTTGACCAGTTAAAGAATCCTCCTGGCACGAATTATGCTCATGTGTAGTTATCGAACCAGAGACCTCAAGTTTGATGAGCGAACATGCTAACCAGCTACACAACACTCCCGTTATGTTCAACGAGAGGAAAATAACCTTTTATAAATTCCTGCACTCGTGTGACAAGCATGCCGTGTTTTTTTGTGTGTGGGAGTCATTGGGATTTAAATCATAATCGTGTCATGTGGCTTTGGTGGTAAGACTATCCAAATTGGTGCAGAGATAATGCAGCCTTAGTCACCTTACCTCTCTCCACGTAGTACGTTGGGTCCCACTAGTCAGAGGGTGAAACAAACAAATTAATAAGAAAAATTAAAAGCGCCAGCGGTGTTTCTTACCTCACACATCTCACTACTTCTCGGGAACACTGTCCAATTGATCCCTCTGTTCGCTCACCTATTATTTTAAGTCAATCCTTATTATAACATGCACGCAATTTTGGGCACTTTTATTCGACCTAAGTCAGTGTGCCACCGTATCTCATACGACCCCCTCCATCTATGTGATTTGACGGCTCATTGGTCATTATTACTGAGGTGGTAGGACTGCTGGATGTCCCACGCTTTCAGCGAAAGGAGGTACTACTAGATTACAATTTTCTCCTTTCTTACGACGGAGGAGTGCAAGAGCAGTGAAAACACGCAGGCTCAGTGATTACATGGCCCACCTCACACTACAACTTTATTTATAAATTACGCGACACCTACTACTCGTTCTCCTATAAACCTTGTGCTTGGCATGTCCGAACTATTAACCTTGCGATTGACTCTTCGCCCCTTCGGGAAGTCGAGCAATAATGGTACTGCAGTATATATCATTCTGGCTATATGAGACCGAATGAATTGCTGCATGTCCACCACGTGGTGAGGGTCGAGGGGCGAGGGAGAGTGATTACTATTACATCCGTTTCAATATGGACTACATACGGAGCAAAATGAGTGAATCTACAATCTAAAATATGTCTGTATACATCAGTGTTTGGAGTATGTACTAGTAGTTCATATTGAAATCTACTAAAGGACATATATTCCAAACAATATGATAATCTCTCTAACCAAGGTAGGGACGAGGAGTAAACCGAGGGAGTGCTAGTAAAATTTTCTCCTCGTCCTGTGTAACGCCCCGGATGTAACTTTCCCAATTTGTACTCCAACTCTTGCCGTTTCCGGTGTTAAGTTATTTTATTTTCTCGGGTTCAGGTTTTTGTCTCCGTGTGTTGTTATCGTTGTCATGCATCTCATATCATGTCATCATGTGCATTGCATTTTCATACGTGTTCATCTCATGCATTCGAGCATTTTCCCCGTTGTCCGTTTTGCATTCCGGCGCTTCGTTCTCCTCCGGTGGTCAATTCTGCCTTTCTTTCGTGTGTGGGGATTAAACATTTCCGGATTGGACCGAGACTTGCCAAGCGGCCTTGGTTTACTACCGGTAGACCGCCTGTCAAGTTTCGTATCATTTGGACTTCGTTTGATACCCCAACGGTTAACCGAGGGACCGAAAAGGCCACGTGTGTGTTGCAGCCCAACACCCCTCCATTTTGGCCCAAAACCCACCTAAGACTTCTCCATCATCTAGATCGTTCGGTCACGATCGCGTGGCCGAAAACCGCACCTCATTTGGACTCTCCTAGCTCCCTCTATGCCTATTTAAAGGCCTCTCCCCGAAAATCCGGATCCTCCCCGTCCTAACCCTAAATTTTCGGATCTCCGCCGCCGCCGGACACGTCCGGACGGAGCCGGACACGTCCGAATCCGCCTCCACCGCCGCCGCGCGGCCCGGGGAGCCCGGAGCCGGCCCCCGCGGCCCATCTCCTCCGCCGCCGCCCGACCATCTCCTTCCTCCCGCGCCGCTCGTCGGATCCGCCTCCACCGCCACCGCGCCGGCGCCATGCCTCCGCAGCTCCGCTGCCTCGCCCGCCGCCCGGAGTCGCCGCCGCCATCACCGGCCACCGCGGTACTCGCCGCCCCGGCCACCGCCGCCGCCTCCGCCCCTCATCGCCTCGGTCGTCGGCGCCCGAAGCCCCGGCGTCCTCTCCCTCGTCGTCCGGCAAGAACTCCAGCGAGCCCCGGCGTCGAACCTCGAAGAGCGTGCCGCGATCCAGATCTGGCCGTGAACAGTAAACCCTAGGTCGAATTTTTCATCTAAGTCCCGAAAATCCCAGATCCATGTGCCCTTCTTCATCATGCTATAACTTTGCATCCGTAGCTCCGATTCATGCATGTAGCATATCAAAATGTTCATCTCAGAGAGTACATCATTTCATTCCACTGCATAATTTTCATTTGAGTTCATCTTGATGCCCGAAATGCTGTTATAAGAGGGATACTTGAGTTATTTGTCAGATCTGCTGCTCCATTTAGACTTTTGTCATTTTTGCCATGATTATTGTGTGCATGATATGCCATGATGCTCTATGTTTTGTTAAGGGTTTTGTCATCTTTCAAGAGGTGCAACCCATGTATTTTTTTGTGATGTGTGTGGTTCCTAGTGCAAGCTTGCCAAGTGAGGCACTTGGTAATTCTGTTTTCAGGGACTTAGCATTTCCACTAAGTCCTTGAGCTGTTTAGATCATGATGCCATATGTCCATGTTGATTCCTAGTGATCCGTGCCTCTTTTGAGGATGATCAGTAAGGATGTTTTGTTAATCTTGTAGTGCTCTATCCATCCATGTCTTTGTTTTCAATTATGGAGCAACCTAGCTTGACTCAATCGAGCTCTACTTTTGCTACTTTGTGAATCTGGGCAGATTGTCAACTTGTTTGCAATTTTGCCGATGATGTTGTAGTTGATCCATGCATGCTATGTTATTGTTCTTGCCATGTCTAGCTTGAATTTTGTGTGTTCTAGATGGATTCATGCTTAGTTTGTCATGACTTGCTCCGTAGTGAGTGCATCGAGCTCGTAAACATGCCTACTTGAGTTATGTTCCAGCATGTCCCAGTTTTCACTAAGTCTGGAATCTGATTATGTTTTTGCCATGTTCACATGCTTGCAATTGTATTTTCTGATCCCTTTTGGCTCAAGGTCACTAAGGGACTTTTTTTAAGTTATTTGAGTAGCTCCATGCCATGCTTTACTTTGCCATGATCAGGTCCTGTAGCATGTAGTTTTGTTGCTCCGAAGAGGGCTACCTGGTCTGAAATTCCAGACAAGTGTTAATTTCACTAAGTCTGAGATCTGTTTACCATATGCATTTTTGCCATGCTTGTTTGAACCTGTTAATGGATGAATTGGCCGTGGCTCAGTGCTAGACTTTTGTTAAGCATCTTGAATTCATCCCTGCCATGTATTTTGTTGTCATGTTTGGGTGCTGTAGCATGTTCATCTCATTGCATTTAGATGGCTACTTGCTTCAAATCGCAGACCGGTGTCATATTTAAATCGCTTGCCATTTCCAAACCGTAACTCCGATTCCGGCGTTCTTTATATCGTTTTCAAGCGATTTCATCTCATATTTCCAGTGGCACACTTGGTTTTCCAAGTTGAGGCCCGGTCCATGCATTTCCTGTCACATCCTGCATATGCATCCCGCATCGCATCCCGCATAGCATATCTTCATAGCATCATATTGTTTGATCCTTGCACGTGGTTGATTGTGTCCTTGTTGCTTGTTTGTCTTGTTTGGGTAGAGCCGGGAGATGAGTTCGCTAATGAGGAGCCCGTTGAGTTTGCTTTCGAGGATCCAGTCAACTCTGACAACTTTGCAGACAAGATGATCATACCCTCGAAATCACTACTATCTTCGCTATGCTAGTTTGCTCGCTCTTTTGCTATGCCAATGCTATGATTCCTACCACTTGCTTTCAAGCCTCCCTAATTCCCATGTCAAACCTCTAACCCACCATGTCCTAGCAAACCATTGATTGGCTATCTTACCGCTTTGCTCAGCCCCTCTTATAGCGTTGCTAGTTGCAGGTGAAGATTGGAGGCCGTTCCTTGTTGGAACATTTATTTACTTGTTGGGATACCATTATATTGCCATGTTATCTTAATGCATCTATATACTTGGTAAAGGGTGGAAGGCTCGGCCTCTCGCCTAGTGTTTTGTTCCACTCTTGGCGCCCTAGTTTCCGTCATATCGGTGTTATGTTCCCGAATTTTGCGTTCCTTAAGCGGTTGGGTTATAATGGGAACCCCTTGATAGTTCACCTTGATTAGAGCTTTTCCAGCAATGCCCTACCTTGGTTTTACCATTTGCCACCTAGCCTCTTTTTCCCTTGGGTTTCTGGAGCCCGAGGGTCATCTTATTTAAACCTCCCCCCCCCCGGGCCGGTGCTCCTCTGAGTGTTGGTCCGAACTGAGCTGCCTGCGGGGCAACCTCGGGGCAACTTGAGGGTTGGTTTTACTGGTAGCTAGTCTCATCTGAGTGTGCCCTGAGAAAGAGATATGTGCAGCTCCTACGGGATTTGTCGGCACATTCGGGCGGTGTTGCTGGTCTTGTTTTAACCTGTCGAAGTGTCTTGCAGAACCGAGGTACCGAGTCTGATCGGAACGTCCCGGGAGGAGGTCTATTCCTTCGTTGACCGTGAGAGCTTGTCATGGGCTAAGTTGGGATTCCCCTGCAAGGATTTGAACTTTCGAAAGCCGTGCCCATGGTTATGGGCAGATGGGAAATGTCCGATTGTAGATAACTTGAACCTTAACTTAATTAAAATGGATCAACTGAGTGTGTTACCGTGATGGCCTCTTCTCGGCGGAGTCCGGGAAGTGGACACGGTGTTGGAGTAATGTTTGCGCAGGATGTCCTCTAGTTTCTCGCTCGCGCTTTGCCTCCTCCTCTCGCTCCCTTTTGCGAACAGGATAGCCACCATATATGCTAGTCGCTTGCTGCAGCTCCACTTATATTTACCTTGCCTTACCTATAAGCTTAAATAGTCTTGATCGCGAGGGTGCGAGATTGCTGAGTCCCTGTGGCTCACAAATTACTATTACACCAGATGCAGGGCCTGATGATTCCGCTCTAGGTGACGCGCTCGAGCTCAAGTGGGAGTTCGACGAGGACTCTCAGCGTTACTATGTTTCCTTTCCTGATGATCAGTAGTGGTGCCCAGTTGGGGGTGATCGGGACCGTGTCGCATGTTGGGTTATCTTTTATTTTGGCTCCGTAGTCGGGCCATGAGTGTTTGGATGATGTATGTTATTTATGTACCTTGATTGACGTGGCGAGTGTAAGCCAACTATGTTATCCCTTTTTACTATCTATATTACATGGGATGTTTGCGATGATTGCCTGACTTGCGACATATGCCTTCAATGCGATTATGCCTCTAAGTCGTGCCTCGACACGTGGGAGATATACTCGCATCGAGGGTGTAACATCCTGCGAGCCATCGCGCGCGTGGGCGAGGGAGCAGGCGTAAGGCGTAGTAAGCAAGCTTCACCTCATTGTGCGAGACACCGCGCCCGTGGGTGGGGGGAGATGGCGTACAAGCAAGCTTCTCCTCATTCTGCGAGTTGACGGGACACATCAAATGTACTCCAGTGTATAGAGCCTTGCCTCTAAGGTAGGCCCCACATGGTTTGCCTCTTTATTAACATAACGCGTCAAGTCGAAATTTGTTTGTTCACCCGTGGTAGATGATCCTCCCTCCATCTAGTGGACAACCAGTACACGTGTCAAATTACCACGTCGTCTGCCTTTTCGTACAAAAATGAGCTCCACCGTGTACCCGCACGGGTTTGGTTGGGAAAGAGATGGGAGTACATGCACCGTGCGTGCACCTCTTCTCTTCGTGCACGTCCCCCACCTACGTGGGTGTGTGTGAGAGATACAAACCTAGACACATGTCTTGTGCGTTCGTGAGTGTTTTTTGTTTGGGGGGAGGTTGATTTTGTGAATGTATTTGTGGGAATATGTGTCGATGACATCTCAAACAAAATTTTGCATGCAATGTGTGTGAAATGGAGGCCTATCCATATCATATATAGAGGGTTGGGCGATCCACGAGAAGAGAGGGAGGGGTCATAGATATCGATAGAGTTGAAGAGACGATCAAGTGGGTGGGTGTGAGATTGATGAAGAGAGCCATCAAAATTGTGTGTGTGTGCAAGTCAAAGATATAGGGCGACTGACCTAGCTACCGGAACGTCAGAGGGCACATGTCAAGTTTGTTTGTGGTAGGGAGACATGACTAGAGCGCTTTATGTATCGGTGTGTGTGTGTGTGGGAGGGGGTGGGGGGAGGGGTAGGCAGATGCCTAACTATAGAGGTGGAATGACTCGTATATGTGTTGAGAAGGAGAGACCCAGCTATGCCTTGAGGGAGATCGGGGGACATCCATACATAACTGATGGACGGGAAATAGGATGGGATAGAGAGAGACGAGAGAGAGAGGTAGGGAGAGGGGTAGAGTGCTGGATGGGTGATGGAGTTGCTTCTCAAAGATGGTTGGAGAGGCCTGTTGGTGTCAAAACCGGCGGATCTCGGGTAGGGGGTCCCGAACTTTGCATCTAGGATCAATGGTAACAGGAGACGGGGGACACGATGTTTACCCAGGTTCGGGCCCTCTCTATGGAGGTAATACCCTACGTCCTGCTTGATTGATCTTGATGAATATGAGTGTTACAAGAGTTTATCTACGACGAGATCGTAATGGCTAAACCCTAGAAGCCTAGCCTGTATGACTATGGTAATGAGTATATCCTTTCTGGACTAACCCCTCTGGTTTATATATACACCAAGGGGAATCTAGGGTTACATAGAGTCGGTTACGTAAGAAGGAATCTTCATAGTCGGTCGCCAATCTTGCCTTCCACGCCAAGAAGAGTCCAATCTGGACACAGGTACAGTCTTCAGCCTTCATGTCTTCACAGCCCACCAGTCTAGCCCATGGATAACAGGCCGGACGCCCGAGGACCCCTTAGTCCAGGACTCCCTCAGTAGCCCCTAAACCTGGCTTCAATGACAAGGAGTCCGGCGCGCAGATTTTCTTCGGCATTGCAAGGCGGGTTCCCTTCTATCCGAACTTCAAGATAGTCTTCCGATGTGATGATAGTATCCAGACCTGTCAGACACACCATACATGATCGCAGAGAGAATATATATTTTTACACGAGTCTAATTTGCTGATGACCTCACGTCTGTTCGGTCATAATTTTGAACCGTGTTTCGTCTTCCGCTCCATGTTTCGAGACACGGTTGCCATTGGCACATCTTGTCGAAGTAGAGATCGTGTTTCTTTATTACGGGATTCTCATCAATACAGGCATGGGCGACCCAACCGTGCCATTTGCATGGCCCTTGGGAATAGGCGAGTTTAAGGTGAGTGGGGAGACGGTTGATATTCATTGTCAGGACCCCGATTCTAAGTCACACCGATCTAGCATGTAACACCTCATATCAGATTGCGGCCTCACGCACGGTATTCACACAGTGTCGCCTTACCATGGCCCGGGACCGTTTGCGCCTTTTGGCTCACGTATATGACAGTGTCGCTAGCATCCATATGACAGAGAACCCGGTCCAACATGACTAGTCGTGAACTCAAAGTGACACTAACTTACAGGGACATGAATACATGAATCAACATCGAGCATGTCGGTCAGTAGCGTACGAATACGGGCTGTAGCACTGGGCTAACAGGACTCCAGGAACCTGGGCTGTAGCAGGCTAGGCAGGACTCCGGATGTCACCGCGTGACATTACCCCGAAGGGACAGACACAGGAACGAAGTTATTGACATGCCGGCTAGTCAAGTGTCCCAGAGCAGTAGTGCTGGGCTAGCAGGACTCCAGTGAACCGGGCTGTAGCGGACTACTATGGCTCATGGAAGCACAAGACCTACATTTCCCCATAAGAGAGGCTACCAAGGATAAACAACTAGGTTGTCGGATCCAACACATACCAAGCATTTCAATCATACACACAATATGCACGATATGTGTAAATACAACATGGCATCACAACATAACTCTACGACTCAAGTATTTATTCATTAGGCTCCGAGGAGCCAAGCATTCCAAACATGGGTCTCATGACCCCAACATACAGAGCATACAAACAACAAGCACATGCGGAAGCTTAACTTGTCTGAGTACAGACAAGTACAAATGAAGAAGGCTGAGAAGCCTGACTATCTACAAGACCCTGCCGGGGGCACAAGATCGTAGCTGAGGTAACAAGCTAAACATCGAAGTCCACGCGAAACTACTAGCGAGACTGACGTCACTCTGCAAAAACATAAAATAGGCAAATGTGAGTACAAATGTACCTAGCAAGACTTACATCAGAACTAACTACATATGCATCGGTATCAACAAAGGGGGTAGTGGAGTTTAACTGCATCAAGCCAACTTTGAATCAGCGGCTAACCTGAACTACGACTGCAAGCAACTCTTTTGAGGTGGCGCACACGAGTCCACATATTCAGCAATCAATACACCACTATGGACCCGCTCCCGTCTACCTACGAGAACGCCATCCATAGCACTCACACTTATCTTGCGCATTTTAGAGTATCCACTTCAAGTTATCTATGAACTGTATAGGCAACCAAGTAGTCCTTTACTGCGAATGCGGCTATTCGAATAGATGATGTTAACCCTGCAGGGGTGTACTTCTTCATACACGCTCTCACCACTTACCGCCGTTTACACGACATGTGCTCGACAACCTTCAAGCGGAAGCCCAACGAGGGTGTCGGCCACGGTCTACCTAAACACTCAAGTCTCTAGTTTAGGTTTATCGCCTATCCAGTTTCCATCCACAGGGAGTCCGGCCGAGGGTTCCACATATGGCCCCGAACGATGTGTACAGGGTTCCGAGACACCAAACGGGCGCCCGGCATGCCCGACCACGGTGTATCTAGCGTAGCATAGCCCACCCCTAGGGTCAGCGCTAGGCATGTCTGCCAACACATATCCTATAAACACCAGAAACTAGTTGCAACTCCTGGACAGAGAACTAGGGTGGTTAAGAAGCCGAGAGGGTCCATCAGTTTCGGGCCCAATGCATGGTAGTAGCCGGTTCTTAAATCACACATACAGATCTCGGTGCTTAAGGGCGGTTCCAATGAAACAACCCACCATGTACTCCTACATGGCCTCTCATCGATACCTTTACCAAATCGTATTCAACACACTTAGCTCACACATAGTAGGACATGTTCACAGCTTTCCAATTCATCCCCGATGAATCAGACCTGACACAACTCTAAGAAATAGCAGGCCTGACAAACAGGCATGAATGAGTAGGCACATCAGGGCTCAAACAACTCCTACTCATGCTAGTGGGTTTCATCTATTTACTGTGTCAATGACAGGTCATGCAGAGGAAAGGGGTTCAACTACCGCAGCATGTAACAGTTGAATCGTTGTTGTCCTGATGCAGTAAACGAGAGCAGGAGCGAGAGAGTGGGATTGTATCAGAATGAACAAGGGGGTTTTGCTTGCCAGCACTTCTGAAGATAGTATAGTTCTTCATTGGTGTCATCGATCTCATCGACGGAACAACGTCTACCGAGGAGGGACAAATACCGGCAACATAGAGGAAACACAATCAATGCAATGCCACAATATGATGCATGATCATGACATGGAAATATGATGTGGTTTGAGCTAATGCAACTAGAAACCAGATTAAATTAAGTTGGTTTGAATCAAAGTTTCAAATTCAACTCCATATGTGAAGATTCAAGTGCCATTTAGTTGATTTGCCCTAAACAGTAGTCATAAGTTGTTCTAACATGCATGAAAATGGTACAGATGGATAGATTGAATTTTTCTAATCATTTTTCATACATAAATCTTTCCATTTGGATATTTTCTGAAATAAATAAATCATTTCTGATTTTTTTAAAATCTAGAAAACAGATTACTGCGTCAGCATGACGTTTGGTTGACGTTAGCAGGTCAACGGGTCGCTCCAGGTCAAACCTGACCCGTGGGGCCCAGTGGTCCGTGACTCAGGGCTGGTTAGAGTCACAGACAGGTGGGACCGGTCAACGGCCACGTCAACAGGGTCAATGCTGACGCGTGGGGCCACTGTGCTTAACTAAAACTAAACAGGAACTAAACTTTGATTAATTAAGGGCGCGGGGCCCAACTGTCTGTGTCAATGTGGTCAATTAACTAGGTGATTAAACCCTAATTAAGCAGCCACGTCATCATCACCGGATCTACGCCGGCGATGACCAAACCGACGGCGAAAGCTTGCCGAACTCGCGTTAGGGACGACAGTTCGTCGCGCTGCTGGCACCAGGGAGCGCATCTTGCTCGTCCGCATCCAAAGGACTGGACGGGAGGCCGCGGGGTGGCCGGAAACGATGCCGGCGACGAGGTTTAGCGGCGGCGGAGCTCAGGCTCGAGCGAGTACGGGGTTTTAGCGCGAGCTAGAGAAAACGGCACGGCGCGTTCGCTTACCGAGGACGCGGTGAGCATGTTGGTGGTGCTGGGGCGAACGGGAGAGCGCAGGAGCATGGAAGTCGTCGGCCATGGCGGCGGCCGGAGCTCGGAGCTCGCGGCCGAGGGTGCTACGGCACATGAACGGGCAAAATGAAGGAGGGGAAACGGAGGTCACAGCGAGGTCATCGGCGCCCTCATTGGGCTCGGGGAGGGGCTGGTGATGACGGGAGGTCGCCGGCGATCTCGGCGACTGAGAGGTTGAAGACGGTGCAGTGACAATGGAGAAGGGCTTCCGGCGAGGCGTGAGTCAGTGGAGCGGACGTGGACGGTGTTGTGGTTCCTCCGGATGCTTCAGCGAGGCGAGTGGTGGACGGTGGCCGCGGTGACATCGAGCGGCGGCGACGAGCTCCGCTTGGTGGGAGAGAGTGGGAGCCAGAGGAGGGGATGAGCATTCGGGGGGAGAGAGAGGAGACGAGGGCGTCCAGGCATCACGCTGGCATCGTCTAAGCGTGACGAGGGTGAGCCAGGCGGGCTGGGAGGGAGGAGGTGGCCGGGGTGCGTGCGCGCGTGCATCGGGCACGCGCTCGTCCTCCTGGCAGAGGAGGAAGACGACAGGGGAGGAGGCGGTGGTGGGCCGGGCCGCACAGTAGCAGGCCGGCCAGCTGGACAAGTAAGCGCCAGGTAAGACACTCAGTTTTTATATATGTTTTCTATTTTTGCAGTTTGTTTTAATTTGGTTTTCAAAACCAAACTATTTTATATACTTCTGGAAATTCATATGTGGTCTGTTAGGATATATTTAGAGCCACTCACAGGTTTCCAGAATTATTGGACTTTTAATTCTTTTATAGAAGAATTAAATCCAACTCAAATATTTATTGAGTTAAATCCGAATGTCCAAAATAATTCCTCAAAAATGTTCCATATTTTTGGTTTGGATCAAAACCCTTTCCAAAATTATCAAAACATCAATGAAGAACATTTTGGAAACATTGGATGCATTTTCCAGGGTTATTTGCCCTTCTTTTAATTAAATTTTTGAGGCTTTCAAATTTCCTCAATTCAACTTTCAGAATTTAGACATGATGCAAGGATGCAATGCCACTAATTACAAGCATTATTCTAGGGTTGTGACAACTCACCCCCACTAAACAAGAATCTCGTCCCGAGATTCAAGCGTAGGGTAAGAAGAAGGGGGGGACGTAGACTAACACAATCTTCACGATCCAGGTTGCACTTCGTAAGAACGTTGATTCGTCACCATCTTTGTCTCGATGTCTTGCTTTGGAAACTTCAACCAACATGACAACGAGAGAGAAAAAAAGAAAACTCTAGAAGAATCGATCTTCTCGAGGATCGAACAATTCAGGATCAACTCGGAATGAGACGTAGAAACATCTCTTGAGTTGAGAGACAAAAAACATATGAGGAGCGATGGGAAGAAGCGGATGACGAAGGTTCAAATTGGTAGGTAACAATTCCATGCTTAGGTAGGATGGTGAATGGTTTCAAGATAGCGATGAAATAATTGCCATGATTCCTTTACGGGACACCTTGGGGGAGGTGACTCGTAGAGTTATTCCCCTAAATGGCAAAAAGAATTACTTTTGATATCTAGATCATTGAAACTCTGTATACCAGCCTAAGGCAATCACAATCGATCGTTTGGCGGAGTTCAAAGGAATGGCATATCCGGATTCGAATGGATGATGTGGACTACCTTGTTGAAGAAAACACGATGGATGATTTTGCTTATCATCGGAAATGGATGGGACCCATGGTAGGACCACTTCTGAAGGTGATCCTGACCAGAAATTACCGAGAAGGGTAGTCCAAGGGAGACTGGCACAAGGTGGTGCAAGCTGGGAACAAAATGCAAATGTCGGGAATGTTCCAACCATCATATCTACCTGAGATTCATATATGGTTGGTGTCAGGACATTCCAGCTCATCAAGTCTAGAAAGAAAAATGAAAGTTTGCAACACAAATCGACGAGATGACGTTGCGAGATTCTCGGGGAGTGAACTACGATAGCAAGCTCCAAAATATGAGCTGGTTCTGCTACATACATGTGAACATGTTGTCGAAGACAAGAATGACCACTTAGTAGTCCTATAATAAAACACTATCGAGTTCGGGTTAGGATCCATCATCAAGGATTTCGAAGTCTTTACTCGTGCTAGACTTCTTTTCTTTGAACAAGTCAATGAATGGCTTGGGGTGCTAGGGAACATATGGAATGAAGGTTGCAAGTCTCCAAACCACAGTATACTTCGCACATATGCATGAATGAATTGGGATGATTCCAAAGGGAGCAAAAACAAGCTTTCTTGAATTCACAGTGGCAACTTGCATCGATTGCACATGAATTTAGAGGAAGTCGCTACTTCCATCCAAACATATGCTTCATGAACGGAACATGAAGGTATTGTTTACAAAGTTTCCAACACTAGCTTAATGTTTAACACGAATCATGTGGGAGACAAGATGCTGCTGATGGCTCAACAGCAACTCATCAGAATTTCCATATCACTGGACTTCCACCATTATGTGAACAATGTGACAGTATTGGTCAGACCAAAAGATGTAATGGTGTATGCTCGAGGAATCATCCATGAGTAATAGCACCGACAAATTATGAATATCGTTGGTTCTGATTTGATTTGACGATAGCCCACAGTCAAATCAAAGATTGGATAGGATAATAGCACCGACAACTAATCACGAGGATCAATCAACGAAGATATCATATCTCTTCAACACACACACACACACACACACAAGGATATCCCTTTGGAATGAACGAGGTAAGACAAAGCTTTTATCTTCCAACTCTCCAAGTTGTTTTAGCTTAACCAACTAGCTCAAGGTATCCAACACAGATCCTTGGAGAAAGGGTGGTTTATGGAAAAACCAACTTGATCACGAACTCGACATAGCGGCCAGGTGACAACCTGGTAATACTTCCGAGAAGAAATCTGGAAAATCACGAACCACCGATATGTTACAAAGCTCGAGAACAATCTTGCTTTTTAGGCCAAGACGATATGATCATAAGAGCAACGGATTCAATCCTAACTCAAAGATCGAAGAGTGCACCAGAAATAAAGACAAGGTATCGCGATCAATCCTGGTATAGTGATTCGATAACCAACACGCTAAGAATGATATTAATGTCCATTAACTACCAAGCAGCGAGGTTCCTAGGAGTATTAATTTCACACATCACGATTCACTTGTCAGCATTCCGGTTACAATAACACGGGAACCGAGGAATGAACAATGATGGCAAGAAGTATCAGTGTGTCAAGAATTCATAGGAGGTGCTGCAATTCTCACGAAAATCCTGGCATAAGGCGGTAATACTTCATGGTAGAGCAGAGCAAAAGCTAGATTGGCATTTTGATCCACGGAATACTATTACTTTGACCCAATCCTCGAAGTGGACAAGGTACTGGAATTTGTTTCTCCTAGTCATTCCCGAATATAATAGCTTGACGGACCACAAGAGTAATAGGTATGGATGAACGAATGCACACATACTCTTGACTATCAATTGATAGACAAAGGTCAGAAAACAACTAAAGAGGGACAACTCAAAGGAACATACAATTTTCTGAGTTGTGGGTGCATAGATTAGCATGTCGAACGAGTTCAACATATTTCTTCCGGATAACCCATGCAGAAAGGTAGAACTGGAAGAGTCATAACATAGAATCGGGAACTCATCAAGAGCACTCTGGTTGTGATCTTTCGGTTCAACGAGGAACTTTTGCCATAAGTAGTTCATGGTATTTGGAAGAAAGAAATACCACGAACATTGAGGTCTATCGCAAAGGTTGCTAATATCATAAAGGAATGAGCAAACACTATCAACATGAAATAAGTAGGGTGAATCTCAGGTTCAAAACCCAGGAATAGAATGCCTACTAACTAAATGGCATCACGGGATGCCTTCGAGAATGACGGCCAGAATAATCACACCAGGAACACAAAACATGGCTAGATTACTAGGTGACTCCCTAAAACACCTAGGGTCATAAAAAATAGCCCCAACATATATACCGAGGCAGTAGAGTATCTCAACGTACCGGATAGTGTGTTTATTCTGACCAAAAAGGACATCAGGAACGGAAAGAAAGGATTTGCAAATGCATTAGCCTATTTAGTAACCTGGGATGACTCGGACAGCATAACAGTTGTAAATGCTCAAAAAGAATTGAGACATCCTGCAAAATGGTGGCATAACCACTCAACATCACAATATCAAGGTTCCGAGACCAACTATGAACACACGGAAGTACTGGAAGCTGAACTGAGACATGAATTCATCAATCCTATGAGTCTATGGATTGGTAACACATCATCCTGATAGATAGATGAGAAGGCCTAATTCTTAATCCCCGTAGAAGAGAAGAGGATGACTCAGATGAGAAGGGCATAAGGTAAAGGAGTAAAAAGAGCCTTACGTTCCCTTCCACAATCAATTTCCTTACATAACTAAAGCATTTCTTGACACAACTTCGACCGGTTTGGCTTGGAAATCCTACAGGCAGTCAGGCTCTAATACCAAAGCTGTCAGGACCCCGATTCTAAGTCACACCGATCTAGCATGTAAAACCTCATATCACTTTGTGGCCTCACGCACGGTATTCCCACAGTGTCGCATTACCATGGCTCGGGTCCGTTTGCGCCTTTTGGCTCACGTATATGATAGTGTCGCTAGGATCCATATGATAGAGAACCCGGGGAGACATGACTAGTCGTGAACCCAACGTGGCAATAACTTACAGGGACAGGCATACATGAATCAACATTGAGCATGTCGGTCAGCAGCGTGCGAATCCAGGCTGTAGCACTGGGCTAACAGGACTCCGGGAACCCGGGCTGTAGTAGGCTAGGCAGGACTCCGGATGTCACCGCGTGACATTTCCCCGAAGGGACAGACACAGGAACGAAGTGATTCACATGCCGGCCAGTCAAGTGTTCCAGAGCAGTAGTGCTGGGCTAGCAGGATTCCGGTGAACCGGGCTGTAGCAGACTACTATGGCTCATGGAAGCACAAGACCTATATTTCCCCATAAGAGAGGCTGCCAAGGATAAACAACTAGGTTGTCGGATCCCACACATACCAAACATTTCAATCATACTCACACTATGATCGATATGTGTAAATACAACATGGCATCACAATATAACTCTATGACTCAAGTATTTATTCATTAGGCTCCGAGGAGCCAAGCATTACAAACATGGGTCTCATGACCCCAACATACAGAGCATACAAACAATAAGCACATGCGGAAGCTTAACTTGTCTGAGTACAGACAAGTACAAATGAAGAAGGCTGAGAAGCCTGACTATCTACAAGACCCTGCCGGGGGCACAAGATCGTAGCTGAGGTAACAAGTTAAACGTCGAAGTCCACGCGAAACTACTAGCATACTCACATCTCTCTGCAAAAACATAAAATAGGAAAATGTGAGTACAAATGTACCCAACAAGACTTACATCAGAACTAACTACGTATGCATCGGTATCAACAAAGGGGGTAGTGGTGTTTAACTACAGCAAGCCAGCTTTGACTCAGTGGCTAACCTGAACTACGACAGCAAGCAGCTCTTTTGAGGTGGCGCACATGAGTCCACATATTCACCAATCAATTCACCACTATGGAGCCGCTCCCGTCTACCTACGAGAACGCCATCCATAGCACTCACGCTTATCTTGCGCATTTTAGAGTATCCACTTCAAGTTATCTATGAACTGTATAGGCAACCAGGTAGTCCTTTACCGCGGACGCGGCTATTAGAATAGATGATGTTAACCCTGCAGGAGTGTACTTCTTCATACACGCTCTCACCACTTACCGCCGTTTACACGACATGTACTCGGCAACCTTCAAGCGGAAGAACAACAAGGGTGTCGGCCACGGCCTACCTAAACACACAAGTCTCTAGTCCAGGTTTATTGCCTATCCAGGTTCTATCCACAGGGAGTCTGGCCGAGGTTTCCACATACGGCCCCGAATGATGTGTACAGGGTTCCAAGACACCAAACGGGCGCCCGGCATGCCCGGCCACGGTGTATCTACCGCATCATAGCCCACCCCTAGGGTCAGCGCTACGCACGGCCGCCAACACATATCCTATGAACACCAGAAACTAGTTGCAACTCCTGGACAGAGAACTAGGGTGGTTAAGAAGCCGAGAGGGTCCATTGGTTTCGGTCCCAATGCATGGTAGTAGCTGTTTCTTAAATCACACATACAGATCTCGGTGCTTAAGGACGATTCCAATGAAACAACCCACCATGTACTCCTACATGGCCTCTCATCGATACCTTTACCAAATCGTTTTCAACACACTTAGCTCACACACAGTGTCAATGTGGGCAATTAACTAGGGGATTAAACCCTAATTAAGCAGCCACATCATCATCACCGGATCTACGCCGGCGATGACCAAACCGACGACGAGAGCGCGCCGGACTCGCGTTTGGGACGGCAGTTCGTCGCGCTGCTGGTACCAGGGAGGGCCTCTCGCTCATTCGCATCCAAAGTACCAGACGGGAGGCCGCGCAGTGGCCGGAAACGATGTCGGCGACAAGGTTTAGTGGCGGCAGAGCTCAGGCTCGAGCGGGTACGGGGTTTTAGCGTGAGCTAGAGAAAACGGCATAGCGCGTTCGCTTCCTGGGGACGCGGTGAGCATGTTGGTGGTGCTGGGGCGAGCGGGAGAGCGCAGGAGCATGGAACTCGTCGGCCATGGCGGTGGCCGGAGCTCGGAGCTCGCGGCCGAGGGTGCTACGGCACGGGAACGAGCAAAACAAAGGAGGGGAAACGGAGTGGACCTCACAGCGAGGTAGTCGGCGGTCTCATTGGGCTCGGGGAGGGGCTGGTGACGACGCGAGGTCATCCGCGATCTCGGGGACCGAGAGGTTGAAAACGGTGCAGTGATGATGGAGCAGGGCTTCCGGTGAGGCATGAGTCGGCAGAGGGGACATGGACGGTGTTGCGGTTCCTCCAGATGCTTCAGCGAGGCGAGTGGTGGACGGTGGCCGCGGTGACATCGAGCGGCGGCGATGAGCTCCGCTTGGTAGGAGAGAGAGGGAGCCAGAGGAGGGGATGAGCATTCGGGGGGGAGACAGAGGAGACCAGGGTGTCTAGGCATCGCGCTGGCGTCGTCTAGGCGCGATGAGGGGGAGCCAGGCAGGCTAGGATGGAGGAGGTGGCCGGGGCGCGTGCGTGCATGCGTCAGGCACGCGCTCGTCCTCCCGGCAGAGGAGGAAGATGACAGGGGAGGTGGCTGTGGTGGGCTGGGCCACACAGTAGTAGGCCGGCCAGCTGGACAGGTAAGCGCCGGGTAAGACTCTCAGTTTTTATATCTGTTTTCTATTTTTGCAGTCTGTTTTAATTTGGTTTTCAAAACCAAACTATTTTATATACTTCTGGAAATTCATATGTGGTCTATTAGGATATATTTAGAGCCACTCACAGGTTTCCAGAATTATTGGACTATTAATTCTTTTATGGAAGAATTAAATCCAACTCAAATATTTGTTGAGTTAAATCCAAATGTCCAAAATAATTGCTCAAAAATGTTCCATATTTTTGGTTTCGATCAAAACCCTTTCCAAAATTATCAAAACATCATTAAAGAACATTTTGGAAACATTGGATGCATTTTCCAGGGTTATTTGCCCTTCTTTTAATTAAATTTTTTAGGCTTTCAAATTTCCTCAATTCAACTTTCAGAATTTAGACATGATGCAAGGATGCAATACCACTAATTACAAGCATTATTCTAGGGTTGTGACATTCATGGCCTTTATAAGGGGATAAGGATTCTCTTTGTTTACCCACACCCCTGCTCCTCCTCGGTCCTTCCATCCCTGAGCTCCAACGCCCAAGCTTTTAGCTTTTTCCTCGTCCGAGAAAGCACTCCAAAGATGTCCAGATCCGGAGCTGGTGGCAAGTGGATGGCCTCCTCCGTCAAGAAGAGGGATATCAAGGCGCTCCGGGAGGCCGGATATCTGGCCAAGGAGATCGTTCACCGACTCCCGGCCAAGGGACATATCGTCCCTAATCCAGAGCCCCACGAGAGGGTTTTGTTCCTCACACATTTCGTTCGCGGGTTGGGCTTCCCTCTTCACCCCTTCGTCCGTGGACTGATGTTTTACTACGGTCTATACTTCCATGACCTAGCTCCCAACTTCATCCTCATCATCACGACATTCATTGTCGCGTGCGAGGCCTTTCTCTGCATCCCGCCTCATTTTGGCCTATGGCTGAAGACCTTCAATGTGAAGCCGAAGGTTGTGAGCTGTCATCAAGCAGAGTGCGGAGGCACCATGGTAGGCAAGATGCCCAACGTTACATGGCCTGAAAGCTCATTTGCAGAGACGGTGAAAGGGTGGCAATCAGGGTGGTTCTGTATCACCAAGCCGGGTGACGCCAACTGGGTAACGGCCCCTGAATTCCGATCCGGAATCCCGATGTGGCTCACCTCCTGGCAAGAGAGGGGCCTAACCTAGGGTCCCTCAGACGAGCTGTCTGGGCTCCAGACGTGCGTCTAGAGCATGATAGATAGGGAAAGCAAGCTTGTCAATGTAATCTAGGTCATGCTCATTCGTCGACTCCTTTTGTGCCAACGCCGGACTTGCTATATGTGGGAGTACGATCCGGCCAAGCACCACACGCTACTAGAGCTCTTCGGCACGATGCACGAAGAAATCTAGAAAGTGCTCTTCAAGTCCGGCGAGATGCCACCGCCCACGATCGAAGATCGCGGGCTTAGCTTAAAACGCCAGGCTAACCCAGTAAGCTCTTTAATGTTTTCAAGGCGTACCATTTACTAGCATATTTTGAGAAAAAGCCTAAGCTTTCCTACCCATTTTTTGAGGCCTGGATCAAGATAGCGGAGGGGATTAACTGTCCGGCTCCGTTGCCCGAAGACTAAGAATTCCCATTATTGGTGAAAATGCTTTTTCCCGCACTTTATGAGGTGCTGGAGAAGACGGCGAAGAAAGCAGCCAAAGGGGCTGAGGGAGTCCTGGACTAAGGGGTCCTCGGGCGTCCGACTTGTTGTCCATGGGCTAGACTGATGGGCTGTGAAGACATGAAGGCCGAAGACTGCACTGTGTCTGGATTGGATTCTACTTGGCATGGAAGGCAAGCTTAGCGACCGAAGATTCCTTCTTATGTAACCGCCTCCATGTAAACCATAGATCCCCTTGGTGTCTATATAAACCGAAGGGGACAGTCCGGAAACAACACATGTACTCATTACCATATTCATAGGGTAGGCTTCTATGGTTTAGCCATTACGATCTCGTGGTAGATCAACTCTTGTAATACTCATATTCATCAAGATCAATCAAGCAGGAATTAGGGTATTACCTCCATAGAGAGGGCCTGAACCTGGGTAAACATCATGTCCCCCGTCTCCTGTTACCATCGATCCTAGACGCATAGTTCGGGACCCCCTACCCGAGATCCGCCGGTTTTGACACTGACATTTGTGCTTTCATTGAGAGTTCCACTGTGCTGTCGACAAAAGGTTCGATGGCCCCTTCAATCGTCAATAAGGACGCTGTCCAAGGAGGGACCTTCCTCCCCGGACAGATCTTCATATTCGGCGGCTTTGTACTGCGGGCCAATTCGCTTGGCCATCTGGAGCAGATGGACAGCTACGCCCCTGGCCATCAGGTAAAATTCGGAATGTTGAACTACGTCGTGGATATCCATAAAGACTTGATCTTTGAGGGATTTGAACCCGCGGCGATCGCTCCCCCTCATCCCGATGAACGCGACTTAAATCTGTCATCAGATCAAACCCAGGAGATGGTTCCTGCGGTTGCAACCACCTCAGAGCTGAAGAAGATCGAGCCATCCGAGGCCGCAGAGTCCGCGGCGTTGGAGCCGCACATGGACTCGACGCCCTGCAATATTCTCTTTAACAGAACTTCGGACTCGTCTCTGGCTATAAGTTCCGGACTGTCTACGCCCGTGGACACTGAGCAAGATCGGTTATCGATCTTCGAGTTCAGCGCCGCTGACGTTTTCCAGCACTCGCCTTTAGGTGATGTGCTAAAATCTTTAAAGAATTTGTCCTTGGAGAAGGACCCACTTCATAGCCACAGTCGATGACTTAACCGACGTGCTTGACTATGGCTCCAGAGACATAGACGGTATGGACGACGATGCTGACAAGGAGCAAGGCCAAGACCTCCATTCACTGTACGTTGGACGGCTACCTATTCATACGACGTGTACATGGTTGATACACCTAAAGGATCTGGCGACGACAAAGAAGAGCCAGATGCGAATAAAACCTCTGAGACACAGTCCAAGCGCCGACGGCCCAAACGCTGCCCCAAGCCCCGCCGCTCAAAGGATGGCAACACTGGCACCGGAGAAAATAGTACTCCAGGAGACGCCGAAAACAATGAAGACCCTATCGGGGCTACATCCGAATAGGAACACGACAGCAGGCAAGACAACCCTGACTAACAGGCCATAGAAGATGACTCGGAGGATGATAGTTACTGTCCACCCTCCGAGGAGGAGACAAGCATTGGCAACGAAGACTTCATCGTGCCTGAGGATCCTCTCGAGCAGGAGTGCTTTAAGCTTCAGCTCATAGCCATGGCAAGGAGCCTGAAAGCCGAGGAATACGCCCTCAACCACCCAACAAAGAGCTACCTGAAATACAGACAACTACCTCAGTTCGATGAGGAGGCGCCGGAGCACATATCTCCCTCGTGTAGTGCGGACCGACCACCACGTGGTCAGGACAGGGTGGTTGAACTGCCACCCCGCGGTCGGGATAAAGCGGCAACTCGGGCCGAACAGCAGACCGCCCCACCACCCAGCCAAAATAGGGACGGAAGAGTCCGGAGTCATATGTACGACCTCCGACAAACTCTGGACAGTAGAGCAGGACACACAAGATCGATCTACGGATCGCGAGGATGTGCCGCCAAGCACGACGATGGCTACCTATTTGGACATGACAAACCTAACCACGCTCGGGCCGAATGCCGCAGACGGACTCCATCAGAGCTCAGCCACAATGCGGCCCGATATAGAGGCGCCGCACACCCTCTCTGCTTCACAGATGAATTACTGGATCATGAATTCCCCGAGGGGTTCAAGCCCATCAATATCGAATCATACGACGACACAACTGATCGTGCAGTATGGATCGAGGATTTCATTCTCCACATCCACATGGCCCGAGGAGACGACCTCCACGCCACCAAATACCTCCCATTAAAGCTCAAAGGACCAGCTCGGCACTAGTTAAATAGCCTGCCTGAGAACTCCATCGGCAGCTGGGAGGACTTGGAAGAGGCTTTCCTCGACAACTTCCAAGGAACTTATGTCCGGCCACCAAATGCCGATGACCTAAGCCACATAGTTCAACAACCCGGAGAATTAGTCAGAAAATTCTGGACTAGGTTCCTAAACAAAAAGAAGCAGATCGTTGACTGTCCAGATGCCGAGGCCCTAGCAGCCTTCAAACACAGCATCCGTGACGAATGGCTAGCACGCCACCTCGGACAAGAAAAGCCGAAGACAATGGCAGCCCTAATGGCACTCATGACCCACTTTTGCGTAGGCGAGGACAGCTGGCTGGCTCGTAGCAAAAACACAGCCAGCGAGGCAGGCCCCACCGAGGCGAAGAACAGCACCGGCAAGCTCCAACGCAATAGACACAAACGCAGAAGCAATGGCGATAACACCGAGGACACCACAGTCAACGCCGTATTCAGTGGCTCCAAGTCTGGCCAATCGAAGAAACCCAGCGGAGGACAATCCAGCCTGGACCGCATACTCGACCATCCGTGCCAAATTCACGGCACCACGGATAAGCAAGCCAATCATACCAACAACGATTGTTTGGTCTTCAAGTAGGCTGGCAAGTTAAATGCCGAAAACAAAGAAAGGGATCACAAAGTGAGGACGATGATGAAGAGCCCCGGCAGCCGAACACTGGGGATAGAAGAAATCCCCCCCAGTCAAAACGGTGAACATGATATACGCCACGCACATCCCCAGAAAGTAGTGGAAATGAGCACTCAGGGAGCTCTACACGGTAGAGCCAGTCGCCCCAAAGTTCAATCCATGGTCGTCATTTCCGATCACCTTCGATCGACGAGATCATCCGACTAGTATCCGCCACGGCGGTTCGGCCACACTGCTCCTTGACCCAATCATCGACGGATTCCACCTAACATGAGTCCATATGGATGGCGGAAGTAGCCTCAACCTGCTGTACCAGGATACAGTACGAAAGATAGGCATTAACCCTCACGAATCAAACCAACAAAGACTACCTTTAAAGGAGTCATAGCAGGTGTAGAGGCCCGCTGTACGGGCTCAATCACACTGGAGGTGGTCTTCGGTTCTCCGGACAACTTCCGAAGCGAAGAGTTAATCTTCGATATTGTCCCATTCCGCAACGGCTACCACGCACTGCTCGGACGAACTGCGTTTGCTAGATTTAACGCAGTGCCACACTATGCTTATCTCCAGCTCAAGATGCCCGGTCCACGTGGCTTCATAACAGTCAATGGAAATACGGAATGCTCCCTCCGAACAGAGGAGCAAACCGCCGCCCTAGTAGCAGAAGTATAGAGGGGCCTTCTCAAGCAGCATTATAATCCAGCTGACGATCCCTTGGACACCATCAAGAGTGTCCGGACTACACTACAACAGGATAGCGTGGCTGGTCAAGAGCTCGACTAGCAATTCGGCCTCCGTCGTAGCCCCAATGAGGTAGTGGCATTCGTACCACGCGTACACAATTACGCACTCAAAATTCCATGGACATCGATGGAGGCACGAGATAACCTGGGGTCTAGAATTCGGCCAGACCGATCCCGGACACACATACTTTTACTTCTTTTTCTTGTTTCAGGCACCTTTTTCCGTGGGCCTGATGTCAAGTCCTTTAGAAGGACTGAAATACAACAGAGGAAAGCAACATAGGTGTGTAGGGTAACCTTTATACGTTCTTCTTGACGGTATTCATACTTATTTCTCAGGACCAGCACGCTGTGCCCTATTGATTCCGACACGTTAAATGGCCGGATACTTTCGCACCATTTGTACAAGATATGCCTTGTCGTATCCATCCAGTTATAATAAAAATGGTTCATGGCCCAATTTCTGTGGTTTTCGCTTCTTACTTTGTTTAATTTCGATCTGCCTATTTGCTGCATCGACACTCTTTTACGTTTCATATTCGCTAGGGGCTACCTGTCGCCCCACAATACGGCAGCACAGTCCGAACACTTCTTATATAGAAGTTCGGCACCCCGAATTTAGCATTATATGCATTGTCTCCGAATCATGTCTTTGGTCAATAGTTGGGTTGCCCGGCTCCTGTGCTTGCTACCCTACGTTCCGCTCCATCGGGTAGGGTAGTAAAGGGAGAACTACTGCGATTGTGCCCTGGCTTTGACCAGACGAGCACCTCAGTAGAGAAAGCCGAAAACTGACTGTCATGATGTGGCGAGAGCCGGTCAACTACTCGAGGGTTACAAATTGTTGGAGATTTTTTCCGCGTTACGCAAGAGATCGGCACTTCCCGATCAGATGGTGACAGTACTCTGGCTTAAACCAGGGGTTGCGCCCATGCTTTATTATAAAACTCCTATGCCTAAGTGAGGGCGTTAAAGCCATAAAGTCTGATTGCCTTTTTTGTTGCGCTAAACAACTCCTTCAAGGACCATGTAATTGGATCAAGAATGTTTAAATTCCATCCCGAACACCTCCGTACTATCTACATGAGGGCAGAAGCCGACTACTGGCCAACCCTCAGCTTACACAGAACACGGCCGTACAGGAGGAAACAATTCAAAGCATGATAAAATTACTTCACAAAAACTGGCTTTGTTCCCATAATACAAGACAAAGGCAATATGAATACATTTATTCAAATACAATGTCCTGCGAACATTGCACCGCTACCAGTCGAGACCCTTCTATGACATCCTCAAAATATCGCTCAGGTGTGCGGTGCTCCTTGCCGTCCGGCGGCCCGCTGGCGACTTCAACAACATTCATCTTCGCCCACCACATCTTGCACCGATCGAACTCCATATGGGCACCTTCAATACAGATAGAGCGCTTGATAACGTCCAGCTGAGGACACTCGTTCACCATTCGCCTCACAAGTCCGAAGTAGCTGCTAGGCATAGCTTCGGCTGGCCACAACTGGATTATCAAATCCTTAATGGCTTGTTTGGCCACCCTATACAGCTCCACCAGCTATTTCAGCTAATCGGTAAAGGACACGGGATGCTCTGGTGCCGCATACTGCGGCGAGAAGAGCCTCTCCGAAGAACCCCCTCCTTCGGCTCGATAGAACTCCGCGGTGTCTGATACACTGCGTGGAAAATCCGCAAAAGCCCATGGGGAACTCCGAACCTGGGTTAGTAAAAGGTATTGCTTCTCCGCATACTTGCTTTGCATCTTAAATGCCTTACCTGCCGTGATCTTCTTGGCCTCCTGGATCTCCTGGAGGGCGGCCTGGGCCTCATTCCGTGCGGTCTGCATGCTCTGACGAGCCTTGGCGAGTTCCAATCCCTCGAACCGATGCATCATGCTCCAAGGCCTCGCATTTTTTCACCGCATCTTGAAGCTCCTGGTGGACTTCTTTAACCCGGGCCTTTAGCTTCTTACGGGCGGCTTGCTGCTGGAGAGCCTGCTCCTCGGCCTCACACAGGGCCTTCCTCAGGGCCTCGACCTCGATCGTGGCTTCTGCACATATCACAATACCGCTGTCAATAAACAGCGCTTATCCTTTCCCGAACATATAGCAAGTCATTCCTCACCTTGCTTCTCCTGGAGCCGAACCTTAACGTCGCCAAGCTTGTTCTCGGTCCGCTCCAGCCTCCGCTTCAGCCAAGAGACCTCAGCAGTGTGCAAGGTCGCGGCCAACAAGGACGCCTGCTTATTGATACATATTCAGTCAGCCTCTTTTAATTAAGGATTGATCCCCTGTCCGGTTCTCCTCGCTGAACACCGAACAGCGACTCATGGGCTATGGACTATACAGTGTTTTTCTCTTTCTTACCTCGAAACCTGTTAATAGGCTGCCGTAGGCTTCATTTAGTCCACTCTTGGCGAACTGAACCTTCTCGATCACTGCACCCATAAGGATACGGTGCTCGTCCATGACGGAGGTGCTTCGTAGTGCCCCCATCAGGTCGTCTGGCGCTCTTGGACGGACAGGAGCTACCGGTGGAGGCGATGCACCCCCTCCTTCAAAGGGGACTGCTCGCCCGACTCCGGAGCCATATGGGTCTCCGGAATCGTATTCGGCTGAGGGCCGAACTGGACACGGCCCTCTTTGCCAGTCTCCATGGGGATTGGCTCCCCCATGTGTCCGTCTGTGGAGGTCCTGCCTTGTGGCGCCTCCCGGACAACCTCCTGGGCAACTCCCTTCGGAGCGGTCCTCCGGGATAACACTTCGGTGTCATCCCTGGCCCCGGGGGAGTAAGCAGGCGGTGGCGACATGCTCGCCATATCCGACGGAGCCAACAAACCTCCAGATGAGGATTGTTGGATAAGGTCACGGGCCGGACTGCAATAGTGGGGATTAACCATGTTAGAATAATAAAAAGAAAGGGCTGGATGTGCGCATAAATAAGCCATGTCACTTACGATGCGGCCTAGGGCCTCGTACGGGGGCAACGTTCTGGACTACTATCGACGTCCCACGCGGTGTTAACCGCTGGGGCGCCCTTCCCCTTTTTGGGCACTTTCGCCTCCAGATGTGCCGAGGCCACCCTCTTCTTCTTCTTCTCCTCGGGAGGAGGGTTGTTTTCCTCCTCCTCCTCCTCCTCCTCCTCCTCTTCCTCGTCATTGTCCTCAGGGACAGAGGAATGGGCCTCGTCGTCTTCGGACGTTGCGTTCGAAGTGACCTTGCGATGGGGGCCACTCTTGGCCCCCTTAGCCTTCTTCTTGGCCTTCTTCTCCGACGCCGTATATGGCACCGACACCAGCATCTTCGCCAGGCGCGGGCTGACTGGTTCTTTGGGCAATGGAGACGCACACTAGATCCACTTCACCCCCTCCACCCAGTCCTGAGGAAGCAATACTAAGATCTCAGACATGATCCCCTAAACATTTAAGTTAGGAATATGTCAAAAGTAACATACCTCGCTGTCGGGGTGTTTACAATTGTGACCACGGTGTGAGTCCATGGCCGGTGGCTTCTCGTTGCCCTTAAAAAGCAACTTCCAGGCCCCTTCGTGACAATACTCGAAGAGCCTTTTCAAGGTCTGGTGCTTCCTCGAATTAAACTCCCATAAAGGGCGGCTTCGGCACTGGCATGGAAGAATCCAGCGGCTTCAACGAGCTTGACGTCCTTGGTCACCATGCTTTGAACACGCGTCTGCAGCGCTATCAGCTCATCAGGTGAACACCAGTTCGGACTCTTCTCGACCCAAGAGGTGAGTCACATGGGGGCACTGGAGCGGAATTCGGTAGCTGCAGCCCAGGTGGTGTCGTGAGGTTCTGTGATGTAGAACCACTGCTTCTGCCATTCCTTTACTATCTCCACAAAGGTGCCTTTGGGCCAGGAGACGTTGGATAGCTTTCTCACCATGGCCCCTCCGCACTCCGCGTGCTAGCCATCCACCACCTTCGGCTTCACGTTGAAGACTTTGAACCACAGCCCGAAGTGGGGATGGATGCAAAGGAAGGCCTCGCACACGATGATAAACGCCGAGATGTTGAGGAAGGAATTCGGGGACATATTGTGCAAATCTATCCCGTAATAGTACATCAGCCCACGGACGAAAGGGTGTAGTGGAAACCCTAGCCCGCGAATGAAATGGGGGATGAATACTACCCTCTCTGTGGGCTCCGGCGTGGGGATGACTTGTACCTCGGCTAGCAGACGATGGGTGATCTCCTTCGCCAAATATCCAGCCGCTCGAAGCTTAGTAATGTCCTTCTCCTTGACGGAGGAGACCATCCACTTGCCCTGACCACCAGATCCGGACATGGTTGCTTGAGTGGAAAGGAGATGAGAACTTGGGCGCTGGAGCTTGAGACTGGAATGGCGGAGACAGAGAGAGCGTGAGGCAAGGAAGAGGGAATCCTTATCCCCTTATAAAGGCAGTAAATATTAAACGCCTCCTCACCCGCCTTAGGATTCGCCTGTTCCCTAGGGCAGTATAAACGACGCAGTTGAGTTACCCATGCCCGCATTAATGATAATCCCGCAATAAGGGGAAATGATCTCTGTTTCAACAAGACCTGCCAATAGAAACCAAGTCTTGAACCATGGAATGGATGAAGAAAAACGGTTTGAAATTATAACCGGATAGACGCGATGTCGTGTTGGGAAAAAGCTATCAACAGATTAGATTCGTGCAAATATTATATTCTCTTTGCGGTTGTGTATGGTGTGCGTAACAGGTCAGGATAAGATCATTGCATCTAAAGACTATCTTGGAGTTCGAAGAAAGGGGAACCCGCCTTACAATGCCGAAGGCAATCAGCACGCCGGACTCCTCGTCATTGAAAGCTAGGTTCAGGCGCAACTGAGGGAGTCCTAGACTAAGGGGTCCCCGGGCGTCCGGCCTGTTATCCATGGGCAAGACTGATGGGTTGTGAAGACATGAAGGCCGAAGACTGCACCGTGTCTGGATTGGACTCTACTTGGCGTGGAAGTCAAGCTTGGCGACCGAAGATTCCTTCTTATGTAACCGACTCCACGTAAACCCTAGATCCCCTCGGTGTCTATATAAACCGAACGGGATAGTCCAGAAACAACACATGTACTCATTACCATATTCATAGGCTACGCTTCTAGGGCTTAGCCATTACGATCTCATGGTAGATCAACTCTTATAATACTCATATTCATCAAGATCAATCAAGCAGGAAGTAGGGTATTACCTCCATAGAGAGGGCCCGAACCTGGGTAAACATCGTGTCCCCCGTCTCCTATTACCATCGATCCTAGACGCACAGTTCGGGACCCCCTACCTGAGATCCGCCGGTTTTGACACTGACAGGGGCCAAAAAGGGCCCTCACCAAAAAGGCCCTCCGGACGTGACGTCTAAAGACGAGACTTCCTCTTTCTCCGCTGACGATGACGACGAAGAGTAAGAGGAAAGCGACTCCCCACCTGAAGTGGGGAGGAAGAAGAGAGCGGCGCTTTTAGATCCAGAGGCGAAAGCGCCTAAGAGGGTTAGAGGCTCCCTCACAGATAACTCCGTGTGGGATGTTGATAGCAGTCCGGAGCAACCTCGTCGGACCAAGCCTCGGGCCGCCTCATAAGTACTAGAATTCGAAAACGTTTGGCCTTCTCGATTCGTAATATTGATATACCTTAAACCTTGTTATTGCAGTCCACCACGCGATGGCTCCCCGCGATCCTCGATAGAGGGGTCACTAGACTCAAAGGAGATGGCTAGCATGTCTTCGCCACCCGCTCATTCCGTCTCTCCCAAGGGTGACGACGAGGTGGTGTCGCAAAAGACCTTGCCCGACGGGGGGGGGGGGAGTCCCTACTGGGACTGGTGATGGTGGCCGAGTTCCCTTCGGACCTGAGCTGGATACAATTCCGGAGATCCAGGCGGCTCCGGAGTTCAGCGAACGGCTTTCCCCAAAAGGAGGGAATGTGCATGTTCCGCCGGTGACCTCTATCCAACCAGAGGCACCGGATAATCTGCTGGAGGTGCTACGAGGTGCCTCTATTGTGGATGAAAACTGCGCCCTTATGTGCACGATAATAGAGAATGTCCAATTCGTAAAAAACGGACTGACCGAAGCCTGCACTAGCCTTCTATCAGGCTTTGAGGTAAGTAATACGTTTGTAGGAAGAATATCACAGTATAGACAGTAGCCCTTGATGCTCTGTTCGATGTTCGGAAAGAAAAAGGCAAACAGAGGATCGAGAAGAAATATCACAGGAGTCTAACATAAGTTGTCTATGTGAATAAGCAGGTATCACTGTAGGCTGCTACCGCTCATGCTACCGAGGTCTCCGGACTGAAGCAGAAACTGGAGCAGGCCGAGGAAGAGCTCGGCATCGTGAAGAAGCAGTTGGAGGATAGCCAAGGTATATAGTAACCTGTGGGTATGTTCTAAGAAAAAATGAATCGTCCGTTCGGATTGAGGTGTCATAAACTTTATTAGGGGCCACGACCGAGGTGGCATCCCTCAAGAAGGCGTTATCCGAGGCCGAGGACAAAGCGGCCAAGGAACACGCCGCGCGCGATAAGCACGAGGCCCGGGTTGGCGAGCCGTAGCAACAGCTCCAGGGCGCGATCGAGAGATTTGAGTCCTTGGAGCACAATTGTAAGGCGCAAGAGTCCGAACTGGCGAAGGCCCGCCAGAGCGCACAGGATGCATGAGCCGAAGCCCAGAACACCCTCCAGCAAATTCAGGCAGCCAAGGAGATTGCGGCGGGTAATTCTTTCACCTTGCAAAGCAAGTATGTAGAAGAAACGTTCCTTGTACTTATCCGAATTTGGGTTTTCCAGGGGCGTTTACGGATCTGACGCGCAGTATATCAGATGCCGCCGAGCATTACAGAGCCGAAGATGGGATGTCTATGGAGAAGCTATTGTAGTCCCAATATCTTGGACCCGAACATCCGTTACCCTTCATCGACCAGCTAAAGTAGTTGGTTGAGCTGCACAAGTCGGCAGAGCTAGCCATGAAGGACCTGATAGTCCGGCTATGGCCTGCCGAGCCTATGCCTAGCAGCTACTTCGGACTTGTTAAGCGGCTTGTAAGTGCCTATCCGTGGCTCGAAGCCGTGAAGCGGTCGGTCTATATTGAAGGTGCGCGTATGGCTTTGGCCCACGTCAAGACGCATTGGGCAAAGCTTGATGCTAGGAAGCTGATGACCGAGGGGCTGCCGGAGGGCAAGGAGCATCGTCGACCCGAGCTCTGTTTTGATGGCGTCCTGGAGGGGTCCTGCCTTGTGGTGGAGGAATGTTCGAAGGATGTCAAATTCCCATGAGAACATTTGTATTATCATGTCCTGTAATATGGAACAATGATGTTATGTATTATAATGCTTGTGATTTTACATTTTACCTCCTGTGGGGCCATTTATGAAATTAAGGTTTGACTAGTAGTCGGCTTCTGTCCCCACGTGGATAGTACTTGGGTGTTCGGGTTAAATCTAAACACTCTTTACTGCACATTCCGGTCCTTAAAGGAGGTGTTTAGCGCAACGAACAAGGCAATCGGACTATACGGCCTTTACCACCCTCACTTAGCACTAGGAGTTTGACAATTAAGAGAGTTGGCGAAGCCCCTGGTATTCAGAAGGACGAACTAGGGGTGTTGTACACAACTAATCGGAGGAACCGATTCTTCGCAAGAAGCAGAAAAATCTCTAACGATTTGGAACCTCTTGAACAGCTGAGCAGCTCTTGCCGCATCATGATAGTCAGTTTTTGGCTTTCTCTACTGACGTGCTCGTCCGGAAGAACCGGGACACAATTGCAGTAGTTCTCCCTTTACTACACTAGCCGATATAGTGGAACAAAAGGTAGTAACCACAGGAGCCGGGCAACCCGACTATTGACCAAAGACATGATTCGAAGCCGATGCATATAATGTTATAAGTTCGGGGTGCCGAACTATACTGGAAAAGTGTTCGAACTTTTATTGTTGTAATGCGGGGTGTAATGAAGCCCTTGGCATAGTAATACATACCATGGTGTATGTGTGCAATAAGTAATATATACAAAGGTGAGGAAATAGGAAAATTAAGTAATAAGCTGACGCCACCATTTATTCACCATTGTGATGTAATTATTACGTCGAGGCGTACTTTGTGCAAGTAATGTAATAAGCAGGTGAGGCTATTTAACATGCCCAACCAAGGGCAAGCTGCGTGCCAGTATGCAAAACAAGTATGGCAATCGTTTAATAGAGAAGACCTGGGGATTCCCTTGTATGCTGAAGCTCCATGCCTCCTTGGTGTGTTCTGCAAACGGGTCGTCCGCATAGACCTCGAAATGAGAAAAAACCCGTAATAAAAAGAAAAAATAAAAGTGTGTGAATCCAGGGTCGGTCAAGCCACACTTTGGATCGCGAGTGAGTTATGCCTCCTTCAGTACCCATGGGATTTTTAGTGCCTAGTTATGTACGCGTGGTACGGATGCCATTTCCTCATCGGGGCTGGGACGGAGGAGAAATTTACTAATTTAGCTCTTGACGAACCGAGCTGCCCTGTTGCAGTGTAGTCCGGACCTTCTTATCGATGTCCAGGGTCTCGGCGGCCGGATTATGGTGCCGCTTGAGAAGGCCGCTCTGTACTTCTGCTGCTAGGGCTGCAGTATGCTCCTCTGTGCGGAGGGAACATCCCGTGTTTCCGTTTACTGTAATGACACCGCATGGACCGGGCATGTTGAGCTTGAGATAAGCATAATGTGGCACAGCATTGAATCTAGCAAACGCGGTTCGTCCGAGCAGTGCGTGGTAGCCGCTGCGGAAGGGGACGATATCGAAGATTAGCTCTTCGCTTCGGAAGTTATCCGGGGAACCGAAGACCACCTCCAGCGTGATTCAGCCCGTACAACGGGCCTCTACGCCTGGTATGACTCCTTTAAAGGTAGTTGTCATGGGATTGATTCATGAGGGGTTAATGCCCATTTTGCATACTATATCCTGATAGAGCAGGTTGAGGCTGCTACCACCGTCCATTAGGACTCGTGTCATGTGAAATACGTCGATGATTGGGTCGAGTACCAATGTGGCCGAACCGCCGTGACGGATGCTTGTTGGATGATCACGATGATCAAAGGTGATCGGGAATGACGACCATGGGTTGAATTTTGGGGCGACTGGCTCTACCGCATAAACGTCCCTGAGTGCGCGCTTGCGCTCCCTTTTGGGGATGTGTGTAGCATATATCATGTTCACCATTTTGACATGAGGCGGGAATTTCTTCTACCCCCCGGTGTTCGGCTGCCGGGGTTCCTCGTGATCGTCCTCGCTCTGTGATTCCCCTTCCTTGTTTCCGCTATTTACCTTGCTGGCTTGCTTAATGACCCGGCAATCTCTGTTAGTATGGTTGGTCGACTTGTCTGGGGTGCCATGTATCTGGCACGGACGATCGAGTATGCGGTCCAAGCTGGATGGTCCTCCGCCGTTCCTTTTATCGCTGGCTGGATTTGGAGCCGATGAATCCGGTGTGAACTGTGGTGTCATCGGTGTTATCGCCATTGCTTCGGCATTTGTGTCTGTTGCGCCAGAGCTTGCTGGTGCTGTTTTTGGCCTCGGAGGGGCCTACTTCGTTGGCCGTGTTTGTACTGCGAGCTAGCCAACTATCATCTCCCGCGCAAAAGCGGGTCATAAGTGTTGTGAGGTCTGCCCTGGACCTTGGCTTTCTTGGCTGAGGTGGCGGTCTAGCCATTCGTTACGGATGCTGTGTTTAAAGGCCGCTAGGGCTTCGGCATCCAGACAGTCAACGATCTGGTTCTTTTTGGTTAGGAACCAAGTCCAGAATTTTCTGGCTGATTCTCCAGGTTGTTGAACTATGTGGCTTAGGTCATCGGCATCGGGTGGCCGGACATATGTACCTTGCAAGTTGTCGGGGAAGGATTCTTCCACCCAGCTGCCGATGGAATTTTTAGGCAGGTTGTTAAGCCAGTGTCGAGCTGGTACTTTGAGCTTTAATGGGAGGTATTTGATAGCGTGGATGTCATCTCCTCGGGCCAAGTGGATGTGGAGATTAAAATCTTCGATCCACACTGCGGGATTGGTTGTTCCGTCGTACGATTCAATATTGACGGACTTGACCTGCTCGGGGAATTCGTGATCCAACACCCCATCTATGAAGCAGAGAGGGTGTGCGGCGCCTCTATAGCGGGCCGCGTCACAGCGCACCTCCGATGAAGTCCGTCTGCTAAGGGACTTTTGTTAATCTCTTTGAGTAGCTCCATGCCATGCTTTACTTTGCCATGTTCAGGTCCAGTAGCATGTAGTTTTGTTGCTCCGAAGAGTGCTACCTGATCTGAAATTCCAGACAAGTGTTAATTTCACTAAGTCTGAAATCTGTTTACCATATGCATTTTTGCCATGCTTGTTTGAACCTGTTAAGGGATGATTTGGCCATAGCTCAGTGCTAGACTTTTGTCAAGCATCTTGATTACATCCCTGCCATGTATTTGATGCCATGTTTGGATGCTGTAGCATGTTCATCTCATTGCATTTAGGTGATTACTTGCTGTAAATCGCAGACCGGTGTCATATTTGAATCGCTTGCCATTTCCAAACCGTAACTCCGATTCCGGCGTTCCTTATATCGTTTTAAAGCGATTTAATCTCATCTTTCCAGTGGCACACTTGTTTTTCCATGTTGAGGCCAGGTTCTTGCATTTCCTGTCAAATCTTGCATATGCATCTCGCATCGCATCCCGCATAGCATACCATCTTTGCATCATGTTGTTTGAGTTGTGCACGTGGTTGATTGTGTCCTTGTTGCTTGTTTGCCTTGTTTGGGTAGAGCTGGGAGACGAGTTCTCTAACTAGGAGCCCGTTGAGTTTGCTTTCAAGGATCCAGTCAACTCTAACAGCTGTGTGCAGGCAAGATGATCATACCCTCAAAATCACTACTGTCTTTGCTATGCTAGATTGCTCACTCTTTTGCTATGCCAATGCTACGATGCCTACCACTTGCTTTAAAGGCTCCCAAATTGCCATGTCAAACCTCTAACCCACCATGTCCTATCAAACCTTTGATTGGCTATGTTACTGCTTTGCTCAGCCCCTCTTATAGCGTTGCTAGTTGCAGGTGAAGATTGGAGGTCGTTCCTTGTTGGAACATTTATTTACTTGTTGGGATATCATTATATTATCTTGTTATCTTAATGCATCTATATACTCGGTAAAGGGTGGAAGGCTCGGCCTCTCGCCTAGTGTTTTGTTCCACTCTTGCCGCCCTAGTTTCCGTCATATCGGTGTTATGTTCCCGGATTTTGCGTTCCTTACACGGTTGGGTTATAATGGGAACCCCTTGATAGTTCGCCTTGATTAAAGCTTTTCCAGCAATGCCCAACCTTGGTTTTACCATTTGCCACCTAGCCTCTTTTTCCCCGAGGGTCATCTTATTTAAACCTCCCCCCCGGGCCAGTGCTCCTCTGAGTGTTGGTCCAAACCGAGTAGACTGCGGGGCCACCTCGGGGCAACTTGAGGGTTGGTTTTACTCGTAGGATGTCACATCTGAGTGTGCCCTAAGAACGAGATATGTGCAGCTCCTATCGGTATTTGTCGGCACATTCGGGTGGTGTTGCTGGTCTTGTTTTAACCTGTCGAAGTGTCTTGAAGAACCTAGGTACCGAGTCTGATCGGAATGTCTCGGGAGGAGGTCTATTCCTTCGTTGACCGTGAGAGCTTGTCATGGGCTAAGTTGGGACTCCCCTGCAGGGATTTGAACTTTCGAAAGCCGTGCCCGCGGTTATGGGCAGATGGGAATTTGTTAATGTCCGGTTGTAGATAACTTGAACCTTAACTTAACTAAAATGAATCAACTGAGTGTGTTACCATGATGGCCTCTTCTCGGCGGAGTCCGGGAAGTGGACACGGTGTTGGAGTAATGTTTGCGCAGGTTGCTCTCTAGTTTCTCGCTCGCGCTTTGCCTCCTCTTCTCGCTCTCTTTTGCGAACAGGATAGCCACCATATTTGCTAGTCGCTTGCTGCAGCTCCACATATATTTTACCTTGCCTTACCTACAAGCTTAAATAGTCATGATCGCGAGGGTGCGAGATTGCTGAGTCCCTGTGGCTCACAGATTAATATTATACCAGATGCAGGGCCTGATGATTCCGCTCCAGGTGACGCGCTTGAGCTCAAGTGGGAGTTCGATGAGGACTCTCAACGATACTATGTTTCCTTTCCTGATGATCAGTAGTGGTGCCAAGTTGGGGGTGATCGGGACTGTGTCGCATGTTGGGTTATCTTTTATTTTGGCGCCGTAGTCGGGCCATGAGTGTTTGGATGATGTAATGTTATTTATGTACCTTGATTGACGTGGCGAGTGTAAGCCAACTATGTTATCTCCCCTTTTATTAATTATATTACATGGGATGTTTGTGAAGATTGCCTAACTTGCAACATATGCCTTCAATGCGATTATGCCTCTAAGTCGTGCCTCGACACTTGGGAGATATAGTCGCATCGAGGGTGTTATAAGTTGGTATCAGAGCCTTCCCCGACCTTAGGAGCCCCATTGCTTGATCTTTTTAGCGGCCGAGTTGTGTCTGGAAAAAAATGTTATGAGTCATTTAGGATTTATATATCGGAGAGTTTAGGAATTCTTTTTACTTCCCAGTCTCCTCATCACTCTGGTAATGCATCCTGATGTAGAGTTTTGACTCTTCTTTTCTCAAATTTCACTAAAAAAAATTTTAGGATCACGCGGGTATCTTGGAATCGTTCCGATGGTTTTATGACGAGAACATTGTCTTGGTGCCTCCTGTCAGGGGTTTTGCGGAAGTGTCCTGGGGAGTTGAGCTCTGAGGTGTTGTCGTCATAATTTTATCGTTGCAGTTCTGGAATACCTGAGTCTAGTACTCCCACATCGAAAATCTCTTTTATGCAGTTCGTTGGTGAGATAACCTCGACGCCACCCAGTACTGGGGCGGGAGTTCGGGAGTATCGCCATAACTTGTATAACGGATGCTTTTCGAAGGTTGTGGTAGATGGTTTCCGAAGTTTTTTCTCGGTTATGTGTTGAAGGATGGATATAGCTGGATGTAAGATTTGCTAGAATTGGGTGAGATATTATGCTTCCCCTGTATCCCCAACACCTGATTGCATAACCGGAAAAGGTTCGGGAGTTTCATAGGTGGGAATTCTTGTAGCTCTAGTTCTTCTTCGACGGATAGTTGGTTTGAGATTGGGATTTCTTACCGATTATTCGTTCTTGATCTGGACCTTGTTGATTTATTTCTCTACCTTAATTCTACGTGGCTTCTCAATTTATGGATATGTGACCATTTCAAGAGGAATGCATTCGTTCATTTTGTTCGGATGTGAAGACTATATGTTGCAATTTTCATTCCGTTGGATTCAGCTTCAATATTTGTCTGTCAATGTGCTAATGGATGTCAACCTCTTCAGGATGGCTCCTCCAACGCGCACGACTCCGAATCCTGATCCGCCACCACCTCCACCTCCTCCGGAGGCATGGCAAGCTGTGATGGCCGCAACCAATGCAAACACACAGTTGATCATGCAAATTCTTCAAGAGCGCAATCAAGGCAACCAAGGGAACCAAGGCAACTATCAGAATCACTCTGCTCCACTCAACCAGTTCCTTGCTAATGGGCCAAAAACTTTCAGCAATTGTGTTGAGGCAACCGATGCTGACGATTGGCTTGTGGATCTGCGCAAGCATTTCGAGTGCAGTAACGTCAGGCCTGAGGACTTTGTCAAGTTCGCTTCCTTCCAACTCAAAGATCAAGCTGCAGAATGGTTCCAGCAGTACAAGGATTCCAGAGGTGGACGTGCCATTACATGGGATGAATTCCGTCAAGATTCCAGAGGTGGACGTGCCATTACTCGATAAGCTCAGAGAACATCAGTTCTATGCCAAGTTCTCCAAGTGCGAATTTTGGCTCGATGAGGTTCTTTATCTTGGTCATATCATCTCTGCCAAGGGCATTGCCGTGAATCCTCAGAAGGTGTCTGCAATTGTGAATTGGGAACCTCCTCAGAACATGAAGCAACTCCGTAGCTTCCTCGGTCTCGCAAGCTACTGTCGAAGATTCGTTGAAAACTTTTCTAAGATCGCGAAGCCTCTCTCTAATCTTCTCCAGAAGCACGTCAAGTACGTTTGGTCTCCTTAGTGTGACATTGCTTTCAACACTTTGAAAGAGAAATTGATCACTGCTCCAGTTCTGACTCCGCCTGATGAATCCAAGCCGTACTAGGTCTTTTGTGATGCCTCTCTCCAAGGTCTTGGCACAGTATTGATGCAAGAGAAGAAAGTTGTTGCTTATACCTCCCGCCAGTTGAAGCCTAATGAGAAGAACTACCCCACTCATGATCTCGAGTTGGCGGCAGTTGTGCATGCTCTTTTGACTTGGAGACATCTTCTATTGGGAAGAAAAGTGGACATTTTCACTGATCACAAGAGTCTCAAGTACATCTTCACTCAGACTAATCTCAACCTCAGGCAAACTCGATGGGCCGAAATGATTCAAGAGTATAATCCGAGTATCGAGTATACTCCAGGCAAGGCCAATGTGATTGCTGACGCATTGAGCAGGAAAGCTTATTGCAACAGTATGATTCTCAAGCCTTATCAACCCGAGCTTTGTGAAGCTTTCCGCAAACTTAATCTGCAAGTTGTTCCTCAAGGTTTCCTCGCCAACCTTCAAGTCTCTCCTACCTTAGAAGACCAGATTCGCCAAGCCGAGCTTCTTGATGCTATGGTGAAAAAGGTGAATATTGGGATTGCCAAGAGTCAACCCAAGTACAAGTGCTACCGCCTTGATGACAAGGATACTCTCTTCCTCGAGGATCGTATTGTTGTACCCAAAGGTGACCTCCATAAAGTGATCATGAACGAGGCTCACAATTCTCTCCTCTCCATCCACCCTGGGAGCACGAAGATGTATCAGGACCTCAAGCAGGCTTATTGGTGGACTCGAATGAAGTGAGAGATTGCTCAATTCGTGAATGAATGTGATGTCTGCAGAAGAGTGAAGGCAGAACACCAAAGGCCAGCTGGTCTCCTCCAACCTCTTGCCATTCCAGAATAGAAGTTTGACCACATTGAGATGGACTTCGTGACTGGGTTTCCAAAGTCCAAGCGTGGCAATGATGCTATATTCGTTGTCATCGACAAACTCACTAAAGTGGCTCACTTTCTGCCTATCAAAGAGTCGATCACTGCAGCTCAATTGGCGGAACTCTATACCTCTTGGATTGTCTCTCTACACGGTATTCCACAAGTGATCTCTTCAGACCGTGGCAGCATCTTTACCTCCAAGTTTTGGGATTCTTTTCAGAAGGCCATGGGCACCAACATCCGCATCAGCACAGCTTTCCATCCTCAAACTAGCGGTCAAGTCGAGCGTGTCAACCAGATTCTTGAAGATATGCTCAGGGCTTGTGTGATCTCCTTCGGCATGAAGTGGGAGGATTGTCTTCCTTATGCTGAATTCTCCTACAACAACAGTTTTCAAGCAAGTTCGGGCAAGGACCCATTTGAAATTTTGTATGGTAGGAAGTGCCGTACCCCTCTCAACTGGTCTGAAACTGGTGAACGTCAGCTTCTCGGAAATGACTTAATCACAGAGGCAGAGGAAATGTGCAAAGTCATTTGAGATAACCTCAAAGCAGCCCAATCCTGCCAGAAGAGCTACTATGATAGTAAGCACCGTGATTTGGCTTTCGAGATCGGAGATCATGTTTACCTCCGCGTCTCTCCTATGAAAGGTACTCGTCACTTCGGTATCAAAGGGAAGCTTGCCCCTAGATACGTCGGACCTTTCAAGAGAGGCGATCTCGCCTATCAACTCGAGCTTCCTTCAAACTTTGCAAATGTTCAGGACGTGTTCCATGTCTCTCAGCTTTGAAAGTGCTTCAATACTCCTGACCGCACCGTCAACTTTGAGGACATTGAGCTCCAAGAAGATCTCTCTTATCGTGAGCACCCAGTTGCTATTCTTGAAGAGGCTGAACGCAAGACTCGGAGCAAGTCAATCAAATTCCTCAAAGTCAGGTGGTCACACCATTCCGACCGTGAAGCTACTTGGGAACGCGAGGATCACCTCCGTTCTGAGTACCCGGCGTTCTTTCAGTCCTAGATCTCGGGACGAGATCCTTTTGTAGTGGTGGAGTGTTGTAACACCCCGGATATGATTTTCCCAATTTGTACTCCAACTCTTGCCGTTTCCGGCGTTAAGTTATTTTATTTTCTCGGGTTCGGGTTTTTGTCTCCGTGTGTTGTTGTCGTTGTCATGCATCTCATATCATGTCATCATGTGCATTGCATTTGCATACGTGTTCATCTCATGCATTCGAGCATTTTCCCCGTTGTCCGTTTTGCATTCCGGCGCTTCGTTCTCCTTCGGTGGTCATTTCTAGCTATCTTTCGTGTGTGGGGATTAAACATTTCCGGATTGGACCGAGACTTGCCAAGCGGCCTTGGTTTACAACCGGTAGACCGCCTGTCAAGTTTCGTACCATTTGGACTTCGTTTGATACTCCAACGGTTAACCGAGGGACCGAAAAGGCCTCGTGTGTGTTGCAGCCCAACACCCCTCCAATTTGGCCCAAAACCCACCTATAGCCTCCCCATCATTTAGATCGTTCGATTACGATTGCATGGCCAAAACCCGCACCTCATTTGGACTCTCCTAGCTCCCTCTACCTATAAATATAGCCTCCTCCCCGAAAATTTCGGATCAAGTCGACCCTAACCCTAGCTCCCCGCTCCTCTCCGCGCGCCGGACGTGTCCGCCGGCGTCGGACAACGTCCGCTGCCGCCCGCGCCCTCTCAGCAACCGCCACCTGTCCCTGTCCCGCCGCTCCACCGCGCGGCCCGGCGAGCCCACGGGAGGCCCGCCCGAGCCACCCATCGGGCCAGTGGCGCCGCCCCGCGCCACCTCTTCCCTTCGCCGCCCGGTCACCACCTTCCCGCGCCCGACGCCCCTCCTCTCGCTGGCGGGAGCCAACTCCGGCGAGCTCCCTCGTCGCGGCGCCACCGCGGCCGCCTTCGACGCCGACGCCGCGCCGCCCCGCCGCTTAGCTCCTCCGCCGCCGCCCGGGCCGAGCCGCCCCGGCCTCCTCCAACTCCGTCCTCCTCCACGCCAAGTTCCGGCCGGCCACCTCGGCTTCCTCTCCGGCAAGCATCTCCGGCGACCTCGGGAAGCGTGTAGATCTGGATCTCATCCGGTTAACTTGCTCCCGAAACCCTAGTTCATGTGGCCATCTTCATCATGCTATAACTTTGCATCCGTAGCTCCGATTTGGGCATATAGCATATCAAAATGTTCATCTCAGAGAGTACATCATTTCATTTCATTGCATCATTTTCATTTGAGTTCGTCTTTATGCCTGAAATTCTTTTAGAAGGAGGCTACTTGAGATAATTATCAGATTTGCTACTCCATTTAGATATTTGTCATTTTTGCCATGATTATTGTGTGCATGATATGCCCATGAGTTCTACATATGTTTTGTTAAGGGTTTTGCCATCTTTCCAGAGGTGCAACCCATGTATTTTTGTGATGCGTGTGGTGACTAGCACGAGCTTGCAAAGTGAGGTACTTGGTAATGCTGATTTTAGGGACTTAGCATTTCCACTAAGTCCTTGACCTGTTTATCTCATATGGCCTTATGTTCATGTTGTTTCCTAGTGATCCGTGCCTCTTTTGAGTATGATCACTAAGGATGTTTTGTGTATGTTGTAGTGCTCTATCCATCCATGTCTTTGTTTGCAATTATGGAGCAACCTAGCTTGAGTCAATCGAGCTCTACTTTTGCTACTTCGTGAATCTGGGCAGATTGTCTACTCGTTAGCGCTTTTGCCGATGATGGTGTAGTTGATTCGTGCATGCTATGTTATTGTTCTTGCCATTTATAGCTGGCATTTTGTGTATTCTTGATGGGTGTATACTTAGATTATCATGACTTGCTCCGTAGTGAGTGCATCGAGCTCGTAAATATGCCTACTTGATATCAGTTTTCAGCATGCTCCAGTTTTCACTAAGTCTGAGATCTGATTATGTTTTTGACATGTTCACATGCTTGCAATTGTATTTTCTGATCCCTTTTGGCTCAAGGTCACTAAGGGACTTTTGTTAAGCTCTTTGAGTAGCTCCATGCCATGCTTTACTTTTCCATTTTCAGGTCTAGTAGCATGTAGTTTTGTTGCTCCGAAGAGTGCTACCTGATCTGAAATTCCAGACAAGTGTTAATTTCACAAAGTCTGAAATCTGTTTACCATATGCATTTTTGCCATGCTTGTTTGAACCTGTTAAGGGATGATTTGGCCTTAGATCAGTGCTAGACTTTTGTCAAGAATCTTGATTATATCCCTGACATGTATTTTGATGCCATGTTTGGATGCTGTAGCATGTTCATCTCATTGCATTTAGGTGATTACTTGCTGTAAATCGCAGACCGGTGTCATATTTGAATCGCTTGCCATTTCCAAACCGTAACTCCGATTTCGGCGTTCTTTATATCGTTTTCAAGCGATTTAATCTCATCTTTCCAGTGGCACACTTGGTTTTCCATGTTGAGGCCAGGTTCTTGCATTTCCTATCAAATCATGCATATGCATCTCGCATCGCATCCCGCATAGCATACCATCTTTGCATCATGTTGTTTGAGTTGTGCACGTGGTTGATTGTGTCCTTGTTGCTTGTTTGTCTTGTTTGGGTAGAGCCGGGAGACGAGTTCGCTAATGAAGAGCCTGTTGAGTTTGCTTTCGAGGATCCAGTCAACTCTGACAGCTGTGCAGGCAAGATGATCATACCCTCGAAATCACTACTATCTTTGCTATGCTAGATTGCTCGCTCTTTTGCTAAGCCAATGCTACGATGCCTACCACTTGCTTTCAAGCCTCCCAAATTGCCATGTCAAACCTCTAACCCACCATGTCCTAGCAAACCGTTGATTGGCTATGTTACCGCTTTGCTCAACCCCTCTTATAGCGTTGCTAGTTGCAGGTGAAGATTGGAGGCCGTTCCTTGTTGGAACATTTATTTACTTGTTGGGATATCATTATATTATCTTGTTATCTTAATGCATCTATATACTCGGTAAAGGGTGGAAGGCTCGGCCTCTCGCCTAGTGTTTTGTTCCACTCTTGCCGCCCTAGTTTCCGTCATATCGGTGTTATGTTCCCGGATTTTTCGTTCCTTACGCGGTCGGGTTATAATGGGAACCCCTTGATAGTTCGCCTTGATTAAAGCTTTTCCAGCAATGCCCAACCTTGGTTTTACCATTTGCCACCTAGCCTCTATTTCCCTTGGGTTTCCGGAGCCCGAGGGTCATCTTATTTAAACCCCCCCCCCCGGGCCAGTGCTCCTCTGAGTGTTGGTCCAAACCGAGTAGACTGCGGGGCCACCTCGGGGCAACTTGAGGGTTGGTTTTACTCGTAGGATGTCTCATCTGAGTGTGTCCTGAGAATGAGATATGTGCAGCTCCTATCGGGATTTGTCGGCACATTCGGGCGGTGTTGCTGGTCTTGTTTTAACCTGTCGAAGTGTCTTGAAGAACTGAGGTACCGAGTCTGATCGGAACGTCTCAGGAGGAGGTCTATTCCTTCGTTGACCGTGAGAGCTTGTCATGGGCTAAGTTGGGACTCCCCTGCAGGGATTTGAACTTTCGAAAGCCTTGCCCGCGGTTATGGGCAGATGGGAATTTGTTAATGTCCGGTTGTAGATAACTTGAACCTTAACTTAATTAAAATGGATCAACTGAGTGTGTTACCCTGATGGCCTCTTCTCGGCGGAGTCCGGGAAGTGGACACGGTGTTGGAGTAATGTTTGTGCAGGTTGCTCTCTAGTTTCTCGCTCGCGCTTTGCCTCCTCTTCTCGCTCTCTTTTGCGAACAGGATAGCCACCATATTTGCTAGTCGCTTGCTGCAGCTCCACATATATTTTACCTTGCCTTACCTATAAGCTTAAATAGTCTTGATCGCGAGGGTGCGAGATTGCTGAGTCCATGTGGCTCATAGATTACTATTACACCAGATGCAGGGCCTGATGATTCCGCTCCAGGTGACGCGCTTGAGCTCAAGTGGGAGTTCGACGAGGACTCTCAACGATACTATGTTTCCTTTCCTAATGATCAGTAGTGGTGCCCGGTTGGGGGTGATCGGGACCGTGTCGCATGTTGGGTTATCTTTTATTTTGGCGCCGTAGTCGGGCCATGAGTGTTTGGATGATGTAATGTTATTTATGTACCTTGATTGACGTGGCGAGTGTAAGCCAACTATGTTATCTCCCCTTTTATTAATTATATTACATGGGATGTTTGTGAAGATTGCCTAACTTGCGACATATGCCTTCAATGCGATTATGCCTCTAAGTCGTGCCTCGACACGTGGGAGATATAGTCGCATCGAGGGTGTTATAGCTTGCTAGTTGTTTGCTCTACTGCTATGCCGCGATACCTACCACATGCTTTATCATGCCTCCCATATTGCCATGTCAAGCCTCTAACCCACCTTTCCTAGCAAACCGTTGTTTGGCTATGTTACCGCTTTGCATAGCCCCTCTTATAGCGTTGCTAGTTGTAGGTGAAGATGGAGTTTGTTCCATGTTTGGGACATGGTTATTGTTGGGATATCATTATTATTTATTGTTTACATTAATGCATCTATATACTTGGTAAAGGGTGGAAGGCTCGGCCTTATGCCTGGTGTTTTGTTCCACTTTTGCCGCCCTAGTTTCCATCATACCGGTGTTATGTTACTTGATTTTGCGTTCCTTACGCGGTTGGGTGATTATGGGAACCCCTTGACAGTTCGCCTTGAATAAAACTCCTCCAGCAAGGCCCAACCTTGGTTTTACCTTTTTTCACCTAAGCCTTTTTTCCCTTGGGTTTCATGGACTCAAGGGTCACCTTTATTTTAAACCCCCGGGCCAGTGCTCCTCTGAGTGTTGGTCCAAACTAGAGCACCGTGTGGGGCCGTCCCTTGGCAACTTGGGTTATGTTGGTCCTGTACGCTTAGCTTATCTGGTATGCCCTGAGAACGAGATAGGTGCAGCTCCTATCGGGATTTGTCGGCACAACGGGTGGTCTTGCTGGTCTTGTTTTACCATTGTCGAAATGTCTTGTAACCGGGATTCCAAGTCTGATCGGGTCTTCCTGCGAGAAGGAATATCCTTCGTCGACCGTGAGAGCTTGTGATGGGCTAAGTTGGGACACCCCTGCAGGGTTTTGAACTTTTGAAAGCTGTGCTGGCGGTTATGGGCAGATGGGAATTTGTTAATGTCCGGTTGTAGAAAACTTGAAACTTCAATTAATTAAAATGAATCAACCGCGTGTGTAACCGTGATGGTCTCTTTTCGGTGGACTCCGGGAAGAGAACACGGTCTCGTGTTATGCTTGAACGTAAGTAGCTTTAGGATCACTTATTGATCATTTTAGCTTCTCGACCGTGGTTTGCCTCTCTTCTCGCTCTCTTTTGCGTAAGTTAGCCACCATATATGCTAGTGCTTGATGCAGCTCCACCTCACTACCTTTTTCTACCCATAGGCTTAAATAGTCTTGATCACGAGTGTGTGAGGTTGTTGAGTCCCCATGCAGGGGACACGACCGAAATCAAGTGGGAGTTCGACGAGGAATCGAGATGTTACTATGTGTCTTTTCCGAACGATCAGTAGAGGAGCCCAGTTGGGGCGATCGGGGATCTAGCATTTGGGGTTGTCTTTCTTTATTTGGTTCCGTAGCCGGACCTTGATTGTATTCTGGATGATGTAATGCTATATTTATGTATTGTGTGAAGTGGCGATTGTAAGCCAACTCTTTATCTCTTCCTTATTCAGTACATGGGATGTGTAAAGATTACCCCACTTGCGACAGGCCTACCATGCGGTTATGCCTCTAAGTCGTGCGCCGACACATGGGAGATATAGCCACATTGTGGGTGTTACACGGACCATGGTCGCCTGTGGGGTAGAGAAAAATGATATTTTAGAACAAATTCTTTTTGGCATGACTTTGCCTAAAAATAGGACCAAAAAGAATGCATAGTGCCAAATTCTAGCCTAAACGGAAATGAATCAACTTTCCGGCAAAATATTTGCAACTATCGCATTTCAAATACCGGTACCTACAAACACAAACATATGCAACACCACAAACATACGTAGATCTAGTCCATAAAAATGGCATGTGCACGTTGTTGGAGGGAGAAAAAAGTAGATCTACAACATAAAGAAGCTTTCCCCTTACTTACCTATCAAAAAAAGGAAATTTAACCACTTAATTTGGGTGAATCTATGGTGGAAATGAGGTGAGGAGGAGGAGGCAGCCGAGACAAGCTTGGAGGAGGAGGTGGAGAGAATGAAGTGGGGAAAGTGAGTGTGGTAAGTGGCTATGCAAAATATCTAGCTGGTCTCAGGTTACTAATGGCGCACCACCTAATAATGCGCCATTAGTAACCCTGGTTACTAATGGCGCATTATTAGGTGGTGCGCCATTAGTACTTGTGCAAAAATATATATAATTGTTAGTAGTGGCGCACCTTGGTTGTGGTGCGCCATTACTAGTTTGACCTAGTAATGACGCACTACCCTGGTGCGCCATTACTAGTTTTGAAAAAAAGAGTAAAAAAATTTGTTAGTAGTGGCGCACGGAGTGTGTGGTGCGCCATTACTAGTTAAAACTAGTAATGGCGCACAGTTCCTTGGTGCTCCATTAGTAGTTTTGGAAAAATAACAATAATTGTTAGTAATGGCGCACCGTGTGTGTGGTGCGCTATTAGTAATGAGGACACTAATGGCGCACATGTATCCGGTGCGTCACTACTATATAGCAGTGGCGCACCACATATATGGTGCGCCATTAATGTCCATATTAGCTATAGGACTTTTCCTAGTAGTGCTAGCATCTTCAAGCATCTTGCAGCATTTCAAAGAGTACAGATCAACATAATGTAAAGTAGTAGTAGTGTTATCAACCTCGCCCAGTGATCCTTCCTCGACCCCCTGCGAGAAAGCAATCCGAGAGCCATACTATCTATTTCTCATCACAAGTATCCAGTGCTAGTTGTATCGATTGGGATACAACTCCAAGTGTCTGTTACCATAGGACAGGCTATCGATAGATGTTTTCTTCCATGCAGGGGTGCACCAACTTACCCACCATGCTCGATCAACTCCGGCCGAATGCACCATCAGGTCATGACCGCCCTCGGCTAATAAACACACCACAGTCCTACCTAGGCTCGTCAGAGAGGCCAGCATGTCGGTCTACATCCTAAGCGTGCAGGGGTCTTGGGCCCATCGCCCTTTGCACTGCTTCACGTTGCGTACGCGGCCGGTGAGAAGACCTAGCCCTCTTGATACAAGGCAAGGCATTCTAGTCCCATCTAGCGCGCGCCGCTCCATCGCTGACGTCTGTTGAGCTTTTGGCTGATACATACGACGTAGAGTGCCCATACTTATTCCTGCGTGATGGTTTGTGCTATCAGGCCAGAGGCCCCTCGGATCAAATCTCCAAACCGTTAGTGTGTTGGTAGTGTGGCCACGAGCAGAGACTCACGGAAGATGTTACCCCGTCGCCCCGTCTCGTGGACTTGTTGCAAGGGCTAAGAATGCCCGGCCACACCTCGTATTCAACTCTTTAGTACCGTCGAGATCAACCCGTCTCCACATCACTCACAGGTACCCCTCAGGGTCGACCCGCCTTTCCAAGTAATAGTTGTAAAGTCCAAGTATCCCTGTGTCCAAACATCAAGGGGAAAACCCAAGGAATCACCCTCGGTGAATTCCACTCGATGTAATCATCAAGGTGAACGTAAGAGGAACCACCCTCGAGGTTCACACTTGAGAGGTTGCACGATAGAGTTGTATCGGGAGTGGTTAAGGAGGAATCACCCTTGATGACCACGACCAAATAGCTACACTACAGGGTTAACATCAGAAGTTCTGTTGAGTTACCACCGTCAGCACTTGATAGTAAATCTGCAGAGTCGTACAACTAAGGGGTGATGTGCGGTGTCGGGGCCTGGACATTGATCACATTGATCGAGTCATTGCACATAAAGTGGGGCAACTGGGACAAGATGGGGGTCACTGATGGATATCTAACCAGTCTATTCTACGCAGGTAGCAAAAACGGGCTATCCATCAGAATAGGAGCAATCAATTACAGTAGCAAAATCTAATGCAAGCATAAGAGAATAGAATGGGCAATATCGGAATGATCAAAGGGGGGCTTGCTTGCCTGGAAGCTCTACTAGAAAGGAAGATGTGTCGTCATCGATGTAGTCGATCACAGCGACATCATCAGTCTCGGGGTCTAACGGAGAGAAGGGGGGAAGAAACAATAAATATAAAGCAAACAAAGCATCACAAAGCATAACATGGCAATATGATGTGCCAGGTGTGACCTAACGTATGGCCACATGATATAGGTGAAGGGGGAATTCAACCGGGAATTTTTTCCCAGTTCCGAACCTGTGTCAGACAGATAACTGGAGGGGGAATGTTCCATGTTCAGCATGCTAGAGAAATGTGACAGACGAACGGACCGCGTATTCGGATTCGTTGGATTTTTCTGAGCAACTTTCATATATAAAGTTTTTCAATCCGAGCTACGGTTTATTTTCTATGAATTTTAAAAGATTTAAATATTTTCAAAAACTTTATAAATTAAAAAAAAGGGATATTGCATCAGGATGACATCATAGTGATGTCAATAGTCAATAGCCACATTGACCAGGTCAAACCTGACCAGTGGGGCCCACCTGTCATTGGCAGTGGGCTAACAACAGTTCAATTTAATTTAATAGAGTAATTAGTGACTAGACCCCACCTGTCAGTAGGAAATTTTTTTAATTAGTTTAATTATGTGGGGGGCTCGTGTGTCGGTGGCACTGAGTGCCCAGTCAGCAAAGTTGACCATGGTCAACGTGGTCAACGGGGTCTAGGGGGGCCCATGGGCAGTGACCCAAAGGCGGGCCCCGCCGGTGCCAGGTCAGCGCCGGCGCCGGAGCAACGCCGGCGAGGCAAAATGCTATGGCGCGACCATGGGGTTCGTCGGAAAAAGACTACATGGCATGGGGAGGAGCGCGGCTAGGCGCGTTCGGATGGCCACTCGATCGCACATCGAATGGTGGTGGCCGGAGCTAGGAGCTACGGCGTCACTAGGGGCGACGCGCTCGGGCGAGCTAAGGCGATGGTGATGTGGTGTGTTTGTGAGTGAACTGAAAGGCTGGGCAAGGCATACGCGTTGCAGCGAGGCCAACAGTCGCAGGCCCGTGACCATTTGGTCACCGAAAGCATGCCGGGGGCGAGCGGAGGCGGCGGCGCATTCGGGCGCTCGTCGAGGCAGGTGCTAAGGGGCACGTGTAGGGAAGCAAGTGACATGGGCGGCTTCGGCGAGCGGTCCTGAGAACGCTCATGTGCTCGGGTGAGCATGACGATGCCCACAGCGACGGCGGCGAGCTATGCGGCGGAGCTGGGTTCGAGCGGCTATGGCAGCGGCGGCTACAGTGATGGGTCCGTGTGGGGGAGCGAGGGGGAGACGTAGGGAAGTGGCAGCGTGCTCGGGAAGGCCTGTCGGAGGCATACGGCAGTGGCAATCGGCGAAGTCTGGGGTCGGGGAGGAGCTCGATCCCTTGGCTATGTTGGCGTCGGGCTCGATTCAGAGGGCGAAGAGGGAGTAGAGGAAGCAGGTGGAGCCGGTGGAGCGTTCGGGCTCGTCGGAGAGGCACTCGGGGCTCGGTGGCCGCGCTAAGACACGGCCATGGCGGCGGCGACGATGGGTGCTTGTGGGGGAGGAAGAAAGCAGGCGAGGGAGAGAGCAAGGGGGAGACTGGGCTAGCTAGGGTTAGTAGGAGGGTCAAGTAGGCGCCGGGGTGTGGTGGATGGCCGCCGGTGGGCGATCTGAGCTGTGGACGTCGCATGGGCGTCCACCGAGCTCTGATGAACAAAGCTAGGGGAAGACCCCAGATGGGCTGGGCAGTGGCACTGTAGAACTAGCAGCCCAGTCCCACAGTAGCGTTTAGGCCTTTTCTATTTCTTCTTTTCTGTTTTAGCTTTTATTTATTAACAGTGAGAGAAAGGGAATTATTTGGTCAACTATTTCACTTAGGAAAATTTTGGGAGTTGTCCCATTAAATCCCTGGTGATTATAGATAGTGCCAAAATATTTTGGAGACCAGAAGAATTCATTTGGTATTTTTCATAAATAGGATAACATTTAAAAATGCTGAATTGGTGCTGTTATAATTTCTAATGCTCATCTTTGCACAAAAGTGATGTTGTGTTCCTTCACAAATAATTGTTACAGAATTTATGACAAATGATGAACATTTGTCCAGCAACTTTTGAGCAACTTCAAACTTCACTTGAATTTGAATTGACTGGAATTTCAAATGGGATATTGAACAAAGGTGATTAAGCATTGTTTGGAAAAAATGATTAGCTTAATCACAGAGGGTTACTGTAGCATGACATTGGGGGTGTTAGAAATCTCCTCCACTACAAGAAATCTCGTCCTGAGATTTAAGGGGTGGTGTAAGGGGGACAGAGTTGGTTACGAAATTCTAACGAGTCTTCACGGTCTTGGTTGGCCTTCTCGAAGAAGTTTATCCCTTTTCATGGATGCCTTCATTTCACTGCATCAGGGCATCATGATGAATCCATCATCCTATCTTCAGGATCTTCACCATTCTTACGAAAGGATGAGAGGGTAAACTCTGTAAGGACGGGTTTTAACAAGATTGAGCATCGGACGATTAACTCAGGGGAAGAAGCACAAAGTGTCCCTCGAGTTGTTTGCATGAAACACCTCGAGAGCATTATAGGGGGGTACGAATGTTTCAAACGGGTAAGCAATCATTCGATACCAGAAGTAGAGTCTGAAGGGGGTTCAGAGCAGCGGAAAAAGTAATGTGTTTGATACCAGAATAGATCATCTCGAGGTCGGTGGCTCATGAATTACATACGAAGGCAAGTGGAAAGGATACTTCAGAATCAAGGATGTACAGGAGAGTCAGGTTTCGATCCTATGGAACCGTGGGTTATGGGCCGACCATGTGGTTCAAAACTAGGAAGGATGCTGACATATTGCACGGTCATGGTAGCAAGGCATGCCAGAGGATAGCCTGTCAGTTATGTTATCAACAATGTTGGTACAAAGGTCGAGGGTCGAAGAGAACTATTTTCCTACTCGTTGAGACGAGGCGAACCAATAGGCAAAGTTCTCATCCATCGGTGGCTTCCAGAATGTCAACGACAATAGTAACAGGGTCTTACTAACAAATTGTACACTGAGGTGTTTACTTAAGCAGGGAACTATTACTGCTTAGTCTCGTAAATCACAAGAAAGGTTAAACCTACCAATGGAGAGGGAAACAAAATCTTCAGAGTAAACAAACCAATGGAACGGAAAACGTGTTTACCCTCAAGAATTGGAAGTATATCACTACTAGGAAAAGGGCTATAGATAATGTGGACACTAATGGCGCACCAGACATGTGGTGCGCCACTCCTATATAGCAGTGGCGCACCACACCAATGGTGCGCCACTACAAACATATTTTTTTTTCCAAAAATACTAATTGCGCACGGGGTGAGTGGTGTGCCATTACTAACAATTTTTTTCCAAAACTAGTAACGGTGCACCTTGTTACTGTGCGCCATTACTATTCTTCCCCCCTCTATCCCTTTTCCCCTCGCGGCCCCCCGCACCAGATCCCCCTCCATCTCGATCCCCCTCGCCGCCGACGACCCCCCGCACCCTCCCCCGCTCCAACCTAGGGTAGGCTAGGTCGCGTCGCGCCCCCAACCCCATACGCCGCAACTGCCCGGCCCACCCCACCCCACCGGCAGCTGCACCTTGTTAGGCCGCCATGACGAGGAAGCCGGAGCCCGGAGGTGGAGACTTCGGCGGGGCTACTCGTAGTCCATCGACGACTGACAACGAACGCCGACGCGACGCGACGAGGCCGGCCCACGACCACAACCACGACCGATGTTCTCCTCCTTTCTACGGTCTGCATCTCCGATGCGATGCCAACCACCGCCTTGTCAATGAATGTAAATGCTCTCTCCCTCCCTCCCTCCTCTACTCCTCTCCTCTATATAGTGTAATAATTTTTATCAATAAAAAATAATTTAAAAAAGTTACTAATGGTGCACCGGGAGAGGGTGCGCCATTGTTATCAGTAAAATAAAAAAAAGTTACTTATGGCGCACCCCGCGGTTGTGCGCCATTGCTATGGATGTACTTATGGTGCACCCCCGGGAGGTGTGCCATTGCTATCCCTTTCCCCCTGCCTCCATACCTTTCCCCCTCGCCCCCCCCACGCCGATCAAATCCCTAGCCCCTGAGCATCCACCGCCGCCGCCCTTTCCCCCTCGCCGCCGACGACCCCTTTCCAGCGCACCCCGCCCCCACCTCCAGCGCTCCTCCACCCATCACCACCGCAGCTCTTCCACCCCTCACCACCGCAAGCCGCCACCACCCCCGAGCATCCACCGCCGCCGCCGCTCCCAAGCATCCACCGGCGCTGCCCCCCTCCCCCTCGTCCCAACCATCCACCACCCTCCACTGGACCGCAAGCCACTATCGTCGTCGCCCCGAAGCAGCAGATCGAGTGGAGACAAGACGCTGTCTCAAAGTAAGTTACTCTCTCATCTTGAAATTAGCTTGTCGCTGCAGCTGCTATCCTACAATTATCTTGTGGTGATGCTTTGGATCAAAACAGAGGTGCTAACAAAGTTTCAGAATTTTTGGAACTGTAGGAAATGAAGTTTCTTCACAAGCCGAAGATGTTGAAAATTCAGAACTTGTGATCAGGAGATGTTTGGAAAAAAGGAGTGTAGGTACTGTTCTTGTGTTGGGATAATTTTGTAGATTTTTAGGAGCTAGGGGAAATAGGGTTGTAGTTGTAAACTGAAAATGGATCAGAATTGAAAAGTGGGTGTTTCTCTCAAAAATTTCAAAAGAGTAGGATGGGTCTTTTTCAAAAATGATTTACAGGAATTATAGGGTCTCCCAAAATTTTTGTGGAAATTTTAAAAAAATTATTTGAATTAGTTTTAGTGCAACAGAGGCAACTCAGAGTTTGAAAATGGTATTAAAGGAATTTGTTTTGGGGGTAAATTCTATTATGAAATAATTCCTACTGTTATTTAAAATATAAATGAAATGATTTAAGAAAACTACCAAAGTCCACAATATTATCTCCAAAATTTCTGAGTAGAATGGAAGGAAGAATTTCTGCTAAGTGCTTTCAATATATGAAGTTTCAGAATAATATATAGGATTGTTGGTTTTTAACCTTGGTTGTCATTGTTTCTATTTGTAACCGTCTAAAGAATGACTCATGATTTTTGTGCTATCAGCTACCTAACAATCTCTAAGTGAAAGCAACTAGCTGGAGTACATTTGTGCACACAATACTCCTTCCAAGACAATTTGCTTCCAAGGAGTAGTTTCAGTTTGCTTGCAAGGAGTAGTTTCAGTAAAGTTTCAGCATGGTTTCAGTAGCCGATTTGCTATTCACTTGGAACTAAACAGAATTATATAATGAACTTTTGCAGGCTGATCTGAGTTGGACCATCCTCTGCAGCCAACTTCTATTCAGCAAGAGGAAGAAAGGAGAATCACGGTACGGTTTCACCCCTAGAAGATATATTGTTGTACCCCGAGTGAAGGGAAGGAGTTTGTTGGGTTTTGTCTCTGACCATCGTGTCGTGATGATTTTGCAGGTACCCCAAGAGGCCCTTGAGTTTGCCGGAATGTCGATTAACTTCCGTTCTGGCAAATTCGGGTACTCCATATGTCCTATTTTCACCCAAGGTCATGCTGAAATTTTCCGTGAATTTTAGCATGACTTTGCTAAAAATACTACATATGGGGTACTTGCGATAAATGCATGGGCCAGGGTATCTTAGTACTTAATTAAGTAGGATCAACTGCCTCATGTGTTATACATATAGAAGTGTGATATCAACTCATAGTTATTACTAATGTCAGTTGCTCATTATCGATAAACCCTAATCTGGTAGGATGACCTACTAAAAAAGCCCATACCACATATTCTATTTGGATGGCCCTGCTAACCCTTGACCATAGATACTTGAGATGGATGTAGCAGGCTTAAAGAAAGAAATGTTTTTTGGCCAACTCCACTAGGACTGGCTGAAAATGCACAAGTGTGCATGACTAACAATATACTATTGTAAAGCTAAACAGGAAAGAGGAACCACTCATCCTAACCATTTTCTCTCAAAATTACCACTTCACTTCTTACTACTGAAAATCTTAGACCATCTCCATTTAGCAATTGCTCAAACCAGTTCAAAGGGCGTGTTTTCACCACACTGTGGATTATCTTATTGGACCCAATGGAGATGATGTAGTTTTGAATTATGAACGTAGGAAATGTCATCATCAGACAACAAAAGTCTCCCGGGGGAGTGCAGCTGGTGCCATGACGAGCGAGGTCTGTGCGACATGCCTCACCTAGACTATGATCAGCGCTTCAGCATTAAGCTCAAGGAATCCTTCGATGTTGAAACGGTACGCAACGACGACAAGTGTTTTTTTGTAATTAAGCATGACTACAACTATTTCAACGTTTAATTTTCATCTTTTACAATTCAAGTAGCTTATCCCATGCCATGCAAGGCACTATGCCTTGGAGAGGATGGGTTTTGAAGACCATGAAAGTTTGGAAACAAAGAAAATTCACCTAAGGACTCATCATGATGTGGATTTTGAAGTAAAGTTGTACAATTCTGAGAGCATAACCCATTTTGGTTGCAAAAAATGGGAAGCACTTTGCAAGATGTATGGTTTTGATGAGGGTATGCTTGTCACCATGGATCTCGGTGATCCTGAAATCAAGCAAGACAATATGGACATTTGGGTCCTTGTTGATACGCCTCCAATTCTACCGAATTTCTCAAAAATTCTTATTAGCTAATTTATATTGTTTATTTCAAAATAGTTGACAGCTATTTCCATTGACAGCTTATTTCCATTCTTCAAAGAATGTGCGGGAGATGGTAGAAAAAACCAACTACACCGATGGCTCCGAATTAACTTACAAGGAGAAAAATCATCTGGTCGGATTTTGTACTAACATTGAGAATTACAATATCTACAATCAAACTCCTCAACATTATGGTCAATACGTGCCACTAGTGCATGTGTTTAACTACGCTAACTACCATGGAGATACCCTGGTAAGATTTTTTTACTATTACGACATCCGTGCATCTTTTGCATACTTCTAAAACTAGTACATCATTGCTAACTATGAAGTTATTACTATGTTTTTCAACAGATAATCCCAGAGAATTGTGTGCCTCATTTGATGTCTGAGAAAGGTAGCCTTAATGTTTTGAACATACAGCCAGGTCATCCTAGGAATCTCAACTGTCCATACCAGATTTCTAAAAGAAGTGGAGACATGCAAAACAAAGGATGGAAAAATGTATGGACAGTCGTAAGGAGGTTCTTGGAAGCAAAAGGAAGCGAAGCGCAAGAATTGGAGACAGGATGATCTCCATTCTCCATAATGGAGAGTCAGGGTCTATATTGTTTTATGCTATTTTACCTTAAATAGGGTATTTAGGTCCTGCCTAATACTGATGATCATGTGCTAAGAAAAATTAAGTAGGGTTGGTTCGATGACTATCAATATGATGATCGTAGGACTTGTTGTTAATAACGAGTAGAAGTTGTATGATGATGAGTAGTAGGACTTGTTAGGATTAGTATTACTTCGACAAACTCGCTACTCGCGGTCTCGAGACTTGTAATGTTCTATCTTTGTTCGGTCTTTTGAATTCGGAAACTAATATGATGAATTGTATTCGGAGACTAATCTTCTGATGTTGCTATGTGGTGCTGTCTATATTCTGTCTAGTAATATATTTTGTAACCTGTGAAAATATCAGAAAAATCCCTAATATTCATACTAGTGGCGCACCACCAACTAGTGCGCCATTAGTAAGCCAGAGCACACTAGTGGCGCATCATCAACTAGTGCGCCATTAGTAATCCAGAGCACATGGGTAAATATGGCCCCCTGGGAGGCATACTAATGGCGCACCATGGGTATACTAATGACGCACTGCGTGGTGCACCATTAGTATACCAGATACAAATGGCACACCCGTGGTGCGCCATTAGTAAAAAATTCTATTGGCGTGATGCTAGTGGCGCACCTGTGGTGCGCCATTAGTAGGCAAAATAGGTGCGCCACTAGCAAGCCTTTTCCTAGTAGTGTATCCTTCCCAAGGAAAAGTGGAGCATGGTATACATGATAGGACAGCAAGTTCAAAAGCATTTAGATAAAGGGACGAGGGGAGAATCATGATAATACCCATACAATGGTGTTTGGATAATTGATCAAGAATCACGTAGCATTGCACTTCCACTATTCTCAATGATATTCACAATACCATAGTGGTGCTCCGAGATAGCGATAACATGGTTTTTCAAGTAAGGGTTGGATCGAAAGATCACAAGAGATACAATGGAACACTTCCAAGATTATCTCGGAACATAAGGATTAACCAAACACAACTAGGTGTGTGTTGGCAGAAAGTCAAGGATGTCATCAATGATATCACAAATCATCGAGGGGCAAGGATGGTATTTCTAGACATGAATTCAATGGACATCTCCGAGGGAAACAAAATAGTGTCCGTGATCACGACACATTTATCGGGGGTTTAAAGAAGATGAAATCGATCGGTGATGACATCTAGTCAAAGGGAGGATGAAGCGAGAGATTATTGAAGCCATGGATACTACACAAACTTGAAATCAAGCTTGTTGTTCAAGGCGGAATGATATGACGAGGAAGATCAACATAAGCTTAGCACATCGTCGAAAATTGTGCTCCAGGAAGAAGGACCAGGTAGCACAGTTAAAATTTGGCATGATAATGATATTGCCGATCAGGCTAGGAATGAATTGAAGGATTATTAAACTCTTAAGCAACGAAAATTACTTAAGAGTTATTGAATCAGAGTGTGGAATCAATTCACCTATCAGTGTTCTAGGTTGACAAACAACCTAGAACCCATGAAGTGACTAAGACAGGGTAAGGTAGTACTTCATCAAAAGTTCATAAGATGTGGTGCAATGCATGATATCCTTGAGATACTAGAGGGTAATACCCGAAGATAGGGCATAATAGAGTTTGGAGATGTGTATTCATCTGTAGAAGACCAGTACTTCAACTTGTCCCAGAAGTGAGATCAAAGAAGAACAATATGGTCGGAACCACATTTGCAAAAGACCAAATCCCAGATATAAAAACTTATACCAAGGGGTCAATTAATTTTAGTAGAAGCTTCCATGATAAGATCTACATCGTTTCCATGGGCATGAACATAAAGTTCAAGGTCGACTCCCACTTCTCCAATACATAACCTTTCATTCACTTCTCACTTTGAAAATGGCATTGGTGTTGAAAGTTTTACCTTGTGAAATATCATATGAGTATGACCCGTGAAATCTTTCGGGTTCACACAAATGGCAAAAGAATAGATTCAACCCATAGGGGCATCTTGGGAACACATGCCACAAAATCCAAGAGTTATGACACAAGCTCAAAAGGTAGAGCATGGTTGACAAAAACAGAGGATACAAATTCTCAAAGACATTATGTATCATGGGAATAACTCACAAGAATTTTGAATGTGAAGGATACTATCGGATAATAACCCAACAATGGGCCTGGCGGTCCACAATGGAGTTGATGTGAGTATCGGTACTCAATCAGAGGAAGAAAGAATGCAAGGGCATCAGATTATAGAACATCTGAATAATTCGATGCTTAGACAACAAAGGAATTATGATTTCCAAAATGAAGGATCAAAAGCAGACGCTCTGATCAAGGATGGATAAGTTGACTAGACCTACGGGTACAATTGATGTCAAATAGATTGGTCGATAACCGGCTCATGTTCTAAATGATGACTGAGCCGGAAAGATAATTTAAAAGGATCGACTGATGATTGCGTGCATGCGCACACCTGTTGAGTCAATAGGATCAAAATGGGAATCACAAAGGATTTTAAGGAATATTGGTAGACATATGGAATTAACCATAATGCAAGCAGGCAGGAATTTCAAGAGCAATACACTACTAAGGATTTCGGAAGATCGAATAGTATTTCAAGGAATTTTGTGAAATACATGAACAAATGGGGATGAGCGGATACTCGGTCAGTGCGAGGAATTATCCGTAGAGGTATTCATGTGACAAAGAACTGCAAGGCAGTAGGCACAAACTATTCTTAGAACAAAAGAGAGAACTTTGGGGTATCTTGTGATAACAAGATCAACGAGGAATGATGGTATGAATGACAAGTGTAGGTCGTCATCCATAGGGGTTTATCGATGAGAGGGAATTGCAAAAGCGACGACACAAGGTCTTGAGAGAACATCGTAGAGTATCTTCGAAATCATCTGGTGCAGTAGGCAATCATCTGTAATTAGGGGCACTCTGGGTGGATGTGTCCATGAGATCCTAATGTTAGAGTTAGTGAAACCGTTAACCCGAGGAGAAGAGAGATCAGAATCCCAGAGTAAGACAAGGAATAAAAGATCCTAATACCACCCAATGGCGACGTGGGCCCATAAGACACGCAGCCATGTTAGTAAAAGTTTTTCAGTGACTAGACTGAACTCGGCCAAGGAGTTGGAAAGGGGGATCCTACAGGCAGTCGGCTATGGTACCAACCCGTGACGCCCCCGATTCAATCGTACACTAATCATACACGCAAATGTGTACGATCAAGATCATGACTCACGGGAAGATATCACAACACAACTCTAGACACAAATTAAAATAATACAAGCTTATACTACAAGCCAGGGGACTCGAGGGATCGAATACATAAGCTCGAATACACAAGAGTCAGCGGAAGCAACAATATCTGAGTACAGACATAAGTTAAACAAGTCTGCCTCGAGAAGGCTAGCACAAAAGCAACAATAATCGAAAAGGCAGGGCCTCCTGCCTAGGAGCCTCCTAACTACTCCAGGTTGTCAGCGGCTGTCACGTAGTAGTAGGCAACCTCAGGGTAGTAGTAGTCCTCCTTGGTGTCGTCTGGCTCCTGGGATCTGTCATCTGGTCGCAACAATCGGGTATGAGGGAAAAAGAGGTAGCAAAGCAACTATGAGTACTCATCCAAAGTACTCGCAAGCCTTACATCAGATCTAAACAAAATATGCGTCTGTATCAAAGGAATGGGCTGTATCCGCGTATTAAACTGCAGAATGCCAGAAGAGAAGGGGAAAGCATAACATATTGAAGACTAGCATCTTCAAGCATCTTGCAACATTTAGAAGAGTACAGATCAACATAATGTAAAGTAGTAGTAGTGTTATCAACCTCGCCCAGAGATCCTTCCTCGACCCCCTCCGAGAAAGCAATCCCAGAGCCATACTATCCATTTCTCATCACAACTATCCAGTGCTAGTTGTATCGATGGGGATACAACTCCAAGTGTCCATTACCATAGGACAGGCTATCGATGCATGTTTTCTTCCCTGCAGGGGTGCACCAACTTACCCACCACGCTCGATCAACTCCGGCCGGACACACCATCAGGTCATGACCACCCTCGGCTGATCCACACACCGCAGTCCTACCTAGGCTCGTCAGAGAGGCTAGCACGCCAGTCTACTATGACGCCCCGAGACCGTTGTGCCAGGTGTCTTTCAGTGATTCGCCGACGTTTCCATGTCATTGTCTCGCGTGTTGCATCTTTTCATGTCATCATGTGCATTACATCATCATCTTTTGAAAACATGCATCCGTCCCGGCCTCCCCCAGTTCCGTCCGTTGTCCATTCTAAGCCCAGACACACTCGCACGCACCCGCGGCACGTCTGAAATAGTATTTTATAAGTGGCCGGGAAATGTTCTCGGAATGGGTTGAAACTTGGCATGCGGTGTTGTTTTAGTGTAGGTAGGCCGCCTGCCAAGTTTCATCGCATTCGGAGTTTGTTTGATAGTCAAACCGTTAAACTTATAGCGGCATTATAGCCGGTCAAACGTCGGACGTTTTCGTTCTCCGGAAATAGTCGCCGAGTCTCTCTGTCTTCTCTTCTCTCAGCCCAAAGCTTTCTGCATAGTCCGCTATCAACCACATACTTGACCTTATCTGCCTAACCCTCTTTGCACAGTGCATCGACCCCTCACGCGTGTCTGTAACTTACCTGAACCCGACCCGGGCAGTCGTCACCGTTGGGTCCGGAACATCCCCAAAAACCTACAAAACATCACCATTTCCTCGTTTGGACTCCGTAACCTATTCATCTCCGACCGTCCGATTTTGATCGGATGGTCCAAAATACTCCCTCCTACCTATATTCTTGTATATATAGTAGTCCACCCCTAGTCCAACCCTAAAATTTAGCTCCTTTGTCCCATCACCCGCCGCCACCTTTCAAATCCACCTCGGGATCCTCCCAGATCCGATCGAACCAACCCAGCGCCTCCACTGTATGCCTCCCGAACCAAATCCTCTCCGACCCCTCCCTTTTTATCAGTGCCTCCCAAATCGAAGCAGCAACAACCGAGGTCCCCTGCTCCCTGCCTCCTCCTCGACGCGTTTGAGCCCGAGCGTGCCAACCACCTGCAGGCCGACCCCGTCGCCGCTCCTCCTCTGCTCATTTCCTTCCCCTCGTTTCCTCTCCCGTTTCGCTCATCTCTCTCTCTCGTTCTGGACAGGAAGACCGCCATGGCGCCTGGAGCTCGAGCTCGTCCGGCACCATCGTCTAGACCCATCTCCGGGAACCGGATCCGCCTCGCACCACCGGGAATCGGCTCCCCATCACCTTGTGTTTTCAACTTCTCTTTCCTCTCGTTTGATCATCCTTTTGTTACCGGAGTTCCTTATGGAGACTCTACATGATGGTTCTTTAAGGATTTAATTACTTCTTGAAGTGTTCATCGAGATTCTTTTTAGAGGAGCTCAAGTGTTCTTCATCTTGCATTCCGAAGTGCAATTTTTCCTAACTTATCTTCTGAGATGGTGTTATGTCTTTCTTGACATTTTTCCCTTCATGTTCCATGATTCAAAAGTTGTCAGGAATCACATATTTTAAACCCATCATTTTCAGTTTGTTCATGAGTTCTTTTGCAACCCATCAATCACTTCTTTGGAGTTATATTGGGTAATATTTCACCAAAAGCTTTCCCTAAGGATTGTTGCTATCTATGGTGCTTATAAATGACCCAAGTTCTTCATTTATCCTCCCGGTGAGATAAGCTTCTCATCTCCTTGTTCATATAAATCCAATCTATTGTTTCCATTAGTGGAAGAATTTCACCTCATAATTTCGAGCTGTTTTCCATAAGCCCACTACAAGCTTATTCTTTTCGTTGTTGATTTTCCAACAACACCGTGAAATCCTTTTTTTCAAGGATGCTTTTCAAGATCATTTGTGGCAGAAGTTGGCCTTTTCTTCTCCATTCTTATTCCAATGATATATCTTCTATTCTTTCTTCCGGAGGCATTGTGATGATGCTCTCTTCACACTTCACTCATCATCTCATATTGTGTAGATCATGTTCTTTCCTTTGCTTATCCATTCAACCGGAGTGGCGTGTTTTCATTTGAGTTCTCTCATCTTATAAAGTTTTACCTCCTTCCTCAACCGGAGTGCTGTCTGAAATCTTTCTTACCCCTTCCTCCATTCTTTCAATAGTTCCGGAGGCAGCGTACTGTTGATTTCATCAAGTATCCTCTCATCTTGTCAAGTTCTTGTTAATTCCTTCCATTTTCAGTCGGAGTGTTGTCCAAATTATATCATTCTCATTCCTTCTCTATATTGTTTAACCGGAGTGTTGTCGTAATTGATCTTTATCGTTCTTTGTACATCTCGTTTCAACCGGAGTGCTTGCATGTACTTCTTATACATTGCACCATTTCCTTATGTTTTTTCAACCTACAAGGTTCGAGTAATGTTCCTTGTTCCTCTTTTCTAACGGGGTGTTTTCAACTTTGTTCATCTTCGTTGTATTCTTTCTTTCGATTTGTTTAACCTCTCAAGGTTCTTTGGTTTCACTCTATTGTTAAGAAGCAACTTAGTTTGACCTCTTATCTTCCTCTTCCTTTTCCTTCCGGTGCCATCCTAGATCTCGGGACGAGATCCTCTCGTAGTGGTGGAGTGTTGTGACGCCCCGAGACCGTTGTGCCAGGTGTCTTTCAGTGATTCACCGACGTTGCCATGTCATTGGCTCGCGTGTTGCATCTTTTCATGTCATCATGTGCATTGCATCATCATGTTTTCAAAACTTGCATCCGTCCCGGCCTCCCCCAGTTCTGTCCGTTGTCCGTTCTAAGACTTGACACACTCGCACGCGCCCGCGACACATCCGAAATAGTATTTTATAAGTGGCTAGGAAATGTTCTCGGAATGGGTTGAAAGTTGGCATGCGGTGTTGTTTTAGTGTAGGTAGGCCGCCTGCCAAGTTTCATTGCATTCGGAGTTCGTTTGATAGTCATACCGTTAAACTTATAGCGGCATTATAGCCGGTCAAACATCGGATGTTTTCGTTCTCCGGAAACAGTCGGCGGGTCTCTCTCTCTTCTCTTCTCTTAGCCCAAAGCTTTCTGCATAGTCCGCTATCAACCACATACTTAACCTTGTCTGCCTAACCCTCTTTGCACAGTGCATCGACCCCTCGCACATGTCCGAAACATACCTGAACCCGACCCGGGCAGTCGTCACCGTTGGGTCCGGAACGTCCCCAAACATCTACAAAACATCACCGTTTCCTCGTTTGGACTCCCTAACCTATTCATCTCCGACCGTCTGATTTTGATCGGATGATCCAAAATACTCCCTCCTATCTATATTCTTGTATATATAGCAGTCCACCCCTAGTCCAACCCTAAAATTTAGCTCCATTGTCCCATCACCCGCCGCCACCTTCCAAATCCTCCTCGGGATCCTCCCAGATCCGATCGAACCAACCCAACGCCTCCACTATACCCCTCCCTTTTTTTCAGCGCCGCCCAAATCGCAGCAGCAGCAACCGAGGCCCCCTACTCCCTGCCTCCCCCACGACGCCTTTGAGCCCGAGCGCGCAAACCACCTACAGGCCGACCCCGTCGCCGCTCCTCCTCATCTCGTTTCCTTCCCCTCGTTTCCTCTCCCGTTTCTCTCATCTCTCTCTCTCGTTCTGGACAGGAAGACCGCCATGGCGCCCGGAGCTCGAGCTCGTCCGGCACCATCGTCTAGACCCATCTCCGGGAACCGGATCCGCCTCGCACCGCCGGGAATCGGCTCCCCATCACCTTGTGTTTTCAACTTCTCTTTCCTATCGTTTGATCATCCTTTTGTTACCGGAGTTCCTTATGGAGACTCTACATGATGGTTCTTTAAGGATTTAATTCCTTCTTGAAGTGTTCATCGAGATTCATTTTAGAGGAGCTCAAGTATTCTTCATCTTGCATTCCGAAGTGCAATTTTGCCTAAATTATCTTTTGAGATGGTGTTATGTCTTTCTTGACAATTTTCCCTTCATGTTCCATGATTCAAAAGTTGTTAGGAATCACATATTTTAAAACCATCATTTTCAGTTTGTTCATGAGTTCTTTTGCAACCCATCAATCACTTCTTTGGAGTTATATTGGGTTATATTTCACCTAAAGCTTTCCCTAAGGATTGTTGCTATCTATGGTGCTTATAAATGACCCAAGTTCTTCATTTATCCTCCCGGTGAGATAAGCTTCTCGTCTCCTTGTTCATATAAATCCAATCTATTGTTTCCATTAGTGGCAGAATTTCACCTCATAATTTCAAGCTGTTTTCCATAAGCCCACTACAAGCTTATTCTTTTCGTTGTTGATTTTCCAACAACACCGTGAAATCCTTCTTTTCAAGGATGCTTTTCAAGATCATTTGTGGCAAAAGTTGGCCTTTTCTTCTCCATTCTTATTCCAATGATATATCTTCTATTCTTTCTTACGGAGGCATTGTGATGATGCTCTCTTCACACTTCACTCATCATCTCGTATTGTGTAGACCATGTTCTTTCCTTTGCTTATCCATTCAACCGGAGTGGCGTGTTTTCATTTGAGTTCTCTCATGTTATCAAGTTTTACCTCCTTCCTAAACTGGAGTGCTGTCTGAAATCTTTGTTACCCCTTCTGCCATTCTTTCAATAGTTCCGGAGCCAGCGTACTGTTGATTTCATCAAGTATCCTCTCATCTTGTCAAGTTCTTGTTAATTTCTTCCATTTTCAGTCGGAGTGTTGTCCAAATTATATCATTCTTATTCCTTCTCTATATTGTTTAACCGGAGTGTTGTCGTAATTGATCTTTATCGTTCTTTGTACATCTCGTTTCAACCGGAGTGCTTGCATGTACTTCTTATCCGTTGCACCCTTTCCTTATGTTTTTTCAACCTACAAGGTTCGATGAATGTTCCTTGTTCCTCTTTTCTAACAGAGTGTTTTCAACTTCGTTCATCTTCGTTGCATTCTTTCTTTCGATTTATTTAGCCTCTCAAGGTTCTTTGGTTTCACTCTATTGCCAAGAAGCAACTTAGTTTTACCTCTTATCTTCCTCCTCCTTTTCCTTCCGGTGCCATCCTAGATCTCGGGACGAGATCCTCTCGTAGTGGTGGAGTGTTGTGACGCCCCGAGACCGTTGTGCCAGGTGTCTTTCAGTGATTCACCGACGTTGCCATGTCATTGGCTCGCGTGTTGCATCTTTTCATGTCATCATGTGCATTGCATCATCATGTTTTCAAAACTTGCATCCGTCCCGGCCTCCCCCAGTTCTGTCCGTTGTCCGTTCTAAGCCCAGACACACTCGCACGCGCCCGCGACACGTCCGAAATAGTATTTTATAAGTGGCTAGGAAATGTTGTCGGAATGGGTTGAAAGTTGGCATGCGGTGTTGTTTTAGTGTAGGTAGGCCGCCTGCCAAGTTTCATTGCATTCGGAGTTCGTTTGATAGTCATACCGTTAAACTTATAGCGGCATTATAGCCGGTCAAACATCGGACGTTTTCGTTCTCTGGAAACAGTCGTCGGGTCTCTCTCTCTTCTCTTCTCTCAGCCCAAAGCTTTCTGCATAGTCCGCTATCAACCACATACTTAACCTTGTCTGCCTAACCCTCTTTGGACAGTGCATCGACCCCTCGCACATGTCCGAAACATACCTGAACCCGACCCGGGCAGTCGTCACCGTTGCATCCGCAACGTCCCCAAACATCTACAAAACATCACCATTTCCTCGTTTGGACTCCCTAACCTATTCATCTCCGACCGTCCGATTTTGATCGGATGATCCAAAATACTCCCTCCTATCTATATTCTGGTATATATAGCAGTCCACCCCTAGTCCAACCCTAAAATTTAGCTCCATTGTCCCATCACCCGCCGCCACCTTCCAAATCCTCCTCGGGATCCTCCCAGATCCGATCGAACCAACCCAACGCCTCCACTATACCCCTACCTTTTTTTTCAGCGCCGCCCAAATCGTAGCAGCAGCAACCGAGGCCCCCTACTCCCTACCTCCCCCACGACGCCTTTGAGCCCGAGCGCGCAAACCACCTATAGGCCGACCCCGTCGCCGCTCCTCCTCATCTCATTTCCTTCCCCTCGTTTCCTCTCTCGTTTCTCTCATCTCTCTCTCTCGTTCTGGACAGGAAGGCCTCCATGGCGCCCGGAGCTCGAGCTCGTCCGGCACCATCGTCTAGACCCATCTCCGGGAACCGGATCCGCCTCGCACCGCCGGGAATCGGCTCCCCATCACCTTGTGTTTTCAACTTCTCTTTCCTATCGTTTGATCATCCTTTTGTTACCGGAGTTCCTTATGGAGACTCTACATGATGGTTCTTTAAGGATTTAATTCCTTCTTGAAGTGTTCATCGAGATTCTTTTTAGAGGAGCTCAAGTATTCTTCATCTTGCATTCCGAAGTGCAATTTTTCCTAAATTATCTTTTGAGATGGTGTTATGTCTTTCTTGACAATTTTCCCTTCATGTTCCATGATTCAAAAGTTGTTAGGAATCACATATTTTAAACCCATCATTTTCAGTTTGTTCATGAGTTCTTTTGCAACCCATCAATCACTTCTTTGGAGTTATATTGGGTTATATTTCACCTAAAGCTTTCCCTAAGGATTGTTGCTATCTATGGTGCTTATAAATGACCCAAGTTCTTCATTTATCCTCCCGGTGAGATAAGCTTCTCGTCTCCTTGTTCATATAAATCCAGTCTATTGTTTCCATTAGTGGCAGAATTTCACCTCATAATTTCGAGCTGTTTTCCATAAGCCCACTACAAGCTTATTCTTTTCGTTGTTGATTTTCCAACAACACTGTGAAATCCTTCTTTTCAAGGATGCTTTTCAAGCTCATTTGTGGCAGAAGTTGGCCTTTTCTTGTCCATTCCTATTCTAATGATATATCTTCTATTCTTTCTTCCGGAGGCATTGTGATGATGCTCTCTTCACACTTCACTCATCATCTCGTATTGTGTAGATCATGTTCTTTCCTTTGCTTATCCATTCAACCGGAGTGGCGTGTTTTCATTTGAGTTCTCTCATCTTATCAACTTTTACCTCCTTCCTAAACTGGAGTGCTATCTAAAATCTTTGTTACCCCTTCTGCCATTCTTTCAATAGTTCCGGAGGCAGCGTACTGTTGATTTCATCAAGTATCCTCTCATCTTGTCAAGTTCTTGTTAATTTCTTCCAATTTCAGTCGGAGTGTTGTCCAAATTATATCATTCTCATTCCTTCTCTATATTGTTTAACCGGAGTGTTGTCGTAATTGATCTTTATCGTTCTTTGTACATCTCGTTTCAACCGGAGTGCTTGCATGTACTTCTTATACATTGCACCATTTCCTTATGTTTTTTCAACCTACAAGGTTCGAGTAATGTTCCTTGTTCCTCTTTTCTAACGGGGTGTTTTCAACTTTGTTCATCTTCATTGTATTCTTTCTTTCGATTTGTTTAACCTCTCAAGGTTCTTTGGTTTCACTCTATTGTTAAGAAGCAACTTAGTTTGACCTCTTATCTTCCTCTTCCTTTTCCTTCCGGTGCCATCCTAGATCTCGGGACGAGATCCTCTCGTAGTGGTGGAGTGTTGTGACGCCCCGAGACCGTTGTGCCAGGTGTCTTTCAGTGATTCACCGACGTTGCCATGTCATTGGCTCGCGTGTTGCATCTTTTCATGTCATCATGTGCATTGCATCATCATGTTTTCAAAACTTGCATCCGTCCCGGCCTCCCCCAGTTCTGTCCGTTGTCCGTTCTAAGACTTGACACACTCGCACGCGCCCGCGACACATCCGAAATAGTATTTTATAAGTGGCTAGGAAATGTTCTCGGAATGGGTTGAAAGTTGGCATGCGGTGTTGTTTTAGTGTAGGTAGGCCGCCTGCCAAGTTTCATTGCATTCGGAGTTCGTTTGATAGTCATACCGTTAAACTTATAGCGGCATTATAGCCGGTCAAACATCGGACGTTTTCGTTCTCCGGAAACAATCGGCGGGTCTCTCTCTCTTCTCTTCTCTTAGCCCAAAGCTTTCTGCATAGTCCGCTATCAACCACATACTTAACCTTGTCTGCCTAACCCTCTTTGCACAGTGCATCGACCCCTCGCGCATGTCCGAAACTTACCTGAACCCAACCCGGGCAGTCGTCACCGTTGGGTCCAGAACATCCCCAAACATCTACAAAACATCACCTTTTCCTCATTTGGACTCCCTAACCTATTCATCTCCGACCGTCCGATTTTGATCGGATGATCCAAAATACTCCCTCCTATCTATATTCTGGTATATATAGTAGTCCACCCCTAGTCCAACCCTAAAATTTAGCTCCTTTGTGCCATCACCCGCCGCCACCTTCCAAATCCTCCTCGGGATCCTCCCAGATCTGATCGAACCAACCCAACGCCTCCACTATACCCCTCCCTTTTTTTCAGCGTCACCCAAATCGCAGCAACAACAACCGAGGCCCCCTACTCCCTGCCTCCCCATCGACACCTTTGAGCCCGAGCGCGCCAACCACCTGTAGGCCGACCCCGTCGCTGCTCCTCCTCATCTCGTTTACTTTCCCTCGTTTCCTCTCCCGTTTCTCTCATCTCTCTCTCTCGTTATGGACAGGAAGACCGCCATGGCGCCCGGAGCTCGAGCTCATCCGGCACCATCGTCTAGACCCATCTCTGGGAACCGGATCCGCCTCGCACCACCGGGAATCGGTTCCCCTCGACCTCGTGCTGCCTCCGGTGGTCGTCTCACCGTCTGCCGTCGCCGGAAGTACCAGCGCTGCCACCACTCGTCTTCCTAGAACGCAGGCAGTCTTTCTCTAGTCGCGCCAAGTCCATCTCCAGCCGCGCCGGAGCCTCTCCTTCTCCCGCGCCGCAAGCCTGTCAGCAGCCGCCGCCGTTGTCTCTGCCCTGCGCCGCCTCCTGTGTTCTGCGCTCGTTCGAGGGGGGAGGACGAGCGCTGGTGTGTATGGGTTGCCCCATCGCATTGCCTTAAGGCCCAGTCGTGCCAAATCCGGCCTGCCTGGCCTCCCCCTCACCAGCTGGGCTAAAGTCCATGGTGAGCCACCCAAAGCCCAGCGCCCAACGGTTTTCAGCCTGCATATGTTTTTTTTCTGAGCTGCGACTTTATCAATTTCCAGTGAATTGCAGTTTTGCAGTTTAGCCCCTAAACAACATGCATATAATAACTCACAATTGTTGCATCGGATTAAAATGAATTATATATGAAAAATGCTTAGAATTATGTGTAGGTTAATTATATCCAACTTTCAGGCATGTTTGAAATGTTTAAATTGCTGTTTGTTTAAATTTGCCCCTATGCCATGTTAAAATGCTTTATTTCATAACTAAATAACCATAGCTCGGTTTTAAATAATCCTTATATCTAAATGGGGTAGAAAAATGCCTAGTTTAACATGGTGGCTTTACTTTGCATGTTTAATAACTCTAAAATTGTGTTTAGGGTAGAACAGTACTAAATCCATATTTTGCACATGAGGATTTTTCTGGACATGTTGCTTGTTGTTCCGGCCTCATTTAAACTTGTGTAGATAGGTACTTTTCATATGCTTCACCTCTTGACTTGTTAGTCAACATTTAATATTGTTGGGTACTTAAACGAGAGAGAACTAAATAAGTCACGTTGCATATTGAGCTCCACTTAATTTGTAGTGTTGTTTGTTGCACTTTGCCAAGCCATGCTTCATTAAACCGGACATGCATCATACTTGCTTGTGCATCATGCCATGATTATGTGTTGTTTGTTTACTATGTTGTTTGCTTCTTTCCGGTGCTCCTTCTTCGGGTTAGTTCCGATAACGTCGCGTTTGTGAGGATCCGTTCGACTACATCCATTTGTCTTCTTCATGGACTTGTTCTTCTTCTTTGCGGGATCTCAGGCAAGATGACCATACCCTCAAAATCACTTCTATCTTGGCTTGCTAGTTGCTCGCTCTTTTGCTATGCCTATGCCGTGATACCTACCACATGCTTTCTCATGCCTCCCATATTGCCATGTCAAGCCTCTAACCCACCTTGTCCTAGCAAACCATTGTTTGGCTATGTTACCGCTTTGCTCAGCCCCTCTTATAGCGTTGCTAGTTGTAGGTGAAGATGAAGTTTGTTCCTTGTTGGAACATGGATATTTGTTGGGATATCACAATATCTCTTATTTAATTAATACATTTATATACTTGGTAAAGGGTGGAAGGCTCAGCCTTATGCCTGGTGTTTTGTTCCACTCTTGTCGCCCTAGTTTCCGTCATAGCGGTGTTATGTTCCTTGATTTTGCGTTCCTTACACGGTTGGGTTATAATGGGAACCCCTTGACAGTTCGCCTTGAATAAAAATCCTCTAGCAAGGCCCAACATTGGTTTTACCATTTTCCACCTAGCCTTTTTTCCCTTGGGTTCTGCAGACTCAAGGGTCATCTTTATTTAAACCCCCGGGCCAGTGCTCCTCTAAGTGTTGGTCCAACCTGTCAGCTGCCGGTGGGCACCAGGGGCAACTCTGGGATGGCCTACCGGAACCTTGGACAATCCGGTGTGCCTTGAGAACGAGATATGTGCAGCTCCTATCGGGATTTGTTGGCACATGCGGGTGGCTTTGCTGGTCCTGTTTTACCATTGTCGAAATATCTTGTAACCAGGACTCCGAGTCTGATCGGGTCGTCCTGGGAGAAGGAATATCCTTCGATGCAAGCTAGAAACCATATGAAAGATGAAACCAATATCACTCTGCCAAATTAAAAGGGTGCCCTAACAAATGTATTTCACCAAATTAGAAGCAATACATGGCAACATGCGAGAAATAATATGCAATATGCAACGAATAAAGGTGACTCATCGTAAGTGATTGTTGCAGGATACAGAAGAGAGGTAGTTTCATGTAAGAACAAGGTTAACACATAGATGTAGTGTGTACCAAAAATAGGAAGGCATGTCATATTCACAGGTATAGTGTGTAAACTAAGAAGATGCAATTTATCCTAATTAGAAGCATTACAAGCTAGACACCGTATGAAACATGCAACCACATATCACACTACGAAGTTAGAGCAAGCACCTGTGATGGTGGTGTAGGGGAAGTGCGGTCTTCAGGTACAGAGCTATGTTCAATATCTTCATTTAGGCTTGCTGTTTCTTGAGAATCATGTGGAGAGGAGGAAATTGCATTCTTTATAAGAGTATTGTGTCTCATATTAACCCACACGCGTGACTGTCTCATCATAAGCAATAGACACAGGATACACAAGAATAGTAGTTTGATGTAAGAACATGGTGTGATAGGCAGATGTAGTATGTACCAAAAACAGGAAGGCGTGTCATATTCACATGTATAATGTGTAAGATAAGGAGATGCAATTTAACAAATAGGAGCATTGATGAGGGATACACAAGAAAAGTAGTTTGACGTAAGAACATGGTTAATAGAAAGACGTAGTATGTACCAAAAACAGGAAGGCTTGTCATATTCACAGATATAATGTGTTAACTAAGTAGATGCTATTTACCCTAATTAGAAGCATTACAAGGTAGACACCATATGCAACATGCAACCACATATCACACTGACAAGTAAGAGCAAGCACCTGCGATGGTGGTGTGGGGGAATTGTGGTGATCAACTAGAGAGCTACGTTGACTATCTTCATTTAGCCTTGCTGTTTCTTGAGAATCATGTGGGGAGGATGACCCTTCACTCTTCAAACGAGTAAGGCGTCTCACAGTAACCCACTCGAGTGACTGTCTCATCATAAGTGATTGACGAGGTATACAAAAGAGCATTAGTTTGATGTACGAACATGTTTAATAGACATATGTAGTATGTATCAAAAACATGAAGGCATGTCATTATCAAAGGTATAATTCGTAAAGTAAGCAGATGCAATTTAAGCAAATTGGAAGCAATACAAGCTAGACACCATATGCAACATGCAACCACATTTGACAGTGCGAAGTTAAAGCAAGCACCTAGGATGGTTGTGTGTGGCAATTGAGATCATCAACTGCAGAGCTACGTTTACTGTCTCCAACTGCTGACACTACACCCATTAGAGCGCTGAAACGTTTAGTGCTTATCTTCGAATTACATTGGAGCAACTTCTGTCTTTTGTTTTCTGCATTCATCAACACTGCGTCAGAGTATGAAATACCCATGCATAAAAAACAATAGTGTGAGTATGGGTGAAGTGTGTGCACAATTAGTACAGTGTAAAGGAATAGCAGGTCGGTGAGAAATAAATGATGAGAGACATATGATAGCTCTACAACATGCATGGCACACTAAATTACTACAGGATTCTATGAAAATAATAGTCGACTGAAAGCAAATAGGTCAGTCCATTTTTTCTGCACCGTCCGATGAACAAAGGACGGGCAGATCGCCTTCATCTACGTCCAGCCAGTCAGTGTTGACGATCTTCTTTGAAACGCCAGCGACCACCGGTCCAGTATTCCTCCCCTGCCTACGCCCTCCCCTCGACCTCACCGCACCGCCCCCCCAGCCATCCATTCAAGCCCCGCCGACCTCCAGATCGGGCGCAAGTAGCTCCTGCGCCCCACACCCCTATGATAGACACCGATGCGCCGCTTCCCTGGGGAACAGGCGGACTAGGTGCTCCGCGCGCCTAAGCGGGTGCTGCTTCTTTTAATTGTAGTTCGACTGACCCTGAATTGGAATCCAGGCGGGCTACTGACCTCTATCAAAGGTGAAATAGTAGAAGGGAGGAAACCTTGTGCATTTAGTATCACGAAGAAGATGCAGTAAGAAGCGCTCAACTAGTTTCTTTCGTGGGATGAATACGGTGTGAGCGGGGACATAAGATTTGCACGAATAAGGGAAGAGGAGTACCTCTTTCTGTTGGCAGTGTTGTGCCCTCCTTCTGTTTTTCCGACGATCTTCTTGTTGTTCCCGGAAACCAGAAGCTGTGGAGGACGGTGCAGCCTTGGACGAACGCATGGCCAAGTTGCTGAGTGTGGTGCAGTGGCCGTCTGTCAGCAGCGGGGAAGCAGATCCGAGGCGGCGAACGACAACGTAGCGGGAACAGCTCCGGTGCGGTGGACGGTTGCGACAGTGGAGCCGCAGGAGTGAGGCGCAGGACGGCGTGGTCAGAGTGGTACTGGTACGGCACACGTCGGCGTCGACATCGTGGAGGCAGCTCTGCCTCGGCTTCAGCTGCTAAGTCCTTGAGGGCGATGTGGTTGCGGTTGCGTTGGACGACGACGTCGGGGTACTGGCTCGGGCATGATGGAGGAGGGCGGCGGTGGATTGGCCGCTATGGGGTGGACGACAAAGGAAGCTGGGGTTTCGCGGCTGGTGGAGAGTGCGTTTTCGCTCCCACGGAGTATGAATGGGGAAACAGAGGGGGGCGGGGAACTAAGGGGAAACAATGTTTCGGTTTGAGACACGCTTGTTTGAAATTTGGGGAAAGTTACAAACTTTGCCCCCATCTAAAATTTCGGACATATTGCGGGTTGGGGGTAGGATAGTCATGTCAGGTGTCCCAAATGTGGTCGGGATAGATTTCGGCCGAGCGCATGGGTACGCGCCCATGACGTATGAATGCTTCTCGGAGGCGGTTGAGATTGGCGTCTTGGTGAAGTTACAAACCTACCCTGGTTTAGACCTTTGGACATTGGGCCGATAAGCTACACGGGCCAGAGTCAGGACAGTAATTTCCTACAACCAAAACATTAGTCTCGCGCGGTTTCGGGTGACCAGAGGCCTATTTGGCGCTTCGTTCAATATTTGGGAGCAGAAGCATTAACGTTTTCGGTTCTCTTGAACTGAACTTTCAGGATTTGTCAAACTTCACAAATCTTTACTCTTGAAAATCCTAAAGCTACGATTATTTTGGAATGGAGGGGGTACATTTGAATATACATTGTACACGAGTATATATTAAAAAATATGCAACTTACCTCAGTTCATGCATGGTTCGAGATATAATCTCCTTGGGTGCAAAAAAAAGTTAAATATGCGTATGAATATATATAGCATGTTCAAACTCGCAACAAAGATTGATGCCCCCTTTTACATCTGATTTACAAATGCCATTATCTCGGGTTCAAATAGATGAATGCACTTCCTATGAATTCGAATCTTTGATACCCCCTTTATGTTGAATTCGACATGTATTCTATTTTGTAGCTAGCAATTTGAAATGTATCCATGCAAGTGACAAATGTATAAAGTGCTTCACACTAACAACATGGAGTGCACTAATTAATGTTTATATATGAATTGCAAAAGCATCCATTGCCTGTATTTCAAACCGCTCTCACTCTATCGATTGATAATATGAAATAAACACATGCACAAGCTAGAATTCAATAGAGTATGTGTGTCTGATAGACCGATTTTCGTCCATACGCAATTTGCAAAATTCATGATCTCATCCAAAAATAATAATGCCATTTATATTTTAATTTAATGCGTAGAACCGCCTTTTACACGTAGATGCACTATGCCTTGCCCTGTTCTCACAAACGCGTTATATATCTCTCTATCTAACGCTTAAGTGCAAACACTTTATATGCATCGGCATTTCTCTTTCACACATGCTCACAATCTCTCTCAGGGTGTCGGGGTGTCTCACGCACATGCTCTCTCTGTTTCTCTCTATCTCTTTCTGACTACTATGTACCACTCTTTTCACTAATCTCAGTTGGAAAACACTATTTCTCTCACATGCATATATACACATGCACGGTCTCTACTAGCCCTCTATACGCACATATATGTGCCTACGTGTCTCCTACGCGCACATTATCTTAGGCCTCTCTCGCACACATTGCCCCCCCCCCCCGACACACCTCTCTCTTAGTAGTTGGCAGATATGATTTCATCATATCATTCGGTAGGATATCCCTGGCTGTTAGGATGGATGGTAATATGAGGCAAAGTTTTACCCTACATCAGATCGGACCCTTGCAGTTGAAGAAAGAGCCTACTCCTGGTATTGTATATTAGTGATAGGGGTGTGTACAAAGTATACGTGAATACCAGGCATTGTGCGTGTGTATAGTATCGACGAACTAGCCCCCAAGCTTGTCTAACATACTAAGGGCCTAGGGTTACAAATCATATATAGTCGGCTTATCACCAGTGGGGATAGAGTCCTCCGCGACTTTGGTAGCTTCGTGTTGTACGTCGAGTCCTCGACATGGGTCTTCATATAACACGTCTCGGTCCAACCTATATGTAGCGCAGGATGGAACCGACCCATGAGACTTCTTGTTGACCCACCACAACTAGAAATGATGTGCCCACCACACCACACATGCAATCGGCCACTAAGAAAATAAGCATATACAATAGTACAACGGTATCTAGCTCATGATACGTCTCCATATTTTGTTGATGACACTGACGGACTTTGCATTTGATGCGTGCTCCGTATTTTGTTGATGACACTTATGGTCATTGTATTTGAAGCAAAAGCACGATATGGTCACTGGACTTCAGAATAAGCTCATCACGGTCACCACATACATTTTGTCGTACTAACCAAAATGTGGTTGGATGGTTAGAGGACAGTGGTTTCTCGAGCCCATCAAGGTTAAAGTCCCGGTGCTCGCATTTATCTTGTGTTAATTTCAGTATTTTCTGGCGATGTACATTCAGCGGGAGGAGACGTTCCACTCGACTATGAGGCACCTATGGTGACTTCGTAAAATCTCAAGATCATATATGCTGGCCCACTCTCTCGAAGGTGCTCATAGGGGTAGTGTTCACGTGTGTGCGCTTATAGCGGTGAGTGCTTGCGCGTATATACGAGCCCTTGCGTCTGTACCGTGTTAAACAAATACATATCATGATTATACGGTCACTGGCTCACCCGTACAACTCCGTATTTTGTTGATGACACAATCAATTAACCAGTCAAACGTTCCACGCGGCGCAACTAGTGTTGCACCATTGGGGCGCATAACCATGGGGCCCACCTGTCAGCCCGTATATGAAAGAAAGAAATGGTAGTTTGAGTCTGTACTGTGTTAATAAAATAGGAGTACATTTTAGGGTGATCATACGGTCGCTGGCTCACCATACAACTCCGTAATTTGTTGATAACATGATCAATTGACCAGTCAAACGGTCCACATTAAGCAGCACACATTACCATAGGGCCCACCCGTCAGCGCGTATATGAAGGACATAAATGGTAATAAATTAGTGGTCGGTGGGTATTCAAAGTCGTGAGACCTCTGGTTGGCAGTCACCGGCGGTTGGAGGCGTTCATTGGACTGTGGGGTGGGGATCCCCAGAGAAAAAGCTGGGCGGGGGGGGGGGGGCTAGAGGGATGGCCGGTGCGGCGGCGGACCGACGGTGGGGAGTGGTTTCGGGGAGGGCGGGCCAGCCGCGGGTGGCTGGCGGCTCAGGAGGGTGGAGTTTGATGATAAACTGGAGGCCCTTGATTTCGTATCCAACGGCTGGAAAATCTAATGACCAGAGATGAAAAAGTCAGTCGACTGACGTGTAGCCTCACCCCGCACGTACACATGCACGCACGCATGTAGGCGTGCAACACTGACACGTACACACGCATGCATGCTCGCGTGCAACACTGACACGTACACATGCACTCACGAACACACGCATGTAAGCACCCATGCATGCAACACTGAAACGTACTCTTGCACGCACGCAACACTCGCACGCCTGCATGCATACAACACACGACGCAAGACACACGCTCAACCTATACGTGCATGCACGCTTTGTTAAGGACATGGATTGTTACGGGTATTAATCAATCATATCTGTGATAAGCAGAACATTGATGTTTGCAGCGGTATTTATGAATCACAACGTATCGAACGGGCTATCAACATAATAGGCTTATCTACATGAAAAAGATGATGTCACACTCAATGAACAATCATCAGTTTATGAAATGCCCGCTTCTGACCGCCCTGGCCCACCAAAGGTTCCTTTGCTGTGCGCTGCCTGTGTTGGGTCACTGACATGCAGGCCAGGCACCCAAAGAGCCCACACATCAGTGGAAGAATGGCGCGGTGTCCTAGGTCAGAGTCGAGGGCGCCACTCGCGGCACGCCCGGCTGAACACGCCTCCGTGCCAAATTCAAACGCCTCCATGAAACCCGCCCGTGTGGAATCTGAGAAACCCACTCTAGACACACGTCCGTTCATGACCGGGCCGGTGTTAAACACAACACCGGCCGAGCTCCTCCCGTCTGCCGTCTATTTAATCTCCTATTTAAACGAGGCCAAACACCGGCCAAGAATCGCACACCTCCACCGCTCCCCTATATCCTCCACCATTTTGTCCACTCTTACAATGGCTTACAAAGAGTAGTTATTCCGCATCCAAGCCGGCTGGGTAGCCCACCAGATACGAGCTATGCAGCTTACTGATCCACCTCCCTCCCCTCGCCCGATGGAGCCAGTTGCTGCCCCAAGTCGGCGCGCGGTTCAACAACTCGCCACTCTAGGACAGCTCGACGAGGAGCGGCGCATGGGCATCGTTGCTGCCGTCCATGCTGCCGCCTCGTACCGAGTCTCCCATTTCTGTGTCCGAGACTCCCATGCCGGCGGCCGCACCATGCAAGCAGCGACGGAAACCGGGTGCGCGGAGAGCGACGAGTCGGTGGCCAGCGCCTCCGCGTCCGCCGCCATCATCAAGGAGTAGAACACGGGAGGCCGCCGCCGCCTGGGTCCCATGAAGGCCACCGCGGAGGCGACGCCGGCGTACACAGCAGGTGTCTTGCCGGATCCTTTTGTTGCGAGGACATTTGTCGACCCCGCATGGGCTCCACGGAAGAGGGGAATGTTAGGATGAACTCGAGCCGGTGCCGTCCACCATCATCTTCGGCACCAGCCTATGATATTAGTTGGGAAGTGGGGAAGCGAGCCGTCCTTTGCGCTGAAGCATATACCTCCGGGGCTCCTGGCAGTCCGGTGATCGTGCTGCCAGACATGAGGAACACAAATCGATCGGCGGGCGACCATTTAGGCCAGGTGTTATATAACTATGATGTCCAGAACTAGCACCACGTAGTTCATTTGAATGTAATGAAATATGTCATGTTTGTATGAAAATCCGGTATTTTATATGAATTCTGTCGTTGTTTATATGAAATATCAGTTTGTCTACGTGTTTGCTTGAATTTCGTCCGGTTGGTTGAGTTGCTATCATAATGTGTGCGGCTACGGTTGGATGGCGTAATTTGCGAGTCACCGGTCAGTCTGCGGGCGGCTCAGGCGGCGTTGTGGGACAAAAAAACATAGCTCGTGCGAGCTCGTCTCCAACATGCGCGCTGGAGGATTCATGACAGCATGAGCACCTGAGCCATTCCTCGTTCATCGGTGGCAAAGGCACCGGTGGAGAAAAGGGTCACCAATATTTTGGCTACCCCGGGCAAGATCCAAACAGCCCCTCCCAACAGATTCAAATCCCTCGTTCTCTGTGGAATTTTGCCAGGTGTTGTTTTCATGGACTAGCAAGATGCTCGTGCATTGCACGGAACATCAAGATGCATTTTTTTACAAACTCCCGCATGCATGTAAGGGATAATTAATGTCTTCCTTTGGTAGTACAACGAGGCAAACACCATTAATATTGCATTTATTAGTGTTAGTGGCCTTGTATATCTGCAAATTGTAATTTTGATAGTGGCCCCTTGTATATAAAAATGGAGGGAGAAAGATGAGAGATAATGTGAGGAGGAGTGGGCGTGGTGGTGACTGGTGGTCGGACTGGGCGGAGGCATGGGGATGGATGGCGCATCATGTCTAGGTTTGTATCTCTCTCACACACACCCACGTAGGTGGGGGACGTGCACGAAGAGAAGAGGTGCACGCACGGTGCATGTACTCCCATCTGTTTCCCAACCACACCCGCGCGGGTACACGATGGAGCTCATTTCTGTACGAAAAAGGCAGCCCACGTGGTAATTTGGCACGTGTACTGGTTGTCCACTTGGTGGAGGGAGGATCATCTACCATGGGTGAACAAACAAATTGCGACTTGACACGTTATGTTAAATTAAAAAAAGAGGTAAACCATGTGGGGCCTACCTTAGAGGCAAGGCTCTATACACTGGAGTACTTTTGATGTGTCCCGTCAACTCGCAGAATGAGGAGAAGCTTGCTTAATACGCTGTCTCCCCCGCCTACAGGCGTGGTGGCTCGCAGGATGAGGTGAAGCTTGCTTACGAGTAGTAGTAGTAGTAGTAGTAGTAGTACTACTACTACTACTACTACTACTACTACTACTACTACTGTACGCCTTTACGCCTGCTCCCTCGCCCACGCGCGCGGTGGCTCATAGCACGAGGAGAAAATTTTACTACTCCCTCCGTTTACTCCTCGTCCCTACTACATACTTTGGTTAGTACTCCCTCCATTTACTTATACAAGGCCACTATAAAAAATACATTTTGCATCTATACAAAGCCACAAATAGTAATCGAGACAAAAGTTACTACTCCCTCCTTTCCAGTTTATGGCTCAATTTCAAAATATCTCCAACCAAGCTAGACGGTGAGTGGTCGAATTAATTTCGTAGTTTGCACAAGTAATTAGTACGCTCATTTTTCTCAAGAAGTTATGTTTACCGAGGCATTAAATAGAACGAATTCATGAATGACCACTAAATTTCCATGAACTTGTACATGCATTGGTTAGTTTCCTCTTGACACTGCTTGCGTCGGGTGATCTAACGCACCTCGAAATCCATCCAACATGTAATGGTACTACTACTAGTATAGTAGGATTGAGACTTATCAAACGGAAAAACGAATGTTTTTTAGATGAGCCCTATAAACCCTAGTGGGTACGTACTCCGTAAAAACAGATTTTTCCAAAACTAAGTTGCTCCCTTTCATGAATTCTGTAGTATACTCCTCCATCGATGCTCCCTTTCATGAATTATGTACTTCCTGTCGCTGACATGTGGGACATATAGCAACCAGGTCGACGTGTCAAGCACCAAATAACAGTGCAGAACAGCAGGGGGGACGCACCCCACTTGTACCGGCCCAGTAGTAGTAATGAGCAATGATACGTCAAATCACAATGCCGCACCTTCCCAGACGGACAAAGCAACCATTATTTCACACTTCGGTTCGCCATCATCTCAAACCACGTAGTATTGCTTCCGCCTCAAGAGGGACACGCGCATCGTCTTGGTACATCATGACACGTGGGACCGCATGACAGGCCATGCTCCCCCGCCGATCGCTCGGTAAAATCACCTCATTTTTACTATATGGCATGCACGTCATTCTAGGTTGAGAATTTAACTGGCTATATATGTGATGAACAGTACTCTAGCCTTTTAAAAAATGTATACTTTTGTACATTAGTACTATCCATGGATTGCACCATGGAGCAAAAATTGAAATTAAAAAAAGGTGGTACATATAGAGAGCGCTCGTCGCCAAATTATGCATATAGTACTATTAAAAAAGCTAGTACATGCTTAATTGGGGTGCTAAATTCTATTAAAGAAATACTAGTAGTATGTACATACTAAAGAGTTAAAGTAACGAGAAGAAACATAACATAGTTCTGCTGGGGGCTCAGCACAACACACCCCTCAAATTAAACTAAGCACACCTGAAATTAAACTATGCAACTAATCCGGTAGACACTGCATTAGAAGTTTAGAACCACCATGAGCAACGACACTGCCACCTTACTCGGAGTCCTCGTCCACGTCCTCGACTTCGTTCTTGTCCCTCTCCCTCTTGGCCGATACTTCTTTGCTTGAACCGCACACTTGGCTATTGCTCTTCATCCAACCCTTGTAGATATTGAAACAAAGGTAGCCATCCATTGTAGCGTAGTGGATGAGGTCTATATTTAGTACATTCCGCTGACATGCATGACGATGAAACGTGTAATGAGGTTTCTCCAGTTTACGGTACGAAGGATGAACCATAGCTCCTGCTAGGGTCAGCATTGAAGGTTGAGAGGAGGACACCAGGCTTGCCTTCTGGAGATTGAAGGGTTGGCCTACAACGAGACCTATCCGACGCAGGACATCCCTGTCGTTCTTAAAGCCTACAGTAACAAATTTCACACTTTTGTCCTTGAGGAAGTTCTTAAAATCCTAGCACTCAATGTCGGCATGGCATATGTGGTAGACCAAGAAAACGTTATTTACGCAAACCTAGATCACGACGGGCTTCTTCCTCTCTTCGTCGTTTAGATCCTTCTCTTGTCCCAGGACTGTGCTGTAGTCAACATCTAGCCCAGCGACCCACTCATCATCTGAGTTTTCAAACATGCGTCTGAAGCGAGAAAGGCATCCTTTCACCGTCGCGGAAGAACGGGTGTAGATGACGTCGAACTCATCGCCGGTGATGGTTCTAACATTGTACTCACCGCCGATCGTGGAGATTTGGGACGCCATAGATTTGGGAGGAGGGTTAGGATTAGTGGAATTGCCATAATGTGAATGGACGGGACGACTAGGAGCGAACAGCCGTAGTATTGAAGGACGTGCGGGGACGAGTAGGAGCGAACTGCCAGCGTGCGAACGGCATGGTAGTGGCTTTCCATTCTCCCATGATACGGGCTTCCGAGAGCCCATGGATCTGAGATTGAACGGTTGCATGGCGTGATTCTAGACCTAAGGGTGAATATCCTATCCTGGAGGGTTATTCTACAAATTTTCAGCAACTTAGCATGCGACCATTTGATTTCAGATCCAAGGGCTGCCAGCAGCCCGTATCATGGTCGCGCCAACCACGACCGTCGCATCTCTCACGCGGTCGCGCCCTTGGAGATTTAACACGGTGCGTTAGGCTATCTAATGTTGGCATGTCATACATAGTCATCACTTAGTCACTCATACTACAACAAGGTTGGCTATAAGTGTATTTTTTTACTCCTCTCTATCTCTTTCTTTGTACTCCCTTCGTCCCATAATATAAGAACGTTTTTGACACTAGTGTAGTGCCAAAAACGTTCTTATATTATGGGACACAGGGAGTACTAGTATTTATTGCATTTGCCAAGGAGTGACCTCTTCCAATGAAATGGTGTTGCTAAGTTTGCTTCATTTAATTAGCTATAGACTCAAAATTGTCTTTTCACCTACGTACACGTGCTTAGCACTGTTTCTTCCTTAGGTCACCAAACTAGTCTCTCTCTTCTTGATTAACTTGCCACATCAGACTTTATGCCTATGTGGCAAGCTTAAGCACCTGTAGGAGCAAGTAAAAGTAAGTACAATAGTGTGCTTTACATGGCATTTTTGCATATGTGGCGGAAAGAGAGGCTAGGAGAAAGTGGAGAAGTGGGCTCTCGTGCAAGAGCCAACCTCTACTACATGGTGGAGCACTGGAAGAGGCACCTGTATGGATGTGGTCAGGAATCGGGAGAATCACGCCGGTCATAGCGCCGCAGTTAAAATGTTAATGGCAAGTCAAATCACGAGGCCCCACCTGTCCAGCAGTAACTCGCTGTCAAATCACACAGCCCTATGTTTGCAGCAGCCTACTCCCTCGTCTTCTCGCGTCTCTATCGAACCGACTAGGCGGAACTCCCCGACTACCGCACAGGAAAAGCCCTGCCCTCGACTTTTAAATACAACTACATCCGCTAAAGAATCCAATGATATACTTTTTGTGACATAGTAACTCATATTTAGTTAGTCAAATGGATGACCTAGAACTAAGGGAAGGCCCTATAAACCGAGACGCCTAAATATAAAAAAACCAAGACGGAGAGGGTAGTTCAGCACGTATCTTTCTATATCAATATAGTCGGGATTCACCAAGGAGCAAAACCAAGTGGTAGGCTACTCCTGTCATGTTGGCGTGTCAACTCAAGCAGGGTTAGTCCGCACACAAAATGGCGACAAACTTAAAAGGACCCCTTTGGCCGACATGTGGCTCATCCACCGTCTTGTTCCACGTGCGAAGCACCAAATTACAGTTTGGAGCAACGGTTGGAATTGGAGGCACCCCGGTCGTAGCGCCGCAGTAGTAGAAAATGAGCGATGAGGGGTCAAATCACAAAGCCCCACCTTTCCCGCATTAAGCTGGACGGATGAAGCAACCATCATTTCACTCTAGGGCGCAAGATCATAAAGAAAAGAGAAAACAATGATGCGTGCGGCAGCTACCTAGGGCACCCTAGGGTAGGGGTCTCCACTACAGATCCTTTTTTTGAAAGCGCCTCCACTACAAATCGTCTTCTCCCTCGTCCTCTTGAAGAAAACCGATGATGAGTGCAGTGGTAGGGTTTGTAGGAGTATTACGGCGTGCGGGGCCACGTCATAGTAAACGGGTTCCAGTCGACGCCTTAAATATGTGTGGGCCGCTTGGTTTTACGGGAACGAGGCAGCATTTTGGGTTCGGGGACTAGTGGAGATATAGTATGTACAAAAAATTGTGGACGTAGGTTCGACCGAAAGGCAATGATGCATGGGCCCTGCATCTTGATGTACCCGGGGCCGCGTGAAATTGGCTACTCTTCTCAAAACTAGTAAGGTACACATGTATTCAATGCATGACATTTCGAAACCAAATTATGAAAAAAATACACACTATAGTATATAAAGCTTTGAGTCATATATGCATGATGTAGATGTTCGTTTAGTTCTTATAGTTCATCTCATTGAAAATCAATTAGTTTTATAAAAATGTTAAGATGCATGGGGTTGTGCATTGTAAATCATAAAGTAAAAAATAGATAATGGCAATTCATTTATAAAAAAATAATCAATTATGATACAGAAGATTCTAGAAGAAAGGAGAAGTGCTTGTGTTTAGAGGTTTTCGCATTATGCTTAAGTTCAACCATGGAGTCTTCTACATTGTACATGTGGCAGATCTGGAGGAATGTTGATGATATCCAACGGCCAGTAGTGCTCGGATTTGCCTATCTCTGCATTGTCGGGTTAGCTTCATCCAGCGACCATCTTTCAAAGTTATTGGCACACTATATAGTTCTTGTGCCATAGTTGCATGTTTTGGGAAAAAGCTGCTAGTGGGTTGTACTATCTATTTAGGAATAGAAGATGTATACATGGAAGTTGTAGGGAAAGAGATGACACGGAGCATCTCAATTCCTATGAGTAGGGATTGGAAAAGAGATGTCATTTGGTTCACATCATAGGAACTTTTCTATTGAATCTAGAAATGACATGTATCTCAATTCCTATGAGGAGGGATTAGAAAAGAGATATAATTTGGTTCATATAATAGGGACTTTTCTATTGAATATACGCTAATGTTTATTTTCCTTTGAAATTAAGGGAGTATAGGAATCCATTCATATGAACCAAGTGGCTCTAAAGCTATAGAAATGATATCATGTTTATTTACTTTGAAATGTGGAGTATATGAATCTATTCCTATGAACCAATTGTCTCTAAAGGAAAAAATCCTATAAAAATCATATCATATAGAGTTCCTATGATATTCCTCGAGACTAAAGGATGCTTGAAATTGCTGCGGGTGATACGATAGTCTTTCTTTGTAGACTCCTCACCATCTTTATAGTTACCTCTCAAAGATGAATGAAATGATATATACATGGTATTCTACATGTGCAATTTGGTAGACAAAAACTCGGTAAAAGTTTGCGAGGTTTGAATTTTCAATAAATCTATATGCACTGCATTTCAGAACGGAGGGAGCATACGACAGTTGCTAACACTCACGTGGAAGATTTGTGTGTAGGAGGAGTGGCTGTTCTGTTAAATGACATGGCAAAACTGACACTGTCAGATGCCGATCTAACGGTTCTTACGGCGTTGGTCAGGAAAAGGCTTGTGGCGAGCGTTTGTCGGATAATGATTTACGGACACATGCATTGCATTCATACATGCCCCCCTCTCTCCCACGCACACACACCCTCACGAGTCACGACTCTCCCGAGTCCTCTTGCAGACTCGCACGTCGCACCCACCGTCTATCTGTAGGTAGATGTCACGCACATATGTGATCTTCACACCCTACCCTCAAAACTTCTATAAAACAAAAGACGGTGCACACATTTTATTTTAGCTCACACGTCACATAGTTATACTATTACTCTTGCGGCGAACGTTCTTTGGGCATAGTATATTGTACTCTCACGAAGAGAAGCGGTGCACGCACGTACTAGTTCTCTCACACCCACTCGCGGTTAAACATAGGAGCGCATTTTTTTGAAGCTAGTACATCAAAATCACTCCACTATATATAAAAGCAGGAGCCTTAGCCCTTGCTTTACTAGGGTTCCTCTCGTTCACTCTTCATTCTCTCCAGATCTAAGCAACACATAGGTGGCCACACTCTCTCTCAGCTCACAGCTGGTCACAAATCCGGCCGGACAACCTCGACCGGGGCAGGGGTGTAGGTGCATCGTTCACACTGTCGTCGACGGCGAGGGAGGAGACCAACGGCTGCCCGCGTGTCCCGATCGGCGGCCGTGTCGTTCTCTCCGAGAGAGCGCCGGCTCGGGAGGGCCTCTGACCCCTTCTTCCTCCCTGCGATATTGTGGCCAAGATGCGGCCTCCCGACGACGTCTTTGCCACATGCCGATTACCCTCAGGTATATATTCCTTCAAAACCTGCCTTGCTCTACTGCCCTAGATCCCTTCGTGTGGATCCTTTTCTACTTCCGTCCGCTGTTCCAAAGCCACCTAGACTTCTACTATTATTAGAAGTAAAGCTAGTTGATACAGTCGACTCAAAGCGTTGGTTCAAACCGGGAATAAAGTGGGAAAGCTGTAGCATGAATCTAGGACTTGGTTCTAAGAGGAAACGAGGGAAAGTAGTAATATATGTCACTATTTAAATAACCGTATTTCGTATTTGCGCAAACAAGGATGTTTGTCTCCATATCATTTCAGGATGTCTGTCTCCGTATCGTTTCTATCCGCGCAATCAAAAGCACACACCTCAGTTTTAGTACAACTACGCAAAATGAGATGGCTATCCCTCGTTGCCGTCGTCTAACCTCCTGTCCTCAAGGTATCCCTACATTGGTTGTAACTAAGGTAGAATGACCAAAACAATCTAAAAGAAGCTGATTCGTACATTTTACTTCCTGATTGCAGTGCAGGGACGAGCGAAAACAACTGCATCTGAGTCCGGAATGCACTTTCTACCAGTTCATCCATGGACTGAGGACTAGCTGGCACGGCTGCACGGTGGTTTTTTGGACAGGTGCGCGGACAAGAGGCATTGTGGTCTGCTTATTTTTGCAAATAGCGGTGCTTAAATTTAGTGGAATGCACAAGCATTTCAGCTGGTCAGTACACTGCATGGTTCAGTTCAGCATTCTAGGTGAGACCACTATTATAATTGGTTATTCTGGAATGAGAGAACCTAACCCTGGATGGTGGCAACAAGAAAAAACCAGAGTGAACTCCAGGAAATTTAAGCCTGCTGGGAGGCCCTTTGCTCAGAGAAGCCTTGCTTGTTTTTTCCTGATTTGTAAACCTTCTCACAACTTTGTCTTTTGCTATGAACTAGTATATGTTTGTTATGTTCAACGAATCATTCAGATGTATAAAATTGCTTAACTTATGCTTTTCAAGTTTTTTATGAAGACGAGTTTAATGTGAGTGTTCCACATGAGCGCTGGACTAGTGTGTGAGCATTTGGAATTTATTACATTGTGGCCTCAATTAAGTGCATGAACCACTGTAACAAGATACACAGATGCTTATATGTCAGACAGCAGATTGTTGATTGTTAGCTGGTCGATAGCCTAGTGTTGAAGCGAGCTGAGCCAATGTGCCGTGTTTTGCGCAACTGCTTACAAGTGGGGTAGCACCAACAGTGTTTAAAGGTACTTATGTATACGTCGGTGCACGGTTCTCGAACGAGTGCTCTATTTCATCAAAACACACACTGCTCGTATCATAAACCGTAACAACTTATGTCTTACCATGCCATATTCATGGAAAAACTAGTGAGGACGCATCTGTTTCGGCAACAATTACGATGGTTATCACATGATTCATGGGCACACAAAAGTAGCAGCAGTTCCCATAGACGGATTCAAACAGAGTACTAGCCCCAAAGGGGTCGATAACAGGCACGGTTCGGATAATTATACACAATCCAAGCTACTATTAAACACTAGCTGGGGCAACTATTTCATGCCTCGATCTAATTTGGGCTGGACACAAGGTGGACCTTGCCATGAACATCATCGAGGACGTCCTGCAGCAGCTCAATCCTGTGAACCTTCATGAAGACAACCTTGTGGCCTTGCCACTGATAAACTTGTTTGTGGAGGCATGCCACGTCATCTTCCTGCGTAAGCTTGACAAGAACAGTATGCCTCACAAACGAAGGAGTAGCTTTGAACTTCTTGTGCTTTAGTACACCCTGGACAACACGCCTGACAACAGTGAGGCTGGAATACAACTCTTCATTGGTATAACCGCAAATGGCTTCCAGGATCCAACAGCCTACGAACTCTGTTTTCCCAGTGCGTATATTCAGTTCGTCCGCCTCATAGAGAGTGACATGTACAACCACACAATCCTTGTCCGCATCAGGGCTCTAATTGAAACAGAAACAAATTCTGAATTACTTTTCAGTATAAGAAACACAAGTTATTTAAACCACTATGTATAGCATGGCATTGAAGCTAATAAAATTTTGCATTATTAATCACCACATACTTCCTTTTCTAAAAAAAATCACCACATACTTAGATGAAAAACCACAATCGAGATCGGCAAAGAAGGAAATCATCTTGGGCAGCTCAGCGGGGGGGGGCACATCCTCGAAGGGGGAAAACTGCTCCTATAGTGCCACAGGGGCTGTAACCTCAAACGGGGCGTTGACCATCTAAGTAGTGGCCGTGAGCATATCTGGGGTCGGCTCGGTGGTTGCCTCCATCTTCTTGGAGCTCTTTGTCTCGTGGGGATCAGCCTCCCGCGTCTGCTCCAATATCAGCAGATTTTTGCCTGGTTCTCCTTGGTCCATCATCAAACTAACGAATACTAGGAGACCACTGAAAGGAAAACACAATCGCAATGACAATGAAACAAAAAAGAGAGTGAGGATCAGTTACTGTTTGCAAAAGTTCTTTTTTTTCTATGAACAAAAATATACCAACATCATTGTCGGATTTCGGGCTCCGCAAAGCCCTTAAGATTCGAACACAGGGGCGTGACGAAGATCTCTCCCACTACACATCCACCTAGTGCCTTGCTCTTCTCCTGGAGGTGGGAATGGAATGCAAGCAAGCAAACAAGTAGAGCACACAAGAGTTTACCCAGGTTCAGGCCACCTTGCGGTGTAAAACCCTACATCCTGCTTTAGTGGATTGGCCTCGCGAGGGCTCGAGTATGAACAAATACAGTGGTTTCCTGAGCTCAGGAGGAAAGCTCAAGAGGGGTGAGGAAGCGGATGTTCTTGCTCCTTTGCTATGCTAAGTCCAAATGGGTTGGTCCCCCATTCTCTATGCTAGGAGCCATAGCTACTTATATACAAGGCCGGGGTCCTCTTCCCCTGAAATGTTTAGGCGGGAAGGGAATCCCACAACGGCCATTTGAGCAGGAACACAAGGACGCTCCTATCCTGACAAAAGGTGGTATTCGCTTGCAAAGAGGGAAGGCGGTGACGCGGTGGTGGGCTCGGTGATGACATCCTTCCCGTCGTCCTTGCGGTCTTCGGTCTTGTTGCACCAAAGGGGAAACCTTTGCCTGGACCCTCGGGAACCTGCGCCTGTGCGGTCTCCTTTGCACCGATATGGAAACTGCGCCCGCTGGCACACGCTGGCGCCCGCTAGCACGGTTCGTCATGGCTTGCATCACTACCTCCTCCCGAGCAGCCCTTGCCTTGAGATCTCCGCCCTCCTGAAGCAGCCTAGCCGAGGCCACTCTTGGGAGAGGTCTCGGTTGCCCCTCCGGAGCAGCCCAGGTGAGGCCACTCCCTGAGGAGGTCTTGGTCGTTCTTCTCGTGATGGCTGGCCCCCTCGCGAGGGTCTTGAGCAGCTGGTCGATCGGCTGGGCCCTACTAGGCTGTACTAGGAATGCGACATGGGCCGCAGACAGGCAAGTCTGGGTACCCTGGTTCCCAGTACACCGACAGTAGCACCCGGGCTCAAGGCGTGCGCGGAGTTGGCTTCTGGGCGAAGCCTAGTCGAGGACGGAGCGCCACGGGCCCCAAGGACTGCGGGCCAGACTGGCGCGTGATGGTTGGATGGGACATGGCGACTCCACTCCCCACGCAGCCTCGGTAACTCTATGACTAGACGACTCCCTGGCGCGGGCGACACGGCCATCATGGCCATGACCAATCGATGGTTGGCCTTCATCACCCTATAAATGAGGCCCGGGGGAGCCCTCGGGCCATTTTCAAGCCAGCACCACCATCTTCTCTCCTTCCTTTGTTCCCTTTCGCCACCAAGATCTTCATGGTGTGAAGGAGCTGGTCTCTCCTTCCTTTGTCCTCTTCCCCGCAAGCATGCCGGCACAGCCGTGACGGTTCCTCGGGGAAGCGGGCGCGGCTTCTCGGGCTCCTACGGGGTCGCCGGCGAGAGGCGTGGAGTCTCTCCTCTCGGTGGGAGCGGCCGTGGCCGCGGTGGTCGAGGTGGCGCAGGGGGGCGACCGGCGCCTATCTGTACCCCGCGCCGGCAACTCCACTCCTCCGACGCGGCGTTCGAATTCGTGATGTGGGTGGAGAAGCCCGGCAGCATGTGGCTCCGGCTTCCCCGCTGGTTCCGCACCGAACCGCCGGAAGGAGGGCCCGACGACGTTTGGCTGCAGGCCGACGGGTGCTGTAGCGGAGCCTTTAGCGTGGGGGTCGAGGTCCTCGCTTCAGGCGACGTGTTCCTTGGTTGTGGCTGGCAATCCTTCGCCCGTGCGTGCCGGCTGCGGGGAAAGTGCACCCTCCACTTCAAGTACGATGGGGTGTCATTGGTGCTCTTCAAGGCCTTCTCGGAGGGAGGAAGGCGCCTTGGGTTTTGCCCATAGGAGGACGACGACGAGGAGGGTGGCGACGGCGTCTTGAGGAGCAGGTCTCCCTCTGAAGACGAGCTCGGCCTCGGCAGGCTCCGCGGGTCCCCCCTCTGTGGCAGCAGTAGCTCCTCCAGCAGCGGCGGCTATCTTGGGCGGCCGCTCCGCCGTGCCCGGCTCGCCGAGGAGGAGGGGCCCTCGCGCCGCCGCTCTTCGGTGAAGCGCGGGGAGTAGGGCTCCGTCTTGGTTGAGGTGCTGACTACGCCGATCCTCAAGCTCCGAACCCACATGTCCCTTGTTTTTTATTTTCTTCATTTCCTTCTTGTATTTGGTTTAAGCTACCTCGGGTGGGCGTGTAATGAATAATGGCATGTATGCATGAAATGGAAGTCTGCTGTTTATTTTCGTTCTGGATGAAATTACTAAGCTTGTGCACTGCGCTCGTCGTGAGACGAAGTCCTGAGGAGGGTGGCCTCCTGATGTCACGAGACCCCAGGCGAGTCATGAGGACCGCCGGACTCGAAGCCCCCGAGCATAGATGAGCCCTAGTGAGTTGAGGAGGGCTTGCGCCCTTGAGCTCACTTGAGAGCGCGGAGCGAGTACTGATATGCCAAGGCCTGAGCAGGCTTGGCGAAGTAAGTCATGAGGGATGAAGAGCCTGACGCCAGAGCCTGGGCAGGCTTGGCAAGGTGAGGTCGTCAGGTCACGGTAGCCGAGAGCTGAGACCGGCCGTATCCCAGCCCCCACGCGCGAGGCGCGTGAGGGAGGATAAGCGGTGCAGCCCGGCCCAAAGAATTGAACTTGAGAACATTGCGAGAAAAACGAGCGAAACCAAAGCAAACTACAATGAACTCGAAAAACTTCATAGCATGGGGTAGAGGAAGGGCTGACAGCCAAGGAAGTCGAAAAGGCTGACAGCCAAACACCAAGGCGAAAAAAGGAAAAAGGTCGCGTCCGACCCCTAGCTACATCTTCTTCCCAGCACGGAGCTAAGGACTGCCACTGGGACGTGGGTGGGAGCCCGATCTGAGGGTCCGTAGGCAACGCACAGGAGACTTCGAGGCGCGTACAGCCCCAACTCATTATTACGTGAGAGTGTCATGAGCGGAGACCTTCACGGGCACAAAGCCTTGATTGTCTTCATGGGCACGGAGCCTTGATTATGGATAGAACCGCCTGAGGTGCTGAATGTTCAAGGAATTTTGGATGAGTATCCCATCCTGCGTCTCCAGGCGCACAGCGCCAGGCCTAGAGACACGGGCGATTCTGAACAGGCCCTCCCACATAGGCGAGAGCTTGTGTATCCCTTCCATGGAGAGGACCCGCCTTAGGACCATGTCACCAACTTCCAATGTTCTCGAGCGGACGTTGTGGCAATGATACCGCTGCAGCGCCTGCTGATATCGCGCTGCCCTGAGCGCAACTCGGCGGCGGCCCACCTCGCCGAGCACGAGGTCCATCCGCTAGGCGGCGTCCTGGCGTTCCTCATGGAAAGCCAAGACCCATGGGGAGCGACGCTTGACCTCGTGAGGGAGGACCGCCTCCGCACCATAAACGAGAAAGAACGGGGTTTCTCCCGTAGGTTTGGTTGCGGTGGTGCGGATTGACCACATCACGGACTGGAGCTCGTTGATCCAGCCCCTGCCGCAGGCCTCGAGCTTTTTCTTGAAGTTGCGCATCTTGAGGCCGCGCAGGACCTCTGCGTTGGCGCGTTCGGCCTGCCCATTGCTCCTGGGGTGGGCCACTGAGGCATAGCAGATCTGCATTCCAAGGATAGCACAACATGATCTGAAGAGATTGCTCGTGAACTGCGAACCGTTATCCGTGATGATGTGGTTGGGGACGCCAAAGCGGGTCACGAGGCCCTTGATGACCTTGACTGCCGATACTGCAGGAACCGTGCGCACCGGCTCCACCTTGGCCCACTTGGTGAACTTGTCGATGGCGACATAGAGGAAGCGGTAGCCCCCCGCCACTCGGGGGAACGGTCCCAGGATGTCCAGCCCCCAGAACGCGAAGGGCCAGGAGAGTGGGATGGTCCGAATATCTTGCGCTGGCTGATGGATTTGCTTGGCATGGAACTGGCATGCCTCACAGGCTCGCACGAGCTCCGTGGCGTCGTCCAATGCTGTGGGCCAGTAGAAGCCGCTGCGAAAGACCTTGCCCACGAGGGTGCGGGACGACGAATGATGGCCACAATCCCCTCCATGGATGTCGGCCAGCAGCTCTTGTCCTTGCCTCCTCGAGATGCATTTTAGCGAGACGCCATTAGGGTGCCTGCTGTAGAGCTCACTGTCTTGGATGAAGTAGGCCGAGGCCTACCGAGCCATGCGTTCCGCGCCTTCCTCCTTCTCCGGCAAGGTTGTGGGGACCCCGACTCATAAGTCGAGATCACCGAATGCACGTGTACAATGATCCCAGAGATCAATGCTCACTGAACACACAAGAGCTGAATAACAAGAGTCTTACATCCATACATACCATTTTACACAAGTAGGAGCATTATGATCAAGTCTTGAGTGTATCATCGCAACGGAAATCTTCAATAACAACTTGGACCCATGCCAACTTCCTTAACCCTATAGGCATTCTGACTGGGAAACGTCCTAGTTCGCATGTTCGTCTCCAAAGAACTCTTCTTCGAACTCCTGTGCTTCCATGCCTGGCCAATTAAATAAACAGTGGCAAGCCAATGAGTACTTTGAATGTACACGCAAGCAACCCATGTTTTGGTTCAAGATACAACAATGCATGATATAAGTATATTTTTGTAGAAAGCTAATTTTGAGTGCAATGACATGTTCAACAACTTGTATGACATGCATCAGGAGAATTCAAGTAACCATGAGGACATGTTACAGATATCAACATAAATAGAGTGGGCATCAACCCAACTCAATCATGTCAAGTCCTTTGACTTGACCCAAGTAGTTCTTCCCACTTATCCAAACACATACACTGGTTTGTAAACATGTGGACGTAGCCCAAGAGCGGTTACCCAACTGTCCTTGACCGTGGACACGGCTATTCGAATAGTTTTACACTCTGCAGAGGTTGCACACTTTACCCACAAGATCCGGGGAACTTCCGTGTCATCCACGACCCGCGGTACCTCAAGTACCCGGGGTAAGCACCCGATCACTATCTTTCCCTAGACGACACTAACATGGAGTCCACTCGATTGGTAGTAACCCCCGTGCCCAACATTTCACAACTTAAAATTGTGGAGCCTCGCTCCCATATTCATCACATACCACTGGCACGGGGTACCAACGGTGTGTTCGGTGCCCCATAAAAATGTTCTTGGCCGCCCTACCTGGCACGACCCCATCCCGAGAGAGAGCACCAACTCTCCCCTGTCACTAGTAATGCGGGCTCCAAGCTAGTATCAGCCTAGGTAATCAATAATGCCCTTTCCCATATAAGGGTAGAGTGGTTGCGCATGTAAGGTTGGAATAACGGTCGCAACATAAACCAATCCGTTTTGAAAACAACACACACTTGCCTCGGTACACCACTTCATCATCAAGTGGCTACCCAACTCATCATCTCCCCCGGGCATAAGTGTCACCCGATGGGGTTTTCAAAAAGTCTTTTGAAAATACTATGTCTCCATCACCATGCATATTCCCGTCTCATAAGGAGGTAGGGTCATGCACAATGCAAGTATCAACGAGGAAGTAACGGAGGCAAACCATCAAAGTGGTTCCACCTCATCATGATTCCGTTGCAACAACAATATGATGCTATATGTCATGCATAAAAAGGGTTTCATAGACATGGTCAAAGGGTTGCTTGCATGTTTTAACAAAGTCTTCGAGGTCTTCAAATATCTCTGGTCCAACTCCGAGCATTTCGTCTACTTCGTCAACTATCGTCGAAAGCAACCATAATAAGCAACACAACAAGGCAGAAAATAAAAGTGCCCTAAAAATATTGATTTGACTTTTCTAGGACATCTCTGGTTATATGAAAATTAACCAGAGTGGTTTCATTGGAATTTGGTCAGTGTATATTTCTAAACATTTTGATACGATGGAATCAAGGGGTTTATGGATTTGCAAGAAGTGTAGAGAACATATTTTTGAAAAATGAGCAAAGGCACCCATTTAACAAACCATGATTTTAGAAGCATCTAGGAGTTGGTTTCACTGGATTTAGAGTTCAAATGATTTTCCTATGAATCTACAAAGTTGACAAATATGAAGAAATGGCTCATTATTTTGTGTGGTACAGAAAGTATTGAGAAAAATGTTCATAAACTAAGTTATGAACTTAGAAGCATCTAGGAATTTGAATCATGGCATTTGGATCAATTTTGAGCTCTCTGTGATTTTCTAAAGTTTATCACAGAAATAGAAAAAGGGGATGTCATAAATATTTGTGAAGGAAATGTTTCTTGGAAAATGTGCAAACAACACCATGTGATAGATCATGAATTTATGAGCTACTAGAAATTTGAATCATCAAATTTGGAGTTAATTTGAACTATTTATGGATTTCAAAAATTGTACAGAAAAGGAAAGGGAAAAGGTTTTTACCCAAACGGGCTGGATTTGGGCAGCAACACCGTGCACTGGGTGAGGCTAAACGGTAGGGCGCCACTGGGCCGGCCCAGCAACTCAGCCACGCGGGCGATAGGGCAACGTCGAAGGCGCCCACGCGGAGTGCACCTTCGCTGCGGGGACGTGGGAGACGTCGAACCCGCCTCCACTAGCCAGCGTGGCCCGGTGGTTGGGCCACTGACGAGCGGGCCCCGCCTGCAGGTTCGTCCTCAACCTCCTGCACGGGCGCGAAGGGCGACAGAGGAGGCGTTCGACACCGGCTGCCGGTGCTATAGGGCGTCTCCGGCGATGATCCACCCACCGGCGTGCTCAGCGGAGAGAGACGAACCAGGGAGACCCCACCATGGGTGCCTGCGTCACCGGACGGGAGCAGGGCTTCGCCCACAGCGGACGGTGGCGTCGGGCGAGAGTGGCCATGGCCTAGCGGCTCGCCGGAGTATAAAGAAGGGTGCGGTCGAGCTCCTCAGGTTCTGGGGGGGGGGGTCCTGTGATGCGGTTATAGGGAGAGGAGGGAGTCGGGACGGCGCGAATTTTGGTGATGGACGGCGGCTCGGCTTCGGCCTTGGAGGTGGATGGGGGGCACGGGAGGAAGAATGGCGCGGTCCGGGGGGTCCAGAGGGCAGTTGGAGACGAGATAGTGCTCCGGGTGGCCTTTAAACAGGCGGGCGACGGTCCACCGAGCACTCATGCGCCGGCGAGCTCGTTGCCTTCGCCATAGGTCACGGGAGCTCGTCGCGGTGTGTCTGGGGTGTTCCTGGATTCGGTCTAGAGCTAGGGGAGAGAAGATAGAGAGAGAAGGGGGCCAGGGGCACCGCGCGTGTGAGCTTGCTCACTGGTGCACTCGGGCGACCGGCGCGCGTGCGAGCAAGGGCAGGAGGAGGGAGAAGGAGGAGGCGGCCGACCAACTGCCGTGCTGTGGACACCGAGGCGCATCGTCGGGCGTGCTGGGGAGGCCCGAGTTGGCCGGAGGTGGTTGGAAGGGGGCGGCTACAGTGCTAGAGCACACTGAAGCGCGCTCCAGAGCGTGCAAATGGCATGCCATGGCGTTTTATATGCCTTGTGGGCGCGGCCATTAATGTCTGGTAGCTCTAGGAGGGAGTAAAGAAGAGGGGAGGGACATTGGATGCCCTGCTGGCCACTGGAGTGAGGTGAGAAAGGGAGAGAAATGGGCTTGTCCAGAGAGGAAAAATGGGTCTCTGCCCCCCTTAATCATTGCTCCTCGGGCAGCTAAGCATGCAGGAGGTAGAGGAGGAGCAGATGAGGCTGTAGGAAAAAGTTGAGCTCATGGAGATTAGTGGAAAGTGTACAAAACATGCATTTTAAATTTCCGCCAGAAGGTGTTTGATGTAGGTTTGGGCAAGAAAATGGACTTCCCTTGTCATGAGGCTTGACAGGGTCAAATGGCCTGAGAAAACAAGAGGTTCCACCAAGATTGAGTTCATTTGGGAAAAGTTGTCAATGCAACTTTTGTAAACCCTAGAAATCAGCAGAAATGGACTTTCCAAGATTTAGTCACGCAAATCTATTCTCCTTGATGCAACACTTAGTGTAGTGTCATCATTTTAGGTTATGAACATGTCCACGAAAGTTGAGATCAAAAGGAGAAAGTTGCCAATGTAGAGTTGTTCAAATTTGGTTCTAGACAGGAAGGGTTTTGGGGCCCTTTGAGCAAGATAACATTCTCTCCAACTTGTGCCATTTGGTCTAGATTAATAATTAGACCATTTGAGCATGTTCACAAGGTTTGAGAACATTTGGACATGTTTCGCAATGTAAAGTTGCTCAAACCTCAAAATGGACAGAAATGGTTTTGAGGAGATTTCATGGGGTTATACTATTCTTCATGACATGATACTTGGCCAGATCATCAAACATGTCACATGTGACATTCTAGAATTTTCTTGCAATTTTTGGGGAATATTTCCTTTGTAAATATTTCAAAAGCTTGAAAATATCCAGAAAGGGTTTTTGAGGGATTTGACCCATATTTTGAACATGACCATGTGTTGAAACTCTTATATATGGATAATATATGTCCACTGAGTTTCCCTAGGTTTTTCCCAAATATTTTTAATGCATTAAAATAATTTTAACGTATTAAATACCATTTCTGGCCTTAAGAAAAAGCCTTTAAATAAAATAGGAAAATAACTTTTAAAATTGTATTTTTGTGGTTTATGGGAGCCCTATACCTAATAGGTTTCAAATATACTTTTTGAAAGATTTTTCACACCCTTAATTAAGTACTTGTAGTTCAAGTCTCAATTTAGGGGTTTTTGGAAAACCTAATTTATAAAATTCTTTTTGGCCAAAATATTTTTGCAAGAAATTGTTTTTGTGTCCTACACACATGGCATGATCATTGGGCAAGGTTTTGGATCAAGGAGAAGGAGTATAAGAGTTGGAGGATTTATTTGATTTTTAGAGCACTTGCAAACAACAAACAAAATCCAATCAAGGCAAGGTCCAAAACACTAAAAAGTTTTTGTGAAACCACATTTTATCATGATTGTTAGCTTAAGTGTAGTGGCATGAAAAACAGGGTCTGAGAAAGGTGCCGTGCAGTAGGTATGCCTTGAGTTCCTCAGTCAAGCAATCTTCCTCAAGTTCGGCGGCGAGCAGCAGGCGGGCTCCGGAGGGCGGTCCACAGGGTGGTGCGCCGACCTTGGGAGCCGCTGGCAGCCCCTCATGCGTGGATGCCAGCTCTGGGGTAGGTGGTGCTGCCGACGGCCTGAGCAATCGCTCCTTGAAGACACCTGGTTCCTGCGGCTCTCGTCGGGAGGCCCGCTTAGCAATGTCGTCTGCTTCCTTATTCGTGCCCCTCGGCACGTGATGCCGCTCCAGCCCTAGGAACCGCTTCTCCATCTTGCGCACCTCCTCCAGATACGCTTCCATCTGTTCGTCCTTGGGCTTGTACTCTTTGTTAGAGAAGTTGATGAGGAGCTGTGAGTCGCCTTTGATGGTGAGACGCTTCACCCCTAGTGCGGCCGCGGCCTTGAGCCCGGCGATTAGGCCCACGTACTCTACGATGTTGTTGGAGACCTTTTCGCCACGCTGGATGCAAAGTTGCACACCGTAGCGGAGCTTGTCCTGAGTGGGTGATACCAACACGGCGCCAGCCCCCGCGCCGAGGCGCGAGAAGGCACCATCAAAATATACCACCCATCCGTCCGGAGTTTCATCGCCCGGGGCCAGCGAGCGGTCCTCGCCCGCCCCCTGGTCCGGAGCGTCGGTCCACTCTGCCACGAAATCAGCCAGCGTTGCCCCCTTGATGACCCGCATGGTGCTGAACTCCAGCTGGAACGCCTGCAGCTCGATGTTCCACTGAGCAACCCTGCCGACGACGTTCGGGCCCCAGAGTACCTTCTCCAGGGGGTAGGCTGAGATGACCTTGATGGGATGGCCTTGACAATAGTGGCACAGCTTCCTGGAAGCTACAAGGAGCGCCAGTAGCAGCTTCTGGGGCATGGGGTAGCACGAGCGAGCGTCGCGGAGCACGGTGCTGACGAAGTACACGGGATGCTCCATGGGGGTTGGTGATGCAGGATCCTCAGGCGCTTCTGATGACTCAGGAGCTTTACATAGGCCGGCAGGGTCGGCAGACGTTGCGGCCGTGTCGGCTCCGGAGGTTGTGTCATGAGTCAGCGGAGTTTCAGAGGGCCTCGGGTCGTTCCGTGAGCTCTGGCCCCTGACCCTTTCCTCTCATGCCACTACCAGCACCGCGCTGGCGGAGTGAGGCGTAGCGGCGAGATAAAGGATCAAGGGCTCCTGAGGCCTTGGCGCCACCATAACCGGTGGGCTGGTGAGGTACTTCTTGAGTTCTTGGAAGGCAGCATCGGCCTCCGGAGTCCACTCAAAAGGCCCCTTCCTCTTCACGGGCTTGAAGAAGGGGAGGGTGCGCTCGCCGAGCTTCGAGATGAAATGCCCCAAGGACGTCATGCATCACGCAAGTTTCTGCATTTGCTTCAGGGTCGTGGGCGGCTTCATTCTCTCGATGGCTTTGACCTTCTCCGGGTTGGCTTCAATGCCCCGGTGCGAGACCAGGAATCCCAGCAGCTTGCCCGAGGGGACCCCAAAGACACATTTTTCCGGGTTGAGGCATAAGTTCACCTTGCATAGGTTGGCAAACGTTTCCTCCAAGTCCCCGATAAGGGTCTTGGCCTCCTTGGACTTGACCACGATGTCGTCGACGTAGGCCTCTGCGTTCCTCCCGAGCTGAGGGCCGAGGGTGATGTACATCAGCCGCTGGAAGGTGGCGCCTGAGTTCCTCAGCCCGAAAGGCATGCAGATGTAGCAATAGGTCCCGCATGGGGTTAGGAACGACGTCTTCTCTACGTCTTGTACTACCATTTTGATCTTTTGGTAGCCCGAGAAGGCGTCGAGGAAGCAAAGCAGGTCGCACTCGGCCGTTGAGTCCACGATCTGGTCGATGCGAGGGAGAGGGAACGGGTCCTGAGGGCAGAACTTGTTGAGGCTCGTGAAGTCGCCGCACATGCGCTCTTTGCCTCCTTTCTTCGGGACGATGGCGGGGTTGGCCAACCATTCTGGGTGGCGCACCTCCTGGATAACGCCTGCTTCTTCCAGCTTCCAGACCTCCTGGACGATGAGGGCCTGCTTTTCCAGAGCCTGCCGCCGCGCCTTTTGCTTGATAGGTCGTGCGTTCGGTCACACCGTGAGGTGGTGTTCGATGACGTGCCTAGGCACCCCGACCAGGTCGGTCGCCGTCCATGCGAACACGTCCTTGTTCGCCCTGAGGAAGGCCACCAACGCCTCCTCTTGCTCTGGAAGCAGGCTCGCACCGATGGTGTAAGTGAAGCTCGCGTCTCCCTCATCGATGGGTACCTGCTTGGTCTCAGCACGATCCTGAGAGAAGAGCTGTTTCTTTTTGGCTGGAGCGGCTTCGGCGGCCTCCGGAGCCCCCTCTGCGCTTGGACGAGCCGCGGCAGCGGCTCGGGAAGCGTGCTCGAGGACCTGAAGAGCGGCCTTGGTGTCTCCTTTGATGGTGATGGTGCCACTGCTCTCGGGCATCTTGACGTTGTTGTAGCCCGGGTGAGTCGCCGCCATGAACTTGGCCAGGGCCGGGAGACTGAGGATGGCGTTGTAGGGTAGGTGGATAGGCGCGACGTCGAGGTTGATGAGCTCGGTCCGGTAATTGGCGTGTGTCCCGAAGGTGACGGGGAGGCGGACCTGCCCGAGTGGGATGGCCGAGCCCGCGACCCCCGAGAAGGGTTTGGTGGGGAGGAGCCGCCCGTAGGCCAGCGGCAGACGACCAAAGGCCTCCGCAGAGAGGCTGCTGAGCCCGGCGCCGCTGTCTACAAGGGTCCTTGTGACGGCCACCCCACAGATGGTGGGGGTACATACTATGGGGAGGGTGCATGTGCCGGTTGTAGCTCTAGTGCGGTCGCCGGGGCCGAAGACGATGGCGTGCCCCTACGCGCCTAGCTCCCGAGGGGCCTCCTGCGGCCGAGCGGCAGCCCCCAGCCGTCGAAGGTGTGATTTAGCGTGACGGGCCAACGCCGGCTCCTGGGATCCTCCGATGATGCAGGCGACCCCATGGCACGGTGACGCCCTGCCGGCAGCGTCCAGCAGCTCGCCGGGGCGAGCCACCCAAGCGTCAAGTCCCGCCGCAGGCGGCCGGTATCGGAGCATCTCCTGGGCCGTTAGAACCTCCACCGGCGAGGCCAGGGGAAGTGGGAGTGGCGTAGCGGGGCCCTCCCTAGTGGTCCGGCCGGTGATGGGGTCGTCGACATGGGGGACGAAGCGCCCATGAGCGGCGTGGTCCGCCGACGCCGCCCGGGCAACGGGAATGGCCCCAGCCTCCACGCGGATGCAACAGTCAGGTGTTACCATGGCGACGTAGGGCAGAAGAGGGGAGGCGAGATTTCGACACGCCCCCTACCTGGTGCGCCAAAAGTCGGATTTCGGGCTCCGCAAAACCCTCAAGATTCGAACACAGGGGCGTGCCGAAGATCTCTCCCACTACACGTCTACCTAGCGCCTCGCTCTTCTCCTAGTGGTGGGAATGGAATGCAAGCAAGCAAACAAGTAGAGCACACAAGAGTTTACCCAGGTTCAGGCCACCTTGCGGTGTAAAACCCTACATCCTGCTTTAGTGGATTGGCCTCACGAGGGCTCGAGTATGAACAAATACAGTGGTTTCCTGAGCTCAGGAGGCCAGCTCAAGAGGGGTGAGGATGCGGATGTTCTTTCTCCTTTGCTATGCTAAGTCCCAATGGGTTGGTCCCCCTTCTCTATGCTAGGAGCCCTAGCTACTTATATAGATGGCCGGGGTCCTCTTCCCTCGAAATGTTTAGGCGGGAAGGGAATCCCACAACGTCCATTTGAGCGGCAACACAAGGACGCTCCTATCCTGACAAAAGGTGGACTTTGCCTGCAAAGAGGGCAGGCGGTGACGCGGTGGTGGGCTCGACGATGACATCCTTCCTGCCGTCCTAGCGGTCTTCGGTCTTGTTGCATCAAAGGCTAAACCTTTGCCTGGCCCCTCGAGAACCTCCGCCTATGCGGTCTCCTTTGCACTGATATGGAAACTGCGCCCGCTGGCACATGCTGGCGCCCGCTGGCATGGTTCGTCATGGCTTGCGTCACTGCCTCCTCCCGAGGCAGCCCTTGCCTTGAGATCTCCGCCCTCCCGAAGCAGCCTAGCCGAGGCCACTCTTGGGAGAGGTCTTGGTTGCCCCTCTGGAGCAGCCTAGGTGAGGCCCCTCCGTGAGGAGGTGTTGGTCGTTCTCCTTGCGATGGCTAGCCCCCTCGTGAGGGTCTTAAGCAGCTGGTCGATCGGCTGGGCCCTACCGGGCCGTACCAGGAACGCGGCGTGGGCCGCAGACAGGCAAGTCTGGGTACCCTGGTTCCCATTACGCTGACAATCACGGATCCGCTCACCTTTCCTTTGTTCGGAGAGAAGAACAGTGGCAGATGCGAGTGTTGCCTTTCTTGAAGACGGTGAGGGAGAAGGGGATTCAGCGAAGAGTGAAATGATCGTTGCTTCGTCCGTCAAACATAGACTGCGGGGAGGTGGGGTTTTGTGATACGGTGGCTCGTTACTGCCGCGCTACGACCGGGGTGACTCTTCGCCTGCATACCGCCTTTTAATTTGGTGGATGGCATTTGGGCCCGCGCGCTGCATGGCCCGCATGTCGGTGAACAAAAGTATAACGACATTCAGTAGAGGGAGACGTTTCAATGACCTAGGAGGAGCCAGAAGCGATAGAGTGTCTCCACTATACTAGTAGTAATTGTTTTTCTGGGTAGCTGTAGAGTGTCTCCACTGTACTAGTAGTAATTGTTTCTCTGGACCCAAGACAAAATAGCCCATCCACACTAGTAAATAGTAAAATCAATTCAAAAGCCCATATATTTACTGAATTAACAGATGGGTATGTCGAAGAGCAAAAAAAGGAGTTTCAGGTGGGCAAAAGAGCTTCTGAACATGCCGAGCTTCTATTTACAACATATTGTGGTCATAATCCAGTAAATTTTATGACCCAGGATGTTCATTCTATGGACCTGACCGATCCATTTGACTGTGACTGCCAAAAACAGTGTTGGAGTTAGATGTTGTTGCCCTTTTCAATCTGGTTTTTTTGTAAACCTGATGAACAATTAACCCTCGTGCTTTTGTACAGTTTGTAAGATGGAGTTAGATGTTCCTACCCTTTTCAACTCAGCCCTGACTGTCATATTTTCTTTGAAACAGGGCAAATGGCTTGCCATTCGTTTAACTTAGAGTAAGATATTGTAACAAATCCCAACCAAGGGAAATAACATCACTCTCACCGGCTGCTTGAGCTCACTGTGCATTACAGAAGCCAAGTGATCAGCCCCCACTAGCACCCACAAACTTATTTAGAACTAGCACATCAAATGGGCTGTAAATTTTCATAGGAAAGGTTGCATGACCGTGACAGATTTGGATTCTGACATTTGGGACCCACGAGGAAATAGCCTATCCAAGGTGGTGTCGACTTACTTGTCAGTCAACAAATGATTCTTCCTACCAGCCGTTGGATTGACATCCAACATATGTCGTGTATCTTCTATCTCTTGTCTTCTTCCTCAAGCCGCCCAAACCAAACCACCCCGTCGGCTCCGCCTGCTCCCGCCTCCTATGGCTGGCTGCGCCTCAGCCGCCCTACCGTACGTACCCTCCAACGTTGGCCAGTCCCTCCCTCTATTCCCCCACACGTCCTGTTATTCTTCGGCGATGTCAGCCCCAACACGCACCCGCGCCCGAACCAGTCAACCCTCATACTCCCCTCCGCCTGCGACTGGACCGGCGCATCTTCAACGGCTCCTGTTCGTTCCGTCCGAGGCCTCGCCGTCATCGTCCGCCTTGCGGCCTTGGTTCGCTCACCGTGCGCGGTGCGCCGCCCTCTTGCGTTGTCAACGTCGTCAACAACCGAGAGGAACAAGGAGATGACTGTACGTGGAGAGGATGACAGTAGGGACCCACCAGCGTCATGGCAGTACGCAAGCAAGTGTCTCTATAGTACAAGCCCAAAAATATGGTTCCTCCTAATAGTTGGACATCTGGGGCTCACACCATTGTCAACGTAGTCAATAAACGAGAGAATTACACAACGAGCGGATGACACCAGGGACCCAGCAAGTCCCGCAGTTTTTTTAAGGAACAAGCAGATGTTATTTATACTAGTTTTAGCGACGGATCAGGGTAACAATGGGGCTGTGCGGGAGTTGTGGCCCTTCTAGCCAGGGTTTTATTTATGTTTACCACATCATGAGCCCAGTTATATTTTTTCTTGCTGAAAATGGCTAGCCCAGTTCTATTTTTTTAAAGAAATGCCCAAACAAGGCCTACTTGCTTTATCGTCCCTGCTGGGCTGCAAATCTTTCAAGACGAGGAGAGTTTCATTCGGTTTGCCCAGAAATGGGTTGTACATTTTTAAAACACATCAAACCGGGAATTAGTTTCAATTTTTTTCATTACATGATCTTAAGTTCCATTGATTTTTATGCGTGGAAAATTATTTGGATTTTATATTTATATAAATTATTTTTCATAATAGTTTGAATGTGAATCGATATTTCTAGATTAAAAATAGTTGACCGCACCGAAATATGCAAAATTTCGTATACTTTTTAACCGTGGCCACAATATGGGGTGTAATGCTAACAAAAAGAAGATGGGCTCCAAAAAAATTCTTAAGAATTAGCAAATGGGTTGTACATTATTAGAAATAACGGCAGATGGGCTATATGTTGTTTTCCATAGATTTGAGGCTGACTTGTGCACCTACTACAGGTTGACGCGTATGCTTTCATAAAAAAAAGATTGACGCACATGCAATGCCCTGTCAACTTAGTCAACACACGAGAGCAGTGACTGTTGTATGTCCATCCAACGACCGTCGTGCTTCTTCAATATCTGCTCTTCATGCTCCAGCCACTCAAACAAGCGCCGGGGGGACTGCCTGCTCCCTCCTCCCGCGGCCGGCTATGCTGCCGCGCAGGCCTCACGGCCCCACCGTATTCCCAGCGCTGGCATAGCCATCCCTCTACTCACCCACACATGCTGTTATTCTCCGGCGATGGCAGACGAACCAGTAAACCCTCGTACTCCTTCGCGTGGGAAACAACTGCCGAGTATTCCCTGGCTCCGTGTCGTTCCCTTCCTAGGCCTCGCCATCGTCCACCGCCCTGGTGCTCTCAGCACGTCTTGGTCAACGTGGTCAATGAACGACATCCATCGGAAGTGGACTGTACATGGAGAGGCTGACAGCTGGGTCCATGGCAGCACGCAAGGAAATGCCTCCTTATTACGCGCAAAATAATGATTCCTCCACCCGACAGCTAGGACCCACAAGAAGGGCCTCTGTATTTCGTGAAAAAAGCGTTCCCCCCACTGACATGTCGGACCCACCAGCTATATCTTCGCATGCAAGGAAGTGCCTCCTTATTACGCCCAAAAAAATGAATACCCCCCTGCTAGCTGGGACCCACCATATTGTTGGGCTGACTTGTGGGCCTACTAAGTTGACGGGGACAGAGGGATTTGTCAACTTAGTCAATAATCCGGTGACCGTATGATGTCCATCCAACGGCCATAGTGCTTCTTCAACCTCTGGTCTTCTTGCTCCAGCCGCCCAAAGCAGCGCCAGTCGTGCCGCCTGCTCCTGCCTCCCATGGTCGGCTGTGCTACCGCAGAGGCCTCACCGCCCCCATACTACTCCCACCACTGGCCAGGCCATCCCTCCACTCACCCACACCCCCTGTTATTCTGCGGCGACGACAGCCTCACACCGCAGCCGAACCAGTGAACGCTCGTACTCCTCTCCACGTGGACATCCACTGTCGCGTCTTGCCCGGCTCCGCGTCGTCCCCTTCCTAGGCCTCGCCGTTGTCCACCGCCGTGGTGCTCACGCAGCATGGTCAATGTGGTCAATGACCGACTTCCATCGGAAGAGTACTATACGTGGAGAGGCTGACAGCTGGGTCCACGGCAGCCGCAAGGAAGTGCCTCCTTATTAAGAGGAAAATAATTATTCCTCCACCTGACAGCGGGGACCCACCGGACGAGCCACCAGTATTTTGCGAAAAAAATAGTTTTCCCCTGACCGCGGGGACCCACCGGACGGGCCACCGTATTTCATGAAAAAAACGTTCCCCCCGATGTCAGCTCGGACCCACCGGAAGTGCCTCCTTATTACACACAAAAATATGAATACTCCCCCGGCTAGCTGGGACCCACCTTGGTGGGAGGCTGACTTGTTGGCCCACTAAGTTGACGGGAATGAAGGGCTTTGTCAACTTAGTCAATATGAACGATTCTAGCTCTAGTGACCGTATGATGTCCATCCAACGTCGGTAGTGCTTCTTCAACCTCTGGTCTTCTTGCTCCAGCCGCCCAAAGCAGCGACGGTCGTGCCGCATGGTCCTGCCTCCCGTGGCCGGCTGTGCTGCCGCAGAGGCCTCACCGCCCCCTACTATTCCCACCGCTAGCCAGGCCCTGCGGCAACGGCAGCCTCACACCGCAGCCGAACCAGTGAACCCTCGTACTCCTCTCCGCGTGGGCTTCCACTGCCTCATCTTCCCCGGCTCCATGTCGTCCCCTTCCTAGGCCTCACCGTCGTCCACCACTGTGGTGCTCTCTGCACGGCGTGGTCAACATGGTCAAGGAGCGACTTCCATCGAAAGAGTACTGTACGTGGAGAGGCTGACAGCTGGGTCCACGGCCACAACCCAGTTTTTTTGTTATTTTCCAAGTAAGTCACTTTGTCAGGCATGTTGGGCTGTAAATCTTTCAAGACGAGGAGAGCTTTCATTCGGCTGGCCGAGAAAATGGCCCATCAATAATGAGAAATGGGTTGTACATTTTTAAAGCACATCAAACAAGCAATTAGTTTCAAGTATTTTTTTCATTTCAAGATTTTAAATTACATTAATTTTTATGCGTGGAGAATTTGTTGGATTTTATATTGATATACATTTATTTTTAAAATCGGTTTGAATGTGAGTCGAAATTTCAGGATTAAAAACAGTTCGGACCACATCGAAATATGCAAAATTTCGTATAATTTTTTAACCATGGCCACAATATGGGCTGTAATGCTAACAAAAAGAATATGGGCTCCAAAAAAACATTAATAATTAGCAAATGGGCTGTAAATTATTAGAAATAATGGCAGATGGGTTGTATGTTGTTTTCCACAGATTTGAGGCTTTCCTAAAAAAAGGTTGACGCACAAGCACTGACTATTGTATGTCCATCCAACGACCGTCGTGCTTCTTCAATCTCTTCTCTTCCTGCTCCAGCCGCTCAAACAAGCGCCGGCGGGACTGCCTGCTCCCTCCTCCCCGCGGCCAGCTGTGCTGCCACGCAGGCCTCACCGCCCCACCATACTCCCATCGCTGGCCTAGCCATCCCTCTACTCACCCACACCTGCTGTTATTCTCCGGCGATGATAGACAAACCAGTAAACCCTCGTACAGTCGTACTCCCCTGCGTGTGGGAAACAACTGCCGAGTCTTCCCTGCCTCCGTGTCGTCCCCTTCCTAGGCCTCGACGTCGTCCACCGCCATGGTGCTCTTGGCACGGCGTCGTCAATGTGGTCAACGGCCGACTTACATCAGAAGAGTACTATGCGTGGAGACGCTGACAGCTGGGTCCACGGCCGCAGCAAGGAAGTGCCTCCTTATTACGTGCAAAATAATTATTCCTCCACCTGACAGTGGGGACCCACCAAACGGTCCACCGTATTTCGCGAAAATAATGTTTCCCCGTTGAATGCTGGGACCCACCAGCTACACCTTCACATGCAAGGAAGTGCGTCTGGGCAAAAAAACGATTCGCCCCCCTAACTGCTGGGACCCACCAGCTACATCTTCGCACGCAAGGAAGTGCCTGACAGTCGGGACCCACCTGGTCGAAGCGTACGTAGCGTTGTCATTCTTGTCGCAAACGTGTACATACATATATACTGGTGGATGTAGAGCCGCGCACGTGTCGTAGCAGAGGCGCGCACGTAGCATGTACATGTACGTACAACAGTCAGGGTGCAAGAAAGAAAATACGGCCACGTATGTGCACATACGGGCGGGGTCTCGAACGCCTACTCGCGCATACGTACGACGAGGGCTCATTGACATGGCTGCGTCGGACCTGAGAAATAGCGTTGTCGTCGTGTTCATGGGGTGGCAACGGAATGCATCGTGTTCATGGGGAGGCAACGGAATGCGTCGTGTTCATCGGGAGGCAACAGAACGCGTGGGAGCCAACCGGCTGGGTCGAAACGTAATGCGTGGTCGTGTTCATCGGGAGGGCTTGGACGGAACAGGCGATGGAAACGAGGCCTGGCGTACCGCAGAACGGAGGAAACGACCTTGTGTTCGAGTGTCCACGTTCGAAACGGGATCCTGTTCATCGGGAGGGGTCTGGCGTACCGCAAAACGGATGAAATGGACCTCCTACGGTCGAAACGGGGGTCCTGTTGATCGGGAGGGGTGTGGCGTACCGCAAAACGGAGGAAACGGACCTCCTACGGTCGAAACAGGGGTCCTGTTGATCGTGAGGGGTGTGGCATACTGCAAAACGGACGAAACAGACCTCCTACGGTCGAAACGGGGGTCCTGTTCATCGGGAGAGGTGTGGCGTACCGCAAAACGGGACTCCACGGGATACTGTTCATCTCCACCGTCGACCTCCTCCAGCCTCCACGGGCTACCGTCGACCTCCTCCAGCCTCCACGGGCTCCTGTTCATCCAGCATCCACCGCGCGCTACTCCATCGGCTACTGTTCAACCATCCCTCCACGGGCACCCCTCCACCATCTACTGTTGATCCAGCCCTCCACACCACGGGGTCCTGTTCAACCACCCCTCCACGGGCACCCCTCCACCGTCTACTCTTCATCCAGCCCTCCACACCATGGGGTCCTGTTCATCCAGAGGCAACGCCACCGCTCACTGTTTAACAACCCCCCCCCCCACAACGCTCACTGTTCAGCCAATCGATCGACTTTAGTTAGCAGTAGTAGCGAAGGAATCGCTCGATCGGGTTCAGTTAACAGCCATCGATCGATCGCTCGGGTTCAGTAACGCGAAGCCTGCAGTGCAATCGCTCGGGTTCAGTTAGAGCCCAACGCCTCGCTCAGGTTCAATTAGAGCCAACGCCTCGCACACACGCGCGTACGTGTACGAGAGAAATGCGCATCGCTCGGTCCCCGACCTCCCATCGTAACCGGGAACTCCCCGAAATTTTCCTCGCCCTCACTTCTATCACGATTTTTTCCGCCATGGATGGCCCAAAGAATGTCATGCAGCTGCGTCTCCGGCCCGCCCAGGATGAAAAGCCCATTTTCTGTCATGATTTTTTGTCATAGAAGTAGGAGCCCACCACATCTATGATGATACCGGGTTTTGTCACATTTATCGTCATAGAAGTGTCATATGTATGACAGAAAAAAAATTCGTTCGGCCCAAAATGTCATGGATGTGTCTTTTTTTGTAGTGAACAAATCAATCCAAGAAGCAGCAAGCTGTCGGATGAAGAAATCCTGAGTGTTGAATCTGATGCCATTGACAATATAGAAAAGCAATGTCTTCATGGCGCCTTCAAGTTTAGTTTCAGAAGAATTTCCTTCGATAGGCTAGAGAGTACGCCTCAGAATGTGATAGATTGTACGTGGCAAGTACTCGAGGTCCTGAAGAAAGAATTCCTGGAGTATTCGGCGTCATGGGGCAATGGCTTCATCATGCTCAGTATTTGGCTCATGTTGGGCTCTGTCTTATGAAAAATGCTTTGCAGCTCGTTCTGATGAAGCTGACAACCAGGTTCATACAAGTCACCTGGAGTGGGCAGGGAAGTAAGCTCAATGATGTCCTGAGCTTTAGCTTCATGATGAACATCACCTGCCATCCAGTCAAGGATCCAAGTCTTTGGATCCCTGTTGTAGCCACGAATGTGTAGTGTAGCATGCAACTGCAATAGAAGCTCTTCGTTCCAGTGCTCTTTGTCAGTCACAAAAGGCAAAAGTCCAAGATCCTGAAAGAAGTCAAAGGCCTCCTTAGGACATGGCAGCCCAGCAATAGCTTCATAATCCAGACACTTATGCATAAAAATCCGGTCTTGATTGTACATGATGCATGAGTAATAGCCTCGCTGCTGATGACTCTAATACCTGTCAGGGGAGATCTTGGGATCCTTGTAGGGGTTCTTGGCGCTGTCGAAGAAAGTGTTGTGCGCGCTGAAGCTTTGCACACTGAATGATCCCTGTGTTGTGGCAGCACTTGGAAGCCTTGGCAATCTGGGTTTTGGTTTCTTAACTTGAGGCCACTGCTCCACATGATAACCATATTGTGGCCCGGGAGAAGTGGGTGGAATCATGATGGGCCATCTGATAGTTACCAACTCACCACGATTGAACGCACATTCCATGGTGTGAGTGCTTAGAGGAGGAATGGCATCATCAGGGATGATTGGCTGTAGAATGGTGTCGATGGTCACATTGTCTTCGGGCTCCACATTATCTTCAGCCATGATAGTGTCATTGTCTTCAGTGGCGTTGTTGGTGGCAGCCTCATTGATTTCAGCCTCCAACTTTTCGGCAACTGGAGGGTCAGGCATCATCACATTCTCTTACAACTCTAGACCTGAACAACTAGGGGTGGCACTAGATGAACTTACAACTCTAGACATGAACAATTGCACCATGTGAAAAATAATAATTACTAAATGCAATGTGGGGTTGGTGTAGAGGAGATAGGGGTGAGCCAACAACCATTATAGTTTGGTTGACCTGCATATGGGACTTGACATGTTTGAGAAGATGCAATCCAATGGCCACAGGTGTCATGTCTTCTCGTTTGACCTAATACGTTATGTGAACGGTGAGGGATTCTCCGTTCTGTGTTCGTTGGATTTCTGTTTCTCAAAAAAATAAAAATTTAGTTACCTATTCTGTGCTTGCTGAAATTCCCATATGATGCATGAGTTCATTGATGAGAATGTGGATTAATTGATAAACTCAATGAATAGTATACAGGGTGTAGAGTGTTTTATAAGATAGAATCCTTCTTGCCATGGGCTCTTAATGTGCATTGGTAAAAACACATTGTTTGTTAGTTTCTATATGATAGATTTTTCTTCATATAATCGTTAACTAATCATGGATCTAGTAGTTTTATCTTCCACTATTGTCTATGAGTATAGTACATGAAAATTAATTAGTGGATGACATTCTAGTTGAGAAGATGCTAATTCATGATACACTGGTTTATATTATATGCACCCCAACTCAGGTACCGGGTTTGACTGATTCCTCACACTTGGTAAACATGCAAATAAACATTCCACCATTAGGTGTGAAGAACATATATATATGCAAGGATTTGCTGGGAAAAACTATCTCCAGAAAAGTGGGCCAATTCTAATTTTAAGAGAGATGAAGAGACGCATAGAGCAAGAGACGGGAGAAATATTTCCATTCATGAGAATCTACAACAAAGAATAAGAAGGGGACAGTTACTAAGTATGCATGTGGTATGTGATTCAATTGAAAATAGTGTTATATGTACATCTTAGGGAGGTTAAGATTGGCTCATGATGTGTATGTTGATGTCCATCTTTATATCTGATAACTAAGCGATCTATTCTTTTAACCAGGAAGCAATTTAAGTAGCAAGTTCGTTTCTCATTGGTTAGTTGTATCATTGTCTCCCAACACTGACACTACTTGGCAGCAAGCCATGACCATTGATTAAACTTCATTTTTTAGTTTCCTACTATTTTTCTAGCTAAGTGAAATATCTCTAAAGCTATGAAACTTACCTACGCCCATCACTTGACTCTTTGTTGCGAATTCTAAATGAAGTACAAGCAGCCAATCTTTTTGAATGAATTTGCTAATGGTTTGAATGGTTATTCTTCACTATGGATGCATGGCTATTCTTGGGTTTGAGGCTTAGGCATGCATCAATGAGATCTAATTGCATTGTTTGTTAACTATTTAAACTGAAATCATTCATCAATTTTTATTGGAAATCTTATCCTAATACTTTTGATACGTACTTCGATTTTTATAACAAAAATTGTTATGATATGGCTGTTTTCTGAGAGTACGAGCATATCCATGTTTACTTATTAGTTTGTTTTCTGAGAATGGTACGGGATTTACAAACTGAAAAAGCATTAATTGTTTGAAAATTATTTTACACCAAAATTGTTTAAATTTTTTGTTAAGATATGGCTGTTTGACTGATTGCAATGTTGTTTTAGTGGTAATTTTTTCAATTTCTAAGAATATATTTATTTTTGTACAACCGGTGCAACGCATGGGCCCTTTCGTTAGTAAATAACAAAATGTAGAATGATGTATGGATATTCATAATTGTATACAAATTGGATTTGAATTTAGTTGCCAGGGCCCAGGGTAAACGTGAATGCTAATTCTCCCAAATTTTGAATGAAGTGGCAAAACACCCAGTATCATTTGTTGCGTGCCCGAAGCCTGTGTTTGCGAGATGTAAATTATTGTCTACCCTTGACACTTCACATCCTAATCAGACCAATTTCCACTGTTGTCAATAGGGGTAGGTTAGTAACTTCAATTAGACGTGACACGACCACTTGTCTCCCCATTCAGACATGGTGGGCGCCAAACATGGGCGGCAAACACACATTTGATTCAAACTTGTCCGAAGGGCCTGTCTCTCCCTCTATTTTCCCATTCATACACGTGGGCGGCAAAACAAATTCTCCTCATCCGAAATCAATGTAGGCAAATATTTTTAATAGGGGTAAGTGTGTAACTTCCCTTAGACATGACACAATCGCCCTAGCTATTTGCCGGGTTCATACACCATGGGCGCCAATCGTGGGCGGCAAAACACCCTCTCCTCGCCTGAAATCGCTATCGGGAAATATTGGGGAGATGCGAGATTACCGTCCTATCCCCCGATGAGATATCTGAAATTTTAAATGGGGGCTAAGTTCATAACTTTCCCACATTTCAGACAAGCGGGTCCCAAAGTTTGAGATCCCCTCCCCCTCCCCCTCCATTTCCCCATTCATACACCGTCAGCGCCACAACAACCTCCACACACCGGCCAGCCTCCTCCATTTGCCACCCCATCCACCACCTTGCCAGAGCCGCTATCCCTACCCCGTCGTCCACTGCAAGAGATGGACGTCTCTCACCCATGGCGCCGGACCAGGATCCTTTCATCACGTCCTCTTACTTCATCGGCGTTGTCGTCCACATTGTCGTTGCCGCTCCTACAACCACCTCCTCCACGACAGCAGGACTTATCCCCCGACCTGGCCGTCTGCCATCTCACGTCTTCTTCCGCGCCGCCAATAGCCATCGCACCCGCAACACACACAACGTATCAACAGGGGCCTACACGGCGTCGCAAGATAGGTGGTACTCTTTCATATGACATTAACTTATTGATCTCACCGTGAAAATAGATTGTAACTTGTTTACTTTACTTATCTTGTCCATAACAAATCGTAGTGGCTAGTTGAAAGAAAACATTGGTTGCAAAGCAGCCTTTGCCCTATTTGTACCCTCAGACCCGCCATGGCACGGTCACTATACTCATAAAGCTTATGGTTTTCCCGCTTTATATTCACTACCATTATCATAAATGCTTCGTGGCGTGCTAGCGCTGCTCCTCAAGACCTCAGCCCATCAAGCGAAATAACATGCCACTAATAATTCCAAAGCTTAGTTGTTCAAATACGAATCTGATATGATGCTCATATTACTAAAGCAGAGAACGTTTAAATGGTCAGCTAATGTTCCTATATTTGTTTCAAAAAGCATGTGCACCACACATAGAGAGACAACTGGGATTTGCATTTCTCTGTGCGCTCTGGTTCATCATGGGTGAGCAACACGCATTGTATTATCTAAAATCTTCTTGCTCTTTGTTATCATGTTCCACTTCTGTTCTTCTTAATAACTATATTACTTACTCCATTCCTAAATTGCCTTGGGTGCATGCATGTGTTGTGGTGGCAAGCGTTTGTACCGGGTGTTGTTCATCGTTGCTTTATTTATAAAGCGGGACGAAAGCCTTTTTCGGTAAAACATAAGTCGTTTTAGATATTCCAATAAGAACTACATACGGATGTATATAGACATATTTTAGAGTTTACATTCACTCATTTTGCTCCGTATGTAGTCCGCATTCGAATCTCTAAGAGATTTATATGTAAGAACGGAGGGAGTAGTACAGTACAGTCCTTGTAGGGAAGTGGAGCAGGGACATTTGCAGTCTACAGGTCTATTGGGTCGCTTCAGATGGATGCTTTCAACTATTCTAGATGGTCTGTCATAATATCCGGGAAATGCTGGGAACTATGTCGTCTTTGATAGTCTAGACAGATAGTAACAGTATTGTGCCTTCAGTTGAATAGATTACCCCTTTTGGGGACGAAGCCTTTCCGAACCATTTCTTGTCGTACCGGCAATACAAGCCCATATGGTCCTGCTAGTTCCACTTTCCTGATTTAACTCTTGATGCTTATGGTTTTCCCCTTTTATCTACCCTACTATGATCTGCGTCGGTGCTTTCTATCGTACTAGCAGTACTCCACCCTTCAAGCTAAAAAACACAACACCCATAATTCGAAATCTTAGTAGTTCAAGTATGATTGTGATATGATACTAATATTAGTTAACAGACACATTTATTTGGTTAGCTAAAGGTCCCACTTGAGTTTCCAAATGCATGTCGCGGCATATAGAGAGACAACAGGAATTGCATTTCTTTGTCACTTGTTGACTGTACTTTCTTGTCCATACCAAATCTTAGTTGTTATTTCCAAGCAAACCTCGGTTGCTAAGTACCCTTTGCGCGGTTTGCGGCTTCAGATCTGCCATGCCACTGGCACGATCAACACTATACTCATCATGCTTATGTTTTCCGCAGTTTATGATGACCACGATAAGCCTACGTGGTTCGTGTCATAATAGCACTAATCCACCCATCAAGCTAAACAAGCTTAGTTGTACAAACTCGAATCTGATATGATGCTGATATTAGTAATACTGAAACGGGTCTAATTGGTCAACTAAATGTTCCTACTTTATTTTTGAAATGCACGTGACTGACATATGGAGAGACCGGAAGGAATAGTATTTCTCTGTGCGCTCTGGTTCATGATGGGTGGGCATATTATCTAAAATCTGCTTGCTCTTTGTTATCGTGTTCTCCTCGGTTCTTCTTAATAAGTATATTACTCCCTCCATTCCAGAACTGCCTTGGGTGCGTGCGTGTGTTGTGGTGGCGTGCATTTGGACTGGGTGTTGTTCATCGTTGCTTTATTTATAAAGCAAGTCGAAATCCTTTTACAGTTACATAAGTCTTTTTAAATATTCGAGTAAGAACTACATACCGATGTATATAGACATATGTTAGAGTGTACATTCACTCATTTTGCTCCGTATGTACTCCGCATTGGAATCTCTAAGAGACTTATATTTAGGAACAGAGGGAATAGTACAGTATCACTACTAGGGAAAAGCCTATAGACAGAATCTTACCAGTAGCGCTGTACAAAACCAAACGCTACTGCTACTTAGTAGCAGAACGCGTAAATAAACCACGCTACTGCTATGACTTTTGCAGTGGCGCGTACTAGCGAAAAGCGCTGCTGCTATGTTTGAACCGGAAATAAAATAAAGTTAAAAACAAGTAGAAAAGTAAATGAAAATGAAAGAAATAGAAAAGGAGAAAGGAAAAAAATAAAATGTAAAGAAAAATAAAAGAAAAAGGGAAAAAAGGAAAAAGGAATAGCAGTAGCAGGTTTCAGGAAACGCGCTATAGCTAACTTAGCTATAGCACGTTTTCGGAAACGCACTACCGTTATGTTTCACTTAAACAGCAGTCCCCCCCCCCCCCCGCCCCCCGGCCACCACTTCTTCCCAAAATCCCTCGCTCTCGCTGCCGTCTCCCCAATTAGCCGTCGCCCCACTTCGCCGCTGTCTCCTGCCGGCGTGGACGCCCGCAACCTCACCGTCTCCCCCCGAGGCCGCCATCATCCTCACCGCCGCCGCCCGAGGCCGCCCGAGGCCTCACCCCCGCCGCCCGAGACCGCCCTCGACGTCACCGTCGGTGCCCTCCACCTCACCGCCGCCCGAGCCCGCCCAGGACCGCCGTTGCCCGTGCCCGAGCCCGCCCTCTCCGCCCCTGCCTCCGTCACCGAGCACCTCCCCGCCACCGCCTCTCCCCTCTCTGTAAGTCCCCCACCCCCCCACTCATCTCTCTCTGCATTTTAGAGAAAAAATTAGTAGAGCAAAAGTTTGTTTATAGCAAAAAATTTAGTTTAGAGCAAAGGATGTTAAGTAGTAGATGTTAGAGCAAAAACTAGTTTAGAGCAAAAAATTTGGTTTACAACAAAAGTTAGCTAGGGCAGTAGGGTTTAATTAGGGTAGATGCTGCTTGTATAGTATATAGTGGTACTATTAGATGTTAATTAGGTTAGGGCAATAGTGGTACTAGTAGATGTAAATTAGATGTTTTTCAGTTAGGGCACTAGAGTTTGGCTAGGTTAATTAGGTTAGTAGTGCTGCTAGTAGTAGTGGTACAGTAGGTTAATTAGGTGATGTTAAATGAATAACCTAAATGAATGAAATTAGTAGTTCACTGAAAATTTTTTCCTTTCATCATTATAGAGAACTAAAGTTAACTGAATTTTGTTCTATTAGTAGTTAAATAAATTTTCTTCTATACTTTGTTTTTGAATTAGCTTGTGAAATTTGGACATGTGGTTGCTCGTGTATATTTGGACATGTGTTGCGGTGTCGAAGAGGGATATTTGAACACTATTTCCAGGGAATGATGCTGAGTGGCCTATGTTTTGCCGGAATGTTGATTCATTTCTGTTCCGGCAAATTTCAGGTTCTCGATTTGTCCACTTTTTAGCAAAGGTCATGCCGAAATTTTTCGTGAATTTCGGCATGACTTGTGCTACAAACTAGGACATATCGAGTGCCCATGATTTGCCGCACCAGGAAGGAGTCAACATTCCTGCAAAACAATAGGCCTTTTTTATGTCATTATTCATTTTATTAGGTCTAGAATTAATTGACTAGATTTAATCATAGGAAACATGGCTAGCAACGATGAAGGATAGGGTTCTGGTGATTGCGATGACGCCTACCGGGCGGCAGACGAATTTTTTAGCCTTACCGACGATCAACCGATGCTATTGCTGGGCCCACCGGTGGCATCGGGACCGAGACCGACACGCAGACCGGTGCTGAGACTGAGACCGGCGCTCAGACTCAGACCGGCGCTGAGACTGAGACCGGCGCTGCCTCGGGGAGCGGAGCCGGTGTAGAACCGAAAGCAAAGAGGCAACGGGTTCCTAACAAACTCAGGACTACTAGAGTGGTGGTCACGGAGGTGGACGACGGCAATTTTGAGCCAACGGCGCCCGAGGAAGCGCGTCGATGCTACGCCAATCAAATAGGCTGCATCGTATGGACAACCGCCACCATCAATGATGAGAAACTACAGAAGATAGAAAATACGAGGAGCTCCCTCCTAAAGAAGTTTCACCAGATATTCTTGTTCCCGGGCAGGAATGAGAAGGATTATAAAGATCCAGATGAGGAGCCGGCAATGAAGAAGATAAACAAACACGCCATGACCAAGTTTAGCGACGCGTTGGCCGCCTGGAAAAATCGAGTGAAAGCAAGGATCATTGACAAGAAGGAACCCTACTCCGAGATTGTAAAGGATAATCCGACAATCACGGAAGAGCAGTTTCAAATATTCAAGGAGGCTTGCGAGGCCGAAGATGCCAAAAAAAGTCTAAGTACATGAAGGGGCTTCAAGAGAGAACTTTGGGAGCCACCACCTCGGAAGCTGTGGTTACAGCGGAAAGAGGTCCAAATGGGCCAAGGAGGACGCGGAAGCCACGAGTCTGGGCATCCCAGACCCCTTGGCGGAGTTCACCGTCCTACAGGAGCGTTACGTCCTCAGGGCCCGGCACCGTTGGGACCCAGTGAAGAAGCTTTACGAGATAACACCGGTCATTACGGAGTTCGTGAGACTGCTGGTAATTTTAGTTTCTGATCAATTCGACTGCACACGTTAGTCACATTTGTAAACGATCCTTGTGCCTTTTGCAGAGAGAGCAGCACAGGATTGCGGCCGAAAGCGACTCGCTGTCTGAGGCATTGGCGAGGCCTAAGTGGGACACTCTATTCAACCGGGCGTTGAACATATTGAAACAACAACTGGTGGATACTCGACCGTCGTATGGACACGTGCACGGTGTCGGAGACGGCGCCACGTGGAAGAAGTACTACCGTGAGACCACGGAGGAGTGAAAGGAAAGACGGAGGTCAAATGAAGAAAACATCGACAAGAGGGTTGAGATTGCGGTTGAGAAGAAATCAACGCAGACAGTCGCAACAGCGGTAGTTGCCGCAAAATAGGTGGCTGTAGATATTTCTACTACCTTGGTTCCGGCCGTTTTCAATTGGACCAGGAAAAATCCAGAAGAAAAAAATGCAGCGGACTTTCCCCTTGCTGACTTCTTGGCGGGGAGCAGCTCCACTAGCGTTGCACCAGCACCTGCAGCTGCACCTGCTCCCGCACCGGCTCCCGCACCGGGCGTGCTAGGCGGTGCTTTGTCTTTGGCTGAGCTCGACGCCCTCACGGTATCTATCACACCGACCCCCTTCAATATAAATGTATAATCTCCCGTTCTCGTTGCCTTTTGGATGTCTCACGTTGCAGACTTTTCTTTGCAGGCCGACGAAACCCCGTGCACCATATTGTACACCATCGGCGACCAGAAGGTGGACGTGGGGAAGGCGACGATAATGGAGCCGAAGGAACCATTGTTCCACAGCCGGCCGATCCCCCCGAACGTCTTCAAGGTTTCCATGGCCAGTGTCAAACCGGGCCACGAGAATTTGCCTCCTCCAGTACTACTGGGGATGACGACGAGACACCGCGGCGGCTTGGTGATTGTTGCAATGCTGGGTGGGTCCTGTTGTGGCCAAAGAGTCTGCTTCGTCTGGAGGCGGTCGGGAGCACACCCACGAGCACGCAGCCTCAGCAAGGTATGAACATCAACACCCCACCTACCCAAATAGCGTCGGGTGTCGGGTTGGGTGATAGCGGACGGGGTAAGGAGGAGGCTCCATTAGTCGCTGATGACGTCGCCATGGATGAGGATGAGGACGACGATGGCGTTGCTGAACAGTATGTCTATACTGGCGCCTCCTCAGGGTTTGAGCATCATGAGTCGATGCCTGAATTGCCGTCTCAACGTATTATGGGCGACCCTCCGGTAGTAAAGAAGTTTAGGAAGAGAGCGAGGAAAGGAAAAAAAAGTTGTTTCTATGATCCAGCCGCCTCAGCAGCCTCGGCTTCAGGACCGTTTAAATATCCCCGATGCGGATAAATGGCATATCCTCGGTCACCCAATCCTACCTACAACAGCGCTACGGGCCAGATTCGGCGATCTAAAGAGACTTCATGATGATGTTCTGCGGGTAGAGAAAGACCTCATCGCCTCGAAAGATCCAGGATACCCACTCTATGTGGTTAATGTTCCGCGGCAAATGTCGTACGTCGACAGCTTCCCCACGGATAAGTTCTTCCTCTGATTCGATTACATATTCGACATGTTTCACGTGAAGAAGCTGGATTTTACGTTTGTCTGCCTTTATGCCTTGCACATGAACTACATCATTGGGGTTGAGCAGATATCTCATATCTGTGTCGCTGACCCATACTACATGCACGAGTGCTTCTTTGGGAGTCTGCACAAAGCACTGTGAATACGCGAGGGATTACATCGCCAGTTTCATGCTCTCCAATAAGGACAAGGGGGCGATTCTCGTGCCTTATCATCCCGTTTAAGTCATCCGCGCTGCTATCCTTCCTTCGATTTCAATCATTCATTTGCACGGTGGAGGCTAATTAATTTGAGGACTTATTTTGCGCAGCGGCGGGCAGGCCGTCCTCATCATCCTCTACCCCCGATTCTCCCACGCTCTTTACTTGGACTCGTCGAAGAACATTCACAAAAAGGATTACACCCACATCAAGGATATTCTCAACAGTGCTATGTATTACTACCAATCAATGGGTGGAGAGGTCAGGGACAAGAAGATAATGGGCGGCAGGGTCGCCTTCGGCCATAAGACCGACTTCTGCTGCATCCAGCAACTGAACGATTCTCTTAATGATGGATTCTATGTCCTACACCACATGCTGGAGTACAGATGGGATCACCAGAACCTTCGCATGGCACCTTCTTCCGGTGATGCCCATATTCTGCAATGGGCAAAGGACATAGGAGATATCGAGGATCATCGACTTCGAGCTGAGTTCTATAACATCCAGCGCGAACTTGCCCAAATCATCATGAAGGAGGTCGTCGGAAAAACAGCGATGTTCTACGGAGAAGGACAAATGTCGCGGGAAGACGACTAAACATGGATAGCCTCTCAGCGTCTCGACCTGAAGCATTTCACTAGGCTCGGGGACTATCTCCCTGACTTGGATGGATGGAACGACATGTTGGAGTGATTGTCAACATATGACAATGTGTCCGTTTAGTCCATACTTTCTGTATGACAAAACTTTGAGTTATCCACGGTGAAACTTTATTTGTGATGTAATTAAACCGTCCTCCTCCTCGACTAGCGAAAATCACTCTAGTTAGGGCATTTTGGGGTACAATGAACTTTGTTATGTATGCTTATGATATGTTGTTTCTATTTTTGCCAAGTCTGTCTCTTGTCGTTGCTCAACTATATATGTTGCATATCATCGACTCATGTGATGATGCAGGTGCATAGATCATAGATGGTGAAGAAGTGCTACGCCAGGAGTATATATACGACAAGTGGCCGGAGTGTCAGGCCGCCCAGGTGTACCGGTTTCCGGTTTCTGAGCGACAGGCAGTAATTAGTTTAGGTTCACGCTAATGCGAGAGAGGGATACGAACTCATGTTCTCAAAGTGATAGCTCTTCTCGCATATATCATTGTTTAGATGGATGACGATGTATTTGCAAGTAACCGAGACTTGTATCGCTATTTTCGAGATGATGACAAGAGACGACTTTGTGTTGGATGATGATTATGATGATGACATGATTTGATGAGACTAATTGTATGTATATGCTATGATTACATTTGTATGTGTATGATATGCTAAAGATTATTGTATAAAGCCTATTCGAATACAAACCAAATACAAAACAAATATGCAGGAAAAAACTAATAAATAAACTAGTAGTAGCGAGGAGGGAAATTTAGCAGTAGCGCCTCCTTACCAGTAGCGCGTCCCAGCAAACAGCGCTGCAGATAATATCAGTAGCGCCCTTTCACAAAGAGCGCTACAACTATTCATGTATAGCAGTAGCGTGGGACAACAGGCGCTACTACTATACGTTAGCTGTAGCGCCTTATTAGTAGCGCCGGCACCCACGCTACTGAGAGGCCGAAAACCCTCGCTACTGCTAGGCTTTTCCCTAGTAGTGTATGTTCCTTGTCGGGAAGTGGAGAAGGGACATTTGCAGTCGACGGGTCCATTGGGTCGCTTTAGATGGATGCTTTCAACTATTCTAGATGGTCTGCCATAATATCCGGGAAATGCTAGGAGCTATGTCGTCTTTGATGTAGAAAATATAGAACCTATAATATTTGTTGTATTGATCTGACCCTTGTGTAGCATATATATAGATGTACATGAGAGAGAGACACACACACACAAAGAGTAGAAAGCAAGTCATACATGATTTAATATATTCTATCTATAACTCCTATCTCTTTCTTAAAGATAATATACTTCTAACATTTGAGAGTCTAGGCTGATAGTAACAGTATTGTGTCTTTAGTTGAATAGAGCTGACCCTTTTTGGGCCGAAGCCTTTTTGAACCCTTTCTAGCCATACCGGTAATACAAGCCCATATGTTCCAGCTAGTTCAACTTTCCTGATTTTACTTGTGATGCTTAGGGTTTCCCCTTTTATCTACACCACTATGATCTGTGTAGGTGCTTTTTGTCGTACTAGCAGTACTCCACCCTTCAAGCTAAACAACACAGCAATCATAATTCCAAAGCTTAGTTGTTCAAATATGATTGTGATATGATACTAATATTAGTTAACAGACACATTTAAATGGTTTGCTAAAGGTCCCACTTGAGTTCCCAAATGCATGTTGCGACATATAGAGAGGCAGCAGGAATTGTATTTCTTAGTGACTTGTTGACTGTACTTTCTTGTCCATTGTCATGCCCAATATGCGATCCTATCCGAGAGTGACTTGAAGGCCCATCAAGGATAGAGCTGCATATTGAAGACTTACACCCACATCAAGGACATTCTCAATAGTGATATTGAAGGTGGATATCATTACATCGTACCATTACATAATAGATGGAGAACCAAAAAAGGCATACATCTGCCTCACAAATACATCAAACATCATACAGAAAGCAACATTCGACTACAGATGAAACACAAACAAAAACTCAAATGACATCCACCCTGCTAGCCCGGGCTGCCGACCAGGAACCTACCTCTCTATTGAAATAGAAGTAGAAGAAGTACTCCAAAACAAGTAAACATCACTCTCACGTCATGACATCGCATTACCTGTACCTGCAACTGTGGTTGTAGTAATCTATGAGCCACGAGGACTCAGCAATCCTATTACCATGGGTTTCAAGACTAGCAAAGCTTAATGGGTATCGAAATGGATAAGTGGTGAGGTTGGAGCAAGCTTGTAAGCATTTGTTTAGTGGCTAGCTGATGAGTACAAGAGTAAGAAGAGAATCTACACATAACAGTCGCAACTAGTAATGATCAAGAAGTGATCCTGAACTACTTACGAGTAAAACATAACCCCCCTCCCCCCGTGTTCTCTTCTCGAACTCACTCGAAAAGAGACGATCACGGTTACGCACGTGGTTGGTGTATTTTATTTCTGATCTGGTGTCAAGTTCTCTACAACCGGATATTAAGAATTCACATCTACCACATAACCGCGGGAACGACTTTCAACAGATTTAACCCTCCAGGGGTGTCCCAACTCAGTCCGTCACAAACTCTCATGATCAACAGAAGAAAATCCTCCTCCCGTAAAAACCCGATCAAGCTCGAAATCCCGGTTCATGAGATATTTTGACAATGGTAAAACAAGTCCAGCAAGACATCCCACGTGCCGACACCATGATAGTAGCCACGCGTATCTCGTCTCAGGCCACAATCAGATGGATCATTCTATGAGTAAAACTAGACCTCGAGTTTGCTCGTGGTGGCCCCGCATGCTGCCCCGTTTGGACCAGCACCTTCAGCACTGCCCCCCCTGTATTATGTTGAATAACGAACCTCGGGTAGTGCTAACTCCCTATGCGCCAAATTTATTATCATGTTTATTATCGTGTTGGCTAATGGTAAAATCAATGTTGGGCCTAGCTGGAGGAGTTTTATTCAAAAAGAACTGTCATGGGGGGATAAACCCCGACCGTGCTAGGAACGCAAAAACAAGGAACATAACATTGGTATGACGGAAACTAGGGCGGCAAGAGTGGAACAAAACACCAGGCAAAAGGTCGAGCCTTCCACCCTTTACCAAATATATAGATGCATTAATTAAATAAGACATATTGTGATATCCCATGATATCTATTTCCCAACAAGGAACAACCTGCAACTAGCAATGCTATAAGATGGGCTGAGCAAAGTGGTAACATAGCCAAACAATGGTTTGCTAGGATGGTGGAAAAGGTTAGACGCTTATCATGGCATAGTGAGAGGCTTGATAAACAAGTGGTAGCTAGCGCGACATAGCAATAACATCAAGACAACTGGTGAAGCAAAGATAGTAGTGGTATCCAGGATAATGGTCATCTTGCCAGAAATCCTGCTAGGAAGAAGACCGAATCCATGAAGTAGACGAATGGGCATAGTCGAATGGATCCTCACAATCGCAATGTAACTGAAATTATCGAGAAGAAGCGCAATCGGAAAGAAGCAAACATCATAGTAAACAACAATCACATAGACATGACATGATGCACAACCAATTATGACGCATGTCCATTTTAATGAGGCATGGCATGCAAAAAAACAATACTACAAATTAAGTAGAGCTCAATATGCAATGAGTTGCATACTGACGGAACTTCACAAAAATTATTTAGTTCTCTCCCGTTTAAGCTACTCAACAATATTGAATGTTGTTAAACATGGCAAGAGGTGAAGCATAATTAAACTAACTATCTAGGCAAGTTTAAATGAGGTCGGAAACAACAAACAACAATTCCGGAAAATCACCATATGCATATTTCAAATTTGCTACTGTTCTTCCCTATACACAATTTTAGAGTTGCTAAACATGCAAAGTAATGCCACGATGTAAATCTATGCATTTTCTAGCCCCATTTACATATAAAGTTTATTTGATTCGGAGCTATGGTTAATTAGTTATGAAATAAGCCATTTAGCATGTAAATTAGCAATTTTAATGCAAACAATAATTTAAGTGTTCGTAACATGTATGAGGATGTCATGAAGTTATATGCATTTTTTATGAAAAAGGTGGCATGATCGATATGGAGAATTTATCGTCATGGCGGATGGAAAGCGGTGCCATGGCGACGAAGACGAAAATGATGCCACGGCAACACTCCGGTTCCGTTAACTCGATTGAGCTACCGATGCAAGGAACAAGTAGGGATGATGGAAAAGTGCAAGAGCAATGGGGAGCGATCCCGGATACCGAGTGTCCTATGTGTCAGCGGCAAGCCATACAAGGGTCATGCACGCTGCAAACACAAGCATATAATACAACAAAGCATTCTTTCTTGGATGGTCGCCTCGACGATTATACCTTCAAAGCGTGCATTTTCGAGTTGGATCGAGTTTGATGCGCGTAGATGTTCTCGTGGCGGTGGTAGTGGAAGTAGTGGTACCCGGCAAATTGCACACTGGCGGTGGTTGTACACGATTGTAGAGGTACTTCATGCATCGTGGTACTTGGTGAATCCAGGATGGTCTTAGAGTAAACGCGTGTAGAGGTACTTGGCGGTTTCGTGTAGTCGCACTTGAGGGTCGTTGATGTCGTGGTACTTGGGGTCTTGGGACTTGCCGGTCTCGGTTCTTTTGAGGGTAGTGGTACAAGGTTGTCGCGGAACTTGTGTTCCGTTCATGTAGTCATACTAGGCATCGCTGGTCTTCGAGGAAATGGCATGTCCAAAATGTAGCAGAACAAAGGTCCCGGTTGCGGTCGTGTATTTGGACTTGGTGGACATCTGAGTCTCGCGGGGATCATATCCGTGCTGGGAACTTGGAGCTGCGGTCTTGGCACACAGCGAACAACCACGCGTGCATGGCAATAGAAAAGGAAGGAGGGTTGGCCGATGGTGTGGGACGACGACGGGGTCATGGTGGTCTACCAAGGAGCCACCCAACGGCCTCGAGGTGCTGTAGATGGCCGACCATGGAAAGGAGGAGGCAGGGTGCTCGACCGAAGATGTAGAGGCGCCCAAGGTGATGAGCTCCTGGTCGAGCAGAGGGCTTAGGTGATGAGGTGTTGAAGGTCGGCGGGAGACGAGGGCGACGATAGAGCCGTGTAGGGTGCGGGATCGCGTGGGGGAGGCTTGAGTTGGGGCGGTAGCTGCGGGGCGAAGCAGAGATGATGGAGCTAGGCGGGTCGGAGCTTGAGGCACAGGCGAGGCGACAGCGCCATGGACGAAGGAAGTAGGAGCTCAAGCGCGAGCTCTCTGCTCCACCTGATTGCAGGAAGCCGCAAGGAGGCTCAGGCGTGGGGGGCAGCGGTGCTGGCAATGGGGAGGTCCCACGGCGCGGATCAGGGCGCCATGGGAGGCGGCTGCGCGGGCACTAGGGCATGGCGACTGTTAGAAGGGAAAGAGGGATTTGGTGGAATAGTTGTTTGTTGTATTGCTTGGGCCTCATGGTCATATATATAGTGAGTACATCACCTGCTTGGAGTACAAGAGAAGGTAGGGATACGTACTATACATCCTAATAGTCACGATACTCAACATCCACCCGTAGTCACAACGATAGTGACACAGACGGTGAGACTGGAGAAGAATCCAAAGGCTAGATGACGGACAGCCCCCCCCCCACACACAACACACACAGTCGTAACGGTCGACACATCATGGCAGTAGTGGCTGGAGGGAAAGCCGATGAGGTTGCTCCAGCAAGGCGATAGCCCTTTCTGCCACTTGTCGAGGTAGCCGAGAGTGTAGGTGGTGTATCCTTAGTCGAGGTAGCTGTGCGAAGAACGCCGTGGTCGGTGTCGAGTTGGGATAGTCGGTGTTGAGGAAGTTGCCGTGGACCGGGTAGAAGACCGGCTGCGGCGGCCTGAGGAGGCGGCGGCAACTAGGTCAAAAGTGTGGTGGCAGTGCTCGAAGTAGGCGATAATGAATCCGACAGCGTGACGAAGACCGGCACGGACGGTGGCTTTCCCGCACCTAAGGAGGCGGCGGCAACTAGGTCAAAAGTGCGGTGGCGGTGCTCGAAGTAGGCGATAATGAATCCGACAGCGTGACGAAGACCGGCACGGACGGTGGCTTTCCCGCACCTAAGGAGGCGGCGCGACACATACTACATAGAAGTCGACGTGCCAGGATGGGGGAGTAGACTACGCGCCGCGTCGCTACGACCCGAAGGGGCGACGCAGCAGTAGCGCGCGGGTCGGGGTCACGGCGGGGAAGACCTCATGGCGGTTGCAGGGACCACGTGCCACACTGGATATGGCCCGACCGGGCGATGCAGCAGCAGCGCGAGGGTCGGAGCAGGCTTGGGGATGGCCTGGAGCGGAGAACCTTGGAACGGCAGTTAACCGCGGGCTGCGGCACTATGGCCCGAAGAGGCGACATAGCGGTAGCGTGCGGGTTAGTGCAACTACGGAGAAGGCCTCATGGTAGCGGTGGAGACCATGTGCCATGGCGCTACGGCCCGAAGGGGCGACGCAGCTACGGTGTGGATCTCTGCTATCGTGGGAAGAACCACGGGGCGGCGACACTGCGGTCCGTAGAGACGACGCAGTTGCAGTCCGTGCTCAATCGGTATAGGCGCACAAACTGTAGAACAAACTTCATGTAATCCAGCATGACACACGTCAGACACGGGATGTTGCAACAGCCTGCAACCAGGCTTGGACACGTGCCGCAGGAAGGCACAAGAGGAGTCTCCACTAGCATGGGACGCACCAGGCAAGGGTAGCCAACATGCATGCATCCAGAACATGGCCATGCTGTGGATCGGTGGTTTGGGGCGGGCGATCGGGCAGCCAAGCATGCCCGCGCAGGACGTGTGACTCATGGACCAACGCAGCGAGCACGACCGGTCATGCACAACCGTGTGATCGACCGCATCTGAATCGGGCATGAAGTCAGGGGCATCGTCGGACACCCGATCCAGTCCAAGTCTATGAAGATGTTGATGGAGTAGTCGAGCGTTGCTGATGACCAACGGCGGCGAGTGACTCAACCCGATCTATAGATCAGAGAACCCAAAAAAACACTGATCAAATGACCAGTGAGAGATAAAAAACCCGGATCAAGGATCGGGAAAAAGACTCTAGGGAAGCTAGTCAACATGACCGACGAACGAGCCCTAGGTACGGGCGGCGCGGACCCCAGCGGCGGTCATGGAGGCCGACCGTCCTTGGGGCAGCGCGCGGGTGTGGAAGCAGTGGTGACTAGGTTTGGGATTGAGTAGGCTAATATGATGTAAGAAGAGAAAGAGGGATTTGGTGGAATAGTTGTTCGTTGTATTGCTGGAGCCTCGTGGGCGTATATATAGTGAGTACATGACCTGCTTGCAGTACAAGAAAAGGTAGGGATAAATCCTATACACCCTAATAGTCACGATACTCAATAGCAACGACCAGTGGAGAGGGGCTTGGCGTGGGCGAGGGGATCGAGCATAGGGAGCTCCTCTCTCTGGCTCGATGTGTGCGAGTGGAATCGGTTAGGAGGAAGATGGGGATCGAGAGTAGGATCGGGCTACGGTTGTAGGGGCGCACGGCTTGGCCTTGGAAAGCAAATGGGCCAGCCTCGCTGCAGGCTTAGGAGGCCCAGCTAGCCTAGTGGGTTGCTCTCTCTGCCTTCTCTTCTATATAAAAAATAGAGATATGACAGAAAAGACAGAGATGTTAGGGATGGAGCTTGAGCAGGAGGGTATTTTTCTCGGACTCATGAAAATGAGCTTGATCCAAAAAAGTAGAAATGAGCACGCATGTCAAGTTGAATTCAAACTCATTTGCATTTAATTCAAATGAGTGAGAAGGAACTGGGTATTTGGTAGGTCCAAAAATGTTGAGAATTTAGGTGTTTCCTGGAAAAGTGATGAAAGAATAGATGGGCAAGGCTGGAGGTCAAGAAATGAGGTAGGAAAAGGCATGGAATTAAATTGTACGTGTGTTACGAAGAATTCCAAATTAATGGAATATTTTATTATTGCTCCTTAATAATATTGGGAGACTTTGTATATGTTATAAAGAGAAATCACTATATTGAATATCCCTAGATTTAAATGGACCAAGGTCCATACAATTTATTTATTTGAGTTAAAAAATTAATGATATGATGGCATGATGAAATGATGCCATGGAACAAACAAGATAAAACACACGGCGATCACGAAATATATGGAAGTCCTCTGGAGAGTCGGTCTCGGGTCGTCACAACATGCCCCCACTTACAAGAGATCTCATCCCGAGATCTATGGATGGCACCAGAGAGATGCGGAAGAGGTAAAACAAAGTTGCTTCTTGACAAAAGGGTGAAAACAAAAAAACCTTAGAGGTTGAGAACTTGAATGAATGACAAAACGGAGATGAACGAAATTTAAAACATCCCATTAGGCAGAGGAGCAAGGAATACAATTAGAACCAAGAACTCAAGGGACAAGATAGATTTAGAAACCACTTCGGTTAAAATGAAACAGACAAGCAGTAAAAGAGAAAGAATTTGGGATCACTCCGGTTCAAAATGGAAGGAAATGGCACATGAACTTGACCATGATGGGATGACAGATCGTAGAGAGCAACATCATCATGCATCCAGAACAAATGAAAGAATGGAATCGAAAGAAAGGAGAAGACAACATCTTCTACCATAATTGAATTGAAAGAGCATCCTTAGGAGAAAAAACTGGAACGGAGTTGTCGAAGAATCAACAATCGAATGATATGCTCCTCATGGAAACATCTCAAAACTAGAGGTGAAATTCTGCCACTAACGGAAACAATTTCTTGCGTAGACTGACGAAGAGATGAAAAACTTCTTCCACCAAGATGATAAAGAGATAACTTGGATCATTGATAAGCACCACGAATAGCAACATTCCCAATTGAAGGCTTTAGGTGAAATCTATATCAAGATAACCTCCAATGAAGAAATTGCTCAGTTGAAAAGATCTCATGAACGAAGAGAAAATGATCGTTTCAAAATATCTCATTCCTGACAAGTTGTGAACCATGAAACACGAAACCTTCAATTCGACCTCCATTAGCCGAAACTTCTTTGTAAGTATGTACTGGGTCGATGTACATCATGCCCCTCGACTTTGATCTGATCACCATCGTCTAGAACTTCTTGGCAGGTATGTACTGGGTCAGCATGAACATCCACTGGATGGCTGCCATCATTCCTACGTTGGATTATGTAGAGTTTTACCATCGTGGTCCAAGTTATCTAGATTACGTCGTCAGTTGGACGCACCTTGTTTTGCAGAAGATTTTAATCTGCGAATTGCCCACACGATGTGTGGACAATGTAGACTTCAAGCTAATTGACTTATTCGACCGCGGACTCGCCTATCCTTTTACCGGTGCCTTCTTTAGTTGGAGACAACTCACCTCACAGTGGATCATCAAAGCTGATAACACTTCTGTGATGCCATTGAACATGGCATCATCCACGTGATCGACCAAGCAAATGGCACCACGTATTGCTGGGACGACGCGTGTAAGTTGTTTTCGTCTGATTTTAATGATAATGCCATGAAACTGTTTGAACTTTTTGTGATGATGGGCATATCCATGTTTGAGTATAATTTTAGTAAAACTATGTCAATGTATTAGAGACGCCGTAAATCAGCTATGTTTGGAATGAGTTAATTCATACGATTGTGACCATGTCATTACAGCAAATTTGTACCCTTGGATAATCAAAGAGTTAAGAAGGTATGTATATTGTCCTAACTTTACAGTAATCTATGTACTACTAAATATGGGTGTGTATCAATAGCCATGTTAGTTCCTCATTTTCATGATGTAGAAACATGCATCACACTATTGGTTTGATCTAACCATACATTAGGGAAGCAAATGTGCATAAGGAGAACACTACATTTGGAAGTAGTGAGATCCTGTAATGCTTACCATATGTCCATACCTATATTTGCCCTTCAGCAATCAATGGCTAGAATAATATCCTCACAAGAATTTTGCCCACAGAACATTAGTATACAACAATGCATGGTCTGTTAGTTTCCTTGAAGAATTTTTTGTGAGGTCGAAACATGATTACATAACATGCATGACATGGTAGTTTCCTGTGAAGAATCAATTGCGAGATAACATGAATATAACCATGCATGGCACTTCTATATTATCGATCCCAGTATACATTTCCTTGTATTTTCCTTTCAGTTCCAACAGGGACAGATCAATGTTGTTTCTTGCATTATCCTACTCATACTCTAAACAATCTAATCTTACATTTACAATGCATGTCCTTTTTGATATGATGTAGTGTCCCTACAGTTACTGCCCTTTGTAATCGCACCTCCTTTGCCAAAATAGGGAAGCACAACTAGTTCCTTGCTCGATCAGACAACGAGAAAAGACTGATGATCATTTGCACCCATGAGCCGACAAAGTTATATTGCGAAAACCCCACTATGTACAAGAAATGTCAAATACGTGAGTATCCGAAGAGTGGCTACTTGTCTATGAGCAGGATACCAGCTTGTTGGGGCCTTCAGGATTTTTGAGTTGGAGGCGGGTAAACAGCCTTGGTTCACACTCTCTGTTTCTCGAACTCAATTATCCGATTAACCAGGAGATCACCGTTGCAAAGGACCTTGATGGAAGAGAGGCTCTGTTTGCTAGGGAAAACAGTGTCTACACGGCGAGCCCTAGGACTTCGGAAGCAAACTGCCCTGATTGTCAATGATACAGCCTGCAGCCAAAAGAAGGTGAAAATGACAAAGGCATCTGGATTAACATTGATCCTTGGATGTCTCATCTCCGACATGTACTGATGTGGTTCAAGCCTTCAGGTTGATAGGTAATTTTGCTGTTGCGTTGAAAGGGTGGAGTCCTGTTGTCTCCGAACCACTGATGGCTGAAGCGGGGCTGCAAATTATGATGGTGTTGGATCATCTCTTCGGATGAGTTGTTGTCCTTGCTGCTTGTTCTGGATGGGTAGTTCTCTCTTTTGTTACGCAAACTCCTTGTCATTTGGTCATCCTCATCTATGTCACTCTTACTATGTAATAGTTGCCTCTCTTTAGAATGTCATTCTCGTCTGAATCACGAGAGCCTGAGTGCTTCAAATGGGTGCATTTGGGTGGTGTAGCAAGACTTCTTATGAGCTATCATGCCTTCTTGTTTACATCAGTAGTAGTCACTAGTCAGTGTTTGATGTTGTACTGAACTGTTTATTGTCTCGAACTGCTGGTGGCCTAAATGAGGGCATCACCATTCTCAAGTGTTCAGTGTATATATCCTTTCTTCAAGTTATAATTTGATCTCATTGTCTTTTAGATGATGTACACTTGTTTGGGCCAATGTGAGGTGCCGTTGACTATCGGTCGAGTAGAAATGCAATGCCAAACAGGTCAATCATGATTCTCCGGTCGAGCGCTCAAGAAAAGAAAGAAAAAAGACTCTTAGGCGGACATGTGGGTGCCAGTAGTGTGTTCGTGCTTGTGCGTCGAGAGCGTATTGGCTCGTGTTCAAAATTCATGCTACCTTTTCATCCCCATTCTCCCGACCCTCCCCCACCTCTGGAATCTCGAGTCCCACTCTAGTTCCCCCAAATCCCCCTCCTCTACTTCCTGTACTCAAATGCACTATCATGTCGTCAGTCAATGCGGAACTCCAAGCTGGAGATCCTGTCATCCGTCCTGCCTTTGGGCGCTGCATGCTGTCGCTCAATAGTGGCATGGCGGCCCTTGATGACTAGATTGCTGGCAAAGTGCTGATGGTAACCATCAACCGTGATCGGTCACCCGTCTCACCGAACGACCTTGTCAAAGATCTTGGCATAGTGCACGGCATTTAAATTAGTGACTTGCTCGTTGAAGTCTGCCTGCCACTGACTGATTTCTTCGTTAGGTTTTGAACAACTTTCGACTGCAATCGTTTGTTAGAATCTTCCCAGCATTTGTTTTGCGATGGCGCGCTAGGAGCTTTGATCGGTGGCACCCAGGATGGGGATTGATGCCCTCTGAACTTGACTTTTTAAACAAAGCGTACCTTCCATGGCATGCCTCGATATGCTTGGAATAGTGAGTCTATGAAAGAGCTTGTCAACAACATAGGAGGTGTGCTCGTAAGTATGTTGGTTCCACCAGATAGCTGGGCTCTGACGATTATGGCATGGATGAAGAAGTCGTCCACCATTCCGAATTTGATTGGTATTGAGATATCGGTGCAATAATCGGGGTTGTACTTTTCATCACCACCAAGGCCACCGCGGACCACGTTAGGGATGTACCTGTATCGAGTGTTCGTACATGTCGAAGAAGTGGTCAAACCATCAATCGAAGTCCTTTGATCGCCGTTGGTTCCATGGTCTGTCGACGACGCCCATTACAGGAGTCAATGTCAGACTTTCCCCGTGTTTCTCGGAACGATGGATGGAGCAGGGCCTACACCATCCCGCAGCAGATGCCACTGCTTCTTTGGGAGAAGAGGCAGGGCTGCATGCTTTGATGTGCTCTAATTTGAAGTAACAATTGAATCTTCTCAGATACTGGTTAAGTCTGAGCTATCAGTGTGAAGCTCTAATGTGCTAGTACATTTGATTGTGACCTGTTCGATTTTTGTACCTAAACTTTTGGCAGAAAGGGGTGTAAGTCAACTTAATGTGCTACCAGAACTTACTGTGTTGTTTGTCTGTTTTCTATGCACAACATTCAAGATATTTCCCCGTCATTGATAAAGACGATGGACGATATGTACGAGTTAGTTGGTTTGAGCATAGCTCCACCTATAGCGATCCACTGCTTCCACCCTGATTATGCTGCCTGCATGAAATTTTTGTATGCGAGTTCACTGCGCTATGATGTTCTATATGATTGTGTCAACTATATAAGTTTTTACTGAGCATCAACAATGCATATGGCTAAAAGATGTATTCACGAGAATCGACCGATGGGTCTCTCTCTCTCTTGCACACACACACAGCTGGGACCCGTTGAATTATTTCTTCGCTCATGACAGCTTTTAATTAGGTTTCACTGTACTCTAACTTTTTTCTTAAGTTATAAATTGAGGTCAGTGACTTAAAAAAGTTGTACACAAGCCTTATTTTGGCCTTTTCAGGCGTCGTTGAATGTGGGCTGAGTAGCTATGTAAAGTTATATTGTACTACATGTGCCTATTCATTGAACACCAAGAATGCAACTAGGCCCACAGTTGTACACAAGATCCTAAAATAATTGTAGCCTAGCCTATGTTTCTTTTAATAAAATGAACAGCTCAGTTTAGTTTTTATATAATAAGATTACCAAGCCCAGCTTAAGTGTTTTTAAAAAATATTCCTATCTCAATATTAACTTTTTTTACAAAGTTCTTAGTCCAGACCATCTTTTTTTCACCCATCCTAGAAAATGGGTCCATTTCTACAAAAATCGAATGGGCTGTAAATTATCAGAAATAATAAATGGGTTGCATGTACGCAATATTAATTTTTCACCCAGCCAAGTAAATAGTTGTATTCGAATAAATAAATCAGATGCGCTGTAAATTATCATAAATAGTAAATCGACTATTATTATTTTTACCCAACTCATTAAATAGGTTATTTTTTAGTCAAAGCCCGGAAAATAGATGCATTAGCAAACAAAATGAAATGGGTTGTGAAACCTAAATAAATGGCCTACCTTCTGCCATAACTTTCGAAGCTGACTTTGTTGGCCCACTAGGACGAAGCTTGCGCAAGGTGTTGTTCATTTAGTGAACAAAACAATTTAATTGTCTAAAACAAAAAGTCAATAAATAATTCTAACATTTGTAGTCGTTGGTTTGACATCCAATGGTAATCCTGCTTCTTCAATCTTTGATTTAGTTGCTCTTGCTCCAGCTGCCAAAACCATCACCTGCTAGAGCGCCTACATGAGCCTCCCATGGCCGGTCTTGCTGTCGTGCAGGCCTCGCCGCCCAACCCTACTCCCAAAGGTAGCCAGGTCATACTTGTACTCACCGCCACCATCTGTTATTCTCCGGCGACGGTAGCCTCACCTCGTAGCCAAACCAGTCCCTCGTACACCCCTCTGCCATGGACTCCAGTGCCCCTTCTTCCATGACTCTAGATCATTCCGTTGTTAGGCTTCGTCGTTGTCCACCATCATCATCCACTCGACAATACGTGGTCAACAATGAGAGCTAACATGGAGTACGTCGAGAGGCTGAGAGCTGGGAACCACCAGCTACATCTGCGCACGCAAGCTAGTGCCTCCTTATTACGTGGGGATAAATGAGTCCTCCTCGTGACACGTTGGACCCATCGGCTACAATCTTCGCACACAAGGAATTTCCTTCTTATGTGCAAGAAAAAAGTTTCCACCCATGACAGCTAGGACCCACGACCTACTTCTTCGCACGGAAGGAAGTGCCTCCTTATTATGTGCAAGAAAAATGATTCTCCCCTACTAGCTCGGACCCACCTGATTTGGATGCTGACTCGTGGGTCTACAAAGTTGACATGTACGCAGGGCTTTGTTAACCTAGTCAACAAACAATTCTAGTAGCAGTGACCATTGGATTAACATACATCGGCCATGTTGCTTCTTCAATCTCTGATCTTCTTGCTCCAGCCGCCGAAAACAGCACCGGCGGTACCGCCTACTCCTGCCTCCCATGGCCAGCTGTGTTGCCACTGCTGGCCATGCCATCCCTCTACTCACCCACACCTCATGTTATTCTCCGGCGATGGCAGGCTCACATCGCAGCCGAAGCAGTCAACCCTCGTACTCCTCTCCGCATGGACATCCACCTCCGTGTCTTCCCCAGCTCCGCGCCGTTCCCTTCCTAGGCCTCCCCATCATCCACCGCCTTGGTCATCTCGACACGGTGTCGTCAAAGTAGTTAACGAATGACATCCATCAAAACATGACTGTATGCGGTGACGCCGATAGCTTGACCCACTAGCTACATCTTCGGACGCGAGGAAGTGCCTCCATATTAGGCGCGAAAAACGATCCCTCCCCTAACAGTTGGGACCCGCCAGCTATATCTTCGCATGCAAGGAAGTGCCTCCTTATTGTCCCTGACAGCTAGGACCCACCCGGTCGAAACATAAGTAGCATTGTCTGTCTGGTCGCGAACGTGTACGTATATATTGGTCGACCAGTCTCTCTGCAATGATGAACCATGGCCGAGAAAGCAGCGGCATGTGTCATAGTAAAGCCCTCGACAGAGCAGTTTTAGCAGTCCCATCTAAACCGTCACTGGTGCGTGTTGGTCCTAAACAAACGGTTTTAACCCCTTTCCACGACGACATTTGGAACCTTCGCCAAATAAGTGTCGGCGATAGGGGGTCCTTCCTACACGACCCAGAAACTGTTGGGGATATGCCCTCCTGGCACGCACGCTCGGCAATGTAACACCCCCGATATAACTTACCATATTTGTACTCCGACTCTTGCCATTTTCGGCTCTAAGTTATGAGATTTCCCCTTGGATGGGTTTTGTCTTTGTTTTGCATTTTGTTCATGTCATGCATCTCTTATCATGTCATCATGTGCATCACATTTGCATACGTGTTCATCTCATGCATCCGAGCATTTTCCCCGTTGTCCGTTTTGCAATTCGATATTCCTACGTCCTCCGGCGCCCCTTTTGCCTCTATTCATGAGCAGGTGTTAAACTTTCTAGGAATGGACCTAGATTTGCCAAGCGGCCTTGTTACACCACCGGTAGACCGCCTGTCAAGTTTTGTGCCATTTGGAGTCCGTTTGATACTCCAACGGTTAACCGGGGAACCGTAAAGGCCTCGTGTGTGTTGCAGCCCAACACCCCTCCAAAGTGGACCAATAACCCATCCAAACCCCCTCCTTCCTCTCGGCCTTTCGATCATGATCGCGTGGCCGAAAACCGCACGTCATTTGGACTCTCCTAGCTCCATCTACCTATATATTTGCACCTCCCCCTGAAATTTCGTGGTGCAAACCCTAGATCTTCCCCCTCTCGCCCGCCGGACATGTCCGTCCCGGACCGGACGTAACCCCGCCGCCGCTCCCAGCCTCTCCCGTCACGCCACGTGGCCCCGGCCACCGCGCGCCGGCGCCGGCCCGCTCGGGCCCGAGGCCGGCCCCCGCGGCCCATCCACCCGCGCGCCGCCGCCTGCCTCATCGCCGCCCGCGGCCGCCTCCTTCCCTCCGCCGCCCGGCCGAGCTCTGTCCGCCGCCCGCTTCCGCGCCGGCACGCCCTCGCCGCCTCGCCGGATGCCGCCGCCCACGCGTGGCCTCCTCGCCGGCCTCCCTCGCCTCCCTGATGCTCTGACCGCCGCCCCCTCGAGCTCTCCGGTGAGCCCGCCGACTCCGGCCACCTCCTCCCCAAACTCCGGCGAGATCCAGGCCAATCTCGGAGATCCTCGCGATCCGCGGCCAAACCCTAGATCTATTTTGAAGAGGTCCATTTTCCACTAAGTCATTTTTTCTGATATATTTTTAGCCCAATTCATCGCATCATAACTTCTCATCTGTAGCTCCGTTTTGCATCCATGATATATCAAAATGTTTATCATGATGTGCTCTTCATTTTGTTCCATTGTGTCCTGCTTGTTTTAGTCCATCTTGATGCCCAAATCGTTGGTGCAAGAGTGCTATAAATTGTTAGGTGCTGTTTCTTATCAGATTATGAGCATTTGTCATTTTTGCCATGATTATTGTGTGCTGCATATGGACTTGAGCTCTACATGTGTTTTGGGCTATGCCATGCCATCTTTACAGGGGTGTATGCCATGTATTTTTGTGATCAATGTGGTGAATAGCACATGAATGCAGAGTAGCTCTCGTGATATTGCTGATTTCAGGGACTTAGAATCTCACTAAGTCATTTCCCTGTTGTTATTTTTATGCCATGTATTCATGTTGCTATAGAGAGATCCATGCTTCTTTTGAGTATGTTTAGTAAGGAGGATTTGGGCATATGGTTGTGCTATATCCATCCTTGTCCCTGTTTGTATTTATGGAGTGACCTAGCATGACTCAATCTTGCTCTACTTTTGCTATAAAATGTTCCTGACAGATTGTTTACGTGTTAATCAATTTTGCCAAGGTGGTTGTAGTTGATCCATGCATGCTATGAGATTGTTCTTGCCATGGTTCTCTTCATGAACATGTCTTCTTGCTGGTAGTATGCTTAGCTTGTCATGCAATGCCTTGTGGTGAGTGTATCGAGCTCGCAAAGAGGCCTTCATAAATTTGTTTTTGCCATGTCCAGTTTTCTGCTAAGTCTGAATCTGTTAACGAAATTTGCTATGTTTACATGGGTGCCATCATATTTTCCGTGCCCTTTTGGCTTATGGTCAGTAAGGGACTTTTGTTCTATGCTTTGAGTAGATCCATTCCATGCCTTGTGTTGCTATGTTCTGTTCCTGTAGCATGTTGATATCTTGCTCTAAACATTGCTTCCTAATGTTAATTCCTGGCATGTTAGTATTTTCACCAAGTCTGTGAAGCTGATATCTTTTGCACTTTAGCCATGCTTGTTCGAACCTGTTCTTGTGTGTTTTAGCCGTAGATCAGTGTTCATCTTTTGTCAATAATTTTGAGTAGATCACTGCCATGTGCTTTGTTGTTATGTTGGGGTGCAGTAGCTTAGTTTCTTGTTGTATTCTAGATGGCATCGTGCTGTTAATCGCAGAATTGTGCCATTCTTGTTTTGCTTGCCATTTGCAAACCGTGCATCTGATTCCGGTGATCTTTATATCGATTTTGAACGAAATCAACTCATCTTTCCAGCGGCACTCTTGGTTTGCCAAGTTGAGCCCTGGTTCAATCTTTTCCTTCTGGAGCACGCATATGCATTGCATATCACATCCTGCATATCAAGCCATGTTTTGCATCATGTTGCTTGTGCATTGCACCGTGGTTGATTGTAGTTTCATTTGCTTGTGTTCTTACCTTGGGTAGAGCCGGGAGACGATTACATGATCGAGGAACCCATTGAGTCGCTTACGAGGATCAGGCTTTCGTCAACTTGGAGAACTTTGCAGGCAAGATGACCAAACCCTCGAAATCACTTCTATCTTTGCTTGCTAGTTGTTCACTCTATTGCTATGCCGTGATACCTACCACTTGCTATATCATGCCTCCCATATTTCCATGACAAGCCTCCACTACTAGGAAAAGGGCTACTAATGGCGCACCAGTTTTGCCTACTAATGGCGCATCACTGGTGCGCCATTAGTATCACGCCACTAGTATTTTTTACTAATGGTGCACCACTGATGCGGCATTAGTATCTGGTATACTAATGGCGCACCACTGGTGTGCCATTAGTATAGGCCACGGTGCGCCATTAGTATAGGCCACTAGTGCGCCATTAGTATTTTTGAATTTCGAAGGCGGGAAAATAGTAGTGGCGCATCGTCTAACCCCCACTGTGCGCCATTGCTATTTTTAAATTTTGAATTTGGATCTGGATCGTGATTTTTTTGCCCATTTTTTGCTCGTTTTTTTGCTTGTTTTTTGGCACGATATTATTTCAAACTTTGTTCCTGTTTTTGGATCTTGTACGTTCTTTTGCCGTGTTCTTTTGCCGGAGAGGAGTTCACCAGAGAGGAGGAGGAGGTCACCGGAGAGGCGCTCGCCTACATCGCCTGAGAGGAGGAGGAGGAGTTCGCTGGAGAGGAGGAGGAGGAGGTCGCTGGAGAGGAGTTCACTGGAGCATCGGAGAGGAGGAAGGAGAAACCATGAGGGGATGGGAGGAGAGGAGGGAGGAGGGACTCACCGGAGAGGACGGAGGAGGAGGTCACCAGATAGGAGGGAGGAGGAGCTCACCGGAGAGGAAGGAGGAGAAACCGTGAGGGGAGGGGAGGAGAAGAGGGAGGAGGAGGTCGCCGGAGAGGAGGAGGGTAGTATGGTGGAGGAGAGAAGGGAAGATGGAGTGGAGGAGAGAAGGGAAGATGGAGTGGAGGAGAGGTGGAGTGGAGGAGAAGAATGAAGAGGTAAGGAGGAGAGGACCACGCCCAGCCATATATACGGCATAGTAATGGCGCACCGCGGGCAGGTGCGCCATTACTAACTTTTTTTTATTTTTTTGATTTATTTTGAATTTTGAAGGCGGGAAGATACTAATGGCGCACCATGGGCAGGTGCGCCATTAGTAACTTTTTTTTATTTTTTTGACTTATTTTGAATTTTGAAGGAGGGAAGATAGTAATGGCGCACCATGGGTAGGTGCGCCATTAGTAAGTTTGAATTTTTTTGAATATTTTTGCCTCTCCAGATCTTAAAAGCCTTGTATCTTTTCTTCGGTTAGGTTTTTGAGGATTTTGAAAATGTTTAACGGGGTCCCCCCGTTAATTTCGAATGGAACTTTTCGAGTAGATGATTTTTCATATAAATAACTTTTTCATCCGAGTTCGTATGCAAAAGTTATGCCCATTTTACAAATTCTCGAGAGATTTCGCAAATAAAGTCGAAATTCATATTTGTAAATTTTCACAACAACTAGACCACATATCACATGGGAAACTTATTTTCTTTTATTTTTTTGACATTTGCATCATTTTTTTTTATTTTTTTTAAAACTGAAAAGGCGGTCCACAGGGGGGGGGTGCATTCAGCGGAAGTGGTGGCCAAGTTACTAATGGCGCACCGTGGGAGTGGTGCACCATTACTAGTTTAACTAGTAATGGCGCACCACTCCCACGGTGCGCCATTAGTAGTTTTGAAAAAAAATTAAAATAATTTTTTTTACTAATGGCGCACCGTGAATGTGGTGCGCCATTAGTATTTGGACACTAATGGTGCACCAACACATGGTGCGCCATTAGTATATAGTAATGGCGCACCACATGTCTAGTGCGCCATTAGTGTCAATTCCATCTATAGCCCTTTTCCTAGTAGTGCTCTAACCCACCTTTTCCTAGCAAACCGTTGTTTGGCTATGTTATCGCTTTGCTCAGCCCCTCTTATAGCGTTGCTAGTTGTAGGTGAAGATGGAGTTTGTTCCTTGTTGGAACATGATTATCGTTGGGATATCATTATTATATCTTCTTTACTTTAATGCATCTATATACTTGGTAAAGGGTGGAAGGCTCGGTCTTATGCCTGGTGTATTGTTCCACTCTTGCCGCCCTAGTTTTCGTCATACCGGTGTTATGTTCCTTGATTTTTCGTTCCTTACGCGGTTGGGTTATAATGGGAACCCCTTGATAGTTCTCCTTGAATAAAACTCCTCCAGCAAGGCCCAACCTTGGTTTTACCATTTGCCACCTAAGCCTTTTTTCCTTGGGTTTCGCGGACTCAAGGGTCATCTTTATTTTAACCCCCCCCCCCCCGGCCAGTGCTTCTCTAAGTGTTGGTCCAACCTGGACGATGCCCGGCGCCCCCTGGGCAAACATGATTGTGCCCTGAGAACGAGATACGTGCGACTCCTATCGGGATTTGTCGGCACATCGGGTGGCTTTGCAGGTCTTGTTTTACCATTGTCGAAATGTCTTGTAACCAGGATTCCGAGTCTGATCAGGTCATCCTGGGAGAAGGAATATCCTCCGTTGACCATGAGAGCTTATGATGGGCTAAGGTGGGACACCCCTGCAGGGTTTTGAACTTTCGAAAGCCGTGCCGGCGGTTATGGGAGATGGGAATTTGTTAATATCCGGTTGTAGAAAACTTATCACTTAACTTAATTAAAATGAATCAACCGCATGTGTAGCCATGATGGTCTCTTTTCGGCGGAGTGCGGGTAGAGAACACGGCCTCGTGTTATGCTTGAACATAAGTAGTTTCAGGATCACTTCTTGATCTTTGTAGCTTCTCGACCGTGCTTTGCTTCTCTTCTCGCTCTCATTTGCGTAAGTTAGCCACCACATATGCTAGTGCTTGTTGCAGCTCCACCTCACTACCTTTCCTACCCATAAGCTTAAATAGTCTTGATCGCAAGGGTGTGAGATTGGTGAGTCCCCGTGACTCACAGATTACTTCCAAAACCAAATGCAGGTGCCGACGATGCCAGTGCAGGGGATGCGATCGAACTCAAGTGGGAGTTTGACGAGGATTTAGGATGTTATTATGTTTCCTTTCTGGACGATCAGTAGTGGAGCCCAGTTGGGGCTATCGGGGATCTTTTGCATTAGGGGTTGTCTTTCTTTATATGGTTCCATAGTCGGACCTTGATTGTATCTAGATGATGTAATGCTATATTTATGTATTGTGTGAAGTGGTGATTGTAAGCCAACTCTTTATCCCTTTCTTATTCAGTACATCGGATGTGTAAAGATTACCCCTCTTGCGACATGCCTACTATGCGGTTATGCCTCTAAGTCGTGCTCAAACACGTGGGAGATATAGCCGCATCGTGGGTGTGATAGGCAAAATGATGACGTGTGCGACCGGCGAGGGCTCAAATACGGAAATACGTATAGTAGAGCTAAAAAATACAACTATACGGCAAAATTGTTTCCAGTCGCAAGTACATCCCACATAGTCAGTCCCCGCTAAACGTTTTTGTTCATATGTACATCCCACACAGTCGCTCCAAGGAAAACATTTTCGTTCACAGGTGCATCACACAAAATTTTTCTCGTTAAATCGTTTGCATTATTGAATGTATCACACACGGTGCATAGAAGAAACTGTTTGGCAAAGGATGTCCATCACACACACTTTTTATGTGGTAAACATTTGTGCAAGGTGGCCTAATGCAAACAATTTTCAAGAGAAAGCCGTGTGTGTAGTGGAGATTGATCGCACACGTAGTGGATCCTACAAACGTTTCTAATCTCCACATATATCACAGACATTTCGCTTTCGCAAACCATGTGTAGTGTAATCCCTAATTAATCCCTAATTTAAAAATCACATGTTTTGATTTTGAAAGTAGACAATCACTTATTTCATATCCAACCATGTTTATTACAAATATAGGTTCAACCATGAATCCATAATTCGATGGACAGGTACAGATACTAAAGAACTACAGAAGCAGCAAGTAAAGAATGATGAACCACAGTTGTACTAAAGACTATAAAAAGAGAAGGCTACAGAGTTTGCAATTACCATCCTACAGCTCACTGTTTTGTTGGATAGAGCATAAACAAATAATTTGCTTGCCACCATCTGTATCATTTTGCTAATAATCCTTATCAGTTCCTCACTTGATGCTTGTTCATCAATATCTCATTGTCCCATACGCAAAAAGGGTCAATGTGTGGATCCTTGCCAAGGGCATATGTACCTACAAGGAACAAGTCAATATTAGAAGCTAACTAGTGTCCAGGCCTGGATCTATGTGCACTACATTATGGAATGACGGGAGGAGTACAAGCCGAGGGATGAAGCTAACCTCGGCGGAAAATGGTGGCCACTCCTGTTGTTGTCCTGCATAAGTAGTGAAAAGGCATGATAAGTACAACAATCTTAACATCAAACAAATATAGAAAAGGTAAACAACATCATCTCCAAATGATAGCTTGAATGTGTTTGTTTCAGCATGCTGTTAAAGCAGATATAAAATGGAAGGCAATGTTGCAGACAGCAGGCTTAATAGCCATCATATATTGCAATTCGAACTGGTATTGTTGAAAATGAATAGAACGTAGGTAATGCTTAAACATCAGACTGGAGAAATGTGTAAAACTGAAATAAAGGGCATGTGTTAACTACACCAGGAATAACTGGAACCAAATGTAGCCGTTAAAACTGGTATTGATGTAGTCGAGCGGCACAGTTCCAATTTGCACATAATGAACAACACATTGTGAATGACTGAAATAAACAAGGCATAAATGACCAGTATAACAACCAAATATAGCCATTGAAAACTAGACAGAGTCTCACTGCAACCAACCTAACAAGCAAATACAGATAAACATGGCATATGCTTAAAAACTGGACAAATGCACACTGCAACCAACCTAACAAGTAGATAATGATAAACAAGGGATCTGCTTGATAACTGGACAAATGCTAAAAAAAGCAACCTAACAACCAAATATAGATAAACAAGGCATCTGCTTGATAACTTGCAAATGCTAAAAAAAGCAACCTAACAACCAAACATAGATAAACAAGGCATCTGCTTGATAACTTGCAAATGCTAAAAAAAGCAACCTAACAACCAAATACAGATAAACAAGGCATCTGCTTGATAACTAGATAAATGGTAAAAAAGCAACCTAACAACCAAATACACATAAACAAGGCATCTGCTTGATAACTGGACAAATACTCACTGCAAACCAAACTAAGAACCAAATGCAGATAAACAAGGCATCTGCTCGATAACTGAAAAAATGCTCACTCCAACCAACCTAACAACCAAATACAGATAAACAAGGCATCTACTCACTGTAAGGAACCAAATATAGCCATTCATGAAACTAAAGTGGACAATTCATACTTAAACATCACATAGACATATTGAACAATACATTTTTGCATAATTGAAATAATTAAACATAGCACAGTTAAAGCACCGCATGGAAAATGCTACTACAACAAAGGGTACGGGTTGGCAAGCTAGAAAAGGTAAGATTTGTTGATAGAATGTTGCCTCACATTTCATGGACGGGATCCTTCCAGTTGGAAGAGCACAGACCCATGGTGCACTCTCTGATGTCATAGATGGGATGTTTCACCTTGGAATAACCTTCGTGGGTGCACTCCTCGAGGTCATGGTCATGGTCGATGAGATCTGACATGGCAATTGAGGATCCCAAGCCGCCACCGTAGAATGTGTCCTTCAAAAGTGACAAAATGGGCTCGATGGCGAATAAAGCTCGCAAATCCTTGACAGCTCGGCAAAGGAGATCAGCGACAGGGCCGTTGAAGAGACCGATGGCGGTTGAACCAGAGGGGTTGGGGATGGACCACTTAACCTGTGACATGGCCCACATGAAGCCGTCGGTGTGGACGAGCTTGATGTCGTAGCCATCTTTCCCGAGATATAATAGTATGCTAGCCCGCTGAGATGAAGCCTTCGGCATGGCAACGTAATCAACGTCTTCGCCGGCTTCCGAAGTGACGTGTTGCTCCGGGATCAACAGGTCGGGGCGAATGGCGGCCACCTCGCCAACGTCCGCCGGAGACGCCATGATAAACCTCTTGTCTGAATGCTCATCCGGCTCCCCGGGATACGTGGTCGAGCTTAGGCTGCGACATTCTAGAGTAGGGGATGTGGATCTGGCGAGGAGGGACACCGCAGGCCTCATCTAAAAACTCAGGGAAGTGGGGCGACGGTATGGGAATCGCTGGGTAACCTGAACTTTAATATCTAAGCTAGGAGGAACGGGCAGACCGGGAGGGGTTGGCAGCGGCGTTGGCGCCAGCTGCAAGCTAGGGTTTGAGGGGGGAGAGGGCGGGTGGGGGACTGTGGAGGGGGTGGTGTTTGAGGATACGCAGCGACTACTAAATTTTTTAGTAATGGTGGGTGGAGATGGTGGTGGACGAGGGAGGGCGACGGTTCAAATGCCTCGGCTACTGGAATTTTACTATAAGTTCGGTGCTGGATGAGTGTGGGCGATGGTTGAAGTACGACGGCTACTAAAATTTGGGTAAAGGAATTGATGCGGGGCGGGAGTGCCCAAGATCGCGCACGGTCCAATAACAATATGCGTGTATGATAATAATGAAAAGTGGCGCGGATCCGCCGATTTTTGCAACGCTCAAGGTGGGTAGTTTGTTTTTTATATTTATAGCTAGATGGTCTATCGCACATGGTTCGTCCTAATTTCCAAATAAACTTACTCGCCTTTAGCTTGCACAGGTGTTGGTTTTACAGCGCACTTGCATCGCACACGGTTAAGCCAGTACCTCCACTCTTTGCTCGTGCTTGCGCGCTCGTGGTGATTTCAGCGCACTTGCATCACACATGGTTGAGCCAGTACCTCCACCCTTTGCTCGCGCTTGCACGGTCGTGGTGATCTCAGCGCACTTGCATCACACAAGGTTGAGCCAGTACCTCCACCTTAATTTGCTCATGCTTGCGAGGTCGTGGTGATTTCAGCGGACTTGCATTGCACACAGATGAGCCGGTACCTCCACCTTAATTTTCTTGTGCTTGCGCAGTCATGGTGATTCACATCGCACTTGTATCGCACATGGTTAAGATATTATACACCGTATCCATTGAGGGTCATCAGAGTCTTTGCAGCAAAAAATAACGTTAGAGAGGGTCAAAAGACAGCCACACCAGCATGTGGCCCATACATATATGAGTGAAAAGGTTGATCATTGATGTTCAAAATTCCAATGCACAACTTTGACCCCACGGGCCCACGGTTGGACACGTCATTGAAGATCGATGAGTGGGGCCAGAAGTCAAGAACCACCTGGAAGTGGCCAAATATATGTACGAATATTGGGTATGTTTAAAACTTTTAATACACATTGCATAACTTTGGTGGCACCTCCCTCGCAAACCTGAAAGCACCCTAACAACCACCTAGCTAGGATATATATAATGACATAATGCCGTACCTAGCTAGGATGCTTGGCCCACCACCTCCCACTTCGTGTCAGCGGGGCGGATGCACGTAATGATCAATACTTTGGTCATACATGCATGTCGCCATAACCTACCATAAGACGGACCAATGAATCTTTTGTTTGGTCAAATGACTGTTGTTGTTGTCGATAAACCACTTGGGCCAATAGATTGAACCATCATAAAAATCGCACGAGAGGGACCACAAAACCAGCACCTCTTGCATGCAGCCCAAAATGATGTACGTTGGGAAGAGGTGATGTGTGTTTTCAATATAGAATAATGTACGATTTAGATGTGGTGCCTACCTCTCGATACAGACAACAACCATGAAGGCAAGGTAGTTAAGGACGAGATACGTACGTAGGGTTTGATGTAGGTCGAACCCAACAATCCGAGCATCCGGAGGAAATCCTGACAACACATGAGCTCGAGCTCTGGTTGACCGACATTGGACGGTGACCAGCCCTAACACGAACTAGGAGGAATCCATTCATGGCCAACACATACCCCTCATTATTCGTCAATGGGATGACTTATATACACTCGGGGAGCCCACAGATATATGTGTCATCACAACAAACTGCACAAGGGAGATGTGGTCGATCAGAAGACCCCGTATTCACTGCATGCGGCCCAAAAATTTGTATGGGTACAATGGTGTATGATGTGTTTAAATCTCAAATGCACAACTTCGATGGGCCACGACAACTACATTACAAACCGAACACCGTACCCGACTCCAAGCCTGGTTCAATACCTATGATGTCGGTTTCCCAACTTCGAGGCGGTGGCGGGGGGGGGGTCGTCCCATGCATGCGCTCAAACTTTATTTTTACTAGCATGGGATGTGACAACCTTGTTTTTGCCCTCTGTCATTTGCCTGATTTTCATTGGAAATGGTTTTGAAATTTGGAGTTTTTGAATCCTTTCATGTGGACTTAAAAACTTGGGTACCATTGGCTTTCACCCAAGTTCCTCATCTCCCTCTCTAAGCATCATTTCCTCTCTGGTTCACCTCATAATAATATTTGGAAAAATGAAAAATATTCATTTCCTTCCCTTAAACCCTAGCTAGATCAATGTGCTCCAAAGCAACCCCAATATTTCTTGCCCACAAAAATCTGAGAAAATTCACAAATATTCTTTGAACCATAGGGCACCTTGCTGAGCAAAAATATTGCACCACTTTTTGGAATATTTTTGCTACAGAAAATAGTTTTCTGTTCTGGACAGAAATGGTGGTTTCTACAGCAACTACCATGTTACTTGCTCCAATGAGGCTGATTTTTCTTGTGCATCATCACCTTAGTAGATGATTGCTAGTATCCAAAACCCAGCCCCAAATTCCCAGCCGTTTGACATTGGTAAACTCTCAAAGTTACTGATCAGAAACTTACTTGGCTTGTAATATCTTTTCTACTACGTCTGAATCCAAACCAAAGTGTGGTAAACTTCAAACTACCACGAACAACAAGCTAGACATGAACTTTGGATGTAGGCCGGCCTGAGGGCAAAGTTCACGTGGTGACCACGTGTGTACACGATACCAGCCTGCGTGTCGACACCTCTGGGTGCCGTCGAGCGCTCTGTTTCGCGCGTGCTCGCTTCCCCGACTGCCAAAGCGTGCCAAACCTCGCCACCATCTTCGTCCAAACCCCCTTAACTCTCCCGTTGCACTCGCCGACGCCAGAGCTCACCGCAGCGAGCACGGGCATGGTCCGGCCAACGTAACAGTGCGGTGTCCACTGTGCTCGTCGCCTTCTCCTCGATCATGTGCTCCTCCCGGTTCGCCCACAGTCCGCGCGTGAGCTGCATCGCCTTCTCCCCCTCTCACTGACGCCGCTCGTCGCCGGGCCCCGTGTCCAGGTGTTGACGGCGGAGCCCGATCCCCCCTCGCTGCTCGCCTATAAATGGAGCCACCCCCAGCCTCCTCGAGCACCATCCTCCACTCCTACACACCCCACAACACCGTAGGAAACCGTAGCCCGGCCGGGCAGGCCATGGGCCGCCGTCCCCGAGCCCGAGATCACTGGCAATCCTCTCGGGTCGCCACGGTAGCTCCAGCCCCTCCCAGTCCTGGGAAATCCTTCCCGGGCCGCCGCCACTCTCCGGTGGTGCTCTTCCCCCTGGTTGAAGCCCCTGGAGTCGCCGTTGTTCCCCGTCGTCTTCGTCTCCTGCGACCTCTGCTCTCTGCCTCCGCTTGCGAGGTCGATTCTGAGGCCGTCCGACCACCCCTAGCTACGCTACGGGTTTGGGCAGGTGCGCCTCCATCCCCTATCTCGATCCCTCCCCCTCATTTTGGCCGAGGAGCCCTCATTGTCGGCGTGAGCTCCGGCGAAGCCGCAACCTCCTCTGTTTCCTTCTCCCCCTTCCCCCACCTGACTAGCAGGGTCCGCTAGTCAGCCACTCTGTACGCGCGCGAAGTGGTGCGAGTGGTGGTGCCCCGAGGCTTTACGCCTTCGACGTCACCCCCCCCCATCTGTTTTATTTAAATTCAAATTTCAATTATATCCAGAGAGATTCAAACTGCCATAACTCTTCAACCCTAAGTCGAAATGAATTGATTCTTTTTGCATTGTGTTCTTTGCAAAGAAATCTAGCAGCTCGCCAAAAATGGGATTTTTCCCTGTTGCCTAGATGTTCTGGTGATTTTTAGAAGGGTTCTTGATATTTTCTTTTTGTGTTTAAATTTATTTTCAGAGAGTGAAGCTTGTCTTGAGGAACACCAGAGGGCTTGTGAGCCTCATCTGCACTAAGCCAAGCCACAACAACATTTTCATGATGCCACTCCAATATTTTTGATATTTATCTACTTGAATGAATGATTTAATCCATGCATTTAAATCATTATCATTAGGCTATTTATATTCTGTTCGAGTTTGTTTAAGTTTACATGCTTATGTTATCAAAAAGTTTGTAGCTACTAAGTGGTTATAGAAACTAGAATTAATCTTTGCTATGATAGAAATAATATGGTTATGGATATAAGTAAATTATTAGAACTATTTTCTTGCATGAGAAAAATGGTAAAATTTGTTAGAAAAGATCCTGTTTAATGTGAGTTTAATCCTAACCATACCAGTCTGAGGTGTTGTTGATGTTTATGCTTAGTGTGGATTTAGTTGACTCAGTCATTTCTGTTAATATGTGGTGCATATATTAGTGATTGCATTTCATGGCATACTATGACACCGATTATTTTCACTTTAAATTGAACCTGGTAATAATATAACTTGAATTTATCTTTGACCGAGTGGTGCTGCCACTGAATCGAGTTTTTCCTAGTGCAGCCACATTTGCCTGTATGGGAAGGCCTTTATTCGGTCCGTTGTCATGCCTCTGGTCGGTGCCTCCAACTAGGGAAGGTTATGGGCATGCCATACCCTAGCCCGGTAAGCACACATAACCTTGTGAGCCCATTGTTGAGATTTCTCGTACCGGTCCCCGTGAGGGACGTTGGCCACGATGTTGGTCGTTGTGTCTTTGGTCGACACTGGGCCACCCAGGACTAGCCCAGTTGGGGAGTGGGTCAGAGTGGCCAAGAGAGTGTCATGGCAATGGAGGGGTTTCGTCGGAATGCCATTGGTCCACCCGAATGGGAGTACGAGGCCATGAGTTCCGTCGTGTGGGTACAGTGCGCTACCTCTGCAGAGTGTATTAATCTATCGATAACCGAGTCCACGGTTACGGACACCTTGAAAGTACGTCACACCATGGGCCAACATTTAAATTAATCTTGCACACTAATTCATGAACTTTGCACTGTGAGGATGGTGGGAAAGTCATCCTGTCGATTGATACCAAGTGTTGGTCGTGGTTGTGATCGCCGGAAGGATCACTGTTTGAGACCAAATATTGGTCATGGCTGTGGTCGCCGGAATGATCACGAAGTATCCATAGTGGTAAGCTAGTCTGAGGGACTGTGCTCATAAGAGCGCGATCACAATATGTTGGTTACATTGTGGCATTAGTAATAATTGGGTAATTATCATGATATTGTTTGTCATTATGTTTATGCTTGTTGTGAGCTTGCAAGTACATTCAATGTACTGACCTGGCGTGTCATGCCAGATTTTAGGAAAGTCCCGTGGAAAGGAATGTTGCTCGAGTCTAGATCGTGTCCACATTGGTGTCCTTGTGCTATGGAGTTCCGCCACGACGTTGTTCCGCTACCGCGTAGTTGTTATGATCGAGGCCCTTTTATGTTCACTAAATAATGTACATATTGTTCAGCCGCACCAGGTGTGCCGCTTAGCCTCGATACCTGTTGTAATATAAACTTTGAGCCGCTAGTGTCAATAAAGCGGTTGTTTTCTGTACCAAGATGTTGTGTCTTGCCAGAAGACATGGTCTCTGGGCTGGCAATGCAAGGTAAATCGGTCTTTCTGAGCCGGGGTGCCACATGGGACACATCTATATATATCTATACATCCATACACCTATATAGTGTGCGAATAAGTATGAAAGTTGCTCGTTGGATAAAACCAATCCGATGGTAGAGAGATGGCAAATCTGAGCACTACTAGCCGTTGGATATCACCTACATTCCACGAGATTCCGCCACATGTACAATCTAGAAGACTCCATGGTTGAACTTAAGTATAATGTACAAACCTCAAAACACAAGCACTTCTCTTTTGTTCTCTAGAATCTTCCATATCTTAATTGCCCAAAACTTTTTTTTTCTAAATGAATTTTCACTTTTTGTTTTTACCTTTACGATGCACAATTCCATGAATCTTAAAATAGTTTTTTATAAAACTAATTGATTTTGGATGAGATGAACTATAAGAATTAAATGAACATCTACATCATGCATATCTAGGAGAAGAGGCGGGAAACTGATGAGAGGAGTGGCGAGAAACAGTAGCGTATTTTGAATGAAAACCTAGTAGAGAAGGAAGCGTGACCTACATGACGCATGCGCACAGTGCTTACCCATGTACTACATGTGCTGTCGAAAGGGCTCAGGGTTGCCGTTCGATCTGGGAGCGTCCAACGGTGCTCATGTACGATCCGTGGGGTTTGGGTTCTGGCCAGTCAGAACGCAGGACTCAGATCGCACGCGCAGTAGGGGGGATATCATACGGAAACCAACATTCGGTGGAAACCGGTGAAAACCATGAGAAAAAGATGTTTTGAAGTTTAAAAAAAATTCAAAAAATGCGGGATGTTAAGAGGATGATTTATTGCCACGCAAAATTTCAAGTCGAAACACATTACGAGATGTGAGCTATGAGAAAGACAAAATCAGTGTTGAGTAGTGCCAAATAGTAATGTCACTATTCAGGGCCGAATTTGTTGTTTTCATAGCTCACATCTCGTATTGTTTTTCAACTTGAAATTTTGTGTCGCAATAAAACATCACCTTCTTAACATCCCACATTTTTTCAGATTTTTATCAAACATTAAAATATGGTTGCCATGAAGTTTGCATTGAATATCGGCTTTCGTGAGTGAACCGTGTGCTATTTGAAAACATTTCATGAGAACAACCTCTCGGTTTTTAAATCCCCGTAAATCCAAAACTGAGCCCAAAATCGTGAAACCTGCCATGGTGTCATGACATCGCACTTATATGTTGAGCAATTTTTTTCGTCCATTGTGGCGCAAGTTTTATTACAAGCCTCTTACAAACCGGAGATTCTATCAAAGAAGCCTCGTGGTTCCAATAGGGAAACGTGTCCCCCTTGTGGGCGAAACGTAATCACTGCCTCTTTTCACCTTGTATTTTCTTCCACGGGCAACATGGAACGACATTATATCTATGCTGAAATTTAAACTTATTCAGGGTTCGTTTGGCCTTTTTATACACTAATTGAGTTTCCTAGGCATTTAATGTCCATATCAAATCTAAACTACAAATACATGCTCCAGTTCACCAAAATGGCTAGAAAAATTATACATGTGTCCTTGGGTGCATGTTTAGGTCTCATGCCAGGAATGGGAACGAATTACAACTGTATTGGTGTCATGGCTCGTCCACAAACATTTCGAATCTCGGTTTTTAAGTACCCATAAATCCTAAACTCACAAGAAAGTCATCAAAGGTCGCACGGTGTCACGTCATGGCACATATATGTCGTGGTAAAAACATTGTCCCATTTGGGCCAAACTTTATTACAAACCTCTTACAAAAACAAGAGCTTCTCTCAAAGAAGCCTCGTGGTTTTGATAGGGAAACGTGTTCCCCTTTCGGCGAAACGTAATCACTACCTCTTTTCTCCTTGCATTTTCTTCCACGGGAAACATGGAAGGACAAGATACCCGTGCTAAAATTTAAACTTATTCAGGGTTTGTTTGGCCTTTTTATACAGTAATTGAGTTTCCTAAGCATTTAATGTCCATAATTCAAATCTGAACTACAAATGCATGCTACAGTTCACCAAAGAAAAATGATACATGTGTCCTTGGGTGCATATTTAGGTCTCATGCCAGGAATGGGAACGAATTACAACTCTTCCGGTGTCCTGGCTCGTCCTCAAACATTTCGAATCTCGGTTTTTGAGTCCCCATAAATCCTAAACTCACCAGAAAGTCATCAAAGGTAGCATGTTGTCACGTCGTGGCACATATATGCCATGGTAAAAACATTGCAAATTTGGGCCAAGCTTTATTACAAACCGGAGCCTGTCACAAGAACCCACGTGGTTTCGATAGGGAAATGTGTCCCCTTGTGGGCCAAACGATAATCACTCCCTCTTCTGGCCTCGTATTTGCTTCTACACGCTACATGGAACAACTTTAGATTAGAGCTGAACTTTGAAATTATTCAGGGTTCGCTTAACTTTTTTATTCATTAGTTGAGTTTTCTAGGCATTTAATGTCCATCATTCAAATACGAACTACAAATACATGCTCCGGTGCACCAAAATGGCTAGAAAAAACGTACATGTTTCCTTGGGGTGCATGTTTAGGTCCCATGGAATGAATGGGAACGAATTCAACCGTCTCGCCATCGTGGCTTGGGCGAAGCCATATTACAAGCCTTTTACAAACCGGAGCATGTCGCAACCCTCGTGGCTCCGATAGTGAAACATTCCCCTCTTGTGGGTGAACCGATAATCGATGCCTCTTCTCGCCTTGAACTTTGTTTTCTACAGGCAACACAGAATAACAGGAGTGTCGAACTGAAATTTGAAACTGTTTAGGGTTCGTTTGGCCATTGTATATATACTCCCTCTTTTCTGGTTTATAAGGCCAGAATATCAAATCTCATCAACCAAGGCATTTTGTGAGTGGAGGAATTTATCTCGTAGTTTACAAAACTACCCCAATTATATTCATGCATTAATTTGGATTAATTGCAGTGCATGCATGTTTGACCACTATATGAGTAGGAACATTACATGGATTGGTATTGTTCCTCTTTAATTCTTGTATGAAAAGATTGAATGCGCATTGGAAACTAAAAATGAGAGGGAGATGAGCCTTCTAAATTGGAAAAATGAAAAAGTTGAGATGAGCTTTATAAACTAGAAAGGAGGGAGTATTGCTAATTACTAAGTTTTCTATGCATTTAATGTAGTCCATAATTCAAATTTGAACTACAACCACATGCTCCAGTGAAGCAAAATGGGTGGGAAATCGTACATGTGTCATTGCGTGCATGTTTATGTCTCGTTTAAGGAATGAGAATGAATTACAAACTTGTCGTTGTCCTGAAACAATGAGAATCTCGGTTTTTAAATCCTAGTAAATAAAAAAGTCACCCCAAAAACATGAAACTAGGCATGGTTTCATGACATGGCACATATATGCCGTGGTAAAAAATCGTCCAGTTTGAGAAGAGGCGCACACATTAGTACCAATGAAGTTCTTTTTGAAACAAAAAGCTGACACGTTAATATCGCAAACAGTTGTATTATATTAACCATGTCAAAATTTAATCATACTCGGTGGCGTGCGTGCAACTGTTTGATTAGACGGGACGAGCGCGAGAAGTCCGCCGTGTAGGCTCGACGGGACGCGTGCGAGTAGTCCGCCGTGCAAGCTCGACAGGACGCGTGCATCCTGTCCACCTCACAGGCTCGATGAGACACATGCGAGCACCAAGGCCACCCATGCTGACCAGGAAGCGAGCTCTTTGACGTCCATGCACCAGCCGCCGCCCGCCTCGCTCACAACTTCTCCATTAATGGGTTAATTAAAGCACCTGGATGGAGGGTGTTTGCTTGTGATCTCATGGCAGCATTTGCTTTCTTTGTGTTTTCAACTCGTATTCCGCCCTAATTTAAATTGGCGCATAGGGCAACAGATAATACAACCACAAATAAAATGGCAACGGATAAAACGGCGACAAATTTACAATGGCGCATATAATAATTGTCTTACATATTCTGGATAATTTAAAATGCCACATGCGGCAAAGCCCGGAAGACACGAGGGCAAGAGAAGAAGGAAATTGTAGACAATGATCTGGGTCGCTATTGTCTCTACTCGTCGATGGATCGCCGGGCGGCGAAATCCTCCAGCTCCTTCTTCAATGCCTCATGACTTTGCTTGAAAGCAGCCACGGATTCCTCCACCCCCTGCTCGTGCTCGATCAGGAGCTTCCTCAAGCCACCCATCAGTTCCTCGATGACCGCTTTCAACATCATCTCTGAGGCACTGCTCTGCTCATGCAGCATCTGCCAGCCGATGGCCTCCTCCTCCTTCTCGGTGACCAACTTGAGGAGCTTCGCATTGACATTCATGAGTGAGGCCGATCGCCTTGTCAACTGAGGCATCGCTGATCTTGAGCAGCTTCATCAAGCCATCGACGAACTCCTGCTGCATAGTGATGCCTGCGAGAATGTCATCATCGCCGGTGAAGGACTTCAGGAACGCCGGCTCATCGGGATGGCCGACACCGCGAATGCGCTTGTGAGAGCCCTCGTGTTCCTGTGAGAGCTCGTTTGAGGGCTCCGCGGCGCGCTGGGACATCTCTGTTGTGGCTGCGGCTTCGCGGCGGGACCTCTCTAATGCTTCAGCGGCCTTGGTCTTTGCTGCCTGGTTATATGTCCACCCTAAACTCCTCCTACCGGTCATGGTAGAATGACTTGACAGAAAAAAATATTTTTGTGGGTGATGAGGAAAGGAACTGTGAAGTAATTTTCAAGTGGGTAGTTTTTATAGCCTGGTGCTAAGTATGAACACATATTAGTTTGATAGGTGTGAACAGATTTGTAATTATTTATTGCGTTGTAATCAGCAATGTGACTAGAAACAAGGTCAAAATTTATTGATGGCAGAAGGTTGACCACGTGGTTGCTCGCCGTTGAGGCGGCCGCGGCGCGCTCCGCTCTGGCGTCCCTGCGCGCGCTCTGCTCGCCGTTGTGGCAAAGTTACAATGGCAACTGTTAATAATTCTTAATAATTGTCTTACATATTCAGGATAATTTAAAATGCCAAATGCGGCATGGCCCAGAACACTCACGACCTACATATGCATACAATTATAATAAAATATAAGCTAAAAGGTTGAGCTGGCGGCCTTCCGACAATGGTCTTCTCGGACTCCATGATCAGCATAGCACCCTTGCGGCCATTCACTCCGAGTGTCCGGACCCGCCTCCACCTACGGAGCTGCTGGCGCTGATGGGAGGCTCTTGGGGCTGCATGGCCTCTTCCAGAAGAGCTTGACAGCAATCGCGCATATGACAACTCCGTGGAACCGCTCCATTTCCATGTCTCGGGCTTGGTAGAAAATTCCTTCGATCACCTGCATCCTCAGGATATCACATTGGTGATGTTCTACTTCGTCGAGAATGTCACCTCCGCCAAGGATGCGCTCGAGCCTGGCCACCACATCGTCGGGATCGAGGTTCACACGGCCGCACATGCAATGATGAAGCCGCTGGCTGCCTCTGTCTTGACTGAATCGTAGAGGTCCTCTGCCCATTCCTTGCGGGGCATCAGGCTCTCGATGAGCACTGGTGATGGCGGTTCTTCGGGTGGGTCGTCGATCATGCCGCCGAGCAGCTCTGGATCTTTTGCACGGTGGATGGCAAACTGCTCATCACACCTCCTCTATAATATGTCGATTGTGCTCCCAAGGACTGTGACGCAGATATCGCTACCGATGGGCCATGGTGCCTGCACCGGCCGATGAAGCTCTTGCTCCCCGACCTGCTCCGGCTCGTTCTCCTCGCCGAAGATGTAACGCATGTAGGCATCGACGTCAAAGCTTTGATCATTGCCTGGCATGCTTGGAATAACTAATGGTAGACGGGTGAGGACTAGATCTTCGCAGAGTCTCGCAGCGGTGCGTTGCCGCCTGGGTTATAAGCACCAAGCCATTAGCTGATGGTGGGAAAACGGTGAGGTAATAGGCGTGTATTTTACAATTCACCCGCGTGGAGCGCGGGAAGCATCCGCTAGAGCGCGGGAAGACTAAGTGGAGCACACACACAACCCAAATACTGTATCCGGTGCCACGTGTTATTTATCACACAAGTGTTAACATAAGGAAATGCACGTGTAACTTACTAATCATCGCACACGAGTACTCGCAGACGCATCGTATGCGCTACTCCTAGCCACCGCAAGCAACTGGTTTGCATTTTTCAAAGTTTTTTGTACCCACAGAATCGCACACGAACTAACTATATTAACCGTCTGTATTGTAAATTCTTATCACAAACAGTTCATCCGAGTCAGCTGTTTGCCACGTATCACACACGTCTTGTTAAGTTGAACCATTTATGTTGCGCTCGCTAATTGAAAACAGTTCGTCCGAGTGAACCGTATGCCCTATATCACACACACCTTGATCTGGCTAACCGTTTATGTTGCACTCCCTAATAGGAAATGGTTCATCGGAGAGAACTGTATGCCGTATATCACACACACATTGATATGGCTGCCCGCTTTTGTTGTTCTGCCTCATCGCAAACAGTTCGAACGGGTTAGTCGTGTGCCCTACATTTCACACGCAACTAAAATCCAAACCGTGTTTGACGCGTCCTCCATCGCAAATGTTTTGCACCTTTTTGACCGTTATTTTACACCACCCTTTGCGATTATGGCATCACACACAGTTTCATCGAAGGGTCTCTGATCAAAGTGTCACGTTAGCAGCATCCTGCAGTAGTGCGTGCACACGTACGTACATCCACAGGGAAAAAAATACAGCCATGTACGTACATATGGGTGGGGTCTCTAGCGCGCACTCGCGCATACGTACGGCAAGGGATGGTGTACATGGATAGGCAATGTGCGGCAGCAATGGCGTCGTGTTCATCGGTAGCCAACCGGCTAGGTCAGAACAAAGAAACAATATCGTGTTCATCCGGAGGCAACAGAATGCGTCCTGTTCATCAGGAGCCAACCGGCTTGGATGGAACAGCTGAAATGGGGCCTGGCGTATTGCAGAACGGAGGAAATGGACTTCTATTCTACCACCTATGGTCGAAATAGGATCATGTTCAACGGGAGGGGTCTGGCGTACCGCAAAACGGAGGAAACAGACTTCCTTTCGAGTGCGTAGGGTTGAAACAGGATCTTCTTCATCGGGGGGTGTCATACCGTAAAACGGAGGAAACAGACTTCTGTTGGAGCGCCTACGGGCGAAATGGGGTCTTTCTCATTAGGAGGGATGTGGCGTACCGCAAAACGGGACTCCATAGGCTACTGTTCATCCACTAGGGTCCTCCAGCGGGCTCCACCGACTACTGTTCATAGAGCCTCCATGGGGTCCAGTTCATCCACCCCCAACCGGCTGGGGTGTGGCAGCCTCCTCGGGGTAATGTTCATCCAGCGGCAACTGCCTACTACCACACGGTCCTGTTCATCTAACCCCCACCAAGAACTATTCATCCACAGCCAACCAACTGGATTAACTCACCACACATATCGACTCGTTCCTTTATATCGCGCGTGCACCAGCAATGTGCATGGTTCATCCGAGGCAACCGAACACACCGGCTGGCTACATGTCGCACGAGGGCTTGATCGGCTTCAGTGAGCAGCAAGAATGATCAATCAGATTCAGTTAGCAACGAAGGAATCGGCCGACTTCAACTAGCAGCAAAGGAATCACTCATGTTGAGTTAGCAGCGAAGGGATGGATCAATCGCCTTCCGTACTTAGTGGGATCGATCCCTCGTGTTCCCTCGCCCAGGTTCAGTAAGCAAACGCCTTGCAAGGGTTCGGATAACGAGCACCTCACACACACGCGCGTAAGAGAGAAACACACAAACCACATTACATCGCTTGGCCCCGAACACCCATCGTAACCATGAGCTCCCCGATATTTTCCTGGCCCTCACTTGTACCACAAATTTTTACGTCATGTATGGCCCAAAGAATGTCATGCAGGGGCGTCCCCAGTCGGCCCAGGATGAAAAGCCCATTTTCTATCATGATTTTCTGTCATAGAAGTAGGAGCCCATCACATCCATGATGATACGTGTTTTTGTCACAATTAGCGTCACAGAAGTGTCATAACTATGAAAGTTTTCGTTCGGGCCAAAATCTCACAGATGTGTCTTTTTTGTAGTGAAACAACTTTTTTGTTTAACACAAATATAATGTTTGGTCGAACCAAACAAAAATTAAAAATTGAAAAAAGTTGAGCATGAAAGCGACTTAGCTGGTTAATGTACTCAGTGTTCATGACGTGGTCTGAGCTTGCGGCGGGTCGGCGTCCCAGCCCCCAAGCTAGTCTCAAGCAGCCCAAGCTTAGAGCTCGTCTTGACGAAGTGACAACACAACACTACTGGTGTGGCGAGGCGAAGCCCCGGTCTAGCTGAGGAGACAAAGTAGTTTGGCAGGGTGACGCTGAAGTCCTTGGAGTAGATCGATGATGTGATCAGGAAGCCTCCAGTCCTGCCAAGGTGATGCTCCAAGGTGACAATACAACTTGGTCGACGGAGGTGGGATGACGATGTCGGCACGCCGAGGTGTCTCCGTGATGTGCCCGAAGTCGATTACCTGCACACATAAGATAGTGCAAGCCAAAAATTAATATAAAAAATCTTGTACTTAACTGACTGTAAGTGAAGTAAATAGTTAAAGGAATATGTCTTGAGCATCGAGGTCGACCCAACCGAGTGGCAGGAGAGTTGTTGACACATGGACACGTGCCGAGGTGACCCCACAACTTGGTCGGCTAGTGTGGCATAGTAAGGGTTGGTTATCTACACGCATAAAGTAGCACAAGATATATAATAATAATATAATAAAAATTCTTTACACAATTTATTTATGCAAAATAAATTATTAAAAGAGATTTGGCCTGGTGCGAGGCCGATGCGGACATGGGGCGTTCGCGTGACAAGGTGACAAAATCTGGATTCACAGGGTCGCCCAAGTTACAGACATGACGCGCACATGACAATGATGGCATACAGGATCACCCTGAAATGATGCCCGCAATGTAGAATGTAGTGCAAAACCTGTAGCACCAAGAATCGTTGACTAGCAAAAAATACTATTTGAAAGAACATTAATATGCACATTGCGAATAACTAGAACAATTGCACCTATCGAATCATCCGACAACGTCAAAACTGATAACAAACGACATTATTATGGATGAGGGACTTCCTGGGCGGAGTGCATCATGACTGCGTTGGGTTGAACAATATACGGAGTAGCCGACCTGAACACGGAGGTCGGTTTGAAGAAGGTTCTGACGCACACATCGGCTGGCCAGATCGATGCAGACCGAAATAGCATGTACAAGCGTCGGAAAAATATGTCTGCAAAAAATAATGTAGTACGAACCAACAGAAAATAATCTGTGTGTAGTAATTTTATGTGCTAAATAAATAGCCAAGAAAAATAAAACGTAACGGTGATGACCATTGCAGACCGACGCCAGTAAAAACGGTCTATAAAAATCTGTGGTAGCGTGTGGTGGGTACTCGGAGCTCCTTGTCTCTAGGTGATCGTTGTAGCAATCCAAAGAAAAACCGTGTGTTGCTTCTATTACGTGGACACAGGCAGCCCTAGTAATAGTACTAATACTTGCAAGTGGAAAGTGCATGAAAGACTGATGATTAGCAAAAAGCATAGACTGTCTTATAATTAAATAATAAAGTAAAGAGAAAGAGAATCGGATCAGCCTATGCGTTGCCAGCTTTTGAAGTCTTGTCAGCCCATGTGCACTGCATGGGCAGTACTACTGCGCCAACTCCTTGGAAAGATTATTGTAGGTTGGTTTTTTGTTTTATTGCATGTCCATGCGTTGTCGTCTAGCCAGCGTACGGGCCTGGCCCCAATTGCGTATCCGGGGGAAATGCATCCCTAGCGCTCCGGGACTTCCACTTCGCTGGTGCGGGGTTCGGCTGCCATGACTCCTGCCGCCGCTGCTCTAGATGCATATCGCCATCTGGCATCGGTATACCTCTGCACGCCTTCCTCCTAGATAGCTTGTACATGTGGAGGCAAATCTGATTTGCGGAAAAAATAGCATAGAACTGTAGCAATACTTTTGCAAAATAATTGATCTGTGTAAATGGAATAAACAATAGATATAACACCAGATTTGGCGTGTATTGAAGATCCATCACAATGCAATGACACCTAGCACGCTCTCAATGAAAGCTCCAATGTCAGTTCTATATCCGGCATATCTCATAGTAGAGGTCCTAAGCATGGCGTCTTGGAGCGATGGTAACACGGACATGTGATTTTACCCAGGATGGGGCTCTCTCGAAGAGATAATACCCTATGTCCTGCTTTTGATTGAATTCATATGGGGTGTAGTACAGAGTACATGTATTTACCACGAGATTGTTCTAATGAATATGAGATCATCTATTGACTAGCTTGGCTAGGGTTTATATAAATACACTAGAGGCTGGGGGCATAGGAGAGTCCTCGGCCTGGGCGCCAAGTCTTGTGGAGTCTTCCTTGTATGCCATGGGGGTCCTCGGCCTGATCCACCAAGTCGAGAGACGACGTGGGTGAGTACCCCCCTAGTCCAGGACACCATCACCTTGCCAGTGCGAGGAAACACTTGGCGCCAAGCTCCACGGCAAGGATGAAGAAGTTGAGAAGCTTTTCGCGCAGAAACACAAGGAAGTGCTCGAAGCTCATGCTACAGACCACGCCGGCAAGCTTAAGGAGGCTGTTTTTGCTGCTAAAGCTGCAGAAGCCGCCAAGAATGAACTAGAGGGTAAGGTCAAGAAATTGGAAGCAGATCTTGAGGTTCATGGCAAGGAGATCGCAACACTCAAAGCCGACAGGGAGAAGACACTCTATGACTTGGCGGAGATGCAGAATTTCATATCCACCAAGACCCAAGATCTCTCCAAAGCTCACGAAGCCATTGCTGATCTCATGCTAAAGGTGCGGACACATGAGAAGAACCTTGAAGAGAGCAGGGCTCAGGAGAAAATTCTAATCAAAGATCTTCAGAACAAGAAGGATCTGGTCGCCAGCGCCGCGAGCACTTATAATAGTTTTCAGAAAGGCATGAAGATCAAGACCGATCGCCTTGTTGATGCAACACAGAAGCTCACTGCACAACTATCCAGCATGGGTCTTGTCGGTGGGAACAACACCTATGGGATCACAAGAATCCCTACTGTGGTTAGCGGGGCGCGGGGTCATGAGAAGAGCGGATCAAATAGATAGCACACGGTTTGTTTTTCCAGGTTCGGGCCGCGAGGATGCGTAAAACCCTACTCCTGCTTTGGTGGATTGTATATCTATGTTCTTGAGCTAGCTATGGGGCGTGAGGAGCTCCAAAAAGCCGAATCCTCCTTCTGGTCGCCTCGGGTCTCCTCTTATAGAAAAAGGGGTTGCCACAGTGGCACACAGGAGGTGGAAAGGGTACAGTGATGCGAGGTTATCCCTCGCATTACATGACAAGGCGGATTTAATGCGTCTTGCTTAGGTGTCCTTGCTTTATCGGGGACGGGGGAGAGACCTATCTCGTCCGTCGCCACTCCTTCTTGTGTCGACACGCGCCCTGGCCAGCGACGCCTGCGATGCCACATAGGTAGGTAAGCAGCTGAGGTGGCGCAGTGGTGGGTCTTCACGAAGATCTGCATGCCGCCACGCAGGTGCCTACCCAGCGGGTTGGGTCGGCATATGCATGCGAACGGCGGTGGAGGTTTAGCCGGCATGGGCCTGGTAGTGGTCCTGCGGATGTCCTTGGCAAGGTCCTTGCCGGGGCCCCGGCAAGGGTTTTGCCGAGGCGCCTGCTGTCATCCCCGGCAAGGTGCTTGCCGGGGGCCTTGTGGTTTTCCCCGGCTGGGATCCCACCAAGGGTTGTCGTCTCCTTAGTGCGTATCTGATCTTGAGTGTCTTCACAAAGATCTGCATGTCGCCACGGGGATGTCTCCCGAATCCTTGCCCTATGGGGGTAGTGGACTCAAGGGTGATTTGCTCCGTAGGTGTGGGGACCCCGACTCATAAGTCGTGATCACCGAATGCACATGTACAGTGATCCCAGAGATCAATGCTCGCTGAACACACAGAAGCTGAATAACAAGAGTCTTACATCCATACATACCATCTTACATAAATTATGACCGTTATGGTCGAGCCTCGAGTATAACTTCACAGCGGAAATCTTCGTCGATAACTTGGACCCATGCCATCTGCCTTAACCCTACAGGCATTCTGACTGGGAAGCGTCCTAGCTCGCATGTTCATCACCGAAGTATTCTTCATCATATCCTGTTTTTCCTGCCTGGCCAATAAAATAACCAGTGGCAAGCCAATGAGTACTTTGAATGTACTCGCAAGCAACCCATGTTTTGGCTCAAGATACATCAATGCATGATATAGGTAAATTTTTGTAGAAAGCTAGTTTTGAGCGCAATGCCATGTTCAACAACTTGTAAGACATGCATCGGGAGAATTCAAGTAACCATAAGGACGGTTACAGATATCAACATAAATAGAGTGGGCACCAACCCAATTCAATCATGTCAAGTCCTTTGACTTGACCCAAGTAGTTCTTCCCACTTATCCAAACACATACACTGGTTTGTAAACATGTGGACATAGCCCAAGAGCGGTTACCCAACTGTCCTTGACCGTGGACACGGCTATTCGAATAGTTTTACACTCTGCAGTGGTTGCACACTTTACCCACAAGATCCGGGGAACTTCCGTGTCATCCACGACCCGCGGTACCTCAAGTACCCGGGGTAAGCACCCGATCACTATCTTTCCCTAGACGACACTAACATAGAATCCACTCGATTGGCAGTAACCCCGTGCCCAACATTTCACATCTTAAAATTGTGGAGCCTCGCTCCCATTTTCATCACATACCACAAGCACGGGGTACCAACGGTGTGTCCGGTGCCCTGTGAGGACAGCCATGGCCGCCCTACCTGGCACGACCCCGTCCCGAGAGAGAGCACCAACTCTCCCCCGTCACTAGTAATGCAGGCTCCAAGCTAGTATCGGCCTAGGTAATCAATAACGCCCTTTCCCATACAAGGGTAGAGTGGTTGCGCATGTAAGGTTGGAATAATAGTCGCAACTTAAACCAATCCATTTTGAAAACAACACACACACTTGCCTTGGTACACCACTTCGTCATCAAGTGGCTACCCAACTCATCATCTCCCCCGGGCATAAGTGGCACCCGATGGGGTTTTCGAAAAGTCTTTTGAAAATACTTTGTCTCCATCACCATGCATATACCCGTCCCCTTTTTGCGTAGCAACTACTTTAGCATCCTATCTACTCGCACCGGCATAACCCTCATAAGGAGGTAGGGTCATGCACAATGCAAGTATCAACGAGGAAGTAACGGAGGCAAACCATCAAAGGGGTTCCACCTCATCATGATTCCGTTGCAACAACAATATGGTGCTATATGTCATGCATAAAAAGGGTTTCACAGACATGGTCAAAGGGCTGCTTGCCTGGTTCATCAGAGTCTTGAGATCTTCAAATATCTCTGGTCCAACTCCGAGCATTTCGTCTACTTAGTCAACTATCGTCGAAAGCAACCATAATAAGCAACATAACAAGGCAGGAAATAAATGTGCTCTAAAAATATTAATTTGACTTTTCTAGGACATCTCTGGTTATATGAAAAATAACCATAGTGGTTTCATTGTTATTGGGTCAGTGGATATTTCTAAACATTTTGATATGATGGAATCAAGGGGTTTATGGGTTTGCAAGAAGTGTATAGAAATATATTTTTGAAAAATGAGCAAAGGCACCCATTTAACAAACCATGATTTTAGAAGCATCTAGGAGTTGGTTTCACTGGATTTGGAGTTCAAATGAATATTCTATGGATTTGCAAAGTTCACAAACATGAAGAAATGGCTCATTATTTTGTGGGGTACAGAAAGTATTAATAAAAATGTTCATGGCCTAAGTTATAAACTCAGGAGCATCTAGAAATTTGAATCATGGCATTTGGATCAAATTTGAGCCCTCTGTGATTTTCTAAAGTTTATCACAGAAATGGAAAATGGGATTTTATTTAATTTGTGTGAGGAAAATTGTTCTAGAAAAATGTGCATGCTGCACCAACAGGTAGATCATGATTTATGGAGTCACCAGAAATTTGAATCATTCAATTTGGAGTTAATATGAATATTTGGGAGATTTTACAAATTTCTGGAAAAAGGAAAAGACAAAGGAAGTGGGGGGTTATACCTATACCGCGCACTGAGCGCAGCATAGTGCCGTAGCGCACTGGGCCAGCCCAGCGGCTCGGCCACGCGGACGACAGGGCGACGCCGAAGGCGCCCTCGCGGGGTACGCTTCCGCGCGGGGGAAGCGGATCCGCTGGAACCGTATCCACTTAAACGGACGGGCCCGCCTGTTGGGTCGCTGTCGTGCGGGCCCCAGCGGCAGGTCGTATTCCACCTCCCACGCGCGCTCTGGACGCGAGGAGGAGCGGCTCCTGCCGGAGATTGCCGGGGCTACAGAGCGCCCCCGGCGATGTTCTGCCCACCGGCGTGACCAGCGCAGAGAGGCACTTCCAGCCACTAGTCGCACGCATGCCGGGGAGGACCGGGTCAAGGAGAGAGCCGTCCGTGGCGGACGTGGCCGACGGCGATGGCGGGCATGGTGCTCCGGCCGTCGGGAGGAGTAACCGGAGTGCGGGGGAGCTCCGCGGGGCATTAGAGATGCGAGCTAGCCCATAGGTGGGGAGGAGGGGGCCCGGACGACGAGAATTTAGGTGGTGTTCGGCGGCTCGGCTCCGGCCATGGACGAGGTTGGAGGGCACGGGAGGAGGTGTGTATTGGTCCAGGGAATGCACGGGAGGGAGAGAGGGCCAAAGGAGTATATAGGGGGCTCGGGGGCGGCCTTAAGTAGCCGTCCCGTGGCTCACCATGGACGCGGCGCACGGGTGGCCGCGGCAACGGCTCGGGAGGCCAGGAGAGAGATTGAGGGGCTGTCTACGGCGTCTATGGGAGTTGAGTGGGGCGCCAGGAAGAGAGAGGAGGAGCGGGGCAAGGCTCTGGTGCTCGCGCGTGCGAGGCCATGCATTGGCCGAGCCGGGCGGCTCTGGGCACGCGCCGCAGGAGGTGAGAGAGAGGGAGAGACGAGGGGGCCTGCACGGTGGCGTGTTGCAGACGTCGAGGCACCTCGACTGGCGCAAGGGGGAGGCTCGAGGTGGTCGGGGGACGCGGCGTCAACGGTCGCCTGCTCTGCCTCGCGCTCCAGAGCACGTCTTTGGCCGGCATCCGCGGCTTTTCCACGTGCACTCGCGCGTCCACTTGTGTCTAGAAGCTGCAGGGGAGAGTAAACAATGGGAAAGTGGCATTGGATGCTCTGGAACTTGCCAGGAGTGGGAGAGAGATGAGAAAGGGAGGGGAAAGTGGCTGTCCAGAGAGGAAAATTGGGTCTCTGCCCCCCTTAATCATTGATCCTTGGGCAGCCAAGCATGAAGGAGGTAGAGGAGGAGCAGATGAGGTTGTGGGAAAAACTTGAGCTCATGGAGATTAGTGGAAATTGCCAAAACATGCATTTTAATTTTCTGCCAAAAGGTGTTTGATGGTGTTTTGGGAAAGCAGATGATTTCCATTTGCCATGAGACTCCACAGGGTGAAATTTCACATATAATTAGGGCCTTCCACCAATTTTGAGCTCATTTGGGCAAAGTTGCCAATGCAACTTTTGTAAACCCTAGAAATTAGCAAAAATGGACTTTTCAAGATTTAGTCATGCAAATCTATTCTCCTTGATGCACCACTTAGTGTAGTGTCATCATTTGAGGCTCTGAACATGTCCAAAAAAGTTGAGATCAAAAGGACACACTTGGCAATGTAGAGTTGTTCAAACTTGGATCTGGACAGAGAGGGTTTTGGGGCACTTTTGTGAACCATAGTTATTTTGATTGATATGAAACTTTGCAAGATCATCACATTATGAATATGTGACTTGCTAGAATTTTCCTGGATTTATTTGAAAATATTTCTTATAGAAATACTTCAAATATTTGAAATGAGCTGAAATGGTTCTGGAGGGTTTTGTCCAATATTTTGATCATGATCATGTGTTTAAACTCATATATATGGACATAACATGTCCACTGAGATTCCCTGTTTTTTATCAAATATTTTTGAATCTTTAAAATAATTTTAACCTATTAAAGACCATTTCTGGCCTAAAGAAAAAGCCTTCAAATAAAATAGGAAAATAACTTTCAAAATTAAATTTTTGTGGTTTCTGGGTGTCCTATATCTAATAGGAGTCAAATATATTTTTGGAAATATTTTTACTGCCCTTAATTAAGTACTTGCAGTGAAAACCTCAATTCAGGGGGTTTTGGAAAACTAATTTTTGAAAATACTATTTGGCCAAATAATTTTTGTAAGAAAATACTATATTGTTCTATACACATGGTATGACCATTGGGAAAAGGTTTTGGATCAAGGAGAAGGAGTATAAGAGTTGGAGGATTTATTTGATTTTTAGAGCACTTGCAAACAACAGTCAAACATTCAATCAAAGCTAAGACAAAACACTCAAAAGTTTTTGTCAAACCACATTTTATCATGATTTATTAGCTTAAGTGTTGTGGCATGAAAATCAGGGTGTGGCAGACCTACCCCCCTTACAAGAATCTCGTCCCCAAGATTCCCAGACTAGGCGCGGGAAGGAATACGGAAACTTGGATTTGGGGTAGTCTTCACATCCTCATACTACTTTCTGCTTCCGTTTGGTGCTCCATTGAACCTTGAAGTACTCGATGGCGTGGCTTCGTGTTTGTCGTCCTGCTTGATCCAGATTGCAATTGGGGTCTCTCGCGTAGGTCATATTGGGCTGGAGGTCGATGGCTCGGTGATCGATGTCCTTGTTAGTGATCGCGCTAGCTAAGAAGTCAAAAACACTTCCAGAGTTGTGTCATGTGGACACATTACGCACAGTGGGTAACTCAGGTGGTAACTCCATCTGGTAACTGTCTTCTCTTCATCTTGTGACGATCTCGGTGGGGTTTTTTAAATCTTGGAGTGAGCTTCTACTTGACATGGAAATGCTTGGTTCTTCTGAGAGGAGTGACCCGCTGGTGCACATGGTCTTCGACGCCGGAGCTTACTTCTTCACGATGGCGGTTGGTTTAGTTCTTCCCCCTTGACATGGCGGTCTTCAGATGTTCCTTAACCAACTGAACGACTCTTCTTCCGTCTTCGGGTAGACAAGTAGGTTACCAAATAATGATGACAACTATCTTGTCTAAGTACTCCATGGAGACTTGTTCACGGGGTACATAAAGTAGGCTGGGGAGTGGTGGTGATCACGGTTGAGTGTTGGTCAAGGTCTACTTGACCTACAGCCCAAGCTCATGGTCATAATCTGACCATGTGGTGGCTTGGTAGGGCTTAAGGGTTTCAAGGATTCTAGTGTGTGGGTGAACGTTTATTATCTTATCCTTAAGTACGGTTTCTGAGATGCCAATAGTCTATCTAGTCCTTCAAATAAATAACCTTATACCACCGAAAGCATCATCTCGTATAGGCCAAATCGAATCATCACTCCTGTTATCCATATGCTCGTGACTCCCGAGGGGAGGTCTACCAAAATCATATATGTCTACGATCCCCAAACTCATATGTATGGCTACCCCTAAAAATCCATGGGTAGAGCATATAAGCCGCTAAGCTTGAACGTGACAATCGAAGTGCTCAGCCTATTCTTCCAAGGTCTAAGATAAAGCACCTCTATCCTAAGGAAACACGTCACATGCCACTCCAAAATCTTGTTTCCTTCCTATGAATCATCTCCAACGACCTGTTAACTACCATTAATCACTACATAATCTACAAATCCAGTGTCTATGGTGTTCCACATGATCTCCTAAAGTCCTATATTCCCAAAATACTTGAAAAGGCTATCTCTACTATAGTCAGTCCACCAATTTCCATTATCATGGTCAAGTAAACTCCAAGGTCAAGCTTATATCAACTCTGACAATTAATCCAATCTCCTAGTTTATCGCCCATCGAGAAACATGGTATCGCGATCGAGATCATCGGTCTAAATCCAATTTATTCTGAACAATGTAGACTTACTCATCATCTATATTCAACTAGAATCATCTGCTTAAATCCAAATCTCATGTCCAACAAGAATTCCTACATGTTTCCCTCAAGTTATCATCGTAATGCCAACTATCTCCTATCAATACCCCTTGGCTAAGTCTAATCCTCATGCGTCCAAGAATTTCAGCTTGCGACCATAATTGTCCTACTAAATCCAATTTACTCAGGGTAATGAAAGCTATGCTGCCATATTAACATGATCCCACCGAGTTCACCTACCAACATGAAAGCCTCACAATCCACCAAATAGTCTCAGATAAATCCCTCTAGGTCACTGATATAAACTCATCAAGTCATTTGTCCTCTATTCCTATATCCTCAATTTGTGTTCCCTATGGCATCATCAGTTCTGGAGCTACCTTAGGATGATAATGTGCTTGTTCACTATACCCATTAGTTCCATAATGAACCCAGTGATAAGCAAGGACTTCTGTAGCTTAACTTGTTTTCTTGCAATTCTGTGGGTTAAGCACATGGTTAAAGATTCGAGCTGGGGTATCTTGTGAAGTCTCGAAGGGTCTAGGAATGGGTTTCTAGTCTGGAGGGTTAAACATAATTCTACGGGGTTGCACTTGGCCGTGGAGATTGTAGCAGAAGTCTTTATTGCTAGTTGGTTGCCGAGGTGGAATCCTTGGTGTAGCTTGTCTTGCTGGTCTTCAGTTGAGGAGAGAGATGAGAGGGAAAAGTAGCATAGAGGAGGGGAATGCCTAAAGGGGGTTCTATAGTGCAAGTGCAAACAAACAGGGGCTGAAAGGGCCATACACAAACAATAAAATAAGGCAGGTGATATAGCCGCATACTAGTTGCATAGGGCAAAAGGGTGGCTGATATCAAAACACAATAAAATAAAAACAAGCAACACACAATCATGGTTCTATTTGAACCATCATATGGACTCGACTGCGCATAGGGGGGTACACGACTCATCCTACCCTAGGGGTTCTCGGACTCAGTAGTCGTTCCTTGTGCCTCATGCAGTCTTCTGAGTTTTCCTCTGGTGTTGCTACGTCTCTTGTAGTTGTTCGATGAAACGATCTGGGTTGAGCCTGAAGAGTCTTCAACAACTTCTCGCCTTTTGAAGTGATGGGGTGCAGGTGGGTCCTCATAGCAGGCATTGACTCGGTCTTCTATTGTCTTCTTAATCATGACGACCCCTTTTGCCTTCTAAGGCGTTGACGGTAACAGGTAGGTAATCCCTTATGCAATGATATTAACAAGGCATAGTACAGGTCCAACATGTCGGTTACGTTTATGAAGACATCGACACCAAGAGCGGGGGATGAAGAGAACCGTTTTCCTACTCGCTATAGTGAGGCGGGCCAAATGGCGAGGTTCTCATCCACCGATGGTTGCCGATACAACAACGGTAAGGACATGATTGCTCTATTAGCGATGTCTATCATGGTCTTGCATATCTTACACCCTGATCGTCATAGGATAAGGTTGCATCATCCTGGGGCAAATTCAAAGGTGTCACCATCCTCTGGGTCTTCATGTCCTCATTCTTCAAAGGCGTATCTTCTGTTGGCATCGTCTTGTTGTAGTGTCGCGAATCTTGGGTTCAGAAGAGGTGGGTGAGTATTTGGCAAGGTGTACCCCTTCTAGGCTATCCACGAGAATTACAAGGAATCCCGTGGTCAGGGGCTTGAGGGTGCTAGCAACCGTTTGTAATAGTTTTGAAGGGAAGATATCACTGGGGAAAGTATACCTTAGTTTTTGAAAAACTGAGAAGGGAAGAGAAGTATAGATAGTTTTGAAAACCGGTAATAGTTTTAGAAATAACTTTACCCTATCTAACGACCATGCTAACTAAGGCTTCCTACAGTCAGGATGGCTCTCATACCAGCTCTGTGGGGACCCCGACTCATAAGTCGTGATCACCGAATGCACGTGTACAGTGATCCCAGAGATCAATGCTCACTGAACACACAGAAGCTGAATAACAAGAGTCTTACATCCATACATACCGTCTTACATAAATTATGACCGTAATGGTCGAGCTCGAGTATAACTTCGCAGCGGAAATCTTCGTTGATAACTTGGACCCATGCCATCTGCCTTAACCCTACAGGCATTCTGACTTGGAAGCGTCCTAGCTCGCATGTTCGTCACCGAAGTATTCTTCATCATATCCTGTTTTTCCTGCCTGGCCAATAAAATAACCAGTGGCAAGCCAATGAGTACTTTGAATGTACTCGCAAGCAACCCATGTTTTGGCTCAAGATACATCAATGCATGATATAGGTAATTTTTTTTGCAGAAAGCTAGTTTTGAGTGCAATGCCTTGTTCAACAACTTTTAAGACATGCATCAGGAGAATTCAAGTAACCATAAGGACGGTTATAGATATCAACATAGATAGAGTGGGCACCAAGCCAATTCAATCATGTCAAGTCCTTTGACTTAACCCAAGTAGTTCTTCCCACTTATCCAAACACATACACTGGTTTGTAAACATGTGGACATAGCCCAAGAGTGGTTACCCAACTGTCCTTGACCGTGGACACGGCTATTCGAATAGTTTTACACTCTGCAGAGGTTGCACACTTTACCCACAAGATCCGGGGAACTTCCGTGTCATCCACGACCCGCGCTACCTCAAGTACCCAGTGTAAGCACCCGATCACTATCTTTCCCTAGACGACACTAACATAGAATCCACTCGATTGGCAGTAACCCCGTGCCCAACATTTCACATCTTAAAATTGTGGAGCCTCGCTCCCATTTTCATCACATACCACAAGCACGGGGTACCAACGGTGTGTCCGGTGCCCTGTGAAGACAGCCATGGCCGCCCTACCTGGCACGACCCCGTCCCGAGAGACAGCACCAACTCTCCCCCGTCACTAGTAATGCAGGCTCCAAGCTAGTATCGGCCTAGGTAATCAATAACGCCCTTTCCCATACGAGGGTAGAGTGGTTGCGCATGTAAGGTTGGAATAATAGTCGCAACTTAAACCAATCCATTTTGAAAACAACACACACACTTGCCTTGGTACACCACTTCGTAATCAAGTGGCTACCCAACTCATCATCTCCCCCGGGCATAAGTGGCACCCGATGGGGTTTTCGAAAAGTCTTTTGAAAATACTTTGTCTCCATCACCATGCATATACTCATCCCCTTTTTGCGTAGCAACTACTTTAGCATCCTATCTACTCCCACCGGCATAACCCTCATAAGGAGGTAGGGTCATGCACAATGCAAGTATCAACGAGGAAGTAACGGAGGCAAACCATCAAAGGGGTTCCACCTCATCATGATTCCGTTGCAACAACAATATGGTGCTATATGTCATGCATAAAAAGGGTTTCATAGACATGGTCAAAGGGCTGCTTGCCTGGTTCATCAGAGTCTTGAGATCTTCAAATATCTCTGGTCCAACTCCGAGCATTTCGTCTACTTCGTCAACTATCGTCGAAAGCAACCATAATAAGCAACATAACAAGGCAGGAAATAAAAGTGCTCTAAAAATATTAATTTGACTTTTCTAGGACATCTCTGGTTATATGAAAAATAACCAGAGTGGTTTCATTGGAATTGGGGCAGCGGATATTTCTAAACATTTTGATATGATGGAATCAAGGGGTTTATGGGTTTGCAAGAAGTGTATAGAAATATATTTTTGAAAAATGAGCAAAGGCACCCATTTAACAAACCATGATTTTAGAAGCATCTAGGAGTTGGTTTCACTGGATTTGGAGTTCAAATGAATATTCTATGGATTTGTAAAGTTGACAAACATGAAGAAATGGCTCATTATTTTGTGGGGTACAGAAAGTATTAAGAAAAATGTTCATGACCTAAGTTATAAACTCAGGAGCTTCTAGAAATTTGAATCATGGTATTTGGATCAAATTTGATCCCTGTGTGATTTTCTAAAGTTTATCACAGAAATGGAAAATGGGATTTTATTTAATTTGTGTGAGGAAAATTGTTCTAGAAAAATGTGCATGCTGCACCAACAGGTAGATCATGATTTATGGAGTCACCATAAATTTGAATCATTCAATTTGGAGTTAATATGAATATTTGGGAGATTTTACAAATTTCTAGAAAAAGGAAAAGACAAAGGAAGTGGGGGGTTATCCCTATACCGCGCACCGAGCGCAGCATAGCGCCGCAGCGCACTGGGCCAGCCCAGCGGCTCGGCCACGCGGACGGCAGGGCGACGCCGAAGGCGCCCTCGTGGGGTACGCTTCCGCGTGGGGGAAGCGGATCTGCCGGAGCCGTATCCACTTAAACAAAAAAAGGCCCGCCTGCTGGGTCGCTATCGTGCGGGCCCTAGCGGCAGGTCGTCTTCCACCTCCCGCGCGCGCTCTGGACGCGAGGAGGAGCGGATCCCACCGGCGATTGCCAGGGCTACAGAGCACCCCCAGCGACGTTCTGCCCACCGGCGTGACCAGCACAGAGAGGCGCTTCCAGCCATTGGTCGCACGCATGCCGGGGAGGACCTGGTCAAGGAGAGCACCGTCCGTGGCGGACGTGGCCGACAGCGATGGCAGGCACGGCGCTCTGGCCGTCGGGAGGAGTAACCGGAGTGCGGGGGAGCTCCGCGGTGCAATAGAGATGCGAGCTAACCCATAGGTGGGGAGGAGGGGGCCCGGACGACGAGAATTTAGGCGGTGTTCGGCGGCTCGGCTCCGGCCATGGACGAGGTTGGAGGGCACGGGAGGAGGTGCGGATTGGTCCAGGGAATGCACGGGAGGGAGAGAGGGCCAAAGGAGTAGAGAGGGGGCTCGGGGGCGGCCTTAAGTAGCCGTCCTGTGGCTCACCGTGGACGCGACGCATGGGTGGCCGCGGCAACGGCTTGGGAGGCCAGGAGAGAGGGCGAGGGGCTGTGTACGGTGTCTGTGGGAGTTGAGTGGGGCACCAGGAAGAGAGAGGAGGAGCGGGGCAAGGCTTTGGTGCTCGCGCGTGCGAGGCCATGCATTGGCCGAGCCGGGCGGCTCTGGGTACGCGCCGCAGGAGGTGAGAGAGAGGGAGAGACGAGGGGGCCTGCACGGTGGCGTGTTGCGGACGTCGAGGCACCTCGACTGGCGCAAGGGGGAGGCTCGAGGTGGTCGGGGGACGCGGCGTCAATGGTCACCTGCTCTGCCTCGCACTCCAGAGCGCGTCTTTGGCCGGCATCCGCGACTTTTCCGCGCGCACTCGCACGTCCACTTGTGTCTGGAAGCTGCAGGGGAGAGTAAACAATGGGAAAGTGGCATTGGATGCTCTGGAACTTGCCACGAGTGGGATAGAGATGAGAAAGGGAGGGGAAATTGGCTGTCCAGAGAGGAAAATTGGGTCTCTGCCCCCCTTAATCATTGATCCTTGGGCATCCAAGCATGAAGGAGGTAGAGGAGGAGCAGATGAGGTTGTGGGAAAAAGTTGAGCTCATGGAGATTAGTGGAAATTGCCAAAACATGCATTTTAATTTTCTGCCAAAAGGTGTTTGATGGTGTTTTGGGAAAGCAGATGATTTCCATTTGCCATGAGACTCCATAGGGTGAAATTTCACATATAATTAGGGCCTTCCACCAATTTTGAGCTCATTTGGGCAAAGTTGCCAATGCAACTTTTGTAAACCCTAGAAATTAGCAGAAATGGACTTTTCAAGATTTAGTCATGCAAATCTATTCTCCTTGATGCACCACTTAGTGTAGTGTCATCATTTGAGGCTCTGAACATGTCCACAAAAGTTGAGATCAAAAGGACACACTTGGCAATGTAGAGTTGTTCAAACTTGGATCTGGACAGAGAGGGTTTTGGGGCACTTTTGTGAACCATAGTTATTTTGATGGATATGAAACTTTGCAAGATCATCACATTATGAATATGTGACTTGCTAGAATTTTCCTGGATTTATTTGAAAATATTTCTTATAGAAATACTTCAAATATTTGAAATGAGCTGAAATGGTTCTGGAGGGTTTTGTCCAATATTTTGATCATGATCATGTGTTTAAACTCATATATATGCACAACACATGTCCACTGAGATTCCCTGTTTTTTATCAAATATTTTTGAATCTTTAAAATAATTTTAACCTATTAAAGACCATTTCTGCCCTAAAGAAAAAGCCTTTAAATAAAATAGGAAAATAACTTTCAAAATTAAATTTTTGTGGTTTCTGGGTGTCCTATATCTAATAGGAGTCAAATATATTTTTGGAAATATTTTTATTGCCCTTAATTAAGTACTTGCAGTGCAAACCTCAATTCAGGGGGATTTGGAAAACTAATTTTTGAAAATACTATTTGGCCAAATAATTTTTGTAAGAAAATACTATATTGTTCTATACACATGGTATGACCATTGGGAAAAGGTTTTGGATCAAGGAGAAGGAGTATAAGAGTTGGAGGATTTATTTCATTTTTAGAGCACTTGCAAACAACAGTCAAACATTCAATCAAAGCTAAGACAAAACACTCAAAAGTTTTTGTCAAACCACATTTTATCATGATTTATTAGCTTAAGTGTTGTGGCATGAAAATCAGGGTGTGATAGTAGGTGTGGGGCGAGTTGCCGCGGCAAGGGTCTTGCCGGGGTTGCTAAAACTGTCTCCCGGCAAGGATCTTGCCGGGGGAGTCTGCTTCGTCCCCTTTGCTCTTCGTGGTCTTGGCCTTGGCGTCATTCTAGTTCTCTTGAGCTTCGGTCTTACCCTGGCTCACCTCCCTTGCCTTGCTTGGTGTGGTGGTGCCCGTGGCTCAGATTGCCCGTGCACAGTTATAGGGGTACGAAAAATGTACCCCTCTTTTTGTACACCGGCAGGAGCCCCTGGGCCTGGGCCACACATAAGCGCCACGCGTTGTTGGGCTAGGCCCAAAAACGGTGCGCGGGCAGGCAGGGCGGTTTTTACCGCGATAAGATTCTTCCTGCGCTGCGCTTCCCACAGTTCCCGCGCGTGGCGCGGCGTGGGGAGGCGCCTGTGATGTGGGCGGCTTGCATGGGGTTGGTTCCCGCAGGCATGCGTCACATCGTAGTAAAGGGGCAGTTCGCGCCTTCCCCATAAACGGAGGGAGGCATGGAGGCGCGGCCCATTTACTAAATGGGGCTGAAGCGCGGTCTTCAAGGCGTCCACTCCCCACGATCACGGGGTGGGGAGTGGTCGTCTCACCCGTCCCCTCGGTTCTGCACGTCTGCCATGTGTCTCCCATGCGCCTGGGGTGGCAAACGGTGGAGGCGGGAAACCGGGCCGTCGCTGGTTGGGGCGGCGGGTCGGTCCTGGCTCCCTGCGCCTTCCGTATCTTGATTGGCCGAGCAGGGCGGCCGAGCCCCAACCCCGATCCTTTATAAAGAGCGGGAGGGTGGGGGATGGTGTCCCGCATTCTTTCATCTTCTTCTTTCTTCAGCTTCTGCTCCTCCCTTCCATCCTTCATGGAGATAGGGAATCCCGGTCCTTCAACAGTGGCGGCGAGGGTTGCTGCTCGACAATGCGTCCCTCCTTCTCCTGCGCCTGCAGTGGCAGAGCCAGCCGCGAGGGGATGGGGGAGGGGGCGAGGCCGTGGGTGAGGCCGGGGCGCTCGGGGAAGAGGAGGATGGGGTGGCGCGCCGGCCTCGCCTCCGCCAGCATCTCCTCCTCCAATGGAGGGCCATGTTGGGGATGACCCTTGTGAATTCTTCATCAGGCTGTGCTGGCCGCCGCGCCGTCGGCTTCGTCTCCCGACTCCATTTGCGCGGGTGGATCCGTCGGAATCGTTGCGGCTACACATGAGGGGCTGCGGGATCAGTGGCACGCGGGTCTGCGTCGACTTCCCCGCCCCCCATGTGATGTATCTTCGTCGGGGATGGAAGACATTTGCTCATATCCACCGCTTGACGGAGGGGCTCACTCTCCATTTTAAGCTGATGGAGGGTGGCCTTCTCTCCGTCAAGGTCTTCGGGTGCTTTGGGACCCGTGCAAGGTGCTGCGTGGAGAGCTCTTCTGATAGTGAAGACTCCTCAGGCGGGAGTGACGAGGAGGACAGCGGCAGCGACGACGAGGGTAGTAGGTGGCAGGATGACGGGTCCGAGTAGGTGTCGGGTGCCGCTCCGTGCGGCACCGGCGACCCCATCATCCGTGTCCCCGGCTCCTTGAACTTCTCGGGGTCGTCTCCTTGGGCGGCTGGCGTTGGGAGGCTGTGGAAGAGGAAGAGGGCGGGCGTCAAGGCCGTCAAGTCATAGTACGCAGGGACCGACGCCTTCGACATGCGCTGACGTACTGCCGCCTCGTTTTCGAGCTCTGCTTCGGGCGCCGCCATCACCATTCAGCCTTTGGACGGGCACCAAGATGTTCTCTTGGTGTGTTCTGCCACCCGTAGCTCGCCTAGGCGCTCCTTTTGTCCTTTTCGTCTCCTTGACCTGCCTCCTAAGGAGAGGGACAAGAAAGGGATTACGAGCACCTTATCTCTTTTTAGTTTGTAAGCCTTCGGGCCTTTGTTGAATTTAAAACTTGTAATCCCATCATTCATGTTTCTCATTCCCTATGGACTGTACCTGAGTGGAATGTTTTTTTAATGAAAAAGGGATGTTTGCCGGGTCATTTGTTTGCGGGTGGAACCCACGACAAGGAGTAAATCCTTGATATCTTCAAGATAAACATTTCCTTGCCCGGCAAAAGGCCTTGCCGTCTCCCCACTTCGCTCGACCTTCCTCACGCCTTTGGCGGAGGCAGGGATGATGCGGGTTCAGGCTCCTTGTTTCATCCTTTCGCTGCCGCGACTACGACCAAACTTGGCCCCAGGAACGAGCCCTAGGGCCTAGAGTTAGGGGAGCACGGTAGCTTAGGGGAAAACGAGGTTTCACATACCTCAGTCCATAATGGAATGCATGATAAGGGATGAAGAACTTATCTAAAGCTGCAGTCCCCGGCAACCCTGGTTCGCTGTGGGTGAATCTTTGCTCTTGCAGCCCCCGGCAATACTGGCTTGCCGGGGGCTAGATGCTGGTCTGTTCCTCTTTTTTTCTCCCCAAGTGGTTCGGCACGGATATCTGTCTGTCCTATGAACCAAAGAATACAAAAGAAAGACAAAGAGACGCACACTCGACCTCTAAGCTAGGGGTTAGTCGCCGCTAAGCACTATCAACCCTGACCAAGGACGAGACTCGACCTAGCATGCATGCTATAACTTAGGGCGCCAACGGTTCATTTATTTATGCTCAGGGTCTGCGCCTGTCTTTGTACAAAGGGTTACATGCATCATCCGCAAGGCTCGTACAAAAGGTGGCTTGCCGGGGGGCCCGGCAAGCCGCACCTCATGGGTAAAACTTGCAAAGATGCTCAATGTTCTAGGAGTTACTCACCGGAACGGCATCTTCGTCTCCAGGTGGACTGCGCCGGGCCTGGTGACTCGTATTACCCGATAAGGGCCTTCACACTTTGGCGTCAACTTGTTGGAATTCTTGGCCGATTGAACACGCCGAAGAACAAGGTCGCCTTCCTCAAAGCTACGGGCATGAACCTTGCGGCTATGGTAGCGGCGCAAGGCTTGCTGGTAGCGCGCTGCTCTCACAGCTTCCCGAAGACGATCTTCCTCAAGGAGCGTTGCGTCATCTTGCCGCAATTGCTCTTGCTCAAGCTCGTCATAAGCAAGTACTCGAGGTGACCCGTATATGAGTTCCGTGGGGAGAACTGCTTCTGCCCCGTATACCAGGGCAAAGGGTGTCTGGCCGGTGGCTCGATTTGGTGTCGTTCTGATTGACCAAAGAACCGCCAGCAATTCATCAATCCAGTGCCTTCCACTCTTGTGCAGTCTGTCAAAGGTCTTTGTCCTCAGGCCTCGCAGTACTCTCAGCTTGACCATTGCTTCGTGGGTGAGCAACGGAAGCGAAACAGACCTTGCTGCCGAGGTCTTGAATGTATTTCATGAAGGTCTGGCTTATGAACTGCGTGCCGTTGTCGGTGATAACCCTATTGGGTACACCAAAACGGCACACCAGTCCTTTGAAGAACTTGACGGCTGACTGCGCTGTGACCTTCCTCACTGCTTCCACTTCTGGGCACTTTGTGAACTTGTCGATTGCAACGTACAAGTACTCAAAGCCCCCGACAGCACGGGGGAAAGGGCCCAGTATGTCGAGCCCCCAGACCGAGAAAGGCCAGGAGAGAGGAATGGTTTGAAGGGCTTGAGCTAGCTGATGAAGCTTCTTTGAATGGAACTGACACGCTTCAGACCTGGTGATTAGTGTCGTCGCATCCTAGAGGGCGGTGGGCCAGAAGAAGCCTTGCCGAAACGCTTTGCCGGCAAGGGCCCTTGAGCCGATGTGGGATCCACATATGCCTCCATGTATCTCCGCCAACAGCCCCAGTCCTTCCTCTCGAGGGATACACTTCAATTTCACGCCGTTCGGCCTCTTTCTGTACAGGACGTCATTGGCGAACTGGTACATAGTAGAGCGACGGGCTACTTTTTCCACTTCTTCCTGCTCCTCAGGAAGTTCCCCTATTTGGAGGAATCGGACGGTATGTTGTACCCACGTTGGAGCCTGGGGCTTGACGGCGAGGACTAAAGGCATTTCCTCCGCTATCGGAGCGGCTGTCTCCATGGCAAGAGCTTGATGCTCTGTCGGAGCTAGCCGTCCCGTGGTGGGCTTAGCGTCTCCGGCAACATCCTTGCCGGCGGCTTCGGGGAGCTCGGCGGGAAAGTACTTGCCGGGCCCTGATTTTCTCCTCTTGTTCTGCTCTGTTGATGGATCAACGGATGGCTGAGTTAGCTGAAGCACAAAGGTACCTGGTTCCACAGGTAGCTTGAGGGCAGCGCGTTTTGATAGGTAATCGGCGATATCATTCTCCGCTCGGGGAAAGTATTCTGCCTGTATACCGTCAAAACGCTCTTCTAGCTTTCTCACTTCATCAACGTAGGCCTTCATCAATGGGCTCTGGTAATCCTTGTTGACTTGCTTGACGAAAAGTTGCGAGTCGCCTCTGACGACGAGTTTCTTGATTTCAAGGCCCGCCGCGATCCTAAGACCGGCAAGCAGCCCTTCGTACTCAGCCGTATTGTTTGTTGACACCTCCCTGGGGAAGTGCATCTGGATTACGTACTTGAGGTGCTCTCCGGTGGGCGCGACAAGCAGTACGCCGGCCCCGGCGCCCATAAGGAGAAAGCTCCATCGAAGAACATGATCTAGTCGCAACTTGCCTCCTTGCCGGGGACAGCAGTCTCTTGGGTTTCTTCGTCAGGCATCGTGGTCCATTCTGCAATGAACTCCGCCAGGACTCGGCTTTGAATCGTCGAGGTACTCTCAAACTTGAGGCCAAAGCTGGACAGTTCCAGTGCCAACTCTACGATCCTTCCCGTTGCGTCTGGATTGTGCAATATCCGTTGCAGAGGGAGGCGAGTGACGATAGTGATTTCGTGCGCCTGGAAGTAGTGATGCAGCTTCCTCGAGGCCATAAGAAGGCCGAAGAGCAGTTTCTGCACACCGGAGTACCTCGATCTAGCCCCTGCAGGAGGGAACTAACAAAGTAGGCCGGGTGCTGCATCATTTTCTTCTTTGGCGGCACTTCAATTGGCTGCGTCGTCTCGGCATCGGTGGCATCGAGCTCCGTCGCTGCTATTACCTCATCATCAATTTCTCTCTGCGCCGCTAGTGTGGCGCTGACCACCTGGTTCGTTGCGCCAGGTACAGTAGCAATGGTTCCTATGGCCTAGGCGCAACTAGTATTGGCACGGAGGAGAGGTACCTCTTCAAATCTTGCAATGCTGCTTCGGCTTCTGGCGTCCACTCCATCGGGCCTCTTGAAAAAGGGAAGGGCGCGCTCGGAGGACTTGGAAATGAACATGCTCACGGCGGCAACGCAACCAGCAAGCCGACGCACATCCTTGACTCGCTTGGGCGCTTCAATCTGCTCTATAGCTTTGATCTTGTCCGGATTGGCCTCTATCCCATGCTGTGACACAAAGAACCCGAGAAGCTTGCCAGACGGGACGCCGAAGACGCTCTTCTCAGGGTTCAGCTTGAGATTGATCTTGCGTAGGTTTGCAAATGTTTCTTGTAAATCTGATATGAGGGTTGCCATGTTCTTGGTTTTGACCACTATATCATCCATTTAAGCTTCCATATTTCTATGTAGCTGGGGTTCAAAACCAATCTGGACCGCCCTTGCAAACGTTGAACCAGCACTCTTCAACCCGAAAGGCATCCGTATAAAGCAATACGTACCACATGGGGTGATGAATGCCGTTTTCTCTTCATCTTCCCTTGTCATGAAGATCTGGTGGTAGACGGAGTAGGCATTGAGGAATGACAAAAGATCACACCCAGCTATGGAGTCAACAATCTGGTCGATGCGTGGCAACGGCAAGGGGTCTTTGGGACAAGCCTTATTAATATCTGTGTAATCAATACACAGCCTCCACTTCCCATTTGCCTTGCGCACTACCACCGGATTGGCCAACCACGTTGGATGGAGCACTCTTCTTACCAAACCCGCTGCTTCTAGTTTCCGGATCTCCTCTGTGATGAACTCTTATCGTTCCAAAGCTTGCTTTCTGACCTTCTGCTTGACGGGTCGCGCATGAGGACAGACAGCAAGGTGGTGCTCAATCACCTCCCGGGAACGCTGGGGATGTCGGATGCTTGCCATGCAAACACATCGACATTCGCCTGCAGGAAGGTGACGAGCGTGTCTTCCTATTTGTCGTCAAGGGTGGAGCTTATGGTAAAAGCTCCTCCCGTGCCGTCCTCCTTGATAGAAACCTTCTTGGTTCCCGGCGGTGTGGCCCTGGACTTCTTGTTTTTGTCGGCGGAGCTCTCTGGCACGTCCTCGATGGGAGCACTACACTCTGAAGAGGTGCGCTTGCCGGAGTGGGTGCCTGAGGTCTCACCGGTCTTCTTCTTTTGCCTTCCCGGGGCTCCGGCGGCAGGAGCAAGCGCCTTAGCAGTGGCGGCTGCTACAACTGCTTGTTGGTAGAGTTGGTCAATGCAAATTAGCGCATCCTTCTTGTCTGATGGGACGGTGATGATCGTCACAGGCCCCGGCATCTTCAGGGTGTTGTAGGCGTAATGTGATGCTGCCATGAACTTGGCCAGCGCTGGGCGGCCAAGGATCGCGTTGTAAGGCAAGGGGATCTTGGCAACGTCGAACACAATCCTTTCTGTCCTGTAGTTCAGATCACTCCCAAAAGTCACGGGCAACGTGACCTTTCCCTTTGGTTGACTTCTTCCCGGGTTGACCCCCTAAAACATGCCCGTCTCTTCGAGGTCTTCATCAGGAATCTGCAATTTCTCGATCACGGCAGGTGAGATTAAGTTCAGACCGGCCCTGCCATCGACTAGCATCTTTGTCACCTTGAGGTTGTGTATTGTTGGTGAAACCAACAATGGCAAGCACCCGACTGCAGTAGTGTGATCAGGGTGATCCTCAGTGTCAAAAATGATAGGTGTGCTGGACCACTTCAGCGGCCCTTGGGCATCAAACGACGGTTCCGCCGCTGTAACCTCACGTGCCCACTGTTTAAGCTAGCAGTGAGAGGTATGCAGCGAGGCGCCGCCATTGACGCACATGGCCTCTGTAGCTTTCTGAAATTCTTGGTCACCAGACTCATCGTCTTCTTCGTGATCATCGACTTCTGGCTTTTTGTCACGGCCCCGGGCGGGCCTCTCCTGCTGTTTATCTTTGCCGCGACAGCCCGCCTAGCCATCACGCTTCTTGCCAGACCCCTCAGCACCGTCCTGGCCTTTCTCCTTGTCCCGCCTCTCATATTCAGCCCTCTGCTTCTCAGCAAGGAGCTCAACCTGTCGGCAGTTCTGGAGATCATGGCCTTTGGTGCGATGGATCTTGCAGTATTGCTTGTCGGAGTTTCCTGGCTTCTCGGCAGCCGCCAAGGCCCGGCAGGCGACACATTCGGCAATTTCCTTGCCGGGGTCATCTGCCTTGGTTTTCTTGGAGGAGCCGGCGTCGTCAGATCCCTCGACGGCAAGCACAGCTTTACCTTTGCGCTTCCTGTTGCAGCGCCGGCCTTTCTTCGCCGGGGCAACAGTATCCTCATCTGAGGAGTCGGTTTCCACGCCGACATCTTCGCCGGGGTACTTCCTTCCCTCTTCAGCTCGGGCACATCTGTCAGCAAGAACATAGAGTTCTGCCACATCTTTCACCTTGTTCATTGCCAGTTCTTCACGCTTCTTGCGGTTACGCACGTTCTGATGGAACACGCTGATGATGGCGGCAGGGTGAACATCAGGGATATTGTACTGTACCCGGCTGAACCTCTGTATATACTTGAGCAGACTCTCGCCTCCTTTCTGGGGAATGACATGCAGGTCGCTTGCTTGGCCATGGGCTTGGTGACCTCCAGTAAAGGCGCCCAGAAACTCATGGCACAAATCCGACCAGGAGGAAATAGAGTCTACCGGGAAGTGCATCAACCACGACATGGCGTTGGGTTTAAGAGCCAATGGAAAGTAATTCGCAAGCACCTTATCGTCGCGGGCTCCGGCCTCTTGCATCGCGATGGTGTAGATGCTGAGGAACTCAGACGGGTGAGTATTGTCGTTGTACTTTTCGCCAATGTCAGGTTTGAAGGTGCGGTGAGTGGGCCACTGGAACTGCCGCAGCTCATGGGTAAAAGCCGGACAGCCTACCTCGTAAGGTAGGCCTCTAGGGCTCTCCGGGGCCGGGTGGTTCACAGCAGGCCCAGCTCGCCTGTCTGACTGGTGGCGCGCTCCGCGCCGGCGCTCGATAGTGGTTCGAGCGTCTTCATGGGCTCGTTCCCGAAGAACTTGGCGCTGGTCACAGTGGGTCCGTGGGTCAGACGATGCTATGGAGATGTCGTCGCCTGCGACGTCGCGATGAGCCGGCGTCCGCGGTACCGGATGGGGAAGGGGTGAATGCACCGTGGTCGCGGCGCCGCCGGCTTTCCCGCCACTGGTCCGCGGGACTCCATCGGAGCGTCAACCCGGGGGCCCCGCCAGACTTGGTTCGTCTTTGTTGACCACCGCAACAAGGCTTCGGATAGTGGCTCTCCATTCGTCGAGTTTCCCCGTAGTGGGAGGAAAGTCGAGGAGCAACTGCGCGCACGCCAGGGCCTCTGCTGGCGTCGGTGGCGACGAAACCTACACGGATCGTGACGCGCTTCGACTTCTGACCATGTCAGAAGGAGCTCTATCACGACCCCGCGGTCGCATGCCGTTTTCACCAGCACCTCAGTGAGTGGGCAGGTCTTCTACGTCCCGGGAGTGGCGCTCGGGGCTCTTCCCGCAGCGACGCCTGGGATCTTTGGCGTGATTACGCCGTTCGTCGCGCGCTGCCTGGGAGGAGCGCGCTGTTGGTGCCGGCGTGGGAGTCTCGGAGGCCCTTGCGTCGCCTTCGGGCGGGGCGGTGATGACCTTGGAAGGCCCCGCTCCACCCGTGAAGGGCTTGGCTCCGCCTTTGGATTTGGCGACGTGTGGCCCGTTACCAGGCGCACAAACATCGCCGCCTCCCAAACTCCAGCTGCTGGGATGGTGTTGGAGTTCGTGAGCAGCGCCCTGGGTCCTTTCTGCGACCGGTCCGCTGCTCGCCCGCGTCGGGATGGGCTGTCCGGCTTCCGACTGGCGAACCGCCACCGTCGTCTTCTTCTTGGGCGCCATGATGATGAAGAAACGCCGAACTAACTACTAAAGGCGATTCTCACAACTGCGTGCCCCTACCTGGCGCACCAAAGATGTCGGTGGGAACGACACCTATGGGATCACAAGAATCCCTACTGTGGTTAGCAGGGCGTGGGGTCGTGAGAAGAGCGGATCAAACAGATAGCACACGGTTCGTTTTTCCAGGTTCGGGCCGCGAGGATGCGTAAAACCCTACTCCTGCTTTGGTGGATTGTATATCTGTGTTCTTGAGCTAGCTATGGGGCGTGAGGAGCTCCAAAAAGCCGAATACTCCCTCTGGTCGCCTCGGGCCGCCTTTTATAGAAAAAGGGGTTTCCATAGTGGCACACAGGAGGTGGAAAGGGTACAGTGATGCGAGGTTATCCCTCGCATTACATGACAAGGCACATTTAATGCGTCTTGCTTAGGTGTCCTTGCTTTATCGGGGACGGTGGAGAGACCTGTCTCGTCCGTCACCGCTCCTTCTTGTGTCGACACGCGCCCTGGCCAGCGATACCCGTGATGCCACGTAGGTAGGCAGGCAGCTGAGGTGGTGCAGTGGTGGGTCTTCACAAAGATCTGCATGCCGCCACGAAGGTGCCTGCCCAGCCGGTTGGGTCGGCAGCTGCATGCGAACGGCGGTGGAGGTTTAGTCGGCGTGGGCCTGGTAGTGGTCCTGCGGATGTCCTTGGCAAGGGCCTTGCCGGGGCCCCGGCAAGGGTTTTGCCGAGGCGCCTGCTGTCATCCCCGGCAAGGTGCTTGCTGGGGGCCTTGTGGTTTTCCTTGGCTGGGATCCCGCCAAGGGTTGTCATCTCCTTAGTGCGTATCTGATCTTCAATGTCTTCACAAAGATTTGCATGCCGCCACGGGGATGTCTCCCAAATCCTTGCCCTATGGGGGCAGTGGACTCAAGGGTTATTTGCTCTGTAGGTGTGGGGCGAGTTGCCGCGGCAAGGGTCTTGCCGGGGTTGCTAAAACTATCTCCTGGCAAGGAGCTTGCTGGGGGAGTCCGCTTCGTCCCCTTTGCTCTTCGTGGTCTTGGCCTTGGCGTTGTTCTAGTTATCTTGAGCTTCGGTCTTACCCTGGCTCACCTCCCTTGCCTTGCTTGGTGCGGTGGTGCCCGTGGCTCAGACTACTCGTGCACAGTTATAGGGGTACAAAAAGTGTACCCCTCTTTTTGTACACCGACAGGTCTCTAGAATTTCAGCTACTCGCCGACGATAGGGTGAGCACCAATGTTCTCTGAGAGTGCTGTAGACACACTCAAGATTCTCTAAGCGAACAAACTCTGCCAAGCTATCTGTCGGATCACGGTTTTCGGCAAACCCTTGAGGTTCGAACACTGGGGTGCGCGCGAAGGTTTTCTCCCTATTGATCGACACCCTAGCTCTCTAAGATCTTGCGAACAAACTCAACGAACTCATAACACAGAAAGACACAAGATTATACTAGTTCGGGCCACCGTGGTGGTGTAATACCATACTCTAGTGTGGAGGTGGTGGATTGCCTCTTAGGCTGATGATGAACAGTACAAGGGGAAGAGCAACCTCCTGAGGTTGAGGTGTTCTTGTGCTTGGTGAACTTGTGTGGATGAGATGATCTTGGATCCGCTCTTGACTTATGATGAGGTCGATCCTCTCCTTCTACTGTGGTGGCATGTTCTACTTATATAGGCCCTGGTCCTCTCCCCAAATATTGAGCAGGAAGGGAGCCAACAACGGCCAATTCGAAAGGGGACAGCTAGTACAAGTTATCCTGACAAAAGGTGGTCTTCGCCTGCCAAAGGTTCTGGTGATCATGCCGTCTTGGGCTCTATGGTGACCTCCGTCCTGCTGTCCTTCTGGTCTTGGTCTGGTTGCACCAATATGGAAACCTTTGCTTGATTCCTCGGTACTCCGCGCATGCGCTTGCCCCCTTGGCACCAAAGGGGAAACAAGGACACTGCGCACACTGGCGCCCGCCTGGTCTCGATCATCATGGCTCACGTCACGAGGACCTCGCGAGGTTTGCCCGGCCTTGATCTCTCTTCCCCTCGCGAGCCTACCTGGCGGCGCGGCTCCTGAGGAGGTATTGCATCATCCGCCTCGCGAGGCTTGGCCCCTCGCGAGGTTCTTGAATGCCTTGTCGATGAAGATGGGCCATACAGACCTGCCAGCCCAGCCACGCCGTGGGCCGCAGGCAGGCACGTCTGGGGACCCCCGTTCCCAGAACACCGACAGTAGCCCCCGGGCCCAAGGCGCGCTCGGGCTTGGCTTCAAGGTGAAGCCAAAGGATCAAGCGCGGAGCGCCGCAGGCCCCAAAAGCCTGCGTCCTTGGTTGGCGCGTGGCGGTTGATTAGATGTGGGCGTCTCCGCTTCCCCATGCTGCCTTTGAATCCGCCTGGCTATGCGTCCCTCACAACCTACAGAGTTATTCTCCCATTGCCCACGCCTTTCTTCCACAGTCCTTGTGCTTCCTCGAGACTCTGCCTCTCCTCTCCAATCTGACCTGCACTCCGCTTGCTTCATCGCCATGGCGCCCAAACAAGCTGACAAGGGGAAGAAGCCGCTGTCTTCGCCAAGTGCGCCTCCAGCCACCGAGCCTGCAGTCGGCCGATCCTTGGTGCTCAACGACGAGGCCATGGACAGTACAATAAAAACACTCAATCATGACCCTCAATTTTGGCCAAAGAATCATCGTTGTTATCCATTTATGACCTTTTTATGACCATATTTGGATGGTCAACAGTTGGCCGTCAAGAACGAACAAACATGACCTTTTGAATGTTTTGGTCAAAGATTCTATGACAAAAAACATTTGGTCGGTACATATTTGACTAATTGTTTTCATCACTAGAGGTCTACTTGAACCATGTAGGATCTGACATGGCTTCAGCCATGTGGCTAAGGTGATGATGTGGCAGCCTTGATGGCATTACCGATGACTAAAAAATGAGGTTACAATTTTCACCAGGCCATTCCAATAAGGTTTCTAAATGAGCAAAGCCCAACAATACAGCCCATTCATTTTAGCCCGTTTCATTTTTGGGTCACATCCAGAGACCAAACCTATCAATTTTAGCCCATTAATTTTTTTAATTTGGCCGAATCGTTATTTTGCACATTTTTGTTACACTAGGCATTGTAGATTTACCTCAAAAAAGGCATCATGGATAATTCCAGCCAGAAACTATTATTATTAGTAAATTGTTATATTTGTTTCAGCAATAGGCATCATAGTGGATACTTCAGGTACATGAATCACATACATTGTTCAACGTTGAACTCCTCTAAAGAGGTACAATACTTATAATGATTTTACACAAAGCCAGAACCACTATGCTTCATGACAACACTACACATAACAACAAATCAGGAAACCATAGCTTCTCATGTTCACTGTCATCCACTTATGAGTATCTAGTTCTTCTGGATTTTAGAATATCCTGGCATTAAGAAAGATCACACATGAGAAGAACACGCAGACCACATAGCAATTGAATTGAAAAATCTTTGTTGTAAGACGCATATACTATAATAAGAAGGAAACAACTACAATTATGATAAGACAATCAAAGTGTCATGATAGTACAGTACACAGATGTTTTTTCACAAGAAAGTACAGTACCGAGGTATTTTCCATAAGACAACCACCCACTATAGGACAAAGGTTGGACGAAATGTTCTCATTGTAGCTTAACAACGACTATCATGATAGTACAATAGAGGTTAAAAAGCAAGTATTATTTCCAGATAAAGAATACAAATGCCACCCTGAAATAAAATTTAAAATTCCAATGTGTAGCTACACTTTTCTAGGTGCACATCATGTATTGACCAAGTTATTAAAGTAAGTGAGTATTCAATATAGATTCAGCTTTAGGTAACTCATTAGCAGATGGGGAATTAGAAAAAAGAAATACATTTGCATGATGCACCAAAGGTAAGGGAAAGCGTTACGATACATGTGAATGGCTCAGGTCTCAGGACAAGACACCCTCCATGTTCCATATTGTTTGGACCAAACTTGTCAACGAATTAATGTGCATGTTCCATCTGCACAAAATTGTATTGCAAGATTAGCAATCTGTAACATCAAAGGGTAGGTAAAATTCTTGCCGACAAAAATGCATGTTAGCTTGTTTCCTAGTCTCCAAAAGAACAACCACATACTTAACAGAATGTTATAATTAACAACCCTTGAAAATGTAAATCATAAACCATACAATGATATACGAATTCAAACTTAAAATCTCATTGTCATATTGTGTTGCAGTCAGTAGAAGCAAGAATCATATCAAAGAAAGAAACGTAAGTGTAGTTGCAATTTTCTGACTATCAAGAGGAGTAACTCATCAAACTAATAAATATCTTAAAGAATAGCAATGTGGGATAGGTTCTATTTTACATGCTCTATTATCAAATAAATATATGGCATTTTTTGTGGTTACATACTATTCAATAGGGTATGATTCACATACTGGTGCAATAAATAAATAAATATCACTATACTATGAATATGCTCAGAATAAATGAAGCCATGAGCAGTTTGTTTAGCCAATGTTGTGTTCTGGAAAAATACACAAGGGGGTAGAGAACAAGCATGAATCCTCCAGAATGGGGAAATTAACCACAAAGAGATTCAGTGTAACAAACTAATGTGAATTCTCTATTCATGCATTTTTACTAGAGGAGAAGTGGAGAGAGAAGTACATGTTGATGCTGGTAAGCAGACCTGCTAGGTCGGGATTGAGATGCTGGTAAACAGTGCCCAAAGTAAAGAGAGCCGAGCAGTTGTTTGATAAGTATGCAAATTTTCAGTGAGCCAAGTAACATTCTGTGAGCGATGTAACATGTATGTCCACACGAAAGACAAAAGGACAATATATATGATTAAATATATTACTACCTATTATAGTATCAAATTACTCAAAAGAAATTTTCCATAACTTCACTTTCCATATTTGGGAAAAACTTTAAACATTCTATACAACCTATTGAGTGCATCCATATATACACAGACAGAAACCATCAAGTACAACGGTTCAGACCATAAGGTTGTCCAGGCTAACATGACACTAAAAGTGGCATATCATAATGTCTCAATAGAAGAGAGAATATATGGCATGGACATACCCAATTTTAATTTTTGACGAGTTAATTACTAAACGTCTAATGCACACATATACAAGCAAAAAATGGTGACTATGCTTCAATGCCTTGGTACTTATGGTGAAAATTCTGATGAAAACAAACTTAAAAAATAAACAATGGGTTGTTATCACCTATAGAATTGGGCAAATAAAAAACCTTAAGATTAATGTTGGGTGATTACTGGGTAACTACAGACAGCAGAAACATAGAATAAGTGACACAAAATGCCGACCAATGTACATTAGTACATAGTCAGTTCAGAAATAAAACTACTTCGGGCATGTTCTTAGTGGAGTAATTCCATGGGAAAACTTTAGGAACTTAGTTTCCATAGGATTGATTCAATATACCGCATTCGGAACGCATGATTTATGACTAGTAAAATGCAGGAAAACTGACTGAAGTTCGCATAGAACACTCTCAACTAACCAAGCTTGTTCTCGGTAATGGGAGTATCAACTTGCTTTCTCTGTAATCAATCAGGATTTTGTTTTTACCATCCATGTTTATGTGTAATTAAACAAAGCAAGACTTTGTCCATCTCAGGTAAAATGCACTATCAATTGCATACTTGCACTACTCATGCATGTCTAGAATTTGTTTGTTTGTACACTAGCTAAAAACAGGTAACACAGTTAAGCAAGTGGCATGAACAACTATCTTACGACACTGAAAATAACATAGCAGCAGATTTGAGTTACTACTAGACCCACCAATGATAAATTCCATCACACGCTGGCACATTCACAGCAACAGATTTGAGTTACTACTGAACCCACCATTGATAAATTATGTCATCAACGCTGGCCCCTACAGAGAAGAAGATTTGGCACATTCAAACATCAATTTGGGCAGCCCAAACAACTTCATCAATCGATAGTGTTCAGAAAGAAAAGAAAGAGATCGGCCAATGCTGAAATCAAAAGCGACAACGACAGTGAGGATTGACTAGATGGAGCTGCGAGCAGCATGGTCACCTTGGTCGCGTACACGAGATTCATGGGGTCCTTGCGCGTGAATGGCCATGTTGGTCGGCGCACCATCTCGTCGCCATCGATGCCGGGGCAGTTGGAAACAACCCAATCAAGCGTCACGGCCCACCCAGCCCCTGCTGGTCCAGCGCCAAGCGCAGCATTCACTACTCCGGTAGCAACCACACCCACCCTCCTTGTGACGTGCGCGGTTGCTGCAGCATCGGTTCTTGGTACCCGCCGTCGTTGAGGTCTCAAGATGGGTTGGTGGTTCCCGCCGCCGTCCTGGTGGCCCGCCACCGCAGCTGCAGGATGGTTAGGCCAGATCCGTGTGTGCATTGGCAAGATCCGGCCAGATCGAGGCTCGGCGAGGTGGGGTGGGAGGGGAGGGGATCGTGGAGAGAGTCGAAGGGGGGAGCGGCGCTGGCGGGGATTTGGGAGGAGTTTGGGTTTTAGAACTTTTTATATGACCTGGGTTGGTCTGGTTGCGGGCCTTTGGGCCGGGAAGGTCTCGCGCGCGTAATGCGTTTTGTGGGAAAAGACGGTGAGACATATGGCGCGAGCTCAAAAATTGTCAGAGATATTCCCTCCATTCCAATGAATGCATGCTTCTTAAATTTTAATTTTAACTATAAACTAGACCATCCAAATATGGGTTATATGTGATAAAAAATTAGCATTGAATCAATGGTATTACGTGCTAACTTATACACCCTTCGTCCGCGAATAACTATGTTTTTAGCTTTTGTTCTAAGTCGAAGTTATAAAATTTTGTCCAATTTTATAAGGATAATGCACGTTCACTGAACGACAAATATCAATAATATGACGTGACTACAAAAAACACTTTTTATTTAGATATGAAATAATTTAGATAATCCTCAAGCAATTTTAAGTTGTTTAAATTGAAAATACAAATATAAAAGGGAAGCCCTTAGATTTTTGGCCAGAAATCTGGCCTTGATCATAAGCATGCAACCTCTCAACTATTATTTTTCTTTGTAATGGACCTAGCCCAGCCGTTGGAGCTCCTTTTATTTTCTCGGTATTCAATTGTACTTATAGGTCAGATGATCCCATGTGTAAGGTGGGTGTATTGGTCATTTGGCCCCTCGTCATACATGTGGGCCCTGCATGCTAGCTAATCCCACAAGTCCGGTGGGTTAGTGGGTCTCGTAGGTTTGTTGGACCCACACATCAAATCTGGGATGTGCAAAATATCCGGGTCACTCATTCCAGGCGTAGATATACCCCATTTGTCATGCACACGCATGTTGATTTCACACGTATACATGACACATAAACAAAATTACTACACATATACGATGATACAAGGGGAAATTGCTGATGTGTCTGCCCTGTCATCATTATTCAAGCATGTGACCATATTAATTTGTCATGTTGGGCCCAAAATAAGGCCATGGATAGTGTTATACGTTTTATGACCAATTGGAGTGATGAGACTATGACCTTTCTAACATAGATGTCACAATTGTGAGGAGTTTAGACCCCCTTCAACACCCCATGACCATCTTGTAATTTTTTTTGCCATTGATCCATGACCAATTAAGCACGATCATTATATTTTTGTCATAAACGGCCACATTTCTTGTAGTAGGACATGGTGCGTCCCATGCTCACCACCAGTTTCAATGAGTGGGGGGAGACGGTGGCTTGGCCTGCATCTCCAGCTCGCATCGCTCGGACGGTCACCGAGGCCCAATCTTCATCGATGCGCTTTGGGCGGGCCTGATTCCCCCTTTCTCTGCCTTCTTCAATGCGGTGCTTGAACACTACCAGATCCATATGCTGCATCCCGACCCCCAATCCATGACTCTCCTTGCCGTCTTCGCCTTTGTGTGCGAGGCCGTGGTGGGCATCGCTCCTTATGTGGCCCTTCTCCGCCATTTCTTCTCATTGCATCTGACCGATCCCCGACAAAGCTCGGGGTGCGTGAGCTTCCAGGCCATGGCCGCGACGACGGGCACAGGGATCAACTTCGAGCTTCCTCCATCTACGAGCGAGTTTCGGACACGGTGGGTATTTGTCGATGTCGGTGTGCTCAGCCCTCTGCTCCACGCCCCATCAGCGCCTGCCGTTCCCCACTCTGGCTGGGGCCATGAGAGGCTCGTGAGCCCCCGTCTTGCCCCTGTCTGGCTCCGGCTAAGGATGTTGAAGGACCGCGGCATGACCACGCCGATGGTGGTGAGGGAGTTTATCAGGCGCCGGGTTGCTCCGCTTCAATGCCATTCTCGCGCCGATGTGGACCTTGCTGAGTAGTTAAGACCACATGAGGTTTCAGGAGTCCGGGCTCCCCCTTGGGGCGCAGCAAATGGTGCTCAAGGTCCTGACAGGTGTCCCTTCGCTGGACGACTTGCTTGGGAAGAACTGTCTGTTGTATCGATGTGGGAACAAGGCTGAATTCGCAGGGAGCATGCCTTCCTTTGACAAGTGGGGGATGCGTCCGGACGGCCTGGTGGGGTCCTGCGAGAACCCTGGCAGCGTGGTTCCCCTCTTCATTGTTGGCGCCAAGCTCGCCCCGAATGTGGGTGCAGGGGGACGAGTGGCACCGGAGGCTGGCGGCGCGAGTGCTGATGTGCGGACGCCTCCTGGGGCTCCTGAGGCGTCGTCCTCAGGATCCCACGATTCTAGGATGCCGGTTGCTGAGGCGATGCAGCACGCGGCTCCCAAGGCCGAAACTCCTGAGGCCTCGGGAGGTCGCGGTGAGACGGTGCCCGATCGTTCTCCGCAGCCAGGCACCCTTGAAGCCCTTCTCCCGAGCACTTCACCGGCTACACCCCGTACTGGCCGCCACGTTCAGCGCTTTAGCCGGCTTTGCGTGGACTTCAAGGAGCTCCGCAAGAGGAAAGGATCTCCGAGCCGCAGCGGTATCTTCAGCCGTTGAAGTGACGAAAGTACATCATCGTCGACGAGTAAGTACCTTATCTTGGTGATCCTCTGTGTGCCTCCTTCCTTTCCTGACAACTATCCCCTTAGTAACCCTTCTGCCAAGGCCGTGAAATCTCCTGAGAAGCAGCTCCCTCTCATCCTGTCGCACCCGCTAAGCCCCAGCGCTGCAGGCTTGGGTGCTGCCCACGGCGTGGGGTCAGCCGTGGGAGTTGGTCCGTCATCAAGGCGCCCCGATCTTGCGCCTTCACCGTCCTTCCTTCACGGCCTCGCTCAGAGCGCAGCAGGCGTGCCAAGGGCTCCTCCCCTGGACATGGTCGGCAGCTGGCTGGCCTCGACCCTGGGGTCTTCTTCAAGCAGCAGGCCTTGTTCGGTTCAGGCCCCTTGTAAGGGCCGGTTGGCGCCTGGGGCCGTGCCAGCCCCCAGCCCCCTGCTGAGAGAGGGCGCGCCGCGCTGGGCATCGCCCACAGCCCCCGTGGCGGAGGGCGAGATGGGCCGTGTGCTCGAGTTCGAGTGCGGGCGGAGCGTTGTTCGTCATGAGCTCTTTCAGGAGGCAATGGACGCGATGATCTAACTCGGCGAAGAACTTGAGGGTGTTGACGCGTGCCTTGAGGCTGAGGGTCTTCGGTTGGCGGAGGAGTGGGCACAGGCTGAACTCCAAATGGAACGAAATTTGACAGGCGGTCTACCGGTGGTGTACCAAGGCCACTGGGCAAATCTCGGTCTATTCCGAGAACGTTTAACACCCAGTCACGAAAAGAGACAAGAGGGGTGCGGCGGAGCATGTAGGAGTGTCGGATTGCGAAACGGACAACGGGGAAAATGCTCGGATGCATGAGACGAACACATATGCAAATGCAATGCACATGATGACATGATATGAAATGCATGACACGAACAAAAGAAAAACAAAGACAAAAACCGAACCACGAAGGGAAAATGGTATCACATCTCCGGAAAAGGCAAGGGTCGGAGTTACAAATATGGAAAGTTGTATCTGAGGCGTTACAACACTCCACCACAATGAGAGGATCTCATCCCGAGATCTAGGATGGCACCGGAGGAAACGGAAGAGGAAGAGAGGAGGTAAAACTAAGTTGCTTCTTTGACAAATGAGTGAAACCAAAGAACCTTGAAAGGTTGAACAACTTGAAAGAAAGAAGACAAAGGAGATGATCAAAGTTGAAAACACTCCGTTAGAAAAGAGAAACAAGGAAGAACAAATTCGGACAACACTCTGGTTGAAAAGAGATGCAAGACTTGATAAGATGAAAAGAACTTCAGCAGCGGACACCACAATCCGGTTAAATGGATAAGAATGAAAAGAACACGGTCCTCACAATTCGAGATGATGAGAGAAGAGAGCAACATCCCAATGCCTCTGGAAGAAATGAAAGAATGGAAAAGAAAATGCCCACTTTTGCCACAAAAGAGCTTGGAGAGCGCCCTTCCAAGAAGGTTATAACGGAGTTGTTGGAGAACCAACAACGGAACGAACAAACTTGTAGTGGGCTTATGGAAAACTTCTCAAAATTGAGGCGAAATTCTGCCACTACGGAAACAAAAGATTGGATTGATATCAACAAGAAGACGAGAAGCTTATTTAATCGGGAGGATAAATGCAAAACTTGGGTCATTTATAAGCACCATAATTAGCAACAATCCTTAGGGAAAGCTTTAGGTGAAATATAACCCAAGATAATTCCAATGAAGAGATTGATGGGTTGCCAGGGATCTCATGAACGAATTGAAAATCATGGGTTTAAAATATGTCATTTCAGCCAACATGTAACTCACGAAACATGAAGGAAGCTATCAAAATGACATGACACCACCTGAAAAAGATAAGATTGAAAGAATTGCACTTCGGAATGCAAGATGAAGAATACTTGAAGTATAGCTTGGCGGAGCATATCTTCGAGAGATATCTTGAAGAGCAATTGAAGAATGACAAGAATCCTTGACGACCCACCATGTAGCCTCCATGAAGAACTTCGGTAGAAGGATGATGAAAGAAAGATAAGTTGGAAAGAACTCCAGGAGAAGCCTTGCAATGATTACATGGAGCTTCGCGATGATGTAACCAAGAAAAACTTGGAACTCCGGAAAGAAAGATGAACAAACTAAATCAAGAATTTTGATGAACCTCTAGAATAAGGAATTGAATTTACTCGATGAAACAAGAATAAGAATTACATTATGCTTATCCTTCACCAATTTAGATTGACGACAATCAACGGATTTGGCATACTACTTATTCTCGTTGAAAAAAGGTTAATATAGATATAGCGCAAACTTCAGAAGGTATTGATGAAACCACCGGTAGGATTGGTAAGAACGAATGAATTTATATGATAACCAAGAAAGAGAACTCTTGAACGAACCACCGTAAGGATTGGAAATGAACAAAGAAAAGATAAAGAAACACTGGGAAGAATTAGAGAACGAATGAAGATACTTGAGGGAATTTGATACAAGAGAACATAGAGATCATGAACTGATTAGAATATACTTGAATGATGCACCGGTAAGATTTGTAGAACGAGAGCTGAATGCTGAGAATGAATAATTTTGAGATGATGGGCTCCGGATAATCAAACTGAAAAGAGTCCTGAACTGCTCCAGATGGGTGAAAAGAATTCTCACAATCAAAAACAATTATGAGAGAATGGCATAAAGCTAGCACCACGAATCTTTGAGAGAACGGATAAGATTTGGAGGGAAAACTCTTATTTGGTCTTCAAATGTTGGGAAAGATGATGAGAAACACCACCACAGATTGTTGAGACACTCCCGAATAATGAAGAATATAAAGGTTGAATCAACAATGAAAAGAATTTGAAAGATCTTGGAGAAGGCATTTCACTGATGATAACTCATTCTTACGTCAAAACTTTGAGACAATTTTAGGGTAGCTCCTAGAAAATTAGAAGCTCAAGTAAGATCATGTGGGTTAGGGCCCCCTCAAAAGAAACGCCGTTGAACGATTACTTGAAAATGAGATTGCACCGGTTGAGTTAAATAGCCTGTATGAGACAACATCCTCGATAGAGCTTGAACGAAAGCAGAGTGGAAACACGAATCTTCGAGATATCTTGAGCACTTCGGAACATTTGAATAGCGAGAAGTGGATGATTAAGAGGTGCACTGGCATGAGAAAGCATTTGAACCGAGAAAAGGATATGGTCGACAAATCTTGAATTACATACACCAGAGAAGAAAATGAGTGAAGAGTGACGAACTTGAGGCTTCCTTAGCATCTTCATGAGAATCACCGGATAAGAACATTGAGGAAAGAATGAAGAGCTTCCCATCAATAAAAGGATACTTGATTAAGAAATCTGAATCCTTGTAGAAAAAGGGGGGGAGGGCGGGAAAACAAAGGCAACTTGGAAACAGATTAAATGAACAACATTGGGAAAAACCGAGAGGTGATCTTGCGGATGTTGAAATGATCGGATCCACTTGAAGAGAAACACGCTGGTTGAAAAGGATTCACATGACAATCTCGATTATCATGAAGGATTGGTATTCACATAGGAGTACGAGAACACCGCTTAGGAAAGGTATGGAATCAACACTTGACATCGAAGCAACTCGAATACCACAACAAAAACAAAACAAGGATTTGGCTTGCAGAATAAGCCGGAAACAAATATATGATAGACCCCAAATCGTATCATGTGTCTGTTGGAAAGATATTCTAGGAGCTACTTGAATTCCCACTTATAAACTCCAGAAACTTTCTGGTTATGCAATCAGGTGTTGGGGATACAGGGGAAGCATAATATCTCACCCAAAACTAGCAAATCCTACATCCAGTTGTATCCATCTTTCAACACATAACTAAGAAACCTTCGGAAATCATTTATCTCAACCTTCGAAAAGTATCCGTTATACGAGTTATGGCAATACTCCTGAACTCCCGCCCCAGTACTAGGTGGTGTCGAGGTTATCTCACCAACAACTGCATAAAAGAGATTTTCGATGTCGGCGAACTCAGGTATTCGAGAGTAGCAACGATAAAATTGTGACGACAACACCTCAAAGATCAACTCCCCGGGACACTGCCACAACCCCTAAATGTCAGGAGGCACCAAGAACAATTTTCTCGTCACAAAACCATCGGAATGATTCCAAGATACCCGTGTGATCCTAAAAACAAATTAAGTGAAATTTGAGGAAAGAAGAGTCAAAACTCTCCGTCAGGAGGCCTCACCAGAGCGACGAAGGGACCAAGGAGTAAAAAGAATCCTACTCTCCGATATATATAATCCTAAGACTCAAAACATTTTGTTCTAGACTCAACAACGTCAGCAATTCGATCAAGCAGGGGGCTCCTAAGTCGGCGAAGGCTCTGATACCAACTTGTAACACCCACAATGCGGCTATATCTCCCACGTGTCGGGGCTCACTACTAGGAAAAGGTCTATAGATGAAATTGACACTAATGACGCACCAGACAAGTGGTGCGCCACTTCTATATACTAGTGGCGCACCATGTGCTGATGCGCCATTAGTGTGGAAGACACTAATGGCGCACCAGGCACACGGTGCGCCACTAGTAACAATTTTTTTTCATTTTTCCAAACATACTACTGGCGCATCCAGGCAAAGTGCGCCATTACTAGTTCTAACTAGTAATGGCGCACCAGCCACACAGTGCGCCACTACTTTATTTTTTTTATTCTTTTTTTTGCAAAACTACTAATGGCGCACCGTGGCATAGTGCGCCATTACTAGTTTAAACTAGTAATGGCGCACTACGCAATGGTGCGCCATTAGTATATATATATTTTTTTTTGCAAAACTACTAATGGAGCACGGCCAGCAGGTGCGCCATTAGTATATTGGGTTACTAATGGCGCATGTGTTGGTGGTGCGCCATTAGTAACCTGGGACCAGCTAGATATTTTGGGCAGCCACACCTACACACTCACTTTCCCCACTTCATTCCCTCCACCTCATTCTCCAAGTTTGTCGGCTAACCCTCCTCCTCACCTCATTTGCACCATAGATTCATCTAAATCAATTGGTTAAATTACCTTTTTTGATAGGTAAGTAAGGGAAAGCTATCTTTATGTTGTAGATCTACTTTTTTTCTCCCTAGCTCGCTCCAACAACGTGCACATGCACTTTTTGTGGCCTAGCTAGATCTATGTATGTTTGTGGTGTTGCATATGTTTGTGGTGTTGCATATATGTTTGTGTTTGCAGGTACTGGTATTTGAAATGCGATAGTTGCCAATATTTTGCCGGAATGTTGATTCATTTCCGTTTCAGCGAGAATTTTGGCACTATGCATTCTTTTTGGTCCTATTTTTAGGGAAAGTCATGCCAAATTTTTTTCATGGTTCTAAAATATCGTTTTGCTCTACCCAACAGGCGACCATGGTCCGCACGATGACCGAAGGCATCGTGAATAGGTTTTAGAGCTCCGTGAAGGCCGAGATGCTTCAAAAGAACGAGACAGAGATAAGATGTCCGTGTCGAAGATGCAAGCCGAAGAGCCTTATTACGGACCCGGATTCCAGGCAGTTGCGGGACCACCTGCTCTTGCGTGGTTTCATGGATGGCTATCGGTGGCAAGGTGATGAAGATGACTATGAAGTCGTCCATGGGGGTTGGGCAAGAAATGAGGAAGGGTAGCAAGACAACCACCGTGGCTTGGTGGGGCGAGAAGACGAAGAATCTCCAGGACATGATCACAACGGTGATGCTGTACACAGTCATCATGTAGAAGATGCTGGACATGATGATGAGGAAGATCAAGACGAAGGGCATGACCATGAAGATGAAGATGCTGGAGCAGACGATGATGGAGGCTGGGTGCAGGACCCTCATATTCAAGAGCCTCTTCTCAAGCAGATGGATAACGCAAGAGCTACCGCCCGAAAGAAAGCCAAGCTGGATCAACTGGAGATAGACGCGGTTACTCCATTGTATGAAGGATGCAGGCCCGAGGATACCCGCCTGAAAGTAACGCTCATGGCTCTGGAGATGAAGGAAAAAAACAAAATGACCGACGCATGCTTCGACGAGAACATGTCATTCTGGCACGAACGTCTTCCCAAGGGGAACAAGTGCCCTACCAGTTTCGAGGAGGCGAAGAAATTCATGTGTCCTCTGGATTTACCGCACGTGAAATACCATGTGTGCATGAACAATTGCATCATTTATCGGGACGAGCACGCAGAGTCTACCATATGTCCGGTGTGCGGCGTCACTCGATACAAGAAGAGGAAGAAAGCTCCTCGAAAAGTGGTGTGGTACTTTCCGATCACTCCTCGTCTGCAGCGGTATTTCGCGGACCCTAAGGTAGCAAAGCTCCTGCGTTGGCACGCGGATAGGGAGGAGAAGAAGCGAGAAGATGACACAAATGATCCGGAGATAGATAAAAAAGACAAGATGCTGAGTCACCCTAAGGATGCGAGCCAGTGGCAAGCGTTGAACTTCGAAGACCCAGAATTTGGGAACGATCCAAGGAACATCGTGCTGGGCGCGAGCACCGATGGAGTCAATCCGTTTGGCAGCCAGAGAAGCACACATAGCACCTGGCCTATGTTTGTGTGGATGTACAACCTTCCCCCCTGGTTGTGCATGAAGAGGAAGTACATTCACATGAGTATGCTAATTGAAGGACCGAAACAACCAGGGAACGACATCAATCTGTATATGGGGCTGCTGAAAGGGGAGCTTGAAACGCTGTGGAAAACGCCAGCCAATACGTGGGATGTCGCAGAGAAAGAATATTTCCCTATGAGAGCCGCACTGCTCACGACGGTGCACGACTATCTCGGTTACGGATATCTCGTGGGGCAGGTGGTCCACGGATTTCTGGATGCGTCAGGTGCATGGATGACACAACGTATCGCCAGCTAGATAGAGATCCCGGGTCTTCTAAAACCGTGTTCATGGGACATAGAAGGTGGCTTCGCGACGATGACCCGTGGAGGAAACACAAGGATCTGTTCGATGGTGAAACCGAACCCCGAAGATGCCCGCGTACGAGGAGCGGCTAGGAAATAGACGAGTTGTTGAAAAATTAGAAAGATTGCCCACTGCTGGGAAAGAAGAAAAAGGCGCCAGAGCCGGGAAAGAAGCAAAAGGCGCCAGATCCGCTGCCGAAAGTATGGAAAATGAGGTCTGTTTTCTGGGACTTGCCGTACTGGAAGATCCACCGTGTGCCTCACAACCTTGATGTCATGCATATCACGAAGAACGTGTGCGAGAGTCTTCTTGCTACCCTGCTCAACATGCCAGAGAGGACCAAAGATGGGCCGAAAGCAAGGGCGGACTTGAAATCAATGGGCATCAGGCAGGAGCTTCACGCTAATGATGATGATGAGGAGGAGGAGGAGGAGGAGAAGTAGGACACAGAAAGTCGTCACAAAGGCAAAAAGGCCAAGAAGACCCGAAATGACTACCCTCCTGCGTGCTTCACTCTAAGTCAGGAGGAGATCGAGCAGTTTTTCACCTGCCTCGTAGGAGTAAAACTTCCTTACGGTTATGCGGGGAAGATAAGCAGATACCTAGACCCAGCGAAGCAGAAGTTCAGCGGGATGAAGTCTCACGACTGTCACGTGCTGATGACGCAGATACTTCCAGTTGCAATCCATGGGATCATGGACGCGCACGTCCGTGAAATGCTATTTGGCCTATGCAACTTTTTCGACGTCATCTCCCGGAAGTTGGTTGGCGTGAGGCAACTCAGAAGGCTACATGAAGAGATCGTGGTGATACTATGCGAGCTTGAGATGTACTTCCCGCCCGCATTCTTTGACGTTATGGTGCATCTGCTAGTCCATATCATGGAGGATATCATCCAACTTGGGTCGACGTTCCTACACAGCATGATGCCGTTCGAAAGGATGAATGGTGTCATCAAAGGATACGTTCGCAACATGTCACGTCCAGAGGGGCTTTCTGACCGAAGAGTGCATCTCCTACTGCACGAATTATCTAGGCATCGAGAACCCCGTTGGTCTGCCTGTCAACAGGCACCTCGGCAGGCTCGCTGGATGGGGTCACCGTGAGGGTCGCCGCGAAATGCATGTCGACTTCGAGGTCGACTCGCCGATTTTGAAAGAGCAAACCTAGTCGCGCTACAACACATAGACATGGTCGATCCTTGGGTGGGAGAGCACAAAACCTTTATTGAGAAGACGTATAATGACCAAGGCCAACAGAGGACGGACGGAGATATAATCAAAGAGCACAACTCATGTTTCACGCGTTGGTTCAAGCAGAAGCTTCTGTCGTACCCTTTACATAAGGATTCTTCCACGGAAGAACATCTCATATTCGCCTTGTCACAGGGCGCCGAGCACAACCTGATGACCTATGAGGCGTACGATATCAATGGCTACACATTCTACACCGAGGACAAGGACATGAAGAGCGATCGTTATCAGAACTCTGGGGTAACGATGGAATCCTACACCGGTAATGACAAGGACAGATACTACTGAGGGATCGAGGAGATCTAGGAGTTGAGCTACGCTGGAGAGAAGGTCCCGATGTTCCGTGTCAGATGCGCCAAGAGCGTCCTAAAAGAAGACCGGTATTTCACCACCATGGTTATACCTGAAGCAAAATCCAAGACCGCGGGCGCAAACGTCACCATGAAAAATGAGCCATGGGTACTGGCTTCCCAAGTGGACCAATGCTTCTTCATTATCGACCCATCAAAGCCCAGTCGTGTTGTCGTGAGGAGAGGCAAAAGGAAGATCATCGGAATGGATGGAGTAGCCAATGAGCAAGACTTCGACAAGTACGGCGATCCGAAGATCGAACACGATGACGACGATGAAGTAGCAGCATACACCACAAGAAGAAGCAGGACCACCCTACCTAAAGGACGTCCGTTCCACAGAAGAACTCCATTTGCCAAAAAGAAGGGCAAGAAGATTGTGAACAGATAGCTAGCTAGATAAGATCGATTGTATTTAAATTGTAGTCTTCATTTCTCGATTGTATTTCATGGGCACTTTTTGAACTATCATGAATATTTTTAAATTTCATGGGCACTTATCGAATTCATGAAAAAATATTGAATATTCATGAGGACACTCGATCACGATCGCTATCCCCCTTGCCAGATCCCCCTCGCCGCTGAGCACCCCCCGCACCCTCCCCCGCTCCACCACCGCCGACGACCCCCGCACCCTCCCCCGCTCCACCGTCACAAATGAATGCAACTAAATATCCAAAAAAATTGATTATATTTTCAAAAAACAAATTTGATTATATTTTCAAGTAATAAATTTGATGATATTTTTTTATATTCATAAATATTTTCAAATAACAAATATGATGATATTTTTTAAAAAATTATTACTGTTTTTATAAAAAATTATTACTATTTCATATTCATATTCGTGTTCTATTAAATTATTAGATGCAACAAAATAATAACAAAAAAAATCTTACATATGGCGCACGGCTGGCTGGTGCGCCATTGCTATCTAAAAAAAGAATAATTATGGCGCACGGTCCCACTGGTGCGCCATTGCTATCTAGAAAAAAGAATACTTATGGCGCACGGTCCCGCTGGTGCGCCATTGCTATGAAAAAAACATTCTAATGGCGCATCGCCAGGGGGTGCACCATTAGTAATCTTCCCCCATCCATACACTTCGTCCCTCCCTCTCGCCAGACACTTCGTCCCTCTCCCTCCACCGCGCCGCTCCCTCCCTCGTCCCTCCCTCCACTGCGCCGCCGCCGCTGCCCCGACCCACTGCGCCGCAGCCGCCCACGCGCCCCCGCCGCCTCCCTCTCCCCTTCCTCCCCCTCGAGCACCGCCTCCCCCCCCCCCCCGAGCACCGCCTCCCCCTGAGCACCGCCTCCCTTGAAACCCTAGAAACCCGCCGGAGATTTTGAGCCTCGGAGCCGCCGGAGACTTGGAGCCTCGGAGCCGCCTCACATCCACTAGGAGAGGAGTCCCGCGACCTCCCCGTCGTCTATCCCTGCCTCCCCCAAGCTCGACGTCTCCGCCCTCCATCGTCTCCGCTCTGGCCACCACCTCATCGTGGTCAGGTAACCCTCCTCCCTCTGCCTCTCTTCTCCTCTCTTCCTCCTCTCCTTAGCTAGTAGTGTATAATAATGGGAATTGGAGCTCATTAAGTTAGCCATGGTTGGGTGTCGGTAGATTCAGGCGCAAGCTCTCGTGATTTTGTTTACTTCTATACTAGTATTACTCTCCATTGAGTAAACACTATATCAATTGGGCCACACACATTAAATAATCTCGAACCATTGGGTTAACCCGAACCTAATTTTGTGATGGTGCATTAGGAGGGTCAGGAGGCAAGTTGTAGTGCTGCAAGTGGCAAGAAGAAGAGCAGCAAGCATTAGATGCTTGCACTCCTGCTCTTATTTTCTTCTGAAGCAAAGTTTTTTTCCTAGCACAAGGCTCGAGTCCGTGTGTCCATTTCTTTGAGGAGTTAACCACACGCCAAAAAAATTATGTAAAATGGCTAACTTAATTTGTTTGAGGAGTTAACCACACACATTTCTGTAAAAAAATTCTTTGAGGAGTTAACCACACACATTTCTTTGAGGAATAACACTGTAAAAAAGAAGTGTTTGAACAAGCTGTTGCTTTCTGCTGTGAATGTGCAGGTGTTCCTGGGCTAAGGGAGAGGATAGAGGCAGGAGGAGGAGAAGAGCACCTGGACCAGAGGTGAGAATGAATGAGCTGGTGTTTAAACCATGGCTAACTTAATTTGTGTTTGGGGTTGGAGCTGGGAAAGAGAGACAGAGGGATAGGAGGGGGGAAGGGAAAGAGAAATGTTTATTTTAGGGTTTAATTAGACTCAAGATTCTGGTGTTTAACCCTGTTGTGTTGCTTCTAGAAATAATATAAAAGCTGTGAAAAAGAAATCTATGGAGTTGGCACTTTACATAAGGTTGTAGATCATTGTAGTGTCCTAATGTCTAAGACTGTTGCATTGGAGGTTCATCTTGCAAACGTATCAGAACTTGCAAACATTTTATTAAATTTTGCATTGGAGGTTCATCTTGTCTTGAGGCAAATAAATCAGCATTGGAGGCTCATCTTTGAGGCTCATCTTTATTACATATCAGAACTTGCAAACAAATCTGTGAAAGACTTGTAAAGTTGCTGGGTTTTGTCTCCGACCATTGTGTCGTGATGAATTTGCAGGTACCCCGAGAGGCCCTTGAGGTTGCTGGAATGTCGATTAACTTCCGTTCCGGCAAATTCGGGTACTCCATATGTCCTATTTTGAGCAAATGTCATGCTGAAATTTTCCGTGAATTTTAGCATGACTTTGCTAAAAATATGACATATGGGGTACTTGCGACTAATGCATGGGCCGGGGTATCTTAGTACTTAGTTAAGTAGGATCAACTGCCCCGCCATTCTTGCTGCATTAAACCATAGGTGGCAATAGAGCCAAGTGATCAGGCCCAACTTAGAATTCTCCTTAGCATCGATAAACCCTAGATGATAAACCCAACATAGGTGGCAATAGAGCCAAGTGATTAGTGCCAAGTGATTAGGCCCAACCTAGGGTGCCTCGGCATCGATAAACCCTAAATGATGAAAACTTAACTTGGCTTCTATAGGGTGCCTCGGTGTCGATGAAAACCTAAATGATGTACGCTTAGGCTTTTAGGGTGCCTCGGCATCGACAAACCCTAAATGATAAAAGCTTAGCTTTTAGGATGCCTCGGTGTCGAAAAACCCTAAATGGTGAGACCATGATCTTGTTCCTTGACAATAACCAACTTTTTGACCAAACTTTTTTCCTATTTAAATCGAAACATGGCCCACAACGATGAGGCCGGTGGTTCGGGCAGCAAGCAGTTCTGGGAGCTGTCCCAGGAGTTGGAGGAAGAACCTCACCGCTATGAGGACGCCGCGGAAGACACCGATCCTGACTACACAACCCCTAGTGGCGTCGGGGATGACACCACTAATGATGGCGCCGTGGATGCCACCACTGATGATGGCGGCGCGCGCACAGATGGCAGCCAACCGAAGAGGCAATGGAAGGACCGGCGCCCAAGCATGCTCGGCACCGTCAGGGAGGAATTTACTGAAGTGAACTCCGACGGGCATCCGACGGTGCCCAAACACGTAGTCAAGGGGTACTCAGTTCAGCTCGGTTGCATTCTCCGGAGCACCGTCTCGATCAACACCGAGAACCTAAGGCATAAGGACCGAGGGAATTTGCGCAACCTCCTCTTCACGAAGCTACACGAATGATACAAGTTCTCCGCTGAGTTTGCAAACACACGCCTCTCAGGGAATAAAGTGAACGGTGCCGCCCTCACGAGGATGAGCACGGCCCTGTCTACTTGGAAAAGCACGGTGAAGGCAATGATTGAAAAAGGTGATAGTTACGAGAAGATCAAGGCGAAATATCCTTTGATGAGCAAAGATGACTACAAGGAGTTCAAGATCAAGTGCGAGAGAAGCACAACCTCCGAATCAAGTAAGTGGGGGAAAGAAATGCGGAAGTTGAACTTAGGGTTCACCAACTCGGTCCCGGCGGTTACAGAGTGGCGGAGCCTATATGGGACAAGGAGGACACTGAGCGTGCCGAGCAAGGCCTACCGCCCCGCTTTGAGAAATACGGTGACAAGTAGACCAGGAACTTTCTCAGGGCTCGGTACAAGGAGGACCCGGTAACAAAGGAGCTTACCACGGATCCGAAGACCAGGGCGCTTGAGCTTGTTCTTGTAAGGAATACATCCCCCGCATAATTAGCTCCATATGGTTGCATTCTAATTAATCCCCAATATTTCTAAATGGTTCACATTCCTTCCGCAGGACAATGAAAGAAGTAGCGCGGGGTCGTCTCAGAGCTCCCCTTTCGTCACCCCTTTAAATAGGGAGTTGAACATAATGAAAAACAAGGATAAGCTCAGTAAGCCGATGTCAGCTGGTCGTGTGGCCGGCAAAGGCTTGTCCACAAAATGGTCATCATACTATACCGCTGGTGGGCGAAAGGTGAAAAAGACCAGCTCGGAAGGCCAATCGCGCGAGGTTGAAGCACTCAAGGCACAAGTGGCGCGGATTCCGGAGATTGTCCAAGAGCAAGTGCAACAACAACTAGGAACGACGCTCAACGCCATGGTGCCTACGTTGATTCATCGGCTAACGACGTGGATTGCGGGCGGCCAACAGGGGCCTCCCCCGGTTCCCAGCTTCACGGCCAGCATCTCGCACAACGCGCAGGCGGCACCATTGGTGTCTCCGACGGAGGTGGTATTCGTGTCTCCGGCGCCGGCACATGCATTGGAGCTTAATGCACCCGGGTGTATGCCGGCCGACACCTCGCCAGCAAGCGGCCCCTCCGTCAGTTGCACGCCCGCCGTAGGCGGTGCCTCGACATTAGTCGAGCTCGACGGCACCACGGTAACTAAGCCTCTCGGTCGATGACCTCATCTCCTTGCCTTTGACTGGGCATCCCTAACGCCCTACATGTTTTCGCAGGGTGCCACCGACGTTCCTTGCACTCTCCTACACTTCGTGGGTGGCGAGTTGGTCGATGTCGTCAAGGGCAGAATCGTTCAACCGGGCAACCCCGTGTTCCACGGTAATCTGATGCCACCCACAGTGTATAGGGTTGAAGTGGTTTGGGTGCTGCCAGGCTGCGACGAGCCGTTACCTCCAATTCGACCCGCTGGGGCCGACGAAGAAGAAGAGATGACCATCAGCGCCTGCGTAAGCTGGCCCCTGCTTTGGCCGAGGAGCCAGATTCGTTTGGGGCGGGGGACACCACCCCACAGACAAGACCGCCAGTTGTGCCGGCGCCAAGCCATGGCAAGAACGCCGCAACACTACCGGACATGCCGGACATCCCTATGGCACAGGATCCAGACATGCATATGGCATAGGATCCAGACGACGACGACAACGACGACGGTACATTTACCAGCATCGATAACTACTTTGCCGAACATGGATACGGTGATGAGTTCTGCGGGCCTCCTTTTCAAGAACCCAACCAAGACGACCGCGATCTAGCTGGTACGGCGGAGAAACCCAATTGCAACAGGCATCGTCTGGCGTTCAGTTCTTAGGAGACGCCTCCAGCTGCCGCCTTCACCGAGCCTCAGATAGCTGAGGTGCGAAATATTATTAGCCCCAACACGATCAAGAAGGTGGTCTATGAGCAGAACTCGGTCCCATTACAGCAGATCAAGAAGAAGGGACGGAAACGAAAGGCTAAAAAGGGCGCCGGTGCGAGCCAGCCGGCACCGAGTACGATCCGTGCTCAGGACGGGCCACCTTCACCTAAGGATATCTCGAGGAGGGTGCATGCGGCAGGTAGGGTGATGCTACCGACAAATATGCTCAATGCTGCAACCGGTGCTATGCGGAGTCTGCATGACAGTGTTCCTTCTTTGGAGAAGCGGCATCTCAGAGAGAATGATGTGGCATACCCGGTTTTCGTGACCAAGGTGCCAGAGGGCAAGGGCTTTGTGGATGGCGCCATCAGGGGTACGATCGTCCTGCGGTTTGATGACATCTTTGCTATGTTTAACCTTCATTCGCTGCACTACACCTTCGTTCGGCTGTTTTCGCTGAGTATGGAGATGCGGATCATTAGAGACAAGACCCCGGACATCGTGATAGTCGACCCCTTCTACATGCATGCCAAGCTCTTGGGCAGCGCTGGGGACCGCCAAGTCACGAGTTCACACCTCGAAGGCGTCATTCTGGCAAACCCAGATAAGGATAACTTTCTTGTGTCTTACTTTCCTGAGTAAGTCATACCTTAACCGCACCAAAACAAATGATTTCTTAGATTTCGATCGTTCTTTCTTTTTTCTAACATTCCGTGTTCTGTGCAGTGACACACATTGCACACTAATCCTCTTAAGCCCGAAATATTCCATGGCCACGTATTTCGACCCGAACCGTGACTCCAAGATAGACTACACAAATATCAAGAAAGTTCCTGATGATGTTCTCCCCGGCTACGCCAAATCTAGAGGCACCTTCACCAGGCCAGTTCGTAGGTACGACAGGCACGTGTTCGCCCACAATACTAAGTTCTGCTGTGTCAAGCAGCCACCTGGCGGTCAGAAGGATGCCTACTATGCCCTCCATCACATGCGGGCGATCGTACGGGACCATCATCACCTTCTTCTACCAGATAATCTCAAAGATTTTGCCACGATCTTGTCGGCAATCCAGGACGCAGACATTAGAGAAGAATTCTTTCGCATCCAGTCGGAGTTAGCAGAAATCATACATCAAGATGTCCTTCATACCTCGGGGCAGTTCTACCTCAGATATCAACCGTCCAACAGTGAGATAGACACACCGCTACAACTACAGGCTGACAACGCCCGCGATTTCATGACCATCACAACAGACGGCGGCTTCATCCACGCTCCGGTCCCATGAGTCGAGTCGAAAGTAGTGAGGCTATGTGTAGTTCTGAAACATTGATTGGCTCATGTTGTAATTAAACTTTAATGAATTGTATGTCTCTTTGGTTTGGACAGTCGTTCAACTTAGATGTAATCGATGCTATTTATTAGTAGGACCATGAATCGTGCTATTAATGTCTTGCTTTTCTCTTCCGATACTTTTGTTGCATACTTATATATTGCTTATGTATTGTCTGTTGTTTGGTTGTGCATAGAGATGCCGTCGTATGTCGTGTACAAGGGTAAGGTTCTCGGAGTCTACGACGACTGGGAGGAGTGTCGGAGACAGGTTCACCGTTTCAGCGGTAACAGTTACAAAGGGTACACCACTAGGGCGGAGGCGGAATCTAGATACGCCCGCTATCTAGCGGGAGAGAGGAGGGAGCATTGGAGGAACCAGATGAAGACCGGTTTCATCGCGATGATGCTCATCGTGATAACTGCACCTCTCTTCTATGTGATGGTAGTTTAGATGATCGATATCGACTTGTAATGTAAAGACAAACTCGCTGCTCGCGGTCTCGAGACTTGTAATGTTTTTTCTTTGTTCGGTCTTTTGAATTCGGAGACTAATATGATGAATTATATTCGGAGACTAATCTTCTATTGTATTCGATGAATCTGCCGTTGTTGTGTGCTGCTGTCTATATTCTGTCCAATAATATCTTTTGTAACCTGTGCAAAAATCAGAAAAGTAAAAAAAATAAAACATAATATTCATACTAATGGCGCATCACCTCAAAGTGCGCCATTAGTATGCCAAAGGATACTAATGGCACATCTCTACACAGTGCGCCATTAGTATGCCAAAGGATAATAATGGCGCATCACCCCACAGTGCGCCATTAGTATGCCAAAGCACGTGGGTAAATATGGCCCCCTGGGAGGCATACTAATGGCGCATGGTGGTCTATACTAATGGCGCACGGCGTGGTGCGCACATAGTATACCTGATACTAGTGGCGCACCAGTGGTGCGCCATTAGTAAAAAATACTAGTGGCGCACCAGTAGTGCACCATTAGTAGGCAAAACTGGTGCGCCACTAGTAGGCCTTTTCCTAGTAGTGGCACGACATAGAGGCATAGCCGCATGGTAGGTCTGTTGCAAGAGGGGTAATCTTTACACATCCCATGTATTGAATAAGAAAGGGATAAAGAGTCGGCTTACAATGGCCACTTCACACAATACATAAATAATCCATACATCATCCAAGGTACAATCAAAGGTCCGACTACGGAACCAAAATAAAGAAAGACAACGCCAAATGCTAGATCCCTGATCGTCCCAACTGGGCTCCTCTACTGATCGTCCGGAAAAGAAACATAGTAATGGCCCGAATCCTCGTCGAACTACCACTTGAGTTCGGTAGCGTCCCCTGCACTGGCATCATCGGCACCTGCATCTGTTTGGAAGTATCTGTGAGTCATGGGGACTCAGCAATCTCACACCCTCGCGATCAAGACTATTTAAGCTAAGGTAGGAAAGGGTAGTGAGGTGGAGCTGCAGTAAGCACTAAGCATATATGGTGGCTAACTTACGCAAAAGAGAGCGAGAAGAGAAGCAACGCACGGTCGAGAAGCTAGTGCTGATCAAGAAGTGATCCTGAAACTACTTACGCTCAAGCATAAAACCAGGCCGTGTTCTCTTCCTGGACTCCGCTGAAAAGAGATCATCATGGCTACACACGCGGTTGATTCATTTTAATTAAGTTAAGTGTCAAGTTCTCTACAATCGGATATTAACAAATTCCCATCTGCCCATAACCGCGGGCACGACTTTCGAAAGTTCAAAACCCTCCAGGGGTGTCCCAACTTAGCCCATCACAAGCTGTCACGGTCAACGAAGGATATTCCTTCTCCCAGGAAGACCCGATCAGGCTCGGAATCCCGGTTACAAGACATTCCGCAATGGTAAAACAAGACTAGCAAAGCCACCCGGATGTGCCGATAAATCCCGATAGGAGCTGCACATATCTCGTTCTCAGGGCACATTGGATTGTCCAAGCTTCTATGGGCATTCAATGCCTGGAGGTGCGTGGGGATTCAAACCTTGCAATATCCCAAATAAATGGAGACTTTGGCGCCAAGGATCCGAAAATGGCGGCCTACCGAAACGCCGTCCTAAAAATGTCAGGTCGGTTCGAGGGACTCGAATTTCACCATGTGGCTCGGGAAAACAATCAAGCGGCGGATATCCTTGCCGCACCGGCGCAAAACGCGATGCGGTCCCCCCAACATATTCCTGGAAAGGCTGCTCAAGCCATCCGTAGTTTGGGAAGGGGACACTGGTAACAATAGTCCGGACCCGGCCAAAATGCCTGATACCGAATACTCTGACACAATCGGAGGCTCCGCCACCGAAATAACACCTTCAGCCCACGTAATAATGGCCATTATCGCCCCGTGGACAGAACCATTCCTGGCCTACTTAACTAGGCAGGAACTTCCGGAGGACCAAAATGAGGCACGCTACATAGTTCGGCGATCCAAGGCCTAAAGGGTCCACGAGGGAGAATTGTATATAAAAGCACTACCGGAGTCCTTCAAAGGTGCATCTCCGAAGAGGAAGGGCAGAACCTTTTGGCAGAAATCCATGCCGGACTCGGCGGTCACCATGCCGCATCCCGGACTCTTGTAAGCAAGGCCTTCCGTACAGGATTCTATTGGCCAACAGCCCGGGCAGATGCACAGGACTTGGTCCAACGTTGCGCCGGTTGCCAGCTCTATGCAAATCAAAGACACATGCCACCCTCCGCCCTCCAAACAATCCCCGTTGCATGGCCCTTCGTGGTCTGGGGGCTTGACATGGTTGGACCCCTTAAAGGGGGAACCCAAAAGAAAAAATACTTACTGGTCATGGTGGATAAATTCACCAAATGGATAGAGGCCAAACCTGTTAAACAGCCAAATCCGGACCAGTGATAGACTTCATATCTGGGGTCGTACACCGTTATGGCGTCCCCCACAGCATCATCACTGACAATGGCACAAACTTCACAGCCGATGAGGTAAAACTCTGGTGCAGCAAAATGGGCATCAAGCTCGATTATGCTTTAGTCTATCACCCACAAACCAACGGTCAAGTCGAGCGAGCAAACGGTCTGATAATGAGCGGCATTAAACCCAGATTAGTGCGTTCCTTAACGGAGACCAACACGCACTGGGTAGAGGAGCTCGACTCTGTACTCTGGGGCTGCGGACCACGCTGAATCGTAGTACCGGATATACACCCTTCTTTATGGTGTACGGCGCAGAGGTAGTCTTGCCCTGTGACATATTTCATGACTCACCTCGAGTGCACATGTACGAAGAAAGAAAAGTCGAGCTCGATCGGCAGGACAGTCTGGACACCCTGGAGGAGGAGCGTGACGTAGCCAAAGCCCGTTCCGCATTTTATCAGCAATAGGCTCGCAGATACCAAAGCAGAGAAGTATGGGCCAAAACTTATAACGTTGGTGAACTAGTTCTACGCCTGCCGGATAAGAAAAAGAACAAGCTCGAGCCCAAATGGGAAGGTCCCTTCATTATTGACCAAGTTCAGACCGGTGGAGCGTACCAACTGCGGGGTGCATCGACTAGTCGACTCGAGCCGAACCATGGAACGCGGCCAGGCTCCGAAGATTCTATGCCTAGCACCGGACTCTATGTTCGTCCCCTCCCTTTGTCCATTTTTTGCATATACATTATCTGTCTTTTTTCTTTCTTCCTTTCTTTTATTCTTTCTCTAGGCCTTCAGGGGCCAACTTGTGCCTCGCTTGCATATTATAGATGCGCTAGCCGCGCTCATCATACCTGGGGGCTTCTTTCACAGAAGCTTAATTATTTATCTGGGCCTCAGGCCCCGCACATGTGTCATGCTTCTGCATGTACCTTTTTTCGCCATTATATGCATCGATATGACTTAAGTTTTGGCCAAGCTGGGTTGCCTGGCTCTTGTATTTATGCCCTACGTTCCCGTTAATTCGGCTAGGGCATAAGGGGAGCACCTTTGCGATTGTTACTGCCGGGTCAGCCGGATGTGTACCTCAGACTGGGTGAAGCCGAAAGTAGCGTTCTTAAGGGAATATTCGGTCGGTGAACAAAAAATGATTTTTATTTCTTGTCCATATCTGCCCCTAGATGTTTTTCCTGCGTTTCCTATCGCAGTCCGAACATGCACTTTAGGGCATGCTTACCCAGGGAAAGGAACCCTTAACGGAACTATTCTCCCTCGAAGATGTTTCTTACTACCCATGTAATATAACATAACTAGTTGGGCACTTGTCTGTTCAAGCACTAATGACCCCTACGCCTGGTCTCCACGCATACCCCGGTTCTTATATAACTGAGAGGGTATTCGGATACACTCCGGACTGTCGGGTCCCGAGGTTGAAGCGAAAAGGTCCACCAAGACAAATGATCTACAATCCGGCTAGAAGGCATTATACATGTCACTTTAATTACATAGTCATGCAGACTGACTAAATTCCTCTTCTATACCATCCAACAGGCGGTCTAGCTTACAATCCTGTTGGGAATACTTTGCGACTAATTCTACTTGCCCATAAACTACGCTAATAGGGATCTCTTTTCCATCGGGCCCCACAGGTCCAACCTCGGCCATGTGATTTGGGTCTTCCTTGGTATACCACGTCTTCACCATGGCCCAGGCTTCTCTGGCACCCTGTCGGCAGGCTGATATCTTCCATAATCAGAAGCGCCGCCGTGCTCCCTTGAGCTTCTTTGCGAGCTCGGCAACGCCCTCTGGCAGGGAGACGGACGGCCACAAGGCCCGGGCTACACCCTGCATCACCTGTCGAACTTGTTCGTGCAGATGTGACAGCTCGGATAGAAGATCACCCGCAGACCCGGGCATTTCCTCCGCGGGACAACCCGTCAGCATACCTACAGACATAACGCTGTTAGTCGGCTTCTTCGCCGAACTCCTTAAAAAGGATTCGTTCAAGCACTTACTGAAAATGTCGCGCCGAAGCCGCTTATTCTCCTTCTCGGAGTCTGCAAGCTGGCCCCGAACGTCTTTTAGTTCCACACTCAGCTTAATATTGGCGTCTTGGAGATTGTTTTTCTCCCGCCTAACCTCAGTCAGCACACGTTTGTCAGCCTCTAGCTGTCGCATAACATGCTGGTCCTCCGAATTTTTTCCAGACTCATCTGCAAATTCTGTTGTTAGATCTGCAGCCATGCCGCACATTATATGGTAACCATCATTCTTTAAAGTAAATGTTACCAGCAGGTGACTTTTCCGGTTCCTACAATGCGGCCACAGCGGCCCGCAATTGGGTCTTGCATTCCTCTAGCTCCTGTGACAGACTAGTATTCTTCTCTATAAGAACCTGCACAATAAAGATGATCCTTAAATCAGTTCTACTAACTGTTTCCAGTCTCGGGGGCTACTGTTACATATAAATCGTCAGATTTACTTACCCGTACATCCTTTACATACTGATCCGTGGCTCTGGCTAGACCATCTTGAGCAGCTCGGAGGTACGCCTCTCCAGAATTGAAGGCATCAAATGCCTCTGGTGAGAAACAAGCGTCACGGAGTACGGCCCGGCGGCGCCTATGATTCATGGCGCTTTCCACCTATGAGTTTGTAGCGGATAATCTATCAGCATCCTCTGTAGGGGGATTATCCGGCGCCTGCCCCATATCGGCTTCCGCCTCTATGTCCGGTCCTGGCGCCCGGCTGGTGGAAGCGTGATTAGTAACGTCGCCGGACATATTCCGGCGAGCGTTTTTTCTGTTAAAGAAACTCGGGCGTCATTATATTTCGAAAAAAGACGACAACCACGGAGCGGGGTCTGTTATACCTTTGCCCCGGCGTCTCCGTCCCGACAGCCTTCCTTTTTGGCCTACCCGGCCTCGGTGCCTCCTGTTGGCGCCTTGCTGCAGGTTCGGCAGGGCGTCCCGAATGCCTTCCCTGTAAAAATGCCATGTGTATATGGTGGGTGAAGTGTCTAAAAGGCGATCCTAATTTTGGAGTTGGGATTTTTGGTTTTTCTTACGTGCGATGCAGGGAGCAGTCCGGGATAGTCGGCCCTAATGGCCACCATGGCATCATCGCAGCTTAACTGATAGAACTACCGGTCTATCAGCTCCACGGATATAACCGAATCTTCTTCAAGTCCGGAGTCGAGGGCACGGTCAGGGTCCTCTGGTTGTGGAGAGGGGCTGCTGACGTCCTTTATGGATTTTCGCAGTTCCTACCACAAAGTGGCAAGGTGAATACTTACGACAAAGAATGCGGGGAAAATGGGAGCAGGGCGATATAACTTACCCAGCTTGGAGGATTGTACATGGAGAATCCATCCCGTGGCTTGATGCGGGTGAACTCCTCTTCCTCACCCTTGAACAGTTCGGACAAAATTTTCGCTAAAGCGGTAGCATTGTCCGGACCCTTATGCCCGCAGCGGGTGGCGTCATCCGCCCCGTTATAACACCACAAGGGGTGCCCACCGTATTGAAGTGGTTGCACTCCCCGCATTATGCAAATCGACATAACTTCGATTACTGTCAATCCTGATTGAGCCAGTGCTTTAATTCGGTTCATCAGATAGAGGACTTCTCCATTGTCTTCCACTTGGGGGCTCTATGTGCGCAAACTTTGGCATTTCTTCAGAGGAGCATTGTTGAACTCAGGAAGACCCCGCCGAACAGGGTCCGGAAGGGGAACGTCCTCCATATAAAACCATTCCAAAGGCTAGTCTTTGGGTGACCTCTTCGGAGTACCGGACAGGTATCCGGTATCGGCGATGCACCATATTTCGGCTCCGCCCACTAGATAAAGTGACCCCCTCTATGTGCGAGGGACGAGGCAAAATAGCCTTTTCCACAGCTCGAAGTGAGCCTCACAGCCCAGGAACAACTCGCAGAGAGCCACATAGCCAACGATATGTAGGATGGAGGCGGGGGTGAAATTGTGTAATTGGAGGCCGTAGAACTCCAGGAGCCCGTGGAGGAATGGATGAATTGGAAATCCGAGTCCCCTTAATGGATAGGGAACAAGGCAGACCCGTTCCCCCATAGAGGGACAATGAAAGCTCTCCGCTTGCTCCCCGCCATTATAGGTGGCAAGCCCGGCTCGAACGGGCACCATGTATGCCGGAGGGAGAAATCCCTTAGTCTGCAGTTCGACTAAACGACTGTGTGGGACTGAACACCTCTCCCAATCATCGGGCTTAGGGCTTTGGGGGTGGGAGGAGGAGCTGCGGACTTTGGCCATGCTGGAATGGATCTTTCTGGAACACTCTCTGATGGACTCTCGTTGGGGGAGGATGGTATGGATTGGATCTAAGGATCCCCGTCCCTTTAATAGACAATTTATTTATCTGGCTAGGGGGCCAATGTAAAAAACGCCCTGGCGCCTCGTATTCATTCGACGCGTGGGAGAAAGCCCTTGTTGGGCACAGAAGCCAAGAGGTCCAAACATTTATGGGACCGGACACTGCTTTACAAACGTTCGAAAGATGGAGAAGAACCCGCCTTGCAATGCCGAAGACAATACTACGCACCGGACTCATCGTCATTGAAGCCTGGTTCGGGGGCTACTGAGGGAGTCCTGGATTAGGGGGTATCCGGACAGCCGGATTATATCCTTTGGCCGGACTGTTGGACTATGAGGATACAAGATTGAAGACTTCGTCTCGTGTCCGGCTGGGACTCTACTTGGCGTCGAAGGCAAGCTAGGCAATACGAATATGTATATCTCCTCCTTTGTAACCGACCTTGTGTAACCCTAGCCCTTTCCGGTGTCTATATAAACCGGAGGGTTTTAGTCCGTAGGACAACATACAATCATACCATAGGCTAGCTTCTAGGGTTTAGCCTCTCCGATCTCGTGGTAGAACAACTCTTGTAATACTCATATCATCAAGAATAAATCAAGCAGGACGTAGGGTTTTACCTCCATCAAGAGGGCCCGAACCTGGGTAAAACATCGTGTCCCCTGCCTCCTGTTACCATCTACCTTAGATGTACAGTTCGGGACCCCCTACCCAAGAACCGCCGGTTTTGACACCGACAACGGGGAACGACAAGGGCGTCCACCGACGGGCGCTGTCTGGGCGACGCGGGTGGCGAGAGCAGCCCGGCGCTCAGCGCGAGCCCAACGAGTGTCAGCCATGGACACGACGGAAGATCACACACGAACAGCGGAAGAAAGATTCCGGCGCACCCCTACCTGGTGCGCCAAATGTCGGATTTTGGGTTCCGGCAGACCCTTAAGGTTCGAACTCTGGGGTGCGCACGGAGATCTTTCCCCTACCGACTCGTGCTTCTATGGCTTGCAAGAAATCTAGGCTGGAAGAAGAACACTCAAGGGACACGAGGTTTATACTGGTTCGGGCCACCGATGTGGTGTAATACCCTACTCCAGTGTGTGGTGTGGTGGATTGCCTCAGGGGCTGATGATGAACAATACAGGGGGAAGAACGGCCTCGCGAGAGGTGTTCTTGAGCTGGTGCGGTGTGTTCTACTTGGTCCGGATCTCTCTCTCTCTTTCCCTTCTCTCTTTTTCTCCTCCTCTCTTTTTCTCGTGGTTAGTCCTATTTATAGAGGCCCTGGCCCTCTTCCCAAATAATGAGCGGGAAGGGCGCCAACAATTGGCCACTTTGAAGGGGAACATCTAGTACAAGTTATCCTGACCAAAGGTGGTCTTCGGTTGCCAAAAGCACTGGTGATGACGCCATCTCGGGCTCCATGCTGACCTCCGTCCTGCCGCTCTGCTGGTCTTGGTCTCGTTGCACCAGAATGGTAACCTTTGCCCAATGCCTTGGCCTGCGCTTGCTCCCTTTGCACCGAAGGGGAAACAAGGACACTGCGCAGGCCGGCGCCTGCCTGGTGCCCGCCTAATCTCGATTGTCATGGCTTGCATCACGGGCTCCTCGCGAGGCACCCCTGCCTTGATCTCTCCGCCTCCTCGTGAGCCTGCCTGATGAGGCTGCTCCTGAGGAAGACTCCTGTCGTCCACCCTGCAAGGCTTGGCCCCTTGCGAGGGTCTTGAGCTTGAGCTGATGAAGCTGGGCCGCACTGGGCCCCCACTCGAGCCACACCGCAGGCTGCAGACAGGCAAGTCCGGGGACCCCCGTTCCCATAACGCCGACAATATGTTCCTTATAGTGAAGATGAGCAGGGACATTTGCAGTATAGAGGTCTATACGGTCGGTTGTTATGGACACTTTGAACTCTTCGGGCCTCTTTGATTCGTAGGATTTTGTAAACATAGGAATAGGAATTGTAGTGTCATGCCCACTTGAATCATATAAGATTAGCAAGGAAATGCGAGGAGCTGTGTCACCTTTGAGAGTTACACTGATATTAACAGTACCGCACCTTCAGTTGATGAGAGCTGGTATCTGAAGCCTATCTAGTCGTACCGGCAATACTAGCACATATATTACAGCAAGTTCCACTTTGCTGACTTTCCTTGTGATGCTTACGGTTTTCCCGTTAATCTACACCATGATCTGCGTAGTTGTTTTGTGTCGCACTAGCAGTAGTCCACTCTTGAAGCTAAACAACACACCAATCATATGTCCAAAGCTTACTTATTCAAATATGAATTTTGATATGATACTGATATTAGTTAACAGACACACATTTAATTGGTCAGGTAATGCTCCCACTTGATTTTCCAAATGCAAATGGCCACATATAAAGATACAACATGGAATTGCATTTCTTTGGGCGTTGTGATTCATCATGAGTGGGAAACCAACATTGTATGCAATGAAGCGGAACCTCAAGAATATGCTTCCCCTTCTGTTCTTTAGTATGTTCCTCTTTTGTTATTCTGTATTTAGTATGTATTGTATCTTCCTTGTCGGGAAGGGGAGCAGGGACATCTCAAGTCAACAGCTGATAGAACTAGCCTCTATGTGATCGATAGGCTTTCAATTAGTAGCGGCAATACAAAACCGTATTTTCGAGCCAGTTCCACTTTCCCTATTTATATATCCTGGTTTTGGCGTACCCCTTTTATGTACACTACGATCTGCCTAGTTGCTGTGTGGTCTTGTTATCATGGTTTGGCAATAAACTCTCTATACAGTATATTATGAACCTATCATCTACCAGCTATCCTTACTTATGGAGCCTATTTTTTGTGTACTTGTGCCAGATTATATTAATGCACACACCATATTAGAGCACACATGGGCTCTCTCATGAGAATCCAGTGATAGCACAGATGGGTTTATTGGGAGCCCTTATATTAGAATATCCTATGTATTACAAATATAATTTCACTACTATTTATGTTTTCATGCTTCTCAGATATTATATGTAAGCAAAGAGAATATCAGAATCCGTGCATCAGAAGAATATTGTGGAACACTGCAATGACTTACAAAATTGGCACCAAGGCATTGTGTGCCACTCTGGATGCAATGAAACTCATATGCTCCCCACCTATAGATTCTTGTTCAGAATATGATCCTAATGACTATTCAGACCTGTCCTATTCACCCATCAAGGTGCATGTTCTAATTTGGCAAGGTTTTATTGATTGCGCGTATCTTGCATAAGTTGTCTTGCATTTCTTCTACTTTGTTGCATCACCATCTGCTTAATTTACTCATCATATATGTTAAGATGCCATGCCCATCCATTATCAATACATATTCCCTCTGTCATCATACCATGTTTTTCCACTCAAATGATGTTTTTGTGCATCAGACATCAAAGAGGAAGAGGGTGATTGCCGAAACTGAAGGAGCACCAGCAAAGTCCTTGAAAACGTGGTGGTGCCAGAGAAATCAGACAAAGCCCTACTTATATTGGCTCTACAACTAGTGACCCAAAATTTAGGACCGAATCCAGCAGACTATACCCATACTTCAATGGCCACACCACTAGCCCCACCAGAGAGGATCTGCACTCCAGTAAAAGGTATGCCGATTTCAGTTGCCATAGCACCAGTCGTACCATTGAAAAATCCCACTCCAGCAAAAAGTACAACAAGTCCACTGGCCGAAGACCTATCCCAACTGCAGAGAAGGCCAATTCTTGCAGATTGGAACCCCATTCCAGTTACTACCAGTTTAAAAGACAATGCTTTTAATGTTGTTAGGGACTACGTGCATATATTCCCATCATGGGAAGATTATAGTGGAGACAAACACCATTTTCACATTTTCATGTCCCACTTACGTGTAAGTGCTATTATTCATGATGATTATTTTCATGTTTTTTGCTGATTGAGCACATCAATGATTTACATTACATTGTTGTAACTAGGCGAGGGTCAATCTGGATAGCCATGACGAGCAAAGCTTGCTTGCACTTTTCAAGGAAGCATGGAAGTTGTATCAATGTTACTTGAGGAAATCACACTTTGATGGCTAGTCTATAAACGAATTTCCGATGAAGTCTCCTGTGCTAAATTTAGAAGACATTGAATGGAAGAACCTTGTTATGCACTGGTGTCGTTCCCGGGATGAGGTATTGTCTATGATATCACATGACAATTTGAACTTCTACCTTTCCGCATGTGTCTTACGGATCTCTTTCGCAGGAAATCTGCTCGAAGAAGAATTCCAGTTTGAGAAGGACGGCAAGATATTGCAAATATGATGCCCGCTGCTTTGCTCTTGTTTGTACCTGTTGTCCTGTATCACTGTACTTGCATTCATACCTGGTTCATTATGTGACAGCAGTATGCATGATAGCTTGGTAATCAATTGTTTGCCCCAAATTATCTGATTTGTATGAATGGTTACATTAGTGTAGAATATATCCAATGCCAATGAAATTTTTTAGCTCTGCATTGTTCTTGTAAGTACATGTTGTCCTTTATCAGTGTACTTATATTGACAGCTAGTTGTTCATGTACCATCACTATGCAGCTTTTTTTCCTGTGCCCTCCATTTTCTACGCATTAGATCTATATTTACTCTTACCATAAGATTGGATAACACCGATGGTACTGAAGAAGTTTAGCTCTGCATTGCTCTTGGCTATACCTTTTGCCTGTATCGATGTACTTACATTTATAGCTACTTGGTTATGTAGCATCACTCTTCATCTTATCTTAAATATTCTCCATTTTTTTTATTATCACACCTATATTTACTCTTAACAAAATGTAGAATAAAGGCAATGCTTATGAAGAAAATTCTGTGGAAAACTTCTTGAATTGCCCCTCCATCAGCATGGACAAGGGCTTTATAGAGCTAGTCTTCACCAATAATGTAAATTTGTCCTTCTCAAGCCTTCAAACTTTGTTGTGTATATTTGGTTAGGCATGACTGCAACAGCTGTTTATTTTTGGTGTTTGCATCAAATTGCATGTTTAAAGTTTATTATGTCCTTCTCAATTTAAGTTTTCAGTTGTACAACAAAGTTCCTTCTTCATACCATGTAAATTAAATTATACAAAGCAAGTGATCTTCTTTTGCACTGCATGTATGCTTATGTTCTTGATCAGTGGTGTGGTGAACCTACTCAGTATAGCACAATGTCATATTCTGCAATGTCTTAACTATGAATAATGGCATATCTTTGTACTATTATTTAAACCGTCTCTTTATTTGCCAATCTGAAATGGGATAAATTGACAGCACACTAACCATTGATACTTCTGAGTTCTTGATATGTAATCCAGTGGTGTCGTGAAGCTGCCAACTCCTTCACAATGTTATTTCATGTCATGTCTTAACCCAAACAAGACCATATTGTGTTAATGCTATTTTAAATTGTGTCACTTTATTCGTCAGTAAGAAATGTGATGAATTGTCAGCACTGATACTTATTTGTGCAAAACTTGTCATCTGTATGCTTGTTTATCTTTCAGACTGAGGAGGATATAACTGTCAAACAAGCGTCGTCTCATCAGCTTGCTCAGCTGCTTGCGATGCGGCTCCCGAGAAGGGCTAACCTTTCTTGAACTCTATTAAAGTGTTGTTGGTTTTGTATATTATTTTGTCGGCGTGTTTATTTGCACTAGTTGCGATCTTTGATGCCCAGTGTATGTAATCTACTGTCTGCTTGTGCTTTATTAGCATAGTGGCGAGCTTTCATGCCCAATGGATGTAATATGCCGTAATTTATTTATTGTATAGTCTAGGTTTTTTCTTATTCATGATGTTGTAGTTATTTTACTGTATATATATCCTCTCTTCGTTGTAAATTGGCCAAGCCGTAAAATTACGGTACATAATCGGGCCATCATGCAAATCACAATATATGATCCGCATCATGGGCCTAGTCATCTTGGTACGTTAACATGCCTAAATTTAAACCGGCCCACTAGTAGATTCGGGCCTTTAATAGGTTGAGTAAACCACCGGCCCTATTTTCGCAAGAAAACTCAATGGGCTTTTAGTAGGCTGAAAAGTAGGTTGGGCTTGAAACGTGCCGAACAGCTCACAGGCTGATAGCAGGCCGAAATAGACCCCGAGCCATGATTGTGCCAATCACATCACGGGCGATTAACAGGCCAAAATTGTCTCGGTCCTCGTTTGGCCCAATCACATTATCGGCTGTGAGCAGGCTAGCTGCAAACCGGGTCGTAGTTAGGCCCAACTATCTGACAGGCTTTTAACAGGCCGAAATAAATATAGGGCCGAAATGTTAAACAGGCCTTTAACAGGCTGAAACTAATATTAGGCCAAATTACTAAATGGGCCTTTAGCAAGTGGGCCCAAAAGCATAGCGTCTAGTTGACGTGCCGAATCTAATATGGGCCATAGTTTATCCTAAAGCCTCTCAAAGGGCCAGATCTGATCTGGTCCGTAATATGGCCCAGAACATGGTAGGCTTTTAATGGGCCGGATCACATATGGGCCTTTGTTAGTCCCGGAACATGGCAGACTATTAATGGACCAAATCAAATATGGGCCGGCATTTGGCCCAAAACATGGCACCCTGTTAACCGGCTGACCCACTAGTGTCCTCAAAAATCTTGTGGGCCTTTAGCTGGGCTGGCCCATTATGGTCAGCAAAATAACATGGTCCTTTAGCTGGGCTAGCCCATTATGGTCCGCAAAATATTGTGGGCCTTTAGTTCAGCTAGCCCATTTAATCTTTATGGGCCACATCTAGGCCGGTCCACGTGTCAACATATCATAGGCGCATCTCTCCCATTGGATGAGTGGTACCTGTGCCAACACGGACCTGACACGTGGTTCTGTCGGCCAATGAGAATTTTACACATGGAAAATCGGCATTGGTCATGGCTGGTAGCAGGTTATCAGATCCAAAACTGGACCCGATAGCTTAACGGTGACCCGTTACGGTGGATGCCACGTGTCGGTCACCCTTGACGAAAGCACTTCCATGAAGCATAATTTATCATCATGGAAGTGAACACTTCTATGTTGATAATTTTGGTAATGTCATGGAACACTTCTATGACAGCACAAGTATGACTATCTTGATTCTGTCATAAAATCGTCATGGATGTACATGCATGACAGGAAAGGTGACCCACTATGACAAACATGTATCATCATGGAAGTGTGTTTTTTGTAGTGAGGGTTGCGTTCATCTCACACGCGAACTGCTTGAAGATGCGATGGGAGGTTAGGGCCTGAGCGCCGCCTAGGATGCAAGCCACGACATGAGCCTCCTGGAAGCCCCCAGCCCCCTCGTCCTGGTGATGGTCGTCGTTCCTTCTTGGTGGTGGCGGCAACGGGGGAAGGCCAGCATTGTCCTGAGGACAGTCCTCGTGAGTCTGATCTCTCGACGCACCCTCACGAGGTTGGCCCTGCTAGCGGTCCTCGCGAGGCTAGTAATGCCATTCCTGGTGGGGGTCGCGACCGTCCCAGCGTCCTCCACTTCAGCCCCCACCCAGGCCATAGCCTCGGTTGTTGCGCTCGGGGCGAAGACCGAGACGCCCATCACGGATGGCCCGGAGCTCTTTAGTGTTGTTGTTGTGCATGTTGTGGGAGACGCAGAACGTGCGGCTTCCCTTGGATGACTCTGGGTGGTCACAGCCTCGCTTCATTTCTGGCTCGGTCGCTAGTACGGCCAGCCCCTTGCGCTTCACGTCCTTGGCCTTGGTCTTCTTGTCTTATGGGTCGGCTACAGGGAGCTTGAGGAGGGAGAGGCATCCCTCCTCAGCTCTCGCACACTTGGTTGCCATGTTGAACATCTCCAGAGTTGTGCATAGGTCCTCGTGTATGGTGAGCTCCTCCTTCATCTTGACATCGCGGACGCCGTCAGTGAGCATCGAGATGATGCCTCATCTGACTCCTTGGGGATCTTGAGGTTGCTGCACCCCAAGTGAAGAAGGTCCTGGAAGGGCTGGCTGGCGTTGATGGTACCTTCACTATTAGCGCAACCCTCGATGAAAAATAGGAAAGTGCGCTCATTGCCTTTGTGCGAGCGAATGTCAATGTGTTTGCCTAGCAAGCATCTCATATCCCTGGTGTTCCTAGGGAGGTAATCGAGCACCACCTTGCTGTCTACCCACACGTCTGACCCGTCAAGCAGAAAGTTCAGAAGCAGAAGGCAGCGGTTCATTACGGAGGAAATCAAGAAGCTTGACGTGGCTGGTTTGGTCAGAGGAGTGTTGCATCCGACATGGTTGGCGAATCAAGTGGTTCTCCGGAAGGCTAACGGGAAATTGAGGCTTTGCATAAATTTCACAGATCTCAATATGGCTTGCCCAAAGGACCCATTTCCCTTGCCGCGCACTGATCAAATTGTGGACTCCACTTCAGGCTATGATTTTCTCTCCTTTTTGGACGCTTACTCTAGATATCATCATATCTTCATGTCGAAGGAAGATGACGAAAAGACCTCATTCATCACCCCATGTGGTATGTACTATTTTATCTGCATGCCATTTGGATTAAAGAGTGCCGGGAATACTTTTCCAAGGGCGGTCCAGATTGGTTTCGAGCCACAACTGCACAGGAACATTGAGGCATATATGGACGATATTGTGGTCAAGACCAAGGAAAGAGCCACCCTCATCCCGGATTTGGAGGAGACATTTTCTAATCTGCGCAAGATCAACTTGAAGCTCAACTGGGAGAAGTGTGTGGTTGGCGTTCCCTCCGGCAAGCTACTGGGTTCTTTGTATCCCATCGGGGTATTGAGGCCAATCCGGACAAGATCAAAGCTATTGAGCAGATTCAAGCGCCTAGGACAGTCAAGGACGTGAGCGTTTGATGGAATGCGTTGCTGCGCTAAGAAGGTTCATCTCCAAGTCTGCCGAGCGCGCCCTGCCATTCTTCAAAATCCTGAAGAAGGCAGGACCCATGAAGTGGACCCCAGAAGCAGATGTAGCTTTGCAAGAGTTGAAGTCCAACTTATCCTCTATGCCCACTTTTCTTGCCCCCAAACCATAAGAGTCGTTGCTTCTATACTTGGCCACAACCAATCAAGTGGTTAGTGTGGCCTTGGAGGCACAGCAGGAAGTGGAATAATGGGAAAGTGGGCGAGGACCGGTAGAGCCAGGCAAGGATCGGGGCGAAAATGGGCATGACAGCGAGGGCGACCCCAAGGACACGGCAAAGAAGAGAGTCGTGCAGCGCCCAGTTTACTTCGTCAGCTCCCTGCTACAGGGAGCTAGATCGAGGTACTCTGGCATCCAAAAGTTGATCTTTGGTCTCATCATGGCCTCAAGAAAACTGCGCCACTACTTCCAAGCTCATGAGATTACGGTTGTCACTCGCTTCCCGTTAAAGAGGATACTCCGAAACCCTGAGGCCACCAGCAGGATAGTGGAGTGGGATTTGGAGTTATCCATCTTTGGCCTGAAGTTTGAGAGCACATCAACAATTTACAGTAGGGCATTGGAAGTGTTCATTGTCGAATGGCTGCCAAACCCTGATGAGGAAGTGCTAGAAATACTTATCCCCGACAAGGAAGCGCCCCAGGAATGGATCATGTACTTCGATGGCGCCTTTTCCCTACAAGGTGCAGGGGCTGGCGTGCTTCTCGTTGCCCCCTCCGGGGAGCACTTGAAGTACGTCATCTAGAGGCACTTTGCCCGGGTAGAGGCAACCAACAATACAATAGAGTATGAAGAGCTCCTTGCCGGGCTCAGGATTGCTTCCGAATTAGGAATCAAGAAGCTAATAATTCAAGGAGATTCACAACTTGTGCTGAGACAAGTCAACAAGGATTACCAAAGTCCATTGATGGAGGCATACGTTGAGGAAGTGAGAAGATTGGAGGAGCGCTTTACCGGATGGCAAACAGAGCACGTACCCCATGCGGAAAATATCATAGATGATCATCTGTCAAAGTGTGCTGCGCAGATGCATCCTATGGAACCAGGAACTTTTGTGCCCCGTATCCCCAGCAACAATGGCTCGGAAACGGAGGAAGATGGACTCCGGTAAGCCTCTCCCGGTAGAGTCCCCCGAGGCTCCTGGCAGGGAACCTGCCGGAAACAACTCCTTATCACTTGCTGGACCGCGCCCTCCAGCCGGGCCTATGGTCCCTGACGGTGTCCTGGACTAGGGGGGACTCACCACGTCATCTCCCGACCAGTGGGTCAGGCCGAGGACCCCATGATGATTCACTAATGGGCCACTTTGGGCAGCCCATGCCGAATACAAGGAGGATTCCACAAGACTTGGCGCATAAGACAGGGAATCCTCTAAACCCTAGGCCTACGGTGCATATATAAAATGAGGCCACGCTAGTCAATAGACAATCTAATACTCAGTAGAACAATCTCGTGGTAGATAGATGTACTCTATACTACACCCCATATGAATACAATCAAATGCAGGACGTAGGGTATTATATCTTTGAGAGAGCCCGAACCTGGGTAAAATACTGTGTCCATGTTACCATCATTCCAAGATGCCTAGCTTAGGACCCGTACTACGAGATATGCAGGATTTGACACCGACATTGGTGCTTTCATTGAGAGCCTGCTAGGTGTTCGTCATCGTTCTATGGGAATCAAAATCAATGCCAAATCAGGTGATATTTTTCCAGTTAGATGTGTTCTGTCGGAACCTCGATCCTAAGTCACACCGATCTAGCATGTAACACATCATATCACTTCGCGGTCTCACGCACGGTATTCCCACGGGTGCCACCTTACCTGGCCTGGGACCGTTTGCTCCTTTTGGCTCACGTATATGATAGTGTCGCTAGCATTCATATGACAAAGAACCCGGGCCGACATGACTAGTCATAAACCCAAGGTGGAACTAACTTACAGGGACAGGCATACATGACCCAGCAACGAACGTGTCGATCATCAATGTATGAACCCAAGTCATAGCAAGCTACAAGGACTTAAAGGAACAACGCGTGACATTTCCCCGATGGGATAGACAGAGGAACGAAGAAGGACACATGCCGGCCAGCGTAAAGTATTCTGGAGCAGTAGCAAGCTACCATGGCTCAGTGGAAGCATTAGGAGACATTTCCCCAAAAGAGAGGCTACCAAGAATAAACAACTAGCTTGTTGAATCCCACAAATAGCAATACATGGTACATGTACGCATAACATGCAAGCATGTGTTGTACAACATGGCATCACAACATAACTCAAGAACTCATATAGATAAAGGCCCAGATGAGCCACATAGGATTTATTACAAACAGGGGTCACATGACCCAATATACAGAGCATACACACAACGGAAGCATAACATGTCTGAGTATAGACAACTACAAATGGAAAAGGCTGAGAAGCCTGACTATCCACAAGTCCCTCCCAAGGGTACAAGATCGTAGCTGAGGTAACAAGCTAAACGTTAGAGTCCACGTGGAACTACTAGTGAGACTGAAGTCTCTCTGCAAAAACATAAATTAAGCAAACGTTAATACAAATGTACCCAGCAAGACTTACATCAGAACTAACTACTCATGCATCAGTATCAACAAAGAGGTGGTGGAGTTTAACTATAGCAAGGCAGCTTTGACTCAGCGGCTATCCTATAATATGACTACTCGTAACTCTTTTGAGGTGGCGCACACGAGTCCACATATTCACCATATCAATACACCACTATGGATCCGCTCCCGTCTCCCTACGAGAAGGCCATCCATAGCACTCACGCTTATCTTGCGCATTTTAGATTATTCACTTTCACTTGTCTATGAACTGTATAAGAAAACCAGTAGTCCTTTACTACGGACGCGACTATTCGAATAGATCATGTTAACCATGACTCAAAGGAACCCGTCCCTGCCCGTCAACAACATTCCCTCTTGGAACACGTATCTATGTCCAGTCCGGACACTGTGCCATGTCGTGTGTCACCCGGACTCACGTGTCCTGGGTCACCTGCCCGCACACCTGACCGCAAATGTCCATGTGATGTCTACCACACAACCTTCTTCTTGTAGACGTTGTTGGGCCTTCAAGTGGAGAGGTTTGTAGGACAGTAGCAAATTTCCCTCAACTGGATGACCTAAGGTTTATCAATCCGTGGGAGGCGTAGGATGAAGATGGTCTCTCAAGCAACCCTGCAACCAAATAACAAAGAGTCTCTTATGTCCCCAACACACCCATTACAATGGTAAATTGTATAGGTGCACTAATTCGGCGACGAGATGGTGAAACAAGTGGTATATGGATGATAGATAAAGGTTTTTGTAATCTGAAAATATAAAAACAGCAAGGTAACTAATAATAAAAGTGAGCACAAACGGTATTGCAATGCGTTAAAACAAGGCCTAGGGTTCATACTTTCACTAGTGAAAGTTCTCTCAACAATAATAACATAATTGGATCATATAACTATCCCTCAACATGCGACAAAGAGTCACTCCAAAGTCACTAATAGCGAAGAACAAAAGAAGAGATTATTGTAGGGTACGAAACCACCTCAAAGTTATCCTTTCTGGTTGATCTATTCAAGAGTCCGTAGTAGAATAACATGAAGCTATTCTTTCCTTTCAATCTATCATAGAGTTCGTACTAGAATAACACCTTAAGACACAAATCAACCAAAACCCTAATGTCACCTAGATACTCCAATGCCACCTCAAGTATCTGTGGGTATGATTATACGATATGCATCACACAATCTCAGATTCATCTATTCAAACAACACAAAGTACTTCAAAGAGTGCCCCAAAGTTTCTACCGGAGATTCAAGACGAAAACGTGTGCCAACCCCTATGCATAGGTTCATGGGCAGAACCCGCAAGTTGATCACCGAAACATACATCAAGTGGATCACATGATATCCCATTGTCATCACAAATAACACGGCAATACATACATCAAGTGTTCTCAAATCCTTAAAGACTCAATCTGATAAGATAACTTCAAAGGGAAAACTCAATCCATTACAAGAGAGTAGAGGGGGAGAAACATCATAAGATCCAACTATAATAGCAAAGCTTGCGATACATAAAGATCGTACCACCTCAAGAACACGAGAGAGAGAGAGAGAGAGAGAGAGATCAAACACATAGCTACTGGTACATACCCTCAATCCCGAGGGAGAACTACTCCCTCCTCGTCATGGAGAGCACCGGGATGATGAAGATGGCCACCAGAGAGGGATTCCCCCTCTAGCAGGGTGCCGAAACGGGTCTAGATTGGTTTTCGGTGGCTACGGAGGCTTCTGGTGGTGGAACTCTTGATCTATTATGCACTAGTTCGGCGAAGAGATGGTGAAACAAGACCAGCAAGACTGCCCGAATGTGCCGACAAATCCCGATAGGAGCTGCACATATCTCGTTCTCAGGGCACACCGGATGAACACTACGTACGACAACCGAAGATACCCCAAGTTGCCTAGGGGCGGCACCGCAAGTGGCTCTGTTTTGGACCAACACTCAGAGGAGCACTAGCCCGGGGGGGTTAAAATAAAGATGACCCTCGGGTCTGTGGAACCCAAGGGAAAGTTATAGGTTGTTAGGCAAATGTAAAACCAAGGTTGGGCCTTGATGGAGGAGTTTTATTCAAAGCGAACTGTCAAGGCGGTCCCATAACCCCAACCGCTTTAGGAACGTAAAATCAAGGAACATAACACCGCTATGACGGAAACTAGGGCGGCAAGAGTGGAACAAAACACCAGGCATAAGGCCGAGCCTTCCACCCTTTGCCAAGTATATAGATGCATTAATTAAAATAAGAGATATTGTGATATCCCAACATAAACATGTTCCAACATGGAACAACCTGCAAGGCACCTACAACTAGCAACACTATAAGAGGGGCTGAGCAAAAGCAGTAACTTAGGCAAACAATGGTTTGCTAGGAAGGTGGGTTAGAGGCTTGACATGGCAATATGGGAGGCATGATATAACAAGTGGTAGGTAGCACGACATAGCGATAGAGCGAACAACTAGCAAGCAAAGATAGAAGTGATATCGAGGGTATGGTCATCTTGCTTGAAATCCCGCAAGGAAGAAGAACAAGTCCATGAAGAAGGCAAACAGACGTAGTCGAACGGATCCTCACAAACACGATGTTACCGGAACTAACAAGAAGAAGAAACACCGGAAAGAAGCAAAAAATATGGTAAACACACAAGCATAAACATTGCTTGATGCACAATCAAGTATGATGCATGTCCGGTTTAAAGAGGCATGGCATGGCAAAGTGCGACAAACAATACTACAAATTAAGTGGAGCTCAATATGCAACGAGTTGCATATTGACGAAACACCACATTAAATTATTTAGTTCTCTCTCATTTATGTACCCAACAATATTAAATATTATTAAACATGGCAAGAGTTGAACATATATAAACTAACAATTTAGGCAATTTTAAATGAGGCCGGAAAAAACAAACAACAATTCTGGAAAATCCTATGCAAATTTTAGAGTTGGCACTGTTCTGCCCTAAACCATATTTTAGAGTTGTTGAACATTCAAAGTAATGCCACCATGTTAAACTACGCATTTTTCTTCCCCATTTACATATAAAGTTTATAAAATTTGGAGTTACGGTTATTAAGTTATGAAACAAAACCATTTAGCATGTCATTTGTGCGAAACAATGCAAACAACAATTTTAATCATTTTAAACATGGATGAAAGATGCATATTATGAAAGTAGATAAGATTCTGAGCATTTTACATATATAACATGTTTTATTTGGATGCATGGACATTTAATTATGAGCATTTTAAAATGATGGCATTTGTTGTAAATATGCATGCACTGGATTTTTAGGAAAAAACAGAACAGGAAAAAAATATAAACGGGCTGAAACTGGAGCTACACGGGCTACACATGCGAGCGGTAGATAGATATAGAGCGCTCTGTCCGCAAGGAAATAGCAGCAGCAGAATCGGGCCAAGCCCAAGCGGCTGGCTATGTGGTGTGCAAAAAGATAAATAAGAGGCAAAAATTGGGCTGCTGGGACTCGAACCTAGGACCTCCTGGGTGTGTGCCTGCGTGGTTTATCAGTTGAACTTGAATGGATACATGATGCTGAATGGGTTTGGCATTAGATGAAGTAGGAAGAAGGTCTGAAAGTCTGAAGCCGCAAAATTGCAGGAAAAAGAATGCACAGCCGTGGGGGTTCGATATCGGGGCTCCCCTGTAGGATTGCGTGGCCTAGACCACCGAGTTGCTGCTATGTTTGGTACCAAAGGGAAGCTCAGCTCGATTTGAATGATCAGAAGGCCTAGTATTCTTCTCCAGCGAATACAATGCATCGGAGGCAATGCCGGCGAGCAAACGCAACGGCAGCTGCTGCTGTGGTGAGCCGGCGGTGGTGCGAAAACAGAGGATGGGTGCTACTGCGTGTGCGCAAGTGTGGAGCAACAGCGAGTGCAGCACGAGCTCAAGGCTTTCGGTCATGGCGGCCAAGCCTCAGTATGTTGCGTGCAAGCGCTGGGTGTGGCATGCAGGAGTGTGTGCAGAGGAGTGGTGCTCGGGTGCGTGAGCGCGCGGCTGCTTCTTGCCAGAGTCGTGTGCACACATGCGCTCGGGCACGAGCTGGAGCTCGGCTCGGGGCAGAGAGCTACGACAAACAAGAAGCTGGGCAGGCCCTAGTGCAAGTGCGCGAGCTGCAGATGGAGCGCTGCGTGTGTGCTGAAGAAATAGAGGCAACATGGCAACCTTGCCCGTGACCAAAGTGACGACAGAGGAACTGTCACGCATGCAAGCAACCAGTGACAGAGAAGGCGATCAACCAGAAAAAGGTACAGGGAAGCGCGGCTTCTCACGTAGAGGGGCTCGGAGGAGTCGACCGAGCTCGGGGAAGCGACGAATTTAGCCGGCAGCGAGGTAGACCCAAGGAAGAAGAAGGAGAGGTCGGCGCCCAGAAGAGGCCTTCGGCTTGGCGTCCGTGAAGCAGAGGAAGAACCAAAGAAGAGGTCGTCGGGGAGGTCGATCCGAGGCTCGTGGATGAGAGGTGGACGAAGGAAACGACGGAGACGACGTCCCCGTGGAAGAAGGAGACGGCTACGGCGAGGATCAAGCCGGAGAAGAGCTCGAGCTCCCCTCGGCCATGGCGCGAGCGATGGCTGTGGTGGATGGGCGTGGCTTGACTTGGCAGCGGTGGCAGTGAGGGGAAGAGGAGGGTTAGGACAAGGGTGGAGAGGACTGGCTGGGGCTTTATGGAGCATGGAGGGCTCCCTTCGACCGTCCCATTAGTGGACGAGGCGACGTGGCTGTCTCCGATGTTCTGCCGTGCAACGAAGGAGACCTGAAGGAAAAATGGGCTGGAACTAGGCTGAAATGAACAGGTAAGAAGTGGAAGGTGGGATTTCTCTCTCTCTCTCTCTCTCCCCCAATATTACTACTCTGTCCATATTAAAATGAACAGAGATAACAAGCAAAATACCAGCGAGATAGGAGAGGGGTATGAGAGATATAAGAATATCCCCAAGACTGTGGAATTATGCACTGTTTGAAATAATTGGTTTGGGCACTTTTAGAGAAAGAAAATTATCGCAAATTTGAATTAAATTCAAACTTGAGGCAATTTTGATTCCAACCAAATTAAATCCAAAAGAGCTGAAAATAGGTAGAGAGGGTGTAGGCATGGTTTAAGATTAGTTGGGAAATAATGAACATTTATGGTGGAGGGGAAAAGGTCAGTTGCAACAAAGGGTGAAATTTGAAAGAAGGAAGAAGTGAAATGGTTTCCACTTGGAGAAAGGCCTTCAAGAAAATATGAAGAAGCAAACAACCATAGGACGAGGAGGGGAAGATGGAGAGCACATGACCAACACATCAACATGAAGAATGCAACCCACGTGATGATCATGATAAAATGCAATAAAATTACAAGAGGCATAATGCAACATAACAAGTGAGATGAGCATGGTGCAACAAGAAAAGATATGACAAAGCACTCAACATGATTATGGCAACAACATAGAGGAATGAAATATGCAAAATAATTATGCTAATGCAACAGACAAAATAAACACAGGACAACAACTAAAATAAAAGGAAAGCATCCGAAGCATCGGTCTCGGGGCATTACAATCGGGGAGGGGGACAACCAGGCAGGAGGTGGCCAGGCGCGGCGTCGGCGCTCGCCACCGAGCTGCTTCGTGCGCTGGCACGGGGAAGAAGACATGTGTGCCCCTGGTGGGCTGGGCCGCTAGTTGGCCTGGCCAAGTGGGCTGCTGCTATAGGTAAGTTGCCAGGTGAGTTTTGCTGTTCTGTTTTAATATTATTCTGTTTTCTTTTTATTTATTCATTTTGCCACTGATTCAAATTCAAAAGAAATTCATAACAGGGCAAAACCTTCTGAATATTTTTATGTAGCCATTATGGACTTCTCCAAAGGCACAAAAATAATTCCAGGGCATTTTGAATTATATTCTATATAAAATGAATATAATCCAAAACTCAAATACATATTGATTTAATTTCAAAGTCCCAAAATAAATATCTCCGAGCTTCCAAAAATATTGGTTTGAGTTTTAGCTCTTGCCAATATTTTCATAGGAAAACAGGAACATTTTCTTGGACTTCTTCGATGAGATTTTAATGTTGATCATTTCTGAAATGATTTCCGAGGGTTTCAACTAACCTCAATTCAAATTCATTTGCAATTTAAACATGATGCTCAGATGAAAGCTAGCCTAGGTCATACCAGAACTAGGGATATGACACCTTCTGCGTAAACTATCTTGTTTTTGTAAAATTTGGGCTGCGTCCTTGTGCTAACATAGTTGCAGTCAGATTTGGGCTATGGCTTCTGCGCGTCATGGAGGCGTGCGGCATGCCGTGGATGGTCTGCGTAAAAAAATCCATCAAACATCGCTCCAACCAAGGGAGCCACGCCGGAGTATTTACGCACGGCAGCACATGTGAGGCCAACACGAACAGATCGGCAGCCATCAGGGAGCTCTCCCTTCTCTCTTCCTTTTTTTTATTTCTTTTCCTTTCTTTATTCGGCACCTAGGCGGTCACTGATCGTCCACTAGCGGTGTATTTTGCTAATGGCATGCGTAAGCCTAACAAAGTACTACTGATCCTTTTAACTACTAGTATTCAGTACGGTACCCTAGGCTCGGTCAGTGGATTGCAGTAATTCAAGTACTCCATGTAGGTCAGAAACGAGTCTTTTCTTGGTACTCTCTTATACTAGTTGGTACAGACCGCTTCTTTTTATTTGCTTCGGTCTATTACAGTCATCACTCGTTAAATAGGTTTATTTTTTCTTGACTATTCATTTGTCACACAAAATTATTACACAGAATAGTTTCTGTCCATTTGTACTGTATTATTTTTTGTACAGATATTTTGTTGACACTTATACGTGTGTTTTCAGTCTGCGTCAATTGGGCGAGCCGACCTACACATCAGAACCTTCGCGTTTGGATCGACGCAGTCTTGAGTCACTCCGGCCAGGACACCCCACGTGCATAATCACCTCATCCGCCATTAGTTCGGAAGTTGTCGGATAAATCATCATGTGCAATTGTTCTAGTTATTCGTGATGCGCCTATTAATAATATTTTAAAGAGTATTTTCTGTTCGTGATCGATTTTTGGTGCGGCAGGTTTTACAGTCTGGCCTACACTGAGGTTGGCGTTTTAGGGCGATATGTTATGTCGTCGTTGTCCCTGTGAATTCGGATTTTGTCACCTCATCGCACCAACGCCCTGTGTTGACATCAGCCCCGCGCCAGGCCATATCTCTTTAATTTATTATTTTGTGAAAAATATTATGCAAAGAATTTTTTCTATTTACTATTATTTCTTCCCTGCATTATTTTATGGGTGCAGGTAATCACCTTTGACTGCATCATGCGGTCAACTCTATGGGCCAACGTCGTCGTCCTGCCTGCGTCGATCAAGTTGTGGCGTCGCATTGGCTCACGTCTCTTTGATAATCAGTCACCGTGCCAACCGACACCTCTACACAATGAGTTCAGATCACGCCAGGCCGATGTTCTCGCCCCGTGCATGCCGACCTGCATCGACGGGTCCGCGTTGCCACTCCGTCGAACCAACCTCGACTTCCAGGCCGGACTTATATCATGATTCGCTTCACATATATTCATTATGCATTTTTTTCTTTCAATTATTATTGTTTCTTCTTGCACCATTTTATGTGTGCAGGTAATCGATTTTGACTGTGTTACGCGGTACGTTCGGTGTCACCAGCTGACCTGTTTTGACACCTCGTCCTGCATGAGACTTCGGCGTCCGTCGATCATAGCTTCGCCCTGTTAACTGGACCAAGGACTTCATCTCGCCACTTCGGCCGTGCGGCGTCGCCACTTCGGCAAACCGAACTCTTCGTTCATATAATTGGATTGGACTATGTAACACGGTCATCATAAGATGGTCTGCTTAGCACCAACTAGATCATCTTCTCAAGGGCGCACGTAAAACTGTGCATACATGAAGCGGTGGTAGTACGTGCCAAGTGACCACATTGAGAGAAGGACATCCGAACATACATCATGGAGATTTGTTTTTCTCTCTATATGTTTCTTTTTTATAATTCAGCCCATCGTTGGCCTTTTGCAGCACAATATCCCAGAACATGTCTTCTATGGTTTGGGAATTTTTGTCGTGGCAGCTCTACAATCTTGTCTCTCTTGAAGTCGTTGTTATACGATGGATTGGTTTTCTATCAGCAGCCCGACAACATCATTGTTCGGCAAATTCTGATCTGCAATGACACTTTGATGCTTCCACTCCGTCGAGCCGACCCCGTGTCCAGGCCGTGTTCCTTTAATTATTTGTTTCACTCAAATTAATTAATTGGAGGAATTTTTAATTTTTGGTTTTAAAACATTTCATTATTATTACTTCTTCCCTGGACTAGTTTATGTGTGCATATAATTAATTTTTGCTACGTCACGCAGTCACCTCGGCATACGGAGTCATCCTCTCACATCCATCAACCAAATTCCACCGTCACCATGGTGTGAAACCCTGTGTCGCCATTATCGTGTCGTCGCTTCATCAAACTGACATCCACCAAGCCGACCTGTTTCGACATGTCGACTGATGTGGGGGCTTCATTGTCATGCTGCTGAACAACTCTGTCTCCTCGGCTGGATCGGGAGCTTCGCCTTGGCACTTCAGCACTGTCGTGCTATCACTTCATCAAGCCAAGCTCTTCAAGACCGGCTTGGGGGTGGGGACCTTGAGCCGCTACAAGCTCGGCCCACGTCACATCGAGCACATTAACCAGCTAAGTCGCTTTCATGCTCAAAACCTTTCAGTTTTAAATTTCGTTCGGTTCGACCAAGCATTATACTTTTTTGACACAAAGTCGTTTGCGAAAAACTTTCTTTGTCAAAACCTTGTTTGTTTAGAACAAATTCAAATATCCCGTTTACTTGGGGGCTTCCTTTATGAAGCCATTCTTCTAGCATATGATTATTAATGTATCACACCATTCCTTGTTCGTGTATTATGCCAAAATATGCAGCATGTTGACTTAAGTGTTCCGCAAAGCTAGGTTGCCTCGCTCCTGTGCTTACCCCTATGTTCCTGATTGTTCGGCTAGGGAGTAAAACGAGCACGTCTGTGATTGTTACGACCGGTTCATCCAAACTCATACTTCAGACGGGTGAAGCCAAAAGCTAGCGCTCTTATTGTTTTCTACTATGATCGGCACGCGATGGAACTCACGCGTACACAAATCTATTGCACAAGTCTCATAGTAATCATGAGCGACCAACGAAAGGTACCGTTGGGGGCACTATTTTGTTTGAAGATGCTTCTAACATTACATAAGTAATATATCATAAGTTCCCTGGCGTGCTTTCTCGTTTGCAGCCTCATGGCCTGATTGCCTGGTTCTCTGAAACACCACCGATATTGTCGGTAGAAGGAGTAGATAACACTTTTCGGCCCTTGTCCGAAGAGGGAGAAGCTGACAGTCGGTTAAGACGCGTTCTAATTTTGGGCTAACGTAGATATTATATAAGTACCTCGGTATTGACAATCATTATACATATAATTGTTTTTACCCAAGTCACTTGGGGGCTTTTAAATTACTATGAGCCATTTTATAATAGATGTTTTCTTCTTAGTCGCTGCAAAGTCTTTTGTTACCACTCCTTTCTCGACTCAGGTGTATGATCAATAGCCGGGTAGTCTGTTTCTCTCTAAAACCGCTCGCGTTTAGTTTGCTACACTGGCCTGAGAAACACTCTGCCTTCGGGATAGGGAGTTTGAAGTCGAAGGCCGACCCACTTGAAGTCTAGAGATTGGATGTGTCATGTCAAAGCATGACGGAAGTACAATTTCAAGACCAATTCCGCATTGGCACCAAAACAACTTGATTCAATCTAGTCCGGGACATTCTCTGGGTTGAGTTGTTTGGCATGAAACTCTTTTGTAAAACTACAGTTCGGCATCTTTCCTACTGAACTGCGCCTCGGTATTGTCAAAACATACATGACAGTTGAACTAGTTCCCGAGAAGGTGCGATCCTAGGGCTGGCCAGGTTGCCCAACCCAATTCTTGGGGGCTGCTGCATTGACAATCCAATGCAGAAAATTGAACTGCAATATAGTTTCCGAGGAGATTATGATCCTTAGATTGGTCGGCCACACCCAACCTAAGTCTCGAGGACTGTGCACACCGCTTTTTGTGTCCCGAACTATCAACCTGAGTCTCAGGGGCTACTGGGATCAGCGGTCTTATGTCATCCTTCAAGTGCATCTCGGGGTTTTAACCAACACACACCTTGAGCGCTATTGGCTATATATCTCGGTGGAGAATAAATTGTACCAATCGAAAATATTCACAAAAAATCAGCCCACAGTCGGGGCGGTGCACCACCTCGTTAGCAGTCTGGCATAAAGATCGGGCGCCAGTGGCCATAGAGGGCATTTCCGGCATTAAGCTCGTCTGAATTCGTCCAAATCTTTTAAAGACCGGGGTAATTTATGACTCCTCGGAAGCTGATCATCGTTAGAGCTCGGTGCAGTCTAGCATTGGAGCTCGGAAGCGGCCCGACATAAAACTCGGATTTGAATGGCTCGTTCCATAGAAGATTTCTGGCATTAAGCTCGGATGAACTCATTAAAATTTTCAAAGGCCAAGGTAATCTATGATACCTCGGATGCCGACCATCATCGAAGCTCGCCTGTAAACAGATGCCTCGGATTTAGTTCGGCGTTGGTGCTCGGACGCAAGAGGATACCTTGAATGCTGAATAGTGTTGGAGCTCAGTTGTGAAAAGACGCCTCAGATTGAGTTTGGCATTAGAGCTCGGACACAAGAGGACGCCGTCGTACGGAAAACACTTCAAACCCCAGGTGTGGCGTACAAAACTTACAAGGCATTGATAAAGGCCAAGAACTTAAAGGTGCTCCTTGGATACCCGACGTATAAACTCTTCGGATTCACTTCGGCGATCCTCAAGATTGAAGATAAGGAGATTTGTTGAACCAGTTGTCAAGGCCGATGACCGAAGATGAAGAACAGTTTGGAAGAATCGAGGAGCGTCCCCAACTTGAAGACCGGTTCAAGGGGGCTACTGATGGTGTCCTGGACTAGGGGGGACTCACCACATCATCTCCCGACCAGTGGGTCGGGCCGAGGACCCCCATGATGATTGACTAATGGGCCACTTTGCGCATCCCATGCCGAATACAAGGAGGATTCCACAAGACTTGGCGCACAAGACAAGGAATCCTCTAAACCCTAGGCATATGGTGCATATATAAACTGAGGCGAGGCTAGTCAGTAGACAATCTAAAATTCATTAGAACAATCTTGTGGTAGATACATGTACTCTGTACTGCACCCCATATGAACACAATCAAAAGCAGGACGTAGGGCATTATCTCTTCGAGAGAGCCCAAACCTGGGTAAAATCCTGTGTCCATGTTACCATCGTTCCAAGATGCCTAGCTTAGGACCCCTACTACGAGATATGCTGGATTTGACACCGACTGTCCCCGTGAACGAAGAATGTGCTCCCGCAGTTGAGGAGGTGCCGCTAGTCCTCATTGCCGAGCCTTAGGCTCCAACTTGGGCTAGGAACATAGTCCACTTCCTCCAAATAGGAGAACTTCCCGATGACCAAGATGAGGTTGAATGAGTAGCTGGAGGGCTAGTATGTATCAGTTTGCCATTGACACTATATACAGTAGGAGGCCCAATGGTGTGAAACTGAAGTGCATATGCCGAGAAGAAGGAAATGAACTACTGGCTGAGATACACAAAGGCATGTGCGGCTCCCACATTGGATCAAGGGCGTTGGTTGGGAAAGCATTCCATAAAGGATTCTATTTGCCCACATCCCTCCAAGATGCGGTTGAGCTAGTCACCAAATGTGAAGCCTGCTAGTTCCATTCCAAGAATATCCACCTGCCTGCCCAAGCTCTTCAGACAATCCCTTTGTCATGGCCATTTTCGGTCTGGGGGCGTGATATCCTCGGCCCTTTCCCCCGAGATGTCAGGGGCTTTGAATTCGTGTTCTTCGCTATTGACAGGTTTACAAAGTGGCCGGAAGTAGCTGCCGTGAGAAAGGTGAGTGCTCAGTCAGCTATCAAGTTCTTGAAAGAATGGGTGTGTCATTTTGGAGTCCTGGCAAGGATCATTACCGACAACGGTACCCAGTTCACGAGTCACGCCTTCATGCAATATGTTCATGCCCTCGGAAGCAAGATCTCATTTGCCTCGGTCGCACATCCCAGGAGCGATGGGCAAGCTGAGAGGGCGACCCCTGAACTGCTGCAAGGACTCAAGACAAGAACTTTTGATACGCTATAGAAGCACAACAAGCGGTGGATCGATGAGCTGCCGGTAGTCCTCTGGTCCCTCAGAACGACACCAAATCAAGCTATCAGGCAGACTCCCTTCTCCCTAGTCTATGGGCAGAAGCAGTTATCCCCATGGAACTCATTTACGGGTCGTCTCGAGTGCTTGCCTACGATTAAGTAGCACAAGATTAGTACCGGCGTGACGACATTGTGCTACTCGAGGAGAACCGTCTCCGGGCTGCTACCTACGTTGCACGCTATCAGCAAGCCCTGCGTCTCTATCACAACCGCAGGGTTCATGCCCGGTGTTTTGAGGAAGGCGACCTTGTCCTTAGGCGCGTTTAGTCCGCTAAGGGTATAAACAAGTCGACAACAAAGTGGGTAGGTCCTTAACGGGTAGTTCGAGTCACCAGACCTCGCACAGTCCATCTGGAGACTGGAGATGGCATTCAATTGCAAAACTCATGGAACATTGAGCATCTCCGCAAGTTCTACCTGTAAGGTGCGGCTGTCGGTCCCTTGCCGGCAGCCACCCTTTTCTACATGCCTTGCCTTAGTTGCATGTAACCCCTTGTACAAAGCCAGGCAACGACCCTGAGCAACAGAGGAATAAACGAAGCGCTGGGGGCCCCCGATGAAGTTGCATGCATGCATAAGCACTCCAAGAGCATTGCATAAGCATTTGCATATGCATATAGAGAGGGTTGCATCTTGCATCATTTCCATTTGTGTGAGGTTGCAGGTTCTTACCGTGAGCTTGACCTCTACTGGGAGTTGGGAAGACGAACCTGCACTGCAATCTCCTGAAACCACATAGATAAGTTCCACCTCTTGTCCATAAGTGTTCTGTAGGACTAAACTTGTGCATTAGAAAACCTCGCCACTCTTTGAAACATAGGTGCTCCCATCCCTGGACTCGAACGTTGCTTCGACCAGCGTGGTCGCAGTGTCCTTTAGTAAAAAGAGATTGGCGGGGGGCTGGTCCCTTTGTATCTGCCCGGTAGGCTCAGTTCTCGAGCAGATAGAAGGGTACCGGCAGGATAGCCTGCCGGGAAAAACTCCTCTATTTAAAAATAGAGAGGCATTCCACCTCTGCATGGACATACACATGCACGAGTTCCTGGCAAAGGTTCATATTTTTTATTAATATGCTGATAATACAAGTACAAACCTTATAGAACACTGACATGGACTCGAGGGATTACATTATTTGAACTAAAATTTGGCTAGTGCATACAGATTTAAGATTGAAAAAAGATAAGTGCCCCGTAAACTCCTCTCCCTGTCCCTCTTATCCTAGGTAGTGCGGTGGGAAGAGAAGGGGCCAGGAGGCACTCCGACACAACGCCACCCCGATCCCGTCAGGACCAGCCAAACACAACCTGACAAGATTGGGAGTGGCGAGGCTGGGAAGGAGGAAGATGGAAGGAGCACCTCAGGGACTCCCTGGTCACCGCCTCCAGGACTAGCCAAGAGGCTCCAGCACAGGCACCGGCAGAGAAGAATGTCAGAGTCTAGCTGGAAGACCGCTAGAGGAAGCGAAATTGCCAGGAGAGCGATCCTTTCCCCGGCAATTGGTAAAATGGTGATGACGGTGCCGAGGAAAGACAGAAAGATGAGGTAGCAAGTCGCCCGTACGAGACGAACGCATCAACGTTATCGTGCTCTGACTGGACGGCCTGCCTCCTTCCTTCTCTGTCCTCCCTGGCTTCATATTCATCAACACCATCCTAGGGGAACACCAACCTGGAGATCCGGCACCTTCCCCGGGAGAATGGCAAATGACCAAGACGGCCAGGGGGCTCTGGGCGCGCTGCTCCCCACCTTGGCGGGCAGGAAGGCGCGCCTATCGTCATCATCATCCCCAAGGCCTCCGGAAGGGACAATGCTAGGATTACCAACGATCCCTAGCCCCGTATTCCGGGTGAGCATCGAAGACGCCAACAAGTGGCAGTAGAACGATGCCGAACGCCGCGCTACCCGGTGGGCAGCCAACGATGGCAGAAGAAGAAAGCATTTTTCCACAATGGGAAAGCTTGATATCTCCCGCGCCACGAGCGGTTTGTCTGCCGCGTCTTACCCAGTCTTGGACTAGGCTTGCTCCCCAAGCATCAGCACAAGCCTTCGACTTAACCAACCTCAAGCAGGAGCCAGGGCCTGGCCCCAGGCTATTCTCTTCAACATGGCCAGCAGGAAACTGAGGATGGAGGAGAAGAAGTGCAAGAATGGATGACTACACTCTCCCCTCGCCCTCCCTTTTATGGGTAGGCCGAGGAGGGGACCTGCTCCCTCAACAAGCGACCGCCGCCCTCCTCCAGCAATTCGTGAAGGCTGGGGCCCCGTCTTGATGCTCTCCCGCACCACATGACTCCATTACCTACCTTGCGCGATGCATGCCGCATACGTGGCTGAGGATAAGAGCGTGGTGGTAAGAGTAAATTGGCAGTTTCCACCCCGTGCGTTAAAGTCATTCACGGTCCCTTTGCAAGAGTGACCCCACCACCATTAGCTCTACACGACATGCGAGAAAACCAGAAACTGGCCCGGGTTCATGATTAATAAACTGGCCCGACGATGCTCAGCAGCGCGTTTGGGGCAGGCCCGGGGGCTTTTGTCGGTGCAACAAACCCTGGGTCTGTTGCCCGGGTTGCGCCCAGGAACGGGAGCATGGTTACAGTGCTAAGGACAAGCCGAGTATAAGAAATCAAGGTTCTCAGAAGGCCAACATGCAGATCAAGAGGACCAGGACCAAGCTAGGGAAGCAAGAAACCACCAAGAGAAAAGCCTCCCTTGCCGGGCAGGCGAGCCCGTCAAGGCCGGGGTTATCCCCGGAAGACCTCCAAGACGCCCCAGCAAGGCCTGCTGGGCTCACGGAGACGCGGTCACCTCACTAACCCACTTCACCACGACTCACGTCATCTATCTGTGCAGTGTCAAGCCGGAAAGTGACTAAGTGGCAGCCGATTGCCACATGGTGACCTCTTTCTACAGAAGATACCTACAGATGACACATATCCTGTGACGTGTCAAGCGAGCAGGCGCGAGGATGGCAAGATAGCCCGGCAAGGCTTACCGGGCATGCAACTATGTGACATTGAGCGGCGCATTTAATGCGCTCTGTCAGCCTGCAAAGTTAGGTATGATAGCACTATTTGCTATCTTATCAGTGCGTAATGACTGATCTGCCACTATGGTGACCCCTTAGCCTATAAAAGGAGGCCCATGGCAACCTTAGAAAAGGTTGGACACTAGATTAGCAAATCCACCCCCCTCATATTTCATACGCTCATAGCCATTTTGCCCCGAGGCAACCCTGCTGGGCAAACGCACGACGACCACCACCATCTTTTCTACCATCAATCCACCAAAGTAGGAGTAGGGTTTTACGCCTCACGGCGGTTCGAACCTGGGTAAATTGCATGTGTGATCTCTACCATGCTGCCCCACGCTCTTCCGCTCTTTTTGCAACGTGATCTCCCCCCTTCCCAACCAGCAAGGGGCCCTTGGTCACATAGGAGGTCATGGTTTCCCACAACAATTAGTTATAACAAGACTTCTCACATGTCCTCAGGAACAAGCGTAACTACTCACAAATCATATTCATGTTCATCATCAGAAGAGTATTAATTATCATAAAGGATCTGAACATATGATTTCCACCAATTAAACCAACTACAATCAACTACAAGGAGTAATCAACACTACTAGCAACCCACAGGTACCAATCTGAGGTTTTGAGACAAAGATCGGATACAAGAGATGAACTAGGGTTTGAGAGGTGCTACTTCTTGAGCTTGCGTTGGTTTTTCCCTTGAAGAGGAAGGGGTGATGCGGCAAAGAAGAGATAAGTATTTCCCTCAGTTAAGAACCAAGTAATCAATCCAGTAGGAGAAGAACGCACAAATCACCAATACCTGCACAAACAATCAAACGCTTGCACCCAACACGATAAAGGGGTTATCAATCCGTTCACGGTCACTTGCAAAGGTGAGATGTGATAGAGATAGATAACTAAAACAAAAAAGATAAAATATTTTTGGATTTTTTGGTTTATTGATCTGAAAATAAAAGATTGCAAAATAATAGATCAGAAACTAATGTGCTGGAAAATAGACCCGGGGCCATAGGTTTCACTAGAGGCTTCTCTCTTGATGGTAAATAACATGGTGGGTGAACAAATTACTGTCGAACAAATTATGATATCCATGGCAATGATAATGTAATATAGGCATCACGTCCGTGTCAAGTAGACCAACTCTTGCCTGCATCTAGAGTATCAAGTTCATGAAGAACAGAGTAACACTTTAAGTAAGATGACATGATGTAGAGGAATAAACTCAAGAAATATGATGTAAACCCCATCTTTTTATCCTCGATGACAACAATACAATACGTGCCTCGCTACCCCTACTTTGTCACTGGGTGAGGACACCGCAAGATTGAAACCAAAGCTAAGCACTTCTCCCATTGCAAGAAAAACCAATCTAGTTGGACAAAATAAACCAATAGTTCGAAGAGAATTACAAAGATAACAAATCATGCATGTAAGAATTCAGAGAAGATTGAAATAATATTCATAGATAAACTGATCATAAATCCACAATTCATCGGATCTCGACCAATGCACCGCAAAAGAAGATTACATCGGATAGATCTCCAAGAACATCGAGGAGAACATGGTATTAAGAATCATAGAGAGAGAAGAAGCCATCTAGCTACTAGCTATGGAACCATGGGTCTGAGGTAAACTACTCATGCTTCATTGAAACGACAATAGAGTTGATGTACATGCCCTCCGTGATCGAATCCCCCTCCGATAGGATGCCGAAAAAGGCCCCAAGACGGGATTTCACGGGAACAAAAGGTTGCATCGGATCTCTATCATGAAGGTCATGGTGCTACTTTGAAGAACATGTGTGGAAAATGGATAGTAACATTGCCCCTTCTCTCTTTTCCCTCATTTTTGTGTGGGATTCTTTGGCCTCTTTTATTTTTTGTAAAGTCTGGAGACTCATCCCAACTTGTGAGGGAATCATAGCTTCCATCATCCTTTCCTCACACAGGACAATGCTCTAATAATGATGATCATCACACTTTTATTTACTTACAACTCAAGAATTACAACTGGATTCTAGAACAAAATATGACTCTATATGAATGCCTCTGGTGGTGTACCATGATGTGCAATGACTCAAGAGTGACATGGATGAAAAATGGTGATTGGTGGCTTTGCCACAAATACGATGGCAACTGCATGATCATGCAAAGCAATATGACAATGATGAAGCGTGCCGTAATAAACGAAACCGTGGAAGTTGCATTGCAATATATCTAGGAATGGCTATGGAAATGCCATAATTGGTTGGTATGGTGGCTGTTTTGAGGAAGGTATATGTTGGGTTTAATGCACCGGCGAAAGTTGCGCGGTACTAGAGAGGCTAGCAATGGTGGAAGGGTGAGAGTGTGTATAATCCATGGACTCAACATTAGTCATAAACAACTCACATACTTATAGCAAGAATATATTAGTTATTGAAACAAAGTACTACATGCATGCTCCTAGGGGGATAGATTGGTAGGAAAAGACCATCACTAGTTCCTTGCCGCCACTCATAAGGAAGATAATCAATAAATAAAGCATGCTCCGACTTCATCACATAACGGTTCACCATACGTGCATGCTAAGAGAATCACAAACTCTAACACACGTATTTCCACAACCCACAATTATTCACTAGAATGACTCTAATATCACCATCTTTACATCTCAAAACAATCATAAGGAATCAAACTTCTCATAGTATTCAATGCACTTTATATGAAAGTTTTTATTATATCCCTCTTCGATGCCTATCACATTAGGACTAAATTCATAACCAAAGAAAATTAACATGATGTTTAAATAGACTCTCAAAATAATATAAGTGAAGCATGAGAGTTAAACAATTTATATAGAATAAAACCACCACGGTGCCCTAAAAAGATATAAGTGAAGCACTAGAGCAAAATTGCCTAGCTCAAAAGATATAAGTGAAGCACATAGAGTATTCTAATAAATCACGATTCATGTGTGTCCCTCTCAAAAGGTGTGTGCATCAAGGATGATTGTGGAAAACTAAAAGGTAAAGACTCATATCATACAAGATGCTCCAAGCAAAACACATATCATGTGCTGAATAAAAATATAGCCTCAAGTAAAGTTACCAATAGACGAAGACGAAAGAGGGGATGCCTTATGGGGCATCCCCAAGATTAGGCTCTTGGTTGTCCTTGAATATTACCTTGGGGTGCATTGGGCATCCCCAAGATTAGGCTGTTTCCACTCTTTATTCCATAGTCCATCAAATCTTTTACCCCAAACTTGAAAACTTCACAACTCAAAACTCAACAGAAAATCTCATGAGATCCGTTAGTATAAGAAAATAAATCACCACTTATGGTACTGTTGTGAACTCATTCCTTATTTATATTCGTGTAATATCTATTGTATCCCAACTTCTCCATGGTTCATAACCCTCGATACTAGCCATAGATTCATCGAAATAAGAAAACAACACAAAGAAACAGAATCTATCAAAACCAGATCAGTCTATAACAATCTGTAAGTCTTGAATACTTCCGTAACTCCAAAATTTCTGAAAAATTAGGACAACATAGGCAATTTTTATCTTAATCTTCTTCAAAAAGAATAAGTATTTTATCATGCTTATGCTAAAAATGAGAATTGTTTTCCTGAGCGCAAAAGTTTATGTTTTCAGCAAGATCAAATCTATTATCGTAAGCTATCGCAAAGGTCTTACTTGGCACAAACACTAACTAAAACACAAAAACACATCTAACCAGAGGCTTGATGAATTATTTAGTGCAAAACAGGACCCAAAAAAGCTAGAACAAAAATAAAATTGGGTTGCCTCCCAACAAGCGCTATCGTTTAACGCCCTTAGCTAGGCATAAAAACATAGATCTAGGTATTGTAATCTTTCGTATGCAATCCATAAGTAGCTCTCATAACAGATTCATATGGCAACTTAATGTTCTTTCTAGGAAAGTGTTCCATGACCTTGCTTAACGGAAATTGAAATCTAATATTTCCTTCTTTCATATCAATAATTGCAACAATCGTTCTAAGGAAAGGTCTACCAAGAATAATAGGACATGTAGGATTGCAATCTATATCAAGAAAAATGAAATCTACGGGGACATAATTCCTATTTGCAACAATAAGAACACCATTAATCCTCCCCATAGGTTTCATAATAGTGGAATCCGCAAGATGGAAATTTAAAGAGCAATCATCAAATTCGCGGAAACCTAACACATCACATAATGTTTTTGGAATCGTGCAAACGCTAGAACCAAAATCACAGAAAGTATGGCACTCATAATCTTTAATCTTAATCTAAATAGTAGGTTCCCACTCATCATAAAGTTTTCTAGTAATAGAAACTTCCAATTTAATCTTTTCTTCAAAAGATTTCATCATATCAACAACAATATGTTTAGTAAAAGCTTTATTTTGATTATAAGCATTTGGAGAATTCAACATGGATTGCAAAAAGGAAATAGAATCTATTAAAGAACAATTATCATAATTAAATTCCTTGAAATCCAAAAGAGTGGGTTCATTGCTACTTAAAGTTTTGACCTCTCCCATCCCACTTTTATAAATTTTTGCACCAAGATCTATAAACTCTGAATCATTGGGACGGCTTCTAGCTAAAGTTGACTCATCTTCAGTCCCATCTTTATCAAGATGTACTTTAGAAAACAAAAATTCAATAGGACTCACATCAATCACTTTAAGATCTTCATCATTATTCGAAGACTCCGGTTTAGCGGCCATCTCGTTTACTAAAGTAGCTTGCTTACCAGAAATTTGGCCTACTAAATTTTGAAGATGAGCAAACTGAGATTTCAAACCATAAAATTCCTTAGACATATCATCGAGATCTTTATTCATATACTCGATAAAAGTTCTCTGCTCCTTAAGCTCGTTTCTAAAGACATTATTATGCTCAAATTGCAAAGACATGAAGCTCCTAACATTATTTTCAATTTCTTCTAACCTCGTATAGTAAGGATCGACATTCTTTGGTTGAGCCATAAAGACAGGCAACAAACCAACACACGGGCAAGAAAAACGCAAATGAAAAGATGAACGGAAGAAGGGTGAAGAAAAGGGCAAATCTTTTCGAAAGTCATTTTAGAAGTGAGGGAGAGAAAAACAAGAGGCAAATGGCGAATAATGTAATGCAGGAGACGAGAGGTTATGATGGGTACTTGGTGGGCTTGACTTGGTGTAGATATCCCCGGCAACGGTGCCAGAAATTCTTCCTGCTACTTCTTGAGACTGCGTTGGTTTTTCTCTTGAAGAGGAAATGGTGATGCAGCAAAGTAAATATAAGTATTCCCCTCGGTTAAGAACCAAGGTATCAATCCAGTAGGAGTAGAACGCACAAATCACCAATACATCCACAATCAAACACTTGCACCCAATGCAATAAAGGGGTTGTCAATCCATTCACACTCACTTACAAAGGTGAGATCTGATGGAGATAGGTAATTAAACTAAACAAAAGATACAATATTTTTGGGTTATTTGGTTTAAAGATCTGAAACTAAAAGATTGCAAAATAATAGATCGGAAACTAATATGATGGAAAATAGACCAGGGGGCCATAGGTTTCACTAGAGGCTTCTCTCTTGAAGGTAAATAATATGGTGGGTGAACAAACTACTATCGAGCAATTGATAGAGAAGCGCAAAGTTATGACAATATCTAGGGCAATGATTATGTAATATAGGCATCACATCTGTGTCAGTAGACCGACTCCAACCTGTATCTACTACTATTACTCCACACCTCAACCGACTCCTGCCTGCATCTAGAGTATTAAGTTCATGAAGAATAGAGTAACGCTTTAAGTGAGATGACATGATGTAGAGGAATAAACTCAAGCAATATGATGTAAACCCCATCTTTTTATCCTTGATGGAAACAATACAATACGTGCCTCGCTACCCCTAGTGTGTCACTGGGTGAGGACAACGCAAGATTGAACCCAAAGATAAGCACTTCTCCAATTGCAAGAAAATCAATCTAGTTGGCCAAACTAAACCGATAGTTCGAAGAGAATTACCAAGATATCAAATCATGCATATTAGAATTCAGAGAAGATTCAAATAATATTCATAGGTAATCTGATCATAAATTCAAAATTCCTTGGATCTCGACAAACACACCGCAAAAGAAGATTGCATCAGATAGATCTCCAAGAACATTGAGGAGAACATGGTATTGAGAATCAAAGACAGAGAAGAAGCCATCTGGCTACTAGCTATGGACCTATAGGTCTGAGGTAAACCGCTCACGCTTCATCGGAAGGGCAATAGATTTGATGTAGATGCCCTCCATGATCGAATACCCTCCTGCAGGATGCCAGAAAAGGCCCCAAGATGGGATCTCATGGGAACAGATGGTTGCGGCGGTGTAAAAGTGTTTTCGTGGATGCTTCTGGAATTTCGGGAATATATATGAATATATAGGAGGAATAACTAGGTCAGGTGGTCACCGAGGGGCCCACAAGGTAGGGGGCGCCCCCGCCCTAGGGCACGGCCTCCACCCTTGTCGCCTCTTCATGGCTCTTCTGACTTGAACTCCAAGTCTCCTGGGTGTCTTTTGGTCCAAGAAAAATCATCGCGAAAGTTTTATTCTGTTTGGACTCCGTTTGATATTCCTTTCCCGCAAAGCTACAATACAAGGAAAACACAGAAACTGGCACTGGGCTCTAGATTAATAGGTTAGTCCAAAAATAATATAAAATAGCATATTAATGCATATAAAGCATCCAAAACACATAATATAATAGCATGGAACAATCAAAAATTATAGATACGTTGGAGACGTATCAAGAGGAGATGGTCCTGGTCAAGATGTTGATGGAGATTGACCCCCTCTCGATGAGAGGATTGTTAGTGATGACGACGACGATGATGATGATTTCCCCCTCCGGGAGGGAAGTTTCCCAGGCAGAAAAGCTCCGCCGGAGCCCTAGATTGCTTCTGCCCAGGTTCCGCCTTGAGACGGCGGTGCTTCATCCCGAAAGCTCTCTGTTGATTTTTTTCTAGGTCAAAACCCTTCATATAGCAGAAGATGGACACCGGAGGCCTGCTAGGGGGCCCACAAGCCACAGGGGCGTGCCCCCAGGCTTGTGGCCTCCTGGTGCATCCCCTGTGGTATTTTCTTCGACCAATATTTTTTATATATTCCAAAATAATTCTACGTAAATTTTCAAGACTTTTGGGGTTGTGCAGAATAGGTCTCTCAGATTTTCTCCTTTCCAGCCCAGAATTCCAGCTACCGGTATTCTCCCTCTTCATGTAAACCTTGTAAAATAAGAGAGTAAAGGCATAAGTATTGTACCATAATGTGTAATAAAAGCCCATAATGCAATAAATATCAATATAAAAGCATGACGCAATATGGATGTATCAACTCCCCCAAGCTTAGACATCACTTGTCCTTAAGCGAAAGTCGAAATCGATAATCATGTCCACATGTTTAGCGATAGAGGTGTCGATAAAACAAAATAAGGACATGAGGGCATCATGATCATCTTTAGAAAAACAACGTATAATGACATATAATTTCTTATGCTAAAGTGACAATTTGTTCACAAGGTAAAGTATGAATCAGAAAATTTATTGAAAACCAAGAAAATATGATATCAGTCATTGAAGCAATTGCAATTTATCATAATATCGGAAAGAGTCAATGTAAGATCTTTTTGTATAACAAGTCCACATACTCAACCGTCTCTTGGTCTTTCATAATTTCTAACACTCACACAATACTTATGGGTTCTAAGCCTCATTCAGACACAAAGAATGATAAGGTCCTATAGTTTCGCCTCTCAACCTTTTACCTCAAGGATAACATCAACAATAATACTATGTGATAACCTACATCCGAGTGGATATATATGTCTGGATCTTTCTCCAACACATAGTGCTCGCCAAAAAGAAAAAGTGTAAAAAGGAAAGGTGAATATTGCCATGACTCTTGTATAAAGGTAGAGGGTAAAAGTAAAAGATAGGCCCTTCGCAGAGGGAAGCAGAGGTTGTCATGCGCTTTTATGGTTGGATGCACAAAATATTAATGCAAAAGAACGTCACTTTATATTGCCGCTTGTGATAAAGAACTTTATTATGCAGTCCGTCACTTTTATTTCTTCCATACCACAAGTTTGTATAAAGCTTATTTTCTTCACACTAAAAGACCATACATATTTAGACAGCAATTTTTATTGCTTGCACTGATGACAACTTACTTGAAAGATCTTACCCAATCCATAGGTTGGTATGGTGGACTCTCATGGCAAAACTGGGTTAAGGGATGTTTGCATGCACAAGTAGTATCTGTACTTAGTGCAAATGATTTTGCTAGCAAAAGGGGGAAAACAAACTCAACATGTTCGAGGATCCATGACAAAATAACTTCTATTCGGATATAAGAAAACATAACCCATTATGTTCTCTTCCTTATCCAACATCAACCTTTTAGCGTGTCATATTTTAATGAGTGCTCACAATCATAAAAGATGTCCAAGATAATATATTTATATGTGAAACTTCTCTTCCTTTATCACTACCTATTAATTGCAATAATGACCAAATCTATGGTTGTCAACTCCCAACGAATTTTCATCATCATACTCTTTATATGTGAAGTCATCACTTCCCATAAGATCATTATATAATCTTTTTACTTCCACTACTGCAGGATGGTCCAAATGCGACACTTCGATGAGAGACCCTTCGACAAAATTGTCTGCGATGCCATAATCGCAATCGGTGGTGTAAAAGAATCGTCAAAAAATGTGCAAAACGTTTGCGATGGCGGAGCTATCAAACACGGTTTAGATTTTAGTTGCGTGTGCGACGCAAGGCATACGGTTCAGCTCAACGAACTGTTTGTGATGAGGCGGAACAAAAGAAACGGGTAGCCTGATGAAGGCGTGTGTGATATAGAGCATATGGTTCACTCAGATGAACTGTTTGTGATTAGGCAACACAAAAGAAACGGTCAACCAGATCAAGGTGTGTGTGCTACGCGGCAAACAGGTCCGTAATCAGAAATGTGTGCGAAGACCAATAATAACACAAACGATTGCTGCTAATAAGCCGTGTGATTTGCTCTGTCTACAGTAGAATAACATGTATATATATATAACTGAAATAAACATCCAATTACATAAGTGACTATACAGATCATTCGCACACACTTCGGTAAACAATTGCATGCATTCTAAAGTAGGAGAAATGATCGTCTAGTCATCTACTTCTTGTGACGCTTCCGCCACTGCTATGTGGATCGATCCCTCATCTGGGTCAGGAAGAAGACAGTTCCTCATGTCAATGATCCGCCCGTACCTCTCATAGCTTGTGTACGCATCCATGGTCACGTACTTGACATGTTGTTCATCCAGTCTCTTATGCCACACACTGTGCCAGGCATTCCTATCCTTATTTCTCTCATTCTTTATGTTCATATAGTAGGGGTCGATGATGGCCGAGGCGCTTTTAGATCGTTGGTGGTGTACACCGTAACGAAACTGTAGTCGGAGCTATTGATAAACCGGGAGAAACGCTCGCAGGGCCTTGTGGCAAGGTGGTGGTGGTAGACGAGGACGTCATGTCGCACGCACAACTGGGTGACAACAACCTTCTGATCATGCCCGGCTCGACCGATGGTGTACTCAAGGTTGAAGCCGACCATTCGGTACTTGTCCTCGGCATGGAACTGCTCCATAGTTTGGATGGAGCTCTCCACCGAGACTGGATCATTCGTGTACACCACCGAGAGGGCCTTTGCCCTCACGTGGGTGTCCACTACGTGATGCATGGTGAACTGCCCGCCGTTGTCATCGTCGGCCGCTGGGAGCGCCATTGGGGCCATGGGGAGCGCCATTGGAACCGCTGGATGTCCTCTCTGTATGTGTCCTCGTGGGTGTGCTTATTGTGTCATGTGAGCGAGAGATGAAGGTAAATGGCCGCATTAATAAAAGGGGGCCGCGCGGCATGGATTCTCGGCGCATCCGCATGGCAGTTTTTGCAGCAGGTAACTGCATCGTCGCGTCGCGCCCGACGCAACCGCTTGAACACGAATATGTGTGATCTTGCGCCGGCCCCAAACACTGGCAGCGTGCGTGGAGTGATGAGGGCAGAGCACCTGGAGGGACGCAAGAGTAGAGCGCATGTGGTGGGACGCAAGCAGAGCGCACCGCGGCCACCTGAACCACAAGCAACCACACGCATAGAGCAGTTGAATAGGCAGGAAATAGTCGCCTACAAGCCAGCCGACAGTTGCGTCGCTGCGTAGAGAGCGGCCGTGTGCTACCACCTCCATCTAGTCTATAGTCTCCTTTATATTTTTTGCCATACTTTGCCCTCAAATTTAACCAAAAAATGATAATGCATGTTTTAAAAATTATATAATTGGAAACTATGTTCAAATACAAATCCAACTATATAATCATTGGCGACATGCATTCTTATTTTATTAGTTAAATCATAGTTATAAACCAGGATGGTGGTATAGTAGGTAATTAAATCACAAATTTTTTTATTAACCGTATGTGTACGTGGTCTTTCGTCCTCCTCTCGCATGACTTGTCACCCAGCTGCCGCAGACGGGTTACAGCGCAAGCTTGCGCAGCGCGTGGGGGCTTTCTTTTGGCCAAACGGTGGTGCCAATGAATCGTCGGTGAGACCGTTCCCGCGCAACCTCGCAGGTTCCCGTGCAAGCTTCCCGCCTAAAGCGGTGAAATCCCCCAAAATCCCAATGCTTACTGGCCTTCTATAAAAACCCTCATGGCCGGCGAGGCATGTTTCGCATTTTCCGCTCCCTCCCTGTAACTTATCTCGTCTGCTTCTCCCATAATCGCCAATGGCACCGGTCCATCATCGTCACTCAGCCACTCCGCCATCATCAGAGGACAGCTCTAGCTGGGAGGCTACACCGCGACGGTGGCGCAGCGGTGTAGTGTAGTGCGCATGGCGTCCCTGTTGGGTGTGCGCGGAACAACCACCAAACGCTCCACCGCCGGAGCCCGTCGATAGCTGTTGTCGGCCACCGTTGCCGCCACACCACCGTCGAAAGCTAGGGCCATCACGCGCTCCGCCGCCGCAGACCGAAGGCGGGAGGTGGCCGTTGTGGCCTCCACCCCACTACCGGCCACTGTGGCCATCACCCGCTCCGCCACTGCGGCCCGAAGGAGGGAGGTGGTGGTCATGGTCACCACCTCGTCGTCGACCACTGTGGCCGCCAGGCCACCGTTGATCTGCTGGGGTCATCACCCGCTCTGCCACCGTCGCCCAAAGGTAGGAGGCGGAGGTGGATACCCGCACATGCGTCATGTGCACTACACCGAGTTCCCGCGGGTGGAGGAGGAGTGCCTCGTCGAGCATGCAAAGAGCCTTACTGCCGCCGTCGCCGCGGCACACGCCGCCTCACAGGCGAGGAATCAGGAGATCTACAAGGAGAACCACCGCTTCGAGAGGGGTCATCTGGAGCGGCAGAGGGCGTTCGAGGTGAGCGTCGCTGAAGCTGCAACATCGACGGGCACCATATTGCAGTTTCCTAGCTCGTCGGTAGGCTCCTCCTCCTCCGCCGCCTCTTACTAAGCGCTCGGCAGAGGAGAGGCAGCCGGAAGTAGTACAAAGCCCCTCCGCGGTAGTAGTAGTAGTATTTAGGGGCTATTTTGTTCAGTTCATCAGACTATAGATGTGGTGGAAACAATTGGGGAAAAGTTTGGTCGGTTCAGCTGTCGAGTTGAACTGTTTGTATAAATTAAGAACGACTGCTTAATCTATGAATGAAATCTATGCTTAATTACTGAATGTTAGTTGCAAAAATTAGATACTGCTAGTGATTTTTAGCTTCATATTTTGACAAATCGCATTGTCACAAGGATTGACAAATCTTACCAAATTGTTTGTACGTGGTTGCAGACGGGTCATCCAAAACAACTGTTTGCGTTGAAGGGATGCACAAATCCTGTGCTGCTCTCACTTTGCATACAAGTGTTCTATCTAAAACGTTTGCGATCAAGAGCAGAAGAAATCTTACTCGGCACATTTTCATTTGGCTTCCTGGGGAAGCTATCGATTTGTATATGGGTGTTCTAACTAAAATGTTTGCGATGATTGTTTTATATTTAAAAAGCGAATTAAACTACGGCTTGGGCGCCATTAATGGAGAGGATGCAAGCAAGGCGGGCGGCCATGGAAGTCAAAGGTCTCGCTTCCAGGTGAGCCTGCACAGTGTACAACTCGCATGCTTCCTGGTGAGCCTGTGCATTCAATGACAGCTTGCACGCCTCTCGGTTAGCCTGCGCACCGGACTGCGCTCGCACACCTCCCATTCAGTCAAGGTCAAGCATCTGTCCGCACGACACCTCCTATAGCCATTAAAACCGAGACATGTGGTGTCATGTGAATGGTTACCAGAACGCAGATGGTTTGAATTATACAAACGTTTGAGATATTAATGAGGCAGCTATTTTTTCAAAATTCCTCTGTTGGTTGTCATTATTCGAGTGCGCCTTCTCTAAAAATGGACACGAAAAATACCATTTCATGTCGGGTTCCATTCCATGATAGCATGCCAAGTTTCATGGATTTCAGACGAATTTTGGATTTACTAGAATTTAAAAACCAGGCATATCAATGTTTTGCCGGCAATCAACGGTGCCCTGCTGTTTGAAATTCATTCCCATTTCTTGCATGGGACCTAAGCATGCACCCGAGGACAGAAATCTAACTTTTCAACCAATTTATATGAACTGGAGCATGTGCATGTTGTTTAAATTTGAATTATGCACATAAATGCATTGAAAACTCAGTTAATGCATAAAAATGTCCAAACGAACCTCGAAAAATCACATAAATTGACACAACACTCCTGTTGTTCTATGTTGACACGAGAAATTTTATGGAAGCAATAAGAGGAAGTGGATATCGTTTCATCCCCAAAGGTGGGACGTTCCCTACCGAAACCATGATGCTTGTCGTGGGAAGCTCTAGTTTGTGAGAAGCATATACCCAAACCTGCCCAAACGGGACAATTTTTTTACCACGGCATGTTGATATCGCTCCATGAAAGCATGCAAAGTTTCATGACTTTCAGACGAGTTTTGGATTTACTAGAATTTAAAAATGAGGCATCTCAATGTTTTGCCGGCAATCAACTGTGCCCTAGTGTTTGAAATTCATTCCCATTTCTTGCATGGGACCTAAGCATGCACCCAAGGACACAGATTTGATTTTTCAACCTATTTATATGCACTGGAGCATGTGCATGTAGTTCAAATTTGAATTATGTGCATAAATGCATTGAAAACTCAGCTAATGCATAAAAAATGTCCAAACGAACCCCGAAAAATAACAAAAATTCACACGACATTCCAGTTGTTCTATGTTGACACGAGAAAAAAATTGAAAGAAATAAGAGGCAATGGATATCGTTTCATCCCCAAATGTGGGACGTTCCCTACCGAAAACCATCATGCTTGTTGTGAGAAGCTCCAGTTTGTGAGAAGCATATACCCAAACCTGCCCCAAATTGGACAATTTTTTTACCATGACATGTTGATGCCCCTCCATGATAGCATGCCAAGTTTCATGAATTTTAGAAGGGTTTTGAATTTACTAGTATTTTAAAACCAGGCATCTCAATGTTTTGTCGGCAATCAACGGTTCCCCGGTGTTTGAAATTCATTCCCATTTCTTGCATGGGACCTAAGCATGCACCCATTGACAAAAATTTGTTGATTCAACCAATTTATATGCACTGGAGCATATGCATGTAGTTCAAATTTGAATTATGCACATGAACACATTGAAAACTCAGTTAATGCATAAAAATGTCCAAGCGAACCCCAAAAAATCACAAAAAATTGACACAACACTCCTGTTGTTCTATGTTGACACGAGAAAAATTTTGGAAGCAATAAGAGGCAGTGGATATCGTTTCGTCCCCAAAGGTCGGACATTCCCTACCGAAACCATGATGCTTGTTTTGAGAAGCATATACCCTAACCTGCCCCAAATGGGATAAAAAATTTACCACGGCATGTTGATGCCGCTCCATGAAAGCATGCCAAGTTTCATGAATTTCAGACGAGTTTTGGATTTACTAGAATTTAAAAAGAGGCATCTACTATCTTCAGAAGTGCCAGGCAAGCAAAACCACCTTGTTCATTCCGATACAATCCCACTCTCTCGCTCCTGCTCTCTTTTACTGCATTAGGACAACAATGTTTCAACTGTTACGTGATGGGTAGTTGGACCGCTTTCCTCTGCATGACCTGTCATTGCCATAGTAAAGAGATGAAACCCACTAGCATGAGTAGGAGTTGTTTGAGCCCTGATGTGCCTACTCATTCATGTGTGTTGTCATGCCTGTTATTGCTTAGAGTTGTGTCAGGTCTGATTCATCGGGGATGAATTGAAAAGTTGTGAACATCATTTGGTAAAGGTAGCGGTGAGAGGCCATGTAGGAGTACATGGTGGGTTGTCTCATTAAAATCGTCCTCAGGAGTTGGGTTCCGGTAACACGACCCCTCTCAGCTTATTAATCGCATCGATCTCTGTCCAGGAGTTGCAACTAGTTTCTGGTGTTTGTAGGTAGTGTCAGTAGTCTACCAAGTGGCACCTGGTACAGGTGGGCTTGGGACAGACTAGGCACCGTGGCCGGGTATACCAAGGGTCGCCCGTTTGGTGGGCTTGGGAACCCTGTACACATCGTTTGGGCTTGGGACATACTAGGCACTGTGGCCGGGTATACCAAGGGTCGCCCATTTGGTGGGCTTGGGAACCCTGTACACATCGTTTGGGGCTGTGAGCGACACCCCGGCTGGATCTCCTTGCGGATGGAACCCGAATAGGCGGTAAACCTGGACTAGAGACTTGTGTGGTTAGTCAGGTCGTGGCTGACTCCCTCGCCGGGTTTCCGCTTGAAGGTTGCCGAGATACACGACGTGTACATGGTGGTAAGTGGTGAGAGCGTGTGTGAAGAAGTACACCCCTGCAGGGTTATAAATGATCTATTCGCATAGCCATGTCCGCGGTAAAGGACTTTTTGGTTGCCTGTACAGTTCATAGACAAGTGAAAAGTGGATACTCTAAAATGCGCAAGATAAGCATGAGTGCTATGGATGGCGTTCTCGTAGGGACACGGGAGCGGATCCATAGTGGTGTATTGATTTGGTGAATATGTGGACTCGTGTGCACCACCTCAAAAGAGTTACTTGTAGTCATAGTTTAGGATAGCCACCGAGGCAAAGCTAGCTTCCTGCACTTTAACTCCACCACCCCTTTGTTGATACCGATGCATATGTAGTTAGTTCTGATGTAAGTCTTGCTGGGTACATTTGTACTCACGTTTGCTTAATTTATGTTTTTAAAGAGAGACTTCAGTCTCACTAGTAGTTCCACGTGGACTTCGATGTTTAGCTTGTTACCTCAGCTATAGTCTTGTACCCTTGGGAGGGTCTTGTAGATAGTCAGGCTTCTCGACCTTTTTCATTTGTAGTTGTGTGTACTCAGACAAGTTAAGCTTCTGCTAGTGCTTGTTGCTTGTATGATATGTATGTTGGGTCATGAGACCCATGTTTGTAATACTTGGCTCCTCGGAGCCTAATGAATAAATACTTTGAGTTGTAGAATTTTGTTGCGATACCATGTTGTATTTACACATATCGAGCATATTGTGTGTATGATTGAAATGCTTGGTATGTGTGGGATCCAACAACCTAGTTGTCTAGCATTGGTAGCATCTCTTATGGGGAAATGTAGTCTAGTGCTTCTAGTGAGCCATGGTTGTCTGCTACAGCCCAGTTTACCGGAGTCCTGTTAGCCCAGTTGCTACTACTTCGAAACACTTAGACTGGCCGGCCTGTGTCCTTCTTCGATCCTGTGTCTGTCCCTTCGGGGAAATGTCACGTGGTGTCTTTCGGAGTCCTGTTAGCCTGCTACAGCCCGGATGCCCGGAGTCCTGCTAGACCAGTTGCTACAGCCCGGATTCACTCGCTGATGACCGACACGTTCATTGTTGGGCCATGTATGCCTGTCCCTGTAAGTTAGTGCCACTTTGGGTTCATGACTAGTCATGTCGGCTCGTTGCCACATCCCTAGTTCTGGTCTGCCTCGTGCTAGCATCTGGTGTTGCATCATGTTTACATCTCCTAGAAAGTTGAAATGGGGATGTCAGAAACCCCCAGCAACAGTTAAACCAACTAGGGTTTGCTAAAATTCTTTTCAATGAACCTGAAATGCGCTTCTAAAATGTTCATCATCTTTGCCTTGGTCTAGGACCACTGACAAAAATGGTGTACAATTTTCTAGGACAACATAAGGTCACTGGATTAAATCATACTCTATTTGCATTTGGGCATTTAAATACTATAAAATATTTTAAATGTCCAAATAATCATAAACTAAAATGTTTACTATTGGAAATATTCCAAACAATGGGCATGAGAAGTTTCATGATTTTTGAGCTAGTTTTAATTTTTTTAATAAAGCTCTAAAGTTGCAGAAGAAATAGAAAACTGAAACAAAAGGAAAAGAGAGCTTACCTGTAACTTCGCCTCACTTACCTGCATGGCCCAACTCATGTTTTGGCCCAACCCACAGGGGCAACACCATCTTCTTCCTCCTACCAGGAGGAGAAGCAGCTGCGTGCCTGCACACGCACGGCTGATGACGCCACCTCCTGCTCCAACGCGATGCCCCGGCTCTTCCAGCCACACTGGTGAGACGCCCAGACCCCCCTGGATCCCCCCTCTCAGCGCTCACTCTCCCCTCGCCTGGACCCCTCTCTCTCACCAAACCGAGCGCGGTCGTCGCCACCATCGCCGACCACCGCGGCCACCATTCTCCCCACGACCAGCAAGCTAATCCATGAGCTCTACCTCGCTGCCGCGCACCTCTACGCCGGAACCCATGAGACCAGAGGCCCTGTGAAGCGTCCATCGTCGTCATGTTCCTCGCCTCTGTCCGGCAATCGCCGTCGCCGATTCACCCCATCCCCCGCGTCCTTAAGCTAGTTGAACACTCCATCAACCTCGCCGTGAGCCCCTCTTCTTTCTGCCTCACCTCTCTCTCACGCGGTCATCCCCTAGCTAGCCTACCCGCTGGACCAGAGAGGTCCCGCCACCATGACTCCTCATCGTCGTGGCCAGGGCCACCGCAGCTCACTTTCGAGCGCGGAACCATGCTCCGTACCTCACCAGGAGCACGTATCACACACCAGCGCATTCCCTAGTGCACCACAACACCGAACCCGTCATTGCGCGAGCTCCGGCTGCCGCCGCGGTGCTCTTCGTCGGCATTTCCGGCCACCCCAGGCCCAGTGACCATCACCATTGGATGCGTCGCCTCGTCAGCGTCCCGAAGAACCCAACCGCGCGCCGAACGGTGCACCGGAGCGGTTTTTCGAAGCCCCTAGCCACCGCTGACCTCGCCGGTGGCTTAACGCCGGAGGGTTTGACCCCGCTGACCCGTTTTGACCCCTGTGGATCAATGACAGGTGGGTCCAACCCCCTGCTAACTATAGCTTAGGATTAGTTTTTGGATAATTAACACTATTATTTAATATAGTCACTGACCAGTGGACCCCACTATCAGGTTTGACTCTGGTTAGCCCGGTTGACCTGCTGATGCAGTACTAGCGCAATAAATATTTTCTGGATTATTTCTATTTTGGAAATTCCAGAAGATTAACAAAACTTCTAAAATTCATAGAAAAAAAACCGTAGCTCAGAATGAAATAATTTATATATGAAAAATGATTAGAAAAATCCAATCATTCCATCTGTACTGGTTTCATACATGTTTAAGTAACTTAACCTTGCTGTTTAGTGCAAAACATGATAAGACACTATTTAAATTCATAAGTTGAGTTTGGGATTCAACCCTTGGTTCAAAATGACTCAAACCCAGCTGGTTGTAGTTGCATTAGCCCAACAGACTCATTTTGCCATGTCCTAATCAATCATCATATTGAGCATTGCATTGATTGTGTTTCTTCTCTATTGCCGGTAATTGTGCCCTCTCAGTAGACGTGGTTCAGACGATGAGTTTCATGACACCGATGAAGAGATATACTATCTTCAGAAGTGCCAGGCAAGCAAAACCACCTTGCTCATTCCGATACAAACCCACACTCTCGCTTCTGCTACCTTTTACTGCATTAGGACAACAACGATTCAACTGTTACATGCTGCGGTAGTTGAACCCATTTCCTCTGCATGACCTGTCATTGCCACAATACATAGATGAAACCCACTAGCATGAGTAGGAGTAGTTTGACCCCTAATGTGCCTAGTCATTCATGCTTGTTTGTCATGCCTACTACTGCTTAGAGTTGAGTCAGGTCTGATTCATCGAGAATGAATTGGAATGGTGATGAACATGTCCTACTATGTGAGCTAAGTGTGTGAACACGATTTGACAAAGGTAGCGGTGAGAGGCCATGTAGGAGTACATGGTGGGTTGTCTCATTGAAACCATCCTTAGGAACTGAGTTGTGTGTTTCTGATCCATGAACAGCTACTACCACACGTTGGTCCCGAAACCAATGGTCCCTCTCGACTTATTAACCGCCTTGATCTCTGTCCAGGAGTTGCAACTAGTTTCTGGTGTTTGTAGGATATGTGTCGGAGGCCGTGCGTAGCGCTGACCATAGGGGTGGGCTATGATGTGGTAGATACACCGTGGCATGGTGTACCGGGCGCCCGTTTGGTGTCTCGAGAACCCTGCACACATCGTTTGGGGTTGTGAGCGAAACCCCGGCCGGATCTCCTCGCGGATGGAACCCGAATAGGCGATAAACCTGGACTAGAGACTTTTGTGGTTAGTCAGGTCGTGGCTGACTCCCTCGCCAGGCTTCCTCTTGAAGGTTGCCGAGATACATGACGTGTACATGGTGGTACGTGGCGAGAGCGTTTGTGAAGAAGTACACCCCTGTAGGGTTATAAATGATCTATTCGAATAGTCGTCTCCGCGGTAAAGGACTTCTGGGTTGCCTATATAGTTCATAGACAAGTGAAAGTGGATACTCTAAAATGCGCAAGATAAGCGTAAGTGCTATGGATGGTGCTCTCGTAGGGAGGCGGGAGCGGATCCGTAGTGGTGTATTGATATGGTGAATATGTGGACTCATGTGCGCCACCTCAAAAGAGTTGCTTGTAGTAGTAGTTTAGGTTAGCCACTGAGTCAAAGCTGGCTTCCTGCAGTTAAACCCCACCATCCCTTTGTTGATACTGATGCATATGTAGTTACTTCTGATGTAAGTCTTGCTGGGTACATTTGTACTCACGTTTTCTTAATTTATGTTTTTGTAGAGACACTTCAGTCTCACTAGTAGTTCCGCGTGGACTTCGATGTTTAGCTTGTTACCTCAACTACGATCTTGTGCCCTCGGCAGGATCTTGTAGATAGTCAGGCTTCTCAGCCTTTTTCATTTGTAGTTGTCTATACTTAGACAAGGTAAGCTTCCGCATGTGCTTGTTGCTTGTATGCTCTGTATGTGGGGTCATGAGACCATGTCTGTAATACTTGGCTCCTCGGAGCCTAATGAATACATACTTTGAGTTGTAGAGTTTTGTTGTGATGCCATGTTGTATTTGCACATATCGAGCATATTGTGTGTATGATTTGAAATGCTTGGTATGTGTGGGATCCGACAACCTAGTTGTCTATCCTTGGTAGCCTCTCTTATGGGGAAATGTAGTCTAGTGCTTCCACTGAGCCATGGTAGTCTGCTACAACCCGGTTTACCGGAGTCCTGTTAGCCCAGTTGCAAATGCTCCAGAACAATTAGACTGGCTGGCATGTGCCCTTCTTCGATCATGTGTCTGTCCCTTTGGGAAATGTCATGTGGTGTCTTTAGGAGTCCTGCTAGCCCAGTTGCTACAGCCTGAATTCAGTCGTTGATGACTGACACATTCGTTGCTGGGTGATGTATGCCTGTCCCTATAAGTTAGTGCCACTTTGGGTTCACGACTAGTCATGTCGTCCCGGGTTCTCAATCATATGGATGCTAGCGACACTATGATATACATGAGCCAAAGGCGCAAATGGTCTCGGGCCAGGTAAGGTGGCACCCGTGGGAATATCGTGCGTGAGGCCGCAAAGCGATATGACGTCTTACATGCTAGATCGATGTGGCTTAGGATCGGGGTCCTAGCAGCTTTGGTATCAGAGCCTGACTGCCTGTAGGATTACCAAGCCAAACTGGTCGAAGTTGAGTCTAGAAATTCTTTAGTTATGTAAGGGAATTGATTGTGGAAGGGAACGTAAGGCTCTCTTTACACCTTTACCTTACTCCCTTCTGATCCGAGTCATCTTATCTTTCCTACGGGGTTAAGGAACTAGGCTTCTCGTCTTTCTATCAGGATCTTGTGTTACTAATCTGTAGAATTTTAGGATTGTTGGTTCCAAGCCTCTGTTCAGTTTCTAGTATTTCAGTATGTTGTTAGTTGGACCCGAAACCTTGATATTGTGATGTTGAGTGGTTATGCCACCATTTTGCAGGATGTCTCAAATCTTTTTGAGCATTTACAGCCGTTATGCTTCCCGAGTCATCCTAGGTTTTTAAATAGTCTGATGCATTTGCAATCCTTCCTCCTAGTTCCCGATGTTCTTTTGTGCCAGATTAAGCGCACTAAATGGTCTGTTTAGGTACTCCATTGCCTTGACGTATATGTTGAAGCTATTATTATGACACCAGGGTATCCAAGAGAACCACCCAGTAATATGGCTGTGTTTTGTGTTCCCAGTGTGATGATTCTGGCCGTCACTCTCGAAAGCATCCCGTGATGCCATTTAGTTAGTAGGCATTCTATTCCCGGGTTCTTGAATCCGAGATCCACTTAACTTACTTCATGTTGATAGTGTTTGCTAGTTCCTTTAGGATATTAGTAACCTTTGTAATAGTCTTCGAGGACTATGGTATATCGTTCTTCCAATACCATGAACCATTAAGGCAGAAGTTCTTTGAACCAAAGATCATAGCAAGAGTGCTCTTGGTGAGTTCTCCATTCTGTGTTGTGAATCTGCCAGTCCTACCTTTCTGCATGGATTATCTGGAAGAAATATGCTGAACTTGTTTGACATACTAAATCTATGCATCCGCAACTCAAAAAACCATATGTTCCTTTGAGTTGTCTCTCTTTAGTTGTATTCTGACCTCTGTCTATCAATTGATAGCCAGGAGTAGTCGTGCACTCGTGTTCATCGATGCCTATTATTCTTGTGGTACATCAAGCCATTCTATTCATAATGACTAGGACAAACAAACTCCAGCACCTCATCCATATCTAGGATTGGGTCAAAGCAGTTGTGCTCCACAGATCAAAATTCCTTTCCAGCTTTTGTCCTTTCTACCTCGGAGTATTACCCTCTTTATGTCAAGAATGTCATGAGAATTGCACCACCTCTTATGAATTCCTGATTTAGTGATACTTCTTGCCATCATTATTCATCCCTCGGTTCCCGTGTTGTTGCAACCAGAATGCCGACAAGTGAACTATAATGTGTGAAATCTACACTCCTAGCAACTCCGTTGCTTGGTAGTTAAATGGAAAAAAAACCACATTCTTAGTGCGCTGATTATTGAATCATCACCCTAAAAAAATTGACGTGTTACCTAGCCCTTATTTCCGATGCACTTTTCGATTAATGGGTTAGGATAGTGCAAATCCTTGCTTATTTGATCATATCATCTTGTCATGAAAAGCAAGATTGTTCTCAATCTTGGTAACATAACTGTGGTTCATGATTTTCCGGATATCTTCATGGAAGTATCACTAGGTTGACCCCTGACCGTTATGTTGAGTTTGTGATTGTGTTGGTTTCCTCTAAATCACCCATTCTCCAAGATTTTGTGTTGGATACCCTGAACTATTTGGTTGAGATAAACAACAACTTGGAGAGTTGGAAGATGAAAGCTTGTCCCACTTAGTTCATTTCGAAGGGATATCTTGGCATTTGTGTGTGTGTTGAAGAAAGATGATATCCTCATTCATTGATCCTCGTGATCAGTTGCAGGCGCTATTGTCCTATCCAATCTTTGATTTGAGCATGGGCTATCGTCAAATCAAATCAGAACCAACGATGTTCATAATGTTGTCTTACTCGTGGATGTTTCCTCGAGCATACACCATTATATCTTTCGGGTCTGACCAATGCTATCACCGTGTTCACATAATTATTGGAATTCCATTTTATTTTGGAAATCCCAATGAATTGTTGTTGAGCCCATCAGCAACATTTTTACCTTCTCCATGATTTATGATGAACATCCAGCTAGTGTTGGAAACTTGTGTAATCATTTTCTTTGTGTCCTGTTCATGAAGTATATGTTTGGATGAAAGAAGAGACTTCCTCTAATTCACGTGCACTTGGTGTAAGTTGCCGTCGTGACTTTGAGAAAGTTGTTTTGCCTCCTCTGGAATCATCCCAAGTCAGTCATGTATGTGCGAAGTATTCTATGGTTTGATAGGTTTGGCCACCTCCATTCCATACGTAATTCCTAGCACACCAAGCCACTCATTGATTTATTCAAGATAAGGGAGTCTATTCTAAGGTTATCACTTTAGACTTCCGCGCGGAGACTTCGATATCATTAATGATGGTTCCCTACCAGAACTCGGTAGTATTTTTTTGTAAGGCTACCATGTGATCATGCTTGTCTGGGACAACATGTTCACATGGGTGTAGTAGAACCAGCTCGGGTTTTGGGGCTTGCTATCGTAGTTCATTTCCCGAGATTCTCGCAACGCCATCTCGTCGATTTGTGTTGCAAACTTTCATTTTTCTCTCTAGACATGATGAGTCTGGAATATCCTGACACCAACCAGATCTAAATCTCAGGCAGATATGATGGTTGGAAAGTGTCCCAAGAACTATAATATTGGTCTCTCTGTAACCCGGTAAAGTGGATGTCATGGTCACCACATCCAGTCGGAAGACCTATTATTGTAGTATCTTGATTGAGGAAGTTGGCCACCTCCCCATAAGGATCTCATAGGATATACTCCAGCAGTTGGTCCTTATGGATTCTTGTGTTCCCGAAGTCCGACCTTTTACTTGATGCCCTAGAGAACTAATCATACCAATAAGTGGGTTACGCTAGCACATCAAGGAGAACATTAGATTCGGAGTGCTAAATGTCTCTCGGTCGATCATCTAGAATCTTTTTCCTTGGCCTCGTTAAGGTGAAATCTGTGAAGGTGTTAGCTTCCTTTGCATCTGCATCGTCCATCACCATTCATCATGGTAGTATGTTGTGTTGTCAGGATCCTTGACATGGATATTTGTAAAACCTTGATTAATATGGAAATGCTCAAGTTCTTGAGAGCAGGCGCAAGCACTAGGTTTTATTGTTGGCATTAATTGGGATTTGCTCCCAGTTTCCTCGGTTATGTTATAACCTTTTGAAATAGTGGACTCACTCTCTACTGTTGGGTTTCTCCCCAGTTACTAGAATCATTCCCAACATTTGCATTTTATTCCCATCTTGCACCACCATTGTGCCATCCTACCACGGATTCCATCCATTTCCGATGATAAGCAAAATCATCCCTTGTGTTGTCTTCAACAAGGTAATCCACATCATCCATACTAGTCCAGGTATGCCATTCTACCGAACTCCTCCAAACGATCGCTCGAGATTTGCCTTAGGCTGGTATAGAGTCTCAATGATCTCTATATCAAAAGTAATTCTTTTTGCCACTTAAGGTAATAATTCTACGAGTCATTTTTCCTGAGGTGCCCCGTTATGGTATCATGGCAACTGAAATCCTCGCTACGTTGACAACCATTCACCACGTTCTTAAGTGTGGAATTGTTGTCTACCTAGTGAACCTCCATCATTTGTTTCACTCCATCCCTCTAGATGTATACTTCGTGTCTTAGCTCAAGAGATGTTCTAATGTCTCACTCCATGAGTTGATCTTGAGTGCTCGATCTTCGGGGAGATCATTTCCTGTAGAGTTTCCTTCTATCGTCATCGTGTTGGGTGAAGATCTTGAAAGCAAGGACGTCATGATCAATATGAAGCAATGAATCAACATCTCCAAGAAGGGCAATTGGATCATGAAGATCATGTTAGCCTTGTGTCCCCTCTGTCTTCTTACCCTACGCTTGAATCTCGGGACGAGATTCTTGTTTAGTGGGGGTGAGTTGTCACATCCCTAGTTCTGGTCTGCCTAGTGCTAGCATCTGGTGTTGCATCATGTTTACATCTCCCAGAAATTTGAAATGGGGATGACAGAAACCCCCAACACCACTTAAACCAACTAGGGTTTACTAAAATTATTTTCAATTAACCTGAAATGCCCTTCTAAAATGTGCATCATCTTTGCCTTGGTCTAGGACATCTGACAAAAATGGTACACAATTTTCTAGGACACATAAAGTCACTGGATTAAATCATAATCTATTTGCATTTGCACATTGAAATACTATAAAATATTTTAAATTTCCAAATAATCATAAACTAAAATGTTTACTATTGGAAATATTACAAACAGTGGGCATGAGAAGTTTCATGATTTTTCAGCTAGTTTTAGTATTTTTAATAAAGCTCTAAAGTTTCAGAAGAAATAGAAAACTGAAACAAAAGGAAAAGAGAGCTTACCTGTAACTTTACCTGACTTGCCTGCCTGGCCCAACTCCTGTTTTGGCCCAGCTCACAGGGGCAACACCGTCTTCTTCCTCCTGCCAGGAGGAGAAGCAGCTGCGTGCATGCATGCGTGCGGCTGATGACGCCACCTCCTGCTCCAGCGCGCAGCCCCGGCTCTTCCAGCCACACCAGTGAGATGCCCAGACCCCCCCGGATCCTTCCACCCCTCTCAGCGCTCTCTCTCCCCTCGCCTTGACCCCTCTCTCTCACCCACCCGAGCGCGGCCGTCGCCACCATCACCGACCATCGCGGGCACCAGTCTCCCCACGACCAGCCAACTACTCCACGAGCTCCGCCTCGCTGCCGCACACCTCTATGTCGGAACCCATGAGGCCGGAGACCCTATGAAGCCTCTATCGTCGTCATCTTCCACGCCTCTGTCCGGCGATCGCCGTCGCCGATTCACCGGAGCCCCCGCGTCCTTGAGCTAGCTGAGCACTCCATCAACCTTGCCGTGAGCCCCTCTTCTTTCCGCCTCACCTCACTCTCTCGCGGTCATCCCCTAGCTAGCCTACCCGTCGGACCCAAGAGGTCCGCCACCATGGCTCCTCATTGCCGTGGCCAGGGCCATCGCAGCTCACTTCCAAGCGTGGAGCCGTGCTCCGTAGCTCACCAGGAGCACGTAGCACACTCATGCATTCCCTAGTGCACTGCAATGCCGAACCCGTCGTTGCCCGAGCTCCGGCTGCCATCGCGGTGCTCGTCATCGGCATTTCCCGCCACCCCAGGCCCGTAAACCATCACCATTCGATGCGCCACTTCACCAGCGTCCCGAAGAACCCAACCTCATGCCGAATGGTGCACCGGAGCGGTTTTCCGAAGCCCCTAGCCGCCACTGACCTCGCCGGCGGCTTAACGCTGGCGGGTTTGACCCCGGTGACCCGTTTTGACCCCTGTGGATCAATGACAGGGGGGGCCAACCCCCTGCTAACTATAGCTTAGGATTAGTTTTTGGATAATTAACACTGCTATTTAATTGAGTCACTGACCTGTGGACCCCACTGTCAGGTTTGACTCTGGTCAGCCCAGTTGACTTGCTGATGCAGTGTTGGCACAATAAATATTTTATGGATTATTTCTATTCTGGAAATGGCAGAAGATTAGCAAAACTTCTAAAATTCATAGAAAATCAACCGTATATCAGAATGAAATAATTTATATATGAAAAATGATCAGAAAAATACAATCTTTCCATCTGTACTGGCTTTATGCATGTCTAAGCAACTTAACCTTGCTGTTTAGTGAAAAACATGATAAGCCACTATTTAAATTCATAAGTTGAGTTTGGGATTGAACCATTGGTTCAAAATGACTCAAACCCAGCTGGTTGTAGTTGCATTATCCCAACACACTCATTTTGCCATGTCCTGATCATTCATCATATTGAGCATTGCATTGATTGTGTTTTTTCTTATTTGCCGGTAATTGTCCCCTCTCAGTCGACGTGGTTCCGACGATGAGTTCGATGACACCGATGAAGAGACATACTATCTTCAGAAGTGCCACACAAGCAAAACCCCCTTGTTCTTTCCGATACAAACCCACTCTCTCGCTTCGGCTCCCTTTTACTGCATTAGGACAACAACGATTCAACTGTTACATGCTGTGGTAGTTGAACCCCTTTCCTCTGCATGACCTGTCATTGCCACAATACATAGATGAAACCCACTAGCATGAGTAGGAGTTGTTTGAGCCCTGATGTGCCTAGTCATTCATGCTTATTTGTCATGCCTGCTACTGCTTAGAGTTGAGTCAGGTCTGATTCATCGGGAATGAATTGGAATGGTGATGAACATGACCTACTGTGTGTGAGCTAAGTGTGTGAACATGATTTGGTAAAGGTAGAGGTGAGAGGCCATGTAGGAGTACATGGTGGGTTGTCTCATTGAAACCGTCCTTAGGAACTAAGTTCTATGTTTGTGATCCATGAACAACTACTACCACGCGTTGGGCCAGAAACCGATGGACCCTCTCGACTTATTAACCACCTTGATCTCTATCCAGGAGTTGTAACTAGTTTCTGGCATTTGTAGGATATGTGTTGGAGGCCGTGCATAGCGCTAACCCTAGGGGTGGGCTATGATGCAGTAGATACACCATGGCACGGTGTACCGGGCGCCCATTTGGTGTCTCGGGAACCCTGCACACATTGTTACGGGATGTGAGCAAAACCTCGGCCGGATCTCCTCACGGATGGAACCCGAATAGGCGATAAACCTAGACTAGAGACTTGTGTGGTTAGTCAGGTCGTGGCCGACTCCCTCGCCAGGCTTCCACTTGAAGGTTGCCGAGATACACGACGTGTACATGGTCGTAAGTGGCGAGAGCATGTGTGAAGAAGTACACCCCTGCAAGGTTATAAATGATCTATTCGAATAGTCGTGTCTGCGGTAAAGGACTTCTGGGTTGCCTGTACAGTTCATAGACAAGTGAAAGTGGATACTCTAAAATGCGCAAGATAAGCGTCAGTGCTATGGATGGCGCTCTCCTAGGGAGACGGGAGCGGATCCATAGTGGTGTATTGATATAGTGAATATGTGGACTCGTGTGCGCCACCTCAAATGAGTTGCTTGCAGTAGTAGTTCAGGTTAGCCACTGAGTCAAAGATGGCTTGCTGTAGTTAAACCCCACCATCCCTTTGTTGATACTGATGCATATGTAGTTACTTGTGATGTAAGTCTTGCTGGGTACATTTGTACTCACATTTTCTTAATTTATGTTTTTGTAGAGAGACTTCAGTCTCACTAGTAGCTCCGTGTGGACTTCGATGTTCAGCTTGTTACCTCAGCTACGATCTTGTGCCCTCGGTAGGATCTTGTAGATAGTCAGGCTTCTCAGCCTTTTTCATTTGTAGTTGTCTGTACTCAGACAAGTTAAGCTTCCGCATGTGCTTGTTGCTTGTATGCTCTGTATGTGGGCTCATGAGACCATGTTTATATTACTTGGCTCCTCGGAGCCTAATGAATAAATTCTTTGAGTTGTAGAGTTTTGTTGTGATGCCATGTTGTATTTGCACATATCAAGCATATTGTGTGTATGATTTAAAATGCTTGATATGTGTGGGATCCGACAACCTAGTTGTCTATCCTTGGTAGCCTCTCTTATGGGAAATGTAGTCTAGTGCTTCCATTGAGCCATGGTAGTCTGCTACAACCCAGTTTATCGGAGTCCTGTTAGCCCAGTTGCTACTGCTCCGGAACACTTAGACTGGCCGGCATGTGTCCTTCGATCCTGGGTCTGTCCCTTCGAGGAAATGTCACGCGGTGTCTTTTGGAGTCCTGCTATCCCAGTTGCTACAACCCGAATTCACTCGGTGATGACCGACACGTTCGTTGCTGGGTCATGTATGCCTGTCCCTATAAGTTAGTGCCACTTGGGGTTCACGACTAGTCATGTCGTCCCAGGTTCTCAGTCATATGGATGCTAGCGACACTATCATATACATGAGCCAAAAGGCGCAAACAGTCTCGGGCCAGGTAATTATGCACATAAAAGCATTCAAAACTCTGTTAATGCATAAAAATGTCCAAAACTCGAGCATTTTCCCTGTTGTCCGTTTTGCATTCCGGTGCTTCGTTCTCCTCCGGTGGTCATTTCTACCTTTCTTTCGTGTGTGGAGATTAAACATTTCCGGATTGGACCGAGACTTGCCAAGCGGCCTTGGTTTACTAGCGGTAGACCGCCTGTCAAGTTTCGTACCATTTGGACTTCGTTTGATGCTCCAACGGTTAACCGAGGGACCGAAAAGGCCTCGTGTGTGTTGCAGCCCAACACCCCTCCAATTTGGCCCAAAACCCACCAAAACCCTCTCCATCATCTAGAGCGTTCTATCACGATCGCGTGGCCGAAAACCGCACCTCATTTGGACACTCCTAGCTCCCTCTATGCCTATAAATATCACCCCCTCCGAAATTCACGGGTCTCCCCTCCCCCCTAAACCCTAGATCCACTCCTCCGTGCGCCGGACAACGTCCGCCAGCGCCAGACGCGTCCGCTCCGTCCCACCGCCGCCACGTGTCGAGCCGTGGTTCGCCTGCGCCCGCGCCCACATCACCGGCACGGGGAGCCCAGGGCGGGCCCTCCCGAGGCCCATCCGGCCGCACGCCGCCCCTGGCCTAGCGCCGCCCGCGCCTCGATCGCCGCCCTCCGCCGCCGCCTCACCGGCCAACCACACCACCACCGCCTCGCCATCCGCCGCACCACCACCTCCTCGCCGCGCCCGGAGCAGCTCCGCCTCGCCGCGCCTCCCCGACGTCCTCTCCGGCCTCCCTCGTCGTCCGGCAAGACGCCGACCTCCTCCACGGCGACGTCTCCGGCGAAGCTCCGGCGACCTCGATCAGCGCGCCCGGCATATGCTCTTGTTCATTGCATCGTAACTTTGCATCCGTAACTCCGTTTTTGGCATATAGCATATCAAAATGTTCATCTCAGAGAGTACATCATTTCATTTCATTGCATCATTTTCATTTGAGTTCATCTTGATGCTCCAAATGCTGTTGGAAGAGTGCTACTTGAGATATTTGTCAGATCTGCTGCTCCTTTTAGATATTTGTCATTTTTGCCATGATTATTGTGTGCATGATATGCCCATGAGCTCTACATATGTTTTGTTAAGGGTTTTTCCATCTTTCCAGAGGTGCAACCCATGTATTTTTGTGATGTGTGTGGTGACTAGCACAAGCTTGCTAAGTGAGGCACTTGGTAATGCTGATTTCAGGGACTTAGCATTTCCATTAAGTCCTTGACCAGTTTATCTCATATGGCCATATGTTCCTGTTGTTTCCTAGTGATCCGTGCCTCTTTTGAGGATGATCAGTAAGTATGTTTTGTTAATCTTGTAGTTCTCTATCCATCCATGTCTTTGTTTGCAATTATGGAGCACCCTAGCTTGAGTCAATCGAGCTCTACTTTTGCTACTTCGTGAATCTGGGCAGATTGTCTACTTGTTAGCGATTTTGCCGATGATGTTGTAGTTGATCCGTGCATGCTATGCTATTGTTCTTGCCATGTCTAGCTTGATTTTTGTGTATTCTTGATGGGTGCATGCTTAGCTTATCATGACTTGCTCCGTAGTGAGTGCATCGAGCTCGTAAACATGCCTACTTGATATCTGTTTCAGCATGCTCCAGTTTTCACAAAGTCTGAGACCTGATTATGTTTTTGCCATGTTCACATGCTTGCAATTGTATTTTCTGATCCCTTTTGGCTCAAGGACACTAAGGGACTTTTGTTAAGCTCTTTGAGTAGCTACATTCCATGCTTTACTTTTCCATGTTCAGGTCCTGTAGCATGTAGTTTTGTTGCTCCGAAGAGTGCTATCTGATCTGAAATTCCAGACAAGTGTTATTTCACTAAGTCTAAAATCTGTTCGTCAAATGCAATTTTTCCATGCTTGTTTGAACCTGTTAATGGATGAATTGGCCATAGCTCAGTGCTAGAATTTTGTTAAGCATCTTGAATGCATCCCTGCCATGTATTTTGATGCCATGTTTGGGTGCTGTAGCTTGTTCATCTCATTGCATTTAGATGGCTACTTGCTGTAAATCGCAGAATGTGGCCATACTTGAATTGCTTGCCATTTCCAAACCGTAACTCCGATTCCGACGTTCTTTATATCGTTTTCAAGCGATTTCATCTCATCTTTCCAGTGGCACATTTGGATTCCCAAGTTGAGGCCAGGTTCATGAATTCCCTGTCAAATCTTGCATATGCATCCCGCATCGAATCCCGCATAACATACCATCTTTGCATCATATTGCTTGATCCTTGCACGTGGTTGATTGTGTCCTTGTTGCTTGTTTGTCTTGTTTGGGTAGAGCTGGGAGACGAGTTCGCTAACGAGGAGCCCGTTGAGTTTGCTTTCGAGGATCCAGTCAACTCTGACAACTTTGCAGGCAAGGTGATCATACCCTCGAAATCACTACTATCTTTGCTTTGCTAGATGCTCGCTCTTTTGCTATGCCAATGCTGCGATGCCTACCACTTGCTTTCAAGCCTCCCAAATTGCCATGTCAAACCTCTAACCCACCATGTCCTAGCAAACCGTTGATTGGCTATGTTACCTCTTTGCTCAGCCCCTCTTATAGCGTTGCTAGTTGCAGGTGAAGATTGGAGGCCGTTCCTTGTTGGAACTTTTATTTACTTGTTGGGATATCATTATATTACCATGTTATCTTAATGCATCTATACACTTGGTAAAGGGTGGAAGGCTCGGCCTCTCGCCTAGTGTTTTGTTCCACTCTTGCCGCCCTAGTTTCCGTCATATCGGTGTTATGTTCCCGGATTTTGCGTTCCTTACGCGGTTGGGTTATAATGGGAACCCCTTGATAGTTCACCTTGATTAAAGCTTTTCCAGCAATGCCCAACCTTGGTTTTACCATTTGCCACCTAGCCTCTTTTTCCCTTGGGTTTCCGGAGCCCGAGGGTCATCTTATTTTAGCCCCCCCGGGCCAGTGCTCCTCTGAGTGTTGGTCCAACCGAGCGAAGCCCGGGGCTACTAGGGGCAACTCTGGGCTGGCCTAGCCGACGTCTTGCTCATCCGGTGTGCCCTAAGAACGAGATATGTGCAGCTCCTATCGGGATTTGTCGGCACATCTGGGTGGTGTTGCTGGTCTTGCTTTAACCTGTCAAAGTGTCTTGAAGAACCGAGGTACCGAGTCTGATCGGAACGTCTCGGGAGGAGGTCTATTCCTTCGTTGACCGTGAGAGCTTGTCATGGGCTAAGTTGGGACTCCCCTGCAGGGATTTGAACTTTTGAAAGCCGTGCCCGCGGTTATGGGCAGATGGGAATTTGTTAATGTCCGGTTGTAGATAACTTGAACCTTAATTTAATTAAAATGAATCAACCATGTGAGTTACCGTGATGGCCTCTTCTCGGCGGAGTCCGGGAAGTGGACACAGTGTTGGAGTAATGTTTGCGCAGGTTGTCCTCTAGTTTCTCGTTCGCGCTTTGCCTCCTCTTCTCGCTCTCTTTTGCGAACAGGATAGCCACCATATATGCTAGTCGCTTGCTGCAGCTCCACTTATATTTACCTTGCCTTACGTATAAGCTAAAATAGTCTTGATCGCGAGGGTGCGAGATTGCTGAGTCCCCGTGGCTCACAGATTACTATTACACCAGATGCAGGGCCTGACGATTCCGCTCCAGGTGACGCGCTCGAGCTCAAGTGGGAGTTCGATGAGGACTCTCAACGTTACTATGTTTCCTTTCCTGAGGATCAGTAGTGGTGCCCAGTTGGGGGTGGTCGGGACCGTGTCGCATGTTGGGTTATCTTTTATTTTGGCGCGTAGTCGGGCCATGAGTGTTTGGATGATGTAATGTTATTTATGTACCTTGATTGACGTGGCGAGTGTAAGCCAACTATGTTATCTCCCCTTTATTATTTATATTACATGGGATGTTGTGAAGATTACCTTACTTGCGACATATGCCTTCAATGCAATTATGCCTCTAAGTCGTGCCTCGACATGTGGGAGATATAGTCGCATCGAGGGTGTTACAAGTTGGTAATCAGATCCTTCCCTGACCTTAGCAGCCCCATTGTTTGATCGTTATTAGCGGCCGAGTTGTGTCTAGAAAAAATGTTTTGAGTCATTTAGGAATTATATATCGGAGAGTTTAGGAATTCTTTTTACTTCCCAGTCTCCTCATCACTCTGGTAAGAAATCCTGACGTAGAGTTTTGACTCTTCTCTTCTCAAATTTCACAAAAAAAAATTAGGATCACGCGGGTATCTTGGAATCATTCCGATGGTTTTATGACGAGAACATTGTCTTGGTGCCTCCTGTTAGGAGTTTTGTGGAAGTGTCCTGGGGAGTTGAGCTCTGAGGTGTTGTCGTCATAATTTTATCGTTGCAGTTCTGGAATACCTGAGTCTAGTACGCCGACATCGAAAATCTCTTTTATGCAGTTCGTTGGTGAGATAACCTCGACGCCACCCAGTACTGGGGCGGGAGTTCGGGAGTATCGCCATAACTTGTATAACGGATGCTTTTCGAAGGTTGAGGTAGATGGTTTTCGAAGTTTTTCTCGGTTATGTGTTGAAGGATGGATACAGCTGGATGTAGGATTTGCTAGATTGGGTGAGATATTATGCTTCCCCTGTATCCCCAACACCTGATTGCATAACCGGAAAGGTGTTTCATAGGTGGGAATTCTTGTAGCTCTAGTTTCTTCTTCCACGGATATTTGGTCTGAGATTGGGATTTCTTACCGAGTATTCGTTCTTGATCCGTACCTTGTTGATTTATTTCTCTACCTTAATTCTAAGTGGCTTCTCAATTTATGGATATGTGACCATTTCAAGAGGAATGCATTCGTTCATTTTGTTCGGATGTGAAGACTATATGTTGCAATTTTCATTCCGTTGGATTCAGCTTCAATATTTGTCTATCAATGTGCTAATGGATGTCAACCTCTTCAGGATGGCTCCTCCAACACGCACGACTCCGAATCCTGATCCGCCACCACCTCCACCTCCTCCGGAGGCATGGCAAGCTATGATGGCCGCAACCAATGCAAACACACAGTTGATGATGCAAATTCTCCAAGAGCGCAATCAAGGCAACCAAGGGAACCAAGGCAACAATCAGAATCACTCTGCTACACTCAACCAGTTCCTTGCTAACGGGCCAAAGACTTTCAGCAATTGTGTTGAGGCAACCGATGCTGACGATTGGCTCGTGGATCTGTGCAAGCATTTCGAGTGCAGTAACGTCAGGCCTGAGGACTTCGTCAAGTTCGCTTCCTTCCAACTCAAAGATCAAGCTGCAGAATGGTTCCAGCAGTACAAGGATTCCAGAGGTGGACGTGTTATCACTTGGGATGAATTCCATCAAGATTTCAGAGCTCACCATATCCCTCAGAGCGTGGTTGAAAGCAAGCGTGGGGAATTCCGCAACCTGAAGCAAGGCTCTTTGTCTGTCTATGACTACAACAAGTTGTTTCAGAAGCTCGCCCGCTTTGCCAAGAAGGACGTACCTGATGAGAAGAGCATGATATACCAGTTCAGGGGTGGTCTCAGAGAAGAAATTCAGCTAGCTCTTGTTCTCTTTGAGCCTTTGAGGTACGACGAGTTCTACAACATGGCATTGAAGCAAGAGGCCGCTCAACTGAGGTGTGATGCTTCCAAGAAGCGAGTCAGAGATGCTACTCCTTCTTCCTCTACTCAAGTGGCCAAGCAGTAGAAGTATTGGCTTCCTCCTCCTCCGTTTCGTCAGCCGTATCAGCAGAAGAGCAAAGGTGGCAGTGGATCTTCCCACCCACCCAACCCTGGCTTTCAGAACAAGACTTCGTCTCAAGCTCCAAGATCGAGTGCTCCGTATCACCGTCCGCTTTCAGAGGTCACGTGCAACAAGTGCCAACAGAAGGGTCACTATGCCAACAAGTGTTTCAACCAGAGGCGTCTTCCTCCTCCTCCTCCTGTGAGATCGGCAAGTACAGCTGTGGTCAAGCATAACCCCAAGTATGCCAAGGTCAATATGGTGAATGCAGCTCAGGCAGAGGATTCATCAGATGTCGTCATGGGTAACCTTCCTGTTAACGATGTTCCCGCAAAAGTTCTTTTTGACACTGGTGCATCGCATTGTTTTGTCTCAAGACTTTTTGCATCTAAGCATGGGTGGTTTTCTGAAGTTATGCATAAGCCATTAGCAGTTGTCTCTCCGGGCAGATGTTTGCTCGCTAACTACGAGGTTCCGGATATTTCTATCTCGATGGGTGATTTCAAGTTTCTGGCTTCTCCAATGATCCTTGGTAACTCGGATATTGATCTTATTCTCGGGATGGATTGGCTTTCTAAGCACAAGGCTCAGCTTGATTGTGCAGCAAGGCAGATTCAATTGACTCATTCGTCTGAGGATGTAATTGTCTTTGCCGCTCGGGATAATACCATCCGTCTGTTTTCTCTCAATGAGAAGGGTGAACTGGATGCCATCTCGCAAATTCCAGTCGTTTGCGAATATCAAGACGTCTTTCCAGAAGAGCTTCCAGGAATGCCTCCGCACCGGCCAGTTGAATTCGTTATTGATCTTGAACCCGGCACGGAACCAGTGTGCAAGCGTCCTTACAAGCTCGGACCTGAAGAGTTGAAGGAGCTGAAGAAGCAACTCGATATTCAAGAGAAAATGGGTCTCATCCGGCCTAGTTCTTCTCCGTGGGGTTGTGGTGGTCTTTTTGTGAAGAAGAAGGATGGAACGGACCGACTTTGTGTTGATTACCGTCCATTGAACAAGAAGACCATCAAGAACAAATACCCACTTCCCAACATCAACGAGCTGTTCGAACAACTCAAAGGTGCCCAAGTATTCTCCAAGCTTGATCTCCGTGTGGGTTATCATCAGATTCATATCCGTGAGCAAGATATTCCCAAGATGGCTTTCGGGACAAGCTATGGTTCATATGAATACATTGTCATGTCTTTTGGCCTCGTCAACGCTCCTCCGACGTTCTCTCGCATGATGAACTTCATCTTCAACGCCTACACCAATGACTTCGTTTTGGTCTATCTCGACGACATTCTGGTTTTCTCGAAGAACAAGGAAGATCATGCCAAGCACTTGCGTTTGGTACTCGATAAGCTCAGGGAACATCAGTTCTACGCCAAGTTCTCCAAGTGCGAATTTTGGCTCGATGAGGTTCTTTATCTTGGTCATATCATCTCTGCCAAGGGCATTGCGGTGAATCCTGAGAAGGTGTCTGCAATTGTGAATTGGGAACCTCCTCAGAACGTCAAGCAACTCCGTAGCTTCCTCGGTCTCGCAAGCTATTGTCGAAGAATCGTTGAAAACTTTTCTAAGATCGCGAAGCCTCTCTCAAATCTTCTCCAGAAGCACGTCAAGTACGTTTGGTCTCCGGAGTGTGACATTGCTTTTAACACTTTGAAAGAGAAATTGATCACTGCTCCAGTTCTGACTCCGCCTGATGAATCCAAGCCGTACGAGGTCTTTTTTGATGCCTCTCTCCTAGGTCTTGGCGCAGTGTTGATGCAAGAGAAGAAAGTTGTTGCTTATACCTCTCGCCAGTTGAAGCCCAATGAGAAGAACTACCCCACTCATGATCTCGAGTTGGCGGCAGTTGTGCATGCTCTTTTGACTTGGAGACATCTCTTATTGGGAAGAAAAGTGGACATTTTCACTGACCACAAGAGTCTCAAGTACATCTTCACTCAGCCTAATCTCAACCTCAGGCAAAATCGATGGGTCGAAATGATTCAAGAGTATAATCCGAGTATCGAGTATACTCCAGGCAAGGCCAATGTGATTGCTGACGCATTGAGCAGGAAGGCTTATTGCAACAGTCTGATTCTCAAGCCTTATCAACCCGAGCTTTCTGAAGCTTTCCGCAAACTTAATCTGCAAGTTGTTCCTCAAGGTTTCCTAGCCAACCTTCAAGTCTCTTCTACCTTGGAAGACCAGATTTGCCAAGCCTAGCTTCTTGATGCTATGGTGAAAAAGGTGAATATTGGGATTGCCAAGAGTCAACCCAAGTACAAGTGCTACCACCTTGATGACAAGGATACTCTCTTCTTCGAGGATCGTATTGTTGTACCCAAAGGTGACCTCCGTAAAATGATCATGAACGAGGCTCACAATTCTGTCCTCTCCATCCACCCTGGGAGCACGAAGATGTATCAGGACCTCAAGCAGGCTTATTGGTGGACTCGAATGAAGCGCGAGATTGCTCAGTTCGTGAATGAATGTGATGTCTGCAGAAGAGTGAAGGCAGAACACCAAAGGCCAGCTGGTCTCCTCCAACCTCTTCCCATTCCAGAATGGAAGTTCGACCACATTGAAATGGACTTCGTGACTGGGTTTCCAAAGTCCAAGAGTGGCAATGATGCTATATTCGTTGTCATCGACAAGCTCACCAAAGTGGCTCACTTTCTGCCTATCAAAGAGTCGATCACTGCAGCTCAATTGGCGGAACTCTATACCTCTTGGATTGTCTCTCTACACGGTATTCAACAAGTGATCTCTTCAGACCGTGGCAGCATCTTTACCTCCAAGTTTAGGGATTCTTTTCAGAAGGCCATGGGCACCAACATCCGCTTCAGCACAGCTTTCCATCCTCAAACTAGCGGTCAAGCCGAGCGTGTCAACCAGATTCTTGAAGATATGCTCAGGGCTTGTGTGATCTCCTTCGGCATGAAGTGGGAGGATTGTCTTCCTTATGCTGAATTCTCCTACAACAACAGTTTTCAAGCAAGTTCGGGCAAGGCCTCATTTGAAATTCTGTATGGCAGGAAGTGCCGTACCCCTCTCAACTGGTCTGAAACCGGTGAACGTCAGCTTCTCGGAAATGACTTAATCACAGAGGCAGAGGAAATGTGCAAAGTCATTCGAGATAACCTCAAAGCAGCCCAATCCCACCAGAAGAGCTACTATGATAGTAAGCACCGCGATTTGGCTTTCGAGATCGGAGATCATGTTTACCTCCGTGTCTCTCCTATGAAAGGTACTCGTCGCTTCTGTATCAAAAGCAAGAGAGGCGACCTCGCCTATCAACTCGAGCTTCCTTCAAACTTTGCAAATGTTCATGATGTGTTCCATGTCTCTTAGCTTCGAAAGTGCTTCAAGACTCCTGACCGCACCGTCAACTTCGAGGACATTGAGCTCCAAGAAGATCTCTCCTATCATGAGCACCCCGTTGCTATTCTTGAAGAGACTGGACGCAAGACTCGTAATAAGTCAATCAAATTCCTCAAAGTCAAGTGGTCACACCATTCCGACCGTGAAGCTACCTGGGAACGCGAGGATCACCTCCGTTCTGAATACCCGGCGTTCTTTCAGTCCTAGATCTCGGGACGAGATCCTTTCGTAGTGGTGGAGTGTTGTAACACCCCCGATATGACTTTCCCAATTTGTACTCCAACTCTTGCCGTTTCCGGCTTTAAGTTATTTTATTTTCTCAGGTTCAGGTTTTTGTCTCCGTGTGTTGTTGTCGTTGTCATGCATCTCATATCATGTCATCATGTGCATTGCATTTGCATACGTGTTCATCTCATGCATTCGAGCATTTTCCCCGTTGTCCGTTTTGCATTCCGGCGCTTCGTTCTCCTCCGGTGGTCATTTCTACCTTTCTTTCGTGTGTGGAGATTAAACATTTCCGGATTGGACCGAGACTTGCCAAGCGGCCTTGGTTTACTACCGGTAGACCTCCTGTCATGTTTCGTACCATTTGGACTTCGTTTGATGCTCCAACGGTTAACCGAGGGACCGAAAAGGCCTAGTGTGTGTTGCAGCCCAACACCCCTCCAATTTGGCCCAAAACCCACCAAAACCCTCTCCATCATCTAGAGCGTTCGATCATGATCGCGTGGCCGAAAACCGCACCTCATTTGGACACTCCTAGCTCCCTCTATGCCTATAAATATTACCCCCTCCGAAATTCACGGGTCTCCCCCCCCCTAAACCCTAGATCCACTCCTCCGCGCGCCGGACAACGTCCGCCGGTGCCGGATGTCACACCCTAGCTAGTTCAAGCATTAGAGTGTGCATCATGTTTAAATTTCTCTTAAATTTGAAATGGGGAAAGCAGAAACCCCCAACACCCCCCTGGAAACAACTAGGGTTTACTAAAATTATTTTCAATGAACCTGAAATGCCCTTCTAAAAAGTTCACCCTCCTTGTCTTGGGTTAAAACCTCTGGCAAAATTGGTGCACAATTTTCTAGGTCAACAGAAGGTCATTGAATTAAATCATAAGTATTTGAATTTGGGCATTTAAATGCTATAAAATAATTTAAATGCTCAAACAATCCTGGAAATAAATGTTTGCTGTTGGAAATAATCTAAATAGAGCCCACAGTTATTTTTAGGATTTTTGGAAACGTTTTAGTATTTTATTTAAAGCCCAACAGTTGCAGTTAATTAGAAAAACAGAAACAAATAAAAAGAGAGAGAGAGAGAGAGAGAGAGAGAGGGAAGCCCACCCGGGCCTTACCTGTGCTGGCCTAGCCACCTGGCTCGGCCCAGCCTACTGGCTCTGCCAGTCGTCGTCCTCCTCGCGCTAGAAGGACGCGGAGCGCGTGGCCGGCGCCCGCGGCCACACGCCGGCCACCTCCTGCTTCCGCCGACGCCTGGAGACGCCTAGGGGTGCCACGCGACCCCCACGTCCCCCTCTCATCCTCGCTCACTCTCCCCTCGTCTCCCTCACCCTCTCCCTCACCATGGCCGACGAGCTTGTCGCCGTCTCACCGCCGTAGTCGCGCTCTCCTTCACCCCCTTGCCTCTCTGACCTGTCCAGAAGCTCCGCCACGACACCCTCACCCTCCCCACCGAGCCACGCATCGCCGGAGGCCCTGCATCGTCGCCATAGGATCGTCTTCAACCTCGGTACAGCCGGACGCCGTTCATTGATTTGCCTCGCTCCGGTCGCCCCTGAGCCCACTGAGCTGCTCATCGACCTCCCTGTGAGCTCCACCGCCTTTCCCCTCTTTTTTCCCACGCGTTTGCACCCTCTAGGCCATAGTTCCACCATGGCCGAAGCTCGTCTCCGCTCGAGCTCATCGCCGGTGTCGCTCCGGCGACCATTTGGTCCTCCCGTGCTATGCAACGTGCTTGCCGCATCGCGTAGTGCCTCGCTAGCGCTTCAGTTTCCGTGTTTGCACGCCGCAGCCCACTCCCCGCACATGGCCGAACTCCGGCCGCCGCCTTGGAGCTCGCCGTCGTCGTCTCCGGCCACCGTAGGCCCGGCCTCCACCACCACTAGATGCGTGACTGCAAGAGCTATCCAACGAGCCCAAGAACGGCCTCGCCCGTGCCCTGTGAGCGTTTTCCGAGCTGCGCCACCGTCTCGGGCCTCGCCGGCGTTGGGTCGCCGGCGAGTTTGACCCAGTTTGACTCCTGGGTGGGCCCAGGTAGACCCCCCTGAGTCTATGACAGGTGGGGCCGGTCTGCTAACTAATTTGGGATTAGTTTTAATTAATTTTAATTAAATCAGTCACTGACATGTGGGCCTAGGCCCCACTGATAGCTAATTAGTGTTAATCTAATCCTGTTAATTAGCTAAGAGGCTGACAGAAGGGGCCCACCAGTCAGGTTTGACCTGGGCTGGCGCCTTTGACCTGCTGAGGTCAGCATGACGCAATGCTGATGCAGTAATGCATTTTCTGGATTTATTTTTATTCAGGAATTTCCAAAAAATAGTTAAAACTTCTAAAAATCATAGAAAATCAACCATAGCTCCAAATGCAAAGATTTATGTATGAAAAATGATCAGAAAAATTCAATCTATCCATCTGTAATGGTTTCATGCATGACAAAACAAGTTTACCTTGCTGTTTAAGCAGAATAAGGAAATGCACTATTAAGGCCATGTTTAATGAGCTAATATTTGAATCTTTGATTCAAATGAGTTCATTCCTTTCTGTTATAGCTTGCATTAGGCCAAGACACATTCATATTACCATGTCATAGCATGCATCATATTGTTGCATATCGTCATGTGTTGATTGTGTTCTGATGTGTTCTTCATGGTAGGTTCTGCCTCCGAGGATATTCACGAGTATCCAACTGAAGGGCAGTATCCCACTACCACTCCATCAGGCAAGCAACCATTGATCATTCCGATACAAACCCATGTTCTCGCTTCTGCTCTTGTTTACTGCATTAAGACAACGCGATTCAAACTGCTGTGTGCTACGGTAGTTGAACCCTTATCCTCTGCATGACCTGTCATTGCCACAGTAACTAGATGAAACCCACTAGCATGTGTAGGAGTTGATGGAGCCATGTATGTGATTCCTACCTTGCTATGCCTGCTATGCTTAGAGTTGTGTAAGGTCTGGTTCATGTGGGTGATGGGCCAGAGTGAAATGCTTATGCCGGTAATGTGAGGGATGTGTTGAACATGTTTTGGTAAAGGTATAGATGAGAGGCCATGTAGGAGTACAAGGTGGGTTGTTTCATTGATGTCGTCCCTAAGAACTGAGATCTGTATGTGTGATTTAAGATTCAGGTACTACCATGCATTGGGATCCTTAATTGACCCTCTCGGCTTCTTAACTACCCTAGTACTCTGTCCAGGAGTTGCAAATAGTTTCTGGTGTTTGTAGGTTATGTGTTGGCGGCCGTGCGTAGCGCTGACCCTAGGGGTGGGCTATGTTGCGGTAGATACACCGCGGCACGGTGTACCGAGTCACCCGTTTGGTGTCTCGGGGTCCCTGTTCACATCGTTCGGGGCCGTATGTGGAAACCTCGGCCGGACTCCCTGCAGATGGAACCTGGATAGGCGATAAACCTGGACTAGAGACTTAAGTGTTTAGGTAGGCCGTGGCCGACACCCTCGCTGGGCTTCCGCTTGAAGGTTGCCGAGTATATGTCGTGTAAACGGCGGTAAGTGGTGAAAGCGTGTATGAAGAAGTACACCCCTGCAGGGTATAAAACTATTTGAATAGCCGCGTCTGCGGTAAAGGACTACTTGGTTGCCTATACAGTTCATAGACAAGTTAATGGGTACTAATAAAAGACTCAAGATAAGTGTGAGTACCGAGGATGGCCCTCTCGTAGGATGACGAGGGAGGATCCCCGGTGGAGTATTGTGTTGGTGAGTAGTGGACGCGTGTGCGAAAACTATTTTACTGGTGAAGTTCCGTAGGATAGCTTAGCCAAGAGTCAAAGCTGGCTTACTGCATTAACCCCACCACCTTCTTGAGAATAAGCATGTATAGTAGGTTCTGATGTAAGACTTCCTGAGTACCTTTGTACTCATATTTGCTTAATTACTGTTTTCAGACGACAACACCGCCCCCTCCGATGGGTTCTACGTAGAACTTGACGTCGACGAGTGACTAGCCACCCAGGTGGTGATCCTGGCCATGGAGGGCCCTATGTAGATAGACAGGCTTCGAGAAGCCTTCTTTCTTTCTAGAGTCTGTACTCAGGCTAGTTGCTTCCGCATGTGCTTGTATGTTTGTATGACTTGAGTGTCGGGTCATGTGACCCCTATCTGTATGAACATGTTATGTATGGCTCCCTCGAGCCTTTAAATAAAGTACTTGAGTTGTAGAGTTTTGTTGTGAAGCCATGTTGTATGTACTCATATCGGGCATATTGTGTGTATGATTGAAATGCTTGGTATGAGTGGGATCCGACAATCTAGTTGTTTATCCTTGACAACCTTTCTTATGGGGAAATGTAGTCTAGTGTTCCTCGAGCCATAGTAGTCCGCTACAGCCTGGTTCACCGGAGTACTGCTAGCCTAGCACTACTTCTCAGGACACTTGACTGGCCGGCATGTGTTTCACTTCGTTCCTATGTCTGTCCCTTCGGGGAAATGTCACGCTGTGACTTCCGGAGTCCTGCCTAGCCAGATATAGCCCGGGTTCCTCGGAGTCCTGTTAGCCCAGTGCTACAGCCCGGAATCAATCGCTGATGACCGACATGCTCGATGTGATTCATGTATGCCTGTCTCCATAGGTCTGTGCCGCTTTGGGTTCATGACTAGCCATGTCGGCCCGGGTTCTCTGTCATATGGATGCTAGCGACACTATCATATACGTGAGCCAAAAGGCACAAACGGTCCCGGGCCATGGTAAGGCGACACCCGTGGGATACCGTGCGTGAGGCCGCAAAGTGATATGAGGTGTTACCGGCTAGATCGATGTGACATGGAATCGGGGTCCTGACAGCATTGGCATCAGAGCTGGATTGCCTGTAGGTTCGTTGAGCCAAAGTGGTCGATGTCGAGTCTAGAAATGCTTTAGTTATATGTAGGGGAATTGATTGTGGGAGGGAACGTAAGGCTCTTTTACTCCTTTACCCTATGCCTCTGATCTGAGTCATTCTCTTCTCATTCAACGTGGGTTAAGGACTAGGCTCTCTCCTTCTATCAGGTTCACGTGTTACTAATCCGTAGTAGTTATAGGATTGATGCTACAAGCCCCAGTTTAGTTTCTACTATTTTAGTATGTTGCTAATTGGATCAGAATCTTGGTATGATGTTGTTGAGTGGTATTGCGAACTGTTGTGGATGTCTCAAATCTTTTTCTGAGCATTTATAGCTGTTATGCTGTCCAATTTTCCCTAGAAATTCTGATGTCTTTGCATTGTGGTTGTGCTTTCAGATGGCCAACCGTGTTCAAAACCAAGTGGTTCGCCTGACCCGGTGCCTCGACGTGCCCGGTCATACTGCTATGTTAGTCCGGGTAATGATCGAGACGGGCTACCGTTGGTATCCCGAATACACCGTCGAAGAGCAGTTCTGCGACTTTAATCAAAGCCAATATCTCTGCACCGTCAGGATATTTCCTTCTTATCCTGGATCTACTGAGCCCCTTCACTGTTCCTATGGACTCGGGGTTACTGTTGAGATGGCTGTGCAGGATGCTGCCTATTCCATGATGACCATCTTGCGAGTCCGGACTGGCCTGCTTCGGAACACCGACTTCCGTTACATGCCAGCTTCACTTCCGGGAGCGCAAGGGTATCTTCAGGCTATCTATGCTGACTCCACTCAGGAGGACTCATTAACTCGTACCACTGCTGAGATGCTCGAAGATAAGGACCGAGAGAATCGGGCCTTGAGGCTGGAGCTTTTCAATACCCGTGCTAATCTTTGGGCCACATTGACTCAGTTTGCACCTGCGGTGCAAGTTGGATGTATGGATACAAGGGATCTGTATCCTGTGAGATCAGCTCTGCCAGACATGGTGGATTGGCGTGATGTGGGAGGCATCACCCCACCCCATGGTCCCCGCAGGCCACCGTTTGTTGGTCCAAGACCTCATCCTAGCCCCTATGGTCCACAGGCTCCTCAGGACCGTCTGTTCCCGGATGGTCACGTTGAACTTCCAGGCTATGGAGGTGACTTCTATGAGGACTACTACGGAGCTGTCTGAGTTAGTAGTAGTAGCACTAGTATTGTAGTAGTTGTATCTCCACTGTCCTGTGAGACTTGTGGAATATGACTTTGTGTGTAATCAAATCCGGAGGTGTAGCCAAATACTGTATAGGAGCTTGGAATGCCTCCGATGAGATGTAACGTCTTTCATCATAGTTGTACTGTAGCCTGGGCTTGTACTAAACTAGATATGATGTGTATCACCATTGGTATATATATGGCAGTTTTATATTACCATGACATACAGATGAACATCTCTGCATTCTGCGTTATCCATTACATTCCGCACTCCTTGCTAAGCTTGAGACATCCTTATCTAAACCATTGTCTTGTTTCTCCTAGGATGGTCAACACCCGCAGCAACCCTGCTGCCTCGGAGCAGGGGGAAGCCAGTGCAGCTAGAGGTGAAAATCTGCCTCACCCGCCTTCTCTGGCCGAAGTAATGCTGGAGGCAGAAAGAAACAATCGTGAGACTAACCGCCTGCTAGAGCGGATTGAGCAGAACACTGCACGCCACCCACGAAATGACTTGCTGTCAATCAATGACTTTATCAAGCTGTACCCACCAAAGTTTAACCATTCCGTCGAACCCCTCGATGCGGATGACTGGCTTCGCAGCATCACTCACAAGCTACGTTCTGCCAACGTAGCCGAAGCCGACAAGGTTACCTATGCTGCCTATCACCTCAAAGGCCCTGCTAGCCTTTGGTGGGAAAACTTCGAAGCTATGCGCCCGGTCGGCCAAGTTACTACTTGGGCTGAGTTCAGTGAGGCTTTCCGCGAGCATCACATTCCGGAAGGTCTCATGGATCACAAGAGGGAGGAGTTCTGCAACTTCACCCAAGGAAGACTGATTGTGGATGCTTATAGTCGTGAATTTGGTAATCTGGCACGCTATGCTCCCGAAGAGGTATCTACTGACGCTAAGAAGCAAGCAAGGTTCCGCAAGGGACTTAGCCCTGAGCTTCGCCGCGATCTTCGTCTGCACGAGTGCACCTCCTTTCAGAAGTTGGTCAATAAAGCCATCAGTGCTGAGACAGGCCAGACTGATTATGACGCTTCACGCAAGCACTCCCGTGACTTTGGCTCTTCATCCGGCTCTGGAGCTCAGAAGCGCCGGGTGTGGATCCCATGCACGGCACTGCCCCCAGGTTCATCCCGAGGCCATCCTTTGAGGCGCCTCGTCCCAACCAGCAATTTGCACCGCCCAAGCCCTATGGTGGCCCCGCTGCTAATGCTGCTCCATGCCCCAATGTGGTGATATGCTTTAAGTGTGGAGAGCCGGGTCACTATAGCCGAGAGTGTCCCCAGAACAACAACCCCAATCAAACTGGAAAGTCCGTTGGCCGTGGTAAGCCCGCGAGAAAAACATTCTACGCCAAGCCGGCCACCACTGCACGTGGCCATGTCAACTATGTTTCAGCCGAGGAGGCTCATGAGGATCCCAACGTCGTCCTTGGTACGCTCCTTGTTAACTGCCATCCGGCATCTGTTCTTTTCGATACTGGAGCATCTCATTCATTCATATCCGAGAGCTATGCTCGATTGCATAACACGACATTCTGTGACATGCCCACTTCCATGGTAATTCAAACTCCGGGTTCCAAATGGCAAACTTCTAGAGTAAGTCATGGGAACGAAATTCTTGTCGATAGACTTCCTTGCATCCTTGATAGCTCTCAAGTCCATGGACATAAACATCATCTTGGGTATGGACTAGATGTCAGCTCATTACGCTAAGATTGATTATGCCACTAGAACCGTTCAGCTTACTCACCCATCAGGCAAGACAGTCAATGTCCTAACTCGAGTGGCCAAGCGCCAGCTTTACTCCCTAAATGCCAACCCCCTTCCAGACCTTGAGGATGTTCCGATAGTCCGAGACTTTCCGGATGTCTTTCCAGAAGAACTGCCAGGTGTTCCACCTGACAGGGATGTCGAGTTTGTGATAGACCTTGTTCCAGGAACCGTGCCAATTTCTAGAAGACCCTACAAGATGGCACCCTTAGAACTAGCCGAGCTTAAGAACCAAATCGGTGAGTCCTTGAAAAAGGGTTTCATCCGTCCTAGTTCCTCTCCTTGGGCTTGGCCCGTCCTCTTCATCAAGAAGAAGGATGGAACGGATCGAATGGTTGTGGACTACCGCCCTGTCAACCTGGTCACCATCAAGAACAAATACCCGCTTCCTAGGATTAACGATCTGTATGATCAGCTCGCTGGATCCTTAGTCTTTTCCAAGATGGATTTGAGGTTGGGCTACCATCAAATCAAAATCAGAAACGGGGACATTCCCAAAATGGCCTTTGTTACTCGTTATGGCCAATACGAGTACACCGACATGTCCTTCAGTTTAACTAATGCCCCAGCTACCTTCTCTCGGTTAATGAACTCGGTTTTCATGGAGTACTTGGATAAATTCGTCGTGGTATACCTCGATGACATACTCATCTACTCCAAGAATGAAGAGGAACATGCCGAACATCTAAGGCTGGTATTGATGAAACTTCGAGAGCATCGCCTTTATGCCAAATTCTCCAAGTGTGAATTTTGGTTGCCAGAAGTGACCTATCTAGGCCATGTAATCTCTGGCAAGGGTATTGCTGTCAATCCCGAGCGAGTTCAAGCCGTCCTTGATTGGACTCCACCTGAGACGGTCAAGCAAGTTCGGAGTTTCCTTGGCTTAGCGAGCTATTGCCGCCGCTTCGTCGAGAATTTCTCCAAGGTTGCTAAACCTCTAACTGAACTCCTCAAGAAAGATAAAAGGTTCGAGGGGACTCCACAGTGCGAGTTCAGCTTTCAGGAACTGAAAAGACGCCTGACATCTGCTCCCGTATTGGTACCACCAGATTTCTCCAAGGACTTTATTATCTATTGCGACGCCTCGCGACAAGGACTAGGTTGCATACTCATGCAGGATCGTCAGGTAATTGCCTATGCTTCACGGCAATTACACCCACATGAGGAAAATTATCCCACACATGATCTAGAGCTTGCAGCTGTAGTCCATGCACTTAAAACCTGGCGACATTACCTCCTCGGTAATCGTTGCGAGATCTTCACCGATCACCAAAGTTTGAAATATATCTTCACCCAACCAGACTTGAATCTCAGGCAAAGACGTTGGGTTGAGTTGATCTCGGATTACGACTTAGGAATAACTTACACCCCGGGCAAAGCCAATGTCATGGCTGATGCACTAAGCCGTAAATCCTATTGTAACAACCTGATGTTACAACAGAGTCAACCACCTCTCCATGAGGAATTCCATAAGCTTAACCTTCACATTGTTCCTCGAGGATTCCTAGCCACCCTGGTGGCGAAACCTACCCTTATGGATCAAATCATAACCGCCCAACGGTATGATAAGGGCATATCCCGGATTAAGGAAAACATCGCTAGCGGAGTTGCTAAACGTTTCTCCATGGATGTGCGAGGTGCTGTCTTCTTCGAGAACCATTTGGTGGTTCCCAAGAAACAACATCTGTGCCAGTTGATCCTTAAGGAAGCTCATGAATCCCCTCTCACCATTCATCCCGGTAGTACTAAAATGTATCAAGACCTACGCCAGAGGTTTTGGTGGACTAGGATGAAGAGAGAAATCGCTCAATACATTGCTAATTGTGACGTTTGTCGTCGTGTTAAAGCACAACATCAACGGCCTGCTGGCACTCTTCAACCTTTGGCTATTCCCGAATGGAAATGGGATAAAATCAGTATGGATTTCATCACTGGGTTTCCCATGACCAAGAGAGGGAATAATGCCATCTTCGTCGTGATCGACCGTCTTTCCAAAGTAGCCCACTTTCTACCTGTTCGTGAGAGTATCACCGCTAGCCAGCTAGCCGATTTATACATCTCCCGAATAGTGTCTCTTCATGGTGTTCCATTGGAAATTAACTCAGACCGTGGGAGTCTCTTCACCTCTCGATTTTGGGAAAGTTTCCAAAATGCTATGGGAACTCGTCTCTCTTTTAGTACTGCCTTCCATCCTTAATCAAGTGGTCAAGTAGAGCGAGTCAATCAAATTCTGGAAGATATGCTCCGAGCTTCTGTCATCTCGTTCGGAATGAGTTGGGAGAAATGCCTTCCATTCGCGGAGTTTTCTTATAACAATAGTTATCAAGCCAGCTTGGGCAAGGCTCCTTTCGAAGTTCTCTATGGACGAAAATGTCGAACGCCTCTTAACTGGTCAAAAACCGGGGAAAGACAACTCTTTGGCCCGGATATGATTCAGGAAGCAGAAGAGCAGGTTCGCGTTATTCGTGAGAAATTGAAAACAGCCCAATCTCGTCAAAAGAGTCAATATGATCATGAACATAAGCCTATGACTTATGAAGTCGACGAGAAGGCTTACCTTCGGGTTACTCCATTAAAGGGAACCCATCGTTTCGGTATCAAAGGCAAATTGGCCCCTCGTTACATTGGACCCTTTTGCATTCTTGCCAAATGAGGAGAAGTTGCCTACCAATTGGAACTACCTCCTCATCTTTCCAGAGTTCACGATGTCTTCCACGTTTCACAACTCAGGCGTTGCTTCGCGGATCCTATCCGTGGAGTGGACCACGAAACGCTTGATATACAAGATAACCTCTCCTATCGGGAATATCCCGTTCGTATCCTTGATCAGGCCGAGCGTACCACTCGACGTCAGAATATCAAGTTTCTCAAGGTTCAATGGTCACACCATTCCGAGAAAGAAGCCACTTGGGAAAGGGAGGATCGTCTTCGACTTGAGTACCCCACCTTCTTCCCGGAGGATCCTAAATCTCAGGACGAGATTCTTTTGAGTGGGGGTGAGTTGTCACACCCTAGCTAGTTCAAGCATTACAGTGTGCATCATGTTTACATTTCTCTTAAATTTGAAATGGGGAAAGCAGAAACCCCCAACACCCCCCTGGAAACAACTAGGGTTTACTAAAATTATTTTCAATGAACCTGAAATGCCCTTCTAAAAAGTTCACCCTCCTTGTCTTGGGTTAAAACCTCTGGCAAAATTGGTGCACAATTTTCTAGGTCAACAGAAAGTCATTGAATTAAATCATAAGTATTTGAATTTGGGCATTTAAATGCTATAAAATAATTTAAATGCTCAAACAATCCTGGAATTAATTGTTTGCTGTTGGAAATAATATAAACAGAGCCCACAGTTATTTTTAGGATTTTTGGAAACGTTTTAGTATTTTATTTAAAGCCCAACAGTTGCAGTTAATTAGAAAAATAGAAACAAATAAAGAGAGAGAGAGGGAAGCCCACCCGGGCCTTACCTGTGCTGGCCCAGCCACCTGGCTCGGCCCAGCCTACTAGCTCTGCCAGTCGTCGTCCTCCTCGCGCCAGAAGGACGCGGAGCGTGTGGCCGGCGCCCGCGGCCACACGCCGGCCACCTCCTGCTTCCGCCGACGCCTGGAGACGCCTAGGGGTGCCACGCGACCCCCACGTCCCCCTCTCATCCTTGCTCACTCTCCCCTCGTCTCCCTCACCCTCGCCCGCACCATGGCCGACGAGCTTGTCGCCGTCTCACCGCCGTAGTCACGCTCTCCGTCACCCCCTCGCCTCTCTGACCTGTCCACAAGCTCCGCCGCGACGCCCTCGCCCTCCCCACCGAGCCACGCATCGCCGCAGGCCTTGCATCACCGCCATCGGATCGTCTTCAACCTTGGTACCCGCCGGACGCCGTTCATCGATTCGCCTCGCTCCGGTCGCCCCCGAGCCCACTGAGCTGCTCATCGACCTCCCTGTGAGCTCCGCCGCCTTTCCCCTCTTCTTTCCCACGCGTTTGCACCCTCTAGGCCATAGTTCCACCATGGCCGAAGCTCGTCTCCGCTCGAGCTCGTCGCCGGCGTCGCTCCAGCGACCATTTGGTCCTCCCGTGCTATGCAACATGCTTGCCGCATCGCGTAGCGCCTCGCTAGCGCTTCAGTTTCCGTGTTTGCACGTCGCAGCCCACTCCCCGCACATGGCCGAACTCCGGCCGCTGCCTTGGAGCTCGCCGTCGTCGTCTCCGGCCACCGTAGGCCCGGCCTCCACCACCACTAGATGCGTGACTGCAAGAGCTCTCCAACGAGCCCAAGAACGGCCTCGCCCGTGCCCTGTGAGCGTTTTCCGAGCTGCGCCACCGTCTCGGGCCTCGCCGGCGTCGATTCGCCGACGAGTTTGACCCAGTTTGACTCCTGGGTGGGCCCAGGTAGACCCCCCCTGAGTCTATGACAGGTGGGGCCGGTCTGCTAACTAATTTGGGATTAGTTTTAATTAATTTTAATTAAATCAGTCACTAACATGTGGGCCCAGGCCCCACTGACAGGTAATTAGTGTTAATCTAATCCTGTTAATTAGCTGAGAGGCTGACAGAAGGGGCCCACCAGTCAGGTTTGACCTGGGCTGGCGCCTTTGACCTGCTGAGGTCAGCATGACGCAATGCTGACGCAGTAATGCATTTTCTGGATTTATTTTTATTCAGGAATTTCCAGAAAATAGTTAAAACTTCTAAAAATCATAGAAAATCAACCATAGCTCCAAATGCAAATATTTATATATGAAAAATGATCAGAAAAATTCAATCTATCCATCTGTAATGGTTTCATGCATGACAAAACAAGTTTACCTTGCTGTTTAAGCAGAATAAGGAAATGCACTATTAAGGCCATGTTTAATGAGCTAATATTTGAATCTTTGATTCAAATGAGTTCATTCCTTTCTGTTATAGCTTGCATTAGGCCAAGACACATTCATATTGCCATGTCATAGCATGCATCATATTGTTGCATATCGTCATGTGTTGATTGTGTTCCGATGTGTTCTTCGTGATAGGTTCTGCCTCCGAGGATATTCATGAGTATCCAACTGAAGGGCAGTATCCCACTACCACTCCATCAGGCAAGCAACCATTGATCATTCCGATACAAACCCATGTTCTCGCTTCTGCTCTTGTTTACTGCATTAAGACACCGTGATTCAAACTGCTGTGTGCTACGGTAGTTGAACCCTTATCCTCTGCATGACCTGTCATTGCCACAGTAACTAGATGAAACCCACTAGCATGTGTAGGAGTTGATTGAGCCATGTATGTGATTCCTACCTTGCTATGCCTGCTATCCTTAGAGTTGTGTCAGGTCTGGTTCATCTGGGTGATGGGCCAGAGTGAAATGCTTATGCCGGTAATGTGAGGGATGTGTTGAACATGTTTTGGTAAAGGTATCGATGAGAGGCCATGTAGGAGTACATGGTGGGTTGTTTCATTGATGCCGTCCCTAAGAACTGAGATCCGTATGTGTGATTTAAGATTCAGCTACTACCATGCATTGGGATCCTTAATTGACCCTCTCGGCTTCTTAACCACCCTAGTACTCTGTCCAGGAGTTGCAAATAGTTTCTAGTGTTTGTAGGTTATGTGTTGGCGGCCGTGCATAGCGCTGACCCTAGGGGTGGGCTATGTTGCGGTAGATACACCATGGCACGATGTACCGAGTCACCCGTTTGGTGTCTCGAGATCCCTGTTCACATCGTTCGGGGCCGTATGTGGAAACCTTGGCCGGACTCCCTGCGGATGGAACCTGGATAGGCGATAAACCTGGACTAGAGACTTAAGTGTTTAGGTAGGCCGTGGCCGACACCCTCGCTGGGCTTCCGCTTGAAGGTTGCCGAGTACATGTCGTGTAAACGGTGGTAAGTGGTGAAAGCGTGTATGAAGAAGTACACCCCTGCAGGGTATAAAACTATTTGAATAGCCGCGTCCGCGGTAAAGGACTACTTGGTTGCCTATACAGTTCATAGACAAGTTAATGGGTACTAATAATAGACTCAAGATAAGTGTGAGTACCGAGGATGGCCCTCTCGTAGGATGACGAGGGAGGATCCCCGGTGGAGTATTGTGTTGGTGAGTAGTGGACTCGTGTGCGAAAACTATTTTACTGGTGAAGTTCCGTAGGATAGCTTAGCCAAGAGTCAAAGCTGGCTTGCTGCATTAACCCCACCACCTTCTTGAGAATAAGCATGTATAGTAGGTTCTGATGTAAGACTTGCTGAGTACCTTTGTACTCATGTTTTCTTAATTACTGTTTTCAGACGACAACACCGCCCCCTCCGATGGGTTCTACGTAGACCTTGACGTCGACGAGTGAGTAGCCACCCAGGTGGTGATCCTGGCCATGGAGGGCCCTATGTAGATAGACAGGCTTCGAAAAGCCTTCTTTCTTTCTAGAGTCTTTACTCAGACTAGTTGCTTCCGCATGTGCTTGTATCTTTGTATGACTTGAGTGTCGGGTCATGTGACCCCTATTTGTATGAACATGTTATGTATGGCTCCCTGGAGCCTTTAAATAAAGTACTTGAGTTGTAGAGTTTTGTTGTGATGCCATGTTGTATGTACTCACATCGGGCATATTGTGTGTATGATTGAAATGCTTGGTATGAGTGGGATCCGAGAATCTAGTTGTTTATCCTTGGCAGCCTTTCTTATGGGGAAATGTAGTCTAGTGTTCCTCGAGCCATAGTAGTCTGCTACAGCCCGGTTCACCAGAGTCCTCCTAGCCTAGCACTACTGCTCAGGACACTTGACTGGCATGCATGTGTTTCACTTTGTTCCTATGTCTGTCCCTTCGGGGAAATGTCACGCTGTGACTTCCGTAGTCCTGCCTAGCCTGCTACAGCCCGGGTTCCCCGGAGTCCTGTTAGCGCAGTGCTACAGCCCGGAATCAATCGCTGATGACCGACATGCTCGATGTGATTCATGTATGCCTGTCTCCATAGGTCTGTGCCGCTTTGGGTTCATGACTAGCCATGTCGGCCCGGGTTCTCTGTCATATGGATGCTAGCGACACTATCATATACGTGAGCCAAAAAGTGCAAACGGTCCCGGGCCATGGTAAGGCGACACCCGTGGGATACCGTGCGTGAGGCCGCAAAGTGATATGAGGTGTTACCGGCTAGATCGATGTGACTTGGAATCTGGATTCTGACACCGGACGCGTCCGCTCCGTCCCACCGGCACCACGTGTCTAGCCATGGTTCGCCCGCGCCCGCGCCCACATCACCGGCTCGGGGAGCCCAGGACAGGCCCTCCCGAGGCCCATCCGGCCGCACGCCGCCCCCGGCCTAGCGCCGCCCGCGCCTCGATCGCCGCCCTCCGCCGCCGCCTCGCCGGCCAACCGCACCACCGCCGCCTCGCCGTCCGCCGCACCACCGCCTCCTCGCCGCGCCCGAAGCAGCTCCGCCTCGCCGCGCCTCCCCGACGTCCTCTCCGGCCTCCCTCGTCGTCCGGCAAGACGCCGTCCTCCTCCATGGCGACGTCTCCGGCGAAGCTCCAACGACCTCGATCCACGCGCCCGGCTAGATCTGGATCTAGATCCAAAACGCGGGTTGACTTTTGCCCGAAACCCTAGCTCATATGCTCCTGTTCATTGCATCGTAACTTTGCATCCATAACTCCGTTTTTGGCATATAGCATATCAAAATGTTCATCTCAGAGAGTACATCATTTCATTTCAGCGCATCATTTTCATTTGAGTTCATCTTGATGCTCGAAATGCTGTTGGAAGAGTGCTACTTGAGATATTTGTCAGATCTGCTGCTCCTTTTAGATATTTGTCATTTTTGCCATGATTATTGTGTGCATAATATGCCCATGAGCTCTACATATGTTTTGTTAAGGGTTTTGCCATCTTTCCAGAGGTGCAACCCATGTATTTTTGTGATGTGTGTGGTGACTAGCACAAGCTTGCTAAGTGAGGCACTTGGTAATGCTGATTTCAGGGACTTAGCATTTCCACTAAGTCCTTGACCAGTTTATCTCATATGGCCATATGTTCATGTTGTTTCCTAGTGATCCGTGCCTCTTTTGAGGATGATCAGTAAGGATGTTTTGTTAATCTTGTAGTGCTCTATCCATCCATGTCTTTGTTTGCAATTATGGAGCACCCTAGCTTGAGTCAATCGAGCTCTACTTTTGCTACTTCGTGAATCTGGGCAGATTGTCTACTTGTTAGCGATTTTGCCGATGATGTTGTAGTCGATCCGTGCATGCTATGCTATTGTTCTTGCCATGTCTAGCTTTCTTTTTGTGTATTCTTGATGGGTGTATGCTTAACTTATCATGACTTGCTCCATAGTGAGTGCATCGAGCTCGTAAACATGCCTACTTGATATCTGTTTCAGCATGCTCCAGTTTTCACTAAGTCTGAGAACTGATTATGTTTTTGCCATGTTCACATGCTTGCAATTGTATTTTCTGATCCCTTTTGGCTCAAGGTCACTAAGGGACTTTTGTTAAGATCTTTGAGTAGCTCCATGCCATGCTTTACTTTGCCATGTTCAGGTCCTGTAGCATGTAGTTTTGTTGCTCCGAAGAGTGCTATCTGATCTGAAATTCCAGACAAGTGTTAATTTCACTAAGTCTGAAATCTGTTCGTCAAATGCATTTTTTCCATGCTTGTTTGAACCTGTTAATGGATGAATTGGCCGTAGCTCAGTGCTAGACTTTTGTTAAGCATCTTGAATGCATCCCTGCCATGTATTTTTATGCCATGTTTGGGTTCAGTAGCTTGTTCATCTCATTGCATTTAGATGGCTAATTGCAGTAAATCGCAGAACGTGGCCATATTTGAATTGCTTGCCATTTCCAAATCGTAACTCCAATTCCGACGTTCTTTATATCGTTTTCAAGTGATTTCATCCCATCTTTCCAGTGGCACATTTGGATTCCCATGTTGAGGCCAGGTTCATGCATTCCCTGTCAAATCTTGCATATGCATCCCGCATCGCATCCCGCATAACATACCATCTTTGCATCATATTGTTTGATCCTTGCACGTGGTTGATTGTGTACTTGTTGCTTGTTTGTCTTGTTTGGGTAGAGCCAGGAGACGAGTTCGCTAACAAGGAGCCCGTTGAATTTGCTTTCGAGGATCCAGTCAACTCTGACAACTTTGCAGGCAAGATGATCATACCCTCGAAATCACTACTATCTTTGCTTTGCTAGATGCTCGCTCTTTTGCTATGCCAATGCTGCGATGCCTACCACTTGCTTTCAAGCCTCCCAAATTGCCATGTCAAACCTCTAACCCACCATGTCCTAGCAAACCGTTGATTGGCTATGTTACCGCTTTGCTCAGCCCCTCTTATAGCGTTGCTAGTTGCAGGTGAAGATTGGAGGCCGTTCCTTGTTGGAACTTTTATTTACTTGTTGGGATATCATTATATTACCATGTTATCTTAATGCATCTATACACTTGGTAAATGGTGGAAGGCTCGGCCTCTCGCCAAGTGTTTTGTTCCACTCTTGCCGCCCTAGTTTCCGTCATATCGGTGTTATGTTCCCGGATTGTGTGTTCCTTACGCGGTTGGGTTATAATGGGAACCCCTTGATAGTTCGCCTTGATTAAAGCTTTTCCAGCAATGCCCAACCTTGGTTTTACCATTTGCCACCTAGCCTCTTTTTCCCTTGGGTTTCCGGAGCCTGAGGGTCATCTTATTTTAGCCCCCCTGGGCCAGTGCTCCTCTGAGTGTTGGTCCAACCGAGCGATGTCCAGGGCTACTAGGGGCAACTCTGGGCTGGCCTACCTGACGTCTTGCTCATCTGGTGTGCCCTGAGAACGAGATATGTGCAGCTCCTATCGGGATTTGTCAGCACATCTGGGTGGTGTTGCTGGTCTTGCTTTAACCTGTCGAAGTGTCTTGAAGAACCGAGGTACCGAGTCTGATCGGAACGTCTCGGGAGGAGGTCTATTCCTTCGTTGACCGTGAGAGCTTATCATGGGCTAAGTTGGGACTCCCCTGCAGGGATTTGAACTTTTGAAAGCCATGCCCGCGGTTATGGGCAGATGGGAATTTGTTAATGTCCGGTTGTAGATAACTTGAACCTTAATTTAATTAAAATGAATCAACCGTGTGAGTTACTGTGATGGCCTCTTCTCGGCGGAGTCTGGGAAGTGGACACGGTGTTGGAGTAATGTTTGCGCAAGTTGTCCTCTAGTTTCTCGTTCGCGCTTTGCCTCCTCTTCTCGCTCTCTTTTGTGAACAGGATAGCCACCATATATGCTAGTCGCTTGCTGCAGCTCCACTTATATTTACCTTGCCTTACCTATAAGCTTAAATAGTCTTGATCGCGAGGGTGCGAGATTGCTGAGTCCCTGTGGCTCACAGATTACTATTACACCAGATGCAGGGCCTGATGATTCCGCTCCAGGTGACGCGCTCGAGCTCAAGTGGGAGTTCGACGAGGACTCTCAACGTTACTATGTTTCCTTTCCTGACGATCAGTAGTGGTGCCCAGTTGGGGGTGATCGGGACCGTGTTGCATGTTGGGTTATCTTTTATTTTTGGCGCCGTAGTCGGGCCATGAGTGTTTGGATGATGTAATGTTATTTATGTGCCTTGATTGATGTGGCGAGTGTAAGCCAACTATGTTATCTCCCCTTTATTATTTATATTACATGGGATGTTGTGAAGATTACCTTACTTGCGACATATGCCTTCAATGTGATTATGCCTCTAAGTCATGCCTCGACACGTGGGAGATATAGTCGCATCGAGGGTGTAACAGTGGAGAAGCAAATCACAGCCGCACGCGTGGATGAGGTCGCGATGGCTGCCATTCGTGCCGACCCCCAGATCTTGGAGGAGCACCTTGCCATTTGCTAGCTATGCAGGTTAAGCATGCTCGGTTTACCCGTTGCGTGTGCTGCTCCTGCCTTTCCTTCACAAATCCTAGTGAATTGTGCTATCTAATTTTACCGTGCAATATGTTGCTCTAGTGTATATGTTCTATTGTCGTGCAGTGTGGTTCTCACTTATTAATTGTTTTGTTAATTAGTTGTCGTCTTCAGTTAACTATTTGGTTCAATTCTGTAAATGTGATGTTCAATTCTTTAGGCTGCAATTTTGTATTGTCTTCCATGTGAGAAATAAATCGAATTTATCTTTACAAAATACATGAGAAACGAATACAATTGCTATATTTCCAAGTTGTCAAGCATGCTTGGTTTGGTTATACATTGTGCAATGTGGTGCTCAGTTAACGTTTGGTTCATTTGTGTAGTGGTGTTTACTTAACTGTTTCGTTCAATTCTGCAATGCGATGTTCAATAGTTGTGGGTGCATTCTTTTATTGTATACCATGTGAGGAATAAATTGAATTTGGATGTAGTAAATACATGAGAAACAAATACAATTGCCACAATTGGCTATAGTTAACTGCTTGGTTAACTATCTTGTCTTCTATTAGGAGTATGTTATATTGTGCAATGTGGTGCTCAGTTAATGTTTGGTTCATTTTTTGTGGTGTTTAGTTAACTGCTTGGTTCAATTCTTCAATGCGATGTTCAATTGTCGTGGGTAGAATTTTGTATTGTTGTGCATGTGAGGAATAAATCGAATTTTGCTGCACTTAATACATGAGAAACATATACAAGTGCTATATTTCGTAGTTCTTAATCATGCTTGGTTTGGGTAAATGGGTTTTCCGTGTGGCTTGAATTAATCTGATGAATCTGCAATGTGCATATTTTTCATCAACATATTTTACTAATAACATGCAAACCCTTACTTAACCTGATGACTAACTACCATATATGTGTTGCAGGGAAAAAATGGGAAGCACCGAGTTTTACAATCGAGGTTAGGTCCCTTCTCTAATAGAACATTATTGTGCAATTGCAGGAACCATTCTAATATTTTGGTTTTTAACAATTTGGTCTTGCACATGTAGGTCCTGCTGTCAGAGGTTTTGACCCACTGTTCGACCCTTTTTGCATATGGGGAAATGAGTTGTCCATGAATATCAATCAAATCAAGAAACTCAGAAAGATGTGGAAGCGACACCAATCTGGCGGAGGAATGGCTTGATGTGGTGCTCTGAAGGCGGCGCTTGTGAGCCGCCTAGCAGGGCCGCAACCACGTGGTGCGCCGGTGCCGTGTAGCGCGCAGCGAAGAGGTCGCGGAGCTCCTCCCAAGACGCCACCATGGATCCGGGAAGGTTGAGCAGCCAGGCGCGCGGCTCGCCGGCGAGGGCCATGGGAAGCCAGTTGGCCATGACCTTGTCATCACCCCTGGCTTCGAGGACGGCTCCACGTACGCCAGAAGGAAACCTGACATGCCTGCCGTGCCGTCGCAGCATGGCGGCATCTCCGGCTTGAACTTGGGCGGCCACTGCACCTGCCACAGGGCGAGGGCCAAGGCTCGGAGCCCCCTGGCCCCATCGTCAAGGCTGGCCGTCGGAGTCAGCGGCAGGGCGCCTGCCATGTGGGCAAAGCGCGGTCGACAGAGCGCAGATCGACGGAAGAGAAGCTATGGCGCACCCCTACCTGGCACGCCAAATGTCCGATCACAGGTTCCGGCAAAACCCTCAAGGTTCGAACACTGGGGTGCGCATGAAGGTTTACTCCCTATCGATCCACGCTCTAGCTCTCTAAGATCTCGTGGACAAACTCCACGCACTCACAACATAGAAAGACACAAGGTTTATATTGGTTCGGGCCACCATTGTTGTCTAATACCCTACTCAAGTGTGGTGGTGGTGGATTGCCTCTTGGGCTGATGATGAACAGTACAAGGGGAAGAACAACCTCCTAAGGTTGAGGTGTTCTTGTGCTCAGTGGACTTGTGTGGGTGAGATGATCTTGGATCCATCTCCAATCAGTTGGTTATAAGGTCGATCCCCCTACTGTGGTGCCTAGTTCTACTTATATAGGCCGTGGTCCCTCCCCAAATGTTGAGAGCGAAGGGAGCCAAAAACAGCCAATTTGAAAGGGGACAGCTAGTACAGCTTATCCTGATAAAAGAGGTCTTCGCCTGCCAAAGGCTCTGGTGGTGACGCCGTCCTGGGCTCCATGGTGACCTCCGTCTTGCCGTCCTTTTGGTCTTGGTCTCGTTGCACCAATATGGAAACCTTTGCTTGATGCCTCGGTACTCTGTGCCTGCGCTTGCCCCCTTGGCACCAAAGAGGAAGCAAGGACACTGTGCGCGCTGGCGCCTGCCTGCTCTCGATAGTCATGGCTCACGTCACGAGGACCTCGTGAGGTTTGCCTTGCCTTGATCTCTCCACCCTTCGCGAGCCTGCCTGGCAAGGCTGCTCCCGAGGAGGTCTTCCATCATCCTCCTCGTGAGGCTTGGCCCCTCGTGAGGGTCTTGAATGCCTTGTCGATGAAGATGGGCCGTACAGACCTGCCAGCCCAGCCACGCCGTGGGCCGCAGGCAGGCAAGTCTTGGGACCCCCGTTCCCAGAACACCGACACTTGTGGACTATTTGCGCATAGACGTGGGTGACTATGTAGACGTTGTCTTGCTGTGCCAGGTGTCGGTGTACAAAAGTAGGGGTTCTCCTTTTGACCCCTTTACTTGTGCACGGGCAGTCAGAGCCACGCGCCGTGGCCACACTTAGCAGGGCAGAGGAGGGAAGCTGGAGAGAAGCCAAAGCACAATACAACCAAGGCGACACCAAGACCGGAAGCGCATGAGGGCAAGAGGGCGAGGTGGACTCCCTCGGCAAGATCCTTGCCGAGGCGGCCCCCCGCAGCCCAGGCAAGAGCCTTGCCGGGGCAACTTGCCCAACACCAGCGGAGCAAGCCACCCTTGAGCCCACTAGCTCCGACTCAAGAAACTGTGTCAGAACCAGGGCTCGGCAGGCGCCTCTGTGGTGGCATGCAAATCTTCATCAAGCTCATACACATATGAGTTCAGATGAGGACTAGAAGACGGCGACCCTCGGCAGGATTCTAGCCAAGGAAATCCACAAGACCCCGGCAAGACCCTTGCCGGGGATGATAGCAACGCCCCGACAAGACTCTTGCCGGGCCCCCGGCAAGACCCTTGCCGAGGGCGTCAGCAGGGCCACTGCCAGGCCCGCATCAGCCAAGACTCTGCCACCGTTCGAATGTAGCTGCCAGCCCAACCAGCTGGGCAGGCACCTGCGTGGCAACATGCAACTTCCAGTCCAAATCAGCAAGAACCTTTGTGGCGGCATGGAGATTTCATGAAGGCCCTACCACTGTGCCACCTCAGCTGCCTGCCTGCCTACTTGGCGCTACATGCATCGCCAGCCTGGGCGCGTGTTGAAGCGAGGTGAAGCGGCGATGGATGGGAGTGGCCTCGTTCTCGTCTCGATAAATCTATGGGACACCTATGTAGTGCATTTAATGCGCTTTGTCCCATAATGGCGTGCGATAAGCTCGCGCGCTGTAGGCCTTTCCACCTCCTGTGTGCCACTATGGCAGCCCCTTTTTCCTATAAAGGGAGGCCCGAGGCGACCAGGGGAGGAATCCAGCTTTTTGGGACGGCACAACCACCGTAGCTAGTTCAGAAAGCTCAAGAACACTCAATACATCCACCAAAGCAGGACTAGGGTTTTACGCGTCCTCGCGGCCCGAACCTGGGTAAACGACCCGTGTGCTTGCTCCTAAACATGCTCTTCTCACGACCCTGCGCCCGCTGACCATAGAAGGGATCCTAGTGATCCCATAGTTGTCGTTCTCACTGACATCTTTGGCACGCCAGGTAGGGGCCGCAGTTGTGAGAATCTGGTTTAGCGGTCGGCTTAGCAGTTTCTCGTGGCCATGGCTTCCAGAGAAGAAGATGACTAAGAGAACGCCGCCTCCTGCAAGCGCGGAGGACACCGGTGCGGCGACAGGAAAGCTAATTCATACGAAAACTTAAGCAATTTCCTTTTTATATATGAGGTTATTGTCCTCGAAGGTCCTGCCCTATGTATGAAAGCCTGCACGCAAAGGGGCCCTTCCGCAATTGGCAACGCCCTTGTTCTATTTCGAGTTCGCTCAACAGCTCAAGCGGCAGCGTCAAGGGTGGTAGGGTAGCCTTCCGCAATTGGCAACCCTCTCGATTCTGACGCGAGTCAGGCTCGGCAGTTCGAGCAGCCGCGTTGAGAATGGTAAGGTGGCTCGCTTGGCAGCAAGCACACCCGGCTGTCCATTGGGGATCCGTCCTCAAGGTGCCACCCCATGTTTACGCGTCGGCAAGCCTACCCATTTATAGGGTAAACATACAAAGGGAAGATCGAACAGGAAGATAACATGCATCGTAATAAAAGTGCTACAGAGTTATATTACATCAATTGTTGCTGCGGTTCTAACTAAAGATAAAACTGTCTTGGTCATGGACCTGCAGCGACAGTGGGAGACGGGGTGCCTAATCCCGGCGCTGGCCCTCCACCCTCTCGATTTCACAGATGCGGCTGATGATGGGCTTGATATGCTCCTTGAGCACCATGAGGTCCACACCCGCCGGCAAGCTGTCCAGCACGGCGTCGAAGTCGAGGTTGGGGTTCCAGTACACCATCTTGGTGAGAACCTTGGTCATGGCACCCCAGCAAAGCCTCCAGGCCTCATTGGCCAGCGAGGCTGTCCGGTTGGCACGAAGCCACTCCAAGGCACCGACAACCCTCTCAAAGAACAGGGTCAGGCTGCAGTTGGCGCTCAAGTTCGGCTCCGAGCGTACCTCACATCCGGTATCCCCATGGTAGCCAGCTGCGTGGTGGCCTTGTCGGCAACGGCGGCTAGGCGATTGAGCCAGCAGTTCTCGCCCTCCACGTGCGCCTTGTGGGCAAGGGCGTCATCCTTCCGTAGCTGCTTCTCGGTCTCCATGTTCTTGGTCAGGGTCTCCTCCCGGGCCTTGCTCTCTGACAACATCCCCTCGAGACTCTCCAGCTTCAGCCTGAGGTCTTTGATGGAGTTGTTGGCCTCGGAGAGCTCCCCAGCCCTACTGAGAAACGCGCCCTGCGCCTCCGTCAGAGTGCTGTTGAGCGTGTCCTTCTCCTTGGAAAGCGCCAGGACCTGGTTTTTCAGCCCGTCCCACTCCACCTGCAGCTCCTTCATCTTGTCGGCGTGAACCTAGGCCAGGGCATTGAGTGCCTCGCTGTGCCTCTACTCCAGCCCCTGGGTCCGCTCCACGACAAGCTTCTCCACCTCCTCATCCTTGCCGCGGAGCGTTGCGGCAAGATTCTCCTCACGCCCGGCGAGGTCCTCCTCCTGGGAGTTCAGCATGGCCTGCTGCTGGGCTCGAGCGGCCTCGACTGCGGCGGCCAAGCTCTCCGCCATCTCCTGACCTTCTCAATGTCGGCCTGCTTCATGGTGAGGTCCACCTCGCGCTTGGCCAGCTCGCCCTAGGCGACCTTCAGCTCCTGACAAGCTTGGCGGAACCAAGTCTGCGTCTCGGTGATGCGTACCTTGAGGTCCGCCTCCGCCTTGTCCACCGTTGCTGCCCTGGACTTGGCCTGGTCCAGGCGGGCGCGGTGGAGCGCCTAGAGCTTCCAGAAGTTGGCACCCATGGTCTGGAGAATCCTGAGAACCATCGCCACTGGCGCTCGGCTCGTCAACAACCTCGAGCCCGGCGGCGACAAGCACCTCTTCGTTGAACACCTCTCCCTCGATGGGCGCCCTGGAGATCAACGGCCCTAGGAGGTGGACGAAGAGATCGTCGCTCACCCTCAGGTACCTGCAGGAGCCAGAGGCAGCAGAGGAGGAAGGCTGGTCATCCACCACCTCCTCCTCGGCGGCGACCTTGCCGGCGTCCCTGGCAGATCCCTTGCCGGCCTCCTCGGGAGTGGCCTTGTTGGGCTCCCCGGTAGGCCCCATGGTGGCGTCCTCGGCAGCGCCCTTGGCGGCCTCCTCGACGGTGATCTTCTCGGCCTCTGGCACGGCGTTCTTGGCGACATCCTCGATGACGGTGTCCGTGTCCTCCCGGTCCGCCAGGAGAGGATCTGGATATCGGAAGGAGGGGTGGAGTGATGCCAAGACCATGATTCAAGAAAAAGAGCAGGGATGGAAGGCGAGTGGCTTACCCGTGCCGGGCTGGGAAGCAGAGGCCCCCTCTCCGCCAGCATCAGGCGCTGAGGTACGACCGTCAGTGCCCAAGCTTGCCACCTCCTCCTTTGTGTGCATGGGCTCGGAGCTTGGCGCCCTTGCTGGGGACGCCCCTTGGGGCGGCATGGTTGACGGAGGTGGCATGTTGGGGGTAGCACTCAGTGGCTCCTCCTGCTGCTGTCCTCCTCCTGGGATCACGGCAAGGTCAGCACCAAGGATCATGCCCTTGTGACATGTTGACGGGGAGTGAGTGGTGAACTTACGTTGGGGGCTGCACCGGGGGCTGCTGTCCGGACTTCTCACCACCACCAGTGGCGCCTTAGAAGTGCCCGCCGGGGGCTGGCTGCCTGCCGAGGACCTGGCGCTCTTCACCCTCTGGGCCAGTGTCTCCGTATCCCTGCCAAGATGAAGCCATGTCAAGAAAAGAGATACGGCCAGGGGGACGGAGATGACAAGAGTTGAAGCACTTACTCGTCCTCCGTTTCCTCTTCTGCTGTCTTCCTCTTCCTCCTCGGGCTGAGAGACCCAAGGTCAAAAAGACCTCCGTGTTGTCGCCTGTGGGAGGAGGGGAAGCAGGTGGAGGAGGGGAGGCAGGCGGAGTTGGGGAACCCTTGGATGAAGCAGAAGCAGATGCTTTCTTCTTCGCCACTGCGGCCTTCACCAACTTCTTTGCCGCCGCAAGCGTCTCCTGGGTTTGACGGGGTGGCATGGCCCTGCCGGGCCGAACCGGCTCGCCGGAGGTGGCCTGTCGCAGGACTCGCCCTTTCCCCGTGGCCGGGGGCTCGACAAGTTCAGCCTCCTCCCCAGACGGCTCGTCGTCGTCGTCTCCAATAAGAGGAGCCCTGGTGTTGGCGCTGCTGGCTCCCCAGCAGACTCCGGCCACTAGGTGAGCTCCTTCTCTTTTGCGGCCGCCGCGGCTTTGTCCTCCATGCTGCCGGTGCTGCCGGCTTCCCTGGCGAGCTTCGCCTCTGCCGTCCTGGCGGCAATGTAGTCCAGCTCCGCCTGGGTGGTGTCCTGGACGAGCCGTGGCTCCTCGCGGATGTACTTCTCCTCCAGGGTGTCAAAAAACTCCTACACCTGCTCCTCTGGTGGCGTGACCCAATTTCGGACGAGGCCGTGCGCATTGTAGTCCGGCATCATGGCGATGATGTCGGTCTGGCGCGAGTTGTTGCTTAGTGGCACCACCCCCACCGGCAACCCAAACAAAGGCCCCTTGACAACCTTGCCGGCCTTCGCAACCTTGCCGGACCTCTCGGCCCTGCCGTCACGGTCCACATGGAGCTGGAAGAGCCGCTGGCAGAAATGGGTGTGCGCCAGCACGGTGATGTTGTGGTCGAGGCCGGGCGGAGTCGCATGATGTTCGCCGCATTCCTGAAGAGCCAGGCCGGCCTGCCCTTGTTATGCAGGAGAGCGATTAGGCGGCGGATGAAATTAGCCCCGATCATCTCGAGGGTGAGCCCGGCCTTGGTGAGGCGAAGAATCCTGGTGGTGGCGACCGTGAGCTTTGCATCGTCGGCGTCGACGCTACTTCAATCGTTGCCGCGAACCGGCGGCACCTGGCGAACCCGGCAGAAATCTTGTGGATCCTCCTCTTCAATCCAGCACCACCGGCCCCGCCACTCCTCCCACCTCTCCTTCTGAGCACCCTCCGGGTATGTCCCCTTGGACCACGGGATCCAGGCGACACAACCGGAGATGGCACCTCCATGCTGGATCTAGGGGAAGAAGTAGTAGCGGAAGGGCGCCGTCTTAGGGTGCACGCCGACGAAGCCCTCGCAGAGATGGGCGAAGAGAGCCATGCACGCCATGGCGTTTGGGTAAAATCCAGGAGGTGGAAGCCGAAGATATGCATGATGTCATTGAATAAATCAGAGAAGGGGGGCAAAGGCCGCAGGAGAAGTAATCGACGAAGAATGGATACCGATTCGGGGCGGCTTTGCCACAGTTGGCAGGGATGACGCGTGTGGCAGGATGCCCCATCGTCTCTCCCCCTGTCTCGACCCCCCATAGCGGTCTGAAGTTGTCCCGAAGGTGGGCCACGTCGACCGTCGAAGGAAAGTAGGCGAGCTCGTTCCTCTGCGCCGCCAACTCCTTATCCGGTGGCTCCGTCCCTCCGGCGTTCTTGGCCACTCCCTTGCCCTTGCCACTCTTGGGTGCCATGGCGGCTGCGAGCGGTGGAAAGGAAAGGGCAGCGAAAGTGCAACGGCGGCGAGTAGGGGCTTGTGGAAGAAGGAAGGAACGGCGGCTCTGAGATTGGAGAAGACATAGGGGGTAAATGAGCAGCGTGCCCGCAGCCGTTTCATTTTTTACGGGGAAGGCATGGGCCGCCTCTTTACCACGATGTGACGCATGCGTGCGGGAACCGCCCCACGCATGACCCCCACGTCACGCATGACTCTCCACATCGTGCGTTGAAGGCAGGTCATGGAGAAGCGCAGTGAACGGGAAGTTACTACGGTAAAATCCACCCCACCTGCCCACGCAACATTTTGGGCCTAGCCCAACAATGCGTCGTGCTTATGTGGGGCCCAGGCCTGGGGGCACCAATCGGTGTACAAAAGTAGGGGTTCTCCTTTTGACCCCTTTACTTGTGCATGCGCAGTCAGAGCCACGCACTGCGGCCACACTTAGCAGGGTAGAGGAGGGAAGCCGGAGAGAAGCCAAAGCACAAGACAACCAAGACGACGCCAAGGCCGGAAGTGCAGGAGGGCAAGATTGCGAGGTGGACTCCCTCGGCAAGATCCTTGCCGAGGCGCCCCACCCCCTCCCGCAGCCCCGGCAAGAGCCTTGCCGGGGCAACTTTCCCAACACTAGCAGAGTGAGCCACCCTTGAGCCCACTGGCTCCGACCCAAGCAACTGCGTCGGAACCAGGGCTTGGGAGGCGCCTCTGTGGTGGCATGCAAATCTTCGTCAAGCTAATATGCATATGAGTTCAGATGAGGACTAGAAGACGGCGACCCTCAGCATGATCCTAGCCGAGGAAATCTACAAGACCCCTGGCAAGACCCTTGCCGGGGATGACAGCAACGCCCCAGCAAGACCCTTGCCAGGCCCCCAGCAAAACACTTGCTGAGGGCTTCAACAGGGCCACTGCCAAGCCCGCACCAGCAAAGACTCTGCCGCCATTCGCATGCAGCTGCCAGCCCAACCAGCTGGGCAGGCACCTACGTGGCAACATGCAGCTTCCAGGTCAAATCAGCAAGCACCTGCGTGGCAGCATGCAGATCTTCATGAAGACCCTATCACCATGCCACCTCAGCTGCCTGCCTGCCTACATGGCGCTGCATGCATCGCCAGCCTAGGCGCGTGTCGAAGTGAGGCGAAGCTGTGACGGACGGGACGGGCCTCATTCCCGTCCCCGATAAAGCTATGGGACACCTACGTAGTGCATTTAATGCGCTTTGTCCCGTAATGCCGTGTGATAAGCTCGGGCACTGTAGGCCTTTCCACCTCCTGTGTGCCACCGTGGCAGCCCCTTTTTCCTATAAAAGGAGGCCCGAGGAGACCAGGGGAGGGATTCGGCTTTTTGGGACGGCACAGCCAACGTAGCTAGTTCAAAAAGCTCAAGAACACTTAATAAATCCACCAAAGCAGGACTAGGGTTTTACGCATCCTCGCAGCCTTAACCTGGGTAAACAACCCGTGTGCTTGCTCCTAAACTTGCTCTTCTCACGACCCCGTGCCCGCCGACCGTAGAAGGGATCCTACTGATCCCATAGGTGTCGTTCTCACCGACACCAGGCGCTGCGCGGCGAGCGCGACCTCGAGGTGGACATTCTCTGGTGCAACGGCGGGCAGTCACAGGGACACTAGTGTGTTGAAGAGGTTGTCACCATAGAGCCTAGGCGCCTGGGCTAGAGGAGTACACCAAGATCATCCGCGAGCTTCTTGACGACGGTGAACTTGTCGAGGAAGCTGACGATGACCTCGTCGAACAAGGAGACGAAGCTGTCATCCAAGCGGCCTCTTGACCTGGAAGCCTCAAGCACGACCTGGAGACGTTCCTCGGTGCCGGGCCGCAGGCCCGCGTCGTGGACCATCTGGCATACCCGACTGATGCTCGCGCTCATCGCCTCCATGGGTCTAGCTTCTAGTAAAATGATCTTGTGACGTGTGTGTTGGTCATCTACTCCTCGGCCCTCTACTGCACCTGCCTTTGGCTGTATGACAGGTGGGCCAGCCACTAGTTGGGCCCACCTGTCATACACGAAAGGCAGGTGGAGTAAGTCAATGAAGCTGCGTCCCTGTGGGACTTAGCTCCGGTGCCTTAACTGCACCTGCCTTTAGCTGTATGATAGGTGGGCCAGCCACCTGTTGGGCCCACCTGTCATACACGAAAGGCAGGTGTAATAAGTCAATGAAGCTGCGTCCCCTCTGTGTCAGTGAAGTATAGTCATCTCATTGGACCTCTAGTTGGGGCCAAACGAGATAACTTTGATGTTTACTGGTTTATTGGTCCCCTTTGCATTTTACGCCAAGTTTTAACCTTTGATTTAACGAATAAAATGTTAATGCATGTAACCAAAAATGTTGTGCCAAGTCTAGTCATCGTGGGAGTAACTTAGCAAGTAACATACCGCAGTCCAAGACAAGTTTGCTTATGTGGCATGTATTTAATGAGGAGAGATGTGTTTAGAGTAACATAACATGTTACTATAACATAGCGTTTTCCAAGAAAAGATGAGTCTACAAGCTAATAAATGAAGCCATCTACGACACTACTACTATGTTACTTAGCACTATGAAGGTAGTAACTTAGACTAGTGTCATATGCATGACACTAGTATAAGTTCATTGCATGTGATGCTATTATTTAGCAAAAAGACAGTAAGTTCTCTCGCTTTCCCCTTCGTCTTGGTCACGGTGCAGAACCTAAGAGCATGGTTAATAGTATAGCCAGCTGCTGGGTATATGATGTTGCCATGTCATATAGAGCCATCACCTGTAACCACTCATAAAATAAGGTTAACTATAAGGCTGCCTATAAGAGTACTACTTTTCCTCATCTTATCTCTCTCTTTCTTCATACTTATTGTATCGGCCTAGGAATCTGCATATAGCTAGGCTCTTGCATGAGAGCCCACTCCTGTTTTTCACTTGCTCTAAGATGACTTATACACCTAGACGGAGGCAGTAGTCTCAAGTCATTGGATGCATACGCATCCGACATCTCATATTGGGTGATTTCTTTTTTCGTGGCAAAAAACAGGGAATGAGGTGGGTAGTTAATGCACTGCGCCTAAAAGTTTTAGGATTACTATTTGGTTTTCATAACGTGATTAATTCCCCAGTATGGAGGGAGTACAATAGTACTCTTTGATTGCAATTTTTGTTGGTAGCTTACGAAGCTGAGCGCTCGGTGAGTACAATAGTAGTCTGATTGATGAGACTTCAGATTCGAGCCATCTACCAGAAGGAATAAAACAATACACCATGTATTTATTTACAAAGGGAGTAGTACAATTGTGGTGACATGCATTACTAGATATTGCTAGTCAAATACTAAATCTAGATGGACGTGGTAGTACTACTAAATCCAGATGGTGGTGCTAGTACTAGTAGTAGTACTACCAATGTAGTAGTATTGTACTACCCGTTGGTCAAATTATTACATGTTGCTCCTCAAAGTGAAGTGACAATACCCTGTGCCGGAGATGACACCTGAGTGTAGGCGCCGTGTTCGGCAAACCATAGTTAGCATCACCGTCTACAGTCACTATCATCATGCTGTAGAGCTAGCCTGCTTACAACTAGCCGTGTTCGACATAATTTCCCCTGCGTAGATGCCCGTGCATTGCACGGAACACCAAGATTGGGGGTGGATGGCGACGGCAGCGGCCATCGCGCCAGATTTTTCCATGGCCTTCTAGATGTGTTGGATCATGGGTTCCAGCAAACCCTTGAGGTTTGAACACTGGGGTGCGCACGGAGATCTCTCTCACTCACTCACTCACTCACTCACTCACTATCGCAACGATCTCTAGGCCTAGCTCGCCGAACCCCAAGGAACAAGAGACATGAGAGTTTATACTGGTCGGGCCATCGTTGTGGTGTAATACCCTACTCCAGTGTGGTGTGGTGGATTGCCTTGTAGGCTGAGGATGAACTAGTACAAGGGATGAACAACCTCCTAAGGAGAGGTGTTCTTGAACTCGGAGAGCTCGTGTGTGTGAGGATGGTCTGAATGATCCGTCCCTTGCTAAGGTGGTGGCTAGTCCTATTTATAGAGGCCCTGGTCCTCTTCCCAAATGTTTAGGCGGGATGGGATCCCACAACAGCCAATTTCGTAGGGAGACAACTAGTACAAGTTATCCTGACAAAAGGTGGTCTTCGCCTACCAAAGGCTCTAATGGTGACGCCGTCGTGGGCTCCGTGGTGCCCTCCATCCTGTCGTCCTACTGGTCTTGGTCTTGTTGCACCAATATGGAAATCTTTGCTTGATGCCTCTGGACTCCTCGCCTGCACTTGCCCTACGCCCGCTGGCGCCCGCCTCGCCTTGGTCGTCATGGCTCATGTCACGCAGACCTCGTGAGGTGCACCTTGCATATATATCTCCGCTCCTCAGGAGATAGCATAGCGAGGCCGCCCCGAAGGAGGTCTTGGTGTCGTCCACCTCGCGAGGCTCGGCCTCTCGCGAGGGTCTTGAGTGGTTGCTGGTGAAGATGGGCCGTACCAGGCCTCTAAATAAGTCACGCCTAGGCCGCAGGCAGGCGAGTCTGGGTACCCCCATTCCCAGGATGTCTAAAGTAGCCCCTGGGCCCAAGGCGCGCTCGGACATGGCTTCGAGGCGAAGCCAAGGGTCAAGTGCGGAGCACCGCGGGCCCCAATAGCCTGCAGCCTGGATTGACGCGTGGCGTTTGTTTGTCGTCGGCATCTCCGCTTCCCCATGCCACCTTGGCATCTCCCTGAATTGACGAGACCCTGCTGCATGCAGAAGAAAAATCATCATTACCTTAGATCATGGAGTCCAGCGGTTGGCCTCCCTCTGGATATAAGTGAGGGGAGGGGCGGAGCCCCCATTTCTCATCTCTTCCTTTGTTCCGCTCGCTTCTTCTTCTTTCTCTTTGCTTTGCCATCTTGCAACGACACCCATGGCGCCGACGAAGAGATTCACGGCTGCGGAGAAGGGGAAGGCGCGCCAGGATGGGCCCGACTCTCTGCCCCCCAAGCGGGGCCATGGCCGCCCCTGCAAGCATGCCGCGACTCCTACCATGGCCGCTCAGGGACTTCCTCAGGGTCTGGCGCCATTCCTGGCGGCCGCGGCGGCGTCCCCTCTTGCGGCGGGTGCCGCCCAAGATGCGGTAGTCCTGTCCACGAAGGGAGGCGCGCTATGGTCGCTCGACCTCCGCGGCTGCGCTTCCACTCGGCGGAGGTGCTGCCGGAGTTCGTCGTGTGGTCGGGGAACCCGGTCGGCACCTGGCTTCAGCTTCCGCGCTCCTTCGCCATCGAGCTGCCAGCCTCGGGTCCCGGTTGCCTTTGGTTGCAGTACAACGGCTACTGCAACAAGGCTTCATGGGTCGCGGTGGAGGTCTCCTCCGCGGGCAATGTACCCCTAGCCCGCGGCTGGCAGACATTTTCCCACGCGCGCGGCCTGGGCAGGAGGTGGACGGCAGAGGCCGAACTGCTAGTCCAGCTCCATAATTGGTCGGTCCTTCTGAATGGAGACCGACAGCTTAATGGTCGACAAGGTATGCGGTTTAATAAGGCCGACTTGTACTCCGGCTGGAGGGAACGTAATGTGATCCTCAGTCCATAGGGAATATGTCTCATGCTCCTCTGTAGGGGCGTGTGTTATGTATACCATGTTCACCATTTTTACCTCGGGGGGAAATTGCTTCTGATCCCCAGTATTTTTTTGGTGAATCTCTTCGACATTGCTATCATTGGGCAGTCTTTTCCCCTTATGTTCGGTGTTGAGCCTACCGGCCTGTTTGAAGACCCAACAGCTTCTGTTGGTGTGAGAGGCTGGCTTATCGGGATTGCCATGAATCTGGCAGGGTCGATCCAATATCTTGTCTAAGGTGGATGGCTCGTCTCTGTTTGCCTTGAATGGCTTTTTCCGTTGAACGGGTTTGGGGCCGCTGAATTTGGTGTTGACCGTTGTGTCGTGCATTCTCTCATTAACATTGCGGCGTTTGTGTTTGCTGCGTCGTGGTTTCCATTACCGTCTCGTACTTCGGAAGTACTAGGATCCCTGGCATTGTTGCTTCTACGAGCAAAAGCGGGTCATCAGAGCGGTCAGGGCTGACATGGATTTCAGTTTTTCTTGACCGATGTGGCGGGTGAGCCACTCCTCCCGGACGCTGTGTTTGAAGGCCGGTAGGGCTTCCGCGTCCGGACAATCGATGATTTGGTTCTTTTTAACTAAGAACCTAGTCCAGAGCTTCGTGGAAGACTCTCCAGGCTGTTGAACTATATGGCTTAAGTCATCGGCGTCTGGTGGCTGGAAATATGTGCCTTGGAAGTTGTCGCGGAAGGCGTCTTCCAAATCCTCCCAGCTGCCATTAGAGTCTTCGGGCAGACTGTTCAACCAGTGCCGAGCTGGACCTTTGAGTGTTAACGGGAGGTATTTGATGGCATGAAAGTCATCTCCGCGAGCCATGTGGATATGGAGAAGGAAGTCCTCGATCCACACCATAGGATCAGTTGTTCCATCATATGATTCGATATTCAAGGGTTCAAAACCTTCTGGGAATTCGTGTTCCATTACTTCGACTGTGAAGCAAATAGGGTGGGCGGTGCCTGTATGTTGGGCCACCTTGCGACATAGCTCCGATGGAGTCCGTTTGCGGTTTTCGGCCCGGGTGTGGCTTGTCACGTCCGAATAGATAGCCGTTGTCACATGTCGGGGCATGTCCTCGCGATCTGTAGATCGATCTGGTATGTCCTGCTCTATTGTCCAGGTCCTGCTGAAGGTCATATGTGTGACCTCGAGCTGTGTTCTCTCTGCCTTTACGGTGAGGATGGGCGGGCTGGTGTTCGGCTTGAGTTGCCGCTTTGTCCCGACCACGTAGTGGTCGGTTAGCTGCATTGTGCGGCGATGGTATGGGCTCCGGTGTCTCGTCAGCAAACCGAGGTAGCAATTTGCGCTTCGGGTAAATTTCTACTAGGCGCTTGAGGCCGTATTCTTTGGCTGCTAAGACATCAGTCTGTCTATCATTGAGTTGATCTTGGTCAATTTGAAGTTGCTGTTGCTTCCTTTTCAGGCTGCTTGCAATGGCTATTAGCCGGCGCTTAAAGAGCTCCTGCTCTTGAGGTTCCTCAGGCACGATAAAATCCTCGCTGCCGAGACTCACCTAATCCTCAGAGAGTGGAAGATAATTACTGTCCTCCGAATCATCATTTATGGCCTATTTGTCGGGGCTAACTTGCCTGTTTTCCCGATCATCCTATTCGGCAGTTCGTTCATCGGGATCTTCTCTGTCTTCGGCACCGTCCAGAGTGTTGTCCTCTCCTGTGTCCGTATCATCGTTTATTCCATGACGTGACTTAGAGCGGCACCACTGATGCTGGCGTTTTGGTTGTATCACGGGAGGTTTGTCCTCAACTGGATCTACTTTCTCATTTTCGTTAGTCCTCTTAGGTGTATCCACCATGTATACGTCGTAGGAAGAGGTGGCTGTCCCGTGTTCGATAAATGGTGGGTCTTGGCCCGGCTCCTTATTGGCATCATCGTCCATACCGTCGATGTCTTCGGAGCCGTAGCCGAGCGAGTCGGCTGAGTCTTCGAAAGTGTGTATGAAGTGGGCAGTGGGTGGGAAGCAAAATTCTCCGTTATCAATCTCCTGTTTGAACCGGATGGAGTTCGGCTGTGAGCCCCCCGCTAAGGATAGTGCTCTTAACGAGTTTAGCATGTCTCCCAGAGGCGAGTGCCGAAAAATGTCCGTGGCACTGAATTCGGTGATCGATGACCGATCGTGCCCGATATGCATGGACGCGCATAGTACGGAACCTGTAGCCGGAGACGGGTCTGTAGTTCTGGTGTCATAGATGTCTCTTGAAGTTACGTCTGTGTGCGGCTCCAGTGGCGCAGAGACCGCGGATTGCGCGGCGGGGTTGAGCTTCCCATCTTTGGATGGTGCGATTTGCTCCGATCAATGGGTGGAGCAACCACCGGTGCTCCCTCTTGCGTGTGGACCGATGACAGATTTAGGTCATGTTCATCAGGGTGGCAGAGAGCGGCTGCCGTGGTCTCGAATCCGTCGAAGATCAAGTCTCCACTGATATCTGCGACCTAGTTAAAGTTTCCAAATCTGACCTGGTGGCCAGGGGCGTAGCTTTCGATCTGCTCCAGCTGGCCAAGCGAGTTGGCCCGCAGTGCGAAACCGCCGAACATGAAGATCTGTCCAGGGAGGAAGTCTTTTCCTTGGACAACATCATTGTAGATGATTGAACGAGCCATCAAACCTTTTGAGGACAACACAGTGGAACTCTCAATGAAAGCACCAATGTCGGTGTCAAAACCGCCAGATCTCGGTTAGGGGGTCCCAAACTGTGCGTCTAGGATCTATGGTAACAGGACACGGGGGACACAATGTTTACCCAGGTTCGGGCCCTCTCTATGGAGGTAATACCCTACTTCCTTCTTGATTGATCTTGATGAATATAAGTATTACAAGGGTTGATCTACCACGAGATCGTAATGGCTAGTCAGGCTATGATTATTCGGGGGTTTCTATGGTCCTAACCCTCCGGTTGATATAGACACGGGAGGGATCTAGGGTTACACAAGGTCGGTTACAAAGAAAGGAATGTTCATAGTTGACGCCAAGCTTGCCTTCCACGCCAAGGAGTCCTATTCGGACACGGGTAAAGTCTTCGGTCTTCGTATCTTCACGGCCCAACAGTCTAGCCCATATCAATAGGTCGGACGCCTGAGGAACCCTTAGTCCAGGACTCCCTCACCCACCTCGGGCGTCCTGGAGTGGATGTTGTGACAGTGGTACCGTCGGAGCGCCTGCTGGTACCTTGCAGCCCGGAGAGAGGCTTCATGGCGGCATTCCTCCCCTAGCACAAGGTCCATCCCCCGCATGGCGTCCTGCTGCTTCTCATCAAATGCCAGGACCTGCACGGAGTGATGCCTAACCTCGTGTGGGAGAACCGCTTCTGCTCCGTAGACGAGGAAGAACGGTATCTCACCTATTGGCTTGGTGGTGGTGGTGCGTATGGACCATAACACGGACTAGAGCTCATCCTGCCAGCCCCTCCCGCAGGCCTCGAGCTTCTTCTTGAAGGTCCTGGTCTTGAGGCCTCTCAAGACCTCCGTGTTGGTGCGCTCGGCTTCGCCGTTGCTCCTGGGGTGTGCTACCGAAGCGTAGCAAATCTGCGTTCCAAGGTTAGCACAATATGTCTTGAAGAGATTTCTAGTGAACTGTGAGACGTTATCGGTGATGATGCGGTTAGGGACCCCAAACCAGCTCATTAGGCCCTTGCTGAATTTAACTGCCGACCCGGCTGGGATGGTGCGGACGACTTCCACCTCTGCTTATTTGGTGAACTTGTCGATGGCAATGTAGAGCTAGCGGTAGCCCCCTGCCGCTCGAGTGAATGGACCCAGGATATCCAACCCCCAGACCGCAAACGGCCGTGAGAGTGAGATGGTCTGGAGGCCCAGAGCAGGCTTGTGGATTTGCTTGGCATCGAACTGGCAAGCCTCGTAGGATTTCACCAGCTCGGTTGCATCGCTGAGTGCCGTGGGCCAATATAATCCACTGCGGAACGCCTTGCCAACCAAGGTGCTTGATGATGAGTGATGCCCGCAGTCCTCGTCATGTATGTCAGCTAGCAGCTTGCCCCCTGGTTCCTGGAGATGCATCGCATAGAAACATCATTTGGTCATTTCCTGTACAACTCACCATCCTGGATGCAATACACCGTAGCTTGCCGGGCCACGCGCTCTGCTTCCTCTTCTTTCTTCGATAGTGTCCCCCGCAGCATGTACGCCTTGAATTCTTTAGTCCAGCAATCCTCCTGAGTTTCAAGCGCAAGGATCAGGCATGCTCCTAAGGTCGGGCCACAGGCGGGAGCTCCTGAGGTTGGTGGTGGTGGGAGCTCCTCTCAAGACGGTGTAGGCTCTGCAGCTGGAGGGGCCACTGAAGGCTTAAAGAACCGCTCCTCGAAAACGCCAGGTTCCTGGGGCTGGCGCTATGATGCCCTCTTGGTGATATCGTCCACTTCCTTGTTTGTGCCATGAGGCACATGCTGCAGTTTTAGGCCCAGGAATTGCTTCTCCATTTTGTGTACCTCCACGAGGTATGCCGCCATGTGCACGTCCTTTGGCTCGTATACCTTATTGGAGAAGTTGACGAGGAGTTGAGAGTCGCCCTGGATGGTGAGGCGCTTCACCCCCAAGGCCGCCGTAGCGTTGAGGCCGGAGATCAAACCTTCATACTTTGCGATGTTGTTGGAGACCTTCTCAACCCGCTGGAAGCGGAGTTGCACGACGTAGTAGATTTTGTCTTGAGTGGGAAAGATGAGCATGGCTCCAGCCCCCGTTCCCGGGCGTGTGAAAGCGCTGTCGAAGTACATGACCCAGCCTTCTGGCACTTCACTTCATAGTGAAAGGGATCGGTTCTCGCCTGCTTCGGTTTTTGGAGCGTCGGTCCATTCTTCCACGAAGTCGGTGAGTGCAGCTCCCTTGATGACCCTGGTTGTGCTGAACTCCAGCTGAAACGCTTGCAGCTAGATGTTCCACTCGGTGACTCTTCCCGTCATGTTGGGGCTCCGGAGCACCCTCTCCAGTGTGTTGGCCGAGACGACCTTAATTGGGTGGCCTTGGAAGTAATGGCGCAACTTGCGTGAGGCCACCAGGAGAACGAGCAGGGGCTTCTGTGGCGTAGGGTGTCATGCCCTTGCGTCCCGTAGTACCATGCTGACGAAGTAGACCGGGTGCTCGACGAGAGCAGGAGCGTCGGGGGAGCCTGCGGCCTCCGGAGGTTGCGGAGCCTCCTGAGGTACGGGGACCTCAGGAGCTTGGTTGCCCACCATGGCCTCCGCAGCTCAGAGATGCCATCTTGCGGAGAATGATTGTCTGCAGGCGTCGTCCTGGCTTTAGCGGCGCCATCCTGATAACAGTCCGTCCCGGCTTGAGGTTCGGCGTTATGCGGCGTTTCCTTGGCCCGGCCCTCCTCCTGGATAGCCACCAACACCGCGCTGGCTGAATGGGGCGTGGCGGCCAGGTAGAGCACCAGGGGCTCGAGGGGTCGAGGCGCGACCATCACCGGAGGGCTGGTCAAATATCTCTTGAGGTCTTGAAACGCTAGGTCGGCCTCTGGGGTCCACTCGAATGGGCCCTTCTTCTTCATCAGCTTGAAAAACGGCAGGGCGCGTTCTCCCAGCTTGGAAATGAAGCGCCCGAACGAGGTCACGCAACCCGCGAGCTTCTGCATTTCCTTGAGAGTTTGGGGCGGGCTCATGTCTTCTATTGCCTTGACCTTCTCCGGGTTTGCCTCGATCCCCCTGTGCGACACGAGGAAACCCAGCAGCTTGCCTGAAGGGATGCCCAATACGCACTTCTCTAGATTGAGCCGCTGGTCCACCTATCGCAAGATGGCAAAAGTTTTCTCCAAGTCATGTATGAGGGTCCCCGCCTCCCAGGATTTCACCACAATGTCGTCGACGTAGCCCTCAGCGTTCCTCCCGGGCTGTTGGCCAGGGCGATGTGCATCAGCCACTGGAATGTTGCCCCAATGTTGCGCAGTCCAAATGACATGCATGTGTAGCAGTATACCCGGCACAGGGTCAAGAAGGCCATCTTCTCGACGTCCTCCACCGCCATCTTGATCTGGTGATAACCCGAGAAGGCTTCTAGAAAACACAACAGGTCACACTCGGCAGTGGAGTCGATGATCTAGTCGATGCACATAAGTGGGAACGGGTCTTGAGGGTAGGCTTTGTTGAGGTTGGTGAAGTCGACACACATACGTTCCTTCCCACATTTCTTGGGCACAATGACGGCGTTCGCCAGCCATTCTGGGTACCAAACCTCGCGGATGACGACCGCAGCTTGTAGCTTGCGGGTTTCCTGGATGATGGAAGACTGCTTCTCCATGGACTGCCGCCGCGCCTTCTGCTTCACAAGGCGCACATTGGGGCACACCCTTAAGTGATGCACGATTACTCCCCTTGGGACTCCCACTAGCTGCCTGGGCTCCCATGCAAATACCTCCTTGTTCGCACGCAAGAATCTCACCTGCGCCTCTTCTTGGTCAGGGTCCAGGTTGGCGCCTATGGTGAAAGTGGCTCCCGGGGCCCCATCTTCCTCAACCGGCACTTGCTTGGTTTTAGACCGATCTTGAGTGAACAGCTGCTTATTTTTTGCTGGTGCGGCCCCCTTAGCCCCCGGGGCAGCCTCATCGGCTGGACGTGCCGCGGCGTCGGCTCTAAAGGCGAGCTTGAGAGCCGTTAGGGCTTCCTTGGTGTCCCCGGCCACGGTGAGAACGCCGCTGCTCCCCGGCATCTTCATGAGGTTGTAGGCTGGACGGATTGCTGCCATGGACTGAGCCAGCGTAGGGTACCCGAGGATGCCATTGTACTGGAAGACGATGTGGGCGATGTCGAAGTCGACCAGCTCGATGCGGTAGTTGTCACGGGTACCAAAGGTGACCGGGAGGCGTATTTGCCCTAGGGGGCTAGTGGAGCCGATGCCGACCCCAGAGAAAGGCTTGGTGGGGCCGAGCCTGCCGTATGGTACATGAAGCAAGACGAAGGCCTCGACAGAGAGCATGTTGAGGTCGGGCCCGCCGTCGATGAGGGTCTTGGTCACCGCCACATTGCAGATGGTGGGTGTGCACAGCATCGGGAGTGCGCCCGAGCCCGCAGTGATAGTTGGGTGGTACTCCGAGCTGAAGGTGAGGTCGGCCTGGGGCGCCGCCCATCCAGGGGGAGCCCCCGGCTGCACGCGGGTAGCGCCCACCTGGCGGAAGAACTGCTTGATGTGGCCATCCGTGGGTGGCGCCCGAGAACCACCGAGGAGGGTTGCAACAGGGAGAGGCGCCTGTGCCGCGAAGCGCGGGACGAAGAGGCGGCGCAGCTCCTCCAGGAGGCCACTAAAGATCCTGGCAGGCTGAGCAGCCAGGCGCATGGCACGCCCGCCAGGGCCAGGGGGAACCATTTGGCCATGACCTGGTCGTCGCCCCCGGCTTCGAGGACGGCCTCCTCATACGCCTGTAGGAAAGCTGCCGGATCCGCTGCATCATTGTAGTGGGGCGACATCTCCGGCTTGAACTTGTGCAGCCGCCGCACCTGCCACAAAGCGTGGGGAAAGGCCCAGATGCCTGCGGCGCATCCGCAGGCGCACGCCGGCCTAATTGGGGGGATGGCGTCACCCATGGAGCTAGACGAAGCAAGCGGAGAGGAGAAAGCTTCGACGTACCCCTACTTGGCATGCCAAATGTCAGATCGTGAGTTCCGGCAAACCCTTGATGTTTGAACACTGGGGTGCGCATGAAGATCTCTCTCTCTCTCTCTCTCTCGCTCACTCTCGCAATGATCTCTAGGCCTAGCTCTCGAACCCAAGGAACAATAGACATGAGAGTATATACTGGTTCGGGCCACCGTTGTGGTGTAATACCCTACTCCAATGTGGTGTGATGGATAGCCTTGTAGGTCGAGGATGAACTAGTACAAGGGATGAACAGCCTCCTATGGGGAGGTGTTCTTGAGCTCTGAGAGCTTGTGTGTGTGAGGATGGTCTGAATGATCTGTCCCTTGCTAAGGTGGTGGCTAGTCCTATATATAGAGGCCCTGGTCCTCTTCCCAAATGTTTGGGCGGGAAGGGATCCCACAATGGCCAATTTTGAAGGAAGACAACTAGTACAAGTTATCCTGACAAAAGGTAGTCTTCGCCTGCCAAAGCATCTGGTGGTGACGCCACCATGGCTCCACGGTGACCTCCGTCATACCGTGCTGCTGGTCTTGGTCTTGTTGCACCGACATGGAAACATTTGCTTGATGCCTCGGGACTCCTCACCTGCACTTGCCCCTTTAGCATCAAAGAGGAAACTGGCACCCTGCACCCACTGGCGCCCGCCTGTCCTTGGTCATCATGGATCGCGTCACGCGGACCTCGCTAGGTGCACCTTGCATAGATATCTCCGATCCTCAGGAGCCAGCCTAGCGAGGCCGCCCCGGAGGAGGTCTTGGTGTCACCCGCCTCGCGAGGCTTGGCCCCTTGTGAGGGTCTTGAGTGGTTGCTGGTGAAGATGAGCCGTACCAGGCCGCTGGATAAGTCACGCCCTGGACCGCACGCAGGCAAGTTTGGGTACCCTCGTTCCCAGGACTCCTACAAGATGTGGTGGGGAGGACATAAGGCTGATTGTGAGAGACAAGGAGTTGTTTGTAAATGGGGAACAAGTGCGAGCATCTTTTTGCAAAAATGCAGAAGTTTGGTTTGTGTGCATCAGATCTAGATCCGACGGCTATTGGTGAAAGATGGCAGGCACAACATCATCACCAACTCAGGACCTCTTTGATTCACAGGATTTTGAAAACGCAGGAATAGGACACGAAATATTACAAGTTTCAAACTGATATTACAAATGTATGGAGTAATGCTGCACCTACAAAGAGGGAATTACTAGGAAGTTTATGTAAGAACTTTTGTTACTTTAGGTGGATGCAGCATTATCGTAAAACTAAAATCCACCGCCCTGACAAGTCACTAATGGGCAAATAAATTTTCAAGTCTCTCGCCACTTGATGTTTTAAAAACAAATTAAGCTTCTGCGGAGACTTTGTCATTTAGGCTTAGACGCTTGCGGTGATCAGCACACCATTCATTTTTGCACCAGAGAACGCTAAACCTCATTACCTTGAGCACACTTGCCTCCAGAACAAAGAACCTGGTCAATTTAATCTCAGATGTGCTACCTTGGTAGTCGATCAAATCAATTTTTGTAAGATGGAGATCAAGGCATTCAATGAGATTGTTATAGTGTAGCACATTTTTCACTTTCAGTTCTTTTTTTATCTGTAAAAGAAGAGAACATATTAGAGCAGCTGGCTGAATAAGATTGTTGTGTCATCAAGAGGTACCAATATCATTCGCTCATACGATAGGGTTGGCTGGCTAGTGATATTTTTTCACTCTCTCTCTTTGTCTTTCCTCTCATTTACCTAGGAGCATGTGAAGAGCTTGGGCATTTGTTGCCTTCCACTATGTGGCCGATGCCATATTTCTCAAAAGTATGCCACATAATACGCATCGATGTCAAATCAAAAGATTTTGCAGCGCTCTCGCGATGTGAGAGAGTTGGCACTGCTGTGCACATAGACCCACATGTATAAACAAATCAATCAAACCAAGTACACCAGCCTCTCACTCTCCCAAAGAAGTGTTATTTTATTGCCTCAGTCATCTCACTCTCCCAAAGAAGTGTTTTATTGCCTCAGTCCTCTCCCTCTCCCATGCAAGTGTTTTTCCATTGCGTGAGCTAATTTGGCACCGGAGCAAAGTAGGTGATCCAGATTGGGGCACTAGGTCAGCAATTGAGGGGCATCGATGCCAAATGCATCACAAGTGAATTTGGCATGTGTTTTGGCCTACATAGTGGAGGGCCGTTCTAGCCCACTTTTGTACTACCTCGTATTTAGTGTAAAATTTTGACCATAGATTTACCTAAGAAAATGCCAATGCATGTCACTAAAAATTATACCATTTGAAATTATGTTCAAATACGAATCCAACGATATAATTTTTAGTGACATTCATTCATATTTTGTCAGTTAAATCTATGGTCAAATTTTGATACTACAAAATAGGAAGAGTAAACCAAGAAAGAGGTAGTACTTGCTCTTTGGGTAACCATAGAGTTACTAGTCTAAGTTATTTTCCACTATGACTAGCCTAGGCTACTATAGTAGTACAACAAAAAACAACGCAGGTGTTCACGTGAGAACAAATACTAAAAACATTCCTTTCGGTGTAGTGCGTAGATGCAGTTTTGAACACTACACTTGTTGAAAAAATTGAGCTACGTTGTGATTATTGTTTACTAACAGGAAAGAAGTTTCACCTGTATGAGTAGCTTCTCCGTGCACGGAAAGCATGTAAGGAATCCAACAACTTGATCTAGATTGGGGCAGATAGATTTTATTGCCAAGATCTTCATTGTGCGCATAGAGTGGGTCAAGCTTGTGGGAATCATTTTCTAGATGACAGTCGTAAATACATCAAGAAGAAATTTATAAATGTGAATTTCAGGAAGCCGAATAAGAAGATGAGTGATGTACCTGAACGATTATGGATCCAATAAAGAGTTCGGAGAATTTGGCAGACGAGTACACCAATGCTATCAATTTCGGCACGTCAATGACCCTGATTTTTGTTGGACCTTCTTGATTAGATACAAGCAATCTCTCTAGGAAAGGCGCACCCTCTATTACTATAACATGGAACACATGGAGTGTCCCAATTGATGTCTTGTTGCGGGGCTAGCAAGACACATAAATCCATCGGAGATTCGTTGAGGCAATGTGGAGGCTAATGAACCCATGGATCTGCTCAAGACGAAGGTACTCGAGCGCAGTACAGCTATGGAGTAGGTGCTCCATAGCCTTCTTCAAGATGCCAACGTCGAAGAGGTCAAGCTGCTTGAGTTGAGGGAGAAGAAGGGCGGGCGCGGCATTACTCTAGGGAAGATAGCAGGAGATGAAGCTGTCGCGACGCAGCATTGGCGTGAGGCGTAGAGCGGACGGCGGCAGATAGCGACATCGTCCAGCTTCAAAGCTGAGCTTCTTGAGCCAATCTAGGGCGGGGGATAAGAACCACTCGTCGAACTTGGCTTGGACCTTGCAGTTGGTACTGAACATGCGGATGTCAAGGCGTCTGGCTGGCGCAGGGTGTGATGAAAGGATCTTGGAGAATGCGGCCATGCGTTTGCAATCCCCATCGTAGAGGCAGCTATCGACGGTGAGGTTGAGGGGGACGCGGCGCCAGAGGGGACGCCACCGCCGGGAGAGCAGGGCGGTCCGCATGGCAGATTTTGTGGGGAGGAGGCCGATGATGATGAGCAGCATGTCGTCGGGGAGGCTGCTGATGAAGTCCAGGCTCGCCGGATGCGGTTTTGGCTCGAGCCGCCTCCGCTTGTTAGCTTCCTCGCCGTCCATCTCAGCCGGCGACGACGCCAGTGTACACATGTGCTGGTGTGTGTTGTGTGCTGGCCTGCTGGGTGTGGGTGAGTGCGTCCTTCTGTGCATGCCGCCGCGCAGTGCTGAATTGTGCGCGAGTGCGTCCTTCATGCGGAAGAAGTGTTCCCTCAATTTACTAGCATGCTGGGTGCTACCCCGAGTGGTTTCAACTTTGTTTACTTCACCGCGTGTCAGATGGGCCTCTAGTTTACTTATTTTCACCCACGGCCACATGGGCCAGCACATGAAGATAGAGAACACGAGCTGACAAGGCAGCATGTGGACTAGTTGACCGTCAACAATATATGGATCTATACGCTGACATAGTGACCGTATAGTCTGTCGGTATAGAGAGTTCGAGTGAGAGAGGAGGCCCCTGAGAGATAGAAAAGAAAGAGAAAGAGCTACTCCCTCTGTTCGATAATGTAGTGCCAACATTTTTTTAAAGTCAAACTTTTGAAACATTAACCAAGTTTATAAATAAATTACTTATATCTACAATACCAAAGATAAATGATAGTATGAAGTAAGTACATGTTGTGATGAATCTAATGATCGTTCCAGATGTAAATGTTTTTCTCCACATATACCTGGTCAAACTTTTCTGAGGTTTGACTTTTCAAAACATCGATATGCTTATGGACGTGAGAAAGTACCTAACTAGAGAGTGTGTGTGTGAAATAGAAAAAGTGACTGAAAAAGTGTGTGTGCATGTGTGCAAGAGACATGGACAACACACGATAAAATTAGAGAAAAAGCGTGTGTGTCTTATGCAAACATATCACACATGCATCTTTGACAGCGGAAGCAAGGTGAGGAGATAGTGTGTGGTTGTTTGCAACCAAGAGAGAAAGACACCTAGAACGTGGCCAAGAGGGGTCTGACAAACAAGGGAGAGAGTTCGAGAGAGATGTACGGAGAAAATGCAGACATTGGGAGGAGAGAGTGTATGTTTGTCATAGGGAGATCCCTTGGAGATCGTGATGGGACTACATGGGTGGGAGATTAAGTGACAAGGTGTGTGCGCGATAGAAGATACCCCGAGAGATATCGAGATAGACGTATGGATGTAAGGAGACAATACGCGTGTTCCTGATGGCTAGTGAGAGATAATCATACTTAGGTGGGAGTGTGTACGCCTATTATGGAGTGAGGGATTATGGTACTTTGGGGGTGCGTGTCACGTAGAGAGAGAACAAGGGCGGAGAGTGTTAGATGGGTCTATGTAGCACGAGCGAGACATGTGTATGTGTGAACCAGGGAGATATAAAGTTTGAGAGAGATAAAGGAGCCCCTATAAGGCTTAGTGGTGCGTTAGATAGCTGAGAGGGGGAAAGGGATATTCCATCTGCTCGATAATGTAGTGCATATAAATTTTTTAGCAGTCGAACTTTGGAAACTTTGACCAGGTTTACGCAAATGTTATTTATATCTACAATATCAAAGATACATCATACGAGACTACATAACATGATGAATCTAATGGTATATGTTTGTCGTTCTAGATGTAAATGTTTTTCTCCATGTACATGGTAAACCTTTGTGGTGTTTGACTTTTCAATAAATCTATATGCTATGGACCGAAGAGAGTGCCTAAGTCGAGAGAGATCAAGTGCGTGTGAAGGAGAATGAGTGAGTCTGCAAAAAGAGTATGCGTGTGAAAGAGAAAGGGACAACAAACAATAAATTAGAGAGAGTGTGTGTTTGTTCGTTTCTTATGCAAACATAGCACGCACGCACCTCCGAGATAGAAAAGCGAGGTGAGGGGATACACGAAGATAGCTAGTGTGTGATCGTTTGCAATGGTGAGAGGCACCCCTATAGCACATGACCAATAGAGGTCTGGCCAACAAGCAACAAAGGTCGAGAGGGATGCATGGAGAACATGGATGCATGGTGTGGGAGAGAGGGTGTGTTTGTGATAGAGAGATCCCCTTGAGATCGTGAGTGGACTATATGGGTGGGAGATCAAGGGACGAGGTGCGTGCGTGATAGAAAGATGCCCCAAGAGAAATTGAGATAGACCATGCACATGTTTGTGATGGAGACTAAGAATTAGCTATTCATATACATATAGGGGGGACTGTGTGTGCCTACAATTGAGTGAGATACCATCATACTTGGCTAGGCAAGAGATTGTGTGTGTGTGCATGTGAAATGGAGAGATAACGAGGGAGAGATAGAGTTTTAGATGGGTCTATCGAGTGCGAGTGAGATATGCATGTGTATGTGTGACCTAGGGAGATGGAGAGTTTGAGAGATAGAGGGGTGAGCTCCAAGAGGACAGAGTGGTGCGTGAGAGAGTTACGTGCAATGAGCCAAGGAATTTGTGTGCGTACGGTGAGTGCACCCCAGATATTTAGCTTGGACAAGAGAATCATACATAGTGTGCGAGAGAGACCTATAGTGGAGTATATATGCATGTGAACTAGAAAGACCCCCCAGACACACACAAAGAGAGAGAGAGATGGAGAGAGAGGGAGAGGGACCAACAAGGTTTGTGTGTTGGATGCATGCGACATAATTGAAGATTGCCAGCAAGAGAGAGAGAGAGAGAGAGCAGGAGTCCGGGAGAGGGGGAGGTTGCGTTTTATGCATCAAACACTGATATAAACCATGTTTTGATATAAACTTGCATTCAAATATTTAAATTGGACAACATGTTGTCTGCAATCCACACATGAACGGAGGTATGCATATATCAAACAAGTTCATTAATTTGACTTTCAACATGTTCATGGAGTACTATAATACTATACAACATGCTACTTGATTGAGGTGTTCAATTTTGGATTTAGTTCACTATTTTGACCTGGTGAACGAGCTATTTCATTGAATCGGGATATTTCATTTTGGGTTTAATTCCCATTTTTGAGTGGGTCAACTATTTGTCATATAGTAAATCGTTAGCAACGAGCATGTAAAAACACATTACTCCCGAGCATCATCTCTCCATCTAAAAAATAAGTGGAAAGCTAATATTTCAAAATTTGATTCGAATCAACTTGGTAAGGTAGACGTGGATGCTCGTTCTCCCAAAATTTGAACGAACCGTTAAACACCCTCTGCTCGGTTGAATTCGCCTGAGCAAATAAATGTGAGACGCAAAATTACCGGCCTATGTGGGACACGCATCAATTGGCCCGTTGTACATCGAGGGTAGATTCGTAACTTAATCCAAGTGCGCCATCTCCATGACCAAAATGACATGTGCCAAATAATTCATAAACCATGGTCGGGAAAACACCCTCTCCTCTCCCAAAATCGCTCGCGCCGACTATTTCAAAACACGCCCTCCTCGCCTGAAATAGCTCACGCCCACTATTTCAAAACACGCCCTCCTCACCCGAAATCGCTCGCGCTCACTATATTTTAAAACACGCCCTCCTCGTCTGAAATTGCTCGCGCCCACTACTTGGGAGAAGCAAAGTTACTCTACTACCCCCGACCCTTGATACACAGACCCAACCCGAGAAGCCTAAAGGAAGGGGTAGAACTGTAACCCCCCCCCCACACACACACATTTCAAACAAATGCGTCTGTAAGACATGGTTCCCCCTCCCAATTCCCCATTCACACCTCATGGGCGCCAAATCACCTTCTCCCCGGAAGCTCCCTTCTCCCGAGCCGCAAAACCTCAGCCTCTCCTCAATGGCGCCCCCACCGCACCAAATTCATAGCCGCCCTCCTCCAAAATGCCGGAGACATTGTCCATTTACCATCATGCACTGGGCGGTGTGCCTCTTACTCCATGCTGCTGGAGCTTCCTCGACAACGGTCGCATGAACCGTACCGGAGCCGATTCACCCCCGCTATTGTTCATGGCGCCGGAGCGGCTCCAACTTCGGATCCGTCCAGAGCCCCGGAGCTGTTTCCTCGTAGCCGTCGACTGTCACGACATCTATGCTTCCCTGCGGTTGGTAGCCACCGCAACCGTGTCTGCCTAACCGACTCAGCAGCTGGAGTTGCCTACTTAACCGGGCCGACGGATAGGTTGCGCCCTCATTTGAAATCACTTTATGTAGGCGTCAGTTGTCTAAATTTTTATTCTAGGACAATTGATTCCCAATGGGAAGCAGCACCCCTCGAGGCGGCGGAGCTCCTAGGCTGCCGGTTGGCTGGTGTCTAATATAAGGGTGTGGGGCACAAGTTTGCCGCAGAATCAGTGCTTAGATGCCTATCTTAGAGTTGCATGGGTTGAAGGTACTGCCACTGTTGGATCTGGATGACGGCGTGTTTTGTGGATTAGCCCGGGGGCGGCGCAACCCACGGCAGTGCGGTGGGGCGGGGAGCGGGATTTTGGTCAGGGCCACGGTCGGTGGAGGCAGGCTGCTCTGCCGGTGGTCGCTAGCTCTTCGGGGAAGATTCCGAATAGTGTCAGCCGGGAGGCACAAGGTGGCCATCAAGCCATCCGACGTAGATCGAATAGTACCAAAATAAAATAAAATCGTGTCACCCCAATTTAGTCTTGAGTCAACAGACGCGTGACCACTCTCGTACCTTGCTGTTGATCTCTTAGGATATTTCTTCAGATCGAAGATATGTGGCATTCTTAACATTATGTGTTTTCTCCATCTTCAGCCACACCGTCTTCTGAATCACCACAGCCGCTCCAACAAGGGAAGCATACACCAGAAGGGAGCTACATTCCCCACTCAACAGTTCCCTGCATCAAATGCACGTTCCTGACATGGACAACCACAACAACTGCAGGGCCATCGACAAGTCAGCACATGATGCTCACTCCTATGGATGGTTGCCAAATGGGTTGTACCCTCATCTTACTTGTGTGCAACATTTATGGCTTTGTTATTCATCTAAGCATGGAAAATAGATTATCACATTTCACTGTATATTCATGCTGATCTCTTACGGGTCTTGTTCAGGAGTTAACGTTGTTCATAGTTCAGCTAAGAGACTTGTTCTTTAGGTAACGATTTTCCATAGTTATCATCCATCAGCCAATACTATCCCACAGGCTCGTGATTATAGTATTATACCACTTCTAGTATTACCTATGTTTTTCTTTAATACTTTTGTGTGCCATCTAGTCAATCTCAAGTACAAACAATAAATATTACGTAGCTTTCATCTGTGTTCTCCCTTTAGTTTTTGAGACCTGTTGCTGCCAGTTAACCCCGGTCCTACTATTTATGTCGTCTCCTACAGGCACTCGTTACATAAATCTAACTACAAGTTGTCTTCCATGCATGTCAGATATAATTGCACACACTGAGTTATCCACAAGAACATCACGGAGGAATGTAACGACCAACAAACTTGATGTCAATGATACCCAACATGATGGAACATGTAAAGGCAGTTCCTCACGAGACTTGTAGAAAGATGATGAATCCTATTCACCCCACAAGGTCCTTGCTCTAACTTGGTGAGGGAGTCCTGGATTAAGGGGTCCTCGGGCGTCCGACCTGTCGGACATGGGCTGGACCGATGGGTCATGAAGATACAAGACAGAAGACTCTCTCCCGTGTCCGGATGGGGCTCTCCTTGGCATGGATGGAAAGCCTAGCGTTCGGATATGAAGATTCCTTTCTCTGTAACCGACTTTGTACAACTCTAGTCCCCTCCGGTGTCTATATAAACTGGAGGGTTTAGTCTGTAGAGGCAATCATAATCATACAGGCTAGACTTCTAGGGTTTTAGCCATTATGATCTCGTGGTAGATCAACTCTTGTAACCCTCATACTCATCAATATCAATCAAGCAGGATGTAGGGTATTACCTCCATCAAGAGGGCCCGAACCTGGGTAAAACTTTGTGTCCCCTGCCTCCTGTTACCATCAACCTTAGGCGCACAGTTCGGGACCCCCTACCCGAGATCCGCCAGTTTTGACACTGACATTGGTGATTTCATTGAGAGTTCTGCTTCGTCGTCACCAGAAGGTTTGATGGCTCCAGCAATCATCTACAACAATGCAGCCCTGGGGAAGTTTTTCCTCCCCGGTCAGATCTTTGTGTTCGGCGGCTTCGCACTGCGGGCTAACTCACTTGGCCATGTAGAGCAGATCAACAGCTATGCCCCAGGTGACCAGATTAGTTTTGGAAATCTGGACTATGTCGCTGATATCCGAGGAGACTTCATCTCTTCCAAGAATTCACGCCCCCAACCTTCGCTCTGGCCTTAGATCCAGAGCGTATCGCCAGGTCCAAAGACGGGCTCCCTGAGCTCGCCGGACTATCTGCGGCCACTAGGCCCATTGTGGGAGAGCCGGGAAGTAGTGTCGCTAACAGCCATCATGGAGTCGGACCCTTCTCCGGACACGGGCTCCGAATCCTCCAAGTCAGCGTCATGTGAGCTCGGCCAAGGAGTCTCCCTCTCACTGTGCTCCACGGGCTCTCTCCTCTCGGGCCAAACCACGCCTTTAAGCGAGGCTCTGGACTTAATGTGATCCCTTGTCATTACAGAGGAGCAACATCCGAACTATGCCCAGCCCAGACTAGGGGCTGAGAGCAGGGAATTTTATGTCCCACCCACCACCCACTTTATAGCCAATATCGAGGACTTAACAGACATGCTCGATTACGACTCCAGAAACATCGACGGTATGTTCGATGATGCCAGAGAAGAGGAGGCCCAACACCCGCCGTTTACCGGACGTTGGACGTATGACGTATACATGGTGGATACACCCAAAGAAGTTAACGACGATGACAAAGAAGACCGAGTCAAGGATAAACCTCCTGAGATACAACCAAAGCACCAACGGCGCCGCTCTAAATCATGCCGCAGCAAAGACAGCAATACCGGCATGAGAGACAACAATACTCCGGATGATGCCGAAGACCAAGAAAACCACGTCAAGCAAAACTCTAAACAAGACGATTGGGAGGATGGGCAAGTTAGCCCTGATGAACAGGTTGCAAACGAAAACTCAGAGGACAATAATTACCTTCCAACTTCCGAGGATGAGGTGAGCCTTGGCGACGAAGAATTTATCGTGCTTGAGGAACCTCTCGAGCATGAGCGCTTTAAGCAACGACTAATAGCCACTGCAAGGAGCCTAAAAAAGAAACAGCAGTAGCTTCAAGCTGATCAAGATCCACTCAACGATAGATGGACTAATGTCCTGGCAGCTGAGGAATACGGCCTCATGCGCCCAAGCAAAATTTACCCGAAGCATAAAATGCTACATCAATTCAACGACGAGGCATGCGAGCCCGTACCAGTAGTACGTAATGCAGCTGACCGACCACCACATTGACGGGACAAAATGGCAAATCAAACCGAACACCGACCCATACTATCTCGCCGTAAAGGTGGAGACACAATAGTTCAGGGATACATATATGACCCGCTGCAGGACCTGAAGAATAAAGTTGGTCCGGCCAGTTCGATCTACGGATCATGGGCGCGTGCCCCGACGCGCGACGACGGTTATCAAGCCCAACATGACAAACGCAATCACACCCAGGCCGAAAACCGCAAACGTACTCCATACCAACTACGTCGCAATCTGGCCCGATATAGAGGCGCTGCACACCCCCTTTGCTTCACTGATGAAGTAATGGGGCATGAATTCCCAGAAGGGTTTAAACCCATGAACATCGAATCATATGGTGGTACTACAGACCCCGCGGTACGGATTGAGGATTTCCTTCTCCATATTCATATGGCCGCGGTGATGATCTTCACGCCATCAAATACCTCCCACTAAAATTAAAGGGACCAGCACGGCACTGGCTAAACAGCCTCCCAGAGAACTCCATTGGCAGCTGGGAAGACTTGGAAGATGCCTTCCACGATAACTTCCAAGGTACATATGTCCGGCCTCCGGATGTCGATGACCTAAGTGACATTATCCAGCAGCCCGGGGAGTTAGCCAGGAAGCTCTGGACTAGGTTCTTAATTAAAAAGAACCAAATTGTCGATTGTCCGAACGCCGAAGCCCTCGCGACCTTTAAACATAGCGTCCAAGATGAGTGCCTCTCCCGCCACCTCGGACAAGAAAAAACAAAATCCATGGCAGCCCTTACCGCTCTGATGACCCGCTTTTGGGCGGGAGAAGACAGTTGGCTCGCTCGTAGAAGCAAGAGCACCAATGATCCGGGCACTTCTGAAGTTCGAGACGGCAACGACAAGCCATGACGCAATAAACACAAGCATCGAAATAATAATGAAGGAACGCAAGACACGACGGTCAACGCCGGATTCAGCGGCTCCAAACCCGGTCAACAGAAAAAGCCATTTAAGGCAAATAGAGACGGACCATCCAATTTAGACAAGATACTGGATCGGCCCTGCCAAATTCATGGCACCCCTGACAAAACCAGCTAATCATACCAACAGAAGCTGTTGGGTCTTTAAACAAACTGGCAAGCTTAATGCCGGACACAAGGGGAAGGGGCTGCCCAGTGACAGCGATGACAAAGACACTCGCCAACTGAACACCGGGGGTCAGAAGCAATTTCCCCCCGAAGTAAAAACAGTAAGCATGTTATATGTTACGCATATCCCTATAGGGGAGAGCAAGCATGCACTATGGGACACCTACGCCATAGAGTCGGTCGCCCCAAAATTTAACCAATGGAAGGCCTGCTCAATCACTTTTGATTGCAAAAAGCACCCAGCCAGTATCCATCGCAAAGGTTCGGCAGCTCTGGTCCTTGACCCATTTATCAACGGGTTCCATCTCACGAAAGTTCTTATGGACGGCGGCAGTAGCCTTAATCTACTCTACCAAGAAACTGTCCGCAAAATGGGCATTGATCCCTCAAGAATCAAGCCCACAACAACTACCTTCAAGGGAGCAATACCCGGCGTAGAAGCTCACTTCACGGGCTCAATTACATTTTAAGTCATTTTTGGCTCGCCAAGCACCTTTCGAAGTGAAGGCTTAACCTTCGATATTGTCCCGTTCCGCAGTAGCTACCATGCACTGCTCGGGCGTACAACTTTTTCTCATTTTAATGCGGTCCCACACTATGTCTATCTATAGCTTAAGATGCCCGGTCCACGCGGCATCATCATGATAAACAGAAATACGGAAAGCTCCCTCCCTATAGAGGAGCATACTATGGCTACTATAGCCGAAGTACAAAGCGGCATCATCAAGCCGCGTATCTCATTGGCCATCAAGCCGCCGGTATCTATTAAACAGAACCGATCAATCTCAAAACTGGACTAGCAGCTCGGCATCCGTCGTTCGCCTCATATAGTCGCGAGGTTTTTACCGCGCATACATAATTATGCACTCAAAATACCCTGGTCATCGGCGGAGGCACGATACAAACACGCCTACAATGCGGTCCACACTCCCATAGCCTTTTCCATTTTAACTATTTTTTATCTTTACCACAGGTGAATCAAAGCCTGGTCATTGTACGAACTCTTTCTGAGTTCGGCTTCGTATGGATAACCAAAGGCTACTCCTGCCAATGAGTCCTTTCACCGAGGCAAGGCAACGCTGACGTGCGACAGGTGGTCCAAATGATTTTTTGTAGACCGCACTCTTTATTTCAAACCTGTAAACTACCTTTTTCCTCAGCCTTCGACCCCTAGCATGTTAATAGCCCAGGTAGTGGCGCTATAATCTGCAAGATTGCGTTTGACGTGTGAATCAGATTCTAGTGAACATAGTCCGTATTCAGTATTTGCTTTTTCAAAGAACTGAATTCTGCTTCTTCGTTTGTTTCACGCACGCGCCTCGGCACAAATTGCCAGGGCCTCGATATGGCAACATATGAGTTGCCAACAAGTCCGAACAACTTTATAGCACACTTCGGCGTCACTAGTTTGAACTTATATGCATCAGCTCCGATCATGTCTTTTGTCAATATTTGGGTTGCCCGGCTCCTGTGCTTGCTACCTTATATTCCGCTCTATTGGCTAAGGTAGTAAAGGGAGAACTACTGCAATTGTGTTTTCGGTTCATCTGGTGAAGCACCTCAGTAGAGCAAGCCGAAAACTTACTGTCATGATGCGGCGAGAGCTGGTCAACCACTCGATGACTTATCAAAATCTTTCGCGATTCCTTCCATATTACACGAAGGACCATTCTTCTGGTCACCTATGTAGCGCACCGTATTCGGATAAACGCGTACATACCAGGGGCTATATCATAGACCCACCGTCAAAATCCTATGGCTAAGTGAAAGTGTTAAAGCCCTATAGTCCGATTTCCTAGTTTGCAACATTGACACCTCCTTCATGGACCAAGACGTTGGCTCGAGAGTGGTCAAGCGCTTTTCTGAACACCCCCGTATTATATGCGAGGGGCCGAACCCGACGACTGGTAAACTTTCAGATTATACAAAAAAACGGCCGCATAGGAGGAACCAAAACTTTCAGGAAAAAAGCATAGCCTATAATATATCATAATATTGTTTTTATAATTTCGGTACAATCACTCGAATATCATATCCTTCAAGCACTGACCCTCTATCAAGCGGGCGCCCTCAATGACATCCTCAAAATAATGCTCTGGCGTGTGATGGTCATTGCCCCTAGGTGGACTCTTTGCTGCAATATTGGTGGCCTTCATCTTCGCCCAGTACGTCTTGACGCGGGCAAGGGCCATCTGTGCAACCTCAATGCACGTTTACCGCTTAACAGCGTCGATATGCGGCACCGCATCAACAAGTCACTGCCGCAAACCAAAATAACTATTCGGAATTGTCTCAGTAGGCCACAGCCGGACCACGACGTCCTTCATGGCAGATCCGGATATTTTGTGGAGCTCGGCCCACCAGGCCATATGTTCATTCAGCAATAGCGGATGCTTTGGCATGCTGAATTGCGGCCAGAAAAGCTTCTCCATTGCATGTCCTTATTGAGCTTGGTAAAACTGCGTCGCATCGGAGACACTCTTCGGGAAGTCCAAGAATGCGTCTGGAGAACTCCACATTTGATTATGCGGGGCATACTTCGGATCACCGAATTTAGTCTGTAATACGAAGGGCTTACCGGCCGCTATGTCCCCAGCTTGCCGGATCTCCTCCCGAGCCGCTTTAGACTCGGACCGTGCTTCTCTCGCCTCTTATAAGGCCTTTTCGAGATTGGCTGTTTTGACTTTGTTATCCTTTTTGAGGAATTCACATCCGACAGTGGCATCCTTTAGCTCGCGCACCATGGTAGATATTCTCTCCTCCCACCGGCACTGAGCAGCCTGTTCAGCTTTCAACTCAGCAGCTGCCTTCTTGGCAACTGCATCACTCATCCTGGCTTGCTCCTTGGCCCGGACGAGCTCAGCCCGCAGGTTCTCAACTGCGGCAGCACCATCTGCAGTTATGCATATCTCAGTATATAATTCTCAGCTTCATGCACATATTATACATACATATACTGACTGCCCCAAAACATACCTTTCGCCTCGTCGAGCCGCCTGTTAATAAGTGTGATGTCATCATCCGCCACATCAAGTTTCTGCTTCAGACCTGCAACCTCTGTAGCATGGGCAGCCGCCACGGATGTAAGATCCTATGTTCCAATTAATTACATTATTTCTTGAGCATATCTTTTTGATCCTCTGCTCGCCTCCCTTTGGACGCCAACCAGAGTCTCAAGGCTACTACCTATACACAGATACATTTGGCACGTAGAAGTGCAATTGAAGATATTACAATGCATACCTCGAAGCCTCTTAGTAGGCTCATGAAGGCATCATTCAATCCGCTTCTCGCGGACAGAATCCTCTCAACACTATTAGAAAAAAGGCTGTTAGTGGCGCACCTGTTTTTGCTATTAATGGCGCACTATAGGTGCGCCACTATTAACACGCCACTAGTAACAAATAGTAATGGCGCACCTCTAGTGCGCCATTAGTATCCCAGATAATAGTGGCGCACCTGGTAGTGCTCCATTACTATGTCCAACAGTGTGCCATTACTATGCCTCCTAGGGGGCCATATTTACCTTCACGTATGCCCCCAAGTGCGCCATTACTATGCCCCATAATGCACCACTGGTATTTAGCCCTGGTGCGCCACTAATGCTCAATACGGTGCGCCACTACTATGAATATTAGGAATTATTACTTTTTGCTTTTCTAGTATTTGCAAAGGTTACAAAATATCTGGTGCACAGGTTACAAATACACGTTACACAACGTAGAATATAAACATCACACAATAGAATTCATCATATTAGTCTCGAAATTCGAAATAGCGAACAAAGTTCAAACATTAGCCAAGTTTAGGTCTCGAGACATTAGCAAAGTTCATCATATATATTAGCCGAGTTTTTCGTCACATTACAAAGTCGATATAGATCATCTAAACTACCATAACATAGAAGAGAGTTGCGGTCACGATGAGCATCATCGCGATGAAACTGGTCTTCATCCGGTTCCTCCTCCGCTCCCTCCTCTCTCCCGCTATATAGCACACGTATCTAGCTTCCGCCTCCGCCCTAGTGGTGTACCCTTTGTAACTGTTACCACTGAAACAGTGAACCTGTCTCCGACACTCCTCCCAGTCGCCGTAGACTCCGGGAACCTTACCCTTGTACACGACATATGACGGCATCTCTATGCACTAGATAAACAAAACGTTAGTAGCAATTCACAGACATTATATATGCAATATATAAGTATGCAACAAAAGGATCGGAAGAGAAAAGCAACACATTAATAGCACGATTCATGGTCCTACTAATAAATAGCATCGATCACATATAAGTTGAACGATTATCCAAACTAAAGAGACATACAAGTTCATTAAAGTTCAATTACAACATTAGCTAATCGATATTTTAGAACTACATAGAATAATTACTTTCGACTCGACTGAGGGACCGGAGTGTGGATGAAGCTGCCGTCTTTCGTGATGGTCATGAAATCGCGATCGTTGTCAGCCTGCATTTGTAGCATTGTTTCTATTTCACTGTTGGACGGTTGATATTTGAGGTAGAACTGCCCCGAGGTACGAAGGACATCTTGATGGATGATTTTCGGAAACTCCGACTGGATGCGAAAGAATTCTTGTCTGATGTCCGCGTCTTGGATTGCGACAAGCATGTGGCCCAATCTTTGAGATTAGTTGGTAGCAGAAGGTGATTATGGTCCCGTACGATCGCCCGCATGTGATGGAGGGCATAGTAGGCATCCTTCTGACTGCCAGGCGGCTGCTTGACGCAGGGGAACGTCGTTACATGGGTGAACATGTGCTTGACGTACCTAGAAATTGGCCTCCTGAAGGTGCCTCTAGATTTGGCGTAGCCGGGGAGAGCATCATCAAGAACTTTCTTGATATTTGTGTAGTCTTTCTTCGACTGACGGTCCGAGTCGTAATACGTGGCCATGGAGTATTTCAGGCCAAAGAGGATGAGTGTGCAATGTGTGTCACTTCACAAAACACAGAATGTTAAAAAAGGAACAATCAAAATCTAAGAAATCACATGTTATGGGGCGGTGAGGGGATGACTTACTCGGGAAAGTAAGGCATGAGGAAGTTATCCTTATGTGGGTTCGCCAGAATGATGCCTTCGAGGTATGAACTCGCGACTTGCCGGTCCCCAGCGCTACCCAAGATCTTGGCACGCATGTATAAGTGGTCGACTATCATGATCTCCGGGGTCTTGTCTCCAATGATCCGCATCTCCATACTAAGCGAAAATAGCCGAATGAAGGTGTAGTGCAGCGGATGAAGGTTAAACATAGCGAAGATGTCATCAAACCGTAGGACGATCATACCCCCGTTGGTGCTATCGACAAAGCCCTTGACCTCTAGCACCTTGGCCACGAAAACCGGGTATGCCACCTCATTCTCGGAGAGACGCCGCTACTCCATAGAAAGAACACTGTCATGCAGACTCCGCATAGCACTGGTTGCAGCATTGAGCAGATTAGTCGATAGCATCGGCCTACCCACCACATGCACCCTCCTCGAGATATCCTTAGGTGAAGGTGGCTCGTCCTGACCACAGATCATACTCGGTGCCGGCTGGCTAGCACCCTTGTATTTTTTTCTTTTCCGTCCATTCTGCTTCTTCTGCTATAATGGGATTGAGCCTATTGCAATTGGGTTTCTCCACAGTACCAGCTAGATCGCGGTCGTCTTTTGCAGGGTTGGGTTTTTTAGAAGGAGGCCCCAAGAATTCGTCAACGTACCCATGTTCATTGAAGTAATTATAAACGTTGGTAAATGTACCGTCATCGTTCGGATCCTGTGCCATGTGCATGTCCGGATGAGCTGACGGCGGTAGAGTTGCGGCGGTCTTGCCATGGCTTGGCACCGGCACGACTGGCGGTGTTATCTGTGGGGTGGTGTCCCCCGCCCCCAAACGAATCTGGCTCTTCGGCTAAAGCATGGACCAGCTTATGCAGGCGTTGAGGGTCATCACATCATCTTCGTCGGCCCCAGGAGGTCGATATGGAGGTAACAAGTCGTTGCAGCCCCGCAGCACCCGAACTAGTTGAACCCTATACACGGTGGGTGGCATCGGATTACCATGGAACACGCGGTTGCCCGGTTGAATGATTCTGGCCTTGGGAACATCGATCAACTCACCGTCCATGAAGTGCAGGAGAGTGCATGGAACGTCGGCGGCGCCCTGCGAAAACATGTGGGGCGTCAGGGATGCCCAGCAAAGGCAAGGAGATGAAGTCATCGTCCGAGGCTTAGTTACCGTGATGGCGTCGAGCTCGGCTAATGTCAAGGCACCGCCAACGGTGGGCGTGCAAGTGACGGAGGGGCCGATTGCTGCTGAGGTGTCGGCCGGCGTATTCTTCCCACAGCCGGGTGCATTAAGCTCCAATGTCGGTGCCGACGCTGGAGACACCAATGTCGCCTCCGCCGGAGACACCAATGGCGCCGGCGCGTCGTGCGAGTTGCTACCCGTGAAGCTGGGAATCAGGGGCGGGGCCTGTTGGCCGCCCGCAATCCATGCCTGCAGCCCCTCAAGCAAGGTAGGCATAATGGCGGTGATCGTCGCTCCCAGTTGGTCTCGCACTTGCTCTTCGACTATCTCCGGAATCCACGCCACTTGTGCCTTGAGTTCTTTAACCTCGCGCTCCTGGCTTTTCGAGCTGGTCTTTCTCTCCTTTCGCCCAGCAGTATTCCGACCATTTCGTGGACAAGCCTTTGCCAGCCACATGACCAGCTGACGACGGCTGAATGAACTTACCCTTGTGTTTCATTATGTTCAACGCCCTATTTGACGTGGTGTCCCAAGGGGAGCTCTGAGATGACCCCGCGCTACTGCTTTCTGTTTCCTGCGGAAGGAACTTGAACCATTTAGAAATTTGGCTTCATTAATTAGAATGCAACCATATGGAGATAATTACGTGGGGGTGTATTCCTTACCAGAACACGCTCAAGCGCCTTGGTCTTCGGATCCGTGGGAAGCTCCTTTGTTACCGGGTCCACCTTGTACCAGGCACTGACATAGTTCTTGGTCTGCTTGTCACGGTATTTATTGAAGAGGGGCAGTAGGTCTTGCTTGGCATGCTCCGCGTCCTCCTTGTCCCATATAGGTTCCGCCAATCTGGAACCGCCGGGACCGAGTTTGTGGACCCCTAAGTTCAAGTCCCGCATATCTTTCCCCCACTGACTTGATTCCGAGGATGCGTTGCTCTCGCACTTGATCTTGAACTCCAGGTAGTCAGCTCCGCTGATCGAAGGATATGTCTCCTTAATCTTCTCATAACTATCACCACTTAGAATCCTTCTCTTCACCGCTGCTCTCCAAGTAGCCAGGGCCGTGCTCATCTTCGTGAGGGCGGCACTATTCACTTTATTCCCTGAGAGGCGTGTGTTTGCGAAGTCACCGGGGAACTTGTATCATTCGTGTAGCTTCATGAAGAGGAGGTTGCCCAAATTCCCTCGGTCACGATGCCTTAGGTTCTCGGTGTTGATGGAGATGGTGCTTCGGAGAATGCACCCGAGTTGTCCCACGTACCCACTGACTAATTCTTTGGGCGCCGTTGGTTGCCCACTGGAGGACACTTCAGTAAATTCCTCGTTGACGGTGCCGAGCACGTTCGGGCGCCGGTTCTTCCGTTGCCTCTTCGGTTGGCTACCATCTGTGCGTTCCCTGCCATCATCAGTGGTGGCATCCCCGGCGGCACCATCAGTGGTGTCATCCCCGACACCACTAGGAGTTGTGTAGTTGGGATCGGTGTCTTCCGCGGCGTCCTCATAGCGGTGAGGTTCTTCCTCCATCTCCTGGGACAGCTCCCAGAATGCCTTGCCAGAACCGCCGGCCTCATCGTTGTTAGCCATGTTCGCTCTAAATAGGAAAAAAGGCTACTAGAGTTATTTCTTAAATGCAGTCTAGGAAAAAAATAAATCCACAAGTCAATATATCAGGACCCATCACATCTTCATAGACTCGATGGGGCCTCAAATGCCATTTGTCGGGTGGTAGGTGCGACATATGCCAACGGGTGGCTTATCATTGTGGGTGCCAGTAAGACGTCGCCGGTGCCTGGAAGCGGGATGAGGCGAAGACATGCACGCCGGCGAATCTTACCCAGCTTCGGGGCTCTCCATGGAGATAACACCCCTACCGCTGCTCTGCGGGGTCTCCGCATGATCACTAGATGAACAAGTAGCTACACGATGCTCCTTGAGCTGTTTGGTGAGAAGAAGAAGAAGGGCACGGCTAGCTCTCCTCCCCTCTCTATATGGTGTCTAGAACTAGCTTGGATCCACCCTTTGCATGGGTGCCCCGGGGGGTTTATATAGGCCTACCCCCCGGGGGTACAATGGTAATCCGGCTGGGAGTGGGGCCCAGTCGTCTGTGTCGACGCTCGCCGGCCTCTGCGCCGGCTGCTGGGGCCCGCCGGCTGGTGGGTCCCGCCGGCTGCCGGCTCCTTGGTCGACAGGCAGGCCCCACTGTCCAGGGCCTTGTCGGTGGCTGGTTACTGTTGCCTCGACCTGGTGACGAGGGCTTCGCTGAGGTGAGCGTGGCTACAGCGCCGCCGCCCGGCGGGCGATCGCTGTAGCCTCACCGCGTCTTGTCTCCTTAATGGGGCGTCTCCTTTGAGGGAGGGGCAAGCCGGCTGCGGGGAGCCGGCCCCGTCTCGGGCCGACTGGGGGAGGCCTGGCCACCTTTGGGCGTCTCTCTGCCTGAAGGGGCCCACTGCCCGTGGGCCGCGCTGGCAGCCCGTCGTGGATAACATCAGGGTCAGCATGGCAACAGTGTCGCGCCGGACGGGTCATGGCCACCCCGTACGGCGCACTGTGCCAGGCGTGCTCTGGTATTCGGGGGTGGCAGGCTTGACTGTAGCCACGCCCTGTCACATCGCCGTTATGTGGATGCAGACTTCGAGGGTACGATCTTGACCACTTGGTGGGAGCCGGCCTCTTGGAGTCCGCCTTCTTGTGGCCAGCTTCTCGGAGCCGGCCCTCCCACGGCTTTCTTCATGAGGGCTAAAGTTGGGCCGCCTTCCGATAGTCGGCCTGGGACACAGCCGGCAAGGGGAAGGCGGCCCCACGTCTTGGATTCTTGAGGACCGGATCGGCTTGTAGTTTTTTTAGAAGTGCCAGGGGGGGGCCAGCTAGGCTACCCGTGGTCATTTACTCCGACAGTAGTCCCAGAAGCTGATCGAGCTTCGAGGCTGACAAAGGGACGAGAAGCTTGGTCAGCTTCCTATCCTGAGGGGCCGGCTTTGCTTATGCACGCTGTCTTCGGAAAGCTCCGTTTCTCGTAGGCGGGAACGCGGGTCGGCCTGTGAGCTGACCGCGCGCCATCCTGCGGGCCATGTGGCAAGGAAATCCTGCCAACGCACGCGCGCGATGGGATGCCGCCGCAGGCCCGGGCCCGCCACTCCTAGGCCTCGGCCCGAGCGCGGATCTTCTGCGGCCCACACGGACTGCTTGCCTTCCAGCGGTGGTTTTATTACGCCATCAGGGCGCAATAATCGCGGGACGTGGGGGAGTGGGCGCAGCTGATCCCACGTTCCCCCATACCACGCCTCCTCGGCTCGCCGTGTGGGTCTAGAAGTAGGGGGAGGAGGGGGAGTGGCAGAGGCTCGCACGCTCTCCCTCACTCCGCCCCTTCTCGCCTTCCTTCTTCTTCCCTTCGTCGCCGCAGCAACCCATTGCCGTGCCGTTCCGCCGTCAGGCCTCTCGGTTCCTTTGGTCCCGCCGTAGCGGGGTCGTGCGTGTCTCCGCCGTTGCATCGTCTTGCTCCTCGCCGCGTCCCTCCCATGGCGTTGTCGAGCTCGTGGGATGGCTCCAACATCCACGAGGACCACATAGAGTTCCTCTGCCGGACGCGGCGCCTGTCGGGCGGGAACTTCGTGCGGGTTCGTCAGGCGCCAGCGAGGGAGATTTCGCCGGCACTGGAGGAGGGCGAGCGGGTGATCTTCCGCTCGCACTGCCTGCGCGGCTTCGGCCTCCCGGCGAGCAGATTCCTTCGAGCTTTCCTTGAATTCTACCACCTCCAGCCGCATCACCTCACGCCCAACACGGTGATGCTGCTGTCGGCTTTCGTCACCCTGTGTGAGGGCTTTCTTGGGGTTCTCCCCACTCTCGAGCTCTGGGAAGAATTCTTCCAGAGCAAGCTCGGCACCGTCGTCGCGGGCGTGCCCGCCCCCTGCGGAGCCTTCATTGCCATGAGGTGGACGGGCGAGAACAATCCGTTCCCGCCCATCCCGCTGATCCAGTCGGTGAAGCTCTGGCAGAAGTCCTATTTTTACGTGAAGAACGTTGCCCAGCAAGGCGACTACGTCAATCTGCCAGCTTACGTAGCCGGCCCGCCAGCTGGGAGGCAACCTTCGTGGAGCTACCGGGCCAGGTCGTTGTCTCAGGCCGGGAACGCAGCCGTCTCCCGGCTCCGGGTGATGACCCAGACGGAGGGCCTGACCGGAGCCGACTTGGTGGCCGCCTTCGTGGAGCGCCGAGTACTTCCGCTCCAAGGCCGACCTCACATGATTTGCCAAATGAGCGGCCGCTTCGACCCGTGCCGGCTGAGCACCAGGGAGATGCCTCATGCAGAGGTGTCTTACATGGTGAACTACATCTCCAACTGCAAGCTCGCCGAGGATTGGCGATATGGCAAGGGGCCGTATTCTCGCGCCAACCCTCCGCCTGCCGTAAGTTTTTCTTCTTTTCTTCCTTTTTGTAGCCGGCCTCATGATGGCCGACCTCTGATCAGTTCGTTTGCCCTTAGCAGAACCATCTTCTTCCGCCGACGGCGGGGCCGCAGGGGTAGAGCGCCAGCTCCTCCCCGGCTGCATGGTGGACGACGCCGATGATCCGGACCTGGGAGCGGCCGCCATGGAAGAAGCCATCGTGGGGGAAGGCGACGAGGCAGGAGGCGCGGGGCTCGGGGCCGACTTCGAGGACTGGCCGGATGACGACGAGGTCGAAGCCGCCCCGCACCGCCAGCCGGCGCTTGATCATCAAGGCGCGGGCCCGTCTGCCGCACCGGGCCGCGTCGACCTTCTTCTGCAGCCGGCCGAAGAAATCCAAGGCTTCCACAGCGGCGACCAAGCGGGATGAGGCGGCCGTGAAGGCGGCCCGCTTCCGCAAGGCGGTGAAACAGCCGCAGGCGATCTCGGCATAAGTCGTCGAATGTCTTGTATATTTTTTTGTTGTCCTTTTCGATTGAAGCTCTTCTAAACCTTTCTTTGCTCGCCGGGCAGGGCACCGCTTTCCCTTGAGCGAGGTCCTGGCGGCTCCGTAGTCGGGCCGACTGGAGGGTCCTCAGGCTCCCATCGCGTGGATCCCTGCGCCGACCTTAGGGAGGCCACGGAGCGGAACGCACGGGAGGCGCGGGAGGAGCGTGAGGCGGCGGAGCAAAGGACCGCCCAGGCGGCGAAGGAGCAGGCCGACGCGGCGGCCGAGGCCCGGGCGGAGGCGGCAGCTACGGAGATGGAGGCGGAGGCCTCGCACAACCAGCCTCCGCTGCTCGTCGTTCCCCTCCGCGCCGTGGCCCCCGACATCCCCGTGCCCCCGTCGGAGGAGGTCAACCAAGACCCGCCGGTGATGGAGAGGAGGGAGGACCACGTGGTCTTCGTGGAGGGGGCGCCGCAGACGGCGCCAACTGGAGCGGGCCAAAGCGGCCACTCAGCCGCGGCGCCGGAGCAGCCGGCCGGGGGTGAGCCGGAGGCAGGGGCCGGCCTCGAGGTGCAGCCGGCATTGCGCCGGCGCGCGGGGGGAGGCACCTCCGCGCCGGAGCTGCACCGAGCTGTGGGCGCCATCCAGACGGCGGAGGCCCTGGAGGCGGCCAGTGTTAGCACGTCCGAGTGGACTCCGAGCGGTGGGACGGGCGAGCTGAATGCGGCAGCCCAGGAGGTCCGGAACCGGCTTCAAGCCAAGGCCGCTTCGCTGCAGCGATGCACCCAAGAGTTCCTCGCGACGTGGCCCGTCATCCGGGTGAGCCTTCTGGCCTTGGTTTATTTGCTCTTTTGATTTCTTCCGTGTCAGGCGCATCAGCGCACCCACTGGGTGTAGTCCCCGAGTTCCGAGTCCGCTGTTGCGCAGGTGGCTTGGAACTTACTAGGTCCTGACAACTATCTTATCCTCGCCTCCTGTCTGATCTTCCAGGAGTATCATAACCTCCGCGCTGCTGCCTTCAACTCCCAGGCTCAGGAGCTGGGCCGGAAAACCGAGGACCTGACCAGCAGCCGCAGTGCGTGCTTTGTTTCGTTCATCTCCTGTGGGGGCGCGTCAGCGCACCCACTGGGTGTAGTCCCCGAGATTCGGGCCGACTGCTGAGCAGTCGGGTCGGATCTTCCTTGACGACTTCTTCCTTATTGATTTTTCCTTTGTCTTCGTGCTTGCAGGAGCCAATGCCGACTTGAGGGGGCAGCTCAGCGGGGCCCAGGCCGCCCTTCGCGCCAAGGAAGCCGAGTACAACACCTTGGTCCTGGAGCGTGACCGCCTGGCCAAGAAGTTGGCCGACCAGGAGGAGGGCCACAAGGCGGCCCTGAAGAAGGCACAGGACAGCGAGGACGCCCTGAAGGCCGAGTTCAAGACCGAAGCGGTGGGCTAGGCTGAGGCAAAACAAGCGCTGAGCGAGGGCTTCGGTCGTATCGAGGATCTGATCGATGGTAAGCCGCCTTCCTCATTCCTTGCTTGCCCATTGCCCCCTGATTTGTGTTCCGACTTGTGCTGCTTTTGTTCTCTATGTAGACTACTTTCCCGGCTACTCCGTCTTCGCCACCCAAACCATCGAGGCCCATCGCGAGGCGCACCGACAGGCGGGGGCTGAAATCGCGCCGGACGCGAGTCGGACGCTTGAGGAGCAACTCTTGGCGGTCCAAGCCCGGCTGCAGCCGGACCACAGGATGCTCCGCCGCCTCCAGCGCGCCGGGGCGCAGGTGTTGGCCGCCCTCTGGCCAGGCGAAACGATTCCCCGCACCCCGAGTCAGACTGACGACTGGCTGGAGGTTGCGGTTGGCCGCTTCGAGGCCTGGAAGGCATCGGCGGCCCGGCTTGGAGCTGGGCAGGCGCTGGAGTTCGTCCGAGCCTGGTATCCCGGGCTGAACCTGGACCAGCTGCGCACCTGGCGGCTGGAGGCCGACGAGGAGATGGAGGAGGTGCGGCCGGCTATCGCTTAGCGTGCCTCGACGATCGCCGAGTGCACTGACATTAGCATCTTCGCTCCTGAAATAAATGACGACGGCGTTGCCCAGCCGGAGGAGTGGTTCGGGCTGGACCCGGCAGCGGGTGAGGACTCGGCAGAGGAGATCGCCTCCAGCGATGAAGGCGAAGACGACGAAGGAGAGGAAGGCGAAGACGTTGAGCCGGCCGGTGAAGCGGCCAGCCAGCCTCAGCCTGACCGTGCCTCCAGCAACGAGGCGCATGCTAGAGCGCCCTCTGCGGGAGGCGGTGATCATGTCGAGGTTCGCCAGCCGGCCACTCCTCCAGCCGGCACTGCCATCTCAACCGACCTGCCTGACTCGCCAGTCGCTCCCTTGGCTTAAACTGCCGTCCTTGCTTTTCCTGCTTGTTACCCTTTGAACATTTTTTATTAAACTTGCGCAGTTCCACCCACTCGGGGTGTATTCGAACTATGTTGTATGCTGGCCTTTTGAAGGCCTTTTGTGTAAATATGATCGTGTGCGTGTTTGGTTTCCATTCGCGTATGCTTTTTATCCTTAGGCTGTTTCCTTTGCCGCCTTCCCCTTTTGGGAAGGCAAGTACTCGAGCTTTCTTAGATTGAAGCGAGGTGAATGGAAGCCGGCCGGCCGGCTACTCTGGTAGTCGGTCGGTGGTGGGAGAAAAACCGGCTTTTGTTATATTAGTCCGTTAGTCCCTAGCCGTTTTTCGTGTGGGCGTCCTTTCCTACCTTTAACTCTTGCCATCCAGACAGCCGGTTCTTCGAACTGCGACTTTTGGCAAGAGAAGGCTTGGGTGCCGGCACACTACTTGTCTGACCGCGGGTAGGACTTTTAATATAACTCCAGGCAGCCAGTCCCCGGGCCGACTAGTCAAACCTGGTGCCGGGCGAATAAAGTGAATGTAATGACAAGGTCATAAGCATGATATTCTTCATTTATAGATAAAAGACGGCAGTCCCCGAGCTCTCCTCGGGGGGCCTATTGTCTCGTACTTAGTACAAAAGTTAGCGTGATACATACTGCATTTCACCTGTAAAATCTTTGGAGGAGGTTGGCGTTCCATGGTCGTTCCGACTCCTTGCCGGAATCATCTCTCTTGCGTGCCTTCGGCTTCTGCGCGTCGATCAGGTAGTAGGAGTCGTTGCCTAAAGCTCTGCTGATGACGAAGGGGCCCACCCAAGGGGCCGAGAGCTTGTGTTGGCCGGCTGTTCGCTGGATCAACCGGAGCACAAGATCGCCCTCTTGGAAGGATCTTGGCCTGACCTTCCGGCTGTGGTAGCGACGCAAGCCCTGCTGGTAGATGGCGAACCAACTGAGGGCTAACAGTCTGCCTTCTTCCAGCAGGTCGACGCCGTCTTCTTGTGCTTCCTTGGCCTCCGCCTCCGTGTACATGGTTATCTGAGGCGAGTCGAACTCGATGTCAGTTGGGATGACCGCCTCGGCACCATACACGTGGAAGAAAGGAGTGAAGCCGGTTGACTTGTTTGGGGTAGTGCGCAGACTCCAGAGGACGGCCGGCAACTCATCGAGCCAACAGCCGGCTAAATGTTCCAGTGGTACGACCAGTCGGGGCTTGATGCCGGAAAGGATGAGGCCATTGGCTCGCTTGACCTGTCCATTTGACTGCGGGTGGGCAACGGACGCTAAGTCCAACCGGATGCCTTGCATCGCGCAGAAACGTGCCAAGGCTCCCTTGGCAAAATTCGTGCCATTGTCGGTGATGATGCTGTGTGGCACGCCGTACCGAGTTGTTATATCTGTGATAAATGTCACGGCAGTCGGCCCATTCAGCTTCTTGATCGGCTTTGCCTCAATCCATTTGGTGAATTTATCCACAGCGACAAGCAGATGTGTCATGCCGCCGCGCGCCGTCTTGAATGGGCCCACCATATCCAGTCCCCAAACGGCGAAGGGCCAAGTGAGGGGAATGGTCTTGAGTGCCGAAGCCGGCATGTGTTGCTTGGAGCTGAAGTGTTGGCACCCTTTGCAATGTTTAACTAACTCCTTGGCGTCATCCAAAGCAGTCGGCCAAAAGAAACCATGGCGGAAAGCTTTGGCGACGAGTGATCTTGAGGCCGCATGGTGGCCGCATTCTCCTTGGTGGATGTCTCTGAGGATTGCAATGCCCTTCTCTTGCTCGACGCATCGCTGGAGGACTCCAGTGACACTGCGCTTGACGAGCTCTCTGTTGACGATTGTGTATGCTCCGGCTCGGCGTTGGACTTGTCTTGCCTCTGTTTCTTCAGCCGGTAGATCTTGGTTTTTTAGGAAGTTGAGGATGGACTGAGCCCATGACGGAGCTGCGACTTCTTCTATTGCCAACACGGCTACTGCGACCAGGGCGGGCGGGCTGGGTGGTGAAATGCTCGAGTCGGCTGCTGCCTGTTGTGTTGGTGCAGTCTCCGGGCCGACTACCGCAGTCCCCGGGTCGGGCGTAACTACGGAAGTCCCCGAGCCGCCTATTGACGTCCCCGGGCCGACTGTCGAAGTCCCCAGGTCACCTACTTGGTTCTTCGAGCCGGATCCGGCCGCGTCGAGGTCAGGCGGCACGAAGATGGAATCGGACTCTAGAGACGGCTTGATAGATGGCTTGAGGAGACGTTGCAGAGAGACACCGGTTGGTATTGCCTGCCGAGTGGAGCCTATACGAGCCAGGGTATCAGCTGGCTCGTTGTCGGCTCACGGTACGTGGAGGAACTCGCATCCTTCAAAGTACCCGCTGATCTGCTGAACGAGGAAGCGGTAGCTTGCCATATTTGCTTCATTGGCGTCCCAGTCACCGGATGACTGCTGGACTACCAAGTCCGAGTCGCCATAACATAGGATCCGGCATATGCCGAGCTCTTTGGCAAGCCGGAGCCCGTGTATGAGTGCCTCGTACTCGGCCACGTTGTTGGAGGCGGCAAAGTGAATTTGCAGTGTGTATCTGAGCTTGTCTCCTTTGGGAGAGGTGAGGATGACGCCGGCTCCCAAGCCGGTGCGCATCTTGGACCCATCGAAGTGCATGCGCCAATGAGTGGAGTCGGGAGCTGGCGGCAGGTACTGGGTCTCGGCCCAGTCGACGAGGAAGTCGGCCAATGCTTGGGACTTGATGGCGGTGCGAGGCTGGTAGAATATCGTGTAGGGGGCCAGCTCGATGGCCCATTTCGCCACCCGGCCGGATGCATCCCGGTTGCCTATGATTTCGGCAAGCGGGGCGGTGCATACAACCGTGATGGGACGCTCTTGGAAGTAGGGCTTCAGCTTCTTGGCGGCGAAGTACATGCCATAGCACATCTTCTGGTAGTGCGGGTAGTTCTGCTTCGAGGTAGACAGCACATCGCTTAAATAGTACACCGGCCTCTAGACCGGCTGGGCTCAGCCCTCTTCTGGGCGCTGGACTACGATGACGGTGCTGACCACCCGGCTGGTTGCAGCAATGTAGAGGAGCATGGGCTCTTTCTCAGTCGGCGCTGCCAGGACAGGCGGCCTGGCCAACATCTTCTTCAGCTCGTGAAAAGCTTGGTCGGCTTGGTCATTCCACTCAAAGTGAGTGGTCTTCTTCATGAGGCGGTAGAGGGGGAGAGCTTTTTCTCCGAGCCGGCTGATGAAGCGGTTTAGGGAGGCCAAGCACCCGGTGAACTTCTGGACGTCTCGAAGCTTGGTGGGAATCGCCATCCTCTTAATGGCCTTGATCTTTACAGGGTTGCATTCGATGCCGCGTTCGGAGACCAGGAAGCCTAGGAGCTGGCCGGCTGGCACTCCGAACACGCATTTCTCGGGGTTGAGCTTGATCTGGAACCGGCGCAGGTTCTCAAATGTTTCCTTGAGGTCTTCCAGCAAGGTGCCGCGCTTCTCCGTCTTCACCACAATGTCGTCTACGTAGACGTGGGCATTTCTGCCGAGCTGCTTGAGGAGGCACTTCTGCATGCAACGCTGAAAAGTGGCACCGGCATTTCTTAAGACGAATGTCATGGTCAGGTAGCAGAAAGCTCCGAATGGCGTGATGAAGGCAGTCTTCAGGCGGTCAGCCGGATCTAGCTTTATCTGGTGGTATCCTGAGTAAGCATCCAAGAAACTCAACAGCTCGCATCCGGCCGTGGAGTCTATCACTTGATGAATCCTTGGCAGGGCAATGGGATCTTTGGGGCAGGCCTTGTTGAGGCTCATGTAGTCTATGCACATGCGCCACTTATTGTTCTTCTTTAGCACGAGGACCGGGTTGGCGAGCCACTCTGGATAGAAAACCTCCATAATGAAGCCGGCTGCCAGAAGTCGGGCTATCTCCTCTCCCACAATCCTTCTTTTCTCCTCCGACAGTCGGCGGAGGGGTTGTTTGACTGGTTTTGCGCCTTCTCAGACGTGTAGCTTCTGCTCAGCGAATTCCTTCGGAACACCTGGCATGTCCTTAGGGGACCATGCAAAGATATCCCGATTCTCACGGAGGAAGTCGGCGAGCTCGCCTTCCTATTGGCTGTTTAGGTTTGCCCCGATGACGGCAAACCTTTTTGGGTGCTCGGGGTCAAGAGGTATCTTCTTTGTCTCCTTGGCCGGCTCGAAAGATCCTTGGGCATCACACTCCTTGGGATCGGGGGACAGGGCCGGCTATTTGCCGGCCATGGCCACAACTCGGTCCAACATCTTCTTGTCTTCGGCAATCAAAAGGGACTCGGCCAGCCGGCTGCTGGCTGCAGCACACTCGGAAGATTTCTTGTAATCGCCGGCTACGGTGAGGATGCCCTTGGTGCTCGGCATCTTCATCTTGAGGTAAGCATAGTGGGGAACAGCCATGAACCTGGCCAAGGCAGGGCGGCCAAGCAATGCATGGTAGGGGCTCTCCAGGTCCACCACTTCAAACCAGATCGCTTCTCGGCGGAAATGACCTTGTCTCCAAAGAGTACATCAATCTTGATCTTGCCAATGGGGGCGCAGGACAGGCCAGGTACAATGCCATGGAACACAGTCCGAGTAGGCATGAGTTGCTTCATCTTGACGTTCAGCTTCTCCAGGGTGTCACGGTACAGGATGTTGATGCTGCTCCCGCCGTCTATCAGCACTCGGGAGAAACGGGCGGCGCATCTGTCCGTTGCAAGGGTGGCATCCAAAACCAACGCATAAGAGCCGGGAGATGGCATCACCTCTGGGTGGTCGGCCCGGCTCCAGGTGATAGGCTTTTCTGACCAGTGCATGTGCTCGGCCGGGTTGGCAGCGACCACGTTGACTTCTTGGTGCTCTTGGCGTCTGCTACGCCGGCCTTCAGGCTGGCTTGTAAAGACAACGTAGGTGGCATGCTCGTCAGGGAACTCATCGTGCACAGCCCCGACTGCTGGCCGAGCGGTCGGCGGCTGCGGAGCCGGAGGCGGCGGACCGGCAGGCGGAGGCGGCGCGAGCCCTTCGCCTTTGGAGATTCGGGTGAGCCAGTGGCACTTCCGGGTTGTGTGGTTGGACGGCTTCGCACCGCTATGGAACTTGCATGGGGCGTCGAGAGTTTGCTCGTAGGAGAAGGCCGGCTGCCAAGCCGGCTTGCCGCCCCTCTGCTTCTTGGGTGCGGGCCACCCTTCGGGCTACTCGTCTTCGACTGTGGCCACCTGCTGACTGGTGGAGGGCGGCACGGGGCCCTTGCGCTTGTGGTCGTTCGGGTGTGGGCATCGACCGGAGTCCCCAGCCGGCGTCTTGGGCGCCGGGTTGAGTACTTTCCCAGACGCGTCTACCCGGAGTTCGGTCTTCATTGAGGAGTCGGCGGTGGCGTACTTGTTCGCTATGACCAGAAGCTCATCGAGGGTAGTCAGCTCGTCGCAGAGGAGCTTGTGCTTGAGGAGGGTGCCTTCTCGGCATCCGGCGGTGAAGTATTCTATGGCTTGCACCTCGTGCACCCCTTCGCAAGAATTGCGGAGCTCGGCCCAACATGTGAGGTAGTCGCGAGTGGACTCGGCGGGGCCTTGTACGGACAAGGAGAGCTATCTGGGCTTGGGGGCCCGCTTGTAAGTGCTGGTGATGTTGCGGACGAAGGCCTCCGTGAAGTCTAGCCAGCTGTTGATGTTGTAGGGCCTGAGGCTATTGAGCCAGGTCCACGCTGTGCCTTGCAGCATGAGGGGCACGTACTTCACGGCAACGTGCCTGTTGCCGTTTGCTATGCGAACCGCTGTGGAGTAGTCGATCAACCAATCTTCCGGCTTCACGGAGCCGTTGTACTTGGGCGTGTCTCTTGGGAGCGAGAACCCTTTTGGGAAAGGCTCGTCGTGGATGCGGGGGCCGAAGCAAGGCGGGCCGACATAGTCTTCTTCTTCTAGCGCTAGGGATCGCGCTAGGCGGTCGATCCGATGGCGGGCGTCGTTCTCGCCGACTCCTTCACGGAGACCTAGTCGGCCGCTGAGAGTCGGATGCGTGACAGGTGGTGGGGTGGGATATCTCTCCCCACGAGGCGGAGGCGGAGGCGGGTTACCCCGCTGCTCCACCGCCCGGGGACGGCCTTCTGCGTCTCGCTTGATGGAGGTCCGGGTTCGGCTTCGGCTGGCAGCCGGCTCTTTCTCGTGCCACACGCAGGTTTTACTCATAGTCGGCGTCCGAGACGTCGCGCCGTGATCTCGGCGTGGGGGAGGGCTTTCTGCGCAGGCGTCGGCTTCGTGCCGCTGTGCGGCTGCATCGATTAGTTGCTGGATGCGTCTGGTCATGTGGGGGAGTTCTTCGGCCTCCAGTCCGTCTAGCTCGTCTATGGCCGCCTGGGCGGCGCGTAGGTTCTTGAGCGGAGTGGCGTAGACTGGGCGGTCGACTCCTAGCGTGTCGGCGAGGGCAGCGCCGCGCTGTCTGACAACGCCGGCTCGGCTTGGCCCGCCTGGGGGCGGCGTGCTAAAGGCGGCGCAGTCGGCTTCGCGCTGGTGGGCCTCGGTGAGGCGTCTCATGGAAGCCAACTTCCGGCCCTCCGTGAGGAGGGCGAGGCGGCGAGCCTCCAGTGCTTCGGCGTCGGCATCGGCCGGGAGGGGGATGGACAAATCATGGACCGCTGCATGCGGGGCGTCGAGGGCGTTCTCGCCAGAAGCGCCGCCGTGGCCGATGACCATCACCTCGGTGGTGTCAGCGTCGCAGCCATCGGCCCAGGGCAGCGGGTCGTTGAAGATCGCGACGTCGGTGGGGAAAGTGTCGAGCGAGGCCGTGTCGGAGTCGACAGGCATCGGATCGGTGGAGCCAACAGACTCCAAGTCCACAACAGGCTCGCCGGAGACGTGGAGCTGGCCGAGGAGGTTGACGAGGTGGTTGGTGTCCACGTCAGAGGCGAGCTCGTCGGAGATGAGGGTCTTGGCAAGGAGATCGGTGAGGCCGCTCGCTGCGCAGGCGTTGGTGACGCCTTCCAGCGCGTCACGGCAAGCGCCATAGGGCGCGCCGGGCTGGCTACGCTCGCTGGGGAGGAAGAGGGTTCCCGTCCAGAACAGGTCTTCGGACGATGGTGCACCTGGCCCCACGGTGGGCGCCAAATGTCGGGTGGTAGGTGCGACATATGCCAACGGGTGGCTTATCATTGTGGGTGCCAGTAAGACGTCGCCGGTGCCTGGAAGCGGGATGAGGCGAAGACATGGACGCCGGCGAATCTTACCCAGCTTCGGGGCTCTCCATGGAGATAACACCCCTACTGCTGCTCTGCGGGGTCTCCGCATGATCACTGGATGAACAAGTAGCTACACGATGCTCCTTGAGCTGTTTGGTGAGAAGAAGAAGAAGGGCACGGCTAGCTCTCCTCCCCTCTCTATATGGTGTCTAGAACTAGCTTGGATCCACCCTTTGCATGGGTGCCCCGGGGGGTTTATATAGGCCTACCCCCCGGGGGTACAATGGTAATCCGGCTGGGCGTGGGGCCCAGCCGTCTGTGTCTACGCTCGCCGGCCTCTGCGCTGGCTGCTGGGGCCCGCCGGCTGCCGGCTCCTTGGTCGACAGGCAGGCCCCACTGTCCAAGGCCTTGTCGGTGGCTGGTTACTGTTGCCTCGACCTGGTGACGAGGGCTTCGCTGAGGTGAGCGTGGCTAAAGCGCCATCGCCCGGCGGGCGATCGCTGTAGCCTCACCACGTCTTGTCTCCTTAATGGGGCGTCTCCTTCGAGGGAGGGGGCAAGCCGGCTGCGGGGAGCCGGCCCGGTCTCGGGCCGACTAGGGAAGGCCTGGCCGCCTTCGGGCGTCTCTCTGCCTGAAGGGGCCCACCACCCGTGGGCCGCGCTGGCAGCCCGTCGTGGATGACATCAGGGTCAGCATGGCAACAGTGCTGCACCGGACGGGTCATGGCCACCCCGTACGGCGCACTATGCCAGGCATGCTCTGGTATTCGGGGGTGGCAGGCTTGACTGTAGCCACGCCCTGTCACATCGCCGTTATGTGGATGCAGACTTCGAGGGTACGATCTTGACCACTTGGTGGGAGCCGGCCTCTTGGAGTCGGCCTTCTCGTGGCGGGCTTCTCGGAGCCGGCCCTCCCGCGGCTTTCTTCATGAGGGCTAAAGTCGGGCCGCCTTCCGATAGTCGGCCTGGGAGACAGCCGGCAAGGGGAAGGCGGCCCCACGTCTTGGATTCTTGAGGGCCGGATCGGCTCGTAATTTTTTCAGAAGTGCCAGGGGGAGCTGGCTAGGCTACCCGTGGTCATTTACTCCGACACCCTTCCTCATATACAATTAGTTGTCCGCCTCAATCGATGGATTTTCTCACATTTTTCTGATTCAAATTAGATTTCGATGGCTGTTAGGTTATTCGGCATGTAATCTAAAATAATTAGAAAGTATAGGTTGTTTCTACTGTAATGCATTATTGACTTGTTATTTGTGAGAACCAAAATAAATCCAACCATCTCAAAGTTTTGGACTGGACCCAATTCTCAAACTGAACCACCACATGGACCGAAGCGCATTCAGCTCTATACTGTATGTATTCTGTTTGATCAACTTGCAAACCGGCCAGCATTTGGAAGTTCCAGTCTACTAGTAGAGGGGAAAACATGAGGAGCAGCTTGTAGGTTTGCTTGCTCCGATGGGATGGGATGGAGGATATAGCGGTATCAACTCAAAGCCGTAGCAGTAGCACCCCTGTATCGTACATAGATTTATTTTTTGCCCTGCTTCTCTTACTAGTTTTAGCTTATCAAAGTGGATGTATGTATTACATGTTTTTGAAACTAGATTTGTATTGCTGGTAGGTTATTTTGTGTATGTGATCTAAAATAAATACAAAAATATCGGTTGATTCTACTATAATGCATTATTAGTCTCAAAACTTCCAGTTATGTTTGCAATATTAACAGGAGTACACTACTAAAGTTAACAAATTGGGCATCTTCTAGGTCAAACTATAAATGTTGATTAATTTTTGTTTTGGTTGAGAATCGGGCACCTTCTAGGTCAAGAAAATTGGGCATGACCTTTGCTAATTTTCTTGACCTAGGAGTGCCCCATTCTCAACCGAAACGGAAATTAATCAACATTTCAGGAGAAAGGGGTCATTTCATAAGATCACAAGTTCAGAAGATCTACAGTAGCAGAAGCATCACAAGTTGACAAAATCACAAGTAGCAGCAGCATCATCACAAGTAGTGCAGCAGCAGCAGTGAATATAGTTTTTATAGCATGTACTTTGGGTTCGGTTCTCTCGAGAAAAAACAGCAGCAGTGAACCAGATGACCCCTATCCTTCCAATTCCAAAGCATCATTGCTTGCAGTATACACCATCTATCTTCACATCATACAAGTGGCACCGAGCAGGAAAACTATCTATCTATCAGGCCTCCCAGGGAATGCAAAATAGGTGATGGACTCACAACATCGACACGATCCCCATATGTTCGGACTATTTCAAGACTCGAACAGGACCTTAGAAAATGAAACAGTGGACAAAGTTGCACCTGCTACCATGGCGAAAAGACTCATTCGACCCGGAATCATGAACCATCGACTGTAACAAGACCATATATAATTCTCTAAAATCAAACCTCTTTGTCAGCAGAGAGAGGAGCAAGTTATGAACGAAGTAGTTCTCTGATTCTCGTTCTAATATGAGCACCAACATGGTTGTTGGTCTACAGACAAGATGCAGTCAGCAAGTTACTATCAATACCTTGTATAGATTTGCAGAAAAGAGAAAAGGCATGAACTCTAAACTACTGCATACCCCACTCATATTGACAGTCGAACCAAAATTATACTTACTAGTACAAGGGAACAAAGAAGGCAAGAATTCTGTACTCTAACATGACCACTGACATGACAGAGTTATAGCCATCGTCGCAAGAAACTTAACATACAGTACAGAAGAGGAAGAAAAAGACATGGACTCTGGGAACCTGAGAAGGAAGAGGGGAGAGGAGGCGGAGCTCACCAGGGAGGCGTAAGGAGGCCCTGCGAGAGCTTAGTAGTAGTAGAGGTGGCCGGAGTTGAGGAAGACGGCGGCGACCCGAGGAAGAAGATGAGGTGGATCTGGTGCTGTGCGGCTCCTCAGGTTTGCGCTACTGCAGGGACGAGGGAGGGGCGTGAGCAGCGGGCGAGAACGAGGGAGAGCGCAACCGGGGAGAGGAGGAGAGGGGAGGATGATCGGCTCACACGCGCACCTCGCAAAATCGGCGGCGGTGGAGGGGGCGTGGGCGGACGGCGGCGTGCTCCCACGGGGGTCGTTGGGTTAGGTAGGGCGCGCGCACCTCGCAAAGCCGGTGGTGGTGGAGCGGGAGCGGGCGGACGGCGGCGTGCTTGATCGCACGGGGGTCGTCGGGTTAGGTGGGCGCGTGGATCTCGCGAGGGAGGGAGAGAGGCCAGAGGGAGAGGGGAGCAAGTGAGAGTGGGGGAGGGTTAGCAATGGCGCAGCTTTTAAGGGTGCGCCATAAAAATACTTATACCAATGGCGCACCTTCTACGGTTGCGCCATTACTATCTTTTTTTGGATTTTTAGTTGCATGTAATATTTTTTTAGAAAATGACCATAAATTTTAAAATGTTATGATATAAGTAATTATTACTAATTTTCAAATACTTGCGTTGCAAAACATTCGTGAATTGGTAAAACATTTATGAATATGAAAAAATATCATCAAATTTGAAAAAATATTCATGAATTCAAAAAGTGCCCATAAAATTTAAAAATATTCATGAATTCAAAAAATATTAACAAATTCAATACTTTTTATGAGTTAGAAAAATGTTCGCATTTTCAAAAAAAATGTTTGCAAATTTAAGCAGGTAAAGGAACACTGAAAAATAAAATACCAGAATAAACATAAATAAAAATTGGTATATCAATGGTGCACCTCCTAGGGGTGCGCCATAAATACCTTGATAGAAATGGTGCACCTCCTCCTGGTGCGCCAATAATAACTCTCTCTTTACCAGAATAAACATAAATAAAAACAATTAAAATACCAGAAGAAAACACAAAGAAGCCCAAGATGCCTGTAAATGATGATTTGCAACAAAATAAGAGGGAGAAGAACAAAAATTCCAAATCCAAGAAGAAAGTGGTCGATACTTCAACTTGGTGATGGAGAAGTTACAAGATATTAAAGGAAGGTAAGTACAGACAACATTAATCCCCACTGTTTCAAACAAAACAGGTTACTGGATAGAGGACTAGAACAGAAGAAATGCCATTTCCATATGTCGAAATACAATCGAGAAATGAAGACTACAATTTAAATACAATCGATCTTAGCTATCTTTTCACAATCTTCTTGCCCTTCTTTTTCGCAAATGGAGTTCTTATCTTGAATGGACGTCCTTTAGGTAGGGTGGTCCTGCTTCTTCTTGTGGTGTATGGTACTTCATCGTCGTCATCATGTTCCATCTTCGGGTCGCCGTACTTGTCGAAGTCTTGCTCATTGGCGACTCCATCCATTCCAATGATCTTCCTTTTGCCTCTCCTCACGACAACACAGCTGGGATTTGATGGGTCAGTAATGAAGAAGCATTGGTCCACTTGGGAAACTAGTACCCATGGCTCATTTTTCGCGGTGACGTTTGTGCTCGCGGTCTTGGATAACCATGGTGGTGAAATACCGGTCTTCTTTTAGGACGCTCTTGGCCCATCTGACATGGAACATCGAGACCTTCTCTCCAGCATAGCTCAGCTCCCAGATCTCCTCAATCCTTCCGTAGTATCTGTCCTTGTCGTTACTGGTGTAGGATTCCATCGTTACCCTGCAGTTCTGATAATCATCGCTCTTCATGTCCTTTTCCTCGGTGTAGAATGTGTAGCCATTGATATCGTATGCCTCATAGGTCATTTTGTGCTCGGCGCCCTGTGACAAGGTGAATATGAGTTTTTCTTCCGCGGAAGAATCCTCATGTAAAGGGTACGACAGAAGCTTCTCCTTGAACCAACGCGTGAAACATGAGTTGTGCTCTTTGATTATATCTCAGTCCGTCCTCTATTAGCCTCAGTCATTGTACGTCTTCTCAATAAAGGTTTTGTGCTCTACCACCCAAGGACCGACCACGTCTATGTGTTGTAGCGCGACTAGGTTTGCTCTTTTAAATTCGGCGAGTCGACCCTTGAAGTCGACATGCATTTCGCGGCAACCCTCGCGGTGACCCCATCCAGCGAGCCTGCCGAGGTGCCTGTTGACGGGCAGACCAACGGGGTTCTCGATGCCTAGATAATTCATGCAGTAGGAGATGCACTCTTCGGTCAGAAAGCCCTTTGCTATGCATGCCTCTGGACGTGACATGTTGTGAACGTATCCTTTGATGACACCATTCATCCTTTCAAATGGCATCATGTTGTGCAGGAACGTCGGCCCGAGTTGGATGATATCCTCCATGATATGGACCAGCAGATGCACCATAACGTCGAAGAATGCGGGCGGGAAGTACATCTCAAGCTCGCATAGTATCACCACGATCTCTTCCTGTAGCCTTCTGAGTTGCCTCACGCCAACCGACTTCCGAGAGATGATGTTCAAAAATTTGCACAGGCCAAATAGCATTTCACGGACATGCGCGTCCATGATGCCATGGATTGCAACTGGAAGTATCTGCATCATCAGCACGTGACAGTCATGAGACTTTATCTCGCTGAACTTCTGCTTCGCTGAGTCTAGGTATCTGCTTATCTTCCCCGCGTAACCGTAAGGAAGTTTTACTCCTACGAGGCAGGTGAAAAACTGATCGATCTCCTCCTGACTTAGAGTGAAGCACGCGGGAGGGCAGTCATATTCGATCTTCTTGGCATTTTTGCCTTGGCGACGACTTTCCATGTCCTTCGCCTCATCATCATCATTAGGGCGGTTTGCGTGAAGCTCCTCCCTGATGCCCATTGATTTCAAGTATGCTCTTGCTTTCGGCCCATCTTTGGTCCTCTCTGGCATGTTGAGCAGGGTACCAAGCAGACTCTCGCACACGTTCTTCACGATATGCATGAAATCAAGGCTGTGAGGCACACAGAGGATCTTCTAGTACGACAAGTCCTAGAAAACAGACCTTGTTTTCCATACCTTCAGCAGCGGCTCTGGCGCCTTTCGCTTCTGTCCCGGTGGTGGGTACTCTTTCCAATTTTTCAACAGCTTGTCTATTTCCTTGCCGCTCCTCGTACGCGGGTGTCTTCGGGGTCCGGTTTCACAATCGAATAGATCCTTGCATTTTCTCCATGAGTCATCGTCACGAAGCCACCTTCGATGTCCCATGAACATGGTTTTTGAAGACCCAGGATCTGTATCTAGCTGGCGATACATTGTGTGATCCATGCACCTGACGCATGCAAAAAATCCATGGACCACCTGCCCCACGACATATCCGTAATCGAGATAGTCGTGCACCGTCGTGAGTAGTGCGGCTCTCATAGGGAAATATTCTTTCTCTGCGGCGTCCCACGTATTGGCTGGCGTTTTCCATAGCGTGTCTAGCTCCTCTTTCAGTAGCCCCAGATACAGATTGACGTCGTTCCCTGGTTGTTTCAACCCTTGCCGCGGTTGTCTTGCTGACCTTCCTTATTTCTTTCCCGCCCCCCATGGACGACTTCATAATCATCTTCATCACCTTGCCACCAATAGCCATCCATGAAACCACGCAAGAGCAGGTGGTCCTGCACCTGTCCGGAATCCGGGTCCATAAGGCTCTTCAGCTTGCATCTTCGACACGGACATCTTATCTCCATCTCGTTCTTTTAAAGCATCTCGGCCTTCGCGGAGCTCAAAAACCAATTCATGATGCCTTCGGTCATTGTGCGGACCATGGTTGCCTGCGTGGTAGAGCAAAACGATATTTTAGAACCAAAAAAATTTGGCATGACTTTGCCTAAAAATAGGACCAAAAAGAATGCATAGTGCCAAATTATCGCCGAAATGGAAATGAATCAACATTCCAGCAAAATATTGGCAACTATCGCATTTCAAATACCGGTACCTGCAAACACAAACATATGCAACACCACAAACATACGTAGATCTAGGCCATAAAAAGTGTGTACGTTGTTGGAGGGAGAAAAAAGTAGATCTAGAACATAAAGAAAGCTTTCCCCTTACTTACCTATCAAAAAAAAGGAAATTTAACCACTTAATTTGGGTGAATCTATGGTGCAAATGAGGTGAGGAGGAGGAGGCAGCCGAGACAAAGCTTGGTAGAGGTGGAGAGAATGAAGTGGAGAAAGTGAGTGTGGTAGGTGGCTGTCAAAAATATCTAGCTGCTCCCAGGTTAAGAATGGCGCACCACCTAAGAATGCGCCATTAGTAACCAAGGTTACTAACGGCGCACCTGGTGTGTGGTGCGCCATTACTAGTTTTGGAAAAAAATATAAAAAATGTAAGTAGTGGCGCACCAGTGGATATAGTAATGGCGCACTATCCCCTGGTGCGCCACTGCTAACAAATTTTTTTATCTTTTTTTTAAAACTAGTAATGGCGCACCACACACCAGGTGCGCCATTAGTAATGTGTCCAATAATGGCGTACCTGTATCTGGTGCGCCACTGCTATATAGCAGTGGCGCACCACATACATGGTGCGCCATTAATGTCCATATTAGCTATAGCCGTTTTCCTAGTAGTGCAACTACTGTACCGATTAAGGTACAATGTTCCTCTGAGATGGACGCATGTTGCAACATGTCCATCAATGTATTCGACGCCTCCCAATTCCTGGAAGAGGGCATGGAAGTATGGACTCCCTTCGAAGGGGTATGTTTACTCGACCCTAGAGTCGTCTTCGGCTATAAATCGGAAAGTCCGGGGCCTTTATCGTTGGCCCCCGATGGGACCGCAAGGCATGGACCCTATACCACCGAAGTATCACCTTTGGGCATGATCTTAACTGTCCCTCACACCACTTGTTGATCGGGAGAGATCCTCCGGTATGAAACCTCAAAGTCGTCCACCCTATTGGGCGAGAAGGTTTGTGTAGGTGTCTCGCTTTTCATCATCTCCGGAAGAAGATCCCCCGAGGAGGAGGATTGTTGAGGAAGACTGTGTGCCGGACTGCAAACATGTATTTTAGATGTTACTCTTGTAACTAGATGGGATTGGGATATGTTTAGGAAACCCTTGTTCACTTACGATTCGGCTAAGGGCTTGTCCTTACGAAGGAACTGTGCGACAACGTCGTCTTACGAACCCGAACCGCCTGACAGGGACATCTTCCCTCGCTCAGGAGCCTTTACTTCCAAATCTTCCGAGGCAGTCCTTTTCTTCCCATGGGGGGAAGGGTTGTCAGTTTCTCCTTCGCTTTTGTCTTCGAAAGGGGGAGCTCCAATCTCCCCGGACATAATGTCTGCTGTATCTTTAGAATGGAGGCCACCTTTGTCCTTCTTGCTCTCCTCCTTGTCCTCCTTCACTGGCACTTGATATGGCGCCGGAGTCAGCATCCTTGTTAATACAGGATCAGCTGAGTCTTCGAGAAGAGGGGCCGAACACCTAATTCGTTCCGCCTTCTTTATCCAACCATGTTCAAAGATTGTTTTCTCAGTATTACGGGATATTTATCTAAGTTGTGCTCGGGAGTCGAGTGCTTACCGAGGTATCCGGATGGTTGCAGTCGAGGCCAATGTCTTCGGAGGTATCCGGCCACTATTTTTGTGTCCCGAAGAATAACTTCCACATCCCTCTATGAGTCATGCTGAAGAAGTGCCGAAGGGTCCGTGGTCCTTCCGGATTGAACTCCCACGTGCGGAGGGGCCGTCGCTGGCACGGCAGGACCCGACAGACTAGCTTCACCTGGTTTACATTGATGAGGCCGGTGTCCTTGTCGAGGAGGCTCCGGATGCGGCTCTGTTGTGTCTCCACGTCGTCAAATGATCCCTAGTCCAGCCCCTTATTAATCCATGATGCGAGTTGTAATGGAGGGCAGATCGGAACGCAGGTGTAGCTGCCCACTTGGTACCACGGGGTTCAGTGATGTAAAACCACTCCCGCTGCCATAGGTTGGAACCTTCCGTGAAAGAGCCTTTTGGCCAAAGAGCATTGGTGAGCTTGTTCACCGTAGCACCACCAGACTCCACTTGCTTCCCCTCGATTACCTTCAGCTTCACATTAAAGGTCTTGAGCCATAAACTGAAGTGTGGGGGAATGCGGAGAAAGGCCTCGCACATGACAATGAACGCCGAGATGTGAAGAAAGGAGTCAGGAGCTAGATCGTGAAAATCTAGCCCGTAATACAACATGAGTCCAAGAACGAAGGGATGGAGAGCGAACCCTAGCCCCCAGAGGAAGTGGGGGATGAATACGACCCTCTCGCCGGATCTGGGAGTAGGAATAACCTGTCCTATAGCAAGGAGCCTATGGAGGATTTCCGCGGTCAGATATCTTGCCGCCTGGAGCTTCGCCATATCCTCCTTTGTGACAGAGGAGGCCACCCACCGGCCTAGAAGGCTAGGTCCGGACATGACTGGGAGGCTCGGAGCAATTAAGTTGAAACCTGGGTGCTAGAACTCGAGGTTGGAAAGGTTGAGGAAGAGATAGGTGCAGAGGAGGAAGACGGTTCTGTGCCCCTTTATAAAGGCGATCAATATCAAACGCATCCTCGTAGGCCTTAAAGCCTGCCTATTCCCAAGGGATCATGCCAACAGAATAGTTGGGTTATCCACGCCCGTATTTATGAGAATCCCGTAATAAGGGGCCACGATCTCTGCTTCGACAAGACGTGCCAATAAAACCGCATCTTAAAATGTGGAGTGGGAGACTAAAAATAGTTCGGAATAATGACCAGCCAGGGACGTGGTGTCATGCCACAAAAGTTGTTAGTGGATTGGACTCATAAAATGTTATGCTCTCTGCATGTGGTACTCGTTTTGCAGAGCTGGACACGTTTTCTATGTTTGAAGGCTGTTTTGGAGTATTCAGAGAAGGAACCCGCCTTGCAATGCCGAAGACAATCTGCCCGCCAGACACCTCATCATTGAAGCCTGGTTTAGGGGCCACTGAGGGAGTCCTGGATTAAGGGGTCCTTGAGCGTCCGACCTGTCGGACATGGGCTCAACCGATGGGCCATCAAGATACAAGAAAGAAGACTCTCTCCTGTGTCCGGATGGGACTCTCCATGGCATGGATGCAAGCCTAGCGTTCAGATATGAAGATTCCTTTCTATGTAACCGACTTTGTACAATCCTAGTCCCCTTTGGTGTCTATATAAACTGGAGGGTTTAGTCCGTAGAGGCAATCATAATCATACAGGCTAGACTTCTAGGGTTTTAGCCATTACGATCCTGTGGTAGATCAACTCTTGTAATCCTCATACTCATCAATATCAATCAAGCAGGACGTAGGGTATTACCTCCATCAAGAGGGCCTGAACCTGGGTAAAACTTTGGGTCCCATGTCTCCTATTACCATCAACCTTAGAAGCACAGTTTGGGACCCCCTACCCGAGATCCACCAGTTTTGACACCGACACTTGGCCCGTGATGTGGGTACAACATGCATATAATGACCCAAAGTGCATCTACCCTGTTGTAATGCCTTGTGCTTGTCCTGCTGATCATGCATGTAAATATGGCATGCCTTCTTGTTTTTCAGTACCTATTCCATTCATGATAACATGTTTTCCAATTCAAGTATTGTCATTCTACTCTATGGCAATGTCATCTGCTTAGTTTGGATATCATGCTTCTGAATATCTTATGCATTGTTATTCATTAGTATGTACTTCATCTGTCTACCATACCATGTTCTTTCTTTTACATTGAAGTAATGTTCTAGTGGTCGCTTGCAATGCCAATCATACATGCATACGTTGCCTTAGTGTTTTTTTGTATGTATTCTGCTAGCATACAATTTTACATTCAAGTACTGTTTTTTACACTGTTGTCCGATCATATCCCTAGCTCTTACATCATAGTCCCTCTGTCCGGATTACATGTCGTAGAAATGGATAAAACTGGCTATATCTAGATCTGAAATACGCCTAGAACCATCCATTTATTTCCGGATGAAGGGAATACATGTCAATATGTCATGCCTTTATATTCTTCAGTACTTATTCCATCTCTTATGTAGCATGTTTTATAATTCAAGCATCATTCTTCTATATAAGGAATGCAAGGGGAAGACAGCTATGTTAGAATCTGAAGGGTCACAAACCAGGTTTTTGCAAAAGATCCAAACGCCAGGAGATAATAAACCAACCCCAGTTTTCATAGATACTGCTCCAGCACAAAGAAACCCAACTCCCACTGATAATAAGCAAATTCCGGTGGCCAAAGAACTAGTCCGCTCCAGTCCAGCAAAAATATGTCAACTCCATTCTAAGAAGCGTGTGTGTATCCTCACATCATGAAATTTTATAGCATTCTGATCATATTTTCTACATGTTTCTTACCCATCTCTCTTTTAGAAAATAAGGTTAAATGATAGAAGATTTCCTCCATTGGGATCGTATTCGAGGAAAGTATCTTGCGGGAATTCTCTATGCTCCAATGCTGATGTAAGTACCTATTGTATATCACTATATTTTTACATCAGCATGTATTTTGTTAATCGGCATGAATCCAACCTTTATCTTATCTAAAATTAGTTGTAGCGAAATGTTCAAGGCAACAACGTTGATTTTTGTTAGGAAAACTGCCTGCTAGTTTTGCATACTGAGTTGCATGAGTGTACTATCTCATATCATGCATATTACTGAATTGTAGTCCTGCTCTGGTTGCCCATTCATTCTTTGTGTCAATGTTGCTTTTGTATTACCTTACCTGGCTGATGATAGCTGTGCCATATTGTGTTAATTTGGTGTAGGCTGGTGTGGTCTGGTTGCCCAAACATTCGCTGTGTCAATGTTGCTTTGCTATTATCTGACCTGGCCAATGATAGCAATACTAGTGTGTTAATTTGGTGCAGGCTACTGAAGATAAGAAGACAAACTCTGAAAACAGCAAGGCAACCCCATTGTTTCTTTCCAATAAATCTAGCCCAGGTAATATGGAAATAACTCTTGATTAACGTGTTCGGGTCCCCTCCTAATTTATGTTATGATGAAGTGGTCGAGACACTCTCCACTATAAATAATACAAGCCTGCCAAAATTGCCATCTGAATCTGTTCAGTTTCCTCTGTCTCGAATGCAACGGACAAAAAAGTATGTTTGTGAACCAATTAATGGCTGAAGCAATGATGGAAATGTTTGAGGAATCAGAGGTGCACATTCGTGCGCAACAACAACTGATCAATGTTTCCAGAGACAGTGTAGCAAAGCAGTAAGAACTGGCCCACATGCTTATGGGTGTCATCCACGCTGAGGTTGCAGATTGTGACGTTGTAGATCATTAGGTTCTGTTCATTTATTTGCACTGGCATCAATCTTTGATTGCCTAGTGGATGTAATTTCTTGTAATATATGCTGGATGTGCAACATTTTTCCTTGTATGTCGTACCTTTCCTTGATGAGTTTCGGTCCTATGCATAATTGCTTGTCGTAATGGGATCAAATTATCTAATTGGGCCTAAAGACATCTAAGAACTTTAGTGGGCCATTAAGTTAATGGGCCGTTACCAGGCCGAAAGTTAATGGTCGGCCCACTTACCTCCCGGGTCGTTAACAGGCTGACATCAGAGTGGGCAACAGGTGGGCCCATTTCATGTCACGGGCCGTTAACATGCCGATACTGAGGTTGGGCTACATATGGCCCAACTATACTGTGGGCCTTTAGCAAGCCGAAAAGAGATAGCGGGCTCATACTGGACTATGAAGAGCATGGGCCACTAAGAGCCGAAAGTCTGGTCGTACTGTAAATGGCCCAACTGTGTTGTGGGCCTTTAGTAGGCCGAAAGAGAAACTGAGCTGGTATTGGACCATGAAGAGCATGGGCCATTAAAAGGCCAAAACTCATGTCCTACTGCAAATGGCCCAACTCATTTATGGGTCGTCAATAGGCTAAAAGACACACCGGGCCGGAATTTGTCCCAACACTTAAATGGGTCGCTAAAAGGCCGAAAGATGTACATCCTAAAAATTGGCCCATCCCTTGAATGGGCCATTAACGGGCCAAAACCACATCGGGCCAATATTGAGCCCAAATATATCGTGGGTTGTTAACGGGCTCAAACTGACGATGGGTTGCAATGGAGTCAAATCATTAATGGGATGTTGATGGGCCTAATTGGCACATCTCATATGGGCTGTAGGCTTAAATGGACCTGACACAAGTAGGCCTTATATGGGCCGGCCTGTTAATTTTTATTGGGCCGACCTTTCTCACCGGAATGGACCACTGTTGGTCCATGCCACATGTTGACCTATCATAGGCGCCTCCTGTCCGATGAGCGGATGATATTTGTGCCAATGCAGAGCTGACATGTGGTTTCGTCGGCCAATGAGAATTTTACACGTGGAAAATTGGCATTGGTCTAGGCTGTTAACATGTTATCGAATCCAAACAGGAATCCGATAGTTTAACAGCGACCCGTTACGGTGGATGCCACGTGTCGGTCACCCTTGACGAAAGCACTTCTATGACGCACGATTTATCTTCATGGAGTTTGACACTTTCGTGATGATAATTTTGGTAATGTCATGGAACAGTTCTACGACAACACATGTATGACTATCTTGATTCTGTCATAAAATCGTCATGGATGTACATGCGTGACAAAAATGTGACCTACTGTGACAAACATGTATCATCACGGAAGTGTATTTTTTGTAGTGTGCTTAAGTTCAAACACGAGATCACCCTTGGGTGGAGGAGGATCCCCAAGAATCTCAACCGGCAAGTTGTGTTCCAAAACATGCATTTGATTAAAGAATATTTCATCAAATTCCTTCCTTTCATTCATAAACATATCATTTTCATGGTCTAGCAAATATTGTTCTAAAGAATCGGTAGGAGGCACGGAAATAGAAGCAAGACCAATAATTTCATCCTTACTAGGAAATTCTCTATCATGGGGTTGTCTACGAAATTTAGAGAAATTAAAATCATGAGACACATCCCCGAAACTTACAGTAACAATTTCTTTCTCGTAGTGTATCTTAGCACTGACAGTGTTCAAGAAAGGTCTACCAATTATAATGGGACAAGAATCATCTTGTGGGGAACCAAGAACAAGAAAATCAGTAGGGTATTTTATTTTTCCACACAAGAGTTCAACATCTCTAACAATCCCAATTGGTGAGATAGTACCTCTATTGGCAAGCTTAATGGTAACAAAGATATGTTGTATCTCAGCAGGTGCAGTATCATTCATAATTTCTTGATATAAAGTAAAGGAATTGCACTCACACTAGCACCCATATCACATAATCCATGATAATAATGATATCCTATTTTAACAGAAACAACAGGCATGCCAACAACAGGTCTATGTTTATCTTTATCATCGGGTTTGGCAATTCTAGCTGCTTCATAAAAGAAATGAATAACATGCCCATCAATATTGTCGATCAAGAGATCCTTAACCATAGCAATACTAGGTTCAAATTTAATTTGTTCAGGGGGTGTGGGTGTTCTAGTGTAACTCTTACGAACCATAGTTGAAACTTTAGCATGATCCTTTATCCTAACAGGGAAAGCTGGTTTCTCAATATAAGCAGTAGGAACGATAGGATCAACATTATAAGTAACAGTTTCTTATTCAACTTTAATAGGTTCTACTACTTTCACTTCAATGGGAGGATGATATTTAAAAGACTTCTCCTTAGGGAGATCAACATGAGTAGCAAATGATTCACAGAAAGAGGTACCTGACACCTTACCTTCGTCGAATATCCATATTTAGTGCTAAATTCACGAGAAGCATCGGTATCCATAAAAGATTTAACACAATCAAACTTAACGTTTATACCTGACACCTTACCTTTGTCGAGTTCCGAATCTTCAAAGTTGCGTTTAATTCTTTCCAATAAATCCTGTTTGAATTCAATAGTCTTCTTCATAAAATAACCAGTACAAGAAGTATTGAGCATGGATTGACCATTATGAGAAAGCTGAGCATAAAAATTCTGAATGATAATTTCTTTTGAGAGATCATGATTGGGGCATGAATATAACATTGACTTAAGCCTCCCCCAAGCTTGACTGATACTTTCTCCTCCATGAGGCCAAAAATTATAAGTATAATTCTGATCACGATGAACTAGATGCATAGGATAAAACTTCTGATGAAATTGCAATTCCAATTGGTTGTAGTTCCAAGTCCTAATATCATCGCATAGCCTATACCATGTCAATGCCTTCTCTGTCAAACATAAAGGGAATACCTTCTGCTTGACTTCATCCTCGGGCAAACCTACAAGCTTAAATAATCCACTAACTTCATCCACGATGAACTAGATGCATAGGATAAAACTTCTGATGAAATTGCAATTCCAATTGGTTGTAGTTCCAAGTCCTAATATCATCGCATAGCCTATACCATGTCAATGCCTTCTCCGTCAAACATAAAGGGAATACCTTCTGCTTGACTTCATCCTCGGGCAAACCTACAAGCTTAAATAATCCACTAACTTGCATATCATGACGTAATGTTCTGTCTCCTGCATAAGGAATAGCTAGCAGTTTCTCTATCATACCTGAAGGAATTTCATAATAAATATTTTCAGTAGGTTCAGTAGGTTGAGGGGCAACTCTTTGCTCTTCCGGTCGGGGTGAAGATACCCGGAACAAACCCCTCAAAGGATTATTTTCCATAGCAACCAGTGATAGTAAATTTCAGCACACTGTATAAATGTTTCCTTACCAAAGGTGCTTCACTCCCCGGCAACGGCGCCAGAAAATAGTCTTGATGACCCACAAGTATAGGGAATCTATAATAGTCCTTTCGATAAGTAAGAGTGTTGAACCCAACGAGGAGCAGTAGGAAATGACAAGCGGTTTTCAGCAAGGTATTCTCTGCAAGCACTGAAATAATTGGTAACATATAGTTTTGTGATAAGATAATTCGTAACGGGTAACAAGTAACAAGTGTAAAAAAGGTGCAAAATGTGGCCCAATACTTTGTGTAGCATAGGAGAAGCATGGACAAACTCTTATTATAAAGCAAAGCACTCCCAAGGACACATGGGAATGCTCACATGTGATGCGACTTGAACGCGACAAGGGTGTTGTAATTATATTGCCTTTTCATTTTGAAGTTGTAGACCGTAACACTTGTACTAGAGCATAACAATAAAAGCATATATGAAGTTGGCACCTCACCTATATCTAGCCTAGTAGACCACATGTACATTAGTTATTCAGACTAGCAAAAGTACCATTATAATAAGTGTACTGCCCTTTCCTTTTCAACTCGTGAACTGTAACACTTGATTAACTAGTCGGAAGATGTGTGTTGCCAGTCTTTGTATGGACTTGAGGTGTGCAAATTGAGGTGTCCGGCTATTTGAAGGAATAATTGAGGTGTGCCAGGTCTATGTCCGCATTTAGGGGTCCAACTTACCATGTTCCGACTGTAGTAAATATACTACTCCTCCATATCTTACTCTGTGACCAAGGCGAAGGGGAAAACGAGAGAACTTAATGTTTATTTGCTAATTAATATCATTGCATGTAATGAAATGGCAACTGCATGCCATGTTAGGTAGTCTCAAGTCTTTAAAAAATATACACGCCTCACGTCTCTTATTGATTGATTCCTTTATTCATGTGAAAACACAAGAAACTAAGTGGGAGTTAATACACCACGCATAAGGGTTTTGGGATTAATTTGGATTGTTGGAGATATGCCCTACAGGCAATCATGTATGATTACATTTCCTATGTTTTTAGCAATAAAGATAGTCCTTAGACATTATCAATGATGTGTATCAACAAGTACATGACTTGTTTGTGGGATATACATTATATTATGACTATCCCAAAACGTCCCAATTCAAAAGGGTTGTGTGGACGCGTAGTCGAATAGACTAGCATATGGCACGGTGGATGGCTCGGTCTCACTAGGCATGGAGCATTGGATGCTTGCTGGATAATATGGACTCGGAAGGATCTAGTTGGATTTGACGTAGTTGAATCCGAGTCGAGGTAAGGTCCGAGTTGGACATACCCAACTATGAGACGTAGCGATATGTCATCTGGGAGTCTCTGCTACAACATAAGTTCTATGTCCTAAGACCTGAGCTGGCGCATGTACTCGGGATGGTGATAGACCTGCTTTGGGCCGACCAAACGCTACTCCATGACTGGGTAGTTACAAAGGTTGGTTTCGGGCTTGTCCAGACCCATGCCGCGAGACATGGTCGAGCTAGATGGGATTTGCCTCTCTGATCAGGAGAGATATACTCTGGGCCCTTCATGTGATCCGACTAAGATAAGCATGGCCATGCGACAAGGATTATGAGATATTCTAGTTTGTGGTCAGCATCACTAGAACGAGAAAGTGGTCGGGCTAGCACCAGGATAACAGATTTGCCTTGAGCCCGACAGCATATATCGTGTGGCAAAGGGAACAGAAGTGTGATGTATAGGTTCGCCTAACCAGCTTCATCAGATACTTGCAGTTGGCACGCTTTGCAAGAGGCAGCTATAGACTAGCCGAGTGGGATGTGATCCGACTCAAGACCAAGTGAACGACAACCTAAGGGGCCGCGTGCTTAAGGAAGGAACCTGTGAGGTCCGATACGACTCCACGAGTCATGTGTGATCCTACTCTGACTCGGATCTAGGCCGAATAGACACTAGGCTTTAGGGTCCGTGAGAGGCCCAAGTGTCGAAGTCGCAACAGATGCCTATATAAAGTGGAGGTGTGACACACTCATTTGGTTGATCGCTTCGGCGCCGTCACTAGTGCTTTGCATGTGTTGTGAATAGCCACTGCCACTCACGGCTGGTTGTGTGATCAGACCTAGCAGTCCTCCACACCATGTTCTTCCTGCATGTGTGGATACAGTTAGAGGCGGTGTACTTGCGTCGCTCTAGCGAACCTATTCGCGGGATCCGATCGGCTATGTGGGAGATCACAGGAGGAGGAGGAGGAGGAGACGACTCCGGACGCGCTGCCCCAACTCTACTTCCACTTCACGACACAATGCATCTAGTGGTAAAGATTTGTGATCCATCCCCTGTAGCTTGTTCTTGGTTGTTCTACGTGTCGGAAAATTTTAATTTGCAGTCAAGGCAACCTATCATAGAACCAAATGGTGGTATCAGAGCCTCCACTATAGGATTTGGATTCAGATCTTTATTGGTTGAACCGTTATGACAACATACGTAATTCCCTTTGTCCTTCGGTATGTTACTTGCCCGAGATTGTATCATCGCTATCTTCATACCTAGTTCAATCTCGTTACCAACAAGTTTATTTACTCGTTCCATAATACAACATCTTGCAACTAACTTCTTAGTCACTTTGCTTGCAAGGCTTCTTATGATGTGTATTCCCGAGAGGGCCCAGATATACCTCTCCGACACTCAGAGTGACAAATCCTAATCTCAATCTATGCCAACTCAACTAACACCTTCGGAGATACCTATAGAGCATCTTTATGATCACCCAGTTATGTTGTGACGTTTGATAGTAGACAAAGTATTCCTTTGGTATCCGAGAGTTGCATAACCTCATAGTCGGAGGAATATGTATTTGACATGAATAAAGCAATAGCAATAAACTGAACGATCAATATGCTAAGCTAACAGATGGGTCTTGTCCATCACATCATCTATACCTATACTAATCACAGACTCTCAAGAAATTACGATGTTAATTCGAAATTATGAGTCGTTAATCTGGTGGGACCAAATTATCAGGTGTAGATTTAGTTAAATTTTCGCTCCATTGCAAAAAATGCACCAAAGCCCATGATTTTTTCCATCGGTTGTAATAATGAGTCCATCTGAAACACGATTATAATATTGCTAATCCATAGATTATTCCCAAAAAACAAGCCTTAAATTTGAAAGAAAAACTAAAGCAATCTTTATCTGTTTCATGACAAAAAAACTCAACCTGCTCATATACTCCAACTGTATCCTTCCATAAATACAAAAGGAAATAATCCATAGCTTCTTTCCTTCGCCCCCGAGCAGCCGTGCCGCCGGAGCTTGCGAACCCCGCCCCTCGACTCCTCCGTGTCCGATGTGATGCCGGAGCATCCATCGTATCCGGGCGAGCTTACCATCGAGAAGTAGCCGCCGCGCCGTCCTCCTGCTTTGACTTCTCCCATCCTTCCCTGCTCCTCTCCCACCTTTCTCTGCCTTGCCTCCACAGGGAAACTGGGACACCAGCGACACGCAAAACGACGCCGCCTCAACTGGATCCACGCCCTCCTCCATTGCCTGCTCTCGAGCCATCAATCCTTGCCTCGAATCGGTTGTGCTGGCAGCCATCGTTTCCAGATCCTAGCTTGGCCGCCGCTGAAAGATCCAGCACTGTTGAGCCTCTCACCGTCGATGGCGGTAGTAATGATGCAACCATGCATGTGGCAGCGCCCATGTGGTGCGAGCGGAGCGACCGCCTTGCGGAACGCCTGCAGGGCTCCCTACCTCAAGCAGCATGCATGGGTGGCGGCTTAGATGTCAAAGGAGCTTCAGCACAAGGCGGTGATCCAATAGTACTCCTTCCAATACAACATTATTTGATCTAATGCAAAGTGGACCTTTCTTTCCCCTGCCTAGCTCCAATCTTTGATCCATCCATGTTTTAGGTAATGTGTACAGAGAACAAGGATACCAAGCCAAATTTGTTGAATGAGGATTTCAAGTTTGAGGTAACATTGTTGCTGACCCAACTGTTCATATTTAAAAACCATTTTGTTTTTTGGTGACAGTCGCCTCTATATCGAGTCAGCAGGGAAGTATCTACTATTTGTGCTATTTCTACAATTTTGTAAGCCAGATTTGTGCCAAGTGCATTGCATAATATATCTCTAATAGGTCCATAGCTATTTCTGAGATCTTCCAGCATTTTTATTACAACAGAAAAATTGTCCTTAACACATATATAGTATGCACTGGGCAACTGATATATACGATGGTTGATAATAATTACTTCAGGGTATCCATTCTGCTATATTTTACATACACATGAAAATTTATGATATTCAATGTGATCCAGTTTCCAGATATAGATTAGTATTATTACGAGCTACCTAGAAAGTGTTTAGGATTTTAGTTTCAGCTATGGTCATGGACTGTGCACACGATTAACAGAATGAAAAACTGCATCAAGCATTAGTTTTTACATGCGTGAAGCATTTTACAATAAATTTCCTATTATTCATCAGCTAGCTAAATGAACGGACACCGTATGATAAGGCAAACAACCACACTAAATATCACGAGTCATAATAATTCCAAGCTATTTTTACAAAAACATTTGAGTGGAATATGTTGTGATTACCTTTTTCTTAAGCTTCAGAAGGTTATCTTGGATTGAAATGACAATTTGTAACTTTTCACCCTTTTTAATAGTTCTGAAGACCATTAGATAATTGAACTTGTGGTGAGTTCAATGTGATCAAAAATTGTTGGTCAAACATGAAAGGATGCACATTCGTTTTTGAAGACTGAAAAGAAAGTTTCATGAAGCAACCTCGAGGTATCAATCAAGTCTTACTTTTTGATTCCTTGTTTGCCATTTGCATGGTGTGTATCATTTTTGGTTATTGTTAGAAGGCAGACTATCAGAAAGTGTTTCGTGTTGATTATAATTTTGTTCACTATAGATATCTAAAGTTTGTGGTTCAATTTATGAACTGCACTGGTCTAGATACTATTGCTGAAAGTTGATGCTGACACCCAGTAAGATACTCTTGGAGCTGCCTTCTCTGAGCATATCTCCAATCATGCATCTACTGATTCACATCATAAATGTTAATTTTCTGATAGGCTTACTATACACAAATGTTTCTGGATCTTACAGAATATCAGATCTTAACGTGTAATTGATCAGTTTACTCTACCTGATACATTAATCTTTCTGTTTTTGTTTCCATTCTATTTATGGTGGAAAATGGTTTCTTCACCATTTGGTTGATGTTTAATTAAACCATATTTGTACACCTATTGAATATATGTTAGTTCAACCAACATTCCAAATAACATTTTTATATCGTGATGCTTACTACTGTTTTTTCCTCTGAGGAAACAACACCAAGGCACCCAGTGAGTATTTCTAAGTTCAACTGATATTCCACTTTTGCATATTGTAGTACTTCCCATAGTTATTTCCTCTAGGAAAAGACAATAAGGCATTATATTTTTACCCTATTTATATCGGCCTAATTGTTTCCAATGATACAGATTGAGGCTACCTTATTTAATGTTCCCTTTTGCACCCTGCTGATCAGTTGCATATATGTAAACTTTTCCTATACTACAAAAGACATTATTATTTTTCTGATTAAAATTTATCTCACAGGTGCTGCCATGGCAACATCCATGAGACTATAAGGATCTCAAGGGAAAGAGTTGTGATGGGCCGATGGCGCATCTATTCACACCATGGACATTCAACGCCTGCTACTCATGCACCCACTCTAAAGTCGAGCAAGTATGTATCTTAAGTTCCATGCTGCAGTTAACATTTAATCATATTAATATTATCTCTGATATCTTGGACACAACATAGATTTTACAAGAAAAACTTTATCAAGCTAGATTTGTTACACATGCACTACATGTTAATGTAATTGGGAAGGACTAATTTTGTATTTTTCCATCATGTTGAAAGTTGTCCCTGATGTACGTACATTATTAGCCACCATGGAAACGACAAATAGCTGATGTTTGATAATAGTTACTTCATGGTATGTTGCACATTCCTCTAAATTTGCGAGATCTGAGATAGTAGAAACAACACATCATGATCTTCTGGCCGTGCTTGACGCTTCGTTTTTTGAGGACCATGCAGTAAAATGGATTTAATTACCAATCTATGTAGGATTATTAAGCATCTGATGTAGAAAGTTTTAGGATTTCAGTATATGTTTAGTTACACACTTATAGTTTATGCAAGCGAATTAGCAGAAATAAATTGCACGAACTATTATTTTTTTTTTGATAATGTGTAGCATGTACAACTATTTTTCTATTGCGAAAAAAGCATTCCTTGCCCCAAGCGACCGAGCACACAAATAAGAGTGACTCCAAGCTTTTTTCAGAACTGAGTTAGTTACGTTATCCGTAAAAGTATCTTAGGTTTCAGAACTGAGTTAGTTACTAATTTAATTTTTATAAATACTATAAAGACTAAAATTTTAAGAATTAAACCAATAAATGTAGTGAAGTCGGAGGTCTGTTTGGAATATTCTTAGTGCAAGTCTGTCATGAAAGGAGGGCTGTTGTTTTTCCATGACTGACTGGTGCTTCATGAAGCAACAGTCATAATATCAATCTAAGTCGATGCCTTTGTCTAATCTCCTTTTTTGTAAAACATTATTTTGTAATATTCTTAACTTAATTAATGATCACTTCTATTATGCTACCATTTTATGCGCACCATGTTTTAAAATGCAATGCCCCACTACGGAACAGTTAACTATACATAATTTCTCTTGAAGTTAGAAGGAAGTCCCTGTTATTTTTAGTTTTATACACCATACATCTATGAAGTTTCTTATTTCTTATTTAACTCTTCTATAGAAGATCCTATTCTTAAAGGTTGTTGTTGAAGCCCAAAAAGCTCCTCGGTAGACATGTTCCTCTCCAGCACATCACTTGGTGGATCTAGAGGGGCAACCATCAGCTTATAAAGGTCAAATAAATTGCCTGCTATTGTTCCTTACCAAGAGTAATTTCCCAAGTGCCCAACTTACAATTTGATTTGTTGCATCATGATAAGGTCTCCATGATGTGCATAGGATGTGTTTTTTACATTGAATTTGTTTTCCTATCTTACATCCATGCATTCACATATTAGAGGATAAATATGTTGCAGGCTCTTATCTACATGCATGAATATTAACTCTGTATCCAATGGTAAAGTTGGCTTTATCAGGTGACCTGGGCAACACCTTTCCACATATATATTGTATTATTGGCGAACAATATATTTCTATTCTAAATTTTTGACTTTATCAAATTTATATTACAGGAAAAAGGATCATGTAATAGCATGCGAGGTGTATGTTGTTGTTAGCATCTTCTTTTTTGATGCAGTGTATTTGCGTACATATAACAAGTTTTTTGTCAAATACATATATTGCAGGACAATGGATGATCAAGTAGCACCCAAGATGGCAAGGTGGTTGAGATATACGAACTGTTGTATCTTGAGGATTCATGATGCAGTTGTATGTCAATACATGTAGATTTATGACTATTGCCATAGCATCCAGTGTATCTATCTATCTATCTATCTATCTATGTCTTCTTAACGTCGACATATTTACCTTGACTAATTATTTTTTAATACAGGTTCTTTCTCTGTTAGTGATCTGATTTTTATTGGTTTACACCCACTTGGTTCAAACATTATTATTCTCTACTTTAGACATTTATATAAATAAATAACTTTTAAATGCCTAAAAATATATTACTTTTGTTTTTTTACTAGAGGTAACATATTGACATATCAATGGAAAAGGTATGTTTTGAAATATGTTATAGTACAATAGTACATCATGTGTAAACGTCGGCTGGGCATAGAACTTGGCCAATTCTAAAGGTCTTAGTTGAGGCAATTCGGTTAGGACCATTTAGACGAGCACTCATTTAAGAAACTATGAATGAGGAACTATCTGAAGGAATTTACTTCCTTTTAGTCCTTCGTTTGGGCAAAAAACACATGGTTCCAAAAAATAAACATGGAAGTTTATCATGTATTATTCCTACATATTTCACTTCCAATATATAACACTTGCTTTGTGATTGTTTGTGTAAATGTGTAAATAATGTACTAGCCCATGTAGGTGCACAGGTTGACGACTAGTTCTCCTAATGATGTGATCACATTATCAAATGACAACTCATGTCCATGGTTAGGAAACCTTAACCATATTTTCTCAACGAGTTAGTCTAGTAGAGGCTCACTAGGGACAGGATATTTGTTTATGTATCCACACACGTATTTAAGTTTCTGGTCAATACAATTCTAGCATGAATAATAAATCCTTATCATGATTTAGGTAATATAATGATAATCATATTATTATTGCCTCTAGGGCATATTTCCATCAATCTTCCACTTGCACTAGAGTCAATACTCTAGTTCACATCGCCATGTGATTAACACCCATTGTTCACATCGCCATGTGACCAACACCCAAAGAGTTTACTAGAGTTAATATTCTAGTTCACATCACCAAGTTATTAACACCCATAGTTCACATCATCGTGTGACCAACACCCAAATAGTTTACTAGAGTCAATAATCTAGTTCACATCGCCATGTGATTAACACCCAAAGAGTACTAAGGTGTGGTCATGTTTTGCCTGTGAGAGAAGTTTAGTCAATGGGTCTGTCACATTCAGATCCGTATGTATTTTGCAAATTTCTATGTCTACAATGCTCTGCATGGAGCTACTCTAGCTAATTGCTCTCGCTTTCAATATGTTTCCAGATTGATACTCATAGTCATCCGAATCGGTGTCAAAGCTTGCATCGACGTAACTCTTTACGATGAACTCTTTATCACCTCCATAACCCAAAAAATATTTCCTTCATTCTCTAAGGATAATTTTGACCGCTGTCTACTGATCTACTCCTGGATCACTATTGTACCCCCTTGCCAAACTCATGGCAAGGTACACAATAGGTATAGTACAAAGCATGGCATACTTTATAGAACCTATGGTTGAGGCATAGGGAATGACTTTCATTCTATCTCTATCTTCTGCTATGGTCGGGCTTTGAGTCTTACTCAACTTCACACCTTGTAACACAGGCAAGAACTCTTTCTTCGACTAATCTATTTTGAACTTCTTCAAAAACTTTGCCAAGGTATGTACTTTGTGAAATTCTTATTAAGTGTCTCCATTATCCCTATAGATCTTGATGCCCAATATATAAGCATCTTTATCGAGGTCTCTTATTGAAAAATTCTTATTCAAATATCATTTTATGCTTTTCAAAAATTATGTATCATTTCCAATCAACAATATGTCATCCACATATAATATTAGAAATTCTACAGAGCTCCCACTCAGTTTCTTGTAAATACAGGATTCACCATAAGTCTGTATAAAACCATATGCTTTGATCACCTCATCAAAGCGTATATTCCAACTCTGAGATGCTTGCACCAGTCCATAGATGGATCACTGGAGCTTGCACACTTTTTTAGCACCTTTAGGATCGACTAAACCTTCTGGTTGCATCATATACAAGTCTTCTTTAAGAAATCCATTAGGAATGCAGTTTTGATGTCCATTTTCCAGATACGGGTATTAGGAATGCAATTGCTAACATGATTCGGACTGACTTAGGCATCGCTACAGGTGAGAAGGTCTCATCGTAGTCAACCCCTTGAACTTGTTGAAAACCTTTTGTGACAAGTCGAGCTTTGTAGATGGTGACATTACCATCAGCGTATGTGTCGGTGTACAAAAGTAGGGGCCTTTCTGTACCCTTTACTTGTGCATGGGCAGTCATAGCCACACCTGCAGGCATGCTTGGTGGGGCAGGGGAGGGAAAGATATGAGACTGCCAAGGCAGTACTCAAGCCAGAGGCGCGAGGAGCAAAAGGACAAGGTAGACTTCCCCTGGCAAGGCCCTTGCCGGGGCGGCCTGCATAGCCCCGGCAAGAGGCTTGCCGGGGTGACTTGCCCAATAAGCAGCAAGGCCGCCGACCTTGAGCCTGAGAGTTTTAACACCATCGACAACATGAAGACCAAGGTTCGGGGGCACCTGCGTAGTGGCATGTAGTCTTTGTGAAGCACCAAAGGCATGCAAGCATAGATGAGAACCAGAAGACGAAGACCCCTGGCAAGATCCTTGCTGGGGACATATGAAGGCCCCGGGCAAGATCCTTGCCAGGGACGGCCATGAGGCCCCGGCAAGACCCTTGCCGAGGGCATCTGCTGGGCCACAGCTGGGCCCGCACCCACCAATGTTTCACTGCCCCACGGCTATGCCAACACGGCAACCAGCCCGCCAACTAGGCAAGCACTTGCGTGGCAGCATGTAGCTTCTGGGCCAACTAGTCAAGCACCTGCGTGATGGCATGCAGATCTTCGTGAAGACCCTGTCACCACAGCAGCACAGCAGCCAGCCAACCATCATGGCGCTGCATGCCTTGTCAGCTTGGACGCATGTCGAAGCAAGGCGAGGCGGCGACGGATAGGACGAGCTTCATTGCCGTCCCGGATAAAGCAAGAGGGCACGTCGGCAGTGCATTAAATGTGTTTGTCCTAAGGTGCCAAGCGATAAACTTTTACACTACAGATACTTTCCACCTCCCATGTGCCATTGTGGCAACCCCTTTGACATATAAAAGGAGGCCCGAGGCGTACTGTGGAAGGATTCAGACTTTTTTGGACTGGGCATGCACTGCAGCTAGTTCAAGAACTCAAGAACACCAAATATACACAAACAAGTAGGACTAGGGTTTTACACATCGTTTGCGGCTCGAACCTGGGTAAAAATCACCCCGCACTGATCTTTTAGACATGCTCTTTGCACAGCTCCGCGCCCCGCCAACCGTAGAAAGGGGTTCCCCAGGATCCCATAGGTGTCGTTTCCCCCGACATCTTTGGCGCGCTTGGTAGGGGGCGCTGAAGCTGTGAAATTCTGGTTTAAAAGTTAGCACATCGACTTCTTCATCGCCATGGCTCGGAAGAAAAAGGCGGCCCCAGCGGTTAGCTTGTATGGAGCCAGTCCGTCCACGCCAGTGCGGGCAAGCGACAGGGCAGACACTAACAGCAGAGGAGGTCAAAGTCATCTCCATCGCTCTGGCGCCATCAGCAAGGCGAGGTTTGTCATCTCCAGCCACAACAACTATCTGCATGGCCACGGAAAGCTAAGTCACCCAAAACCTTGAGAAATTTCCTTTTTTTTACATAAGGTTGTCTTCCTCTAAAGATCTTGCTCCCTGTATGGGAATCGTGCATGCGAGGGAACCCTTCCGCTATTGGCAACGCCCTTGTTCTGGTTTGAGTCCGCTCAACAGTTTGAGCGGCTACGCCGAGAATGGCAAGGTGGCTTGCCCGATAGCACGCGCTCCCCGGCAGGCTACTAAGGATCCGTTCCTCAAAGCGCCCCAGCATGGGTTTACGTGCTGGCAAACCTATCCAACTAAGTGTAGGGTGTGTACATACAAAGAAAGATCAAACAGGAAGATAGCATGCACTATTTGAAAATACTGCAGAGTTATATTACATCAATGGTCGCCGCGGTTCTAATTTAAGATAAAATTGTCTTGGTCATGAACTCGCAACGGCAATGAGGAACGGGGTGGCTAGTCCCGGCGCTGGCCCTCCACCCTCTTGACTCCGTCGATGCAGCTGATGACGGCCTCGTTGCGCTCTTCGAGTGCCGCGAGGTTCGCATCCTCCGGCAAGCTCTCAAGCGCGTTGGCGAAGTCCACGTCGGGGTTCCAGAACACCACCTTGGTGAGCACCTTGGTCAGGGCACTCCGGCAAAGCCTCCGGGACTCATTGGCTAGATAGGTCACTCGATTGGAGCGGAGCTGCTCGAGGGCGTCGAGGACGTGCTTGAAGAACAAGGTCAACCTGGCATTGGGGCTTGTGTTCGCCTCTTGTGAGAACCGGGCGTCCGGCATGCCCATGACGGCTAGCTGCGTGGTGAGCTTCTCTGCGACGTCGATGAGACGGCCAATCCAGAGGTTTATGCTGCCCACATAATCCTTGTGGGCTGCTGCGTCATCCTTCCGCAGCTGCCTCTCACTCTCAAGGGTTTTGTTCAGGGTCTCCTCACGGGCCCTGACCTCGGAAAGCGTCCTTTCCAAGCCATCCAGTTTCAGCTTCACATCGTTCATAGAGCCGTTGGCCTCGGGGAGCAGCTTGGTCTTGTCGGAAATGGCGACCTCCAACTCCGCTAGAGTGCGGTTGGCCATGTCCCTCTCCTCCGACAGCCCCGACAATATGTCTTCTTCTTGAAGATCCATTTATTTTCAATGGCTTGCTGATCATCGGGAAAGTCCTCCAAAGTCCACACTTTGTTCTCATACATGGATCCTATCTCAGATTTCATGGCCTCAAGCCATTTATCGGAATCTGGGCTGATACGTCTCCAACGTATCTATAATTTTTGATTGTTCCATGCTATTATATTATCTGTTTTGGATGTTTAATGGGCTTTATTATACACTTTTATATTATTTTTGGGACTAATGTACTAACCCAAGGCCTAGTTTAAATTGTTGTTTTTTGCCTATTTCAGTGTTTCGCAGAAAAGGAATATCAAACGGAATGAAACCTTCGGGAGAGTTATTTTTGGAACAAACGTGATCCAGGGGACTTGGAGTAGATGTCAAGAAAGGGGCGAGGAGGCCACGAGGCAGGGAGGCGCGCCTGCCCCCTGGGCGCATCCCCACACTCGTGGGCCCCTCGTAGCTCCACCGACCTACTTCTTCCTCCTATATATATACATATACACCGAAAACATCCAGGTGCACCACGAAACACTATATCCACCACCGCAACCTTCTGTACCCAAGAGATCCCATCTTGGGGCCTTTTCCGGAGCTCCGCCGGAAGGGGAATCGATCATGGAGGGCTTATACATCAACACCATAGCCTCTCCGTTGATATGTGAGTAGTTTACCACAGACCTTCGGGTCCATAGTTATTAGCTAGATGGCCTCTTCTCTCTCTTTGGATCTCAATACAAAGTTCTCCTCGATCTTCTTGGAGATCTATTTGATGTAATTCTTTTTGCGGTGTTTTTGTCGAGATCCGATGAATTGTGGTTTTATGATCAAGATTATCTATGAACAATATTTGATTCTTCTCTGAAATCTTTTATGTATGATTTGTTATCTTTGCAAGTCTTTTCGAATGACCAGTTTGGTTTGGCCTACTAGATTGATCTTTCTTGCAATGGGAGAAGTGGTTAGCTTTGGTTCAATCTTGCGGTGTCCTTTCCCAGTGACAGCAGGGGCAACAAGGCAAGTATTGTATTGTTGCCATCGAGGATAAAAAGATGGGGTTTATATCATATTGCTTGAGTTTATCCCTCTACATCATGTCATCTTGCCTAATGCGTTACTCTGTTCTTATGAACTTAATACTCTAGACGCATGCTGGATAGCGGTCGATGTGTGGAGTAATAGTAGTAGATGCAGAATCGTTTCGGTCTACTTCTCACGAACGTGATGCCTATATACATGATCGTGCCTAGATATTCTCATAATTATGCACTTTTCTATCAATTGCTCGGCAGTAATTTGTTTACCCACTGTAATACTTATGCTATCTTGAGAGAAGCCACTAGTGAAAGCTATGGCCCCCAGGTCTATTTTCCATCATATAAGTTTCCAATCTATTTTATTTTGCAATCTTTATTTTCCAATCTATATCATAAAAATACCAAAAATATTTGTCTTATTATCTCTATCAGATCTCACTCTCGTTAGCGATCGTGAAGGGATTGACAACCCCTTTATCGCGTTGGTTGCGAGGTTCTTATTTGTTTGTGTAGGTGCGAGGTGACTTGCGTGTAGTCTCCTACTGGATTGATACCTTGGTCGTCAAAAACAGAGGGAAATACTTAGGCTACTTTGTTGCATCACCCTTTCCTCTTCAAGGGAAAACCAACGTAGTGCTCAAGAGGTAGCAAGAAGGATTTCTGGTGCTGTTGCCAGGGAGATCTACGCACAAGTCAAGACATACCAAGTACCCATCACAAACTCGTATCCCTCGCATCACGTTATTTGCCATTTGCCTCTCGTTTTCCTCTCCCCCACTTCACCCTTGCCAGTTTATTCGCCCTCTTGTTCCATTCGCCTCTTTTTTGCTCGCTTCTTGTGTGCTTGTGTGTTGGATTGTTTATCACGATGGCTCAAGATAATACTAAATTGTGTGATTTTTCCAATACCAACAATAATGATTTTATTAGCACTCTGATTGCTCCCCTTACCGATGCTGAATCTTGTGAAATTAATACTGCTTTGCTGAATCTTGTCATGAAAGATCTGTTTTCTGGCCTTCCTAGTGAAGATGACGCTACCCATCTAAACAGCTTTGTTGATTTGTCTGATATGCAAAAGAAGAAAGATGTGGATAATGATATTGTTAAATTGAAGCTATTCCCGTTTTCGCTTAGAGATCATGCTAAAACTTGGTTTTCTTCTTTGCCTAAAAATAGTATTGATTCTTGGAATAAGTGCAAAGATGCTTTTATCTCTAAGTATTTTCCTCCCGCTAAGATCATCTCTCTTAGAAACGATATTATGAACATTAAGCAACTATATCATGAGCTTGTTGCACAATCTTGGGAAAGGATGAAATTAATGATTCGCAACTGCCCTACTCATGGTTTGAATTTATGGATGATCATACAAAATATTTATGCTGGATTGAATTTTTCTTCTAGAAATCTTTTAGATTCGTCCGCGGGAGGCACTATTATGGAAATCACTTTAGGAGAAGCTACCAAACTCCTAGATAATATTATGGTTAATTATTCTCAATGGCACACCGAACGATCTACTAGTAAAAAGGTTCGTGCTATAGAAGAAATTAATGTTTTGAGTGGAAAGATGGATGAACTTATGAAATTGTTTGCTAATAAGAGTGTTTCTTCTGATCCTAATGATATGCCTTTGTCTACTTTAATTGAGAATAATAATGAATCTATGGATGTGAATTTTGTAAGTAGGAACAATTTTGGCAACAACGCGTATAGAGGAAACTTTAATCCTAGGCCATATCCTAGTGATTCCTCTAATAATTATGGAAATTCCTACAACAATTCTTATGGAAATTATAATCAGATGCCCTCTGATTTTGAATCTTGTATTAAGGAATTTATTTGTTCGCAAAAGAGTTTCAATATTTGATTAAAGAAAAATTGTCTAAGATTGATGAGTTGGCTCGGAACGTGGATATAATTTCTCTTGATGTTGTTTCTTTGAAACTTAGATCTATTCCGCCTAAGCGGAATTGTCTAAGATTGATGCTTTAATGCAATCTTATGAAGAAAAACTTGAATTATAAGTTTCTATCCCTAGAAAAATTTATGATGAATGGGAACCTACTATTAAAATTAATATTAAAGACCATGAATGCTATGCTTTATGTGATTTGGGTGCTAGTGTTTCCACGATTCCAAAAACTTTGTGTGATGTGTTAGGTTTCCGTGAATTTGATGATTGTTCTTTAAATTTGCATCTTGCGCATTCCACTATTAAGAAACCTATGGGAAGGATTAATGATGTTTTTATTGTTGCAAATAGGAATTATGTGACCGTAGATTTCATTGTTCTTGACATTGATTGCAATCCTACATGTCCCATTATTCTTGGTAGACCTTTCCTGAGAACGATTGGTGCAATTATTGATATGAAAGAAGGGAATATTAAATTCCAATTTCCATTAAGTAAAGGCATGGAACACTTTCCTAGAGAGAAAATTAAATTACCTTATGAATCTACTATGAGAGCCACCTAGGGATTGCATACTAAAGATGATAATACCTAGATCTATTCTTGCTTTTATTTCTAGCTAAGGGCATTAAACGATAGCGTTTGTTTGGAGGCCACCCAATTTTATTTTTGTTTCTTGCTTTTTGGTTATGTTTAGTAATAAATAATTCATCTAGCCTCTATTTAGATGTGGTTTTATGCTTTTAGTTAGTGTTTGTGCCAATTAGAACCTTTGGGAAGACTTGGGGGAAGTTTTTGCGATCTTGCTGTAAAAAACAGAAACTTTAGCGCTCACGAGATTTGCTGCCATTGATCATTGGAGAGTGAGATTAGGTTGATTCTTTTTGCATAAGATTAATAGCAAATTCCTCACGTCCACCAATTTATTTCAGAATTTTTGGGGTTACATAAGTATTCGAAACCTAGAGATTACTACAGACTGTTCTATTTTTGACAAATTCTGTTTTTCGTGTGTTGTTTGCTTATTTTGATGAATCTATGGCTAGTATCGGAGGGTATGAACCATAGAGAAGTTGTAATACAGTAGGTTTAACACCAATATAAATAAATAATGAGTTCATTATAGTACCTTAAGTGGTGATTTGTTTTCTTATACTAATGGAGCTCATGAGATTTTCTGTTGAGTTTTGTGTTGTGAAGTTTTCAAGTTTTGGGTAAAGATTTGATGGATTATGGAATTAGGAGTGGCAAGAGCCTAAGATTGGGGATGCCCAAGGTACCCCAAGTTAAAATTCAAGGACAACCAAAAGCCTAAGATTGGGGATGCCCCGGAAGGCATCCCCTCTTTCGTCTTCGTCCATCAGTAACTTTACTTGAGGCTATATTTTTATTCACCACATGATATGTGTTTTGCTTGGAGCATCTTGTATGATGTGAGTATTTTCTTTCTAGTTTACCACAATCATCCTTGCTGTACACACCTTTTTGGAGAGACACACATGAATCAGAATTTATTAGAATACTCTATGTGCTTCACTTATATCTTTTGAGCTAGGTAATTTTGCTCTAGTGCTTCACTTATATCTTTTAGAGCACGGTCGTGGTTTTATTTTATAGAAATTAATGATCTCGCATGCCTCACTTATATTATTTTGAGATTCCTTTAGAACAGCATGGTAATTTGCTTTGGTTATAAAATTTGTCCTAGTATGATAGGCATCCAAGATTGGTATAATAAAAACTTCCATAAAAAGGTGCATTGAATACTATGAGAAGTTTGATACTTGATAATTGTTTTGAGATATAAAGATGGTGATATTAGAGTTGTGTTAGTTGAGTAGTTGTGAATTTGAGAAATACTTGTGTTGAAAATTGCAAGTCCCGTAGCATGCACGTATGGTAACCGTTGTGTAATAAATTTGAAACATGAGGTGTTCTTTGATTTTCTTCCTTATGAGTGGCGGTCGGGGACGAGCGATGGTATTTTCCTACCAATCTATCTCCCTAGGAGCATGCGCGTAATACTTGGTTTTTGATGACTTGTAGATTTTTGCAATAAGTATGTGAGTTCTTTATGACTAATGTTGAGTCCATGGATTATACGCACTCTCACCTTTCCATCATTGCTAGCCTCTTCGGTACCGTGCATTGCCCTTTCTCACCTTGAGAGTTGGTGCAAACTTCGCCGCTGCATGCAAACCCCGTGACATGATACTCTCTATCACACATAAACCTCCTTATATCTTCCTCAAAATAGCCACCATACCTACCTACTATGGCATTTCCATAGCCATTCCGAGATATATTGCCATGCAACTTTCCACCGTTTCATTTATGATATGCTTGATCATTGTCATATTGCCTTGCATGATCATGTAGTTGACATCGTATTTTTGGCAAAGACACCATGCATAATTTATCATACATGTCACTCTTGATCCATTGCCCTTCCCGGTACACTGCCAGAGGCATTCATATAGAGTCACATTTTGTTCTAGTATCGAGTTGTAACCATTGAGTTGTAAATAAATAGAAGTGTGATGATCATCATTAATAGAGCATTCTCCCAGATAAAAAAGAAAGAAAAAAGGTGAAGGTCAAAAAAAGAAAGGCCCAAAAAAAAGATAAATAAAAGGGACAATGCTACAATCTTTTTTTTCACACTTGTGCTTCAAAGTAGCACCATGATATTTATGATAGAGAGTATCTTGCTTTGTCACTTTCATATACTAGTGGGAATTTTTTTACATTATAGAACTTGGCTTGTATATTCCAACAATGGGCTTCCTCAAATGCCCTAGGTCTTCATGACCAAGCAAGTTGGATGCACACCCACTTAGTTTCTTTAGTTGAGCTTTCATACATTTATAGCTCTAGTGCATCCGTTGCATGGCAATCCCTACTCCTTGCATTGACATCAATTAATGGGAATCTCCCTAGCCCGTTGATTAGGCACGTTGATGTGAGACTTTCTCCTTTTTTGTCTTCTCCACATAACCCCTATCATTATATTCTGTTCCACCCATAGTGCTATATCCAAGGCTCACGCTCATGTATTGCGTGAAAGTTGAAAAAAGTTTGAGATCACTAAAGTATGAAACAATTGCTTGGCTTGTCATCGGGGTTGTGCATGATGAGAGCATTCTTGTGTGAAGAAAATGGAGCATGAACAAACTATATGATTTTGTAGGGATGAACTTTCTTTGGCCATGGTATTTTGAGAAGACATGATTGCTTAGTTAGTATGCTTGAAGTATTATTATTTTTATGTCAATATTAAACTTTTGTCTTGAATCTCTCGGCTCTGAATATTCATGCCACAATAAAGAAAATTACATTGATAATTATGCTAGGTAGCATTCCACATCAAAAATTCTGTTTTTATCATTTACCTACTCGAGGACGAGCAGGAATTAAGCATGGGGATGCTTGATACGTCTCCAACATATCTATAATTTTTTATTGTTCCATGCTATTATATTATCTGCTTTGGATGTTTAACGGGCTTTATTATACACTTTTATCTTATTTTTAGGACTAACCTACTAACCCAAGGCCTAGTGCAAATTGTTGTTTTTTTGCCTATTTCAGTGTTTCGCAGAAAAGGAATATCAAACGGAATCCAAATGGCATGAAACCTTCGGAAGAGTTATTTTTGGAACAAACGTAATCCAGGGGACTTGGAGTAGACGTCAAGAAAGGAGCACGGAGGCCACGAGGCAGGGAGGCACGCCCCCCACCCTCGTGGGCCCCTCGCAGCTCCACCGACCTACTTCTTCTTCCTATATATAACCATATACCCCAAAAACATCCAGGAGCACCATGAAACCCTATTTCCACCGCCACAACCTTCTCCACCCAAGAGATCCCATCTTTGGGCCTTTTCCGGAGCTCCACCGGAGGGGGAATCAATCACGGAGGGCTTCTACATCAACACCATAGCCTCTCCGATGATGTGTGAGTAGTTTACCACAGACCTTCGGGTCCATAGTTGTTAGCTAGATGGCTTCTTCTCTCTCCTTGGATCTCAATACAAAGTTCTCCTCGATCTTCTTGGAGATCTATTCGATGTAGTTCTTTTTGTGGCGTGTTTGTCGAGATCCGATGAATTGTGGGTTTATGATCAAGATTCTCTATGAACAATATTTGATTCTTCTCGGAAATCTTTTTTGTAAGATTTGTTATCTTTGCAAGTCTCTTCGAATTATCAGTTTGGTTTGGCCTACTAGATTGATCTTTCTTGCAATAGGAGAAGTGCTTAGCTTTGGGTTCAATCTTGTGGTGTCCTTTCCTAGTGACAGGAGGGGCAGCAAGGCATGTATTGTATTGTTTCCATCGAGGATAAAAAGAAGGGGTTTATATCATACTGCTTGAGTTTATTCCTCTACATCATGTCATCTTGCCTAATGCATTACTCTGTTCTTATGAACTTTATACTCCAGATGCATGATGGATAGTGGTCGATGTGTGGAGTAATAGTAGTAGATGCAGAATCATTTCGGTCTACTTGTCGCGGACGTCATGCCTATATACATGATCATGCCTAGATATTCTCATAATTATGCACTTTTCTATCAATTGCTTGACAGTAATTTGTTTACCCACCGCAATACTTATGCCATCTTGAGAGAAGCCACTAGTGAGACATGTGGCCCCCGGGTCTATTTTCCATCATATAAGTTTCCAATCTATTTTATTTTGCAATCTTTATTTTCCAATCTATATCATAAAAATACCAAAAAATTATCTTATTATCTCTATCACATCTCACTCTCGTAAGTGACCATGAAGGGATTGACAACACCTTTATCGCGTTGCTTGCGAGGTTCTTATTTGTTTGTGTAGGTGTGAGGTGACTTGCGTGTAGTCTCCTACTGGATTGATACCTTGGTTCTCAAAAACTGAGGGAAATACTTACGCTACTTTCCTGCATCACCCTTTCCTCTTCAAGGGAAAACCAACGAAGTGCTCAAGACGTAGCATGGGCTCATCATAGCTTCTTCATAGTTTGTAGGTTCGCCATGGTCTAGTAACATGACTTCCGGGATAGGATTACCGTACCACTCTGGTGCGGAACATTCTATGTTCGACCTACAAGGTCCAGTAGTAAATTGATCTAAAGTCTCATGATCATCATCATTAACTTCCTCTCTAGTTGGTGTAGGCATCACGGGAATGGATTTCTCTAATGTGCTACTTTACAAATTGAGATAAGGTACAATTACCTCATCAAGTTCTACTTTCCTCCCACTCACTTCTTTCGAGAGAAACTCCTGCTCTATAAATGTTCCATTCTTGGCAACAAAGATCTTGCCTTCGAATCAATGGTAGAAGGTGTGCCCAATTGTTTCCTTAGGGCAACCTATTGTAACGCCCTCGATGTGGCTATATCTCCCACGTGTCGAAGCACGAATTAGAGGCATAACCGCATTGAAAGCAATGTCGCAAGTGAGGTAATCTTCACACAACCCATGTAATACATAAGGGAAAGAGATACATAGTTGGCTTACAATCGCCACTTCACACAATACATGAATAAAGCATTACAACATACAAATGCAATCAAGGTCCGACTACGGAACCAAAATAAAGAAGAACCCCAAATGCGACAAAGATCCCTGATCGACCCCAACTGGGCTCCACTACTGATCAACTAGAATGAAGCAATGCAAAGGACAAGATCTTCATCGAGCTCCTCCTGAGCTGGGTTGCGTCATCTGCACGGACTCATCGGCACCTGCAAACTGGTTTTTGGAAGTATCTGTGAGCCATGGAGACTTAGCAATCTCGCACCCTCGCGATCAAGACCATTTAAGATTATGGGTAAGGTAAAGGTATGAGGTGGAGCTGCAGCAAGCGACTAGCATATATGGTGGCTAACATACGCAAATGGGAGCGAGAAGAGAAAGCAAAGCACGGTCGATAAAAGCATGATCAAGAAGTGATCCTAAAACAACCTACGTCAAGCATAACTCCAACACCGTGTTCACTTCCCGGACTCCGCCGGAAAGAGACCATCACGGTTACACACGCGATTGATTCATTTTAATTAAGTTAAGGTGCAAGTTATCTACAACCGGACATTAACAAATTCCCATCTGCCCATAACCGCGGGCACGGCTTTCGAAAGTTAAAATCCCTGCAGGGGAGTCCCAACTTAGCCCATGATAAGCTCTCACGGTCAACGAAGGAATAGACCTCCTCCCGAGACGTTCCGATCAGACTCGGTATCTCAGTTCTTCAAGACACTTCGACAGGTTAAAACAAGTCCAGCAACACCGCCCGAATGTGCCGAAAAATCCCGATAGGAGATGCACATATCTCGTTCTCAGGGCACACTCAGATGAGACATCCTACGAGTAAAACCAACCCTCAAGTTGCCCCGAGGTGGCCCCGCAGTCTACTCGGTCGGACCAACACTCAGAGGAGCACTGGGCCGGGGGGGTTAAAATAATGATGACCCTTGGGCGCGCGACCCCCAAGGGAAAACAAAAGGCTAGGCGGCGAATGGTAAAACCAACGTTGGGCATTGCTGGAAAAGCTTTAATCAAGGCGAACTATCAAGGGGTTCCCATTATTACCCAACCGCGTAAGGAACGCAAAATCCGGGAACATAACACCGATATGACGGAAACTAGGGCGGCAAGAGTGGAACAAAACACCAGGCATAAGGCCGAGCATTCCACCCTTTACCAAGTATATAGATGCATTAAGATAACATGGCAATATAATGATATCCCAACAAGTAAATAATGTTCCAACAAGGAACGGTCTCCAATCTTCACCTGCAACTAGCAACGCTATAAGGGGGGCTGAGCAAAGCGGTAACATAGCCAATCAACGGTTTGCTAGGACATGGTGGGTTAGAGGTTTGGCATGGCAATTTGGGAGGCTTGAAAGCAAGTGGTAGGCATCGTAGCATTGGCATAGCAAAAGAGCGAGCATCTAGCAAAGCAAAGATAGTAGTGATTTCGAGGGTATGATCATCTTGCCTGAAATTCCGCAAGGAAGAAGAACGAGTCCTTGAAGAAGACAAACGAACATAGACGAACGGGTCCTCACAAGTGCGACGTTACCGGAATCAACCCAAAGAAGCAACACCGGAAAGAAGCAAACAACATAGTAAACAACCAACACATGAACATGGTATGCTATGCGAGATGCTGTATGCGATGCATATGCATGATTGGACAAGGAATGCATGAACCTGGACTCAACATGGAAATCCAAGTGTGCCACTAGAAAGGTGAGATGAAATCGCTTGAAAACGATATAAAGAACGCCGGAATGGGAGTTACGGTTTGGAAATGGCAAGCAATTCAAATATGACCACGTTCTGCGATTTACAATAAGTAGCCATCTAAATGCAATAATATGAACATGCTACAGCACCCAAACATGGCATCAAAATACATGGCAGGGATCCATTAATAGGTTCAAAAGACTAGCACTGAGCTACGGCCAATTCATCCATTAATAGGTTCAATCAAGCATGGCAAAAATGCATTTGGTAAACAGATCTCAGACTTAGTGAAATTAACACTTGTCTGGAATTTCAGATCAGATAGCACTCTTTGGAGCATGAAAACTAGATGCTACAGGAACTGACATGGCAAAGTAAAGCATGGCATGGAGCTACTCAAAGAGCTTAACAAAATTCCCTTAGTGACATTGAGCCAAAAGGGATCAGAAAATACAATTGCAAGCATGTGAACATGGCAAAAACATAATCAGATCACAGACTTAGTGAAAACTGGCACATGCTGAAAACAGATATCAAGTAGGCATGTTTACGAGCTCGATGCACTCACTACGGAGCAAGTCATGAAATGCTAAGCATACACCCATAAAGAATACACAAAATGCAAGTTAGACATGGCAAGAACAATAACATAGTATACATGGATCAACTACAACATCTTCGGTAAAACCGCTAACAAGTAGACAATCTGCCCAGATTCACGAAATAGCAAAAGTAGAGCTCGATTGACTCAAGCTAGGGTGCTCCATAATTGCAAACGAAGACATGGATGGATAGAGCACTACAATATTAACAAAACATCCTTACTGATCATCCTCAAAAGAGGCACGGATCACTAGGAAACAACATGAACATATGACCAAATGAGATAAACAGCTCAATGACTTAGTGGAAATGCTAAGTCCCTGAAATCAGCATTACCAAGTGCACCACTTTGCAAGATTGTGCAAGTCACCACACACATCACAAAAATACATGGGTTGCACCTCTGGAAAGGTGACAAAACCCTTAACAAAACATATGTAGAGCTCAGGGGCATATCATGCACACATTAATCATGGCAAAAATGACAAATAGCTATATGGAGCAGCAGATCTGACAAATATCTCAAGTAGCACTCTTCCAACAGCATTTCGGGCATCAAAATGAACTCAAATGAAAATGATGCAATGAGATGAAATGATGTACTCTCTGAGGCGAACATTTTGATATGCTATATGCATGAATCGGAGCTACGGATGCAAAGTTACGGCATGATGAACATAGGCATATGAATCTGGGAATTTCGGGGACTTTGTGAAATTATACATCCACGAAAAGTCAACGCGGGATGAGGAGAAGTGGGACAGCACGGCGCGGGACGGATCCGTCCGTTTGGTTGGAAGGATGGGTGGATCTCGTCCATCCCGACGAGATCTCGCCGGAGTTCGCCGGAGAAGACGACGGAGAGGTGGCCGGTGACGGAGAAGGAGACGCCGGCTCGCCGGAGGACGACGCCGGCGAGGCAGCGGCGGAGGACGCCGGCGAACGAGGTGGCGGCGCACGTCGACCGAGGCGGTCGGCGGCGAGGAGTCGCGGCGGCGCATGGCGGCGCGGCGCCTCGGGTGGCGCGCGGGGCGCGGCGTCGCCGGGAGCTAGGCGGCGCGGCGGGTCTGGCGGCTCGGGCGCTGGGAGCCGAGCTCCCCGGGCAGCGATGGGATCTGGGCCCTCAGGGCCTCGCGCGGGAGGAGAGAGAGAACGATGAAGTGGCACCGCGGGGGTGGTGGAGGGCGGCGGCGGGCGCTGAGGTGTCGACCGACGATTGGCCAGGGTGAGGTGGCGACCGAGCGGACATGTCCGGGCACGGTGGGATGTTTGTCCGGTGACGCGAGGTAGGGGAAGGCTAGGGTTAGACCGCAAATTTCGGAGGGGATCACTTATTTATAGGTAGAGGGAGCTAGGAGAGTCCAAATGAGGTGCGGTTTTCGGCCACGCGATCGTGATCGAACGACCGAGGGGATGGAAGGGGTTTAGGTGGGTTTTGGGCCAAATTGGAAGGGTGTTGGGCTGCAACACACACGAGGCCTTTTCGGTCCCTCGGTTAACCGTTGGAGTATCAACCGAAGTCCAAATGGTACGAAACTTGACAGCCGGTCTACCGGTAGTAAACCAAGGCCGCTTGACAAATTTCGGTCCAATCCGGAAATGTTTAATCGCCACACACGAAAGGAAAGTAGAAAGGACCACCGGAGGAGAACGGAGCGCCGGATTGCAAAACAGACAACGGAGAAAATGCTCGGATGCATGAGACGAACATGCATGCAAATGAAAAGCACATGATGACATGATATGCAATGCATGACACGCAAGCAATGACAAGGCAACAACAGCGAATAACTGGATGACACCTGGCACATCGGTCTCGGGGCGTTACAACACTCCACCACTACGAGAGGATCTCGTCCCGAGATCTAGAATGGCACCGGAGGGACAACGGAAGAGATAAAAGAAGAGGTAAAACAAATTGCTTCTTTGACAAACGTGTGAAACCAAAGAACCTTGAAAAGGTTAAGCTATATCGAGAAAAAGAATAATGGAGATGACAAATTTGAAAACACTCCGTTAGAAAAGAGGGACAAGGAACATTGCGAAAAACCTTGAGGTTGAAGGGCAAGATGTATATTGAAACCACTCCGGTTAAAACAAGATAGAGAAGGATTAAGAATGATATAATTTGAGAAGCACTCCGTCTGAGAAGGGAGGCAAAACTTGGCAGAATGGGAAAAAATCGAAAAGCAGGCACGACACTCCGGTTAAAAGGATAAGGACGAGAAGAACACGATCCTGACAAAACAAGAAGATGGGTTGCAGAGAGCAACATCACAATGCCTCCGGAACGAAAGAGTAGAGTAAAGATAATTGAGACAAACGAATGTAGAAGACAATGCCAACTTCTGCTACAAAAGAGCCTGAAAAGGCATCTTTAGTAGAAGGGTTGAACGGAGTTGTTGGAAAACCAACAATGAAAATAATAAGCTTGATATGGTCTTATGGAATACAACTCAAATTATGAGGTGACAACCCGCCACTCACAGGAAAGAATTAGATTGGAATAAACAAGGAGACGAGAAAACTTATTTCACCGGAAGGATAAAAGAAGACATTGGATCATTTATAAGCACCATAGATAGCAACAATCCTTAGGGAAAGCTTTAGGTGGAAAATAACCCAAGATAATTCCAACGAATAGGTTGATGGATTTAAAATACCTCATTCATAACAACATGTGAGTTATGAAACATGAACTCAAATTATTAAGAATGACCTAATACCATCTCCAATGATACGGAAGAAAGATTGAACTCCGGATTGCAAGATGAAGAAAACTTGAGGTCCTCTGAAAAGAAAGTTGATGAACGTTTCGAGAAGGAATATAAATCCTTGATGACCCACCATGTAGAGCCTCCCTGAAGAACTCCGGTAACAAAAGGATGATCAAACGGAAGGAAAAAGAAGTTGAAAACATAAGGTGAATCCTTGTAAAGATTTAGATGAATCTCCGTGATTACATAATTGCGAGAGCTTGGAACTCCGGGGAAGAAAAGATAAGATGAACAATTGAGATCAAGAATCTTGATGAACCTCCGTAAGAATTGAAAATGAACGAAGAGAAGATAAAGAAACACCGGGAAGAATTAAGCAAATGAACGAAGACGCTTGAGAGAATTTAGATACATGAGAGCGAAGAGATCACGAGCTGATTAGAGATCACTTGATGCACCGGTAAAATTGGAGAATGATAACTGAAAGCTGAGAATGAATAATCCCGAAATAATGGCCTTCGGAGAATCAAACTAAAAAGACTCCTGAATTTGCACCGGATGGATAAACGAATTCTCATGATCAAAACAATTATGAGAGGATGGCCTCGAACTAGAACCATGAATCTCTGAGAGAGCGGATAAGATATGGAGGAAAAACTCTTCTTCGGTCATCAGAATCTGAGAATTACGACGAGAAACACCACCAAGAATTATTTAGACACTCCGGAATGAAGAATGGAAAGGTTGAGCCAACGATGAAAAGAATTTGACAGATCTTGGAGAAAACATTTGACTGATGATAAATCATTCTTACGTCAAACTTTAGAAAAGAATTTGAGAAGCTCCGGAAAAATTAGAAGAGTCAGGTAAGATCCTGGAAAAAGACCTGTGGGTTAGGGCCCACTCAAAAGATACACCGTAGAACTATTGCTAGAAACTGAAATTGCACCGGTTGAATTAAATGGCTAGAACGAGATAACAACCTCGAAAGAGCTTGAACGAATGTAGAGTGGAAACACGAATCATGGAGATATCTTCAGCACTCCGGAACAAAAGAATAGCGAGTGGTGAATGATTAAGAATTGCACCAGCATGAGAAAGCATTGAAACGAGGAAAGGGATATGATCAACACCAAATCTTAATTTGAATCCACCGGAGAAGAAAACGAGTGAAAAGTGACGAACTTGAAGCTCCGTTAGAATCTTCCTGATAATCACCGGATAAGAATATTGAAAGAAAAGAAAGAAGAGACTTCACATCAATAAGATGGATACTTGATTAAGAAATCCGAGTCCTTGAAGAAACAAAGGGTGGGTGGGCGGGAAAAACAAAGGCAACTTGGAGACGGATGAAACAAACACCATTGAGAAGAAATGATAATTGATCTTGCTGATGTTGAAATGATCAGATCCACTTGAAGAGAAAACACGCCGGTGAAAAGGATTGACAAAACAATCTCGATTATCAAGAAGGATTAGTATTCGGATAGGAATATGAGAACACCACTTAGGAAAGGTATGGAATCAACATTTGACATGGAAGCAACCTGAATACCACAACTCAAAACAAAACAAAGGATTGGCTTGCAGAATAAGCCGGAACAAACATATGATAGAGATTTCGTCCGAAGTTTTTGTGGTGGGTCCTACACGGGCTCGATCGTACAGCACCATCACGTACAAGGCAGTGCACATGACATACGAAGCGTCCCCGAGTCGGCATAGCCAAGGACTCTTTAAGACACAACGAGACCACTGTAAAACCGACCGTGAATAGGCGGACCACTAGACGTCGAACCCCAATTTCATATCATACGTCTGTCGGAAAGATATCCTAAGAGCTACTTGAATTCCCACCTAGGAAACTCCCGAAATTTTCCGGTTATGCAATCAGGTGTTGGGGATACAGGGGAAGCATAATATCTCACCCAAAAATAACAAATCCTACATCCAGTTGTATCCATCCTTCAACGCATAACCAAGAAACCTTCGGAAATCATCTACCTCAACCTTCGAAAAGCATCCGTTATACAAGTTATGGCAATACTCCCGAACTCCCGCCCCAGTACTGGGTGGCGTCGAGGTTATCTCACCAACGAGCTGCATAAAAGAGATTTTCGATGTCGGTGTACTAAACTCAGGTATTCCTGAACTGCAACGATAAAATTATGACGACAACACCTCAGAGCTCAACTCCCCAGGACACTTCCACAAAACCCCTGACAGGAGGCACCAAGACAATGTTCTCGTCATAAAACCATCGGAACGATTCCAAGATACCCGCGTGATCCTAAATTTTTTTTAGTGAAATTTGAGAAGAGAAGAGTCAAAACTCTACGTCAGGATGCCTTACCAGAGCGATGAGGAGACTGGGAAGTAAAAGTATTCCTAAACTCTCCGATATATAATTCCTAAATGACTCAGAACATTTTTTCTAGACACAACTCGGCTGCTAAAAACGATCAAGCAATGGGGCTCCTAAGGTCGGGGAAGGCTCTGATACCAACTTGTAACGCCCTCGATGCGGCTATATCTCCCACGTGTCGAAGCACGACTTAGAAGCATAACCGCATTGAAAGCAATGTCGCAAGTGAGGTAATCTTCACACAACCCATGTAATACATAAGGGAAAGAGATACATAGTTGGCTTACAATCGCCACTTCACACAATACATGAATAAAGCATTACAACATCCAAATGCAATCAAGGTCCGACTACGGAACCAAAATAAAGAAGAACCACAAATGCGACAAAGGTCCCCGATCGACCCCAACTGGGCTACACTACTGATCAACTAGAACGAAGCAACGCAAAGGACAAGATCTTCATCGAGCTACTCCTGAGCTGGGTTGCGTCATCTGCACTGACTCATCGGCACCTGCAAACTGGTTTTTGGAAGTATCTGTGAGCCACGGAGACTCAGCAATCTCGCACCCTCGCGATCAAGACTATTTAAGCTTATGGGTAAGGTAAAGGTATGAGGTGGAGCTGCAGCAAGTGACTAGCATATATGGTGGCTAACATACGCAAATGGGAGCGGGAAGAGAAAGCAAAGCACGGTCGATAAAAGTATGATCAAGAAGTGATCCTAAAACAACCTACGTCAAGCATAACTCCAACACCGTGTTCACTTCCCGGACTCCGCCGGAAAGAGACCATCACGGTTACACACGCGATTGATTCATTTTAATTAAGTTAAGGTTCAAGTTATCTACAACCAGACATTAACAAATTCCCATCTGCCCATAACCGTGGGCACGGCTTTCGAAAGTTCAAATCCCTGCAGGGGAATCCCAATTTAGCCCATGACAAGCTCTCACGGTCAACGAAGGAATAGACCTTCTCCCGAGACGTTCCGATCAGACTCGGTATCTCGGTTCTTCAAGACACTTCGACAGGTTAAAACAAGTCCAGCAACACCGCCCGAATGTGCAGACAAATCCCGATAGGAGCTGCACATATCTCATTCTCGGGGAACACTCAGATGAGACACCTACGAGTAAAACCAACCCTCAAGTTGCCCCGAGGTGGCCCCGCAGTCTACTCGGTCGGACCAACACTCAGAGGAGCACTGGCCCGGGGGGTTAAAATAATGATGACCCTTAGGCGCGTGACCCCCAAGGGAAAAGAAAAGGCTAGGCGGTGAATGGTAAAACCAATGTTGGGCATTGCTGGAAAAGCTTTAATCAAGGCAAACTATCAAGGGGTTCCCATTATTACCCAACCGCGTAAGGAACGCAAAATCTGGGAACATAACACTGATATGACGGAAACTAGGGCGGCAAGAGTGGAACAAAACACCAGGCATAAGGCCGAGCCTTCCACCCTTTACCAAGTATATGGATGCATTAAGATAACATGGCAATATAATGATATCTCAACAAGTAAATAATGTTCCAACAAGGAACGGTCTCCAATCTTCACCTGCAACTAGCAACGCTATAAGGGGGGCTGAGCAAAGCGGTAACATAGCCAATCAACGGTTTGCTAGGACATGGTGGGTTAGAGGTTTGGCATGGCAATTTGGGAGGCTTGAAAGCAAGTGGTAGGCATCGTAGCATTGGCATAGCAAAAGAGCGAGCATCTAGCAAAGCAAAGATAGTAGTGATTTCAGGCAAGTGATTTCGAGGGTATGATCATCTTGCCTGAAATCCCGCAAGGAAGAAGAACGAGTCCATGAAGAAGACAAACGAACGTAGATGAACGGGTCCTCACAAACGCGACGTTACCGGAATCAACCCGAAGAAGCAACACCGGAAAGAAGCACACAACATAGTAAACAACCAACACATGAACATGGTATGCTATGCGAGATGCGGTATGCGATGCATATGCATGATTGGACAAGGAATGAATGAACCTGGCCTCAACATGGAAATCCAAGTGAGCCACTGGAAAGGTGAGATGAAATCGCTTGAAAACGATATAAAGAACGCTGGAATCGGAGTTACGGTTTGGAAATGGCAAGAAATTCAAATATGACCACGTTCTGCGATTTACAGCAAGTAGCCATCTAAATGCAACAAGATGAACATGCTACAGCACCCAAACATGGCATCGAAATATATGGCAGGGATCCACTCATGATGCTTAACAAAAGACTAGAACTGAGCTACGGCCAATTCATCCATTAACAGGTTCAAACAAGCATGGCAAAAATGCATTTGGTAAACAGATCTCAGACTTTGTGAAATTAACCCTTTTCTGGAATTTCAGATCAGATAGCACTCTTTGGAGCATGAAAACTAGATGCTACAGGAAATGAACATGGAAAAGTAAAGCATGACATGGAGCTACTCAAAGAGATTAACAAAAGTCCCTTAGTGACCTTGAGCCAAAAGGGATTAGAAAATACAATTGCAAGCATGTGAACATGGCAAAAACATAATCAGATCACAGACTTAGTGAAAACTGGCACATGCTGAAAACAGATATCAAGTAGGCATGTTTACGAGATCGATGCACTCACTACGGAGCAAGTCATGAAATGCTAAGAATACACCCATCAAGAATACACAAAATGCAAGTTAGACATGGCAAGAACAATAACATAGCATGCACGGATCAACTACAACATCTTCGGTAAAATCGCTAACAAGTAGACAATCTGCCCAGATTCACGAAATAGCAAAAGTAGAGCTCGATTAACTCAAGCTAGGGTGCTCCATAATTGCAAACAAAGACATGGATGGATAGAGCACTACAAGATTAACAAAACATCCTTACTGATCATCCTCAAAAGAGGCACGGATCACTAGGAAACAACATGAACATATGACCAAATGAGATAAACAGCTCAAGGACTTAGTGGAAATGCTAAGTCCCTGAAATCAGCATTACCATGTGCACCACTTTGCAAGCTTGTGCAAGTCACCACACACATCACAAAAATACATAGGTTGCACCTATGGAAAGATGACAAAACCCTTAACAAAACATATGTAGAGCTCAGGGGCATATCATGCACACATTAATCATGGAAAAAAATGACAAATAGCTATATGGAGCAGCAGATCTAACAAATATCTCAAGTAGCACTCTTCCAACAGCATTTCGGGCATCAATATGAACTCAAATGAAAATGATGCAATGAGATTAAATGATGTACTCTCTGAGACGAACATTTTGATATGCTATATGCATGAATCGGAGCTACGGATGCAAAGTTACGGCATGATGAACATAGGCATATGAATCTGGGAATTTCAGGGACTTAGTGAAATTATACCTCCGCGAAAAGTCAACGCGGGATGAGGAGAAGCGGGACGGCACGGTGCGGGACGGATCCGGCCGTCTGGTTGGGAGGATGGGTGGATCTCGTCCATCCCGACGAGATCTCGCCGGAGTTCGCCGGAGAAGATGACAGAGAGGTGGCCGGTGACGGAGAAGGAGACGTGGGCTCGCCGGAGGACGACGCCGGCGAGGCAGCGGTGGAGGACGCCGGCGAAGGAGGTGGTGGCGCACGTCGACCGAGGCGGCCGGTGGCGAGGAGTTGCGGCGGCGCATGGCGGCGCGACGCCTCGGGTGGCGCGCGGGGCGCGGCGTCGCCGGGAGCTGGGCGGCGCGGCGGGTCTGGCGGCTCGGGCGCTGGGAGCCGAGCTCCCCGGGCAGCGACGGGATCTGGATCCCGCGGGCCGGATCTAGGCCCTCAGGGCCTCGCGCGGGAGGAGAGAGAGAACGATGAGGTGGCGCCGCGGGAGTGGTGGAGGGCGGCGGTGGGCGCTGAGGTGTCGACCGACGATTGGCCGGCGTGAGGTGGCGACCGAGCGGACATGTCCGGGCACGGTGGGATGTTTGTCCGGTGACGCGAGGTAGGGGAAGGCTAGGGTTAGACCGCAAATTTTGGAGGGGATCACTTATTTATAGGTAGAGGGAGCTAGGAGAGTCCAAATGAGGTGCGGTTTTCGGCCACGCGATCGTGATCGAACGACCGAGGGGATGGAAGGGGTTTAGATGGGGTTTGGGCCAAATTGGAAGGGTGTTGGTCTGCAACACACACGAGGCCTTTTCGGTCCCTCGGTTAACCGTTGGAGTATCAACCGAAGTCCAAATGGTATGAAACTTGACAGGCGGTCTACCGGTAGTAAACCAAGGCCGCTTGAAAAATCTCCGTCCAATCCGGAAATGTTTAATCACCACACACGAAAGGAAAGTAGAAAGGACCACCGGAGGAGAATGGAGCGCCGGATTGCAAAAGGGACAATGGAGAAAATGCTCGGATGCATGAGACGAACATGTATGCAAATGAAAAGCACATGATGACATGATATGCAATGCATGACACGCAAGCAATGACAAGGCAACAACAGCGAATAACTGGATGACACCTGGCACATCGGTCTCGGGGCGTTACACCTATGAAGACGCACTTCTCCGATTTGGGTTCGAGCTTATCAGGCTGAAGCCTTTTGACATAAGTGTCACAACCCCAAACTTCAAGAAACGCCAGCTCAGGTTTCTTGCCAAACCGTAGTTCATACGGTGTCGTCTCAAGGGATTTAGACGGTGCCCTATTTAACGTGAATGCGGTTGTCTCTAATGCATAACCCCAAAGCAATAGTGGTAATTCGGTAAGAGACATCATAGAATGCACCATATCCAATAAAGTATGGTTACAATGTTCGAACACACCATTACGCTGTGGTGTTCCAGGTGGCCTGAGTTGTGAAACAATTCCACAATGTTTTAAATGAAGGCCAAACTCATAACTCAAATATTCGCCTCCGCGGTCAAATTGTAGAAACTTTATTTTCTAGTTAGGATGATTCTCTACTTCACTCTGAAATTTTTTGAACTTTTCAAATGTTTTAGACTTGTATTTCATCAAGTAGATATACCCATACCTACTAAAATCATCTGTGAAGGTGAGAAAGTAACGATACCCGCCGCGAGCTTCAATACTCATCGGACCGCATACATCGGATTGTATTATTTCATGTAAGTCATTAGCTCACTCCATTGTTTTAGAGAACGGAGTTTTAGTTATCTTGCCATAAGGCATGGTTCGCAAGTATCAAATGATTCATAATCAAGTGATTCCAAAAATCCATCTACATGGAGTTTCTTCATGCGCTTTACACCAATATGACCTAAACGGCAATGCCACAAGTATGTTGCACTATTGTTATGAACTTTGTATCTTTTGGCATCCATATTATGAACATGTGTATCACTACGATGAAGATTCAATAAAAAATTACATTGGGTGTATGACCATAGAAGGTTTTATTCATGTAAACAGAACAACAATTATTCTCTGACTTAAATGAATAATCGTATTGAAATAAACATGATCAAATCATATTCATGCTCAACGCAAACACAAAATAACATTTATTTAGGTTCAACACTAATCCAGAGGATAGAGGGAGTGTGCGATGGTGATCGTAAAAACCATGGAATCATTTACAACACACATCGTCACCTCGCCCTTAACTAGTCTCTATTTATTCTGCAACTCCTGTTTCGAGTTACTAATCTGAGCAACTGAACCAGTATGAAATACCCAGGGGCTACTACAAATACTATTAAGGTACACATCAATAACATGTATATCAAATATACCTTTGTTCACTTTGCCATCCTTCTTATCTGCCAAGTATTTGGGGCAGTTCCGCTTCTAGTGACCATTCCCTTTGCAGTAGAAGCACTCAGTTTCAGGCTTAGGTCCAGCTTCGGGCTTCTTCATGGGAGTGACAACTTGTTTTCCATTCTTCTTGAAGTTCCCTTTCTTGCCCTTTTTCTTGAAACTAGTGGTATTGTTAACCATCAACACTTGATGTTCTTTCTTGATTTCTACCTTCACCGATTTCAGCATCGCGAAGAGCTCGGGAATCATTTTCGTCATCCCTTGCATATTGTAGTTTATCACGAGGTTCTAGTATCTTGGTGATAGTGACTACAGAACTCTGTCAATCACTATCTTATCTAGAAGATTAACTCCCACTTTATTCAAGTGATTGTAGTACCCAGACATTCTGAGCACATGCTCACTAGCTGAGCTATTCTCCTCCATCTTGTAGGCAAAGTACTTGTCAAAGGTCTCATACCTCTCGACATGGGCATGAGTCTAAAATACCAATTTCAGCTCCTGGAACATCTCATATGCTCTGTGGCGTTCAAAAACGTTTTTGAAATCCTGGTTCTAAGCTGTAAAGCATGGTGCACTAAACTATTAAGTAGTCATCATATCGAGCTTGCCAGACATTCATAACGTCTGCATCTGCTGCTGCAATAGGTTTGTCACCTAGTGGTGCATCAAGGACATAATTCTTCTGTGCAGCAATGAGGATAATCCTCAGATCAAGGACATTATTGCTACTATGCTCGCTCGCCAAGTTTAACCCAAGCATTCCACATGTGCAAAACTGTCTTGCACCCGTTGTATGTGAACGCAGAGTCTATCACACCTGATCATCACGTGGTGTCTCAACACGACAAACTGTAGCAATAGTGCATACTTAGGGAGAACACTTTTACCTAGAAATTTAGTGAAGGGGTCATCTTATAATGCTACCGCCGTACTAAGCAAAAAAAGATGCATAAAAGATAAACATCACATGCAATAAAAATATGTGACATGATATGGCCATCATCATCTTGTGCTTTTGATCTCCATCTCCAAAGCATCATCATGATTTCCATCGTCACCGGCTCGACGCCTTTATCTCCATCATAGCGTCGTGGTCGTCTCGTCAACTATTGCTTCTACAACTATTGTTAATGCATAGTTATAAAGTAAAGCAATTACATGGAGTTTGCATTTCATACAATAAACAGACAACCATAAGGCTACTGCCGGTTGTCATATATCTCACAAAACATGATCATCTCATACAATAACATTTATCACATCACGTCTTGACCATATCACATCACAACATGCCCTGCAAAAAGAAGTTAGACATCCTCTACTTTGTTGTTGCAAGTTTTACGTGGCTGCTACGGGCTCCTAGCAAGAACCGTTCTTACCTTCGCATAAAACCACAATGGTGTTCCGTCAAGTTTTTTTGTTTTAACCTTTTTAATGGACCGACCATGGTCAAATTCGATTCAACTAAACTAGGAGAAACAGACACCCGCCAGCCACCTTTATGCAAAACTAGTTGCATGTCTGTCGGTGGAACCGGTCTCATGTGCGTAGACATCTAAGGTTAGTCTGGGCCGCTTCATCCCACAATACCGCCGAATCAAAATAAGACGTTAATGGTAAGCACTATGACTATCACCGACCACAATTATTTGTGTTCTACTCGTGCATGTCATATGCGCATAGACCTGGCTCATGATGCCACTATTGGGAATCATTACATGAAACAAAAACATTCTACGCATACGCAATGATCTATCCATGGAGATGCATAGCAATGAGGGGGAGATTGTGTCTATGTACCCTCGTAGACCATTAGCGGAAGTGTTTCTCAATGCGGTTGATGTAGTCAAACTTCTTCGCGCTCCAACTGATCAAGTACTAAACTTATGTCACCTCCACGTTCTGCACACGTTCAGCTAAGTGACGTCCTCCGCCTCCTTGATCCATCAAGTCGGTGAGGTAGTAGATGAGTTTCAGCAGCATAACGGTGTGGTGACGGTGATGGTGAAATGATCTCCGCAGGGCTTCGCCTAAGCACTACAAAAAAATGACCAGGGGTGTAAGCAGTGGAGGGGGTGCCGCACATGGCTAAGCAATTGTTCTGGGTGTTAGGCTCCCCCTCCCTCTGTGGGCTGGTGTGTGTGCCTCTCCTTGGCCCATTAGGCCCATAGACCTCCCGAGGCCTCCCGGAACCCCTTCCGGTGATCCGATGACTACCCGGTGCAATCCGAAACTATTCCGGTGTGCAAATACCATCGTCCTATATATCAATCTTTATATCTAGACCATTTCGAGACTCCTCGTCATGTCCGTGATCTCATCCGAGACTCCGAGCAACATTCAGTCACCAAATCCAATAACTCATATAACACTATTGTAACGCCCTCGATGCGGCTATATCTCCCACGTGTCGAAGCACGACTTAGAGGCATAACCGCATTAAAAGCAATGTCGCAAGTGAGGTAATCTTCACACAACCCATGTAATATATAAGGGAAAGAGATACATAGTTGGCTTACAATCGCCACTTCACACAATACATGAATAAGGCATTACAACATCCAAATACAATCAAGGTCCGACTACGGAACCAAAATAAAGAGCAACCCCAAATGCGACAAGGTCCCCCGATCGACCCCAACTGGGCTCCACTACTAATCAACTAGAAACGAAACAACACAAAGGATAAGATCTTCATTGAGCTCCTCCTGAGCTTGGTTGCGTCATCTGCACGGTCTCATAGGCACCTGCAAGCTGGTTTTGGAAGTATCTGTGAGCCACGGGGACTCAGCAATCAAACACCCTCGCGATCAAGACTATTTAAGCTTATAGGAAGGGTAAAAGGTATGAGGTGGAGGTGCAGCAAGCGACTAGCATGTTTGGTGGCTAACATACGCAAAAGAGAGCGAGAAGAGAAGGCAAAGCACGATCGAACAACTATGATCAAGAAGTGATCTAGAACAACCTATGTCAAGCATTACTCCAACACCGTGTTCACTTCCCGGACTCCACCGAGAAGAGACCATCACGGTTACACACGCGGTTGATGTATTTTAATTAAGGTCAACTTCAGGTTTTCTACAACCAGACATTAACAAATTCCCATCTGCCCATAACCGCGGGCACGGCTTTCGAAAGTTCAAATCCCTGCAGGTGTGTCCCAACTTAGCCCATCACAAGCTCTCATGGTCAACGAAGGATATTCCTTCTCCCAAGACAATCCGATCAGGCTCGGCATCCAGGTTACAAGACATCCTCGACAATGGTAAAACAAGTCCAGCAAGACCGCCCAATGCGCCGACATCCTGATGGGAGTTGTACATATCTCGTTCTCAGGGCAACACCGGATGAACACTACGTATAGCTAAAACCAGCCCTCAAGTTTCCCCGAGGTGGCCCCGCAAGTGGCTCTGTTTCGGACCAACACTTAGACAAGCACTGGCTCGGGGGGTTAAAATAAAGATGACCCTTGGGCTGGCCTAACCCAAGGGAAAAAAAGGCTAGGTGGCAAATGGTAAAACCAAGTTTGGGCCTTGCTGGAGGAGTTTTATTCAAAGCGAACTGTCAAGGGATTCCCATTATAACCCAACCGCGTAAGGAACGCAAAATCCGGGAACATAACACCGATATGACGGAAACTAGGGCGACAAGAGTGGAACAAAACACCAGGCATAAGGCCGAGCCTTCCACCCTTTACCAAGTATATAGATGCATTAATTAGATAAGATATATTGTGATATCCCAACAAGTAAACATGTTCCAACCAGGAACAACATCTCCATGTTCCAACAAGGAACAAACTTCAATCTTCACCTGCAACTAACAACGCTATAAGAGGGGTTGAGCAAAGCAGTAACGTAGCGAAACAACGGTTTGCTAGGACAAGGTGGGTTAGAGGCTTGGTTCAAGAATATGGGAGGCATGATAAGCAAGTGGTAGGTATCGCAGCATAGGCATAGCAAAAGAGCGAGCAACTAGCAAGCAAAGATAAAAGTGATTTCGAGGGTATGGTCATCTTGCCTCAAATCCCGCAAGGAAGAAGAACGAGTCCATGAAGAAGACAAATGTACGTAGACGAATGGGTCCTCACAAACGCCACATAATCAGAACCAACCCGAAGAAGCAACACCGAAAAGAAGCACACAACATAGTAAACAACCAACACACGAAAATGGTATGATATGCGTGATGCGGTACGTGATGCATATGCATGATTTGCAAAGGAATGATTGAACCTGGCCTCAACATGGAAATCCAAGAGTTCCACTGGAAAGGTGAGGTGATTTTGGTTGAAATCGATATAAAGATCACCGGAATCGAATGCACGGTTTGGAAATGGCAAGCAAAAGAAATATGGCACCGATCTGCGATAATCCGCAAGTGACCAACTAAATGCATCAAGATGAATATGCTACAGCACACAAACATGACAACAAAATACATGGAAGGTATCCACTCATGATGCTGGACAAAAGATGAACACTGAGCTATGGCTAAATCACTCATTAACACGCTCAAACAAGCATGGCAAAAGTGCAAATGATAACAGGTTTCAGACTTAGTGAAATTAACACAAGTCTGGAATTTATCATCAGGAAGCACAATTTAGAGCATGAAAACTACATGCTACAGGAACTTAACATGGCAAAGAAAGGCATAGCATGAAGCTACTCAAAGCAATTAACAAAAGTCCCTTAGTGACCTTGAGCCAAAAGGGATCATAAAGTACAATTGCAAGCATGTGAACATGGCAAAAACATAAACAGATTCAGACTTAGTGAAAAACTGGAGCATGGCAAAACAGTTAACGAGTAGACATGTTTACGGGCTCGATGCACTCACTACAGAGCATGGAATGACAAACTAAGCATACACCCATCAAGAAGACATGGCATAGAAGCTATACATGGAAAGAACAACAAGATAGCAAGCACGGATCAATAGCAACAACCTCGGCAAAATCTCTAAACAAGTTAACAAATCTGCCAGGAACATTTTGTAGTAAAAGTAGAGCTCGATTGACTCAACTAGGGTGCTCCATAAATGCAAACAAAGACATGGATGGATAGAGCACCACAATGTTAACAAAACATCCTTACTTATCATCCTCAAACGAGGCACGGATCACTAGGAACCAACATGAACATATGGCATAAAGACAAAAACAGAACAAGGACTTAGTGAAATTCCAAGTCCCTAAAATCAGCATTAACGATTACGCTACTTTGCAAGCTTGTGCTAGTCACCACAAAGGTCACAAAAATACATGGCATACACCTCTGTAAATATGGCATGGCATATAACAAAACACATGTAGATCTCAGGATCATAGCATGCACACATTAATCATGGCAAAAATGACAAAATGCCATTTGCTGAAACAGATCTAACCAATTCATCACATAGCCCTCTTCCAACCGCATTTCGGGCATCAAGATGAGCTCAAATGAAAATTATGCAATGGGATGAAATGATGTACTCGTCGAGACGAACATTTTGATATGCTACACGCACGAATCGGACCTATGGATGCAGAGTTATGATGCGATGAAGATGCCAAAAAGTTAGGGTTTCGGGAGAAGAAAGTCAACCCTCGATTTCAGATCTGAGATCTGGCGCGGGCACTGTAGCAGCGGCGGCTCCCGAGGTCTCCAGCGAGGGCGGAGGGAGTCCGGCGAAGGCCGGGGATGGTGTGGTGGTGGCCGGCGAGCCGGCGGCGATGGCGGCGGATGTCGCCGGGCGGCTTGGCGCAGGCGAGGGAGCGGGGCGGCGGCGAGGTTGGCGCTTGGCGGCGGTGAGGGAGCTGCGCGCCGGCAAGCAAGTGCGGCGGCGCGGGTCGGCGGAGATGGCGGCGCAGCAGCCGGTGCATGGCGCGAGGAGACGGGCGGCAGGCAACCGGCGCGCGGGTGCGGGCGCTCGGGCCCCTGCGCGGCTCGGGCGGGTCGGCCCCGGGCCGGACGGGCCGCGGCGGCTGGTGGGAGGACGGCCGAACAAGTGGTGGCGCCCGATAGGAGGAGAGCGGCGGCGGCGCGACGTGGCATGCTCCGATTGGTCGGAGTGAGGTGGCGGCGGTGAGCGGACATGTCCGGCGCGGGAAGAAATGTCCGGCGACACGGAGGTAGTTGGATCTAGGGTTTGTCTGCGCGAGAATTTCGGAGGGAGGCACATATTTATAGGTAGGGGGAGCTAGGAGAGTCCAAATGAGGTGCGGTTTGCGGCCACGCGATCATGATCGAACGACCAAGATGATGGAGAGGGTTTAGGTGGGTTTTGGGCCAAATTGGAAAGGTGTTGGGCTGCAACACACACGAGGCCTTTTCGGTCCCTCGGTTAACCGTTGGAGTATCAAGCGAAGTCCAAATGGCACGAAACTTGAGAGGCGGTCTACCGGTAGTAAACCAAGGCCGCATGACAAGTCTCAGTCCAAACCGGAAATGTTTAATACCCGCACACAAAAAGAGGTAAAAGGGGACACCGGGTGACATAGGAGCGCCGGATTGCAAAACGGACAACGGGGAAAATGCTCGGATGCATGAGACGAACATGTATGCAAATGCAATGCACATGATGACATGATATGCAATGCGTGACACGCAAGCAATGACAAGGCAACAACAGCGAATAACTGGAGGACACCTGGCACATCGGTCTCGGGGCGTTACAACAGTCCATCACTACGAGAGGATCTCGTCCCGAGATCTAGAATGGCACCGGAGGGAAAAATGGAAGAGAAAGAGAAGAGGTAAAGCAAATACGAGAAACCAAAGAACCTTGAGAGGTTAAGAAAATATGAGAAAAGAATACAACGGAGATGAACAAAATTGAAAACACACCGATAGAAAGGAGGAACATAGAAGAACAAATTCGTATAGCGCTCCGATTGAAAAGAGATGCAAGACTTGATAAGATGAAAAGAACTTGATCCTGACAAGAACAAGAAGAAAGGTAGAAGAGAGCAACATCAAAATGCCTCTGGAAGAAAAGAGAGAATGGAAAGGAGTGAAAGAAGTAGAAAACAAGATCTTGGCAGAGCACGCTTACAACAAAGGCTAGAACGGAGTTGTCGGAAAACCAACAGCAAAAAGAATAATCTTGATATGGTCTTATGGAATACATCTCAAATTATGAGGTGATAACATGCCACTCACGGGGAAAAGAATTGGATTGGTAAGAACAAGGAGACGAGAAGCTATCTCACCGGGAGGATAAAAGAAGAACTTGGATCAATTATAAGCACCATAATAGGGACAATCCTCAGGGAAAGATTTAGGTGAAATATAAACCAAGATAACTCCAACGAAGAGGTTGATGGACTTAAAATAACTCAATCTTAACAACATGTGAATCATGAAACATGAACTCAGATTATCAAGAATGATTTAATTCCACCTCCAATGATACGGTAGATATAATTGCACTCCGGATTGCAAGATGCAAAATGCTTGATCTTCTCTGAAAAGAATCTCGATGAACACTTCAAGAAGGAATTAAATCCTTGATGACCCATCATGTAGAGCCTCCATGAAGTACTTCGGTAAAAGAAAGATCAAACGAAAATAAATAGAAGTTGAAAACACAAGGTGAATCCTTGTACCGATTTAGATGAATTTCCGTGGTGAAATAGTTGAAAAGGTTGGAACTCCGGGAAAAAGAGGAGATGAAGCAATTGAAAACCGAGAGCTTGATGAGCCTCCGGAATAAGGAATTGAATTTACTCGATGAAACAAGAATAAGAATTATATTATGCTTATCCTTCACCAATTTAAATTGATGACAAGCAGCGGATTTGACATACTACTTATTCTCGTAGAGATCATTAAGATAGATATAGCGCCAACTTGGGAAAATATTGAACGAACCACTGGTAGGATAGAAATAACAAATAAATTGATATGATAACGAATGAAGAGAACTCTTGAACGAACCACCGTAAGAATTGAAAATGAATGAATAAAACATGAAGAAACACCGGGAAGGATTTGCAAATAAACGAAGATGCTTGAGAGAATTTAGATCCATGAGAACGAAGAGATTACGAGCTGATTAGAGAATCCTTGATTTAGACACCGGTATGATTTAGAGTATGATAGCTGAAAGATGGAATGAATAAATCTTAGATGATGGGCTCTGGATAATCAAACTGAAAAAATTCTTGAATTGCTCCAGATGGGTGAAAAAAATCTCACAACCGAAAACAATTATGAGAGGATGGCAGAGAATGGGGCAATATTTAAAAGAAACTCTTCTTCGGTCTTCAAAATCTAAGAATGACGATGAGAAACACCACCAAATTGTTGAGATACTCCGAGATGAAGAATGGAAGGTTGAGCCAACGATGAAAAGAATTTTGAATGATCTTGGAGAAAGACATTTGACTGATGAGAAATCATTCTTACGTCAAACTTCGAAAAGAAAATTGAGGATAGCTCCGGAAAAATAAGAAGAGTCAGGTAAGATCCTGGGAAAAGACCTGTGGGTTAGGGCCCACTCAAGAGAATCACCGTTGAAATGATTTAAAAGAGAGAATGCACCGGTTGAATTAAAATGGCTTGAATGAGATACCAATCTCGAAAGAGCTTGAACGCATGCATAGTGGAAACACGAATCTTTGAGATATCTTCAGCACTCCGGAATAATTGAATAGCGAGAAATGAATGAATATGATGAGCACCGACATGAGAAGGTATTTGAAATGAGGAAAAAGGATATGATCCACAAAGCTTGACATGGATCCACCTGAGAAGAAAACGAGTGAAGAGTGACGAACTCGAAGCTCCGTTAGAATCTTCATGAGAATCACCGGGTAAGAACATGAAGGAAAAGAATGGAGAGACTTCACAAGAATAAAAGGATGCTTGATTAAGAAATCCAAGTACTTGAGGAAAAAAGGGTGGGTGGGCGGGAAAAATAAAGGCAACTTGGAGACGGATGAAACAAACACCGTTGAGAAGAACTAGTAATAGATCTTGCTGATGTTGAAATGATCGGATTCGCTTGAAGAGAGACACACCGGCTGAGAAGGATTGACATGACAATCTCAATAAATAAGAAAGATTAGTATTCACATAGAAATATGAAAACACCGCTTGGGAAAGGTATGGAATCAACATTTGACTACGAAGCAACTCGAATACCACAACTCAAAACCAAAAACAAAGGGTTGGCTTGCAGAATAAGCCGGAACAAACATATGATAGAGATTTCGTCCGAAGTTTTCGTGGTGGGGCCTACACGGGCTCGATCATACAGCACCATCATGTACAAGGCAGTGCACATGACATACGAAGCGTCCCCGAGTCGACATAGCCAAGGACTCTTTAAGACACAATGAAACCACTGTAAAACCAACTGTGGATAGGCGGACCACTAGACATCGAACCCCAATTTCATATCATACATCTGTCGGAAAGATATCCTAAGCGCTACTTGAATTCCCACTTATAAACTCCCGAAACTTTCCGGTTATGCAATCAGGTGTTGGGGATACAGGGGAAGCATAATATGTCACCCAAACTAGCAAATCCTACATCCAGTTCTATCCATCCTTCAACACATAACCAAGAAACCTTCGGAAATCGTTTACCTCAACCTTCGAAAAGCATCTGTTATACGAGTTATGTCAATACTCCCGAACTCCCGCCCCAGTACTGGGTGGCGTCAAGGTTATCTCACCAACAACTGCATAAAAGAGATTTTCGATGTCGGCGAAACTAAACTCAGGTATTCCAGAACTGCAACGATAAAATTGTGACGACAACACCTCGGAGCTCAACTCCCTGGGACACTGCCACAACCCCTAAATGTTAGGAGGAACCATGAACAATGTTCTCGTCACAAGACCATCAGAACGATTCCAAGATACCTGCATGATCCTAAATTTTTTTTGTGAAATTTGAGAAGAGAAGAGTCAAAACTCTATGTCCGGATGCCACACCAGAGTGATGAAGGGACCGGGGAGTAAAAAGAATTCCTAACTCTCCGATATATAAAATCCTAAATGACACAAAACATTTCTAGACTCAATAACACCAGCGATTTGATCAAGCAGGGGCTCCTAAAGTCAGGGTTGGCTCTGATACCAACTTGTAACGCCCTCGATGCAGCTATATCTCCCACGTGTCGAAGCATGACTTAGAGGCATAACCGCATTGAAAGCAATGTCGCAAGTGAGGTAATCTTCACACAACCCATGTAATATATAAGGGAAAGAGATACATAGTTGGCTTACAATCGCCACTTCACACAATACATGAATAAGGCATTACAACATCCAAATACAATCAAGGTCCGACTACGGAACCAAAATAAAGAGCAACCCCTAATGCGACAAGGTCCCCCGATCGACCCCAACTGGGCTCCACTACTGATCAACTAGAAACGAAACAACACAAAGGACAAGATCTTCATCGAGCTCCTCCTGAGCTTGGTTGCGTCATCTGCACGGTCTCATCGGCACCTGCAAGCTGGTTTTGGAAGTTCTGTGAGCCACGGGGACTCAGCAATCAAACACCCTCGCGATCAAGACTATTTAAGCTTATAGGAAGGGTAAAAGGTATGAGGTGGAGCTGCAGCAAGCGACTAGCATGTTTGGTGGCTAACATACGCAAAGAGAGCGAGAAGAGAAGGCAAAGCACGATCGAACAACTATGATCATGAAGTGATCCTAGAACAACCTACGTCAAGCATTACTCCAACACCGTGTTCACTTCCCGGACTCCGCCGAGAAGAGACCATCACGGTTACACACGCGATTGATGTATTTTAATTAAGGTCAACTTCAGGTTTTCTACAACCGGACATTAACAAATTCCCATCTTCCCATAACCGCGGGCACGGCTTTCGAAAGTTCAAATCCCTGCAGGGGTGTCCCAACTTAGCCCATCACAAGCTCTCACGATCAACGAAGGATATTCCTTCTCCCAAGACAATCCGATCAGGCTCGGCATCCAGGTTACAAGACATCCTCGACAATGGTAAAACAAGTCCTGCAAGACTGCCCGACGCGCCGACATCCTGATGGGAGCTGCACATATCTCGTTCTCAGGGCAACACCGAATGAACACTACATACAGCTAAAACTAGCCCTCTAGTTTCCCCGAGGTGGCGCCGCAAGTGGCTCTGTTTCGGACCAACACTTAGACAAGCACTGGCCCGGGGGGGTTAAAATAAAGATGACCCTTGGGCTGGCCTAACCCAAGGGAAAAAGGCTAGGTGGCGAATGGTAAAACCAAGTTTGGGCCTTGCTGGAGGAGTTTTATTCAAAGCGAACTGTCAAGGGGAACATAACACCGATATGACGGAAACTAGGGCGGCAAGAGTGGAACAAAACACCAGGCATAAGGCCGAGCCTTCCACCCTTTACCAAGTATATAGATGCATTAATTTGATAAGAGATATTGTGATATCCCAACAAGTAAACATGTTCCAACCAGGAACAACATCTCCATGTTCCAACAAGGAACAAACTTCAATCTTCACCTGCAACGAACAACGCTATAAGAGGGGCTGAGCAAAGCGGTAACATAGCCAAACAACGATTTGCTAGGACAAGGTGGGTTAGAGGCTTGGTTCAACAATATGGGAGGCATGATAAGCAAGTGGTAGGTATCGCAGCATAAGCATAGCAAAAGAGCGAGCAACTAGCAAGCAAAGATAGAAGTGATTTCGAGGGTATGGTCATCTTGCCTGAAATCCCGCAAGGAAGAAGAACGAGTCCATGAAGAAGACAAACGGACGTAGACGAACGGGGCCTCACAAACGCAATGTAATCGGAACCAACCCGAAAAAGCAATACCGGAAAGAAGCACACAACATAGTAAACAACCAACTCACGAACATGGTATGATATGCGGGATGCGGTATGTGATGCATATGCATGATTTGCAAAGGAATGATTGAACCTGGCCTCAACTTGGAAATCCAAGAGTGCCACTGGAAAGGTGAGGTGATTTCGGTTGAAATCGATATAAAGATCACCGGAATCGGATGCACGGTTTGGAAATGGCAAGCAAAACAAATATGGCACCGATCTGCCATAATCCGCAAGTGACCAACTAAATGCATCAAGATAAATATACTACAGCACTGAAACATGACAACAAAATACATGGCAGGGATCCACTCATGATGCTGGACAAAAGATGAACACTGAGCTACGGCTAAATCACTCATTAACAGGCTCAAACAAGCATGGCAAAAGTGCAAATGATAACAGGTTTCAGACTTAGTAAAATTAACACAAGTCTGGAATTTATCATCAGGAAGCACACTTTAGAGCATGAAAACTACATGCTACAGGAACTTAACATGACAAAGCAAGGCATGGCATGAAGCTACTCAAAGCACTTAACAAAAGTCCCTTAGTGACCTTGAGCCAAAAGGGATCAGAAAATACAATTGAAAGCATGTGAACATGGCAAAAACATAAACAGATTCCGACTTAGAGAAAAACTGCAGCATAGCAAAACAGTTAACGAGTAGACATGTTTACGAGCTCGATGCACTCACTACAGAGCATGCCATGACAAACAAAGCATACACCCATCAAGAAGACATGGCATAGAAGCTAGACATGGCAAGAACAACAACATACCAAGCACGGATCAATAGCAACAACCTCGGCAAAATCGCTAAACAAGTTAACAATCTGCCAGGAACATTTTATAGCAAAAGTAGAGCTCGATTGACTCAAGCTAGGGTGCTCCATAAATGCAAACAAAGACATGTATGGATATAGCACCACAATGTTATCAAAACATCCTTACTGATCATCCTCAAAAGAGGCACGGATCACTAGGAAACAACATGAACATATGGCATAAAGACAAAAACAGAACAAGGACTTTGTGAAATTCAAAGTCCCTGAAATCAGCATTAATGATTACGCTACTTTGCAAGCTTGTGCTAGTCACCACAAAGGTCACCAAAATACATGGCATACACCTCTGTAAAGATTGCATGGCATATAACAAAACACATGTAGAGCTCAGGATCATAGCATGCACACATTAATCATGGCAAAAATGACAAAATGCCATTTGCTGAAACAGATCTGACGAATTCATCACATAGCCCTCTTCCAACCGCATTCCGGGCATCAAGATGAGCTCAAATGAAAATGATGCAATGAGGTGAAATGATGTATCGTCAAGACGAACATTTTGATATGCTACACGCACGAATCGGAGCTATGGATGCAGAGTTATGATGCGATGAAGATGCCACAAAGTTAGGGTTTCGGGAGAAGAAAGTCAACCCTCAATTTCCATATCTGAGATCTGGCGCGGGCACTGTAGAAGCGGCAGCTCCCGAGGTCTCCGGCGAGGTTCTTCGCTCCGGCGAGGGCGGAGGGAGTCCGGCGAAGGCCGGGGACGGCGTGGTGGTGGCCGGCGAGCCGGCGGTGATGGCGGCGGAGGTCGACGGGCGGCTCGGCGCCGGCGAGGGAGCGGGGCGGCGGCGAGGTCGGCGCTTGGAGGTGGTGAGGGAGCTGCGCGCCTGCAAGCAAGTGCGGCGGCGCGGGTCGGTGGAGATGGCGGTGCGGCGACGCCGGCGAGAGGGCGTGGCGGCCGGCGCATGGCGGCGCTGCGAGGAGACGGGCGGCAGGCAACCGGCGCGCGGGCGTGGGCGCTCAGGCCCCTGCGCGGCTCGGGCGAGCCGGCCCCGGGCCGGGCGGGCCGCGGCGGCTGGTGGGAGGACGGCGAGACAAGTGGCGGCGCCCGATAGGAGGAGAGCGGCGGCGGCGCGACGTGGCATGCTCCGATTGGTCGGAGTGAGGTGGCGGCGGCGAGCGGATATGTCCGGCGCGGGAAGAAATGTCCGGCGACGCGAAGGGAGTTGGATCTAGGGTTTGTCTGCGCAAGAATTTCGGAGGGAGGCACATATTTATAGGTAGGGGGAGCTAGGAGAGTCCAAATGAGGTGCGGTTTGCGGCCACGCGATCGTGATCGAACGACCGAGATGATGGAGAGGGTTTAGGTGGGTTTTGGGCCAAATTGGAAAGGTGTTGGGCTGAAACACACACGAGGCCTTTTCGGTCCCTCGGTTAACCTTTGGAGTATCAAACGAAGTCCAAATGGCACGAAACTTGACAGGCGGTCTACCGGTAGTAAACCAAGGCCGCATGACAAGTCTCGGTCCAAACCGGAAATGTTTAATACCCGCACACGAAAAGAGGTAAAAGGGGACACCGGGTGACATAGGAGCGCCGGATTGCAAAACGGACAACAGGGAAAATGCTCGGATGCATGAGACGAACATGTATGCAAATGCAATGCACATGATGACATGATATTCAATGCATGACACGCAAGCATTGACAAGGCAACAACAGCGAATAACTGGAGGACACCTGGCACATCGGTCTTGGGGCGTTACAACTATATCGTCAACGAACGTTAAGCGTGCGGACCCTACGGGTTCGAGAACTATGTAGACATGACTGACACACCTCTTCGGTCAATAACCAATAGTGGAACCTAGATGCCCATATTGGTTCCTACATATTCTACGAAGATCTTTAGCGATCGAACCGTTATGACAACATACTTAATTCCCTTTGTACATCGGTATGTTACTTGCCCGAGATTCCATCATCGGTGTCTTCATACCTAGTTCAATCTCGTTACCAGCAAGTATCTTTACTTGTTTCTTAATACATCATCTTGCAACTAACATCTTAGTCACTTTGCTTGCAAGGCTTCTTATGATGTGTACTACCGAGAGGGCTTAGAGATGCCCTCCGATACTCGGAGTGACAAATCCTAATCTCGATCTATGCCAACTCAACAAGTACCTTCGGAGATACCTGTAGAGCATGTTTATGATCACACAGTTATGTTGTGACGATTGATAACACACAAGGTATTCCTCCGGTATCCGGGAGTTGCATAATCTCAAAGTCAGAGGAATATGTATTTGACATGAAGAAAGGAATAGCAATAAACTGAATGATCAATATGCTAAGCTAATGGATGGGTCTTGTCCATCACATCATTATCCTAATGATGTGATCCCTTTATCAAATGACAACTCATGTCCATGGTTAGGAAACCTTAACCATCTTTGATCAACAAGCTAGTCTAGTAGAGGCTCAGTAGGGACACTATATTTGTTTAGGTATCCACACATGTTTTTAAGTTTCCGGTCAATACAATTCAAGCATGAATAATAAACCTTTTATCATGATTTAGGAAATATAATAATAACTATTTATTATTTCCTCTAGGGCATATTTCCATCAATATAAACCAGAGGGTTTAGTCCATATAGGCTAGAAGAAGAACCATCATGCTACTCGCCTAGGGTTTAGTTCATCTGAGCTCGTGGTAGATCGACTCTGTAATCATCCCATACACTTCAATATAATCAATCAGGACGTAGGGTTTTACCTCTTCGAGAGAGCTCGAACCTTGGTAAACATTGCCTCCTTCGTCCCTCATTCCCCATTGATCCAAGATCCACAATTTGGGACCCCCTACCCAAGATCCGCTAGTATTGACACTGACATTATTGTTGTCGGATTACGGGTTCCGGCAAACCCTTGAGAGGTTCAAACTCTGGGGTGCGCACGAAGAACTCTCTCTCCATGACTCTCTCACTCAACGATTCCACGGCCTAGCTCGATGAAACCAAAGAACAAGATACACGGGGGTTTATACTAGTTCGGGCCACCTTGCGATGTAATACCCTACTCCACTTTGTGGGTGGATTGCCTCGAGGGGCTGAGGACGAACTAGTACAGTGGATGGGCAGCCTCAGGAGGTGAGGTGTTGTCGATCTCGATGAGCCGGTAGTCGTGAGGGTGATCTAAATGATCTATCCCCTTCTACGATGGTGGCTACGTCCTATTTTATAGTTGCCTTGGTCCTCTTCCCAAATGTTTAGGTGGGTAGGGGTCCCACAATGGCCAAGTTTGAAGGGGGACAACTAGTACAAGCTATCTTGACAAAAGTAGTCTTCGCCTGCCAAAGGCTCTGGTGGTGACGCTGCTGTGGGCTCCGCGATGACCTCCATCCTACCGCCTTACTGGTCTTGGTCTTGTTGCATAGATATGGAAACCTTTGCCTGATTCCTCAGGACCCCGCGCCTACGCTTGCCTCCTTAGCACCAAAGAGGAAACTGGTACAATGTGCCCGCTGGCACCCGCCTGGCCTTGGTCGTCCTGGCTCACGTCATGCAAACCTCACGACGTGCCCCTTGCATAGATATCTCCGCTCCTCGGGAGCCAGCCTAGTGAGGCTGCCCCTAGGGAGGTCTTGGTGTCATCCGCCTCGCGAGGCTCGGCCCCTCACGAGGGTCTCGAGTTTTTGCTGTTGAAGATGGGCTGTACCGGGCCGTTGATGGAGCCATGCCACGGGCCGTAGGCAGGCAAGTCTGGATACCCCCATCCCCAGGATGCCGACAGTAGCCCCCGGGCCCAAGGCGCGCTCGAGATTGGCTTTGAGGCGAAGCCAAAGGGCAAGTGTAGAGCGCCATGGGCCCCAACCGCCTGCGGCCTTGGTCGACGCATGGCTATTGATGGGACATGGGCACCTCTTCTTCCCCATGTTGCCGCGACAACCGTCTGACTTGATGAGACGCCGCTGCATGTAGGAGAAAATCATCATTACCTGCGATCATGGAGGCTCGCAGTTGGCCTCCTTCTGGCTATATGTGATGGGAGGGGCAGAGCCCACTCGCTCATCTCTGCCTTCCCGCCGATTGCTCTCTCTTCTTCCTCTTCGCCTCGATGCCTTGTTGCAGTCCCATGGCGCCCACGAAGAGGTTTTCGGCCACGGAGAAGGGGAAGCCTCGCTAGGAGGGGCCCGGCTTGCCACCGCCCAAGAGGGGGCGGGGCCATCCCCGTAAGCATGCCATGACCCCTGCTGTGGCTCTTCGGGGGTGCGGTCGCACTCCTTCAGGGACTGGCATCGTCCTCGGCGGCCACAGCGGCGTCTCCTCCCACGATGAGGGCCGCTCTAGGTGGAGCAGCCCTTGCACCGAGGGGAGGCATGTCGTGGTCGCCCGGCCTCCTCGGCCGCGCTTCCATTTGGCGGAGGTGCTCCCAGAGTTCGTCGTGTGGTCGGATAGTCCGGCTGGCACCTAGCCTTATCTTCTGCGCTCCTTTGTCGGTGAGCTGCCTGCCCGGGGTCTTGACGGCCTTTGGCTGCAGGCCGACGGTTGCTGTTACAAGGCCTCGTGGGTCATGGTGGAGGTCTCCGTCGCGGGCAACGTGGCCCTGGCCCGCGGCTGGCAAACGTTTGCCCGCGCGCGCAGCCTGAGCTGTGGTGTACCCTCCACTTCAAGTATGATGGTGTCGCGACCCTCTTCGTGATGGTGTTCGGGGAAGATGGTCGCTACGCAGGGTGCTGCCCCGAAGACAACGGCAGCGATGGTGAGCTCGGTCTGGGCGACGGCCGTGACGAGGCTGAGGGCAAGCTTGCCCTTGGCGACGACCGCGGTTCGCCCAGTGGCGGTAGCTTCTCCGCCAGTGAGCGCACTAGCAGCAGCGGCTATGACCAACCGCCTCGCCGCCGGGCCCGCTTCCAGGACGGCGGCGGGTCGTCCCGCCACCGCGCGGTAGTGAAGCGCGAGAGGGACACAGATTGAGCTAACTCCGGGAGGTCCTCGGAGCCGTGCCTCGTCAGCTTCCGCAGTCATGCGGGCCACTTTTGTTTGACCTTTCCTCTCATCCTGTATTTTGAAAAAGGTAGATGGCCCTGATGGGGCGTGTAATGAACTGTGATCTCTATGTTGCTAAGTTATACTTATTGCTCTGACGTTGTTCGTGTTCCACGTAGATGCAAAAAGAAGGGGGTGACTTAGGTTGATACGCTCGGGGTAGTTTCCCATCTCGGGAGGGCGCGCCTCCTGGCATCTAGTGAGGCCTCCTTGTTGCCAACTCGGGAGCCGCTGACCTCGGGAGGCGTCACAAAGCTGCAGAGTTTGTTATGTCATCTGTCGGGTGCCTTACTCCTCCTTACGCGAGCCCTCGGCTATGGGCTAATCATGGCTTAGTGCACCGCGTCGTGGTACCCGTGGGGCACGGACTTAGGAGGGTGCGCAAATCACGAGCTCAATCAAGGACGCCTTGAGGAGATGAAAGGAGCCGAAGCTCTGGGGCGACAGGGCTTTGGCGAGGTCTGTCTATGGTTTAGGCTAGCCCAGCGCACGCACACACCTGCCCAGCCCCGCGCAGGGCGCACGAGGGAGAGCGTCGGGCAACTGCCGTCCTCCCTGACGCAAAACAATGAAGCGAGCGAAGAAGTAGACGAAAAGGGGGCTCTACCAAGCAATCGAGAAACGCCAGAGCTCCAAATTTCACATAAAGGTTGCAACTATCTACAGAAAGCAAATGAATAGCCGCGTCCGGCACCTACTCCAGTCTTCTCACCATCACGAAGCTAAGTGTTGCCACTAGCACGTGCGAGGGAACCCCCGATGCCGAGGGCGGCACTCCGGAGACTTCGGGGCATGTACAACCCCACTCATTATTACGTGAGAGTGTCACGAGCGGAGACCTTCACAGGCACTGGGCCTTGCCTCATGGGTAGAACTTCCGGAGGCGTACTGGATGTGGATCTCGTCCTGCGTCTCCAGGCGCACATCACCAGGCCTAGAGACGCAGGCAATCCTAAATGGGCCCTTCCACATGGGTGAGTGCTTATGCAGCCCTTCCCTGGAGAGCACCCGCCTCAGGACGAGATCGCCCACCTCGAGCGTCCTGGAGCGGACGCTACGGAAGTGGTACCGTTGCAGCGTGTGCTGGTACCCTGCCGCTCGGAGCGAGGCTTGGCGGTGGCGTTCCTCCCCCAGCACGAGGTCCTTATCCCGCATGGCGTCATGACGTGCCTCGTCAAACGCCAAGACCCACGCGGAGTGATGCTTGACCTCGTGAGGGAGAACCGCTTCGGCTCCATAGACGAGGAAGAACGGGGTCTCACTTGTTGGCTTGGTGGCGGTGGTGCGGATGGACCACAGCACGGACTAGAGCTCGTTGTTCCAGCCCCTACCATAGGCCTCGAGCTTCTTCTTGAAGGTCCTTGTCTTGAGGCCTCTCAAGACCTTCATGTTGGCGCGCTTAGCTTGGCCGTTGCTCCTGGGGTGTGCCACTGAGGCGTAGCATATCTGCGTTCCAAGATTAACACAATATGTTTTGAAGAGATTTCTAGTGAACTGTGAGCCGTTGTCGGTGATGACGATTTGGGACTCCGAACAGGCTCATGAGGCCCTTGATGAACTTAACTGTGGACCCGGCTGGGATGGTGCGGACGGCTTCCACCTCCGCCCACTTGGTGAACTTGTCGATGGCGACGTAGAGGTAGCTGTAGCCCCTGGGTGCTCGAGGGAATGGACCGAGGATATCCAGCCCCCAGACCGCAAAAGAGAACGAGAGCGGGATGGTCTGGAGGCCCTAGGCAGGCTGGTGGATTTTCTTGGCATGGAACTGGCAGGCCTCTCAGGATTTCACCAGCTTGGCTGCGTCGTTGAGTGCCCTGGGCCAATATAATCCGCTGCAGAATGCCTTGCCCACCAAGGTGCGCGATGAAGAGTGATGCCCACAGTTTCCGCCGTGTATGTTAGCTAACAGCGCATGCCCTGATCCCTGGAGATGCATCATAAGGAAACATCATTCGGTCGTTTTCGGTATAGCTCACCATCTTGGATGCAGTAGGCTGTAGCCTGCCGAGTTACGCCCTCCGCATCCTCCTCCTTCTCTGGCAGGGCCCCTTGCAGCAGGTACGCCATGAATTCTTCAGTCCAGCACCCCTCATGAGGTTCAAGCGCGAGGAGCAGGCGCGCTCCTGAGGATGGGCCGCAGGCGAGATCTCCTGAGGTTGGTGGCGGGGGAGCTCCTCCTGAGGCGGTGTAGGCTCCGCAGCCGGAGGGGCCGCTGAAGGCTTGATGAGCCGCTCCTCGAAGACGGGGGGCTCCTGGGGCTGACGCCCTCTTGGCGATATCATCAGCTTCCTTGTTTGTGCCACGGGGCACATGGTGCAGTTCTAGGCCCAACAATTGCTTCTCCATTTTGCGTACCTCTGCGAGGTACGCCTCCATGTGCTCGTCCTTCAGCTCATACACCTTGTTGGAAAAGTTGACGTGGGACTGGGAGTCACCCTTGATGGCGAGGCACTTCACCCCCAGGGCCGCCGCAGCCTTAAGGCCGGCGATCATCCTTCATATTATGTGATGTTGTTGGAGACCTTCTCGCCCCGTTGGAAGCAGAGATGCACATCGTAGTAGAGCTTGTCCTGGGTGGGCGAAATGAGCACAGCCCCAGCCCCATGCCCTGGTGCGTGAAGGCACAGTTGAAGTACATGACCCAGCCATCTGGTGCTTCGCTCCCTAGCAAGAGAGACCGGTCCTCACCCGCTTCGGGCCCTGGGGCGTCAGTCCACTCCGCCGTGAAGTCGGCAAGCACGGCTCCCTTGATGACCCTGCTGGTGCTATACTCCAGTTGGAACGCCTGTAGCTCGATGTTCCACTTAGTGACCCTTCCCACTTCATTGGGGCTCCGGAGTACCCTCTCCAGTGGGTAGGCTGAGACGACCTTGATGGGGTGGCCTTACAAGTAGTGGCATAACTTGCGTGAGGCCACAAGGAGCGCGAGCAAAAGCTTCTATGACATGGGATAGCATGCCCACGCATCTCGCAACACTGTGCTGACGAAGTACATCGGCTGTTCGATGATGGAGGAAGTGTTGGTGGAGTCCGAGATGTCCTGAAGCTAGGGTGCTCCCTGAGACTAGGGGACCTCTGGATTTCGGTCCCCTATCGGGGCTACCGGGGCCTCAAGAGCGTCGTCTTGTGGTGCCCGGTCATCTGCTAGCTCTAGTGTGGCTTCAGGGGCGTCATCTTGGTGTTGCATCATCCTGACCAGATGCGCCTCGTCGGGTGGCAGGCTCTTGGCCAGGCGCTCCTCCCGGACGGCCACCAACACTGTGCTAGTGGAATGAGGTGTGGCGGCCAGGTAAAGCACCAGGGGCTTGAGAGGACGAGGCGCCACCATCACCGGTGGGATGGTTAGGTATCTCTTGAGGTCTTGAAACGCCATGTCAGCCTCCGGAGTCCACTCGAACAGGCCCTTCTTCTTCATCATCTTGAAGAACGGGAGGGCGCATTCCCCCAGCTTGGAGATGAAGCTCCCCGGTGAGGTTACGCAGCCCGTGAGTTTTTGCATTTCCTTGAGAGTCTACGGCGGGCTCATGTCTTCTATTGCTTTGATCTTCTCTGGGTTCGCCTCGACCCCCCTGTGCGACACGAGGAAACCCAACAGCTTGCTGGAGGGGTTGCCAAACACGCATTTCTCTGGGTTGAGCCGCAGGTTTACCTTGCGCAGGCTGGCGAAAGTCCCCTCGAGATCCTGAATGAGGGTCCTTGCTTCCCGAGATTTCACCCCAATGTCGTCGACGTAGGCCTCAGCGTTCCTCCCGAGCTGCTGGCCTAGAGCGATGTGCACTAGTGCAGAACTGAGCTATAGCACTGGTTCGTAAGGCCCTTTAGTGCCGGTTCAGTAACCGACACTAAAGTGTGGGGACTAAAGGTCTCCCCTTTTGTACCGGTTCCGCATGAACCGGCACTAAAGGGCAACCACGTGGCACGAGCCAGCTCCGAGGGCGCGTAGGACATTAGTACCGTTTGGTAACACCAACCGGTACTAAATGTTTTGGGTGTGTTTTGGTTATATTTTTTATTTTTAGTTTAATTTTGTGTTTTCTATTTAATTTAGTGATTGTTTTACATTATAATGAGTTGTTAAATCATTAGGTGAAAGTACCGCAAATTAGTTTGACTGGATGCATGTGGATCCTAGCCAAGTCATCAAGTATATGCCATATCCATATTATATATACTTGATCACCTAATTAAGTGATCGAGGTAATACGGATATGGCATATACTTGATCACTTAGCTAGAATGCATCCAGTTGAAACTAATCTACGGTTTCTTTCATAAATGATATAATAACTCATCATCATCATCATCATATTAATATAAAAACTCTTGCATCATATATATCATCACCAACGACAATTTTCATAGCTAGCTAAAAATCATCATATAATAGTCGTCTCATTACCACTACTTAATCATCATATAGTCATTACCGCTATCTAATCACCACCAACACTAGCTTAAAGAAGAAACATTCACTTGTACTAGAAGCAAAGATATCATCGAGTTCAACATGGTAATGATATTATAAGCGTTCATAACACCACAAAAGCAAATCACTCTTTGAGATTAAGTTCAGGACGAAGAACACGGACATGAGAGGACAAGTACTAAGAGCATGAACTAGCTAATCACTCCTGCTGCTCTCTCTCAGGTAAAATAGCATAAAACATGTATAGCTTTCCTAATTCATCATATTGGAGCATGCAGATGAACCTGTCTCCTAATCGTGGGTTGCGCTTCTGATTGCTGCCCCCTAGTACTTCTCTGCGATCGTTCACAATTTTGCTCCAGTCTTTTACTATTAAGCATTCCTCGCTATTAGAAAACCTGAATGCACTAAAGTGCATTGTAGGATATCTTGGCCATAAGCTAACAATATTCACGGTACCTTTAGTCTCGATCCAATCAGGCACAACATTCATCGGGAGGCCCTGTTGAAGAACATCGTATAGTAACATACTTAGCAATGAAGTTTCGCTTAAAAAATAATGTATGCAAAAGATGCACTGAGGAGAAATAGTAGAAATCTTACCATCTTTCCTAAATATATGTGACCGTAGTTCAGTACGAACACTATTGGTCGCACGTTTTGAGTACTAACGTTTGTAAGTGCAGGAAAAATATTTGTCTTCACAGCATCAAGATCCTCAAGCCATGAAATATAATGACTTGTCTCCTCGCAGTTTAGTTTAGCCCCGGGACAGTGGAGTGTCCTCTCTACCAAGCGCCAGACATGTTTCCTTGATTGGAAATAAGCTGTCAATATGAATTACTTGTTAACTATTTTTGAATAAACAATATCGAAGACATAAATATGGTTGAGAAACTCACATAATGGTAGAAATGGAGGCGTCTTCACATCGACCCAGATGTCTATATTACCTTCAATATCATCTTCCGGACGAATATCAAAGGTGATAACCATATCAGGCTCAAATGCATAAGCCTTGCATAGTGCTTGCCAAGTTTTGCATTCAAAATAGGTGTATGTGTCTGCATTGTATAATTTGATGTTGAAGGTATAGCCATGCTCGGTCTTCAAGTAAACTTTTTTTACCTCCATAGTTTTGTTAGGACTGAAACCTATCTTATCCAAGACAAAAATTCTTGCATGGCAGGGGATACGCTAGTAGAATAGTGAAAAATTAAAATTAAAAGTTGAAGCAAATGAACCATAAGTCATGCTTAATTACGAAAAAAGACTTGTCGTTCTGACTTACTGTATCCACTTCGAAGTTATCATCCAGCTTGATGCTGAAGCGCCTATCATCAACTAGAAAATTTCTACCGCACAGGCCGTTCTGGTCTTCGCAGTATTCGCACATAATGAAATCGTGTTCGTCGTCAGACGACATTCCTATGTTCATAGGTGAAACATTAAACACTTATTAGTTCTATTAATTCAACTAATTCAATTAAGCACTTACGAAAAATATACCTAAATAAAGTAGCTCAACTAATTCAACTAATTCAACTAACTAGTTCAACTGATTAATTTAACTAAACTAGTTCTATTAATTTTCTTACTAAAAATAAGATAGCTAGTTCTATACAGTAAAATGTTAATTAGATGATCAAATCTCTATATAATAAAGTAGGTAGTTCTATATAGTAATATTTTGATTAGATCATCAAATCTCGTATACCAAAATTTTCTTGCTAAAAATAAACTAGTTCTATTAATTCAACTAATTCAACTAAGAATTTACTAAAAATATAAGGTAGCTAGTTCTATATAGTTAAATGTTAATTAGATGATCAAATCTCTATATAATAAAGTAGGTAGTTCTATATAGTAATATTTTGATTAGATCATCAAATCTCATATACCTAAATTTTCTATTAATTTTCACTCAGGTAAAGTAGGTAGTTCTATTAATTCAACAAATTCAACTAAGAATTTACTAAAAATAAGCTAGTTCTATTAATTTTCTTACTAAAATATATAAAGTAGCTATATATAGTAATATTTTAATTAGATCATCAAATCTCATATACCTAAATTTTCTTACTAAAAATAAACAAGTTCAACTAAGCATTTACTAAAAATAAACTAATTATATTAATTCAACTAGTTCAAATAATCTCATATACCTAAATTTTCTTACTAAAAATAAACTTGTTCTATTAATTTTCATACTAAAAATAAACTAGTTATATTAATTCAACTAGTTCAAATCTCATATATATACCTAATTAATATCTAGTTAATTCATCTAAAATTGACATTAATATTTAACATCTTTTCCATATAATTCATCTAACATTAACATTCTAACATTCTTATCTACGTAATTTATCTAACATTAATCTAAACAACAGAAAACAGAAAATAAGTAAAAACAATGTGTGTGTGTGTGTGTCTGTCTGTCTGTGTGTGTGAGAACGAGCGGGGGGCGGCGCCGTACGGGCGGCGGCGCGAGACGGCGATGCGACGGGGACGACGCGAGGACGAGTGGCGGGACGGGACTATGGTGCGATTGAGACGGTGACGTAGTACGAGGCGGCGGCGACAGGCGGCGGGGGTGACAGCAAAAATGGGCGGCGGGGGCGACGGCGGTGACGGCGACGATGGGCAGCGGGGGCGGCGAGGGCGGCGCGCGATGGGCGACGGCGCGGCGACGGCGGCGATGTCGCGCGAAGAAGTTGGAGAAGATGTGGTGGTCGATGAAACTGAATTTTTCGTTAGTGCCATATATATAGGAGGGGCCTTTAGTGCCAGTTGGAGCCACAAACCGGTACTAAAGGCCAATTTTCGCCAGGCCAAGGGGCGGGAAACGGCCCCTTTAGTACCGGTTCATGCCACGAACCGGTACTAAAGGCCCACTCATTAGTACCGGTTGGAGCCACCAACCGGTACTAATGGTTCTGCGCTGCCACCAGCGGTGCACAATGTTTAGTCCCACCTCGCCGAGCGAAGGGCAGCCGCACTGGTTTATAAACCCAGCTGCGGCTGCTCCTTCGAACTTCTCTATATAGCAGGCTTCTGGGCCTAACTATGGCGCGCTGCCCTGTGAGCCTGCTGGCCCTTTCGGGCCTGCATTTGCACACCCTAGGTCTGGTAGGCCCACTGGGCAGGGCCCCAACAAATTTTTTATATAGTTTTTTCTTTTCTGCATTATTTATTTTCTTCTATTTATTTTTGAGTAATTTTTTATATAGTTTTTTTCTTTTCTGCATTATTTATTTTCTTCTATTTATTTTTGAGTAATTTTTTATATAGTTTTTTCTTTTCTGCTTTATTTATTTTCTTCTATTTATTTCTGAGTAGTTTTTTTCTGCATGTAGTTTCTTTGTGACCCTCTCTACTGTTTCGCACATGCTATGATGATACCATGCCAAGTTTCAACATTTTCAGAGTTCATTTTGTAGTGATTTTCAATTTCACGGTCATTTAGCTCTCTAAACAAATAGCTAAATGACTGAAAAATAGCAAATGATGTCAGAACATTTTGGAAATTGATGACGTCGCTTTGAATGCTGCATACTAAACGCAAAAGAAGTCGGTATTTCAAATAAGTATAAAAAACATTGAAGTGCCCGTGTAACAGATGAGTTCTCGTCCGAAACCCTGATACTCCGAAAGACATTGTCCAGTTTGTACACGAAGTGCGTCCAGTTTTGCCGTGACCCTCTCTACTCTTTCGCACATGCTATGCAGGTGAAATGATGATACCATGCCAATTTTCAACATTTTTAGAGTTCATTTTGTAGTGATTTTCAATTTCACGGTCATTTAGCTCTCTAAACAAATCGGTAAATGACTGAAAAACAACAAATGATGTCAGAACGTGTTGGAAATTGATGGCGTTGCTTCAAATGCTGCATACTGAACGCAAAAGAAGTCTAGATTTCAAATAAGTATAAAAAACATTGAAGTGCCTGTGTAACAGATGAGTTCTCATCTGAAACCCTGCTACTCCAAAAAACATTGTCCAGTTTGTACACGAAGTGCGTCCAGTTTTTGCTGTGACCCTCTCTACTCTTTTGCACATGCTATGCGGGTGAAATGATGATACCATGCCAAGTTTCAACATTTTCAGAGTTCATTTTGTAGTGATTTTTAATTTCACGGTCATTTAGGTCTCTAAACAAATCGGTAAATGACTGAAAAACAGAAAATGATGTCAGAACGTGTTGGAAATTGATGATGTCGCTTTGAATGCTCCATACTAAACGCAAAAAGAAGTCAGGATTTCAAATAAGTTTAAAAAACATTGAAGTGCTTGTGTAACAGATGAGGTCTCGTCCAAAACCCTGATACTCCGAAAGAGATTGTCCAGTTTGTACACGAAGTGCGTCCAATTTTTGCCGTGACACCCTCTACCCTTTTGCACATTCTATGCGGGTGAAATGATGATACCATGCCAAATTTCAACATTTTTAGAGTTCATTTTGTAGTGATTTTCAATTTCACGGTCATTTATCTCTCTAAACAAATCGGTAAATGATTGAAAACAGCAAATGATGTCAGAACATGTTGGAAATTGATGACGTCCTTTGAATGCTGCATACTGAACACAAGAAGTCTGGAGTTCAAATAAGTTATTAAAAATAAAAAAAGAGGTGCAATGCTGGTTAATTAGCTTCAAGCCTTTAGGAATAGTGTAGACTGCACTGCACATAGCTCCATGCAATCTATGCTATTCCGAAAGGCTTGAAGCTAAGCAACATGTAGGTGAGCATTGCGCCTCTCCTTCATCGTCTCTGCACTCACGGCTTATAAACCGCTCATACTGCCTCTCTCTTAGCGAGGTGGGACTAAAAATCAGCTTACTAAGAAACTCTAGTACCGGTTCATGCCATGAACCGGTACTAAAGGTCTTCGTGGGGGCCCCAGCCTGGCCACATCCTGACACAGCCTCATTAGTACTGGTTCGTGGCATGAACCAGTACTAAAGGTTGCCCAGGAACCGGTACTAATGATGTCTGCCCGCCTAGCCATTGGAACCGGCACTAATGGACACATTAGTGCCGGCTCAAATTCAAACCGCACTAATGTGCTTCACATTTGACCCTTTTTCTACTAGTGGTGCATCAGCCACTGGAAGATCGCTCCAGCGTTACACAGCCCGAATGGCACGCAGGTCTAACAGTACACCCCGCACGGTGTTAAGAAAGTCGTCTTCTCTATGTCCTCCACTGCCATCTTGATCTGGTGGTAACCTGAGAAAGCATCTAGGAAACACAGCAAGTCGCACTCGGCGGTGGAGTCAACAATCTGATCAATGCATGGGAGTGGGAACGGGTCTTGAGGGTAGACCTTGTTGAGGTTAGTGAAGTCAACGCACATGCGCTCCTTCCCGTCTTTCTTGGGCACGACCACTGGGTTCGCCAGCCACTCTGGGTACCAAACCTCACGGATGACACCGTCATCTTGCAGCTTGCGGGTCTGCTAGACGATAAAGGACTACTTCTCTGCGGACTGTTGCCGCGCCTTCTGCTTCACCGGGCGCACATTCGGGCACACCCTTAGGTGATGTTCGATTATTTCCCTTGGGACCCCAAGTAGCTGCTTGGGCTCCCAGGGGAATACCTCCTTATTCACACGCAGGAAGTTCACCAACGCCTCTTCTTGGTTCAGGGCAAGGTTGGAACCTATGGTGAAGGTGGCTCATGAGGACCCGTCCTTGTCGACCGGCACCTGCTTCATCTTGGCCCGATCTTGGGAGAACAATTGCTTCTTCTTCGCTGGCGCAGCCCCCTGGGTCCCAGGTGCTGCCTCACCTGCGGGGTGCGCCACCGCCATGGCCCTGAAGGCGAGCTTGAGGGCCAGCAGGACCTCCTTGGTGTCTCCAACCACGGTGAGGACGTCGTTGCTCCCTGGCATCTTCATGAGGTTGTATGCAGGGTGGGTTGCTGCCATAAACTATGGCAAGGCTGGGTACCCGATGATGGCGTTGTGTGGGAGGCCAATGCGAGCGATATTATAGTCGATAAGCTCAGTGCGGTAGTTGTCGCGAGTACCGAAGGTGACTGGGAGGCGGATCTGCCATAGGGGGCTGGTGGAACCGCCGCCAACTCCGGAGAAGGGCTTGGTGTGACGGAGCCAGCCGTGCGGTACGTGGAGCAAGCCAAAAGCTTCCACTTAGAGCATGTTGAGGCCACCCCCGCCGTCGATGAGGGCTTGGTTACCGCCACATTGCAGATGGTGGGTGTGCAAAGCATCGGGAGCGCGCCTGAGCCAACGGCGATCACTGGATGGTCCCCTGAGTCGAAGGTGAGGTCGGCCTTTGGCGCCACTCATCCCGGGGAGGTCCCTACTACAGAGAGGTGGCACCCATTAGGTGGAAGAACTGCTTGACATGGCGATCTAAGGCTAGTGCTTGCAAGCCGCCGAGAATGGCTGCAATAGCCAGGGGTGCTGGTGCTGCGAACTGTGCGATGAAGAGACCGCGCAACTCTTCCCAAGAGGCCACCAAGGATCCTGGCAGGCTGAGAAGCCAGGCGTGCGGCACGCCGGCTAGGGCCATGGGAAACCAGTTGGCCATGGCCCTGTCATCTCCTCCAGCTTCACGAACGGCCTCCTTGTACACCAGTAGGAAGGCTACTAGATCTGTAAGGCGGGGGTGAAGGCCCGGAGGTCCATGGCGCCTCCGTGCGCGCCCGTCGATCCAACCGGTGTGGTGGCGCCTACCATGAGGGCCGAATAGAGAGACAAAGCAGGCGGAGGGGCGGAACAAGTGGAGAGGCGGAGCTCCGGCGCACCCCTACCTGGTGCGCCAAATGTCGGATTACGGGTTACTGCAAACCCTTGAGAGGTTCGAACTCTGGGGTGCGCATGAAGAACACTCTCTCCCCGACTCGCTTGCTCAATGATTCCACGGCCTAGCTCGACGAACCCAAAGGACAAGAGACACATGGGTTTATACTGGTTCGGGCCACCTTGCGGTGTAATACCCTACTCCAGTTTGTGGGTGGATTGCTTGGAGGGGCTGAGGATGAACTAGTACTGTGGATGGGCAGCCTAAGGAGGTGAGGTGTTCTTGAGCTCGATGAGCTGGTAATTGAGAGGGTGATCTTAATGTTCCATCCCCTTCTAAAGTGGTGGCTAGGTCCTATTTATAGTGGCCTTGGTGCTCTTCCCAAATGTTTAGGCGGGAAGGGATCCCACAACGCCCAAGTTTGAAGGGGGGCAACTAGTACAAGCAATCTGGACAAAAGAAGTCTTCGCCTGCCAAAGGCTCTGGTGGTGTCACATCCGTAGCTTGTGGTACTACCTAGTGTTTGCATCTTCCTTGCATCATGTTTAACTTTCATGGAAATTTGAAATGGGGATGTTCAAACCCTAGCATCAAAAGGAATTCAAATAGCTTCACCTAAAATCTTTTCCAATGATTTCAAAATGCCGTTTAAAAATGTTCACTATTTCTTGATCAAGGTGGAAGCATCTACCAAAAATGGTTCACATTTCTGCAGGACATATTTGGACCTTGAATTAATTCAAACATATCTGAATTGGAACTATTTAAATTCTGTATATATTTTAGGTGCTACGAAAATGTTGGAAATTGTTAGGGGTCACTGGAATGATTCATAAAGCACCCCTAATTATTTCCAGGATTTTATCAAATGGTTTAGTATTTTACTAAATCAAAACAAAACAGAAACAATTTAGAAAAAGGGAAAAAACCTAGTTGGCTTACCTGGCGGCCCAGTTGGCTGGCCCAGCCCAGCAGCCTCCCCTGCCAGTCATCCATGTCCTTGCGCCAGGAGGACAGGGGCGTGTGGGGAGATCGCGCGGGCACGCGTCGTGCCACCTTCACCCTGCCTGCTTCACCCCCTCCCCCCCCCCCGACGGCCTAGATGGCCCCGAAGAGGCCACAGTACCCCCGCAGACCCCCCGAGCTCTCTCCTCTCCCCTGTCGCTACCTCTCTCGCACCCGAGTGCACCCATCGCTGCCACTCGCTGGCACCGCGCTCTCCGGCCACCTCTAGCCCTGTCGCCGTGTCCGGGAGGTCTGCTACGACCTCCTCTTCGTCCCCGACGAGCCACGCATCGCCGGAAGTAGTGGAGACTCGCCATCAAGCTTGACCCCGCTGCCTCTGCACCGAGATCGCCGGCAACGCCACGTCGCCATCTGGCCTCCCCCGAGCCAGATGACCTGCTCATCGACCTCACTGTGAGCACTCGAGTCTTTTCCCCCTAACGCCATGCCTGAGTTCGCACCGTAGCCATCGATTCCATGTTAACCGAATCACACCGCCACCCGAGCTCGCCTGTGATGAGGCACCGGTGACCAAATGGTCTCGTGCATATGCCCGTTGGCCTTGTGAGCGCTTTTATAACCCGTAGTTGCTAACTGCTGAACCTCCCGCCCGTTGCATCGTCGGTTTCGTCGACGCCTAAGCTCTGGCCCCCGCCGAGGTCAACGCCGTGCTCAACTCCGGCTGCCTTGCACCCTCCCACTGCCACCGCTGGATGCGCACGCACCCCAGCTCACCGTAGAACCCAACTGTGTCGCAAGCCGTGCCCTGTGGGCGATTTCGGAGCCACCCCGCCGCTGCGGCACCTCTCCGGTGAGTTAACCCCGGTTAAACGCCGGCCTAGCTACAGATTAGGCGCTAATCTAATAGCCTTATGTCACTGACAAATGGGCCCCGTGCCCTTAATTAATCAGAGGTTTATCTCCCTACTTAGATTAAGCTAATGCCCGTGGCCCCACCAGTCAGTTTGACTTGGCCACGTCAGCACTGACCCGGTCCCATGTGTCAGCCTATGTAGCTGACTCTGTGTCACTAACCTATGGGCCTACTGGTCAGGTTTGACCAGGACCACTCTGTTGTCCTGCTGACATCACCGTGACGCTTTGCTAACGTAGTAATGTTCTTTGCATTTTAAATAAATCTAAATGATTTATTTATTTTCAGAAAATAACCTAAACTTTGAAAAATCAAAGAATTTGAACCGTAACTCCAAATGAATTAATTTATATTTGAAAAATTATCAGAAAAATCCAATCTATCCATCTGTACCATTTTCATGCATGTTTGAGCAAGTTAACCTTGCTGTTTAGGATGAAACATGATTATGGAAAATTTCATAATAGGTTTGGAGTTGGAATTTGATGTAGTTTTGAATTCCACTTTAATTAAAATGACTTTCTGTTGCATTAGCCCAAATCACAGCATATTGCCATGTCATGATCATGCATCATATTGTTGCATTGCATTGATTATGTTCTTTCTCTGTTGCCAGTGTTTGTCCCCTCTCAGTAGACGTTGTTCCCACGATGTGATTGCTGACACTGATGAAGAGCTATATTAACTTCAGAAGTGTCAGGCAAGCAAAACCCCCTTGTTCATTCCGATACAATCCCACTCTCTTGGTCCTGCTCTCTTTTACTGCATTAGGACAACAACGATTCAATGGTTATATGTTGTGGTAGTTGAACCGTTTCCTTTGCATGACCTGTCATTGCCACAGTAAATAGATGAAACCCACTAGCATGAGTAGGAGTTGTTTTGTGCCCTGATGTGCCTACTCATTCATGCTTGTTTTCGTGCCTGCTAGTGCTTAGAGTGGAGTCGGGTCTGATTCATCGGTGATGAATTGGAAAGTTGTGAACATGTCCTACTACTGAGAGCTAAGTGTGTGAACACGATTTGGTAAAGGTAGCGGTGAGAGGCCATGTAGGAGTACATGATGGGTTGTCTCATTGAAACCGTCCATGAACTGAGTTCTGTGTTCGTGATCCATGAACAGCTACTACCACACATTGGGATCCTTAATTGACTCTCTCGACTTATTAACCGCCCTTGTTCTCTGTCTAGGAGTTGCAAGTAGTATCTGGTGTTTGTAGGACATGTGTTGGGGGCTGTGCGTAGCGCCGACCCTAAGGGTGGGCAATGATGTGGTAGAGACACGAGGCACGGTGTACCGAGACGCTCGTTTGGTGCCTCGGGAACCCTGCTCTCATCGTTTGGGGCCATGAGTGACACCCCGGCCGGATCTCCTTGCAGATGGAACCCGAATAGGCAATAAACCTGGACTAGAGACTTGTGTGGTTAGTCAAGTCGTGGCCGACTCCCTCGCCAGGCTTCTGCTTGAAAGTTGCTGAGATACATAACGTGTACATGGTGGTAAGTGGCGAGAGCGTGTGTGAAGAAGTACACCCCTGCAGGGTTAACATTATCTATTCGAATAGCCATGTCCATGGCAAAGGACTTCTAGGTTGCCTATACAGTTCATAGACAAGTGAAAGTGGATACTATAAAATGCGCAAGATAAGCGTGAGTGCTATGGATGTCGTTCTCGTAGGGAGGCGGGAGCGCATACATAGTGGTGTATTGATATAGTGAATATATGGACTCGTGTGCGCCACCTCAAAAGAGTTACTTGCAGTCGTAGTAGAGGATAGCCACTGAGTCAAAGCTGGCTTGCTGGAGTTATACTCCACCACCCCCTTTGTTGATGCTAATGCATATGTAGTTAGTTCTGATGTAAGTCTTGTTGGGTACATGTGTACTCACATTTTCTTAATTTATGTTTTTGCTGAGAGACTTTAGTCTCGCTAGTAGTTCTGCGTGGACTTCGACGTTTAGCTTGTTACCTCAACTACGATCTTGTGCCCTCGACAAGGTCTTGTAGATAGTCAGGCTTCTCAGCCTTTTTCATTTGTAGTTGTCTGTACTCAAACAAGTTAAGCTTCCGCATGTGCTTATTTCTTGTATGACTTGAATGCTGGGTCATGAGACCCATGTTTGTAATATCTGGCTCCTCGGAGCCTAGTGAATAAATACTTTGAGTCGTAGAGTTTTGTTGTGATGCCATGTTGTATTTGCACATATCGAGCATATTGTGTGTATGTTATTGAAATGCTTGGTATGTGTGGGTTCCGACAACCGAGTTGTTTATTCTTGGTAGCCTCTCTTATCGGGAAATGTCTCCTAGTGCTTCCACTGAGCCATGGTAGCTTGCTACTGTTCCAAAATACTTAGGCTAGCTGGCATGTGTCCTTCTTCGTTCCTGTGTCTGTCCCTTCCGGGAAATGTCATGTGTTGTTCCTTTAAGTCCTTGTAGCTTGCTATGACTTGGGTTCATACGTTGATGACCGACACGTTCGTTGATGGGTCATGTATGCCTGTCCCTGTAAGTTAGTGTGTAACGCCCTCGATGCGGCTATATCTCCTATGTGTCGAAGCACAACTTAGAGGCATAACCGCATTGAAAGCAATGTCGCAAGTAAGGCAATCTTCACAACATCCCATGTAATATGAATAATAAAAGGGGAAGGTACATAGTTGGCTTACACTCGCCACATCAAACAAAGTACATAAATAGCATTACATCATCCAATCACTCATGGCCCGACTACGGTGCCAAAATAAAAGACCAACCCAACATGCGACACGGTCCCGATCGCCCCAACTGGGCACCACTACTGATCATCAGGGAAAGACACGTAGTATCGGTGTGAGTCCTCGTCGAACTCCCACTTGAGCTCAAGCACGTCATCTGGAATGGAGTCATCAGGCCCTGCATCTGGTTTGGAAGTAATCTGTGAGCCACAGGGACTCAGCAATCTCGCACCCTCGCGATCAAGACTATTTAAGCTTATAGGTAAGGCAAGGTAATATGTGGAGCTGCAGCAAGCGACTAGCATATATGGTGGCTAACCTGTTCGCAAAAGAGAGCGAGAAGAGAAGGCAAAGCGCGAATGACGAACTAGAGAACATCCTGCGACAAGCATTACTCCAACACCGTGTTCACTTCCCAGACTCCGCCGAGAAGAGACCATCACGGCAACTCACACAGTTGATTCATTTTAATTAAGTTAAGGTTCAAGTTATCTACAACCGGACATTAACAAATTCCCATCTGCCCATAACCGCGGGCACGGCTTTCAAAAGTTCAAATCCCTGCAGGGGAGTCCCAACTTAGCCCATGACAAGATCTCACGGTCAACGAAGGATATACCTTCTCCCGAGACATTCCGATCAGACTCAGTATCCCGGTTCTACAAGACACTTCGACAAGTTAAAACAAATCCAGCAACACCGCCCGAATGTGCCGACAAATCCCGATAGGAGCTGCACATATCTCGTTCTCAGGGCACACTCAGATTTTCCAAGGTATGGGTAGGCCAGCCCAGAGTTGCCCCTGGTGGCCACCGACAGCTGACAGGTGGACCAACACTCAGAGGAGCACTGGCCCGGGGGGTTTAAATAAGATGACCCTTGGGCTCCGGAAACCCAAAGGAAAAAGAGGCTAGGTGGAAAATGGTAAAACAAAAGTTGGGCATTGCTGGAAGAGTTTTATTCAAGGCGAACTGTCAAGGGGTTCCCATTATTACCCAACCGCGTAAGGAACACAAAATCCGGAAACATAACACTGATATGACGGAAACTAGGGCGGCAAGAGTGGAACAAAACACTAGGCAAAAAGGCCGAGCCTTCCACCCTTTACCATGTATATAGATGCATTAAGATAACAAGGAAATATGATGATATCCCAACAAGAAAATAATGTTCCAACAAGGAACGGTCTCCAATCTTCACCTGCAACTAGCAACGCTATAAGAGGGGCTGAGCAAAGCGGTAACATAGCCAATCAACGGTTTGCTAGGACATGGTGGATTATAGGTTTGAAATGTAAATTTGGGAGGCATGATAAGCAAGTGGTAGGCATCGTAGCATAGGCATAGCAAAAGAGCGAGCATCTAGCAAAGCAAAGATAGAAGTGATTTCGAGGGTATGATCATCTTGCCTGCAAAGTTGTCAGAGTTGACTGGATCCTCGAAAGAACACTCAACGGGCTCCTTGTTAGCGAACTCTTCTCCTGGCTCTACCCAAACAAGACAAACAAGCAAGGGGAACGCAATCAACCACGTGCAAAGCTCAAACAACATGATGCAAACATGGTATGCTATGCGGGATGCGAGATGTGATGCATATGCAAGATTTGACAAGAGATGAATGAACCTGGCCTCAACTTGGAAATCCAAGTGTGCCACTGGAAAGGTGAGGTGATTTCGGTTGAAATCGATATAAAGAACACCGGAAACGGATGCACGGTTTGGAAATGGCAAGCAATTCAAATATGGCACCAGCCTGCGATAAACATCAAGTAGCCATCTAAATGCAACAAGACAAACATGCTACAGCACCCAAACATGGCAACAAAATACATGAAAGGGATCCACTCATGATGCTTGACAAAAGAGGAACACTGAGCTACGGCCAATTCATCCATTAACAGGTTCAAACAAGCATGGCAAAAGTGCAATTGGTTAACAGATTTCAGACTTAGTGAAATTAACACTTGTCTGGAATTTCAGATCAGGTAGCACACTTTGGAGCAAGAAATCTATATGCTACAGGACCTTCACATGGCAAAGTAAAGCATGGTATAGAGTTACTCAAAGAGCTTAACAAAAGACCCATAGTGACCTTGAGCCAAAAGGGATCAGAACATACAATTGCAAGCATGTGAACATGGCAAAAACATAATCAGATCACAAACTTAGTGAAAAACTGGAGCATGGAAAACAGATATCAAGTAGGCATGTTTACGAGCTCGATGCACTCACTACAGAGCAAGGCATGACAATATAAGCATGCGCCCATCAAGAATACACATTAGAAAATCTGGACATGGTAAGAACAATAACATAGCATGCACGGATCAACTACAACATCCTCGGCAAAATCGCTAACCAGTAGACAATCTGCCCAGATTCACGAAATAGCAAAAGTTGAGCTCGATTGACTCAAGCTAGGGTGCTCCATAATTGCAAACAAATACATGGATGGATAGAGAACTACAATATTAACAAATCATCCTTACCGATCATACTCAAAAGAGGCACGTATCACTAGGAAACAACATGAACATATGGCATATTGCTAAGTCCCTGAAATCAGCATTAACGAATGCACCACTTTGCAAGCTTGTGCTAGTTACCACACACATCACAAAAATACATGGATGGCACCATTGGAAAGATGACAAAGCATATAACAAAACATATGTAGAGCTCAGGGGCATATCATGCACACACAATAATAATGGCAAAAATGACAAATAGCTATTTGGAGCAGCAGATCTGACAATTATCCCAAATAGCACTCTTCCAGCAGCATTTCGGGCATCAAGATGAACTCAAATGAAAATGATTCAATGATATGAAATGATGTACTCTCTGAGCCGAACATTTTGATATGCTACACGCCCAAAACGGATCTACGGATGCAAAGTTACGGCACGATGAACATGGCAATAAAATTAGGGTTTCGGGAGGAAAGTCAACCGAGTTTTGGATCTGGATCTGGATCCAGTTACTGTTCATGCGCGCTTCCCAAGGTTCGCCGGAGAACTCGAGGTCACCGGAGGAAGAGTCGGCCGGAGTGGGGAGAAGCTCACTGGCTTGCCGGAGTGGAGGAGGAGGCCGGAGCCGGGGTGGCCGCGGGCGTCGCCGGCGCTGGCCGCGGCGGCGAGGGGCGGCGTCGGCGGCGAGTTGCGGCGCGGCCATCGCGCGGTGGCGGCCGGCAATGGCGGCGCGGCGGCCGGCCGGGAGGAGCTGCGCCGGCCGCGGGGACGATGGGAGGCGGCGCGTAGGACGGGCGGCGACGGGCGCGCGGGCCGGGGAGGGCCCGCCTCGGGCCTCGCGGGCTGGTGGCGAAGGAGGCCGGGCGGTGCCACGTGGCGCCCCATCAGTGGCCGCGGGCGGCGGCGGACGAAATGTCCAGCGCGGCGGACATGTCCGGTGGCGGCGGATCTGGATCTTTAGGGTTTCGGGGGAAGAAGAACCGAAATTTCGGAAGGGTGGTGTATTTATAGGCATAGAGGGAGCTAGGAGTGTCCAAATGAGGTGCGGTTTTTGGCCACGCGATCGTGATCGAACGCTCTGGATGATGGAGAGGGTTTTGGTGGGTTTTGGGCCAAATTGGAGGGGTGTTGGGCTACAACACACATGAGGCCTTCTCGGTCCCTCGGTTAACCGTTGGAGCATCAAACGAAGTCCAAATGGTACGAAACTTGACAGGCGGTCTACCGGTAGTAAACCAAGGCCGCTTGGCAAGTCTCGGTCCAATCTGGAAATTTTTAAACCCCACACACGAAAGAAAGGTAGAAATGACCACCGGAGGAGAACGGAGCGCCGAAATGCAAAACGGACAACGGGGAAAATGCTCGGATGCATGAGACGAACACGTATGCAAATGCAATGCACATGATGACATGATATGAGATGCATGACAATCACAACAACACACGGAGACAAAAACCCGAACCCGAGAAAATAAAATAACTTAACGCCGGAAACGGCAAGAGTTGGATTACATATTAGGTAAATCATATCCGGGGTGTTACATTAGTGCCACTTTGGATTCATGATTAGTCATGTCAGACCAGGTTCTCTATCATATGGACGCTAGCGACACTAACATATACGTGAGCCAAAAGGTGCAAACGGTCCCGGGCCAAGTAAGGTGGCACCCGTGGTGGGAATACCGTGCGTGAGGCCGCAAAGTGATATGATGTGTTACATGCTAGATCGGTGTGACTTAGGATCGGGGTGCTAACAGCTTTGGTATCAGAGCCTGACTGCCTGTAGGATTACCAAGCCAAACTAGTTGTTGTTGAGTCTAGAAATTCTTTAGTTATATAAGGGAATTGATTGTGGATGGGAACATAAGGCTCTTTTTACAACTTTACCTTATGCCCTTCTGATCTGAGTCATCCTATCTTTTCTACGGGGTTAAGAAACTAGGATTTCTCTTCTTTCTATCAGGATCACGTGTTACTAATCTGTAGACTCATAGGATTGATGGTTACGAGACTCATTTGAGTTCCTACTACTTCCTTGTGTTGACCGTTGATTTCGGAACCTTGATATTGTGATGTTGAGTGGTTATGCCACCATTTTACAGGATGTCTCAAATCTTTTTGAGCATTTACAGCCGTTATGTTGGCTGAGTCATCCCAGGTTTCTAAATAGTCTGATGCATTTGCAAATCCCTTCTTTCCGTTCTCGATGTCCCTTTAGTCCAGTTTAACCACACTAAATGGTGAGTTGAGGTGCTTCATTGCCTTCGTATATATGTTGGAGCTATTATAATGAACCTAGGTGTCTTAGAGGATCACATAGTAATCTAGCCATGTTTTGTATTCCCAGGGTGATGATTCTGGCCATTATTCTTGAAAGCTTCATGTGATGCCAATTAATTAGTAGGCATTCTATTCCTGGGTTTTTGAAACCGAGATTCACTCTCCTTACCTTGTGTTGGTATTGTTTTCTAGTTCCTTTAGGATATTAGTAACCTTTGTGACAGTCCTCGAGGTCTGTGGTATATCGTTCTTCCAATACCATGAACCATTATGGATGAAGTTCTTTGAACCAAAAGATCACAACCAGAATGGTCTTGATGAGTTCTCCATTATGCATTGTGAATCTGCCAGTCGTACCTTTCAGCATGGATTATCTGGAAGAAATATGTTGAACTTGTTCAACATACTAAATCTATGCATCCGCAACTCAGGAAAACCATACGTTCCTTTGAGTTGTCCCTCTTTGGTTGTTTTCTGACCTTCTCTTTCAATTTATAGTCAAGAATATGAGCGCAATCGTGTTTATCGATGCCTATTATTCTTGTGGTCCGTCAAGCCATTCTATTCCAGAATGACTAGGAGAAACAAACTCCAGTACCTCGTCCATCTCTAGGATTGGGTCAAAGCAGTTGTATCCCGCAAATCAAAATGCTAATCCAGCTTTTGTTCTGCTCTACCTTGGAGTGTTGCCCTCTTCATCTCATGATTGTCACGAGAATTGCACCACCTCTTATGAATTCTTGACGCAATGATACTTCTTGCCATCATTTTTCATTCCTCGGTTTTCGTGTTATTGTTACCAAATGCCGACAAGGGAATCATGATGTGTGAAATCAATACTCCTAGCAACGCTGTTGCTTGGTTGTTAATGGACAACACTCTCATTCTTAGCATGTTGGTTACTGAGACATCCTCCTAATATTGATCGTGCTACTAGTCCATATTTCCTGGTGCACTCTTCAATCGATGGGTTAGGATTTTGTCAAACCCTTGCTCTTTTTCATCATATCGTCTTGCCTCAAAAAGCAAGATTGTTCTCGAGCTTCATAACATATCGGTGGCCCGTGATTTTCCGAATATCTTCTTGGAAGGATCACCAGGTTGTCCCCTGACAGTTATGTGGAGCTCGTGATCAAATAGTTTTCCTATGAACCACTCTTTCTCCAAGAATCTGTGTTGGATACCTTGAGCTACTTGGTTAAGCTAAACAACAACTTGGAGAGTTGGAAGATAAAAGCTTGCCTAGCTTAGTTCATTTCAAGGGATATATTTGTGTGTGTTGAAGAAAGATGATATCTTCATCGATTGGTCCATGTGATCATTTATTTGACCTATTGTCTTATCAAAACTTTGATTGGAGTGTGGGCTATCCTCAAATCAAATTAGAACCAACGATGTTCGTAATGTTGTCTTACTCGTGGTTTTCCCTCGAGCATACTCCGTTATATCTTTTGTTCTGACCAATGCTATCACCATGTTCACATAATTGTGGAATTCCATTTATATGGAAACCTGGATGAATTGTTGTTGAGCCCATCGACAACATCCTTGTCACCTCCAAGATTTTGTTGGACATTAAGCTAGTATTGGAAACTTTGTAAGCATTTCCTTCGTGTCCCGTTCATGAGGTATATGTTTGGATGAAAGAGGATACTTCCTCTAATTCACGTGCACTTGATGTAAGTTGTCGTCGTGGATTCGAGAAAGATTGTTTGCTTCATCTAGAATCATCCCAAGTTAGTCATGCATATGTGCGAAGTATTATGTGGTTTGGAGACTTGCAACCTTCATTCCATATGTATTCCCTAGCACACCAAGCCACTGACTAATTTGTTCAAGGAGAAGAAGTTCCTCCTTAAGAGCTAATCCGGACTTATGTAAGGACTTAGGTATCCTCGATGATGGTTCCCAAAAACTCGATAGTGTTTCGTTGTAAGACTACTATGTGGCCATTCTTGTCTGGGACAGCGTGTTCACATGTGTGTAGCAGTACCAGCTCATGTTTTGGAGCTTGCTTCCATAGTGCATCTCCCGAGAATATCGCAACGTCATCTCATCGAATTATGTTGCACACTTTATTTTGCAGACATGTTGAGTCTGAAGTATCTTGTTACTAACCAGATCTGAATCTTAGGCAGATATGATGGTTGGAACATTCCCATCATTCACATTTTGTTCCCAGCTTGCACCGCTATTGTGCCAATTCACCATGGGCTACCCTTCTGTTGGGGAACGTAGTAATTTCAAAAAAAATTGTACGCACACGCAAGATCATGGTGATGCATAGCAACGAGAGGGGAGAGCGTAGTCTACGTACCCTCGTAGACCGACAGCGGAAGCGTTATGACAACGCGGTTGGTGTAGTCGTACGTCTTCACGGCCCGACCGATCAAGCACCGAAACTACAGCACCTCCGAGTTCTAGCACACGTTCAGCTCGATGACGATCCCCGGACTCCGATCCAGCAAAGTGTCAGGGAAGAGTTCCGTCAGCACGATGGTGTGGTGACGATCTTGATGTTCTACCATCACAGGGCTTCGCCTAAGCACCGCTACAATATTATCGAGGATTATGGTGGAGGGGGGCACCGCACACGGCTACGAGAACGATCACGATGATCAACTTGTGTGTCTATGGGGTGACCCTTGGCCACGTATATAAAGGAGTGGAGGGGGGGGAGAGGGCCGGCCCCTATGGCGTGCCCTGGAGGAGTCCTACTCCCATCGGGAGTAGGATTCCCCCCCTTCCAAGTAGTAGGAGTAGGAGTCAAGGCAAGGGAAGGGAGAAGAGAAGGAAGGAGGGGGCGCAGCCCCTCCCCCTAGTCCAATTCGGACTAGGCCATGGGGGCCGCCCAACCTTTCCTCTCTCTTTCCCCTAAAGCCCAATAAGGCCCATATACTCCCCGGCAAAATCCCGTAACTCTCCGGTACTCCGAAAAATAACCGAATCACTCGGAACCTTTCCGATGTCCGAATATGGTGGTCCAATATATCGATCTTTACGTCTCGACCATTTCAAGACGTCTCGTCATGTCCCCGATCTCAACCGGGATTGTGAACTCCTTCGGTACATCAAAACTCATAAACTCATAATATAACTGTCATCGAAACCTTAAGCGTGCGGACCCTACGGGTTCGAGAACAATGTAGACATGACCGAGACACATCTCCAGTCAATAACCAATAGCGGAACCTGGATGCTCATATTGGCTCCCACATATTCTACGAAGATCTTTATCGGTCAGACCGCATAACAATATACGTTGTTACCTTTGTCATCGGTATGTTACTTGCTCGAGATTCTATCATCGGTATCTCAATACCTAGTTCAATCTCGTTACCGGCAAGTCTCTTTACTCATTCCGTAATACATCATCCTGCAACTAACTCATTAGTTGCAATGCTTGCAAGGCTTAAGTGATGTGCATTACCGAGAGGGCCCAGAGATACCTCTCCGACAATCGGAGTGACAAATCCTAATCTCGAAATACGCCAACCCAACAAGTACCTTCGGAGACACCTGTAGAGCACCTTTATAATCACCCACTTACGTTGTGACGTTTGGTGGCACACAAAGTGTTCCTCCGGTAAACGGGAGTTGCATAATCTCATAGTCATAGGAACATGTATAAGTCATGAAGAAAGCAATAGCAACATACTAAAACGATCGGGTGCTAAGCTAATGGAATCGGTCATGTCAATCACATCATTCTCCTAAAGATGTGATCCCGTTAATCAAATGACAACACATGTCTATGGTTAGGAAACATAACCATCTTTGATTAACGAGCTAGTCAAGTAGAGGCATACTAGTGATGTTTAGTTTGTCTATGTATTCACACAAGTATTATGTTTCCGGTTAATACAATTCTTGCATGAATAATAAACATTTATCATGATATAAGGAAATAAATAATAAATTTATTATTGCCTCTAGGGCATATTTCCTTCAGTCTCCCACTTGCACTAGAGTCAATAATCTAGTTCACATCGCCATGTGATTTAACATCAATAGTTCACATCACCATGTTATTAACACCCATAGTTCACATTAACATGTGACCAACACCCAAAGGGTTTACTAGAGTCAATAATCTAGTTCACATCGCTATGTGATTAACACCCAAAGAGTACTGAGGTGTGATCATGTTTTGCTTGTGAGAGAAGTTTAGTCAACGGGTCTGCCACATTCAGATCTGTAAGTATTTTGCAAATTTCTATGTCAACAATGCTCTGCATGGAGCTACTCTAGCTAATTGCTCCCACTTTCAATATGTATCCAGATTGAGACTTAGAGTAATCTGGATCAGTGTCAAAACTTGTATCGACGTAACCCTTTACGACGAACCTTTTGTCACCTCCATAATCGAGAAACATATCCTTATTCCACTAAGGATAATTTTGACCAATGTCTAGTGATCTACTCCTAGATCACTATTGTACTCCCTTGCCAAACTCAGGGCAGGGTATACAATAGGTCTGGTACACAGCATGGCATACTTTATAGAACCTATGGCTGAGGCATAGGGAATGACTTTCATTCTCTCTCTATCTTCTGCCGTGGTCGGGTTTTGAGTCTTACTCAACTTCACACCTTTGTAACACATGCAAGAAATCCTTCTTTGACTGTTCCATTTTGAACTACTTCAAAATCTTGTCAAGGTATGTATTCATTGAAAAAACTTATCAAGCGTCTTGATCTATCTCTATAGATCTTGATGCTCAATATGTAAGGAGCTTCACCGAGGTATTTCTTTGAAAAACTCCTTTCAAACATTCCTTTATGCTTTGCAGAATAATTCTACATTATCTCCGATCAACAATATGTCATTCACATATATTTATCAGAAATGTTGTAGTGCTCCCACTCACTTTCTTGT